>NW_026694617.1:15917908-18643113 GCF_021218885.2 Marmota monax
GCATGGCCTTAGAGGAGGTCTCATGGCCAAAAGGGAGAGGGGCAAGTAGTCTAGGCTTGGGGCTTCAGACTCAGTGTTCGATTCTGGGTAAAGCTTTGGGCTGATAATTAGAGACAAATAGTTTTGTACTGGAAAGGAACTTTTTAGAGAGTGGTTGGGTTGGGCTGGGCACACAGGTAATCCCAGCTGCTCCTGAGGCTGAGGCAGGATGATTGCTAGTTCAAAGCCAGCCTCCGCAAAAGCAAGGTGCTAAGCAACTCAGTGAGACTCTCTCTCTAAAATAAAATAGAAAATAGGGCTGAGGATGTGATTCAATGGTTAAGTGTCCCTGAGTTCAATCCCTAGTACCAAAAAAAAAAAAAAAAAGATTGGGTGGGTTGTAAAAACCAGATGTGATATTTTTAGATCAGTTTCTTTAAAAATAACTTTCCTAGGAAGATGGTACAAGTGACAGATGTCTTGACACAGACAGAGGAATAAAATGGATAAGAAAAAAGGCAGGTAAACTGATGAAGTACTGGCAGGAATACTGGACAAGCAACCTGGACTCGGTGTACAAAGTTAAGGCGATTTGCCTAGAGACTGAGAGCAGCTGGAAGTGTGTAATAGAGAAAGGAAAAAGAAATGAGCTTCAGAGTTTTTGTTTCCAGTCTCTGGAATACACTAATGCGATCTTAGTGAACTTTTCAACCTTATGAATTGTGTTCCAGAAGAGGGGACATTCATTGTCTTATACTGCTTAATACCAGGAACATTTTTATTTTTGGCAACAACCCAAAACCAAATTATTGTGCCAAGTGAAATTTATCTGCTTACCCATTAGGAGACTGTCCCAGGTCTTAATGAGAAAAGTAGTGCATTATATTCCTCCCTGTGTGTATTGTAAGGTAGGAAGGAGGCTAGTACCTGGGTCCTGGAATCCCGCTGAGATCTATTATTCTGTGTGCAGTAATTACCTGTGTTATTGCTCTTGGCAGGTGAGCCTTTTCACAGCCCAGAGGCCAGGAGGCTGCCTCTATTACTTAAAAGCTGAGTTATCTTATTAAACTCCTCTCTGGTGAGAGTTTTAGAATCTCCTGAGACCTCCTGTGGGCTCTCTGCAGGGCACTGGCCCTGCTCATAAGGCTGCCCTGCCCTTGTATTAGTCATCATCATCCTGGCTCTGGAGGAATAACTTTCCATTGTCTCCCAGGCAGTGAAGGACTGCTAGCCTGGACTGCTTGGTTTCCACTTGATTCTTAGGCAGTCCCTTATCAGTGTTCTTAATGAAAGTACTCTCTTAAGAAACTGAAAGGCAATGCAAACAGATAATAGACTCAGGTTATCTGAGAAAGTGGTTGATGGCATAACACTAAACATAGTAATGATGTCCCAGGAGTTGGAGCCATCCATAAACTTTTGTTTAAAATTTCTAAGCTTTATATGTTCAAGAACTTAATTAACTTTTATACATTTGAGGAAATCTCCAAAAAAAGAGGGAATCACAGAGCTGGTTTTTAGTAACAGCATAGAGTAAATAGAATATTGTGGACATTGTAATAAAAATGGGTGCACAAGCCCCATGCGGTGGTGCACATTTGTAATCCCAGTGGTTTGGGAGGCTGAGGCAGGAGGGTCGTGAGTTCAAAGCCAGCCTCAGCAAAAGCAAGGTGCTAAGCAACTCAGTGAGATCTTGTCTGAATAAAATACAAAAAAGGGCTGGGGATGTGGCTCAGTGGTTGAGTGCTCCTGGGTTCAATCCCTGGTACCACCGCGCCCCCCCCCCCCAAAAAAAAAAAAAAATAGATGCACAGTCTTTTTTTCTTTTCTTTCTTTTTTTTTTTTTTATTTTTTTTTATTTTTATGTGGTGCTGAGGATTGAGCCTAGTGCCTCACACATGTGAGGCAACTGTTCTACCACTGAGCTACAACCCCAGCCTGAAGGTACAGACTTTTATGGGCAGTACTTGCACTGCAGATGATCATAAGCAGGTTCCAAATGGTGGTCACATAGCCTTCTGTTTAATTTCTTGAGGAAGTGTGCACTTTTTAACATCTCAAGAAAATATGCAGATGTACGCCTTATGTTGGAGAATGGCCTGGGCTTAGAGAGCCCCATCCCAGTGGGGAAGGAATGAGCAGTTCTCTTTCTAATTACCAGCTGCGTTAGATGACTAGGGACTTCAGCTTTTATTCCTTTATTATAGTCTCTCTAGGATTTTAAGTGTAAGAAGAATCTTGAGATGGTATGTTAATGCAGCAATAAAAGACTCTGAAATGTTTATGGTCGATTTGTGATTTGTACTTTATTTTGACATCTAAAATTGACTATCAGCATTTCAAATAGGAAGTTTCCAAACACGCTTGGAAAGAAATTGGAAAAATTAATGCTTTTCATGGGTAACTTAGAAGTTGACTTACTAACTCAGGTTCTATTATTGATCCTGCTTATAAACCAAAGTAAATATTAGACGTTCTTTATAGATGATTCACTATGAATAATATTGAGTATTATGCTCAGTATTTAGTGCCTCTATTGCTGTACAAGTATTTTGAGAAAAAAATGCACATGACTTTATAGAAACAAACCTGAGGAACGGTAAATGCAATCATTTTTCATTTCTTTTGATAATTAAGATCTCTGTGGGTTGTTTTTTTTTTTTTTTTTTTGGTACTGGAGATTGAACCCAGGGAAGTGTAACCATTGAGCCACATCCCCACATTTTTATATAATTTTTAAAGACAGGATCTTGCTGAGTTGTTTAGGGTCTCGCTAAGTTACTGAGGCTGGCTTTGAACTCCTCTTGTCTCAGCCTCCTCTCCCTGAGATTACAGGTGTGCACCACTGTACCTGGCACATCTGGTATGTTTTCATTTAGCTGTATCTGGTATGACGGTCCCCTGTTTCCTTTTTAATCATTTGATTATGATTTGATGTTTTATACAGTGCATTTTGCCCAGGATGCAATGATGACAATGCTGTGAGGAGGAGAAAGAAGACATGGCAGCAGCTAGTAGGCCATAGCTGGTCTCTCCCTGTTACTGTGGAGAGGCATGATGGATTTTGAGCCTATCAGACTGTTCTGGTGAAATAGTGGCCTAAGCTTATTTGCACATTTTCTGCTGAGCACCTTCCTCCACATCACATTGTATTCTTAGCCCATCAACTTCCATTTCTCTGAACTGCATGTCCAGAGGTAGAAGGAAGCAATATTACCACCTCATTGCTATCAGTTTCAGTATTTAGATATGTTTTTGTGACCATGGTTTTTTGATATAGGCTTGGGAAGTAAATCTACTGAGAGATCTTCTTTATTAATCAAGAATGAATATAAGAATCATGGGGAATATAATCCAAGAAAAGAGAATAGCATTTGCTCAATCACCAAGTATCCTTTGGGAGATATGAGAAGGGACTGAGGAAAGTAGGAAGACAATTGAATATTGAACAGTTAATTAGGAGATTCTCCAAATTGGCCAGGGATATAGATTTGAGTGGTTTCTGTTGAGAATAAAGTAGGCTTGACAGCTCACAGGAAATAACCGATTGAGTGGTTAGAAATGAGTTAGGCAAGACAATTTTTGGAGGAGGTAACAAGGGAAATTCGACATCTCATAATAAGAGAACCGATGAGGGAAGAGGCTATAGAGAATGTTGCCAGAAATAACATGAACTTCCTAGGGGAGAATGAAGTGATGCTAAAGAAAGTTGGAGTTGTATTAGGCAGAGAGAGAAGGTTGGGCAAGGTAACCTGGAAATGAAGGATCCAAATGAGGAACAGTTGCCAAAGACATTCTTGGCCTCCCCTTCATGCTGTGGGAGCAGAGGGCCTTGGAGAACAGTTGGGCTATCTGTTATCATTTGGCAGAGAAATAAGAAAAGCAGCTGTGAATGTAGCCCATGTTCTTAGGGACTTGGCTCATGGTTAGTTTGCACAAAGTCCTCTAAGCTGTGAACTGCCTAAGAACAAGGTCCATATCTTAATTGATTTTGTCCTCTTGCTCCAGAATCTAACACTGTAATTGAGACACAGAGGACCATTCACTTATTTTTTTTTTAATATTTATTTTTTAGTTGTAGTTGGACATAATACCTTCATTTTATTCATTTATTTTTATGTGGTGCTGAGGATCGAACCCAGGGCTTCGCACATGCTAGGTGAGCGCTCTACCTCTGAGCCATAACCCCAGCCCACCATTCACTTATTAAAAAAGAAAATACTTGGTTTCTAGTCCTGTTCTGGGCCTGCCATGGTGAATAAGAGAGACATAGTCCTTTACCCTTATAGAGCTTCCAGCCAAGAGAAGCCTGATGCAAAACAGGCTTATACCATGATTTCACATTGTGATGGATTCTGTGGGGGAGAAGTGTAGAGTACCAGAGAATATATACAGCAGGGCAAGTTCACCTGGTCTGTGGATTTGGAAAGACTCTTTACCAAAACAAAGTTTAAACTGAATTTTCTGGAGAACATAGGTTTCTGAGCCGGGTAGTTGGATAGTAGAGGCAGGGAATTAATGGAGCATACTTCTCAAACTTTATGTGCATGCAAGTCACCTGGGGAACTTTTTAAAATGCAGGTTCTAAGTTACTTGGTCTGGATGGAGTGTGAAGTCTGCATTTCTAACAAACTATCAGGTGATTGCTGGTCTGTAATTTACTTCAGAGGCTTTCTGTTATGCCTTTCAAATTTTGTTTCTGTTGAAAGATGATGGGGTTCAACTGATGTCTGTGGCCATGGTGACTGCAATGATATAAATTAACTGTTCCATGCTTTGAAATTGTACTTGCTTAGCAGTAGAGGTGCTTCCTGACCCCTCCACATGAAAATATTTCTATACTGCCCTTGTACTTTGATCTGGACAGCCTATGGTGTGGAAAATGCCAAAGGCTCAAAGATGGGCAGAGAGGAAAATCTTAGGAGAAAAGAAAAGAAAAACCCAGTTATTGTGTAATCGAGAGAATTTCTCTTGGTATTTCTCAAAACATCTTTTTCTTTTGTTTCTAAATTAGAGCAGAGGACTCTGGCATTGTTCTTGATAATCTGATTCCTTCCTGATTGTAAAGAAAGTGACTCTCAGGGGTTAAAAGATTGCAGCCAAGATTGCAGATCTTCACTTAAACCCAGACATTGAATGTTGTTCTTATCTCTTACAAAAACTTCTCAATAATTGTAATTCTAAACTTGCTCACTTTCTCAAAAACTGGAGACATTAAGGGTGTTCTTTTTTTTTTTTTTGTACTGGGGATTGAACTCAGGGGTTCTTTACTACTGTGCTATATTCCCAATCCCTTTTTACTTTAAGATAGGAGTTACTTAGGGACTTGCTAAGTTGCTGAGGTTAGCCTAGAATTTGCAATCCTCTTGCCTCAACCTCCTGAGTTGCTGGGATTACAGTCATGCACTGGCTAAGGGTTTCTGATATTTAAATATAAAACCTAATTATTTCCCCCCCACTTTCTTTTCTTTTATGGTACTGGGGGTTGAACCTAGGGTGCTTTACCACCAAGCTACATCCTAGACTTTTTTAGTTTTCATGATGACCTCCAACATGTGATCCTCCTGCCTCAACCTCACAGGTAGCTGGGATTATAGGCATGTACCACCATACCTGGCTATAAAACCTAATTCTACCACATTTCTATAATTTATATGTGATTAAAAAAATACCCACCAGATAACTGGCATAGGAAGGAATTGGCATCTCCCTTAAAACCTAAAAGTATTTTTGGAGGTGTTAGTCTTGAATAGTGCATTGGAGAAGGTTTGAATTCTGTGAAAGTTTCTGACATTTCATTTGGAAGAAAATGAAGTAATGAAAGGATTACAGTGAAATATGTGGGTCATGCAACAGAGCTGTGGTATGCATTCTATGTCTTAGAAGTTGTGTATGTGTGGAGAAGGAGGGAAAGGGTAGGGAAATGGACAGTTACAGAATCACCAATGAGATCTAGTTCTAGTGATGTGTTTTATCATTGAGGCTCTAAAATAGCCTATAGTATGTTTAACACCTAAAAAGTTGTTTTTAAAAAAATATTTTTTAGATTTTGAAATGTTTTCAAATATTAATAACAGTTGGGAGAATGGTATGGATAAGTCCTTTGCCCCAGTTGGTTTATCATCCTCTCTGTGTTTGTTACATACAGTCATTATTCACAATATTTAATGTTCTATTAAGTTGCAAACACTGAATTAGTGAATATTGAACCATTGCTGCCAGGGGCAATACAGGATTAGGATCCTTTGGACGTCTCGTGACATTTTCACCAATCAATTAATACATAACCTTGTTCTCTGAGTGCTTCTATTTAAAGCCATCTTATTTAATGTATAATGTTGACATCTTAACATTGAACTTTCAGTCAGTAGCATTATAATTTGTGCCTAAATGAAGCTTTTACGTATCTAACACATACATTTTTTTCTTGTAAGGTGTATCATAACAGCTTTTTTTGCACTTAGTAATATTAGACAGCATGTCAGGATTACACTTGAGGGCCATTTTCTTTCTTTTATTTTTTATTTTTTTGAGGGCCATTTTAAACAATGAAAATAACAAAAAGCTCCAAGATGCAAAAAAACATGTAACTAAATAGACCATGAAAGGAACACTTGCTTATTGTGTTAGAGCTGAAACAAGAAAGGAGAGCATTGCTTTGTTGTCTGCTGGGACAGGACACTTGACAACTCATATATTTGCTACTCTGCATGTGCATGCCTTTGAATGACAGTAAATGTGCTGAGACTGTTGATATGGAAGTTACAAATAAATTATATTGAGTAGGCAAATTTGCAAATATAATCTCTTTACTGTAATTTTTCCAGACTTATTTGAGAGTAATATTCAGATATGATAACCCATTACCTTTTAATATTTCTAAGTTTTTGTTGTTGTTGTTGTTCTGGGGGTTGAACCAGAAACACATTACCACTGAACTACATCCCTAGCCCTTTTTATTTTGAGACAGGGTCTTACTAAATTGCTGAGAGTCTCACTAAGTTGCTGAGGCTGGCCTTCAACTTGTGATCCTCCTGCCTCAGCCTCCCAGCTTGTTGGAATTACAGATGTGTGCCACAGTTCCTGCCTCTAAGTGTTGTCTTAAAAACAAGGATACAGGGCTGGGATTTAGCTCAGTGGTACAGCACTTACCTAGCACATGTGAGTCACTGGGTTCGATACTCAGTACCACATAAAAATAAGTAAATAAAATAAAGGTATTATGTCCATCTACAACTAAAAAAATATTAAAACAACAACAAGGAAACACTTCCACATGACCACAGTGTAACTATAAAGATCAGAAATTAATATGGATAGAATACTGTCCTCCAACCTACAGACTTCTTAACAGTGCCCTGTGTAGGATCACTTGGATTGGACCCTGGTGATCCACCTGCTACTTGTCATGTCTCTTGTTTCCTTCAGTTAGCAGTGGTTCCCCATTTTTACATTGTTGATATTTTCTAAGACCAGTTCATAGAATGTCCCTAAGCATTGGTTTGCCTTGCTTTCTCGTGATTAAAGTTATGCATTTTGCCAGGAATATCATAAATAATGCTGTGTTCTCTTTAGTGAATTGTATCTCTGAGGCACATTGCATTGATAGTCCCATTACTACTGATACAGATAATGTAATTACTTGTTTAAGATGGTATCTGGCAGGTTTCTTCAATGTAGTATTTTATATAATTAGTAATAAATATTTTTACATTAATTATTTGATAATTATCACATACTTAATACTTAATTAACATGTAATTAACTAACATGTAATTAGTACTTTGTGAAAACGTGTGTGTGTGTGTGTGTGTGTATAAATTTTTTTTTGCGGGAGTATTGAGGAGTGAATCCAGGGTGCTTTACCACTGAACTACATCCCTAATCCCCACTTTACCTATTTTTTGAGACAGGGACTCACTGAATTGGTGACACTGGCCTCAAACTTAAGGTTCTCCTGCCTCTGCCTCTCCAGTTGCTGAGATTATAGGCATGTTCCTCTGTGCTTGACTATAAGAAGATATTTTGAGATTATGCAAATGTTTGATCTTTATGAAATACTTATCCAATTTTAGCACCGTTGATGATTCTTGCCAGAGTTGTTAATGTGAATGCTACCAAATAATGATTTTCTAATTGTATTGTTGATTCTACATCCATTAGTTGTTGTTTTACTATAATGTAGAATTTTCTCTTACACATTTATTCATTCAATAGATTATAATCCATTATTATTATTTTTATTTTCAAGTTGTCCCAATTTTGGCCAGTGAGAGTTCTTTTAAGCTGGCGTCTTTATCATTTTGATATGTCCTCATCATTCTTTTTTTATTTTTTTATAATACTTTATTAAGATATAATTTATATTCATGTGGTTCATTCATGTAAATAGTATAATTCTGTTTTTTAATATATTTAGAATTGTGCAACCATCATCCTAATTAGTCACATCTTCGTTGCTTCCAAAAGCTGTCACTCCTCATTTTTCCAGACACCTCTAGCCTTTGCAACCACTGGTTTGCATTCTACCAGTGAAGATTTGCCTGTTTTTAATTGAAGATTGTCTTTGTGCAAAAGACTAAAGAATGACCAGTTAGATTTTTACTTGTTCTAAGTCTTCTTTCCATCCTCTTTGATCTTTAAATTTAACCGTACTTTATTTCTATAGAAGTGCTTATTCTATCATGTAACAGAAAAAAAGGCATAGGTACATTATTATAATCATTTTAAAGATTTACATATTCTAATAATATGTTATCTTAATATCTTAATGTAGGATTAATTATTTTTAAAATGTATTTATTTTAATTGGGTATATATGACAGCAGAATGCATTTTGATTCATTGTACACAATTGCAGCACAGCTTTACATCTCTGTGGTTGTATCCAATATAGCATCACACCATATGTGTAGTCATATATGCGCCTAGGGTAATGATGTCTATAGGGTAATGATGTCTATCTCATTCCACCATCTTTTCCCCTCATTTTTTTTTTTTTGTCCTCATTATTCTTTAAGCACATTTTTTACTTCTGACACAGCATAATATGCTTTTTCTGACTCAAACCTGGAATTTGCTATTTCTTTAAGGAGCTTTTGTTCTTTTCAGCAGAATTTTTAGTACAAGATCTGTCCATCAGTGTTTTTCCCCCTCAGTACTGGGGATTGAACCAGGGTTGCTTTACCATTGAGCTATATTTGCAGCCCTTTCTGTTTTTTATTTTGAGACAATATTTTGCTAAAGTTGCCCAGATGACCTTGAACTGGCCATCTTCCTGCCTGAGTTGCAGGGATTACAGGTATGCACCATTGCATCTGGCTGAGCATCAGGTTTTTAAGCCCTCTTAGTGGATGGAGCTAGGAAATACATGGGTGTATAGACACACATCCACATGTCTGTATTTTTTAAAATATTTTTTAGTTATAAGTAGATGCAATATTTTTATTTTATTTTATTTTTTAATGTGGTGCTGAGGATCGAATCCAGTGCCTCATGCATGGTAGGTGAGCACTGTACCTCAGAGCCACAACCCCAGCCTGCACATGTCTGTATTTTAATGTTTACCTTCATTTCCAACCCAACAGGATTTTATTTCCTAGCCTTTCTATATTTGTTACTCCCCTTTCTAACCAGGGAGAAACCTGGCTTTTATCTTCCTCAGTGTCTAATTTGCTTAGTTTCCCTGTAGGTGGCCAATTTCCTGCTCACACTAGTTGAATCCTCAGCTTTTATTGACCTGCTGGCAGGTGCTGGTTGACTTGTCAGCACCTCAGTGCCCTACTAGACAGTGCTGATCAAGAGGAGGAAGGGCTTAGGGCTATTTAAAAAGTTTTTTTTTCCTCCTTTTTTTGCATTGCTAGAGATCAAACCCAGGGCCTTATGCATACTAAGCTTATGGTCTCCCACAGTGGGGTTTTTTACCCCCAGCTAGGGCTTTTTTTTGACCAGTTGGTAGTGAAAGGTGAACAAAGGCTGCCTAGCTGGGCACAGTGGTGCAGTGCTTGGGAGACTGAGTTAGGAGGATCGCAGGTTTGAGGACAGCCTTGGCAACTTAGTGAAACCCTCTCTCAAACTAAAAAAGAAATAAAAGTAGATAGATAGATAAATAAATCTGGGTGCGGTGGTACACCTGTAATATTACCATGGGTTTTAGTTTGATGCTGTAGTCTTTCTTTACACTTTGTTTATATAACATTTAAATTGCTTTTTTTTTTTCTTTAATCATGGATAAAGGATGAAGATCCTGGATCACTGTGGTAATTTTCCTGTACCTTTAAAAGTCTGAGTATCTGACCCTGACCAATTGGTAGAGGGGTCAAAGATTTCTGGCAGTGATATTTTGTATCTTCTGGAGTCAGTGTACTGGCTTTTCTTTTGGTAAGGTAACACATGACTTGCCCATTTTGAAAAATTTTCTCCTGACAACTGGAGTATATTTCTCTGAAGAAGCACTTCACATATGCATGCTACGTATGATTAGTTGTTACTGAGTTTTTCTCTCCTATTTCTAAGTAAATATGCCTTGATCTCCTGGGTCCTTGGCAACAGCAGAGCTCAGCATGAGGTTGCAAAAACCTGGCTCTGCAGAGGACCATTGTCCTAGAGGCAGTGCTGATACTGGTTTCTAGGAGATGGGGTCAGTTCCTACATGGAGAGGCTCTCTTTGTGCAGGGACTGAGCTAGAGGTCTTGTGGTGGTCTTTTATGTAACTCATCAGTATTGGCTTATGGTTCTCATCATATATTTGGGTTTATAAGTCTTTGGGGTTTATTAGAATGTGCAATAAGGAAACCTGTATTCTATCTTGGAGCCATATTCTTCCTGTGCCGTGGTTTCCCCATCTGTAAAATGAGAATAAAGATTTCTGCCCTGCTTCCTCAGAACATTTTGAGGATGGAGAGGCATGGAGAGTTGGAAAGGAAACGAGTGACCAACATCCCCTTACCATTTATTGAATTACCTACTGGACTTCAGATAGTAGTATATCAGTCCATTTTCTATTGCTGATAACATAATACCACAGATTGGGAAAATTAAAAAGAAGTTTATTTTGGCTATGGTTCTGGACCAAGGTTGGGGGGCCATGTCTTTTTCTGGCCTTCTTGCCTGGCAAGATCCAGAGATGATGGCACAGAGCATCAAGCAACCATAACTAGGGAGGGCTGTGTGCTTTTGTGTGCATGCATTTGTGCTTTTGTCTTTCCCTCTATAAAGTCACCAGTATTCAGTCATGGGTTTCTACCTGATGATCTTATCTGCTTCCCCTCCCCGTCCCCTCTCTCGTCCCCCCCCCCCCCCCACCACCAGGGCCCTCCTGTAAGCACCCTAGTTGGGCTATGTTTCTGTGTTCTGTAGATTTTACCTTTTGGGTGGGGGGGCTCTGAACTCAGGGCCTCATGCATGCTAAGTGTGTGTTCTACCACCGAACTATATCACCAGCCCCTTATCTGCTTTATACCTCACAGTGAGGATTAAATTTCCCCATTAGTTTTCAGAGGAGACAATCCATATTCAAACTCTAGTGGTCAGACAGCCCATTTAATAATATAAACAGCCCAGAGAAGACAGTAGTTACATTCTCATTTATAGAAGAGGGACTATCACACATTCAGGGTAGTGTTCCCTTGAGTTTGTAAGACTGTCTAAGTCTTATAGAACTCATCATTGTTGTTCCACTTGGCCACACTGTCTGAGCTGTGTTTGCTAAGACATTTTGTCAAGTGTGAAGTTCAGTACAGTACAAACCTAAGAGACGATACGTAATACTATAACTTTTGAGGAAAGATATTCTGACAGGCATTTAGGTCTGCTTTCCTAGAGAGTGGATATCTTAACTGATAAATCATGGGACTAGATTACAGGATGCCTAAGTAATTCTGACTGGATTTAGTGTGGGAGAATTTCCATGATTTTGATGCTTACTTTTTCACCCCCAGAGGAAATGGCCATCTTCTGAGGTACATATTCTTTTAGTCTTTGCTTCATATCACACTTTGAGCTATTTCCCCCCATTTTATCCTTTCTTCCTTCCATCTGTACTGGGGATTGAACCCAGGGCCTTGGGCATGCTGGGCAAGAGCTCTGCCCCTGAGCTATATCCAAGCCCTTGAGCTATTTCTTATAGTAACTGTCAGCTTGTATTTATTGTGTCTTTGGACCTGGTTTTAAGCCAAGTACTTTATCCTCTTGTTTAGATTTCATAATGATTTTGTTGTTGTTGTTATACTGGGGATTGAATTCAGGGTTGCTCTCCACTAAGCTGCATGCCCAGATCCTCCTTCCTTTAAAAATTTTAATTTTGGGACAGGGACTTGCTAAGTTGTGATCCTTCTGCCTTAGCCGCTTGAGTTGCTGGGGTCACAATGGGCACCACTGAGCCTGGCAGGTTTTATAACAATTCTTATGGATATTCTTATATATTTACTTCAAAATAATGAAACTGAGCCAATTAAGTAACTTTCTGAGGTCACTGCTGATTGGTTTGACTCTGAAACTAACTTATTGCTATATAATGCTGTTCCTCCTCTGATTATAAAAATGAGCAGTTTGAATAACTTGCAGTTGTCCAGAACTTATTTTTTTCTGGGCATTTGCTATTTAGATTACTGAAAAACTAAAAACTAGTTTTACTCCCTTGTCGTAATGCTTCATATCAGGGGATGGCAAAATTATTCTGTAAAGGGCCAGGTAGTAAACATTTTAGGCTTTATAAGCAGTGTGGTCTCTGTCCACCACTGCTCAACTCTTGCTGTCTAGTGTGAAAGTAGCTGTAGATGATATGCAAATGAATGAACTTGGCATGTTCCAATAAAACTTTATTTATGGACACGCAAATTTGAATTTCATGTTCTTTGCACATTATGTAATATTCTTTTGATTCCCCCCACCCCCACCCCTCAGCCATTTAAAAATTAGCTTTTTGACTATACAGAAACAGGTGACAGGCTAACTTTGGCAAATAGGCCATAGTTTACCAGTCCAACCTTTTACCATTGTGAAGTTTTTTCCCTTGTGTTCTGTGTGCTCTTTTGTAATATTGTACTCTAAGTCTTTGCCTGCCTTGCGTGTGGTAGTATTTAGTAAATGTTAGTTTGATTTGGATCAACCAGCTCATGGAAGCTTTACTTGCTTCGTGATTTTTGTCTCTGACACCTGCTCTGCTGGCACATGTAAGTGGAGATTTTTAATTGGTAGGAAGATTTAACTGGTAGGTAACATCAGTTACTGTTTTAACAGAAATTAGCTTCCAAATGCATGTTTCTACATGTGGCATAGTTGGAACATCACGATAGGAGACTTCAGTTCTAAGCCTTGCTCTACCATCAGATACCTGCCTTGTTATTTTAGGCAAAAGTCACTTCATCTGTCTTGCTATCAGATATAAAATGAAAGGGCCCAGATTAACTGCTCTGTTTATCGGACCTGTCTCAGTAGATCATGCTCCTGAGATTTAAATTCCCTTATTTTACAAACTGAAGCCCATTTATGACACAGCTGGTTTGGAGGCAGTTGTATCCCGAGCCAGTGGAACAGCAGTTCCATGAGATGTCCTGGGCTTCCAGTTCATTGGCTTTGAATGTGGGGCCCTCTAATTTAGGTTTGCCTCTTGCTCTTGCCAGAAAAAGAAAGAAAGAAAGGAAAAAATAAAAAAGAAGCTGGCTATGTTGGCAAATGTTCTGGGAAAGACTTCCCAGACCAAACAGCTTATGTTCTTTGGGGATTGCCTGCTTTGTCTAAGTGACATTTTAATTTTCAAGAGATGATTCTTCCTCTGGAGACAATAACTCTGGCTGTAAGGATGCCTTTTCCTGATATACTTTCTGAAAAATTTCCAATTTAGTTTCTTGATTGTTACTTTTGTGTTTATTTAGATTTTTTTGAGATATTTTTGCTTTGTTAAAGTTTATCTACTAGGCCAAACCTTGCCTCCCCTTTCTACAGCAGATCCTTTCCCATCCCCTGATGGGATTTTAGGTGTAGAAAATACATTGTCAGAGGAGAGTCCTTGGCCTCCTACTCTCCCATTTGACCTAGACCCCTGTACATGCAGTCTTTTTTTTGGAGTGGGGGAGGGCACTGGGGATTGAACTCAGGGGCACTCGGCCACTGAGCCACATCTCCAGCCCTATTTTGTATTTTAAAAAAAATTTTTTTGTAGTTTAGATGGATAGAATGCCTTTATTTTATTTGTTGATTTTTATGTGGTGCTGAGGATTGAACCCAGTGCCTCATGCATGCTAGGCAAGTGCTCTGCTGCTGAGCCCCAGCCCCAGCCCTGTATTTTTTTTTTAAAATATTTATTTTTTTAGTTTTAGGTGGACACAGTATCTCTATTTTACATTTATGTGGTGCTGAGGATCGAACCCAGTGCCCCATGCATCATAGGCAAGCTTTCTACTACTTAGCCACAATCCTAGCCCCGCTATTTTGTATTTTATTGAGAGACAGGGTCTCACTGAGTTGCTTAGTGTCTCACCATCGTTGAGGCTGACTTTGAACTCGCAATCCTCCTGCCTCAGCCTCCCCAGCTGCTGGAATTACAGGTGTGTGCCACCGTGCCTGGCTGTCCGTGCAGTCTTTGAGTGTTGTAATTAAAGATTTCCCCATGGCTCTGTGGACATTCTAGCACAGAGACACCTCTGGTTCTCCTTTCTGTGTGACATAGAATACTTGCCATATTGTTTCTGAGAAAAAGCCCATATTGTTTCTGGCCATTTTCATCCTTTTAAGAGCTTAGTAGATTTACCAAAGTTCTCTCCTTGTGACTTCTTGCTTTGTTATTCCTAGAGGTTCTCTATAGCCTTTTCTATGATGAGTCACCATGCCTGACTTGGTTCTGTCAGTGCCTTAAATTTTTCTTTTTCATTAGCATTGTTTAAATCTAATCTACCTATAAGAATATGTAGATCAAACTGGGCCTTTTTTTGGGGGTGGGTGGGTACCAAGTGTGCTTAACCACTGAACTACATCCCAGCCCCTTTTGTTTTTTTGTTTTGAGACAGGTTCTTGCTCAGTTGCTTAGAGTCAGTAAATTGCTGAGACTGGTCTCACACTTGTGATTCTCCTGTCTCAAGTTCCCAAATTGCTGAGATTATTATAGGCATGTACCACCATGCCTGGTTTCATTAAAATTTTTTGAAATATAATTCACATAATAAACTTGACCCCCTTGAAGTATATATTTCAGTGGTTTTTATTACATTCATACAGTGATCACCACTGCCTAATTCCAAAATATAATTTTTTTTTTTTTTTTTGTACCAGGGATTGAACGCAGGAGTACTTAACCACTGAGCCACATCCCTGGTTCTTTTATTTTAAACTTTGATTTAGGTTCTTGCTAAGTTGCTTAGGGCCTTGCTAAATTGCTGAGGTTATCTTTTAACTTGTGATCCTCCTGCCTCAGCCTCCCTAACACTCGGATTACAAGCGTGCCACCGTGCCCAGCTCTAGGAATATAATTCATCACTCCAGGAGATACCCTGTTACCATCACTTATCACTTTTTGCTCTTTCTCTCTCCATAGTCCCTGAGAACCACTAATCTATTTTTAGTCTATATTGATTTGCTTATTCTGGACATTGTGTATAAATGAAATCATTCAACATGTGTTTGCCTTGTTTGACAGCATAAGTTCTTCAAGGTTCATCCATATTGTGAAATCATGCAGAACTTAATTTCTTTTTACTGCTGAGTAATATTTTTGTTATGGATATTATATATTTTGTTTATTCATTCATCAGCTGATGAAATTTGGGTTGTTTTCCCCCCTTTGGGGCTATTATGAATAATGTGGCAATGAACATTTGTCAACCAGTTTTTGTGTGAACATGTATTTTCATTTCTCTTGGGTTTATACCTATGAGTAGAATTTCTGAGTCATAAGGTAACTTTAACTTTTGAGGAACAATAAGACTTTTCCAAAGCAGGAGCACCACCAGCAACCTACAATGGTTACGATTCCTCCATATTCTTGGCGACACTTCTTATTCTCTGACTTTGTTTTTTGGAGATGGGATCTCCCTATGTGGACCAGGCTCATCTTGCACTCCTGGACTGAAGTGATCCTTCTGCCTTAGTTTCCCAAGTAGCTGTGACTACAGGCATGTGCCACTGAGTCTGGCTCTCTTATTGATTATAGCCATCTCAGGAGCTGTGAAGTGTTTTTGATTTGCATTTCCCTGATGATTTATGATGTTGAGCATCTCTTCATGTGCTTATTGGTTATTTGTATAAATGTGTATTCAAATGTTTATTCAAATGTCCTGTCCCATTTTTAGTTGGGTTATTTTTTTTTGTTGTTCTGATTTTTCAGTCTGGATATTAGATAGTTATCAAACATGCTTTGTGAGTATTATTTTTTTAGTTTCTTAATAAATGTTCATTAAAGCACAATGCTTTTGATTTTAATGAAGTCCAGTTTGTCCTTTTTAAAATCATTTTGGTTGCTTGTATTTTTTGTGTCAGATTTAAGAAATTAGCACCTAATGCATGGTCATACGATTTACATTTTTTTAAATTCTAAAACTTTTATGGTTTAACTCTGAACCTTCTTTAGTAACCTTTTGCATGTAGCATAAGGTAGAGATCAAACTTTACTCTTTGGCTTATGGATATCTGGTTATCTTGACACCTTTTCGTTGAAAGGACCGCTCTTCCCATTGAATTTTCTTAGCCCTTTGTTAAATCAGTTGACAATAAATGTATGGATTTGTTTGGGGCCTTTTATTGAGCTCTCATTCTTTATCTTGGTTCTTCATATTGGCAGGTGTTGCTGTTGCCATTTTCCCGTTTTATCTGAACAGGTAGAATGCAGGGGTAATAAGATGATCCTCAGGTGAAGAAGATATTTCTCTTGGACTGGAAAAAAATGCTGACTGCATTAACGTACTTAAGAATTTCTGTACAGTCGCTTTCTTTGCTGTAGATTTTTGCAGAAGATTTCTGTCTACTCTTGCCAGTGGCTGGGAATTAAAGAGTTAAGCACACCAGATCATTTATCAGAATCTAGTGAAGATTTAATGTGGTGTTCTTGTTGCTGGGCAACATTTTAGTGGCTGCCCAGATAGTGTTTCACTGTAGGTAATCTCCCAGTAAACCTGTAAGTGGATTTGAACAGTTTGAGCCCCCATTTTCTTTCTCAGCTGCCTTGTTTCAGCCTTTGTAGCCACCTGACTCCTGCCCTGAAGCCAGGTGCTTTGAATCACACACATCTCTCTGCAGCCTTTATTGGCAGAGCTGAGAATTATCTAATCCATAACCTCAGTCAAACTGGACTCATTGTGACAGCTGGTTTCACAAACCTCCTGCTGCATCAGGTAGTCCTAAGATTGGTTTTCTAGAATATGTCATTTTATTAATATAATTGGATAAAGCAGTAACCATATGACTTGTTTTCTATGCCCTATAAATTAGCAATTAAGGATAATTACTGCATCCATGAAAGTTTGCAACATGAATCAGTCAGTGCAGCTTCAGCGATCAATTACCCATGACAGTCTCCTTTCAATTGTAACATGATTCCTCTGAAATTAAAATTCTCATGAATGACATTTTACTTACTATGCTGTTTGTGTCCCCACTAGAATATCAGCTCCCCCAAAGCAGAAATGTTTTTGTTTCAGTGAAATATGATGCTTAACTAGAACAATGACCCACACATAGTTAGACATTAAATAAAATAAATATTTAAAAGAAAAAAATAAAATAAATAACTATAATTAACTAAATGAATAAACCAATCAGTGAATAAACTTATGAAAATAATCAATTTAGGCCAAACATAGCGGAGCATACTTGTAATCCCCTCAGGAGGCTGAGGTGGGAGGATCGTGAGTTCAAAGCCAGCCTCAGCAACTTAATGAGACCCTGTCTCTAAATAAAATATAAAAAGGGCTGGGATATGGCTCAGTGGTTAAGTATTTGTAATTTACTCCCAAATCAACTTAGATGGCAGGTCTCTCAGAGGGGGAAAAAATGTGTTGATGCCACATGAAATTTAAGTTATCTGATATGTAGATCTTGATCTTTTCCATATTTTACTTAGACGTTTAAAGTATTTTCCCCCTAAAGTTATTTTTCTTTGGTTTTATTTGGTTGAAAATCTTATGTAAAGGGAAGCCGTTAAAATGTTTTTTTACTGAAGAACTTGAATAGATGGTTGACAAGCAAGGCAGGTGGAGGAGGTTAACAGCGCTTGGAAAATGAAATGGGGAGAGCTAAGTGTGTTTTGAACAATTTTCGTTTCTGTAAATGGTAGGAGGGAACAATCTTTTCCTACCATTCCTCCAAGGTCACTGGCAAATGATGGGAAGACAGTTCAGAGGCAGATGTACACATCCGTCCTTACCTGGGAGGAATAGAAGTAGCAGTCTCTGCCATTATGAATCTGTTCTTGTTGCTTAGAAGGTTGAATCGGTGGCTGCTGCTCAAATTAGCATACTCAATAGAATACAATACACAGAGCAGCCTAAAAAGTAAAAAACCAAGTCTGTCTAATATTAATTCAAGCATATTTGGCGCAATAATGCAAAGTTCCGACAGCATTAGGGAAGAGAGTATTGTTGTAAAATTATTGTGAGCTAGTTATTTGCCAAAGACCTTCATGGGGCTGAGATATTACATAGTAGACCCATTGCCCCTGGGGACCTAGATTACTAGGCAGAGGCATTAGAGGCAATACCTTTCTAATGTTTAGGGATGAAAGGGGATTCTTCTCCTGAGTTACTCTGTTCTTGAGCTTTTCAGTGGTCATTGTCAGACTTTGGTTTCCTGAGCTGGGTCAGTACTTATTTAGCAGTATGCCACAGTGCGTTTTCTTGTAAGTGGATATTAGCTTTTCCAACTGTGCTTCATCAAGTGACATGTTGGGTCTCCTGGGAATGCTTTATTTTTGTGAAAACTTGAACTAAAATTGTGGAGCAGGTAATGGAGACAGATCATCTGGTTTGTGTGGTATGAGTAGCGTGGCTCTCCTAGGCCTCCTTTGGTATACGTGCATGAAATATTTAAAGTGCGTGTATACTATGGTGTGCTCTATGTATTTTACTTATGCCATTTGTGATGAATAATTGACTGTAAATGAGTTCAGATTCAAGCTGTTTTCCTTTTTTTTCTTGATCTGTCTCAGGAACTCCAGGTATCCTCTGCTCTAGTCTACCTCTTCTTTCCTGGCTTGGATTTGAGAGCTGTCTTTCTAGAATCTCATTTCCCAGAGAGGATGCCTAGGGCTGTTAGCAAGGTTGTTTGGTTGGCAATTTTAGAGTTTTGTTGCTGATAACACTTGATCAGAAATAATAATAAGAGCATGCTTTGTAACTGGATTAGTAAGACTGTGTGTGTGTGTACTGTGTTGTGTGAGTGTAACTAGAGAGGAGTGATTTAGGTCAAGGTCTGTCTGCTCAAATCATTGGAAATATTAAGACATTAATCAGAGCACCAGTTTTTAAAAATTGGAATATGCTTATTTGTTTGATAAAGTTCCCATAAAACAGGAGTAGAGTGGGTAAATGAGTTGTGGTATGTTCAGAAAATGAAATACTATATAGCCATGAAAATGAAAAAACTAGTGTTTCACATCAACATGGATGAGTTCCACTAAACACAAAAGAAGCAAAATAAACAAGTTATTGGTAGGTACGTGCAGTAAACTCACTTAGTAGAGAGTTCATAAATAGAAAATATAAAGCCATATTGCCAAGTATATGTATATATTGATGAACTGTACAGAACTGTACAAAGAAGCAAGGGAGGAATTATCATAAGGGTCAGAGTAATGGTGGGAGTCAGGCGAAGGGGACGTGAGTAGAGAAGAGCACAGAGGGAATCCAAGGTTCTGACGGTGTCCTAGTTCTTAATATGGGTAGTGACTACTGTGTTAGTCAGTTTTTATCATTGTGATCCAAATAGTTGACATAAGCAAATTAGGGGTGGAAAGGTTTCTTTTGGCTCATGATTTCTGGGGTTTCCATCCACACTCAGCTGGCTTCATTGCTTTGGGCAATGAAGATGAGGCAGTACACCATGGAGGAAGTGGTGGATCAGAGCTGCTCAGTTCATGGTAGCTGAGAAGAAGAGAGGGCAGAGGGGGAGAGGGGGTGGAGGAGGGAAAGCCTGGGGAGAAAACACCCTCCCAGGGTATACCCTATGACCTACTTTGTCCAGCTAGGTCCCACTTCCCATTAGTTCATTCAGCTGTCAGTTGGTTAATCCATCCAGTGTATTAATTCACCTATTCGATCAGAGCCCTCATTATCCAATCGTTGCCTGAAAACCCTATCTTTGAACTTGCTGCCCTGGGGACCACGCTTTCAATACGAGACCTTGGGGGTCATTTCAGATCTAAACCACAACATTTATTCAGTTACTTATTTTTCTTATTCTTTTTTTTATACATGTATGTTGAAATGCACTACTAAATTTATGTTTTTCAATTTATAGCATTACTTAAGGTGGAAAGGTGAGGGAGAAATCTTAGCTAGAGTGGCTTCTGCTCTTTTAGCTTTTCCCACTGTGACCAGAATACCTGACAAGACCAACTTAGGGGAGGGGAAATTTGTTTTGGCTCAAGATTCTAGAGGATTAGACCATGGTTGTAAGATAGCATATCACTGTGGTAGAATATGGTGGAGGTGCACTGCTTCACTAGTGGCTACCAGAAAACACAAAGAGGGTAAAGGGCCACAGGGAAGATGGACCCTTCCAGGACACCTCCAGTGACCCACCTCCTCCAGCTATATCCTACCTCTAGTTATCACCTGGTTAGTGCATTCAAACTAGGATGGACTGATTAGGTCAGAGCTCTCATATTCTAACCGTTTCACTAGGGCTTTTAGGTGACCTTCATATCCAATCCACAATACCTTCAGACTCCTCTTTTTTGATTCATCTTCCTTCACAAGGATCATTCCTCTCTGGCCTCATCTGCATTTAGTGATCTAAATGTCTTTTTCTCAGTTGCAAGTGGGTTCTGTGCCTGGCACCCTTGGTCAGAGATCAAAGGAGCTGCTACATGTGGGAGCCTTAAAGTTCTTTTAGAGTCTACTGTTCTAATCATCCAGGAACTGGCTTTCCAGATTACATGACAGATTTCTCTCTCTCTTGACCTTGGGCACCCTCAGTTCCTCTTAGATGGTGTGTAGGGGCTTTTTTGGCTTCCCCTTTTCTTAAGTTCATGTTTGCCTCAATCCTAGAATGGAAAGTGTGAATAGAGATATTAGCTTCTTAATAATTGAAAAGAACATAAGTGGTGGTGCTTGCTGGGATGAAATTACAAAGGTCATTCATTAATTTCCATATCTCACATACTTTTTCATCCCAGTCTATTTATTTTATGGCTTTTCTATTGGTTGTTTAATTCCTGTTGTATTTTTGGGACCATCATTTTGGAATCTGGCCCAGGGCTTTATGCAGTTTTTTCTCTTATAAAGTTAAAAGCAATTCTCTTTATTCACCAAATATTTGAGGGTCTCTGTGGTACTGTTAAGGTGTTAGGGATTAGTGCCTTAGTGAACAACCTACATTATGTTGATGTCACATCTAGAACACTAATTTTTCTCTTTTTGTCTCTCCTTAGGTCCTCTCAGGGTGTGCCATCATTGTTCGAGGGCAGCCTCGTGGTGGGCCTCCTCCTGAGAGGCAGATCAACCTCAGCAACATTCGCGCTGGCAATCTTGCCCGGCGGGCAGCTGCCACACAACCAGATGCAAAAGATACCCCTGATGAGGTAGGTGCCTCCTAAGGCTGTGGACATGGGTAACAGCTCAATCTCACCCTTGACTATTGTGATTCTTTTTTGTTTTGGTATCAGGAATTGAATTCAGGTATTGCTTAACCACTGAGCTATATCCCCAACCCTTTTTATCTTCTATTTTGAGTCAAGGCCTTGCTAACTAAATTGCTTAGGGCCTTTCTAAGTTGCTGAGGCTGGGTTTGAACTTCGATCCTCCAGCTTCAGCCTCCTGAGCTGATATGCACCATTACACCTGGTAACTGTTATGATTTTGATGTGCTTTCTTTCCTGTGTATTTTGAGTATTTTGTTATTATGGGACTGATGGCTCTGGGTACATCCCTGTGGCTGCATCTTGTAGTTTCACATTCACTGCCTTAGCAGCAATCAAGGGTCTCGGGGCTTTTCTTGAACCTTTTGGTTGGTTGGTATTTTCCCTTGCTACTCTGGGAATAAATTGAGAACATCTTCTAGGTAGTCTCAGCCATTTGAAGTCATCATCAGTTATGACAGCTGTGAAAAGCTACTACTTTTCCCCCATAGACCATTGATGTTATTATGTCTTCTTTCAAAGATTTTTAATATTTATATAGCATTGTTTTCATAAATAGTATCCTATGATACATGCTGGGTCCCTATTACAGATTTTTAATCTGAAATCCATGTATCCCTAAAGGTATCTGCGAGTCCCATGGAGTTGTTTGTAAATTTTTGTGTGAACGTGGACTTTTTAATTTTTTTTTTAGATTTTATTTACTTATTTTACTTTTTGATGGACCTTTATTTCTTATTTATATGCAGTGCTGAGAATCGAACCCAGTGCCTCACATATTCGAGGCAAGCTCTCTACCACTGAGCCACAACCCAGCCCTGGACTTTTTTTTTCAGTATTTTTTTTGTTGTAGATGGACATAGTATCTTTATTTATTTTTATGTGATGCTGAGGATTGAACCCAGTGCCTCACACGTTAGAGGTAGGTGCTCTACCACTACAGCCCCAGCCCTGAAGATGGACTTTTTAAGGGATGAAATTATCTGTTTCTCAGCAACTCACCATTGTGTTAAGGTGACTTGAGAAACTGCTGAGCTTTTGTCCCCTATCTCTACCATGCCTCTAGCACTCCCCTTCCCCCACCTCTGATGCCTGGCTTCCAGGGCTGCTTTGTGGACTCCTTTTCTCTCTAGGCAGCTGCCTTGAGTCCCAGTTCTGCACAATTTAGTTTTCTTGGCTTCTGTACCTTGAAACATTGTTGTGTTTGGCTCTTCTTTAGTAGTGCTTTGGGTATAGAAAGAAAATTTCTAGAAAATAATTATTTGTCCTTTGCCCCAATTTGATGTTACACAAATTAGTACCTCAGCTCTCCTTTGCTCTCCAGGGTCGTGAAGAAGGACAAGCTAGAGCTCATAAGGATCTTTTATTTAGGGAAAAGATTTTAGTTTTTTTTTCAACTATAACTAAGGGCATTTTGTTTAAATTAAGAATGTAGTGAAGGGATGGGAATATTGCCCAGTGATGGAACTCTTGTCTAGCAAGTGTGAGGCTGGGGATTCAATCCCCAGTACTGCAAAAAAAAAGAAAAGAAAAAAGAAAAGATGTAAAGGAGTGTTACAGATAATAGAAGTGGAGAAAAATAACCATTTTGTCAAATGAACCAGTTAGAATCTTGGAATATTAACTAAATAGATTAAGATAAGGTCTTTTTCATTGGTCCTCCATCAGTAACCACAGGTGTTGGGAATATATAGTGTATATCTCAGGATTGTTCAACACGGATTAAACGAGAAAATGTGTCAGGCTTTGTGCATTATAGCATCATAAAGTACTTAGTAAGTGGTAGTGTGTGGCAATCACTGCTGCTGTGTTACACCGAGTACTAAACATTAAGTCTCTTTCAATAGTTTTCAGATTTTGGGTGCTAACCAAATGAGCAAACCAACATTTTAAATAGTTCTCTTCCTTTCAGTTGCATGTTATATAACAACTCAACTGCTTCTGAGAGGTGAAGAGTGTTGACCTTTCTTGGAGCTGATCAAGTTCATTTCTCCAGAAGAAAGAAGCAGTGTAGCCTCTAAGAAAGAGGGTTGTGTTTTAATTTCCTGTTTTGTGGGTGAGAATCTGGGGCAGAGAAGCTCAAGGCCAGTTGGGACTTGTTCTAAAGTATAACTGTATGCCATGTAACAGGACAATAGAATCTGACCAGAACTATCCTAGCTGAAAGAATACCCTCTGATCTTACCTGGCATTCCATTTAGTCCCATGTATTTATACAGTCTAGTGCTTTTGTCTCTTCCAGAGCACCTCAGTCTCATCAAGTTTCTTCCAGTTACTTTTCAAGGATCCCTGGCAGATGAAGTATTTGTAGATTCAGTGAGCCCACAGTCATTATTTCTCCCTCCTAACATCTAGTCTGTCCTTACTCTGCTGTGACCTGCGTGCCCTTGAAGCTGCCCTGAGTCAGTACCAGGAATGCCCCAACCAGATTTCCCTTGTTCTTGTTTCACCTCCTCTCCCCCAATATCCAGGCCTTTTATCAAGACCTAGAAATTCTGCCTCCTTAAAATCTTTTCTTATCCATCCTTGACATTTTATTGCTGTTGTTACTGCTCTTTGTTCAGCTTTGATAGTGTGCTTGGAATGTTGAAATGAAGTCCCTTTGCCTCATTCTTCCTTTTAATCCTTTCTCCATAGGTACCCAGATTCTTTTGAAACATAATTTCATTTATTGCCTTGCTCATTGTTATTCCCAGACACTTCAGTGGTTCCTCACTGACAAGCCTACGTGTCTTAGCCTGGTACACAGAGCATTTGTGATTTAACTTTCAGTCTCTTTGCCCAACCATGATGCAGCACTCAGGTCTCCTCCTAGGACACAGGAGTGTACCTCCTCTGTCCTTGGCTCATGCTACTCCCTCCATCAGGAGTCCTTTCCCCATCTTAGTGCTAGCAGAGCATCCTCAACATTTCTTTCCAGGTCTGTGCTTTTCTCTACTAGATCATAAGCTGTTCAAAAGAAGGGGCCTTTTCTCTCATCTCTGGGTTCTTGTGTCTAGTCAGCACCGGACACAAAGCAGGTATACAGTGAGTAAATGTTTAAGAGAATAATGAGGAAAAGAACCCAAACATTTCTCTTTGGGAGCAGGAGGGTTATTCATCATGGCACTACCCTTCCAGGCTTCCATTGTTTTGGAGCTGTTGGTTCTTTTCACATTCAAGAAATATCAAAGACATTATTGTTCTTTTTCTTGCCTTTGTATCACTGCCCCAAATATCATTCACTTGATTATTTTTTGCCTTCCTCCTGTTATCTTCTTTCACTCGTACTCAGCTTTCTCCTAAGTCCTGTGGCAATGAAAGCAACCCTACTGTATGTCCCAGCCGGCACTGCCCCTGTCCCAGGCTAATCCCCAGCGTTGCCTAGCTACTCCAGGCAGCCTAGATACTGCATTGATGGGCACTGTGGGATTTATATATTTATTTCTCACAGATTAATTGAGCTCCTGCAGTGTAAAGCTGTATGTTGGTTTCATGAGAAATACAGCAGTGAATGTGACAGTTATATTCACTTGAGTTTGAGGATTAGGATGGTGAGGGAGAGATGGGAGAGCAAGATATCCATGTGATACAATGGGGTCATTAGAAGAAAAGAAGGAACAAAAGTCTTAGAACAACCTGGGCATAGTGGTTCAGTCCTGTAGTCCCAGCTACTTGGGAGGCTGAGGCAGGAGAATTCCAAGTTAGAGGCCAGTTTTGGCAACTTAGACCCTGTCTCAAAATAAAAAATAAAGAAGCTGGAGGTGTAGATTAGTGGTACAGTGCCCTGGGCTTATTTTCCAGTATGGGGCTGGGGATGGAAGTATAAAATGCTAGACCATGGTTTTAAGATTTTACTTTGTTCTGGGGTTTGATCTTGTCCCAGTAGTTTTAGGAGTATGACTGAAAAAGATTGGAATCAGAAAGTTGCATTTCACTTCAGGTGTCACAGGTTTGCTTGCGTTTGAGCATGGAGAATAAGCTGCCAGATTCAGAGTACCTGCATTGGGCATTCTAAAGGGAGGAGGAGGAGGTAGTTGTGAATCTTCACTTAAAGGCTACTTGTTTCTTAGATGAAGCTCTGGGACATCATATGAATAGACCAGTCATTCTTCCTATTAGGCCATTCTGGCTTCTGATAATGCTTTTAGGGAGGTTCTCTGCCTTTTAGAGTTGTTGTAGGAGATTCTTTTGAGATAGAAAGCCTTCCTGACCGTCCTGTGTTTACATGTGGAGGCATTGGCCTTAATTCTATAAGGATTCTTTGTTTTGTTTTGTAGTATTGATTGATCATGTTACTGGGGATTAAAATAGAGTGTCATGTGTGCTAGGTAAGAGCTCTACCACAGAGCTTCATCCTCAGCCTGCATGGATTCTCTCTTATCCTGTTCTCTTGCCCTTGTGAGCACCCATTGTCAATTTCTTTCCTGCATAGCTCTGAGCCTAGCCGATATCTTTTCTGGTTACAGAATTTACCCATCTCTGCATAGAAAATGACTTGAGGGCTGCTTTAGGGAAGGAAGATTGTAGAAACTAGGCAGTTTGTTTCCTACAGTGTTAGGTGTGTGTCCATTTCAAAATCTCCAGTGTGGCTTTCTCTTATTGCCCAGTGACTGACCAACTCTAAAACATGAGGGCCTCAGTAAAAGGTTTTCTTTCAGCAAGCCTTGAAAGCTTTTAGAAAGCTTCTGCGTGGTGGGTAAAAACTGTAGGATCCCCCTAAGGGGTAGATATTCATTTTCTCATGAACTGACCCTAGTTACATGAGTTTTCACCAAAGTCTTAACTTCCTTTAGGAGCACAAGTATGATTAGAACTTTGCCAGTATTTAAGAATAATATTACTGAATTTTAAATATTAATGTGGTACTTGGGGCTGTATTGTAAGCACAGCTATAGTTGGGTATGTTTGTAGAATAAGTTGACCACTAAGTTAATTTATATGTGTGAGGCTCAGTACTATTGGTTTGTTTATTATTATTTCTGTGATATGATTGATAATTGGGATCATGAATCAGTTATTGACCTATTTTTGGCAAGTGTTTTCTGTTTTCAGTTTTAGGGAATGTGGGTGGGGAATGAACCATAATGATATGGAGAACTGTTTATTGCCACTGAGTGGCAATAAGGCAATAGGCTCCTTTGCCTATTGTAATTTTCAGGAGAGAGGATCATGTGAGTGAGTACAAGGTTGTTTTAGGGTCTTTGAGCACCCTTACCTGGGACTAGTTCTTCCTGGAACCAGTCACAGTTGGTGGATATGTAACAGCACTGTTACATGACTACCAGCCAAGCAAGTTGATGGATTTGCCATATTTTGGTTGGCTTCTGGTCTGGGTACATTTTTCATTTAGAAATGTTGTTGGGTGACCCCATGTTTTAATCTTCATGGACTGAAAAGATAAGCAGAGGCTTCCTCTTCAGGCTACTCATTTACTGTTTGCTTTCCTATGTGCATTTGGAGTTCTGTGATTTTAAGAGCTCTTCATAGGGAATGTGTGCATATTGCATTGTAAGAGAAGAACACCCTTTTCTCCTTTGTGTGTTTTCAGGTCATGAGCTCCTACTGACCATATGCTCCTGGAACTTTGAGCCCGTCCCTCCCATTTCTATTCTAAGGGAACTTGGGGAATTGAGCTAGGACTGGACTATAAATTCAGGTGCCAGTGTCCACTCTGACAGGGTTGTTTCAAAGGAGACATCTTCTTTGAACCATCATAGGAGTGGTGGGCAGGTATGGGACAAAACTCTCCCTTTGCTCAATTCCTTCTTTCCTTCCTTTCTAACTTCCTTTTAATGTGTTCCTAGGGAGTGAATTGAGGTGACAACTGAGTTATACTCCCAGCCTCTTTTTTTTTAAATTTTGAGGCTATCTCGCTAAGTTGTTCAGGTTGGTCTTACTTAAACTTGTGATCCTCCTGTTTCAGCCTCCCGAGTTGCTGCATTTGTAGGTGTGTACCAGTGTGCTCAGTTGCTTTGCTTATTTTCTTGATAGCCTGGAGATATTCCGTGTGGGGATGTGTGACTCCCACCTGTGTCTGTGTTGTGAGTGGGTGAGAGGGAGGAATTGCCACAATTGCTGATCCCCCCTCAGGGCTGTTACTGATGTCCTTCTAAGAATCTGGGACCGGCAAAGGCTTCAGACTGGAGCAGGATAGAAGAGGAGACATTTGCGGAGACTGTCTTCAACTGTGCTGCTGTACTTTAAAAGAAGGCAGAAATGACAAAATAAGGCTCTTTCTTGAGCAGTGAATTCCCTCTGAAATAATAGCACTAAGCCTTCATCGTTCCTCTAGCAATGCCTCAAACTGGTTTTGGGGAAAGTGCTTTGTAAATTGGAAAAAAGGTGAACAAATGGAGGTGGTATTTTGTTAGTTATGATGTTTCTCATAAATAACAAGGTGGCAGTTGTTATTTAAGATATCCTCCAGGTATCTTCTGGAGCCTGGGCTCCCCATTTCAGGGAGTGGATTGATACATGGAAAGCAGTTAGAGCAGTGGCTGGCACATGGCAAGTGCTATAAAAGTGTTGGCAAATATTATTCACAAAGTAAGCTGTAACTAAGCAGGCAGTGATGGGGAAAGTGCTACTACTGGTGTCTGGAAAGTTCTGAGGCCTGTTTTTATGGTTTGTTAACTAATCACTATACCTACCGTTTGTATAAGGCCCCTAAATGTGTAATCTGCATTGTGTGCATTTTGTTTTCTTGTTCTCTCTTAGCGTTGAGGTGTGCTAGGTACTCACATGGTTATTGAAGGCATGAAGTTGCTTGAACTCTGATCGGGATATGGAATAGGCAGTTCTCCTGTGACACCTTTGTTTTGTCTTTCAGCCCTGGGCATTTCCTGCTCGAGAGTTCCTTCGCAAGAAGCTGATTGGGAAGGAAGTCTGTTTCACGATAGAAAACAAGACTCCCCAGGGGCGAGAGTATGGCATGATCTACCTTGGAAAAGGTGAGCGGCAAGGAGGAGTGCACTCATGGAGTGTAAAATTCCTCTGAGGGGGCATTTCATGTGGTGGCAGTCTACTGTGGAGGTAGCTTGAGGAGTTGGCTGTAGGTGGCATTGGAGATGCATCAGGTACTGGGCACATGGCACATAGATGCACAGGCACGACCCCGCAGTCCTGCTCCTTGTTTACTCCTGTGCTGCTTTCTTGGCGTGGTTTGAGGTGGATGTGGAATAGCGTAGCAGTCTGTCTCCTGTTTAGGCAACCGGGTTGTGGAACTTAATGGCTCTGTGTTTCTAGGTCAGAGTGCTCATTGAATTCCTATAGATTTTCTATGTTGCATCCTCTATTTTCTTTATCTTGTGGCTTTTCTTCTCTTCCTGGGGACTCTTTAGGAAAGGAAGATCTGTTCAGGGCTTTTCATTTTTTTTCCCCTGGCCACATGTTTTGTAAGAATTGAAAGAACACAGGCTTTAAAAAGATAGTATATATAAAGATAAAGTTTAAAAAGATGGTACATGTAAAGTGCCACCTCTGGCATGGTGTGTGTACTCAGTGAATATGTGCATGTGCATGTGTGCATGCTCCTGTTGTTTAGCTGGGCTAGATGGCTAATGGGATGTGAGGTGTTATGGTCTTCTTGGCTTAGGTGGAGGGGGAGAGTAAGATTGGGCATGGAGTTTCAACAGATATAGGACATTAAAAGAATTGATAAAATATGGAAAGCAACATGATGAACATGAACAGTTTGAGAGCATATTTTTAAAAAGTTTCCTGTGATTCTTAAAAACAAAACAGAACAAAACAGAAGCAACCCTAACATCTCATGCAGCTAAGCTGTCTTAGATCATCTATTTGACTTGTGTAGTCAGAGCTGGAGGTAAACAAGCCAGGTTGAGTGGTGAGACTAATGACATCCTGTTAAGACTGATTATAATTGTGGAGATATTTGAAAAAGTGAGTTGGAAATGAACTTGGAGGCATCTTATTCAGTTTCTTTCTCTTTTTAGGATGGGGGAAAAATGGTAGAATTTGAGGTTAGCCCAGGACTTATTAGAAAAGGGATGATCAGTTTTCTCACTTTTGAAGACAACATGGTCATCCATCTGCTCTGAATACTATCCCCCAATTGTGATTTGATCAGAATCATAATTTGATAAGTAATTGAGCAAGAATGAGGTCTGTGGTTTGCAAATTTCTTTTTTGATTCCTTATGTACCCACATTTTTGTTGCCTCCTTTGAGGGTTCAGCCTAGGGGAATATATTTTTCTCCATTTTTGAAGGAGCATTTGGAATTCAACTTTTTAGAAATGGGCCATTTCTGAGTGGTCTGTGCCAACTAATGTGGGATAGCATTGTCGATGGGCTGGTTTTGTGACTGCGCATCTTATTCGTACTTGGGCTTCATTCTTTCTACCCCCTGACCTCTTGACATCTCAGTGTTCAACCTTTCCTAATTGTTGAATCCTTCCTTTTGATTTTACACTCTTGGGATTCCTGTTGCTTTGAAGGAACCAGTGTGATCTCTACTAATATTAGTTACATGTGTGTCTGGCTTCAGCGTTAACCTCCATAGAAAGAACAGATGATCCACCCTGAGCCTCAGACTTGAGTGTTCTTCATATAAATATCATTCTCTTCAACTTTGGTAGGGAAAGAGGCTTACAATTTGCTTCTGCAGACTTTTTGGCATTCTACTAGTGAGGCATTCAGGTTGGGCTTGGGAGTGTATGCACTCATTACTGTTTATGAAAGTTGATGTATAGTGTACTGAATATAAATCTTAAACAGTCTTTTTCTGTGCTGACATTACCTATAAGCTAGACTGCTGTGTTTCAGTTTATCTACGAGCTTGTTCTCAGCCATATTAAAGATTTTTATGTGGTGATTCCCTCCTAGATGTCTTTTCTTTATCGTTTTAGCTGACAAGCAAAGATTTAAGAGAATATTCCCAGCTTAAAAACGTTTTCAATAGTATGGAAATGCAATTAATGTTTCAAGTGCCTGAATAGAACCTCATCAGGTTGAGTTTTATGTTTAACTTCATTTTTCTTGGCTGGTGTGTGAGATAAGGAATCTAAGACACTGTCTTCTGAGAACCTCTATGAGAGCAAGATACTTTCTTTCTCTTTTTGTCTTGGTGTCTTCTTGGAGTGGGACATTGTGGAGAGGAATTAGACTTTGAGGTGTGAAGTGATACACAACCCTAAATGAATGTGTCTATCCCTCCAAGGTGAGGGAACTAGCTTTTTCTTACTTCTGCCATGCACTTGGCTAGGTGTTTGGTGATTTACGTATATTATTCAATTCTCTCAAGAACCAGTGGAGGCTGGTGCTGTCCCTACTCGAAGGGTGAATGAATTAGGATGCTGAGAAATCTTGTCTAAGCTGCTAAGCAGTGGGTCTGTGTTCATCTCTAGCTTTGCTTTCCTTTGGTTATTGCTTCATGCTCTTCTGAGCAGCCTGCCACATGTGTCTTGCTTTCTTGTCAGTCTCCTGTGGTTCCTGAGATTGCCTTTGACCTGGGAGTTACACTAGAAAATTAGAAACAAAGTCTTGAGAAGATGGATAAGTCTTTGGGTCCTCAAATCTAGACATGTGGGAAGATGAGGTCTTCTGAAAAGCTCAGTGCTGCACTGAGGCCCATCCAGTTCTCTGGCAGCATCATTCCTTGAAGAACTGAGTGTGAAAGTGGTCTGTCCACCGGAGCTCTGTTGCTAGTGGAGGCAGGTTTGATTCTTAGTTTTCTTGTTTAATTTTCTTGTTTTCCTCCTCAGATACTACCGGGGAAAACATTGCAGAGTCACTGGTTGCAGAGGGCTTGGCCACCCGGAGAGAAGGCATGAGAGCTAATAAGTAAGTATCCAGCACTTGTTTGTCCCTGTGTCCTTCTTGAGATGTCAAAGGAGATAAGATGTTCAACTGTTAATTGGCTTGGCTACATTTTTGTTCCTGTTCCCTCATATAAAATGGATAATTTTAGGTGCTTTCTGAGATATTCTTACCTATGGATTGTTTTGAACCAGGAGATCATTAAATATTCATTAATGGTGTTTGATTTGTGTATCTTCTTAAAAAATAGGGTTTGAGACTAGGCAGTTCTATTCTTCATATTCGTGAGTCTATATAGGTCTTAGACTGTAGATATTCAGTTGAAGAGAATTTTTCCACCTGTTCAGACCTAAATATTTATTGAGCACTTACTGTGTTCTAGTCACTGAGAGTATAGCAGTGAACCGATTTAGGCTCTGTTAGCATTCTAATGGGGGGACAGACAATAAATAGATATATGAAGTCATATTGGGTGCAAGGAATCGTGCAGTGAGAAGTCAAGCTGAGTGAATAAATAGTATTCAAAGCAAAATCTGAGGAAACTGACATGGCCACGATTGTTCTGTTTTGAGGGTTAGGAAAAATTTCTCTCTCTTCAAAGCCTTTTAAATTTGTTTGGTCTATGAATCTTTAGATACTTAATTAGTAGGTAAAAATATGTTTGTTTAGCTAATGGCAGTGTGAACTTGTTAGAAGGGAGTGTTAGGTGTGTAAGGTTTGTAGTACATGTATCATGTGTAAGTTCACTAGTGTTAGCTCTCATTAGGATAGATGCAGCTGGCTTTAATTAACACTTTAGTCTCTGAAAAGTGATATGCTACATCAGTAATTTAGAGTCTGTAAACATGCTGTTTAAATCATTAAGTCGTAGTATATGACTATAGTAGCTGAGGAAAAGGCTTTGGATAAATATTTGCATGGGGTGTACTGAAGATGAGATTGAGCAAAGGCCTCATAGACTTTGGGGGCTGCATGATTCACCTTTGGGCCTTTCTGATGGCTCGGAGACATTTGCTGGACTCCATAATTGGTGTGTATACATGTGGAATTTGTTGAATTAAGATATTTGTTTTAGGTGGTGTTTTTGGAAGCATGCTGCAGTTCTAACTTAAGGACAATTACTGGCATGATTACTGTTGCAGTGTTTTTTTGGGAATTCAGTTTGCAACCGGAATGTGTAATAAAAAAAAAAAAAATCCCACTACAGTTTTGTACCATCTCAACAAAGAAATCTCCGCTGGAGTACTAATCCCTCTAAACATAAAGTCTCCTTTTCTCAGTTTCTGTGTTTTTATCTCTCTTGCTACATTTTCTGTCTAACGCTGGCTGTGATTTTGGATCTCTGAGGACATGGTTGTCTTTTGGGTAGGGGTAAGGAAGAGAGGTATGCTTGAGCTATGGCAGGTCGTTCTTGCTTAGCAGTTCCTACTGATCAAGGTGGGAGGAGATTCAGTTTATGTGTATAGCTGTTGATGGTACCAGTTTTTCTTGAGATTGTATAAAGCCCTTGGAGTTCATTGCTCCCTAATGTTAGTTCAAATATGAAGAGGGGAGCCATTTTTAGTGCCTCCCTGCTTTTTTTTTTTTTTTAAACTTGCTTTGATCTGTCTGCTTTTTGGCTGTTCTGGTATATAGTTTGGTTTTCTACCTGTTTAGGGGAGGAGGCTTTATTTTCAAACCATATTTTGCCTAGCTGGCCTGATTGAATGGCTAGTTAGCTTTGGGACAACATTTTCTGTTTACAGCAATGTTTGCTGTATGCGCCCCAGCCTTGTTTTGTGGATTGAGAGAGAGTAAGGGCAGTTCTTAGCCACCTTCCCTGCATTGTGTCCTACTGTGCTATGCCTGGCTTCTAGTTCCTGAATCTGAGATGGTTGTTAAATGAAGCTGTATCCCCTGGAGTGGCTCCCCTCTGAGCCACTGACTTGCTGTCTTTGACTCACCCATGGTTGCAGTATTCAGAGTGTGTTCTTTAGGTCTTCTCATTATATGTTCTTAGAATCCAATTTGTTTCAAGAAACAAATTTGGAATCTGGAAATTATGCTCATGGTGATTTCGTGGTTATAGGTTTGAGTCGTTAAGCCATAGGTCTTAAACAAATGCTTTGGTTTCTTCCAGGGAAGAACATGCTTAAAAAAAACCTAGTGGCTAAGAGCAGTTGGTTTCTGTTTATGAACTCAATAACCAAGCTTTTTTGTTTTTTATGTCCTAGTCCTGAGCAGAGCCGGCTTTCAGAATGTGAGGAACAAGCAAAAGCAGCGAAGAAAGGGATGTGGAGTGAGGGGAATGGTTCACACACCATCCGGGACCTTAAGTATACCATCGAGAACCCAAGGCACTTTGTGGACTCACACCACCAGAAGCCTGTCAATGGTAGGCTGGCAGAAAGAAACAGCTATAACTCAGGGTGATTTCTTTCTATTTGCTCTCTTTGCTTCTTGAGGTTTATAGGCTCTAGTGAGTCTTTCTTCTGCTTATTTAGTATCCAAGGGAATTCCTTAAGGGTAAAATGACACGATGGCATTTTGGAGTTTGAATTGTGTTCATGCAGATTATATCAGGTATATTTCTAGTTATTTGCCATTAACAGGCAAGTAGTTGTTGGTATTTTACACATTGTGTGAATCTCTCTGTCTCTAAAAGAAGGCTACTTAAATACTACCTCTGCTACTTAGAGGTAGAAACATGTAGTCCATATATATATTCATATGCTATATAGTTTTTGGTCCCACTTTGAGACTTAACTACAGACTTAGTAAAGTAAAAGTATTATCAATCCTGAGTCATTGTTTTTTCTGGCACAGGGTATGTGGTGAGCATTCTAGATTTTGGATGACAAAGCTTTGGTGTGAGCGATGAGGTACCAGAAGGTTCAGAAGACAAAAGCAGTTTTTAGCTGTTTTCCCTGGATTGGTTCTTGCAAACATTCATGATGTGCCAGTGCATCCTCACTTCTCAGAGGGAGGCTTTCTCAGGGTTTGGGGGAGAATTACTGGGTTATATGCAATTTGATTGGGCATTGTTTATCCTTCTCATGGCTTTTTCATAAGTTGTTTATTCTGTCATGCAGCTATCATCGAGCACGTGCGGGATGGCAGTGTGGTCAGGGCCTTGCTTCTCCCAGATTACTACCTGGTTACAGTCATGCTGTCAGGGATCAAGGTCAGACCATAAACGGGTACATGATGGGTATGGGATTGGTAGAAGTGTTTAGTTATAGGTATATTTCTGTACCTGGGACTTTGGATCTCTATTTCCTTCTTGATATTGTTCATTAACCAGAGTTCTTTTATACTTATTTTGGTTTAAATGTTGTAACACAACATTTCTAATCAGATCAAATACCTTTTTTAAAAAATAATTGAAAGCACTCAACCTGTTTGAAATGGAAGATTGTTGAGTGTAAACCTAGAGGAGGAGGAATAAGTGACTCTGAAGTTTGCTGAATATGGCTTATATTAATTCAGAAATACCCGTTTGGTTTTTCAGTTTTTATTTTTGGTACTGGGGATTGAACACAGGGGTGCTTTACCACCAAGCTACATCCCCAGTTCTTTTCATTTTTTATTTTGAGAGAGGGTTGCTGAAGATCTCACTAAGTTACTGAGGCTGGTCTTGGACTGGTGATTCTCCTGCCTCAACTTCCAGAGTCACTAGGATTACAGGTGTGCGCCACTGCACCTGGATCCTATTTGGATTTTTAAGAGATTGGGGATTAAAATCTAGGCCCTGGCAAATCTTCTCTTGATATGGGTATATTGAGGCCTCCCTGAGCTTAGCCTGTAGCAGGTTTGGTGTGGAAAAGGCTTGGGTAGGGTAAGAGAGCCGTCTCTCATTGGTCTGCCTTCCCATCCTGCCTTATTCTCCTTCAGTGCCCAACTTTTCGTCGGGAAACAGATGGCAGTGAAACACCGGAGCCTTTTGCTGCAGAAGCCAAATTTTTTACTGAGTCGCGACTGCTTCAGAGAGACGTTCAGATCATCCTGGAGAGCTGCCACAACCAGAATGTTCTGGGTACCATCCTTCATCCAGTGAGTGTGCACATGCAGCCTGGGTTGTGATGGGCTACGAATGTACTCGGGCTTTGAAGAGCTGCAGTTTGCTTCTCTCTTCTTTCACTCTGTGTTTGTAACATCCATTTAAATATTTTGGAAGGATTACCATCTAATGATTTTGAAGCATTTTTTAGGGAGATATTATTTGTCTAATAGAATTGGACATATCTGGGCAACTTCCTACCCTTAGGAAGTTAATGTCAAATGTTGCTGAGTTCATAAGGGGAAGAGGACTTTATCACTTACTTTCCTAAATGCTTGATCCTGAAGGTGCCAATTGGAAATGCTGGAGATGGCCACATAAGGTAGAATGTGTAATGATATTGTGGAGTAGGGTCAGTGAGGCTCTTTAGGTCAAGAAGTCAGCTGAGTATTGGTAGATCAGTGATGAGGAAACTAATGCATGGAACAATTATTTTCTGTATTTCAGGCCTTATCCAGTTACTTCTTCACTCTGAGCAGGAACTTGGTTCTAATGTACTTAAAGTTCTTATTTATGAGAATTTTACCCTATTGTTTACTGTGGTAGTTAGGTTGTTCTTGGACAAAAAAATGACCTTGTTTTTTGACAACTAAGTTAGTTTTCATTATTGTAACCTATCTGTAATACAGAGTTAAACTACTGTTACTTTTTTGGTTAGATAATTCTTCCACGATAGTACTTTCAGAAGCCTGGGAGGCTTGGTTTGGAGTGTGCCAAGGCCATGTCTGTTTCTTCTGGAGTGCCGAGTGTCTGACCACGCCCAGCCAGATGGCTCTGTGTAGAATAGGAATTGTAATTCACTGAGCAAGGTGTATCTTAAGCCATTCCTTTACCCAGCCTGTTCTTGAACCTCTGCTTATAGAAAGAGGAAAAAGTGCTGATCTTAGGGAAGGAAGGAGTAGGTGTAATTCTACTAAAGATTAACTTCCTTCTCTACCCCAAGAAGAGCTATAGAAATGTCAATTCCATTCAATGCTACTAACATTCATCCTACTCCTATTAAGTGAGAGATACTATGCTGGCTGTTGTCTAGATATGAAATCAATGCTGTTGAAAGGAGTCTCAGAGTAGTATCTCCCATCTTAGAGATGGTTTCTTTTTATTTCTTACGGTGGTTTCTTAATGAGAGAAACTTTTTTTAAAATTTTTATATAGATTGTAGACATGTTTGTTGTGTTAGAAATCTAGAGAAATAAATTCTTTTGCTCCAGAATCTAATCCATATCTGCCTTCTCATGCTGCTTGTTTCTCAGAACGGCAACATCACTGAACTCCTCCTGAAGGAAGGTTTTGCACGGTGTGTGGACTGGTCGATTGCAGTTTATACCCGGGGTGCTGAAAAGCTGAGGGCAGCTGAGAGGTAAGGTCTGTCAGGAAACCCATCCAGCCAAGGAGCCTAGGCAAAGTAATCTAGCCATCTTCTATCACCCATGTGTGTCAGTGTCTCTTATTTCAATAAAGGTTTGGTGAATTCCAAAAGAAGGTAGGATCTCATACAGAGGATTGTCTTCAGTATTAGTCTTTAGGTTTAGTGTAATTCAGTGCTGGGTAGTAAGGGCTCAGATTTTTTCACTTTGACATTATTCTTCATGTGGTTCACTTTTTTAACATTTTCAGTTCATGTTTTTTCCCAAGTCCATATCTTTATTTCTGGATTTGGGGCATTTTGGGATAAAATAAGTTCAGTATTATTTCAGGACAATAAAATCACTTATTAGCTACTCCTAAACAGGTAGGCTGGAGCAGGGCTATGATGGAAAGGTTGAGCCTGTGGGTTCCAAAGTAGAACCATGTCATAATATGAGGCCTGATGCCCTAATTTACTTATAAGTATGTTTTCATCATAAGTGCTAATGCAACTCTGAGGCGCTATTGTCATGTTTCTGGCTTGGTGCTTTGTGATTAAAGCAGAAATAATTTATTTCCAGAAAACAGGCTGTAGAAAATCCAAAGATTCGCTATTTCAAGTGTCAAGGTCAAGTACTTCTGGATGTTTAGGTAAATTTCTTCCATTTGGTGGGGGTAGATGGAAGAAAGTAAAGCAGGTACCAAAAGTAGATACATGGAAATAATACTCAGGAAAATTTGAATCTCCACTTCCTAGCATGCTTATGATCAGAAGACAACAAATAGTCAGTGACAATGGTCTACTCTCAAGGCTTGTTTTGTTATATCAGAATCTTAATAATGATCTTGATAACTTTACATTTTGGTCATTGAGACCTACACCTAAGTAATGTACAACAGAAAAATAACTATAGTGTTTGTATCTTTTCTTAGATCTTCCATATCCCTTTGTACATGTTAGCAGAAATATTTGCAAGTTTTTAAGAATACAGATTTTAATGTGGCCCATTGATACTGCTTGTCTGACAAATGCACGTTTCACGTATTATTTGGAGGAGAAAAAAACAGTGATTACTTAAATTTTTTTTTTTTTAATGTTCTCCCATAATTACATTAGAAAGATATAATAACCTTGTTCAGTTCAGTGTTCCAGGTACTTCTGATTATTCTATGAGGTTAATTTCTTCTTCCATTTTTTTTTTTTTTGGGTGTATGTGTGTTCAGAAATTACTATTCTAGATCATTCTTTTGGTTGAGAATTTTGTTTTTTGAGTTTTTTAAGTTCCTGCCTGTTTGAAGAAAGTGAGTACAATTAAAGTAGTATCTACATGTTTCATAACATCTGCAGAAAATTTTATGGATTTTTTTTGGAGGGTACTCATCATTATAAAACAGGCTTAGATCAGGGAATGCAGGGAATGCAAATCATATCTCAATATGTGATTACTTGCCTGCTGTTTTGCATACTATATTTGAGCTACATGCCTTGTTGGTAAAATTACATCCTCTCAATGGAAGTACTTTATGTATTTTATAACTAGTACATCCTGGTTTTTTCATTTTAGTGCGTGTTAAAAAAAAAAAAATGTTGCAATACTGTCTCCAGAAATAATAGTTCCTTTCCACAGCACATGCATTCACTCATTTGTAAATAGTTTAAGACAGCTGTTCATTGATTTTTTTTTTTTCTTTCCCCAATCTTTGCACATATTCAATTTCCCATTCTTAGTCTGACTCAGAAAATATCTACTGGGCTTAGTACTGGAAAATGAATTTCTAGCATCATTTTTTTTTTTTTTTAAACTCCTACCAATGAACTTCTGTAAGGATTTTGTTTATTTTCCAGTTCTTCTTTAGATGGACTATGATGATGAGAATTTTGGATTCACATAGGATTTGATAGCCGATAACCTTTTTATATTTCAAATGGCAATTGAGCAGGTCTGTGCGCACATGTATGTGAGTTTTTCACATTTGAGACACCACTTACTCTTTGTTGCCCTACCTGTGGTAGTAGCCTCTCAGAAGATAATGGATAAATCACATTTAATTATCAGGGTGGACTTGTACTGTCCAAACTCAAACAGTTGCACACCTTGATCACAGTCTACCAATCATGAGTTTATGTATATAGGTATCTTGGATTTTTTCCATTTGCTGTACACTTTGGATATTTCCATTTGCTATCACTCTTAGTTCTGATTTGACTGGAAACTTACATGTCTGTAGGATAGGATAGGATTCTGTGCTAACTGCTTCCATGATGGTGATGGATTCAGATGGAATGGTCTTGGTCTGGCTGAATGATCTTGTATTCCTGTTTTATTACCAGGTTTGCCAAGGAGCGCAGGCTGAGAATATGGAGAGACTATGTAGCTCCCACTGCTAATTTGGATCAAAAGGACAAGCAGTTTGTTGCCAAGGTGAGTCATTCTCAGCATGTTGATAAGCATAATGGACATGGCTAGGCAAGTGATAATATGAGGATTTGAACAAGTACAAATGGTGTAGTTCTTGAATATCTAAAGGCAAGCATGGTGTGTGTGTGTGTGTGTGTGTGTGTGTGTGTTTTGTAGGAAGTTTAGAAATGATAAGAATATTTACATTTCTCACTGTAAATTAGGATAACTTCATCATAAATTCACAGGTTAAACTTGCAGACACTGTCAGCTTGAAATACTTCTCATATTTTAAGGATGCTTTTTATATACTAAGCAAATGGCGTTCTCTCAGATTTACTGTGTCCAAGTATACATACGCTCGTGTTTCCCTTTATTCTATTTGGTAACTCGTGTGTGTGTGTGTAGTTTTTTTTTTTTCTCCCCACCTCGAGAGTTCTCCTTAACTGATATGACAGAATCAGAACTGTTAACGGATGCTTTAAATGGTCTTATCAATGGTGCTGTAAAAAAAAAAAATTTTTTTTTTTTGGTTGCAGGTTTTGGTAACTTTAATGGTAGACATGTTGTCTGTGCCTTCCCAGAATGCTATAGTGTTTTACAACTTATTTTTTCTTTTGACAAAAGTTGCTGGAAATTTTGTCTGTTTATAGGCAAAAAGTGGTTATGTGCATATTCTTGGACAAGGAGGGCTTTCTCATCAATTAACCATCAGTTTAGAATGGACAGCCACTAGGTGGCACTGTCAGCCTGAAAAATTCTGAAACTGTTTATCTTAGAATGCTAAAATTTTAGCAAAGTCTCCAAGGAATTGGTAAATTTTTTCACTCTCTCTTTTATGATGCCCAAAGTAATAGGTCATGGAGTGCTCAAGTGTCCTCTTTCCTTCTTTTAGTAGGTGCTAAAGAGCTGTTAGGTTAGTCATAATCACCCCCTGTAGTAGACCTGAATGGGGTTGTCCCTGGTGATTTTTCCTCTGTGCATCTAATAGGTCGAGATGTAGATCAGAGGGCCTCTGCCTCCTTTCTGTGTGAGGAATATACTCGTGTGCATGGACTGCTTTACCTACTTGGAACTCACTTAGTTGTGCCTGTGTTTTCTGGAAGTTAAAATGTTGTTACTGAATCAAAGCATAACCATTCACTCAACAAGGGAGGTAGGGGTTTAATTTTACCATCATTACTTTGAGAGTCTGTGGCATTAGTGATATCTGTGAGGCTTTGGAGAGTCCCATCACCTTGCCCTGTCTCTGTCAGCACGTCCTCACTTATAGAAAAACCTGGAAGATGAGTTTTGGGCTTTTGCTGGTTGGGGAACTAAGAGATTGCAGATGAAAGAAATTCAAAGGATTAGATGATTGGGCTGATAGCTTTATCATTTGTCTAAAGTATGATGTACTATCAACTAGAAAAGGGAGAAATGGCAGTAGGAGCATTTCTTCTACTCTTTAAAATCCTGGGGTGTATGGTGGCACATGCCTGTAATCCTAGCAACTTGGAAGGCTGAGGTAGGAATATCACAAATTTGAGGCCAACCTTGGCAACTTTAGGAGACCCTGTTTCAAATAAAAGGTTAAAAGGGCTGGAGATGTGGCTCAGCAGTAGAGGGCTTTGGGGTTGGGGGTGGGGCAGGAGATTTACCATGTTTTTAAAATTCTTAAGCGTATTTTTTTTTTGAAAACAGGAAAAGTACATAAAGAGAGTAAGCAAAATACTCATATTACCTAAAACATTATGATGTAGCTGTTTTTCTAAACAGACTTGATCATATGGTCTTATCTCTAAATTGGAAGACCTATGGTTCTTAGGCCAAATCTGGCTCTGCCCTTGTTCGTATGACCTATGGATTTTTTTTTTTTTTTAAATACACGACAGCGGAATGTATTACAATTATTATTACACATATAGAGCACAATTTTTCATATCTTTGTATAAAGTATGTTCATGCCAATTCATGTCTTTATACATGTACTTGTTTTTTTTTCTTTTGCATTACAATTCTTATTACACATATATACCACAATTTTTCATGTCTCTGTATAAAGTGGGTTGACACCCAATTCGTGTCTTCATGCATGTACTTTGGATAATGATGTCCATCACATTCCACCATCCTTGCTAATCCCCTGCCTCCTTCCTTTCCCTCCCTCCCCTCTTCCCTATGATCTATGGATTTTACACAGGAGAAAAACATTTTTTTGTGGTATATGAAAAATTTTCAAAATTAAATTTCATTATCATGAATAAATTGGAGCCTAGCCATCTGTATTTGTTTATATATTGTCTGTGGTTGTTTTCCTGACACAATGGCCGAGTTCTGTAGTTGTTATGGAGTTGTTGAAAACTCTTTGAGTTTAGCTTACAAAGTGTGAAATATTTGCTAATGGCATTTATATAAAGTTTGATGATCCCTGATCTGTTTCATTCTTACTCAGAGTGCCTTGCTATGAAATGAGAAGCTTGAGATAAAATGTTAGTCCCTGCACTACTTCCTTTGTCAAGAAAAATTTGAAGCTGGGAATACAGCTCAGTATGGGTCTAGCTTGCTTGAGGTCCTGGGTTTGATCCCCAGCAACCAATGCCCCCCATAAAAATTGAAGGGAAAGACTTGCTACAAAACATACCAGTAGTGCTCTTCCTATGTATGTAGTTGATTAATATTGTGGTATAAGTTCCTTATCTCATTGCATACTGACAGCTGCTTTAAGTAGTATCAGTCTGTACTCTTTTGTGCATAAATTTTACTTTTATAAATGCTTACTTTTAATACAGAAAAAAGGTAAGCTTTCTGTAGGCTTATTAACAAATGTAGTCCAATTTCTGTCTCTCTTGAGGCACATTCAGTTCTTTGCTAATTCTTACCTGTGAATAAAATAATATATATATATATATATATATATATATATATATATATATATATATATATAGTTATTTTTTTAAAAAATTTAGTTTTGGGTGTAACCACTTTCCTTTATTCCATGGGTGAAAATGAATTTAATTTTGTGACTCAAACATACATACTCACATGGGTACACATGTGCTCTTTCCCATCCTTCACATATGATTATATCATAATTTTGGTTAAATTAATATTCAGTATTTACTTTGTAAATGCTACTCACCACAGAGCTACATCTGTATAGCTTTCTAAAAAAACTTCTAATGTGCACATCATATTTATTTATTTATTAATTATTGTAGATGGACACAACACCTTTATTTTATTTATTGGTTTTCGTGTGGTGCTGAGGATCAAACCCAGTGCCTCACACATTCGAGACTAGTGCTCTACCACTAAGCCATAACCTCAGCCCCTATATCCATATAGATTTTGAAAGTAATTTTCATTTCCTGCACACTTTTTCATTTTCCCTATAATTAATGTTTTTTAACATTTATGTGTATATATATATATATTTTTTTTTAAAGAGAGCGAGAGAGAGGAGAGAGAGAGAGAATTTTTAATATTTATTTTTCAGTTTTCGGTGGACACAACATCTTTATTTTATTTTTTGTGGTGCTGAGGATCGAACTCAGTGCCCCGTGCATGCCAGGTGAGCGCGTTATCGCTTGAGCCACATCCCCAGCCCTGTATATAAATTTTTTAATATATTTTTTAAGTTATTGCTGGACATAGTACCTCTATTTTATTTATTTATTTTTATATGATACCGAGGATCGAACTAATGCCTTACATATGCTAGGCCACTACTCCAGCTTCCATTTACATATATTTTAAAATACATGCTGTTAATTCAATTCTCACACCTTCTACCTGTCTAAATTTTCTCTCAGGACATCCATTCAGTTTTATAATCTTATTTTAAAAGTACTTTCTTGGAGCCTTGTGACCTGCACTAATTTTGTCCAGTTCCTCTCTTTGCCTGTTATATGTTTGTTTGGATTTCTTCATCATTATCCTGAGGGGGTTTCTTTGCTTTATTCTCTGGTTAGAACTATGCTTGTTGGATCCCATCACTTTTTCTTTATTCTTTATTAATTCATTTTGACAGCATACTTTTTCTGTAACTTCATGGCAGATGTGCTAAAGGTAAATTTTCTGAGACCTTTCATATCCATTCTCTAGTTAAACTTTATTGATAATTTAGCCGGGTATAGAATTTTATTTTGGAAGTTATTTCCAACAGAATTGTTAATTTATTATCCCATCATCTAGTTAAGATTTTTTTTCTTGTTTTTTAGAGTTTGAAACCATTCTGATTCCTTATTTTGTATGATTTGTTATTTTTTCTCTCTAGAGGGATTTAGCAAATTCTTTTTGATTCTAGCATTCTGACATTTCTCCATGATTTTATTCATATGTGAGTATATTATACTTAAATGTTTAGATCTTTGGTTTTGGACCTTTTTGCCTCCACCCAACTCTTTTGTTGAATTCCATCTAATTTGTCTGTCCTCCTTTTTCCTAGAACTCCCATTTATTATTTAAATGTTGGGCTTTGTGGGCTGGTATTCTTGTTTTTTTCTTTTATTTTCCTTGTCTGTTTTTTGTTCTTTCTATATCTCTTTCTGTTTATTTTTCAACCCTTCTCTTCTGTTCTTTAATTTCTAAGAGTTATTTTTTATTCTCTGAATGTTTTCTTTTTACTACTTAAAATAACATCTTGGACTGAGGCTGTAGCTCAGTGGCAGAGTGCATGCCTAGCATGCTTGAGGCACTGGGTTCGATCCTTAGCACCACATAAAAATAAACAAATAAAATAAAGACATTTTGTCCATTTACAACTACAAATTTTTTTTTTAAATAACATCTAAAACTTATTATATGTGTGAGAAATTAATTTTCTTGAAGTGTTCCTTGTACACTCTCTGTATCCCTCTATTCCTTGGTTATTTTGGTTCTGCATTTTTCTTATTGCAGGCTTCCTCAGATATTTGATAATCCTTTGTCATTTCTCTTTCTTTGTTTTAGAATGAGGTATTAAGTACTGAGTTGGAAGCATTGAACTTAAGTGTGGGTTTAGGGCATACATCTTGAAATTCAGCAGCTTCTTACAGAGATTTGAAACCAATTCTAGCATTCGGCCCCATTTTAAATCCCATTTAAGATGTCTGATTTGACAGTTTGAGACTTTTGACAAGTTGGGGATAGTGAAGGAGACTTGACTGTAAATCAGATTGACCAGAGTGTTTTCTCACCACTGGCTCTGGATTTCACTTTTGTGAATATGTAGACTCAGTTGCATCTGTTTACTTTGTAGCTTCTAGAGTTTTGTGGCAGTATTCCGTATGTTATCATGTCTTTGTCCTCTTGGGCTTATATAGATACATAAATAGGTAAATATGTTTAGCAGAAAGAAGCAGAATAAACCTTTAAGCTTTCTTCTTTATCTGGCGCATAATATTCCATTGTGAAGCTGCACTATAATTTACTTAACCAGCTACCAATAAGTCAATATTCATGTAGTTGGCAGTTTTTCTAGTATTTAGAGAGTTTTATAAATCTCCATGTAAGTGGTATTTATTTCCTTAGAAATGATTTGGAACATATTTGTCAAATAGCTCTTCAGAAATGTTAACCTCTTCAGAGGGTATACCTGTCTTTATTTTCTAATATGTGATAGGATAGGGGTTAGCCAATTTTTTTTCTGAAAAGAATACAAAGTAAATATTTTAGGCTTTGCAGGCCATATGGTCCCTGTGCAGTGGGCTGCATGGCCATTGGATCATAGTTTGCCAACACTGGATATCAACACTGAATTAAAAAGGAAAAAATGATCCGCCTTATTTTTCATAACCTAGCATGCTGCTGTAGTTCTACAGTCAATTTTTACACAATGTAAAATGTCTATAAGTGCCTAATAACTTTTTTAAGGGAAACTAATAGTCTTCAGGTACCCAGGGTCCACACCCACATAGTTGAAAAGTCCCATGAGGTTTTGCTGAGGATTCTACTCTGAGAATCATGTGATTCTGAGGTCTTAGCAAATAGTGATTCTTTCTTCATCAGTCACTCTGTTTTTTTAAGGAGTTAATTGTATAGGGCACAGCTAAAATAACCTGAAGTGCCTACAAAAGCTAACCTCTGACTTCTTTAGCTGGGTGCCTCTGAGGCTCCTTAGTTGATTTCTGAAACTGATGCAAAACTATGGACCAGTGTTGGTTAAGAGGCTCACTCTGACAAATTTGAAATTTAACCAAGTGTTTCTCTTTTGAAAGACTGGTTTCCATTGTCTGCTTAAGCAGTCTTACTTCTCAAGGAATGAGATGCAAGGGAGGGCTCTCCTTGTCTCTCCAGGTTAGCAGAAAAGCATGTTCCCTTCACAGTGATTAGCTGAAGCCTGCCTGAGACTTTTGTGCCTGTCGTGGCCTGCCAGTTCCCTGCCTGCCTTCCCTGTGGCGTTTTAGCTGATCTGTGCTGTTTGTAGCCATATGGTCCCCTGAGCACGTGGCTTGGCTTCCCTGTCCCTGCTGCTGGATCTGTGGGCATTGCAGATTTCACAGACCTGAATAGCATTGCTGAGGGGAGGGGAAGTGGAAGTATGTCCTCAAGAGGTGTCTTCTCACTGTCCTGCTGGTTAGAGGCTTTGTGCTTGGCTCTCTGTCCCTGTGTGATAGTTTAAAGAAACGGAGCCCCAAACTGGGTGCTTTGAGACATTAAAAACCTGGAAGTATTTCCTGCCTTCAAGGAGCTTACCCTTTTGGACTTTTGCTTGGGAACCCTACATAGTTGATTGGCATTAGTGGCCAAGTCCAGTTTTGTAGATCATAGCTATTAGCTATCTGTGGATGCATTTGAATGTAACTGGTTTTGTCCTGATTATTTTTTGCTGTGCTTCCACTTGTACAAGAGTTATTTAGCATCACAGCTGTAGATGGAGTCCATTATTATGTCTCTGAGGCTTTCCCCCCAGTTTTTTTCTGTTGTAAAATTCACATAATATAAAATTTACTACCCTAATCATTTTAAATGTACAGTTCAGCGATATTAAGTATAGTCATATTGTTGTGCAGCTATCATCAGAATTCATCTTCAGGATTCTTTATCTTATAAAACTAAAACTATACCACTTAAATAATAATTGTCTTCCCATTCTTCGTTTTCATTAGCCCCTTGAAACTATCATTCTACTTTCTGTCTCTATGATATGGACTGCTCTAAGTAACTCATTTCAGTAGAATCATATGGTGTGTCTTTTTTGTAACTGGCTTATTTAGAATGTGTCTCCATACTTCATACATGTTATAGCATGTGTCAGAATCTCCTTGCTTTTTAAGGCCAAATAGTGATCCAGTCTATGTATACATTTTAAACTTGTTTGCTTATCTGTTGATGGATACGGGGCTTGTTTACACATTTTAACTATGGTGAACAATGCTGCCACAAGTTTGAGTGTAAAAGCATCTTTTGAATAACTTGTTTTCATTTCTTTTAAGTTATGTACCAAGAAGTGGATTGCTGGTGATTTTATCTTTAAGTTTTTGAGGAACTGCTACCCTGTACCATTTGTATCTCCATCAGCACTACACAAAGGTTCTAATTTCTCTACATCCTCTCTAACATTTGGTATTTTCTGGATTTGTGTTGCTGTTTTCTGTTTTGCTTTTGTTTTGGTACCAGGAATCGAAACCAGGGTGCTTAAGCGCTGATCCATATCCTCAGCTTTTTTAACAATTTTGAGACAGGGGCTTGTGAAGTTGCTCAGGCTTTGCTAAGTTGCTGAGGATGGTCTCAACCTTGTGATCTTTCCTGCCTCAGCATCCTGAGTTGTTGGGATTATAGGCATGCATCACCATTCCTGGTCATCCCTATCCCTTTTTATTTTTATTTTTTTTGAGACAGGATCTCACTAAGTTGCTGAGGCTGGCTTTAAACTTGTGATCCTTCTGCTTAACTTCCTGAGTCACTGAGATTATAGGGGGTGGGGCGCCCTTGCTCTTGGCTCATGTTTTTATGATAGTAGCTATCTTAGTGGGTATAAAGTAGTATTTCATAATTTTGATTTGCATTTACCTTAATGATTAGTGGTGTTGAACATCTTTTCCTGTGCTTATTTATCATTTGAAAATCTTTATGTCTATTTTAAAGTTCTCTGTGTGCCCAGCTTTTAGTTTTTGTGATCAAATCTAGAGCCTTTTACCTATTTTTGAATTGTGTTGTTGTTGTTGAGTTTTAGGAATTCTATATATATTCTGGAAATTTGTTATCAGATATATGATCTGGAAATAGTTCCCATTCTGTGAGTTATTTTTATTTTGTTAGTAGTACTTTTGGTGTACAAATTTTTAAAACTTTTATGCTGTCTAATTTGTCTACTTTTTGTTGTTAAGTTGCCTGTTTTCTTTGTTGTCATATTCAAGAAATCATTGCCAAATATGAAGTTGTAAAGTTTTTGCCTTGTGAATTTTTCTAAGAATTTTGTAGTTTTAGACTTATGTATTTAAGTTATGGATGCACAATGAATTAGTTTTTAATATATGGTGTTAAATAAACATCCAACTTTGTTTTTTTTTTTTTTTGCATGTGGATATCCAGTTTTATCAGCATCATTTACTGAGAAGATTGCTCTTTTCTCATTGATGGTATTGACATCCTTGTCAATAATCATTTGACCATATAGCCAACAACTTTATTTCTGAACTGTGTCCCAATGAGCTGTACGTCTCTTTTACCCTATAGTTTTGGTTACTGTAGTTTTGCAGTAAGTTTTGAAATCAAGAAGTATGTGTCCTCCAGCTTTGTTCTTCCCTTTTCAGTTTGTTTTGGTAATTTGTGGTCCCTTAAGATTTGATATGAATTTTATGATGAGTGTTCCTTTTCTTTTTTTTTAACTTTTTATTATTAGTTTTCAAAACATTACATAGTTCTTGACATATCATATTTCATACATTTGATTCAAGTGGGTTATGAACTCCCATTTTTACCCCGTATACAGATTGCAGAATCACATCAGTTACACATCCACTTTTTTACATACTGCCATACTAGTGTCTGTTGTGTTCTATTGCCTTTCCTATCCTCTACTATCCCCCCTCCTCTCCCCTCCCATCTTCTCTCTCTACCCCATCTACTGTAATTCATTCCTCCCCCTTGTTTTTTTTCCCTTTCCCCTCACTTCCTCTTATATGTAATTTTGTATAACAATGAGGGTCTCCTTCCATTTCCAAGCAATTTTCCTTCTCTCTCCCTTTCCCTCCCACCTCTCGTCCCTGTTGAATGTTAATCTTCTTCTCATGCTCTTCCTCCCTGCTCTGTTCTTAGTTGTTCTCCTTATATCAAAGAAGACATTTGGCATTTGTTTTTTAGGGATTGGCTAGCTTCACTTAGCATAATCTGCTCTAATGCCATCCATTTCCCTGCAAATTCCATGATTTTGTCATTTTTTAGTGCAGAGTAATACTCCATTGTGTATAAATGCCACATTTTTTTTTTATCCATTCATCTATTGAAGGGCAATAGGTTGGTTGGTTCCACAGTCTAGCTATTGTGAATTGTGCTGCTATGAACATCTATGTAGCAGTATCCCTATAGTACGCTCTTTTAAGGTCTTTAGGGAATAGTCCGAGAAGGGGAATAGCTGGGTCAAATGGTGGTTCCATTCCCAGCTTTCCAAGGAATCTCCATACTGCTTTCCAAATTGGCCGCACCAATTTGCAGCCCCACCAGCAATGTACAAGTGTACCCTTTTCCCCACATCCTTGCCAGCACTTGTTGTTGTTTGACTTCATACTTCAAACTATACTACAGAGCAATAGTAACAAAAACAGCATGGTACTGGTACCAAAACAGGCGGGTGGACCAATGGTACAGAACAGAGGACACAGAGACCAATCCACAAAATTACAACTATCTTATATTTGATAAAGGGGCTAAAAGCATGCAGTAGAGGAAGGATAGCATCTTCAACAAATGGTGCTGGGAAAACTAGAAATCCATATGCAACAAAATGAAACTGAATCCCTTTCTCTCGCCATGCACAAAAGTTAACTCAAAATGGATCAAGGAGCTTGATATCAAATCAGAGACTCTGCATCTGATAGAAGAAAAAGTTGGCTCCAATCTACATATTGTGGGGTCAGGCTCCAAATTCCTTAATAGGACACCCATAGCACAAGAGTTAATAACAAGAATTAACAAATGGGACTTACTCAAACTAAAAAGTTTTTTTCTCAGCAAGAGAAACATTAAGAGAGGTAAATAGGGAGCCTATATCCTGGGAACAAATTTTTACTCCTCACACTTCAGATAGAGCCCTAATATCCAGAGTATACAAAGAACTCAAAAAATTAAACAATAAGAAAACAAATAACTCAATCAGCAAATGGGCCAAGGACCTGAACAGACACTTCTCAGAGGAGGACATACAATCAATCAACAAGTACATGAAAAAATGCTCACCATCTCTAACAGTCAGAGAAATGCAAATCAAAACCACCCTAAGATACCATCTCACTCCAGTAAGTTTGGCAGCAATTATGAAGTCAAACAACAACGAGTGTTCCTTTTCTATAAAACTTGTCTGTGGAATTTTGGTAGAGATCACATGAAATCTATAAATTGCTTTGAGTAATATTGGTATTTTGACAATTAAGTCTTCTAATCCATGAACATGAAATGTGTCTCCACTTAACATAAGTTGTCTTTAATTTCTCTTAGCATATTTTTGTAGTAGTTTTTTTTTTACTTCCTTAGTTAATTCTGAAGTATTTTCCTCTTTTTTATATGATTGGAAATGCAGTTCTCATTTGAATTGTTAGCAGCTGATTTTGAGTGTTGGCTTTGTATCTTTCCATTTTGTGAATTTGTTTATTAATTCTAACAGTATTTGTGGGTTTTGTAGACATACATTATGTGAGAATAGTGATATTTTATTTCTTCCTTTTCAATTTGTTTGCCTTTGGTTTCTTTTCCTTGCGTAGTTGCTCTGGCTAGAATTACTAGGACAATGTGGATTGGAAATGACTTTTGATATGATTTTTAAGGAAGAATACTTCTTAATATTTGGAACATTATATAGACTCTTTCAGTATGTTCTTTTATGGTAATGTGGAGGGAACCAATAAAATACTAACTATCTCCCTGATTTTTTCAAGTGAAAAGGAAGTCTGGGGATGATTTGGCTAGAAGGGTGGCCACTGCTGGTTTGAAGCTTATATTAGCAATCTAGCTTGCTCATTTGAATAAGAAAACATTAAAAATTTAAAAAATTTTTTAGTGACAGTTTTACAGCAGACAGCACAGGGAACTCTATCAAATTATCCTTCTTCTCCCAATCTAGTTTGCCCTACTGGCTTACGTGTGTGGTACATTTGTTGTATGGTATGTTATTATTAATTAAAGGTCTGCCTTTATTAGGTTTTCTCGATTTTTCTACTAATATCTTTTTCTCTTCCAAAATAACCACATCATATTTAGTTATCATGTTGCCTTAGCCTTCTCTTGGATATGACAGTGTCTTTCCTTGTTTTTCATGACGATAGTTTTGAAGAGTGCTGATCAGGTGGTTTTTTAGGATGGCCCCTGTTGAAATGTATCTAATGCCTGATTTCTGTTTGGGTTCATTTGACAGTATCTGATCTGAATTTGCTTAGGCCTAGAGGTTCTTCCATCATGGTATCATGATTCTTTCATTTTTGTGAAGAACAGGCTGGCAGCTCTGCTTTCGTGAGGGACTGGGGAGAGCAGACATGGCATACAACCTTAAGGAGAAGTAGAAATAGCCAGATGTCATGATGTCAAAGAGGGAGAAGGGTATTTGCATCTTATTCCAGGTGACTTCATCAAAGGATGCTCTCTGGTGGTACCTGAAGAAGCCTCGTTTAGGTTGACGATTCTCTTGCTTCTTTCTGTTATTGAGATTTGGGGCAGCAATGAAGCTGTAGGTGGTTGTATCTGGGGAGCTATTGAAAGAGTCTTTCTAGCTCAGGTGGCTGTGCTAAGGCTCTTTGTTCCTCCCCTGCTTCTTGCTGCAGAGTTAAAGAAACCACACAACAGCAGCTATTGGCCACCCAGTGAGCACTGTTGATGAGCTCTGCAGATAGAGTATGGCAGAGGGCTGCAGAATTAGATGGATGTCCTTTGCCCTTGACAGATCTTGGTAGTTCTCTTGACTTGTGGCAGCCCTTACCCTATACCTTGTCATCATTAACTGTTGAGATTCAAGAAATGGGGAGGGAATGGGATTTAGTGCTTGTATCTTATGTCCAGCTAGTGGTTTGCTCTGTATGGATTTCTGCTGCTGGGCTTTCAGTGCTCTCTTAGTGTGTATGCTTGAGGGTGGCTGGATTAAGGATCCATAGCTTGTGGAGAAGGTGAGCATTATGGGCATACTTCAGTTACCTGATGAAAAGCACAAGAAATATTACTGTTCAAAGTGGTCTGCAATGGTGCTGAGTAGCAGGCTTTGGATAGTAACCCCTCTGCATTTTACTTAGTGTATAGCATGGGACATAACCCAGTGTTTTATGGCTATTCCATGCCTATGCTTAGGTGCTCCTTATTCTCTGGACAGTAATGACATAATTTACAGAGAAATAGAAAACCATAACCACACACACACACACACACACACACACACAAGCGAGCGCACGCGTGCATGTACTTACCCTACCCTCAACTCCCAGAACAGTGAGCTTCACGTAGATGGCAGCGTCAGAGTACGCAGTTCCTGAAGAGGAGGTTTCTAATCAGGGAGATGCCGAGCAGAGTCTGCTGCTGTGGCCTAAAATTTGCAGCTCCAAGAATCCATTCCCTGCTGCCGCTGCTAACGCATTATAAGGCATGACGAATACTAGTACCTTGTCACAGGGTATGCTTAGATCTTCACATTCTAGAATCAGGGGGTGAAGGTGTGAGCACTGTGACACTTTCCCTGGTGTTATTCTTTGCAAGCATGACTAGGGTACAGAGAATGTTGAAAATGGTTGTAATGTCTTGATTATAGGAACTTGCCTGTTTTTTGCAATTAAAAATTTAATAAGAGTATTGGTTAGAAAGAATTATAGATCTGTCCAGCATTGAAATTTTGGAAATAGTGTCCTTTGTGTACATTTGAGACACCAGAAGATTACCTTATTATTCTTCAGCTATCCTTTTGAAGGAGGAACTGTATTGATTGGCTGTATTAGCTGTTTTCCTTGGAATGGCTTAGAGGAATTTTTTCTTCCCTTTGGTTTGAAGTTAGAATAGCAGAATAAATAGCACATATTGTGTAAATCTCACCCCTTAAATATTCTATCATCCATTTTCCTTTAACACAAATGTAAGATTTTAAAGGAATAGGGAAATCATTAGCTGGGGCCTTTCTATTTTGGTCAGTCATTCTCTTCTGCTATCTTTAAGGAAAACACTCTATTATAGTGAGAATTTCTACCTGGCACTAATGTGTCTAGGTTGCAATAGAAATAAGGTCTAGTTTTTTTTTTTTCAGTTACTGAACCTAAATTTTTGGTTATACCTTCTAATTAGTTCTTAGGTTCTAATCTCATGGTCATACAATTTTTCTGGTTGGTGTAAGGGGCTCTTTGGAGGGTCCTATACCCTTTGGTACCACCCATATCTAGATAACCAACACTGGACCTTGGTCCTGGTGTGACCACATGTCAATACCTTTTGTTACTTTTTATCTTCTATCAAGTTTTTTTCTGCCCAGGTGATTTTTGGATTCTGGCTCTTTGGATTTTAGCATTTTGCTTTCTTAATCTGTCATAAAGGTTATAACAAAATGCTTATGGTTATTAGAGGCTTTCTTTTTTGTTGCTGCCTCAGTTACAAATTATTCTGATGTATAATAGACATTTTTAAAAAATTCCCTTCTCCTAATCTACTCAGTTCTTTCTCAGATCCTTCATTACTTTGCTGATCCTTGCCTGTTCCTCACACTCTTCCATTATTCATCGTGGCCAGGACCTGGGATATCCTTCCATCCTCCAGCTGTAGCCTAACAGTGGATGATTTGGAGCTTGGTTCCAACTGTCATCTTTCTTTTTTTTCATTTATTCTGTTTGATGGCACTTGGATCCTGCTACTTCCTGTTGTGCATAATTTCTCACTTGTTTTTGTTTTTTGCTTTCTTCAGATTATTTCTTAAAGCATTCTTTGTTTTTGGTTTGTGGTTGGCTGGTTCTATGGGAAAAGGTAGAGAGTAGCTGTTATTGGAGGAGTCTGTAAGTAAATGGCTGTATTTTGTGCTAAAAGATGCTAAAAGTTCTTACTTAGGTCTTCCCTGGGCACCGAGGTTCACATCTGTAATCTCATTGACTTGTGTGCTGAGGTAGGAGGATCACAAGGTCAAGGCCAGCCTAAGCAATTTGGCTAGACCCTGTCTCAAAAATTATGAAAAAGGAGTGGGGATATAGCTCATGATAGTGACCAGCATGGATGAAACCTGGGTTCAATTCCTAATATCTTAAAAAAAAAAAAAAAAAAATCTTGGGCCTTCCAGGAAATAGAGAAGCCTCCTTTAAGATACTTCCCAGTGTGACATTCATTATGGCAAAGGAGTGTCTAGCTGCTTTTGTGTCATGCATAAAAGAGAAAGGAAATTTTTCCAGTCTACTCTCACTGTGTGGCAGCTGACCCTATAGTTTGTTCAGCCACCTGGTGGTTCCTGATGGGCCCTGATTGAAGCACAGAAGAGTTTGATTTTTATTCTGCAGATGCAGTAGATAGTGACAGTGTTTGTAGTCAGCAGCTACCTTGTAGCAAAGTATTGCTTGCAAAAATACCAAACAGCCTTGAAACAACAGGGTCTGAATATAATTGAGTGAATTGTAGACTGCTGACTGTATTATGGGTTCTGGTTGTAATCTTGTTGTGGCACTATCCCTGTTTGAATGGAATTTTATTCTGCACACATTGGGTGGAATGTTCTAATAACCTTCACAGAGGAATATTTGTGCTTTTGCCCTTCAAATATATTCTTGTAGTCCATACTCAAAAGTTAATCTTTTCTGCTAAGAGTGTGGGTACAACATTAATGATTTTGGTTTCCACAACAGAGAAGTCCATAGTAGTGCTCTGGAAAAAAGGTGGCTTAAGTAGCTGAGGAATTATCTTAGTAATTTAATGTTTCTGCCTGAGATTAATAGCTAAGCATCTTCTTTCCCATGCCGAGATGACAATTCTTTTTTGTCCTTTACTTGCCTTTGATTTTTTTGCCTCTGTTGGGCCATTTTTTTCTCATCTAGTGTTGGTATCTTTCTAATCCAACCCTTGCCTCTTCTTCTAGATTCATATTGAGACAGGGATTTTGATTTTAGTTTAAAACCTGTTTCAAGGAAAATCTTCAATAACATGTAGGGACTGGATTTCCAGTTCTTAAGCTTTATAGATAACCACATGTCTCGGTTAGGGCAAAAGATAAAAAGGATTGACCATCTTTGTGAATGATATAGATTCTGTCTTGCTAAGAAATCATTGTAAAGTCTCCGGGAACTGATAATTATAGTAATTTTCTCTGAATTTGCTAACGATGAAGGATGATATTAGATCTGCCCAAAATGGCTGTTGATCTTGTTTTCTGCCTATGACTATGGTGGGCCTTGCTCCTAGGTGTGTGGAGTAGACATTGAAAACCAGTGTGAACATTTTTGCCTTCTTGTCTTCAGGTGATGCAGGTTCTGAATGCTGATGCCATTGTTGTGAAGCTGAACTCCGGAGACTACAAGACCATTCACCTGTCTAGCATTCGACCACCGAGGCTGGAAGGGGAGAATACACAGGTGAGAAAATGCAAGCAGCCAAGCCTCTGTGCCAAAACTAAAGGGAAGAAGCTAGAGAATCAATTAAATGGTACATATATGTGAGAATGCAGAAGGACAAGTATTTTTAAATCCCCAAAGTAGTATTTCCTGATATTCGCAGACTGGTTTCCATTGGGCAGGCCTTCACATCTTCTGAAACATTTGGGATGGACACTATTGGCTTCTCCTTAGGGGGCTTGAGAGCAATTAGGATTGGGATATATGAGATGGCAAGATAACAAGATCTGATTTTTCTGTGAAGGAGAGGAGAAACTATCTCATCTATGTGGTAGTAGAGCTTATTTCTGCTGGTCATTTTAATTTGATAATTCCTTATAGTTTTGTTTTAGAAAGAAATGGATCTTTGTGTATATGTGTTCTCTGGGATCACCTAAATGTTTTGCAAGTGGTAACTATAATTAGTTAAAACTATTTTGTGCTACTTGTTGAATCTTTTGGCTGAATGTGTGCTTTGCTAACTAACATGTATGACTTGGGTCTGTTAGTTTTGAGATATTACACTTTGAATGAAAACTCTTAGGAGTTGGTAGTCAGCATGCAGCTTGTCAGTTTTTTTTCTGTTTTAAATTTTGTAGTTATTTTCTTTCTTTCCAAGTTGTGAGAGATTGAGGATAAGGAATGAGGCTGAACATTTTCTTAGGTTTGGTACATCTGTTTTACAAACATTGTTTGCACTCCTGTTACCTCTGGTAACTACAGTATCTGTCTTCACTAGTTATGGGACTAGGTCTTTGGTGAGAGCCACCAGACTCAGTATTTGGACAGTTTTCTGAAATTAAATATCGTGCTTGAAGTCAGTGTTGTTGACTCTCTCTTTTTATTTTATCCCTTTTGTAGTTCTAAAGATGTAAAATTAGCTTTTCCAATGTTTTGCACATATACATGTCATGGTGCATTCACAAGTTGAAATTCATACCCTGTTTTCATTTATGTGAGAGTTTATAGACAGCCCATAAGAGTAAAATAAAAATATCATGATTGTCTTTTGAATCAGATCATGCATAAAAACACATCGAGGATGGGTGATTTGAATGTCTGGCCAATCAGTTCATTCTCTTTCTTTTTTCTCCATAGAGGAGACAGTTTAATGCAGCAAACAGTATTGTGGTAAGGTTGAGAATTTAAATGCATGAAAGCCTAGAAATGCCAAAATGAGGTTCTTTTAGTAACTGTAGCTGTGCCTCATTGCACAGAGTAAATATACATCTCCAATTTTATCAGTATTGGGAGTAGTCCACAATTCTGCATCTGTACCCTACAGTTGGAATTCAAGTTCCCACAGCAACCACAACTTTGAAATTCTTGAACGTTAATTTTTGTGCCTGCATCATCAGCCAAAGCATTATGTTAATGTAGACTATGTAGCTGAATTTTAAGCAGTCTTAGGAGGGCAAGGGGTGGTCTTTGTAGCTTAGGTAGGGTGATTGCAGGGTTTTCAAAGAAAAACCTAACCTACTGAGAATTTTAAGTTTTTCCAGGATTTTGTTGAAGCTCCTCAGTGAGTGAAAGATGGATTTCCCTTAACCTAAAGGCTGATGAGAAGTTGTTGGAATATATTTCCTAATTTGGGCAGGACCTTGATTATATAATCTTTGTTCCCTACTGAGGTGGGAAGACTCTTTTTTCTTTTGTTTTGGTGTTCTCTCCTGAGAGCTTACTCCATTTTTAAAAAGTTTGAAGTAAGGCTTAGCTATAACAGTCTATAACATACGGCTTTTGAGGGAAATAAGGAGTGATTTCCATTATTTGTTCAATAGTGTACTGTGGGGTCCCATAAGAAATAAGGTAATATAATACACCTTCAGTACGATGGTGGAGGGCACCCTGGAGATCCCAGATGTGGTGGGTGATCTGGGAAGGTTTTCTAGAACAACTACTATACATTGAAGTGCTCAAGTTAGCAAGTAAGGGAGGGTACTTCAGGCAGCACTGTCTGGTAGATCCATGAAGTGAGCCATGTAGGCCAGACTGTTTTGTTACTTAAAATTTTCAAGTAGCTTCATTTAAAAACTTTATTAATATTACCTTTCATGTATTTTATTTGACTTAGCATATCCAAAATATTATCATTTCAACATTTAATGAATGTTAAAACATTAATGAGATAGTGTCCTCCCCACCCCGCCTTTTTAAAAACTAAGTCTTTGAAATCTGTTGTGTATTTTATACTTGTTCCATATCTCAGTTCCTTCTAGCGTGTTTCAAGGACTCAAAAGCTACATAAGCATAGTGGCTGCTATTGTGGACAGCACAGTTCTAGAAATTCCCAAGTTCAGCACGTAATCAACGAGTACTTTCATTTATGTCATGGGCCGTGGAGAAAAAAGTTCCAGTTCAGGGAGAGTGCATTATCTGGGAAGGTTTCTTTATGGAAGTGACATTTAAGTCCTGAAGGATGTTTAGAACTAGATAGATGAAAGTATGGGAAATCATGACCCGGGAAGCAGCCATGACAAAAATTGGGTGAATTTTGGGGACTCGAGACATATGCCTGTTGTGGATGATGATGTGTGACTGGTATGTCACCTTGTGACATGAAATTTTAGGGCCAGATCATAATATGTCCTGTAAACATCTCAGGATACTCAGGAAGGGAGAGAGAATGTGGGCCATATAATGAACTGCAAGTAATTTTGTACAACTAAATAGAATATAGTTTAACATCAGGGATTGGTAAGAAATGGACTTGGTAATCAGTCAGGGGCCATGTGTTGAAATCTTTTTATGCCAGGTCTTTTAGGTTTTGAAGAATTTTAAACCAGGGAATGGCATGTTTGGATTTAAGAACTCTTGTGTTGGTGGTTTGAATTCATAAGATATGAAAGTAATTTGCATTTGTACAAGAAGGTCATAACAGATCAAAACTGATCTGCAGCAAGGAGTTCTGGTTTTTCTTTTGATAAGCCTTCATTGACCACGGCCCTGGGGGAGAATGGTGTGATGCTTGAGAACTGTGGGTGTTGTGCCAGTGCCAGTGATTCAGAGTACTTGCCTTTCTGCTTAAAGAATTCTCCAGAGCTCTTATAATTTATGAGTATAAGATTCTCCTCTAGGGGCTGGGGGTGTAGCTGAGTGGTAGAGTGCTTGCCTAGCATGTGTGAGACACTGGGTTCAACCCTCAGCACCACATAAAAATAAGTACATAAAATAAAGTTATTGTGGCCATCTACAACTAAAAATGTTACAAACAAAGAAAGATTCTCCTCTATGCTTAATTTAAAGTTAACAAAGATTTATAATGTGGGTGTAGGAAGAAAGATCACCTGAGATCCCAGTGTGGCTATAACCATATACATGGAAAGAGTTGGCAGTAGGCATCCCCTTGGAGTCGTGGGTTTCTGGTTTCCCTTACTACGTCCCATCTGTTCTTGTGGCTACAAGGGGGCCCAATCAAGTATTCAAGGCAGAGATGTTAGGGCCAAGACCTCTGTTAGCTCATATGGCACCTTTCTGCAAATTAGAGAAGGGTATCCCCTCCTCCAGGGAGCCTCACATCAGGGCACTTGGTAAATGGAACGGAGGTGAATGTCAGTTTCTATTCTGTTTGTCTCTTTGGCCTGGTGCCTTCATGAAAGACATAGCTTGCTGAGAACACGTGCTTGCCCTAGTTAGGATAGGGCTGGTAGAACCTCCAAGGAAAATGTTGGAGAGTATGTTTTGGTTATTGGAAATGATGCAGAAACATAGGGTGCTTGAAGATTGTTTGGAGATAAAGATATGTGATGGATGGTGTGGATTGTGAAACAAACAATTGGGAGATTACTTTCTAACTATTGGGTGTTTTTTAGGGGTCATTGGCTTTGAAATGGAGCAAAAGATAACCTGATAGCTTTTATGGTATTGGAGCATTTTCTAAACCAAAGAGCCAAGTGGGAGAGGGTGCAGATTAAGGAATTGGAGGAGGTGGTAAAGAAGGGGATCTTCAGCATGATCACCCTCAAGCGCAGGCAGATGGTATGCAGAGATTCCCGCTGTGGGAAAGGTCTCCCTATGAGCTCCTAGATGAGGACCTAATGGGGCTTGCCTTTCAAGAAAGCAGTGAGGATATTCTTTTAGTTTCTCTTCTTTATGCCCTAAAAACTCTAGTAGCCTGTCATCAACTAATATAGATCTGTGAGACATCTATAAATTTGGGGGATAATAAGGCAAATTGGATTTTTCTCTTTGGCCCACAAAGACAGGTTTATTTCTCTTAAATTATACAGGAAGACAAGGTTTTGCCCAAGGCTAACTGTATACTTCTTCTCCCCCTAATTGGAGCCAGAGGAAGTACTTGGACAAAACACTGATCAAAGGAGTAGTTCTCACCAGGGCATCTACTTTCCAGTGTTACCTAAGATTTGCAGGTAGTTTCTGACCCTGTGTGTTGATGGAAAATATAATGGAAGATATAATGGAAGAGTTCCAAGCAGGAGTGTGTGGTATTTCCCTCAGAAGATTCTAGTGGGATGTGTCAGGTGGTGTTTCTAGATTACTTAGGGTGAATCCATTGTGGACTCTTGGACGTTTGCTCCTTCAGGCTGAAAGCAGTGGGGAACACTCACATGTGGTGCTCTTGTGAACCCAGACATGCATCAGGGTTTCTCTAAAGGTAGGGCTTGTTTTATCCAGTTGTTTGCCATAAAGAAATAAGTGCTAAGTCTTGGAGAAAGGCTGTGGGTTTTCTGAGCTTCTGCCTTGAAGGAGGTAGCACATTGTGCAGTCTTAGGACTTCCTAGGGAGTGCTTGGCTTTGATCTGAAACTGGAAAGCCTAGTGCTCTATTGCCCAGGGCTGCTGTGGACTTTGTGTTACACTTAGAGTGTTAATGACAAAGGAAACAGCCCCTAGGCATCTGATGAAGGGGCTGACTTATTCCCCCATGAAGTCTGCTCTGGCAGTGCTATTATAGTTGGTAAAGAGATACTGGAGCTGAAATTTACCTTGAAAACAGGTACATAATTTACTCAACCTCCAGATGTTTAGTGTTGAAAGTTTGCTTTTAGCTGCAGGGCCTTTTCTCAAACTCCTTTCTCCCCTCCTTGCTCCTTTCTTCCCTTCTCTCTCTGGCTCTGTATCTATTTCTGTGTGCCACCCCCCTCCCCCCACCAGTAGTTGAGTTTAGTGTTCTGGGGGGTGTGGATGTCATCTCCTCCCCGCCCGCCCCGTCCACCCCCATCTCCTGTCCTGCCCGCCCCCCCTCCGGTGCTATCAATGCCTATTCAGTTTCATTTCAGTTTCATTCACCCTTTCAGCCTCCTCCCTATGAACTCACTCAACTCACAAAGGTTCTTTCACCCCAGGGCCTCTAAATATTCAGACCTGGGCACTAAAGGACTGGATTTATTAAAGCTGCAATCTGCCTCATCTCCCTGAGTCCTTCATTTTTGGGAGTTGTCTCCTAGGCCTGGGTCTCCTGAGCAGGCAGTTGGTAGAGAGAGGAGCTGTAGGTAGGTTATCAGTGATGCCCTGGGATTCTTCAGGGCTTTTTGTCAGAGGCAAGGCCGCTTCTGGTTCTGATAACTCCATTCCTCGTACAGGGCCCCAGGGTGCTTTGCCATTTAGGTATGTTTAAAAGCACTTCTCAACCTATTCCCTCTGGTTTAGATTTCTGAAAGCAAGATGACTCTCCCTCTGGACCCTCAGGCAGACGATGCTGCCACTGAACGCATACCAACAAAAAGCTGTGGGGTTGGAAGTCCCTAAGTAAAGTAGGGGCAAACCAATAAACCTACTGACTGTGATCTTTTGCTTGTGACTGGAGCATAAGGCAAATAGCAAATTAGAGAGGGACTCTAGCTTGGCATTAAGGACCTTGGAGAAAAGCAAAGGCTCTTTGAAATGGATATAGCATTTCACCGGTTTCCAATGGAGAGATTTGGGGACTGCAGCAATGTGATCAAAAGACATAGAATATGTCAGGGCTGGCAGTGGCATTCTGTACCAGTTTCAGATTTGTTTATCTGAGTATTTTTGAGACGAACACTTGAAATCTCCTTTGTTAGAAGACAGAAAAAAATTACTATTAGGAGATTATGGGTGGGTCTTTGCTCACCTATTTAAGATTCTAGAATGTGTTTGTCCTGTTTTCTAAGATTAAAATCTAAGTGCCATCACTTAAAATATCCCTGTGACCTCCTCCTCAGCTGGAGAGGTCACTGGGGCCAAGCCTGACTCCTTGTGATGAGGTCAAGACATTGGGTATCTAGATAGATAGCACTTTCCTAAAATGTATATTCCACTGATCTTTTTAAGTGAATTTTAAACTGGAGAAGACAGCATGTGCCTATCTTGTTGCCATTGATTTGCTTTCTTCTTCCTATTATAAATTATATTTCCTTTAGTTCTATATCCGCTTCCCATTATCTTGCTTCTCTCTTTCAAATAATTTTTGTGGGATTTTAACAATCTCCTAGTGGGTCTTGGTGGTTAATCCTCTGAACCTTGTGCATTTACCTCTTTCAATCCATCTCTCTCTTTCTTCTGTTCCTTTAATTATCACTATCACACAATTCTACATTTTTTCATTTATCTAAATCTTCCTTGTGCTGTATGTTCATATTTCTTGCCTCTTCTCAGTCCTCTGAGCTGCAGTAATTGTCTGTTGTTTCTGGAATTGACGGCACCATCATGTTCACTGTTCAACATCCTTGCTGTTCTAGGGCAACTGTCTTTCTTCACAGCCCCTTGAGGCCCGAGACTTCCATACACATAGTCTTTCCCTTCTCCATCACATCCTGTATGTACTGTTTATTTATGTGCACACCTACTTGCCATTGTGAAGTCTCAAGTCTGCTGAGGCCAGGAGTGGTATGGTTATATCATTGTCGTAGCCCCTTTCAGAATCTTGCAGAGGGCTGTGCACATTAGGCATTTTTCAAGTGTTTAAAATCAAACTATCTGCTGAGGTATCAGAACTAGTTCCATATATTGTCTTTGAGTGGGCAGCCATTTTGCCACCTCACCCAAATCCACATCTCATCTCCTTGATTGCTTTAGAACGTCATTTCAGCTGGAGCCAGTGTCCTGGTGTCTAATAGTCCAAGGAGAGTGATTTCTGTACTCTTGTTTTTTTCTGCTTCCGAATTGGATTGCTAGTTTTGCTGGCTTGGACACACATAGTGTTCTGTAGCACTTCTTCTTTCCCACTCCCAGTTTTCTAGTTGCTGCCATTGGGTTGACTAACCCTGCCTCTCCTCATGGTGGTGTTCTTCATAATGTGTCTTCCATTAGCACAGCGCAGATTGGGCTCAGTCCACCAGAGGGATTAATTTCAGGGTTTTAAGTGCCTTTGAAGATTGGTCCCTAGTTGGTTTTGTTTTAGCACCTTTACTATTATTCAGGCTTTTCTGAATATCTTCCTTTCATACTAGTTTGTGTATTTTGATTCGTTGAAGTGTTTATGTGGATTTTTTTACTTAGGGCTATATGTTTTTTCCCCTCCTGTGGTCGACCTTGTTGGTTGTCAGATTATTTCTTTGCTGGAACTAATTTTAAAATCAATTAGAGAGCTTTCCCTTCATCTTTCTCTCTTTATTTATGAGATACTGATTGCAGAGCTACCTATACTGTGTTTAGATAAATTACCTTTTTAAAATTTTTTTATTTTGCATAACATTTATATTCAAGGCAAGTTTAGTGCAGTCAGCCAGTGCTTTGCATTTTTTTGCAGGCCAGGGCTGTAGGTTTCATTCCTTGGTGGGCTAATAAGCTTTGGACTGGGAGAATTTTGTTCAGTTCAAAACCCACACATTTAAGTTCCTCATGTATTATAGGCCCTTATGGTTCTGGGAAATTATTTTTATTAGTAAGGTGTTTATAGATTTAGGGACTAATGTCTGATCCTGACCAGCGGGTGTTGAGGTCAACAGGTGAACTTTAGATGGGATGATGGATTATGGACAAGACAGCATTGGTTCATGCTACTGTTTCAGCAAAGGCTTTTCAGAACTCAGAATAGAAGGGGAAGCTGAAGGACACAGATGTTTGCTTTTTTCCCTAGCAAATGACAGGCCTATTGCTTAGGCATATTTTTGATGTCACTTTTCATTTCAGCCTTTCTTTGAAAATCTGAGGCCAATTTATGGGTTGTTCACATTCTTACAGTCCTTAATCTATCCTCTACTGTATACTTGCCTGTTTTGGGCTGTAGATGTCTTTGCCTGGTTCAGTATCTTACTGGTGGCTACTGGGTATGGTACTATTTCTAATAGAGATTCTAAGTAGAATCTCTGTGCAGTGTGGCTTGAAGACATTCTGGAGACTTTGTTTTCCCTATATTTTCATTTCTCTGCTATAATATAATTATTTTTGTAATTCCCTTCATCCTTGTTTCACTGTATTGGCCCTGAGTGAGACTAAAGAATATACCCTTTATGTGGGGGAATCTGTTGCATTTTTGGGTTTAGATGTTGGCCGCCAGAATTTGGTGGCTTCTGCTGAACTGATGTTTCTGGAGACATCCACATTGGATGCCTATAGTTTCTAATTTCTGCTTTTAAATATCCTCCCCACCCCCCTTCTGCCTTTTTCCCTCTCCTCTACTCAGTTTGATTTTTCTGGGTCAAGTAAATTTCTCATTTCTTCAGATCTGTTGCTAGCTAGCTGCCTAGCACATAGTTGATACTCGAGTATTTGTTATATAATGTCTCACTGCATTCTCATTGGCCAGCTTTATTCCTTGTTCATAACTTTAAGGATACAGGATGGGCAGGGTACACTTGGTGGTCCGATTCTTCCACTGGACTGTTCCCTGGACATTTTTCTCATCATTACCAGCAAGACTGGGAGGAAGGCTGGACTCTCATTTTGTAAGGTGAGTTGCAATTAGGAAACAGCCACATTCTTATTCATATGGAGCTCCCTTTAGCATCTGCTTCTCCAGCTGGAGGGGCTTGTTTTAGACTGACAAGCTTGCAGGAGCTGTAGGTGGAGCTGTGTGGAGGGCTGCTGATGTGCCACGTGCCTAGGGCTCCCTTTTCAGCCTCTGCTTCCTCAGGCTCTGGCTTGAGGCCCAGCCCCTGTGGATGTGGTGCCCGCCCTGTTCTTATTGGACCCTCTTTACCTTTTACTGCAGCTGCTGCTGTGAGGGAGTGCACTGTGTTCTGCATGGCAGAATTGGCAGACAGTGCCATTTGCTGGTCTGGCCATTGGGACATCCAAAATTATTAGGCCAGTTTGTACTTTAAGAAGAGAGAGACTTGACATCACTCAAAGCAGCTTATTCTATTCATTTCTTCTTCCTTATGAAGAGGAAAGAAGTTATCCCAGTGCTTTGCTATTCCTTTCAGTGTATATTAAGCCACCAGCTCAGGATTTTTCTCAGGAAAATATTTAAAGTTCCTCGCTGCCACATGAGCCAGGTTTGAGCCCTACTCTGGTTTGCCTTAGCAGTTTGCTCAGGGTGGCCGCCTCCTTGCTTTTAAATTTTGTGGCCTCACTCCTCTTTCTCTTACCCACTTCTAGTCCTCTTACAAAAGGGATTGGTTCCTTCAGCCTGGACACTCCTGTTTGCATACCAACTTATGGTTCTTTAGGACCGGGTAATAGCAGAATTCAGGGAGATGTAGGCTCCTTGGTTGAGAAGCTATCGAGCTGTTTCAGTTTGTAACAACGTTTGGGCCCATTGTTATGAGTCGATATCCACCAGGTATTGCAGGACAATCATTGGGTTGTTGAAGAGATAATGTCTCAATCCTGAAAGATTTACTTTAGTCCCATGGGACCCCATATTGTCGATGGAAGCTGACAGACTGAAAATTCAGAGTAATAAAATCCCACATCTTTTCATATCGCACCTGTGTCACCTAGTAAGAAAAGAATACTGAAAGCTGAAGCTGATTGTGCTCAAGTGTCTCTCTTTGTCTAGGAATATACTCAAATGGGCTCTGGTGGGACCATGCTCTCTTCATGCCCTTGTGTCCACCTCAGAGCTGGTGAATTGGGAGACTTGTGGCCCCATTCTGCCTTCCTTTCCCCACTTCATGATTCTCAAAAGTTTTGCTTTTTTGCTTTGTGTTTTGATTTGCAAATATTTCTGACTTGTAAGAGTCTAGATATGTGCTCTTGCTACTTTTGTTTTCATTTAGATTTATTTGAATCCCTTTCCCTATCCTGCTCTGTGACTCCTTCTACTTCTGCCTTCCCTCCTGGAGTACAGAGGGAGTTTGTAAACATTGATTTGAATGAGGGTCATTCCTGGCCAACACAATTTGGTCATTCTGTTTCTTGTTACTGTAGACCTTACAAAGGAGCTTATTGCTGTCCTGTGTCTCCCTTGATTTGTGTTGCTCTTAAAATCTTTTTGTGCTGCATTTTGGATGCTGTGTGAGTCTGCAAATGAATGAGTGCTTAGTATTGTTGAAATTGACTATTGCCCTTTAGCGGTCTTGCTGTGGGTTCAGCTAGAAAGAGTGGCATCTTGAACCTGAATTCACTACTTAAAACATGGACAAAACTACATTGTTCTCTCTAGTTTTATTGAACAACATCATTTAGTCTGTTTATTAAATGCAGCCATGTTCTCAAAAACTATATCTAACTTAAGACCAGTATCCTTCTGAACCTGGAATATCTCATGTCAATTGATGTCTCAATTGGTAAAATCTCTAAATCTGTATCTCAAATTTCAAAGATACTGATTTGAAGAAGCCCCCTCACCATTGCTGGGGAGTCTTGCCTTTAAACGAGTCTGCTTGGGTGGCAAGGCTTCCTCATTCTGGCTTGTTTGTGATGTCAAGTTTCAGTCTTGGCGTTTATCATTAATGGTGGGAGGTTCAAAACTCCTCTCTTTGAGAGACTGCCAGGTTTACTTCCTTGGTGCTGTGGGAGGAAGCAGGCCTTCAACAATTGCCTCTCCAGATACATTTTTTGGTTTCTTCTTCCCTTGTCAGGATTAATACAAGGGACTGAGAAAGTTTAGTTAGTTCTATTTCCCTTTTTCGCTCTTGACACTGTGTTTTCTTCCTAATTGTAATGTACTGGTCTGGTTACTTCAGGGATATGAAGAATGGTAGTAGAGGTAACTGATCTTCTTAATTCAGCATGAGACTTGGAGTACATAAAATCATCAGGAAGCAGTTTTGATTCCCATATACATACTTGTATACATTTGGCCTTTTGTATCCAAGGGTTCCATGAATTGGAATTTTTTTTTGAGAAAAAAATTTGTGTGTTTATTAGAAATGTATAGGCTTTTTCCTTCTTTTTCTTCTTCCCCCGCCCCCTTCTTTCTGTTGGGATGTTGAATATTGAATCTCAGGTTCTTGCACATGCTAGACCAGTGCTTTACCACTGAGCTATATCTCTAGCCCCGGACTATTTTTTTTTTTCTTCTTCTTCCCCCATGTCATTTATTCCTTGAGCAATGGGAATGCAAATACGATGCCATTTTTGTATAAGGGGTTTGAGCATCTGGAGACTTTGTTATCTGCAGGGAGGTCCTGGAACCAGTTGTTTGTGGATAAATTGAGGGATCTTTTAGCATCAAGAACTGACTTGAAGTTCTGAAGCTGGAGAGTGAGGACTCGTTGCTATTTCTGGCTCCTATTTGACCTTGGTATATCTCTCTTTTACCTCTGTCCCTTTCCCTGCTAGGAAAATGATGCTCATATGTACACTTCTGAGGTATCCCCTGATGCCAAGTTCTACAAGGGCAAATCATTTGATTGTTAACTGTTAGATTCACTGCAAATATGGCTGCCCAACATTATTGCTTCTCATTTGCGACAAATGAGCTGCAAGCCTTCTGGGTTTACACAGGACTACTCTGAGGACAAAGATTAAGTGGATCTCTGTTGGTTCCATATATTTTGATTGAATAGCAGAGTTGCAGTGTGTATTCGGGGTCTGCCACTGACTGCCTCTGCCTTGTCTTGTAATTTCTCTTCCTTCTCCTCTAAACCCTAGCCAAATGCATATCCTTGTGTCCTTTGGTTCTCACAATGAACTACTTCTGCTCTAAAGTAGAAGCACCAGGTCAATTTTTCTTAGGGTGTAGTTCCTAAGCTATTTGTGTGAAGATCACTCTGATTGGAACCTGGACTGTTCATTTTTGACAACTGCCAGGCGCTTCAGCTTGAGAACCACTGTTTTAGGTTGTTGCTCTTAGGAGTGGAAGTGTTAGGGACTTAAACCAAAACTATCTTTCCAGAATTTTGTCTCTGATGTGCCATTTTTCTTAGCCAGATTTAGATGCAATGATATCTCTGCTGTTTCCTGTGTGAACCCCCAGGTTGCAGAGGATTCTACCGAATGGAGACAGGAGAATTCTTCTTCAGAGGACAAGGCTCTGTAGGGGAGAGTAGAGTTTCTTAGGGTTCATAACCTGCTATTTAAGCTGATGCTGAGGTAGCATGGTATTTGTGACTTCCAGGATGAATTTTACTTTTTGATTACGAGAGAGGGTCTATGAAGTGGTGCCTTGTTGCATCAGGGTTCATACCTCTTGTGCAGTTCTACTGAGTTGCGTATAACAGAGAATAGAGTACAGGTTAAGGAATGAGCTTGCCTCTGGCAATGTACAAGAAACCTTTCAGTGGTTGGGAGAAAATGCAGTGTCTAGAGAGAAGTCAGCAGTTCGGGACATAGCCCCGCAAATCCTCAGGTGACTCCTGAATAGTGATTGATGCACAAAAGGAGGCCATGCAGGGTATGTGTTAGGCTGTGGCTCTGTATTAAGACTGAGGAGGAGGGAACTTGTCCTTTGTTAAAGGCTCACTGTAGGTCTTCTGCTCAGTTCTGTTCAGGACCAGCTCTGAGCCCTACAGGCTGAGAAATGTGGACTGTTAGACTGATGAACTGATTTATGCTAAGTAAATACACAAAGATGTGATTTAAAAGTCAGTTTGTGGTTTTATTAATTTATGATGCGAATTCCAACTGCCAGATAGACAAGAATGTTCTGATGAGCCAAGGGCATTCTCTTTCTTGTGGAGAAAGTTTGTTTATTATTTATAGCATCTGAAGAAAGGAGGTGGCTAGACACTGAAAAACGCTGTGGCAACACTGGGTACCTGCATGGCCCAGGCAGGGCACAAGGCCCTGGACATCTTATTTAATCTTCCCCCATCCCAGTTATACAAGTGTGAAAACAGAGGTTTGGGGTGATTCTGTAATTTGTTCACAGTTTCTTCTCTTCTAAATGGAGGAACTGGGATTTTAATTACTTCCGAATGTGCTGTATGAACTTGGATGTTGCCAGAGTGGGTTGGTGGCCCTCTCCACTATTGGGTGGACTTCCGCATGCTCCTGTTTTTCAGAATTCCTGAATTGCTTTTCTTCATTATTGCAATATGTACTTTCTTGTTTCAACATTTTTACAAAATTAAAATATTTCCTGCAACCATTTTTGGAGGCACCATGATTTACTTTACTGTAATTTATTTTTCTAATGGGTATTTAACCCCATGTAAGTGGATCCATCTCTCTTTCTCCCTCCCCCTCACATACACACACATGTGTGTGTGTATATATATGTGTGTGTGTGTGTGTGTGTGTATACACAACATTCTCCTTTTTTTTTTTTTTTTTTTTTGCAGTGCTGGGAATTGAATCTAGAGACTTGTGCGTTCTAGGCAAGTGCTTTACCACTGAGCTATCTCCCCAGTCCACTGTATCTCTTTAAATAATCTTTTCTCCTGTATGAAGTTTTCCTAGCAATAATTTCACTATTTAGAACAGTCAGACTAATAACCTATGAAGAAATTGGATTCTCCTTTTTAAACAGTCTCAACGCTAGTCATTTTTGTGCAGGTTCCTGAGCCCTGTGTTTCTAGACAGTTCATTATCAGTTTAATTTCATTCTTCTCATACATTAGCTCATATTAGATATGTGGCTTGTGTTTTGGCTTTCATCTTTACATTTCTCTATTCTAGAATATTTTTCCTGATTACAAATGTACCATTCATTTTATAGATTTGGGAAAGTTTAAAGAAGAAACTATAAATTACTCAAATCCTATTACCCAGAGGCAGTATCACCACTGTTAATTTCTCATGGCCTTTTCACCAGCTTCCCTGGTCATGTTTTGTAACGGAGCATTTCCCTTGGCCTTTAAGCAATTTTCTAAAACAGAAATTTTAATGGTTGTGCAGCTTTTAATAATATGGACATACTATGATTTATTTATTCAGTTCCAAGCTATTTTTGGAGATATAAATTATCTTCAATTTTTATCATTATATCTTTTCTTAAAATGAAAATTTGCCTTATAGTAGAAAGTCTGAGCAGTTCCATTCAGATCAGAGGTAGCCCTTGGGCAAGTTATGCTGCAGTCCACCATAGAACATTCTTATCACGGATACATTCCCAGAGGAGCTGATATTTAGTCCTGCTGGCAGTATAGTCTCTAATCACCTAATTCCTTATCTATTTGTGTTATTTAGAAGCAGGCTGGGATCCAAGCCCCTTGTGTTTTGTTTCCAAACTGGCTCCCTCCCTTGCCAATAGCTAAACTTGCTGCTTTTGATATAAAGGGTAGAGGACATAGGTGAGTCTCCTAGGGTCCTTGGCTCTTTTTTAGCTGTCCTGCCTGGGAGACTTGCTAAGATGCTTGCATGGGAATGCAAGTTTCCTGGTGGCAGCTTCCTGAGTGCACCTGCAGTTTGCTTTGTTCTGGTCCATGTGCTGCTCTGTCAGGTACTAGCACAAAGCAATGTGCTTGTGTTTGCACAATTACACAGTGGATTATTGCACCCCATCGTGATAGAAACATTTGCTCCCACATAAGTGTATATAAAGCAATTATATTTAATTAACGTGAAATAGCAGTAGTGACCAGTAGGTAGGAAATAACCAACCACTGTGTCTAGTTTAAAGAAATATAGCACACCACTGCCTTGAGGAAGAGGAGGATGCAACCGGTTCAGGGGAGCAGGGATTGAGGCACATGCAGGTCCACATGGCCCTTCTGTCTGCATGTGGAACCTGAACATTGTCCACACAATCTTGTTTGATCTCAAGTGGTGTGGTATTTACAAGGAGTCACGGCTCACGTTGTTGAGGGATTCCATAACTTAAAGTTTGCATCTCAAATATACCATAAGGCAAGAAGGCAGCCATGGGTCAATGCAGACCCCAGCACAAGGTACTATTTATGTTCCATGCCACTTGGCAATTTGGCTGCTGCTTCTTTACTGGCTTTACTCGTTTGATGCCTCAGGAGTAGAGCGCATACTATAATAATCCAACCCAGAAGTTACAGTAACTCTCTGTGTGGTTAACATGCATATTGCATAATTAGAAGATACTCTCAGATTCTCTACAGTGTTCACATGCTCAATTTTGTCTTCCTGTCTCAGGTTATTTTTATGTGCATACTTGAAGGCTCAGTGTTTGCTATAGTCACATGCCCCATGGCCTAGGACTGGCACCTTTTTGATTACTTCCAGCGCCTTCTTTGAGCCACTGGCCATCTGGCTGTGGTCTTGCCTTCAAAAGATTGTTTTTCTGAAGACTCAGCTTTTTATCTGGGTGAAGTCCAGTCTGTAGGAGGGGAGAGAGCCTTGGAGGAAGGTTGTATTTACCTACTGTTTTTGTATTCAGGTCTTTTTCTTATCTCTCTTCCCTCAGAAAAGATCAGTTCATCACATAAACATGGTCCAGGGAACCTAGGAGACCAGAAGAGGATGGAGGGATAAGAGTTGAGCTATCACAGGGCTGGGATTGTGGCTCAGCGGTAGAGCGCTTGTCTAGCACTGGCAGGACCCGGGTTCGATCCTCAGCACCACATAAAAATAAAGGCATTGTGTTGTGTCCATCTACACCTAAAAATATAATAAATGTTTTTTAAAAAAAGAGTTGGGCTATCAGACTCTGGCTCGCTGTGGGTAGTCACTTGTGTGACCCATAGGTGGTCTCCCACTCTTTTCTTCCCACCTCCTGCAGCTTCCTCCCTGTCCTCTTCCTGGCTCTGGAATGTTTCCTGTAGGAGCTAGTAAAGGGCTTTGGAAGGGCACTCACAGGGTTAGTTGTTTTTGATAAACAGGAAATGTAAGTGGAGATATTTTAATTTGTGCACAGGTGTGTAGCTTGGAGCAACATTGGCTCCCTCTGGTTCCATTCTGATGAAAAGAGCAGTGGGTGTATGCTGAAATGTGTCTGCAATTTCAGGAAGGGAAAGGATGAGTTCAGGGTTGGGGATCATTTAGAGATACCATGTTGTTTCTATGGGTCCTTCTCTGTGGTTCTGAAGAAGAAATTGGTATCTTGGTCATTTGAAAAGTAATTTTTGCTCATAGATTCCCTGCCACACTTGAGTAACTTTTGGAAAGTATAATATTTTACCCAAATTCCATTAAATACTAGGTGCTCTTTCTATATTCCCTGTACTGTCCTTTTACTGATTAGCAAGCTATTTATGTGAACTCAGAAGGCTAATTTATTTATTTTATTGCCCTTTTTAATATCTTGCTTCTCCCTAGTGCTAGGTGCTTTCTGAGGCCCAGACAACCACCATGATTTTTTCAGTGATAATCATCTGGCCTCCCTTGGCCTGCATCCTCAAGGGGTTGCTTGAAGGTTTCTTGGCTTTAATGAAGCCTCTGGCTGTTCCACACCATGGGTGGATGGTAATAAATTCATTGAAAATATCCTCTCCAAGGGACAGTGTAACTCATGTGAGGGTGTAAGGCGGATTAGTAGCTAAGACTCAGCAGGAACAGCCACAGAAAGATGTAGAAATGAAAATGCCACATATCAAACTGGACTTGATCCTTTTGCTCTGGAAGCCCCTTTCTTGTCCTGAGTCTGAGGGTTTCAGACGAGGTTAAATTCCTGGCCAAAGTGCTCCAGACATTCATAAGCACTTGGCTCTGTCTGGGCAAGGGATCAGGTAGTTGCTGATGAACTTCGTCTCTTGAGAGATAGTTCTGGAAATAGCAGGTCTTTTGACCCATGTCTTTAAAACTGGGTCAAAAAAAAAAAAAAAGTCTGATCAGAAGAGAGTCTTTGAGTGGAGAGACACCCTTGGAATAGTGTTCCTTACTCCTTTATCCTGTTCTTGTCAGTGTAAAACAGCTACACCTCCTCCTTGTAAGCCTGTGCTCAGGTTGCTCTCTATAATTAAATTCTTGTTGCCTGTAAGCATACATCTCAGGTGTTGTTTTAAAGTTCACAGCAAAACAGATTTCTGTACTCTGCTCTGAGGGTAACTGGCAACATTTGTTTGTGATGGACACCTCCCCCCCCCCCCCCCCCCCGTGTGTGTGTGTGTATGTGTGTGTTTATTTGGGGGGTGTATCTGGCTTTCATTCATCAAGCATCTATTGAATGGATAGGCTAACAAAAAAGCGACTTTCCTTAGAAAGTAGCCTGGGTATCTTTTAAACATTTTTATGTGTTGATCATGGAATGGAAAGCACACACAACTTGGAATGCAAAAGAAGACTAATGAGAGACAAAGCCATGAACTCATCAGTGTCTCTACTCTACTAAATTAGAGCCCATGATACATAGTAACTCATCTGTGGATTGGGGAACAGAATCTATTATTGCCTGCCTTGGGTCTGCATGGGCTGCAGTGTGACTCAATCAGAAGAAAAATACAGAGGGAAAAAATGTTAAGTGTTGATGCTTTTAATTCAGAGGTTGAAATCCTTGGCTGTACATCAGAATCACCTATGGAGTTCTTAATCAGCATACCTGCTTGATCCTGGTCTGCCCAATCAGAATTCTCAAGGGTGGGCCCTACCCTCCCAAGAGCTCCTCAGCTATCTGTGATGTGCAACAATGGTTGAGACCTATTTTCTTGTCTGTTCTGGGTGACTGTGGTAGCATTGGAGATCTGGTGGGATGGATACTGGGTTGGGCAGGTGGTCTATGATTGAAAGTGATGACATCTAGTCCAAAGAAAATCTTGTAGATGCAAATATTGTTTAATTTGCTTTAAGAATTGTATGAAGTAATCATCTTCTCTTTGGGGGGAATTTTCACTTATTCAATAATAAAGATGTCATAGCCATTCATTTCTTAAATGACAAGTTTAAATATTTCCCTTCTGGAAAACTTTTTAAAGGATTATTATCTGTCCTCTCTCTGGAATTAGGGAGAGAAAATCATTAATATTGTAATAGTACCTGCTTTCTCTTTTTCATCCTACAAATTTGGACAAGTAGGTGCTTTAAAAGCCGTAATGTAGCCTGATTTATGGAACTTATCAGGGAAGTTTTGTTCTCCCTTGAATACCTGTAACACAGCTAGTATTCTTAGGTGGGTATTTCATCCTGCACTTGATTTATCCTATATACAGTTAACTTTCTCAAGAATAGGGGCTTTTAAAATATTGAATGAATTCTTTTGGCTTTAGCCTGTACAAATTGTCTCCTTGAAATGCCCCTTTCCCTTGTTCTTTACCTGCTTGCTTTTTTGTTTGCTTGCTTTTCTTAAAAACATTAACTTTTATAGCATTTCCTAAAAATTGCCTGGGAAACTTTTAAACAACAAAAAATATACAAATACCTAATCCTCAACCAGTGAGTGGAGCATAGGCATTGTTGTGTCACAGGTGAGTGCGACTCTCTAATGGGATGCAGACCACAGTGTCCAGTGTTGCTTGGCTGTGTGTCCCTCTACCAACCCTTATTCTGTTTCCTCATTCTTCACTAACATGGCCCTCCTTTGTATATCTGTTATGTCCCCTGTGAGAGAACTAGTCCTCTTCTGTGGGTGACTTTTAATGGGCCCCTCTTGTTACAATGGAATACAAACTTTGCTCCATGTATGTATGTATGTATGTATGTATGTATGTATCTATCTATCTATCTATCTATCTATCTATCTATCTATCTATCTATGTATCTATCTATCTATCTATGGTACTAGGGATTGAACTCAGGGGCACTCAACCACTGAGCCACAACCCCAGCTCTATTTTGTAGTTTATTTAGAGACACGATCTCACAGAGTTGCTTACCATCTTGCTTTTGCTGAGGCTGGCTTTTGAACTCATGATCATCCCGCCTCAGCCTCCTGAGCTGCTGGAATTATAGGCATGCACCACCGTGCCAGGCCAAACTTTGCTTTGAATAGGACAACACAGTGTTCTTTTCAGTTGTTTTGGGGGTAACTCAGATGTTTTTAAAGCCTCATTATTAATCCCTACAGTGTTCCCTGAAGTCAGGTAAGGTTTCCTTGAGAAACCTAACACCTTGAGTTTACTGGGCTGTGTATATCTTGTTTTCAACTCAAATGTGTGCCCTATGGGGTTGGACAGGTACCCAGAATGCCTTTCTGGTAACCTGAGCAGGAAGACTCAACACCTAGCTTCTCTTGGGCAGAAGGTCAGTTCTGTAAGGACCTCAGGTATTCTTTTTAAACTTTGATGAAGAAATCCACTTGATGGGCAGCTGATGGCTGGATATAGGTAGTCTTAGATGGAGGATGTTGTAATGTTAGGGTTAGTGTGACAGAGTGGCATGAAAACTGGACTGATCCAAGGCGGAAGCAACGAGACCAGAGGACAACGTTTGCTTACTAGATGTGTCTTTGGCTGATGCTTAAATTACATCAAATTAAAGGGTATTTCTCATTCTCCATTGTGGTGTCACCAAAGAGCAGAATTAGTGTCATTTTCAGCAGCTTTGAGTTTCTGGAGCTGTCAGTCTCCCTGACACTAGGGATAGTAGTTCAGTGAGTCTTTCCCCTTCTGAAAAGAAAAGAAATGTCTCAGTCTGTTGTGGGAGAGTGAGCATTCCAGGTCCAGTGAAGCCTACCCATCTTGTTTTTTCCCATAACACTCCTCTCCTGCTTTTTAATCTGGATTAAAAAGTTCCTATTCAATTCTATCAAAATAGGGCAGAAGGTGGTAGGGTATGGCAGGAAATGTGGCAAGCACCCTGTATCTTTCTTTGTATGAAGTGCTCCACAAAAATGAATCCTTGGAACGTTCTAAATGGTTTAGTTCATCTAATAGTTACCTAGTCCTGGCTCTGTACAATATACTGTTTGGGGGTAAGGAGGCAAACCAAGGTATGCAAAATGAAGTTCTCCTACCCTCATCAGAAATTTACAGTCTGGTGGTAGGACCAGCTCAGGCACACATTCATGAAGGCAGCATACAGTGTTTGCCGGGAGGGACACAATCCAAGCATGTATGGATCCAAAGAGAGACCTTACCTTTGATTTGTCTTTGACCACTTAGATCCGGATGTTCCTGCTTGTATCTCCTGTGAAGTCCTCTTGAGAGAGTTTTTGTCATGGCATAGATTGTGTAGGTAACATGCTGACTCCTCCTCCCCCCATCCATTTTATCCTTGCTTCAGGGATTTATGTTTTTTTTTTATTTTAACCCCTTTCGATCCCCAGTATTATAGAACCAGTCTCATATTCAAATTAACAAACTTTTTTGTTGGAGATTGACAGAGAGCTTGACACCAGGGATGGAACTGTATTGTAAGCTGGTTCAAACCTTAGGTGAGGTGCTGGTCATTTGGTGTATGTTTGAATGTTTTACATTTGAAGAGATTCCTTTGCAGTGTACAGGGACCTCAGGATGCAAGGTGTTTTCCCTTGAAACTCTGCTTTTTACCTAGACATTTTGTGAAGGCCACTCCTCAGGCAGCCCTTGTCATTTGCTGAATGTCAGCAAGCATTTACTGCCAGGGAGGAAGGTGATGCCTTTACTTTCTAGCAAAATAGCCTCCGGCCTTTTGGTAGCACTACATTTAAAGGTCAGTACCCTCTCTCTCCTTCTTTTGCCTCTTCTGTCCTCACTGTCATCTGTATAATCTATATCTGCTTGAAGCTGCTTCTGTAAAAAGCACTGGAGCAGTGTTTTAAAGAGATTGGTTTCAATAAGTTAGAAGGTACCAGTTTTGATGGCAAGTTTCAGATGATCACCTTGTTTCTTAGGAGGAAGTTCAAGATTTATGGTTTTGGTTCTTGGAGAAAGTAGTAGTGATCTGGTTTTCTAAGTGGAGTATTTCAACTGCTCCTGATACCTCCTGCTCTCAGGCCTTGTCCTCAGGACCACCCCAGATCCAACACACACACTTTTTTTTTAAATACAGGGTCTTGCTAAGTTGCTGAAGTAGGCTTCAAACTTGAAAGCCTCCTGATTCAGGTGTGTGCTACTGTGTTCCTATAGGGGATTGTTTTTGACTTGGATCCTGTATGCCTATCATTCTTAGACTTTTCCTCAGTTTAAGCATAGTGTAATTTTGAGTAGTTTTCTTAATGAAATTAGCCAAGGCAATCATGGTGGTTTTAGTTATAGGATTCTAAACTGCTGTTGAGGTCCCATTTAATTTCCCAGGCTTGCACCTGTCTTTTAGCAACTGGCATGTAAATTGCACATAGATACAAATATTTTTCAAATGTGTAATGATGCTAGTTTTAATGAAGAACCTAGAGTTGCCATAAAAACCTTTTTAAAATTAAGTTTGTATGTGGTGATTTTTAATGATAGTAGATTATAATATATCTTTCATGATGGTGATTAAGTTGAAAGTTTAGTCAAACATCTGTTTATTTAGGAAAGTGATCATGAATATTCTGTTTGCAATTAACATTGATTTGGAGAAGATCTATATTTATAATTAATAGATATTGAAGGTGTGCTAAATATATTTATGCTCCGGTTCATTGCTGTTTCTTCCATGTTTTCATGCACTCTGTTCTTATTGGTGGACTTAAAGACATTCTCTGCTTATGTTTACTTTCCTTTATGAATGTACATTGTGATTAAAAAAAAAACTAACCAGTATAATCTGATGCAATACTTGCTAAATAAGTCATTTTTTATTCTTGTACTACATCAATGCTTGGTCAAGGTTCTAAACTTGTTGCATGTGCAGTGGGCTTGAAGTAATCACTCTTGCTGATTGGTCACTTATTTCTATGTCTTTTGGGCTGCCCTACACAGAAACATTTTGAACTGGGCCATCATTCTATGATGATGTGCTCATTTTCTCTTAGCTTACCTGTGCTTTCTATTAAATCACTGTGTGCAATTATCTTTTCCTTTTTTTTCCTCTCAAGAAAATAATGTAGTTGCTAGAATTTTTTTTGTTAAATGATAATCTTTAACCTTGGTCATTTTGCCCTAAATTCAGAAGTATAAGCATGGAAAGAGAAATGATTTTCTGGGAGTGCGCAAGATAAAATAAGTAGTGGGAAGAGGAAATTTGGAGCTATAACAAATACTCTTGTTGTAAAGACACACCTGCAGCTCCCCTGGATGCTCAGGTGCTTGGAGCAAGCTCTAAGATGACTATACCTGTGACTAAGTGTTTAACTGCATTTCTTGTTTACATCTTAAAAATGATATGATCCCTGAGCAAGAGTTCTTATTTATTTTACACTTCTGTTATGTTTATAAAATGATGGAAATATTCATTTTTAAGATCCTTAAACTATATAAAAATAATGCTGCTAACGCCTTGGTAAATAGAGACTCAGAGGCAGCAGTACTGTTTGAGCATTCAGGAAAGGAAGGAAATAAGGACCCTGATTCAGTTTTCACGTGAGTTTGTTTGTTTATTTTGTAGCTAGTTTTAAGGATGTTGTCATGTCTTATTTTCAGAATTTTACTAGTTGGGTTAACAGACTCTTCCTGAGTAGTATGACTGCCCTCACACGATGTCAGTGTTCTTGAGATGATGTAGATAGACGTCTTGTTAGCACAAGAGAAATTGACTGTTCATGAGTAATATATGCTTCTTGGTCTCCTTCCTGGAGCTGCCACAAAGTTACCTAAAAGTAATTTTATCTTCTTTTGATCACTGAATATTTCCATCATAGACTTAGTGAGTTGGTAAAAACTCTCCCCACTCCTGACACCATGTGTAGTCTGATACAGAACTGACTTCAGTGATAGTCATGGGTGGCCTGGATGGTCTTAACTGTCTGGCGTGGGGGTAACCACATTAAGGAAATTTCCATCGTAGACCCTGAATTCAGCTGCTGTCTGGTTGTTTGCACTGCTTCTTCAGATGCTTAGAAAGCTTTAAGACTGTTTTGGAGTAGTTAGCATTTTGATCTGCTGAGGATGCTGAGATTGTGTGCACACCTGTGAATGTCAGTGTTGTGTTACCCAGCAGCACCAGTGGAGAAACATGAGGAGTATGTATCTGAGGGGAATGATCATGGTGAGAATTCCTTTTTTCTTGATTTCATGGCAGTCTCTGCCTGATATTATCATGCATTGTAATTTTAAAAGTACTTTAAAAAAAAATGCAATGTGGCTTTGACCATATTGTTGTGTTATAGAAGCAAGCAGAGTTCGTAATTTAATTTTTCTTACCAGAGCAAGTTAAAAACTTCTTTCAGCTCTTTTCTGCCTGCTAAACCAGTTTTTGAGCCCTAACCCTTGTGGTCTTACATTCATTTCCATAACAACGGGTTGTTGTGCCTCAAACTCTAGGAATTATGATATGAGATACGATTGAATAGCAGGAGCCAATGAATTCTTAAATGAGAAATCTGTTCGTAATGTTACAGACTCATCAGAGGAGGGCATGAGAGATGATGGAAAAAGGAAGAATGGGAATATAGATACCCTGCTGGTGAAGTGAAACCTTCCCAATTTTTTGGACCTTATCTTATTGGGAGATATTTCAAATTGTTATATGTGGCTAGCCTTTTCTTACTAACTCCTTTCCCTCTTTGAACACTTATCATTTGAATTTGGTGGTGTCCTAGGCCAGAAAACCCATGTCTGGTACTTCTAGTACAAAATTACCTATTTATAACCTTGCTTTTGTGACTTATTGATGCTTAATCCCTGGTCCCCTCTGTCCATGGTAATGACTGGCTGCTTTGAGCCTGTGGCCTGCATTTGTGGCCAAACAAGGCTGCTAACATTCTGTGGTAACCATCTATAGTCAGCCTACGCTAATATGCTTGACTGTGTTCAACATGGCTCGGTGACGAGGTGTTCTGTACTTTTTTACTAGCACATTTGTTTTTTCATTTTTGGATTTGAGATGTTAAAGTAACTTTTCAACTCATTTGAGCCTTGAGAATAAATAAATAAGCACCCTGTGAATGACTTTGTGTTTGGTACATATAAAGAACTTTGATTGTGTATGTGTTACTGTCTAGGGGTCTTGGGTTTGTTATCTCTGTTCAAGAAAAAAAAAAAAGAATTGAAGAACAGAGGACACAAAAGAGCAGACAAACAGAGATTTATTGCAAGTAATAGTAGCAGACTTCTGAAAAGAATCAGCCCCAGAGCCAGGAGTCCTTTAGAGAAGTTTTGGGTTGTTCTTTTTATGGTTTCTTTTTCTTCTCTCCTCTTCATGTTCTCTTTTTTAGTGTTCCTCCATGTCAACACATCTGTTTTAGTTTGTCTATTGGTTCCCCCACTTACGTAGACAAGTGTAGAAGTGCCTGAGGAATCCAGTCCCTCTCTTGTATCCATGAGCACCTTTATCAAACAGGAAGTTGACCTCATTGGAGGACCTTTTCTATGCTTCTTTGGCCTGGACCTGCCCTTGACTTCCTGACTCACCATCTTGGCTCCTGGCTGATTACGCCCTTCTACATCTCCCTCATATGTGGAGGATGTTGGTTGTAGGGTGAAAAATTATGTATAGAAATTAAGGAAATTGTGATTTGCAAGGCTTCTTTCTAGGTTGTCCAAGGTTTTTTTTTAATATTTAATTTTTAGTTATAGGTGGACACAATATCTTTATTTTATTTTTTGTGGTACTGAGGATTGAACCCAGTGCCTCACAAATACTAAGCGAGTGCTCTACCTCTGAGCCACAACCCCAGCCCTGTCCAAGGTTTTGAAAGTGCAAATATCTCTGTTTCTTTGAAAACTATAGACATGCCCTATCATTAAATGGATTATCCAAGGCCTTAGGTCCTACTCTTTGGATATAAGTAGCACGTGTGGCTGTAGAAAGGACTCCCTAAGTATAGGATTACTGATGGCAGTTTCTATCCTTGTCTCTGAGGAACCATGGAATTAAACTACTTTCTGCTTCTACTTTCTGCTCATGTTGGTCACCAACATTTGTTCTAACATGGGAAATTACAACAATGCATAGTTTTGATCAAGGCTCAGAAGGTATTGTGGGAATTGTCATTGGGTGTTGAGGGACACTTCTTTGAGAATGGGTCATCTAGATATTAATGCTTTTTTCTAGCTATAGTCTTCGGAAAGCCGAGTCAGATAGTCTGAAATCTTCATGTGTAGCCTGGAAGATCGTTTAGAAAAATAATTTTTTTTTTTTTATAGTATGTTATGTCATATTTGACAACACTGAACATGAACATTTAGAGGAAATGACTCTGGCTTGGTTAGGCCCACAGCATAGTTTTTTTCATATAAGAGCTAATTTTTTAGGACATACTCTGGTAGTAATTTTTAGCAGTGCTTTAGCTAAAGACAAACTGTGCCTTTTCATTACCAATTTCACCATATTGTATTGTCACTTACATGGATTCTTGCCTTTTATTTGACTAATGTAGGAACATTCTACAGAAGAGAACAGGCGAAAACAGGGTTTCTTGGTTGTTGTAGAATTAAGATATTTTTGTAAGATGATGACCCAAATGTGATATTACCACCCACCTTCCACTCCTTTCTATGTGTATGTTTCTGCAGTGAATCAGTAAACATTTTGGTCTTTTCTGTCTTTCTTATGTATTTGCTTACCAACTGCCCCAGCCAATATTTGACCCCTTTTGGGGGCTCACAGAAACACAAACTTACATGAATACAGGATATTGAAGTGAGGATCTGTGACTCATTTCATGTTGGTGACTATGCTTATGATTTTTTTGTTTTCCTTTCATGCCAGATCTCATATCTTCCTGTTGACAGCTTGTTTGCTGCATTTCAGACTCCATGATACTGACTGCAGTATTCTTGCATCAACTAGGTCTTTGCATTTTTTCTTTGGATGGTTCTGTGAGCCAGGCTGGTGTGCTTGGTGTCCTTCCAGAGCACACCTGTCTACCTTGTGTTCTGGATTAGAACCCTGTCAGTCAAGTATGTGCTGGTAATTGTCTGAATTGGTAGCCATGAAGCCTGTTAGCCCTCTGGTGTGTGACAGAAGTAATTTTAAAATCAAAAGCTTTTAATAGTATGCGTGAGAATTAGACTAAGTATTTGGTGAGAGCAGAAAAGAGAAAAAATATTTCCTGTTCCTTGGAAGGACTCTATAATCTAATTAAGCAACAAGGTTAAACACATCAAAAGTTTTTAAAATTAAGAAGGAAAATATCCCTTAGAAATCACATTCCTATTTCAGTAGAAAATAAACAAAACCACTTAGTTGTTCTGTTAGATATTGCTCTACTTCAGACCTGAGGCATATAGCTCAGTGGTAGAGTGTGTGCTTGCGGCCCTGAGTTCAATTCCTAGCACCAAAGAAGAAATATAGACATTGTCACAGTTGTTAAGAGTCAAGAAGGAGAGTTTCAAGATGGGGCGGGACAGGATGTTTAGTAGAAGAAATAGAATTTGAGCAGGGATTCGGTGTGATCAAAAAGTTGTGTTAGGAATATTCTTGTGGTAAGGAGGCTTTTGGTAGTATTAGTGATGAGGCATGGAGAATGTTCTCAACAGGAAGAGACTGCAAGGTTTGTTGATTGATTACATTGATACAGAGTAATCAAGTTTTATCATTGGATACAAATTTGTCCGTAGAGATTTAAGGCTTTGATCAGGAGAATAAGAATTTAGTTCACAAAAATAGGTGATGCTGGTTTGGGAGACTTGGTAAAAAGAAGTTCAGGTTCATTCATGTTGAGTCAGAGGCAGAGGTTTGAAGTTTTGTATGGCAACAAAATGTTTGATTCAGTTGCATGAAAGTTTATTGGTAATGCAGTAAAGGGTTGAGTTGGCTGCAGATTAGTCATAGAACAAATACTAAGATGGCTTGAAGGGTTGGGTTGGAGGATTTAGGACCCTTGCTGATTCCCGTAAGTATAAAGTTTCAGAGCTGGGCCACTGGCGAGAGTGATAGGGAAAATTACGGTAATGGAAGGCCACAACCCAGTGTCAGAAATCTTTAGGGAATTTTTGAATCCAGATGTTTTTGAATTTTACAAAGGTTATGTGGTACATGCGTGGTATATTAATTATATAACTACTTTCAGTGGGTTGTGGGTGGTAGCCCCATAATTAAACCCATTAGTATTTTTGCAGTGCCACGTGAATATTCACATGAAATGGGACAAAGACTTAAAAGTAACCTCACATCTGTTCAGGTGAGATCTTGGAGCAAATAATTTCAGATTAGGTTAACTTTTACCACAAAGTGAGTTATAAAAGTGCCTGGTTTTTGGAGCTTTTTGGAATTCACAATTTTGGATAAAGGATTTTGGATCCCTAGTTTGAGGCTGTCCTGTTAGAGAATTTTAATGAAAAACAAAGTCAGAGAATCAAATATTGGAAATTTCTTTAAAATAATGTACTTTTTCTAGTCTATCTGGACTCAAGAAAGAAAATTTCCATACTTTATTCCTTTCCCTTTAAACTGATTCTCATTCTGGAGTGTATGTAATGATAATATGTATGTTATTTGCTTCAGTGGTAGAATTTTATTGGTTTACCACTGGCTCTGAAGGATTAGGACATATTAGGCGTCTTATTGATGTTACTGAGGTGGATGTAGAAAATTTAGACAGTATAAGTAAACAATTCTATTTTAATTGTTGTTGGCATTTGGGTTCCATGGCAGACTTTAAGTCAAAGTTCAGTCTCTTTCCTCTTGTTGAAGTATTACTAATGAGTTGAGCTAGACTTGAGGTTATAGATGACCAGACTTGGTACAAAAGAAATATTCTTAGTTTCTCCAGAGGGCTTTTTGCAGACTTTGACTTGGTACTGAGTACCTGAGCAATTTGGAATTGTAGCCCATGAACGAGGACGGTTTAATTTAAAGGGATGCATCATTTCAATGGCAGAGTGGTATGCATTGTTTTGAATGACAGATAATGGAGTGGGGGCTGCCTTTCTGTCCATGCATTGCCCACGGTAAATGACCCACACCATCCTTAGTATATTCCCTGGTGTCATAGATGAGTGGAACCATGGATTAGATGGCAGTGTTTGCTAAGGCAGACTAGTTTTGCCAGTTAGGAAAGCAAGTTGGCTGAAGGGAAGCTTAGGTTATAGCCCTCCCTTGACATAAGGCATTTTTTCCTAAGAAATTGGCCTCATTTTTTTTTTCCTTTTGAAAGGTAAGGGCGTGTGTGTGTGTGTGTGTGTGTGTGTGGGGGGGGGGGGGTTCTATGTAAATTAGAACAATATCCCTGATCTAGCAAATCTGTGACTAGGGCAGGATTTGGAGAATAAGGAGAGTCTTGTAGTTTCCCAGGATTTTTGTTGAGAAAAATGACCCTATTGCATTCCCTGGTTACTCAGCACCCTCTGGACACTGGCCTAGTCATGGGCAATTGGGTGTCCAAATAGCGTGTGTGAGTTTGCAGCCGGAGCTCTTAGTGAGGATGAGGCACAGCGCTTCCCCAGCTGACTGCTCCAGGGAGCGTTACCCGGTGTGCAGCTGTTGCCTGAATCCTAAGTAGCATCTGAATGTAAGGCTGGTGCTTGCTGTTCCCCTTCCTTTCTACTTGCTGCTCCCTGAATATCTGATCGATAGGGCCGGGTTGGCTGGATCCAGCAGAGCCAGCCATGTTGTGAGGTGTTGCTTTTCAGCCTCTCCACTTCTCATCATTTCCTTTTTGTAAGCATTTAGCATGTGGTCTTCCAAACAGAACTGGAGAGTTTATTCCAGCAGGCATTGTACTGGTCATGCTGGTCTCCACATAAATTGAGTTTCTGCTCCCTTGAAAATGAGCATGCGGAAATGTAGAGGGGCAGGCATGGAGGGATAGGCACTCTGTGGTGAGTTTTGATTTGGAACTGTTATAATGCTTATATTCACCTGCAGTTCAACAACACACATTTGTTAAATACCTGTTATGTGCCAGGCCTGGGATGCAGAGATGAAGATGAGCACTTTCCTTCCTTTGGAGGCCCAGATAGCCTCACTGCCAGATAGGCTGTGTTTCTTGGTTGAGTTCTGCACTTTTAGACTGTTTCCTTTGGGTGAATACACAGGGAATTTAGAGAGGGTAAAGCAGGGACTGGCTCAGTTTTCTGTGGGGAAAGGATCAAATAGTAAATATTTGAGCAAATATGAAGCTTTGTGGACCATACAGTTTACTACTCAAATCTCGCCTTGTTGCTGAAATCAGTCTTGTGCACTAAGAACCTAAATGAAGGGGTGTGGCCATGTTCGAAGAATATATTAATTTTGAATATTGAAATTTTAATTTCAAAAATATATCACTTCTCTAGATATTGTTCTTTTGATTTTTTTTTTAAACCATCAAAAAACGTAAAGACTATTTGTAGCTCGTAAGCTGCCCACAAAGGCCAGATGTAGCCTGTGGGCCAGCGTTCCTTCTGGTAAGAGGTGCTAGGTGTTGGCCTCTGTATCCAGCTCTGCCTCCTTTATTGTCTCAGGAGTGTCTCCTTGAATACAGCTGGCAGAGCATCGATCGTATACAGTTCCCTGAACTCTTCTGTTTGTATGGTTTGGCAGCATGGAGATAAACAGGGTATTGACCCAGTGATCTTGACTCACTCCTGTTTTTTTTAGGGACAAATAGCATCCCTCTTCAGAGCTTAAAAGTGACAAATGTTTAGTGCCTACTTCTGGGTAAGGAATTCCTGTCAAGTGTGTCTACTCAGAGTTTGATGTAGAAGAGTCTGAGTTTAGACAGAAATGTTTTAATGGAATAGTTTGTGTTTGGTGGAGGTTGATTTGAATGGAAATTTTTACTAACAGCTGTAATGATTAAAAAGAAACAATGTGGGGCTGGGGATGTGGCTCAAGCGGTAGCGCGCTTGCCTGGCATGCGTGTGGCCCGGGTTCGGTCCTTAGCACCACATACAAACAAAGATGTTGTGTCCGCCGAAAACTGAAAAATAAATATTTAAAAAAAAAAAAAAAAAAAAAAAAGAAACAATGTACTTTTATCTCTGGAAAAGCAAGAGGCAGTGCAGTTTAGCTGCTAGCAGCCAGATGTTGTTTGAAGCTTTGGTTGGCATGAAACTTGAGATGTTGATTTTTCTTAAACTTTTTTTTTTTTTAAACATGGGGGAAAAAAAATCCCTACTCTCTCCACTGCCTCCAGCAGGAAGCCCCAGTCCCCAACTCCTAACCATGCCTTGCTTATCTTATGATTATTGGTTGTGTAATAGGACCAAATGAAGGTGGGACAAGAGATGCTTCGGGTTGCCTGGGTGCCTAGTGCACCTCTCATCTTCATAGGACTCTAAAGAATTTTTTGGGGCCCTGATATATGCTTTATCTTTTATTATATCTGATATCTTGAACCCTACATAGCTAATAAGCTTTTGTACAATTGATTACTGCTAAAATGGTTACTTTTTATCAATACCCCACGTATCCAGATAGCAGGAAGAAAGTAAAGTTTTGATTGCTTATGAGTCAAAATTGATCTCTTTCCCAAAGTTAGCCTTTATCAGAGTCCTCGTGAACACTCAGAACCTATTTGTTAGTATTTTATTCACATTTTGCCCAAAGTAGATTATTAATTAGAAGTGAATTGGAACTAGCAGCCTGCTAGCAAGATAGGAAGCAGAGAAAGATAAAACAGATATTAGAGTTTCTGAATATGATGTGTCATTTTGTGCCACAGTATTTTCTGTTTGGAGAATAGAAAATGATTTCTCTGTTGGAATTGTATAGATTATCTTCTGGAGTGAAAATAGGCCTTAGGTGGAGCAGGTCAGGTAGAGTAAGATAATTTTTCTTTCTTAAAATGCGCCATCATGCATTGGCCTCTCTGATGGGCTGTTTTGTTGCTTTCTCTATAACATCAGTGTCCCTATTGGGACCAAATTGCCTATAGATTTTATTCAGTCCACTTTTGGTGAGTTGAGTTGCAGTAACAAAAGCTCAGTGACTTCTCTCATCGTACGTCCAGCATAGGTAGGCTGTGACTCTGTCCCAGATATCTTCCCTTTGGTATCCAGGCTGATAGATTATTTGTTACCTGGCCTTTAACCAGTATCATAGAGGAGCAGAAAGAGAGATATTGAAAGCAAAAGCTTTTTGATTTTTTTTCTGATTTCACTACTTCCAAATCTATCAGGATTTATAATCCTTTCCTAAGTCACATGGCCAAGCCTGGCAACGTGATAGGAAATTGTTATCCTTTTCCAGAGAGGAGCAGAAGTATTTTGAAACAGTTTTACAAATTAGATGGTTAGCTAAGTTTATCCTGTCCCAAATGGGGGATGCATATTTGTTTTTGTGGGGACAAAAGTTAAAAATTATTTTTGGCCTACCTAAATTTCACTGGTTTGTTGGGGCAATAATAGTAGCATTCAGAGCCTACAGATATAGTGTTCAACTTGTGGGGCTTCTTTTTCATTGTCATTTTCACTTTTCCCAAAGCTTTGCTTTTCTAAAGGTCTAAATAAATCCCTTTGGACTAGGCTTGTTCTAATTTGCATAGCTGTACTTAGCTGTGGGGCCAAGTTACAGGGGTGATCTCTGGAACCTAGAGAAACATTTGGCACATGGTCTTCCACCTGCCACCAATTTGTATTTTGGGTAAATGATGCCAGGAATTTTGTATTATTACTGACATCTACTTCCTATGGCTTGAAATAGCTGAGTAGATTCATGCTAACTTAATTCACTGCGTCATTGCTTACATATTGGTTAGCACAGAGCCCAAAAGGAGAGTGACATCTCGTTCTTTTATAGCCAATGAGTGGCAACTAAATGCCCTCACCTCTGTGCAGTTGTAATGTGGAGACACAAGATTGAGGATGAACCAAGAGGAAGTTCTGTCCAGGAAAATTTCATTTATCTTCCTTTTTTCCCATTTCTTTGTTATAGAAGAATGATATTTGCTACGAGCCAAATGCTGATGATAAAACCTAGTGTAAGATTGGGCCATCTCTTTTGCCCTTGCCAGCCAAACTGAGGACATGCAAAAGGAGAATCTTCCCTGTGACAGAAACTTCTCAAATTACAGTCCTGCTGGTGCTGGGCAGCCATGGGGACTGTGCATTTAGAAGTAGAATTTAAAATCTCTCTTGCTGCTGGTGAGCAGTGGGACGTATGCAGAGTTTCTGTGTCGGTGCCCTTCAGAATATGCAGCAGCCGGCTACAAATGATGGTCTAATTTGATGTGGAGGCTCCGTTTGAAAGCGGAAGCTGCTGGTTTCAGACCGGCTCCCTGTAGGATAATGAATTGTCATGCCTCTGCTGATTATCTAACAAGTTTGTACAACGTGTAACACAAGCTGACAAGACAAACAATTTTATTAATTTAAGCCTGCTGCTAATGGGATTGCAGTGCTATATGAATGTAGGAGTATTATCCACAAATACAAGAGTATACTACTCCACAAATACTTATAGTCTGGGATTGGTAATAGAAATAGTCTATTAATTTTTTTAAACAATGTTTAGTGCTTCCATTTGTCTTCAATAGAATAAAATTCAGTTGGATTTGAATTGAAAAATGCTTATGAATGTCTGGGGATTTATGGATCTCAAGTAAAATGAGCTGTAATATCAGCCTTTGAAGTATTAGATTTGATAAATGCTGGTGGGCTGTAGATAAACTTATGGTTTTTACAAACCAATTACAACTAGAGTTTTTGTCTTAAATGTGTCTAGAGTTTGGTCTGTAGTTGGGAGAGTACTGGGGCCTGTGAGAGAAGGATTATATTTTCAATATATGGCCTTTGATCTATAGTATTTTAATTTCAAATTCTCTCCTGTTCTTAGCTGTGAACTTGACAGTTTGAGGTGGTTATGTCTTGGGTTGTTGACAAGGGTGGATTAACTATGCTCATGAAAGGAATTTAACATCCAAGAGAAACTGGGCTCTTCCAGGTGGATAAGAAGGAGGCTTCCTGTGAATTCTGTGTAATGCGATCCTGTTATCTGAGAGATGTGTTCTCAGCGTGGAAAATAAGCACCAGGGAGTTCCAGAACCTGTAAGACTACACAGATGTTGGGATAATTTCAGCAAGAGTGGCAATATTTCAGAACTTCAGAAGACTTCTGAAAGCTGTGTGCTTCTCCTCTGGTGACTTTGGGTAGGGAGTGTATCAATGTAGCAGGCTGTTGTCCCTTGTGAAGCCTACCAACATTCAGGTCTTTAGAGAGTGCTGGCTGTAAGCTTTGCCATCAAGAATTTAGGGCACCATCATAAAGAAAAGTTGCTTTATTGTTTTTCTTTTATTAAAGTCATTGTGAGGCAGGATGTAGATGAGGCCTCAACCTTAATAGTGTCAGCGTTATGTATCATTGTGTTTGGGGGGTTGTAGGTACACTATTTGCACCCCAATGATGATGACATTGCTGTTAGCAGTCCCTTCCTCTCCCCCTGGTACCTCCCTCCAAACATCTCCTTTAGGAATGGTTTTTGTACTTGAGAGCTGTGTGTTGCTTCAAAGCACACAGGGCAAAGGAGAAAGATGGTGCCACAGGAAAGCTCTGTAAGTGCCTTTTTGTCATTAAAAATAGTCACAGGGGCTGAGGTTGTGGCTCAGTGGTAGAGCCCTTGCCTAGCATTGTGTGAGGCACTGGGTTCGATCCTCAGCACCACATATAAATAAATAAAATAAAGGCCTATCAATAACTTAAAAAATATTAAAAAAAATAAAATAACCATAAACTAGAAAATAGTTAAGGGCATGTTTCCCATTTTATCTTCATTCTTCTGAAACAGAAGCTGAAAAATATAGAGCTTCTAGGCCTTCCACTGTCCTTACCCTCTGCTCCTTGTATCTTTCTTCTCATCTTACAATCAGCCTCTGCTTTATTACAGCCAGCCTCTGCTTGCTAGTCATTCCTCTGGGATTCCTACCTTCTACAGTTTATCTTCTGCTGGGATCTCCATAGAATATGCTGGAACACCATAGAATCCATACTTCCTCAGATCATATTGCTAGCTGTTGCCAGGAATAAAAGTATATTTGCATAGTGTACAAATTTCAAGTAATTTCTAATTCCATTCCCAGTACTAATAAAGAGTTATTCTTCATTTAAATGTAAATAGCACTAGCCTTCCTATCTTTGCCACTTTCTAAAAGCTTTTATCTTTTTTAACTTTTTTTTATTTATTTATTTTTTAATTGAGACCAACATCCAGTCATTGGTGTAAGGTACAGTAATCTTCAGTGTATAGTTCAGTGAATTTATATAGTACACATCAAATTTCTGCCACCCAAATCAAGACATGTCCATTCCCAGACAGTGTTTCTTTATGCCTTGAGGCACCCTCTCTTCTGACATTTGGCTTAATCAGTTAATTGTGCCTATTATTAAACTTCATAATGTGGAATTATACTAGGTACCTTTTAGTTTCTGCCTTTTCTATGCAACATAGTCTGTGAAATCTTTCCATAATCTTGTTTGTGTCAGTAGTGTTTCTCTCCTGCATAGCATTGCATTGTATGAATAAACTGCTATTTGGTTATTCATTCTCTCCTTCCTGGGAACTTAGATTGTTTCCAGCTTGGATCTGTTACGGTAAAGCTGCTAATGAACATTCTGGTTTGTTTTGGCAGATGTGTACGTTTATTTTTGTTCACGTATACCTAAGAAAGTACTTGGGGGTCATAGGATAGATACATGTTTAGCTTTAGTTGATAATCCCCAATACTTTCCAGTATGAATGTATGGAAAGTTGCTCCACATCCATGCCAACACTTGGCATTTTTATGTTTTTAATTTTTGTCATTCTGAGCTGTTTATAGTGTTATCTCATTTTGTTTTCAGTTTGCATTTCCTTGAGGACTTGTGTGTTGAACAGCTTTTCATAAGGTTCTTGGGTATTTAGATATCTCTTGGAAAATATTTGTTCAGGTTTTCTGATCATTTTAGTTTTTAAAATTGGGTTGTCTTTTTCTTATTGATTGTTAGGAGTTTTTATTTTTTATATTCTGAATGTGACTCTTCCCATTGAATGTGTATTGTGAAAATCTTTTCCTAATCTGTGGCTTGCTGTTCTACTGTCTTAATGATGAAAGGCCTTTCTTAAATGTTTCTGAAAATGTTTCCTATGTCCAAACTCTCTCATTTTGTTTTTGAGAGGACACTCATTTCTTCTGTCTTCACTTTTTCCTTTTCTTTTCTTTTGAAAAGCTTCGTATTGATGCTCCTGCCATGTTGGAATATAGGCCTGAGATAAACATTGAGCAGTATCTATGCCGCACTTTTTTCCTGACTCCCAGGTGAACTCAGGGTTTCTTTGTAAACACTCACACAAAATTCATTTCGAAGCTGGCACAGTGACATATACCTGTAATTTCAGTGATTTAGGAGACAGGAAAGAGGATCACAAGTTCAAATCCAGCATGGGCAACTTAGCAAGACCCTGTCTATAAAATAAAAATAAAATAAAACAAAATAAAAAGTGCTGGGCTCTAACTCAGTGGTAGACTGACCCTGGGTTTGATTCCCAGTACACGGGGGAAAAAATCATTTTGGAGAAGGTTATATTAGGACTATAACATAGAAATGCTATTAGCTTATCATATACTGAGAAATTGTTCTGCATTGTTAAGCATTTAAAAATTTGTTAAGCATTTAAAATTGTTAGATGTTTAAAAAAACTTATTCAGGTTATAAAACAGCATTGATAGGTAATCACTACTATCACAAATGAAGAAATTAAAGCTCCCAAAAGTGTTCTGTGGAGAGGCAGTATATGATGGAATCTTGCTACCTCATGTCCTTATTTCATCCACAACTGGGTTTTGTCCTCCACAATTATTTTAGTAACTTTTTACTATGTGCAGAGCACATCCTTAGAAATTCAGCTGTAAAAGAAATAGCCCCTATCCTTATGGAATTTACATTCCATGTCCCGTCCCTACTGTGAATTACCTGTATTGAAGTTGATAGCATATCAAGAGATTTATTTCACTTTTTAAATTAAAGAACCTGCATATATGACTAGAATTATTTTCTGGAATTTTAAAAATTAAATTTCTGATTTATATGCAACAGTGTTGGAAGCTTTATTTGGTTTCAACATTTACTATAACCAGATCTTGTGGTTTTGAGTTGTAAAGTTTTACATAAAAACTTTGCTCCTATGTTTTAACTAATATGTAATTAGTTGTGATTCAGTGAAAAATTGAAACAAGCAAGTTTCAAAAGAAGATTCAATTCAATTACTTACAGATTTCTATAGTAATGGGTATATATTGCTTATTAGACAGCATGTAGAACCAATTTAATGAGCAGAGAAGAATCACCTGAATGTAGTATGGGATTTAAGATGGTGTCTGTCAGGCTTTCCTTCTGTGAAGTCCCTCCCAAAATGAAATTAATAAATACTGTGTGGGGAGGTATATTGAAACTGTAAATTTCCATTAATGTAAGTCAGTATAGATGCATTGCTTCATATTTTATTCAGTGAATTATGATCCATTTATATTTCTTTCTGTTTTGTTTCTCAAATTGTCCCTGATTTGGCCAGTAAGGACTTTTAAGTGTGCTCTAGTGTTTTTTTGACATGTCTCCATCATTCTTTGATCACTTCCTTACTTTCATGGATGAGGCTTATTAAACTACATCCACCTCAACCCTAGAGCCAGCCATTTTTCCAAGGAGTCTTGTTCCTTTTAGTAGAAAATGTATTTAAAAATGAAGAGCTGGATATTAAGTATACTCATTATTTCTGGAGTGTTGCTGCTCCCAGACCCTCAACTGATCAGATCTAGAGATAGATGTATGAAACTGGACATGGTGCCACACACCTGTAATCCCAGCAACTGAGGAGGCTGAGGTAGGAGGATTGCAGTTTCAAGGCTAGCTTCAACAACTTGGTGAGGCCCTCAGCAATGTAGAGAGACTCATAATAAAAATAAATAAATAAAAAGTGATGGGAATGTGGGAATGTAGCTCACTGTTAAAGTGCCCCTGAGTTCAATATCCAGTACTTCCCTCTAAGAGATATATGTGTGAACATACATAGATCCATTTATATCTACCTTTATTTCTGTAACTATTAAATGTTGAAGACCGTTACTTCCATTATCACCAGTAGCTCTAATTGTAACTAGGCATCATAAGACTCATCTTGTTTTCTCCCTTTCTGTTTTTGTAAATCCCGTTTCGAACAGTGAGAAACTTGCTGTTGTTAACTTTATTTATTGATTTGATCATTTCTCCTGTGTGTAATCAGATTGAACCCCTAGGTAATCTTTGGCAACCTAGTCAGGACCACTCCCTCCTCAAGCAGAAAGTCCTGCTGGACATACTTGGGGTTGTGTATTCCCACCTGCTCCTTACCCTCCCCGCCTGGGGTTCTGACGATGGGCTTCTCCCTGTGTATTCTTAGTGCACTTGGGCTCCAGTACCAACAATATAAATTTGGGCTGCTTTGACTTATTTGATTCATTAATCATTAATCAGTCTCATTAATTTGTCTTACTTATTTATTACTTGAGGGACCAAATGAGGAAAGAAAAAGAAATAGACTTTAAAGGGTTAGGTGAGTTTGTGTCTGAAACTAGCTCCACCACTAGGTGTAAGATATTCTGAGGATAACTGAGTTTAAACTTGTGTATGAATGTGTAAAATAGGCACTATAATGATGACTGCCCAGGACTGTAGCTTAGTAAATGAGGTTGAATAAGATAATACTTGGGAGACTTTGAGCAAATATTCTCTTCATGTTGTTTGCTTTCTAGAGGAATCTGATCACTTGTTCATAGCCAGTTAAGGGCAAAGTGTTTTGTTTGACCTGAATGACACTATTATTAAACTTGAACTTTCCTAGGTTTGTCTAGGAAAATCATCATGTGCTCTGATGACAATAGGAAAATTAGTCTTGAGGTTAATGTATAACTTTGCAGGAAGGAGTTTCTCTTCCATATGTTTTCCTTCTCTTTGCCATTATTAAGGAAAACTGCCTTTGCAAACTCCTTTTAACCTAATTATCTCAATACACACAATACTTCAAGTGTTAGCTTTTTGTCTGACAGTTTCTTTTGGGATGCTGTTTATTTTTGCCATCAAGCATTGAGACCCTACTATGTGTCCAGGCATTTCCTGGTTGCTGGTAATGTATGGATGTGGACCTGATGAACTAGATACTACATTATAATTGCAAACTATGTTCTGAACAAGTTTGTAGATCTTTAGATTTTCAGCTTATAGCATAATATAATTTGGGGGAACATTTAAACGGCATAAAAAGATTTCAAAAATAGATTTCAAGTGGTATATTGCTCTCCATATATACCTTAACTAGGGCTGCTGGGAAGCACAGCTTTCATCACATCTCCATATGGCTTTCTAGGCCACCTCGCTCTATCATTTTGGCCATCAAGTACAAGATTAGCATGCTGAAAAACTTTAAATATTTTGCCTGCATCTAATTACGGTTCAAGTTCCCTGACTTCAACTGCGTTAGTCATCCCCCGAATCTAAACAGGTTTTTTTTTGTGAGGGTTGTGGGGAGGGCAACACTTTGAAAAAATCCACATGCAAATTCCTTTGTAAAGGAAACCTCTAGACCTGAGGGGTTAACATCTAATCCTGTCCATGTGTATCATTTCATCAGCTATCGCTTGGTGGATTTTTTTGAAATATACCAAACGAATAAGCTGTGGTTGCTGCCTTATTTGATATATTAGGGTATTTCAATACCTCCTCCATTAGTTAAGGGTCCACTAAGGGAGGAAAATTAAACAAACAAAAACTAAATGTGCCAAGGATGCATTTGCAGAGACAGAGCTTAAAAAAAGCATATCATTGTATTCTGACTGTTCTGTAACACTCAATACTCTCTTCTTTCTTTTTCTAGAAGTCTTTAGCTTTTTGAAAACCTTAGATTTAGTTTTGGTTAATTCATTCCTTGATTCACCTCCAGCATCACGCTGGTCTTCTCAGTCATTTGGTCTCATTTTTAGCCCCCACCTCACCTTCAAAGCTATTAAAATTAACTTCATATCCCTACAAGTCCCCCATCTTATTTCTTAAATTTAAAAAAATTTACCATTGTCAGTGTTCTTTAAGGGCACCTTGTCTGTATAGCAGGTGTTATTGTTACAGTATTCTCTAGAGGTTTGCACCTTGATAAATTTTTTTACAAAACTACTGGCTGTTTCTGAGCACTCTCAAGAAGTATGTTCCTGAAGTATAAGACTAACTTGTGAGTGTTTGGTATTGGTGCTCAGTAATACCTGCAAACCCTCGTTCATAATTGTTATTATAATATGGTGGAAGGAATTTTGGGATGAGAGAAAGACATCTAGATTTTTTCCTTGTTCTCCACTTTCCTTGTTTTGTGGTCACTGGTGTAAACTTGATTTCATGTTTATAAGTGAGAAGGATTAGAGTATGTTGGGAAGAACAAGTAGAAATGTCCTCACAGGTCACATCAACAATTTTATTAGTTTGCTACAGATGCCATAACAAAATACCAGACAGACACTTGGTGGCTTATTATTTTCTCATAATTCTGTAGGTGTAAGTTTAAGATCAAAGTGTCTCTTGGTATCTCTTGGTATCCTTTGGTCTCCAAGTGGATTTCTTCTGAGGCCTTGCTCATTGCTCCACAGATGGCTACTCCTTTGCTGTCTCTCATGTGTGCACATGCCTCTGATATCTCCTTGTCCTCATCTCCTCTTTTCATGAGAGCACTAGTCAGATTAAGGTCTTCCCCAAGGACCTCATTTTAGTTGAATCACATTTTTAAAAGGCCCTCTCTCTAAATCTAGTCACAGTCTGAGATACTTACCTGGAATTAGGGCTCCTTCAGCATATGAATTTTGGAGACCAGTTCAGTCTATACAGTTGCCTAAACATTTTAAGCATCCTAATCTCACAGGGTGACTTTGGCTTAGACTTTTATATCTACAGTGACTAAGACCCACGTCTCCATATGAATCTGACTCTCCTGAAGCATGCTTGACATTCTAAGTATCAGTCTTTATTTTATTTTTTATTTGTTCTTTTTAGATATACATAACAGTAGAGTTTTTATGACTGTAGCACTGATTCTCAAACATTCAAGTGACACTAGCATGAAATCATGCTAGAATTCCTGTTCATGGAAATATTTAATCTTGTAATTTTAATCTGGGATAATTCTGGTTTAAAATATGTCTTCTAAAATCAAGTATTTGTGTATATACATTCAGTCAAACTTTCAACCCTCCTGCCTCAGCCTCCCCAAGTATCTTGGACTACGGGAGTACTAAATGTTCTTTTTTGTTAAAGAAAATCTTTTGAACACGAATCTCAAATGGAGACTCTTCTGTTTACTGACTTGTATTTTGGTGACATTATTATTTTAAGCAGTGATGAGGACACTTTTCCTACACTCTATTTCACAAGAACCAGCATTCTAGAGAAGCATAAATTGAGACCTACTGAAATACATTGTCATGGTCTATTAAGTCTAATTTCAAATAATAATATAATTATTTATGGGATAGCATGTAATTCTAAACTGAATATTATAGTGTTCACAATGGTAGTCTGAAGGTTGCTATTTACCTTTTACTTATTGATAATAAAAAGAAAAGTCTTTTTCATTTCCTTTTCCAAAGGAGCTTTCTCCTACCCTTTGCCCATTCCCACATAATGTATACTTCTTCATTCCTTTTGGTTAGCTCCACTGAGTAGGTGCAATGTGTGTCTGAGTGCAAAGTATTTTAATAGAGCAATTTGGGTTTTCATGGTCCTTAACTCTGGAAGGAACTCCACATACTCATTAGGTTTCAGATATTGCTGTATTGCATATGCTGCTGAGGCTTCCCCTGCCCTGGGCCACCATCTTTAGTTAGTGTAGAGTAAAATAACAACCACACCAAATCACAACCTTAACATCCATGTAGTGGGCTGTGGCTATTACCAAAAAAGTTTTTAAATGTTGGAGCTTTTGTTTTTGATTTTCAAAAATCCTGTCATTTTTTTTTTTCATTTCCTATTTGCATTTCTGTATCAAAGTGAAGGATTTGGGATCAGAAAAAGAAAAATTTGAAAGTTGGTACTAAATGATTTTTCCAGGACTGGTTTGTAGGATCAGATGTGAGTTTTTCAAATTGGAACCTTTTCTAATAGGCCCCTGGGAAATGTCTTAGCTAAATTGCAACAGTGACTGGTGAAGTCGATCGAGGTAAATTGCTCCCATTGCTGAGGGTTCAGAAACCAGGCAGTCGAAGCTAAAATTCCAGGGGAAATCGGGCAGAACTATTGCAGATGGTTTCCCCTTTGAATCGGGAAGGGGGTTGATGTCGGTGTTGATGAATGGAAGGAGATTAAAGCCTGATTTTCTGCAATGAATTGGGAACATGCTCTTTGGAAAACTAAAGAGAAATTTATGAGAATATCAGAATCAGGCGATCATTTTCAATATTGGTTACAACTGACATCCAAGTACACATCATGATACCACTGGACTAGTGGTTTCTGTCAGAAAAATAGCAGTAAGAGACTATTTGTGGTATTTACTTTCAATGAGGGAGTGCCCAGGATATTTAAAATTTCTACTTAACACTCAACAACTGAGCATTGTTGATTTGCCTTTTAAAAAATGAACCTGATTGTTTTTGACTGTCTGTAGTGATATATTATAATGGGGTCATCAAGCAAGTGTTTGTCATTGGTATTCTCATAATCTGGGGTAGGTCACACTGAGACATCTACTGTGCTTTTGAGTCAGTCCCTTTAGCTCTGCACAAAGAGAGAAAGGTAATATATCACAGAATTGCCTGGCAACATTAGATCCTTTGTAATTGGTAAAATTTGTTACTAAGAACATCTGTCTATCCATTTTCCTCAGTCTCTGGCAAGTTCAGACAGTACTAGATTAAGGAACAAGCTTTAAGTGCTTCAATTAAAGATTTTGAGGCTGAGGCTTAGAGAGAATTTCTTGTTTTAGCTCTCTGTGACTTGGAAATTCTTCCTTTGTAGAAGTTTTAGAAGATTAAACGTTTCATTTAGTAATAAGGATGAGGGATGTGATGACTCCCTCAGCTGATGAGAATTGTGGTCCCATCACTTGTGTGGGCAAATTTTATTATAATCAATAGGTTTGCAGCCCTCCTAGAATCACAGAAGATCTTATTTTGATCCACTTCTTTTTCCTTGTTTCTTCATCTAGAAATATTTGGATGTTTATTTGGCATTCATGTTTTAATATTACTTACATGAACTTGGCATCATATAGTCATAAAACCAAACTGTATGTTTAATGTCTGCTGTGGTCTGAATGTGTCCCTCAAAATTCATGTGTTGGAAACTTATCTCCAGTGTAACAGTGCTGGAAGGTGGGAGCTTTGGTGTTGTTTAGTTCCTGAAGGTGGAGTGGATTAATGCTCCCTCCCTCCACCCACTTGTGTCCCTCCCATTGTTCCTTCCCTCTGGAGGAGTGCAGCAAGGCATCCACTAGTAAGCAGAGGCCAGGCTTTTTCCAGGGTGTGAAACCTCCTGGCACCTTGAACTTGTACTCACAGCCTCTGGAACTGTGAAGAATAAATTTCTGTTCTTTATAAATCACCCAGTCTCAGGTATTCTGTTAACAGTGGTGCAAACAGGCTAAGACAATGACAAGAGTTAAGGGTTTGTATTACCTGTGAATTGGTTTTGGTTTGTGTGAACTTCCTCCTGCAGATCATTATTTAGTAGTCCCTGTTTCACTGTCTCAGAATTGTTCTTGCCACAAATTTGGTGCAACTAAATATCTTTCTGTTTTCCCCACTGTTTTGTTCCTGTCTCATTTAGGCTGAGTTCCTCCAGGCTCTGGTGCCTGTGTTCTGTGGTTTGTAAAGTGCTGTGTACTTTCATAGCCTCTATAAATAACAAAATAGGGCTCATGGCAATAACACTGTAGCACCCAACATGTTTAGAGAGAATGTGTGGTAAAGAGAAAAGATGGGAAGAGAGACGCCTGTGTAGGACATAGAATATCTACCCACATACTCATTTATACTGCTTTGTCATCCCCCTTCCCCATTTTTTAATAGATAATATCCCTTTGCCTTTAAGATGTTTTTTACATAGACAAGACATGGTGCTGTTCCCCTCTTCTCTCAGTGGCTCTTCTCCTTTTAACATAGTAGAGAAAAAGAGGAGAAAAGCTGCTTCACAGTATGGTGTGAGATTCCAGCCAGATGCTTGGATGTTGGGGGCCCAGCTTCTTGTCCTGCTCTTCTTGCTTTGTTTCGGTGGATCACCACAGCTGCCTTCACATATTTAGAAGATGTGAAGCTAGGAGCTAGAAGCTATTTCTATTAGTCCTGTCAATATAGTTTGATAAAATGCAAATGTCTTTAAAATGGTAGACTTCCAATTAAAAGCCTCCAGCAGGGAGTCTGTTTTGATAATGAAAGTGATTAAGAAGGCTCTATTTTTTTTCCATTGGTATGAATGTTCAGCTAAAATAGGTTGACTTTCTGCCTGTAATTGGACTCTGCTAATGAGGTTCTAATAACTCTTAGGTTCTAATAATGATTCTCACATCTATTAGTTCTCTTCAGTGATCAATGCTGGAGACCAGAACACAATTTCTGGATGGTAGTATCATGTAAGGTTCTTAATGCCATCCATTTCCCTTTCTCCCTCATTCTAAGGAATCAACAGGAGTAAATATTTATTTCCTTTAATTCTGGTGTCTAGGTACATCCTAGGTATGATTAAATTATCAGTGTTTGAAGTTGCCTTCAAAACCAACAACTCACAGTAGGCCTTGAGACATTGGTTTTGGTGTATAAATGGGAGGTGCGGAATAAAAATATCCACAGAATCCAGGCTGACTAGAAACCCTCTGAAATCCAATTTGAAGACTGTTCAATCTCTTCAAGCCCTTTCCACACATACCTGGCAAGCCCTAGGTAACAGCATGGCGGAGAATTTTCTGGTAAAAGTGCGCTGGATAAATGAATATGCTCTATCTCCTCAAACCACATAATCTGGGACATATTTTGAACTAAAATAGTTGTCAGGGGATGGGCTGTCGTAGTTATCGCACACCACCTCATTAACAACCTGTCATCTTTCATCTTTCCTTATTAGAGGCAATATTTGTTTTCTCTGACTTTAATAAAAGTCTGTCTTTTCACTGACTACTTTTCTGCCTTATTCACTGTTTATTCTCAAAGGACTTTATACTTTTTCCTTATAACAAACTTGTGAGGCAGAGTGTGCCTGTCGAGTAGGAGATGATTGCCCAGGGCCCAGAGAGGCAATGTTTGTGGGTGTGCTTAGTGGCCCAGAATGGTCTCCAGGCTTGCTTTTTTTTGGAGGGGGGGAGGTGGTTCGTCATCTTTTGTCTTGGGATTGTGGTCTTGTCAGTGTACTTGGAACAGAGAGGTTTCCTATGATCTTGGTAGTTGAGGAATATTTCCTAATGCAAGGCTAAGATTGACTAAGATTTGGAGATAGAATCTTGTGTTTGTGTGGGTTTACCTGTGGTTAGAAGAGCTATTTTTCTCTACAATGAAACTTGTATGGATGGTGTTCCTATCGTCTGTAGCTCATCACATAGAGGAGTTGTAACTTTTTATTTAAATATCAAAATGACAAATTACAGTGCAATTGTACCTTTCCAGGTACTCACATCTTAAGGTCAGAGTATGAGATCAGAATTTCACATGGTGAAAATCACACCTGAAAATTCATTTAATGTCATTTTGTTCAAACTGTGTGTTACAGGATGGTTAGATGCATTTTCTGGGATCAGAAATAGTTTACAGTCAAGTCCCTCTTCTTTTGAATGGGATTGGAGGGCTGGATAGATAGCCAGTGATATTTAATATTGTTTTCCCCTCCTTCTCTGTCTCTTCTTCCACTTGTTTTCTCTCAGAGAATGCCATTATTCACCCAGAATTTAACTACCTGTGTATAGGGCTACCTGTGTATGGGTCTGGGGGATGTAGCTCAGATAGAGCATTTTGCTTAGCCTGTCCATCCCCAGTACTGGGGGTAGGCGAGGAATAAGTTTGCGTGTAGGTCAAATTCTTTGTCTTCATCATACCTCTGGGGTTTATAATGAACCATCCCACGTGATTCATGTAGGTATTAGGAGGTTGAATTGAGAATAGATGGGTCTTGATTTGGCTGGTGGAAATTTGTGAGCTACAGATCGAGAGCAAGAGCTTGGATTTGTTCCTGGAGGCCTGAAAGCATTAGTAGTGTGTGTTTTAGAAGTGGCAGTGCTGATCAGTTGAACTCTGCTTTTTTAGAGTGGTGACTCCTCAGAGCCTGGGCTGGGCTGTCTGTCCACAGTTCAGGGAGGTGGGTGCTCATCTTTGCCACAGGGCAAGATACAAACATGTTTGCCCAGCTCTGTTTAATTCTTTGTGTCATTACATGGTGGCTTCTTATACCTAGGGAACTGGGTTACTACTGAATTCAGAGGGTGGTTCTGGTGTCAGTCTAGCAGCCTAATTAATTCTGGTTACCTGTTTTTCTGGTGATTTCTTCTGGTAGCTCTTTGGTTATGTGTATTCTGACCAGCGGTCACTCCCTTTCCACATATCTTGTTCCTGAATGTTCTTCAGATATGTCTTTTCCATACATCATATTAATGGAATCTTTCTTTAAATTCTGGGTATTTTGGTTTATATATATTGAATATGAAATTCTCCATATAGGTATCCTCTTATATCTTCTTCATTCCTTTTCCATTTCAGAGGCAGCTGTATTAACTGGAACTGTGCCCTTTTGTAGCCCACGACTGGAGTGTGCACTGCTTAATCCTCTCTTGCTTTTTAAACTCTCAGCCTGTAATGAATTAAGTAGTTTTTGACTCTTGTTGATAAGGATATTTATGGGCCAGGTTGGCAGAATTCCACTGAAGCACATTAGTGTCTCCTTTGAATTGAAGCATTTGTGTCAGAGGTATCCTCCTGAATGGAGGGAAGTAGAACTGCTTGGGGACCTCTTGTTGCCACATAACCTTCCGGCATTGTGCCACTCCCCTTCCCCATTGTGCAGGGCAGCAGGCAGGGAATACCAGCACCCCAAAAGGGTCTTAAACTGGCAATTAGATTCATTCATGCTTCATTCATTCATTGCTCAGGTATTTCTTTGGTGCCTCTATAGAATTTAAATATTTTTCAGTACCTTTTACTTATTGAGGGAGTACAAAGATGTTTCATTAGGTAGATGCATATGATGGGTAGGTGAGTGAGGATAAAATGCAAATAAACATTTCAAGGTAGAATTAAAATGCTTTGGGAGAGGTGCAAAAGTAATATACTCAAGACATTCGAAGGAAGAGTGTTAGAAAATTGCTTACCTTGGTAGTGTTGTAACTGGAATTGACGGTAAATAATAGTACATAACATTTTGCATATTAACCCTGTGCCAGACACTGAACCTAGAGATTTTCCTGTGCTGTCTGTTCTGTTGTTCACAAAGTCAAAACCCTTTATGGTGAGGGTTTAATATCTTTATTCTGCATGTTAGCAAACTGAGGATTGGAAACTTTAAGATACTTGTATTAGGTCAAACACCTGGTAAGTGGAGCTCTTGGGTATAGGACCCAGGTCTTCCCAATGGCTGTACTTGTAACTGCTATATCTTTCTGTTTAAATTCACTTGATTTTCAATTCAATGCTTTATCTGGGTCACCAGTTCTTTCAATTAAAAAAATGTGGTGAAATGAATGTGTTGAGTAATTTGTGTTGTGCTGAATGCTTATTGCTATTTCATGCTATACACTTAATTGCTTCTGAATGCTTATTGCTTAATTACATAAAATGCAGTAGTCCCTTTATCATCTTTCTGCAAAACTGCTTCTTATTTACTGTGACTTAAGCAGACCAAAAAGCAAGAGAGGTTGCTAATTTTTAATTTTGGTGGCCAGAATTCTTTTTGGTAATTTTTTTTTTAAATGAGTGCATTGGTCAAAGCATGTGTCTGGTCAGAATGCAGCTATTCAGCATGGAAGCACCAAACAGCTGTCACTGTGCAGCTTCTTTTCCAGGCACCAGGGTGACATCTGGATTCAGTATTTTGGTGTAAGAGAAATGGTTCTTGCTAATCATGTTGTCTCAGAATCATACATCAAACTGAGCTGGGGGCTGTATGTCTCTGCCAATTGCCTTCTGATTGTTATTCACCCTGAGTTGATGCATAGAAAATGATCAGCTTGGGGGCCACAGGCTAATTCTTGCATACACATACCAGTGGTTTTCCAAGGGACCAAATTTAAGTTCTTAAATTTTCCCTATACTGGTGAAAGTGACTTGAATGGGTGATGTTAGATCAATCTGTCTGCTACTTAGTTACTCTTCCACATTGTTGACATACTGTAACCATTGGAGGTCCACTTGCAAGTAGATTGATTATACTTTTTAGGAGTTTTACACAAAATGAATGTAAAGGGATAGAAATAGCTATATAATTGTTTTTGCCAGTAAGATTTTTCAGCTACGATAGATGCAAAGTAGAGCTTCATATTTAAGAAATATATCTTTCCTGCTTGACCTTATTGGAGATATACTATCTTTTAAAATTCATAAAACATAAATCTCATTCCCCACTCTCACACCCAGTGGCATATGAAATGATCATGTGTCTTAAAGTAAATAGAATCTCACATTTGGTTAAATATCATGCACCATGACTTGTCTTTTTCCTTTTTTTTGTTTGGTAGTGCTAGGGATTGAACACAGTTCCTGACACATGCTAAGCAATTACTATACCACTGAGCTTACAGGTGTGTGCCACCGTGCCTGGCCCATGATCAGACTTCATTCTGATCTCTGATTCTTTCACCTTGGTAGATTACTCAGCAGATTTGGAACAACTGAGTTCTTTTGGTTCTGGTCTGGCCATCTATTTAAAAAGATGCATGTTGTTTACTGTTTGTCATTACTGTTTTCCTGCACATCAGATAATTTATGTAACACTTCATTGGGAGCACAATCTTCACAAATATATCAATGCAGAGGGACATTGGAGGAGGAAGTGGAAGGTGTATTTCAGCAGAAACTCATTTAGATTTAATGCTGTTTACCTTCATGAAGGTAAAGAAAGAGCAGTCACTGTGCCCTTGAATCATAGAGACTTGGACCTGAAGGAGACTCTGAGTGCATGGGTCTTTGCTCACTAGTCAAAACTATATTTAAGGACCTCAGATGAGTGATTATATATATATTTAATATTTCTTCCCTTGTTTGATAACATTGTTGTCCAGTGCTTATAAACTCTTTACAGTAGATAATGGGCTTTATGCCCTCAGTTTAGAGTTGGCTTCAATTTTTTTTTTTTTAATAAGCATAGTGTCTATGATCTTCCCTCTTAAACTTGGTAACTTTTGTAGTTGGAAGAAATGAAATAATATGGTGTTTATTGATTATTAGATCTAGATATAAAACAACCACATTGCGCTCTTATTAGAAATCTTAAACAAAAGTGTCCCCCAGTTTGTCATCTGTGTCCCTTTTAACATATAAGGATATGTTAAAAGGCCATTTTGACATTTGCTTACATGCTGCATAAAAGTAGACATATTATGAAGCATGTAGTTTGTTTTTTTTAAATGATCAAGGAATATGTGAAACAAATATCTTTAGCTTCTGTCTTGCAAACAAATCATTCTATCTAACCATGATGCATTTGCTTTGGTAACAGGCTGAATCCCCTGAATCCCCAATCTTTGTCACCAAAATGTCAATTTCTGTGAGAGCTTATTTGAATCTCAGATCATTTATATCCTTCTTTGATTTCTTCTTTATCAACGTATTGGGTCTAATAATTTAATTTCAGTTGGTAAATTTACTTCACTATTTAATAATGAAAGTTTTTGTATTCCATTTGTCAATCTTGAGAACAGACACCAAGTTTTTATTTTCTAGGTTATGCTAACCTTATTTGACAGGCACACACTCAGTGGAGAAGCCACATTTTGACTTCACTCTTAGCTCTTGACTCAGAGTATATTGTAACTTTAGTTATTTATATGTCTTTATATGTAATTGAGTGTGTGTATACACACACACATTTTGTTAGAGATCTTAAAACACCTTTAAAATAATGTTTTAAAAGCACAAGACCAGCACCCCTTCTAAGCAAACCATTTATCACTTTTTAAGGGGAAAAAACAACAATTGTATTTTTTCCTTTTTGGTTATAAAATTAGTTTTACAGCCTCCAAAATTCATTTTAAAACAAAAATTCTTATTAATGAGAGAGAGTTAGGAAGAAATAAGAATCAGGAATATTTGTTGCAAACATAAATGTGAAATTAGAGAAAAGGAATGAAAGGAAACTGATTATTGTATTTTGTCAATCATTTTCAGCTTCCTTGATTCAACATGCAGGGGCCATCACCATGTATTTGGAAGTGAAGATAATTCTCGCAACATTAACTGAGTTTTCATTCTTCTTCATTATTGTCTCCTCAAAGAGAATCTGTTCTGGGTTGAATTGTGCCCTTACCCAAAGATGGATTAAAATCATGCCTGAGGTGGATGTGGTGGTGCGTGCCAGCTGTAATCCCAGTAACCCAGGAGGCTGAGGCAGGAGGATCATGAGTTCAAAGCCATCCAGCAAAAGTGAGGCACTAAGCGCTACTCAGTAAGATCTTGTCTCTATATAAAATACAAAATAGGGCTGGGGATGTGGCTCTTTGGTTGAGTGCCCCTGAGTTCAATCCCTGGTATGCCCCCCCCCCCACCACCACACAAACACACACAAATCATGTCTGAGAATGTGACATTATTTAGAAATATTCTTTGCAGTTTCAGTCAAATTCAGATGAGATCATACCGGCTTAGGGTGGGCCCTAAATTTAGTGATTGTTTTTTCTCAATAAGAAACGATTGTGACACAGAGGGAAGAAGCCACGGGAAGACAGAGGCAAGGATTGTAGTGATGTGGCTGCAAGGCAAGTGATGCCAAGGATTGCCAGCCACCATCAGAAGCAAGGAGCAGCCTGTAGGCAGTTTTCCCTGAAGCCTTTAGAAGAAGCATGGCTCTGTCAATAAATTGGTTTCAGACTTTTGGCCCTGAACTATGAAAGAATAAATTCCTATTGTTTTAAGCCACCCAGTTTGTTTTGGAAGCCCTAGGAAACTAATCCCCCCGCCCCAGTTTATAGTTTCATTTTGTGATTAAGAATTAAGAGTATCTTTCCATTTTATAACAACAGCAGTGACAACAACAAAATCAGGTAGCTTTTAAGTGAATATTATATTTGGCAATAATGTTCATTTTGATTTTCAATAGCTGCTTTGAGAACTGGGGATATACCTCAGTGGTAAAGCACTTGCCTAGCATATGTGAGTCCCTGAGTTCAATTCCCAGTCCCACAAAAACAAAACAAACAAAATTTTGGTTTGAGTTTCAATTGATGATGAAAGAACCAGCATTTCTGAAAATTGTTAAATGGGGTGAGATGGGGTGAGTTCCCAAACATTGTAGTCTCTCTTTGTGTATAATGTTTTCTGTCACATCCTGTAGAGGATCCTTGGTTACCTCATTGAAATTAGGAAACCATTTCTTTAGTTTCTCTGTTTGTATGTCTTTCTGAGCAGCTGCTTGTTTTCCAAGTCTTTTGCTATTTCAAGAGTAATCTCTCATTTTGGTGCTGATGAAACTTGCTTGACAGTGATGAGAATGTAGCCAGGAGAGGTGGCACATGCCTGCATTCCTAGCAACTTGGGGGGCTGAGGCAGGAGGATCGAAAGCTGGAGGCCAGCCTCAGCAATTTAGTGAGATCCTGTCTCATAATAAAAAATAAATATAATGGTGATTGTAGACAGAGCTCAACATCCTAAGAATTGTGCAATTTCTATTTCTTTTAAGTACCTTTTCATATGATCTTGGCCAAACTCTCTTCAAACTTGTTTCTATTAAAAAGAATGATCCTTTAGATTTAATTAACTCAGCAGTTGCCATCCTTAAAAAAAACAAACAAACAAAAAGTAAGTGAAACTCCAAAGACTTAACAAACTTTATTTATGCATAATAATTTTGGCCAATGTATACCCATTGCATTGTTTTCAGATACTTAAAACTGTTCATGCATCATCTGTTTTGAGAAAAGCAACAGTTGAAGTTTTATTAAATAGAGAGCCTACATCCTGGGAACAAATCTTTACTCCTCAAACTTCAGATAGAGCCCTAATATCCAGAGTATACAAAGAACTCCAAAAATTAGACAATAAGATAACAAACAACCCAATCAACAAATGGGCCAAGGACCTGAACAGACACTTCTCAGAGGAGGACATACAATCAATCAACAAGTACATGAAAAAATGCTCACCATCTCTAGCAGTCAGAGAAATGCAAATCAAAACCACCCTAAGATACCATCTCACTCCAGTAAGATTGGCAGCCATTATGAAGTCAAACAACGACAAGTGCTGGCGAGGATGTGGGGAAAAGGGTACACTTGTACATTGCTGGTGGGACTGCAAATTGGTGCAGCCAATCTGGAAAGCAGTATGGAGATTTCTTGGAAAGCTGGGAATGGAGCCACCATTTGACCCAGCTATTCCCCTTCTTGGTCTATTCCCTAAAGACCTAAAAAGAGCATGCTACAGGGACACTGCTACATGGATGTTCATAGCAGCTCAATTCACAATTGCAAGACTGTGGAACCAACCCAGATGCCCTTCAATAGACGAATGGATTAAAAAAATGTGGCATTTATACACAATGGAGTATTACTCTGCATTAAAAAATGACAAAATCATATAATTTGCAGGGAAATGGATGGCACTAGAGCAGATTATGCTAAGTGAAGCTAGCCAATCCCTAAAAAACAAATGCCAAATGTCTTCTTTGATATAAGGAGAGTAACTAAGAACAGAGTAGGGACGAAGAGCATGAGAAGAAGATTAACATTAAACAGGGATGAGAGGTGGGAGGGAAAGGGAGTGAAAAGGGAAATTGCATGGAAATGGAAGGAGACCCTCAGGGTTATACAAAAGAACATACAAGAGGAAATGAGGGGAAAGGGAAAAATAATACAAGGGGGAGAAATGAAGGTCAGTAGAGGGGGTAGAGAGAGAAGAGGGGAGGGGAGGGGACGGGAGGGGGGATAGTAGAGGATAGGAAAGGTAGCAGAACACGACAGTCACTAGTATGGCAATATGTAAATCAATGGATGTGTAATTGATGTGATTCTGCAATCTGTATATGGGCTAAAAATGGGAGTTCATAACCCACTTGAAGCAAAGTGTGAAAGATGATATATCAAGAACTATGTAATGTTTTGAACAACCAACAATAAAAAAAATAAAAATAAATAAATAAATAATTTTGATGAACTCTTGAGAATAAAATATTTAAACAAAAAAATGTTGCAGGAAAATCACATATTTAAAGCATACAATTTGTTGAGTTTTGTATGTATAGCCATATATGTTTTGGGTATGTATAACCATGAAGCCATCAGCACAAACAAGATAGTGAGCATATTATCCCCACGGAACTTTCTTGTACTCTTCTGTATTTCTTCCCATGCCCCTGCTATACAGCCCTAACCACTGATCTGCTTTGTCACTACATTAGTATACATTTGCCAGAGTTTTATATAAGTGGAATTTAGACATTTGTCCTTTTTTAAGTCTGTTTTTTCCCTCAGCTATCCATATGGTAATGTCTATTAATAGTTATTCCTTTTTATTGTTGTAGTATTCCTTTATGGACCCACCATTCATCCATTTATATGGTGGCCATTTGAGTTGTGTCCAGATATTTTGCTCTTCACATATAAAGCTGCTGTGAAGATTTGAGTTTGTACAGTGTGTGGTCATATGTTTTCTTGTCTCTTGACTAAATATCCTCAAGGGAATGTTTGGTCCATATGAATATGTTGGCACTGTTCCTTCATTAATCCTTTCTGATGTTTCTTTCCCTGGTCTCAGGTGGTAGATATTTTCTTTACATGTGCTGATCTGTATTCTGTTCAAGGGAGACCCTTTGTAAATCTCAGAGGTTCTCTCTTTAGGGTGTGCTCCTAGTCCTGGTAGTTTGTGCCATGAACTATGAGCACCTTGGCCTTCCCAGACCTTGTCTGTTCCACTAGAAACTCTTACAAGGCAGTAAGCCGGAGCATGTGCAGGGCTCACTTGTTTGCTGTCTTCTAGGATTACTGTTCTTTTTTGCCTGTTTTTCGGTGTCTTGAAAACCAAGTTTAAGTGTCCCCTACTACCCAACTCCTGCATTTTAGGAAAGAAGGCTTTCTAGCTGAAAGCAGAAGTTCCATACTTTAATTTTTTACATAGTCCCACATTTTATTATGTTAATGTACTATTTCCTAATTATTCTCTTATTCTTGGTTTCAGTTTTTCTTAGTAGCATTATATATATTTTTGTTCATGTTTAGGATTATTTATTATAGTTGTATATTCCCAAAGTTGGTCAGTAGGCCAGAGGGTATGAACAATTCTACTTCCTCATCTGCTTTGGTTACTTTTAAAGCAGAATTACAGTTTTATTGGTGGTTATATTTGCCTCTTTCTGGAGTGTCTTTTAGATGGATTGCATTATTTTTCTATATTTGGGTATTTTATTTTTAAAATGTATTTTTTTGCAGAATTGTTATATCTGCATTCTAGAATGTCTTATCTCTGGTTACATACCATTTCATGTCATAGTTTTCTTTCTAGATCCAGGCTTAAATCTTTGTCCAATCATCCCTTCTCCATCCTACCCCACCATGTGTTTATTTGTAAAATGCTTATGTCTCTGATACATGTGGGAGTTTATTGCAGTGCAATGAAAAGAGCAGTGTTCTGTCCAGACCAACCATTTTGATAGAGTAGTGATTGGTATTGTAACTCGTTCCAGCCAAAGCCGGACCCATCCTTTAAAAATTGCTTGTTGAAAGCCTACCATGAAGCTTTCATCTCATTGACTGTCCCGTTTTCTGCTCTAGAGCAGGAGCCTAGTGGTATCTCAGTAATTCATGTGTTCGAGTTGACTTTAAACACATGGCCTAGCTCTTAAAATTGCTCTAATAAAAAGATCTGCCAATTTTCTTTATGACTTTTATGTGCCAACTTTGATTATCCTTTGAAACTAAAGTTTATTTTTATCGATATTTTCTTGTTTCATTTAAGACTCAGTGTTTATACGTTTTTGTTTTAAGAAATTGGAAAATATAGGCAGTGATGCTTTTAATTTAGAAAGTGAGTGTGCTTGGAGAATTTTGTATCATGGAGGCCACACCATGCAGTAAACATCTTCCTGGACAAAACAAATGTTTTTATAACATTCCTATTACCCAGCAAAAAATATAATAAAATAATAATTTAAAAAAATCTGTTCTTTCCTTCTTCCCATGGTCCTTCTCGGGAGTAGTGTACAAAACCTATGATTATAAGTATTATGTAAAATATGTGACTGTACCTGTGTGTATGGATGGAGTAAAGCTATCATCGAGGGAGTGGTTTAGGGGCATGGTTCCAGTTACTGTGCGGTATAACCATCCACGAGCAGGGAGGGGTATGAAACAGTGGGTATTTATTATAACCAAAGGATGAAGGCCTTTATGATAACGGCCAGCAGCAGGAAAGAAGATATTTGGGTTGTATTTGCTCTCCTTGCCTGGAGCTTATGCAGACTCCAACTCAGTCCCATTTAACTCCAGCTCAGAACAGAAATTTCTGCTCAGGGACCAATTAGTTTTAAGAACATCATGGCCTTTTACCCTTTGGGATCTGTGGGTTCAGGGAAAGCACGTTCCTCTTTACTCCTGTTGACACCCACTGCATTGTGATACATTTCTTCTGTCAGCTGCTGCGTGCTCACCTCCTGATTTTCAGTCACTAGGGCCCTTTTCATCCTCATTCACAAACCGTGAATTCTATAACTATTAGGTTAAGAAGTTATCTAGTGACCCAGCTTGTTAAGAGGAAAGTCATGTTGTTGCTGCTGCTCTGTGGTCAGGCGCTCACAGCACTCTGCTGCCCACCTCCCGGAAGAGTGAAACAAATCACTGAACAGAGTAAACAAAGCTTTCATTTGGCAGAAGGATTGAGTTTAGAAAAAGCTGTATTGTTTGACTGATATCTTAATATATGCAAAATATCGTTTTAGAGTTGGCAGAAATAAACGTTGAAAAACTCTCAGGAAGAGTAGCTAAAACTGTTCAGCATTAGGGAGGATTTGGTAGAGGAAATAGAGATTTTTAGCATTGTAGCACAGAATTGGATACCTGTTCTTCCTCTTTGGACCTTGGATAGATGGTAGAGAAGTCCAGTTGCCCATACATGGGTTCAGAGGCAGGGTCAGGAATGGGCAGTAGGGAGATGCTAGCTATTATTACTGAATGATATTGGATGTTATATAGTTATTTTGGAAAACAGAACCACAGGTACCCTCTAGAAAGTATATCAAAATTATCAAAATGATTGCAATATATTTGCAGGTTCCAAAAGAAAATAGTTGATTTTGAGGTATTTATGCTTCAGTATAAAAATTTTTTTTTTTTTAATTTGAACTATAGCAGGCTCATAGTAAGTCTTCAGAAATTTCATGAAAGCCCTTTTTATACATACCTCTTCCCTTTCCTGGGAGAGAGCCCAAAGACTTTGTTAAAATAAGATCCTCTTTTTACTTCATAGCCACACTTGCCTATCCTTGCAGCTCTGTTGAGGTTTTTCAGAAATCAGCACTTGATCTCACCAGATATGCCTTATCCTCTACCAAAGGTTTCTTGAGCCTATCTGGCACTTTTCTTCACCCCACTGAAGTCCCATTTATTTATGTTTTCTAAATGCTTGCTTTGTCATCATGTAGTTATTTCTTAATTGAATATTATAGAAAGAGGACAGTTTTTAGTCAGATTGACCTAAGTTTTAAGTCTGTTTCTGGGACTTAAAATGGTGACCAACCTTGAATGAGTTATTTAACTTTTTTGAGCTCTGGATTCTTTGTCTTTAAAATTGCAATATCCTTGAATTCTTATTCTGTGAACATTTAGTGGGCCTCACATAATGCCTATGCATATTTAGCATTCAAATATTACATAGCTCATTAATACTTACTGTTGTCACTCAAGCTTATTTAGGATCTCTTAATAGCTCATTTTGGATTTCTAAATAAGATGGTGTCTAAAAGCAGCCTTTAGCTTTTTGTTTACTATACATCCAGCTCACCTAGCTGAGAGCTGCTGGCTGCTTCTCTTAAGTCTGATGACTTTACTATTCAGAGACTTCTACTAATATTCTTGACTTTCGATCCAAATGTCCTATTCTCAAGTATCATTTTAAGTTGACTTATTACGCTAATACCACAACAAATAATTAGTCTATATGTAAAAAGAGAAGGTACCTACCTGTATACTTTTATGCAGAATTTTCTGGACAGAAACCCGTAGCTCAGCTTTGCAGTGGTGGTAGGAGAATTGTTGTGGCATATAAAGAAATCTGTTCTCTCTCTGACATGAATGGTAGTGACATATTACACTAGAGTAAATCATGAAAGCCAGGGATATATGGTTTTTGGAGTATTTAAAATTGGTTTGGACAGTATGCTGTTGAACCAAGCACCTTTTGAGCGTTCGTCCTCATTACATCTTTCCTCTATCCTCATAAGAGCCTTCTAACTGGCTTCCTTAGTTCTAGTTGTTTCCTTCTCTAATCCAGTTTCTATATATGGCCACTAGATTAATCTTTCTGAAACATACCTCTTATTCTGCCACTCTCCTTATGCTTAGCTGTTAAAAAGCTTCCCATTGCATGAAGAAAATAGGCAGACTTCTGAAGTCCCATGATGTGGTCTAAGCTTCTTTGCTTCTTATATGCCCTTCATGTACTCTTTGCTTTTAGAGTTGTTCTTAAGAGCAGGAATTTGGAAATGTGAAGTGATATTTTACATGTATTTGTCACTGTGAACATAGTCGGTGAGACCCAAAGTGCTAAATGGGATTGCCCTGTCTAGTGAAGATTTGACCCACCCAAACTGTTCGTGGTGTGCTCATTGACTACTGTGGCATGATTTTGCCAAGTTAGATTGTGGCTTTCCATACATGCTTTCTGCTTTCTGTCCTTTTGCCCCGTTCTGCCTCCTGCCTGGATTGCTCTTTTTCCTTATCTGTGTACTAGTGTTACCCACTCTTCAGTATTTAGGCAGGCAGGACCACAGCCAGGGAGCTTCCTCAGATTCTTTTGTGTCAGAAGTGATCTGTCCCTGGAGCTGCTATAGTACGTCATATCTTGTTTTATGGTATCATTTTCTATTTTGCACTGAAAGTACAAGTCTCATTTCCTTTACCAGACTTTTAGCTCTCTTGAAGGAGGGATTCATGTTTGATTCATTTTTGTGTCCCTGATATGCAGCATGATGCCTTACAGCTCATGTGAGTGAGTGAAGAGGCCTGTTCCTGTCTTGAAGTTTAGGAATTGTTGTGTGTCACTTGGAAATCTTCACTAAATGGCTTGAACCATTTTATGGCCATTTTGGTTTCTCTCATGTTTTGCCTCACATCAAATTGAGTAAAATAAGGTAGCTTTTGGTTGTGAAATTGAGCCAATTTATGAAATAATCATAAAAGTTCATGGTAAGCAGGACCATAGAAGAAGACTTTGGATGGGTGCCTGTATCAGATTCCTGATTCTCACCAGGTAAGATAACTGAGTATCAAAATTGTCAGGGCTTTTTTTAGAGTACATTGGTCCAGGCTAGTAATGTTATAGATAATCATGTGAGCCCAGTGAGTCGAACTTGTCCAAAGCAACAATAGAAATCCCAAGAAAAATAATTTTAGCATTGTTGTATTTCTGTTTTCTTTGACATCTCAGATTTGGACTTGGAACCACTGCCTCTTCAGAGATAGCATCCTCTGTAATTTTTCTTCTCAGCATAATGAAAGCCTGTCCCCGTGTTCTGTGTTTAGGGCCTAGCTCACTAATCATAATGACACTATTAGTCTTTCTTAGCTCTTTTGCAAGAATTGTTTCAATACCTTAACAGACAAATTAGACAATGAGAAGAAGAAATGCTTAATTTTAGATTCCTTTTTATTCAGTTTGGTCATTTAGAAGATCAGAGCAACAGGCAGCTGAGTTCCTGAAGAATGGTTTCATGATGCACTGGGGATTTAGTTGCCTGAGGTGTCCTGTGGCTGAAAAGTGAGTACTTTATGATTCTGGCAGCATTTAGAACCCTACTGAGCTACAGAAAACTCAAAAAGTTTTATGGCCTCTTTGTTAGGCTGCACTGCAGAGACAACTGTAATATTGCCCAGTCAGTGAGAAAGATCACTAGGTTTTTTTCTTCAGGACATCAAAGAATAAAACTAGAATGAGTTATAGGAGAACATATTTCTGCTTAATGCAGGTGGAAACCAAAAATAAAAGAACTCTCTAAGAAACGTGTCTAGTGAGAATGGGCTGCACCAGGAGGAGGTCTAGTTTCCCTTCACTGAACACATTTAGGTGTGGTTTGAATAACCACATGGTAGGAACCTAGAGGGTATTTGGTAGTACCTAGTAGGCTGTACGAAAAAGACTTTCCAATTCCCGTTTAGCCTACAGATCCTGTGATGCTGTGGTCTTTAATTTATGAAGATGATAAGACCAGTTAGTTCAACATAGAAATAATTCATTATTATTCGTCTCTCTACATGGATTACAAGTGGCTTAGCTGGTTCTTGTCGAAGCGCCCGCACCATGTGGCATTGATCCTGCTTGTTTTTTAAATTCATTATACCAACTCATATAATTGAATTACCAAATTCATGAAGAAAAACGGAAGCTGTTTTATTGCTATGATATTGAATTTCTTTTATAAATTTAACTCATTCCAGTTGTGCCAACTTGCTGGGGCAGTAATTTGACTATACAGCAGTTACAAAAGGAAGAAATTTTGCATTCTTGAGTTTTCGTTTGGGATAGAAATTGGGTCCGAACCTTAGTTCATGGCTTGATTTATAACTCCTACTTTTTATCCAAGGAATATCTTCTGGGTAGCCTTTGTGCAAATTAGTCAGTTGCTTACATATTTGATAGAGCTTCCATTCTCTTATTAATAATTAAAGTAAAAGCAATCATAATGAAATGTCATTCTAATAATAACAAAAATGTCCCAAAGCATATTCTGATTTGTAATCTCATAACATATATGGGAATAATTACCTGAGTTATTCACAATATTCATTTCAGAAAGGGAAACCTATCACACTGAAATCAGATAATTACTTGCATAATCTTGTCCAGATTCTATCTTTGCACTTAAGATAAGTTCCCACGAAAGTTTGGCCTGGGTCTTATTCCATTTATCTAAGAGGTGTCCAGTTTCTTTTTAGGTGTCTTCATCAAGTTGCAATGTCTGTGATCCTTCTTGGGGTTATGTATCTGTGAGGAGGCAGAGGTAGTTTCTTGCCCTGCCTGGTAGGATCTTCAGTAACAACTCTAAGTCTAGTACTCCCCCCACCCACCCCCACCCCACAGGGTGTGGGGGAGGTTACTGGGAATTGATGGTCTTATACTGGTCTGCATTGCCTTTCACCAGGGCCTCTGAGAAGATACTGATGTATGGATGAGATGTGTGATTCCTTTGAGGTTAAGATCTTTTTAAGCAGCCCTGGGAACTTATTTGTCTATTTAAACCTCATTCTGTCATAGGTTACAATCCTTTGGGGGCAGATATAGGTTGTTAGTTTGCCGAAAATAGAATTTAATTGGCTACTGTACAGAGTAATGATTTTTAATTTGGCAAGAGAGTCATGATTCAATCAGCCTATTAGGTCTTTAAGATTGTATGAAAGGTAGAGAAAGTAACTCAAACCCCACTTGGATCCCAAGTGTGATTGTGGATTATATACACTGGAGCTCCAGGTCGTCATGAGTAGCAGGGGTTGGTGACAGACATCTCTGTCCATCCCCAACCTTTTTAGAGGTCTGAACTGAAGTTTTCATCTGCTGCCTATTTATCTGCTATAGAAATGCCAAAGAATAGAACTCCCCAGTCTGTGAAGCATTATCTTGCTCCCCATTTTACATAATAGAAAAGAGACCCATTGAGAGTAATGTAATAATTAATGTAAATGGCCAGGGATTTCTTTAATTCAGCAAAGAGATTCCAGGACACTAATGGGGCCATGTGGTAAGATGCTGCTCATAGGAAATTGGGGAGGAAAACCAGGTCTGGCTATATTTTTGTTAAATTATTTCACCTTCTGAGGCGTGTACGAGTCACCTTCCAGTGTGGCATCTCTTTTGATTTGGATATATAGAGCTGTGGTTACTGTTCCCAGCAGACATTGATCCAGATGTGTTTGCTATCACAGAAGTGATGTCTGACAGCTGTAACCTAAACTCTTCAATATCCCTGATTCTATCTTAATTCAGCCCTTTTAGATTTTTGAGGCCTTATTAGATACAATGATTTTTACCCACAGGGAACAGGCTTCCTCTCCTTAGTGACTGACAAGATACTGGTCAACTGACAATGATTAGTAGAACGCTGTGATTGTGTCCCCTGATGAATGTATGTTAACAGACTAACAGCAGCTTTGTACTACAGCAGATTCTTTTGATGCCATGGAGAAATGGATTTCCTTCCAACTTAGCTTCTATATGCTTATACCTATAATTAAACTAGTTGCTCTTAACACATAGGAATTAAAGTTGCCAAAACTAAAGGAGGCCAGGCACACTTAAACATTCCTGGGGACCCTTGCAACAGCAGTTGTACTTAAGAGTTTAGACTGAGCTTCTCTTGGTTCATTTGCTCCATGTGACATTTATGAGGGGAAAAATTATCTTTAATCAAGTATTTATTGAACATCTACTGTACCCAGATCTTTTTATGCTCTGCTTTGAAGACCTCCCCCAACCCCCCCTCCCCAGTTTGGTGATGACTTTAGCCATGTGATAAAATAATTTAGTTTGGGATTAGTTACTGTGCATTAAGGGGTGTGTGTGTGTGTGTGTGTGTGTGTGTGTGGTCTATGCTGGTGGGCCTTTTTTTTTTTAATGTTGACATTTTCATTGTATTGTTAGGAAATGTGAAATGGAAATGTTTATGGATTAAGACCACTCATCTAGTATGGATATTGTAAGGTGTAAAGAAAACAAAGTAAACAGAAAACTATTAATATTTGTGAGTTTTCACACACGAGCCATATTATGATAGGTGCTTTGTATGTATGAATTGGTTAAACTGCAGAATATTATCTCAAAATCGTTCCTCCCCCCACCTGTGAAGCCTTTGTCTCTTGTCTCATTTATTGCATAAGCTTCTTGGCTTCCTGTTTCAAGTGTCATCCTGCATATCATCCCACATGGCTGTTCATTTGGTCTTTGTAAAATTCATATCACATCACATCACTCTCCTTCCCCCAAATTTTCTTCATTTTTATATTCCATAGATTAACATCTCTGCCTGGCAAACAAAGTTAGGCTGGCATGATTTGTCCCCTGGCTCCCTATCCAGCATTACCTCTTATCTTATACCTTCTTGAACTCTCTGTTCTTTCCTACTGCCTGTCTCCCTCCCTTCCCTTTAGAAAACTAACTTATCCTTCAAGTTTGAAAGCAGAAGAGAAGAGCCTCTTCTACTTCTGACATCATTATTTCTTAAAAGAATGAAGAACTAATTCTAAAAAGATAAAAAGGTATAATTTCATTATAATGGACTGTCCTTCAATCTGGAGTAATTTATAAGCCCAGATGTACCACATTGTTTCTCTCTCTCTCTCCTCTCTCTTCCCATTTTGTGAGGACTGTGGAAACCTCCCCACAGGCTGTCCTCTAGCTCATAGACTTGTTTTCTGAACCTCTTGGGTAGTTAGTGAAATTGGCAGAGAGGTTAGACTTGTGAAGCAGGGAAAAAAATAAACGAGATTCTATTTATTGAAATGTAGAATATATCCTAAGAGAAGATTTTTGAGAGAGAGAGCTATGATAGTATAGTGGAAAGGACTAAAGAAATCTGATAATCATGGAGGCATGGGGCACTGAAGGGAAGGCATTCTGATTGACCAGTGTGAGGGAGGAAGTCTAAGCAGAAATTAATTGGAAGATGAAGAGCAAAATTAAGATATGAAACCCTGATCCAAGGTAGTTTAATGGCGTCTTCAGTTTTGTGAGCTGATTCCCAGTTTACAGAGACAAGGGTGATTTTTTTTTTTTGTGTGTGAATCCTGATACATTGTTCAAAGAAGAAAAATAAGAATATTCTTATTAATTGTAGGATGACGTTCTTTAAGAAATATCATCTATGATGACTGTTTGGGAGCTTGAGCCATTTAAACCTTTTGGCCTAAGAGTAATTTATCAATTCAGTGTCTTCCTAGTTGACTGTAATTGCTAGGTGTTCGATAGTCATGAAATTTAGTTAGCATTCTTGCTTATTGAATTGATTCTTAAATGTTTATTTGCAGAACCTCAAATGTGTGTCTAGAGTCTTGAATCCCTTCCCAGAGTTATCCATTGTACACTCCTTAGATATGAAATATCAATTTTACAGGCTAGCAAAATGGTATTTAATGGTGGCTGACAGGACACTGTTTAAGGACGATATATATTGGATACTTAAATTTTTCTATTATCTGACTCTTGGCACAGATCATTGAATTTAAGTTGTATTGAGATTGTAGAAGATCTGGCTGCCTTAATAACCCCAGCTATGCTGCATGTTTATTTAGTCTCAGGACCTTCCTGTGCCTTTTTGCTTTCTAAGCATGTACAGAAGAAAATAAAACAATTTCAGTTTCTACCTCCATATCTACTTGAATTAGGAAAGATGTCTTTTAAAAAATGTGAGGGACATTTTTCAGGATGCTTTCTCTAGCCTCAAGTATGGGGCAGACCAGTTTTGTGTGATTTGTTGACATCAGTGTTTTGTTTTTTTTTTTCCCCTTCCCCTCTTTTGTAGTGTGTGCCCTTGATTATACTTGAAGACCTAGGGTTTTACCACATTTCAACTTAAAATTTGAGGGCTAAAGTTGGTAAATCTAGAGCTCTGCAAGAAGGGTATATTTCATACTCATATCATTTTCTCTTTAATTTCATTTAAAATTGATCATTGTGTATTTTAGGCAAAGGCAGTGTTTTCTGAATGGTTTCTTGGATAAAATACATTGTTCCGTTAGATAAGTAAATGAAATTGTCTGGGTTACTGAGCATGACTCATTTAAAATCTCATTTGGAACAATTTCTCTGCCCACCCTTTGTTAACCATATATCCTGCTGGTTTGTAGTACTTTCACTTTTTCACAAGAGTTAAAATAAACCGTGGAGACTGAGATTTGGGGTACCATCCCACCGCAAGCACTATTGGCTTTCTTTATGTTTTCCCTTTGATCTGTTGTTGGTTTTTCCTTTGATCATTTGCTACACTTTTCTTAGCTGCTTGGTTTTTTATTTTGTTTTTGCTTTAAGAATGGAGTGAGTATATGAGTTAAACTACAAGAAGCTTGCATTGATTAAATGCATATTGGATTCTTAAGTGGTTATTGTATCATATATAACCCATGGGGGCAGTCTGAATAAGAAGTTCATTATGATTGGCTCAAATTTGCATATGTGCTTGAAATTTCTCCCCCTCTTTGTGAGGGAGCCTAGCTTCATCTGTCCCCTGGAACAATTTTGACTTCCTCTTTTGGTCTTTACCACTTTATAACTCTTAGGTTATAACCTTGGTGTGGAATTGGAAGGGATGATATCTGTAATCTTTGAACACTATATAAAGCTCTTGATAACGTGGGATGAAAAAGAAGCAGCAGAGCCATTATTGGGTTCTTCATTCTTTTATCTTTTCTCAAACAGTTTAGTTCTACTAGTGCTAAATTAAATGAAGTAAATGATATAATTTACAAAGAGATATTTTAAAAGCATTAGAAACAAAAATGGAAAAAGATGTAATTCCTTATGTTAATGTTCCTGGAATTCTGCAAATAAAATCAATTATTGGTAAACCAATTTATGTTTTAGAAGCAATAGGAAAATAACTGAGTAATGATTTTTAAAATGTCTGTGTATTTACAAGAGTCTTTCTAATACAAGTGACAACAGTAATTCTTTTTTTCTGCACTAAGTTTTAAGAGATGCTATTTGTTTTCTATTTGGGATGGTTGACATGATGGTCAACTAAATGTTTGCTGATGAGTAAAGAAAATAGAGAACACCCAGTATACACATGTGACCAATTGGGTACTTAGTTTTGTGTTTTAGAAAATGATCTCAGATACTTTATTGCTAAAACCTATGTGAATTAGCTATGTCCTGGGGATTAGTCTAGATTAAATGTTTGATATCTTTCCCATCTGTTATCTGTTCAGAAACTCTTTGGAGGGGGCCCAATTATTATTTTATATTTAAAATTTGATTTTTCAGATTGAATAAAAGTTTTAGAAAAGACTGAAAAGATTTAGGGAGCCACTGAAGATACCTTAGGGTTCTGTAGGGGAGTTGTTAGTAGTGATGAGTCTGTGGCTTTGTCTTTAAACAACTACTGCTCTTCTGGCCATTTTTTTTTCCCTCTCTTGAACTAATTAATTTTGGTGATGGTGGGGCAGGGGACAGATTTATGAGAAACTATTGATTAGTGTTGATTTTTAATGTATCACAAGAATTTCCTTCCTGTGAGCGGCCTGCAGATATAGGGACTTTTGAAATCCAACTCTTCATTTCTTTTCCTTTTCTCTGTTCTTTCTTTCATTCCTCCCTGGCTCCCCATTTGGATTAAAACTTAAACAGCCTAGGCCTCCGAGACATAAGACATTTACACAACTGTGGATTTATTACCTTTGAATTTTTGAAAATGAACTTTTAAAGGTTTCTTTTCCATTTAGAATGTTTCCAAGTCATCCTGATGTCTGTGCAGAATGACAATTAACATGGGGGGAGGTGGCAAAAAAGTTACACTCATCAAAACATTTTCTGAAGTGATCTGACATCTATTTCCTTTCTGATTTAATGGAAACATTTCCACCTCAAAGGAGGACCTCAAGAAGGCACATACTCTCACTATTAGGCAACACAGCTTTGATGTTCTCATGCCCTTGGTTGAATGTGAATGTTACAACACAGCATGTTTTCAAGGAATCATAGGGAATTGACCCATTTTATGTAACACTGACAGAATGATGGGTATTTAGAGCTAGAAGGAACATCATCTAGAACTAGCCAATTCTTTTTCTTCTCTTAAACAGAGAAGGAAATTGAAGTCCGAAGAGATTAAGTAATTTTATTCAACAAACATTAATTGAGTGTGTACCATGTGTCAGATGCAGTACTAGGTGCTGGAGGCTACAAAGATGAATATGTTTTAAGTCCCTGTTGGAGACAAGTATGTAGCTCTCAGATCATACAGTTTGTAATTAGCAGATCAGGGAATAGAATATTTGTGAATCATTCATGATCACGTCTTTCTGGATTGATATGACAGTTTACCCCAGCTGTTCTATTCACTATCTTTTTAACTTAATCATTCATAACAATGATTTTTATCTTTTAACCCATTAAGTCCAGTCACCCCAAATGTGGGACACCTATAAAAACTTAAATTGAAAAATAAATACACCACAACTTTAAAAAAAATTTTAGTCATTTATTTTTTATGTAGTGCTGAGCATCGAACCCAGTGCCTCACCCATGCTAGGCAAGCATTCTATCACTGAGCTACAGCCCCAACCCTACACCACTTAACTTTTAACTTTTGAAGTAAATGTTAGGTTTCTAGAGTTCTAGTCTTTTGTGAAAAGTAATGGGTGACTGATTAGAGCGTTAAAAAAATATATACATATATTTTCATGTGTGAAATATATGTATAGATGAAAAAATATATAAAACAAAAGCTCTAGACTGATTTACAGCCTGTGAAAATACACCTGTGTCAGTTTCATGGAACTATTTGGAGAATTGAAAACTTGGGACTTTATGGATTAAACTAATCCAGTATTCTTCCTTAACCACAGTACCCCTTCTTAGTTACTGCTCTTTCTTGAAAGATGTCTGTCTGTACACAGCCTGTCTACATTTTATTAATTGTTCAACTCATTAGAATCTGACTGAAACTGCCTTTCTTGTCTTTCTCTATACCCATCCCCTCCTTGGTATTGGGGACTGAACCCAGTACCACTGAGTTATATCCCTAGCCCTTTTTTAATTTTTTGTTTTGAGACAGGGTCTTGCTAAGTTGCTGAGGCTAACATCAAAATCCTCTTAACCACCTTTCTTTGGAGGGCATGTTGCTGTCCTTATTGTGACTTCTTTGAATTTGACTTTGTTTTCAGATCTTCGTTTTTCAAACTCTCTTCTCACTTGGATCATGGATGCCCTGATTATTCTGTGTTTCCCTTTCAGCTGCCTGCTTCCCATTCCCCAAATTGGCTACACATTTCCACTCTTTTGTAGTAGCTGGTCACCTATCCTTCAAGCCTGAGCTCAAACATCATTTCATGAAGCTATCTCTACTTTTTAAGACTTTAGGTGCTTTCTTCTCTCTACTGTTGTGTGCTTGGTGTATATATACATTGCACTTTGCATGTATTTCTCAGTATTGTAATCATTTGATCTGTTTAGGTAAAGGTGCTTGAACAGGAACAGTTTTTCCAGTGACTGGCACATACATACATCTTAAATTTGTAGTTTTACCCAGAATGACCCCCACCCTGCACCCTTACATCCCCAGTCATCCTTCTCATTGTCTCTTTCTCTTTCCACTTTCTTCTGGGTTTTGTGAGCCAGACTTGTTGTTCACTGCTGGCAAGAAACAGCCGATGGTGATTTGCTGTTAATGGTAGATTTATGGTTCTATCAATTGTCTGTCAGTATATTAATTAAGTTAAGAAGCTTAAACATAACCCTTAGTTATACTTAAATCGATTGGTGAACTTTTTTAATTCATAAATTATACATGCATAAGCTTGAGCCTAGCCCTGTCTGATTAAATCTGAGTTCATAATTAGTGTGAGATAAATTATTGAAATTTTTTACAGCTAAAATAAGGGAATTTTACATGTCTTACTCTGACAGACTGACAATCCCACATAATGGTATTGTTATCACACTTAATTTAAACCAAACTTTTGGAGCCATCAGCATACTGACAGCACCTGAACATGCAAAAGACACAGTTTCTGTCTTTTAGATTATGCTGTGTACATACTGCAATAAAACAGGCATGCTGGTTGGTCTCCCCTACTCATCGGCTTGTTAGGCAGCCATTATATTTCTTTTGGGCCTGACATGCTGATCCATTTGCAGGGCTATAATGTTTTTCTACTGATCCCCTATTTCATTTAGTTTGCTGACATCTTATCCTTGATCAAAATAAATCAATGAAGTTAAATCAAGTCAAAAGGAGGAATATCCTGAAGAAATAGTGATAGTGTCTTACCATTAAACTCTTTTAAAAAAAAGTATTAATGTTTTTATTATTTCCTTTTCTTTTGTGTCTGTTTAGTTCTGATATCAAAGCTTATGGGTCATACTTTTTATAAGCATAGAGGTGGTGATGTAGATTTTTAGGCTGGTGATTCTGAATTTTGGTTTTTTTTTTTTTTTTTTTTTTGTAACCTCCTGGTCTTGGGTTGTGTTCAAATCTGTAAGATTTATTAGGTGAACATTCTGTAGCTAGGTTGCAAGGTGTTCTGGCTTCTCATTAGCAGTGACCCTGGATAGTTTCTTGCATTCAGCAACATTTGTTAGGAGCTGCCCAGCAACCTTGTCATCTAGTGGCGAGGCAGAGCTCAGGTTCCAGATGAGGAGGTCACCTTGTACACATCTCTTGGTGGGTGGGGGCGCTTTATAGGGAATACAAATTCTCCCTCTTAGGGCAAGGAGCTTAGTGCTTGGAGGAAAGGAAATGGTTGTTTTCTTCTTGCTTTAAGCTGTTGGGAAGGCATCATAGGATTGTAGATGCCTTGTGATAGTATCCAGTGGCCATGGAGTTTGGAGTTAGTTAAGTAATAATATACTTTTGCTTTGCCATTTTCTAGTTTTTAAGTGATAAGTTCACTCTATTGAATTGCTTTGGGATGAAATGAATATAGTGGCATAAAAAAGAGAAGATGCTGTTGTTAACCTCATATCTCCTGTGGGATGTGAGATGCATTTATACAGGCTTGGGTTAAATGTGCTGTGAGAGAAGAAAGAATATTTGATTAGAGAATTAATAGAAGACTTCCTGGAGGTAGGGGATGCGGTTGAAGATGGTCTTGCAGAACATTTGGCGTTTTAGTTGACAAAATATTTCATGCTAAGATAGTAGTTACACCCTGCCAAAAGAAATAGCATTAAGAGGAATTAGAAGATTCGTTTGTAGGGCTTATTCAGGAACCAGACAATTTGGAATACAGTTGTTAGGGCCAGAAATGGGCCAACTTACTTGATTATGTCCATAAATTGTAACTGAGCAATCTCTTTCAACACTCAACAAAGATGGAATTCATATCTTAAAATTCTCACATTACTGTAAAAATTGAATTTGATAGCATGCCTGATGCTTCTCTCAGATTAAAGAAATCAGCAGAATATTATTTTGAATGTGGCCCACTTTTTTTTTTATTATTGTGGTAAACATATATAACATAAAACTAAGTACAGTTCAGGAGTGTCAAGCATACTCACATTATTGTCAGACATTTGCAGACCTTTTTCGTCTTGCAAACCTGCATCTATCTCCATTAAACAACAGATTTCTTTTCTTCTCTCCTCCAGCCCTGAATAACCAAGGAGCTGCACTTTTTTATTTGGCAGCTGCCTTGAGAAATTTCTAGAGTTCTTTTCATGATAAGGTATGTGATAGCAAATCTGGGGTAATTTTCCATCTTGCTGTAATAGAAAAATGACAGTTTTCTAGATATTATGGGCCTCTAGTGACTTCTGCTTTCTCCACCAATCCTTAGATTATTTGCATCCCAATTTATGTGATGTAGTAACCACATTGGCACATCTAAGCTAACTTTAGTTTTCTATCTTTACCGTGATTGCCGTTTACAAAATCATGAATGTAACCTCCCTGTGGTTGGGCTTAAAAGCCACAAAATGATGCAGTACCCATGACAGTTTTCAACAGTGTATCAGGCAGCAAAAAAATTATAGGTTATATTGTTCCCTTTTTGTGTAATTTTTATATCTTGCAAACTCTAATAGATTAGACACATACTGGCTTGAAAAATCTTCCCTTTATTCATTGTCAGTTGTTAAATCTTCCAAACATTTCTCTGCATTCACCTATCTTAACTATTGTGGATGCTATTTATGTGCACTTGTTTCTTTCTTTTTTTAAAAAAAAAATATTTATTTTTTAGTTGTAGTTGGACACAATGTCTTTATTTTATTTATTTAGTTTTATGTGGTGCTGAGGATCGAACTCAGGGCCTCGCACATGCTAGAAGAGTGCTCTGCCGCTGAGCTACAACCCCAGCCCTGCACTTGTTTCTTTTGGTTGGATATTTGTGTGCATCTGCATAGAGTAGTACATGCTGTGTGGGGTAGGCCAGGTGCTGGTCGTATGGAATTAATCTCTGAGGGATGTTGGCTATCAAGAGACTTGCACTGCTACTGTCCATGGTCAGTTTTCTTTATATAGAGAGGATGGTTTTGGCTGCTATATCAGGAGACAGAAACCACAGCAGTTATTTTAAAAGAACAAATATAGTAATGAGGAATTTTTTGGCCAGGTGTCGGAATAGTAAAATGGTAAAAAGAGAGCTCTTGGGTAATATGAAGATGCAACCATCTAGCAAAGCCAAAATATGGTTCACCAGTGTTCTGCCCATTATAGAGCAGGATTTTTAAAAGATACGATTTGGAACAGAGTGACAGTAGCTTCATAACTGGCACTACTACTGGGGTTCAACTCATTCAAACTCAGTGAGCTCCCCAGAAGCTGGTGGCTCTGGATGAACATGCATTGTATGTTGAAATTAATTGACCTTTCTAGATCTGTGGGAGATTATGTGTGGAAGCAGATGTGAATGGAAAGCCAAGAGGGAATCTGCCAGTTCTTGCTACCGCTATGATTGGGAGGCAGTTAATAGAGGGAAACTAGCATGGATTTTAGGTTGGCCGGGCTCTTTTGTTCTGTGGTATGTGATATGGGGCACGTGATTTCTTTGGGCAACTAATTTCTCAGGGCTCTGTGAAGTAAAAACTAAGAATTCTAGCCTTGTTGGTTCTTGTGGGGATTAGAATTAGTAAGTTTAACGTGCCAAGCACATATGAAGCGTTCAAACTGTTAGTGGTATTTTATTTTCTTTTTTAAATGAAGTGTGATAGAACTGTAGAGCTGAGCTGATCCTTCATGTTCAGGAAGTTAAACTGGAAGGCCAGCAGTAGGAAGGATGAGATTGTGTTTGTTACAGAGCAAGGTTGATGTGATTGATATAAAAACATTATTAAAAAGGCATTATTCAATTTCTTTTATGGTTAGAAGAACAAGAGAATTCAGAGCAGCATTACATAAAGTTGTGGTGAAACTGTATTCTCCAAGACCTGGGCACCAGTCTCCTTTCCCACAGGAGCAAACTATTGTGGAAGACACCATAGTTGTAGAGTGAGAGTCCCCTATTCATGCTCTTCCGTCCTCTATTCTCTGGAGACTATTCTGTGGACTCTTTGTTACTTTCCTGCTTGTTTACAGGGTGCAATCAGAACAGAAGAACCCCAACCAATTCCTGAGCATGTTAATTTTAGACTGAATGAAGGGACAGAGTCTTCTAGCAGCAGTCTCCTCTGGCTTCAGGCTTGTCAGGGTCTCTTCCTGCGATGGGGCAATGTGTAATGAAATTCCCATGCCCGTGGTGGTCCAGCCAGATGTCTTTGCAGTTTGTAGTTCTTTTAATTTCAATTGTCTGTATTTCGCCATGATAGTAGTGGATGATAAGTATTAGTTTTCTAATTAATGTCAAATAGACCATAAGGTAAAAGAAAGTGTAATCTTCATTCTGTAACATTATGTGAATATCTGTTCTGAAAAGGTACAGTCCTTATTTTACTGAATATTTAAGTATAGGCTGAGAGTAGGTTGAATTTGGTGGATAAAATATGTGGCACTAGATCTGGCAGTTTGATTTAGATCTTGGAGGGATGCAACTGTCAAGGCAGTAACTGTCAAAAGGGAGACCCTTCTGCCATGAACTTAAATAATTCCTCCCTCCCTCCCTCCCTCCCTCCCTCCCTCCCTCCCTCCCTTCCTTCCTTCCTTCCTTCCTTCCTTCCTTCCTTCCTTCCTTCCTTCCTTCCTTCCTTCCCACAACAATTTATTGCACAACTTTGACTGGAACTCTGGCTCAATTGAAGGTTCCACTGGCATCAGCTAAATAATGGTGTCATATCCAGCATCATTTTCCCTTCTGTGATGTTCCAGGAAGAAACTTTAATAATAATAATTATTTTTTAATATGGTGAAGAAAGGAAGACATTCACAAAGAAGCATTTCTCTAACAATATGATATGATCCTCTAAATGGGTTCACCCAACTCTGCTGTTTCTTACAGAGAAAATTGGTTTGCTATTGTAAGGGATGTGTTTTCTTTTCCCCCTGTTTCTTTCTCCTCTTCTAGAACTGTGGGAGGGCTTATGGCACATCACTGTGCTGGATGGATTTCATCTGGCTTGTAGCCTGTACTCTAAGTAACAGGGTTGTCTCTTCTGAGGGCACAGGCTCTCCATTTTTAGCCTGGGTATGAAGGGTAAGAAATGTGGGAGAAGATTTCTCCATTACTAGAAAACATGATTTAGGGCCAACTGGTTAATTATGAGCTTCCAGTGAAAAGGCAAATGGTGCCAAAAAAGGCAGAGCCAGTTGCGACATGGCTGGGCCGTGCCACTGCCCTGTATCACACCCTCTCTAAGACCTCCAGGTTGCCTTTTGTCTTTCAAGGGTTCCCCATTCCTTTTGCCCTTCCACTTTTAATATTGATTTTGTGTTTCCAGTTGATTTTCAGAACCATCAGCTAGGTAGAAAGAGTCCCTTCCAGGAAGACACTGATGGACTTTTATTTCCTCCCTATTCTCTACACTCGTCTGAACAGCAGATGAGGAGTGTATTTCATTTAGGAAGACGTCATACCTATTGGTGTTGCTGCAAATTAGTCTTTCTATAATTAAGAAAGGGCTTGCAGGATCCTTCACTACCCTCTCCTTTCCTTCTTTTATCTCAATCCCAAAAGTCTGGAATTGAGGGTGAGGTCTGAGGGGAGAAGCTGCATGTTTTGATCTCATTAGGAAATTGACATTAGGAAATTACCCCCTTTTACATTGCAGGGTAATGTATTTATTTTAGAGTTGAACTGTCAGAATTGAGATATTTTTAGTATATCAGCTGAGCTGTACTTTGAACTCAGAATGATATTATATGTTTTCCATAAGAATTTCTGATAACAATTGGCTAATTATACATTGAAGGTATATTATTTGAAAGATCATAACTGATAGACTTCATTGTGTCAAACTTGTAGAGAGAACAGAAGATTGCTTTTAAGAATTAGCTAAGTCAAATGAGAGCATACTAATTATTTGGATTTTGCGAATTCAGATTTTCTTTAACTACACAAAACTACCAAGAGCCTTATTGTTGCATCAGTGCTTATAGAGTTTATGTTTTACAGTTGTAGAATCAAGTTGCAAGTCTAAATACTTTCTAATCTTCATTAATGGATGTATTCTTGTGTAATATAGAATCATGTTAATAACAGCAGCTGGAAAGTTGTAGAATAGTTTGCTGTTAACTCGTGCCATAAAAGACACCTGTGCTTAGTGAACTTGCTAACTTTGTTATGAAGCTGCAGAGGTATTGCTCCCTTCTTTATAATTCATTGTGAGATTTATTAACCAATTCCATCCACTCCCATAATCACAATAGCTACAGTTTGAATTGTCAAAAATAAATCTAGGTAGACTTTTCTGTATTACCTATTTTCTTCTCTCATTGTGTTAGCCTTTTCTAGTAATGTTGCACTATGTTGGGCACTTTTTAGGTACTGTGAAGATCTTTTTTTCTCTCACATAGATCTTCCCTCATGAGGTCTGGTAGAGAAGATAAGACCTGTATGAAGTAATTAAATTACGGTAATACAAGGCAGAGAGTGATTAGTGCTGTAACTTTGGCTTATCTCTTCCTCTGTCTCGACATTTTAGCTCTTGTTAACATCCATGTTAGATGTTGTAAAACTTAACTCAGCTAAGTAGCTTTGCTTCCTGGTAACACTAAAAGTGTAGATTTGGTTTTCCAGTGGAGTTTATATTTGCTAAAATGTTCCTTGAGTTACCTTTCTGAAACCCTTTTCAGGTTTTTGCAGGAATTTGAAGGAATTTCTCTTCGTTTTCACTGCAAAGTTGTGTATAAAGCCAGATGAGTTTTATTTAAGTTGGTCTTACAAGGAAATAGACAAGTCACCAGGTAGGAGGCTAGTAGCTTGTACTAGACTCTCTGTCTACAGCCTGGGCCCCTGTTATATAGATCAACACCAGACTGCCCACTTGCTCTTGATCATTTGGTGCCAGAAAATATTTGAGGGATATTTGATTTCAAGTCCAGAATAGCTCTTTTCATCTTTGACTTCCGGAGTTCTGAACTTGAGCTTTGTTTTCTTTGAGGATTCCATGCCCTTTCTGTTTCATTATCTGAGACTTGCCAGTGGAGTCCTCACTGTTCCTCTAGAAAAGGTGGCACCACCTTAGTTCCTCCTCGGAGCAGATTTTCATTTTCACTTTGTGGATGACAGAAAGTTTTTACTCAGGTGCATGTTAGAACTCACACTTGTGCAGGAAGGGCAGATGGGGCAGGTCCCCAGAGCCTTTCTCCTTTTCTATTTCCTTCTGTGGGTCTGGGAGCCACTTTTCTGTTGGCCACACGGCTTCATACTTTTTGAGTCATGGTTTTCTTTGGCATTTAGGTCTGTGAGGGTTGGTGTTGTTCTTTCATTCCACTCTTCTCTTACTGCAAAAATATTTGTAGCCAAGTGAAGGGACCACATATGGTGTGCTACTTAGATAATGGATTTGGAGCCTTGGAGCCTTTTAACTATTCCTAAAGTCTTGACAGGGTCTTGGGAGAGAGGTGCTGATGCTTGGCTCCTCTTATTTTCTCCCCACCCGTCTCTTCTCTTGCTGTCTCTTTCCTTCCCATCCTTATTGCATCTGAGCAATAAATAGCAAGCACTTCTGAAAAGGCTCTTAGTTGGCTTATGTAATTGAGTAGAAGAGCAGTCTCCAGAGGGAGATTTTTTTTTCTCCTTCCATGATATCCTTGAAAATGGTACTTTAATTTTGGGATGTGGAAGTTCCTGTGGAATATAATCATATGCTGTGCACTGGAGATAACGGGTCAGTCCCTTCAAGGACATGAGGCTGCCTAAATTTGCTTTACTTCTTTCCCTCTTTTGATGCTGTGAAACTGTTCTACTGGCAGGTTGCCAGAAGACATTTGTAACCAGGACTGATTCTTGGAATTGCCACTTCGTGTTCTTTTTTGCTGTTACCATAGCTAGTATAGGTCTAGACTACTGGGTGTCTGTGTGGACTTGGTCAGGGAAGGAATGAGGATGTGGATATTCCTGCTATTACCTGGCATGGTCAGCATGGCGTGCTCAGTAGGATTCTCAGTTTCCTTATCCAGTCTTCAATTGTTGGAACAAAGGAGGTTTTAGAAGTTTTGTCACCATTACTAGCATGTTTCCAGTTATCTAACCTGTACAGAAGATCAAGGAGCATTGAATTCCCCAATTGTTATTAACTTACTGAAGTTTGTTTATTATTTTTATTGAACCATTTTGACATTAATGAAGCTCCTCATTGTGGCTTTCTGACCTCCTTTTTGTTGACATTGATTTAAGTGGGGTTAGGTGTGTGTACACATTCCCTCCCGCCCCATGCATGCATCCTTCTGTATGTGCATGCATGCATGCACCTCTATATAGCAACATTTCTCAAAGTATAGCCTGCATACTTCCTTGCTACTTATTTCTAAATGCAGATCTGTGGGAATCATTTTAGACCTACTGTATTACAGTATTTGGTGTAGGCCTGGAAGTCTGTGTGTTAGTAAATTCCTTTTTGGGCATACCAAAACCAGACCACTGCTGACACAGGTGCGATTGATTGCCCTTTTTTTTTTTTGGTGGTGGTGGTGATGCCAGGGATTAGAACCCAGGGTCTTGTGTACATGCAAGGTAAACACTCTACCAACTGAGCTAACCCCAGCCCTATTGATTGCCTTTTGACCTAAACAAGCCAAGAGAGCCCAGTATCTGGCCCACCAGTGATGAGCATCTGGAAAGCAGGCTCAAAACCCCAGCTTTCCCTTACATAATTATATAATTATATTTTCCCTTACATAATTATATCTTACACTTTCCTTATGGGTGTCATGATCCTTATGAGGTAAGATTGCTATCTGCATTATGCCTATGCAATAGGGTAGTCATCAATAGCTATTATCATATCTTAAATTCTTGTGCTTTTCACACTGTATAGTGCTCATAGATCCTTAAGGGATCAGCAAGATGAAGTAGGGTTCTTACAAAAATCAAGAAATTTGAGGGTCATACAAAAGCAGTGATACATTTAAAGGAACTATTTATCTTATATAATCAGCACTTTTGATTCCACACCTATACATTTTTAAAAGGGATTTTATTTTTTAAATTTGATTTTAGTTTCCATTATTTACAGTGTCTTCTTTGCTTCCTAGAATATGTATGAAATGTATTGAATTATACATGCAGTACTTACCTGGATTGCATCTCTGTAATAGACTGTTTACTTTTAAGAGGTATTTTGAGCAGGGAGTGAGAAATAGTGCTAGTTGGGAAATGAAGCTGAGTTTTTTGGGGAAGCAAGTTTTTGAGGAGGTGTTTGGGTGTGTACTGCTCCTGAACACAGTCCTTCAGGTATAGTTAGATATCTTGGGGAGATGCAGGATATCTTCCATTTGGCCAAGGTGGTTACAAGTTAAAACCTTCCCCTGCTGCTGCCTTATAGTTTCCTGTTAGCAGACCTGCCTTCTATAGAAATGTGCTACTGTGTGTGTTAATGACCACACAACAGTGAATATCCCTGTAGATTCTGTCTCCTGGCTGCCAAGGGAATTGAAAGGTCCTTGATTGTAAATATGCCTAGGGCATATGATACTCTTCCTATTTTAAGTCTGTAATTCAAATGGAAATTGCAGCCTTTGTTTATTAAAATGGCATATGAGGAAAAGCTACTGGGACTGGTCCATTATTTACTGTTTGAAATTTTATCCATTTAAGTCTGTTCATGTCTGTTGTTCTTACTTATTTTAATTCAACAGTTTTAAGATCAGCATGCAGTATAATTCCACTTGGCTACATTAATTAAGATATTATAGTTTGTCTCCTTTTAAAGTGAAAGTCAGACTTCTTTTGACCTTGTTTATTTGACAGCATATTTATAGTTAAATTATTTCCTCTGTTTCATGGAAGGGTTACATCTGTGAGAGAGTATCTTTGTTTGTTTGTTTTTTTTAAGAAAAAATGGAATTTAATGCATTTCTTATGAGAAAGGATGCCCAGTTATTCTACTGAAAAGAGAAAAGTGTAAGACATTGTGGGAAATGGAAAAGGTGACAAACCAGATTTGAAAATTTCCTCTCCCTGGATGTTTTTTCACTTAGAAAAAAAAGTTACAGGTTTAAAGAATAATATAACAAAACAATCACTTAGGTTCCTTTTTCAGTTTCTTCCTCTTCCCCCTTTTAATATTAAATATTACAGGTACAGTTGAACATCCCAGAGTGCTCATCTTCAGCCCCATTTTTCAACCCCTCTCCCATCTCACATTGGTAACCATTAGCTTGGTTTTTTTATTTCTCAGCATTTTTATACTTTTGCCGCTAACAAAGCTCTGTGAATAGCATAATATTGTTTGTGTCTGTTTTTAGTCTGCATTTGTATGGGATTTATGTTCTTTTTCCTGTTCAGTATTGTTTTAAAATTTGTACCTTTGTTAGCTTGCTTTAATTCAGTGTAACTGCTTTGTATTCTATTTTGTGGTTATATGATACACAGTGTCAGTATAGCCTTATCTTGTACATGTGACAAGTTTTTTAGAGTGTATTCCTACTTGTAACTAGCATTTCCTAATTAAAGTATACATAGCCTTAACTTTAACCAACTTTTAACCATACAGTACCATGTAAAAGTGCCAAAGTATTTACAACATTCTATACCATTGGTAGTTAAAGGGCATTCCCACTTTCTCACATCTTTTTTCCAATGATGTTTGTAATATAGGATCTCAATTTACATTTCTCAGATTATTATTGAAATTATACTTTTTATGCACACAGCATCTTGTCAGAGTTCTTTAGTGAAGTGCCCATATATACTTTTTTGCCCGTTCTTCCATTGTTTTTTAACAATAAATAATAACTTGGACTCTTCCTTGATTCTTCCCTTTTGTTTACATCTCCCATTCCATCTAGAATCTACTTCGTATTTCCACTTCTGACTGCCTTTAACTTCCTTCAGTGCTGCCACCCTTTTGTAAACTCTCAATCCTTACGTAGAGTACAGCATAATTCCCTAATTTGTCTTCCAGGCTTCACCCTTCACTTGTTACAGGGTCTCACAAAGACCAGAGTGATTATTTCAGATACCAGATTTCTGCCATTCTCTCCCTTCCTGCACTCTGCTCTAGTCACCTGGTATCTTTGTTGTTTCCCGAATCCACCAGGCATACACATGATTTACCTTGGCTGTTCTCTTTGCCTTTCTTCAGATGCTGGGCATCTGATACCTCTTTTGGGTCTTTGAAGCCTGCTTGCATAATACACTGGTGCACCACCCCGCCATTCCCTCTAATTATGCTTTTTCTTTCACAATCTTTGTTATCAACAACAGTGCTTCAACTTTTCACTTTGATCATGATACTTTTTGGAGGAGTACTGGGGATTGAACCCAGGGGTACCCTACCACTGAGCTATATCCTCCCATCCCCACCCCCATATTTTTTGGTAGCAGGAGTGCTTTATCACTGAGCAACATCCCCGGCTCTTTATTTATTTTTTATTTAGACAAGGTCTTGCTAAGTTATTTAGGGTCTTACTTCGTTGTTAAGGTTGTCTTGAATGTGTGATCCTCCTGTATTAGCCCCATGAGCCGCTGGATTACAGGTTTATACTACTGCACTCAGCTTCACCCCCAATTCTTTTCTTCTTTTATTTTGAGACAGGATTTCTCTTCATTGTTGAGGCTGGCCTTGGAACTTTCCATCCTCCTGTCTCAGCCTCCCGAGTTTCTGAGATCATGGGCCTGTACCACCGTGCCCAGCCAATGATGTCTTAAATAAGGAACTTTAAAAATGTTGCTGGAGCCACCCTTACCTGCTTCCCTATACCCCTACCATAATATATTTCTGTTCACACTTATTTAGGAAATCCTGAACTATCTCAAAGCCATTAAGTTAAAAAAAAAAAAATGAGAGGAGAGGTCCTTTTTAGTTATACTCAAAGCCAAAGTTTTATGGCTATAGTTTTTAAATTTAGACTAGGTAAAAATTAGGCCTAAAATGGGTTGAGAGCAAGGAGTGGATTTGAAGTCCTTTTCCTGCCCTCCAAATGAACACTTACCAGATGTCCCCATTTTGGCAAACTGCCAAAAATACCTTCCTGCAAAAATGCCAGATGTGTTTTCAGATGCTGAGAAGTAGGTGTTGGGCCTTGCTCCTGGGAAGAGAGGCAGATGACAGAAGATATCTCTTCCGTCTCCAATGTGAGTCATTGCAGGGCCTACATGCAATGTCATTTCTCAGGAGGAACAGTGATTACAGCACATATTGGTTTGTATATTATCCGCCCACCAGATAAAGTAAGCATTCTCTTCTATTTTTATTTTGGAAAAAAAAAATTTCCATGTAAATCAGAATCTAAACTAGACAGTCCCTTTTAGCAGGCGAGATTCAGCTAAAGTCCTGTTTTCTCAGAATATATTCCATACCTCAATTGCCTCTTAGAGCTTTCAAAGGCTTTTATGTACCTGGTAATTTGGAGGAATTGCTTTTATTTTGTGGTGTCTTAGGGACTTCTAATATCTCTCTTGTAAGATGTTTGCAGATGTCAATAGCTCCTAGCTCTGAAGGGTTAGAGTAACAAGATCTTTCCGTTTTCACTTCTGATATCTTGTTTTCTGCTTGTGGTATTTGTTCTTTCCTAGTTTCATGAGAGACATATTATCAAACTCTGAAGTTGCCCTCTTTTTTTATTAGGAGATGTTTGTTGGCATATTATTTATTTTCTTTCATTCTTTGAAGGGTATTTTGACTTGGCCCAGTTCTGCAGAGTGTCTTCAAAATAGATTCGGGGTGTGTGTGTGTGTGTTTTGTGTTGCTGGGTATTGAACCAGTGCCCTGCTTATACTAGGCAAATGCTCTCTCTACCAACTGAGCTATACACCATAGCCAAAACAGAATTCTTATTTAGACAACCATTTTCACACATGTAGGTGTATATCACTCCATGATCTTTTGAATGCTCGTTGGAACTGTGTTTCTTACCTTGGAATTCCAGTCAACTGACAGTTGTACCCCTGATGCTTTGTAATACATAGGGTAAGGTGTGGAAATTCAAGCTCTATAGTGAATTAGATGGCTGTTTATAGTAAATACTGTTATTTTGTTGAATTCATTTTTAAAAATTTTGTTCACTAAAGCTTTTGTAATCACACAGCTACTCTCTGTAAATAGATTTTCCTCTGTTGCTTGGTGAACGTGAATATGTTGGCACTTCTTTGTTCCTGAGGGCTGATTCTGATTACCATTGATTTTTGTCTTTATTAAAAATCCTTTTCCTTACTGGCACCCAACATCTTTTGTCAATGAGCATTCTAACTCTATCACTGAGTGTCGTCACTAACTCTCTTTCAGGATAATATGTTACCTGTGGTTCCTAAATAAGTCTCTAATTTATGGCTTGTTATTTTCACTTGGCTTCCTGGACATTTGTAAAATATCCAATCTGTCCGTAGTGTTACTCAGCATTCCCTGAGACCAGGGAACCCCACACATCCTCCTCCTCTACCTCCACTGTACCCCTCCTGTATTTTTACTTCTCTAAAATTTTCATGCTCAACGTTTTACCCTACTTTTTAGGCTATGGTCCTAACATCCTAGGACCTCGATCAGACCTTGGCTACCCTAGTTCTTTCTGTGCAGAGTATGTAGATTTTCATACATTATCAGGGACAAGGAGGTTCTTTTACTCCCTTGGAGAGCAGTGGAAGAACAATAAATGCCTTTTAAAAAATTCTCACAGAGGAAATAGTTGACAATCAGATGATGAATGTGAAGCTCAAATTTCCTTGTAACAGGAAGAATTCTCATAAGAGGTTTTCTTGGTTATATCAATGAATCGAAATGTTTTATGATGTATTCAAGACATCAAGGCTTAGTTAGTATCTGGGAAGAAGCATCAATTTTGATTCTCTTTCCCTCACTATTGACATTAGATTGAATTTTAAAATGGGATCTTAAAGGGATGAAGCTTTTTTATCTGAGAGTAGTTGGCTATTTAAGAAAATAAAATAACTTATGAATATCTGCTTTGAGTCCAGCATGGATCCTACAGAAGCCTCATGTTTTGTCAGGTGCTTAATAGATGGCAAAGGCACAGCCAGCTCAGCCAACCAGAGAAGTGGGGGAGCCAGTGTTGTTCATCTAGCAAAGAAGTTAGTCCTTGCTTTCTCCTTTCTTCCTGTAGTTTTTTCAAATATTACCTGTATCCTGGAGCTCCCCAAACCTGCACATGCAGACCTGTTCTCCTGGCATGCTTTCTTTCTGCATACCATCCTGAATGTTTCATCAGAAACTACTGAATCCATCTTTAGTCATTGATTTCATGCTATGAGAGAAGACTGTGCTTAGCTCTGGGGTACTCTGCTTAGCGTGCTTAGCGCTGGGGTGTTAAAGTAAAACACAAATGGACATGGTTTCTGTTATCTTGGAAATGGCAGGCCAGTGTGAGAGAGACATTGAGGTAATGTACCAATCTGTCCAGCTAAGACTCTTATTTCTCAATTAGATCCTTTGTGCCTCCACAGCCTCACCAAAAGGCAAACGTCTCTGGATTTCTTTTGCCTGTCATCATGGCTCAATATTGTATTTCCACTCTTTTATCCCCTCTATCTACTCTCTTGTCAGTTCCTGTTAATTCATTTCTTAAGATGGTTCTCATATCTCTTTAACTTTCTATCCATTCTTACTTCTGTCACCTTCGTCTAGACCCTCTCTCATCATTTCAAAATGACATTGCTTAGAGCAGTCACATCTTTTGGGAACCATGAAATAATGAAGAGAGAGAGAAAATATCATTCCTTTTTCCTTTTCTCCTTGTTCTACCTTTTCATACTCTATTTTTTTTCTGTCCTGCACATTCACCTTAATTAAATCCCATCCTGTCAATGAAACATGTCCTGATTGCTTCTTTATTTCCACATCCCTGAACTTTTATAGCATTCAGTTCAGTCTGTATCCCAGTAATTTAACACTTAACCAAAACTGCTTTGTTTTTCTATCTCATATCTGTTGGATTTCTTCTATTACTATGTTCCAAGATTTTTGAGTTCAGGATATAGACATGTATTTATGGGATGATTTGTATGGAACCAGTAATTGGTAGGTGCTCAATAAAGGCGATTGAATTAAATTTATAGTGCATTAATGAAGGGGCCTAATACTTATATATTGAAGTTTATGTTGCTATTTCCTGATGTTGAACGCTTACTTCCAGCTTGGGTAATTGCAAACATTCCATTGCTTATTTTTGAGTATATCATGTGAAAAAGATAATCTGACTCTCAATAAAGCATTTTAGCCAAATATTTATTAAACATTTATCAGATATGTAGCACTTATTTAATTTAATATTTGGGACTCTGAGAAATTCACATACATTCCAATATATTGTACTATTGCCTGTGTTCATTTGGTTTCTCTTCCTGATGTGGTATATTATTTTGCTTTTAGGATAAGAATAAGAAACTGCGTCCCCTGTATGACATTCCATACATGTTTGAGGCCCGGGAATTTCTTCGAAAAAAGCTTATTGGGAAGAAGGTAAGAATGACAGAAACATATTTGCAAGTGATTGTACTTCATTCAATTCTTCAGACATGCTTATTTTAAGTTGAGTCCTTTTTATTCCTTTCACCAACAGATGATACTCCTCCACCAAGTCAAGCAGAATTCCTTTGATATAAAGGGAGGTGTGTCTGTGTCAGGAAGTGGTATTCCTTGAGAGAGGTTTAAAATTGGGGCCCTGACCACAGTTTGATTGCCAGTACTCTCATGGCAGGTTCCAGGCTCAATTCCAGTTTCAATAATTGCATATTGCCCTGCACTCCATTCCCTTGGCTCTCTTGTTTTCTCCAGCCACCTCCATTTAAAATTTGGGGCTGTGAGATTTTTCCAGCGAGGGGAAGTTGCTTCTGTTTTGTGTTTCCCTCACTTCCAAGGGGTAGGTTGGCTGAAGAGGAGGGGAAGTTAGGGTCTCCTAGATTTAGGAGCATGCTTAGGGAAATGGTACCTCTTAGTGAATGCTACCGCTATCTGGCTTATAAAATTTCCCACAGCTTCTTATGCAGATGCTGCATGACAATTCAGTGAGTAAGGAGGATGTGGTTTGCTGATAGTTACTTTGCAGATTTTTCTGTAGCACATTGACCTTTTTAGTCTATGGCAACAACTTGGAGATCTTACAGTACATTTTCTTGTGTACTCATTTAGAGGATAATGTTCTTCATATTATGAATATAGTTAGCTTTTGAGCATCCCCCTTATTTTTCCTGTCATCCCCCCCCACTCCAAAGTCCTAAGTTCTTTATATCCTGGATGAACAAAGTAAATAAATGGGATAGTTCCTTTGGTAAGTGACGAAGTCTATGTAGGGAGACTTGTGTTTTCCTTACTTTGCTTTAGGTGGGATTCTAGAAAAACACCACATTTTGGGTAAATTTTTATTATATCTTCAAAAAGTTAAAGCCAGTCAGTTTTTTTGTCTGACTTAAAACATTAAAACCATATTAACATTCTTTATTTAAATTATTGATGTTGTGATGGGTTTGATAAATCTCTTGCTTTTGAACTAATGCCAAAATAGTATACCATAAATAGAAATATAAACAGTTTTATTTTATACTGTTGTTAGTAGGATGATAATTTATATATTTATGTATTTAATTTATATATTGTTAGTAGGATGATAATTTATTTTATACTGTTGTTAGTAGGATGATAATTTATTTTGAAGTTGGATATAAGATGAAATTGCTAATTTTCAGACAGAAAAACCAAAGTAGGTTCCCTAAAATGAGTATTAAATCTTCTCAGGTTCCTTCAGAGAATAGGCTCATTTGTCATTGTATAAAGCTTGACAGAATGCTGTGTTCATTCATGAAGTATAGTGCGAATGATGGCTTGAAGTCTCTTTCAATTTCTAGATCTCCTGTTATCTGATGTAAAGTCTCACATCTCTGTTTCACCCAGTTGATGTTGTATCACTCATTTACTGGCTCATATACAATTGCATGGAATTCCCTCATCAGTGAGGATTTCTAAGCATACAGAGTCACACAGAAAGGAGTGGCAGCACATTTGATTCAGGTGTGCCAGTCATTTGTAGGTACTGTGGCGCCCACCTGGTTTCTTTGACTATTTCCCTACCCTGATTCTGTTTCTTCTCTGGGAATATAGGTCACTGCTTATTTCAGCCACTGCTGACTGGTCCTGGAAGGTTAGTTCAGGGCTCTGCTCTCAAGGACTGTGTACTAGGCCACGGTAAAGTCCTCCATCACGGAATTAAAGGACTGACCTTAAGTGTCAGATATGATGTCAGTTCTCAAGCAATTAGGTCCCTTCTTAGTGGAAGAAGCCTTGTTTACTGGTTCCTGTGGTTGATTGGATTCTATTTGTGCTGAGCCCAAGTTTTGTCCCCCACGGTGACATTGTATAAATGATGAATACTCTATCCTTGCTAAGGGAGTTGGATGCAGCTCAGCTCTGCTGGGCTGGAACATTCCTGATGCAAACTCCTTTTCCTGACTCACCACCTGAAACTACTTGCCTGTCTTCTGGGCCTGTCAATTCGACAGTGAACACCCATGTGCTTTGGCGTCTGGGAGCAGGCAGGGCAGTTGCTGCCTGGTTGGCAGCAGGGCTGGGGTGGGAGGGGGTCAGGGGGTGGCTAGCACATCATTGCACATTTCTGCCAATTCCCTTCAGACCTCTGCAGCTGTTCAGTATGGCACATGGTGATTAAGAGCCACCGTGAGGGAGCATGTGTGTCCATGTGCATGAAAGCTGATTAGGGCAGCCTGTCACAGCTTAAGGAAGACATGGAGATAAAATTATTTTCTTTGACTAGACCTTCTCAGAGAGTTCATTCTGTGGTGATTTTGAGAGTTGTGTAGAATGTGGAGAAACAAGAGAGAAGGTAAACTGCTGAGGTATTTTGTTGTCTTTGAAGACCTCCATCCCAGCTGCGGAACTTCACATTGATGTACTCCTCAGATTAAATTCTGGACATGTCTCATAATTAGAGTAAACATGTTTCTCTTGGAGCCTTGGTTTTTATCATTTATGAACTAGGAATACAATTTGCCTTCCCTTGTCTTGAAGTTGTGCAGGATGATAGTAGTCTTTCATGTTCGCTCAGATGACAAGAAGGCGTGTGGTTTGGTGTAGCTTAATAATACAATTTGCGTATGGAATGTAGCATACTCTACATGTTTAGATTTATTCCTAGCTCAGAGGTAAAGAAAGATAAATCAGTGTGCAGTTGGCATCATAATTGCAGTACTTTTCCATGGTTTTCACTGTTGTTTCTGTTGACTTGACTGCCTTTTCAACCCATTTCATGGATTTGGGTGGTTTCTGGTTAGCTGTGGTATCAGGGATTCAGCTTCCCCAAAATAAATCAGTTTGGGCTAAAAGATATATGTTTTTTTAGCCAGATTTGGTGGCACATGCCTGTGATCCCAGTGACTCTATAGGCTGAGGCAGGAGGATGGTAAGTTCAGTGTCAACTTCAGCAACTTAAGGAGACCCTGAGCAACTTAGCAGGTCGCTATCTCAAAAAGGGCTGGGGATGTAGCTTAGTGGTAAAGTACTTCGTACCAAAAAATAAAGTAAAATAAAGGGTCTGTGTGATTTTCAAACTGGGAAGTTGTAGATAATGTGTGTATCCTCAACCTACCCATCCCATCCTGTTTACCATCTGCCATCCTTTTCTCTAAAATCTTGACTAAAGCATATTCATGGTAAACAACTTCCTTGCTGATTTCTTCACTGCTTTATCATGCAATGGAATTTGTGAGAACTTCCACATGTCCTAGTTTTCCAGATCAGCCCATAGAAAGCAATAGTTTGCATGTCACAGTTATTTTGCTTTTGATAGGACAGGATAATCACTGAGATCTTCATTGGGGATCCCCCACCCAGCTATCCCATAGTATACCTAAAGTCAAATCTCAGTATATTTTTCCATGTAATACAGCATTTACAAGTGACATATGAATCATTCCTATAACTCCTGTCCCTTAACCGCAGAATTTCTATTACCATGGGAACCATTGTATTCAAAGTTAGAACTTGTTTCAACAATTGGAGGGTCAAAAATGGTGGAAGAAATGGAATTGCAACAAGCCAGAGTGTACTGAGGCGAAGCCAGCAGGAGATTGATGCTCACTGCAGGCTGGCCTGTCCAGCATATGCCCCCAGCATATGTTTTCTCCCTTAATGTTTTGAAATTTTTTTCCCCACCATTCCTTTGAATAAGCAAATCTGGGGGATGAGGCTCATCTGTACACAAGTGGCCGCCTTTGTACAGTTTGCATGCCAGTGAAATTTGTTCTGTGAACTAGTCTGGCTCTTTTTTAGGGACTTAAAATTGGGCATTTTTCTTGATAAAGGCCAGTATTTTGGAAATTCTGGAGCTGTAAATCATTTATTGAGAGTCATTTTATGTATAGATTGCTTTAAATAATTATTATTATTTTTTGCTCCAAACTCTGTCTTTTCTGAGGTGTGGGTACTTTTAGGGTGTGCATCTGGGGGAAATCTCTATGCATGCCAGACAATCAAGTGTGACTTCCTGGATGAAATTTTCTTTGACTCTCCCCTTCTAATAATTTACCCTCCACATATGTTCCATAGTTTGTGATAATATACACTCAAGAGTCTATGTAGGAAAATCCTTCTTTCTTGTTGGATTTATTTTGTTATGCTGATGAGGAACTGCATCAACAACTCATTATCTCAGTGCCCAGTATAGTTTGTGGTGCATATATTAAGTGCTCAGTGAATTTTTTGACGTAGGACTCATCTGATAGACCTTAGGTTAGCCATATATCTGTTTGTAGTAAGCACTGGACTCAGGGATGTTGGTTTCACTTTTAATTTTTACCTGTGTTCTGCAGAATGCATATATTGCTCCCATTTTTACTGGAAAAGAATCTGAAACCTATAGAAATTAAGTATTTTGATCATCTAGCTCTGCTTTTAATTGCTGTGTTAAATTAAAGGCCTAGAAATGTCCACTTTCCTGCTGTATGCTGACTCAAATGATGATAGGGTCTTTGCATATTTGGGGAAAATGTCAGTCCCTATATATAACATATACTTTACACGCTATAAGAAGTTGTTCTGTTGCCTCATCCTAGTCTACAGCTTTTAGGGGGTGGTGGTGGCACCACTTATCAGCCTTCTGAGCCTTTCAGCCTTCTAGACATGATCTCATTAATCTTTGAGATGCCCCTCTGAGGATGTGTTTCATCAAATTGTTCTTCATAGAATCAGTGTCAGATTATATGTTTCCCACATTAAGCGGACACTGGAAGATGAAAGGCAACATGGCAAAGCCAGCGATGACCCTTGATTTCCCTTTCTTAATTTCTTGGCATAATGGCAACTTCAGGAATTGTCTGGAAGAAAGGAAGGACAGCCACACCCACCACTCCTCTTGACCCAGAACCAGGGAGAACGTGAGGAATAATATCTATCTCTGAAGGTGCCAGGAGTCCCCGTCCCTAGGAGGGGCTGTCGTTCACTCAGGTAATGCAGCTCCTCAAGGGCAGAGTGTCTTCCTGAGGAGAAGACCTTGCCTTCTCCAGGCTGCCTACCAGGATTGGCCTTTTCGTCTAAAAAACCCACTAAAGTGCTATCTGTCACAGGGTGCTAAGTACAAGAGCTAGCTGACTAGGAATTCTTGTTCTTAATTACCTCTGATGCATTTTAGTTTGGATTTTATAAACATTTCTTTTGTCATCTCCACATTTTTCACTTCATATTAATTTGATTCATTTGCACTATGGAAAAGTCCTTTACATTAATGATCAAAACAGGCCCTAAGGTTGTGAATGCATTGTGATTTAAATTGACAGGTTTATAGAAGGTTGCTTCTCCTTGCCTTCCAGTGCCAGCTGTTACCATCAATGTGGCTGTAAATTTTTGAACAAATGACTGGAGATATTCACCAAATTAAGGGATGCTTTGGATGACTTGGGATTTCTGTTCCTGCCTTTTCCTACGGGAGTTTTCCCACTTGGATATGATGGGTGCATGTCATAATGCATTGGCCACCAAGGTTCATTTTAGATGCCCTTTACCCATTGGGTTTTAAGAATGATCCTAGTCTTATCCCTTGAGCCCTTAACTGCCTTGTCTGGTGACAGATAATTAACAAATGACTGGAATTGCCTGTTTCTGGAAACTCAGCAAGGTAGCTTTCTTCCTGCTGCCACCTAAATGCTGTTTCTGATAATGAGTTCTTTTTTTTCTTTCTTTCTTCTTCTGTTTTTTTTTTTCTTCTCCTCCTCCTCCTCCTTCTTTTTTTTGGTCTGCAGATTGTGAAAAGTACTTCTGACTTTGGGGGCCAACAGGGTGTTGAACGGAGCACACAGCTCTTTGGTGAAGTGTGTTTTTTGTATGATGTATTTTGTAATATCCTATTCAGAAAGCATCTCTAAGTTAAATGAAGAAACTAGAATTTTCAGCTGTGTTCCTGGAAATTTCTTCAGTATACTCACCTGTGGGAGATTTATTATCTACCAGAATCCTCGAGGTTCTCGAATCTCTAGGTAATACTCTTATATTACTTTGCTTATTATTTAAGACTTTCTTCCTTGGACTCCCCAGTTGCTTGTAGTTTTCTGGTGAAAATTCTTATATTTGTAACATGATTTGTGGTCAGCTTGTCTTCAGCCACCCACTCCTGATCTTTCCTGCTAGCTTTTTGAAATGTTGTCCTTGGAACTGGAACTTTCCATGCTTATTCTCTGCAAATCAAGATTTTATTTTAGGGGGAGATTTGTGCTGAATCAGCTCAGCTGTGTTTGGGGGTAGGGAGAGGACAGGCTTTTTTCCCCCACTTTAAAAATAACCCTTATGTGCCAAAAACCCTATAAAATGTGCTGAATTGCAAATCTTCCAACTTCCTATACCTCCTGGTTTACAGAGAATAGATTCTTTTGAGCTTGGTCTCGATGATAGTGTGCAGAATGTCTTAATGTTGGGAAGAGTGTAAAGCGAGATTTGGTACAGAAGTGTGTGATTGGGAAGGAAACCCAGCTCTGTCTTTTCTCAATATTTATTTCTGTAACAGTTTCATCTGCTTATAAGGGTCCATGTATGGAAACATAGGTGTTTTCTAATGAGAAAAAATTTTTTTTCCTGTGTATTTGCTAAATACCACATTGTTCAGAAATAGTTTTATTTTGAAAGCAGCAATGTTCCAGAGTTTCTTTTGGTGGTGTCTGTCTGTCTCTCTCTCTCTCTCTCTCACGTTGTTGATGGACTGCATTTTATTTATCTATTTATATACAGTACTAAGAATCGAACCCAGTGCCTCACACATACAAGGCATGCTCTCTACCACTGAGCCACAACCCCAGCCCTTGGTGTATCTTCTCTTTATATTCTGTTCTGCAGGGTTAGACCAATCATCCAGGTTGCTTGAATGTGTCTTTCACAAGAGTGTAAATAATTTGTGCATGTGTACAAAGATAGAAAGCATGTCCACTGGTTTTAAGATTGAAGTTCTGTCAACTCTGTTCCCAGGTGATGGAAGTGATATTTTTAGAGCTACACCTCCGTATATGTAGTTGTACATTAAAAATATGGGCTCCTTCTTTTAATGCGTATAAAATCCGAGTGATACTATTTGTGCTTATCTGAAAGAATCACCGCTTATTGATAGAACTGCCTTATCTACTTTCACTTGTATAGTGATTTTCTGTGGCAAATATTTAGCTATTCCTAATGTGCAGCAGTTCTTTCCGATGCATGTTGCTGCTTGAAGAGTCCTTTCTTGATGTTTTCATGATGGTATGTGTAGTGGGTTGAATGGTTTCCCCCACAATTCCATCTGTCTGTAATCTTAGAATGCAGCACCATTAGAAATAGTCTTTGCAGATGTGATTAAGTTCAAATGAAGTCATACTGGATTGTACTGGTATCCTGGTAAGAAGGCGGCCATGTGGCAGTGGAAGTGGAGATTGTGGTGATTCAGCTATTAACCAGGGAATGCCAAGAGTTGCCTAAAGGGACCAGAAAGTAGGAAGAAACAAGAAAATATACTCCCCTAAGACCTTCTGAGATAATGACTCTTTGTATAGGGTTTTTCTGGGATTTGCAGTAATCTGGAAGTTCTTTGTGTCACCCCTCCAAATGATGAAAAGGAGGGTGAGAGCAATTTAAGTATTTTACTTAAGGGGGAAAAAATAAGCAGATCTCTCAAGAGAGGGGTCCCAAGAGACTATTGCCAATAAATTACTGCTTTCTAGGGGTTTATATGGTGTTGCTAGAAATGACTTTTAAATCTATTGGCTAATGACTCTAGGGAGAGAAGTTCCTAAATCCAGTTAGGGTGAGGCATTACATTGATCACACCTGCTGAAGGTCTGGCTACTTTGCCTCAGGCACTGCTCAGGGTTCTAGTACATACCTCAGGCTCCAATGAAGTCACTTATCCTGAGCTGCTTGGCTTATCAGACACTTTGTATGTGATATTGGGCTTGCTGGGGTAAGAAACTCAGAAATCTGCTGTTTAGCAAGGCCTAACTGCCTATCATGTCTCTGGCCCCTGCTCTCAATTTTCAGATTGAAGCTTCCAGAAGGTTAAGAGAGTAAGATTCTTAGTTTTAAACCAATTCATGTGTGGTGCTTTCTTAAGGCAACTCTAGGAAGCTAATGCAGTAGGAAAGCAATGTAGTGTCTTTTATCTGACCACCTGTCTCTTGTCAAGACGTTTACTTTCTGAGTTTTTAATTTTGTATTTAGCACTCTGATGTCAGCTTTCTTTCACCATTGATCGCTGCCTGTCTTGTCTTGCTCCCTTTATTTGTGTTTACTTTTTTTTCATTGCTCTTCCTGACAGGCCTCTGCTGCTTCAGACCACCTGTTGTTTTAGTGTTGAGATGGTTTCCGGTTTTGTCAGCAGGCTCATCCTCAGATTGCTGTTGTCTTGTCTCTCTTCTTTGAAGAATAAGTACTAATGTCCACTTGAGGAGGCTGCCCTGTCTTGTGGCCATCCTGGTCACAGAGCCTTTATTTCTTCTTTGTTGATAATTAATAGCATTTGAAATATGGCACACCCTGGGAGAATCATTCCTGGCAGTAGCTCTTGATGAACCAGTCTCATCCCATTTAGGGTTGATAAAGAGTACATTACGAATAATTAGCAGAAAAGCATGAGTTATATGGAGCTATGTGGGAATTCTCTTCAGTAGCCCTAGGAATCCAAGGTTTTAGGACTTAGTCCTTGGAGCTTTGATCATGTATAATTACATAACGTGTTAAGAAGTAGCCTACTGAAATCAATTCAGTTTTGTTATTCATTCAGCAAATAGTTTTTGAGCAACTACTCTGAGTGACTACCCTGTACCAAACCTTGTTCTAGGCATTGAGGATAGAGCCTTACAAACACATCTTTTCATGGAACTAATATTTTTAGAAGAGGCCACTGTAGTTGCTGGGTACCTTATAAAAATAAAATAAATAAAGTATTATCTCTGAAGTTGTTTATAGTCTAACTGGGGCAAGATGACATCAACATGTGAGAAGTTGAATAAGAATAGATTTGAATAACTGGTGATATAAAAGTATCTCTTGGCAGTATTTGATAAATATTAAGGTATATTGTACAGATCATAGTTATATGCCATATGTAGGAGAGGTCTCAACTGCTGGGTGACCTTATATACCTTAGTGGCCTCGGTTGCCACCCATGCTGCTGATTCTTCCTTATGAATATTTCCACTCCTACCTTCTTGTTCTGCCTACAGATCTCTGCTTCCAGCTGCTGACTGCTGGATACCCAACTACAGATTTCAGTAAACAGCTGGCATCTGTTGTATACCGTTAAAAAAGACTGAACTGCATGGAATTGTTAAGTACAGTTCATAATTTCCATATGATATATTTTCCCTACCCACAAGCTGCTTTGGCTTTGTTGCTAATCACCCGTTCATTGTCCCAAACTTCAGAATCAGCAGTCTCCTGGTCCCTACCCCAGTCTTCTCTGTTAACAGATTCACATGGTTCTGCTTCAGTTGTCTTCCCTTTCATTGTTCGTCCAGTGAGCATCTTTTAGTCTCTTTCCTTCTAATCTCTCATTTTAATTACTGCAACTCTGCCTTTACTTATTTCTCTAGTTTATGTCATCTTGCCTACTGCTGTCACAGTTGCTTTCTGTGTGCATAATATTGGTTTGCCACCAACTTTGATGATACCCCAATTGCCTGCAGAAAAGAATCTAACTCCCTCAGTGAACATAAAAGCAAAGCAAAGGAGCTGTCTGTAAAATACTATAATTTCAAATGAGGGTCCTGCATCCATTTTTACTCTTAATTCCTAATCTATTCTCTATATATGTCACAAAGACCTTCTTACCATTCCTCGGGCATGTCCAGCCCTTTCCCAGTTTCTTGCCTTCACACTTGGTGTTCTGTCTAAAATCTTTCCCTCTCTTGTATTCCTGGCTCCCTATGTAAATTGGGATGCTGTCCATCCTTCTGTAATGTAATACTTCCGTGTTTGTTTCCCCAACAGTGGTTCCTACTTCTGATCTCTGTCCCCACCGTTGCAGGGCAAGCTGTCTGGCTTGTCTATTCATTTCCTTGCAGGTCCAGCACTGTGACTGTTGCTGAGATTCCGTTAGGGTCCCATAATTCTTCTTCTTTTTTTTTTAATATTTATTTTTTAGTTGTAATTGGATTATTTGTTTGTTTATTTATTTATTTATTTATTTATATGTGGTATTGAGGATCAAACCCAGGGCCTCACAAGTGCCAGGTGAGTGCTCCACCGCTGAGCCACAACCCCAGTCCCAGGGTCCCATAATTCCGACAGAAAAGGTGGTTGTGTCCTGGCCCTTGAAAGTCTTCCAAAAGACCTTGGGATTTGGATATGGAGAAAGACTATAGGAAACAAATCATGAATACTGGGGGAAATGGTTTCCTTGCATTTCCTTACTGGTGAACTTTGAGTCCTAATTCAAGGAGACCTTAGGCATCATACTGTCTGCAGTACAATCCAGCACCTGAAAAGGGGGTAGAATAAACGTTTTTCTTGTGTTTTTCTATTTATGGGCTAAAAATCATTAACTCATCACTCCATCTGATTGGTGGCAGCATGCCTAATGTCGTCAGTGTCCCATTGTTCAGCTGACATTTGAAGTCTTCAAGAGGCAATCTAAGCAGTCACTTCTTAGTGGTGATTTGGGGCTATTTCTGTGTCTTTTCCTCATAATTGAGAAAGAACAGCATTTATAATTTGTTCTTCCTAAAAACGGCAGAAGGATATGCTTAACTAGTAGGCAATAAGTTAATATTTTTGGCTTGGATTCTCCATTATTATTTTAAAGCTCTAAGTGACAGAGCTTGATGGACCCTGATTGGCCCCTGCTGGTCCAATCTTTCTGACTTGGGGTCGTGATGTTCCTGTTCCCCCAATGTAAACCACATGAATTAGAAGTAAACAAGTCAGTGACATGTTCCAGTTTGCCTCTTCTCCAATATGTGGTGTGCCTTTTTGCCTGGCAGGTTGCTGCTGAGCCTAGCCCCTGGAGTCTGTCACATTAAACTCTGATGCTCAGTAGAGTCCAGAGAAAGGAGTAGCCAGATAAACACCTGTCTTTCCCCACCAGGCCAGGTTTCCACTCCTTCTAAACCTCTAACCCCTTTTATTAAAAACACAACAGAAAAGGAAAGGGAAATAAGGAATATGAGATAGGAAGGGAGAGCGTAACAGGACCTGGGCTTTCATTAGAGGTGAGCTGAACTTTTGAACAAGATAGTACCATGTGTAGCTAGAGAGCTGGGGAGCTTCTTCAGCTTTCTAGATGAGTCTCAACAGCAGGGAGGAAAACATCTTATACATATGGCCTGTGTGTTCATGATGCCTCTGTTTCTCATTTGTGAAATGGGCATAGAATTTTAATGGCTCAAATCTTTACTATAGGGAGGGAATCTAAGCACTCAGCTTCATCTACAGTCAGTGTCACACCCAGTCCCTGAGTCCTGGGAGCCATGGTTGATTCTTTGCTATAGGACTGTTTGTTGAATGTACCATAATATAAATCTCCCATTACTTCTATAGAGTAGCTTTCTATATCTTTTACCCACCATGCCTTCTACTCCCCACCCACCCCAAAAGCTAAGAGATTGACTTTCTTCTTTTTTTCTTCTCTGCTCATGGTACTGAGTTATGATCAAAGCCTATCTTTTATTTCTTTTTATGTGAAGTGTTTAAATGGTTATGATTGGTGTTATAGTTCAGTTTATTATTGGGCCAAGGTTCCCTTTTCTTCTTCTCTAGGATCTATGGCCTCAAATGATTTTCTCCCATTTGAGAACTGGTATTTGTTTTCCTTAATCGTTTGTTGTTTCACTAAATTTTAAAATATGGCTTTAGAAATAAAAATCCATCCAAATGATTGGCTCCTTGACTGTGACTGGGCACTTTTTCACATTTTCCTCCGATTTCTCCTATTCTCAATGGTGAAGGTTTCTTGCTGCCAGCAGTGTGGAAGAAAAGCAGCATGCAGTTTGAATTCCACAGCATGGGAGGGTTTTTGAAAAAGAAAGACAAAGATGAGTCCTGTTGCTGTTCTTCGGCATTTCTGGTGTGGTGGTAGTTAATCACAGCTTTCTAAGGGGGGAAATTGTAATAAGATCACTATGTTAAGGTAAATTTATTTTGTCTCACCATTCAGGGACTGAAAGTGGTATTGGTAACCTCATTTATCCCATACTCTATACACAAACTCCTTTCTTTTTCTCTCTAGTTTTAGTTTCTTTCCTCCCCATCTCTGTTTATCTTTTTTCCCCTCCTTTTCCTCTGCCTTCCATTTTGCCATTTCTCTCCTCAATGATTCTTGGACCTTTAGTATGAACAACTTCAAAATGCTAAGCTCCAAAAAGCTCTCGTTTCCAGTACATACACTCCATCTGCCTTTATGTCTGACTTGGCTGCTGCAGTGGATCCCTGGGACCTTTCTGGCCTTAAGAAGAAAACAGTGATTTGCTAAATGCCATTTTTTCTTGTTTCCGTTCTTCCTCCCAGCAGCTTGAAGCCTGGTTCTCTACCAAAGTTGACAGAGCATTAGTTTTCCTCTGAACATGGTCTGCTTAGTTTGTTTGATGGTTCCAGTTTTTCCTTGGCTTTGGGGACTCTTGGATGAACACTCATAATTTTCTAGGTTGCATAATATTATGGTTGCTTTAAATTCTCTGTGCTTTAACTGTCATTTCCTGTTCCTTTTGGAAAAAAGAAAACATGAACAAGGAAGAAGTTATGGCAGTCATCCTGTTTAGTCTCAATTTGTCCTCCCTGAGCGAGTCTAGTTGAAAGGCCAGGGCCTGGGTACGTGTGACCTGGTGGGTGCTCTAATGGTACATAAGCTTGATGCTGTCCCAAGCACAAATTGCACATTGGGTACTTAGACATAACCATTTGGATGACACCATGACCTGCTTCAGAGTCTGTAATGAAGTGTGTTTTTCTTGTATGACCCATGTCCCTGGAGTTCACATCTGGCTGTGAGCGCCTCTTCTTTGATGGGTTGTCAGCTCTGTGTATCAAGATTGTTGGCTAGCAGCACAGGATTGATTTCTCTGGCCTCATTTCTTTCTTTACTTGCAAACATTGTTTATTGCATTGGCATGATTTCTGGCCAAAAGTTCCTTTTGTCTTTACTTGGAGCCAGGGATTGAACCCAGAGCTCCATATATACAAGGCAAGTGCTTTGCCACAGAAATACATCCCAGCCCAAAAGATTCTTTCCTTACAGGATTTTTTTTTTTAATTTAGTTTTTAAATATCCAAGAATACATAATTTTTTAAAAATTTGTTTTATATAACATTACTTGTTCTTTACTTTTAAAAATAGATGTAGAAAGGATGTGTAGGAAAAAAATAGATGTGTAGAAAGTACATATATGGATAAAGCAATGGTTCTCTTTTCTCCTAAAGATTTTCAAACTCAAATCAAGAAAGTAAATGGACTTGGGTTTTGTAATTGCTGAAACAGACATTTTGAAGTCATTACAGGAAAGCCAATAAAACAGACATTTAAATTATTTCAGATATCTTTTTAGTAGCATTCTCTCACAGTGTGGTATTCACTTTTTATTTTAATTATTACTTTGGGTAGGTAATGCATTTACTTCTTTGAAAAGTAACAGAATATACAAGATCTTTTATCCTCTGCCCTATCCTTCACCAGTCCAGTTTATGTCTCCAGAAGAGCCAGGATTACCATTTCCTTGTGACTCTTTCCAGACATATTTTAGTTCTACAGAGCGGGGTGGGGTGGGTGGATGGGTCTTCTCTCTTTTCACACAAATGCTGGCATCATAGATGTAGTTAAAAAAAATTTGTACATATTACCAAAAATAGTATCTTTGCATTTGGGTTTCATTTCTCTGTGCTTGCAAGTACTAACGCATTATCATATTTGATCTGCATAATTTACTGAAAGCTTACTATTTTCCTACAGAATTTCGGTCTAGTTTTCTCTACGGCTGTAATTTTCCTACTTGAAAATGCAATTATGAATTCTGCTAATACTGGAAAATACTGTCCACTCTATCCTTCCTTGCTTATAATATTGTTTTTGCTGTTTTGTCGTAAATCAATCATAAAATAATACTAATCATAAAATAATAATATTTTATGATTTATCAATCATAAAATAATAGTTGTTTAAATTTATAAAAAGTGGTTTTGAAATCAAGAGGAAAGGATAAAGGATAAAGAAAAACTCTACTACCTTAAGGGTAGCATCTATTAATACTTGAGCTTGTATTAGTCCAATTTTTTAATGCTTTTGGCTATTTGCATAATTTTCATGTTAGCTAGTAATTAATTATATGATACTTGCTGTTTTGTAACCTTCGATGTGATGATTTCCCTGTGTCATTAAATAGTCTTCTACCTGAGATACTTTTATCATGTAATATAAAGTGAATGTTTAATCAATATCCCGTTTGGTGGCAATTTGTTGTGGTGTAGAGGGTGGGTTTAGAACTTAAGTAGACATGAGTTTGAGTCTCTGGGGCAGCATTACCTAACTCAGTCCTGTGATGAGCACTAAATGAGGTAATATATATTTGGCATTTAGTGCATTGCTCGGCACATTGCAAGAGCTCAATCGATAATAGTAAACTACTGAGTCAGGGCATAGGAAAATTAAGAACTAGTAGCAGTATGTAATATGACAAATAAAATGAACTAGATCGGATCTACATCCTGATAAATCAGAGTGAGAAAGGGAAAGGTACAATGAGCAATGGAGGGAAAGAGGAAATATAGAGTGAGTACTTAGGGAGAAGGTGATTAGCAGTCCAGTAAGATCACAGTCATTGCTTGGCCTCCTTTTGATCTCCATGGTGCTCATTGAACAAGAGGAAACGGAGTGGACCTTGGGAAGGAGGTGTTGGGAGAGAACATCTCTTTTTTGGCGAGTATAAAAGATAAAAATGTAATTTAAATATTTTAACCGTTTGGCATATTTTCTTTTTTTTAAAGATTTTTAAAAAAATTTTTTTTAGTTGTTGATAGACCTTAATTTTATTTATATGTGGCGCTGAGGATCAAACCCAGTGCCTCACACATTTCCAGGCAAGTGCACTACTGCTGAGCCACAGCTCCAACCCTGGCATATTTTCTTTTACTTAAATATGTTTATATTTGAATCAGTTTCTGTTCTTTTTTGGTCAACAAGAAAACCTGAAAATCTCCCCATTAAATGAACTTGTATGTATTAATTTTAATAGCTGTATATCATTTTATTATGGTTGTGTGATTTGCTTAACCAATGTATGTTCATCTTAATTTCCTTTCATGATACAATTTTGTTTTAATAAACAAGCTGCCCTGTATAAGAAAATTATCTGTATTTACTGAGCTCTACAAAACCACAAACTTCTATATCCGAGAGGATATAATGGATAGCAGAGTAAAATACGTCTATTAATAACAGTACTGAGTTCTTCTTTAGAAAGTATTTGGTCCTTTAAGAAGTATAATAGCTCCCTGCTCCATCCCATTTTAGTTTTTTGTATTTATGTAATATAAAGAGTCAACCTTCTCTGGTTGCTAGGATTTTGATTCTTTCATTTAAAACTTAATTTTATTAATTTTTATCTTAAATTTTATTTAGCCACTTTTAAAATTTGTTCTAATTAGTTACATATAACAGAATGCATTTTGACACATCATACATAAATAGAGTATAACTGATCATTCTTCTGGTTGTACATGATGTAGAATTACACTGGCCATGTGATCATATATGCATGTAGGGTAATAATGTCAGATTCATTCTACTATCTTTTCTATTTTCATCCTCCCTCCCTTCCCTTCATTTCCCCCTTGTCTAATCCACTGAACTTCTATTCTTCCCTCCCCTGTTGTTCTGTGTTAGCATCTCCATTAACATTTGACCTTTGGAGTTTTGGGATTGGCTTATTTGTCTTAGCAAATTTGTCTTATTTGTCTTCAGATTCATCCATTCATCTAATATATCTTCATATATCCTGAAGATTGCAAAAGTCATAAATTCATTCTTTTTTTTAATGGCGGAGTAATATTCCATTGTTTATATATACCACATTTTCTTTATTTATTCATCTGTTGAAGGGCACCTAGGTTGGTTCCATAGTTTAGCTATTGTGAATTGAGCTGCTATAAACATTTACATGCCGGCATCACTGTAGTATGCTGATTTTAAGTCCTTTGTGTATACAAGGAATGCTATAGCAGGGTCAAATGGTGGTTCCATTCTAGTAATGGTTGCACCAATTGGCAATCCCACCAGCAGTGTATGAGTGTATCTTTTCCCCCACATCTTTGCCTGTATTTATTGTTGCTTGTATACTTGATACTTGCCATTTTGACTGGAGTGAGATGAAATCTTAGGGTAGTTTTAATTTGCATCTCTCTGATTGCTAGAGATGTTGAACACTTTTTCATATATTTGTTCATTGATTGTATTTCTTCTGTGAATCATCTGTTCAATTCCTTAGCCCATTTATTGAGTTATTTTTTTTCTTGGTTTTTTGAGTTCTTTATATATCCTGAAGATTAATGCTCCGAGTTGTTTATTATTTAACTACTTCTTCTTAACGATCAATTGCTTCACCTTCCTTTATTCTTTCATTTGAAAACAACATAACAGCAAAATAACAACATAACAGCTCATTTTGACCTTTAATTGGCTTTCCTTTAGATCAGTGAGAGATATAGATATAGGGTGGTAGTTTTTGTAAGTTCATAACCCACTTGAATCTAATGTATGAAATATGGTATGTCAAGAGCTTTGTAATGTTTTGAACAACCAATAAAAAAAATAAAAAAAAAAAGAAAAAGTCAAATACAGAAGTTGGAGGTCTGGGTTTGTATCTGTCTCAGATGCTCCCACTTCAGCCACCTTCCTCATTTCTGTTCATTTTAAGGATAGCTTATATAGTGACTCAGACTTGGAAGACCCGTCGGTCAGCCTTCCTAGACTGTAATTCTCCAGTCATATAACAGAATTAACTTACTGAAATGATGTCAGTGCTTTCTCTTTTATTGTACATTCCTGCTTTTGTGGTTTAGATATTATTTGCTCTGATATTTAGGATTCTAGTCATATCTTAAATTAAATGGATGTTTAAATTTGGGAAACATAACTGAATCCAAATCTCTTTTTTCTCTTATATTGTAGTATGTAGTTATTGTAGATATTAATTGTGATCCCTTTCATTCTCATTTAAGCCATTCATATTAAGTTATCCTTTAATAGCTCAGTTAATGAATTTAGAGTTAGAATAAAAACCGAAATCTTCAAATAACTAATTAGAAATTTAAATTAATCATTTTAAAATTTGTTTACTATCCAGATGTATTGTCTCTTCTTTCTCTTTTATAATCTAGCCTAATTCCACATCGTTTGACTTGTTAGTCTAAATTTCATTTCTCTTGTATTTCAGAAGACTGTATTGCATCATTTTCTGAAGAATTACGTAGCTTCCGTGACTCACTAATAACCATTGTTGTTATTGTCGATGTTATTGTTGTGGCTTCCTACTCCTCTCCAGCTAAAACAAAATTCCTTTGTGTTCAAAGGAAGCAAAGAAGGAAAAGAGTAGCATGAGGTCCCACTTCACATAAAGATTATTACCAATATATTGTGGAGTCATTAGCAATTAGTTATATGCATTCTTTTCAGGTTTTTGAGTTATTAGACCAATACCAGTTGATTCTTTCCAAATCACAGACTGCTCCTGAAGTTTCATTGAATGTTACCTTAAGTTTTATATTCTTAGGATTATTGTAATATTTATTCACAGGAATTATAGTGATGTTACTAACAAAATGCTCTTTTTATTAACTCTGACACACCATTTCAATTTATAACCTTTAGTTATTTATAATAATTTATTATGAAGATTCTAAGTATATACTTGTAATCAATCTAACCATGCCTATCATTCATCTTTTACAGAGGAAACTTAGAGCCTGTATTTTATTGACCTCTTTTGTCTCTTTCAACAGATAATTAACCTGAAATTTAGTAGATGTTCCTTAAATTTATTTTACTGTTGTCTTTGATTTTCTTAAATAAATATGTATATTTGGCATGTTTTTCAGTATAGCAAGTTTCATTTCTGTACTTCTGGGTGTTCTGAAACATACTATCTCTTTGACTGGCCTTTCTTTTAGGTTGTGCCCTTTTCATTTTGTGATCATTTGACAAGTCTCTTTTGGGGTGATTTCCATGAAGGTCTTGCCTGGTGATTGCAGGGAGCTCTTGTCTGTAGTTGGATACTTAACTTGCTGGTTTTTTGGAAGTTGTACTTTTGTGTGGTCTTGGTTGTTGTGTTAACATGTTTCTGGCATTTTCTTTAAGAGCTGCTGGGAGTTTTGACTTTTTTCTTGTTTCACAGTTAAATAAAATTCTCTGGTAATTCTTGAGTGGCAGAATGCTATTAAATATCATTATTGCTGGGTGTGGTGTTGTGCTCCTGTAATCCTAGCAGCTCAAGAGGCTGAGTCAGGAGGATTGCAAGTTCAAAGCCAGCCTTAGCAACTTAGTGAGATCCTGCTTCCAAATAAAAAATAAAATAGGCTGGGAGTGTGGCTCAGTAAGTGCCCCTGGGATTGTACCCTCTCACGCAAATCATCATTGTCTCCTCACACTAGTCTTTTGACACTCAGAATAATAAATATATAGCTCAAAATGTTATCTTGAATAAACCAACTCTCTTATTCTTGAGATAAGTCAATATCTTAATATTGACTTTTCTCTTGGGTTAAAAGAGACTTTTCTTTAATAACTTAAGAATAAAAATTCTTTCCATATTAAGTTATGGAGTAGAGTTCACTGGTTCATTTGTTCATTCCTTTACTACTGTGCTATAGAATATATCATTAGTTCTCCCACTAGGAACTCTGAGAAATGAGGTCAGGAGAGGAATTGGGTTAGCTGGTCTGAGTAGCCCCTCATGTAGAAACTACCGTATAGGGATACATCAGGGATCCTTGTTGTGTATTCCAAAGGTGTTTTCCAACATGCCAAGCAACCAGGATACCAGAGTCTTTGAAACCTGAAGTATACTTTTGTTCATTGAATGTGGACAGGGGAAACTCTGCAGCAAATGAGGGTAAGAGCCTTGGAGATGTCTTTTTTGACACTTTCTATACTTTATTTCTGCATCATGTTCACATTCTCCTGTTTATCTTGAGCGAATAATTTCTGTGCCCTAATTTCCTGTTCTATTATGTGGCTGGTTGATCTCTCATTCAAGAGACTGCCCCCCCCTCCCCGATTTGGTTGAAGTTTTCAGAAGTGGACAGATTAGGAGATTAAGTTATTTATTTTATATGATGTTCCTGTGTTTGTTACTGATAGCTGATAACTTGCTATAACTGAAAAACAATTCTATATGCCATGAATTGTACTCTCAACTCATTCTTAACACTTATTGTTATAAGATCTTATTATTAGAGTGGTTCTTAACACATTGTCTCTTATTACTACAGTTGCAGAAGCACATAAACAAAGTATAGTATATCTTCACAGTATGTGTATTTTGCCATAAAAGAAATAGTTAGGCCTTGCTATATACTATAATATAGATGAATCTTGAAAATACTTGTCCCAAGTAAAAAATTAGAAACACAAGACTCCAAATTGTGTGGTTCTTTTTATATATGAAATATTTAAAATAGAGAAGTCCCACAGGGACAGTGACTAGAGTGTTGATTGCCAGGAGCTAGGGGAAGTTGGGAATGGGGACTGACTGCTTAATGGAAACAGGACTCTTTTTGGGGAGTAGTAAAAGTGTTGCAGAATTAGATAATGATATTGGTTGCAGTGTTGTGAATATACTAAAAACCACTGAATTGTCACAATTTAAGATGGTTTAAATGGTGAATTTATGTTACATGAATTTTATCTCAATTATAAAGTAAATGTGCATGTTAGTTGGAGTGGTTCATGAATTAAGTACTTGGTGTTTCTTGGTGCTAAAGTAGGTTGGCATTTTATGTGCTGTGTTAAATGGGTAGGCACCTGCATGTAGGAGGAGTCCTGTCATTAAGAGAAGCATGTGCTTGTCCAGTGTCTTCCTAATTCATGGATAGTGTCTTGGGAATCTCCTTCACATCCTCATTATCTGTGGGAATCCAAGGACTTTGGTTAATGTGCTTAACCATTTCCAGTCTCTTTCATAATCTGTTAGACACTATCTTTAACCCAAACTGTATTGAAAATCTGCTGTCTTCCTTTTCAGACACTCAGTTCCTAGTTTGTTGACTAGGAGGAAATAACAAGCCTTATATTTTGAGATTCTCCAGTATAAACAGTTATAAATGTCTGAATTAAAGTTCTACTAAAGGGAACAGACTGTGGAGGCAGTTGACTGGTACGCCAACCACGTTCTTCCTCATATAATCTCTTCCCAGATTATTTTCTTCTCTGAGCTGAGGCTTTATCAGCAGGAATTCATGACTCTTAATGTCACATCCAATGCTTACCTCTGCATTACATTAGAGTGAAAAAGAAAACTTCATGGGATGACATAAGTTTCATCGAGTGTACCTTGGTGATTTAAGGAGACAGAATGAATCAAATTTATAGCAAGAAATGTGAGCTCCTTTTCTCCTCTACTAATGGGAAATAGGATCACAGGGAACAAGTGGAGGTAGAACATTGCGTCTTGAACCTAGCAGCTCTTAGTCTTCAAATTAAAAAGGAGCATCTGGCTAGTCTGCTGCAAATCTTTGGGTTTTAGTGAATGGTCAGCTGGCAAAGCAGTATTTTATGTCCTTCTTCCACTCTTCTCCAGGTCTGTGAAGTGCTATGGCCAGGTACTATAAACCTCAACCACTAGTATCAGACTGTCAGTAATCAGCATGCCAAAATGCAGTTCCTTGTTACATGACAAGTAGGGAAAACATATGGCAGGCAGGTGGTGGTGGCAGGATCATTATCAGCTCACAGTGAGATTGGCAGTTCATTTGCAGATAGTGATGCCCACCTGCCATGGCAGTAGTACACCACTGGGCACCCGGAAGCCCTCATGATGTGTCCTTCTAACAGTGCGTAGCCTGTCCTGTATGATCCTACTGGCTGCCAGGCACTAGTGAACCAGCCGCAACCATGGCCTCATCATGGGAACTATCATGATGAAATAGATGTTCAGTGTTAAAGACTCTCATTGTGAGCAGGCCACTGATTTGTTTTTGTTGTTCGTTTTCTTGTTTTGTTTTTAGAGGTAGATTTTCTCTTTGCATATTTACTTCAGCTTGCCCTATTGTGTTTTTTTAAGTTCGTCTTTCCCTTTACAAATGTAATTAAAAGTTTTTAGATCTTATCAGAAAAACATGATGTGAAAAATTGTATGCCCTATATTTAAACCTTCAAAGATAAGCCCTTCTAACAATGTCAAGTATAATCCTATAGAGTCTGTCCCTTAATTTTGTCCCTCCAAATAGAATTATATGATATATATCATTGTGCATTGGCTTTTTGATCTGGACATCTCAAATCCAAAGCAGATTGTATAGATCTTCATTGTTTTCAACAGCTTTGTTGTATTTATTGAGAATTGCTAGTAATTTACTGTGGGAAAAATGGACAGGGTTTCTGCTACCATGGAACTCTAGGTCTAGATTCAGCTTATAATTTTACGTTTTTGTTAGATTATCATCAGTGCCAACAACACAGTACAGTACTTTATATGCATCTTTATTTTAATAGACTAAATTTCTAGAAATGAAATTGCTAGGTCAAAGGGCATTCACGTATTAAATGTTAGCAGAATTGCCACCTTGACCTTCAGAGGGTTGCAATAATTTATGTTCCTGACAATTGCAGAAGATATCACTTAGAGAAGTCCATGAAAACCGTAGGTTTATTAGACAAAAGCAGAGGTGGAAATGATTAAATTCAGCAGCTAACTAGATAAAGGTGGGGAAATTGCTATGGAATGTACTGGAAGTTCTCAAAAGATAGATCTATAGGTGAAAGATCTTTAAGGGATTCCTCAAACATGTAAGATGTGACAAGGCACATGACATCAAAAGAAATGGACAATGTAATAGAAAATCAGAACAACAAAATTTTTGTATCTCCCTTTTAAAGGTGCCTCTTAGAAGTGATAAAGAAGGTGGATTTAGGCAAACTTGTGGTACCTAGGCATAAAACTTGTGCCTTAGTGTATTGACTCTTTAGAAATTAGGATTTTTTCCACTATATTACTGGGGACTGAACCCTGGCATGTTTTACCACTAAACTACATTCCCGGTCCTTTTTTATTTTGAGACAATTGATATTAAGTTGCTGAGGATCTTGCTAAATTGCCAAGGCTGGCCTGGAACTAGTGATCCTCCTGCCTTGAAAGTAGGAAAATAGACTAAGGTGTTTCATAGCCTGAGAAAGGTAGATTATTTTGTCTTATATGACTACCTTTGATCTTTCTTCTTTTGTTAATCAGTTATTGAAAATGACTTCTAATTATTAATTGCCTTTGGGAAACCATCTGTTTTCCTGGGAATGTGATGATACTGTCTCTCAGGCAAAAAGAGATTTAGGAATTGACTGAATTTGGGCTCATAATTGCTTGGCCTCTGTTGTTGATTTATGGAATGTGTGATTGGTACAGCCTAGTGTGTGTGTGCGTGTATGTAAACAGGCACAACATAAAATTCACCTTGTTAATAGTTTTAAATGTACACATTGTTGTGCACTTATGACTGTCCGTTTCCAGAACATTTTCATCTTCCAGACCCAAAACTCTGTATGTGTTAAATATTTAAATCTCCCTCCAGCCCCTGGCAACCTCCATTTAGCTTTCTCTGTGATTTTTGACTGCTTGCTATCTCATTAGGTAGTATCATTTGGCGTTATTTTTTGTTTTTAACTTTTTAAAAAATTATAGACGGACATAAACCTTTATTTTATTTCTTTATGAGGTGCTGAGTATCAAACCCAGTGCCTCACATTTTGCTAGGCAAGTGCTCTTCCACTGAGCTACAACCCCAACTCTCTCTCTAACTTTCTTTTTGTAAATAAATCTTTTCTGTGACTAGCTTGTTTCATTTATCACAATGTCCTGGAGGGCATCCACATTGTAGTGTGTCAGAATTTCCTTCCTTTAAGGCTGAATAATATTCCCACATATGTGTATGCAGTTTGTTTATCCATTCATCCATTGAGGGGCACTTTCATTACTTCCATTCTTTGATTGCTATGAATAAATTATGCTGTGAACATGGGTATTCAGATTTCTCTGAGACCCTTTTTTCCATTCAGTTGATATATACCGAGAAGTGGAAGTGCTGCATCATATGGTAATTCTATTTTTAATTTTTTGAGGAATTTAAGCAGTATTTTTACTTCATGTATCTGATAACTTAGGTTGGAAAAACATGCACTGTGGGACTGGAAGAAGCCTTCTTCTTTGTTTACATACATGCATTGAGCTAGCGTATTTCATAAATTTACTGTTTGAGATGCAGATGCTATATTTGACTGACACTTATCCTCCATTGCTACCTACCCAATTTCCAAATATTTGTGCACAGTTTTTTAAATAGTGGCTATAGGTCAAGAGAACTGAATTTGATAGAGGGCACAGATTTGGTGCAGGATGGTCTTCAATCAGTGGTTGTGTAGCTAGACCTTGAACTTAAGTGGTTCTGCTCCGTGCACATTGTGTCTTCAATCAGGGAGCTTAAACTCATTTAGTAGGCTCTGTCTTCAGTGTGAGATGGGGAAAAGGGTGGTAAATGCACCAAGAAAGGCCCACGTGGGGCTGTGTACATAGCTCAGTGGTAGTGCACTTGTTTACCATGTGCAGTGCTTTGGGTTAGATCCTCAGCACCACAAACAAAAAAGGAGAGCAAGGCCTATATTTTTGGCACTTGATTATTTTGGAAGGTTTACTTAGCCACAAGACAGAAAATAATTAAGATACAAAGTGGTGTATTGTTGGGCTATTTTCTCTTTGTATATTGGAAGGCATCCTAAAGAATAGTTAAATTTCTCCTTTGAATCATGATATACTTCCTTGAGGCCATTGCACCTTTTTTAACTTTGGTCTCTCTCTTTCTCTCTCTCTTTTTTTTTATTGATTTTTTAAAAAAAATATATGACAGCAGAGTGCATTACTTCACATTACACATATAGAGCACATTTTTTTCATATCTCTGGTTGTATAAAGGCCCTGGTTTGAATCCCCAGCAACACCACCAAAAGAAGAAAAAAAAAAAAAAGAACTTTGGTCTGTAGTTAACTTAACCTGAATGCACGTTTCTCTTGTCTGAGTAACTTCTAGGTGCCAGCTTGTGGGAAGCTAGAGAAAACTGAATGCTCTGTGGTGTGTCCAATCCAGGGTGATTTTCCATGCTGACATTGCTCACCCAAGTAGAACCCAGCCTCCAGAGAAACAGGAATTTATGGAAACTCTTGGCAGGGTGAATACTTTAGTCTCCACATTTATTGCTAAGATCCCTCATTTGGCTTTTTGGGGAATAGAGACATCCCAAAACTTCAGAGACTGTCATACAATTACAAAGCAAATGTAATGTAACCTTTTGTTTTTATCCTCCCCCTTCAGTAATTCTTCTTACAAGCCATTAAGCAAATCCTCTTTATTCATATCCCTGAGCCCTATCCTCTTAGTTTTATTATTGCTGCTGTTTTAAAGACTGGGTGACATTGTGTGTTTTCTCTACAATATAAGTATCTCCATGTTTTCGTGCTGCTTGTGGCTGAAACTCCTCCAGGGAGACTTCTGAAGGAAGAGATTTAATTTCCCCTGACTGCTGATGACCTTGGGAATTTTGGGCACAGATGACTTTGATTGACACTTGTATAGAAGAGAAAAAGACCCGCCCTCAACTTGCATCCACTGGAGGAAGGCAAATGAAAGATGGGAGCTCTGGTGAGGCAAAAAAAGGGACATGCAAGGGGGAAAGTTTCTTTTAGTACCTCTGAGACCTTCTGGCTTTCTTCCTCGGGATAAGGAATACAGTACTAAAAGTAGGTATTGGTATGGGCTATGCAAATGATATAATAATAAGATAATGTCAGAACATTAACAAAAGTGTAGATTATACTCTTTAAATACATTAGTAAGATTATAAGGATTTAAGAACCAAGAGATTTAATGCAAAATGGTGGCAGCTGTAAAGTTATTTCAGGTAGTGATCTCCGTTTTTTTCTTGAGGTCCCCATCAGATTTAAAATATTTTCAATTATCAAAACTGTATTTCCCTATTGATTTTTATATGTGCCTATAATTTGCCTCCATGCGAAAACAGAACAGTATATTTTCAGATAATTTTAATGTTATATTTGTTGTTGGGTAGTTATCACTACTTCTAGAATCTTTGCCAATCTCAAATGGCCCCTTACATAAAATGTTTTAATGTATATTTTTGGATCTTGCATTTGTGAATGCTTCTAATTAAATATTTACTGAACTGAAGGTATATCAGGGAGCACTTAAATGAATGCCTAATGTCAGATAGAGACTCTTAATGTCTCCTCACAGTGTATTTTACCTCTCCCCTCAAAACAGATAAAAGCATCTGCCCTTTGGGATGGAGGGGCCAGGCAGGATATTCCTTTTGTTTGAAATACATGAAATAAGAAAGCAGTTTGACCCTGTGTTTACAAAGGTTTGTAAGCACATAGGTTAACCTTCCATTGATGAAAATGAAATGTGCTTAAAATAGTTCAGTGTGGAGGAGGTGGGAAGGGTGATTGTAGATGGAGAGAGCAGCATAAATACATGTGAATAAACAACCAGCCTTAGTATCTAATTACAATGATTTGGAAGTGGGTGTGCCAGAATACATCAACCTAAAAAATCTAGGTTGGATTGGAGAGAGAGCCTGGGAACAGGGTTTATGTCCCTGTTCTATGCCTTGCAGTGTAAATGAGAAAACAAATGTATAGGTTGTTTTTTTTTTTTTTTGGTTTTGTTTTGCAAATGTATCTGTAGAGGTTGTTTTACTTTAAGAAATATTGGAGCTCATAGATATCTAAATGGAACAAATAAATTTCAACTTTTTATAATTATAGAAGTTTTTTACAGTTATAAAAGTTCATAAAAATAATTAGTTCACATCTATCAATTGATCATTTTCTTTTAAATAATGTTCACATTCAACAGAAGCCTTTACTGTTAACTAAAAAAAAAAAAAAAAATCAGATAGTTCTTTGAAATGAGTTTTTGGCAGTCATACAGTCACCATCTATCCATTATGGTAAATTTCATCACTGAGGTGAAGAATCCTAGAATTGTGTTGGAAATTGTGAATTAATTTAAAAATCCAGAATGAGTCATGGAGAAGTATTTTTATCAAACTATTGAACAGAACATATCTTAACATGTGTGGCTTGGAGTACTTAAGCCATGCTTGGTCCAAACTGAAGAGACACACTGGATACTGAAGACTTGGTACCAAAAGGAAAAAAGAAGAAGAAAGAAAAAGTCTGTAGTATTGGTTTAATATCTAAATGGTGAGAATTTGCAAATTTTGAAATATATAAGAAATAGGATTAAAATAAATTTCACCCATTTTTATTTTTTATGCTACTATTTTAAATGTGAACGTTCAGATATGATTTGTGATTCATTAAATTTTTGTCATATAATGCTTGTGGAGAAGCAGTTAAGTTTGACATTATCTCCTGAGAGTTGATTAGCTTCCCGGGTGCTTGCATCTGAATAAGTTACTTAGGGGAGGTGAGCTGAGAGCATGTCCAGAGATAGGACCATTAGGCTGGCTTCATCAGTAGTAATTTATTTTGAAGGTCTTGCCTACCTAGAGAATGGGTGATTGATGTGTGTTTCAAACTTTTAAAAATATTTACATTCAAATTTTTAGGATATACTGAGGAGTATAATGTGTTTAAGGTCCTATTAAGTCCAAAGCAAATGGAAACTTGGCCTCTCTTTGTTCATTGTCTTCCTCATTTAATAAAGCCAGAAGTATCCTGCCCTAAATATTTCTAGTTAACCTACTAATTGATATGGTTCACAAAACTCCATTTAATTATCTTTGGTAAATAAAATATCCAGTAAATGTACCTGCAAAATTAATCCATAAAATATCTAAATAAATACTAAATAGTGTGTCATTCTTTAAAATAATCCCTACTTATCTCTAAGTTGGGATGAATATGTATGAGGTACATATTCTTGTTTGCTGTGATTCCTTAAGGAGAAAAGTACATTTAATTGAGTCTCTCTGCCTAATGATTTCAGGAGTCTAATGATTTAAGTCAACATGTATCTTTTTATGCATATATGTGTGTGTAGGCGTATTTATTTATTTATCTCATATATACTTATTTAGCATATACTCTGTACCAGGCACTGTTCTAAGAAAATCAGTACATGCTTATCTAAAAATAAATAGCACTTGAATCGAGCTCACTGTGAGTCATGCCCTGTTCTAAATGCCTTATGTATATTAATGCTTTTCTTCCTAGCACAGTGAGATGGGCATAGTTGACTATGTGAAATGGAAGCACAGAGATGGTAGGTAACTTTTCCAAGTTCACACAGTTACCTCTGTAGGATTGCTGGGAACCAAACCCTGCAGGCTGGCTGTGCCAGCATATCTGGGCTGTGTAAACTCTTTTGTTTTACTTACTCTTGTTTCCAGGTAGCATCATTTGGATTTAGGCCCAGATGGCATTGGCTTCTCTGTATCAGTTGTGTATAGAGGCTTTTCATAACTACCTGAAAATTCTGTCATGAGAGTGGGGTCATAAAAGAGCTTATTTCTAAAGGCAAAGTATTTATTACTGTTCTTTGTGAATTTATGATTGGCTGTGTGGAATCATGGGTGGGATTATGGGGTAATTATGCAAAACAGCCTCACATAACAGCTCTATTTATATTAAAACTAAACCCAGGCTGGGACCTGGAAATATTGTGTTTAGGTGGTTGTTTTTTCCCTACCTCATTTTCAGTGCTTAGGTAGATCACATTTTGGCATTTCATTATCATCAGCATCAAATTCTGTGAAGTTCTTTGATAGTTTGATATTTTTCTACTCACTATTCATATGAAGAACATTCTTAGATGCTCAGAACTTATGTGTAGTGTAAAGCAGTTTGATCATGCTAAACTGCTATCAGACCTTACAAGAGACTAAGATATAAATTTAGTCTTAAGTTACCATATTAGTTCCTCCGAAGGGTTCGTGAAATTGCTTTCAAAGAACAGCCTACAATTGGATGGAATCTGACTGCCTACTACACAACTTTTTTTTTTTTTTAACCTCTGAGAACCTCTTTGAGAAACAATTTAAAGAGAAATTATGTATATTTTGCTAGCTTCATTTTTTATGGTACTTGCTTTTATTAAGCATTAGAGCTTCATCACTGTTTCAAAATATTTTTCCTGCCCCCGTTCCCCACCACTACACCCAAAGTTGAAATAAATGTGTTTTTTTCTTTTATAAAACAGAATGGTCACCAAGTTGACAGGTGTTCCTTAAAGCACCTAATCTTCTCATTTCAAAGAGTTATGTTATGTTTGTTTACGTTTCAAAGAGTTATGTTTCAAAGAGTTCCTTATTATGTGTGTGCATTATGCAACAAATATTTACTGCATATCCAGCTACTACTTCACAAACCCTATGCCACATCTTTCCATGAATAAAAGACGTGGTCTTCCTGCTCATGGTGCTTGCAGTCTGTGTGTTCCAACTCATTGATTAATGTAAGGTGGGAATTACAAAGGTTTAAAAAAGTACAACATAATACACCGTGTCTGGTTAAGATATCTTTTAGAGTTCTAGACTTAAATGATGTTACAAAGATCCAATATGGAGATCTCATTTTTCAGGTGAAGCTGAACTAAGATGCAAGATGTTACATGACTCATGTATAAGAGAGTGACAGATAGAACCAAGCAAGAGCCTAGGGCTCCTTGTTCTCCTGGCTATAAAGAGACTTTGGATTGATCAAGTAGCCTTTTTGTCACATATATGCAGATTACATCATATCAGGTATATCTTTTACTAAAAAGGGAGGACCATATCTGTATTAATTAGTTTATCCTCTTTTAACTCATGCCATTTCAAATGTTCCCTGCAGGCCTAAAATTCAGGTTATCATTTATTCAGACAGACATTGCTAAGATCTCCAGCCGTTTTAATTGAAACTGTTTAAATTGTGGCTTTTTCAAGTGATTGACAGGTCAGTGATGAGTATCTAGTGATGAAAAACTCCAAGGTAGAGGAACAGATCTCAGAATCCACAGGAGAGGGACATAAATGCTAATTACACATTGACTTTAATTCCTGGTTTGTCATAGTTGCCTGCAGGTGTGTATCTTGGCTGTGGGCTCTTCTTAGGGCCTCATTTGTATTTGAGATTTTCTTTAATAATATTGCCTCCACAAAGAGCTCTTTAATCTCTGACTTATTTGCAATTCTCTTTCTTTAGATACAAGGAATAATTAATTGACCAATGAATGTGTTTGTTGTTTCTTTTGTTAATTGAAGATTAAAGTGGAGTTTTTTGTTGTTTGCTTGTTTTTTTTTTTTTTTTTTTTTTAAGTATTTATTTTTTAGTTATCGGCGGACACAACATCTTTGTATGTGGTGCTGAGGATCGAACCCGGGCCGCACGCATGCCAGGCGAGCGCACTACCGCTTGAGCCACATCCCCAGCCCGCTTGTTTGGTTTTGTTTTTGTTTTTTCCCATGAATTTCCCTGGAAGACAGTTTGGGGCTGGCATTTCAGATTGACTTTCTGCCCTGGAAGATACACAGATGCTAATGTCTACTACCCATCCTATCTACCACCACCCATGTGGCCTTCTTTGGGTAGAGAGCGAATGTTTCTCTGTGGTGTTTCTGTGCTGGATAGCTGCTGTCGGCCCCTGTGCATGCCTTGGCACTGGCAGATGCAGGGTCACCTTGAGATTTACTTAGTTTATTTTCAAACAAGGATTTTTCCCCCCTCTGCTAATAGAATTGAGGGCTTGAGATTGTTAGATGAATTGTACAAGGATATGTGGACTTTGCTCATCTCCACATATTTATTAAATTCCCACTGAATGTGCAAATTGGACGGACCATAGGCTATGACTGTGCCCTATTTAAATTTGGCCCTGAGATATTTTACATGCCTTGCTTAGCTCATGCTTAAGATTTTGTATTTGGTGTCTGCCATGACTCGATAATCCTGTTGCTTTTCTGGCCTCTTCTTACTTCTGTAGGCTAACTGTAGGACCTTGGAATTTTGAAGCATTGTCCTTTTCCCAAACTTCCATGTTCATTTTAAAAATAAGTTTGTAAAAGGAAGATAGCATTCGAGGATTTAAAGGGTCAAGTGAGCAATGTGGCTGAACTTGATGCTTATGTAGCACAACTTTAGGCAGATTGGTGAGAAGTGGGATGGAATTAGAAAAGGATTCTGGATGAAGGCTCAGGCTGTTTGTTCTCAGGTGTGTCTTCAGTGTATGTCTGTCTCGGCTATGACCCAAGCCAAACATCAAGGCATACTCCATATGTTTGCTATTAATACTATATACTGATTTCTTTTGATTCATGTTTATCTTTAAAAATATTTCATAAGGAGGGGTTGGGGTTGTGGCTCAGTGGTAGAGCTCTTGCCTAGCATGTTCGAGCCACTGGGTTTGATCCTCAGCACTGCATTAAAAATAAATAAATAAAATAAAGATATTGTGTCCATCTGCATCTAAAAATATATATTAAATTAAAAAAGATTTCATAAGGAAAAAGTATTGTCTACTTTGTCTACATCTGTTTATTTAGTATATACTAGTAGCAAACAGTTTTTCCATTTTATGCCCCTAACTTCTTATCTGTACACACATCCTTTATTAACTTAAGACCTGAACAATCTTCTAGTTCGTTCTGACCTAACCCACCCCCATCCAAAACTTCCGTTGGATTTGCTGTGGTGTTTTGATTAATACACTATGAAACAATTCTAAGCATCTTTGTAATGGTCATCTTGTCTCTTCCTCCTCCTACTCTTTTTTCTCCTCCTCCTCCTCCTCCTCCGGTACCAGGGATTGAACTCAGGTGCACTCTAAACACTGAACCACATCCCCAGCCTTATTTTGTATTTTATTTAGAGACAGGGTCTCACTGAGTTGTTTAGTGCCTCATTATTGTTGAGGCTGGCTTTAAACTGGTGATCCTCCTGTCTCCGCCTCCAGAGCCACTTCGCCCAGCTGTTGTTCTTAATAGTTCTTAATCTGGTCCATGAAAAGGTATGGCACTATGAAATTATATGTAGTTTTCCTGGAGCCAGGTCATATATCTAAATGCAGATCTTCAAAAGTTGTATGACAATCTAAAAGATTGAAGAACTACTTTAGTATAGTGTCTTGCAAGTCAGGCAGGAATGTAGCAGACCTCTTTTCTGTCAAGGAGAATTTCTATGGGGTTTCAAGTGCTCATATAGTCAGTCATCTTTCCTCTTTTGTTTTTCATCTTTTTTCTTTTTTAAAATGGACTTTATCCATTTTTCCAGAAGTTTTACATTTACAGCAAAATTGAGCAGAAAATACAGATTTCCCATATGCCCTTATCCTCCATATATGAACAGTGTACAACACCAGAGATGAATATTTGTTAGTACTAATGAACCTACATTGATGCATCAGTATCTCCCCAGGTCCATAGGCTTCATGCTTGGTATTGTAACTTCTGTGGAGTTTGACAAATGTATAATAGAATGTATTCACCATTGTAGTATCACAGGGAATAGTTTCATTGCCCTAAAAATACCCTGTGCTCTACCCATTTATCCTTCCTTCTCCCATCCCCTAGCTACCACTGATCTTTTTTTTTTTTTTTTAAGAGAGAATTTATATATGTATATTTTAGTTTTCGGTGGACACAACATCTTTCTTTTATTTTTACGTGGTGCTGAGGATCGAACCCAGCGCCCCATGCATGCCAAGAGAGTGCTCTACCACTTGAGCCATATCCCCAGCCCCACCACTGATCTTTTGACTTACTAGATTCCTCTTTTCTATGTCATATAGTTAGAATCATACTGTAGAAAACTTTTTCAGATTGACTTCTGTTACTTAGTAATAATATATGAGATTCCTCAATGAGTATGTATGGCTCAGTAGCTCATTGCTTTTTAGTACCGGATAATATGCCATTGTCTGGAGGTACCACAATTTATCTATTCATCTATAGGAGAACATCTTGGATGTATGTAAATTTGACAAGTTATAAACAAAACTGCTGTTAACATCCCTGTACAGATTTTTATATAGACGAATTTTCAGCTCCTTTGGGTGAATTTCCAAGGAGCACCATATTCCTGGATAGAATAGTAAGGGTATGCTTAGTTTTGTGAGAAACCACCAAACTATATTCCTGAGGGGCTCTAACCATTTTGCATTTTGCATTCCCACCAGAAGTAAATGAGATTTTCTATTGCTTTATATCCTTATAAAACATTTGTTGCCAGTGATCTGCATTTTGGTCATTCTAACAAGTGTGTAGTGATATTTCATTGCTTAAATTGGCAATTCCCTAAAGACATATGATATGGAGCATCTTTTCCCATGCTTACTTGTCATCTGTATGTCATCTTTGGTGAGCCATTCAGATCTTTTGCATTTTTTAATCAGGTTGTTTTCTTACTGTTGAGTTTTAAGAGTTCTTTGAATATTTTGGATAACTATCCCTTATGAAATATGTCTTTTGCAAATACTTCAGTCTGTTATCTAGATTTTTTTGTTGTTGTTAAATTTTTTTTGAAAGATCTTAAATCCATCAAATTAAAGTGTGAGTTGATCTTTCACCATTGTACAAGCATTTGTGGCCACTAATAAGCTGGGCTACGGACTTCTAACCCTAATTTCTTGATTCTTTATTTCCAGGTCAATGTGACAGTGGACTACATTAGACCAGCCAGCCCAGCCACAGAGACAGTTCCTGCCTTTTCAGAACGGACCTGTGCCACTGTCACCATTGGAGGAATGTGAGTGTTCTGGCTGGCATATTCTCAGCTTGTGTCTCAAGTAGCTAGGAGTTCTCTGATCAATCAGATCTCTCCTTCCTTTGGCTCTGCTTAACCCAGTGGTTTATAATTATGTGCCTGTGTAGCACTTTATATTTGCAAAGTACTTTACAATCACTCCTTAGTTATAATCATATACTTTCATTATTGTTGTTAAAGATTTATTGGGCTCTGTGTAAAGTATCAAGCTGGCCCTAGGTACTGTCCAAAATTGGTTTATGAAATCAAATTGTAGTCATCGGAAAAAAAAGGAGAGGTTAATGGGACATGTTTCTTTGTATAATGGTATAAAACCAGTAGATGCTAGAGTTGTAGTCTCTACCAGACTTGCTATCTCCTGGTTATATTCCAAGGTCTCTTGGTAGCCTGGTTGATGAACAGAATCTTTCAAGGGAGGAGGTATCTGACGGGGGAAAGAGGAAGGCTGCTGGGCCATGCTTCCACAATAAATATTAAAACAATCAGTCAGTCCCCAGTAGTAATTTTTACTTTGCATAAAATATACCAGCATGGTAATTGTTTCCTTCTCTATTTAACAGTCGTAAGTGTTGTTTGTTACCAAACTGGTATTTTTCTTTTCTTTTAAGGGGGCAGAGTGGAGGGGAAGAAAAGAATAGGTTTCTCATCAAAACAGAGATTGTCTTATTGAAGTCTAATGAAGGCCATTAGGAGAAATGCATCTAGGCTACAGCACTGCCTCTGAAAGGATGAGGATCTTGTAGCTATTTAGCTCCTAGAAACTCTCCTATCAAGCAGGAGGCTCTTTCCCCTCATCTTGATTTCACATTTGGAAATGACTATTTTTAGCCAGTACCTGCTCCTGTATTTATTAATGTCGTTAATGTTCACACAACAACCAGAGCTTTCATTTTTGCCAGGGGTGCATTATAGGCATTTGATCTCATTACCTTCCCACCATTACAGATGACAGACTTTGTGGGAAGCTGGTTTCTGATAAATCAGATAATATTTTTGTAATGTGAAACGGTAGGACAGGTTTTGGTTGTTATTCCATCTGTGTAACCTACAATAACGATCTATTACCAATTCCTCACCACTTCTTAGAAGCTGAATGCATGCTCCCAACTGGAGACAGCTGGAACGTTGGTATTCCCCTATAGTAAAAGTTTTATCATCGAAAGCAAGGAGTAATCTCCATAGATTACTGCTCTTCCTATGTAATTACTGGGGAAAACAGTCTTATATCTGTAAAAATGTACATGTTTATTTTTGGCAGATGGCCTCTGCCAGTGTTTATTTAACACACTATTGGAATGTATTATCTAATTTAGTTACCACCAAGGTACATTTTGAAAATTAGTTCACATGGCTTAATATCAGATATTCAAGGGAATGTTTTTTTGTGTGATGTGAGGGATTCTTAAGTTTTTAGGACAATTTGTGACAGCTGACTTAAAACCCCTTTTCCCAGTATAGTATTAAAGGTATGCTCTGTGGCATGAAACCTTGGGGTTCAAGTGTATTTGTTCTAACTTTGACTGATATTATTCCTTTTGCCTGTAAAAGGTATCTCTTTGATAGGCTGATTTCATTCCTTTGGATATATACCCAGAAGTGAGATTTCTAGATCCTATGGTAAATTTATTTTTAGTTCTTGAAGAGTCTCTGTATAGTTCTCCATAAAATGACTGTACTAGTTTACGTCCCCACCAACAGTGCCTGTTATCTCTCTTTACCATTATTACCAGCTTTTATTACTTTTTTTTTTTTTTTTTTTGTTAATGGCTAGTCTTCCTAGGATGGGTGATATCTCCTTGTGGTTTTCATTTGCATTTTCCTGTACTTCTTGGCTATCTGATGTCTTCTTTTGAGAAATTCCTGTTCAGATCACTTGCCTATTTTTAAGTTGGATTACTTGTTTTTTATTGTGAGTTTTTTGAGTTCTTTGTATATTCTGGATATTAAAATTTACTGTAGTATTGAAGCCATTCCTCCCTAAACTATTGTCTCCCTGAAAATAGGGAATTTTGTCTCCTTTATTCCCTATTATAGTACTAGTATCCAGTGCATGGTAGGAGCTCAATTAGTTGAATGTCTTAACTGTACTACAAAGAGTCCCTTTTCATGAAGCATAATAGGGGGTCCTTGGGTGTTTCATTAGTGGTTCTCTTTCTTTCTTTTTAAAAATCTGATCAGTACTATAACACCATACCTGATTGTCTTTCTCTTTTATTTGGTTATTGGAAGCTGAGGGGGATGGGGAGATTAAAGGTAGGCCACCCACCTCCAGCAAGTGGACCTAAGGGCATGTTTTTTGTATTGTAAATTGACTTTAGAGTTTCTATTTATTTATTTATTTTTGCCCAAATTTTAAGAATCTTTTTCCTGAGTTTATTTTTTAAAATCAAAATAATATTGTTGAAAGATGAGGTTTTAGTAAATAAGGATATCTGCTAAAAGTCAGCTACCTCACTTAATGGCTAGTTATTTTTAAAAACTGAGTAGGGAAGAAAATTTTTAAAGATATCTCTCAAATATTTTCATTTAAATGTAATAACATGTATTCAGATCTCTGACTTATGGCTGGCAAGGATCACCTGTTTGATATCCTAGTGAGCTACATAACTTGGCAAAAACACTAATTGTAAAACCTTATATTTTTGAAATTTACATCTCTCTCACCTGTTTGTCTCACTCTTATTTATTTTACAGCAATTTAAAAGCCATTTGTCTTTATTAAACCTTTATAAGGATGCAAGTGTTTTGTAAACATGTTTTTTTGTGTGCCTGTGTTTCAGTGATTAATGCAGTATTTAAGTACATAATAAAAATAACAGACACAACCAAAATAAACTAGGAATAAAGCAAATGGCTTATTGGGGGGGGTGGAACAAAGGGCACAGGTGTGGTGGAGTGGCTCTCAGTAACTGTAACATGGATCTGCCAGTATCATTTGTGTGGATCATTTAATGGAAGGGTTAGTTAAGAGAGCTTCTCTAGTATACATAGCTTCTCTGAAGGGTAGGCTTTGTTCAGACTTGTAGAAATGGTGTGGAATTAAGAAGTTCTGTCTAAATGGTGTCTGTACTAATCTATGGGCTTATATACCATACCTGTCCCACAACCTCCAGGCTTTCCACATCTGCATACTTCTCTGACTGGAAGACTTCCTCTGAAGTGATGATTCTAAAGGAATCAGAAGAAAGGGGCAGATGAGATGATGTCTCCCAGTGGGCTGTTTCAAAGCAGAGTTTTAGATGTATATCATACAAAGTGTGTGCATTGTCTGTCTCCTCAGTAGGGCACAGTATAATCCTGTGTTTCCTCTTGATGAGTGGGAGAGAGGCAAGGCTCAGGACCCTGTGGGGCCTTGCTAGTGTGACACTGCCTTCAGGAACCCATCTCTGCCCTCTGGGGAATCAATGGAAATAAGGTTCATCATTCCTCTGGTAGATTAAAATTTTTTTCTTGATTAACTTCACTGTGGAGTTGGCAAGAGTTGTTATCTGTTAATCAAAACAGTTTAAATAAAAAATAAAAAGATCAAACCTTGAGTGGTTTCTCATTCTCTGGCTCCGGGTTTGGGAATTACTTGATCCTTTTAGGCCCAGTTTGTGACATGAAGCTGTCAAGATGGCGCTTCCTGTTAATTACTTTTTATTGTATTTAAGACACTTAAATAACTCTTCTTGTGATTTAGTCTTCTATGTAATTAGCTGCAGTGATTAAAATCTCATTCTTCCGTTCTTGCCAGAGTCGTCTTGAGGAGTGAAATTTTCTGGGGTGACCTTTCCCTGTGCTGGACTTCCCAATTACTTTGCGTTCCAATTTGGCAAACCCATATAATCTATTAACTTGCTGCTCTTGTCTTTCAAAGAAAAAAAGCATCAGAGGAAAATTTGTTCACATTTAGAAAAAGGCATCTACAAAGTATAACTACAGTCAAGCTTCACACATAACATATCTCCATCCCCATCTCCCCACCTTCATCGCTGGAAAACTGTCACATATCCAGAAGATACAGTGACACTAAGCCATTTCCCCCCCCCACACACACACACACAAATGATGTGAAGTTTTCATAGTGGTAGGAATCAACATATTTGGCCTATTTTGGAAAAGTTCAAAGAATGGAACAGAAATGAAACTATGAAAAAGGTACAGTTGGGAAATGCATTTACTTTCTGCACAAAATCACATGCTTTTAGAAAGGTATTTTGGTTTTGGTAACAGTTTCACTCTACTGGTTTTCCCAGTTTGACTCCTACAGCCCTTCTTTATTGATCCATGGGTAGCTGCTGCCCTAACCTTGATGCCTGTATGAGTATGGGGCCTTGCTGTCTCAACTACTGTCCAAAATTTTGTGGGGCTTGGAACATCTGAGGTGACCTCTTTGCCTGATGATTGTCACCCAGCAGATTGAACACCATGTTTATGAACTTCCTTTCTGTGTCTCTGGATTCTTCCTAGAGACACTTGACTTTATTATATTCATATGAACCAGACTTTTAACCTTTCAAGGAAAAAAACTTCCTTTGCTTTTGCTTTGTCTGGGGTTCTGATTTCAGTGGGTACTTTTATCCAGTAGTTCCAGTTGTGACTGAATCGTTGGGTTACCTCTCATCCTTATTCTGCTAGAGTAGGCCTGTTTTAATTCCCCCCCGTCAGTCACAATGGGAACAAGTGCCATCTAATTCCCAGCTTTTGGCTTGTGTTCCATAGCTTTGAAGCTTTCTCCTTTCAGCCAAATCTATCTCAGAATTTTCAAATTTTAAAATATACTACTAGAACGGTTTCTAAGCTGCAATTAGGAAGAACGTAACTTTATGAGTCTGTTTTCCTTATCTTCTTACCCAGAGAGACCGCCAATATCCTGAAGCTTGTCTTTCTTCACTTTAGAGAATGGTGACACCATGAGTGCCGGTGACTTGGCCAGATATTAGAATGTGGATGATAGCTAACCATTTTTCCACAGATTTAACACTTATACATTATTATATTTAATCAATATGTTGGTGCTGTTTGGTTCTTTTTTTGGCAAGGTGGGTATTTTTTGTTTTGTTTTGTTTTTTTAAACTCCCTTGTTATGAAAGGAAAAGGATATATCAGAATAAGATTTTGTTGTCTTACTTTGCCTTGTCATTTTTCTTTTCCTTTTCCTTTATCTTCCTTTAACTTTTTTTGAGAATAGAAACAAACTGTTAACTAACCCACTTGCATTTAAAAGAGTAGCTTAGGTTTGATTTATGTGCTTATGCTATTCTTCTTATGTTGAGTAGTGGACATATACCTGTCCACAACTCGAAGGACATCAGAAGCATCTGTGGCAGTAAGTGGTTACAATACTTTAAAAGGAAGTAGTTGAATAACTGGGCCTATCTGCTAGTTCAAGTATAGCAATCATTTGAAGAGACTTGTCCCATAAAGCATTGTAAGAAGGAGGTTGGCTATTGATTCAGTATTGGAGTATTCAGTATTGGAGTCAGGAAAATACTGTTGAGTTTCAGACAAATCTGTCACTTTTGTTCAGATATTTTGTGGCTGTCTATCTATAGAAACCTCATGCTGCCGAGTCTTATTTCTTAAAACTATTGGTTTCAGATTACAAGTACAAGTGTCAGTCTAGATCATTGAGGGTCTAGGCCCATATGGGCACTGGAAATACAGTGGTGAACAAAACAAGAAACAGTTCTACATGTTTAGGGTGTCCTTGCTTGCATTTCATTATTAGCATTTCTTGATTCTAGGGCTGGGAACCTCAGGTTCTTGTAGATATTCACTGACTTTGCCACTTACAGAATGTCATTTTTGCTCTAAGAAACACAAATGACTTGATTTAATCAGTGCATAGAAGATCCATATCCACTCCCCCCTCCCCCCACAGTGCTGGAGATCAAATCAAGGGCCTCATGCATGCCAGGCAATATGCCCTAACTCTGTGCCACACTCTCAGACTCCAGAGTTTCATTCCTGTTCAGGTTTTGCCAGGGACTTTTACAGAGATTTTACCATTTAGAAATAGGTTAAAATATAAATGAAAAATAATCCTTCTTACAATTTTATTTTTAGATCGTTCAGTAATTAAACCGTCAGGAGACTAAATGAAATGCTCAAATGACCACTCACTGAAGCCCATCTGTCCTTTTCCTCCACATAGTCCTTGATTCTTTCAGGGTGGAGGAGCCTTGGGAATCAACAAATTGCCGTGGTTCTGATACTGATTCTGGTACCCATAGGCACCCTTACGGTGCCTTCCTTCAAGGCCTAAGCAGATGGCAGCCTGAACACTAACTTCAGGACAGTTTCTGTTTTTGAGTTTGTTATTATATCCTTCTAAATTGACCACTGTTCTCAGTGGTAGAGTGCTTGCCTAGCATGTGTGAGGCCTTGGGTTTAGTCCTCAGCACCACTCACACACAAAATCAACTCTGTTAGAACTTATTAAGTTTTCAGCTTTAAGCAGTATCTGCTTACTATCCTATATGACAGATAAATACTTTTACATATTTGTACTATAACTTTCACTCTAGAGCCCTCAATTTTGTTATATTATTTTAGTTTAACCAACAGTAAACTTTATAATGTTTAATTAATCTGTTTCTGGTTAACTATGTGCTTCCTATTCTGAATGGTAAGGACATCAGAACATTTGAGCTTTCTTCCTTCCTCCTTTCTCCTATTTTAAAAGCTTAATTTTTTATATTATCAAGATATATAGCATTTATTGCATTTCTCTTCTGTAACCATAATTATCTTCTAAGCTTTGTCTATAAATTCATTCTAAAAATTTAATTCTGCCCCTCCATAGGTGTTATAATATCTAATATATGTTATAATATCTAATTATATTAGATATTATAATGAATGTATTAAACTAAGAAGTATGATAGTGATTAAACCTATAGAAAAAAAATCTATGATACTAAATCCTCCAAGAAATTTAAAATTAATTTTCTTTTTTTTCCTTTTCATATTACCTTAAGTGCAACAATCACTTAAGTCATTCTTTTTACAATATTTTTTTATTTTACTGAAGAATCTTCATTGTTCCCATGCAAGCAATAAACTTTCTGAATTCCTACGTGTTTAAAAATGTCATCTTCATTGTCTTCTTCCTCTTCTTTTCAATGCTGGGAATCAAACCCAGTGCCTCACACATACTAGGCAAGCATTCTACCACTAAGCTGTTTCTCCAGCCCTTTTTACTTTTTAGTTTGAGACAGAATCTCACTGAGTTGCTGAGGCTGGCTTCAAACTTGTAATCCTCCTGTCTCATAAGTTACTGGTATTACAGGTATGCTACCATGCCCAGCTTGGCTATGGCGGTACCAGGAATTGAACTCAGAGTTACTTAACCACTGAGCCACATCCCCAGCCTGTTTTCATTATTTTGAGACAGGGTGTCATTAAGTGCTGAGGCTGGCTTTGATCTTGTGCTCCTCCTGCCTCCGCTTCCGGAACCTTTGGCCACCACACCCGGCTTGGTTATATTCCTGATTGTTAGTTTTGTTATAAAATTCTACCTTCAAAATTAGGTTTTTTCCCTGAGAACTCTGAAGTCATTGTCTTCTATTGTTTCATCAATGCTTATGAGAAATCCAATTTTCATTTCTTTAAGTGTAGCTTCCCCTCTCCCCCAGGTTTCTAACAAGTTTGCAATTTTCCACATAACTTTGGTTTTTAGACATTTTATCAAATTGTTTCTAGGTGTGTCTTATTTTCCTGCTGCATACCTAGTACATCTTCTTAATTTTAATTTGAACATTTATATCTTCTCCAAAAATTTTTTTAAAAAAATTTTCCTGTTACTCTTACCCAGGGTCACTTAGCCACCAAGCCACATATCCAGCCCTTTTTATTTTTTATTTCAAGCAGGGTCTCACTAGGTTGCTTACAGCTGCTTGCTGAATTGCTGAGGCTGGCTTCTTTGAACCTGTGATCTTCTGCCTCAGCCTCCCAAGCTGCTGGGATTATAGGCATGTGCCACAAACATGGTCCCTGTTCTTTGTTATAGTCATTTTACTAGTAGTGTATCTTTTGCTTAAAACCTTTGCATTCATTTTATATTCAAAGAGATGTCTTCAACTAAATCTTACAGGTTTCTTGCTTGGACAGCTAATTGGGCATATTATTTTTACTCATTCCCCCTCTCTTATTCATTCATCTCACTTATTCATTTAATCACTCATTAATTCATTTTTTATTGTTTTGGTGGGATGATGCTGGGGATCAAACTCAGGGACTTGCATATGCTGGGCCAGTGATTTATTACTCAGCTATACCTCATTCCCTTTTTATCAAAATCTTAGAGAATGCTTGGTTTATACAAGCACTGTTAGGCATTATGAATATATCACTGATTCCAGAACTGTAATGATTTCCACCCTCATGAAATTTATAAACAGACCAAATTATATTATTATATTATGTGCATGTTCACTATGTAATGAGGCCCACTATTATGTATAATTATTATACACCAGTTAAAAATGTGAATGAAAAAAATTTACAGACTATTAATCTAAGGTTTTTATTAATCTAGCTCTTTTTATTTTCTTAAATTTCAGCACCTACTTAAATTTTGTCCTTTAATTGTTCTATTTTAATAGCAACTTCTTTTTAGTTTATATAGTATTTTCTTTAGTATTTCTGCAAATATTATTTAAAATTAAAAGAAATAATATCCACTTCTATTGTCTGAAATTTTCCTCTTTGATTAAATGTTCTTTGTTTATTGTGTTCCCCAAAATATTTTTGTGAACCTTCATTTATTCTAATGAAGAAGGTCCAGGCTGCATAAAAGTTGGGTTAGGATGATGGTGTAACTCTGCCGGAACGTAGGGCTGCTTCCCCAGGCCATCTCCATCTGGAAAGGAGGTTGTACCAGAGGCCAGCTTTCTTGGAGGGTGTCTGAACACCAAGGCCTTGAGCACATGGATCACAGACCCCACTAAAATGGTCCAGGTGAAGGGGCTCCTATGGAGAGCCTGACTGTGCTGCAAGAGTCTCCAGGAATGGGCTATGATGTGCTAGAAGCTGCTGCAAATGCTCTGGCTTCTGCTTTTGCTTAAGGCCACAGTGTCTATCCAAGGTTCTTTGGTTCATCACCTACTGTCTGCTTTACCAAAACACACATTTTGGTGATGTGAATTATCTGCTGTGGCATTGATTGTTTGGGAAATAGCATTGGTATAAAGTTGAAGTCATGTTGATTTAAAAATGATATTCTCAAGAACAGAAACAATAAGGACTGTGCTTTCTCATATTTAAAGGAGAGCTTTAGCAGTATATGAAAGATTTTTTTTAAAATCTGTAAATCAAAATTGAGAAACCTGTGGCAGTAACTTCCTTTCATGTAAGCTGTAACTTCTTTAGTACCGTCAAGAGTGTTTATGCTTTCCTCTGTGTTATTGCTGACCCGTGACAGGCTGTAAGTATAGTTGGAAAAGATGTGAAAACTTGTCCTCTAGTATTAAAATAATGGATTAATGAAGAAGGTCAAACCCCTGGGTCAGATTTTATGTTTTGATAAAATTGGCCTCTATTAGAAGCTAAAGCCCCATGGTCCCTCATCTCAAAAAGGGAGGAAATAAGAGGGCCCTAGGCTTACAGCCACTTTGCCAGTAGGAAATCCACTGTATGTGCAAGTCCCTGGGCCTAAAAGTTCCATGGATTTATGTGGTCTAACCGAAACCCTATTTTTTCCCACTACCCTATTTGTTTCAGGTTTTCTGTGAGAAACTCAGGTTTTGTGAGCCATCCCTACAAGTATAGAATAGCAGGCATATCTACTTTACTTGTTCATAATGTAGTATTTCTTGGGTTTTTGCCAAGGGTCAGAACCCTCTGCTCTTAGCTACTCTGTGGACATCAGAGGGAGGGCCTGGCTGGCCTGCAGAGCCCTTCTCGGTGTAGTTCCTAATTGATTGTTACATGATGTCCTTAAAAGTCCACTCTGTGTGGTGCTTTGTATTTGCTAATAAAGGCCTTGGAGTCTTCTTACTTCTTTAGGTTCCTGCTGCCATTTCTTCACCATTGTCACCTCATCTACTTTCTGTCTTTCAGAATCTGACTATTAACACACTTTCTTCTTTTCCACCATGGTTAGGGCTTTTCCATATCTGTCTTTCCCTTATTTCAGTGGGACCTTGTAAGGCATGGCACGTGGACACAGTTCTCAGTTTGCCATTCTGACCTCCTGCAAGCATTCTTTATTTATTTCTTTGGATAGTGCAATTGATGTGATAAGGAGAAGGGACATTTGACATGGTTACTAATGAGCAAAACTTCTGGGTCCTTTATATGTCATTTCTCAGCTCCTTTCTTTTTACAATTCCTGTGGTCAGCACAGTAAAAAGTGTAAAGGGAAATAGGAAAGGAGATTTTATAGATTTTTCTATTTCCCAGTTGTGATGCTGCTTAAAAGAGATTTGCTCCAGTTCATACTGAGTGATCTTTTAAAAAGTAATAGAAACTATAGTAACATTTTCCAAAAGGGCAAAAATAGGGAATATTTCCCATTATTTCATCATGCTAATATAACACTGATTATTTGGGGTCTTCTCCTTTTTAAAGAATTTAATTTAGGAACAAACAGAAAACCTTTGACCCCTTGAGACATAGTGTTGAGATGAAATCCATGGCAATTTGTTGTTGGATCTTAAGATTCTATGCATATTTTCTAAAAGTAAACTTTGGGAATGAATAGACCTGAGGCAAAACCTCAACTCTATTAGATAGCTATGTAATCCTGAACCTTAGTTCATTTTTAGTAAATTAGAGATTCTCATAGTTCACCTCATACGACTGTTGTGAAGATTAAATATGGCAATGCACTGAAAATGGTTCATATAACAACCAAGTGCTTACATGATTCCCGAGCCTCTTCACCCAAATGATGAAGATCTGGTTGTCCTCATTTCAGATCTGGTTGTTACTTCTCTCCAATCTCTATTACTTTTCCCTTAGAATTTTCTCATTCAGATTTTTTTCCTTTCCTATTTTATATTCCATTCTTTTATTTATCACTTCCCCCCATGCTAGGCTTTCAACCTCTGATAGTGCCTCTCATTTCCAGGCTGATCTAATCATTAACTTAGTATGTTGCCCAAAGTTTAATCAAAAAACAAACAAAATGCCCCATTGGGCTATGGTTTGGATTTTGGTCTAGTCCTTTTTTTGGTTCCATTGTCAGGTACTTTGGTTTGGATTTATCTCTTCTTTTACTTTCTCATTTGTTGCGATGGCTAAATCCCATCCATTTCCCCATAACTATTTAGTGTATATAAGGAAGTAATGATTGATAAGAACTTGCATAAAGGTAGAAGTAATGGCTAGTCATGAGTCATTCTTAATGTTTCAAGAATCTTCACACACATTTACCATTCGGTATGCTGTACACTGAGTTACATCCCCATCTCTTTTTATGTTGTTGTGGCTAGCCTCCAGCTGAATAGCTGGGATTATGGGTGCACACCACTATGCCCAGCCACACAGTCTTATTTTTTAATAGAAACAGTGTATTGGATACTTGTCAGTCCAAGAGGTATGCTAGCCACTCACCTAGTTTGCTTGCTCTGGTTAGTGAGCTGGCTGTTTTCTGCATGAGTTTTTGAGGTGGTGTTTAGGCATGGGGCTACTACTTAGAGCTTTAGAGAATGGGAAGCTTTTAGAGTGAGCCTCTCTACCCTGATAGCTTTGTGAATTTTCATGCCTTCTGTTAAATTATGTTTAAAACAAGGAAACAAATAGAACTTGGAGGGAATTAGCAAATATTGGGACCTTAGAGGTGAATGTATGGTAGAACCTACGATGTTTAGAGCATGAGTTTTGTAAAGGAACTTGGCACTGCCTTCTACAAGATTTCAATGTGGGTTTTTCATGGAACCTTTGGATTTCTGATACTTCTGCTTACATATAAATTGAGGTTCAGCAGACTGTTTCTTGAATGTGCACTTCTATTGTGTTAAAATTGTGATTTATAAACCATCACATATCAGGTCAGTAGCCAGGAGAGCTATTTTACAGTTCTCATACTATTCCTTCTCCTTTAAAAAAAAAAAAAATACACAGGAAGCAACTGTGCAATGCATTTTTTTTTTCCTGACACCACTTTTTCAGAAATCTCCCTCTGAAATGTTTGTGTTCCTTCATAAGTCTCAGTCTGCAGCTATGGAAACTTGAGACCATTGAGTGAGGGCTGACCACAGAGTCTCTGTTAATGGCTTATTGTATTTCAAAGCAAGGAACCCAAACAACCCCTCCCTCCAAGGGAAGGAGAAAATAGGAAATTTCAAGACCCTTAGACCTTTTGCTGGGCCCATTTGTTGCTTATACTAGAACTACAAATAATTAAGTGAAAAAATATTCTGGTTTCTAATTTTTAGGAAAAATCCTGACCATTTTTTTTCATACATTTTGTTATCACACAGATAATTTTATAATTGGGATCTTGTTTCCATAGCTTTTACCTGCAGAAGTTCTATACTTTGTTTATGCAGTGGAAGTCTAGACCTCACTGCCACATTCTAGACTTTAGCAAGGCAAACAGTGGCTTGATCCATGTGCCAGTGGACTCTAGGGAACGAAAACAACACCCTTCTGTCCTGCCAGCTGGTGAGGTTGTGGACCATTAACTATAATGGCGCAGATGGCAGGATTCTTTTTACTGGTCCCCCTTTTCCTTTCTGACCCCCACAAAATTTAAAAAATAAATAAATAAAACTTACCTTGAGCTTTCACTCTACTATGCCAAAACAATTTTCTTCTAACTTGTGTAGAATGATTGGGCTCAGTAGAACAACACAAGTGTTACACTTCCAGTTAGTCATGGCTTGGTATTTTTCGTGCAGAATGACAGCCTTTTAGAATATAGGCTATTATCATGAGTTTTTCCTCTGAACCATGCATTGGTTATGTGTATCATCATTTACATAAACTCTAGCAGGTGAAAGTGACTCTCTAGGGCTGTCCATTCCCCATTTTGGACATTACTATACTTCTTAGGTTTGGGTGGTTCTGCTTTCACTGTCAGAGTGGATGATTCCAGATGCCATTATGTAATTTTCTGTCTTGGGGTATGTGTTTGTGTGGGCGGGTAGTTTGGTTTTGTTTTTAAGTGGTGTTTAATGTCAGGCTAATAATACACTGGATACGTAGGCCTGGTTTTGTCATAATGGCCACGAGTTATTTGTCCCTGTTTCTGAAAGAGGCAGAGAACCACCCTCCGCACCCCAAGTCAGGTCTGTGTTTTTGAGGGGGCTCTTGTCATCACAGCTGCCTAGGAAGTGCAGCATGGCAGCTGGCAGTTCTCTTATGAAGAGGCAAAGATGAGGAATCTCTCAGGCTGCTACCACAACCAATTACTTGGCTTCCTGCAGCCTAAATAGAACCATTAAGGGATGAATTTGCTGTTCCTGAAACAATTATGAAGTTTGGTCTTTTCCTCTTCACAGTTCTCAGGTTCTGGTGCTTTGGGAAGGCCTAGTGGCTTGACAGCTTTGATTGGGGGTGGGGGTGATGTGTGCTTAATCATCCTTGGCCCTTGATTTCTTGATAAGGAAAGTTTATTACTTGTAGTTTCTGTCTCTACTGTTTTTCACAAAACTTTATGGAATCACGTGAGGCACTTAAAAAAACCCAAAAAACAAAAACAAAAAAAAAAAAATGGAGTATGCCCAAATTTAAAATCTAAGCACTGAATTCCTTGTTTAAAACACTAGTGATGTTTTAACAATACTGATCTTCACTCCTAAATGTTCTTGTTTTGTTGGTCTGGAGTGGAGCCTGGCATTGTATCTGGAATGACAATTCCAATGGGCAGCCTGCATTGATAACCACTGGGAAAGAAAGTCTAGAGGTTGTTTCTGTGCCTCTATTCTCAGATTAGGCCTATGGTATAGATGTTGGTAAAGGAGGAATAAAATAAACTTTCTAATGTCTGTTTTCTCAGATCACTTTCAATGTCTAAGCACAACCTTTTACAACTTAGTTGTGCATTTTCCCTCGTACCAATTCTGTTTAGTGAAGCACACAATGCCAGAGCAGTATGTAGAGGCTGTGGGGGTGATGGTTATTTCTAGCTCTGCCTCCAGCATATGGTATGACCTTGACAAGTCATTTGCCTGCTTTTCCAAATTCTCTTCCTAGCCTTTTTAGAATGCAAAATAATACACTAATATTTTGCTTCTTTTAAACCTCCTCTCAGATTCGTGACACAGGAGGCTGTGTTTGAGCGAGAGAGAAGCAGTAGCAGTGAAGCCTCATGTTTTCCTTTGGCTTTAAATGTTTCCTTTTGTAACCTCTGCCTCTGCAGGCTCTTGGTCTAAAAGTGAGTGGGTTTATTTGGAAGTCTCTGGGTTTACAAGTCTGCCTAAGATGCCTGCCCTTCATTAATATAATCAGAGTTTCCCAAACATATAGTTAAGAAACATCTCTACCAATTGACTCAGTGGCCGTGGAGCTGTTAGCCAGTGACATGACTTTAGTTACCTTGCTTGCCTGAGAGAGCAGTGGTGTAGTACAATAGCAATGAGTGCATGCATTTGGGCCTATGAGGTGACTTTTAATTCTATCTGTAACTGATTTTCAAGTTTATAGATTTTTGTCTGCTTATTGACTACATGGACTCTTGTTTTAAAATTTCCACTTTCAATGGAAACTCAGGCAGTGTAAGATATTGTGCTTTCATTGTCATAATTGTTGTTAACTAACCAAAATTGTGTCCAAGTAATAAATACTTTCCAAATTCAAGTATTTTTATTTATGCAAATGACAGGATCAATAAGCACCAATGTAACCAATCAAGCCAGTGTTTTAAATATCCATGAAACCTTGAGTTTATTGTGTTCTTTTTTTGGGTAGACTGATGTGTCTGAAATTAATTATGTGTGTTTTGATGACTGAGACATGGTCATTTGGCAGCTTTCAATCCAAACTAATACCCTGGTGTAGATTCGCTGTTTTATTTTGATGCCCTTGTAGATATAACCCCATTTATAACCCTGGGTGTTTCTGTCACACCTTTCTATTTGTAAAAGGAGCTTTTATTAGCTAGTATACACAGGACAAACTAGCCAGTGCCTCTAAGTTAAATATTTGAATACTAGTGAGAGTTATAGTACATAAGATTTTAAGAATTATATCACTTGTTCTTAGAGAGCCCTTCAAAATGTCTTTTAGGGAGTGATATAAATCTTGTTCTTATAATGAGTTGGCAGAGAGGAGAGTGTCAGAAACAAGTAGAGTAGTGCTTCTATGCCTCCAGACAGGATTGGTTCCAGGAGCCCCATGGCTACCAAAATCTGTGGATGCTCAAGTCCTCTATGTGAAAGGAGGTATAGTATTTGCATATAACCACACATCCTACCAATACTTTAAGTCATCTTAGTCACTTAGAATACTTAATGCAATGAACATGCCACATGGATAGTTGTGTTTACAAAATAATAAGAAATAAAAATCTGTATATATTTGATACCTAGTTTTTTTTCTGTGAATATTTTAATCTGTGGTTGGTTGAAACCACAGGTGTAGAACCCACAGATTATAGAGAGCTGACTCTTCAATGTACCATCTCAGTGTGGGAACTAAAACTAGAAAATCACAGCCTCCTGAGACTTCTACCTCTTGTTTTAAGCTGTGGAGGTTGTGATTTTCACATTCAGAAATTGAGGCAACAGAGAAGTGTAGAGGTAGGGCATGGCCAGAGCCACCTGTGCCAGCGTTGTTCTCACCTTGGTGGATCATGTATAGCAGTAGAGCAGTATTCACCGTGGAGTAGAGGATAGTACATGAGAATCAACACACATTGCTCCCTTTCATCCCTCAACCTTTTCTATGGCTCACCCTTGATATTACTCACGTAAGTCGTCTTCTAGAAGCTGTATCTCATTATTTATAAAGGCTGCAAAAGAATGAGCTGAAGAATCGGCTCACTCCTAGAGTCTACTAAAGGCAGGAATTTCAAAACTATAACCAGACAGTAATTATTCTCAAAATGTATCCAGAATAAAGTTGTTTACTGGACATAAGATATTAGCAGCCCCCTTAACCCCCAAATTACAAAAACAGCAAAACAGAATTAAAATTTGGCCAGTTTTCCAGTGCTCTTTTCTCCCTCTTAGTAAGTGTCTAGGAAGTGATTTGCCCTGTGGTTTTAGGACAATAATTCCCCATTATATGACTTATATGTTACCTATTCCTCTTTACCCTGTAATAACAAAATTGCTGTGATAACCATCCAACCAGTTTAAATAAAATCAGGTAATTCATTTCTAAATTGGAACTTGTTTCTTTTTAATCAGCCTTGTAATGTATTACAGACATCATTCTCAGCATTGGCTACGGAAGTGATTTAATGCTGGTTTTTAATGACTCCTTCATTAATCCTGGTATTCTGAGATTTAACACTCCCTGGCCTTTGACCATTGGAAATGATGAAAACTTTGATTTCATGCATATTGGATAACACTGGACTGTTGCCGGAGCCATGAATCTTGCCTCTGCAACCATATGTGTGATTGAGAGTGCTTCGGATGGATGGGTACTCTCCTGGGCCGAGCTTGCCTGCAAAGGAAGTGACCACGATATCTCTATCAGCTCAGGGTGACCTCTTCTCAGGACAGTTGGATTTGCAACAAGAATCTGCACTGACAGCTTTGTCTAATAGACAGTTCCCTGGACTTGTGAATTCAGGGTCATCACTTCCTAATGCTTTCTTTGAGAACACATACCATAATGTTTGTCCTTTGAACTTTTTTTTATTCAAATAAAGTCATAGAATTTTGTAGTAGGATGATATCTTTAATACCACCTCCTCTCCATTTTATAAATAGAGCCACTCAGTCCAGCAGGAGTGATATAACCAAGCCAATTAATAATAATGAAAATTAACGAAAGTGATTTCCAGCACATATAAGGGGGACTTCTGTGTGCCAGGCAGGATCTAAATATAGTAATTCATTTTTTTTTTTTTTCCTCACAGAAGTCAGGAGGAACATTGCATGGCAAGTCCAGTGTTCCACACAGCTTCTCTTTGGACGTCCTGCTGCTGCTAAAAGCAAGGATGACAGTATTGGTTGCTCTCCTTCCTCTTAATGGAAGCATCATGAGTGTTCTTTGGAAGAGAGGTGCCAGCTTGTTTACTGTAGAGTCTTGTGGCCGGGGTATTAATACCCTGAGAAAATGCCAAATTCTTTTTTCCCCTGCACATAATAATTACTGCTAAGAGAGAGGAAGTCACCTTATACTAACAGAGTCCTCACAAAGGCTATCATATTATAGAATGCTTCCTTGGCTACTTTGTTTTGAACACATAAATTAATCTGAGATAGTTTCTGTGGTACTACATGAAGGTCACATGCAGAATCTTTAAAAAGAGCTATTTTAAAAAAAACAAAAACAAATGTAGCAATTATTCCTGTGAGTTTGACCCACTAATTGCAAGTGTTTTGTGTTATTTTAAAGGTCAACCGAAAGAGCAGTGGGCCAGATAGTAAATATTCTCAGTGTTGAGAGCCAAAGGGTCTCCAGCACACCTGTTCAACTCTGCCATAGACAGTATGCAAACAAATGTGTGTGGCTGTATTCCATAAAATTTTCATTACAAAAATAGGCTATGAATTTGCCATTCCCTATTCTAGGAACTTGTGTTGTTGAGATATGAATATATACCCAAGAACAAATTATTAAAATTTTAAGATGGAAAGGTTAAGAGTGAGCTACTTGAAAAATGGCTCTAATGATGGTTGTATATATTTTGTGTCATCAATACAGTGTTTAGTTTGAGTAAAATTTTCCTGAAATGTAATAGTTTAAACAAGCAAACCAAAAAAAAAATTCTTGTAAGATTAAGTATGATTAATAAATATTTCATGATTTCACCTATGTGAAAAGTTTATGTATTGAAGGTTGAACAGATACCATCACCCAGGATGATTTTCAGGAAACCTGGAATTACTTTATAAGCGGGTATATTTTTGTGATCTGTTCTCTTGACCCCTACCTAAAGCTCAGTTTATAAGGTAGTGTTTGGTTTGGGAAGTTGTTTTAGATTCAGTCTGATTCCTTTTTCTCCCTTCTAATTGATCTATCTTTATATTGGTCCCTGGGGACAGAATAGTTCCCCACTTCCTGTGTTTGGTGGCACTCACCGCCATGCATCCACTTCCTATTGATCATACCTTTCTCGTGGTTGTTCCCATTAGCATGTCCTCATTTTTCTGGATGCTGTTTCTCATTCTTTATTAATGCTACCAGGTCTTGCTACCCAGAACATTTTCAAATCTGTTACACAGTGGAGCCTTTCTGTTAGAATGATATTACTTTGCTGCCCATTTAATTTTCCAATGCCTTTCTTGTTTCTTTCTACCTTTTGTTACTCTCAACAGTGAAGTACTGACTTAGCTTTGTCTTGCCCTGTTGAAATTTTCAGTCTGATATAGTACTGCCTGTGAGTACTTGAGTTTTACTGGTCTATCACAGTTTTCTTTATTTTCAGTATGTTCCTTTTCAAATGCGCCTGGAAGGACAGCTCCTGGATAAACAGAGTTAGGAAATCTTCTCATTGGCAAAGCACCTGTGCTCTTTGTCAAGATGATGGGGAGAGGAGGGTATATTCCAGACCAGTTCCATAACCAGCAGAGTGGGAAGACCAATTTATGGGGTAGGGTGCATGAGGATGCCAGTGAACTGGTGTTACAGAAGTACCGTTTGTATCTGTTAAATGTAAGAGATGAGATAATCGGTCATTATGCTAATTCTGGGTAACAGATGGTGGAGAGTTGTGCATCTCAACAGCAGTATTCACCAAGAGGGAAATGAGCTTGCACCCAGATCAGCAGTCAGGAAGGAATTCCATTGAGTGATAAACACCACTGGTGATTACAAAAGTTTGTCCCTCTGAGGACATGTGCATAGAAGCTGGGTTTCTTGAAGTTCTCACTAATCTATGTGCTCTTGTCCATAGCCCTTTCTGTTATAGGACCTTTGTCCTCCTGTGTATAAAAAATTTGAAGTGGTTTCTCTCCATTTGGTTAAAGAAAGATGCAATACAGGTATCACAAACGTTGTTGAATGTCAATCATGAGAAATGAATTTCATAATTAAAATGAGAAGCAGGAACTGAACATGCTCTTTCTTTTGCCTTTGGTATGTGACTGGGGGAAAAAGGCTTAAGTCTTTTTGCTTCATAATCTCTAAGGGTCAGTCTTGATCCTGCAATTTTTTTTTTTTGGGGGGGGGGTCCCTGAATGGCTTCCCTTCAGTATTTTGATAAATCATGGCTTCATTTATCCTGTGTGCTGACGATTATCAACCTTTTATTTCTCTTTGCTGATCTCTACTCTCAACTTACCACACACCTGGTTTTCATTTCCATTTCTAGGCCCTATTCTTATCTCAGAGCCAACATTCTTAATGCTGATGCTGATTAAAATGGTCTCAAACTCAAGTGTGCCCCAGAATCACCTGTATAGCTTATTAAAACACACCCCAAGCAATGAGGTGGCCTCAGCTTCTTTAGTACTCATTATAGTCTTCTCCTTCCAACTAATTCTGTTTCTGTTCATACCAGTCACCAACATGCTGAGCTTGGAAGAAAGCCAAGGATCTAGATAAGGGTCATTTTGAAGAGCTGTCTAAGTTGATTGGGCAGCTATCAGAATTGGTCTCTCCTTGTATAGGGAATCATTCCAGATGTGCTTTAAAGAGGCATGGTTTTTCAGGTTTAATGGATTGGTAAGTTGCATTCTAAACTATGGTTCAAGAAGTCTTCAAGTAGCATTTTAGGTTGGGAAATCTCAAAGAGAGGATTCTCATCTGTAGCTTTGGTTCCCTCCAGGAGCCATTTCATCCTGCCTTTTTGACACTTAGGGTCTTGAAGGGAAGGCAATTTTTCAATACAGAGGTGGTGAGTTAAGTTTGTTATGTAGTTAGGGATTCCCTTGCCAGTTATTTTCTATAATTGCCATCACTTACTCCATGCGTTCAACCAGTCAGATCTAAATGAACACAGTATCCTTGTAGATGTGTCTTTCATGACTGTCAACTTGCCCTTCTCCAGCACTGCCTACATAAGATGCTGGATTAATTTCCCATAAATGTAGTTTTCATGCTATTATTTATCCACAACAGCTGTTTTAGACTTTCACAACTGTCTTCTGTCAAGCCCCCTACTCAGTTACATCCCCTCTTTCATCTCTTACTTTATGGACAAAATATAGTCTCATCAGGATACATCTTTAACTTCTTATTCTCTCAGCCCCCAACTGGCCTTCCTGTGCATGCTTGCTTATTTCCTGCTTTCCCATCTCTCGAGAAGATTTTTCCTTCTTCTTTTCCAAACAAATCTTTCTACCAAGATGTTCTAGTTTCTCACTCTTTTGGTTGCATGGGGGATGTGAGACCACCAGTTATCTCATTTTCAGCTAATTATTTAAAATTGTTCTTGAGTCCTCTATTTTACTATATCTGCTTTCCTCTTTCTTGCCTTCTTTTTGTACCCACATTAATTGAAAAAATTAAAAGACGTTTCACTCTGTTTCCATTTGCTATTTATTACTCCACCTCTGGCTTAGGCCCTTCTACATCATTCTCTAATGCTTCCTTCAAGGGCACATCTCTTATAATTATTTCACCTTTCTTCAACATTCAACACTTACTCTAACTTTTTAATATATATATTTTTCCTTTTAGCATATCACTTTCTTGGATTTCCTTCTACAACTCTACTTTATCTCAGTCTGCTTTGAGTTTTGTACTTTCTTTATTTTTGTCCTCATTCTACTGGTTACCTCATCAGTTCCCATGAGTGTTCTTGAAAGGTGTTCCTCCACTCAAATGATTCCATCTTGATTGATAGTGTCACCAGTCACTTATAAAGGTCCTCTTCCTGTCCTCCGCCTCACTTCCTATACCTGATGATCACATGGTACAGCTCAGGCATATTCTCTTCTTCTTCTTCTTCCTGCCTGGTTTATACTGTCAGCATGGAATAACACAACTGTCTTCAAATTGGCCTATTTCTAGTTTTATTCTCTTCCGATCTATTTTCTACATGACTGCTATAATTCTCTTTCTGGAACACAAATCTGATTATGTTCCTGCTTAAAAGTCTTCATTTATCATTCCGCAGCAACTTTGGGATTATTCAAACTCATGATCTGGCCCGTGCCTACCCTCCATGTTTATATTTAACATTCCCCTGTACTCATCCATCATTTCTGTAAAAAATTTAAAACTTGCTAATCTTGAAGTGGGTATGCTCTAACTGCCTGAAACACACATTTCACCTGGCTTCCTCCTGTTCATCCTTCAGCACCTGCCTTCCTCCAAGACAAAATCAGAACTGGGCATTTTGTGTAAATCCTTCCCCAGCACATTGTGCTTACTTACATTAAGGCTTATAGCACTTATAACATTAGTTCACCTCTCTCTCTCTCTCTCTCTCTCTCTCTCCCCCTCTCCCCCCCTCCCCCACTCCCTCCCTCCTTCCCCCTCTCCCCCTTTGTTCCTAGTGTGCTCTGCATTTTTTTTTTTTTTTTTTTGCCCTGAAGAGAATCTTTGAGTTAACAAATGCTCAAATACTTTCCATGGCTCCCCATGGGTTATCTCATTATTTCTAAGCTCAGCTGAGTTACGCTTGAAATGAGGATGAACTATGCCTTTTGTGGCATCATTTAGAACTTTAGCTTTGCCTGGGACCCTAGAGGTCCTTCAGTTTAGTCCCCTCGATATGATAGACTTAAAATATGACTTAAAAGTTAAGTGACTTTTCTCAGCTTTTATCAAATTAAAGCCAAAATTGAAATTTGGAATTTCATGATTCAAAATCTAAGTGAAATTGAATCTCATTTACATGCTATCCTCAAATTGGACCTTTTTCTTAGACCCCAAGAATGTAACATAATCATTTTTCTTTTATACTTTTATTTTTGTTCTTTTATAAAGAACCTTTTTTCTATTCAACAGATTATTTACTGAATGAGTACATGATGTTGCCAGGCCTGTTCTTGACATGAAGGATAAAGCAATGAATATAGTTCAGAGAAATCTTTTCTTTTTCTTCTTTTCCTTTCTTAGCTTGCAGTGTTTCCCCTGGGGGACAAAGAAAGAAACAATGAAAATATGCAATATAGAAGGTAAAAATAAAAAAATAAAAATAAAGTGCTGTGATGAAAATAAAACTAAGAAAGATTATAGAAAGTGCTCCAGGGTTGGAAGGATGAAGTTTTTCAGCAGCATCATCAGGGAGGCCCCAGTGACCAGGTGACATGCTCAGAGATACAAAGGAAGTAAAAGAGCCAGAAACACAAAGGCAAGGGTACACCAGAGAGACAGGGCTTAGGGTGCAAGTGCCTAGGTAGTAATGAAGAAGTTGTGGATGGAATAGAGGCATGAAAGAGGGTTGGTGAGGGACAGGGTCAGGAGATAGAGGAGACAGCAGATGATGTCAGTTCCATAGGCCATTAAATTCCTTGGCTTTTATTTTGAATGAGGCAAGAGACACTATAGAGTTTTGAGTATAAAAGTGATGAGGAGCCCTCTCGACTTTCATCCTCATAAAATGTTTCTGGCTAAGCACTATTCTGACTCTTGTAGTAGAGAAGGAGTTGGGGCCTCAGTTCATTTCTTTCCTTCCTTTGTTAAGTCCAAATCTTATTGATTTTTATTTATTTATTTATTTTTGTTTGTTTTTTGTTTTTTTTTTAATCTTTTTTTATTCTATTTTTTTATTGGTTGTTCAAAACATTACAAAGCTCTTGACATATCATATTTCATACATTAGATTCAAGTGGGTTATGAATAACTCCCATTTTTACCCCAAATACAGAATCACATCGGTTACACATCCACATTTTTACATAATGCAATATTAGTAACTGTTGTATTCTGCTACCTTTCCTATCCTCTACTATCCCCCCTCCCTTCCCCTCCCATCTTCTCTCTCTACCCCATCTACTGTAATTCATTTCTCTCCTTGTTTTTTTTTCCCATTCCCCTCACAACCTCTTATGTAATTTTGTATAACAATGAGGGTCTTATTGATCTTTAAATAAGGGATTTTATTTTTAAGTAATCACAGACTAACAGAAGTTGCAAGAGTGGTAGAGAGATACCAACAGTAGTTGCAAGAGTGGTAGAGAGATCCATCCCATGCATCCTTCGTTCAGTTTCCACCAATGGTTCTGTCTTACATAATGAGAGTACAATATCAAAATCAGGAAGTTTGCATTGGTATAATCACAGATTTCTGTACTGTTTTATCATATGTCCATCCATGTCCAATGCAATGAAGATAGAAAACCATTTAGTTGTCCTAAAGATTGCCCTCTTGTTGCTCCTCTTGCCCATTTCCCCTCCCATCATCCGTGACAACTATTAATTTGTTTTCTGTCTCTATAATTTTGTCATTTCAAGAACATTATTTAAATGGAACCATATAATATGTGATAAATTCAACACAATGCCCTTGGAATCCATTTACATCATTGCTTATATCAATATTTATTCCTGTTGACTTTTTTGTAATCTGTATATGAAGCAAGAGGCAGGCTGTCATGGTGGAAGGATGCCTGGTTTATGACTAGAGACCTGAATTCTAGTCCAAGTTTGTCATGAAATATTTTTTAAATGTCTTCGGATCTCTGTTAAGTCATGTGTAAAATAAAGGAATTGGAGTTGAAGCTAAGATCCTTTCAACAGAAAACTGACTTCTGGCTATGGTGATGAAGTCCACCTGCACTTCTAGTACTTACGGTGCAGTGATCTCCTGTCAAGCTCATAATCATCACTAAAGAAGCAACTCATAATGATTTTATTGACATTGCTGCTATTTATATTTTTCAAGTATAAGCTTGATAGGCCAAAGTAGTACTTGACAAACTCTAAATGTGAAGATGAATCTGATTTTTCAATATTCTCTGTGCTAAGATGTAAGAATAAACTTCCTAGTTTACATATGATAGTGAACTACAGTGATAGGAGAAACGTAGGAAATTGCTGCTAAATGTCAAATCTACTTTTGAGTTGGCTCTTTATTTTCAAATCAGTTCTTTGAACACAGTACTGCTAATGAGCTAAGTCCATTAGTTACAGACAAAAAAGGTACTTAGCCATTTAAAGGACTAGCCAGTAAAGAATCCAAAAGCAGCTGGGGCTATAGCTCAGTTGGTAGAGTGCTTGCCTCGCATGCACAAGGCCCTGGGTTCAATCTCCAGCACCATTAATTAATTAATTCAAAAGCTTGGACTTTGGTTTCCCCAGTAGAAGATACATTATATACTCTCCTATTTTCTCATTTCTCCCTCCTGTTTATTATATGGCAGAGCATTTGGATAATGTACCTTAATCAAGTGGTGGATATTTTAAAAATTGAGGAAAATAAATAAATATTTTCTTATAAATTTGTCACATTAGCTTGGCCTCCCACTCTTTACCAGCACCATATGTGTGCACAGTGGATAGGGTCTGGAGCCTTAGTAGAAGGCTTAAAAGAAATTTCTACGGCTGCTGACATGTCCCCCAACAATCACAACCCAAGTATATAAACCTTAAGTTATGATAAACATTTATTGAAACGATGCTTAATGTAGTTCTCCTTGAATGTGATTGTCAAGTGTTGTGTAGAGATATTGATAGATAAATGACACTGTAGCGAATATACACCCTTGATTATTGATTGGTAAATCCTGGTTCATGTTTTAAAAAATTGATTATAACAATGTCTGGGCCAGGACCATTTATGTGTACCCTCTCATTTTTATAGATGTGGGAAATGGCACAGGCTTAGCACATGTTCTCTACAAAGAGCTGGAGTGAGAGCCCCAGTCCTCTGCTCTATGTCACTGCTCTGTATCTTGCTGGCTTAATGAAAGGAGCTCAGAGTTGCTGTCATTGGGCACATAGGACTGGGGGCAGGGGGGATCATTACATGGCTTTTGCTATTGAGAAATAACTGTGGGTAACTTCTCTTTCATTGTGTAGATGATGGACCACAGTTATCCCTAATATTTCTGTTTTACCATATGCATCTGGTTCAGTGTTCTACTGTCTCTTCACTTTTTGTAAATAATTTAGATGATTTTTCACTATTAAATTAACTCATATCAAGAACATGTCCACCCTGAAATGTCTTTTTGAGAAAGTCACTTTCCTTTTGTGTAAGTGTTAGAAAACATCTGAAATAAACGAAACTAAAAGCTAATGTTTTTGGTGCCCACAGCTATATAAAATTGTTTTCACTAGTAAGCAGTTTACTGCCTATGATTTGTTTCTTCCATTAGGAACATGTTTATAAACTCACCAGCAACAGAATTTCTTCATGTTTACCTGGTTCATTCATTCTTTTAAAATATTTCTTTAGTTGTATATGGATACAATACCTTTATTTTTAATAATTTTTAATGTGGTACTTAGGATCCAACCCAGTGCCTCACTCATGCTAGGCAAGCATTGTACCACAACCCCAGCCCCGATTCATTCATTCTTATAAGCACCTATAATTGATCGCTTTGCCTGAATATAGTGGAATTTTGTTGTTGTTTATTTTAAGATAGTCCCCTTTCACATTTTCCACTTTAATAAGTTGTTTGGATGTTTTTCAAGTGGCTTTCATTACCAGAAGTAGTGTCCTCCGATCACTTAACTGCTAATTTTCTCCTGCCCTTTTGTTTTTCCCTATTAGAGTGGGTGAAACAGGTGGGTTGGGAAACCTCACAGAGACTCAGGTGTTTAGGTGTGGAGTACACCATGAAGTCCTTACTCAGTGAGTAAGGAAGTGCCAGAAAGACAAGACTCTTCCTCTTACTCTATTGCAAGCACCTAAGCAGAGGGTTAAGGACTAAGTGCTGCCCAACTACCTACCCTGGACCCTGCCATTGGGATGAGAATTGGGTGATACAGTGGAGCATAGAAGGTCCTATACAGCCTGTGCTGGGCCTTGAAGCCTTACTCTGTCAACTGCCTCTTGCCCTGAGCCTGGGCTCCCATGTTTCCTAGTTTAGAGGAAAGTATGACCTATGTTACCTATTCTTAGGGACAATTTTATTTTTAAACTCTTGTAAATGGATCTTCATAATGTAAGAATCATTTAAATTTATTAGGATGCTTTTGGTTGCGAGGAACATCAGGAACTCTCACTATCCTAAATAAGGAAGTTATATGAAGAAGTTATGAGCAGCAGATAGAATTGACCTATGGCTAGTAGCAGGATAGTAGTGGATAGGGTCTGGAGCCCTAGTAGAAGGCTTAAAAGGCTTTTGGGAAGTCGATGAAATCAGGGAAACTGCAAAAAGACCAAGATGCAGGAAGCAGAATACTTCAGTTGGAAAGAGGCCCCACTGTCAATAAACACTGGCTGTCCCTCTGCTTTGTGCCACTCTCCAGGCAGGAACATTTTATAGTCAGAGACTCTACCCTATGTCTGTGCCCCCACTTGCTAGGGTCAAGAGCAAGGGAAGATGTCTAATTTTCATCTTCCATGGTATACACCTTACCATTAAGCCTACAGCTGTGTGATATGTCAAAGGAAAATGACAGTTGTCTGTTACATCCACTATTTAAATATGAATATTGGGCTTTCAAACTTGTGTTTAAAGACCATATTATGCATGAAAATATGGAGGGACTATAGTCAGAAGGACCTCTTGTACTTCAGTGACTTCAGTTAGGAATCTGGGACAATGGTAGTAGGGTAGACAAAGAGAACTCGAGTGTCTGTGCAAACTCAGTTCATACTCTGTCATTTCTGAGTGAGGGAAGATGAGAGTGTTTTCACCTGATACTTGTGTCCACACTCATCACACTGCTCTTTTTCCCCACCCCCTCTCTTTTGTGCTGGGGATCAAACCCAGTGCCTCCCACCTGCTCTACTACTCAGCTGCCCTCCTAACCCCAACATACTACTCTGTTTTGAAATCTTATTTCTCAATGGAAAGAGCAGCAGAGAAAATAAGAAATAAAGGAAGCTTATCTGTGTTTATAATGAGCATTTCTTCTTGGTGTTGGAATACATATTGAGAGCAAAAGAGAAGTCAAAGGACATTTCAAAATCTTCATTCTTCAAATAGGTCTTTTGGATCCCCAGACAGCAGGCAAATTATTTTAATTAAATGTTTAATATATATTTTAGCTCACATATTAGCATTAGAGTGGTCAATTTATAATATGATGTAGATAGATTATTTTTAATGTGCTGATACATTTTAATGCATTAAGGGCATCTTAGATAATTCATGTGCACATTATATTTATTCTTGTTTTATAGAATTCTATAAGGACAACAGTATAATAAAGGGAAATGGTCTGAGACTCAGAGATCTTAGATGCCCATTGTGAGGGTATTGTTCTGTTTTTCTCTTAGACAACTCATTTACAATTTTTCTGAGTTTCTCTCTGAATCTGTCTTCATCTCTGTGGAAGCATTTGGATTAGTTTATCTCTGTGGACTCTTTTTGCTCAAAAATTCTATGACTCAGTCAGTTATTACTTTGTTTTCATCTGACAGCCACAGAACCTCCTGGGAACTCAGTGAGTAAAATCAATCTGCTAGTCAATAAATATTTATTGAGTGCCTACTAAGTGTGTGGCTCTTCTTGGATCAGTAGGGAATACAGTCTTAGGTGGTAAGGCAAGATATGTACACAAAGGAAGCTGACAGTCCACACAGCAACAGAAAAGTGCCAAATGGGTCTCAAGGCCCAGAAGTGGGTTGAGGGCAGGTTTGGGCAGTGGCTGAAGAGTGGACTGGGGACCGAAGCAGAAAGCCGAAAGGGGCTTTGTGGAGTGGGACTGTGGGGCAAGTGAGGACAAGGCTGCACATTGCCCTCAATGGTTTCTTGTGCTGTTCTGTGTGCCACTGTTTAATCAAAAGAAAACTGCATTTGGAATCAAAAAACCTGGCTTTTGATCATGGCTCTGCCACCTACACAGGATTACTGGTAGCAAGTCTGATATAGTTTACTCTTTTGTGGCAGCAAAAGGCACTAACCACCTCTGTATTGCTAGCAGGGTTAGCCTGTTGTATGTTAAAATGCCCGTCTATAGACCTGGAGCACCCCCAGATGCTCATTAACTCTGAAATTGTCTTTTGTGAAAATGGATGAAAGATTTGTGTGATCAGACACTGAAAGTTTAGGAGTTGGACAAGATGATTGTCCAGTCCTTTCCACACTGAAATACCACCTTTCTGCTGCAGCCTCCGATACCCTTTCTGGTTGGTCATAGCTCTTGTCACTTACAAATAGTGCAGCCTTCCTGGGTCTTAGGTTCCTTGTTTGTGAAAGAAAGATGGAAATGGTCCCTATGTCATCAAAATTTTGTGGGGACAAAATGAGTTAAGTGTAAAGTAGATTAGAGTAGCACGCAGCAAAAATTATTCTCTTATCTGTCCTTTTCCCCACTGCTGTCCCATTCCCTCTTTCTGGCCCCCATCTCCCCCACTCTTCTCTTTCTCCACCCCTGTCCCACTCTCCTGTCCTCTTCTTCCCTTCTACCTTAATCACCTCATTTCTAGTCAGTTAATGTTTGTCCCCCTACTGGAAACGTTCAAGCAGGTTTTCTGTGGTGGTGGGCTTGAGAATGAGAACTCCTTGCCAGCCTAACGCTTTAAGAGGATTAAATTGACAGTGTTTGGGGTTGGTCAGTGCTGCAGGGAGACCTTGTAGGGGAGACTGAGCATGCCACATGAGAGGTAAGAAACCACATAGATTTGAGTTCAAGGATTTTATTCTGGAATGAGTCAATTCAGGCCTAGGTGACTGATGGTCCTACAGATAGGAATGTTGGGAGGATTAGCTGATTTGGTAGGATTCAGAAAAGCATTAATCTAGGGAAATGTTTTATTTTTGAAATGCTGAGTTTTACATGATGATGAATCATACAAATTCACATGTCCTGCAGAGTTGGAAATGTGAATGCATGGCATATTTAGCAATAAGTGGACCATTTTGACTGCATTGGAAGTGCATGTTTGTTAGACATTTACTTTCTTCAAGCTCAATCTGGAATTTAATTGGCGAGCTACTGTTTATGAAGGAATTCTTTGTCTCTGATGAATGAAGTATGTTTTTCACAGAGGGATCAGTCACCTTGGGAGACATTACTGTGGTCATAGGGTGAGATTCAAGCAAATCATGCCATTTTCATTTTTTTCTCTCTTTTCTGATGGTTTAAGATCAGGGAAAATATTAGACATTTGAAGATGGACATTATTTTATCACCACTTACAGTTAATATGCCCTCATCTTTCAGCCAACATTCATCATTGCTCTAACTTCCCCAGATGTTTTACTGACTTAGAACTGCACTAGTACCCAGAGAGGAGCTGCCATAATGGAGTATAATACAAGTTTTACTTGTCTTATAAAGTCTTAAGCATGATATTGCTGAATAAATGAAACTATCAAATAAGAGGTGGCAATAAGATTACAGTACTGCAGAAATTCTGGGGGCAAAATAAAATTGTCTATTTACTAAGCATAACTATTTGATATACCTATTTGATGTTATGCTTTATCCCCCTCTTTTTCTAAATTGCTTTGACCCATATTTTCAACACTACTCTCTACTAGCCAGATTTATGAAGTAGGTTAGTTGTTTAATTCTACTGCTTCCAACTGTATTTTTATCTTATTTTCCTCTGTCAGTTGTTCTTTTAGGAGATCAAGGTAAGTATGCTCACCTAGGTGGGTAGGGCATGAATGGAACTAAGGTAATGGGTACAGTATGGCTCAGAAGTACCTTGGAGTAGAGAATCAGCTATTCTGGCAGGGTGAATACTGAGTGACATCTCTTTATCACCCACTTCTAAAACCCAAGTCCCTGGATATCTTTGGTTTTATGTCTTTTCTCCCTGTCTGAAGGGTGCTATTAGAGCTCAGTGGAACATGGCCTCTGAAGCTAGAGGGGCTTTTGTCAGTGCTCAAGTGTCAGCCTGTTATTAATAATGAAGTTTGGATGGATATGTGCTGTAGCAATTCCACGGTTTATCTGTCTACAAAGCAGTAATTTTTGCATGGAATGACTTTTCTTTTTTTATCTCACCTCCTTTTCTCCTTCTTTTCTCTTCCCTTCCTTCCACCCCATTTGTTTCTTTCTCTAAGTATTTCTACCAGTTTTGTTTGTGGGTCTTCTCTGATTTCTAACCAAGCATCCTTTCAAGTTCTAAAAGTAGAACAAAGTCCAATATCAGTCTCCTTTGTTTTTTCTCCACTTTCATTCCCCATGAAGAAGAATGATTATGATCATTAATACACTGTGTCATTGTTCCCAAGAGTTCTTGATTTTATTTATTTTGGGGGGGTGTTCTTGATTTTTTTTTTTTTATATCTCAACTCAAACCTCTAGCAAATTCTCTTAACTCTCATTTTTTCTGTAAAATCACAGACCTTTACACATTATGAATGCTTGTGAAGTATGAACTAACACTTACTGATGACATTGTTTGGAAGAGTGCTTTGTTAGTTGACTCATTTTTAAGTTCCATTCCATACTTTCCCATTCATGAGTCTGGCTATTTAGGGTCACAGCCCTCTGTGGGTCTTGCTGTGCCTTGTGCTGCTGTGTAACTACAGCTGGGTTGGTAGGTTGTCAAAGACAGACACTTGGCTTTCAGAGCCTAGAGTGATGATGCTTTGCCCTGAGACTCATGTGCTTTCCCACAACACTTGATAGTCTTTGATTTTCCCCTCACTTCACCCTAGTTACTGAAGCCTGGCGAGGGACATATAAGCAGTTGAATCTTATTTGTTTTCAGTCTATATCTTGAATACTGGGAAAGTCTGTAGCCACTGTTCTCATCCTCTCTGTCTCTTTTGGAGACAGGACTTGTGAAATGGAAAATGAAGCCATTCAAGCTAAAAAGATTGTAAGAATCAATTTGAATCAGTTTTAGAACTACATAAGTTTAAGAGGGAAGTGAAAAATGGGGAAGACAGTGGGAAAGAGATTTAGTAGATCTGTAAAGGATGAGTGCCACCTCAAATGTTTCCAGTTATTGATGCTTCTGAAACAAAATCTCCTGTCTACAGGTGCTGCTTGGTTCTGTAAGAAATGCTCCATGGCTGTATATAAGGCGGGTGGAAAATGGGGACCAAAAAATATCAATTCAGCCAGTGGAGACTGGCAAATCAGAGATATTGAGTGGGGGAGTAACTGGGGAGGCTGTCATGCTAGTTTGGGGAGCTATCCATTGTTTTGTACGACTTTTTCCTTGTTTGCAGCTGGTTGGAAAATAGACATTTATAAGGAGATAATCATTCATTGTACATCAATTTAAGGTCTTTCTCATGTAGAATTTTGCTCTTACTCTTTATAGGTATATATTGTCAGCTTAAAAAAGCCAAGTCTGTTGCAATCCTGAAATTGCCAGGACTCTGCCTCAAAGGACATGAATATTAGAGGTCTTAGTGTGAACTTGTAGAGAAGATCTGAAGGGAGCCTGGCTTTTGAGCTGTGAGCTGTTGAGCATTTTTCCTACTTGTTCATTGTCTTTTGGGATGGGGAGCCCACATTTGCCATATAAATAAGCAGGTAGAACTATTATTCTGAAGAAAATTGTTTTCCAGTCTTTGACCTTTCTACTTCCTTATTGAGTCCTATGGTGACCTCTCTTTCCTAGTTGTCTCTAACCTAGTTGCTGAAAAGACATGAGCACCCCCATATCTCCCCTCATCGATTGGCTGGCACACAGGAGCCCATCCCCTGAGCACCTGAGAAGCGAGATCAGCCATCTCCATCTCATATGTCAGAAATCAATACTGGAGCTCTGTCAACTGGGGTTCTTCACCCCAGGGGGAAAGCCTGTACTTGTCACAAAAGTGGTTACCACTGTGTAGAGAAATTAGAAACAGCTTAAAATGCCAGAGCCTTTGGGCATCATAGGTAACAGAGGTCTGGGATACTTGCTTAATGTCTAACAGTAAAGAGGCATGGGGTCCATTTTGGGCTGAGTTTATAAAATTTTACCACAAGGTCTTAAAGCTATTGTGAAGAACTCCATCTGGTGTGTGAGTGTGTGTACATGTGTGCACATGCGTACTTCTGTCTATGCCTATGATATGTTTCTCACTACAGATCAAGTGACTGTTAATTATCATTCAGCCCTTTCCTTTAACTTTGACTAAAATGTATTACAGAAGCATTACTTTTGTGGTCTGCTTTATTCTTAATATGCCCACATGTGTTTGCCTTAAGGAAAATATTCTGCTTGTCATCTCCATAGGCACCTCAGTGACTGTTAAAATGTTAAGCTCAAAGAGCTAGATAAAGATCTATGAGCCAGAACCATTGAGTTACCTGTTACCATTTTCAGATGGAGAGAGAAAAGATGGGTGTGCAGGGTGTGTTAAAGTATTATTCCCTATGCCCACTTATGATATCTTTATCCATTTAACCCAGGTTCTATTTTATCATGTAGTGTATTCCCTTTGAGTTATCTCTACTTACAGGCACCAAATCACTGAAGTCACAGAATGTGTGAGTGAGAGAAATATATTTATATGTGGGGAAGGATTTATGTTTATTCTCACTGTTGAAATGTGCACCCTTGACTGAGAGCGTAACCAGAGAGGCAAAGGCATAATAACATATACTCCAATTCTCTCATGAAGAAGCAAGAGTATCCTTGAGAAGCAGTCTCCTCTGCCTCTTCATAGTTTGGCTCTATGGAAATTTACTGGCGGTTGGTGTTTGGTGTTTGTAGACAAATGGAAACAATTCTGTCTCTCAGCAGTTAGGGCAGTTCAAAAGAAGCCTATCTGTCCCAAAGCGTAATCTAGCTTAGAGCATCAGAGCCCAATAGCAGGATAGGGGTATCTTCACAAGGGCAGAGTCCATGTTGAGTGCAGACATTGACACAGAGGCTGAGGCTGAGCATCCACTGAGGAGGCAGTGGCAACAATGATACAAGATTGGTTACATTGCCAGAGTTTGATCCTATAAGTAAAAGTACTAACAATAAGCCCCCTCACTGTCTGAGAAGGGACTCATGGATGTGAAAGGAAGAGGAGTGCTTGTGTTGAATTCAAACTGAAGGTATCTGTGGTAACTCAGGGTATGTTTATAACTGTGGGGCAATTCTAAGGATAGTTTCCTTAAAGCTGATATTGTGTCTCTTCTATGATTGAATATATCACCTCACATTTACATGTTGGACATTTAATTCCCAATGCAGCAGTGTCAAGACATAGAGTAAAAATAAGTGCTAGAGTCATGAGAACAGAGCCCTAATGAATGGATTAAGGCAGTTATACTGGGAGGAGATCAATTATCACCAGAGTTGGTTCTTATAAAAGTGAACCAGCCCCTTTTGCTTTCTGTCACGTACACTTACATGTCCCTTTCCATCTTCTGATGTAGCACAAGGAACCTCACCAGATGCTAGCACCATGATCTTGAACATCTTGGACTTCAGAACCATGAGCCAGAAAAATCTCTTTCCTTCATAAATTACCCAGTCTCACATATTCTGTTATAGCTGCAGAGAATGGACCAAGATGTTCCTCGGGTCCAAATGGCCCATCAGAGGCATCGGGTCTCTCAGTAGTAGACCTGCCTTAGTATCTCCGCTGGACTGAGTTATTGGCTAGTAGCAGCTGGTGGGAAGCATGGCCTTGGTGATGGATTTCAGAGCACAGAAGCTGAGCTGTCACTCAATTATGCTTCCTGCAGTTGGTGATCCAAGAGGCACATTTTCATGACTGCCACACATGGCTTTCAATAATTGTGCATAGATATAGAAATAAATAAAGATTATAAATGTGGGTTCCTTAGAAAAATGGCTAAAATCTAGATCTGGGAAATACTATACAATATAAGCCTGAAACATGTTTTGCCAGAAAATAAGGAGTTATCAAAGGAGGATAGGAGACCTGTCCAAAGTACATTGAAGGCAATACATTGTCCCTGCTCCCTCAGGCCAAGTTGGGAACAATTTGAAAATCAAAATAAAGAACAATAGTAGTGGATTACAATACTTTTAAAAAAAATTTTGTTATTTATTTCTATGCAGTACTGAGAATCGAACACAGTGCCTCACACATGCAAAGCAAGTGCTCTACCACTGAACCACAACCCTAACCCCAGATTATAACCCTTTTAACAAAATGAGCAATCATGAGTTCATACTAATTCAACTAAATAAATGAATAACTTGGGGAGTTTGGTGACGGATAAAAATTATGTAGTTCAAAGTTTCTCACAGAGTATCTGTTGTTTACAAAGAGCAAAAGGATACAGTGGTGAAACCTGATAGTCAACACCCTAATCAAGTGATCAAGGTAAATTGCATATCATTACATATCTTGGGTCTAATCATGAAGAAACAGACAACTCAAAATAAATGGCCTGCATGCTGCAAAAGTATCAAGGTCATATAGGTCAAAGGAAGCCAGAGAGGGACTCTTCCAGATTAAAAGGAGTGACAACTAAATGGAAGGCCTGGTTCTGAACTGTAGCATTTCTTGCATTACCTGCAGTTTCAGTTACCCATGGTCAACCACTGCCCAAAATATTAAAAATTCCAGAAATAATAATTCATAAATTTTAAATTATGCACCATTCTGAGTAGTGTGATAAAATTTTACACCATCTTGCTCAATCCTGCCCAAGATGTTGGAGTTTTCCCTTTGTCCATATATCCACACTGTATACACTTCCCTGCCAGGAGTCATTTAGTAGATATCTTGGTTTTTCAATTACTATCATGCTATTCCAGTGTTTGTCTTATAGCAACCACTGTTTTACTTAATAATGGCCCCAAAGTGCAAGAGTGATGCTGGCAATTTAGACATGCAAAAGAAAAGTTATCAAGTGTTCTCTTGGGCTGGAGTTGTAGCTCATTGGTAGAGTACTTGCCTTGCATGTGTGAGGCTCTGGGTTCAATCCTCAGCATCACATAAAAATAAATAAAGATATTGTGTCCATCTACAACTGAAAAAATATTTTTTTTAAAAAAAGTGTTCTTTTAAATAAAAGAATATAAGAAGATATTTTAAGACCACACTCACATATCTTTTATTACAATATATTGTTATAATTGATTTATTTTATGATTAGTTCTTGATTTTAATCTCTTACTATTTCTAGTTTGCAAATTAAATTTTATCATATACATGTATGTATGTATGTATGTGAGGGCTAAAATACAGTTGTCCATCAGTATCCATGAAGAACTGGTTCTAGGAAACTCCACAGATACCAAATCCATGAAAGTTCAAGTCCCTTATATAAAATGTTGTAGTATTTGCACTTACTCATGCATCTTCTCCCATATACTTTAATTCTTTTCCATATTACTTGTGCTACTTCAACATAAATGCTACAACACGTAAGTAGTTGTTATACTGTATTGTTTAGGGAATCATGACAAGAGAAATATTTGTACATGTTCAGTACAAGTGTGATTGTGTGTGTGTGTGTGTGTGTGTGTGAATACTTTTAATACAAGGTTGGTTGAATTCACAAATGAGGAATCCATTGATGCAGAGAGCAGACTGTAAAGGATTCGGTACTATCCGTGGTTTCGGGCCTCTACTGGGAATCTTGGAATATATCTCCTGTAGATAAGGGTGGACTACTATTGCAGAGCCTTTTTTAAAAATCAGCATCCCATTAAAACAATTGATTTGTGCATGTGATGGTAATAATGTGTCTATGTTAACAACCTAGTTCAGCTTGATTTTTTTTTTTTTTTTTTTTTTACATGCAGGAAGATAGCCTGGTTTATAGGAATGCACACTAAAGTATTTGGGGATGGTAGTTCAACAGGTCAGGCACTTGCTCTCAGATGGTTCAAAGAAGAAGGGTTTGTTCTTTGTGCTGTGTCTGCAGCTTTTCTGTTCCTTCAGATAGTTGCAAAATTGCTTCATAGTGTATTCTATGTAATATGAACAATTTTAGACAGTTATCTCACCTATCAATATATTATTTGTTACTTCCAGTATTGGGATGAGGGAGGAAGCAATGAGGAAGGCAGGCAAAAATGTGATCGAACATTTAGAGACTGCTCTAAATTGAAACTTTACTTTTAAGATTCCTTCTGTCTTGTATGGGCATAAAATACCTTTTCTCCATGTTTTCAGAACACAGAACCTGATGGTTTTGAAATGATCTTATAGTGGGAATCTTACAGCTTATCACAATCTGCTTGCTATATGGAAAGAAATGTGAGGGAAAGAGATGCCCAACTACTTGTAGATCTTTTGAGAATGTTAATGTGAGACCGATGTCACTTGTGTTTGTATCAGGAATACCTGATCATGTCTAATGGCAACTATTCACTTTTAACAGAACCCTCAATACCTCTTTTAGATTGGAGAATCGGTTTATTCCCAGCACTTAATTCTTTTTGAGTTCCTAGCTGATATGAATAGAGATGACTTATTGACAGATCTCCAAGGCTGTTAGTCCGTTTTTTATATGTTGACTTTAAATTATCCATTTGCTCTAGACATATTTAATTGGAGTAGAATTACTGATACATGCAGGAAAGCAGAACTTATAAATTTATCTAAAAGCAGCATATTGTCATGGCGCACAATTTAATGTTCTCTTTTCTTCCTGGGCAAGTGATCAGTGCACTTCTGTCAGGTTCTGAGCCATCTTTAGCCAAGGGAAAATCTCCTGACCTTTCATTAGCAGCCAAAAGAAGTGAATGAGACCGTCAAGTACAAGTAGCTGGGCTAATTCCATTTTCACTCAGTCCCTTTCATTCTCTTTTCTAATTGTAGCCTCAGATAATGGGGAAGAGAAAGACAAAAGCTGGAAAGGCATGGAGAAAGTTACTGTCCTTGTTTCTCTGCTGGGCAAACTTGGCTTGGGAAATAAATAATGTTACAGTGCTACATTTACAAAATGATTAGGATTTTTTTTTTCCTTAAAAGAGTCTCAAAACTTTGGGATGTTTTTAAACAAAAGAACATGCTCTAATTGTGCCACATTTAAAAAAATATTTTTATCCTAAATGAGCTAAATAATTTCACTCCAAAAACATTTTCTGTCTACCTGGTGCAAAGTACTGTAATAGTAACTGGATATCAAGCAAGAAAAACATGAACCTTGTCCTCACAGAGTGCAGGGAAGATAGGCACTATGAGTTGATAATTGCAATTTTGCATGAAAATTTATTAATGCACCAAGAATAGACTGTGTGATTCTCACATACCTAGAATGTAGTAAAAACCCAATAATGAGAGTTGTTATTATTTTATGTATTTTTACTCTCTTTACCCATCAACACCACACTGTCCCTCCAGGGAAAATCTGTAATTAGGATAAGTAGCCAAGAGAATGCAGCTCAGGAGCTCAACTGTAGGGGGAAGGGAGAGGTAAGTAGTGGGCAGAGATGGTGGAGGGAATTGAGAACCTAAAGCCTTAGGTACTCCATATGGCAGGTCTTGACCGGGTTGTAGACATTTGCTGTTAGGATCAAGATGGCCAGGACTGAAAAGTAGGGAAGGATTGTGCCCTTGATTCTCTGCTGGCCAGGCAGGTGCTCAGTAATTCTGGGAATTGATTTTGAGCAGCATTAACAGGAATGGATCATTAAACATTTGTGCTGTTTTTCTTAGTATTCTCTAGTTTTTCATATAGAGGCTTATTTGTGTGAAATTGTCCTCACCTGCTCTGTCATCCCAGCTTTCTCCTGCAGACCCCATGTATTGACTGTAAAATATCAATGCTCAGTAATTCAGAATTCAGTAACAAATATTTCTTTACTCTCTTGGCATTTAAAATTACCAAGACATCTCAATCTGTCAAAGTGGAGTTGCCTCTCACACCACTTCATAGCCTTCTGGCCAGCTTTTGGGTGGGTGGAGCCCCTGTCCTGCCCTGTTAGGGCTCCTTCTTGACAACCTTAGTTAAATCCTCACCGTGTATCAACATCTACATCTGCTGATTTGGGGCTGTTGCCTTCTTCATGCTGCCAAAACACAAGTCTGTGATAATGACAGCATTTGCCAGCGTGCTCATGCAATGACTCAGGAGACAGGGTGGCCAGCAAAGCAGCCTCTTTGTGGGCGTGGATTTTGAGAAGTGCTAATTCCGTGGTGTTTTAGAGATATTAATATCGTTCAGCAGTAGATAAACAGGCAGCAGAGGGGCATATAATGAGAATCAGCCACAGCATCTTTTCCTCCTTTCTTTACCAGCACTTTTTTTTCTTCTTCCTTGAAAAGGTCTGTGCTGAGTGTGAATGGATAAACAGAACCCTTAAGTGGCTTAAACACACATACATACTGGTCAGTCCAGCTGCCAGCATTCCCACAACACCACTCTCTAAGGACCACTAGTATGTTAAGAGTTAACTACATTTTCAAGTAATACTAAATCATAGCATATGGCATAGTAGCCTATTGCTTACGGTACCCTCTCCCCAAAGGGCAGCGAACCAGATGGTGTGAGTGGGGCCCTTGGTGTAATTATGACAGACACAAAGAAAGACATCACCACCACTCTCCCTCAATAATATCATGTCTTTTGCTTTTTCACATTTGCTTTCTGAAGTTTTTGGAAATTTTGTTTTTATACTTCATTTTCATGTCCAAGTTCCCTTTCCAGATTGGGGAGGAGCCTTGGAAATATGCTTTGTTAGTTCTTAGCTTCACTTTCCATGTACTTCTCATCTCTTATTAGTAGTTGTAGCCACTATTGGTGACACCTCTGATTCCCTAGTGGAAGCAGCTCTGGTGAAGAAAAGAAGGCTGAATACATTTTTTAATTGCTTCAGGTCAGATTGTAATCCATAATATCCTGTAGTCCCATGGAATATTACTCCAAAACTGACCACCTTAGATTTTACACTTTTTACTTTCTTTGATCACCATGTGGTATTCTTCTTACCAGAATGCCTCCTGCCTGGCTCTCCTCTTCCCCACTTCCTTCTTGGCCTTTCCCCAAGCCCAGTTTGGGTGGGAGATCCACTCTCAGTAGTTGTGATGAGAAGAAAAGTACTTGGCCATCATGTTAAACCGACATTTCTAACATTGCCAAAATGAAACAAGACATTTTCTAGTTGCAGCATAGGCTGAGAAGGAGATTTTGAGAAATTTAGGTCATGCTTTTATGTGTTTCATTTTTTTTTTTTTTTAATCTATGTGCCTGATATTTTAGAGCAGACTTTTCTTGAGGGTAGTGGCTTGTTTATAACATTCTGTAAATAGCCCGGCCTAATGTGGGCTTTTTACAGATATTTTCTGCTAGTTTTTATGTATGGATTGATATAGCATCTGACTGTACTAACCAGAAAAATGCTGAACTAGGGAACTTTGTATTCAACCTTGTATTTGGATTTCTAGCTTAACAACTCATTGGTCTTGAAATCCTTGGCCTCTCTCTCCCCTGCCAGAACGCGTTAAGACCTCCAGGTGCTAACTGTTATTATTTCTGTTGACTGAGCCCCATATGCACCTCTAGTGCTCACTGACCTACCTTTTCCATTGCAGAAACATCGCTGAGGCTCTTGTCAGCAAAGGTCTAGCCACTGTGATCAGATACCGGCAGGATGATGACCAGCGATCCTCACACTATGATGAGCTGCTTGCTGCAGAAGCCAGGTGAGTCAAAAAATTACTAATGTAAACTCACTGGGACCAACAGCCCCAGTTTTTTGTCTCCACTCTTGTACCTATAGCTGTGAAGAATGGGTTAGAAAATAATATGCTGATAGAGTTCGTATCCTTTTTTCATTCCAGTTTTTTCCCCCATGAAAACAAGAAGAGCACACTTTGAACTTATTACCTAACCTTGATTAAGTTCATTTGGGCCTCTATTTTTTAAATCTATAAAATATACTAGATATGATCTCCCTATACTGATGTTATAAAAGGAACTGTGGAATAGAGTACTATAACAGATATTTTTATCCCATTCCTGGAACTAGCAGGGAAGCCCTGCTTGTGCGTGTAGTACATTTGCCTCTGTGTCTTACCTTCAGAGGCCTCTCCTCTCAGCCCCTCCCATGTATCACCTTTAGACCTTTTGTAATGTACAAAGGAAATGAAAACATTTGTTGGGAAATGAAATTTGGTTTCCAAAACTTTTGACAGCTGGCAGGAGAGCATTTGAGAAACCCTGTGACATTTTACTTTTGTCCTTCATCCCTGTGGCTGGTTGCCCCAAGGATATGCATACTGCTCAGCAGTGTTTCTTGTCATTGACATTCCTCAAGGCTCTAATTCAGGGATACTTTTGTTACTGGATGATACTGATAGTTGAGTGATTCCCAGACTTCCTGAGAAGTAATAAGAACTGAGCTACTTAATGCTGGACCAACTTGGGTAGCTCAGCAGACTGCATGGACTCAACCAGAATAGATCCATTATTTCAAAGGCATTGCACAGGCTGGTCTCACTCAGGAATTTTTTCCATGGCCTCTAGGACCCCTTTAGTTCTAGAAGTTTGGCCATTGTCAGGTTATGTGCTGTGGTTAGAGAAGGAGTGAGTTTGGGCACATGTTATCTAATCTCAGCTTCAGACTTGTCATTGAGATCACTTTTCTTGCTCTTTGGCCCAGAACATTGCCCTGATATGTGACATTTACCTCTAACACTGTGTCATATCCTGATGGATAGAGCATCTATAGAATGTCACACAGAATGTCAGCTGAGAAATCGGTCTGTCAGGCTGTGGCTTTTTGGATTCCTTCTCGTGGGATTTCCCCACTAGGCCCTGTCCAGGACCTGATTGTTAGGTACGAAGAGTTCAGTGAAAATACCCATATCTTTGAATGTTTAGGGCTCATTAGTGGACATTAAAATATATATATATTTTATATATAGATCCATAATTGGTGTTTCTCATAAGCCCTCTCTTCTCTTCCTTCCTATAGTATCTCTAGTCCAGGTGGGCTCAAAAATTCCATGATTGGAAATGGAGTTTTACATCTCTTAATACTGTGTGATCATCTAGTCACTCTAAGAAATGAACATTTACTCAACTATTGGTGCAATTCACAATGTGAGTCTGTGACCAGAATGTTCAGCCTCATCTGATGGCAACTCGAAGGACAGGTTAGATGTTTCCAGAGTAGCAGGAACACCAAGCTGTGTAGTGGGATATACACTCATATTTTTAGTACTGGGTTCACTGTGCCACTAGTGAATATTTAGTTCTGACAGGTAAGCATGGAAACAATTTGCAAAACTTCCCTGGAAAATGAAACCAGAATAAGTTCTCTTATCATGCTGCTAGAATAGCCATGATGTGACAGATGTTGTGAGTGTTGTTTAAAGAAGAAACACATATAGGGAATTTTTTTTTTAAATTTAGGTTTTAAGAAGAAAATAGCTTCTTTAGCGCTGATTTTTGTGCTGAAGTAATGTAACAAGATGCTTGCTAAAGCATTGAGTTGCCTAGAGATAATTGTGTTGAGCCATTGCTTTCAGACTGATGGTGGAAAAATTGGCTTCGGGGTCATTGCACTGTTGTAGGTTGAGTAAATGGAGAGAAATTAACCACTTCCCCAAGCCCGAGGCATTGCCCAAAGGCAATACAGGCTTCATAAAGAATTAGGAGAAATAGGCAACCTCAACTGTGAGTGGGTTTTCCTTTGGAGCTTTACTGTCAGTGAGCCCTAGGATGGTGGCCCAGTGCCATCTTCTAGATGCTAACCCTTTTTAATCTTCTAAATCCAAGAAAGACCAAAACAACTGCTAGGTCTGGTTTATTTATGGCTTTGTAGCCATTAAAAGAGATTTTGAGTGTAGATGTGTTTTTCTTGTGGAAAACGATAAAGTTGACCTCTTTTGCAGACCACCTATCTCTGACACTTTGCTTTATTTTCGTTTGCCTTCAATTCAAAGCACTCTGTGCCCCCATGAATGCTCCCCACGTGGCCCTTGGCTTTCTTACTTCCTTCTGTCACGTTATAGCATGTCAAAGCTCTTTTTACATGCTGCTCCTGCCCCTCATCCTCTCTGTCTGTCGAATATTATCTAAGTTTAGGGTTGCTTTCCCCTAGATAAATAAGCTATATTTTTTCCACTTGAACTCTGTTTTGTGATTTGATGCCCCCATGCAGTTTCTCTACCTCCCAGCTTAGTGTCCTCTGCAGATCTCATTAGTGAGTTGTTTACTCCTTTTCTGGGCCATGAATAGAACCCCTCAACAAGAAAGGCCTTGGTGTTGACCCCAAGTCTCTCATTGCATGCACTGTCACTTAACGGTCTTTTGTTTATCATCCTTCAGCCCCTTTTTAATCTTCAGTGATTGTGTACTGAACCAAGCCAATTTGAATTAATTTTCAAAGTAAAATTTCTTGCACTACTGTATCTAATGCTTTGGCAAAGGCCAAATAATAATATCTGCTGCGTTTATGTCATTCATTCTGAAAGTTTAGGTGGGTGAAGGTAAAATTTCAAAGCTATCATTTTCATTAGTCCCTTTCCACAGGGGTGTCAATTTCAACAGATTTTCTTGCCCCTGACCTTGATTACCTGTTTTTCTCTCTGGTAATCGCTAGTGATATCAGCAATGGTGCAGAGTGCTCTTCCATTGACTTTGCTTTCCAGTGCACTGCCTGGCCATTAATCCTTTTAAAGAAACATTGTAAGCTTTGGGGAAAGGGCAGCCTGTTAGCTTTTCTGACTTCTCGGGTCAGTGCAGCTGCCTGCCTAGGAGTTGATGAGCTTTCTCAGGGCTCTGTAGGCACTACTTCCTCTGCAAGGGGGTATGATCTGCCAACCTTTCTCAGATCATCTGATGGCTGCTCAGGGAGAGTATGTTAGGCGCTCACTGGGAGACCAGGTGAGACAGAAAGGGAAGAATACCAATTGCAGTTTGCCAGTTGCTTTCAAGCATATCCACCTGCCTGTTAGAAACCACTCTACCACCCCAGCAGCTCCTATCAGTTTGCTGACCCTTCAAGGCACTTCTTTCAGACACCTGTCTGCTGATGGGCAACCCTCATTATGTCTCAAATACCTGGCCCATCTAGAGAAAGTCACATCTTTTTGTTTGAAGGATAAATAAGCCTCTAATTCCCCAAAGATAGCCTTCTTTTCTAGTTCAGTTGTCTGTCATCAGCTGCCTCCTCCCTAATTACCTTGTGTCCCAGCAAGATAAGGTTTTGTCATTTCTTTTTGCATCTCGTGCCTTCCTTCTCTCATGGGCTCCATGGAAAAGCTCTTGATTTTTGTCCCAGGGTTCTGAGAGCCTTTTTATGTTAGCCTCCATATTTTTTTTTTTTGCAGAAAGAGCTTAGAGTGTAGCTGACCCACAGTTCTCTGTGATGCTCCTAAACCTTGTCTCCCTTTTTAGGGGCATCCTCTGGGGCTCCTTGTGGAATGTGACAGATTGTCTTTTCTGTGTGATTCTAGTTTTTAATCCCCAGATTGACTTTCCAACATTTCCAATCTCATTGCAGCATATCTTGGTTAGCTGGCCGGCTGTGTTTGTAGTCCAGATGGGTGTCCTAAACTTATGGCATTTTTTGCCTCCTTCAGGGACTTTCTTACATCCAAGAGAGTGAGTCATTATCAAAACACTTAAATTTTTCTAAAGTGCAGTGTCTTTTTACTCTAGCCCATATATTAGACATGATACATCCAGATTGATTTTGTGACTAACATCTTTATGCTACTGTTCTTCCACATAGGCATTTATTGAGCATGTTAAAGGTACTGAAGACAAGCTGGTAGTGACTGGAGTTAGATCAGAGCCTGGCTTCATGCCATATTTTCTTGTAGGTATGCATATCTAGGGGATAGCATCTATGTGCATTCTCCTGAAGCTGCCCATGACTTTATTTGAAACTGGTATATTTTAAGACTTTCTAGAAATTTTTGGAATCTGTGGCTTATTGCAGGAAAAGAGAATTTGCATTAGTTCAAGAGTTGGGGCTTTATTCCTTTACAGAATCTTTTTAATTCTAAGCTTTTGTGATTTCAAGATAGGATGTATATATTAAGAAATTGATGCCCCAGTTTGACTGTGGGAAAGCAATTTAGCATCTGAGCAGATTGAAATGCATTATAGATTCACTCTGGACATTCATAATGAGGTTAGGGTTATCTCAGGAAAAGAGAAAAGGGCAGTCTCTTATCTTTTCATATGTATTCTGTTGTTTCCCAGAACACTGCAGATTCAGGAAACTGTGGTGTTGTCCTCCCTCTCTGAGAGGCAAGCATGAACCTGCCCTCATCTCAGCTTTGCCTCAGCTCACTCTTCTTTTAGAAACAAAAACAGTGTTCTTGCCTTTCTGACTTCTCCATCTCCAATCTTAAGCATCAGTTCTTGCTTTTTTTCCATGTGGCTGACAGGACCCTCTTAGGTTTCTCTCTGCCTAAACCTCAAAGAAAACTGCTGGCATTTCCATCACAGTGTTCGATCAGAAGGATATACGATTGTTAGTAACTCTTTCTTTCCTAGGCCAGTATCAGTGGTCATTGTTAAGAGGAATATGTCTTTCACTAAATATCTCTTGGTGATAGTTACTGGGACCACAGGAGGCTTACCATTTTTATGCATTTATAGCAGGCACTTGTAAATACATTTTTACAGTTCTACTGAAATGTTTGTAATACCATTGGGAAAGAAGTACTCTTTGTCTTATACTCTTAGCCAGAGCAGCTCTACTGTTTTTCTGAAACATAAGGAAGTTTTTCCATAAAATTTCAATTGGTTCATGTTTGCATCTTCAGTTGAACTGACATTCTCATACTGGCTATGAGCATAATGTAAAGCATCAGTCAGTAGCACTTTGTGTTACTAAGTTAAACTGTACAAGTGGAGGGCAGGAATGTAGCTCAGAGGTAGAGCACTTGCCTAGCACTTGTGAGGTCCTGGGTTTGATCCCTAGCAGCCAAAAAAAAAAAAAAAAAAGGAGGAGGGGATGATGATACAACTTTAGGACTCCTTAAAATGGAAGAACTCCGTATACTAGTTGAATACCGTTCTGATTTGTTAAATATATTTATAAAAAGAAGCAAGTTCCATTTCTTTGCCTTTCCATTGAGAAAATTGGTGTGGAATTTGAATGTGAGTTCCCTGCAAATATTTGTGTGTCTTGAAATTTGAAAATTGTACATCCTATCATAGGGTATAGATGACATGGTTAATCCATTCTTCAGGAAAGCAGATATTTGCCTGGCAGGAACAGTTTTTTTCAGTGCTCATTTATTTTGCATATGATGGCTTTGCATTCATTTCTTCTCTTTATTTTCATTTTCTTGAGTGTATCCTGGTTCCCAGGAATTGAGGATAATATGGTGAACAAAAAAGATAATAGATTCCACCCTTTACAATGCATGCAATCTCAGAGGGACCGGCATTAAATAATTCTAATAGTACCCCTGGGTATTACTATTTTTCCTATTTCTTGTCTTTTCTTACCTGTTTTCTTAGCCCTTCCTGTTTTCATCTTCCTTATTATTAACACTGCTTGCCTTACATCTTTTTTATTCTGTCTCTCATTTCTATTAAATTTTCTCTTGAGAACATCTCCCTGAAATTCATCTTTTCTTTTCAGTCTCTGTCCTCATCTTCTCAATAGTTTAATGGTACAGCTTTAAACCAAGATTTCTCACTTTGAATCTAATGACCCCAACAAGTGAAAATTCTCTTTGAATAAAACTAGAACCTACTCAATAGTGTTAAAAACAGCTTTTACTTGAAGTTTTTCCTCTTTTCTTCACTGTTTAATCATAGATTCTTATAACATCAGGGTATTGTTGGATTTTTAGCTCAAGCATCATAAAAAGCAGGAGTCAGGTGTATTATCTTCTGCCTTCTTTTCCCAGCTGCATTACCTCATGCCATTGCAGGTTGGAAACCAGCTCAAGAGAAAGGGAGTTGATCTTTCTCTTAAACACCTTCCTGACTTCCTTCTTATCCACCCCAGAGATGCAGAGATGCTGGTGATGCATGGTCCCACCAAGATTTGAGCTTGCAGTTTGGTGTCACAGTCATGAGGTTGCTAATTGGATTCAGCACGTGTTGGGAAGGGGTGTTACTGTTGGGGAGTAGGGTAGATCAGCTACTGCAAGTGGCTGTGATAACAGGAAAATGCATTAAAAGAGCTGGTGTGGAGAAGTGATTTGTCGACACAGCTGAATGTGGGGAAATTTAGCTTTTTCCCTTTCTTCAGGAAAGATGATGCACTCAACATCCAAATAGGAGTAATCAATCTGCATTTAAGGCAGCACAAATGGCCACTTCTGGAGAGCTGTATAATGTCTCCATTTCCAAAGAGTTTTCTCCTTCAGGGTATTAAGAGGAGTTGTTCACTCCCAGGTCCCCTCCTCCTTTTCCCTCCCACCTCCCCCACCCCCACCCCCAGTTCCTCTGGCATAAAACAAGCTGTTCAAGTTTACTTGATGATTCTGTGGGGCCTGGGGTAAAGGTGGAATCCAATGGATACAGCTGCTGCTTTGTGTACCAAGCTGGAAAGAGTGCTGCTAGTCACAGTCAGATGAGCACCTGGTATGAGTACTACTTCTTGCCTGACCTTTCCATAATCATTACTCTGCCCGGTTGTATTCCTTCTAGACCAACCTTTCTAGATGATTTTATCATGGTTGTTATTCCCCTCCTAATATGGTCAGCCTCCAGTGCCTACCTGTTCAGAGCATCTTGTTTATTCTCTCCTATCCCAGTGCCTCCTGTCTGAGAGTTTTGCTCCTTTCACACACTCAAAATATTTATTTGATGATTATCTCCTCCCCTCCACCCCAGTATCAGGGATTGAACCCAGAGACTCTCCACCACTGAGTCATATCCCTAACCTTCTTAATTTTTTTTTGTTTTTGGACAGGGTCTCACTGAAGTATCCAAGTGGGCTTCAAACTTGCAATCCTCTTACCTCAGCCTCCCAAGTCCCTAGGGTTAAAAGGCATGTATTACCACACCCTGCTCCCGTTTGAAGATTATTATACTGGGAATATAAATTCAATCCAAAATAAATTGTGACAGCAAAATGTAACACTTGACCCTTGACTTTCTTGTAACTTGACTCCCTATACCAGTCTTTCTCAGACATCATCATTGTCATTTTGGGAACTTGTTAACAATGTGAATACTCAGGTTCCCTTGCTCCTATCTCTTTTTAAGACATTCTTCGGGTGGCTGTGATATATAATAAAATTTGAGAACCACTGCTAAAAACATGTTCTGACCACTAGAAAACAAATCAAATGATATGTCCTTTTATGGCAGATAAGTCATTTAATTTTGAGTATGATGGGAATTAAAATATGGGTATAAGTAAAAGAGTACAAGGCATGTAGTGGACTAACTTTGAATTTCTGTCCTAACTCCTCCCCCCACCCCTTTTAACTCCTGTCTTACCTTCCCTGTATTTGACATTCATGGCTCCTGAATTCCATTCTTTCTGAGTAGCCTCTACCAGTTCTTGGCTAATTTCATGTGAAATTACCTTGAGTTGCAGTACTTGCTTGATTTGATTCCTCAGCAATGTTAGGTGGCTTAGTGGGTCTGAGAGCTGAGCCTCTATGAGGTATATCCCTTTCCTAATTTTGTTATAATCCTTGGAAATCTCTTAGGAGGATGAGAATTCAAATAATTAATCACTGATACATCAGTGCACAGTTTTATAGCTGCTTGTGAAGGGGAAATCTGCTTCATAACTTTCTTTCATTTGCAAGATTCTTTGCATCTCAATTCCTTATGAACTCCCTTGTGCATTTCTGTTTTATCTTAAGCTGCCTCTGATTCCCCCTCTCATTTTGGGCACAGAAGTTGAGAAAGCTTACTTGCTGTTCCTCTTGCTTTTGCATCAAGTTCAGAGAGCCAAGTCTCTAGAGGATGGCAATGAATCTTTTTCAGTAAGTCCTAGGCAGCGTAGTTCACACCGAAAAACCATTTTCCAAATCACACTTCCAATAACTATTACTTATCACTCAAAAGACACATTAAAATTTCCTATGACTGTTCATGTTACAGCAATAAATGTTTTATCAAGCACATAGAAGACATAAACAAATTCATGATATTTTGATTAGGGTAAACAGGTGAATAATTGCAAATGTAATTGCAAAAGTTAGATGCATAGGTAAAAGATCACCCAAGCTCAAGGGTTACCCCCAAATAGAGCCCTTGAGGCAGGGTACGGTCAATCTAGGACACCTTGTGAAAGGGCAGTGTAAAACAAATACTGCTTTGCTCCCTGGCTGTGTGACATAGAAGTGCTACTTTTGTACATCTGTCCTAAAAAAGTAATTAGCAAGATGACCATCAGTTTATCTAAAAGTTATTCCTTGTAGCATATTAGTAGAATTATATTCACAGAAATATCTAGCAGCAGGGAATTGATTGAATCATGAAACGTGCATCCATATGATGGATTTATTGTGTGGCTATCAAAATTGATGTAAAGAAATTAATGACACAGGTAAGTATTTATTTACCTGTTTCTGGGGGAAAAAAACAAGCCTACGGAAGTTTTTCCATGGTGTATACTAGTTTTCAAAAGTAGAAGTGGGCAGGTATGTGTGTATAAGCCCTCAAAAAAATATTAAGGGGAGCTTTTATCTTAGAATAGGGTTTTTGTTGTTGTTTGTTTTTTGGTGTCTTGTGTGTTATGTTACTAGGGATGAAATCCAGGTTTGCTCTACCAGTGAGCCACATCCCTAGCTATCTTGCTGGTTTTCTTCCTTTCTTTCTTGACAGGGTTTTCTCTTGTTACCCAGGCTGCACTCAGCCTCCCTAATCACTGAGATTATAAGCATGTACCACCTCAGAAAAGGATTATTCATCAATGGTTCCCATAATTTTTTTCTGGTGGACATTGTGGCCAAAACATCAAAAACCAGTGTCACTGAGGCAGTTTTATATAATCTCCCTCTTCTGAGGCTTTTTGGACCATAAATGCCTGATTCTACCTAGGACTAATTTTCCTTTGATCCTAATCTAGGGTCAGTAGCATTTGCTTATCTGTTGCAACTGTGTTTCCATCGTATTTATTCTGTGTAGACTATTATGCTCTGTCATGATCTCTTATAATCCCTCCTTTCCTCTTTTCCTGCTACTGCAGACCCATTGTCATACCTAGCACAATGGCATGTGTCTTCATTTCTTCCTTATATTAGTTTTAAATGAGAGGATGACCTGGAGTTCTTTGTTATTTGCTTCCTGCCTCATAAGACCTACTGACTCATTAATCCACTCATCTCCCTTGACTATAGGACTCAATTTCCTCATTTCCAGTCTGTGTTCTCTCCATCTTTTCTGCCTTTCTTATCAGTAATTCTCATTTTTGTTGAAAAAGCAGCTGCATAATCTTAGCTCTCCCACCTACCATTCTGCACCTGTGTCTGCTCTGTGTCTTATTTTCTGAGTGGCAGGACCCTGTTGCTTCCTTCAGCTGCCCAGGAATCACTAAAAAGGCCAGAGGAATTGTTTACTGCTGCCATGTATCAGTGATATCTCTTTGGTTCATGCTGAAACATCATATTCATCAATGTGTTCTGAAACACAGTGAGAAGCGCTTTGCAAGTTTAGTAACTTATTCACTCTTTGTTCTGATTTTTAACCTTTTCAGTTAGAATTATTTTCCCTTCCTCTGAGTCATTTATCTTTTGCTGTCAGGTAGGAGATCTTTACAGCCCTGTTGCTTAGTTCGGTTTCATTGTTTATGGTGGTCAGAGTTATGCACCCACTCATTGCCACTCAAACTTTCGCACATCTCCTCCTGTTTCGGGAGCTTGGATGGAAATGTGGTACTTGGGTTATAGATAATCCTGCTTCTGCTAATAGACCAGCCTTTGACCTCCTGTGTGCTGGATGGAGATAGACTGGGAAACCACCAGTCCAGGAAAGCCAGCCAACCTCATACTTGATTCCATAGTCCCTTTGCCATTGGCCACATCTCCAACTTGAAATGTTTTCAGCGAACTGCATCAGATAGTTATGTGTTCATCTTTTTCCAGGTGCACTTGAATTGAATGAGTGGACTCTATGTCTACATGATTCCGTGAGTGTAGCTCTGTTAAATATAATACAAATACTAAGGACAGACTCCTATCTCCAAAGGGCCTTCAGGTTAGCTATAGAATGAAGACTAACATCTGAAGCAATGTGAAAATTGTATGTTGCAGTTTACAATTACATACTGAACTGTACCTTTATGCACACACACACATTCAAATATATAATTTTACTACTATTTCAAATGAATATCATTTCAATATCTGAATCCTAATTGTGGTTCACCTAGGATCCCTGTTGTTGTGGCAACTGTTTTATGATCGTGATAAGGTTGTGGCTACAGATATGTGGTATCTCTTTTCATTCTATAGCATGTACCTTAAGGACAGATAGGCTCAGGGAACACACATAATTGAGAACTTATATGTCAGAGGCATGGAGAAAATGGGCCTAATTGGATTAGCAGGAGTACTGTTGACATCATGTGAAAATATACACTGGGGCCACAGGGTAGAGACCCAAGAAAGTCAAGCATAAGAACTTTCACTTGGTTTCCCAGACTGGTCATCCAAGTAGAGAAGTGAAATGATGAAATAAATTTTTATTCCAAAGTCATATGACATTGTGGAGTCAAAGTGGTGTGCAGTATCCAAAAGGATTGGGTGAATTCACTTTAAATGTTCCTGAAGCTCTCTTGAAATAAATTGGTGAGGGCCTGGACCAAAAGGGTTACAAAAGGGCAACGTGAGCCCTAATTGGAAGGAAAAAAGTGTCGTGTGTAGGGAATAAAACAAAGCAGAGTTATGGGACATCTTGGTCCCTGGTTACCAGAAAGCATTGTTAAGAGAAATTACAGAAGAGAAGGCATGTTCAGGGGCTCCTGACCTCTCTCAGTACTTGTCATCTCCCTTGCCCTATCATCTCCCTGCCACCTATCTGTCATATGCCATTTTTACTTTCTATTGCTTTATTGTCTTTAGATCCTTTTATGTGTGAAAGCAGTTCTTTTTGTGAAACTGTTGAAAAGCTCCTGCCCTCTAGGAAAATTCACATGAATACTCCGGGGTGATTCGTCAATATTCCTGGCAGCTAACCAAAGCTCACTTATGATCTCAGGTTAAGAATTCATTTTGCAACAACCATTTTCATTGTGATAAGGTGGGATCTAACCATAAATTCTTTGAATTTCTTTGTAAACATCCCAAAATTTTTGTTCAGAATAAGTCTGCCATCACTGAATTACCCAATGGATGGCCTGGTTTTTTTTTTTTTTTTTCTTTTTTCTTTTTTTTTGGGGGGGGGGGCAGAATGTCCTCTGGTGCTGATTTCTGAGTTGGAGAGGATTGGTCCTTAGAAATTTCTGCATGAGCTGGAGAGCATGAAAACATGCCCTGTTCTTGTGTGTGAAACGCATGTGAGAGTCTACTGTTCAGGTGCTGAGGCGGTAGGGGTGATGTTGCTGTGACAGTCTTCATCTGCCTTTGCAGAGCGACAGGCTTGATCTTCTAGAGGGAGGGCAGTAGCACTAGTATGTGTGAATTTCAAATTTTGCTGATAGAGAAAGATCTTTCCAATGAATGGAGAGCAGTCCTGTGGGTCCTGGAAGAAACCTAGAAAGCAAATTTCACCCCTCTTCTGCCCTGTCACCCCTTTGTATGTAATATGGACACACCAACGTTTCCTAGCCAGTGATGGGTTTTATCAGTTTCTGACACTGCTGGTCCTTGCTGTCTCTGTATTGCTGCGTCTTGGAGAGGAGAGGAGAGCTTCTGCAAGGAGTAGGCTGTGTTCTGGCCCACTGCTTCCTTTCTCCTGGCCAGCTGAATACAGCCTGCCTTTGTGAGGAAGCAGCTATTAAACGGACACAGCAGAAGTTGAGAAATCAGGAGTTTCAGTCCATGCCTAAAGAAAACGTAGGGCCGCGTGGTCTGCAGGGCCAGGCAGTGTGGGAAGGCATTAGTGTCCTCTGTGGCCCAAGTATGTATGGAAGCAAACCCGCTCTCTGCCACCTGCCCACCTCTCCCCAGGAAACCCAGTTGTGTGAGATGCACAGGATAGATTCCCATTCAAAGTGGTGATAAGGCAGCATACCTTTTTCAGCAGAATGATCTTCATGGTTTGATTCCATACATAGAACTCTTCCTAGGCATTCCTGATGTGTCTTCAGAGTCTTAGAACTAAGTCCCCTTTGCAAAGATCATCAGCAAGGTGGTTGCTGCACTTGGCTTTTGCTCCTGTTCTCTCTGAGGTACGTGTCTGAACCTCCACACTGATTGGTTCCCCTGGAGTCTCTTTCAGAGAGAGGGTCTTGCTTTATCATCAGCCTTGTGTGAGGCAGAGGGGTGTTTGCTGGAGGTGGCTCATTTAGGGTCATTTCTGTCACAGTACAACAGAGTGTGGTGACAGTGAATCAGCAAGGAAAGGAGACCCAGTGAAATAGGCCACCATACGTGTTTCTCACAGATCCCTCCTGCTTGGTAGCAGGGTGTGGTGGTTTTCTGGGTGGTGCTGTTTGAACTGAGTGATTAACCACCTGTTGTGAACTATCAGTTTTCTCTCTTTTTAAAGAATTAACAAAATAACAACTGTTTCCTAGTTTATATTTGATGTTACAATGTAGTCTTCTTGCTACCTCTTGAATGTGCCAGAAATTGATCTAATTTAACAATCATTTCTGAAGCGGGGGGGGGGGGGTGTCTTTGAAGGTTTTCCAAAAGTAATGCCTGAATGTTAATAAGGATCTGATAATTTGCTTTTTAGGAACAAATAGATCATGAATGAGGGTTTAATATTTACACTTAATGTGATAGAATTCTGTACTGTTTTAGATGTCAATTGTACCCTGTTTTCCATGGTTTTCAATTTGGGGTGCTATTTATTTTTCCTTTGGTAGTACATTTAGTCTTGGTTAAGTCTGGCCTCCTCTGTATCCTCATGTAGGTATATAGAAAACACCTCAACTTTACTTCCACCACCTTGCTTTTGCCTGGAGGACCTTGGCTTTCCAACTTACAGCTCAGGCTCTGGGCTTTTTCCTCATGGCATGTGAGCTGTTTCCCAGCCCAGGAAAGGCCAGGAGTTCAGCAGCGCTGTAACATGAACCGTCTGTTCATAGGTCAAATCCATTTATTTTGGTTGTCCTTGTTGTTAGAGGATAAGGCTGTGAGCATTTGGTGCCCCAGAGACTAGCAGAATGTTTAGCAGGCCTCTGCTGTAGGAGAGAGCTTCCCTGGCCTTCTGAAGGCTGCTCCTTCCAGTTTGTGGTAACAAAATCAGGAGATCAGCTTAGTGGCAAGAGGAAGTTGTAGAAACAGGACTGGAACAGGGTGTAGTCAGAGCTTTGGGAGATGGAAGAGTTGGATAGTTGGTGTCTAGCCATTGGTTTCCATCTATATGGTCCTATTCTATTCATTGTAAATCCCAAGAGCCCATGAGCAGGCCTTGATAATCAGCTCTGATCATTATCATTAATAATAAACTACCAGACTAAATTGTGAAGGGAAGTTTTCTGATCCATTTGCACTTTTGGAGGGAGGAAGTGGTAGGGATTTAACCCAGGACCTCAGGCATGCTAGGCAACCACTCTAACACTGAGCTACATCCCCAGTCCTTTTTATTTTGAGATAGTCTCTAAGTTGTCCGGCTGTCCTCAAACTTGTAGTCCTCTTGCCTCAGCCTCTCAGGTGTGTTTCACAAGACCTGATCCCATTGGCAATTTCTAAAGCTAAAGACCTTCATTAAAATTCATAAGGAACCATGGAATTTAAGGAACTTAGAAATGATTTCTTTTTGTTAGCATGGTTAACCAGAATTTCAGATCAGAGTGGGTGGGTACGCATATATCCCCATAATGGAATGGAAAATAGATAGTAAGGAAAACTATTATTTGTTGTTTCTGAACTGAAAAGTATTTTAGATCACTTTAGTGAGTAAAAGATTCCTCTGGGATTAAAAAAAAAAAAAAGGCTTAACAATGAGACCAGTCTAAGCCCACAAGAAATGTGGCCATTCTAGGTTGCACTGAGCAACACCATCCAATTTGGTTAGTGTGGGTTTGGTTTAGAAAGTTATGATCCTGAATGGAATGCGACAGCTGGTGTGGAAGTGAAATGAGGGCACTAGTGTGAATAGGGGTCACTTACACTGATCCTGGCCTTTCTCTGACAGCATTCTGTGTATTTCTTTTGGATCTCAGAAACCCTAAAAGGGCTGGTCAGCAGAGCAGAAACACCCCTGAATCTCTCTTTGTCTGTCTCTATTTTTTTCCTTGCTGTGTTCTGCAAGCCTGGCAGTGTTACCATAGTCCTAGGCCGGAGGCCTAACTCCAGTGTTTTGCCATATCAGCTTCAGCCTCTCACCCCAAACACCAAATAGAAAAGGTATAAAGCAAGAAAGAAAACTAGTTGACATGGCCATGTTGGGAAGGCAAAGTAAGATCCAGCAACTCTGTCTTTAACGGGTTTAAACAGAAGAAGAATTGGGGGGTGAGGCAAGAGTTATATATAATTAAACAGTTTTGGTCAAACTGTGGTCTGGTTGATGATTTTCTCAGTTCTGGTTCTTCAAGGTGGATCTGGAGAAGTTTTTATCACTTCAGGAGGTTTGGCAGGATGTTCACCTGTCAGATCTGTGATCCTGAACAGGGTAGTTGAGTTCCAATGAGATGATAGACCATGCAGTTCCTGGAAGGTCTGGCTTATCTGAAAGCTTCTTGGCTCCACTCCAGGAGCCTGAAGTAGGATGCAGCAGTTACTGCCTCAGTATTGAAGAGGGTATTACTAATTTATAGATGTATTCCTTAAAACGATTAACATGTCTGTGCTGACCTGAGCAGTGTCACAAAGTTTAAGGTAATAAAGGAGACAAATACAAAATGAAGGCAAAGATGCCAAGCTATATCTTGCTTCTAGTTACCCACTCGGCATATGCAGGCTCCAGCAAAGTCAGTCTTTTAGCAAAGACAGCCCCTCTGAGTTGCTGTTACAGCACTGCCTTGGGAAGGCCTTATCTAGGGTAAGAAGATAGTGACTTATCAGAGAGCTTTGATATGTGTCCCTTCATTGTTCCACCAGTGATCACACCCAGTGATGCTTTAGGTTTCTGTCCTGAAGCTACCACTCAAAAGAAATAGGAGATAAAAGTGGGAGATTGGAGCACACCAACGTGTGGCAGAGTCCCTGCTAAATCCCCTAGTCTTATAAGCCAAAAACCAATTGGGAACTAGGCTTAATGTCAAGTTAGGTAGCATTTGCTAATTTTTTCCCCCAACAGTTAAATGACTTTTCTGTACAATATTGCTTCATTCAGGGCAACTTATCTTTTTACCTGGGAGGAACTTATTTCCATTAGAATTGGAACACTAGCTACATATTTTGCATTTAAAATGTTTCATGTGATTAAATGCTGAAAGAAACATTATTACTTCTGTTTCTTAGGAGTGTGCTCTTCCAACTGATTCTTCTTTTATGCCTGGAACAATGCCTTTAATTTGGAAACAAGTAAGGGAGCTCTTTGATTACCAGGCACACTGTTAGCCGAAACTGGCAGCAAAGTACTGGTAACTGGGCTCAGGAAAGGAGCAGTCTTACATTCTCCCCTCCATCAACTGCTCCCGCACAGACCAGCTACTCAGCAGTGTACAGTGTGATTTATGTAGTGACATGTCCCCTTTTAGCAAGCCTTGTTTCTCTCCCCTGTGTGACACTCTCCTGCCCCTTCCCAGTGTAGTTTTTATCTTAATCGGATGGTTTTTCTCTTTCTTTGCAGAGCTATTAAGAATGGGAAAGGTCTGCATAGCAAGAAGGAAGTGCCTATCCACCGTGTTGCAGATATCTCTGGGGTGAGTCTTGTCTCTGAATCAAGCTGTGTAGTAGCTCAGAGGCTCCTGGAGTGTGTGTGTTTATTTGCTGAAAGACTTCTGCTTGTGCGTTTTCTGTAGCTTGCCCCTTTTCAGGCCTTGAATGTGATTTTTTTCCATGGCATCTACTTAGGCTTCTATAGGGATTCTGTTTTATATTATTATGGAAAAATGCAATTCAAACCCTTATTGTGTTTCTCTACCTGAACTGTCTCTATGTTGCCTTTCCGTATTTAACTGTTATGAGCTTAGAAGATACTTCTTCCCAGTTCTATTAAAATGAATTAGCTCTTTTTTAAAATCCTTGTTTAATTCTCACTTAGGAGAGGGAAGTCTTCATGGTGAAAAGTCAAGTATAGGTTTTATGACAACTCTAAGAATTAATCATGATTCCTCAGGAGTTCTTTTTCTCTGCTTGAAAGTGGGAGACAATGGAGAAATGTATGAACATCATTTGAGATAATAGATAGAGATATAGATAGATAATATAGAGGGATCAATGATACAAATACTTCTGAGCTCTCAAAAGCCTTTGTCCAAATGAATTTTTTGCAATAAGGACTTCACCCTTGCACTTTTAGGGTCTCTTTTGGCTGAGTAGATCATTTATTAATTGAGTGGATATTTTCTATAAGTACTTATTGAATGCCTTCTGTGTGTCAGGAACTGCTCTGGGCACTGAGAATATAACAGTGACCAAAACTAATACAGTCACTATATTCAAGTGGGAAAGGGTAGCAATTGCAGTGTCAGGAGTAGTGACAGCTTCTACAAAGAGAAATAATACTAGCTAAGGTTGGATAGTGAATGGTGCCAGTATTGATTTCTGTCTGATGGCCCAGGAAGGCATCCGAGACACACACCATCCATTTCAACTCCCATAGTCACTAACAGTTAGGAAAGGGATCCTTGGGTACAGGACCACATCACCTGGGGAGCTGAAAGGGGAGGGCTAGTAAATCTTAGTCTGGGTACTCAGGGAATTTGCCCTGGGCACCTAGAAGATGCATTTAATATAAACAAACGTTTCTAGAGCTCAGCCTGGCCCAGAGCAGTGATGAATTAGAGTATATTATCTTCCTGTTGTGTTCCCAGGCCTGGCGGAATCTTTTTCTTTCGTTCCTGGTGATTGCTTTTTACAAATGTGTCTGGCCAACTTCTCCTTGCCTGGGTGTAGTGGTCCCCTGTTCATTTTAAGCAATAGAACTCTGGTGAGCTTTTCTTTCTTTATAGCCAGTTATCACAGATTGCAGGTTATAAAGTGCTACCTACGTTCCATGAATTGGACTTCAGTCAAGAGGTTGAGTCCTCTTTTAAGTGGATGAGATACAGAGCTATACATTCTTTGTGGCTTAGAATCCGGAGATGCCCAGAAACCTTTTGCTATTAATGGCCTTTGAGCCACAGGTGACCATGTTAAGGCCTATAGCAGGTTTGACTTGCCCAGTGCAGTGCTATTTGACCTCTTTTCTCTGTGGCTTACCCTGTTGAGTTACTCTTCATATATGTTAATTTCTATAGGTGTGTGATCTGTTGATCTTAATAGTATTTTCCTAAATATTGTTATTTTGCTAAAGATACTAGAACAATCAAAGTGCAATTTGGGGGCTGTTCAGCTTTAGGAAAGAATGCTATAAATATTTATTTTAGAAGTCACAGTAGAGGCCCCTCTCTATAAGGACTATCTGCCCATTACAAAGCTTATATAAGCCAGGCATGCTGATGCATGTCTCAAATCCCAGGAGTTTGGGAGCCTGAGTCAGAAAGGAAATTTGAAGCCAGCCTCAGCAACTTAGCAAGACCCTTTCTCAAAAATAAAATATAAAAAGGACTGGGGATGTAACTAGTGGTAAAGTACCTCTGGGTTCAGTCCCCAGTACCAAAAAAAGAAAAGAAAAGCTTATATAAAACCCATACTCTGGGATCTTTCCAGAAGCAGAATTAAACCTTAGGGTTTAATTTGTCATTGAAAATTAAAAATATATTAAAAACAAAAAACATTAGTATGAACCAAAAACATAATACCCACCACCAGCACCTTGGAGTTAGGTGCCACCTTTTGGTAGGAGTTCATGTTCTTGCTCTGATTTCCCACTGTCAGTGAGATGAGGTCTTAAGGAGGCTCTAGAGGTCAAGTTGCACTTGCCTTAAGTGTCCTCTTTGGAGCTCCCAGTGCAGCATCCTCAAGACCATTATTGAATCTTATGTTCCGTCTACCTTGAAGCTTTCTGAATTCTTATTGTTGTTGTTGGTGGTGGTGGTAGCAATGGGTCTTGTGAAACTTGTCATCTTTCTTTTCTTTTCTAATTCCTTTCTCCACTAACTCCCCCTTAAAACTATAACTCATTTTTTGTGCCTATTTTTATGCTCTTTTCCGTCTGGATATTAAAGAATTGGTTTCCTCTTAAAGTTATTTAAAAATAAATGCCAGTTAAATTTCCCTCAGTTACCACATAAATAAAAGAGGAAAGCTTGAGCAAGTGGAAGACTGAGAGTGAAAAAGCTATTCAATTTAAATAGATGTCAGATATGACCTTGTCTGCCTGAATCACAAATTATTCAGCTAAGATTGCAATTTTTTTGTGCCCTCTGTAATAGAGGAGGTTTGTCTTTTTCCCCCTTCTCACCTTCCTGTCTTTCTATCACTGTGTTAAGTATGAGTGTGTGTTGGGTGCCCTTGTGGCATTTAAGTGAGATGTATGGGTTTTCTGCTTCCTGGAACATGCTGCCAATTTTGCTGTCTGAGGGACAGGTAGACATGTGAGGTCATGTGGGCAGACAGCGTACAGCCTGATGGAGAATAAATACCTGGAATAATGGCAATGTAATGGACATGTATATAATGGTTTCACAAAGGTTTCTTAATCTCTATTAAATCTTCAGCTGTGTTCCCCACTGCCCCAGAGTGATCCCCCTCTTAGTTGTAGGTCATGATAAATGGAAGCTTTCGTTGAGCTGACAGAGTATATACTGTGCTGCCAAAATCATTTAATATGAACTATTTTTTGTGCATAATACTCCCCCATCCTTCTCCCTACCCCAGTGCGTATCCTTGGGGGAAAAGCATGCATAAGTGTACACGTTGTCTCCTAAACACACTCAAGAAATGTGTTCTGGAATAGATTGTACTGTGATTGTGAATCAAATAACCAGTCCTAGTGTTAACTGCCTCTCACTTTAGGAACTGAGTTTTGTACCCATTCTTCATATCTCTCCTCTTGCATTTTTCAAAAATTATCTCACAGGGCAAGGGTCACTATATTAGAACACTTTTCTATGGAGATTCAGCAAGTGTAAGGCCTCTTTGGCTGGCTGAGTATGGCGGGAAGTAAGTAATCCAGGCAGAGGGGTCAGAGATGGACAGACCCCTTCATAGGTGAGCCACTGGACCCTGAGTTGGTACAACAAGCAGGACTTCATTAATACAGATGATTTGTTGACACTAAGTTGGTTTTTCTGTAAGATGGACAGAGCCTCTCTATGTATCACTCACTGAATTAACTAACTCCTGTTTGTCTAGGGCTTTGATAAAAACTTGGTCCATCTGTACCTTTGCACCTGTTTTCAGGGTTAGGGTTAAAAAAGTGTTTACTGCTGGCCCAGTAACATAGGTACTGAAAAGGTGGCTACTTTCCTTATTTTCATTTTTGTGGGTAAAGGAAGTAGGAATTACAAGTACTAGCCAATACTGTCAGAGCTATAATAGCCTGGTTTCCTTTCACTTTGGAATGTTCCTGTGTATGTGAAACCAACTAAGAGCTTGATTGACTCAGTTCTAATCTGGCTTGATTTGGAGGAAAGTTCTGGGGTTCTGCTTTACATCATGCATCCACACTTTCATTATTAGTGGGTCTTTTCCCCTTATCTGACTCAACTCCCTCCCTTGCCAGCCTAGAAAAAGCTGGAATGTTCATGTCAGTGGAATACAAGGCTGTTCTTTATCTTGGGTTTATTATTGTTTTTGCTGTAGTCTGCTCGGTAATAAATATGATCTCCTGCAGATACACAGTGTAAAACAGGCAATAAAATGGGGCTGGTGCATGCCTAACTGTTGTTCTGGTAGATCAGACAAATCAATTATGGTTCTCAGGTGAGAGAGAGAGAGTGAGGGAGAGTTCTTCACTCCTCCAGTTGCCTCCAGCTCTGCAAGTGCAGATTGCTTCCTTTATTTCCATTCCTCTTCCTCTTCCATTTGTATGTGAGTGGTACTCAATGTATATGAGTTTTCCTCTCTTTTTTCATCTCTGTTCTTTCTTCTCTAGTATGTGAAGAGTTATGATGATTGCTTGTTTATTAGCTTATGACACAAGAGGATAGGACCTATAACATCATCTTCTAGTCATATTTCTGTAAGCCCTAGGATGGGATCATCTGTCTTTCTCTGAAAATCTTCCTGCCTTCTCATGTGCTCCTAGCAATGCATTTGTTAATTTTACTATAATTTACTCTTCCTGCTGCAGTGCTCACTTGGACATTTCCACTTGGTTACTTGGTTTCTTGCCCGTCTTACATACTAATGTTTTTATGGCTCTGTCTACCTGTGATTGATTGGAGACACTTAGTACTACCGATAGAAATGTGTGTGAGCTGTGGCCTCAACTGATCCAAGGACTGGGTCTGGGGGGTACAATGGTAGGAAGCAAGACTTTGGATTCCTGTTAGTCATGAAATGAAGTGGCCTGGCTCCTTTTATCCGTTTGTCTTCCATTGCTTTTATGCAATGCCCTTCTTCCTGGAGTAATCTCTGTAAGAAAAGTCTTTCTATAACAGTCTTGGAGACCTTTATTGGGGTAACCATTCTGTAGTTCCTCATGGAGTTGGCCTTAATGGAAAACTAAGAAAAATATATATATTCTTTTTGGCTAAAAAGAATTTAAAGATTTATAGCAGCACAATTCACGCTAAACTGTGGAACCAATCTAGATGCCCTTCAATAGATGAATGGATAAAAACAAAATGTGGCATATATACACAATGAAATATTACTCAGCAATAAAAGAGAATAAAGTCATGGCATTTGCAAGTAAATGGATGGAGTTAGAGAAGATAATGCTAAGTGAAGTTAGCCAATCCCAAAATAACAAATCCCAAATGTTTTCTTTGATATAAGGAGGCTGATTCATAATGGGGTAGGGAGAGGGAGCATGGGAGGAATAGATGAACTCTAGATAGGGCAGGAGGGGTTAGAGGGGAAGGGAGGGGGCATGGGGTAGTTAATGATGGTGGAATGTGATAATCATTATTATCCAAAGTATAGGTATAAAGACACGAACTGGTGTGAATGTGTATACAACCAGAGATATGAAAAATTGTGTTCTATATGTGTAATAAGAATTGTAATGCATTCTGCTGTCATATATAAATAAAAAAAGACATGCAAAAAAAGAAGAAGAAGAATTAAAACAGAAAAAAAAATAGTTTGTCCAATATCTATACAAGATAAAAGCAGAAAATCTTCCAGAGGTTTCATCAGTTAAGTCTGTGTTAATTTTAGTTTCCCTTGTATGTCTTCTGGTCCACTTACTTTAGATTTTCTTATTATGATTATAAAGTTCCTTTTGCTACCTTTTTGTTCTTTTTAATCACATTTATCTGTTGGCATAAAGGTGCCTTCTTTGAGTTTTATTTTTTTAATAGCTCTACCTTCTCTTTTTCTCCTTTTAGTCCTGCATCATGTTCTATTGTGCAAATGCAGTCCACAGTTACTGTGTGGATGGCCCAAGGTCAAGCCCTGTGGGTTTCTGCAACCTTGAGGGGTTGCCTAGTGCTGGAGCTCTAGTCACATGCTAGCCGTGGGCTCTACTGCTGGCCTCTGCATTTGCTGCCCTGGGAAAACCCTTGGAACTCAGAAACAGCTGACTAGTTGTCTCCTGCTTGTGCTCTCCAGAGCAAGGCCTATATGTTCCATAAACAAGGGTTGGTCCCTTGGGTGGAAGCTACGGGTAGTAGGAGTATTGGGTTCTTGGGCACATTTGGTAGCTCAAATTAATGCTCATTTAGGAGAAGGTATTTCTCTATATATTCTTTTCTTCTCTGAACCAAGTTTTTGTGAACTCTAGTTGGTCCCTGGCATGGGGCTTAATTGAGAGGTTGGCTCTGCAGCTCTGCAGCATGAGGCACCAGTGACAAGTACCCATGATGCCTGAGTGGCAGCTACCTTAGAAATTTTTCCCAGACTGTGGAGAGAATCTGAGGCTACCCCTTTTCCTTTCCTTTCATTTTCTTTTTCTACCTCTTTAAAACCTCATCTCTGCAAGAGCTGGTTGTTACTAAGAAAACCTTGATTATGTCATGGGTTGATATCAGCCAGTTGCACTCTTGCCTGTGTGGCAGATGGCATTGCTTTTATCTTTGGTAGGTGGGGTGGTTGTCTATAGTTCCTTTCAACCATTTGAGTCCTGCACACTCAATTCCTTTTTTTTAAATCTCCCTCTTTAATTTCCCCAGAACTTCAGGGGTGACCCTCTCTTCTAATTAAATCTGAAAACATTCATGATTTCCATGGGAATCTTTTTCATGATTGCATTTTAGCATTTATCACGATCAATGATTACAGTGTTCAAGTACTTCTTATAAAGTTTTTATCTGCTTTTTGACTGAATTGTATTCTTCTTGTGTTGTTCTGTGCACACTGTAGGGCGCCAAATTTAGGACATGATCTCTTGTGTTTATTTAGTTGGAAGTATGAGGAGAAATTGTTTAAGACTCTGAAATAAGCAAGAAGATTGCTGGATGTCTTTATTTTGGGTGTTGCCTTTAAACCCTTTGGGGTTAAGTGATTCTATGAGTTCTCTGTTGATTTTGTCTGAACTATTTTGCACCTTCCTAGAGAGGAAATGTAACTTGTGAAGGACTGATGGTGATGCAAATGATTCCTGTAGAAATGTGGTCCTTAGCCAGGTGCAGCACACACCTATAATCCTAGCGGCTCAAGAAGATCAGAAGTTCAAGGCCAGCATCAGCAACTTAGCCCGAGACACTGTCTCAAAATAAAATGACTTGGGATATAGCGAAGTGGTAGAATGCCACTGGGTACTACAAAAAAGAGAGAGGAAAGGAACGAAATGTGCTCCTTTAGAGATACATTGATTTCTGTCCTGTGAGACAAATGTATTCAAAGTTAACATTTTTATAGAGTAAAAATTAACAAATTTATTTTAGCATACTTAGTGACCTATGTGTGTCCTATGAATCTTTGTTTCCTTCATTAACAAGTGAATAAAAAAGAAATTTTTGACATGTTCATTTCATATTTGTATACAAGTCATGATTCTATGTTTTTGAAAATTACCTTTCAACAATAGAAGCAATTTCAGAATCAAGAAAGAAATTTTTTAAAAGAATTTATATCAGTGGCAATAAACGTTTATAGGATTGCTGGGCACTGTGGTGCACACTTGTACTTCATCTGCAGAGTGTCTGATCTATACTGTTTTGGTGTCTACCATTTTGTTCACCATCAGGCTTTTGTTGTGGAAAATTCAGGCACCATAGCAGATAACCTTGAGGTAGGGAACTTGGACAGGGCACAGAATCTTGACCTTTGGCTGTGTTCCAGTTCTGCAGACATACCTCTGGGGACATTTGTTCAAGCGACTTGCCTAGGGGTGGAGCACTATTAGAGACAAAGCTTCTTGTGTGTTGCTTCTTGTAGCAAAATCATCTTCCTCCCCATGTACTCAATAACCTTGATATGTCACTACCATGAATTGTGTCATCAGGAAGTTTTCTGCTAGAAGAAATAATTTTTTTTTAGCTTCCTTCTGATTCCTTGATCAACTGTGGCTTCACACACAGGAGTGCATGCAGATGAGCTCCTTAGCAACAGGGTCCTAGCTTCCATAGCTAGGAAGAAAGCCATAACCTTTCTTTGTGCAAAGAAAAGAGCAAGGAAATTTGAGAGCACCCAGGAGCATCTTCTCTGAACAAAGTGGCATCTCTTTCCGAAGAAAGTTGACTATAAGTGCAGATTTTGCTGTCATTCTGGTTCGTGCTCTTCTGTTTCTTCCCCATTCTCTGATTGCATGTGGATATTGCTTTAAGATTCTATTTCATGGGTTCAATTTGGTTAAATTGAGCCCATTACAGGCTTAGCTAAATGAACATAAGGGTATTTTGAAGGCAGTTGATGACATTCTCAGTTCCCAGGTTGAGGTGTGTGATTGGGTTGTCCGAGCTAGCCCCTGACTGCCAAGTGATGTGATACAATTTGAAATATTTGTGTGCAGCTAGGGCTTCACTCTCCACTTCACCACCATAGCACTACTTAGCCCTGGATTGAACTCATTTTGTCCTGTGGCTATTGCTTATGTAAACATTTCAAAGTAAGTCATTTTACTAGCATAGACATTCTGCTTACTTGTATTTTAAGCCTTTATTTAGCATGCTTCCAACATATTCCCTACAGAATATGTCATACAAAATTTTGGACACTCTTTGCAATGTTGACATCCAGAGCTCTGGGTGGCTTTGGAATGCCCCACAGTTTTGTGCCTTTGTTCTTCAGGAAATGGTATTCTCCAAAAGAAATTAAAGAATTCCCATGACAGTACGGGATTCAGAAGGTACTTGAGGATATAAGCTGTTACCACAGTTTCTAATTAGGAGGAAGACCCAGTTCCATTAATTGGACACTAGTACAAGGTGCCCAGATACTTCCCCACAGCAGAGCCTGTTTTTCTTTTATATCGTATTCATCTATTCCACTATTTAAGGTTCTCAGTCTGTTGGCTGACTCGTATTAATTAGCATGGGTGGAATGGCATTTCTTTTCCTTTTGGATTGCTGGAATTTTCCCCTCTGATCATGTCTTCCTCCTCTTTCAGCTTATGACTCTTCCATTTCTACTTTTCATCCCCACTGTCCTCTGATCGTGCCCTTCTTCAGCACTTACATTATCATATCACCATGATTTTGCACATGTTGCTACCTACATTGGTGGGGAACTGCACAGTGATTTTTCTTACTGGCTTCTAAACTAAGAAAGAAGAATCTTTTTTATATTTACAGTGCCTAGTTTAGATTGATTTGCCAAGTGATAAGCTCCAACAGAATGAACTTGTATTTGGAGAAAAGTGACCTGGTTCCAAGTATAAAACTAACTGTTCCGGGTAGTTACCTATCAAGGGTCAGGCTAGTAAAAGCATACAGCAGAAAGGATGCAAGTATTCTAGAATATAAGCAGCAATATAGACATTTGATTAGCAGCATGGGCTCTAACATCAGACCACGGTAGTTCAAGTTGTGGCCTCATTACTTATTGCTTTGTCACCAAGGAAATTTAACCTCTCCATGCCTCCATTTTCCCCATCTTTAAAATAGGTGTAATCATGGCACTTCCCTCCTGAGATTGTGGTGTAATTGAACGAATTGATATGTGCAGTGTGTTCAGAATATAATAAGAGCTCAAAAGAGAGCAGTGGTTGACATTGTATTGATTATTATTAAATTGCTTAGCATTCTGTCTACCACACAAAAAGTCTTCTGTGGATGATAGCTATCGTCATCATCTATAGTATTTCTATTCCAAACTTCTTATCCAATTCAGGGCTCAAATCATACTGCTTCCTCTCCTGAGCTTTTATGATCTCTCTGTCTCTGATTTGACATTGAACATATGCCATCTCTGGCTTGTTTTTTAAATGCATTTCCTATGTTGAATCACTGAACGGATGATCAAACAATAAGTATTTATTGAGAGCTTTTTACATGCTAGACACAGTACTGGGTATTGAGGATATGATATTAAAGCAGACAGATGTAGCCTTTATAGGGCATACACAATTTGTTATATAATTACAATGGCGATGCCGGTACAAAGTCCTGTGAGAGTACATACTGATGATCACACTTATTATAGGTTGTCTGAGGGTTGAGTAGATTCTGGCTAGAGGTATAACCATGAAGGTAGAAAGATATTTGAGATCTAGATTGGTAGAAGAACTGGTAGAAATGGGTAGTTAGTTTGCCTGGGAGTCAAGGAAGGGAAGTAAAATCAGGTAAGTAAATGTCTGGCACAGATTGCCACCTGACAGTGGTGCTCATTTTCTCATATGATAAACACTGACCCAGAGAACTAGTAATTTCTGAACACGTTTAAATTATAGCACTCATGGGCTGTTCAAATGGTCTGTAACCCAGAAAAGTGGCCTGAGCTTTATGCATGAATTTAAGACTATTGGACACACAGATGTGAGTGTATAAAATGGCTTTAGCATATTAAGAGAGAAGAATACCTAGACCAACTCCTCTGTCTCCAAAATTTAACCATCATATATGGATGGGGAGAGTCATTGTCAGAGAAACAGGTTGGTACCCAAGCTCACAAAAGAAAATCAGTGGAATGTGATAATTCAGAATCAGAGGAGAAAGAGTCACATTACATGAGTTGACTCCACTGCTTCAAGGTCAATTAAGGTAAAGATTGAGACCTGTCAGGTGGACAGTTAGCACTGCAGGTCAGTGCTGCCCTTAGAGAGTTTATGTGGGATGAAGAAAAGTGGAGGTAGGGAAAGCTAAATATCTCCCTATGTGGATTAGCAGCAGGAACTGCCTTACTTATCTAGACCTGTAGTTTTAGGAGCTTTCTAACAAGAGTAAACTTTTTCAGGAGCAAATTTATGAGTGTTCACAATAATGATATCTGTGTAGTTTGGAATGTGTAAGGACACCTTGAGATCATTCATAATTACCTATTCACTGATGGGGAAGGAAATGAAAATGATATGAGATCCTTGGTGAAATAAACTTCCCTTGTCTTGACCAAAGCTCTTTGTCCCAATTATCTGCCCTCAATTCTAGATCCTCATGCAATGTCTGCACATAGTCATCTCATACCCAAATTGTGAAGCCCTTGGGTAAGAATAGGGTATTCTACTTTTGCCCTAGAAAGAATTTGGAGTCCCAAATGCCCCCAATGCTCTGCCTTAATAGCTACATCCCGTCCAAGATAGGGGAGGAAAATTGAAGACAGGAGGGAAACAAGCTATATATTTGATACTTTATTCAAGTAGATACGTACATTCTCCTTCCCCTGTTATACGTTCTAATTACCCTGAAGATATATTTTTCTGTAAGTAGATGTACAGCTGTTTAAGCCTACTTACTATTGCCTATTTCCCATGTCTGCATGGAATCCTGGGAACACTTTATTATTGGCTCTATGCCGAGCCTGACTTTGGGGGCATTTCACAACATCCTGCTATTTTATTAGGAACACATTTTTTCTCACATCGTACCAATATGTAGTTTTGTTTGTGTTGTATTTTCTTGGGTCTAAATCCTAATTATCTGCACTAAACTTTTATCCTTAAGAGAAGGGCTACTTCGATGTCCTTAGCACCATGAAGTACTGTGTTCAGATCTCCATTTGATGGAATCATGGAGTGAATTTCATATCAGCTTCCAGTCAATGTATTTTACAGACTTTGTCATAACATAAATAATATCTATTTGTCTCAAAATGTAAAGAACCTAATTCATTGTAGAGAATGATGAATGTTGACTCTGAAAAACTGGAGGGGCAGTTATCTGATATAAAATAATTTGTAAGTTTATCTGGGCAAAGCTGAATCAGCCTTCAATGTTACTATATTTTCTCCTTTTTAAAATAATAACTTACACATTTTTTTCTTACACAAATTTTCTGCAAAAATTTAACTATACAGTTAGTTCCTAGGAAAGCATCTGGCACAAGATGCTTAGCAGATATTGGTGGATGAGTGGATGCTGTAAAATGCTGTACTGGAATTGCTTTAATCCACCTTTCATTGTTGGATGCAGGGGGCTTGGAGTTGTTTTTTCCTATGATAAACAACCTTCCTCTAAATTGTTATTTTCTTTAAACAATTTCTGAAAAAGACACCTAGGCTAAAGAATAGCATATTTTTTAATTGGATGCATTTTTTTTTGTTCTTTAAAACAATGACCATCTTCAGTTTTAATTAATAATAGATTTCTACCATAATAGTTGGCATTTTTTTCCATGCTGAGAAAACTGGAACTGTGTCTTCCAATTTGTTTATTTTTTTTACTATTAGAAATATAGGGATTTAAAAAAAAACTGATTACACACAATAAAATATGCTGCCACTTAAAGTTTATTGGACCAATACTGGTAGATATGCAGTCAAAATGATATTATAAGTACAGTTGGCCTTCCATATCTGTGGGTTCTATGTCTATAGAACCAACCAACTGTAGAGAGAGTATTCAGTGAAAAAATTGCATCTATACCCATCTAATCTTGACTACTATTTGTTTTAATATTTTAATTTTGTCCTAGATTCCTTGCTGACATTTTTTCTTTCTCCTTTTCTGAAGTTGCATTCTTGTCTGGAGTGGGGCAGAGTTTTGCATGGCATCAATTTCCTTGCCCCTGAGTTCTTGATTTGCCCATGAAATGAAAATGTATGCTTCATCAGACCATCTTTTAAATTGTTTATTCTGCACATTTTATTTTAATTATCTCTCAAGCCATTTTCTGATCTGTAATAAATTCTTACCTTTTGCCTATAGAGACATTGGAAGTGATAAAAATTGATCTAAAACTTTTAATGAAAAAATAGTATTAGGAGCTGGGGTTGTGACTCAGCGGTAGAGCGCTAGCCTAGCACGTGTGAGGCCCTGGGTGCGATCCTCAGCACCACAAAAAAAAAAAGGTATTGACAACTACAACTAAAAAAATAAATATTGAAAAAATAGTATTACATTCTTGTAAGTTATTTTTGAGTCCTAGTCTTCTAATTGCTATCCAGAGGTGTAGACTCTAGTTGAGGTGCTTTCTTGCATATTATCATTGCCATACACTCTAGATAAGCTGTCTGTAGGCTAGTCTCATGTCAGTTCTAAAATATAAGCAAGATATCTTTCCTGTAAAGGATAAGAGAGTAAACTGAGAAAACACAGGCATGGATGTAGGAAATACCATCCAGGAATGGGTTTGGGGGGAACGCGTGGCAGCTACTATTACAGAAGTAAGCAAGTCAATTGAAGAGCCCTTGGGAAGTGCTACAGCAAGGGGGCTTTTCTTTTCAAAATCACCATATGAAAAACAGAGTTTCTAACCAAAAACTGTAATAATATTCTGTTGAGAAGTTAGATTTTGAAAAAATGAGAAAAAGAATGGACCGTTTGGGAAACTTTCTGGATGCCATGAATTGGTAATGAATGAGACAAGACTTGCACATGTTGTGTGGATTAGCTGGCCTGATGAGGACCATAGGTGTGGCACCTTTGGCTCTGCCTTAATTGCTACATGGTGTCCAAGATAGGGGAGGAAAATTGAAGATAGGACGGAAACAAGCTATATATTTGATACTTTATTCAAGTAGATACTTACATTCTCCTTCCCCTATTATATGGAGAACAGATATACCATCATCTGTGATTTCTATTCTTCCAAAAAAAAGTATTGTAGAATAAGCCAAGGGCATTATATTTCCTGTTGATGATAAAATGCAAATTTTACCACTAAAAGGCAATTACTTCATTTCTAAAGGTTAAATTGAGTGGTTCTCACAGCATAATTTTAACTGGGTAAATTTGGGAAACTGAAAGTCATTCAATAAAAAGAACAGTCTCTAAACCTGTGTAGAATTTTCACTTGATTGAGAATTGGATATTATTTTATTCATCTTAAACTGTATCACCTGATTTTCTTTCCAAGTAGGAAAGACCTGTCTGTCAATAGACATAAGTACTTAACAGAACTTTGTTCTTATTTGAACAAAGCATGTCCCCTTAATGGCTGTTTAAGGGTGACATCATGATTCTCATGCTTTCCTTTTAGTCATTGCCTAATAATTGAGACTTTCTAATGCTACTTTTAGGAAAACAAATCTTTGGTTAGGTTTTGTTTTGTTTTTACTGTGCTGTAACCCCTTACTTTTTCATCTATACCACTTTCTGCTTAAAACTTTCTCATCTGCTTAATATTTTAAGTACTTTAATACATTTAGTACCTAATTATGTTAAAGTAGTTGGTCTAAACCATAATTACTGAGTGGTTAGTTTTGAACTTGTCATTATCTCCCAGGTTTCTCAGAAAAAAAGCTTCCTTTCGGCTGGGGATGTGGCTCAAGCGGTAGCGCGCTAGCCTGGCATGCGTGCGGCCCGGGTTCGATACTCAGCACCACATACAAACAAAGATGTTGTGTCCACCGAAAACTAAAAGATAAATATTTTAAAATTCTCTCTCTCTCTCTCTCTCTCTCTCTCTCTCTCTCTCTGTCTCTCTCTCTCTCTCACACACACACACACACTCTCTCTCTCTCTTAAAAAAAAGCTTCCTTAAATTAAAAATTAAAATATTCACTTTTCTTTGTACAACAGACATTTTGTCTTTTATTTTTAAAATTAAGGTATAACATATATAAATAAAATAAATAATTTTTAACATCTAATTCTTTGAGTTTTTACAAATGTGCATTTTGAGAAACATGTGTACATGTAACTTGTCACTACAACCAAGATAATATTACTGTTCTATTATCCCCCAAATTCCTCCGTTTCCTTGAGAGCCACTCGTAGTTCCTGACAACCACTGATATGTTTTCTGACCCTGTAGTTGAATCTTATTTGTTTTGTGCTGCTGGGGATCAAATCCAGGCTTCACTCATCCTCAACAGTGCTGTACCACTGAACTATACCCTCAGCTTCTGTAGTTGAACCTTTTCAAGAATGTCGTGGAAATGGAATTGTGTATTTGCAATTCATCCATTTTTACTATAGAATAGTATTACACAGTGTGGTGCTCTAGTTTGTTTTTCCCAAATTGCTGGATATTTAGGTTACTTCTGGTTTTGAGTAATTACAAATGAAGTCCATGCCACATTCTGGGACCTGTTACACGATTTGACTTTACTTTAGTTGGGTGTGGTGATTGTCGGTCAGCCTGCTGCTTTGCATATTTTCATTCTAAGCCAAAAGGTGCCTAGTCCTGCTTTCTTTTCTCAATATTACATGTTGTGAAAAAGAAATAGTTGTTGGACAGAACTAACCAAATGAAAATATATATAAACGCCTGTCCTTTGTAGAATCCTGAGAGAAGACATACTTTTAAAGCTGTAGAAGGTAGCCTGGGGATGTGACTCAGTGGCAGAGCGCTTGGCTAGCATGTGCGAGGTCCTGTGTTCAGTCCTCATCACCATCACCACCACCACCTCCCTTCTGGGAGTGGGGGGAAAGTTGTACAAGGTTTAGTTCCTTTCAAGTCTGATAGAAGAGTAATTTTTTCCCTCCACGTGTTGGAGATGAGGCTCCACTTAATTGATGTTTCCCAACTTCCGTCTTCCCTTGGGCTGTCCTTATCTTACAAGTTCCCTATTGGGAATTCTGCTTAGCCAGGCAGTCCTCCTAAATAATGGGTAAAGGGGTAGAGTGGGGAAGGGAAGTTGTTCTATCTTGTGAGAGCCACAGGTTAGAAAGCTGGCCTCCCAGACCCTGTGCTTTCTTCCAACTCAGTGCTCCTACAGATGTCCTTTGGGTTCCTGCTCCCAGGAGTGGGGCCCAGGCCTGATAGCTATTTCTCCTACACTCTGAGGTGTTGGAGGCCTGAGTGAGGTACTGTGCCAACTAAGTAAACAGCGTGAGAAACTGTAAGCCACAGACAGCCTTTAATAAGAAATTATTGCTGACTTAGATTCAGCACCTTTAAAAAAAAAAAAAAAAACCTATTATAATGTTGTTTGGTTTTGTTTTAGTCAGTGTTTCCTCCAGGGTTTTTCCTGTGTTCGCTTCATTCCTGCTAAACATGCAGCTTGTGACATTTGCACACTCTCCCTCTCAACCCCCTCACACACACCTCACCGTGAAATATTGATAACCAGCCAAGGAAAGGTTGGACTCAAGTTTTTAAGTGCTGTGGTAATACTGGAGCTGGAACGCATTCCCAAGTGTTCCCCCCACCAAGGTCCCATTTATCTCAAGAGATTGCCATACCCTACAGCTGGCTCCTCACAGAGCATCATAAACTCATTTCTGTGAATGAAAATGTCTCGTATGGCCCTGGAGCCTGGTGTGTGGAAAAGAGGAAGAGTGTGGAGTGATGTATGACTTTTCTGCCTTTCTGGTAGAGGATACCATTGTGATTTGTCTTTTCTACAGCTGCAGAAGTAGTTCCCCTTGTCTGTAGAGCTCTGTAAAAACAGATATCTATGGCAGTAAAAAATCACGATATACCTTAAAATGAAAGAACACATTTGCTTCAGTATCCTTAGCTATTATTTCTGATCTCCACACTCTTATCTGTATCTGTCCTCTTGTTCACAAGGATTTTGCTGCTTCAACATTAAGGTTGTTTGGACCCAAGCAGCATTGCTCTGTAGTCCTTGAGCCTGGCCCTGAGGGAACCTAGCAGCACAGTCAGCTCTTACAGGGAAGAAACATTCCAGGGTGGGCACTAGAGAACATGGTTGTACCTCTAGGGAAGTTCCTCAGGGTGGACGGGCCTCTTCACAGTTGAGTTTCTCAAGTGCTATAGAGGACTCCTATGGTAACATAATAAGCTCTGCATGTATTTGTTTTTACTTCTTTTTCCTATGATGTTAATCAAAGAGTGATTGTGATGATGAGAACTCATTAGTGAGCTTCCTTATTAACAGTTCCCATTTGAGGCTTGCACATGATAATCCTGAGTGGTTAATTGTTAACTAATAGGTTTACTGTGTTCCCATTTCCCTGTGCTGCTTTGAGTGCTTCGATGTTTGCCTTTCATCAGTTCTTTCTACTTTGGTGTCTACCACATAGGAATTTCCAGCAGAAAAATCATAGGATTCACTGTGCTAATAACATTTATTGCACACCAACAGCTTCAAACCCTGTTCCAGAATTTTGAAGAAAGAAGTTTAATTTCTGTAAGGTCCGCTCCTCTAGGATGCAAGTGATCTGGTTGTCCGAGTCATGTTCTCTCAGCAGCTTTGTCCTATACCTGCTGTGTAAGGACTATTTTCCTGGCTCTCTCCAGCACCCCCTCCCCCAACTTTCCCATTCTTCCCAAACCTGGTTGTTCATTGTAAAAATTAGTTTTACATGCCTTTGTAAACACAGAAAGGTATTTTGCCAAGAAAAAATGTAGTCTAGCTACAGAGGGGGCTTCTTATATTCAACAGACAGGTGTGATGCACCCATATTTGGAAAGAGATTTGGACTGACAAGCTAGAAGAGGGGCAGAATGGGAGCATTTAATTAAGGTCTCTTTGTAACTTTTGCCTCTCTCAGAGGTTCACCCAGCCTTTCTCGAGGGTCATTCCAAACCCTAGTCCTCTAAATTTCAGGTATAGATATTAACGTGCTTTGAAATGAAGTCACCCCAGGCACATTTGTTGCATCATTACTTTCTCAATTTCAAGGTGCATTGAGGAGGCAGAAACATTCCTTAAAGAGATGCCATCCACAATAGCAAGTTAAATGTGGCTAATGCAACCTTAAATTAGCTTTTCTAAGAGTACAGGAAAATAGTTATGTATGGGTTTGTTGTGGAGCACAGGTAATGTGAAAACTACCAGTGTAACAAAAAGGACTTCTCTCCTCAGAAATACAGTTGCTTCTTGATTATTTACACCAGTGGAGGGGATTATTGGTATGGATAACAGAAAACCATAGCTAATTTATCTTGAAGGCTTTGAGTGGCTTCTCAAAGCCTTAAGCCAGTATATTACCAGGGATCTGTGACTATAGATCCCTAGACCTTATATGAATGAACCATAAAATAGGGAGCCTAAGGGTGAGAGTCTGCTAAGCAGAAATGAGCATTCATGTGATGAGCATCAATGTTATTTCTTTGCGTCTGAGACCTTTAATATTAACTTTGAAAAATACACTTGGGTGCTAAAATTACCTAAAGATACCTTTAATTTCATTAAATCTCAGTCGTGCTTTCAGGATTATTGGAGGGGGATTTAAAATATATTAATGAAATCTTTTGAACTTTATTACTTTATGGTCCTTAATACCCAAGTGACATCATCAGTTTTTCAGGGCCTAAACTGGACTTTTGTTATACTGAGTATAAGAATCTGAAGTACATTGCTACACTTGCACAGGCTCTTCAGAAGGCAAATTACTTAACAACATTCAGGCAGTTTTATAATAATAAAATCAGAATTCCTAAAATAAGTTATTTCTGTGACTTAATTAGCAGGGAACGATTTATGGCTACATCGCCTGAGAAAACTTGCCAAACAGTATTTTTCACCTGAGTCATTGAAGTAAATATTAAATTTATAAAATTATATTATTTTATGAGTTTTTATATGGAAAAGGAACATGCCAAACAGAGAAGTGCTTGAGTTTACAAAGAAAGACAGACACCCTTGTGTGACTGCAAATGAGCTTTGAAAGAGCTGATATCTTTTGGATTTTACATTCAGGTTAATTGACTTTATAAGACCTTTTATTCTTTAAGTTCTGTCAACTTGGATGAAATGTCTATACTTCCTCCTATTGGATGGTCTGTGGACATTTCATCTCATCTAAGCCTTTGAACACTTGCCTCAAGAAGACTGGGAGTTCCATGTCTTGTCCTATATATTTTTTATCTGGAAACAAACATGGCTAGTGCTGGTATGCTTTTAAAATTTGCTTTTGTATTTGGCTTTTGCTTCTGATCTCTACGGTAGTCAATAGCATGTCATTTCTGGAAGATGGCTGTTGGGTTATAAGTACTCAGAAATGTCTGTGGACTTTATAGCAAAGAGAGCAATAAGGTCCCTTTGATTCTCGTTGACTATTCTCAGTCCAAAGCAGTTGCTCTCCTGTTAAGTAAATAATACTTTGCCTACCTACTTTGGGAATTTAGCAAAAAGGGAAAAGGGTTTGCACATGTTATTGTTATTCCTGTAAGCGTTTTGTTCTTTATTTCTCAGATAAATACATCTGAAAGACAGTGAGGACCACAAGTCTATTTCTGAAAAATGTAAATAACTATACTCTTGAAGAAAAAGGCCTTCTCTTCAGAGACATAAGGTTGCCTCATGATCTGCAATAATCAATTTGATAATCATTGTTGACTTACTGGCTCAGCTCATGAATAATGTCCCAGATTTAGACTAGTATGGCAAAAGGATTTTAATCAGGTAGTGCTTTTGTTCCCATGGAGCATTTGTCTTGCTTGACTGTTCTGGACTTAAGCCAACTGCCAGAAAGGCATTTTTCCTGCAGTATATGTATAGTAGAATATGTGTTGCTCAAGTGTTCAGTGAGGAAGTTTTGAACCCACTAAAGCTCATTGTTATCTTACCTTCTACCAGTGTGCCACTAGGACCTCTGAGAATGGATGACTGTCTCTCCTTTTATCTAAGAACCTGTTTGAAGGGAGGGATGAATCTCATTACTCTAAATATTGTTTTTATCCCAGCCTACTTCACTGATTCTGAATGAGAGAGCCCCTTTGGCTGCTGTGAAAATACTTGATGGCTTGTTAAATTTTCATTATCTAATGTACATTAATTTAGATACAATAGCTCTGTTGCTAGGAGAAGAGTCAGAAGGGAAGAGCTCGGCTGAGTGCAGACTGCCTGTGTCACAGAAGTCAGGAGTGTGTGCAGGACTTGCTGTCCTTGCAGGGAGTTTTCACTTCTGCTGGCTGGGCTCAAAACCTCTGAAATTCTGACATCCAGTGACTATTCCCCTAGCATATGCCATGTGATGTTTCCATGCTTGCTCACTCTATCATCTGTTTAATTAGCTCGAGAGACTAAAAGGATTTGAAGGCCCTTAACTCCTATGTGGTTGAGAGCTCATGAGTTTCAAAATGTCCATGCTTGCTACTCTGGAGAGTAGAATGCATGGAATATGTGTTGATGCATAAAAAGAGTTCAGAAAGTGCTAGGCGGTTTTATTTGTTTGTTTTGTTTCTATAATAATTTGTGCTGACATGTAGTGGTGTTTGCCTTCGTGGAACACGTCCTACTGTTACCGATTTCCCTGAGTAGAAAGAGAATACCCTAGGGTCCACCTCATCTCCAGAATGCAGTCACTGTGCTGGTGCCCAAAGAAGGCCAGGCTCAAGGTTAAGAAACAGGAGCTCAGAGTCTTAGATAATCTGTTCAAGATTTAAGATGGACTAGTTTTGGTTTCCTGAGAAGGGCTTTAGGGGCTGTGTAATACAGCCGGAGTGTCATCTTTTCTTTCTTTTTCTCTCTCTCTCTCTCTCTCTCTCTCTCTCTCTCTCTCTCTCTCTTTCTTTTTCCCCAAAGATTAAATTAACCTCCATAGAAGGGTAGTGTTATCAAGGTTGGATAAGTATCACATCTGTGTAATGTCTTCAGAAATATCTGGTTTTATAGGGTTATTTGCTTTTTTCCCTAGGGTCTGCTGGACTTTCTGTTCTAGACAAGAGAAAAAGAAGCATTTTCTCAGGTTCCAGTGATTCTTTTCTTCTTCTCCTCTCTTTCAGGATACCCAAAAAGCAAAGCAGTTCCTGCCCTTTCTTCAGCGGGCAGGTCGTTCTGAAGCCGTGGTGGAGTATGTCTTCAGTGGTTCTCGCCTCAAACTCTACTTGCCAAAGGAAACTTGCCTTATCACTTTCTTGCTTGCAGGTAAGATTTACATGTTATATACTACTCAGAACATTTCTTCATACACCCTCCTTTCCCTGTGATTAGATAGGCCCCAAAGCTTTAATCTGGAAGTGGGATATGAGCACACCATCTCCACGTTGCTCTCATGTAACCTCAGACCCAGCACTATACCTTCCTCCACTCCTCACATCCACCAGGCACAGGACATAGTACAAAAGGAGCTTAAAAGATAGCATGAAGCCTCATAAGTGAAGGGAATTCCAGGCCCAGGAAAAAATATGATGGAACTCTCATAGTTGGTATTAACCACCTAAGAATTCTCCTGCCTCTGCCATGTTAGTCATCTGCACGCCTCAGAGGCAGTGAGCTACCAACACAATGCCATTTACTTCTCTTTTCTTCTTTTCAAATGTCATCAAGGTCCCAATCCTGTGTGAAACCCCAACCATGGCATTACTTTTCCAGTTTCCTGCATCTGCAGTATTTCTTGTTGGACTGAGGGTGACGTGCTAAGGCAAGCCTCCTCCTCTCTTTGCTGGCTGAATGTACATCTCTCTTGTCCTGTCTTTTCTAATATCTTAATATTTCCCAAGCCAGCAAGACTGTGTATGAACTGTGTTCTTTGAGCAGTTTACATTTATGTATTCAAGGAGCAAACTGCTTCATTTCTTCGCTGCTGGCAAATAATAAAGTTATTTATTTCCAGTCAGTTCTTCACAGACTGGTCTTTGAGGGAAGGCTGTCGTTCTTCTTCCACCACCTCCCTCCCTCCCATACCCACGGGCGTGCGCACATACACTCAATTCACTCACTCACAAAGGACATGTTCCATTGTACTCCCCAGATGCACATTGCCTTTTCTGATGCTGTCCTGTTGCCTCTGCACTTCCTCTATTGAATTCTTGAATAGAATTTGCTGTGGGGGAAGAGAAGCAGAACCAGACTTGCTGTCCCCACCAAGGTTACATCAGCCTCCTTTTCCTAGAAGGCAGTGAGTTTTTTGCCTGGATAAGGATCTCCTTTAGGCCCCGATTAATGGATTCAGTTATGTGAGATAAGTCACTCCTCGAACACAGGGCTGTGAAGCTCACTGCTGCCGCCGATTGACTATCCCTTCTCAGTGGGCACCCTATTACACAGCTCTGAAGGGGTTAACTGAAGTGTGTCCCCAAGCCCAGGGCAGGGAACTCCTAGAGATCCATACCCCACCTGACAGCTTGTTTTTGTTTTTGGTAATGTGAGTTGTAATCCGAGGTGCTACAAAGCAGTGAGTGAGAATCATTTCATGTGGCCATTGATATCCTTTTCTTAATGTTTCTGTATTGAGAACTTTCTTAGTGGTGAACTCTTATTACTAAGTGTAAGATATATATGAAATTCTTTCTCTACTCGATACCTGAAAACATCCTTTTGGCAATGCAGAGTTTATTTCCAAAGGTAAGAAAGAAAAGCAGTATGATCTTTCTGCTAGCCAGAGCTCTACAGGGCAAGGGAAACACTGAAGTTCTGTCTTAAAATTAGCGACCTGAAAGGAGCAGTTCAGTGTGTGGATCTGTCTTGGTTGGAACGTTCCTGTGGAACCCTTCTTGTTTCACTTCAGCTTGCTTAGACACAAGCCATCTGATTGCTCAACTCTGCATCAGCCAGTTCCTCCATGGATGTGGCATTATTCTGAGCTTCACAATTCCGTGGCATTGCTTTTATTCTGAAAGATAGATTACACCAAAGCACATACCTGATAAAAAGTATAATCTTTACATTTGTCCTCCTGCCACAGTGTATTCTGTTAGATTATACATCTTGTAATTCTTTGGAGACCTAGCAGGGATGCATAACCTTGAAAAGCCTTAAGAGGATCTCAGTTTGGATCTTGGCTCTACTTTGCACATGCAGGTAATTTTGAGGAGGTTATTTATCCTGTTTAAGCCTCCATATAAACATTATAAACATATAACCGCAGGTGGTTTCCTGCCTCCCAAGATTGTTGCTAGTGTTTTTCTAACTACACCTTACCTTACCTGTCACACGATGGTCATGTGTTATGTGTGCACACAGCTGCAACTCTACCAGGGAGATTTTCACCAAATCCATTAATGGGAAAAGTCAGAAAAAGGAGCCATGCCAGCCTCCTCATGCTTGAGTAATGAGTTCCCTAAAAAGAAAACTCCTCCAAGACTCTGGAACAAGAAACTTTGCATTGTCCTATACCCTTGTCACAAAGAATAAACAACAGGTGGGAATAGTCAGAGGTTTCAGGAAACTCTCAAGTGATAACAGACATATGTAGAAACTATAGTGTTTGGCCCTAGATAAGTTAAAAGAATTAGGGACAAAATACAGAAGTAAAATCAAGGAGAGAATGATGAGTTCCTTGGAAGGAGCTCAGAGAACACCTCTCAGCACAGCTGAAGGGGAGCTGCATTTGAAGGACAAAGAAGAGCTTGCTGTGTTGGGGAGGGTAACAGAAGGAATGGCACATTCTAGATTAACAGTTATCTCAGGGTATGGTAAAGGTGCAAAAAGCTGGTGTACCCTGATACTTGTGTCCCACGCAGCCTCTAATATTGGTAGATTATAAAGAGTGAGGTGGGTGGACGATGGGATATAGCTGAAAAATTAGATAAGAGCTAGTCTTTCTATGGATTGTCCTGTGGACCCTCAGAGTCACTGATAGGTCTTAAGCAAAGGAGTGACTTGGGCTCAGAAAATTCATTTTGGCGTATACATTGGAATAAATGAGACAAGGGTCCAGGGGAAAAGAATCCTAAAGATAAAGGTTACAGGCCAGAAATCTGACAGTATAGAGAAGCACAGAGAATGGGAAACATTTAGGAGGTAGACTTGACAGGATTCAGGAATGACTGTACTTTCTTAGGTCAGGGATGGTGTGGAGGGTAGTTGGGAAAATAAAGCATCCTATGCTTGAGCAATTGGGTAAATTGTGATGTCTGCAACCAAGGGTAACACAAAAGTAGGAATTGGTTTAAGGAACAAATAACTGGTTTGGGTTTGGATGTGCAGTATTCAAGGTTTCATGGAAGGTTCAAGCTCAGCAGAGGAGCCTTGGCAAAGTATTCAGGTCAGATAGTGACATATTGGCAATAGGTGAAGCTTCCTCAGTGCTTACAGGAAAAGTGTAGGAAGAGTAAACACCCTGCAAAACACTAGCATGGGAAGGGTGAGCATATCAACTATGCACAATGGTGAAGTGATTTTATACTATTTATCAATCATGAAGTCATGGGTGAAATTGTCACTGCAGTTTCATCATAGTTGAGTCAACTAAAAGCAGATTATAGGTGACTGGGGAGTATTTGTAGACAGTAAGGAGAAGACTTATCAAACGTAGGTTGCTCATTCCAGTCTAACCAAGAATGTAAAGAAGTGCAGAAAAAGAAAGGCTAATGCAGCAAGGTAAGGTGCAAGGATGTCAGCATTTGAGTACTTCTAGAACTGTAATTCTTGCTCAGGGATCAGGAAGATGGCATGTATAGTTGACAAAGCTATTCAGTATACCTACTGTTTCCATAATACCAATTATATAATGTAGAACTCAACAAAATCTTCTTGGCAAATGAGGATATAAAAATGATGGAATGAGAGAATATCATAGGAACCATGCCTTTAAAAATGTTGAAAAGCTCTGGCGTGAATTCTGAGAAGGAACCAAGAAAGGCTGCAAGGGAATAGGAATAGAGTGATGACCTGGAGGAAATAGACTGAATGGAATGGCGAAGAATGTGGCTAGAGGTATCTACTGAGAGCCAGAAGGACCCCTTGATTCTTGGGCCTGATTGCCTCAGTGAAGGTGAGTGTAGCCACGGATCCAGCATCAGTGTTGTGGAGTTGTTTACCTGGACCAGGTGCTCATACAGCTTCTAGTACCCAGGGTATGCACTCCCCACCAAGTAAAAGTGGCTCTCTGCTGGAATTGATGTCTCTCTGTCCAAGGAGGGAGTTAGCACTGTGATTCTCCAGGGTAAAGTCAAGAGACCTGTTGAGATTAGTCCCTTGCATGCTGTTCTCATTAATCCCAGCCTTTCAGAGAGCCCTCTGTACTTCATGGTGGGGTGGACACTTTCCATTGTTATGAGGCCTTTTTTGGGCAGACGGCCCCACAGCTTGATAGGGAGTGGCATTTGGCCTGAGCCAGCTGGCCTCTCTGTCACGGTTCCTGCACCCCTGTATGTGGAGTGATTGCTTGGTCATATGGGAGAACAGGTGGGGCTGGGAAAAGTCAGCTGTAGCTAACAGGTCAGTGCCTTCTGAAAGCTCTTGCCCTTTAGTCCTTTGAGCACCTGGCTTAGGTTTGGTCAGTGAGCAGGTGACCTTATACCACCTGAGCTGAGACTGTTCAAGGTCCCTCTGCCTGCTGCTGTGGCCTCCTGTGCATACTTATTTCAGTCTTGGAGGCAAATCACAGTTAGTTCTTGTCCTGAGTTAGCAAGGAAGCCAACATCCCTGGGCAGCCTGCATTTGTCGAAAAGCATCCTTTTTCTTCATCTAGCATTATTGAGCCCCATACATTGCCTTCCATTAGAGCAAAACAGTTTACCTACAGTCTCTATTTTTAGTTTATCTTCACTTGTCATGTGTGTCATATTTTCTTTTGGTATCTTGTCTAAAGGGAGACCGAGGCATATATATGAAAATCACTTGTCCCTTGATTCATGTTTTTTTTAACAGCACCATGGGCATGGAGTATGTGTCCTATCACTATGATCTTTATATGAAGTGTCCTTATTTTGAATTACCTTCTTAGCTCTTGGGTATCAGGGTCATGCTAAGGGCACAATTCCAGGCAGTTCTCCTGTTAACTAAGCATTGCAGGTGTCAAGGTAGCAGTCTGTAAACCAGATTCTTTCTCCCAATTTGAAAGAGAATTTAAGGCTTCAGTGCAATCTAATATGTGGAGTCTTCTGCCAGCTGACTGAATGCACCGCCCCCCCCCCATTTGCATTTTCATGTTCTTAGAGGTGGTATAGCAGTACTTACTATGAATTACAGACTGAGGCCAGTTGGGTGGGGATGGGAGGATGGATGTCACTTACCTTGCATAGAACTCATGGAACAAACTGCCTGGAAGGCAGCAGCCACTTGGCAGGGGGTTCCTATGTAGATCACAGCAGGTGACATATAATTAACCAGTTACCCAGTCACGTGTAACAAGACTAGAAAATAAGACTTCCATTTATGTGCCCTTTGGCATTTTTTTTATTTTTCCCCCTCCCTTTCTCTCTCTTTTATTACAGCATTCTGACATGGGAGGCAATGAGCAAGGTTCTAGGTGTCTGGGGTTTAATAAAAGAGTATTGGTTGTACCCAGTGAACTAAAAGTGTGGCTGTGTCCCTCCACCCTGAATGCCTTTGAATAAAGTGTTTCATTTTCTTCTTTCTGTTTAACATCTCTTCTCCAGCCAATCCTAATTGGAATATCAACTGCCTGTTTCAGTAGACCAAAAACTTCTAATGAGAGGAGAGGAGAGTAGGTAAACAGGAATATCCTCATCTCCTGGCCCTGGGAATGGCGGATCCCCATTGATTACCAGTGCCTAACCAAATTACACAATTAAAACCGATATATGTTTAAGTGAGGAATCCCATTCTGCTCTCACAGAGGTGCTAATGAATCAGGCTGTTACTGTGGTTGGTTTGCTGGGCTTCTCTCTTTAATTAAGCAATTACAGGGTCTGCTGATACTTATGAATTCTTTTCAGATGCTTTAATTGAATTGCAACTTAATGGATATTTGTAAAGTGGGATATTCTTTCTCTTGGGACTTCCCAGATTGATTCTGTCCCCACTGCCTACTTGTTTTCAGTTGGGTCCCATTACCAAAAATAGGCAGCTTGACATGAACTTCCTGAAGGTGCTCTAGTTCTTTACTTTTAATAACAAAATTATAGGAATTATAAGAATTGTGTTCATGTCAGGGGATCATAGAGGATCGCTTACAGAAAAGAATTTTTTTTTTTGCAAGTACTATAAGAAAGGCAGTCTTCGATAAATTTACAAACTACTTCTGCTCTTGAATTGCTTTTAATCTAGTAGTGTAGACAGCTTTATGGAAAAACAAATGAGGAATTATCAACAGTTTAAGCAACATACCATGAGCATTATCTTACTTCAAAAGTTTATTTTGACTTACAGTTCTAAAAGCTGGAGCCCAAGAGCATCTTGCCAGCATCTGCTCAGTTCTGGAGAGAGCTTTATGCTGCCTAATTTCATGGTGGGGAAGCTGAAGGGCAGGTGAATACATACAAAAGAGATGATACAAGGGGCAGCAACATATTTTAATGCTCTTGCATTAACTAATCTAGTCCCTTGAAAGGTATCAGCCCCTCTTAATGATGTAATCATCTCTAACAGGCCTTACCTTCCAGTACTGCCATAATGGCAATCAGATTCCAACATGAATTTTAGAGGGATCTGTTTTATTCAACTTTTTCACTGCTGTGACTAAAAGGACCTGACAAGAACAATTTTAAGGAGAAGTTTATTTGGAGGCACACAGTTTCAGAGGGAGGTCTCAGTCCATAGACAGCCAGCTCTGTTCCTCAGGACTTGACATAAGGCAGAACAACATGGTGGAAGAGTGTGGTAAAGGGAAGCATATCAAGACATCACCAAATGTATTCCCCAAAGGCACGCCCCCAATGACCTACCTCCTCCAGCTATACCCTGCCTGCCTTCATTTACCACTCAGTTAATCCCCATCAGGGTATTAATTCACTGATTGTATCACTACCATAATCTAAGCCTTTCACCTTTAAGCTTTCCTGCATTGTTTTACACATGAGTTTTGGGAAGTGGGGTGTGAGATGGGGCAGGGTACACTTCACATCCAAACCATAATGGGGGCTTAGGTTTGGTTCAAATCATAGCAAGAGTGCAAAGGAAAGAAAAATTAATTCAGGAATGGAAAAGGTTTCCCAGCATTTCAGCATCCAGCAAGATCTGGAATATTTTCTTCTGGCAGATTGGGTGTGATTTGTCTAGGCAGAACAACTTTGCCTGTATCAATTCTCAGAAAGAGTTACCTGAAAGAAATAGAGGTATTCATCAGTCATTTTTTTTCTCTGCTTTTGTGTTGGTTTGTAAATCTCCTTCTCATTTCTCCTGATATTGAACCTTTGTTGCTCTGCCCTCAGCTCTGTCTCTGCAGATACACCGTCACCCACTGGTCATGTGAATGAAAGTACAAACCCCCAATTACAAGCGATTATCTCCCATCTTTAGATCATGAATCATCTCCAGAAGGAACCACCTCATACTTGTGTGACATTCAATTGCATGGTTATTTAATAATTTTTTATATCCACTGGGCATAATGTGAGGAACACAGAAATACATGATACAGTTTCAGCCTTCAACATGGTAGTTGTGTCTACTAAAGCAACAAATGTATAGACATGAAAAAAGAAATATTTTTTAGGATAAGGATAGGGGAAGCATACCTTAAATTATATACAAATGAAGCAACTCAGGAGTTCATGAAACAAGAAGAATAAATGTGATACTTTCAAAAGAGCTGGTGCATAACCCAGAACAGAATCCAGAGAAGAGTAAGGCCGAGTGCTGGCTCAAGGCAGGGCAGGGCTGGCTTAGAGTATGCTGTTCCTCTGGGAAACCCCTGTTTAGGAAGGATTCTGGCAAAGGTGAATCTGGTCAGAAGAGAGTAACACCCCTGGTAAGAGTCTAGAAATGCCAGTACCTGAGGACTAGCTGTAAGAATTGAAGGGCACACTTCTAGGAAATAATGAAATATGTCAAGGAAAAAGAGAGAGGGCTTGAACTTGTTCAGTAGCCATTTCAAATGTTTTTTTGATTCAGGCAGAGTAAAAAATAAAGTCATCAATAAAAGTAGGATTTGTTCAGCATATTTGAAGGCAGTCACAGACCTTGGAGCTAAAACACTTGAAGAACAAGTCTTGCTTTCCTGTTTTCTAATTAATTATTTCCATCAGACTGCCTTGCTTATCTTGGTGTGATTCTGGTGACCTGGAGGTGAGGGAGATAGCAAGGCCCATATGGCAGTTCTGTGCCAGCCTGTCTAGGGGCTTCTGTAACTGAGGAAAAAACAGTCTGAGTGGTGGTACCTTCTGTGGATTCACACTGCCAAAGAGGCTGTGACTTCCCCTTTAAGTGTTCAGCACTCACTGTGTCAGTGGGTTTTGCTGCTTTAAAAAAATAAACATGGGTTTTGCTGGGTGTGGTGATGCATGCCTGTAATCCCAGTAGTTCGTGGATCGTGAGTTTAAAACCAGCCTCAGCAATTTAGTGAGGCCCTAAGCAACTTAGCAAGACCCTGTATCAAAATAGAAAAAGGACTAGGGAGGTAGCTCAGTGGTTAAATGCCCCTGAGTTTAATCCCTGGGGAGGGAGTGTGGGAGGGAGGGAAGATGGGGAGTGGGGGGGGGGAGAGAGAGAAGAAAGAAAAGATGGATGATGTTTTATTCTTCTGTAGAATAAGTCCTTTGGATGGATAGGTTAGTACAAAGATTCCTTTCCTTCTAAATTTACTGACTTAGTGCTTCTACTCTTTTATTCTAAAGCCCTCTAGTGGTTTTTTTCCCCCGTGTACCGGAGATTGAACTCAGGTTTGCATTTTTCACTAAGCTGCATCCTCACTCCTTTTTATTTTTGGTTTTAAGACAGGGTCTTGCTAAATTGGCTGGCCTCAAACTTGTGATCCTCCTGCCAAGTAGCTGCAATTACAGCCTAGTTACTTACTACTCTTGCCACTTTTGAGTTTTAATATAGATGAGACAAACGCGAGTATCCCTGGCTAGGGACAAGGCCTATTCCATACAGAGCTAATGTGAGCCAGCACAGTGGTACAAAAGGTCAGACCCGTGAACTTTCCCCTAAGCTTTCCTTTTCAGCTAGCTCATTCTCCTTTTCTCCTAGTTGAAGGTTCTTTCTAAATCAGTTTAGGGTTGTCTAAGCTGTCTGGTTAGTTGGCATGTGGAGATGGAATGAGAAGTTTCCAGAAATCTGGTGACTTTTTCCTATAATCATGTTTCCAGTACCAGCTCCTATCTCTTGGGTTCTGCCCTTTCTATTCTTGTCGCTGTCCCAGAAGAATACATTTCAGTGTGGACTTTTCATCACCGTCTTATCAACTTATTGGCACTCTCCAAACAGCTACTTAGTAGTAGCAAAGACAATCAGCAACGTCCTTCACTGGGCTATATTCCACACCAGCCTAGCCCTATAGGGAAGTCTGTTTGTCTAGAATCATAGTAGAAAATGGCAGAACCTGGATGCAGCACAGGGAGTGTAAATGGTTTGATAATTTGAAGTTAAAGAAAAATGTTTTGAAATCTGATAATGGGCAGCCCCAGGGTGATCAGTGTGTACTGCCTATGAGACTTCATCCTGGTTGCCATGGGAACCACCTCTCACATCCCCCCTTTCAGACAGATTTGACTGAGTTTAAAAATAAATAAAGCTGTTCCTCGTCATCAAAAAGTGGTTCTTGTCCCCTCCTCCGGACCCCAGCCCATTGCTCACCCAAATTTCTTTTGAGGTTTTCCTGGAGCTTCCCCACTGATAGGCCGGGTTTGAAAGTCTGTGCCTGAGCTTTCATATGTAGTTTGAGTGGGTAGCACTAACACAATCTAATATGGGCCACCAGCCCAAACACATACTCCTGTTGACCTGGAGGGGTCATCTTAGATTTTTACTCCTGGGAGTGAACAGGGCCTCTGACCACAGAATGCACTTTGTCATAGCACTTGTTTAGGGGCTCTGAAGGGGGCCTAGAGAGCAGTTCCTCATTTCAGTGCCCTGAAGCGTTCCCAAATTCTGATGTAGGAGTGGCAGATACAGACCTAGTAGGAGCAAGAACCGCACTTTTTTTCCATTTGTTTAAACTGTTGATTTAATCCAGACCTTGTAAGTTTGGGGTTGTTGTTGTTGTTGTTTTAACTGAAGTTTCTTTCCTCTTTGCTTTGATAAAACAAATGTGATCTACCTCTCATCAGGCTGCCTATAAGGTTGCTTTACAGTCTTCTAGAGCAGGCTTTGGGAAAACTTTCCGTTTCAGCTTCCAGATTCCCTGTAGATTTTCCTTGTTAGACATATTATGCTCTGTCATGCTTTACAATAGCATTCCTGAACAAACCCTGTAAACTCCCATGTTTATCTTCATTATGTATAGGAAGATATATAAATCAACTAGTCAGTCTGCAACTGGTGGAGAAGTTCCCATTTCCCTGCCCTTGCGTGCCTCTTTTTCCTGAGCTTGTACATCTGCTAGTGATTTTTCTAGGGTTAATTTGGGTGTTTTTATTTTTAAATTGGAACATGGTGTCTGTCTCTTCTCTGTGTGTGTTTTGGATGCAGCCCCTGTGCTAGGCATGCGGTTATTAACTCCACTGATATACCAGTTCACTCATTAGCATTTGCATTTTAAATTACAAGCTAGAGCAGACGACATTTATGCTATATTTGTACCATTGCCTTCTTCATGAATGATGTTGCATGTGCTGGGAATGCAGAAATAACTCTTCTAAGGCCCTAATGTATTTTTGTCTGTTTTTTAGAAAACTGCTATTTCTTTTTTACTCTTGATTCTCATTGTTTGATAGGAATTTTTTTCTTCTTTTCCAAGTTTAGACCTATTTGTGAGCACCCCTGATTGGAAAGTGCTAACGACAGACCAACCCTTCGGTTCAAAATAGGCCTATTGCGTAGAACAGCCATCTTTCTCTCTCACGTGGTGTTCCTTGTAAGCAGCCTGCCTTGATTTGAGAGGAGGGAGTTTTCTCCTCTGTAGCTGGGTGGGTGGGAAGACATGGTAACGGATACTTGTTCTTGCTTGTATTTGTGCTCATATCCTTCTTTTTTTATAGTCGATTAGTCAGTAGTTATTAACACCTGTTATTGCTGGTACCACAATGGGGGAAAAGGAAATAGTGTATGCCTTCAAGGAGCTTCTTTGACAAGAAGCATTTAGATCACACTGCAGTGCAGCATATGAAATATTAGAGTATAAAATGCCAGCTTAGTTGTAGGCCCCTTAATGAGAGTTGCCAGTAGTTAAGTCCTCTTGGGCAGCTCTTCCTCTTGGCAGATGGTGATTTCGGCATCCTGATCACAAAGACCAAATCAGAATTGCATGGTCATGGATTCCAGCCCTGTGATTGAGCCTCCCCAGGCTGGCCCAGCTCTGCCTAACCTAGTCTTTGCTGGCTCTGGCAGCAGGTCAGGGACAGAAAACATGCTCTGCTTGATAGATCTACACTCGTGCCTTTATGCTTTTCCTATGCAGTCTCCAAGTTTGGTTCTCTGAGTTTTGTTGCAGGGATCCTTCCTATAGATGAAGTCTCACATTTAAAAGATAACTTGAAAAATCCGGTCACATTGGAAATAGACGTACATTGTGGGTAGGCAAGCAAAGCATCTCCAAATGATAAAAGGTATTTCCCTACCTCCTTTATTTTTTTTAAATATTTATTTATTTATTTATTTATTTTAGTTGTAGTGGGACACAATACCTTTTATTTTATTCATTTATTTTTTAATATGGTGCTAAGGATAGAACCCAGGGCCTTGCACTTGCTAGGCGAGCGCTCTACCATTGAGCCACAACCCCAGCCCTATTTCCCTACCTTCTTTATAAAGCTTTCTCCCAAATAGTATTTGTTCTGCCAATTTATTGCTGGAATAACCAAGACACGGAAGAGTTGCCTTAAATGATCCAAGAACCTGATCCCTAGTGCTAGGAATGTAGCTCAGTTAGTAGTATGCTTCTCTAGCATGCAAGAGGTCCTGGGTTCCATCTTCAGTCCTGCCATAAAGAAAAAACCTGATTGCTTTAAAATGTCTCAGTGCTGCACATGACATATTCAAAATAAAAGAAAAGGCATGGTATAGGGGGATAGCATTCTAAGCCTACTATCATGTTGGTCTATTTCATGCCAAGAGGTTGGCCTTAAAATAAACATTCCTGCTTCTTATTCTCAGGGAGAACATAAGTCTTACCCACTGGAATGAGGGTTTTGTGGTTAGTAGCTTTTTGTTCTTTCAGCATAGTAGCACTTTAGCACTTGCTGCTACCTTACATCTGAATCCTGCTGTGTGTTTGAATTAGGTTTGTATATATCCTTAAATTTTATTAATTATTCTCATAATAGTTTCTTACTCCAGTATCTGCTGATTCAGAGTTCTAGAAATCTACACTCAGTACTGTACACATTGTTTGAAGTCAGATCATAGATAGGATTCATAGTTACGTAAGGAGTCCTTCTACTTTTAAATATCTAACAGTGCAACAGGGATGGTTCCTACCTCACCTCTTCACATTAGCTCATCTTCCAGAAACAAAAGCACTCTTGAAGTTGTTTTTAAATGCAATGGACAAGGGGCTAGGATGTGGCTCAAGCGGTAGCGCGCTTGCCTGGCATGCGTGCGGCCCGGGTTCGATCCTCAGCACCACATACAAAGATGTTGTGTCCGCCGATAACTAAAAAATAAATATTAAAAAAAAATCTTTCTCTCTCTCTCTCTCCCTCTCTCACTCTCTCTTTAAAAAAAAAATAAATAAATGCAATGGACAAAACAAAATTGATAATGAATTATTACCTACCTTTATATCTCTTCTGTGGAGATGATCCATTTATGGCACATGAGGATTTTTTGTTGGGGGGGGACAGTGGGGGTTGGCTTCTGTGGGCTCCCTGCTCCTAATGCGAGTTTTTATGCTTTCAGCTTCATTTGGCCTTTGCCTGTTAACCAGGCCAAACTGTCCTCCAGAAACTAAGCTGTGCCTAAGAGAGCAAGCCTAGATATCATGGAGTGGCAATTTGGTTTCTAGAGACTCAGGAGTGGCAAGGGAGAGCAGAGGATGCATTGGTTGGTGACACCTGTACAGTGAGATGAAGGTACATAGGGTGGCATGGCAGCAGGCATCTAGGTGGCACTCAAGAGTGTTCATTCAGTAACATTTATAAATGCCCCTTAATGATGCTGATGAAAGCTATTGAGGCAAACAGCTCACTACAGAGCTGTGAAATCCCACAGCCTATCTTTCATTTTTTTCATTTTACTTGTCATCTGGGTGAAGGTGCTGATTGCTACCAGTCACCCCCCATCCTACCAAGCTGGTGCTCCAGAAGAGGAGGAGTGCCTTGACTGTGTCCTCCACCCCCCAGCTTCTTGCAGTTCTCCACATCTACCTCCACTATGTCCTGGCTTCTGACAGAAACCTTGAATTTAAGTAGGTTAGGAATAAACTGCTTGAATGCGTTTGTGCAGATAGCTTCTCTCACCAGCTATCTGAAGTGCTTTTTGAAATATATGGGAGCCCTTTGTAAGCTGCTTTATAAGCTGTGAAGTCCATTGTTGCTACTCTCTGCAGCCAGCGTGTCTCTAACCTAAGTAATGTCTACTTGGCCCGCAGCCAGGGTTTGGGATTGCAAACTCTCGTAAGCAGCAAAGCCGCCCACCAGAGTCACTAGCAGCTGTTGCAGGTTGGAGGATTTGCAGAAATTGAGATTGCTGTTCCCAGATATTGGCACTTGCCTGGTGATGAATGACCGAGTCTGTGCGAGGGGACTGTGTATGCTTTCCTTCGGCCTTTTATTCTCAGTCCTCTATTGTGGTGCCTGCTCAATGGCCCCGTTGTGGAGGAGGGTGGCTGAATGGCCGGGTGAGTGGCCTGCCTCTGCCACCATTCCCTCCCTCAACTGGCCTACACTGAGACATTAAGAATAGCTCTTTGATCCCCTGAACTGGTTCTTGGGGCAGGAATTTCATGGCACATAGCACAAATGCCGAGGGCTGAGATTCCAACCTCGAGAGGGTAGAGAAATGAACTTCACCTAAAAGAGAGTGAAATGAGCTCCACTTCGATTCCTCTGGTGCCCTTTTACCTTAACCTGCCCATCTGCACTGGAACAGCCATAGAGGTAAAACCAAACACCAGCAAAAGTCCATTCTGATAGAGTCATTAGTGGGTAGCATGCTTATTTCTGATATGATTGCCCAAGAGTGAAATTTTATAGGATGATGCCACTTTGTATAATTCTTATCACATATATCCAGACATATTCGTGTATGTATACACTGAAACTAGTGTTGCAGTTCCATCTTCCTAGAGATTAAACTGCAAAGAATGAAGCATGAATGGCCTTTGCTAAGGGTCATCCATTCCCCCAACACCAACCCCTGCTGCCACTCATGTCACTCTTTCTATCACCAACATATAAGTGTTTGAGGAACCTTGTCTTCTTCTCACCACTGAATCAGCCGTAATAGTGCCTAGAATACTGCTTTACCATGAATGAATGAATAGACACAGATTTTTCTGGCCTAACATTTGATTGCTTTAAAATTCAAAAAACACTGTTCCCAAAAGGGCATTAGAGCCACAACAGCCGTGAAGTCACAGAGACCAAATTGAGTGTTTCTCTGGAGAACTGCACTAATGCCTACATCTATCCCCAAAGTCATGGAACCATCAATAAGTTACATAGCTGTTTTGGATCTTGATTTTTGGTTTTTAGTTTTTTGTTTGTTTGTTTGTTTCATAGAAACGAGAGGGTTGTACTGGATCTTTCTTGGGTTCATTCCTGGTCTGACTTTCTAATAATAACAGCCTTACTTAATGAGTATTTGCTATATGCTGTGGTTTCAATCTCACCCACAACCCTGAGGTAGGTAACATTACAATCCCCATTTTGCAAATGAAAAAAATGAGGTATAGAAAAGTTCATTAACTTACTAAAGAGATAACAGAGCACATCTTAATCTTAACCATATGTGCCCTCATTTAGAATGCAGTACCCATATTGCTGAGGAACACAGCGACGTGGTCTCACCTCAGATATTTTTGCAGGTAGCAAGGGGCTTTCCAGTCTTCCCTTAGGTCACTGCATCTGCCTGTGCTCATGTTGTCTAGGAGCCAACCCAATAGTGCTTTTCTTGTGGTATGGCCAAAAGCAAAGCTTTTGACAATGGGGGTGTCCCTATTTAAGAAATGTAGTGATGAAGATGTGAATTTCCCGTCGTTGTTTTGGGATGAGATGAGAGCATGGTGGAGACATGTGATTGTAGAGAGAGCAGGTCAGACATGTGGGATGGGTTTATGAGCTGGGGCATTTATAGACAAATTAAACTTTAGCCCTGAGTAAGCAAAGTCCTCAGCCAGTTATTACTGCCCTGGCACTTCTAATAGGCCCTATGTAGCCCTTATAAATTATTCAGCTTCTTTACTAATAAAAGGCCCAGCAACTAGCCTAGTCCTGGTGATAATTTAAGTAGATAGCTTAGAGCAGGTTAGAGGGACAGAATATCTGCTGATCACCAATAAGCTCTTCTTTCTCATTTGGAGACAGGAGGGTTAAACTGTCTCCTTGAGTAGCAGAATTTTAAGAGTTGGGCAACACTGATGTAGAAATGTTAGAGTGGTTAGCCAGGGCTCTCTCAGGAGACTCCTGCTGAGGTTTCCTGGGCCTTTTCGACTGGGGCACCTTTCATAGAGTGGCATGATTATTAAATGTCCCAGAAGATAACAACTTATAAACATCTGAAGGTCCTCCCCCCACAACAATTCTTACACCTTTTTATTTTCTTTAAATTTCAAATTTAAAGTTGCAAAGATCATCCATTTACTCTTTATTGATTTGTTAACATATTGCCTTATTTGCTAGCTGCATACTTTTAGAATTAAAAGATTTTGGTCAGATTGCCTCTCATATCCATAAAAAATGGGGAAATATTTTTTCAGTCCCATATATAGCATATGTCTGGGATCCGCACTTCATGTGGTCACCATACTTGTTCCAGGGCAGCATCCATGATATTGCCTGAGTTTGGAATGTGAGCTGTGGCAGTTGTGCATCCCAGCTTTTCCAGGCCAAGTGTGAGGCCTCTGGGTTTTTGTAGCAGCTTTAGATCTTCTCTTAGGCCCAGGTGTTTCCAGGTATGAGTTAACCTAGAAATAGTATTTAAGTAGGGTAGTTTACAGGCCTGTCTGGAAGCCTCTGGGAGTGTAAACATCCCTGGATACTATGTGTTGATTGTCAAGAGTTTTTCACACTGCCCTAGATATGATAGAAGCTTTATTATCCTATTTCATATTTCAGCAAATAATGAAGTATGGTAAACTAATTCATTTATCCCCCAAGCATGTTTTGATTTTATTGTTTAATGGTATTCTGAGAATTCAGGGATTTCTTGATTAACTGTAAATATTAGCTGAATTCCAACCCACTGAAAGCTGTAGGACACTATGGAAAAGTGATCTCAAGGCCATTGCCTCCCAACATGCCAACTAAAAACCATGAATGACAGCTAGAATTCCAGGACTCTAGAGTGCTTGTCTTGTTTCATGGCACAACATATTAGAAAGAGTACTCTTCTTTTCTTCTTCTTCTTTTTTTTTCAATTTGCATATAATTTTTGTTATTTTTGCTTTACCCCATCCACTTTGTTTCATGTCTCTGGAATTTTCACTGAAACGAATGCAGTGTAAATATGGGTATTTGTCCTTATTGATTGTTTCTTTCAACTTCACTAGGTCATGTTTTCTCATTCAATGGTAAATAGTCTTTATTTTGTACAACAAGAATTATCACGATAGTGATGTCACCATTTGTACTCTTGGTCAGTCTTTGGCCCCGTTGCTCTCTGTGATCCTTTGGAGTACTGCAAGAAGGTTATTACTTTTTGGTACAGCAGGAAATATTCATCATAGTAGAATTGATAGACAGCCTAATTCTAGAGGAATAAAATAGATGAGAGATGCATTAGAGATGTTTTTTAAGGAAAGTTGATAATTTGAAGACTTTCTCACCCAGATTCTGCTGTTTCTTGATGACTTTAAACAAGGTCCACATACCGTGTCTGTCCTCACTTCTCTGATTGTCACTGTCTGAGCTTTTGTAGGCTTTACCCCCAAAATCATTAAGTGCAGGTTATAACCTAGCTGTGAAGCCAGATTTAAAGTTAGGTAGTCAGTGTAGTTAGATAAATCCGGGTCTAATGTGAAATCTAAAATGGAGGCCATGCTGGCAATGATTCCGGGAAACGCAGGACAACTCATGGAATGTTAATGAAGTCCTGAAAAGGCCCTAGGCCAAAGTCCACCTCAAAGAAATGTTAATGAACAGCCCCCAGCGAAAAGGTGCTGACTCAGTCCTTCCTGACCAGATTACTTCTTTGGCCCACCTGTGTCCCACCCCTCGGTCCTTCCCACCTACATTCCATCACTGAAAGAACTATAAAAAGGGGAGACAACATCCCTTCCAGGGATTCCACCTCTTGGGTCCCCTTCTTCCTCCGGGAGAAGTCTTTTCTGCTGTCCTTTAATAAACTTCTAATTTCTACTCTGACCTTGCCTGGGCGTGCTTCTTTGGTGTTATTCTTCAACATTGGGGAAGCAAGAACTCGTCACCGGTCAACAGCCGTAACAGCTGTGTCACCTTGGATTATATTAGATGGTAGCTGATATTCTTTCAAGGCCTTGATCTTATGAACCCTTTTTCTTAACTCTTATGTTGTGAGTTTGAAATCAAGTCAGCTGATCAGTAAATTGAGCTGATTACATTTTCAGCCTGGCATAAACGTAATTCGTATGAGTAGGAGATGACAGTTTAGAAGACAGCCTGTGTCTTCCTTCAGTTCATCAGATAAACACTCTAATTGGATAACAGAGCTCAGTTTTAAAGTGTCCTGAGCTCAAAAGGTGAGCTAGCCAAGCTAATGCTAATACCATCGATCCAGTTCTCCAAAGAGCAATTAGGGCCCTAATGAGATGAGGACTTTGGATTTCTGGGATGGCACTGAGAGAGGTTGAGAAGCTGTGTTGAACCATCTTCTCAGTACCTTGGGTCAGGCTGTGCCTTTGCTCCTGTCGCATAAATGTTTGCGTCCTCTTACCCAACCCTCTTTTGGCCCCAGTTCTTTGCTTGCCGGGATTGTAGATTTGTCGCACTAACCATTGGCTTTATCTGGGATTTGGGGGGTTTTTGTGTGTGTTTTTTGTTTTTTGTTTGTCACATGCACATTTTTTAAGACTTTAGATTTATACACATAAGCTGAGAAACATGTAAGTTTAAAATTCTGTAAGCCCACTTCACACATATGGTATATTAAGGGTTCACCTCTACCAACAGCCCAATTAGTAATTGCCAATACTAATATGTTCCCTGTAGAATTGTTAACAGTTACCATGAGAACCTTAACTTTTGCATTCCCTGACTCATTTTACATGAACAATGCCAATGCAAGGATATTCAAAAGGAAGGGACAAATAATACAGGGAGCTAAATAAATGAATTCTTTATCTCCTAAATCACTTTGAATGGCAAATTCCCAGTGCTCCTTCAGCTTTTCCACCTCACTCCTGCCCTTATGCAAGTTTGTTTCCCCTAAATCCATAAGAAGGAAATTAAAACAGTTTGACTTTTTTTTCTTTTTCTTTTTCTTTTTTTTTTCATCAAACTTAAAAGCTGTTCAAGTTCAATTCTTAGCAGGAAAATTCCCTTTAATGAGCCAAGTTTGAGGGAGGAGGATTTTAATCTCTCTTGTTTTGTTTGTTTGTTTGTTTGTTTGTTTGTTTTGGTGCTGGGGATTGAACCCAGGGCCTTGTGCATGGGAGGCAAGCACTGTACCAACTGAGCTATATCCCCAGCCCCTGGATTTTAATCTCTTAATGTTTGGAAGGAAATGTGCATACACAGTGAGAAAGTAAGTTTATAGCTTTAACTATTACATTCAAAACTGAATTACTCTCCCAGCAGCTTTTAAGAACAACAACGGAAGGAAGGAAGGAAGGAAGGAAGGAAGGAAGGAAGGGAGGGAGGGAGGGAGGGAGGGAGGGAGGGAGGGAGGGAGGGAGGGAGGGAGGAAGCTGTGTGGGTTTCCGTTTTGTTTTGTTTTAGAGGGCAAAAAAGGATCTCATCCACAGCGTGTGCCTGGATTCTTGAATTTAAAAACACCCTCTATCCTCTAGCTCAGAAGTATCTTTAGTTGTTTTGAACTTCCTCTCTAAGAGTAAGGTTCCTGTTTCAAACCCAGCTCCTTGCGCTGGGAAGGGAAGATTTGGCCTGCACAGGGTTGAGTGTGGGTTAGATCCTCCAAAAAAAGAACAGATGCTTTCCTCAGCCTTTGTCAGGCTACTTGCTACCAGCCAGCTGTGTTTGGTGCTCCATCACTTTCTTTGAGCTCTTGTTATTTGATGGCCCCTTATTATGCTAAATAGGAGATAAAGAATGTCCTCTGAATCCCCCTCCCATTCCTTCAGCTCTTCTCTTACTTGACTTGAAAGGCAGTTGGAGTCCTGAGTCAAAACTTCTTGTACTTGGGAGCAGAGTTTTGGAGGGACTATGGTTACTGACCCCCAGTGAGTTCAAAGACCCTCATGAGCTCCAGGGTGGGGCTTACTTCTCAGACTTGTTTCCAGCATGGGTCTGGAGTAGATCTTGCATTGATGACAAAGTTACCAGGGATATCAATGCTGGCAATTTGCAGACCACCCTTGAGTAAATAGAAGGGGTCCCCTCTCCACACACACACCTTTTTTTCTTCTAGGTTTGGGAATTATGAGCTATCCATTGTACACACAAAGCCTTATTAAGGCTAAGGCTTTTCGATTCCCATTAATGAGCCAAGTTTAAGGGAGGAAGATTTTAATGTCTCTCTCTCTCTCTCTCTTTTTTTTTTTTAGTGTATGTGTGTGTATGTATATGCTGGGGATTGAACCCAGGGCCTTTTGCATGCAGGGCAAGCACTCTACCAATTGAGCTATATCCCCAGCCCCTGGTTCTTAAAACCTTGCACCCATTAGTATGGATGTTACCAAAGAAACAAAAGAAGTATATGTTGGCAAGAATGTGGAGAAATTGGTACCTTGTGAAATGTTGGGATTGTGAAAGGGTGCAGCTACTATGGGAAACAGTATAGACATTCCTCAAAAACTCTAAAAATAGAGCTGCCATATGATCCAATAGTTCTGCTGCTTGGGGTATATACCCAAAGGAAATGAAATGCATATTTCAAAAAGATATCTGCACTCCTGTGTTTATTGCAGCACTATTCATGGTAGCCAATATATAGAAACAACCTAAATGTCCATCCCAAGATAAAAGATAAAGAAAAGATGATGTATATGTATAATGGAATGTTATTTAGTCTTTTCAACAAATTTTTTTTTTAAAAAAAGGTGAAAAGTCCTGTCATTATCAATGAGGATGAATCTATAGGTCATTATGCTAAGTGAAATATGCTAGTCACAGTTACAGAAGGAAAAATACTACATGATTTTACTGATGTGAAGTAGGTAAAATAATCATCTCATAAAAACAGTAAAATGAATGGTGGTTGCCAAGGACCAGAAGGAGGGGGAAATAGGGAGTTGTAGCTAAAGCTTCAGCCATGTAAGATAGGTAATGTTCTAGAGACTTATTGTTAACAAAACTATGTTGTACATTTCAAGTTAAGTTAAAGTAGAGTCATATTGGGTTTGATATGGTTCTTACCATATTATAGATGCTGAGAGGGGTTGGGGATGTGGCTGAGTAGTAGAGTGCTTGCTAGGCAAGCCTGACACACTGGGTTCAACCCACTACCCCCAACCCCCCACCCCCCCCCCCAAAACAAAAAATATGAGGAACCTACTTCTGAAAAGGAATTCTTTCTAGGATATAAAGCTAACTTATTTGGAACAGAATGCTATGACTAAAAACTGGGGATGGACATTTGGGGCCAAGTAGTTGAAAAATGTGCCTGAGATCAGGGCCTTTCACAAATCTTGGCCCTTGCTCCCCTAAGGTAGTAAGTATAGGAATCTCCACAATGGCCCCAGGTGTTATCTTGTATCACTGAGAAAAACAAAAGAGCTACTTTCTGTAGCTGAGGAACCCTTATTTCCTTTCCAATCCTATTTGAGCCTGAATGTTGGAAAAAAATCCGTATTTGTCACAGTGAAGGAATCAGCTTCTACTCATCCTTCAGTTCTTCCAAGAAGGTGAGGTGTATTTTTGTTTTATGTGATAGTGGGGATTGAACCCAGGGGCATTTTGCCATGGGCTACATCCCCAGCCCTTTTAATTTTTTATTTTGAAATGGGGTCTTGCTAAGTTTCCTAGACTGGCTTCAAACTTGTGATCTCCTTGCTTTAGTGTCCCAAATCACTTTGATTACAGGTGTGCACTATACCCAGCCAATTCTTGGCTTAAATGTTAATTTCTCCAGAGGATTCTATCAGCTACTAGAGAATAATAATCTCTTCTCTAACTGCATCTGTTCCCAGAGTTCCCTGTAATTCCCTCACTTACACTTCTTACTTAATGTAGGTCTTCTCCAGTAGATTCTAAATTCCCTGTATGTTTCTTATGTCCTTCAGTTTGTTTGTCTATGATACGTCACCTTGGCCTAAAATCACTGACAGCTATTAGGCACTCAATGATTATGTCTAAAATAAGTGGAAATGTCACCTACTTTTGAGGCCCACCATTTTTCACTAGAAAATAGGAAACAAGCAATTTGTATAATCTTACATACAAGTTCATTGCTGGGAGTAGTGGCACACACCTGTGATCTCAGCAACTCAGGAGGCTGAGGCAGAAGGATCACAAAGTTGAGACTATGCTGAGCAACTCAGCAAGACCCTGTCTCAAAATTTAAAAAATAAATAAATAAATAGGCTCATTCCTTAGCAGCTTTTGATCTTGATTTCTATTGGCTATTCTTTCCAAGGTACTCAAGGATTTTTGTTCTGTAGTTGTATTTGTGACACCAACATGTATTTCAAAGTCTCAAGAGAGTCTATTCTACCTCCAGAAACAGAGACTGCACATAAATAGAGATCATCGCTGATTTCCAAAGGGCAGGAAACAGCTAGTGGGTAGAGACTGAAAGGACCAGCTCAGGAGCAAGTAAACTTCTCTGAGAAACTATTACCTTTAGGCAGCAATTAAGAACTTTTAAGTTTCTTGTAATTTTTTTTTTTTTTTCAGGCCCATGCCCTTAGCAGTCTCTGGAGATTCCTGAGCAGATCTGTTGTTAGCCACCAAGGAAAGCAGCTATGTTACATTTCATGGCTATTTCCTGTAGCTTTCTGTGCTAGTAACTCATGTTTGACATGACAGTTTACAACAATGTAGCTTTTTTTCTGAAGTTGTTTATTAAAATTGAATGTGTCAGATACCCAATATTTTGAGGCCAGTAATTAGCTAGGACATTTTTACTTATGTAGATGCTTGTAAAACATCTTTTCTTTACCAGTAGACTCTTAACCATTTTTCATAGTCTGGGTAGACTGTAGCACTGGTAAGAAAAGCAAACAGAAGAGAAGGAATGTGGGATGAGGTGTTTGACTCCCTTGCCTCCCAGAAATGAGGTCTGTTAATGGGAGCAGAGGCTCTGGGGTGGGAGATCCTTCCTCCCCAGAGCTCATACTGTTCATACCCATTTCTCTTTAATTGATTCCCCCTTCCAGTCCTTTTCAGTTTAAATCCTTTTTCCTCTTTATCCCATTTATTCTTACTTTTCCTGCTCCTAATTAATTTTTCCTCTCCAGTCCCTTTTAATTAGAACAAAGGGCAGGTAGGAAGTAAATTTTTTTTTCTTTTTCCAGTGCTGAGAATCAAACTCACATCCCTGTGCATGCTTTGCAGTTTTGTTTTAATTTATTTATTTTAATTAGGAATATATGACAGCAGAATTCACTTTGATTCATTGTATACAATTGCAGCACAACTTTTCATTTATCTTGTTGTACATGATAGAGCATAACCACACCATATGTGCAGTCTTACCTAGGGTAATGATGTTCATCTTACTCCACCATCTTTCCTGCCCCCATTTGCCCTCCCCTTGCCTCCTCTTCCGCTTTGCCCAAAGTTCCTCCATTTTTCCCATGCCCTCCCCCTTTCTGGATCAGTATCCACTTATCAGAACATTCAGCCTTTGGATTTGGGGGTTGGCTTACTTCACTTAGCATGATATTCTCCAATTCCATCCATTTATCTGCAAATGCCATAATTTAATTCTCTTTTAATGCTGAGTAATATTCCATTCTGTATATATACCACAGTTTCTTTATCCATTGAAGGGCATCATGATTGGTTTGTGAATTGAGATGTTATAAACATTGTGAATTGAGATGCTATAAACATTGATGTGGCTGTGTTACTATATAGTATGCTGATTTTAAGTCCTTTGGGTATAGACTGAGGAGTGCGATAGATGGATCAAATGGTGGTTCCATTCCAAGTTTTCTAAGGAATCTCCATACTGCTTTCCAGAGTGGTTGCACCAATTTGCAGTTCCACCAGCAATGTATGAGTGTGCCTTTTCCCCCACATCCTCATCAGCACTTATTATTGCTTGTGTTCTTGATAATTGCCATTCTGACTGGTGTGAGATGAAATCTTAGAATAGATTAATTTGCATTTCTCTAATTACTAGAGATGTTGAACATTTTTTTTTATATATTTGTTGATGGATTGTATATCTTCTTCTGAGAAATGTCTGTTCAGCTCCTTAGCCCATTTGTTGATTGGGTTGTTTGTTTTTTTGGTGTTAAGCTTTTTGAGTTCTTTATATATACCAGAGATTAGTACTCTATGACGTGTGTGTGGCAAAAATTTGCTCCCAAAATGTGTTCTCTCTTCACCTCATTGATTGTTTTTGTGTTTTGGTTTTTTTTTCCTGAGAAGCTTTTTAGTTTGAATCCGTCCCATTTATTAATTCTTGATTTTATTTCTTGTGCTTTAGGAGTTTTGTTAGGGAAGTTGAAGCATAATCAGATGTGATGAAGATTTGGGCCTGCTTTTTCCTCAATTAGGTGCAGGATCTCTGGTCTAATTCCTAGGTCCTTGATCCACTTTGAGTTGAGTTTTGTGCATGGTGAGAGATATGGGTTGAGTTTCATTTTGCTTTTTTGCATGCAGTTTATCATTGAGCTACATCCCTGACCAGAAGCAAACATTTTTGTATGTGGCCTGAACCAGTCATTGTAAGCTCAGGGTTTTTTCATGAATTACTCATTTAATCTCCCTACCTCTCATTCTGCTTCTTATTTACATTATGGCCATAATGACACTAAGTGGGCAGTAAGAAATGTCAAGTGAAAAAGGAAAGTTAGTGCTTTTAATAAAATGAGTTTTTTTCCTTGTCTATGCCATCTGCAAATCCTTTTCACTTAGATTTGATGCTATTGGAAAACAAGACTTGACAATTTTCATTTATTCAGGCGGCTGCTTATCCAATTTGGCAATTATCACTTCCTTCTCTGGTCTCTCCTGCTGCTACTCTTATCTTAGCCTTTTCACTGTTCCTCCTCCACTAGGCAAGGAGAGGGAGAAGGAAATAAAACCTAAGCAGTAAATGTTGTAACTTATTTTAATTTCATCAGTTGATAATTGTGAGGCAGTTTATAGGTTTGGGATGTACAACATTTAGGACTAATTGTTTTGAATTTTAAAAAAACAATCACTATCTGGTCTAGATTGTGGCTTAGTGAAAGACCATGTGCTAGCATGTGTGAAGTTCTAGATTCAGTCCCTAGTACCAAAAATAAAAAACAAAAATAAAACTTGAAATAATTTTGAAAAGTTTCTGTCTTACAGGCACCTTTTGGTATTGTGAGCCAAAGTGGACTGACTGATGATATGGTCCAGAATATACCTAGGGCAGGTAATTGAGTGCTTCTCAGTAAAGGAGCCTGGAAAGCCTGCTTGCCTTCCCCCTTCTTCAGCAAATAGCTCTTGAGTGTACACTATTCTGGAACCACAGCTAAACAAAACAGAAACCCCAGATTTAAAGTTAGGTAGTCAGTGTAGTTAGGTAAATCGGGTCTAATACCGAGTGAAATCTAAAATGGAGGCCATGCTGGCAATGATTCCGGGAAACGCAGGACAACTCAAGGAATGTTAATGAAGTCCGAAAAGGCCCTAGGCCAAAGTCCACCTCAAAGAAATGTTAATGAACAGCCCCCAGCAAAAAGGTGCTGACTCAGTCCTTCCTGACCAGATTACTTCTTTGGCCCACCTGTGTCCCACCCCTCGGTCCTTCCCACCTACATTCCATTACTGAAAGAACTATAAAAAGGGGAGACAACATCCCTTCCATGGATTCCACCTCTTGGGTCCCCTTCTTCCTCCGGGAGAAGTCTTTTCTGCTGTCCTTTAATAAACTTCTAATTTCTACTCTGAAAAAAAAAAAAAAAAAAAAAACAGAAACCCCAACAGTGGGGTTTCATGGAGGTGCTATGCTTATTATCTATGAAAATATCTCAACTCCCTCAAAATATAGAATGTCAGCCTCATGCTGGCAGGAACATTTGGTATTACCTGCTCAGATAGAAAGATCAAAAGTCGTTCCCCCCCACCCCGCCCCTTCATTTCTGCTTGATTACTGCATCTCCAAGATTAACGTGGTCTGTTGAAACAGGGTTGACAGACTCTGGAGAAGCCACTTCTTCTTTACTCTGTTATGTCCCCAGCTTTATTTAGAGCAGCCATCTCTTTCTTCCCCTGGAAGTTCAGTCTTCTTCCATGTGACCACTCTCCAAGAGCTTTGTATTTGTGTTTGCAGAAGTTGGAATCTGGAGAGCAATATTCCTTGTGGATTAATTGCCAAAGTAATTATATTGTAAAATAATATGCATGATTGATACTTGATATATGCCTCTCCAGGGAGCTGGAGAGCTTCATTGATTTAGAGAGATGAGCCAGTCACTAATTTAGGAGCAGAACTTGATGGGAAAAGCCAAACTGATGGCCTGGACCTAAAGGCCAGGAGCAGGTGATGGGATCTGGATGAAGTACAAGCATTATAATCATAAAGGGTGCTGCACCAAGCAGTGTCCCAGCAGTCACATCTTAAGAAATCACAAATCTCTAGGAGGTGCCAGGCTGCAGGGTGAGAGGCTAGCAGCATGTCCTCATGTTCAGACTCTTGCCTTGTTCAGAATGAGCATACCTAGAATCTGCAGAGGGACATGCCAGTGGAAAATCTCCCTGCTGCATTCTTGCCACCATCACCAGCACTGATTTGAAGGATACTGGCTTGAAAGCATTATCTGGCACTTCTGTTGAGTCTCTTCCTCTCCCTTCTGTTTGAGCAGGGCACATGCAGCCTTTCCAAGTGGGTGGTGTCCACATAAGGAGGATGCCTTATTTATTTTGGGTTCATGAGCTTGCGTAACATGCCTATTTAACACCCTCCTAAAAGCACTGTCAGCACATGAGCAAGTAAGGAAGCCCACTAAATCCTGCCTCTTCTGAGCACAGTGAGCTGTTGAAGGTTGTTCCCGCAGCTATATATTTATGGACAGGGGCTGGAGTTATGACATTTATCTCTGTTGGTTAGGGTACTGATATATATCTGCCTACATCTTCCATGGAGAGCTGCACCTTATCTTGAGAGAGAGCAATGAGAGTGCTCCCGTAACTTATCCTGCCCAGCACTACTGGGACTGCCTGTGGGAGGCCACTTCCCCCTCCTAACCAGGGGCTGTCAGAGGGAGCATGCGATTATGTGTACAATGGGGGCTTTGCTGGTAAAGTTTTCTAGGATATAAAACAGGTGAGAGCAAAAACTGCAGCTCCTAATAAGCTCTCCTCTGGGTGTCACATTCTGATCTGCTTCCAGGCATGACCCCTTCCTCAGGCATAGTGTCAGGAATCCCTGGGGGTTTTATGATCAGTTTATTCTCAGACAGCATTCCTGTTTCCTTACGAGTCTTTCTGCTTCTGTCCTTGTGACTCTTCTGGTCTGTCTTCCTTCTGTGACCATCCCAAGGGCCCTGGGGGTTGAAGTGGTCAGGAGGGACTCCAAGAAGGCCCTAGAGCTTCAGCAGAGTACTGAAGGCTGTTTCCTGGTCTCTCTCAGTGATTATTCCTGGCTTGCTGCTGAGTTCCAGGGATAGGAGCAAACCACAGTTGAGGACAGATTATTGCCTCCTCATCTCAGGCATGATGCTGTGGTTCAAGCAGTCTTGTGGTCATAATATGCATTGGTGAGTCTGTGTGTGTATGTGTGTGTGTTTTGCCACCATCTTCCTGACACTGTCCTTTTATCATTGTTTTACTGCACATGCATTGTCACCATATCCCACACTGTGTAACTTACTTGTTATCTTTTTCCCCTCCTCAGAGTGTAAGGTCCATGAGGCAGGGATTCTTGTTTCTTCATTCCCTGCTATTTCCTCTGCGCCTAGAGCACTGACTGGTTCAAAAGAGGCATTGATTCAGCAGTGACCACTCTCTGAACAAGACCCTAGAGGCCTTGTGGAAACATTTACCAGTTTGCTCTTCATGGCCAGTGGAACAGCAAACTATTAAATTGCATAGTCCTATAGTTCCATCCCTAATTCCCCTAAGAAAATAGTATAGTTTTTCTTCAGAGGTGTCTTGCCACGTTACCCCTGTTGCTTCTGAGCCTTGGGAATAGAGAAAGAGAAATAACAACATTTTAGACCATGTTGGCATCCTGTGGAACCAGCAAAGCAGCCCTTAGTAACTGTTCTCTCCTGCAGAGGTTCTCAGCATCCTGAGGAAAACCTGGCCCTGTGTGTGTAGCCAGTTTGATGGCCATGTCATTGGGAGAATGCCTTTAATGAAGTAAAACTCATTCCCTTTCTTCTGTGGCCACAACTGCCATCCTATTCATTCAAAACACAGAATAACAATATGACCTCCTTAGTTTCTTTTTTCAGACTGCTATCTCTTGGGAGTCTATTGTTTCTGTTTCATTTGGACCTTTCAAATAATGCCAAGATGGAGGCATACACTGAGCAGCCTCTATTACACAGAGGTCTGGGTCTATATTCCTTCGCATTCTTAGACTAGGAATTATGTGATGGTGATGGTGATGGTGATGGTGATGATGGCCATGATGATGTCTGTAGCTAAAGGGGTCATGATAAGCTGGTATGGGGGTCCATGTTGAAGGCTGGAGGACTTAAAAAACACAAAATGAACTACATAGACCAAAAGTCCCCAGCAAAATCTTCTGAAAGACAAGTAGTTCAAGGCCCACCCAGATTCAAGATTCAGGTCAGCTACTGGAAACTTGGCACATTCAAATCACACTTGTTCTTGCCACCCAAAGATTTAAAACTTTCCTTGAATGACTTTAGTGGACACTTCACCAGTTCTTTTATATGCTTTATAATGAATTGTCTGATATAATACACATAGTAATCCTATTTTCATTTTAATTTTTGTTCTGTTTTACTGGTAAGGATACTAATCCCTGGGCTACATACATGGCACCCCTGAAATTATTCAAGCATATAATGCACAGTCACACATGGTGGCCCTGAGGTGTAGAACAAGATGAACCCTTAACCTCTTTACTCTACCTTTGAGTACCAGGGTTGACACAATGTTGTAAACATACTTTTGTAGAGCTGGGGTTCAGGTTTCCCATAGAAGTTCAAGCTTCTGTCATGATAAGCTGATATGGGGTTCCATGTTGAAGGCTGGAACCCCAGGCTTCTGTTTGAATATATGTGATGCCACTGGATAAATGCAACAGATCTTTAGTTCTTCAAAAGTCCTCATGGACTTCTCTGTCTAGCTTGCCTGCTCCTTCTCTGTGGAACTCTGCCTGATGCTTTGGAAAGAGACAAGTGGGGCTCTCCCCGGCAGCAGCTGCCTGTCTACCTTCTCTCTGGGCCTCTGCAGAATACATAGGGGAGGCTGCAGAGGGGAGTCAGTGGACTGCATATTAGAGACATTCGCTATGAGGACAGAGTAGAACCAGGGACTTCTGCCCCCTGAATTCTCTTAACAAAGAAAGTTCAGCCTGAGTGGGGCGTAGGGATGGTGAGAGAGCATACCTGCAAGGTAACATGCTCAACCATTGCTGCTCTTTACAGTTCTAAGGCAGTACTCAGGTAACTGGTTAATAAAAATGAATATACTATTGGAAGCTACATTTGTGTGGGGCTTTTTGCTGCTGTTGTTAAATTGGCTAATTTAACACTATTCTAGGATGGCAGTGATGATAATAGCAGCAGCCCACGAGTTCAGGAGAAGGTGGGGCAATTCCCTCCAGAGCTTCCCCAGGCATTGCTGAACTCCCTGTATCTTTGCTCTTTGAGGAAATGGGATAAACAATAGCTAGACCTCCACTGGCAGGAGCCCTTGGGACTCTGCAGCATGCTTACCAGATCTGCATGGGTCCTGGGGATACCACTTAGGAGTTTTCTCTGCACACTATGTTGTAATCATTTTTTTATCCACATTCCCACACATGGTGCTGTCTATATATTTATTCATCCCTGGATGCCATTTTAACAATGGCTTTCCATTTCACACATAGTACAAGCCAGCATCTTACTCTGGCTTGCCTTCCTTGCCCTGTGCTTTCTCTCTCATCTCCTATACCTCCCACTTCACTGTCTGCTCCTGGATTATGGCCTTTGCACTTGGTACTCTTCTCCTGGATGCCCCTGTGGCTCAGTCCTCCCATTCCTCCAGACCTTTGGTTGGATGCCACCTTCTCCACAAGGTTCTTCCTTATTCTCCTCTTTAAAATTGCAAAGCATCCTCTCACTCTCCTTCCATGCTTTATTTTCCTTCATGGCACTGTCACCATCTATAAGAATATATATTTTACTTGTTTCTCTTGCTCTTTCCACCAGAATATCAAGTTCCAAGAAGACAAGATTCTGTTTTGTTCCTTGCTATGTGTAATCCCCAGCATGTAGAATGATGCCTAACACATTAGTAAGCTCTTGATGAAGCCTCTGTCATTTTATTCCCCTGGGTCCACATGACAATACCTGGACCAGTATCATCACTGTTGACACAGACTCTGTTTTTCTCAAGCTTCTGGAATAGATTCGCATATTGATTTCTAGCCAAGGGCAGGGGTGGGGCATAGGCAGCTGGTAAGACAGGGCATGATGTGGAACTGCCCACATTCCACATTCATGTTACGGGTCCAAACATTATTAGAACCAACCCTTGCAACAACAAAAATGATCCCTACCTCCCCACACACATACATTTTCTAATACCCTTTGAAGGTTGATGATGCTGCTGCTCCTTGAAGACGGCTCATCTTTAGTAGAATAAAGAAAACATTTTATTACAGTCATCTAGAAAGGGGTAGGGTGCACAAGTTCTGTTGAGGAACATTGAGAACCCATCTGAGGTTAAGTAATTATGAATTAATAATGAAGTTCATTCAACCTGCTTATATGACGCATTCAGTTCAGCTGTGTTCTACAGCCACAAGGGAGGCTTCAGTAGCTGAGAAAGAAGATATTAAATCTGTATTCACCATGATCCTTCTGTGTTGATCTGTGAAAAAGAAATGGACTAGGTTGTCATCACTCAGATCTTCTCTGAGTGATACTTTAGGAAGGAGATTAAGACCAAATTTTGAGGCCCTTTAAGGGATTATATCCAATGCTCCAGTGTTATAATGAAACTTGGAGTAAAACTCCGCTTCTGTGAGATTCCATACTTGCCTTCCAGCTGCCCAGGAACATACTGGGATGAATCTTGGTGAAATCACAAGGGAAGGTAGGTCTTAGGAAGAAAATTTTCTAGTCCCATGTCTTGGGAGGGATAGGCAGAGGGTGCTCCAAGCCTTATAAAATCAACCTGCCTTTTCCTGGTGAAAGTGGTCATTATTAAATGTATCACTATCTTCTTAGACTATAGAAAACTGCACATAAAGACCCCCTGTAGGTTTTTCTGTATCCAGAGCATTTTATCCAGATAGTTTATTACGTTTGTAGATGATGGAAATATTTATATATTTATACCTACTTTACACAATTAAAACTACTTGGTAAATAAAGTAAGATAAAGTTGTAATATATAGTGGATATAAATATCTTTATCCATGAGGGATATATTTCAAGACCTCTAGTAGATGTCTGAAACCACAAATAGTAAGCAAGCCCTATGTATGTATTCTCTTTCACATACATACCTGTGATAAAGTTCAATTTATAAACTAGGCACAGTAAGATTAAGAACAATAACTAATAATAAACTAGAATATTATTACAATATACTATTATAAAGTTTAGGTGAACATGACCCCTGCTTCTCTCCCTCTTAAAGTATCTTTCCATACTTTCACATTTTCACTTAAAAGAAGCACTTTCCTGAATTTCTTTGGCATATCTGAATTGCCAGTATCATTATTCTTGCACTTTGGAGCCATGCTTAAGTTAAGTAAGGCTCTGTAATACCACAATGGTCAGTCTGATAACCATGGCAGCCAGTAAGTTACTAACAGCAGTACGGCCTGAGATTTCATCTCACCGTCCAGGATGGCATGTCATTTAAAACTTAGGAGTTGTTTATTTCTGAAACTTTCCACGATTGACCATGGGTAACTGAAACTTTGGAAAGCAAAATTGTGGATAAAGGGAGACAACTGTATTGCCTGTGTGTATTTTTTATAATAATCAGTGGCAATTTTTTTTCTTACAATAACTACAAATAATGTTTACTTACATTTTCTTTACAAGTGAAGCTACATGACAGCGAGACCTAGATTCAGGCATCTTCATTCTGAGCTACTTGAAAAGCAGACTAAAGCTTGAGAATAGGAGAAACCTTCGGAAGGTAGTAAAACAAAAAATTAGATTCTTGATTGAGTGTTTGCTACTATTAAAAAAAAAAAAAGTGAGAAGCAGTCATTTTCAAGAAAGGAGGGAAGAAAGCAGAACCTAAAACCAAAACAACCAAAATTTGAATACTACTTTTGCCATGTGAGATTGTCTAATCAGCCTCATTTTCTTCTATTGCCATCATCAGCCTCTATTTGTTCTGATGCTTCATTTTTAGTATCTTCATAGGCTTATGAAAGCAGAAAGATTGCCTGGGTTGGAACAAGCCTCTCTACCATTTTCTCAACCAGAATAAATCAATGCAAATGCCAGGGCCGCTCCCTCTCGAGACCTTTGAGACCTAGTTGGAAGCAAAGCTAGGTGAAAATCAGCAAACAGGACACCATCCTACAAAAGAGTTGCCTGCAGGAAGCAAAAGGGCATTCGAACATTCCCTTCCAGAACTGATCAGCCTGACTATTCTCCCCACCTCTCCTGCGAGAGGCGATAATCTGATCCTGCAAGCATTTTAATATATCGCAGAACTTACAGATATTAGCAGTAGTGTTTAAAGGTGATAGCTACATTGGTGCACTTGAGGTATGCCTTTACTTGTTATTAAAAAGAAACAGTAATTCTGGAGGGTTCTAATATAAAACTGAAGTACTCTTTGCATAAGGGAGTATGATGGATTCTCGCACTGCTTAGAATTGCTGTGCTAGAAGGAAGATGGGGAAAGGGAATGAATATAGTCAAATAAATTAAGCCCTGAAACCCAAATACTGCTGTGTAAGCAAGCCAACTACAAATCAAACAAAGAAGTGTTTGCTAAAGAATACGTGAACTTAGTTGAATCTGAATGAAACCAGGCTCTTTGTACATATGTGTATATTTCTCTTGGCGTGTGCAAAGACTTGTTTCCCTTGTCTGAGACTTCTTTGGCACAAAGTATCATCCATCCATGAAGAAGAAAACAAAAGAGTCATTTTCCCCAAATGGCAAAGGTAGACTTTTCAAGTATAGACAAGCCAGTTGGCATTGGGAGACAGAATATGTGTCGTTCCTCTACTTTCTAAGGATCCCCATATTTCTGATGTTCTAGCTACCTTTATATATATATATATATCCTGGAAGGTCAGATCATGGTGTGGGTCTCTTTACTTTCCAATTCCTCCCTACAGATTGCTATGACAGCCATCTATAGGTGTTGTTGAGTACTGTCCAACCATATTATTTTATAGATGAGAATGCAGAGACAAAATGATATGGAGTGGCACTGTCTTAGTCACAAATTGGGTTAGTGGCACAGCAGGAGCCTCATCCACTGGACTCTCAGCTCTATAGCTTGTTTTCAGGCATAGCATGTTCTTAACTTGCCTTTTTTTGAACAGATAGCTCTCAACTCGGAGCCAAAGCTACTTTCAGCATCAGTTCAAATGACACTGTAATCTCTTGGAGTGGATAGAAAACTATGGAGTAGAGCATATTTTCTTCCTCCTTAGAACCTCAAGTCAAGTCGACAATTTCTTTCTAGTTTATTCTGATTGCATTCTATTTGATCTATTTTTCTCTAGAGTTGTTAAACAGCCTAAGGCCAAAATCATTATGTTCTGACCCCAACAAGGAGATCAGGGCAGCTCTGTTATAGGCTGCGTAAAAGTGCAAAGCATGGGCAGGGTGCAGCAAATTGTCTGCTTTACCTGGCGTGTAGATGGCAATCCGAGGATGAGAGGTAAGACTGGGGTTGCGTATTTCTCAATAGGGGCACTGGTGGCATTTGGGAAGCAGCATCTTGTGGGGATGTCCCATGAATTGTAGGGTGTGTAGCATCTTGGCTCCCCTCCCAAATGCCATATCGCTCTGCCATCAGAAACTTCTTTTCGGTAAACCAGCCTCAATCTGCATTCACTCCCGGGGGGCGTGTTGCACAGCCATCACATCTGCTGGTGGGTAGGCGTATTAGGAGGAGTCATCAACAGCTCACGAGGTTGAGAAGCTGACACATGTCTTTTCAGTAGGGTTAGTGGCATCCAGAGAGAAAACTCCCATACCACCTTGATGCTCATGTACAAGGTAGTGGTGGGAATGGGGGTGTGGGGAACACATGTGTTTGCTGAAATCACAATGGAGAAAATCAGCCAGGAATGTAATTTCTGCTTTCTTGTAGCTGTCACTTGTTGCCATCTATATTGTATCTTTCTGGGAGCATCTTAACTGCAGCTTGATTCACTCCTTCCTGAGTTCTCAGCTGTTTTCTGTCCTTCATGCTTCACAAAACTTAGCCAGGAATCCATCCTGGGACCTAAGAGATGTAGGCCATTTTACTCTGTTCAACATTTGCCTCCATTGGCTTATCCCTATCTCCACCATGCTCTTTAGAATCAAAAGTATTCTCTTATTGTATTTATCCAAATTATGCTTTGCTTGCAGTACCCTACTTCTGAATAGTGTATGGTCACTCTGCATTTAGCAGGAAACTAAAATTCCTAACAATATTTCCAAAAGGTAACTCTTGAAGTTCGTGAGCTCATGAGCTCTCCTGTCACCAGTGTGGCCATTTTCAAGTACTAGCTTGGACCATGGTTAAATATGCTGAAACTTAACAGGAAGATTAATCCTCTGAAGAGTTTATTTATGTAATAACACTTCTCAGGGGCTTTTCCCACGTGACAGTGTGAGATAGGAAGAACTGTTTATATTACCATTTAGCAAGTGAAAACACTAAGACTCAGCAAAGTTGTTGCTTAGCCAAGGTCACACAGCTTCATTAAGGATGGAACTGGCACTTAATACTCCACCATTTCCTCCCTTTCCTTTTCAGGGATCGAGGGAGGAGACCAATTTGATTTGTCCTCTTTGGATGTCAGAACAATGTTTCTTTTTTTAAAAGAATATTTTAAGCTTTTCAATTCCGATCTTCCATTGAGACAAGTTCTTTATTCTTCTGCCAGGGAATTGTGACCTCCTGTCAATCAAGTATTTCTGTCTCCCTTTAACCCACTCTACTCTTGGATTTGAAAGTTGTCAGCAACACTGAGACTGCAGTCCATGTTGTCTGATGTGTGTGTGTAATGTTGGGGAAAGCCATTTCCCTGGTGGTAAGGAGGAGACGAATTATAAAATAATCCATATTTTTGCTTTTTCAACTTCCCTCTCAATCTCTGCTCAGAAAGTTTGACAATAGACAATGACAGAAGGAAAAAGAAAACTGTGATAATGGGTCTCAGATCACAATTTTAATTAAAATTAAATCTGACTGATAACATGAAAAGCTGTGTTTAAATAGTAGTAATACACACAGAGAAGGAATCATTTTTTTGATATCCATGAAATTATGACACAATTTATTGGGAGAAAACATTCATAAGCTCAGTTTGTGTTTGCTGGGGCCACATCCTTTTCTGGCTTAGAATAAGAGCATATTAGAAGAGTTGATGTCATGCTGTCCCAAAGCGAACCAAGTAGAAAACTGTGAGGGTAGTTCATTGATGCTCCCAGTGTTTCTGGTGGCAGAAGGATGTGCTGTGGCGTTTGGGAAGGGAGCCAAGATGCCACACATCCTATAGTTCATGGGAAGTGTCCACAAGGAGGTCCTTTGTCCCAAATGTCAATTGTTTCCCCTGTTGAGAAGCATGCATGTTTGACAGAACCCCTGCAGTGGTTCTCAGAAGGAACCTGCCAGCCTTCTGTGTTTTTCTCCCTTTCCACGTGCCAGAGCACTCTTCTGTCACTGGCACCAGCAGGGAGCATCAGAACCACTCCATGGTTGTCCCTATGCATGTCCCACTGGCAGCTTTTACTCGTTCATTCTAACTAGAAAATTAATCCTCTGAAGAGTTAATTTATGTAATAACACTTCTCAGGGGCTTTTCCCATGTGGCGGTGTGAGATAGGAAGAACTGTTTATATTACCATTTAGCAAGTGAAAACACTAAGGCTCAGCAAAGTTGTTGCTTAGCCAAGGTCACACAGCTTCATTAAGGTGGACTTAAAGTTGCCTTCTCTGCACGTATTCTGCCTATAACTGTTCTTTTGATACTTGGAATGTCATTAAAATGTAGTAGATAGTGGGTGGATAGGTGGATCAGTGATTTGATTCGTGATCCTACTCCACGAGTCCCGAGAAAAAGGATCAAAGGATCATGGTAGAATGAGCATTTCTCAACTCAGGCATTGTGACTGACTCAATGGCCAGGCAGATCCCCTAACCTGCTTTGTGTCCCTGCTAGCCCTAGTGCAGAAACTTGCTGTGCAGGAAGAAGTGAATGATTTATAGGCAAGATGCTCAGCTTCTGATCCTGGCTCAGTGCCGTCATATATAAAAAGAGAGAGTTGGGAGAAGATAATTAAGTATTTCTTAATAATTCCATCGTTGGAAATTCTGTGATAGCTCTTTTTGAGGGAAGAACTTCAATATTATTTATTACAAACATGGGTTCTAGAATTACCAAAATAGGCTCAACTTTTGGGGTTGCCTTTATAAACCCTATGATATAGCACAAGTTATTTAATAGTGTGGTGCATGTTTTTAAAAAGTGCTTCATCCAGTGCCCAATAAACAGAAGGACCACTCAAATTGCAGTAACATTTATTATGCTACTTTCTTCTTGAATACTCCATCTAGTCTCTACTTGTACTTTAAAACTCTTTTAATTAAATGTGAGCCTCACTATGATAACACCAACTATTTATCTGTTCACTCAGGAAGAGACATCCATAAATGGAATTCTGTAGGATAAATCAGGACGCAGGACAACCTGAGTAAGATGAAGTGCATTCAACCTGATCTGCCAAGATACAGAGGCGAGAACACCAGCCTGTCAGGAGATAGGCCTTATAATCTGTACTTTATTGCCATGTTGTCATATCACCTTGTGTAGGTCATTGAACTGTTCTGATTTCCAGTTTCCTCTCCTGTAAAAATAAGGAGCTTGCTCTAAGGCTCTTTCTACTTTGGTTTTGGTTCTCTGAATGAGTAGATGACATGTACAGATGTCTTTTTTTTTTTTTTAGAATTTTTTTTTTTATTGGTTGTTCAAATCATTACAAAGCTCATGACATATCATCTTTCATACATTTGATTCAAGTGGGTTATGAACTCCCATTTTTGCCCCAAATACAAGTTGCAGAATCACATCAGTTACACATCCACATTTTTACATAATACCATATTAATGACTGTTGTATTCTGCTGCCTTTCCTATCCCCTGCTATCCCCCCTCCCCTTCCCTCTCATCTTCCCTCTCTACCCCATCTGCTGTTGTTTAATTCTCTCCCTTGTTTTTTTTTTCCCCTTTCCCCTCACAAACTCTTATATGTAATTTTGTGTAACAATGAGGGTCTCCTTCCATTTCCATACAGTTTCCCTTCTCTCTCCCTTTCTCTCCCCCCACTCGTCTCTGTTTAATGTTAATCTTTTCCTCATGCTCTTCGTCCTTGTTCTGTTCTTAGTTGCTCTCTTTATATCAAAGAAGACATTTGGCATTTGTTTTTTAAGGATTGGCTAGCTTCACTTAGCATAATCTGCTCTAATGCCATCCATTTCCCTGCAAAATCCATGATTTTGTCGTTTTTTAGTGCTGCATAATACTCCATTGTGTATAAATGCCACATTTTTTTTATCCATTCATCTATTGAAGGGCATCTAGGTTGATTCCAGAGTCTAGCTATTGTGAATAGTGCTGCTATGATCATTGATGTGGCAGTATCCCTATAGTATGCTCTTTTAAGGTCCTCAGGGAATAAACGGAGAAGGGCAATAGCTGGGTCAAATGGTGGTTCCATTCCCAGCTTTCCCAGGAATCTCCATACTGCTTTCCATATTGGCCGCACCAATTTGCAGTCCCACCAGCAATGTACAAGTGTACCCTTTTCTCCACATCCTCGCCAGCACTTATTGTTGTTTGACTTCCTAATGGCTGCCAATCTTACTGGAGTGAGATGGTATCTTAGGGTGGTTTTGATTTGCATTTCTCTGACTGCTAGAGATGGTGAGCATTTTGAGTTCTTTGTATATTCTGGATATTAGGGCTCTATCTGAAGTGTGAGGAGTAAAAATTTGTTCCCAGGATGGTAGGTTCCCTATTTACCTCTCTTATTGTTTCTCTTGCTGAGAAAAAACTTTTTAGTTTAAGTAAGTCCCATTTGTTTATTCTTGTATTTAACTCTTGGGCTATGGGCGTCCTATTAAGGAATTTGGAGCCCGACCCCACAATATGTAGATCAGAGCCAACTTTTTCTTCTGTCAGGCGCAGAGTCTCTGATTTGATATCAAGCTCTTTGATCCATTTTGAATTAACTTTTGTGCATGGCGAGAGAAAGGGGTTCAGAGAGCATAGCCCAATCTACACCTGTGGAGCCTAATCCCTTGGAACCTCTTTCTACAGTACGACTGGAAAATTTATCATGTAGGCTGGGTATTATTAGTAACTGTGCTATTCTATCTCCTGGTGAAATTACTGATATACCCTTTGGAGAACTGGCTATAATTTTTATTTCACCTTCATAATCGGGATCAATTACCCCAGGACTTATCATAAGTCCTTTTAGAGTAGAAGAGCTGCGTCCCAATAATAAGCCTACTGTTCCTTTGGGAAGAGGTCCTTTCACCCCTGTGGGAATGATTTGAACTCCCATCTCTGGAGTTAGTACTGCTCTGGCAGAGGCGCAGATGTCCAACCCTGCGCTCCCTCTGGTTTGTCTGATGAGGGATCTGATGGACAATGTGTCCTGGGCACTACCCTGATGGGGTTGCTGGGTTCCTCCAGTGCTCCGTATATTTGTGGTTTTGGGCCCCGGAGCATTGGGCCCCCCTGTCCATTTTTTGGCAATGGAGCCCGATGCCTTTCTCCACGATATCGTGGATAAACACCTGGTCCTTGTTCGTTTTTTGATAATGGAGTACCCTCTATGGTGGTTTGAGAACGGCATTCATTAGCCCAATGTCTCCCTCTACGGCATCGTGGGCAAATACCTGGTATTCTACTCCTTTGATACCTAGTTTTGTTAAACCCTCCTCCAATGGGGCAATTCCTTTTAAAATGTCCTGTTTGTTCACAATTGTAGCATGTTCTTGGCCTGGCATCTAAAGCCTGTTTTACTGCAGCTGCCACAATTTGCCCTTGTTCATTAATGTCTCTGGCATCTAAAGCCTGTTTTACTGCAGCTGCCACAACTTGCTCTTGTTCATTAATGTCTCTACATAATTTAATATATGTGTTTAAATCTTCATGTTTCCATGGTCTAATGATATCTCTGCACCAACGATTCGCTTGCTCATAAGCCAGGTGTTTTAGTAATGGCATTGCTTGTTCTGTATTCCCAAAAACTCTGGTAGCTGTTTGAATAAGCCTATCTACAAATTCAGCATAAGGTTCATTAGCTCCTTGTATTACCTTAGATAATTGACCTTGTAAACCTCCATGTCCTTGTAAAGTCTTCCATGCCTTAATTGCATCTGCAGCAATTTGTGCGTATACGCCAGGATCATATGCAATTTGTTGCTGCTGATCCTCATAAGGTCCCTTTCCTAACAACATATCTAGATTTCTCTGAGGATAACCAGCTGCTGCATTTCGCCTAGCCGTCTCCTTGCAAAATTCCTCATTGGCAACCTTCCATAACAGGTATTGTCCTCCATTTAGCACAGCTTTACACATATTAGCCCAATCTGCTGGCGTCATGTTCAAGTTGTTAATGGATTCGACCATGCTTACAGTGAAGGGTGCTTGAGGACCATAGGTTGTTACAGCCTCTTTTAGCTGCTTCACTGTTTTGAAATTTAAAACTTGGTAAAATCGCTGCCCTCCTGCCTCAAATACAGGGCATGTTAATATTTGAGATCTTGTCTCAGGATCCCAACTATCAACTGCGGGGGTTGGGGACCTCCCAGCATATGGAGGTGGCCTTGTTAGTTGGACACTTACGTCCTCTGGTGATAGAAAGGTGTTAGTAGCAGTCTCCTGTAGAGGTGGTGCTGTTGGTTGGACACTTACACCCTCTGGTGATAGAAAGGTGTTAGTAGCAGTCTCCTGTTGTAACTTTCCCCCTGATGGCTTTTTCTGTTTTACACTTTCTTTCTCTGTCTGACTAGCTTGAGAGGCCTTCTCTTTTACTTGAATCTTTTCCTCTGTCTGACTAACTTGAGAGACCTTCTCTTTTACTTGAATCATTATGTCTTCTTCTTCCTCTACCATTGTCTGAACTGAAGGCTTTGGACTAAGCAAACAAGATATGAACGTCCACAATGGCAATGTGCCAACTGGCGGAGTCCCTGGGCTTTTCTTTTCTATTCTTTTTAAATCTTCACCATGATGGTTCCATTGTGATATATTTAACAACTCCTCCTTAAAAAGCCATGGGCTACATTTTTGTATTGTATCAACGTATGCCCTGATTGTTCTTGATTTTACTGAGATGCCTCCTTCCTCTAACAATTTACTTAACACTCTTTCAGTTTGTTTTTTACTAATTTCTGATCCCGTATTTCTACTATAATACAACCCAACAAGATGACACCTAACAAAACTGAAACTGAGTGAAACAAAATTGGAACAACACAAAATCATTATAATAGCCTCCTGAAATGTCCATCCGTCCTTTCTCCCTATCTGTTCCTCAGATGTGAGCGGTTTTTCTTCCATCTTACACATCTCCAGGGACAGGCAACTTAAAACAAAAGTGAAACAAAATAACAAAAGAAGAATCTTAAAATGGCTACCCATCCTCTCGCCCTGCCCTCAGGGGCGAGCAGTTCACTTACCCTCAGTCGCTCCCCGTACGGGCCACCAAATGCCGCAGTCTGGCTGGGCACAATCAGGAGCCACTTGTCAAAAGAAACTAACTTTATTTTTAGAACCACACACGCCAAACAAAACAGCCTCTCAGGAAAAACCCTCAGAGCCTCAACTGCCACCACCGGCTTTCCACAAGCCTCTCTCTCCCACACAAGCTTCTCTCCACCTCCCACAATCCTCCTGCTCTTGAGGCCGATTGGCTGGGTCACGTGGGCGGAGCCAAAAAAGTCCCCCAATGAGCAGCTCCGTGGTCTGAAAGGGCAGGGAAACAGCCCAATGAGCATCACCGCAGAGGAGCCAATCAGCTAGATGTTGCTGGGGCCGCTGTGAGCCAATCATCAGCCGGCAGCTGGAAGTTTGCTGGGGCCCCTTCGGCTGTGGCTCTCAACAGTTCAGCTTCATTTTGTTGCATATGGATTTCCAGTTTTCCCAGCACCATTTGTTGAAGATGCTATCCTTTCTCCATTGCATGCTTTTAGCGCCTTTATCAAATATAAGAAAGTTGTAATTTTGTGGATTGGTCTCTGTGTCCTCTATTCTGTACCATTGGTCCACCTGCCTGTTTTGGTACCAGTACCATGCTGTTTTTGTTACTATTGCTCTGTAGTACAGTTTGAAATCGTACAGATGTCTTTATTGTCCTTCCCTTTCCTTTTTAGACTAGGAAGCTTAGGAAGGAGACCTAGATGATGTGATTTTCTTTCTCAACTCTTCCTGTAGGTTCTGGGTGTCACGGAGTTGCAGTCAAATCTGTGTACTTGATAGGTCCTTTATCCATGAACTTGTACTAAACCTTGTCCCCCCACCCCTTACCCGTTGAGCACTTGCTGTTCTCCCTTTTCAGTATTATCTTAACTTTGAACCCTAATTCTTGCCTCTTGGACTCTTTTCTGTTGATTCTTTCATGTGATGTATATTAAACACATTTTTGTTTTAATTTCAGGTATGACATATTAAACACACAGGTCTCCAGTGACTTCACACAAGCGTGGTGGACTATCACATCATTTTCACAGGACTGCAAGAACAGATTCATTCATTCTTTCAATAGTCTTTACTGAGCTGCTTACCAGCCCCAAGCTACCTTTGCAGACCAATTATTGTGCTGGGGTTCAGACCCAGGTTGTTTAGATGTTACTTCATCCTGTGCTCAGTTTCTTTGCTGATTGGGATAATCACTAATCCTACAAATCTATAGTCTTTCTCCTTAGAAAATGCCAATAGATGAGGAAAGAAAAAGGCATATCCAGCAATGGAAAGGGGACTGTGAGAGGGCATCATTATTCAAAGGGGCATTTGGTTTACTATTCCTGTCATGTCTGCTGCAAGAGGGACAGTGGTTAAAGATGAGTTTGCAAAGTTAGGTAACCTCATCTTAGAAAGGCCTTGTGTCTGTGCTAGGTCATTTAGATTGTGCCTCACGAATCAATTAGTGGTGACTTTGAGTCATGGGCATTCTCAGGGAATGTTAACCTGAAGAAGGGATCAGTCTTCTCTTCTGAAAAATCTAGGTATACACAAAGATTTTCATACAGTATCATTGGGTTTGCAGACACTAGCCCCTCCCCTCCAACTTACTCCAACTTGGCTTCTGAGGTAGGAGGAACTCCTGAGGAAAAATATAGAATGTGTTGAAAGACGAGTGAGGCATTTTTGTTTTAATTTCAGGTATGACATATTCAATAAAGCATGCACAGCTGAAATATACGGCTTGGTGAATTTTTATATGTGTACACACCCCCAAGTAACTACTACCCACATGGAATATATCTCTGGTAACCCACCAGGCTCCCTCCCTTCAGAGATGGATGTTCAGACCTTTGTCACCATAGATTAGATTTGCCTGTTTTTGAACTTCAAAAAATGCAATCATAATGTCAGTTTACCAATTTTTTTTTTAAAGAGAGAGAGAGGAAAGAGAGAGAGAGCATTTTTTTTAATATTTATTTTTTAGTTTTCAGCGGACACAACATCTTTGTTTGTATGTGGTGCTGAGGATCGAACCCGGGCCACACGCATGGCAGGCAAGCGCGCTACCACATGAGCCACATCCCCAGCCCCAGTTTACCAATTTTTGACTGAGGTTTGTTCATATTGTTAGAAACAGCAGAAGGTCCTCTGTTTTCATTACATTATGTGTTTTTAAAAGATAATTTTGATTACTAGGTTACTAGGGAGAAGACCCTGAGGTAAAGAAATGTAACTGGGAGGTGGTTGCCATTTACCTTCTACAAGATTTGGCTGCCTGTCTTAGGTTGCAGTGTGGGAACAACAGGGAAGAACAGACCTGAGAACTGATCAGTAGGGTTTATATCTGTGGAACTTTGGTGGTTCCTTGATAATAGAGGGTGAGAAATAGAGGTCAGTTTTCTGGTTTGTAAATAATGAAAGGTTTGATGAGGTCAATTTTGGCACCTTGGATGTTAGATACCTGTGGACACTTACAGGTCTAAGTGAATTCAACAGAAATCACAGCAGTGAAGATTAAATCTTTGAGAGCTATCAGTGCATCTTGGAATAGGAAGCCCAGGGAGCAATGGTAATTACCTAGTGACAAAGTTTGAAGCAAGAAACAGCCAAGAACAGGCCACTGTGAAGCTCCAAGTCTTCACAACCTTTAGGACAAGGAAATCCAAAGGCAGAGGCCTAAGCATAGTAGATGTTGGAGAGGCCTGGGAGAAAGAGTTAATAAAGCCAAGCTGGGCACAAGGTATGGTGTCACAGAAGCCCGTAAGTCAGAACTCTCCACTCCTACCCTTGAGAAGAGGGGGTTTTGAAACTGCCTGTGCTCCCCAGCCACCCACTGTCAGCCATTCACTGTCCGTTTTCCTGACTTTATTCTTTTGGTTCCCCTCCTACACCTTGGTATAGGTCCCTTCCTTAGCTACCACCCTTTCACAGTGAACTGCAAGGCTTCTTATGAGAGGCCGTGTTACTCCCTCTCATTGCTTTCCAAAATGTAGCAGAATAGACCCTTTACATAGTAAGAAGTCCCTAAATGTTTGAGTTGCATTGTTTTAAGGCAGCCCTGAATTAGGTGGCCTTCCCTGACCTGCCTGCCTGAACCTCCTTGTGTGCTCAGTCTCCAGGCAGTGTTCCTGCCTTTTGGCAGGGGACAGAGATGGGTTGAAAACCGAGCTCTGCAGAGTATCAGGGCAGCAAGCAGTTCCGCCTCTCAGGGAGCGCCCTTGTCTCCGGCAAGCTAGGTGGCTTCTTCCCTTACATAAGATGTGTGTTCTGGCAGGGAATAGCTGCCTGAGTGAGTGTTTAGCAAAAATGATTTGTGTGGAGTTATTTTGAGACCCCAGGGGAGGGAATAGCAGCCAAACCCTGCAGTATTTTAAACTGCATCACTCATCTACAAAGATTAATACGTTATAGCATCTCAGCCAGAACATGGGAAAAAGGGAAATAAGAATGTTAGAGCCCCAACAAATGATAAATGCCAGTTCTCTCTGTCCACACAAGGTAACCTCAGTGGTTTGGATCAGACTCAGTACCTCAAGATTCTCTCATATTCTTTCCTTAGTCCTGCCCTACAGATACCAGGTAGATCTGGGTTCCCTTCTGAGGGGCTGGCATGCTTCCTCTGGAGGGGCAGTATCATGGCTCTCTATGCCCCGCAGAAGGACACAGAAGTGAGCTCACATTTTGTGGCACCCACATTACTGACATTATTAGTGTGACCTAGGAGTTCCAGACTGACTGGGAGAAATCCCCTGTAAAGCATTCACCTCTCCCTCCTCAAGCATGAACAGCTGTCTACTAAGGCTGGGTGAATAACAGAACGGAGGACCTTCCAGTTTGGTGACATTAGGGGAGACAGCCTCCATATGAAACATTTCTCTTGTTTTTGTTTTTCTCTTGGCTGTTTTGCTTTGAAATTTGCCTCATCGCTCCCGCCCTCTTGCTGACAGCTGTCCTCTTTGCCATTCAGGAGCTGGTGTCTCCTAGGATGGAGGAGGCCTTCTTCCTCTCCCTCCTGGGTCCACAGTTGGATAGCCTGAGCATTTCTTATGTCCAGAGATCTAATTGTCTTCTCACCTGGGGGGACCCGTTGGGCCTGGGAATGTCCACGCACGCGTTTGATAGACTGTGGAGGGCAGAGCCCAGAAAGAACAAACCCTATCCAGGATTGGCATTCATTTTGCTTTGTTTTATATTTTTAGAGGATATACAATTACTTTAATGGAAAAACCTAGGCAAACAAAAATACATCATTGTATCACAAAGGCAAACCCAAACCATGTAGCCTCCTCAATTTCCCAAAGTTCCCTGCAAGGAAAGCAGCCCTGTGTTTTTCTTTATAATTTAGTGGCCTTGTCACACGACTTTTATGTGTACCCCAACACTGGGTGTAGTAAGGAGGCACAGAGGAGTCACACTTCAGGGGAAGCATTGCTCATGCTTGCATGCGTGCATCTAAGAGAGAGACAGAGGGCGAACAAGTGATTGACTGACGGCTAGATTGATTGATTTTCCCTCCGTTTGCATCTCTAAGGAGCTAGTAACCACTGTCTAAAAGGCATTAGCTAATGTGGTTTCTTTTCTCTTGTGAGAAGATGATGAGAATGGCCTGACAGAGAGTCAGGGTCATAGTAGAGAGAGAACTAGGAACGTGAATTAGAATGTGCAGAGAGGCCAGCTTCTGCCCAGTGTACAGCACGGGAGAGGGGACGGGCACACACCCTAGGGCTGTGGAGGAGATGGCAAGAGCGTGCTGCCCCAGACCCTTGCCAAAGAAGGGGTGGCTCCTCCACATCTCCCAGGAGTGCCTGCTCCACTCCACTCCACTCCAGACCTCTCAGAGAGTGAGTGCCAGGTCTCCTTCTTCCCAAGTTACTGAGGTTTTTGTAACAGCTGTTATCTTTTACCTGAGGCTCCTGCATGTGATTCCAGCCCTGAGAGAGGCCATGGCTGTTTCTTCAGCCCCTCCTTCCTCTCCTCATTCCCCTTCCTTTTTTTCCCCTTTTCCTTTCCTCTTTGCCCTCCTTTTTGGGGTGAGTGAGCACATGCACATGCACCCATGCACACTCGCGCCCTTTGACTGCCATAACTACAAGGCATCATTGTCAGGATGAATGTTCTATTGAGAGCTTTTGTTCAGGAAGTTTTTCTCCCCCATCCCCCTAAACACTCCATGGCCACTTCTTCCCCTGTCCTGCCCTTATTAGATTCCTAACTTGGAGCAGGCTCCCACCCTAGATCACCCTTCAGTTATGCAGTGAGGTACACGCTAGAGCCTCCTCTCCCCAGATAACAGGCACAGCCTCACTGCACAGGTTAATCTCCTGTGTGGCTGCAGAAACCCCAGAAGCCAGTCAGGTACCTGATCTTCCCCTCACTGTCCTTCCTTCTCTTAATAAGTGTGCACACCATGCCTTCTCCACATGCCGACCACAGTAGTGACTGAAATAGTCATTGCTGCAATCTCGCATCAGTGGACAGTAAAGGATGCCGAGAGCCTTTCTTTCCCTCTGGTCTCCCAAATGGGAAATAATCACTTTGCTAGAACAGTTTTTCCCTGAATTCCATGAAGTGGATTCTAGGCAGTGGTTTGGATTTGCTGTTCATTTTTATCCCTGAGAGTCAGTGAAAGAGAGAAGGAAATGAATAGACTGCTTGTCACAACACCACCAGGATCTCCACAGTGCCTGGGGCTGCTGCTGAGAGACAAAGAATGGAAATGGGCTGAAATAGGGGCCAAGGAGGCAGGAAGGCTCCAAGAGGATCAGGCTCCACCTCCCCTGTCTCTGACGGGTTTCCTTTTCCCTCAGCCTAGGGGTTCCTCCTGTACTAATGGAGTCAGCTCTGTCACTGCAGCATCCTGCTGGGGGTAAAAGTCCAACTGCTGGTCACAGGGAGAGAGAACTGATAAGCAGTCTGCGGTGTGCTCATGGATTCTCCCCTGAAAGCAGCACATCTCTCTGCCTAAGCTTCTAAACCAGCTCTCAGCAATGCAGAAGAAGGGATTCTTCCCACTGCACACCCCACACTCCCTTCAGACCTTTTTAATGCTAGAAATGTATTTCCAGTTTGAAGACTCCCTTCATAGTGTATAGTTTTTCAGAGGAAAGAGTAGAATAGTGGGAAATCAACACTCTTGTCTCGTGAGGGCCTTGGGAATAGTTAGCCCAGAGAAAATAAGACATAATGAGAAGAAATAGATGTTGTGTCTTCAAATATTTGAAGGGCTGTCAGATGTGTAATGGATGTTTTATGTGGTCCCAAGGAATTACATCAGATCTTAGAGGGCCTGGAATGTCAGATTGTTGAGTTCCGATTTTATTTGGTAAGTATAGGAAGCCCTTCATGGTTTTGAGAAGAACATGTGCTGTAGGAATATTATTCTGGCTAGCTATACGTATGAAGAATTAGAATAGGGGGATGTAGAGGGCCGGCATTCAGGGAGATCAGAAGATTCTTAGCCACATGGGACAATCCAAACAAGCAGAATTATGAAGAATGAGAGCAAAAACTATAGAAGCAAAATTAGTGAAAGTTTGGGGATGTAGCAGTTATTGGATCATATGGGTAGAGTAGAGAAGAATCAAAGAAGAGTGAGGTTTTCAACTTAGAATGATGGTAGTGCTAGAGCCAGAAGAGGAAACACTGGAGGAGGAAGAAGGTAAGTTTGGTCTAGTTACATTGAATTTGAGGTTTTGGTGGGACACCCAGTGGGAGATCTCTGTTAGACATTTTGAAATGGGATCTGAAGCTTAGACTAGTTAAGGACTGCACATCTGTAAGTTCTAACGATCACCATGTTGAATAAGGTGAGAATGGATTGGCCTGCTGTGGGGTTGTGGCCAGGGTGAAAAGAAAGGGCACAGGACATGACTGAGGAAATAGCAGGAGACAAATCATGAGGCGCAGAGAGAGAGGACCACAGCAGAGAGAAGCTAAGGGAGGAAAGAGCCCCACTGCGGGGTTGGTACCATGTCCATCTTATAGGTCCTCGTAGTTTCAGGAATGGAAAGACAGCCTGAGTATAGTCTTGGGAGCAAAAACTTCAGCATTAGAGATGGGGCAGTGGACAGATATTGTCAGGGAGTGGGGGAAGCAGTTACCATGAGGAGCAAAGAGTGGCAAGTCTGGCATTTTCAAGGTCTAGCTGGATGTGAATGTTTTGACTGCGGAAATCTGAGTCACAAGAACAGGGAAAGGGCCATCATAGAACAGGGCCCAGGAGAGAAGGGTGGAGGGCACGTACCTGTACTGCGTGTCTACTGCCTCAGTTTCCCTTAAGACATGTTCCTTTCCTTTACCTTCTAGGTTGTTTGACCATGAGGGTTGTTTTAGTATTTTTATTAGTAATGCAATTTAAGCAATTCTTATGCTCTTGGCTGTACTGACTTTCTCATTCTGGGAATTGAACTCTGTGCCCTGCCTGAATTGTTTTTAGACCAGCACACATGAGAGCAGGAGTTGGCAAACTTTCTATAAAGGGCCAGACGGTTAATAATTTAGACTTTGTAGGCCTTATGGTCTCTGTCACAACTACTCGACTTTGAGTATGGAGGTCTCCCAATAAAACTTCCATCTGTGACACTGGAATTTGAATCTTGGGTCATGAAATATTCTTTTGATTTTTTTCAACCATTCAAAAATATAATAATTATTTTTGGTTCGTGTGTTGTACAAAAATCTGGGCAGAACACTGTCTGCTACTTTAGAGGTGATAATCAAAGAAAAAGAAAAGGAATGCCATTCTTTGCCTATAATCCAGAATCCACGCTGCTTATCAGAACAAGGTGTATCCACGTGTCCAAGATCTGCCTATGCTCTTCAAAATTCCTTTATTTCTTTATTTTTCTGCTCCCCACCCCTCCTCTTTCTTCTTTTCCTTCTTCCTTTACCCACCTCCCTCTGCTTTAAAGTAAAGTTAGTTTAAAAAAAAAAAAATGGTAAAGGTTCTAACTCAGCTCTCAGGCTTTTTATTAATTCTCTTGATTCACAGCTCTTAGTATTCCTGACACTCCTAGCTTTTCCTCCCTGTTTCACAAGCTGAGGGTACCAATTTCTAGACATTTGGAATTTAGTTGCCCTAGGAGGAGGAGCCCAGAGCAATTTTCTTTGAGTGAAAGCTCAAGAAAGGCAATAGTTTGGAAGTATACTCAACTCATCTCAGAACCATTTTGTTCAAATAACACAGCGCAGCTTGGTTTGGAAAAAGTCACTCTAAATTTATGCAAGTAAGTAGCTTTTACATTTCGCTGCCAGGTATGTGCCAGAATACCTTCTGGAAGCTTGTACTTGCAAGATCCACATGGGTATTTCCTGTGACTTTCTTCCCACCCTGAAGCTAATCTCTGTAGGAGCCTGGACAGTAAATTCAAATTTTCTCTTTATCCATTAATATTGAATAAAAAAGACCAAGATGAGGAACCTTTTGGTGCCAGAAATGAAAAAGAGAAAAAATAAATAAATCTAAGTTTTATTTGATTCAAAGATAAAGTTCCATGTTTAAAATAAGTCAGAAAAAGCAAAGTTGAGGTTCTCATAGAAACCAACTCCCCCTCCTTGCTCCTACTGGTGCTTGTTAGGTGCTGTCTCCACAGAGCCTCTGTGTTACATAAAAGCCTGAGCCCTATAGGCATCTTCTTGTCATTTGAAAGGCCATTGTGGCCCTAGCTTTTGACCTCAAGAGTCTTTGTTTTCTGTCTCTTAATGAAGATAGTAGGCTATAGTTTGATATGGATAATGAAAAGAAACTCAAGGGAAGACACATTTGTAGGGCACCAGTGTACCATGCCCAGTTGTTCCCTTCTGCCACTTGTTGACGGTGACATGGTCACAGCTTCTACTTGCAGCAAAACCCCCACAAGAAGCATGTATTTTGGGAAGCCAACAGCTTGCCACCTCCAGTCCCCTTCCCCCAACAGTCTCAGAGACAGCCTGGCTGGTTGATTGTGGCCACACTCTCAGAATGCCACAGGAAGGGGAAAACCTTGTTAATCAGTGTGAGCGTTTTTTCTCTCTTTAAAAATCACTGCTTTCAAATCTTGCTCTGCAATGGGGAGAATCATAAAAGGTTATTCCAAAGCTGTCTTGATTGTTACTTGCTGTACCAGTGCTATCTGTAAAAGCTTTTCTCCCTTTTGGGAGTGATTCTTTGGTGTCTGAAGCTAACATAAATCAAGTTTGGTGAAGCCAGTTCTGCATACTGCCTGGCTAGACTGAGAGCAGGAAATCCAGTGTGAGGCCCTTGATTCACCTCTCCCTTGCCTCTTCCACTTATTGTGATCAGCGTTTTGGCACCTTAGAGGAGTCCTGGAAATCAGTGTTAGTAGAATTCCTCATTAACTCTCCAAGTGTTAACTCTTATACATGCAGAACTCAGGGTAGAGATTGTTTTAAAAGGTGTGTTGTATCTTTTTCTGCTACATTTTCTCCTCTCTGTCATTCATGTAAGATGACCGAGCAGTTATTGAGCATCTACTGTGTGCCTGAACTGGTATATGCCTTACCACAAATGACTGCAGAACCGGGATCTATTAACAGCCTAGCAGTGTCTATTATGACTTGTGTCAGAAACTTAAGAGTATGTTTAATAGCCAAACTGCACTTCCTTTCTGTAGGTGCCTCCCTTCCATCTCCCTTTCTTCAAAGGGAGTTCTCACTGCATTGTAAAGACTTGGTCTTATTGTTCCTATACCCAATTAACTTCAGTCCCTGGTCTTCCAACAAATGCAGCAAACATCACAAAATCAGAACAACCTAATAAAAGTCTATCCTAAAGAACCATGAACTAAATACAGCTTCATTCATTCTTAGCTCCTGCCCAGTTCTGACTCCCTTGACTACAATTACCTGAGATGTTTGATCCCTTTAATTAGGAACCCTTCATTCTTCTTTTATCCCTTTATTCTGATCGTTGAAGAAGCTTTAGCAGTGGCATGTTCCAAAACTGGCCCTCAAGATGCTACCTCCCCCTGAGGAAACATAGAGATTTAGATAACAAGGGAGAGAATAAAGAATTTGAAGCAATATGAAATCCTTATTTTATTTCTGAACCTTTTAATATAAATTGAGACCTTATACCATGTAGAGCTAACTTGTAGGAGCCAACCAGTCTACCATTACCCTTTCTGTCTGGACCATTTTAGGAACATGAAAATGTATGTGCTAAATGAGGTTGCTAACTGCTTCCTGGACAGCACTTGGAACTTAGGACCTCCAAATTGCTTTGACACCTATGAACAAGAAGTAAGAGCAAGCTTTTAATGCATGAGATGTGTTACAATTCTGAGAACCGACAACTTGAACTGATTTGGTTGTGTATATATTATTTAAGTGATAGCCATATTACTTAAAATGAAGCAGATTGCCTCCCGGCCTCCGCCTTTTACTTCGATGGTTGAGTTTTTGTTCTCGACACTTAACAAGGGAAGAGCTATCTCTATATTGTTATCACCAAAGAATTGTTTGAAATCATCCTGAACAGTCTTAAAAAGTACTGCTTTTCTTAACCTGTATACATAGTTTAAGTGTCAGATTCTCTGTGTAGTGGGCTTTTTTTTTCCTTTTTCTTTTTTCTTTTTTTTTACTTTTGTTTGTTGGTAGGAGGAAAGGTAGCAGGGAAGGTACAGACATGGAACTAATTGAATCTGGGGGTAAAAACTCTGCTGAGAGCCCGTGGATTATAAATTGAGTAGCTGCAGCAGCAGGCTCTCAGGCAAAGGTATTGGAGTGCAGTCAGTGTGACAGGAAGCTTATTTTGGTGTTTTTTTCTGTGCCTTGCCTTGTCCTTGACAATTACTCCAGGGGACTGGAGAGGGAGAGGTGTCTGAAGTTTCCCATCTGGAAAACTTCTCAGCATTCCTGCCTAGGGTCCTAGAGATTAGGGATGAAGATGACCCAGTAGATGAGACAGTCTGGTCTCATGTCTCTGACCCAGCTGTCTGTCCCGCGTGTCTACACTGAGCCCCACTTTATCTGCTACCCAGGTATGTTGCTAGTAGATCGAGCTTGTTTTTGTTCTAAAGCCCCACCAGAACCACTATTTTGTCTCTTGTGTGGTTTGATCAGTAAAAATTGTGTTGAAATTTTAGGGAGCAGTATTTAAAGCAGAGGTATTTAGATTTAAATACTATAAAAGAGGTCGTTGAATAAATATAGAAAATAAAGTCATAACCCACTGGTCTTGGCCAGTTTCACTATAAGAAAGAGGGATGAATGTTGTGATTGACTTCCTTTCACCTTTAGATAGAATGACAATATTTTCATTGCCATCAGGGAACTTATTTATAGCCCAGTAGTCATCCCCACGCTGTTTTTCTGATATTTTGTCCAGATTTTCTTTCCCCTAATAATTACACCCCCAGCTTCAGGCTAAGCATTTTCCCTCCTTTCTTGTGTTTACACCTTTCAAATATTTGCAGATTGTTATCGTGTCACCCTCTTAGTCACCGCTCAGCCGAGCTGTACAGATTTAGCACCTTTTATCTTCCCTTTAAAGGCAGGCCTACCGCCCCTGAGTCATTTTCCCCTGCTCTCTTTAAGTGTGCTCCAGTTTTCTGAATTTCCATGTGGCCATGTAGCCTCCTACTGCTGATCATAGGTCATACATGGGAATTGTTTTCCTCTTCTGTTATGTTGGAAGCTAAGCATCTCTCCTGTGCCCCAGCCATGGTTCTTCCAGATGTTGATGCTCAGCATTAATTGCTTTATTTCTGGATTTAAACTGCATTTTCCAGATGTGCCAGTTTAAAGACCAGTGGGGTATATAGGTGTAGCTATGCTGTGTTTCTTATCCTTGAAGTGTATTATGTAACCGTGGGAAAATGGGATGTGTGTAGTTAAGGATTTTGTAGGTCCCTCTCCTGGATTGCTCTAGACCTCATTCAGGGTCTATGATCCTGCCAGTTCAAAGTATTTTTCATTCAGTACATCTGCAGTGTCTCTGTGTGCTAGACAGTATGTTGGATGTAGGAAAGAACACAGAATCTGAATATGACACAGTACCCGCCCTCAGAAGCAATTTCTGTTTTAGTTTGAGTTTTATTTCATTTTAAAATATAAGATTCTCACAGACCAGCTCATGGTGGCAATGAGGGGAGAGAGCAGGTTTACCAGAACATCCGTTAAAATAACAGGATTCAGGCTGGGGTTGTGGCTTAGCAGTAGAGCGCTCACCTAGCACATGCAAGGCCCTAGGTTCAATCCTCAGTACCACGTAAAAATAAATAAATAAACAAATAAACAAATAAATAAATAAATAAAGGTATTGTGTCCAACTACAACTAAAAAATAAATATTTAAAAAAAAAGGATTCTAGGTAGGGTGAGGTCTCACAGACCCTGGAACCTGGAATTTGACTTTGGGTCTGAAAGGGTCCAGGGAATCTCCATTGTTAATGCAGAGTAGTCCCCTCTGATCACTGCCTCCTTCCTCTGGCTCTTGAATGGGCTTCTGTTTTATACACTGCCTCTTTCCAATTCCAGAAAGAGCATCATGTTGGTTCACTTGGTAGCTACCATTTCTGTTTGGCCAGAGCTTTTTTCTTTTCTGGTGGTGGGGATGGAACCTAGGACCTCATGCTTGCTTGGTAAACTCTCTGTCTCTTAGCTACGCCCCCAGCCCCAGAGTTTTTCCTTATTGCCTGTCTCACTGCAGATTTGCTTTCTTGGAATCTGATGTAGTGGTACCTCTGCCTCTCCTCCCTGCTACTTCCCACCATCTGCTCCTACTTCCTATTTCCAGCTGTGGAGAGAGAAAAGAACAGAGGCCACGGTCATATGCTGGGAAAAGTAGTTGCCCAAGGCTATCTACGAGTAAGGGATGTGGCATGATGGGCCCAATGATTGACTCTCCACTGCATTCTGCCCACAGTCTCCCAGACGGGCATGCATCTGCCTAGCATAATCCAGTTATCTATCACATGTTAACACTCTGCAGCCTATAGGACAAATGGCAACATCGGTCACTATTAACATACCTTATACAGTGGGAGAAGGCAGTAGTCTTTTTTAGCATGTAATTGAGCTTCATGAGCATACAGGGTGCCCTCCCACCTTCCAGCATGTGCCTAGCGCAGAAATGGATTGATGAAATGGAGGGAGGCAATGTCTGGTGAGCTATGGAGTTCTTAGATATCCTAGGTGGACAGAAGGCAGGTTCTACCACCCCTGTACCACAGCAGAGAGAACACAGTGGACATGCAGAAAGCACCATGACTAATCCTTCAAACTGGCTTTTGTTTCCACTAGTTTTGTTTCCTTCTGCTAATGTCTGGCCTTTTGTTTGCTGGACTAAGTGCCATACTGTCACTTCTGGCCAGGGCAGATTTGCCATACTTCCCCTTGGCTCCCACTGCCTGTTAGAGGAAAAAGTAGACATGCTTTGAGTCCTGAGGCTTAATTATCATAAAATTCAACATACAGTGTAAAATATTCAGTGCAATGCAGAACCTCGACATAGCCATCAATAGAATCTCTTATATAGCCATTATCTTGTCATTAACAAAAATTTGTTCTTCTTGTTCCAAAGCTGGCAAGCCAAAGTGTTTTGTGTTAATTGACCTAGTTAGTCAATGTCTCTAAGTGTATAATTTTTTTTTTTTAATAGAATGATTACTCCTTAGCCCAACATTTTAAGTTTGAAAGGAGGCACCCTGTACTCCATGAGTCAGGCCTTGGGTGAGGAATTTCAAAAGGGCATGATCAAAATTATAGGATTTTATGGCCGGGTGAGCCTTTGCAGATCCTTTTATTTTATAGACAGAGACTGTGAGCCTGGAGAAGTTGAATGGTTTGTCAGTGGCAGAGCAGAAACCAGAACCACAATACGCTGACAGCTAGTGATGAAGTTTCTCTCCCTAAGTCCAACAGACATCAGGCAAAATGCTTTTTTGTTTTTGTTTTTATTATGTTTTGTTTTTATTTACTTGGTCAACCATTCATATTCTGGAAAGCTTAGAAAAAGTGTGGAAAGTAATGAGCTTTTACCTATGTGCAGATGTGTCTGTAGGGTTTTAATGAGGCCTGGGAGCCATATGAAACTGGAGGGAGAGCATGTGTCGCCTGCTTCCTCTGTCTCTGCCTTGGTGGAACTCAGCTAAGTAGGCCCGTGGGTTCTCTCTTCATGGTGGCACAGCCCATGATAGGAAAGGAAAATGCTCAAGAATGCTTAGGATGGTAAGCATAATTTTTCTTTTTCATTAAAACAAAATATTTTTGTTTCTTGAATGGAGGCAAAGCCAGGAACTTAACTCTGCACCTGTGGCATTGGAAGCACAGCTGAGTCCGCATGCCCTTATTAGCAGGCAGTGCCACACTGGCTGCATTATCAGAAAAGATGGCTATTAGTGGTAATATGCAGGATCCAGAATTACAGGCACTTCCTCACCTGGCTAACGAGGGCTTCTGGAACTCTGGTGAGATCTCACTTTGTGTTTACAGTCGAGGCCCCTATAGCTCTCCAGAGTTGGCCCCTGAGGAGCTCTCCATTACCGCCCGCCCACCTGCAACAGCCTTGGGTTTGCTGTGTGAGAACCTACCTTTTATTTCCTTCTGTTTTATCTTTTTTGGTTAAAGTCCATTCTTTCAGGGAGAAAGTGGCCCAGCGAGTACAGCAGCCTGGCAGTGTGTGCCTCGTCTGAGTGAAGGTACAGCATGCTCTAGGTAGCAGTGGGCACTGAACTTCTGGCCGCAGCAACTGCCTTGCTAGCAATAGAAGGCTTGTACTTGCATGGTCTCCTCTCTGTCAGTGGACAATGTGTTCTTTGCCCTTTTGATCCCTCAGGACAAAAGCAAATCTGGAGGCTGGCAAATTCTGGTCTTCATACCTCATTTTCTGCCAGGGTTTCTTTAACTGTGTATTGTGCACCACTCAGGGTCTTAAATCAGTTAATGTCATAGCCATATTTTTTTCTTCAATGTTATGAAGCAGAAGAGAGACTATCATGTAATATATTTAGTCAAGTTTAACCATTGTTGCACCAGGCGTGGTGGCACACACCTGTAATCCCAACTGCTCTGGAGGCTGAGGCAGGAGGATTGCGAGCTGTGAGCAAGCCTCAGCAGCTTAGCAAAGTGCTAAGCAACTCAGTGAGACCCTCTCTCTAAATAAAATACACAAAAGGGCTGGGGGTGTGGCTGGAGTGGTTGAGTGCCCCTGAGTTCAATCCCCAGTACCCCCCCCCAAAAAAAAAAGATTAACCATTGCTTTGTGGATACTTTATATATATATGGTGTATGTGTTCATATGTTAATGTGTATTTGGGGCATAATTAAAATTAAAAGTCTGAAAAACCTTTATCTACAGATATAACTTGGCTCAACAAATTTCTAACACACATTCAGATATCATAAAATCCTTCATGTTCTCCTGGCTTAGACTTTGAACCTTGGTCTGATAATAGGTCCCCCTGTCCTCACTCCAGCAGTTCCCTGTGTGGTATCCCACCTGGGGCCCCCTTGACCCTTGGCAAGGGATTATTTCAGAGAAGACAGGTCAACAAGAAATTCCTTTCCCTTTTCTTGCCCATATGTCTGACAAAAATTGATGCAAAAAGATGTTTATTTATTTCCACTTTAAAGAGGGCAGAGAAACAGCCTACTTCAGCTGACAAACAGAGCCCAGCTGCTGGACGTGGAAAAACAACGTTAACAAAGGTCCTCTTTCCTCTCCATCTACACAGAGTGCTGTGGTTTGGTTTCCCTGGCCTATTGTTTTCTCAGTTTAATCACTTGGTGGTTCTCAGGATTCAGAGAATGCTGCTGGATCTCTACAGCTTGACCAGGTTCTTGCTATTTCAGAATACCAAAAAGGTGACAGAGGAGTAGGTACTCAGTCAGCGAAGCTCTGAAGTCTTTGGTACCCTCCTAGTGAAAGTTTTTTCCCTCGGTTCCTACTGCCCCCTACCTTGTCTGGCCCCAGTGCATAGCAGCCCCACCCCCAGAGCACCCCAGCTCTGTTGCAAGGGTCAGAAAAAGAGTGAACACTTGCTTTTGCATTATTCTTGTTTCTTCAGCAAGGCTTTATGTATGGGTATGTGGCAAAATAGTTCAACAGAATCATTTATTTTTTCTCTCTGGCAATTCTGCTCTTGCTTAGTTTGCAGATATAAAATGAAAAGTGGCGTTGGCCATTGGTGTTGTGAAAAACATAGGCTATCTTTCATCCCTTTTTATTTACTTTAGCCTTGTCTCTCCCTTCAGGGTTAATCTCAGGCTCTTTGACTCCTGAGTTTCTTGCCTACTTGTACAAAAATAAGTTCCACCTTCCTGCAGCCTGGTATATCCTAAAATGTAAGGAAAGAGACAGCCTTGGTGAATTTCTCAAACTGTGACACTCAAGTAGAACCTTCAGCTTTCCCATCTTTGCAAAGGTGGGAGAGTGGTCACTGCTGCCAGCTCTTCCTGCTCCCCTGCGGCTGGCTCTCTCTTGCCACTGCCCTCCCAACCTATGGTAATGTTGCAGATGATCGGTTGTATTTACAAAGCTTACAGGTTCAGAGGGAAAGTTCTATTCTTCATCTACTGAGAAACCAAGATGTAGACTAGTGACTTTCTTTGTGATCTTGAATCTATACCCTGGACGCAAATATGAGCAGCTACCTAGCTTTATCTGTAAGCAGATGTACTTTCTGTCCCAGCAGTGGCAGGACCTCTTCTCCTCAGAGTGCCTATTTGTAGTAGCCTAAGTGTCCTGCTTCTGGTCTCCCAAGGTCAAGTGTAATGTCCCTTCACTTGGGCTGTTTGTGAATAAGTACTCCTCATTCTGTGTTATTGCAGCAGGAGGGACCACAAGCCATTTGGAGACACAGACACTTAGTGTACCCTCTCTCTGATTTTCATCATATTCTTTTTCTGTGTCTCTAGCCCAGTGCAGCTTTTTGCTTTATAATTACAGCTGTAGTATGAATTACTTTGAAATATTTATAAGTCTTACCCAGATATCAAAATGTAACATTTTATGATCTGTCACGGACAGTCACTATTAGTGATAAATGTATTTTCAAAGTGAGTGATTGAATCAAAGAAAGAAAAGACAGTCTGTGTAAATGAGCACTTATCTTGTTAAAAAAAAAAGAAGAAGAAAAAGAAAGGGGAAAAAAATACTGTTTCTGGATACAAATAAGTATAAAGAATAGGTTTCTTAGCCTCAGGAATCTTAGAGGATAGTTAGAGAGTCAAAGAAGGCTTTGAGATTTTGAACATGGGTTGCTGAGAGCAATGATAATAATGTTATAATAGCTATATTGTACCTTTCCATGTGTCAGGCATTGTTCTGACATTTTTACACACATAATCTATTTTACATGCATAATCTCTTCCTAGTGCATACCTTGTATTGTAAAGTAGACGTGTTATTATGTTTCTCTACAAATAGGGGAACTGAGATTTTGTTCAGAAGTTTGGCCTTCATGAAGCCAAAAAGTAGCAGAGGTGGGATGTGAACCCAGGTCTCTCTGGCTGTAGACACCTGATACTTCATCAGTATTCTGTTCTTTTCTGTCTCATATTCAGACTGAAAGCCTGATGGTATTAGGGTCCAAAATACAATCAAAGGACAGAGGTGGGGAAGCTTATTTGAAGAAGAAAATGACACTGAATTAACACTTTAGAATTTGATGTGAGAGACAATAAAGGAGAAAATTCTGGAGTCAGCTGCTATGGCTCTGGGGAGGCACAGTGTCTGGGTTGGCAGTGTCACTTTAGTGAGAGAGTTTTTGATGATGCTGAACACTCATAAGGAGTGAGGGGCCCAAATCTTGGGGTGTGGTTGTGTTCCTGCCCACTTCCTTGGACTGCTTCTTTCCCCAGGTGCTCTGGGTAATTCCCACATGCTGTGGCTGAGAGCCCCTCCCCATCATGCTGCTGCCAGATTTTCCCACCTGCAAGAACTACACCCCTCCTCTCACTTCTCCCTGCATCTACCTTAGTGACAGATCAGATAGAATACACACCTAACACCTGCCATGTTGGAGGCATCAGGGGACTATCCTTGGTGGACAGCAGGCCTAGTTGGGACCCTTTTCATCACAGATTCTACTTTTATCCTGATAACAGGTATCGAATGCCCCAGAGGAGCCCGAAACCTCCCGGGCTTGGTGCAGGAAGGAGAGCCATTCAGCGAGGAAGCCACACTTTTCACCAAGGAGCTGGTGCTGCAGCGAGAGGTAGGACTTCTTCCAGTTGTTTCTTGTGTGGGAGATAACTGAGTTCCCCTCGTCTGACTTTTTTTTTTTTTTTGCCAACTCAGAGTGGTCACTTTTTCCACTGCCCAGCCTTGCACATCTATGAGCTATTCTTGTGTCTGCCTCCATCTTATTTCCTTGAGCCTTGCATCATTGGCCAGCCACTCCCAAATGGCTCAACTCCACTGGTGGCCTGGGATGTGTGGTGAACACCAGGCCAGCCAGCCAGGATCCTGATGCAGAGAGCCTCCAGCTTTGCAGTCCTCCTCCTTGGCGAATTAGCCTGAGCTGCCTGCCTCCAGCTGGATTTAGAAGCTTGACTAACCCTGTCAGGGGCCAATTTTCTTTGAACATTTATTTGTATCTTTGAGTAATTGCATTTTCTGTAGCGGGTTTTCTGACTTAATTTAATTGTATTTCTGTTTCTGCCTGTTGGGCTGGCTCTTGCAGGACGGAGCCATCCTCTCAGCTGCTGTGGGGCCCTTCTACTTGCTCATTTTGCTCCAGTCTTTGTCAACAGATCCATCTTCTTTTCAGGACTAGGCCAGCTGTTCATCCTGCTATGACATGGCCACCAGAAAAGAGCAGTGGGTATGGGCCAGCACTTGAGATTTGGGATCTGCCTTTGTCCCTATTTTTTTTACAGTCAGGTCTGTCAGGTGGCTCCAGCTTTCATGCAATATCATAACATGGCACAGAACTGCATGCAGTGTGGTCTTAAAGGATTTCTCTCTTATGGATCTCAGATCCTGGGAACAGATGCATTTGGTATCTTTAGGATGTTCAGTGATACAAAAACCTGTGTAGAAGTTTCAGAGTGTCCTTTAGACTTGAATTGCTAGCAAACACATAGGTGTGAGAGATGCAGGAGCCTAGCCTGAGTGCTGATGTCAGGTTCCCCTGCCCTTCAGAGAACCACCACTTGGATTTTAACCAAGCAGCATTCTTGCTGTTGGTTGCCACCTCTTTGGGAGTTCTCTAGCACTTGCCTTTTAATTTTGTGAAAGAAACAAATTCCTAATTCTCAGTTCAAGAGATCTGAGTTCCATTTCCCAAACATGAACTGCAACTACTTGGTATTATTGCATCCGCTTTGTTACCATCTACACAGTGGTTGGAGTACTTAATGAATCATGAGATTCACATTGCTCTCTGATTTGTTTTTATTAAGATGTATTTCTACATGTGAAGCAGAAATCCTTAATATTAACATGCCTACCTGACCCACCCCCATCATTTCCCAACTCTACAATGTAGCTTGAATTTTTACCAATTAAAGACAGCTCCCTGCTACAGAAGTGTTTCAAGACTCCACTCTAGTTGTCTATCAGAACATGGTGCAGTTTTTGAAATGGCCCAGGGATTAGGTGGAAGGGGCCAGTAGTGTAGAAATTCTCTCTCTTACTTTGTTGGCCTTGGATATTGAACTCCAAAGAGTAGCTGTTGGAAAAAGAAGAAGGCTCCACTTGAGTTCATGACTAGAAGATACCACAGAGGAAGCAGCACCAGGTGCTTGCTTACTTCTTGTGCTTTGGCTAGAGGGATGGAACCCCTTGGTTAGGTTACCTAAGGCATTTGTTGGAAGTGTTCTCAATCTGCTATAGAAATAAAATTTCTTACCAGAGTCATATTCCTGTTTTTTTCACAGCTCCCCAAATTTCTTAACTCTTGTTCTCCCAGCCACTTTTCTTCTTGATCTTATTTCTGGCCCTCTGGTGATATCCAAAAGGACAGGGGTCAAAAAGAATACTGACCAACTAAAAGGAATGAGTGGCCCAGTGTTCTTCTCCTGTTGGACAGTTACTGTGACCTTACCTCTGTCTGTGTATTCTTCATATTTACCAATGAAAAAGTCAAAGTTTTTCCCCACCTTCTTTGATGCCCCTGGCATATGAGTTTGCATATTCTTATTTGAATCCAAAGTTGATATTTATCTTTCTTGATTGTAGTAGCCCAGTCTTTGATAGCCACATAGAGAGGTCTCTTGGTAAAGAACATTGCTACGTTTCTTTGTGGCTTATATGATGATTTGGGCAAGCTGCTTTGAAGGACCATTATCCAGAGGAGACATGAGTATGACATAAGCTATGAATGAGACAAGATATTGAATAAAGAAACCACAGTTGCGGGCATTTGCCTTCATAGGATGAATGAGAAAATGGTTTTTCAACAGTGTCAGAGTGAAGAGGGGATTTGTTTTGTAAGAGCTTTATTCATTTCATTTTACCTGAGTAGCACCATCACCTTTATTCTGTAACTCGTCTTGGGAACGGTTTTCTTTGCTCTTCCCCAACCCCCACCCCCAATAAGGATCTGATGCACAGGTACCCACTTCTCACCCTTAGAAGAAAGGGCTATGTAAGTGCAGGAAGGCAGCATGTGGGCCTGCAGCCTTCACCCCAGGTTGCCTTACCTGCAGGACAGCCTCCATTGTGCCGATTTTCCCTCCAAGAACTCTGGAGTCAAGCCACTTCTGGGTCACCACAGTTGAACTGGCTTTTTGTGCCTTGTGCTTGTTCCCTTGGTAATCAAGCATAACCAGCTTGATTGGTTGTTCTGATTGGTGCCCCATCTCTTCCCTTGAATTTGCTAAACATTTGTTGATATTGTCTTATTTTTGGCCAGGTCTTCTTTCCACTGCATGCTTTCCCCAATTATTGTTATCACGTTACAGGAAAAGAGGAACCCACAGAGGCCTGGTTGTCACATACATGAAAGCATAAGCTGACTGGAGAAGGATGTAGATGGGGAGGGACTGTGTAATGGTCACTGTCCCTATGCCCTGGGTTCCCAGGAAGGGAATGGGAAGCTCACTTACAGTGTGCCTTCACTTAAGTGTGTTGTCCAGGCTTTCTATGGGCAACGCAGGAATCTCTGCCTGTCTCCTCCTCTGTTTTGAATGAGAAAGAATTACCTTTCTATCCTATATCCTCATGTGGAGGCTGAGAGTGTCAGACAAGGTTTTTCTCTGTTTTCAGATGGCCCCCATTATCTTGAGGCCTGATCACCCTACTCTTCTGACACTGCATCAGACTGACCTGGCACAAAGCTACTGACATTTCCAGCCACCATTCAGTTACATTTTCCTGACACCTTTCCTTACATTTCTTTTTCTCCCTGTGCTACGTGGTGCTGCTTCTCTTCAGCTACTGGCTCCTGTTGGCTTTGGTTCTCCTCCCTGAGTTGGACATCCGGGAAACCTGTTCCAGTTCAGTGGTCTGGGAGTTCTGGTGGTGCTTGCCAGCCTCAGGGCAGGAGGAATGATAACCTAATTCTCTTTGTGACCTTAAAACCCAGAGCAGCCATGGAACTTAGAGGACTTCAGACTTAACCTTTATTCATTTCATTTTACCTGAGTAGCACCTTCACCTTTATTCTGTAACTCATTTGGGGAATGGTTTTCTTTGCTCTCCCCCCACCCCCATCCCCAACAAGAATCTGATGCACAGGTACCTCCTACCCACCCTTAGAAGAAAGGACTATGTAAGTGCAGGGAGGCAGCATGTGAGCCCGAGGTCGTCATCCCAGGGAGGAGGAGGTCCAAGGAGTTCAGCATTTCTTGCTAGCCAGACTCAGGTGGTATGTGGTATGGGTGGGCAAATCTGGTTCCCTACCAGCTCTTAAAATAAAGTTTTGTTGAAACAGCCATGTTAATTCTTTGTATATTATCCATGGCTGCTTTCACATTATAGCTCAGTGCAACTCAGAGCTCAGTAGTTAAGACACAAAAAAATATGGTCTGCAAAGCCTAAAATACTTAGCAAAAAGTTTGCTGACAGCCTGTGGTGTAGAGTATGCTGAACTGCATTTAAATGGCTTGTGGTTGCCCTGAAAGTGGGGGTTGGCTCTCTCATCCCCTGCCATTGTGCTTGGGCTGCTGCTGAACCATACAACATGAGATGATTGAATCTGTTGCTATAGCTGTGACTGTGAGCTGTGAGTGCTGTATCCCATTAGATAGCATGTGCTTGGTCACACACATACACACACACACACACACACACATACCATACAGCTGCCTTTTTAAGGCAGTTTTCTGCCAACTGCCAAAGACAAGAAGATCTGGTGTAAGTTCCCAGATGGGTAACTGTGCCCATTGCTAGTATCTTCCCAGAGGTAGTGATGAGAGATGGCATTAGCTAATGGATAGGTAACCAGCTTAACAGTGCAGACCCTAGGTTTTCACAGTCTAGTTATCATGTGGTCCTGGGTATGTGATTCTTTCTTGCCTTAGTGTTTCTGTCTAAAGATTAATCTAGCAGTCCAGCCATCCTCTCCCTTTTGAGACCCTTGTTATGAATGCAGAAGTCATTTGGGATTCCCCGACTCTACCTTCCAGAAGGCCTGCTGACCAGCACACACTTTCCAGCCATCACTGTATGCACAGCACTCTGGCTGCTGCTATGTTGGGGAAACCTGAGCTTTTAGAGAAGGGCCACAGGGTTAAATGAGATAAACGTTACAATTTAACTCTCTCTCTTCAGTTCCTAGCTGAGAAGGTACAGTTCCCAGCGGGAAGGAGGTTCTGGGGGTGGGGGTGATCATTTCCAAGGCCTTTCTTGATGACCCCTTTGTTCTTTCTGAGACCTGAGATATTGCCCCTTGCTATTGCCTGGAAAATGACCTTCTCATGCTGGACCAAAAACTCAGGCTTCCACCCTGACCTATTTCCCTTTCTTCCTTGCTGGCATCAAAAAAGGAAGATGTCCCCCTGGGGAGCTCATTCTTTAGGCTGCAGTAGCCTGGGCACAGCCCTGGTTTTCCTCTCTTCCCACCCCTGCATTTTTGAAAAACAGAGATAAATAAAAGTATTACAAGCAAGTGTTGCTATTAGAAGAAGATGAATCTGTGTATCTGGGAGTGTGGCCCCACCCTGATTACTGGTGTTTATTTAGGAAGGGTGTTACATCTGGGAAAGAAAACATAAAGGAGAAGTGGGTCTACTTCCTTCATTTTGGCTTCATGTTGTGCTGCATCCTTACAGAGTCTAGATCTGTGTCCTCTACACCCCCGGCTTTCCCCCCATAGTGCCCTCAAACACTGTGGAACATGCTCTCAGTCCTCCGGTTCCAGTTCCACCTATCCCTGTGGAGGAAACACTTGTGGGGAGAAAGGGTAGCAAACTGGTCCAAAGTGATGAGGATAGTTCAATTTTCCCAGGGAAATTCTTGAGGGTAAAGAACACTTGGCCTGGGGCTGGGGATGTGGTTCAAGCGGTAGCGCACTCGCCTGGCATGCGTGCGGCCCGGGTTCGATCCTCAAGCACCACATACAAACAGAGATGTTGTGTCCGCCGAAAACTAAAAAAAATAAATATTAAAATTCTCTCTCTCTCTCTCTCTCTCTCTCTTAAAAAGAAAAAAAAAAAAAGAACACTCGGCCTGGTGATGCCAGTGAAAACTGCTCTCCCATGCTCCCAGGTTGCCATGTCCCCGGAAGCCCTCATGAGCCACTAATAATTACCTGCTAGGAAAGCAAGCAGGCTGCCCAGCCATGTTTCATTTATTTGCACAAAGACACCTTATTCTAGCTTATCTCAGCCAGTACCTAGGAAAATAGGAATACATTACAGTCAGCTTTCTAAACAGCTCCTTCTCCCATGGGCCTTGGAGACCTATTTGGGGCTAAAGCTTTTCTCTACCTCCCCAACCACCTTTGACAGTTCAGCTCCTATCAGTGGTCTTCAAGTGGTTTGCTGTAAGTTCATGGCTATTTTCTTCTAAGGGGGCTCCATTTTAAAAAACCACTTGTCTTATCCTGGTGATACTTAATTGTTTTGTAGCATTTTGTATTTTAAAAGTGTTTTTTTAGGTAGGTACAAAGGTGCATACCTACAATCCCAGGATTGCAAATTCAAGGCTACCCTTATCAACTTAGCAAGTCCTTGTCTCAAAAAAATAAATACATAAAAGGGCCTATGATGTAGCTCAGTGGTAAGGTGCCTCTGAGTTCAATCTCGGGACCTAAATAAATAGTTTTATATACAGTATTTTCATCTCACGTAAACCTGTGAAAAAGAGATTAATCCCAGCCTTACATTTGAAGAAACTCCATTGCACTTGCTTCTCTCCATTGTTAGCTGTAGAACAAATATTAAAACTCAGATTTCTGCATTGCCAATCAAATGCTTTTTCTGCCCCAAATTTTGCCAATTCTGTTATTAGAAGGTAACCATTCTTAAGCCGGGCATAGTGACGCACGCCTGTGATCTTAGCAGCTCAGGAGGCTGAGATAGGAGGATCAGGAGTTCAAAGCCAGCCTCAGCAATGATAAGGCACTAAGTAACTCAGTGAGACCTTGTCTCTAAATAAAATACAAAATAGGGCTGAGAATGTGGCTCAGTGGTCAAGTGCCCCCGAGTTCAATCCCTGATACCAAAAAAAAAAAAAAAGAATGTAAACAATCTTTTGGCCATATTTTATCATTTTTCAGCTCTATAGAGTGAACTAGTAAAGGACTTTTCTGAAGGTCCAGCATTTACTGACATGGTTCCGTGAAACCTTCATTTCTGATTCTGGACACTTGTTGACTGCAGGGGATTCAAGGGACTTGGTAGGGCCCTGCCTCCCATAAGTATTTATTCTGCTTTTGTCACAATTCTTACATCTTTTGATTTCCTGATTTCTGCTTTATCTGTTGTTTGGCTTTTCTTCTTACATAGTGATTACTGTATTTCCACTTGATAATTTATCTCCGTATTCCTATTTCTAATCTCTTTTAGAAGACAAATCTTAGTATGTCTGTGCGTTTGTTTCAAAAGACATGCCTCCCTTTGCCCCTGGGATAAGCTCCCCGCCCTTGGTTTATACATACCCTTGATTATTTCTCTAGCCTCATGTCTCACCATTCACTTCATAATTTGCACCTTGTCAGAATGGGCCTATTAAACTCAGTTCCCACATATATAATATATAATAAGAAAAGAAATATTCAAGTATTTGTTAAATCAACTACTTGACTTCCTGTAATTCCAGAGATTGGGAAGCAGGCCTATTCTATTGTCCTTTTTGGCTCTTTAGGAAACCTCTCGAAGCTCAGCATTTGTGGAAAAGAGAGGAAGACTTTGGAGCACTGAGGCTGCACATGTGGCTGCTAATTCAGGAACTGCTCATGAAAAATGTCATAATCAAGACCTGACTCTATACTTACTATGAGTCTCTGACCTCCCTGGGTCTCCCTATCTATCCAGCCAGGACACTTAAAGGAAATAGTGATGTTTTGAAATTGTTCAGTGGTCATATGAGAGCTATTAGTGTCCCTTTGCATTCCTAATATAGGCTCCTCATCGCTGCTTCCCTGGGATGTTTCCCATCCTCTGCTTGGTTGATTAGACTATTAGGTGAAGGGATTATTTTCACATTTAAGCCAACAAATTCCCTTTTGAAGATGGGCTTTAAGATGATGTGAATATCAAGCTGTTATCTGCCACTCATAATCCCTTCATTTCTGGACTCCTGGTTCTTACCAAGTACTTGTACAAGATCCAGAAGGAGAGCCCTTAAGTCCCATTCCAGCCTCAAATGAAAATGGCATCACAAGGAGAAGAGGTTAGGTAAAAATTCAGAATGAGGATTGCAGCCTGTTTTCTCTTCCCCTGGCTATAGGGTCTCTCCTGTCAGCTTGTAAACTCCTAAGGTAGCTTAGTCTCTAGTCACCAGTGGCGTTCCCCAAGCAAGCTCAGCAACGTGTGCTGGCTCCAGTGGGATTCCTCTCTGCAAAGCTGCTGGCTCAGCTAGGCTGTTTCCCTATTCTCCTGCTTAGAACTTTCATAGCCAGTCAAGCATAGAATTGCATCCATTCTTCTGAAATAGCTGCTGGGCCTAATTTGTCATTGGCTTGGCCAAGATCCTATTACCTGTAATTGTGTCATAGTGGTGTTGCTTTGATAGGCCCCACTTCCCTCTAGAGGCTAGTGTCCACATCCCAGGCTGCCTGTTGGGATTAGGAGTAGGGCAAGGCATGGGGTAGGACCATAAGAGATGTGGCCTCCTCAGGACACGTAGGAAGGTCGCAAAGATGTTATTCTGTCCCTGGGAAGAAAATTGCTTTCAGCAGGAGCATTACTTCCTTTCCCTCAGGAATTGGTCCCTTCTGTTGGAAACTCTTCTTTGAGAGACTTTTATTTCACTGCCAGGTCAATTTGTTTTTCTTACTGTTGTTCCTATCAGAAAAATGAAGTCAAAATATATAGGGCGTGGACATGACAACTGCACTTTCTTCCCTTCAGTAGGAGCAGTGAAATCTTTGGCAGTGCCAAGACAGTCCTGGCACTTACTTTTCCTCTCCATCTTTAGTTCTGACCCAGATCAGTCCCAGAGTAAAGATGGAAAGGCTCAAACCTAATTTCCTGTTGCATCTTTTTACTAGAATGATCTACAGGACTTAATTGAACCTAATCTAAAGAGAGAATAGTGGGAAGTGATTGAATATACTTAGTGGTTCACTCTAAAATTATCATAACAAACACAAGGTCATGAAAATCCTTCAGAATCTTGCTAAGCAGAACCCCTGCCATCATGGTATTTGGTCTACCACTCTAACATGAAGTGATGTTCTTGATGAGCCATTCCTATGGAAGACAGCTATCGCCACGCACATTCAGCCTCCTGGTCCCCACCAGGAGGCTGTGTAAGGCTTACGACCCAGAACAAATGGAGAAATGTTGCCATGAGGAAAGGATCTCTGGACACCCCCCCTACTCCACCCCCAGAGGTAAGGTTTGTGCTAGAAGAGCTGGTATTACATTTACCTTAATGTAGAAGTATTAGATGCTTTGAAATAGCACTTCCTGGTTTCTCTTAGCTCTTTAATCATCCTGGAAAATCACTGTTTCTGGAGCTTTGGTGAAGTTTCTCTTAAAAGGGGTTGGAGAGAGTAAATATTCTTAATATAATAATAAAGAGCTGAAGGGGAAAGTAGCTTAAAGTTTTTCAGGTGAAATATTTCATACCATATTATATAGTCTGTGCCCTTCCTTCTGAAAGCCTGGTTTGAAAAACAGATCTCTGTTGCATTTAATGTCTTCTCACAAGCAGGTGTTTTCTTTATAAACTACAGATGACCTCATACATACATGCCCACTGCCTGTTTTCAGAAGAGCTTCACTCAGGACCCCAATACACAGGCCAGTACCCATGTAGACTTGAATGTGAGTTTTCATGCTGGTGTGTCTGGAGTCTCTTCAGGCCTTGCACCTCCCTGTTCTGTTTGCTCCAAACATTCCAAGCCACTCCCACTGCCTGAATTTCCCCCTTGGTATTATATAATTTAATTGATAGCTTTTTAGAACACAGCTCATAATACAATAGCAAGGCTGCCTGAGCCACCAGCAAAGAATAAGCAGATTGTAGACTGCTCTCCAGGTAGGACTAACATTCTGGTGCTCCACATGTGACTCCCCCAAGGACACAAGAGTGACTGTTCTGGTGGATGATCTGACCTTGATTCTGCCTTTTTCTTGCTGTTAACATGCCCACTCCTGTGTCTGTTGCCAAGGACTTGAGAACCTCTGCATTCCTAACCCAGCTTTATTGATGAACTTCCCACTTGCTGCTCCACCCGTGACAGTTTCTGGTCAGCTGAACGTAAATGGATTTTGAAAATGAAAGTGACCAATGGTCTGTTATGAAATGCTTTGATGCATGAAATAAGATTATGAGCAAGCCTGAGAATTAACAGCAGAGATACCCTAACCTGGCCCAAACAACATGTCAGATTGTCAGAAAGGACAGCTCATCTTCAGAACATTTAAGGGCATCTTTTCCTTCTTGGTCATTTAACAGAAACTCCTAATAATGTGATGAGTAAGTCCTGGATTCCATTCCAGCCTTACTTGTGGACTTGTTCCTCAGCCTCTCTAAACCTAGGGCAGGAATAGTGTCCCTAGTGTTGGGCAGTGCATTAGTCCTGCAACACCTAATTGCTTCACCTATGTAAAGAGGGCACCTTCTCTAAAGGGGTGTTTGTGAAAGTAAAGAATAGATGTAAATGCTTACCGCGGTACCTGGTAGGTACGAAACACTCATGCATAGCAGGTTGCAGCATCATTTTTATTATTGACATAAGTTCTCTAATGATTCTTCTAAAATAGGATTCAAACTTCAATTGACAAAACACTATATCCAGAGCAGGGTGGTAGGCTGGATATAGGTGTGTGTGCTGTGAACAGCATTTTATTAGAATCAACAAAGAATAAGGTGCGGTCCTCTCCATCACCCATCCTTGAACCTGCCTTTTTAAGCCTGTAATGACAAAGAGTATGCTCCCCCAGCTCTTCATCAAGTACTATTTCCACTTCAGACACTGCTGTAGGCCACAGCACTGCTTTTACTTGGGGCTCTGGGAATACTCAAAGCTATGACCAGTTGAATGGATATAGCACCTGCACAGAAATCCATTTGTTGTCCTTGGTCTAAGTTCCAAAAGTGTTTGTGTAAGTACCTGTAGGCATCAGCCAGTCTTTTCTCTATGAAGTAAGATAATACAGGGTCTCATTGCCTGCAATCCTTTGTGGTCCTACACATTGAAACCATTTCTTTCTGCACAGCATCACATTCATTGGAAGAGTAAAGGTCCAGAGGTAATATCCAAGAGTCCTAACCTTTAAGGAGTCTTTTCTAGACTTGACTGTGGACTGATAAGGCCAACCATCACCACAAGAGGGGGGAACCAGGAGTCCACAGTCACCTCTTATGGTATCTGTGTCTAAGAAATAGTGACTAGAGTGCCTTTACCATGGGGGCTCTCTGTGCATTTACACAGGACTTCTACTCTTACTTTTTCCCAGTGTTGCTACACCTTGAAAATGAGGGCTGCAGGATGTCTAGCCCAGACCTCCTTGTTCTCTTGATGGAGTTGCAGTGTTCTTTTTGTCCCATCCTTCCCTCCCACAGCCACAGTAGTCTAAAATTGCCATATGCTTACCCTTGATCTGCATTAAATTGGAAGAGTTGGAAGCTAGCAGTGCCAGCAGGAGCCCTAAAGAAAGATCTAGGTGTTAACCAGGACGGAAAGGGACAGGAAGAGAACCCCAAGTGGAATTGTTAGGAACAGTTGCTGCAGGAGGAAGAACTCTCCATTAAACCAGGAATGAAAGGTGGAGCTGGAAGCTGCTTTACTGTGTCCTGCTCTTCACAGGTTAGAGTGATGCCTTTTTCGTCTCCCTTTCTCTTCTCTTGAGGCAGTAGAGTTCCTTTTAGTGGTTATCAGAAAAGGAACTTGGCATTGGTTGTACAGCTAGAGATTGAAGGTCATGCAGCTACAACCAACAGGTTCCTCATTCCCTTCCAGAGAGCTCCACCTGCTACTTCACTTCACAGGTCTCTACAGAGCTTGCAGTGCCCGGGTGCTGTTACCTCCCCAGTTAAATAACTCTAAAACCACTGACCCAGGGATTTTATAGTAGTGCTGCAACCTTATATGAGGAAATGCAACAAATAGTCCATTACCACTGATTGGATATGGATTTTTTTGGCCTGGCCACCTGCCACTTGGTAATTTTAGAATAGGGTCACTTTTGGAATTGGAAGATTCCTTGTAGAAGGGGACTGGTATTTTCTAAATAGTTGTTTCTTATCGTCATACCCTCCTCCCCCAGCCATGTGCCCCACTTCGTGAGTGAAGGGCCAGCGGCCTGCCTGGCAGAGAGAGCTAGAGCTCTCCATCAGCTTCCAGGGCTGCAGACGTGGTCGTTTCCAAATGCCCAGGGTGCACTTAAGTACTTCCTCCTTCTAATCTCAGCACTTCCACTCTCAACACATCAGCAGCTTTATAACTTACATTTTATTTTGCTCTGTGTTTTTGGCCCTTCAGGTATTTGTGGGAGGAAGGTGGCGATACTGGCGAACTGTGGTATCACTGATTCCAGAATTATACAGTTACACCCTGAGTCATGGTCTCTGGAGAATCCTCTAAGCAAGAGTGCCAGGAGCATCCTAAAGGGCTCTTGCTGTTTTCACATGCCAGTTTTTAAGGCTGGATTCTGTTTTGTATCTGATATGTGACTACTTGCCTTGGTTTCACCATCTGCAAAATGGGGATTCTTTCAAAGCCCTCTTCTGCCTTGAGAATGCTCAAAGGTGAATACTCAGATAAGGTGGGGAGGTCCTGAGGCCCCACATCATGCACTGAGGGTCTTGTGTGACCTTGAGTCACATATAGTTTTGTTTTTTTGTTTTTTGGGTTTTTTGTTTTGTTTTGTTTTTTTCTCTCACCAGGTTCTGAATACTTAGGCTCAATTGATGGAATCAGAGAACTATTGGTCTGGGGCCCTGAAACATGATCACTCTTTACCCCATTGGGCTCAACTTTGGCACTGTTCCCCGCCTCTTTGCCTTAATATCTGTGTACTGCCTTTTTCCTGACATGAGCAGAGTACTGGCTGAGTTCTGATAAGCATAATTTGTTCTGACTAGAAGACTGAGGTGTCCTCTCAGTCTTCCTGTAGCCAACTGGTTGGACCAAACCCTGAGTTGAAGATGATAATCAGTCATTAAACGTTGTGTCTTCCTGTTGTGGGTTATCCTAACACTGTACTATTTCCTGGTTGTCTTGCCTATATGAGACCATATTTGCATATGGTTTGTCTTCTTGTCTTACTCTAGTCAGTCTCCCTTTGTGCCTAGGATTGAGACCAGACCTCTAGTATTTTGACAAGGCCTCTGATCTTCATTCCTTTTCAGCCCGGGATCTTTCAGAAAACAGGACTGAAGCCATGAGCTTTTTTATTATCAAGTATGATGCAAGATAGTTTTGCCTTATATTTTCTTGGCATGTGACTCAGGAGTAGGGTAAGGTGTCACTAGATATTGCCCTTGAAGCTTCTAATTCTTGGTTTTCCATCCAGAATTATAGTCAGTGATTGAGATATCACAGCCCAACAGCCCTAAAAGATGGCAACTTCAGAAACTCACAGAGCCCTGGAATTCCTAGCACATTGCAACATAGGCTCCTAGCCATGCATCAAGGACAGCCAGCCCTATGGCTTCCCATGCCCTGTAGCCCTGATGAAGTATCATGACCTGTGCAGTGCAAATGGAGGCATTGAGATGCTTTCCATGGCCTGCCCTTGCGGGTATGGGGAAAGGCACTTCGTGACACATTCTCTCAAGGGCACCCAAGCGTGCCTGATACCCAGTGACCAGAAGGTGACCACCTCCAGGGAAATACAGCAGCCTCACACAGCCCAGACTTTCTTTCACCTGTCCTTCCTCTTTTTATTCTTTCTCCCACCCCCTTGTGTTTCTGTAATTTGTACAGTATCGTTCAGAGGTGTTGAAGAGATCAATAGCAATTCACCTTTTCCCTTATTGATTAAAGTGACGGCAAGGAAAAATGGCAGGCCATACCAATTCATTTATCATGAGCTATCCATTTCCTACCAAGCCACCAATGACCTCTCTTGCCTGTTAGGTTGCTGATCTGTAATTGGGATTGCTCCTATTTCCACACTACTTTAAAAGAAATGAGAGAACTACTGGGTTTGGCTCTTGTAATCAAAGTTGGAAGGAAAGGAGATGGTGAGTAATGAACAAAAAAATTGCTGTAGAGCCTGTTCTTTGGCTCTGTGGTTTATCTGAGGGGTTCACCAACTGTGCTGTGATGTAAAGAGGCAGAGTAGCACTAGTTCATTGACATTGCTCTGTCATCCAGCATCATCCCCTACCCCTTTATTATCTGTTTTTCCACAGTAAATTTAGTGTGGTGAATGAAAAGACCATGCATGACCCCTGTGAACTGGCTCCGTTTTTGCTGAACATGCAAAGATTTGTCATTCTTCTCTAGCTTTCCAGTAGTAACTGGTTCACCCTGGGGGAATGTGAGATGCCAGGGTTGGGCCTGGGTGGGGCTGGGGCCTGAAGAAAGTGTTCTTGTGCTGAGGGGCTCCTATCTTGGAGGAGGGGGGCATGAAGCATGGAAGACTGTTATTATCAGCTTCTCTCTCTACCCTAGAAACAAGCACAGAAGAATGTGAATATGTGCATGCTATTCATCCTTACTGGGAATCCCTTCTGACTCTCACTTGGGAAAGGTGATGAGGTATACATTTTGAATATGCCATTTCAGCTGCCACATACTAAATTGCTCATTTTTAAATTCTGCATTGTGAATGGTAAATACCTGGTGAGATGACCTGGGGTCTTTGAATCCCAGACTCTTAAAGGGGGAGTTAGCACTGACTGTGAAGCCAGAGCTTGACTAACCCAGCTTTCCTTCTCTTTTATGCATCATAATCTGAATTTTGTGGCTTCTTCCACAGAAGCAACTATTGTCCACCATGCCCAGCATGGTCATTAAGCCCTCTCAGCCCTTCCATCAGTACTGAAGTTTGTTGCCTGGGTACAAAGCAAAACAATTCCCAGAGACTTTTGCCTGTGTAGAGTTGCAGCGGAGAAGTGGTATCTGAAGGCCCCTGGAAGATAACTCTTCTCAGCCACTTACCTGAGTGTGCCCGTAATGGTGATCAGTGGGAATGCTGGTTACCAGAGCTGGTTGTTGCCATCAGAGGAGCCGCAGTCTTTTGTGTCAGCCTGAGCACACAGGCCTCTCCAGAGGAGCGCTGCCATCTCTATCATGTTTTCTGAGGGCTCAGTGGGTTGAGGTCACTATTTTGGATGTCCTTCTCCCAGTAGGGAGATTTCACTAGAAACCCAGTGTTGCTTTGTCAGGTAGCTCTGCAGATGCTAGACTTGAAGAAGGCAGCCAGCTCTCTGTGAAGCTGGTTAATTACATGTGAAGCTGCCAGCAGGACAATTGTTCTTTTCCCATGGATCATTAATAAACCATTCTGTCCTGCATGGGTGAGGTGGGGGAAGTCTGACAATCCCATCATCTTCCTTAGCTTTGTTTGGGGCAGCTCTTTTTTTTTTTTTTTTTTTTTTTTTTTTAGTTCTAAAGCTTTTAAAATGGTTGAGGATGATAAGAGGAAAGGAGAAGAATCTATTCCCATTTAATGCACGTGGTTTTTTCCCCCCCTAAGCTGGAAATTGGCCCCCTGCCTTCACATCATCTTGGCAGCCACAGTACAAAGGGTTCAAGGCTTGCCGTGGGTGGGAAGTACTAGTGTGGCTCAGATCCTAATATTTGCAGCAAACTACAGACCAGGCCTGATTTGGAGACGAGGCAACTAGTGCAGCAGATGGCAAATAGTCCTGCTCCACTGGGGCTTGAGACTCGCACCATCTTCTTCTTCCTCCAGCCAAGGCAGCCTCTTTCCTGCTCTGCCTGAATACAGAAAGCATTTCTGGTTTTTTAGAAATTCCTTTTTTAGGCAAAGATGAAAGAAGGAAAAGCAAATATAAATATAGGAAACTCAATCTAGTTATAAACATTTCCCTGTCAAACAAACTAAAACAGAGCTTTTCTTTTGTTGACTAGAAGAATTTAGAATAGGAATCTACTTTTCTCTATGGAGCATTGAGTGCAAAAATAAAAAACAGATTATAAATAGAAATAAGTATGACCCATTCAGTTTTCAAGGACTTGAACATGGGCTTTCATAATTCTGAGTTAGAGCATTTTATAGCTAGAGTGGCTCAAGAGGTTATATAGTCCAAGCCAAACATTTCCCAGTAGTTGAGATAACTGAGGCATGAAGAAGTTTATCACTTGGGCCCATTCACATAATAAATTCAAGGTAGAGCTAAAGTCTCCACATTCCCATTATGTGCCTCTTACCTCTACCCCCACAGCGCCTCCCAGACAGCACCTGCCACCACCTAATCATCCACTCCAAGTTTAAGTAATATGTGAGAATGTGACTATGTCATCTACAGGGGTGTGGATGTATATGACTGAGGCAGATAGAGGAAGTAAACAAGTGAATGCTCTTCAAATTGGGTTATTTTAGTGAGAAAAGGACAGGAGGCTAAGTCCAAAGAAGTTACTGGGGCCTTGGCATTCTGTAGGGGACTGTCCAGACAGGGACACAAAGATAACTGCACACGGAATCAGAAGGCATGCCAGAGGGGGAGGAGTACAGGTGTCGACAGACCTGGAATTTTCCATCGCTTCTCCTGATTTGCAATTGTAGAAAGCTGCTGCCTATTCATGCCAAAACCTGAGCTTCAGATGAAACGAAAGGAAACAACCAAGGAGTACTAAACTGCTATCAGTTGAGGGCGGCTTCTTCTTCTTCTTCTTCTTCTTCTTCTTCTTCTTCTTCTTCTTCTTCTTCTTCTTCTTCTTCTCTCTCTCTCTCTCTCTCTCTCTCTCTCTCTCTCTCTCTTTTTTCTTTTTCTGGAGGACAGGTTACATTGTTTTGTTTAGGGAACTCCCTAGCACAAGGTGGGCCCAAGGCACTATCTCTAGCTCCAGTATGCAGTGCTGAGGGGCCTGCTTCATCACAGGAGACTGGGGAGCCCTGACAACGTGGGAGACTCCCTACCTTTAGCTGAGGCTGGTTCCCCATTTTGCCAGTAGTGAGGTCATATGTCTTTTAAGGGGTTGTCAAGTGGGGGAGGAATAAATCACATTTTCCACCAATTTTATTAACTCTGATTTTTCCCCTTTTTAAAAACAGCTAAATGGAGCTAAACTTACACACAAGGGCTATATTTAGTCCTGGTGGTGTGGTAGAGTAGGGAAGACACAAACAGAGGTTTATCTGCTACCTAGTAAACACAGGGAGGTGTCAGGGCTGGAGAATTCAATAGTAATAATAAGCATTTATATGGTGCAATGACAACTTTGATACAGGGCATAATTTTCTGGGGATTGCTATTAATTGTGCTTCTGCCTGTGAGCGGCCCCCTGGTGAGGGGCTTGGAACACCATGCAGAGTTAAGCTATATTAAACATCAATTAAAACTGCGTAAAATAGAAACTGAATAAAATATGCAAAGGTCAGAGTGGCTGTGAATGTGTAGACAGAGCATGGGGTACGAAGGGTTATGACCTGGTGAGCCTAGTACACTTGTAGATTCATATGTACTTGCTCTTAGCTTCTTTTGAGATTTCAGGTTTAATGGGATGCTAGAGAGTAGATTATGGTACCCTCTAGCTTTCCTGAGTTTAGTTCTTCCTCCAATGGGTTTGAGAAGCTACTTGTAGCCATCAAGAAATGAAAGAAGACAACCAAAGTCAATGAGTAGCCAACAGAACTTTCTGTATCAGTGGAAATTTATTTATCTGCACTGTCCAATACTGTGGCCACTGCCTACAGATATTGAGCATTTGAAAGGTGGTTAGTATAGCTGAGAACCCGAATCTTCATTGAAGCTCAATTTTAATTTAAATAGGCACATGTGCTTAGCAGCCACCATGTTAAACAGTGCAGGACTCTAGACTAGCAAGGGTCCATACTAAGCACTCTGGAAATATTGGATTTACATTGTACTCTTCTTGAAGAAATTTGCCTCTTTAATGCATTTTCCCATTCAACCTTTTTTTTTTTTTTAACCCTTGCCCCTTTTCCTTTTTTTATCCTCTCTATGAGTGTGTTTTACTAGGAATTGAACCTACCCTCATCCTTTTAACTTAAGCTTTCAAAGGATCACACACAAGAAATGAGAAAGGAGGTCGATGCCTGAATCAAATTGGCCATGGCCTTGTTCTTGCCCACTTTTCTCCTACAGGCCCTAGTCAAACTTATACCAGATGTTTCCTGCTCTACCAGACAAAAAATAGGGAATGGCTGAAGACCATTCATGTCTACTTGAAGACTACAACATGTGGAGTTATCAGTGTTCCCACAGAACCTCTGATTCAGGTGCTGAGTTCCTCAGAACCTCTGCATTAAAGAATTCCCAGGTCATCAGGCAACTCTGCTGACATTCTTTGGTCCCTTTGGCACTTGGACTGAAGCTACCTTTTCCCATAGCTTTTTCAACACTTGTTGAATGCTTAGAATGAATCCAGTTATTAGGGTAACATGACATAGTTGAACATATTACACTTGTTATTAAGATTGCCATGTTTCCTGACTCTTCCATTTACCAACTCTGTGAACTTGACAAAAATCTTTTCACCTCCCTGAGTTTGCATCTTCTTCAGTACAGATGAGCATGTTGGACTAAATGGCCTATACCCCAAGACAACGTAGAAAGAGATCCAGAGAAAGCTGAGAAGCCCCATGCCTCTGCACAGTGTTCCTTCAGATGCCAGCCCTTTCCTGAGGCCCCAAGAGGCTTCACCTGGATCTAGTTACCACTACCTCACAGCTGCAAGTTGCTGTTCAGCACCACAGACATCCTGAGTCAGGTTAGGTGGCATTGCTGACTCTCATGTGAACCTTGGGGAGGTCGAGATCATGGTATTATGACAGGCATAATTCTGGCTCATTGTAGAAGAGGGCAAGAGGTTTCTTGGCTTAAGTAGTGGGCCCATAAAGCAAGAAGGGTTTAGAAATTACCTGAAGCATGTAAGTCTCAATGCAGGCTCATTGGCTGTTTGCCAGACCCCATCCAACCAGCAGTCACAAGTCACTGCTCCAGGGACTGTCCCCAGCCACCCAGAGCCCCCGTGGAGCTGCCAACACTACACAACTCACAAAGGGCCCTGTAGCATCTCTAATTGAGGAGCTGGTGAGCGGACGCCCTCAGTGGAGGTATTTTTAGCTACAGTGATACAGCCTCATCTTTTTGCAGTATGTTTTGTTTAGGGTTTTTTTTTTTTTTTTTTTTTTAATGAGAAAAGTAAAATTAAAGAATATGGTTCTTACACTCCAGTGCAACACCCAAGAAGTTTTGCGCACGCGCACACACACACACACACACACACCCCACCACCACAGCCTATGTAATTAATCCTCTCTAAGATCCAGGTGCTAAGGCTTAAAGTTTGCCAGCATGTTCAGAAGCAAGAAGAGCTAGAAATAGGGAGGAGGAATAATGCAGGCTGGCCTAATGTAGAGGTGCTGAGGACTCTGCAAGCAGCGTGGGCAGCTGGGAACCACCCGCCTTCCAGGCTTCTCGAGGCTTTGATGGATCTGATGCATCAACTGAGTGGGCTTCAACTCCTGAGCAGAGGACAGCCTTGGAATATACAAGGGATTCCGTTTTGTGACTTGCCGACTTTTTATGCTTTTGTTTTCCTCCTCTTCATCTTGCCCATGACTTTTTGTATTTTCTTTAGGTTTTATTGTGTGCCACATGGTCAGGGACTAGAGGACATTGATAGAACTGGCTGAAGATCCCACAGCATGATCTTAGATTGACCAGGGCAGTGGTTCTCAACCCTGGCAACATATTGGCATCACAAAGCAGGGAAGCTTACAGAAGCTACTAATGGCTGGGCCTCCCTCCAGAGATTCTGGCCTCATCAAGCCCAGCTCTTTATTATAAGTTCTCAAGTATATTAGCTGATACCAAAGAATAACTTTTTTAAATTTGATAAGTGTGAGAATAGCATTGTTGCTACATAAGAAAATGACCATATTTTTTTCAGAAGGGTGTAAGGTTGAAATGGCATCAGGCATGAGATATACTTTAAAATACCTCAACAAAGAAAAGGGGATAAGTGACAAAGTTGACAACTTTAGTAATTATTGAATCTAGGTGATGGGTATATGGGAGTTCATTACTATTTTCAGGGATTCAAATTTTTCATGTAGAACCTTTATTTTTAATTAAAAATTTAAGGGTTTTTTTTTAAGGCTCTCCAGGTGATTCTAATGTGAGCTAAGGTTAAGACTTAATCATAAGTTTAGGAGATTAAATTTGGATCCCTATACCTTAGGTGATCATCTTAAACTTTGGGCTTTATGTAACATAAGCCTCATCTATCAGGCTAGGTATCTGTGAGCAGTATTGACTCTGAGGGATAGAATGGGCACAAAGAACAGGTATCTAGAGTTGGAACTGGAGCGGCAGCTAGATAGCTCAGTCCTCCAGTGAGTGACCTTGCTATAACCAGCCTGAGAACTGCTATGCCTTGGGCTTTACCTGCTTGTCCCCTGCCAACGCTGCATGCCCCATCCTGAGGGTCTCTTAGGCCTCACAAGGAAAAGAGAAGATAGCTGCATCTGCATCATGACACATGCCACAAGACAGTCCTCATCTCCTCTGAGTACTGAGCACTTTTCCAAGTGGGATTTGGCCAAGGCTGCAACGGAAGGGCTGAAACTTCCACTTCCCCCAGCCCTAACACCATACGCACTCTCAGCGCTGTGTGCATATATATGGGGACTCCTTTGTGTCTTCAGTGCCTGTTCCAATTCCCGAGTGCTAGTTTCCTCTGGCTGCTTAGCAGGCGAAACAAACAGCATCTTGCTGCAGCCAAATTAAATGGAGCTCAGGAGCTCAGGCAAGAAGCTTCTATACTATATTTGTATACCACAGCCTTGATGAAGACCCTGGCTTAGCAAGCTGTTGGTTCTTTGTTTAAGTGGCTTTGTGACTTACACCTAAACATTAAGCTAATTGTGTTGCTAAGGGACACTGAAGTAGAGGGAGAGCTACAACTGCCCAGGTCACTCAACCAGCTCAGAATACATACAGTATTACTAATGTGTTTACTGAGAGAGTGGCTGCCTGCTCCCAACTCTCAGGGGAACCTTGAGAGGTACAGAAGTTATACTCCATCCCCACCCATGTCCCAGCCCCTCTGCAGGAAGGCCCAGGCATCTCTGTCTTTCCCACAGCATCTGATTCAAGGTCCAAGTACTGTCCACTGCATGCATCCAGAGTCCAACTTGGTAAATGTCCTCCTTAGTCCACTTCTAGGGCAAGCAGCCCCCAGGTACTCTAAGGTAACACTGTATACTTACTATGCAGCCTGTGCTGCATTTCTTCATGGGACAGTGGAAAAGGCTTCCCCTGGCTCTGGCCTGCTTTCTACAAGGCCCTCCACTGTGCAACTGCCTGCTGTCAGCACAGCCTAACCATTTCAGTTGTTTGCCTGTGGTGTTGAGCATCTCCAGGCAAGGACCAAATCTTCATCTCCATAGTTCTCTGGCACCTAGCATGATGCTGGCCCTTGGTTCTAAATAAGCATACAAATGAATGAGCAAACCAAGGAAAGGCCTTGGCAGGGAGTGCCACCATGCCAAGAGACACAAGCCTCACATTTTAGAAATCAGCTTCTCTTTCATTTGGGCTTATGAACCACCACCACATGGTGATCTGGAGCCTGCCTAAATTTACCTGTAGTGCCGCCTTTGACTGATTGGGGAGGTTTCTGGCTATAATGGCTGGAGGGAAGGATGCCATTTGTTTCTGTTCCAACTTGCTTTGGAATAAAGGATAAACTTTCTGTGCCTCTATTTCTCCCACTTGGTATTCCTGGATCTCAGCCATCTGTTTTCTCTCCCTCTTTGCCTAGGGCTCTGAGGTGGGTGATACGTTTGAAGGAGGGTTTCCCCTTGTTTTTCCAGGGCAGACAGTCATTGAAACTTGGCAAGCTCCAGAGCCTGAAAGAAAGCTTAAGCAGGGCTGGGGTTGTGGCTCAGTGATGGGGCACTTGCCTTGCACGGATGAGGCAGTGGGTTCTATCCTCAGCACCACATAAAATAAATAAAGGTATTGTGGTTATCTACAACTAAAGGAAAAAAGTATAAAGAAAGAAAGCTTAAGCAGAACCATGTTCAAGAAATGCTTCTAGCCTCTATCCTGCCTCCCTCTTGAGTCTAGAGCAGAGGTCTCTGATCTCCTGGATGTTTTTTAAAATATCAAAGTCCCCATGGCCACCCCTAGAGATTATGATCTATTTGATCTAGACTGATATTTAACAGCTTCCTGAGTGCTAATGTACACCTGGAGCTGAGGAGCATTGCCTTTAGACTAGTCTTCACTAGAAGGAGCTTGAATAATGCTTGTCCTCCCTGCATGGCCCACTGCTGGGACCCCTTTCCCCAAGCATGGGGGAGAACAGAGAAGCCATGACCCCTCCTTAGCTAATCCTCCCATACTGTGTATTTGGTAGACACAGAGCCCACTATCTTCTTAACTTTGGGCAAATGAGCAGAAAAATGATAGTTTTATCTGTGGACAAGAGTGTAATTTTGGGGGGAAGTATTGGTGGGGGAGAACAACCCGGAGCTGTCTCTACAATTTGTTTCCAGAATGATGAGTTTAAATTCTAGGCTCCAGCCTAACTCCCAAGCATCACACCCCACTCAGAAGTAGCAGAAGAGCCTACCATAGCAGTGAGAGGAAGGCCAGACACCAGGTGAAATCCCAGACAGCTTCCTCTCCTCTTTCCATATCTTGTCAGATATTTCAAGCCTTAAGTCCTTATTTGTGCTCTGCCTACTTGGCTGGCTGTTCTTGCACTTGAGCGGCTTGTTTGCCTGGACAGGTCCAAGCTGTCTGAGCCATCAGCAGCTGCACCTCCTCCCTCGCGCCTTCTGTCTGAGCCAACCTTGATTCACAGTAGTGCAGATGGCCCCAGCCGTACCCAACAATGTCTGCCACTCCCATCCCTTTCTGCCCTGCTTTCCTGAGATGAAGGGGCTGGTTAGGCCAGGCCTTGCCTACAGGTCAGCCTGGGGCTAAGATGAAGACAGCTCTTGGTTCATATTCTGGCATATTAACCAAGGTGACATGATTTTTTTGAAAAACAAAATTATCTGAAATTCCTAGGACAGGGATAGAGCAAAGTTCGTGTTCGTGTGTATAGAAAACACTTCACAGCCTGCATTCAAGCTTATCTGTTTTTGCAAATGGCCTTAATCTCACCCTGTCTGCCTCTTAAGTATTATTGGGCACTGAGAGAATCAGAGGAAAGATCTGATATCAAAAATCACCTTCCTTTCTTTTCCTCCACTTTCTCCTTTTAACACAGACTTCGGCCAACCTCTCAAAGCACCACTCCTCATTTTCATAGTCTGTTTCAGTGTACCCTGTAGTACACCATCATAATAAATAGTTTCCCTTCTCCTTGTCCCTTTCTAACAGAAACAGACTGATAACAAATATGGCCAGCATAATGGGCAAACTTACAAGAGGAAGATTGGTTACAGCGGCCTTGGGGTATCCTCAGCCTTTCCCCATGTTGGCTTACTGCTGAGCAGCAAAACTATGGTCCATCCTGCAGGTTCTGCCTGAGTGAGATCGCCCACTCCGGCAACAGCCTACAGAAGGAAGGGAAGCTGGCAGCAACTGTCCACCATAGTGCCTGTTTGCCTTTGAGTGGGGCCACGCTGTATAAATACACTAGCTCTTTTGGGTTACCTATCAACCTTTTCACCGGCTCATTTGGGTCATCTCTAACCCTCAGGGACCCCAGTAGTGTTAATGCCAGTGTTACAGCAATACCAGTGTTCACATTATGCATCCTAACACTCACTTAGCTGCTATACACATTATTTCAAAAGTTTTTCTCAAGAGTTCATGGGCTACTTGAATAGGGAGCAGCATAAGCCCCCAAGGCAACCCTTTCCTAAAGAGGAATATCAAGATTGAGATAACTACCTACTCTGTATACAGCCTGGTATATTTACTTAAGGATAAGAATATTTTCAGTCATTGATAATGATGAAATATCTTTATTGCCACCCAAGGACCAATAACATCCTGACTAAAGAAAACAGAAGCCTGTCTATCCCTAGAATTTGAAGCCAGTGATTTGGTGAGCTCTCCTCAGAGGCAAAGTTCCATGTGTGTGATGTGGAATTAAGGGGCCTTATTTCCACTGAAATGTTACGATTACTTGCAGCCTAGGGCTGGGGTCTGCTCTCTTCTATTCACTTTGGTACAGGAAATGCCCTTTACCAGAGTAGAGTACCCAGGAACTTTCTCATTTCTCTAAAGCCACAGGATAGATCTCACCGATATCGTCAGTTTCATGTTCTTCATGACTGTTTCAGATCCCTTGTCTAAATTTTGTCACTTTCTCTTCTTGTTACCACTTAATCACAGGAAACATACTCCTTCAGATCTCCTCACTTTTGCTTGGGTCTAACCAAATTTTAGTGCCCTGAGTTTGTCCAGAAAGTCTCGTCATATGGAAATGCTAGACCAAGAGTGACCTGCAGGCACAGTCCAGGTTGCCATGGTGGGTCCCAAGGACCTGACTTAGCAATATTTGTCTTTGTCCTGAAAGCAACCATCATATTCATAGCCAGAAACTTTAGCCAGCAACAATATGTGGCAGATACAGTACCACCCACCCCAATTATGTCAGAACAGCCCTAGAGCTGTTCAGTATTGTGTCAGGGGATAGCAGAGTTCCAGGAAGGACGCCAGTTCTTACTGCCCATTCAGAGGCTTAGAGATGGAATGGGGAGCTTCCTCCGACTTCTCACATTGCATCAACTACCTAGAGAGGGACCTGTAGAAGGGTTGCCATTGCCCCAAAGTCACTTGCACTGTTCCAGTCCCCTAGGCGTCTGCTTGATACCAGGATTCCTTTCACACAAGGGGGCTGCACAAATGCAGCTACTGCTTACCCAGGGAGATTTTTCCTGTTGACACTCAGTACCCAGCTACCCACGTGTTGCATCCAGTAAAGTTTCAGACATGAGGGACAGTTCTGTATTCTCTGGGGCAAGTTGAGAAAAGATTGCCCAGTTGACTCTTTCCCAGTCTTGACTGTGAATGGAAAAGCCACCATCATGCAACCCTTGGTGTCTGCTGTTTAAGTACAAACCAATTGATTCCATCTCAGGCTGGTTCACAGCAGCAGAGAAAAGCCCTTTTCTGGCTTCAGCACCAGCACTACCCAAGAACAGTGTTTTTATGCTTTCTGCAAACTGGAGACTGAACTTCCACGAGGGCAGGGCCTTACTAGGGAAATGAAGTGACCTTGTGGGGTTGACAGGTTCAGCACTGCTAGCATTTGTTTTGGTTGCTGATTTCCACTGTCAGATGCTTCTGGTTGCTCCCAGTCTTCTTTGCCTCTGTTTGTTGCTCAAGTCCTATATCCAGGATGACATTTGTGCAGCGAAAGGGGAGAAGAAGCTTTGCTACTTTACTCTGGCACACAACAAGGGTTCTCCATCCAGCATGGTGTTGCCAACAGGGAACTGCTGAAGTAGCACTCCAGAGAATCGCCCGGGAGACCCCTCCATCTCCTGCCAAGCTCAGCCAACCCTGCCCATGCAGTCTTCTGAATTGCACCTCACTGCAGCTCCACTCCTTAACCAGTACAGCAAATGGGCAGGGCCTTACAGGAAAGTCCTAAGCGCCAGCAAGAGAGGCATTTGAGGAGAAATGAATTGGTGGACAAAGAGGGAGTGCTGCTCAATCTTCTTTTAAGTGGAAAGGAAAAGGTCATCAGAGCCATATGGGGCTTGGTTTGGATTATTGTTGCCTCTGCCTTGCTGCAGCGAAAGGGGCCAGCTAACCTGGTCCAGCCCTGGGCACTGCCAGCCCTTTCCAGCTGCTGATAGTCCAGCACAAAGAAACACATGCCCTGTGTACACAGATGGGTTTGCATGTCAGCATGAGCCCATTTTTAGCCCTTGCCCAGGAAGGTCAGTGTATGACACAGTAATTTAATTAAATTTGCCTCCCTCCATGGCCCACAACTTTGAAGAGGTTTAGGGGAAAATGAATCTAGCTGAGAAACATTACCCTGCCACTCTGGCACTGCCTCAGAGCTGAGCCACAATACCATAAAGGATCTCACCATCCTGAATATGGCCCAGGGCATCTGTCTGCACTGCAGGCTCCCTGGCCAGGCTACCTGCTGGCACATCTGGCAAGGCAGCCTCTGGAAGCAGTCTGTCTCCATCACAGGGAAGTCACCAAGGCACCAGGGGCAAGATAAGGGGACTCCCTTCTCACAACCAGCTGGCAACAGCAACAGCCATAACTTGAGCCACATTATTGCTTGCACCCCAGACTTCAGTGGTTAGAATGGAGAAGACAGAATGAAATGAGTCCTCACCCTCCTCTGATTACACCAGAAATGGATATAACTTGGATTTGAGTGTTAGACCACATCCCTGTACTATACTTGGGGACCTGAAAATTGTCCTTGATTCCAATGAATTCCCATGTTTCATATCTCAAGTGCTTATCAGTTTTTGTCCATTATGTCTGCCCTTAGCCCAAACCCCAAAGACCTACACCTGCCTCCCAGCCAGCAGCATTTCTCTTGCATTGAGTTCATTAGCTCATCAGGAAGGACCTAGGCTTTTCTCTGGCCATCTCCCCCAGTCCACTGGTCTGCTCATGAAAGGGAATCCTTTCTCCTCTCGCTATCCTCTCATCTCTCTTTTCTGTCCTAAGTCAGCTCTAGCAAGCCTGCTAGAGAAGAGCATTCTCTTTGGTTATCTCTCTCCCCAAGAGCACATCCTCCTGGCTGGCTAATCTCTCTGCGTAATGATAGCAGTTCCTCGGAGAGAGAGGGAATTCTCTGGCACAGTTTGTCTCAACACCAGCATAACACAGGCTGTTGCTTAGGAGTGGGAATCATTAGAGTCAGGCCATTATTGGAGGGGACTGGTCTCTAGGGGAGCTAGCAGAAATTACCGCTCCTTAATAGATGGAAACTCATTTGCTTGAAGCCCCCGCCTTCCTCTTTATTTCTCTGTATTCCCCACCTCTCTTCTCTTCCCAGATTTGAAGTTGAAAAGAGAGGTAACTCCACCCAATCCAAGACAGCAAATGTCTGCTAAATTAACTTGGTTAAAAGAGATGCTTTGCTGAAAGTGGCTGTTCTTTTAGAATGTTTCTATTGGGACTTCACTTGAAATCATCATGAAGGAGGCACATTCTAATTAAATCTGTGATAAAATTATAGCCAGGGTCACTCCATTTCCCAGGAGAGGATTTGTTGAAATGGGAGCAAGACAGTTTACTAGGTTCTTGGCCCCGTGTTTCAGAGTAGGTCCCTGAGTCAGTGTGGGCTGTCTGAGCTTTCCCTCTGAGGGTCCCCTTGCTTACACAACACCAGGGAAGGCAAGAAGAGATAGAAGCATTACTCCAGACTTCTTTGCTTCAATGGTCTTCATGACCTTGAACAGACCTTTAACATGATGTAGCTTCTCTAAGCCTACCTTGCACAGGAGTACATGTTGTTTATCTTACTGCCCTGTGCTCTTGTAGCAAGAAGGACAAGGCCTCTTAACCAATAAAGCCCCTTTAGATTTATTGGCTGTCTGGGCTGCCATCAGAACCTACATGCCCCAGAACACTTATGGCGGAAGAGAAAGGAAAAGTTGCCTGGTTTCTCCATTTCTAGCTGTTCAAATGAGATCATGAGTGGGCACCATCTGTCTCAGAGCATTAAGCACAAATAAAGTACTGGTGGGACTGGCCTCCCCCACCTCCTAGAAAGGACCTTTAGGGATTGCACAGGATTACAAGCTCCAGGGGGCACTAATCACTTTGCCATTTCTGTAAATGGCGTCCCCTGGAATTGTACACCACGGTGGCCCTGCTGGTGTTCAATGATAGTGCTAGGTTGAGAACCCAGAGACCAGAGATCTGATCTCTGCATCACCAGCTTAGGGAAACTGAATGCAAAGCACACCTCCCTGAGCTTCATTTTCTTCCTAAATAAAATAAGACAACCCAACTAGATTTTCTGAATTAACTTGGAGGTTATTCTTGGCTGTGTCGGCATGCCTGAAGTTAGAAGCTATAAACCTACACTCTGTCTCTGTTGTCATCCCAAGGTCAGCTGGCCTTGGTGACATACCTGTGAGGTAAAGGTGCCCTCAGCTGACATGACTCTGCCAGTTAGAGTGGATGTGGACTTGAACAAGAAGCAGAAAGAGATCCAAGGACCGGAAAGCTACCAGGGGATACAGTGGACTGAAAGAGGAAGTGCTCGGGTGGACCAGCTCCTTACCCTTCCTGTATGCATCCTTCTCTGTGGCTTCAGAACCTATTTCTGACCCATGTGCACACAAAACACCCACAGCTTTGAGCTCAGTTTTGCCCTGCCCTCCGAGTCCCCTCTCCTCATTTCTATTAGGAAAAATATTCTCTTTCCCTGGTTCCTTCAACAGTCTTTTCCTTAGGCTTTTCTTTTCCTCCCTCCTTACTCCAGACTCCCTCCTCCCCAGCCTTAAACAGATGAATTGGAAGAATATGCTGTCATGTCAGAAGGAAGCCATTGTCAATTCACACAGGCAGACGCTAATAGGATAAAGTATTATCCGACTTCCTTTAAGTCCAGAAATTAAGTCTTCTTGCAATGGTAATAGATTATAACTTGTAACCACTATGGCTCCCAGGCTATAGGAACAGGCTGTTAGTGTCTGAGGCCTCAGCTCTATTCTGGGCTGTTGCAAGAGACGCACTAAGCATTCTCCAAACACAGCCGCAGGACCCACAGAACTGGCACTTGGTCCTGACTAGAACTGCTTCTGTGGAGAGCTGTCTATAACTCGTTCAGTTTACCAACAGGGATGAATCTGAGTGTGAGCAGCTGTCTGAATAGCCTTAATGAACATGGCTGAGTGGGTAGGTAAAGGAAGGAAACCAGGTCTTGAAGACTGGGAAGAAGTAGCCTGAGGCCAGGAAACCAAACTTTGCCCAAAGAACAGTGAGTATGTGAAAGCTATCCTCAGTCTCCTTGCTGACTCACTGAGCAGGTAGAGTGACTTTAGAGTGATTAAATCAGCACCAGCTCAGAGACACAGGGAATCCAGAGCTGAGACCTTAAAGGAACTGTAAAAGAGACTACAGATTAAGGAGCTGCCTTGGAGTAAAAAATAGCACGTGAACTGTTAGAAGTAAGTAAGAGCCATCATTCTTGGATGGAAGGATCATGCAGGATTTCTTAGGTCCTGTCACAGCAGGTGAATGGACTCAAATGGAGACTGGGGTAGGGGCAGGACCTGATAAGTAAATGAAGGGAGTTTTTTATTAGTGGGGATCTAGAAGGTAGATGGGTACGAAAGAAACAAGTGGACCAAAAACTATTCCTTTGGCACTTTGCAGTTGATCTAAACATTAGTAATTGCTCTGATATTGTTTGTGGGTACACACAAAATTAATGAACTTCAAAGGCTGAGTACCACTTTGGTCCATCCAGACCTCACACCTGGCCTATCATCTCAGTGCTTTCCCACTGCAGGTTCCAAACTCTTGAGAAGGTAATGCCATCCTCTCAAGTGCTAACTTGCTTTGGTAAGTTAGCACTTGAGAGGATGTCTCCCAGGACATTGCCACAGGCCTAAACTTAATCTCTGACTGACTTCAGGGGTCCATGTGCACTGAACTCACAGGCATCATCATTTCTATGGGAAAACATGGTTTATATAACACCTTCCCTCTGGAATAACACTCTTTGTCAATAAAAAGTGAGCTGCACCCTCTCCTTTCCCCACATGGCTGTGCCGTAATAGAATTGAGAGGATGGTTTCAGAGCAGACCCAAGTGAGCTGTCAAGGTCAGGATTAGGGTACTAATACCATGATGGCTAGGTTTCTTCCCCAAGCAGCAGACTGCCTCCAGGAGAGGGCACAGTACTATATTGGGTTGGTGGTTTATCCCAAGTATTGAGGCAAGGTTGGCAAATACCAGAGGATAAAACCTGGGATCATCCTAAAATCTAATTCTAGCCTCTCATTAGGAAAGCAAATTGCATTCTTTCTTCAGCCTCTCTTGGAAAGTTGATCTCCCTGCTTTTCTTCTCCTCTGTTCCATGCCATCAATTTCACATTAACAGTCCTTTGCCATCCTGGGTCCAGCCAGCCTCGTACTTGCTAAGGCAGAGGAATTGCTCTGGTTTTCCTTCTTAACTGCATTGCAGACCCTTGCCTCTGTGAATCTACCACACATATCCATTCTTCTCTCACTTGCTCAAATTATAGTGCTTATTTTCCAGTAAGCTCTCCAGTCCTGCTTGGAAGCCCCAGTAGTCCTCTCTCTGCTAAAAGCCTTCTCCCTCCTGGCTCCCCTCCTCCCTGCCTAGGCCTAGAAAGGCTTTGTAGTCAGGGAGGATTTTATCATCTTCTAAGTAATAGTGCCTTCCTTCACCCTGACAGAGAACCAGGGATAGGTGGCAAAGACTCTAGGAAGTTTACCTTCTTGGTAAGAATCAAGGCTTCCCAGGTAGAGATGTTCTGTCCAAGCCCCTCAGCTTATACACCACTACCAGCAGAAGCACCTGAACTTTCTCTCTAGCTCACCACAAGAAACAGTAATCTATTCCTAGAATAAGACAGTGCCTTGGGCCAGCTGTAAGGATCAGAGCTCAAGGCAGAATTTTGCTAGGAAGGAAATTATAACCATCTTTCCCACGGCATTTGAGTTATAGATGACAATGTCCCCAACTTCTAGATAATTGTCCTTCCTCTCTGAAATAGAGTGGGCATGTTCTCTTTTTGGTTGACAAGTTTCAAGAATAGAGGAGGTAGCCAGGCATGGTGGTGCACACCTGTAATCCCAGCAACTCAGGAGGCTGAGACAGTAGGATCGCCAAGTTCAAGGCCAGCCTCAGCAACTCAGAGGGACTCTGTCTCAAGCTTAAAAGGACTGAGGGATATAGCTCAGCGGTAAAAGAATCCCTGGGTTAAAAACCCCATACCAAGGGGAGAAAAGAAAGAATAGAGGCAGCAATGGAAGTGGTTTCTTGGTCTATATCATCAAATAACTGCCAACTGTATATGCCAGGCATTGTGCTGATTGTGAGATAGATGTAGCTAAAGTTTCAATTCTTAATACCTGTGAAGCAGTAAGGTAGATACTAATATTGTCTCCACTTTGCAGATGAATAAATTATTTGCCCAAAGTCAGAGCTAGTAAGTAATAGTACTGGGATCCTACCCAAGAAGACTGACTCCAGAGTCTGTGCTTGTGAGCACTGTGATACATTGCTTTGTGTGAGAATATTTTTAAAGTATATATAAACACATACACACACATACATGCATATAACTGATGTATTTCCTGAGGTCCTTAGTCCCACTCCAAAAAGTAATTTACTTCATTTCAATATAAAGCAAAGATGAAACAATATGAATCCACTGTCCAAACCATTCTTCCCCTGCAGGGGAAAGGGTGCTTTCTGAATGGGTGGAGACCAATAGAGTTGCTTTAAGCCAAAAGCTGCCTTGCAGTTTAGCTGAGGCAGGATTTAGAAATGGCATGAACAGTGCCTGCATTAGCTGATGGCATGGAGTGCTGAATGCCAGCAGAGGAGATAAAAATCAGACATATGTTTAGATATAAATGTTCTCTCCCCCCCCCCCTCTTTCTTCTCTAATTTCAGGCTCTTGCTGCTTTGTTCCACTGAAATGGGGGAGCCTTAATTATGGGCTTTGGCACCCTGCTATAGAAGCGGGGAGTGAGTAGGACCCACTTAGTCCTCTCCCATTCTCTAGTCATCACCACCAAAGGAAGCCAGAGGCCATGGACTTTGGCTTTCTTCCCTGCCAACAATGGGAATTGTCTTGCAGGAACTTTTTGCACATCGCTCCACCCAGCACCCAGCAAGTTGCTGGCCTCAATACATGTTAAATAGCCACCATAAAACTAATGTCTCTAGGCCTTAGAAACTAGCCTTCATTGATAATAGGATGCAGCATTACACTGAAGGATGATAAGAAACCCTGTAGCAGATTATGGAAGTGGCGACTACAGTATGGCTTTTAAAGAGCTAAGGTTGGGTAGATACAGTGGAGGGAAGAATTAAGGACCCCTCCCCCACCCCAGGTATCCTCATTGTTAAGCCAAATAAACAGAAACCACTCCACTATGGAGAGTTTCTCTGGGAGGTGCTTTAAGACCTCTGTCAATCCTCTTCAAAACAGTCCAGCCTAAGGTTGGGAGGAGGCCAAGCCATCTTCCTCCATATAAACACACCGTCTTACCTACTTTCACTCGTTCTCCTACAGCTGTCAACCACTGTGGAATTCTGCAGTTTTTATCTGCCATCAGGCCTAAGAATCAGAAAGCTGTTATATGTGACCCTGAGAATCCAGCCATTTAAGTGAGGCCTTGCATGTTAGTAGGGCTGGTTGTGGACATCTTTTAGTGTAAGAAGAGAACATGGAAGCATTTGTAGGGGGTCCCATTGTAACTGCATATTAGCAAGGAGAGAAATACGTTATTGATAGCCAATAAGAGCAGAGTGAGAAATTCATTTGACTTGAGTCATGAGACCTGGGTTTTAGTCCCACCTCTTCACTAACTAGCAGTGTGACCTTGGCTGTGTCTTTCCGTCTCTCTGGGGCTCAGTTTCCTTGACCATAAAATGCAAAGGAATTAAGACTAAATGATTTCTCACAGCCTTAAAAAAATTCTATAATGAAAATTCTGTAACTCCATATAATAAGCTGCAGAGTCTTTACCTCTAACGTGTTGCTATAACTACCCCCATGAAGAGCTACCAACCCACGTTCCATTCCCAGGTAACCAACCTTAGAGCTTGGCCAGGCCTGAGGATGAGTCACTAACACAGCCTTAAAGACTGTACTTGCAGTGCTCGTGGGGCTCCTCTCTGAAAAGCTATCCCAAGTGCCTGCTGTAGAGGATATACCCAGCCTATGGCAGAGGAAGGTTACTGCTCCAAATGCTGAAACAATGCCAGAGCACAGGGCAGACCCATTGGGGAAAGGAACTCCCCCTGCAGCGCCAAGGATACTTATGCCTCCAAACCATATCCTCATTCTCCCCTAGTCCTGAGGTTCCTTCTGGAAAGCACTTCTCCCTTTGATTCCAAGACCTGGATATGCTCACCCCTGGATATGTTCCTAGGACTATTCCCAGGACTGTTTTAGGCCCCTTTCTCTACCTCCACCTTCCAACCTTTCTGGCCACAGACCCTTTGTCATTACATTTATTTACTGCACAGCATAATTCTCTGCCCCCCAAAAAACAGGTGCTTGAAATTGGCTCCCCATCCTCTATTTTTGTAGCAGCAACTACCTCCACAGTTGCCTTGGAATGTATACCCAGGAAACTGTTCTAAACAACCTAAGTTGTGTCATGTGCCAGTAAGAAAGGAAGTAATTTCTTGCTTTATCATCTGGTCCTAGCTGAGTCCCACCCTTCGATCTGCTGCCGTTCTCTTTCTCTCTTTATTGGGGGTAGAGTGGTAAAGGAAAGTCTAAGGGAATCAATCTTTGGTGCCTAAGAACATGTGTGCCCATGGACATAAGCTGCCACAAACACTGATACCCAGAAATGATATGTGTACCCAGGAGGATTAAGAATTGACCCTTTCTTAGCCAATTGCTGCAAAGTACTGCCTGCCTCTTTCCCTCCTCTGTGCCAGAGAGATCACACCCACTCAGTCCCCATTCCCTGCATTAGTATAAATACTAGCGCTAAAGAAATGAAGGGTCCCAGTTCACCCAGCCTCCTTGGATGCCATTACTCTATGAGCCTCAAGAGAATCCTCCACTGAGACATTTGACTGTTTAGCATCCAAGAGAACAGAAGCAACATTGCTTGGGGAAATTGTAGCCAAACTACATTACCGCAACCCTCTTAAATCCAGGAGCCCTGGGTCCTTGGGTAGGAGCTGGTGCTGTCTGACCAGCAGCTTCTGCTGAGGTGGCACTTAACTTCTGGCCAGGTCCCAGGAACTGAGGCTGACCCATTTCCCCTCCTTTTCCAGGGCATGAGGAATTTGGTTGTACCCCCAACAAAGCCAGGGACTAACACACTTAGCTCATGGAAGATGCACTAGAATCGGGGTGCGTTTATTTAAACTAAGGAAAGGTAGTTGACAGCTGTAGCATTTTCCCATACTTTATAAAAATTAACATTTGTCTTCCCCTGCACCCATAGTACCTCTTTCCCTCCCTCCTCCACCCCCCATTTTTTTTTTTTTTGTTTTGTTTTTTGTTTTTCTTTAAATAGAAATGACTTGGTGGATGCTCTTAAGAATCTCTAGGTTCAGGATCTTACTCAATTTAACCCTTTGGGGACATTGAATTAAAAATTGAACAATATTTATTAAAATACAAAAATACACTTTTCTCACATTACAATCAGTGTTCTTTTGTTGGCATTCCCCCCAGCCCATACCACCCCCTTTCAAATCTGAACCCTTTATTCCCTCTTAAAGCTAAAATAATAATTGAAAGAAGTTACATCATTTAATGGACCAGAATAACAGAGATCTTTGCCTTCCTCCCAACCCGTTGTCTTACACTTCTTATGGAGGTAGGTCTGGGAGAGGGAAGCTTACCCCCATGGTGCCCCATTCAACAGGACTCCATGCAGAACTCACTCAGATGCATGTGTGTCATTTGAACTCTGGATTTCACCTTTTTTTTTTTTTTTTTTTGGTGAAGCATCCTGTTTGGGAAAGGCTCCTTTACTTTAAATTAGCCTGTGCCCTTTTTGTCTCTTTTATTCTTCCCTACTCATGTTCTCCCCCCACCCCCATCACCACAACCAGTTGGCATTAGCTGTAATAATCCCTAATGAATCAGCATTTAGAATAGTCACCAAATCTCAAGCATGAGAAAAGCTTCCACTCCCCCAAGCTCCCCACTCCCAGCCTCTCCTCCCTTTCCACCTTAAAACAAACAAGACCTTTTTGGAAAATCATAAAATGCCATCATTGTCTACAATCATTTGTCAGATACCCGGAACAACAGGTGGACATGCTACAGTGCTAATTTATGGCCTCCTGTGAATCATTCTCTGGGCTGCTGCTCTCCTTCCTACCCTTCCCTGGTGCCCCACCCCCCTGGGGGGCCTCCTCCTTCTCCTGGGAAACCCTGAATAGACAAATGCCTTGCAGAGTGGGTTAAGCCCAACTGCAGGAATCTGGTGCAATGTGAAAGCATTTGACTGAGAGCTATGCCAGCTCCCTTCCTGCTCAGCTCCATCCTGAAGCACTCTGTCAGGCTAGGCACATGCGAGTCCCAGTGCACAAAACCAAAGGACTTGTGCACATGGACAAAGACTCAGCCACTTTAAGGTTTCATTTTTCGTGGTTTTCCTGTTTTAAATACATTTACAGATCTATCTTCCCATTGTCCTCTGAAGAAAATTATTGCCTCTCAACATTTTGGCACAAATGTATGAGTTTTGGTACAAATGTATGAGCTTTTTGGGCGGGGGGTGTTATTTGGGTTTTTGTTGTTGTTTTTAATAAGATAAATCTGCAGAGACAGCTTTCAGCTTAAGAAAGATGTCTGTAGAAATGGGTATTCCTGTATTCTATGAAGCATCTTCTTAAAAAGTGACAGATGCAGTCTATCCCTCCTACTCCTCAGCAGCCCTCACCCTCTTTAGGGGCATTTTTTGTTGTTTCAGTTTTTTTATCTTAGCAGTTTCCACCTCATACCAGAAATCCCTCCTGGTGGCATAGCAAGTTGACTTGTGGCTTATACCCCACAACATTCCCAAGATTTCCCTCCCTCCCCCTTTAAATAGAACTTACAAGTTAGAAAATAGTTTTGTTTTGATTTTTTTGTTTTTAAATTTTAATATAATCTGTTTTTTTAACCAGCCCATAGATTTAATATATAAGCATATACAAGAAAAAGTCTCTCCCCGCTCTGTACAAAAGTTGCTGTCTTTTTTTGTGTGTGTGTATGTGTGTGCATTCTATTGCATTTTATAAGTTTTTGGGGGAGGGGGAGTCATATTTGAGTTTCCTGTACCTTGTCCTTGGTATGGGTCTGAATTATATAAGGTTCAGAAATAGTGGTCACTGTGGGGTGCAGAGAGTTCCCCAGGCTGTTTTCTGTCCAGTGGGCCCCATGTGCTGGTTTGTAGGTGTTGTAGTTAATATGGTCATGAATTGTGGGCAGCACTACTGCCCCCTCACCTGATACACCGGATGGAGCTGTTGTTGCTGCCGAAGATGCTGCTGCTGGGATGTCTTCATCCACCTGGATAATCTCAACTGTCCGGGCGGCCGTGACTGTACTTCGCTGCTGGTGCCGCTTACGAAGTTTATAGAAGACAATCAACATGGCAGCAGCTAGCAGAGTCACTGCCACAAAGCAGCCAATGATGATCTTGGTGGTCTTCATGACTTCATCCAGGCTGGTCTGCATCTTGTCAGTGGTGTCTGTTGCGGGTACTGGCACCTGCTTGGGCACACGGGTGGTCTGAATGAGCACCGTGGTAGAGGTGGTATATGCCGGCTGGTAACCAGTGGACGTGGTAGGAACAGGCTTGTACTTTCGCGTTGTGTCCTCAGGTGAGATCTCTGTGGTCTCCACTGTTACTGTGGTGAAGAAACTATAGTTGGAGGTGTTGAGCTCGGCCGCACTCACATTGAGGTAGGCCGAGGCATTGGAGTTGCCTGCCACATTGGTCACCATGCATGTATATACCCCAGTGTCTGAGAGCAGCACATAGGAAAAGTTCAAGGTGCCATCATTGAGGACAGAGATCCGTGGGTGGCGGGAGGCGTGGCTGAGCACTGTCCCATTGGGCAACAACCACTTCACAGAGGACATAGGGGGAGTCCGACACTTAAGTTCTGCCATTCGACTCTCAGAGATATTGAGGTCCCTTGGTGCATCCATGATAAAGGGGGCAGAGCACTGAAAGGAAGCCTGGTCCACCTCCACCAGGTAGCGGCCTCGCATGTGCATGGGAGCATGACAGCGGCCACAGCAGGTGGAATTGGTGGGTATATACTCCCGAAGCCACCAGGCAAGCCACAAAATGTCACAATCACAGTTCCAAGGATTGTGGTGTAGGTGCAACTCCACCAGGTACCTCAGTGGGGTGAAGAGGTCATGGGGCAAAGAAGAGAGGTTATTGTGGGCCAGGTTGAGTTCCACAAGTGAGGCCAGCCCATCAAAAGCATTCCGCTCAATCAAGCTGACCTGTGAGTTCATGACCCACAGCTTCTTGAGAGAACTTAGGCCATGGAAGGAGCCAGGCCTGATTTCGGGGAAGTGGTTCCCTGACATTTCCAGCTCCTCCAGCCCCACTAGGGGTGTGAGATTGGGCATATCTTTAATGTTGCACATGCCCAAGTTCAGATACTTGAGGTTGAACAGCCCCTCAAAAGCCCCCTCAGAGATATACTCCAACTTCTTGAGCTCCCCTAAGTCCAGGCGCATGAGGGAGGGCACTCTGTTGAAGGCGTAAGAGGGGATGCTCTCTATGGGGTTGTTGCGAAGCCAGAGCTCCCGCAGCTTGGACAGGTACTCAAAGGCTCCACTGGGGATGACCGTCAGCCAGTTGTCAAACAGCTCCAGGGTGTTCAGGCTGGCCAGGCCGTTGAAAGCGCCCACCTCGATCTGCCTGATGGAGTTCCTGCCCAGCTGCAGGACCTCAAGGTGGTGGAGGTGTCTGAAGGTGTCGGCCTGGATCATCTGGATGTTGTTTTCCATAAGGTTGAGGTACCGGGTGTTGGAGGGAATACCCTGGGGGACCTCCGAGAGGCCGCGGCGGGTGCACACCACCTTGCTGAACTGGTTACTGCACGAGCAGACAGAGGGGCAGTTCTGGGGCCCGGCTGAGGCGGCAGCAGCGATGGCTGCACACAGAATCCACACTTGCGCCGCGAGGTAGACGGGAAGCAGGACGGCATTCCAGGTGTGGTGCACAGTTACCTGCCACAAGAGCTTCATGGTGTGGCACGTTCATAATTCACCATCGCCTGGGATTTTGGCTCGGAAAGGAGAACCAGCCCTACCCCGGCTTAAGTGAGCTAGGAGCTCCTCTTTCCATCTGGAGAAGGAGGTGGGGAGGGGGCGATTAGAGAGACGGAGCAGATCGGCCGAAAAAATTTCTGCCAAACTACAGAGCGGACCCTTATCCAAGCCCACCCTCAAGGCTAGCCCTCCGAAAGCTAAGACTTTCTCTCCCACATTGCAACCATCCCCACCCAAATCGCTCTCACCTACCTCGGAAGGAAGGCAGGAAAGAACTGTCGTGGTGTCCTCAAGATTTCTCCATGGGAGCCGGGCACCTCGTTCCCATTCTGACTTCTTAGTTTTTAATTAACAAAAGGGGGAAGTGGTGGGGGTGGGGAGGGCACAGGGGAGGGGAGGGAAGGGTGGGGGAGACAAAATGGCTTCTAGTAAATCCGGAGCCGGAGCTGGAGCCGGCGAAGCCGCGGAGTTGAGGCGCGCCAGGGAGAGTAGAGGCCCGGCGGGCTATGCAGGTGCATGCCCCCCCCTCAGCCCGAGGAGCGGCGCCACCAGCGCTTCCCTGCTTTGTCCTTGGACCCCGGCACCGGCTAGCTCCAGCCACGGGGGAAGGCGCTTCATCGCCAAAGTGTGCCTCCCGCGCCCCCGGCCCACTCCCTGGGCCGCCGCTGGCGGAGGTGCGGGGGCGCCCCGAGCCACCCAGGCCGCGCTCGCTTTCTCTGCTGTGCTCCGCTCTCCCGCGTTGGCCCCGCCGGGCCGGCGGCAGCTGATTGCAGTCGTGAGCTCGCGGGGCTGCGAGAGTTAAGAGGAGGTGTTCGCGGAGCCTTCGCCCTCCCCAGACACACACCCCCTTTCTCCTCGCCTCTCTTCGGAAGGGTTAAAAAGACAAAAACTGGGCTTAGTTCTCCAGTCCACTGTTTGCTGGCTCGAGGAACGGTAATCCGTCCAGCTCCTGAGGTGCAGCGGCGTGGACACTGCGCCGGGACCGAGTCCGCGGGCCGAGGAGCGCGCGGCTGTCGCGCCCGCACCGCAGGCCCCTTCAGAGAGTCCGGGGGCGGGCGCGGGTCCGGCGGCGGCGGCCGCAGCCCCCGGTGGCGCGCAACCACCCGCCGCCGCCCTCCGCTGCCGGGCCCCCGGCGCGCCCCCGGCCCAGGTTTGGTGCGGAGAGGGCGAGTTCTCGGCTGGGGCTCCCGGCGCCTTCAGTGGCTACGCTGCCCGCGGACTGCTGCAGCGACCCGAGCGCTGTCGGCGGCGGTGTGAGCAGCGGGGGTCGCGGCTGCGGGAACCGCTCCGGAACCTGGGAACATGGTCCCCGCTGGCTAGCGGCGGCGGCGGCGGCGGCAGCAGCGGGGCTCCTGCGCTCGGCGCCCACGGTCTCCTCCTCGCGCCGGGCTCGCGGTGTTGCAGGCAGCAGCCACGCAGACTGCTCTCTCATCCTTTTGTCCTTCAGTCAGAACGTGAATGTACTGCTGACGCATACTGTTCTGGGGAGAAGATTAGCGTGATGCAGTGCTCTTCTGTATTAACACAGCTCCCCCTTCGCCGCCTGCCCTCGAGGGGTTAACGCCGGCGCCTTCCAGCGCCGCGCCGGCCCGCGCCGCGCAGCCCCGAAGCCCCGAATCCGCGCCTCTGATCGTCCGGCCGCCTGCCTTCCTCTCTTCCTTCCTTCCTTCCTTCCTCTCCTTTCCTCTCTCCTCTCTCTCTCTCTCTCTCTCTACCCCCCCCTGGAGCCCCCTCCCAGGCCGCTTCCTCCCCGCCCCCTCCGGACGAGGGGAGCGGGCCCGGCAAGCGAGCCGGAGTGAGCGTCAAGTAAGGGGCAGCGCGCAAGTCGCAGGCGTTCGCTGCTATTTTGGTCCGGTCGGGGCGAGCCGCTGGGTGGCCGCTGATAGGCTGGAACCGCCTGGGGCTGCAGCAGGAGACCGCACGGCCCCCGCACCCGGTCGCTCGGCACCCTCTGGCCCTAGGCTGGTGGGCTCAGGGGCCAGCGAGCCTAGGACGCGGCGGTCCGAGGCTGGGCTGCTGCAGTTGGCCGGCCTCCCGCCCGGCCCGCGTCATCCTCACCCCCGCGGAATGCTGACGGGGCGCCTCGCCGCGGGGCCCAGGCAGGCAGGCGACTCGGAGTTTGGAGCTGCATAGTGGTGGGGACTTGGGGGCGGGCGACCCGGGTTGGAGCCAGAAGACCGAAAGCCTGGGATTTGCCGCTGCACTGATGCCTGTCCTTCCTGCCCCCTCCCTCGCACACTCCCTCACCCGTCCTGGGCTCTAACTAGGGCTTTAAATGATAGTTTTCTTAATGAGGGCTGCGGGGGCGGGAATCAGTGGAAGGAAAGACCAAGAGCAAGGAGCTGGGGGAAAGACAACCTGGGAAGGATTAAGGTGAACTCTCAGCACCCACGGCGCAACCCACGGTTCATTCATGGAGCTGCGGCTTTGACTCTGTCGCCCCTTTTCTCCCCTGCGCGCAAAGAATGGGGGAGGCGTCTTACGCCTTCTGCCCGGTGAGCTTCTCAAGCCCCTCTTGTCTTCCTGGGACTCCCTGAGAAGAACTGCGTAGCAACCTGCGGTAGCCGTTTACTAAAAAAGGAATTCTGGCCACTGTATCTGCTGGGAGGAGAGCCTGGGGCATTCTACAGCCCCCCTCAGGAGAGAGACTAGGCCAGCCTTTTCTTAATTCACCAAACAGACCCCCTTTCTCGACTAAGTGGGGGTGGGGTCATCTAGCTAAGACCTAGGACCCAGGTCTAGTAGAATTTGGCATCAGTTTGGTTTCCCTTCCCATCCAGCACTGCCTGCAGACACCTGGTTCGGCCCGGCCCCGCCCCCGCCCCCTCACTCTCACTGTGTGGTTATGTGGCAAGCTTGCTTTTTAAACCCTTACTGCCTCATGGGCTCTGGTTTAAGAACCAGGAGGTCCAGAATTTCTTAGCTTTCTGGATTCTGCCACACCTGTAGTTTCAGTATTATCAGTTACCCAGTAACCTGAACTGCCTTAAATATGCCACAACATTCTTGAAGTCCTGGGAAGTTCCATTGTAGCAAATTGACTACCCCATTCTTTACTAAGACTTTTTTGTTTGCATTTGCAGTTAAATTAGCATTAACACTTAATATTTATTGAACCCTTCCTCTGTGTGTACCACTGTTGATCTTTGTATCAACTTTATTGTCCATTTTATGAATGGGTCAAATATATTGCCTAGGGTCACATAGTAAGCCAGGATTTCTGGCAGCCCTCAGATAGATGTCAAGGAACTTGGGTATGGGAGTGATTCTCAAGTATTTGCCCAGTGGTCTGAGAACTTGGGTTTCATCCATGTACTTCAGCAGTCATTTATTGGGATGTTTATCTACTATGTACTATCCTCCACACTAAAAACTTACATATCTGTTCTGATTTAGCCTTCATTTGCTCCAGTGAAGTAATTGGCACCATTGTCTTCATTTTACAGATAAGATTCTTAGTTTAGGCAAGCAGAAAACTTGCTCACAGTCCTGTTTCCTCAAAGTAAACAGAACCAGCCTTTCAAACCAGTGTTCAAATCTTGAGACCAGTGCTTTAATCACTAGCAAATATGTCCACTGCGTCCATTCTTCAGACTAAATGGTGGAGGCAAGGTCAGGAAACAACTATGAAAGTTCAGTGAAAGATGTATGAAAGAAATAAGTTGAAGGGTGTAAAAGGAGGGACTTTAACAACAAACCTTTAAACATGCTTCACTCATGATGACCAATTTAAAAAAAATAAATGAGAGAAATGGAGGTTAGTCACACTGTGGTAACTAGGGTTTAGTTCCAACTGGGCACCTTAGTAGCGCTTATGCATTCTTGACTAAAGCCCCATCTGCATATTCTCAGCTTCAAGCCAGACACTACCATCTTGTAGACCCAGGAAATGTGAACCTGGCCTGTCAAGGATCTGTGGAGGAGGTTCCTCTCCTTGCCAGAGCTGGCACAGAGCTAGTAGAGTGTTCTGGTACCAGAAGAGACCCTGGCCAGGGTCTGGATGGCACACTGGAGTTTGGCTGTCCCTCCTTCCTCAGGCAAAAGAGGGGCTCTGCCTGGGCTGTTTCCTGCCTGTGTAGGCAAACTCAGGCCCCATCTGTTCAGCTCCAGTCCCAGCAGATGAAAGCTGCTGCCCCCGCACTGTGAAGGTAGATGGAAGGGTGGGCTGATTTGGATCCAACCAGTGCTTAGTAATGAGCTTGTCTCACAGTAAATATTTGTGACTGCTGTTGATGAAAGTGAATATTCCCAAGTTCCATGGAACTCTACTTGGGGCCGCTTTGCCCTCTATAGGCCAGCTGGTCTTGCAAAAGCAGCTGAACTTATGAACCAGCACCTGAACCAGGCTAAAGAGGAACCAGTGGGGTCTTCGTAGCACACATCCCTTCTGACCTAAACATGGCCTGTAGCTTCTTATCTTGGTAAGTGAGTACCTTCTAACTGGCGCATGGCCCCTCATTGTTCCTTACTGCTTCCTTGATTTGACATGATACCACCAAGGAATAAGAAAGGACGAAGAAGGCTCAAGCCCAAAGAGGAAGAGAAGGAAGAATTGCTATGCTGAGAATGTTTTCACTTGCAGTTTCACACAGAGAGACTGCTGTGAGGAGACTGGAGGGAAAGGAAGAAGGAGGCCAGTGGAGGAAATTGGGCATGGCCTGTGCCAGCAGCTCAGTGCTGTGGAGTGGGCCCTGCACTAAGACTGGGATACCTGAGTTCTAGTCGATTATCTGCCACTGATTAGACCTGTGAGGTATCTCAAAATAGCTTTTATAAAATCAAGGAAATGGAATAGAAAGTGCCTTGCAGCTCTCATAGTCTATGATTTCCACCCCTTCTCAGACATGTAGCTCTGTGAAGGAGTTTGATCCTTTGGGACTGTAGCCAACTCTTGGAAATGGGCCACACAGTTGAGGAGAGAATGCTTCCTTCATAATCCAGAGATCCACAGGGCCAGAGCTGAGCACAGCAGACTATGTTTTCACAGCTACTAAAAAGGCTCATAGATCACAAAATGTTAACGCTAAAAGAGACCTTGGAGATTATCTGGTCTTAGCCTCTCATTTTACAGATGTCGTTAAGAAAGTTCAGAGAGGCACAGTGACTTACCTAAAGCCATGTGACTAATTAATATCAGAGTCTGTTCCTTCTGAGCTCAGTCTTCTGTCAAGATTTTGATATATGGCTAATTGGTAGTTTAAACCCATGACTTGAAGATATTTCCAGATGCCTGGCTTCTGTGATCTTGTATGCAAGTGCCATTATATTTTGCTGGATTGGGATAAAGATGGGTCTTCAATAGAGCTGATGTGCCATTCCATGTGACTTTGGACCCGTAATAGGAAGCAGAAGAAATGGTCATCTAAAGGATTGACTGAAATTGGTCCTCTAAAGAGGACCCAGGATTGCCCAGGCTAGACCACTCCCCACCCTGATATGCATTACATCCCTGAAGCATTATTCTGAGCAGCCACTAGATGTCCATAATGCCTCATAGGGTTTGCCTGGAGTGGCAAGGTACCATCTTGTCTCCAGTAGGCTTTGGGGCCCTTAAAGGAGGTTTATCAGTGGCAACACAACAGAACAGAGCAACCACTAAAGGGATTTGAGAAACAGAAGGAAAGAAAATTCAGTATGGAAATTGCCCTTCAAAGAAGGAAGGGAAGATCCTGATTGGCAAATTAGTAATGACAAAACAGTAAGAAATGTCTGTGCAGAAGTAGTCACCTCCTTTTACTCAAAGCAGTGAACATATCCTGTCTGTGTTTCTCTTATTCATTTCCACCCATGTGTGCAAATACCCCTCTAGGGTCAACCGGTGATGAAGTTTCTGTTCATTGTAAAAGGAAGGTTGTTTTTCTTGCTTGTGATCCCATAGTGAGACTAGGATATGCCATTATTGCCCACAGAGAATGGCTTTTCTTCCTTGAGCCAGTGATTCAGACCAGCACAGCTGTTGAGTTACCCACTCTTCTGATTATCCTGAGATTCCACTATTATTTACTTCAACGACTGCTCTTTAAGAAAGTCAGAAAGGAGTAGGCAGAAAAGCATTGTCCCATCCAGAGCAATTTTCAGAATTCGGCTAAGAAGGGACAGGTGATTAATGAACGTAATGAAGAGTTATTGAATGCACGGGCCTTTCATTCTGGGACAAGTTTCCCAGGGCTTATAGTTTGTGAGTTGCCAGGCTTAAGTGGAGAGAGAAGCCTCCCAGTTACCCTGCTGCTTCCTCTCTTGGAAGAGTGGTTTGCCACACATTCTAGATGTGGTCACCTATATGGTCAAGCAGACCAAAAATGTCTGGCCAGGAGCCTTGAAAATGGCCCTGTGCAGGTGCACTGGCCCATCTCAGGTCCTTGTGATTTATCCTTTTTATTTGCCAATGTACAGCAATATGATAATTTTAGTAACAACATTTTGTAGGGCATTGATAGATATTTTCCACTGTCTTGTTACACATTTAATCCTCCCAACAGCTCTATAAGACAGGAACCATTAGATTTCTCAGGATTCTAAGCTAATGAGTGATTGATTTCTTGAGGCTTCCATAACAAATAACCACATGATAAGTCATTTGTTGAAATACTTAAAACAACAACTTTTATTCTCTTGCAGTTCTGGATGCTCAAAGTTCACAATCTGGCAGTGCTGCAGTCCCTCCAAATGCCCTTAATTCTGGTGGCACTCCTTGCCTTGTGGCTGCATCACTTCAGTCTGCCTCCATGGTCATACTGCCTCCTTTTCTTCTGTCTCTCCTATTTGCAGCTTCTAAGGACTCTTGTCATTAAGTTTAGGGCCCACCTAGATAATCCACATGATCTCCTCATCTGAGTATCCTTAATTGCTAACTGTATCTGCAAATAACCTTCTTTCCATTGGAGTAACAGTCAGGTTCTAGGACTAAGGCGTGGACCCATCTTTGGGGGCTGACTTTCAACCTACTACAGCGACACAATCAGGTTTCAATCCCCCAAATCTGTCCATGGTCCAAACCAGAAACCACTGTAATATATCACAAAAGGGGAGGGAGAAAGGGAAGGTACATAGGATAGCTAGTGACTTTTCCTTCTACTGTGCTTCAGAGAAATGGAAAAACCAAGCATGAGCTGTATAACCATTGAGTCTTCCTTCCCCCAGGGAAGGGAGAGGGCCCTCCGTCAAAGACGTGCACTTTGACGAGACAAACTCAAGAAATCTGCTTCCCTTGCTTTCTTCCTTTCTCTTGATTCCTTAATAATTTTCTCACTCTTTCTTGAAGTGGTCTATAGATTCTATCCCAAAGATCTTGAAACATACTGATAATACTAGCAGTACCTTTTGGTATTGCTACAAAATTTAGCTTAACTGTAACTAAATCACAGAAATGTAAAGAGGATTATGTTGAAGATTAAGGTATACTTCCAGATCAGAGCCAGCCTGTATAAGTGTGAAACTGAAGGTTCTGACTCAAATGGTGTTTCAAGTACATCATGTATAAGTTTGATCATTTATCAGGGGGTCATCCAGGCTCTCAAGTGTAATTTGCTTTTTCACAGATAAGTGATGTAAGTATAAAGTCAAGTCATTCATATTTTGGTTGGGAAAATACAAGTATTTTTCCCAAAACCAATTTCTACAAAATACATTACATCAAAGTACACAAGTACACTTACGTGTATGTTAGTGGACATTAATAGCAGAGTGGTGGTATGAAGTATTTCTGGAGTCGGACAAACCTGGGTTCAAGTCTCAGATCTAATTTTTGCATACTAATTTGTATACCTTAATTCTTTAAGCCTCAAATCATTCACATGTAAATGGAGTTAACTTCCTTCATGGTATTGTTGGAGGACAAACAAGTTGTATATCACAGTCAATCTCAGCAAATAGTAATAGTGGTACACCTATTATTTCTTTTTTTTTTTTTTTGGCAGAGTGGGGAATACCAGGGATTGGATTCAGGGACACTCAACCACTGAGCCACATCCCCAGCCCTGTTTTTTTTTATTTTATTTAGAATCAAGATCTCATTGAGTTGCTTAGCGCCTTGCCATTGCTGAGGCTGGCTTTGAACTTGTGATCTTCTTGTCTCAGCCTCCGAGCTGCTGGGATTACAGGTGAATACCACCATTCCCAACCTATTATTTTCTAATATAGAAACTAATGTAGAAAAGACACTATTTTGTCCAGAGTCCATTATTGAGCTTTTTTTCCCCTAAACTATTATTGTTCTTGGTATTGTACCTAATTTAGAACTTGTAATTCTTAATTCAAAATTTGAAGTGTTGGGGTTGGGATTTAGCTCAGTGGCAGAGTGCTTACCTACCATGCATAAAGTCCTGAGCTCAGTCCTTGGCCCAAGAGAGAAAAAAAAAAATTGTGTTTTGTGCTGTCTGTTGCTTACAATTTTTTTTTTTTTTTTGAGTAATTTTAGACTTGCAGATGGGTACAAAATAGTACTGACTTTCCATGTACCCTTCACTCAATCTCCCCTTACATTAAATCTCACAAACCACAGAACATTTCTTTAAAGCTGAGAAAATAATCTTTCAAGGCATAAGTTTTACTATTGCCATCCACAATCTGTTCTCTGTGTGAACCAAAATGATCTTTGTGACATTCTATCAGATTTTGTGTGGATTACTTAGAATGCTCATTCCCTCATAGATCGAATAACAACCAGACTGTTTACATGGTCCACAGGCCCTTAGCCTTCATCCCCTGCCACATCTCTGCCCTTAACCATTTGGGAGGTGGGGAATTCAATCAGTGGGCCCTCTACCACTGAGCTTCACTAGTCCTTTTTATTTTGTTTTGAGATAGAGTCTCGCTAAGTTGCCAAAGCTGGCCTTGAACTTGTGATCCTCTTGCCTCAGTCTCCTAAATAGCTGGGATTACAGGCCTGATTTGTCCTTAATCTTTTTCTGTCTTCCCCCTTACTCCTTGTGGTACACTGGTTCTCATCTCCTGGGGTACTATTAACTTGGTTCCCCCTTGTGGGGACTTTGCTCTGTCTTCTCCCTAGAATGTTCTTCCCCCCACATCTTAGGATGACTGGCTACTTCTTGAGCAGATCTCTTAACACTTACTGTGACTCCCCTGTGTAAAGTAGCCTCACCAATTGGTCATATTACCTAGTTTGGTTTTTGTTGTCATTGACCTTTTTATTTTTCTAAGCAGGAAAAAATTAAGGAAGATCCCAGTGACCTTAAGGTTTCTCCAGTTCTCAATTTTTAGTTTCCCAGCCCCTTACTGATTGATTTATGAAGGAAAGTTTTATGGAGGTACCATAAATACAGGTTCTTGGTAGAGGAATATGTGAGGAGCCAGCTGAAGAATGTGCATAGGTACACAAATATACCTATCTGTACTTGTGTATGCATATACCTACTATTTCAAATTTGCTAAAGTGCATTTTCTCCAAAGGGAGTGGGGGCTGTTGAGCCTGAAATAGGGAACACCAGGACAGTGAGATCAAATGCTTTGAAAGTGGCTGTGCCAACGCTTTTTGCTAATTAAAGAATGTTAGGACAATCACCACTAGCAGCAGTAAAGGGCGCCCCATTACCTCGCTTTATGGCGAGCTGGGTAAATTTAAAGGCAGCTATAAATATCCCATTGAGCGCCTGAGCCCGAGCACAGTGGGCAGACACTAGGCTGGGTGAGGAAAAGAGTCCAGGAGCTTCTGTCCCCCTCTGTCCAGAGTCAGCTCTCTATTAGCTGTCAGTCCCCAAAATTTGGGTGACTAAAGAACAAACAATTCCATCAACAGACTCTTAATTTAAAACACTAAGGGGGAGACAACAAACAGCTCTGTGCTGAGTGACAGAGAGCCCAGGTCCTCTGGTCCTGCTTTTTCACTGACTTTATTTTGCCCCAAGGGAAGATGTTTCTTGTTGTGACTTCATTTTCCTCAACTGTGAGTGTGTCACAGAAATTTTAAAAGAAAAGAAAAAAGTCACATGGCTTAGGGCCATTCCTCTAGGAATATTCTAGGGACCCTTATTGAGCAGCTCAGTACTCCAAAGAAAAACTTAGCATTTAGAGAGTGTGAACAAAATGGAAACATGCTTTTTACACTTACCCTATGGAATTCCTGGCTGAATTTAAGACCTATACACAACTTGGAACTTTCTCTGTGTTTTTCATATATTCTGATTGGCTTGAAGCCTTTTGTATCCTCTTGTGTGATAATTTTTTGTTTTTGTTTTTGTTTATTTGTTCCTGGTACTATGGATTAATCTCAGGGATGCTTTATAAACCACTCAGCTACATCTCTAGCCTCTTCTTTCTTTCTTTTTCTTTCTTTCTTTCTTTCTCTTTTTTTTTTTTTTTTTAATACAGAGTCTTGGTAAGTTGCCAAGGCTGGCCTCAAACTTGCAATCCTCCCGTCTCAGCCTCCTGAGTTTCTAGGATTACAGGCATGGGCCACCGCACCCGGCTCTTGTGTGGTTTCTTTTTGCATCTCTTCCCTGTTCTTGAGGCATTCTTAGCCCCTTAGTTCATAGGGAAGTACATGTTGGCATCACCTTCTGTCTGCCAGCCTCTTTGATTTGTTTCTTTTTGGATCCTCATCTGTGGCCACCAAGCCTCCTTGCATAATTTGTTAGTTACTTGCAATCTCCCTCCGCCCCTCCATGCTAGGAATCCATCCCAGGATTTTACACGTTAGGCAGATATTCTACCACTGAACTACATCCCCAGCCCTCTTCTTAATCTTGCCAGCTTTTTTGTTTTTGCTTTTGTTTCTGCCAACTTTAGGTATGACTAGAGTATTTTTATTTCCAATTGTTTACCATAATTTTGCCATACTACAGTGGCCTAGCACCTTCAGCTCCTAAGTGTATTCATTTGCCCATCAAAGGAGATTGAGAGGGAGATCAAAGCCACCATAGTACAAATGTGGGCTGGGCTGGAATTGTGTCTCTCGGTCACTGGTCTGGCCATCTTCACACAAAAGGATGGCCAGCATTTCACCCTTAAAGGTAGAGAGCAGAGCAGCATTGGTACATCCAGGAGAACCAGCCCAGAGCTTACACTGCTGGCTTCCCCTGTGAGTCATCAAACAGGGGATGGATGGGTTGGCTGACACCCAGGCTCCTGGATGCTGCGTTCCTTTTTCATTATGAGTTTCTTCCAGGATTACATCTACCCAGCTTCCAGCCTGCTCTTGGTACATGTTTTTAGATGCAAATGCTTCTAGTGGTGATCACTTTTTCATCTTTTAGAGGATCTGGGGTGATTGGGATGTCCCTAATTGGTTGGTTAGCTAAGCAGGTGCTCTTAGGAACTTTTTGTCTTAGGCTACTTTAAACTACTTCTCTGAAATAGACTGAAGCAAACTGAAATGGATCGGCTTCATTCCTGACAAGGATACTGAAGTCCCTGCTGTGGTGGGGATACCAGCTGAGGATCAGGGCCCTCCTCCAGGATGCCTGGATACTGGCAACCTAGTGAGAGTAGCCCTCATTCTCTATCTCTTTCTTGGTGACTGAGGCCAGTTTGTGTGGCAGCCCAGTGAGACTGCTTGATTTGTATTCAGTCAGTGCACAAGTGCTTTTTTTTTTTTAAAGGCCCAAGAGGAACCCTGCCAGCCAATAACTCTGAAAGGGCTCTTTGTGCAAATGAGCAGTGTCTGAACTGGGCAGGATCCCCTCCCTCCCCCGCAAATGTCCTCTCTGGCCCAACAACTTGGTGGTGTTTTGAAGCTGGCACAGAGCCCTTTGGGGATCCCTCCCCAGAGAAGACCATCTTGGGATCCCAGACACATGGAGCAACTTAAGCTCTGTCCTTTCTACTCTGGCAGTCTGCCTCTAAGTGCCAGTCAGTCAGATCTGTTCAGGGCTGTATGTGTCTGTGCATAAGAAATGAGAAGGGGAAAAGGACATGAATATGGACAGACTTACTGACACATTGAGTACATTCTCATTCATCTCTCTAGTTGGAACCCACAGCCTGAGGAGTCTGTGACCTGTGCTCAGCACATTGCCACTGCTCATCTTCCTTCACATGGAACCTCTCTCTTCCCTAAGCCATTTTGATTTCCTAATGAAAGCCACCCGTTTGCTACCTGTACATCTGACAGCTGCAGGGTACGATTCTTCATCAGACTGAGACTAAGAGGAGTTCCCATTCTCATAGGAGGCCAGGCGTGGCTGTGGCCATCAGTCCCAACACCAGCTGTTGCCCATTTTTAATCCCACTGTGAGTTGGCTTCCACCACTGCTGTCCCTGTCTGACTATTTCTTCCCAAATATTATTTGGCTTTTGTATATGTGTGTATTTGCTTCTTTTTTGTTTTTTGCTTTTTAGGGGGGTTGGAAGGTACAAGGAGTGAACCCAAGGGCACTTTACCACTTTTACCACTGAGCTACATCCCCAGTCCTTCCTTCCTTCCTTCCTTCCTTCCTTCCTTCCTTCCTTCCTTCCTTCCTTTCTTTCTTTCTTTTTTTTTTTTTTTTTCTTTGAGATGGGGTCTCACTAAGTTTCTGAGTCAGGCCTCAAACTTGCAATCCTTCTATCTCAGTTTCCTGAGTCTCTGGAATCATAGGTTTGCACTACTGCACCCAGTTGTCAGGTTAAATGCTTTATGTTTCGTTTGCCCTAATTATTTTAATTATATTGACCAAGGGCCTGGTTCTCTTAGGACAAAAAAAAATCGATTAATATGATTAAAAAATTGGTGGCTCCTACTTATCCCATCATGAATAATGTGTACATAATAAATATCCAGCACTGACCACAGACTGTCCATTAAGTAGGACAATGCAACCCAACTTTTTTTTTTTCTTTTGTTTTTGGCTGTGCTGGGGATTACACTAGCATTCTACTGCTGAACAATGCCACCCCTCCACCACCACCACCGCTTTGTTTTATTTTCGGAACCCTCTAGGAGAGGGGTATGTTAGAGCAGAAGGAAGGACTGTGGGCTTGCCAACAGCGGTGTCTAGGAGCAGAAGCTAGTAGAGCAAGTGGTCCTCTACTGGATTCAGCAACCTCTCACTTGCCAGCACTTCTGAGGAGCATTTGCTCCTAGAAAGGAACAAAAATGTTGACTCAAGTCAAGAATTCCCCTGGACTCATTGTTTTCAAATCTGGGAACTTAGAGAAAAAGGAACCCCAAAGAAATGTTCCTACTGGCTAAAGGAAATAGTTTTTTCTCCAATCTAGTCCCCATCTTGAGTGACCCATGGCCACAATAGGGCCTGTGACAGTTGGGACCTGTGTGTTATTATGTGTCCACTCTGAGCAGTTGGGGAGCTTTGCAGCTCTGACATGCACAAGTTACAAGTGCAGAAAGATGTATTCAGGTTCAGCCACACAGGGACAGGCAGACTCCTAAAGAAACAGGCTCTGCAGACAAATGCATCCCTGCCTGCTTCCCAAAGACCTTTGTTCCCTGGAATAGGTCAGCTGCGCAGCAAATCTGATACCAGTGACTGGAAAGTTGGTTACCACTGAATCTTCTGTTTGTGGGCCCTATGCATGTACAACACATGATTAAAAATTCATGCTTCCTTATTGTTAACTTTGCTTATAACCATTCATTTCTTTTACAACAAAGAATGTAAAAAGGGTTTGGAACTTTTAAAAAGAACTGTCATCTGCTTCTCCCCTTACCCACCTTTTATTCCTCCTTACTCCAACTCACAAACAATTTCAGAAAACTCTGAAGAAGGCCCTTTGGAGGAGACAGTGATAGAGGAAGGTTGGTCAATAGGTTTATATGTGTGTTCTGGTGTTCTGATACACAGTAAGGGTGACTATAGTTAATAACGTATTGTATATTTCATAAAAGATACAAGAAATGATAAATGAAGTGATAGATGTATTGGTTACCCTGATTTGATCATTATACAGTGTATTCATGTACCAAAATGTCACATTATACCCCATAAATATGCACAATCAATATGTGTCAATTTAAAAAGAAAAAAAAAAAACTGAAACTTAAAAAAAATAAAATGCTGGGTGTGGTAGCGCATGCCTGTAATCCCAGAGGTTCAGGAGGCTGAGGCAAGAGGATCAAGAGTTCAAAGCCAGCCTCAGCAATTTAGCAAGGCCCTAAGCAGCTCAGACCTTGTCTCTAAGCAAAGTATGAAAGGGCTGGGGATGTAGCTCAGTGGTTGAGTGCCCCTGGGTTCAGTCCCTGGTACCAATAATAATAATAACCTCCCTAGAAGAAGAACCTTGTTGAGATGGCTTTGCCCTCATCCTTTGAGGTCTATCTGCCCCTCCCATCCTGTCTTCTATTCTTGTAGATAATTTGTTGGAGTAGAAGGCATGGCGATACATCTGTGTGTATTGATGGATCTCACTCAGTTGTTGTGTACATTTGTCTCTGAGACCTGTTAATGCCATTTGAGTTTCTGAAATCCTTATTTTGAAAATCCATTTGTGTCCTGGGTTTAGCTTCCGATTACAGGATTAGCAGAGATTACAGGGTCTGTCTGATGTCTTCTCCAAGCTTTCTATTAGATTTACAGCTACAAATTGAGAAATTTGCACACTCCTATAAAATGGAAACTGGAGGCAGATATGGGTTGCTGGGGGTTGGGGGGAATAAAAAGGAGTTCCTATAAGGAACTGGAGTAGTATCTGCCCTAATATTTGGATCAGAATCTGATAGACCCTAGACTTTCTATCTCTTGACTTCACAACTATGCCAGTCTGCTGTCCCCTCTTCTAAACGACTTTCCATGGACTTGCCTCTTCTTCCTCCCCCCATCCCCAGTGGCTGCCCAGGGAATGGAGGTCTGAGCCTTGCTCCAGCCCTCTGGGTGGCATCCTTTGCTAAGAGCTCTCTGTCCTGTCATCAGCAGTCCTGTGGCCTCCACCTTGTCAGTTCTCATTAGACAGCTCTTCTGTTCTACACCGAGGAGCCTGAGAGGCTAGAAAGAAGGACAGAGATGGGCTTGGGGCACAGAGCAACCCCCACTGCTCCTATTAGAGGATCTAGCCACCTACTTTTATTTTGGAGGTTGAAAAGATATATGTAACTATGGTAAAGACTCATAGGTCAGTTTAGGTTGTAGATGTTTTATGCTGCAAGTAATAGAACTTCCAAGCAGTTTAAATAATGACATTTATCATGTCACACACAAAGTCATTTTCAAAGTAGGTGTGCTCCATGATGGGCTGGTTTAACTGAGATGTGGCCCCAAAATTAGGTACCCTAGTTCTTTCCACCTTTCTCTTCTACCATGATCACATGTGTCTTTTTTGGCTGCAGAATGGTCGCCATAGCTCCAGGCATTGCCTGCTTACACACCAATCTCTAAAGGCAGAAGTAGAGTATCTTATTTTATACCTTTTAAAAGAAAAAAAAATTTTCTCCAAAAGCTTGTCAACTGACTTCCTTTTACATCTTATTACCCAGATCTGAATGACATAACCACTCCCAAACCAATATGTGACAAAAGGAAAGGGAACTGTTCTCCTCACTCTATGATTGAGTGAGACTATAGATTCGTAGGGTCCATGAATTTGGATAGGAAAAAAAATTACATCTTTATTTTTATTAACCACTAACCAAAGTTTAAGACTGCTGCTGATTCTTGTTATTTGTTTAGTGTATTGACTGTATCTTGATTTTGGTGGGTGTTTTAGTTAGTGTTTTGTTGTTGTTGTTGTTGTTGTTTTGTTTTGTCACTGTGACCAAAAGACCTGACAAGAACAACATAGAGGAAGAAGAGCTTATTTGAATCTCACAGTTTCAGAGATTTCGGTCCACAGAGGCATCTCCATGAGCCCATGCTGCTGCAGAACCTCAAGATGGAAGGGTGTGGAGGAGGAAAGCAGCTCAGGACAATGTATTCAAGTTGATTAGTGCACTGATTACGATAAGGCTCTTAACACCTGATCATTTCAGTTCTAAATTTCCTTGCATTGTCTCACACATAAGCTTTTAGGGGACATCCAAACCATAACAATGTTGGTGTTTTTTTTTTTAATATTTTAGTAACTGTGAGTAAAATTGCATCAGCATTTTCCTGAGGTGCCACAGAGGAAAATCATGGAGTCCAACCTGCAGGGAGAAAAGGCGGAAATGGCTGTTGATTGGGCAGCCAGTGGACCTTTCCATGGGGAATGTCATAGAATGAGGCAATCTAAATGCCATCAGGTAGTCCCTTCCCCGCTATTGCCTAGCTACACTTCATTTATAGCAGTATCTCCCAATTTTTACATATTATTAAACCATCAATCTATGTGCTTTAGCCAAATCCAGGTACCAACTGCTATTTCCTTAATGTTTTCCTTTAAATCACTGTTCTTTCTGAAATCACTTTTTAAATTTCCTTAAATGGAAAAGTATCACTTATCATAAAAGGTAACTATCAGTGACCTTAAAGGAAACCTTAAAAATAAATACAGTTCATAGAATACAGAAGAGTGTTACTGAATTCTGGCTAAATCCTATTTGCCCACAAGGTTCTGCCCCTCTTAAAAAAGATGCTAAAGACAGATTAGCAGCACACTGGGACTTTCTCCTTAGGATAATCAGAGTTGAGAGATAATTGAAAAAGGAATAATTCTGTTTGTGGTTCTTGCATTGTGCCCTTTCATTGACCCACTGAAAATAATTCAGTCCCTGGGGAAAAGCAGTTTTAAGATGGACTCCTACTGTTTCTGGAATTTGGTTTGGGACAGACTTCAAGTTTTTTTACCTTTGGTTCAAGGAATTCACTTCTTCTTGCTTTGCTTCTAACCACTCCAGTCCCACCCCTTTTAAAGATCAGTTTAGAGCTAGGGTTGTGGCTCAGTGGTAGAGTGTTCTCCTAGCATGCATGAGGCACTGGGTTCAATCCTCAGCACCACATAAAAACAAAATAATGTGTCCACCTAAAACTAAAGATACATAAATAAATAAATATTTTTTTAAAAAAAGATCAGTTTAGCATTTGCCTATCTTCATTCTAATAACATCTCTCCTGGTCTGTGAGAAAGGTACTGACTACAGTCCAGCAACTATTGGTTAATTGATTAGGCTTGGTGTTACTCAGTGGGACTCCAAGGGGGAGCTAAAGGTCAGCTGAGGGAGGGTGCTCCAGGGCAGCACAGGCCCTGCTCTCAGCAGGAGAGGACCACATGGGATGGCCTGGAATTGAGTGTGCAGCTTCAAGATTCGGAGGCACAATGAGATCCGGGCCTTTGAGAGCTGGAGGGAAGCCGCACATCTAATCCCATCCCCCATCTGGAGACTGGAAACAAACCCTGAGAACTTAAATGGCTTTCTTTAAAGTCTCACTGGCATAAAGGAGCGGCAGAGCCAAGAGCTTCCCAGAGCTCTTTCCACTCATTATATGAAGTCACTCTCAGGAAAAGCACATTCCCATCTTTCTGCCAAAAGTGTTAAAATTGGTCTGGGATCACTTCCTCATCTTCCCTGCCTTCACCCCTCTTCCTCATCTTTCCTCAGTGTTTTGCCCCTTCTTCATTGTGGCTGTTCTTCCTCACAGGAGCGAACATCTCGGGTCTCTTGTCCTTGCCTTAGTTCTGCTTCCCTGAGCCCTCTCCTCTTCCTCCTGAGGGCTTTTGGGACCTTTGCTGAGTCTCTAAGAAAGGGTATTCTTTATAGTGGTATGAGCTCAGTGTCCTATGGACCTTTCCTTTGTGGAATTCCATTGCTTACAGGAGCCCTTAGGATAAGGTGGATAAGAAAACAGTGCCCTGTGTCCCAGGGTGGGGGTGGGGGCTGCTTCCTTCTTCCGTGTTTCCTACTTCCTCCCCTGAAGATTCTTGTCACCAAGTGTGGTAGAGTCTGAAGTCTCCTCTTCATTTCTCTTATACATTCTTATTTGGACTTCAGAGGATGCAAGCAGCAGAATCTCTGGGGGGCTGTGAGACCACAGCTGCAATTACTAGGCCCCAAATTAGAACTGGCAGCAATTTTTTAATTCAGGAAACCCTGTTGAAAAGACAGGCTGACACTTGCTGGCTATGCTTTTGCAAAATTTCTCCTTGACTTGATGGTCTAGCGCACGTTCACCGGTTAAGCATGACCTGAGAGCCTTTGTGGGCACCTTTGTATGTGAGTCTATACTGCTATCCTAGAGCAGACCTCCTGCATAATGCCTCAGCTGAGACACATTTCTTAATGGCTTGAAAGGACAAATGTTATTGTCTTTGAGCTAAGTGGTTCAATTAGCTCTGATTGGAAAGAGTGGGATGAACTGGGGAAACAGCCTGTTTGGTAACAGCCTTGGGAACAAGGAAGGGAGGGAAGGTGTTGCCCCTAAGGAATGAGTCTCTGTGGTTGCCTGGCCAGCTGCATGACTAGGGGAGAGCACTGCTCGGACTCATTTTCGTTTGGAATTCAGGGGAGCAGAAAGCTATTATGAAAGGGGCAATATCACTGCCTTAAGTGGTCATGCAGGGTGTATGTGGATCATCCCTGCTGCTGTAAGAGAGTGTCAGTTCTCCAAATAAATATTCATCACTCCCTTGTGTGTCTTCTATGCCACACTGGATCAATGAAGTACACTTTCAGTTAGTGCGAAAAAATGTATTCAGTTTGCAACTCCTTCTAGCTGTTCACATGGATGTTTGTCCATCTTTCTGTCTGCAAAGAGTCTTCAGAAAATGCAGCATTGAAGAACCTCTTGGAGCTCCTTATAAACAGCCTCGGATATTGTGACCCTACAGTCAGGAGTGAACATGGGACCAGGACCTTCCCCTTTGAAGTCTACTCCTGGTTACCCCTTTTCCTCTGCTACCCTCACAGGCCGAATCACCTGGACAATTTTCTCTTTTTATCAGGGCCTAGTTTTGCAATGCTATGGATGCTCCATGACTGATATGTCACTCTGTCAAGTCCCCCTGCTGGTCCATTCTTTCTGGCACCTTCTCTCTTAACTGTTCTTTCCCCATGGTACCTCCCACCCTGACCCCCACAGCCTCCCAGCAAAGATATGGTTGGAAGACTAAAGAAGCTTTGAGCTCAGTGATGTGTCAGCGCATCAAGATGTCATGCTGGCCAGCAGTGTGGGCTTGAGAAATAAAAGATTTACCTTGTACCCTGGCCTTTACTAGCTGCGGGGCCTTAGACCTAAGACAACTAACTCTAAATGTCAGGCTCCTCATCCATAAAATGGGGATGATAATAGTGAATTGTGTTTCCAGAATAGCTTCGCCAGAGAGCCCCAGTGTGCTGGGAGAAATGGAATGGCAAGGTTCAGGAAACAGTGAGTCTCTAGAGCGATGCGAAGGTGAAACAGGTTCTGAGTTGTGTCTTAGGGTCATCAAATGAAAGGTTGACTGAAACCGGAGGTGGGGTGCACACACAAAAGGAAGGTTCCCCAGACAGCACTGTATTCTCAGCCAAGCAAAGTGGACCTCAGTGGCTGAGGCAGGTACCTCAGAGAACTGCAGGATTCTCCTTCCAGCTTCTTTCTCACCTCCCCCGCCACTTTTTTTTTTTTTTTTTTTTTTTGGCACATGGAAGGTTCTTCTGTTTGAATGCCCCTTCTGGAGATCAAGAGTTTTTGCAAAAAACATTGTTTTCTGGCACTCTTAACTCCATTTTTATCTTATTTGAAAACAAATTGGGTCAGTGTGATCCAGCAGGTCCTAAAGAATAAATTACAGGTAGAATTCGAGACCTCATAGTTCCTCCTCTTTCCCCTTATTTCTACTTGACCCACCCTTACAGCATTGCCCCTCCTAGCTGAGAAAAGAAAGTCCTGCAAGGTTCACCTTCACTGATTTCATCAATTCAGCTATCCTCACCATAGCTGGATGACTATAGCATAGTTCACTGCTGTGAAACCATCCAGAAAGATGATCATATTGCTATGTAAAATCTGGGGAACTGGACCCCAAATGAGTCCATGAGTCACTCCTGTCCCCAGCAGTTTTGCCACCAGAGTAATCAATGCAAAAAGATTGCTTTAGCCTCAAGTTCCTAGATGAATTTTTGGTCATTCCACACACACTTTTCTCTTAGTCTTTGGACCCAAATCTCTCTTCCATTTATCATGTCACCTGCAAATCTACTTTCTGTGTTTTTGCCAAGATCCTTTTCTGCATTCCCACAGACATTTACCTGTGATCCAGCTGGTCTTCTCCAGAGATTTTTTATAGTTCTTTGAAAGAACCATTGTTCCAAGAAGATGGGCAGAATTGCTAAGATGCGGGGTCTGACCAATGCAGCCCTTCCCGCGCTGAATTGGAGAATGGGAGAGTACTATTTTATAGTCATGCCTAGAGCTCCTCCCTGCCCCGCCAAAATCCATCTCACAGAATCCATCTCTGGGTCCACATGGATAGCAGCAGCTTCACTTGGGTGAAAACCTCACTTCCAGCTAATCTGAAGGAGGATCTCCAGAGAGTAGTACAGCCTGGCCTTTCTCAGTTTCTGCCCCATGTTCTCTGCCTCCAAGGCTCCCCACAGGCTCCCAGCATAGGAATTTTTCTTGTTGACAGTGTCCGCCAAATCCTTACATGTGGGGCATAATGGCCCACCTTTTCAAAGACTTAGGCATGAGACCCAGAAAAGGCATTTTAGATGCACAAGACTGTTTTCTGTTAGAACAGAAAACTAAGGTTCTAAATGTCTTACAAGTATGGAGAGATGGACTGCAACTTGCAAAATGAAATGTAGTTTACCATTTGTAACAAATGCCAAGTCCTGTGTTTAAATTCCAAAATCAGTTACACAATTACGAGATGAAGGTGACCTCACTTGACAGCAATTCATTTGAAAATTCCCCCAGGGGGGTTTGTTTACTACCAACTGTATGTTAACAACAGTGTGAAGTGACTGATAAAAATTGCATTCATAGAGAAATAGTATAGATCGAAGGAAGTAATTATTCTACACTGCTTAAACAACATCTAGGATATTGTGCTCTGTTTCTAGCATTGCATTTTTAGAGGATTCTTGATACAATGGAGGGGCATTCCTAGGAAGAAACCTGTGTTATGTAAAATATGGGGTCTAGTTCCACTGAGTAATGGAAATCACTAGGGAGGGAAAGAAAGGGCCAAGCAAACCTTCACAACACCATTGGCTATTAGGTGGAGGGAGGCAGGGAATGAGCACTTTTTGTGTTCTTGCCTCTTGCTAAGCACCATACTAGTCATTTGACAAGTCCTCAGAACAGTCCTCTGAGCTGTGATATTTGAGCTCAGAGAACTTTCCAACTGAAAGAAGAAAAAAGAAACAGATTTGTTCCAGATTGGTCCAGAATATAAAACTTAGACCAATGGAAAGAAGTTTAGTTAGTGAGTTTTCACTTGAAAGAGAATGTTTCCTAACAGGAAGCTAAGCTCTTCCTGAAGAACTCTCAGTTATTGAAATACTTGATAGAAACTGATCTTTCACAGATACAAGGAGGACCTCTACATCAGAGAGGGAAATAAATATGACCCTTGGACCCATGGGATGTTCTGGAATTCCCTAGGGCTTTAAGACAGCATCAGGCACAGTTGCTAGGTAGAGAGAAAGTCCAGAGCTACCAGTGGTTCGTTTCTTCTGCTCTGACTTGCAGATTACAGTTCATTTATGCCTGGTGTTAGCCCTAGTGCCCGTTTGTTCATCCCAGCTGTCTGAATGAGCTCCCATCCTGGCAGCTTGTCTGTCAAGGTTGAATCTGTCTCTCCTTCTCTTCTGGACTCCACTTCATTGCAGTTTGTTTTCTCACCCAGGAATGGGTATTTTGAGGAAACTCCTTCCTGCTTCTTTTCTACATTGGTGCAATCTCCCGCTCGGCAGCATCCATGGGGTTAGAGAGGGGGAGCCTTTGTGGCCCCAGATAGAACTGTCTTCCAAGCTGGGGATGTTGATGAGGCCTGTGTATGTCTGCATGCTCACACTGCAGCCTGATCGATGCCTGTCAGACCTCAGCATCAGAGTGACAGCTGCATGCCAGGCTGTTTGCTGAACACAACTCGTCCGTCAAGGGAAATCAGACGAAATCCATCTCCTTGTCCAAAGCCTGGCCCTATGGGCTGTGCCTAGAATGCCAGTCTTGTGCCCCACCTTACTTTTGTGCCTGAAAATCATTCCCCCTGGGACTTCAGTGTTACCTTGGTTAGTCCCCTGGTGCAGGAGAATTATAATCAATAAAATTGTGTGAAGAGACCAATACCTAGCACCTACCCTTTAAGAACTTCTAGTTTATTGCTAGTGCCTACTGTGTGAAAGTGCAGGTATATAACATGCAGAACTATACATAATTACCTTAAACTGTATAAAATAAAATGAATTTTATAAAAGCATTTGTATATTTATTGAGTGGGTCACAGCTAGCTTAAGCAAGTGGTGTAGATAGTTGGTGGGAGAGGGGCTCTTTAGAGAGTCTCATTAGAGAGGCAATTGTGGGGGTTTTAAGGCTTGCAGGAAGCTCTATCACCCCATGTCTTGGCATTGAGCCAGCTAGTTGCCTCTCTCCTCCCTAAAGCCTCTTTTATCCCATATAAGTCTGCACCTGAACCTTCAGGAGACCCTCTCCAGCTATAGTCACTCCAGCCCAGCACTTCCATTTCCCAAGGCTACTGGCTCTTAAATGAAGAGCTCTGCCCTGTCCCCACCTCTAGTAGAGGCCCTGCAGGTAATACTCTCCCTTTGCCTGCCCTCCCATCAGGGGTCTGTATGGCTCTCAGGGTTCAAGGAAAAATGCTGCAGGAGGCCAGTTGCTTAGGAAGGTAATATTTTTCCCTCACTGCCTGGAAGACTGGAACACAGAATTGTTCAAAGGGCAGAAGTGGACCATCTGGGCAGTTGGGGAAAGGGGTCAGCCCAGGAACACCAGGTGGAACATAGCAGTTAAAAGGGTGAAGTTTTTCATTGAGGGGGAGTGGGAGCCTTGCAGACCCACAAGCAGAGGATGGGGATCCTGGATGAATAGCAGGCCAGGAGAAGCTATAGTTCCAGGGCAGCTCCTTTTACTTCCAGTTCTCAAAGAGCTTTTCAAACTAGGGAAGGATTCTCTGGTATTTTTTGCCCTGGGATGCTCTTGCTGAAATCGGCCCCCTGCTTGGGCCCCCTCTCTCTGCACTGCCCTACTTTGGCAAGCTGAGCTCTCCCCCACCCCAGGCCTGTGGAGTGCAGCAGTCAAAACTTTATTACCCACATGCTGGAGCCGCTCTGCAATAAAAGAAAATAAAACAAGGTTATGGGAATGGCTGGTGCAGGGGCCAGCGCTCCAGAGAACTGGACCCACTGCTGCCTATCTTCTTAACACCACCGATCACCACTAAGGTTGCCATTGGGAAGTCATCTGTGGCCCTCCAGGCTTTTCAGGACAAGTAAGTGACCCATGCAGTGGTCAGATGGAGTGGCCACAGCAGCGCGTACAGACTGAGCTGGTGCAGAGCATCATGGATCCCAGCCTCCAGGCCTCTTCCTGGGCTCAGCCCTCCAGTGGCTGGAAGGCAAGGAATAGAGAAGCGATTTTTCCTCCCAAGGTAAACCAGAGTGGGAAGGAAGGGAGTCCTTCCCCGAGGGGCCCCAGAGGTGACAGAGGGACAGAGGTCAGTGTCAGCCTCAGCTATACTATATCTAAGGCAAGTGCTGGTAAAACAAATCCCACTCAAAGAGGTAGTCTGGGAATGTCCAGAGGGAAGCGGAGGGAGCACAAGCACCTGGCTGAGTGTCCTGCTGAGGTCCCCACCTCACACATATATTGTTCTGCGCAGCAGAATGTATATTTATGCCTTGCACGGAGGTTGGCATTAGCAGTGGTTCAAAGTCTCCAATAATTTTCATTTTGTCATGCAGCATGTCTGCCCTTTGACCAGAGAGCTTTTAAATTCCTCCTCCCTAGACCTCTTTTTGCTCTCCCTCTCCCTGGCTTCTCCATCCCCAGGCTTGATCCAGACTTGTTGATGAGCCTCGGCTTTTCCCCCACACATGAGGCACTAAATCTTGCTTGCCTGCCTCTCGACCCGCCATCATTTCCCCGAGCTCACCTACGCCCATGAATGCTTAATTTAAAACTTCTGCTGCCTCTCAGCAGTTTGTAATTCTGAGGCCGATCTCAACGGAGGAAACAAAATGGGCTGATGAATGTACTCTGGAAGGTGAGCAGAAAACCATCCGCAGCGTTTCTATGATACAGGGCGAGGCTTTCTTAACCATTTAGTGTAATAAGATGGATATCTACAGAGTCTAGTTATTCTAATAGAATGGATATCTGCCTGATCTATTGGCCTGCAAGATGGTTATGAGTTTTAAATTTCCTCATCTCCACGGCAATAAATTCTCTGGGCTTTTCAATTATAAACTCAGTTTCTCTCGGTTGGGAAAACCAGAAGGATTTTGTTTTGGTCAAAGGGTAAGAGAGCCAGATGCAGTGAGGGTTGGGAGGTAGGAACACATCCCAAATTGTACCCATCCTTCACCTTTTCCTCCTCCACAGCCTGTGCCACCCCCTAGGCATCACTGTGGGTCACAGATCCCTTGTTCTTGTCATCTCAGCACGATCAGTGTCCCCCTGCAGGGATCTAAAGGAACCCCTATAGCTTCAGAGGTTTGAACTTCCAAGGCTAAGCCCCTCTCTGGGTGTCTGCTTTCCTGGGCAGAGGGAGGAAAGAAGAGAGGTCAGGAGAGGAATGAAATGGGAGCAAGTAGAGCCTATTGGCCTCCAAGGGAATGCCCTGGCTGGCCACCTCCCAATGCAGACCCAAGAAAAAGAGGTTGCAGTGGTGGCTCCCAGGCAGTCAAGGAGGTGAAGATGAGTTCCTGGGGCTGGGCTCATGCTGAGCAACCAACAGAGAATAGATGCAGTGAGCCCCAGAGGGTAATGAACCCAGAGCGCTTGGACCTAGGATGGGCTCAGCATGGGGCATTGAAGGAGCCCAGGCAGATCTTGCTGAGGGCTCTCGCCTTTCTTAATGGCTTTTTTCTTCACACTCACACATCACCCCACTGCCTAAGAGCAAGCAACCAGGGCAGGCAGGAAGACAAATGCCTCCCCCCAGGGCCACGTCCTGGCCTCTCTCAGTGTGCCTTCATCCCCCACGCCCTAGCCCTGGCTGGATCCTCCAACTCAGGTGCTTTCAGGAAATTTAGACAGCTGGGAGTGTGATTCTCCCAGATGCAGCAGAATCAGTGCCCATACGTCAGTGACAAGAGACAGGCTCTGGACTCAGGTGGAATTGAGTTAAAATTCTGGCCTCTCCCCTTACCAAATGACCTTGGGCAAGTTTATTGCTGTTATTTATTTCTTTTTGTGTTTTGTTTTTGCAGTGCTTGGGATAGAACCCAAGTCTCTCACATGCTAGGCAGCACTCTACGATTGAGCTGTACCCCAACACTGAATGTATTTCTAAATGAGCATATAAAAACATAAAAGGTGCACCTATTAATGGAGAATCAGGTAATGTTTAGTGCATGCATGCATTGTGAAGAACCCTCTTACCTAGAGCATTTATGATATACCCCTTGCTGAGCCCAGCTGTTGGACAGAACCTGTGTTCAAAGGCCTCACTGGAAGGGTACAGTTATAATGAGCAGGCCATTTCCCCAGATACTGTATGGCCAAGACTGCGTTTGGATCAGTAATAAAACAAAAAAGGCCTGTGCCACTGAGATTATACCCTTTTATGTTCTTCAATTCACACATTTTTTTTTTTAATTAGTAACAAGCCACTTTATTTATTTGCTTATTTTTTTTGTGTGTTGCTGGGGATTGGAACCCAGGGTCTTATGCATGCAAGGCAAGCATTCTACCAACTGAGCTATATCCCTGGCCCTCAAATCACATGTTCTTAAAAGCCAAGACAAATAATAAGTGCCAGTGATTGGCATCTGTTTGTATGTTGGTTTGTTTTAACTGAATTCATTTGACACACATTTTGTATCTTTTGTGTGTCAGGTACCATGTAGGAGTTGGGACCACACAAAGTCAAGTAAGCTATGCTTTCCACCATCAAGGAATTGAGAGGCCCCAAAACTCCTCAATAATTGGAGGAAGAGTTATGCCTGCCCCATATGCTCAGGATTCCCTAGGAGCAAAACTGGAGACTCAGAATAGATTTCCTGCAGGAGGTGCAGCTTAGGTCAAGTCAGTGGAGGAAGGACATGCACTCCAGAGAGAGATACCAGTGCAGCATAAGAATGCATCCAGGTGCTGAAGAGAGAGACCAAAAACAGTATTTGTTTACACAAGATGGGTGGGGTGGGGGGGGTGTTTGTTTCATAAAAGAAGTTCAAAATAGGCAGTCCAGCACTGGCATAGGAAATCCCAGTATCAACAGGAATCCAAGTCCTTCATCTTGCTCAGCTTTCTTAGCACCTGCCTTCAATTCTAAAGGAGCAGGGCTGCAACCATTCACACTTTCCTTCAGTCAGGAAGCCAAAATACAAGGAGAAAGCTCAAAGGGAGCAAACCCTTTCCTAGAAGTCCCACCCCAGAATTCCTGCTAAATCTCACTAGTGTGACCAATGAGAAGGAAGCCTGGGAAGTGCTGTCATGAAACTGGCCATCCTGATGCCTGGAATAACAAGAACAGAAAAAGGAGAGAATGGATATTGGGTGATCTGTACCACAAACAGCAAGGCACAGAAATGTGAAATGTCAATAACTGTTTAGGGCCAAATTAGACAGTTCACCTGGAATGGGGGTAGGAGGTGGTGGAACTGAGACTAGAGAAACAAAAGTCCCCTGTCTCACTAAGTGTAGAAAGCTGCTCTCCCTCCCCCACAGCTGAGTGGTGGGTACAGTGTCTGGCACTCCGGCTCCCAGGATAGGACTCACCACTTCTAGTTCACACCCTTCCCTTGGTCAGAAGATCCTATGAAATGCTGGAAGTACAGAGGTCTGACCCCTGTCAAGGCTAGGAGCCAGCAAGTTAGGTTGTACATTGGCCAAAGACCTAGAATTTTTTCCTTAGAAATCCACAGAACTTGGTCACTCTGAGATCTAGGTAGACCCACGTATTCTTATTACATGTGCTTAATGTAATAATAGGAGCCAGGATTTGTTGAGTGCTGTTATGTAGTAGACATTGTTCTAAGAGCTTTTGTGTATCAACTTACTTAAACCTTATATGAAAGAAATTCACTTTTATTACTCCCATGTCACAGCTCGAAGAAACTAAAGCACAGAGATTTAAAATGACTCTCGGAGGGTAAATAGCAGAAGCTAAATTTGAACCCAGGTGGTCTGGCTCCAGGGCACTTGCTGGTAACCACTGTGCAGTTCTGCCAATGGATATGGTCCCCAAGATCAGAGACAATGTTGGAATGGAGGCAGGTAGGGGACGGTAGGAGGAGGCACAAAGTGTTGTCCTTTGTCATTTATGCGGGAAGGGAAGGAGAATTCATGCTGACTGACCAAGCCTGGTAAGAGTGACTGGGCCTTCAGCTTTTTTCTTTTCTTTTGATCTCTCCCCTGCATTCTGATGAGGTCAACATGCTCCATGCTCCATGGTCCATTAACAGGCTACCACTATGTGTTTTCATTCTTTCCCATTCCTTTTTCCCAACCATTGTGATTGTGACAGGATTTTTGTGCCTCTTGTTGAGGTTCCTATTCTTCCTTCTGTCCTTTCTACCTTCCTCTAAATGTGCAGAATCCAGCTCCTAATTCCTTGGACCAAGATCTGTATCAGAAAGAGGTTGGGTTCTGACTGCCCATCACCCCCATCTCTTAAGAGCAGCACGAGTTTTCCATCTGAGCAAATTATACCTCCTCCTGGCCCGCTTCCTCTTCCATTCCCTTTTCCCCTCTCTGATATGTTTGTACCTCCACTGACCTCAGCTTCACTTTCTGTCCCGAAACTCCCCCTTCATTCCTCCTCCCACTGTACAGTTATGTGTTATTTCCAGAGTGTTTCTTTGTGCTAGAACAGGTCTGCCTTTCTCCCACTGTGAAGTCTGGCCCTTGCTTTAAGGCCCAGCCCCTTTCTAAAGAGTTTCCTGACTGACTCTTCAGCCCTCAGAGCTGGCGCTCTCCTGTGAACCCTTCTAGTACTTGCTGTCTAAACCACTCAGTTGTCATGTGCTTTACATGGCATTTTGTCACTAATTGACGTGATGTGGCTTCATCATGTCTTCTCAACTGAATCTGAGGTTCTTTGCAGTTTTTTCTCCTTTATGTCTACTCTAGTGCCTAATGCAGTGATTTAGTAGGTACCAAATAACTTATTCTTGCTTGATTGATTACAATGAGTCCTAGATCTCTTTATATACCCTGAATGATTTTTATGCATTTCCATCTTCTCAGCATTTATCTCCCATTTTGAAGAGTCCTGATCATTGTTGGGCATTCTCATCCTTTCATCAGCTCCACTGGGCATCCCTGGTCCTCCTCCAGCCCTGCTATATCTTTCGGAGCCACACTGATCTTCCCTTGCAGCGTGCACTCTATTCCTTTATAACTTTAACCTTCATTTTCTACTCCCTGCCTAGTCTTGGAAGCTCTCTTTGTTAGGAAAGCTCTGGACAGCAACTGGGAATATAGCCACATAAAAGGTGCTGCCCAGAAACAAGAGAGCCCTGCCAAGCATAGTCTCCCCCAGGAATCCAGGATCCACCTCCTTCAAGCCCCTTCTAGCAGTGGCTAGAATTCCGCTGCAGTGTAAGGCTCTAGGGACTGGGCTTGTGTTCAGAGGACACAGGAAACAACCTCATTCAGAGGGCATAACATGCAAAGGGTAATAGATTGGCAAGAGCAAGTTAATATAGGACAGAATCTGAGCACTAAGATGCAGTTATGCACTGGGAAGAGTGAATCGAGGAGGCATCCGGAAGACAGGCAATGTAGGGTTCCCTTTGCAAACTGCTGCCCATATTTTCATTCCAGACTCCTGGGCAACACCTTCCAGAGGGGATTGCCTTGGCACTCCTTTGCCAGCAAATGGACAGATCTCTGTCTCAGTGGGCTCTGCCTCCTTCCTATACTGCTGCTTGTCTGACTGTTGCAGCCCTGATGTGGCTCTTGGCCTCCCGTACAGGCAGCGGTATAGGAGATGGGTTGGGCAGTTTACATCACAAGCAGATTAGCTGGGCGAGAGCCTAGAGTCCTTGAAGGAGTCAGAGGAAATGAGACTGGTGGGATGGGTGTATCAGAACTGTCTAATGTACTTCCTCTTTGAGCAGATAAAAGATGTTGAGAATCTCCTTAGTCCTTTTGTTCTGTCTTCTCTGCAGCAGCTCAGTGAGCACCTGCTTAGGGTCTAGGTGCACAGCTAGCCTTTCCCTCCCTGCTTGCTTCCCTGGCTTCCCACTCTTGTTTTCCTGCCCACTTGCTCTGGGAATAGCAGACAACTGAGAATACCCCTGGACAGCATTAAAAGAAATCAGATTGCTTAAATAGCATTTACTCTGAGTGACAGGGTGGTGGCAGGAATCTCAAAGCTTTGTCCAAAGGCATGGGTGGCAGAAAGGCCACAGTGGGAGAAGCTGTGTTGACAGCAGTAGCTGATCCAAGTGTCCTCTGTCAGAAGAAGCAACCAGGCTTATGCCAGGGTCAGGTTACTATTTTTCCTCCAGAGTCAAATGGATTCTTTAGGTGCTTCATTGTGACTTTGGGGCAATCTTTGCTGGAGATGCTAAGCATCTTCATCTCATCATTTCAGAATACTCCTAGAGAAGTGTTCTCCATGTGAAGTGCAAAGCAGGTGTCAGTAGGATTCTGCCTAGCACAACAAAACCAAGAGACAGAGGAGGGCAGATGAGGCCACCCTGGCCCTGTCTAAGGAGACATGGCGGAGAATAGGGCAAAATCAGCTGGTTGGATAATAGGGCCAAGGGGCCACCCACTGCCTAGCAGGGCCTTATTATGCTGAATTGTATTTGGGAAATTTGGTTGAAATTGGAGAAGAAATAATTGAGATTAATGGGACCCTGGCTCCTGTCAAGAAGATGGGCAGAGCATCCCATCAACAACTAAGCTGCTGACCCATCCTATGTGTTTTTCTTCCCTGTCACTAATAGTGTTCTCTCTTACCTCTGTTCTGAACTGCTGTGACTTTGAGAATTTTCACAAACTAATCACAAGTCTCAAAAGAACATGAAGAGGTTTGGGGTTGTGGCTCAGTGGTAGAGCGCTTGCCTAGCATGTGAGGCACTGGGTTCAATCCTCAGCACCACATAAAAAATAAATAAAATAAAGGCATTGTGTTCATCTACAAAAGAACATGAAGAGCCTGCACCATAGACAGTGGGCAAAGTGGAAGGAGAAGGAACGTCCCAGTGTGGAGAAGTACCAGTGTCCACATGTCCAGGTGGGCCCAGGTGTGCTGCTTGCTCCTTGCTTTCTCTGGGCAAGAGCTGCTTGGGACTGCCAGCAGTAACCCAGAAGTGTCTCTGTGCAAACTCCAACCCAGCACTAGGATTTTGGGAGGGTTTATGGCCTGTTAGAGCTCCACTCTGAGAGAGTAAGCGGTGCCATATTTTAATTGTCATTAGCAATAAAAAGTCAGCAGCAAGGAAGCCCAACCTCTCCACAGAGAGGAGAGCAAGGCCTGGTCATTAACCAGGCCGATCTGGCCTGTGGCAGGCTGCATTTATCCTTATTCCCTGTGTACGTGCTCAAACCTTATAATGGGTGGCTTTTACCCATGGGCTTTTCTGTGCATTACTGAGAGGCCAAAGAGATCACAGGCCCTTCAGGTCATAGCAAGCAAGAATCCAGTTGTCCTGTGTGCAGGAGGGTGAATGCAGAACAGCCCTCTAGCATTGGCACTGCTCAGGCTCAAAGACCAGTCTCCAGGGCTCAGCATCATCTCAAAGGATGTTTCCTTTTCCCTGCTGTGCTACAAGAGGTTGGGGAACTTGTATCTCACATGGGCAGAGATCCCCAAATGCTCGGGTCTCCTCTCTACTGGGCCTAAAAGCAGCTCCTTAGTGGGGTCAGAGGAAAGGCTGGGACTTCTATTTTTTTTTGGTCCTGGCCAGGGATGTAGGTTAACAGGGCTGCTACCACCCCACAACAACCTGAATGCAGAAATCAGGACAGGGTTCCCTCCCAGGGCATCATCGCAGATACATAGTGCATGGGCCTGCTGAAGGGAGGCCTGTGGCAGGCCTCCTGCTTAGCACACAGAGGCAGGATAAATTTATCGGAAGGGGTTTGTGCAGGGCCAGGGGGCTTCCTCAGAGAAGCCACAGAGGAGCCAGTCAGTTCCTTCTCAGCTGGCCTGAGGACAGGGACGTAGTCAGTTGCCTGATCATGGCTAGAAATATAGGATTTTTCTCCATTCAGGTTTTTCACTCTGCTGCCTTTTTCTGGCTTGCAAGAGGGATTAGTGTCTTTGCTCTTCTTGCTGAAGAGATCAAGTGATGGTAATAAAGAAGAGCTTCATGTCCCTTTCCCCTGCATTGGATGCTCTGGCCCTATCCAGATAGCACCCAGTTTAGAGATCTCTGCAGTGACTGAGCCAGGGCTTCTCGTCAAGCCCTAAATCCTTCAAACATAACAGTCTTGCTTTTCTCACAGCTTTCCGTGTTGTCCAAAAGGGCCAGAGACCTTCTGGAACCCGCAGTGTGCCTAACTGCTTGCTTGGAGGATTTAGCACTGGGTGGTGGTGGCCTGGAATCCAGGGCTCTGGGCTTCCTGGCATTTCCGTTTCCCCATTCTCTGTTCTGTCCTGGTAGCTCTTCCTCAACCTTTTGTTGCTGTAGGGTCCATGGTAAGAGACAAAGGGGGCGCCCACAGCTGCTGGCTGCACTCATGTCTAGATAAATAGAGGAATCCATCCTCGCTCCAGTTAATGTTTGTGCAAGCAAAGCCAAGTGCAGAACAGCCCCTTCTGCTCTTGATGTTGGCTGCCTGAGTCATCAGTGCCGGCTGCCCTGGCTGAGGCCAGGTCTGGCCCCTCTGGGCTCCTGTGGGCAGGCTGCTGAAGCAGGGACAGCTGTGGGCCAGCCCTCCCTCTGCAGAGGGCTTCTCAAGCCTTCTCTCCTCAGCTCTGTGCTACTGTGTTTGCCCAGTGACAGGAACTTTCTTTCTCCCAGTTCACTGCCTGTGGTCTGGGGAAACCTTGGACCTTTCAGACCTTTCATCATCTGTTTATTGAATTCCTACCAAGTGGCATAATAAATGCCCATTCAGGGATGGAGATGCAGCCCAGGGGCATATAGCACTTGCTAAACCTGCACAAGGCCCAGTCAATCCCAAGCATTGCGAATATATATATGTATATATTTTAAAGCCCCTTATAGTACTAAAATTGTGAAATGAACAAAATGCTGTGGGGAAAAGCCCTGAGTAAATACTGGTATGGTTCAAGTGAAATCACATCTGTGCAGAATCTTAATGGGTAGGTTGGGTAGAAGTTTGCCGGTGAAGTAGTAGAAGTTTCCTAGCCAAAGGGAATAGCATGTATAGGCCTGGAACAGCACAGCCAGTTTGAAGCAGGAAATGCTTTCATGACAAGAGCAAATAAAGAGAGCTGGAACAGTAGAAGCTATAAGCAGCAAGAGCCCAGTTATAAAGAGCTCAGGCTCTGCTGAGGAACTTGAACTTAAGCAGAGAGCAAGGAAAGAATTTCAGCAAAAGCATGAAATGATCACATAAGGCTTTCTTTAATTGACATTTATTGCACACTTAACTATATGCCAGGCTTTCCTTAGGTGTTTCACCTACTCTTCCTCAAAACCCTTTGAGGTGTCATTCATTTCTGTACCCATTTGACAAATAGGATAACCCAAACCCAGAGAGGTTAGTAACCTATTTGAGGTCACATAGCTAGTTAGTAGTAGAGCAAGACTTAAAGCAGATGGTCTGGTTCCAGAGCTTGCATCTAACCAGAGTACCACACTGCCTATAATAAACCACACTCTACAGGATTGTGGAGGGGCTATTAGAGGCAAGATTGGCAAAGACACCAGCCAGAACCTGAATTTCAAGAATAACAGTAAGAGTAAAGAAGAAGAATTGTATTGTCATGTGTAACTAATTAAAACAAATTAAAAAAAAAAAAGTAAAGAAGAAGGAAGAGTAGAATTGATATGAGCCTGAGACCAGCCGTGAGTGTATGAGAAGCCCAGGGTGATTTCCATGCTGCTCCCTGAGGTTAGAAGTACAGGATTCAGGGTTAGGCTCATTACAGTTGAGATTTACCTGGTGTTGATTTCTAATGGAAGATCTGGACTAGAAGTAGTTGTGTGGCATCCTGTCACCCAATGGTGGAAGGCAAGATTAAGATGGCCCCTGGGGATATACATATTCACAAGCCATGTTGTTGGGGAAGAATTCACAGTTAAGACTAAGAAAGGCAGGGAGACAGAGCCAAGATTGGGAATAACAGAATAACAAAGCCCTCAACTTTTTTCAAAAAGGATAAGGAGGTGCTCAGCTTTGTCAGATCATTTGAAAGGTCAAAAATGATGAAATCTGTGAAGAAATTATTAAAATGGCAATTAAGAGGTCCTGAGTGACCTTTGAAGTAATAGTGACAGTGGAGCACTGACCATGGGAACTGTCTCCACCAGACTGAAAGGGGGCTGGGCAAGTACAGAACACTCTTTGGGTGAAGAGGCAGACATGGAGGTATGTGAGGCCAAAGCAAGGTTTTCTGAGATGGGCAGGATGTTCGTAGGCAAAAAGGTGGATGATGGTGGGAAGAATGATTAGAAAGATGATGTCAGATGATAACTGATGGACAGAGGTGCCCAAGGAAGCAGAAGAAAGTGAGACCTAGAGCCCAATTAATTTATTTTTTCTCCAAAAGAGCTAGAAGGGAAAGAAGGAACTGAGGGTGCCTACGTAAGTGCTTCTGAACAGCAAAGTGTGGATTCCCATAGTGACATTGCCCACAGTGGTTCAGGTGAAGGAGGCTGAGAGTTAGGGTCAGCCAAGCAGAATGCATAGGACAGCACAGTCAGCACTGGGACCCATGAAAGGCTTTGGGGTCAGTTATGCAGGAGCAGGTACCTCAAAGGGAATTGCCATTTGAAGTTGACCTGAATGGACAATTGGGTCAACTTTCAATTACTTTCAGACCAGATGAGAGATTTGATAACCTCAGGGAGTTACAACAATCAGTATGATTGCTCTCCACAAAACAACCAACCCCTAGCTCCATCCCTTTAGGGCAGGTGTAGCCCTGAAGCTGGGAAGGTGCTCCAGCTGGGCTTGGAAGAGCACCCTCTTTGGCTGACCTCCTGGCCTAAGCCAAGGGCTGGGGTGGAGGATGCTGTCTGGAAGCACCAGGCAGAAAGCAGTCTTTAACTCTTTTTGGCTAGACCTGCTCTTTTCATATTATCCAGGGGGCACAAGAGGAGCTGGGCCACTCAGGCGTGCCCCACACTCAGATCACAAAGCCTGCTTCCCAATCATGAACCTCTTAAGAAAGGACTCTGACCCCCATTCAGCTATATTCCTGCATGAACCTCAGAGAACAGAGAGTTAACTCTCCTTCAGCCCCCATCCTGGGCTTTTCCTGGGAAGATGAACAGTCCTCCTTCCTTATTGTCTGCACCAAAGGAACAGATTGCGTCAGTTTGTAAACTCTGTTACGTTCGTTCGCAAAGGCCTGGAGTCAGCAAGCTTGTATTTCCCAGCGGACTCAGCAATGCTGATCGCCTGGGCTGCCTGTCTGCCTCAGGCAGGACCAGAGGCTGCCCCCACCCTGTCATCCTACCCCTCATCCCTGAAGTAAGGAAAGGGGCTTCAAGGAGAGAGGGAAAAAAGCCTTGAACCTTTAGTTGGCCCATCTCACTCATCATCCAGACGTGCTCTCTATCCGTAGGAACCTCCTCTTGCTTATGTGCCAACCTAGGCTGGACTTTCAGGCATTCCTAGGGTTTTGGCATGAGCAAGTGCTTAGATGTCAGAAAAGAGGTTTTCTGGGAAAGCAATCTACTCCATGAGTTGGATGTGGAAAAGTCATCTGGTCTAGAGGTGAAGGGGAACAGAGCAGAGGCACTGGGTGGATGGAGCCATGCTGCTCCAGTAGCACATGGAAGATCGGGCAGCTGCCTGCTCCCCACTGGCACTGACAATAATGAGGCCCAAGAGGCATTTCATAGGCTCTGCCTCCCGGCTCGGGGGCATTGCATTATTAATTGCGTTGTGTTAATGTTCATCATCTCTGAAAGCAATCTGTGTGTGCGTGTGGCCTGGAGTGCAGGGGATGAGTTGGCTGTGTTAAACTGCTACTATATTAAGGTGAAGTGTCTCTTCAAGTTCACAGCTCTGGCTGTGGCAGCAGCTTCAGCCTCTGTGTGACATCAGTAATGGTGGAAAACCCAGCACTGTGGCATGGGTCCCTTGATGGCAGGAAAGGACTTCAGTTATGCTCTGGGTGCTCTGGATCGCTACTCATGCTTTCTCACAAAAGGCCGTGGATAGGATGAGTGGGTTGGTAACTCCTCCATTTTCTGTTGCTATCATAGAACACCTGACCCTGGATACTTTTTTTTTTTTTAATGGATTTATTCTCTTTTGCAGTTTGGGAGGTCCCAGAGCATGGTGCAGGTGCCAGCACTGGCTTCTGGTGTGGGCCTCGTGGTGATGAGCATCACGTGGCCAGAACACTTGCAAGAGAGATAAGATAGGAAGCCAGAGAGTGGGGGAGGGGCTAACTCAGCCTTCTATAACAGCCTATTTCTATGAGATTCTATATATCAGTCCCTTCCAAAGGTGGTGTCCCCATGCCCTAATTACCTTCCACAAGACCTCACTTATTAAAGATTTACCCTCTTTTAATACTGCTTCCAACATGTGAACCTGTAGGAACAACCCATATCCAAGCCGTTACACTCTGAGAGAGCCTGGAGTGCCTCAGACCACAAATCATTACTCAGTTCTTCTCTACTCCCTGTCTCTCCCTCTGCCTGTTCCCCTCCTGAGCTTGATGATTAGCCAGCAGGGCTTCCCCACTTGCCTTTCTCCCTCATATAACCTATTACTTTTCTTCTCTGGTGGACTCCTAGTCACAGCTTCCTGTGCATACTGTTACAACACCAACTCCCCCCATCCCAGACTTGGAAAATTCAGAGTGGAGAGAACCTCAGAAATGGTTTGCCTTTCATTTTACAGATTAAGAAACTGAACTCAACACAGGTGTGAGGTACCCAGCCTGTGGGAGCTAGAGCTGGTACCCGGATTACAGTGGAACCCAAGGGGTTTTCCTGTTCCTTGGCCTATTCAGCCTTTTGCTGTTCTTGTTGCAGATGGCTGGGGAGTTTTGAAAGCAGGAATATGACCTAGCAGCATGAAACTCTGCCTCTAAAGCCTGACATCCCTCCTCCCCCAACCCTGTGTCACCTCCTCAAAGCCAGCCCTGACCACTCATATTCTACCCTCTGGAAGAACTTGTCCCCAGCCACCCCACTTTGCACTATAATTCTTACTAGATACCCCAGGGTAAGGTGGGGGTCTTGTGCTGCTAGGGATCCTGCCCTGCCTGAGGCTGCCCACTTCCTTGTGGCAGGGAGCACCCCCACAGCTGTTTTCCCTGGGGCTGAAGCTGGCTAGAAGCTCAGTCATTTTTTGTGCTGCCCCAGGCCTCCTGCGTAGATGGCAGGCTGGTACATGGGAGGAAGTGGCACTGCTCATTGCCAGTAAATCCCCCATAAATCCCTTTTCTGGATTTATTGGCAAGTCATTATCTGGAGAATGAATCCCCCACTCTCTTCCCCTATTCTGCGTTTATTAAATTCTCTTGCCCTCCGTGCCCCTGGCTGTCTTTTCAAGCTGTCTCTTCAGTGGAGGCAGCCCCTTGGCATGCTCTCTTCTGTATCCTTACTGCACTGTGATACCAAGAAAACTTCAGGAGGGGGATGTGGGTCTGCAGCTAAGTGAACCCCAGCATGGGCAGAATTTCCTCTGTGGTTTGATAGCCAAGCTCTTCGATAGACTCCTCACTCCCACCCCCCACACACACACTCTTTAGGAAAGATTTCAGAATCTGAAGGCTAATTGGCTAGGGAGGGCCAGGAGAAGTGGAGAGTGTTTGCATTTATAAAACCATCAGCCCTGCCTGGTTTTTACTTCTCTTCCTTCCTCCGCACCCCTTGGCAAACCCCGAGAGGCCCCCGTCCGCATTGCACCGCGGCAGGGAATGTGCCTTGAGCTTAGAGTGGGAGAGTGACTCAGCCCCCACTGCCGTCTGATTGAAGTAGCTCTTGTTTTAAGGAGCTGGACAGGATCCAGACATGGGGGAAAAGGGAAACAAGTTGGGGCTGGAGAGGGGCTAAGCATATATTTCTGGAAGCCAGGGCACAAAGTCATCAAAAAGGGGGCTGTAGGAAATAACACAAGTTCTTGGCCACTACCATCCTCCTCTTGCTCCAGCTGTGGTGCTGGGGGATGCTCCATTTCTCCTCTGTCCTCTCCCCCCCTCCCCTTCTTAGCCCAGCCTCAACTGGGGAGGCTGAGCCCACAGCCCAGCTAGGTGGGTGCGGAGGTGTGCGAGTTGCCTGGCCACGAGGAGCTCTTCCTCAGTAATTAGGAGACATGCAAATTAACAGCCTGTGCCATTTGTATTAATTTGGTAAATAAGCCAGAACAATTTCATTAGTGGCACATTAATGTGCCTGGGAGCAGGAGGATGTGTCCCACCATGAGGCAGCAGGGCCCTCTGGCTGTTCCAGCCCACAGACAGACCAGGTCCAGCAGGTCCAGCATGTCCAGCGGCTGTCCCTTGCCTACCCGGGTGTGGCAGAAAGGCATGTGATTGGTTCACGTGAGTGTGGGGACAGTCACACAACCACAGCTTTTCCTATCTACCCTCATTTGCCTTATCTCCACTCCTGTATTTTGTATGAGAATCCTAGGGTGTAAGAAACCAAAGCTATTCAAGATGAAAGGAGAATGAAGTGACTCTTGAAGCAAGGATTGGTCACTTCTGTTTAGAAGACCCCAGTGCACTGCTTGGCAGCTGCTGGAGGTCACCACCCTGGAAATGCAAATCTAGCCATTAGCTGCTGGCATTGCTTGATGGGAAGAGGAAGCAGTTTCATGCGCACGCTTGTGTGTGTGTGTGTGTGTGTGTGTGTGTTAACGAGGCCTGAACTTAGGGTCTCCTGCATGTTAGGCAGTTGCTCTTCCATTAGGATATATCCTCCAGCCTATTATTATTATTATTATTATTATTATTATTATTATTACTTTATTTAACTTATAAATGGGATCTCTCTAAGTTACCCAGGCTGGCCTCAAACTTATGATCTTCCTGCCTCGTCTCCTAAGTAGCTGGGATTATAGGCATGTGCCACCTCTCCTTAATACACAAGACCCTCTCTTCATTTTGTAGTTAAGGAAGCAGTCTAAGGGAATCATGTGATCTGCCCCAGAATTCACAACTAAAGCTAAAAGTTACACTGCAGTCCACCTAACTCAAATCCATTTACCTTCTACCCCCTCGTGACCCAGGCAGTGCATACACCAGCTTTGGAAAAGATTCCATGTGTAAAAAAACAAGCTTCCTGTCCCATGGAGCTGATAATCGAATGAAGATTTTTGGACATAAGTGCCCCTACCAGGAAATAAGAAATTAATCATCATGATGAAGCATTTATATGCCAAACTCTCTTCTCGTGCTTAACCTATTTTTATTAGCTCATTTAATCATCATAACAAATTCTCTGAGGTAGGCCTGTTGCATTCCCAAGTTTACAGCAGAGTAAACAGATACAGAGAAGTTAGTTATTGGCCAGAGCTCAGGCAGGTGGGAATCAGTTACTGCCACACCACTTCCTCAGGGTGGTACCACCTGCCCCTTCTCATGGTCTCTCAGGAGGTTCTTGTCTCCCCTAGAACTATGTGTCTAGTCTCAGATTCAGCATGTGTGCTAATCATTATTGACACTCCTTGTGTACACACATATACACATACTCTGTGGCACCACATGACCATGTCCACCCACATGTGTACACACCAAATGCCCACACACACACACACGATGCCCACTGCCAGACTTCTGGCAGCCCATGGTCATCACCTAAGTCCTCAGTTTCTTGATGTCACCTGCCATCATAGCAGACCTTCCTCTGTTGAGTCTAGAGCTCTTCTGAAGTGCTTCAAGGTGCTGATTATGCAAGTGACTATATGGATTGCACTTTGCAGTTTACACAACACTCCATGGGTAGTATCTCAACTAATGTTCATAGTGGCCAGATAAGAAGAGGCTTTGTGTGTATTTGATAAGAATAAGCCTCCCGTAACTCTTGTCTTTAGTTTAAGGTGACTTGTAAGAAATCACTCTCTATATATTCCTACATGTACTTGATCTTCGATATTTATAGATTAAATATTTGGAAATTCACACACTCGGTAAAATTTATTTACAACCCAAGATCAGTTCTTGTGGTGTTTTTGTAATCACTTGTGGATATACACAGAGTGGCATAAAACTAGTCACTTGGCAAGCACATTGCATCTCAGGCTGAACAGGGCAGCTCTCTACCTTCTTGTCACAGCTATCAGAATATAAATGTGTCCTTTTTGTGGTCTATTTAGTGCCGTGCTTTTTGCATTTTTGTGCTTTTTGTTGGTTATATTGTAGTTTAAAATGGTACCTAGCAAACAGTGCTACAACATTCCTCCAAGGCTGGGGTGTGCACTAAGGAAAAAATGTGTGCATTAGGCAAGCTTCATTCAAGCTTGACCTGAGTTATCAAGCTACTGGCTTTGAGCTCAGTGTAGGTGAATCAACTGTATATTAAATAAGGGCTTTTAAACAGAAGCACATCTAAAACAAGGTTATATGCTAATCACCTAACAAAATTAGTGTGACCAGAGGCTCCCAGGAACCCCAGCTTTGTATTTCCCCTTGATGGTTCAGTATTCTTTAATTCAGTGTTCATGGTCACTATATAGAGCACAACTACCATGGATAAAAATGGACTGTGTCTATGTATATGTAGATCTCACTGAGGCAGGGTGTTTTGTTTTGTTTGAAACTGGGTCCCTAGGTTGCCCAGGCTGGCCTCAGACTCTTGACTCAAGTGATCCTTCTGCCTTGGCCTCCTGAGTAGCTGGGCAGGTACCTCTGTGCCTGGCTCATAGTGTTTTTAGTTAAAGGAAAGTTTTAGCATTAAACAGAAATAGAGCTCCTACAGACACAGATCCACATAATGTTACAGTGAAGCCACAAGTTACCATCAGTCAATATAAAGAAGAGACACCGTGAAGGATGCTCATGAGTTTCAACCTGGGAGTTTTCTCTGCTTACAACTCCCATAATTCTCTTGGAGTCAGAGAAAAGTCACTGAATTCCCGCGTCCATCCAGGCCAAGGTGTGTCCATGAGAGTGGACAAAACCTAGTAGTTGGCTAGAGAAGCTGGGAGCCCAGTGACACAGGAGCCAGCAGAAACAATAGCCCAGTTACCTTCCCCTGAGAGCCCTCATTTGATTGAGAAATTACTGTAGCAATGGCAGCTGTAATGAAAGGGGAAGCAGAGCCCCACAGGCAACAGCTTTATCTCCCTGGGCAACCTGAGATGGATCCAGTGGCAGCACAGTGCCCAAGGCCAGAGGTTTCTTTTCTCTGCTACTGGCTGGGCCACGGGACTTGTCAAGCCCAAGTTAGTGCATGGATTGCAGGCGGGGAGGGCTGGGGCAGTGTAAAGTCGGGGCTCACTTGCCAAGGAGAACCCGCAGCTCCCTGGCAGGACTGGCCCCACGTGGGTTCTTTCTAGTGTGAGCCCTGGAGAAAGGCGAGTCTCTGGCCTCAGAGAACACGGTGTCAATTTTGGATTTGCCATGTGGAGTGAGGCCCTAGCGTGGCATCTTACAGGATGAGAGAGACTGTGCCTGTCTGGTTGCCTCAGCAACCCATCTCTGAGGTTCTTGCATCAATCCCAGCAACCCACTGCAGAGAGCCACTCTGGCCCACCTCACAGCACAAGCTGCCCAAGGGCCTGCCAGCCCTGGAGTGATGCCATGTGGCCATGCAGGGCAGCCATCCTCAGTTTTAGAGAAAGGACACTTGGCTACTAAAAACAGTGGAAAAGGAGAGGTCGGAGAATGGGGAAACTGGTGTGGGCCTGAGCTCAGTGTTGGCTTAGAACCAACCTCATTTGCTTTTGGCCAGGCATGTGTCTCCTGAGCTTTAAAACACAAGACAAGCAGCCTCTCTGTTCTTTCTACTGTTGCCCCCAAATTCTTCTGGGACCTACTGCTTCTGGCCTTAGCATATGTGGCAAAGCTTAGCAAATTAAGACAAAGAGACCATCTTCCTAAGTAACATCGTGCCTGTTGCAGTTTTTGCCCCACCACTACAGGCCTAAGCGCCTACTTCCCCACCCTTCCACTGCAGGCAGTTTAGTCTTGCCATGTCCTGGACCTTTGCAAGGTAGATTGTCCTTCACCACATAATCAGGATCCCATTTGTGCCTTTACAAGCACTAGATGATAGTTCTTCCTGCTTTTTCCCCCAGTGGTGTGGTGCAGGCCTTGTGTCCACCCAGCCCAATCAGGGATAGGGAGAGCCCTCTAAGCCAGCATTTTCACCCAGGCTCTGCTAGTCACCTGCAAGACCCCATGGGTCTGGATGGTGGAAGGAGCCATCATTACCCCTTGGAAAGCAGGAAAGGGGCCCCAGAATATGGCTAGGGGAAGGAAGTCTGTGGAAGCTGAGTACTTGTCTGCTCAGAAGCAGTCTGTATCCTGTGGTGGACCAGGCCCCTTATAAGCTCCACTTGCTTCTCTTTGCCTTGGTTTCCCCCTACAAAATCAACAAATCAGACTTAATCTGTATAGAATTATTTTATCTGACCCCAGTATATTTTGCAAACCCCTGCTGTTCCACACCCCAACTTCAGGGGGTATTGGGCTCCCATTTCCTTAGCTGTGGGCCTCAAGCAGGAAGAGGGTATGGAAGAGGGAGGAAGTTTCTGCTCCAAACTACCTTCTCTTTACCCCGCAGCTACCTCTGTCTACTTCTGGGGAGCCATGTCACTGACATGTCCTGGCCCCTCCCCTCATCACTTCTAGCCTTCTGCCACTGGCTGCAGCTCAGACTTTGAGAATTCCCAGGTATTTAGACATTCATTTTATTGCTTAATCGAGCTTGAAACCGTTTAAATTAATACAAGTTTTTACATTTAGCAGCAAAGGCTTTTATAGGCCCCTTTGGTAGGAAAAGAAAGAGGTCAGGAGAAAATCAAGGAAGGAATTTATCCTGGACAATTGGCTTCCCATGGTGGGGACAGATCAGCCACCACAAAGAATGTGACCCCGAACAGAACCAGAACCAGGTCTGGGGGCCTAGGAGTAGGTCTCTCAGTGACAGGAGCCAGGAACCCTTAAACCCTGTGGGAATTCCTGAGGATTCTGGGGTTCAGCCACAGTCCATGGCCCAGGATCCAGGCTTGGCAGTGACCATACCCTTCTAGTTGCTCCTTCTCAAAGGTGACCCTCTGCTGGGGTTGCCCCCTTACAGTTCCTATGTCCTAATGTAGTTTTTGCCCACATCTTCCTGCCTCACCTATCCTCTTCTCTCCTGGTTTTCTCGAAGCTACTTTAATTACCTTCATTAAACATTAATCCTTTCAGTTCTTGCAGGAAGAACAGTCTCCTCCCTCAGGATTTTCTTGTTCCCTGAGGCCTGTCTTCCTAGCGCAGTGCTGAGGTAGATGCCGAAGAAGAGTGGGGTGTAGCCATGCCCCATCTGCTGCTTACCTCACTCTTGATCCTTACACACACACAAGACACACACACTTAATTACATACCAAGGAGAGTCAGTGAAGTGATGAGGTATCAGAGAAGTTCAAGCACATGGAAACCACAGGCCCCTCCTGCTCTTCTTCCCTGGGGCAGCTGCCCAAGACCTGGGAGCCCTCTGCCTCAGCACACTGTGCTCCCCTGCAGACTCAACCCCTGAACAGGCAGGACTCTCCCCACAAGTTGACAACCTATCTTTCTGTCCCCAGGTGGAGGTGGAGGTAGAAAGCATGGACAAAGCTGGCAACTTCATTGGCTGGCTGCACATGGATGGCGCTAACCTGTCCGTCTTGCTGGTGGAGCACGCACTCTCCAAGGTCCACTTCACTGCCGAGCGCAGTGCCTACTACAAGTCCCTGCTGTCTGCTGAGGAGGCCGCCAAGCAGAAGAAAGAGAAGGTATGAGTATGGTGGCCTGTCCTGGCATGTAATCCCTCTCACCCTGTCCTCCCCCTCCATATCTCCATAGGTATGCCTCCAGAGAACAGTCCAAGTGGCCCAGGATGGTGATGATTTCAGAACTCAACACCAAGGCGCCACACACATTCAAGGGAAAGACTGCCAGTTTAGGTGGCCATAAGCCTGTTGCAGACCTGAGGTGGGCCTGGGCTGCCAGCCTGAGAGTGATCCCCAGTGATCTCCAGGCCTGCTCAGGTAGCCCTGCAGCAGAACACTGAAGGATGACTTTGGGGCAGTGGGAGAAATAACTCGGGCGCCCCTTGTGAAGAGGAACCTGTGGCCACCCTTTTTCCCCAGCCCTGACCCTTCTCCATCAGTGCCCTCTGGGGAAAGGTGAGGCCCACTGCCATCCCTTTATGAATTGCCTTAACATCGCCCTGCAGGGAAGCAGCCCCAAGAGATGCATAAAGCTGTTAGAATAGCAGATTTACAGCCCATCAGTCTCTGCAGACACTGCATTGAAGAGACAAGGGGGGTGGGTCACAAAGCAGCTTTAGGAAACAAATTGATGATTAAGAAACTCAGTGGTTTGGGGATGGGAGCCAGGCTTAACACCCCCATTCTAGCCTGTCTCCAATGACTTACAGCCCAGCCCCCATAATGGGGATAAATCAGCTGGCCACCAATTTCTCAGTGCTTCTCAGAGCTTGAGGAGGATTTCGTAGGACAGCGGTGCTGAGCCATAAATTTGTTCTAGGAATAAATGTTTCCTTCCCCATGGGGCAGCCATCTGGCTCAAAACTCACTTTCCAGAGCCAAAGCCCAGACACCTGCCAAAAGGAGTTGGGGGCTTTGGGCTCCTGAAGGCACTATGTTCTTCCCCAGCCCAGAGTAGCTCCTCCTTATTCAGGACCTCTCTTTTCCTTCTGGGCTAAGAGATCTCCCTTCTGGGTCTGCCTTGTTCTGTCCCCTAGGAATTTGGGCATGCAACCCAGGAGACACAGGTAAGACAGACTCCAGAGAAAGTTGGCTTAGAAAGTCAGGACAGGTAGAAGAAGCTGTCCATCCATGCCTTAGAGAAGCTAGCTGCTGAGAGTTCAGGCTCAGAGGAGGATTTCCTCTGTCCTTGTTTCATCTCCTGCTCATATTAAACCCTGTCTTCCCAGAAAGAATGAAGGGGAAGCAGGCTGCCTTGGCTCCTACAGAAAGGGAGTCACACGCTTCCTCTTGGATTTCCTGCTTGTGACAGCTGAACTTAAGACTGCCACCCCCATGTCCTCTGCTGCAGCGAGATGGGGGCGAGGCATTGCCATGACCGCCTGTTATAAGGCTGAACCTTCACAGAAGAGAAGCCACTAGGGCCAGTATTGTAGCACCAGAGTCTAAGACCCTGAACTAAAGACACCTTTGCCCTGAGCCTGCTTTCTTGTTACTCAGCAAATGACAACTCATTTGACCCTGAAAGCCACCTCTTCAGATATGGGCCATCCTTTGTCCTCTAAGAGAAGAGATTTGAGAGGGATGCACAAAGGACAGGAAGGGGGGTCTGGCCTAAGAGGGAAGTGTGTATTCCTTGTCAGGTGCTAAACTGGGCATCATTATTTACTACACAGTAAATTCGTCTGGAAGAGCCCAAGCTGTCATTTCACTGGTGCCACTTGATGATGCTGAGGAATAATTACCAGTGATTAATTACTTACATGGGTTGCATGTTTTTATTCCAGCCCAATTAAAATGCAGCACAAAGCTCTCAGTGCTAGGCCAGCCTGCCTCCTGGGTCCCTCTTCTGCAAATCCCCGCCCTCTTGAAGGATTCCAAGGTACCCAGGCTGGCTCCTGGTGGAGCTGGTGCCCCAGGATGGCATTGGTAGAACCTTGTAACAGCCCACATTGGCTGTACTCAGATGAGAGAATTTGGTGTCCATCTAGGGGACATAACCTGGGTGTCTCGGGTGTATACAACCTTGCCCCACTTGTGACCCCATGAGGGCCACCTTTCCAAGGGGGATAGGGGAAGAATCATCTAAGCATCTGTGCCTGCAGGCTAACCAAGGAAGGGTAATGAGATTTGGTGAGACCAGGCACTAGCAGAATTCTCTGGGCCATGTGATTATGCGTGCATGCATTAGTGAGTATGTCTATCTAGGGGAACCTGACAGTGCAGGTGTCCCAGCAACTGAACTTAGCTGCCTCCCTGCTGGGTTTAATTCCTCCCTAAGGGTGACTCCTCAGCCACCAGGCTAGGTAGGGCCCTCCCCTTTCTCTGCAGGAGACTGATGAGACTTCCTTCCCCCCTCTCTCTTAAGGTTTCTGGGCAGATCCCAGGGACCACAAATGGCAGACTAAGACTCTCCCGCCCACACACATTCATGCCCAGCAGGGCCCTTGACAGGGCTGGATTGGCCATTGATTGGCTTTTATTGAGCTTGGCTTCCCTGCTGTGGGTTTGAAGGCCTCCACCACCGTGGCCCCAAGCCAGTCCCACCCCTGGAGCCTTGTGAGTAGCATTATTAAATAAGATTTAGAAAGACTCCCACCAATAGATCCCCACATTCCCCATCTCTTGCCAGAAGAAGGACCCAGGGCTCCCAGGGGAAGAAGAAAAGGAAGGCGGTGGCCAAAGGCCAGGGGAGACAGGTGGCTCCTGTCCTGATCCAATTTTGCCTGTGCCCAACATAGTGGACTCCTTCCCTAGGGACAGGGATTCTAAGGAGCCCTAAAATATAGAGGGGACCTGAGCAAGACAGGAACTTACCTGGCAGAGCTTCCAGGAGCAGATGGGACATGCCCTGCCTCAAAACAGAGTTTCATCTTGGCCCAGCCTTGAAGCAGAAGAGATGCCATTCTCCAACCTAATCACAAACCCTGCCATCAATCAGAGCTGGCATGGCCTCTCCACATATGTGGCCCAGAAGTGACCTAACAGCAGTGGCATGCTTGGTCTCCCAGAACCCCTGGGCCCTGCTGCTTAGTGCAGACCCAGGCTCAGCACCTTGGCCATAGGGGTTCTTTCTAGCTGCTCCTTCCAGGAGTCTAGGGTAAAGCCCTAAGGCACCAGCTCTGTGTGTGCATAATTGCTGTTCCTTCTGGAAAAGGTCTTTGGGTTTTCCTCACTGTCCAGGAAGAGGACATTTCACCTTTTAAAATAAGGGGATTCTTAAAACAAGTGTCTTGTCGGGCGTCTCTCAAGAAGCCACTGGCCAAGTTACATTTAACAGCTTGCTTAGGGCCACTGTCCACCACATCCAGTTGAGCTGTCACCTCTTCCCCCAAGAAGAAACTCTCAAGGCTTCGTGGTCAGAAGGGCCAAGTTACACCATCTTCCCTTCCTCATGAATAGCTCTTCATCTTTGCCCTTTGGCTGCCTCTGACCACCTCAGGCCCAGCCACTTTGTGTGGCTGGCGCCACTTTGCTCTCCTTGTTCTTACTACACAGGTACAGTATGCACTCCCCCACCCCCATCACCACCGGGGCTGAGGGCCATTCCTGAGGCTATATTTATTTCATCCGTAACCTCAGCTTGCTGCCCACCAGAGCCCATCCAGGAACCAGGCTCCACCTTCTCCCCAGAGAGGAGACCCCACTGTTTCCTGTCGCCCCAGGCACTTTCACTTGAGGAGTCATTAGCAGTTTCTGCTTTCACCCTGTCAGTCTGTTCCCAAATCAACACAGCTGAAGAGCACTTCCCCCACAGCCAAAGGGAAGCAGGGTGGGGTTGGGAAGGAGGCCCTGAAGGCTGCCCAGGCCCAGGGCCCACTTTGGGAGCCACTGCAGTGCCCTGATTCTTTACCAAGCTGAGGGCCTGCTGTGGTGGTCTGGAGCCCTGGAGAGCTGAGATGGAGGGGTGGGTGAGCTGAGGGCTGCGGAAGGGTGGCTGTGGAATGAATGGTGCAGGGCTCAGCTCCAGCCCATTTAAGGTAATGCTGACAGTCTTGTCCCAGGGACAGTTTGAGTCCCATCAATCCTCAGAGCTGCAAGGGTTCCAGAGGACTTGGGAGCCCAGAATGACTCACTGGAACTTCCAACCAGGGGGTCTGGGAGGAAAGCCCCAGCCCTATCAGGACAGAGGCTTTGGAAGCCTCTATGACTATCCCCCACAAAACCCTCTCATAGAGAAGCCCCCAACTAGAGGCCCCTCTACATATGGGCAGGTGAGCCCTTGAAGGATTAAGCCAAATGTGCAGGATCTGAATGGAAGTGAGACTGGCTTCAAGTCCTGCCATTTATCTCCTCCACTGTGGCTGAACAGGGATGAGTGTGTTAGAAGCAGGAGAATGCAGAAGTCTCTGGGAGGTGGTGGTAAGAAAGGCGGTAGTGGTGATGGGGACAGGCATTGGGGCGCCTGGAGCCTGGGAAGTGCGAGCAAGAAGGTAAGGGGCTTTTTGCATTAGAGCCCAGCCACAGAGCAGAGGCCACAGCATGCCACCCAGGAAGGCACTGCTGTGTGACACCTCTGTGTCTCGGCTGTTTCCAGCATCCTCCCTTGGATGCACAAAGTCTTCTCTTTTTCATTCTGGTCTCAGGCCCTTGCTTCTTCCCCTTCTAGTGGAAGAATACACTCATGCCACACTAAGGGCAGAAGTGTGAGCTCTGGGGTGTGACCCAAGGAGGTTTCTGAATCACAGCATCTGTGCCTTTCAGCTGCTTCCTGAGTCACCCAGGAGTCTTCATGTCCCCTGAGAGGCACCATCTCACTGATGGCATGATAATCTTACAAGGGAACAAAGGAAACCCTGAAAGCATACCTCGCTTGACCAAAGTCAAACACAAGTTCAACAGCAGTCGGGCCTAAGCTTTTCCCACTGCCCAGCATTGCCTTTGCCCTCCAGGATGCTCAGTCAGTGCCAAAGTGCCCCTGGAAGAGCTCTAGGTCCAGGCTGCCTATGTTTCAACCCTGGTTCCACTGCTTCTAGTCAAGTTCATACCTCAGTTTTCTCATTTATAAAATGGATAATATACTTCTTCAAAGGGTTGTTGTGAGGATTAATTGACTTGATGTTTGGAGAATGTTTAGAATGACGTCTGGCACTAGGAAGCATGTAAGTTCTCAGCTGACACTTGGATCATCCCCTGGTTCTGTGTATGTGTCTGTGGGACCCCATGTGTGGTCTGGTCCCCCTCATTCCCCACCCCCTTGCTGCTGCTCAGCTGGAAAGCCACCTCCCTCCCCTGCTCTGACAGGCCTCACTACTTGGATAATCTCCTGGCCGCAGGATTGGACTTGACGCGCTGTCACGTCGAATCAGCTTCGGAGCCACTGCAGCCCTGACAGCGCAGGGCTTGGGGAGGGAAAGGAGGGGGTGGCCCAGCTTCTGAGCTGAGATCAGAGCAACCTGCTGGAGGTGAGGAGGGTGGAGCAAAGGAAAGCTGCTCTGGAAAGGCCTTCTTGCACAGTGAGGAGCCCAAGGTGGTAGCTTACAATGCCTCAGGAGTGCCCATGGCCTTGGGCAGGTGGGAGAGCCTGGAGAGTTGAACAACCCTGCAGAGCACTATGGGAAGGGAGATGGAGATCTGGGACACTAGAGGTGGCCTAGTGGGGAGCCCAGAGCCAAGGCAGTTCATTAGAGGGGGTCTTCACACCCTGGTACACATAAGGACCGCCTGGGAGCCTGGTTTTGTTCTTGTTTGACTCTCTAGGATCCTTCTAACAGATTCTAATCTGGTAAGCCTGGGATAGGACCCAGGATCTTGCTGAGCTCCCCAGTTGCTTCTGATGTCTGCCAAGAGCCCACCCCCTTCCCCCTCAGAGGCGGGGGCTCCAGAGTGATTTGAGTGCCCCACAGTGACCCTTACACTCACCCAGGATTACCCACTTTGCCCAAAACCCCATTCCTGTGCCCTCTGACATCCCTTTTCCCTCCTCTCATTTGCCGCCTACACATGCAGGTCTGGGCCCACTATGAGGAGCAGCCGGTGGAGGAGGTGATGCCTGTGCTGGAGGAAAAGGAGCGATCCGCCAGCTACAAGCCTGTATTTGTGACTGAGATCACTGATGACCTGCACTTCTATGTGCAGGATGTAGAGACAGGTGAGTGACCCAGCACCTCTGTCTTACAGCTCCTGCATGGTACATCCATCTGAGGAAGGGAGCCCCTTTTCAGCAGGAGGGAAGAGCATAGCCCAAGGTTCCAGGAGACTCCCCTGCAGAGCCTATGCCTCTGCTACCCCACCCCCAGCCTCCTGGGCCCAAGATTCATCTCAGGAACGTACAAGCGAGCCCTGGAGTAGACAGGGCAGGAGGCAGGGGGTGGCAAGGCTAACAGGTCCTCTGAGGACGGGTGAGATAACAGATTTGTCTGGGTGGTGCTCTGAGACTCTTAGGTAATGGTTTTGCTTCCAGACACCCCTGGCTGGGCTGAGCATGAGGATTTGTAGCCCTCAAAGTCTGTCAGGAAGCAAGGAGAAAATCTTCTGTACATAGTCAGGAAGCACCAGCCAGTATGGCTCAGTCCCCCACCCCCAACTTCCCAGGGAAGGTGACAGCCTGGCTTCTCCTTCTCCAGAGGTTAGCATAGCTGGAGTGGTGGCTAGTTTCCATGGCAACAGGCAGGCTCTAGGGGAAGTCATCCCCTGGCAGTCTTTCTGAAGGACCCTCTCCTCCCTCCTGTGCTTGAGGACTATGTACTGTGGCCAGTCCCCTAGTCAGAGACCTCAGGCCTCTGGAGGACAGAGGGCAGTGGAGATGGCTCTGTCAGCAGCTGGCCCCACTTTTCATCTCTACCCCTTTACTCTCCCACTTCTTCTTTCCTCCCCATCCCCTTTACTCTTCTGCTTCTTCTCATACCTCCCCCAACCCCTCCCACCCCCACCCCTGGTGCTGGGAATCAAGTTAGTTAGGAGCAGAGGAAAAGGCTCTTAGAACTGCCTCTGGGTCCAAGGAACCAGATCCTTGGCAGAGGAGGCTACAGATGTCTCTGGCACCTTTAGTGGGCAGCCCCATAGATAGCGGGATGTGGCTCTGCCCCCACACCAAGGCCCTCTCCAGATTGCTAAGAGTCTCGTCTCAGCTACTTCCCCTCTAATGACATTTTCTAGGCAGCTGCTTTTGTGGCAATGTCATTTCACCAATTCTGGCCTTGGGCTGGCTCTGCTTAGAAAGGAAAGACACGGGGGAGGGTAGAGATGTGGCTAAGTCCTCGGGATTAGGTTCTCTTGAGGTTGACCACAATCCTGTGAAAGCTGGCCCAGCAATCGCCTTGGAAATGAACCCAGGAAGCAGCCAGCCTCCAGGTCTGGGCTGTATGGCAAGGAAGACCCAGTTTTGTGGTGTGTTTCCAGGGAAGAATCAGAGTTGTTCATTAGCCAAGGAGCCAGGCCCTCAGAGACCCTGGGGAAGGGAGCTCAGAGTAGACCCTGCCTAGGATACTCGGACTCCCCAGCCTGCCCCAGGTTGGGAAGACCTACTGTGAATAACAACTGGCTCTGAAGTCTCCAGGGGCAACACTGGAGGGAACAAGTCTTCCTGTGGCTGCCCAGACACAGTAAACCCCACCTCCTGTCTCCAGCAGTTCTAGGAAACCAGAATACTAAAGGGAATGTGATCTGAGGCAGAAAATAAGGGGAAAGAGAAAAACACATGTTCAGAGCATAGGGGGAGACCCGGGAGTGAGGTACTTCTTGGAATGCCATGTGGATTGTGGTGGGCTTTAGAGGAGACCCTGCTGCCCTCAGGTGGCTCCATGTAACTCATGAAAATAGATTCATAGGCTCCCTCTTAGGAACTGTCCATCTCCTTGGGGACATCCTCTTGTTATTCCCCCTTCTCTCAATTAAAGCCCACTTTCAGATAAGATCTGATGAAAGCATCGACACAGGTTGCAAATGATCAACTAGCTCTGTGTAAGGACCTCCCAGAGGGTTTTGCCTGTTCACAGAGGGCAAAAGCCTACTTCTCTTGCCCTGAAACAAAAAATATAAGAAAATAAAAGTAGAGCAAGTAAGGGAGAACCTGTGGATGTAGAGGCTTCCTCTTAGTCCCTGGCGTGTGACTCTAGAGAGGTCTGGCCTCTGGGGTGGGAGGGATCTGCGCTACTTAAGAGTCCCTGTGCTCACACTGAGTCGTGTGAATGCTAGGGCTGAAGCTGTGCAGCAGCCTGAGAGTGGACATGTGTCTTTGTGTGCATATGCAGAGATCATTTTCAGTGCAGTTGAATTATTAAGCACCCTGCATGCATTGGGGATTCTCCTAGGCCTTACGCAAGTAAACAGAAACGAGTGAGCTAGGCTCTGTGCCCTGAAGGAGCGCACAGTGTAGTGGCAGAAACAAACACAGACAAGGAATGTATAGGGCCGATGGTATCGAGTGTAACAACAATATACATGTGTTCTGCACCTGTTACAGCTTGGCCTTCAGCCCTGGAGAGAGAAAGGTCCCACACTTAGACCACACGTCCACAGCCCAGTCTTCAACTCTGAGAGAAGAGGGACAGTAAAGGTCTAAGCAGAGCTAGAATCAAAGCCAGAAGGGACACAAAAGTAGAAACCACAGGGGACGGATACCAAGCACGGTGGGGGCAGGGAGGGTACAGCAGGAACAAGTTAGAGAGGGAAACTAAGGAGGCCTCAGGTGGTGAAACTGTCACAGAAAACCTGTAGACAAGCAGTAGGGGACAGGGACTCGCTGCCCTCTGTTGAAAGGAGTCACAAGGGTGGGAGGCAGCATGCAGGAGCCCAGCCTGGCAACACTGGAAGTTCTGTTCAGCACGGATATCACAAAGTGACAAGGGTCAGAGCAGCCCAGTTTGAATAGTTGGGGCTCTGGACCCTTTTTCAAGAATTCTTACCCTCGTCTTTTAGGGTTTCAATTCTGAGTCCTCTTCCTGTCCGAGGCTTCATGGGACCCATCCTTCTTCACCTCTGTTGTCCCCAGGAGACACTAGATAGAGTGGCTTCTGTCAGTCACACTTCTGTGGCCTAGGCCAGGATCTGGCCCTTGAAGGAAGGGGCCAGGCTGGTCAGCTCTCGCTGTGGAGAAGGCTGCTTGGCTCGGCATTGCTCCTGTCCACTCCCTTTCCCACCTCCTTACTCAAAGCCCAAGCACATTCCCAAGGGCTTCACAGTCCCGGCCAATAGCCTGGAAGACAGTGTTCCTATGAGGCCCCAAGTGTCCCATGTTTGAAGATGGACAGCTTGAAGTATCTTGAATGGGGACTATAGAGGCCCTGCTTGGGCTGGGGGCAACGCAGGCTATGGTATACTCCAGAGTTTCACACCCTACTTAGTCCCAAGATGAGGCTCCAGCAAAACATGACAGCTGGGACTCTCTACCCTCTTCCTCCTGTAGGCACCCAGCTGGAGAAGCTGATGGAGAACATGCGCAATGATATCTCCAGCCATCCCCCTGTAGAGGGCTCCTATGCTCCCCGCCGGGGAGAGTTCTGCATTGCCAAATTTGTAGATGGAGAATGGTAAGCCACCCAGACCAGCAAGGCACCGAGCCTTAATGAGGAGGAAAATGAGTTTGTCCTGGAGTGCAGACCTGTACAGCTACAGCTGGATATCAGGTGTTGGCCTTAGTGTCTGCTTTCCGCTGGGTTTTTAGTGATGGTGTCCAGCAGCTCTTCGGGGTGTCCCTGTGAGTCCCTATAGTCCAGCCAGCCTCTGAAAGATGAAGTGGCGTCCCTCCCACTCTCCTGGGGAATGCCGTGGTGGGTGCTGCCTGGCTGGCTGGAACTCTCCAACATAGCCCTCATCCTCAGGGAAGAATGATGTCACAAGAGTGAGGCGGAGGCGGGTTCACATTGAGCCCAGACCAGCCGCCTGACCCTCCACCTCTGCTGTCTGGGACATGAGCTACAGCACTCACAGGCCAGAAGAAGGTCATGATGTGTGATCCACCAAGGGTAGGGCCCATGGCCTTCCTAGGGTGACGAAGTGACTTGGATGTGTTCCCTGCTACGGCCTCCCAGACAGATCTGCCGGCTAATTACAGCTGCTGTTTAGTGTGCTGGGTTTAAACAGCAGACATCAATCTAGTCATTAGTCTTGTTGCTTTATGCCCCAAGGACACATTAATCTGCTCCACATGCTCCCTTCTCCCTCCTGCGCTCCAGCTCTGCTCTGACTCCATTAGATGGTGTCCACCGCACCCTAAGGCTGGGCTTCCATAGAAGCCAGGAGTTGCCCTCTGTGACAACACCAGGAGATCCTAGGCAGGGAAATGCTATGTCCCCAAGCTCCCAGGGGACCGAATTCCTCAAGGCTGTCCCTTGAGCTGTGCCTTTGATGCCATTGCAGGTACCGCGCCCGAGTAGAGAAAGTTGAGTCTCCTGCCAAAGTACATGTCTTCTACATCGACTACGGCAATGTGAGTGTTGGGGGCCCATGGAGGAGGAGCCAAGGAGGGACCATCACACACAGAAGCCCATCTGATCTCTTGAGGTCCCTCTGAGCTTAGTGACAGAGCTCTGCACATTTGGACACCTCTGCTGTCCATATATCAGGCCTGGCCTGAGTGACCAGGAAGAATGGATGTCTGTGGCCAGAGGCTTGGAAGCACTAAGTGTCCCACACCGACCACCCCCATCAAGGATGAGGGCCCAGCTGCTTCCATTCTTTCCCTTCTGAAGAAGCGCCCAGGGCCTCTATAGCACAGGAAGGCCTTTTACATCCTGTAGCTCCTGGTGCTCCTGCTGAGCCAGGCTTTTCCTTCTATAGATCCCCAACACATACCCAAGCCAGTTGCCTGGGAAGGGACAGTCACAGGACTGAGCACCTGGATACCCATGGGAGAAAAAGCTTCTAGGCTGGTCCTGGGAGTTTGTGAACAGTCTCTGGGGGATTCCCTATAGGCTTAGCAGCAGGCAGGAGAAAGGATACAGTCAAGGAACTTGGTGCTTCTGGGGTGTGACTGCGGTCTTCTGCTTTTCTCCCGAACCCTCCTCAAGGATGAGCATGGGGAATCTGCTAACAGAGAGCCCAGAGCTGGGCCATGCTCCCCACTTATCACCTGGGCACACACAAGGAAAAGGTCTTGCCAGACTGGGTTGACCCCACCCATCTGGGCCAGAACCAGGGGCAGGCCCATGTTCTACAGGGACCCTGTCTCAGTGTGCTCCCCAGCACACCTCCAGAATCCCCCTACTTCATGGAGTAATAGTTAGGGAGCCCCACAGAGGGAAGAGCATTGGAAGGAAACAGTGGAGTCCAGCTGTCACCATGATTATATTAATGGGAACCACCAAGTGTGCCAGAACCAAGCCCAGAGTGAGAGGGCAGGAGTCACAGCTTCCCCGCTGGCTGCCTGTGCAGTAGGACCTGTGCTTCCAGGGCTCACCAGCTGTGCATGGCTAAGTAGAACCAAGTTGTGGGGCCAGCAGGGAAGACCCAGAGTTGGAATTCCCAGAGGCCTGTCACAGAGGGTTGTCCTTGAGAGCAAGGGGGCATTGAATATGTTATATTGTTGGCCTGGTGCTTCCTCTGTAGAGAGAGATCCTGCCATCCACCCGCCTGGGGACCCTGCCTCCTGCCTTCAGCACTCGTGTACTGCCAGCTCAAGCCACGGAGTATGCCTTTGCCTTCATCCAGGTGCCCCAGGATGTGAGTCTTCCTCCTTCCAAACAGACTGTCCCCTCAATAACTGCCACAGTCTCCCCAGGCTGTCAGGAAATGATGAAAACAGTAAAGAATTGTTAGTGATAGGACTCAGGAGATGGGAGTGATTGACTATGAAAATTGTGGGAAGGAACCACAAAAGAGGTGACATGAGAGTGTTTCAGCTGGGTCTAGAGAAATGGGGAAGCCTAGTGAGCCAGAATGCATGGGGGCAAAGAAGAGGCCACCACCATGGATCCTAGGAGCCTTGTGGGTAGCGGCAGGACATGAGAAGGGAAAGATTAGTGAGGGCCTGGTTACCATGGTCTCCTCCGCCCTGACAGTTTATTCTTTGTACTGTGGGTGAGAGGGGGAATGGCAGCATTTTCAGCCAGAGTGAGACAAGATCAAATCTGTTTCTGAAAGTTAGTTCTGGTGGCATTGTGGATGGGAGAGACTGGGCGGAGTGGTAGGGAATAATTGTAGCTGCCCAGGTTAGAGACAGTAACAGCCACACCAAGGCTATCAAGTGGGAATATGAAGGAAGACTGGACAGGTCTTAGATACATAACTGCATCAAAGGGGTGGGGGTATAAGGGAAGGAGGAATCTAGGACGAACTGGATTTCCAACACATGGACAAGTTGCTGTTGGCCAAGGGGGAAGGGAAAGAAGCTGCCCTCCAGGCAGATATGTGGTTTTCTATATGGAGAAGAGAGAAGATCTAGAGTTATGGGTTTGAGTATTAAGACCATGGGAGTGAGTATGTGGAGGGTGTGTTGGAAAGTAGAGAGAAGCTTCGGAGTATTGGCATTCCCATCACCTGAGCGCAAGGAGCCCAGAGGAAGAATATGCCGTGAGAGGGGAAGACATGTGCTCAGGGTCATAGATGGCCCTCGGTTTCCAGAATGGGAAAGCCAGTGTACGGCATCCCACTCCCCGTGGTGGGGGGTGGGGGTCCAACAGGCTGAGACTTCATCTCTGAGGAGAGCAAGAGTGTGAGAAGCATGGCTGGTGCTGCCAACCATGGCAGGGTGCCAGAAGCAAAGGGGAAGCTGGGAATTAGCATTGGTGACTTTTTCCTATCTTTTTGTAAAATGTGCTAAGGGAAAAAGAGAAACCACAGAAGATGCTGAGGGTGAGAATAACAAAATGAATGAAGGGAAGTCAAAAGGGTAGGGAGACAGAGGGTGACAAGTGCCCAAGATGTCAGCAAAGACAAAACCAGGGATACGATGCAGTCACTGCTGGAGTAAGACACTGCAGAAGGTAGGAAATGAGAGGGGCCAGAGCAACAAGTAGAGGTTACTTTGGGGCAGGAAAAGACACTTTCTTCGGAGACACAGGATAGGTAGGTGGGGGCCTTAGGTACGAGATAGAATGGTTTATGTGCAGATTCCTGGAGTGAAGGGAAGGGGGTTCTGCCTGTCCAGTACCTGTTCCCCTTGATGGGACCCAAAAGGAAGGGCACCAGGCCCCTGCAAACCTTGTTTTTTTGGAGGTCCATGGAGGACCCAGGGCCCAAGTGGCTGCTTAGTTTTCCTTCACTCTCACTAATTTGCTGGGGCCCTTCCAGGAGGATGCTCGCACAGACGCCGTGGACAGTGTGGTCCGGGATATCCAGAACACTCAGTGCCTGCTCAACGTGGAACACCTGAGTGCCGGCTGCCCCCACGTCACCCTGCAGTTTGCTGACTCTAAGGGTGATGTGGGGCTGGGCCTGGTGAAGGAGGGGCTGGTCATGGTGGAGGTGCGCAAAGAGAAACAGTTCCAAAAAGTGGTAAGTGATACAGAAAGTGTCCCCCCACATTCCACCACCATCATCACAGATGAGGGGACTGGGGGCTGCACCCAGAGCCATTGGGGAAGTAGGGAATCTACCACCCTGCTGGTCCTGCTGGGGAAACATAATGGATTTGGGTTTGTTGGGGTTTTTTTTTTTTTTTTTAAATCTAATTACATCCCAAATTAATTGGCTGCGGGCTTGGCTGAGAATGCAAACTGGAGCGGAAAGTTTCCCTTTGTATGTACCCCCAGGTGACAGGCTGGAAAGCCTTGCCAGGGGTAAGAGGGGGTCAAAGCCTTATCTCACTGTCTCTGCCAATCTCTTACTTTTTCGTAATATACAACACCCAAGTCCTAGCACCCAAGGCCACCCAGAGTCAGAGTTGCCCAGGAGGCAGCACCACAAAGACTATCACAACACTTCTTAAAGGCCTCAGTGTCCCTGGAAAGGTCCTAAGACTGGGAGACTGTGGAGGACCTGGCACTCACCATTTACATGGGCTTCTCTCTGGTGGTGTTGGATGAGGGGCACTGATTGTGCACATCAGTGGTCTCTGGAAGAAGAAACCTGTATGAATTGCTACTGTCTCTCCAAAAAATCAGACCCCTCTCACCTTCCCCTCAGAGACTTCCCAGTTTCCTCAGATGGCTTCTAAGACTTGGCTAAAGTCTCCCTATAGAATTGGAGATCTTAATGTCCCTGTATGTAGCTACCCGTAAAGTCTCTGGCATCTAGGAATTTCTTTTGCCCCAGTCCCTAAGGCAGACACCCACCACATGTTCATTCATTGATTCATTTTCTCATTAAATGTTTATTGAGGACCTCCCATGTATCTGTGAGAAGAGACAACATCGGCCCTGTGGAGCTTACATTCAAGCATGAAGAGACAAAAAATAAAAACGAATATGAGTAAATTAAACAATGTTAAAAGATAAATACAGGGAAAAAGAAAAAATAAAAGGATCAGGAGCATAATTGTGTATCATTTTAAATGGAGTCATCTGAAGCCATATTAAGAAGATGTATTTTATCAAAAAACTTGGGACAGGATAGATAGCCAGATGGACCTCAGGGGAAGAGCGCTCCAGGCATATGGAACAGCCAGTGCCAAGAGTTAAGGAACCAGAGACCTCTGTGACTGTTTGTGCTTACTCTGGGAACTGGGACTCCTGGAGGGCTTTGAGGCCCTGAATGGCATGGAGCTGACCTAGCATCTATCTGCAGGGTCATTCTGGCTGCTCAGCTGAGAACGCCCCTGTCTTAACTGCTCCCTTCTTTTCTTTCCATCAGATCACGGAGTACCTGAACGCCCAGGAATCGGCCAAGAGCGCCAGGGTGAGTTCTTGCCTCGGTACCCCCTGGGCATCCTGGGTTGAGAGGCTTGGCCCAGTGAGTCCCAGCAGGTCTCACATCCTGAATAGACATGTTCTCTTCCCTCTCGCAGCTGAACCTGTGGCGCTATGGAGACTTCCGAGCTGATGATGCCGATGAGTTTGGCTACAGTCGTTGAGGAGAACTGTGCCTGGCCCCCAGCACCGCTCACGCCATTACTCTTCCTCTGCCAGGAGGGTGTTTCAACTCCAGACCTGCAGGGAGGGGTGTAGATTGGTCCAGCTTTGCTTCTGTATATGGAAATGTCTCATAGGGTGACATCAGGGCTGGGGGAGGAGGGTATCCTGAGTCTTGCTGGGGACAGGCCATCCTCCTCTGGGATGACAGCACTGCTGTCCAGAGTCTCTCCCAGTCGATTTTATATTTTTATTTGGGGGTTTGTGGTTTTTTAAAAAATTGTCCTCAAATCAGGAAGAAATATGAATGACTTTGTCCTAGTGAAGGGGGTAATCCTGATGCCCAAGACCAGCTGCCAGCTGGCACCCACCTCTACCCCAGACTGCCCTTCCCCAGCTCTGTCCAACTGTTGATTATGTGATTTCTCTGATACATCCACTCTCAAATGCCAGCGTGTCCACATCTGCCACCTCACCAGCCCATTCTGTATTTAAAGCTTTCAAGGCCCAATAAAATAGTACCTGCTGTCTGCAGCCCTCACTGTCGTGCCAAGAGCCTGGGATCTTAGCAGCCCCAGCCAGGAGGAGACTGGGACACCCAAATGACCCCCAACTAGTCATTCAAATGCCTGGCTACAACTCCTGAAAGCATAGCCCACTGGGGAAACAAGGCATTTCATAGGGTCCCCAGCAACTCCTGGGACCTGGTGGCCACCCCTGGCAGCATGATTTTCATACAGAAGACTAGATGTCTTTTTTGATTCATTGTGCGTGTCTGCCCTCAGGGACCTTAGAGATTCAGAAAATCTTGGATAGCAGGCCCAGGCAGGGAGGTGCTGACTGTACTACAGCAGGTCCTGCTTGGTCCCCAGCAAGGATCCCAAAGGGAATTAGGTAACCAGTGAGATGAATTCCCCAGTTCCTGCTGAGGCGGGTACACAGTGCTTTAAGAACAAGGCCCCCTTGTCCTTCACTGGAGAACAGAACTGGAAGGACAGGCTGCTCTGAGAAAGGTCCAGGACCCTAGCAAGGAGATCTGTGTGCTCCACACTAGCTCCTGTTCTCACCCATGAGGGAGAAGACCCATTATGGCAGCCATGTGGTGTGTAGCGAGGACCCTGTCACATGCAGGGAATGCCAGGGAGAAAGGTAAAGCTGTATGTGTATGTGAGAAAGAAGAAAGGTGAGGTCACCACTAAGGACATCCAGTGTCCATGCCTGCCCGTCTTGGACATGAACTTTGATGAAACCTGGTGTCAGGTCTTCCCTGCTGCCCCATAGGAGTAGTCCTCCAACCTTGCGGGTCGGGAGCATCAGTGCAGGTGTGAGTACTGACTGACCAGCTCTCCTCCCAAGCTAGGGGTCCTGCCCAAACACTTGTTCTGAACACAGTTTACATAGGCTTCTGCCTTTAATCTAAAGAGGTGTGTGTCTCCCAGACTCCGGGTGCCGGTGTACGGAGAGAGGCAAGAGTGAGAAGACCCAGGAAGGGGCAGAGGAAGAAGCGTGGAGTTGGTTCAGCTTCAGTAACCACCGCGTTTGCCTTTCTGTCTTGGGCCTTGTGTTTCTGCCTGCAGCCCCACAGGGCTGGTCAGAGCAAGTGTCGCACTCCTTGAGTCAGGTCCTTTACGGTTCAGTGAACTGCATTTCTCATGACTTTGTGCCCCTGGGGGTCCACCAAATCAGGAGTGTGATGGTGACATGTGTGAATCTCTTCATCATACCCACTCCTGGAGAAGCTGTCCTGCCCCCAGCAGGCAGGCCGGCACTCTCACCATGACCTCTCTTTTTATTTTTGTCTATGGAAAAGAAAGTGCCCATCTCACTTCTCTACCTCCAAGGTGCTTAGCAGTAAGGCCAAGAGGTAGGATGTGTATTCACGATGATCACCCTCAGCAGAGGGGCAAGATGCCAGCCCACTCTTTTGTAAAGGGTCTGAAATCCTCTCCCTGTCTTAACAGTTGCCTTGGTTACCTCTGTGCCCAAGGATAAACCCTCCTTAGTTTTCCAATTGAAATTATGCCTGGGCCTTCCCACTCTTTATTTCCTTTCCCTTCCAAGGCTGGTTTAGACAAAGGTCAAATCAGTCACCAGGTAGGATGGCACTGCCACTGCTTGCCTGGTATGAGCCCCAGTGAGGTATTCTTATCTCTCCAGACTGTTGAGTTCCTGAGGTTTGTCCTGGGGAGGACTAGGACCAGGATGCAAAATTGAGGGAGACCCTCAAATGGTGTGTGTGTGTGCGTGTGTACATGTGTGCACGGCATTTTCTGCCTTTGTCTCAGCTTGTACACTCAGTATCAGCACTTGCAAGTAGCATCAAAAGAGCCTCCCCAGGTTCTTCCCCAACCCTCGTAGAACTTGCTTCTTGACCTCAGCATCATGGGTTCTGCTTCCTGCCCTCCTTTCTTATTGAACAGCAAGATCATCCACACATCCATGCCTCCACCCAACAGGGCTGAAGACCCAGAGAACACCCAGCACAGCCCTGGGTCCATCTCCCAGCAGGCTTTGGGAGTCCCTGGGTCTCAGAGGCTGATGCAGCAGAGCCTAGGGTTTGGGGTGGCCATCAGAGAGGTACTGATGCTGGAGACTCATCTTCCCTCCCCCTGTTCCATGCAGGACAGGGGAAGGCAGGCAGTGGAGGACGGGCTCCTGTAGCTGCCTTGCTTTATTTATTAGTTTGATTATTTCTGCATCCTGGGGAGAGAGTCAATGGACCCCTTTCCTTGCATCAGGCCATGTTGGGAAGCACGAGGGAGGGGCTGGAGAGCTGGTGTCTCAAGAGTGGTTATTGATGTCCTAATTACAAGAGGATGCTAATTTAATTTGAACCTAATTACAGTGCACTACCCTGGGTGGCATGTGTTTTAATAATTAACGTCCTTCAGATGCGTAGGAGTGTAATAATATTTACACTAGGTTGGCCAGAAGCCTGGGGAGGCGGGCTGGGGGCCCATACACCACCCTCCCCCCGGACAGCTTGGCTGCTAGCAGGTGGGGAAGATGGCACATGAGTTTTGGTCGCCTAGTATCTTATCATCCTTCCCAGGAAACATGCTTGGGCCTCATTTCCAGCCATTTCCTTGACCCAGCAGGCCACTTTGCTCCACAGGGTGCCACACTAGAACTCTGAAATCCATCAGACAGGCAAGATCTGTGAGCTCAGCTCCCCTCCACCCTCACCCCACACTCTGAGCCACAAGCAAAGGCTGTTTCTGGCTCCCACCTGTCTGGACCATCCCAGGAAAGGGCTTGTTTGCAGGGTGCTTAAGAGGGAAGGAAAGCTGCTTGGTCTTCCTCAATTCCTTTTTTCAGAGGTAACATTTGTAAGGAATCAATACCCAGAAAAGTACATAGATGATAAGGTTACAGCTCAAGTTTTCCCCAAGTGAACATTACCACACAACACCCCACCAATTACAAGAGCACCACCAGCCCCGCCCTCCCCAGTCACCGTCACTCCACGGGTTTTACCCAGGTGGCAAGTTTATGTAAGTGAACTCAGTCTGAATTCCAATGTGGGGACTTTTTCCCTGGCATGTCTATGAGATTCATCCAGTGGCCACAGTAGGTTCAGAGTGGGCATTTTTCTCTCTGATTCACTGTATGAATACACCACAATTGATATAAAGAAGTCAAAACTCAACAGACTGCTAAAGCCAGAGCTATGCCAGTCCCTAAAGGAGAAATTAACCCATCTTAATTAGCAACTAGGAGACAGGAGGTGACATTCCCCTAAGGGATGAGAGGATGATGGCAGGGCCAGTTTCATTCCCCAAAAGCCCACAGTACCATGGTTGCCCAGTCTTCCAGAGCTTTCAGATGTGGGCAAAGGGGCCTACCAGCAAATCCAGAAGCAAAGCAGAAGAACCAGGGGCTTAAGTGGGCTGAGGGGCTTGTTGTGGCTCAGTGGCACAGCACTTGCCTAGCATGTGTGAGGCACGGGGTTTGATTCTCGGCACCACATATAAACAAACAAATAAATGTCTACTGACAACTAAAAAAATATTTAAAAAAAAAAAAAAGGTGGGCCAAGGAATGTCAGTGTCTCTACCAGACATCTCCCTAGGGAAGAGCTTCTCTAAGTGTGGCAGGCAGACCCGCTACATCAGAACCACCTGGAGTGCTTGTTAAAATACAGCTGCCCAAATAGTGCCAGAACTATATAGGGAGTGAGTGTGGAGTAAGGGAACCAAGTCCTCATCTATTATAGTGGGAAGACAATGGGTACTGTTTGAAGTCGATGAAACAAAACCAGCATATTATTTAGCAATAAGATGGTTAACCCCCAGAAGATCAAAAACATGATTAAAGGGCTCAGTTGGTAGAGTGCTTGCCTTGCATGCACGAGGACCTGGGTTCAATCCCCAGCCCCGCAAAAAAAAAAAAAAGAAAACATGATTAAAAGTGGTTGCCTATGGATAGCACTGTTGGAACTGGGGAGCACTATTGAAGTTTTTAACCATAAGCATTTCTGAGGCTCTTTAAGTTCATTATCACGGAAATAGGCATGTATCTAGATTCACTTCAGACCTACCACCTGGAGCCCTGTGGGGGTGAATCCTGGGAACTTAGACTTTTACAAGCTTCCTAGCTGGTTCTGATGAGTCCTCAAGTTCAAGAATTAGCTACCATTGTCCAGACTCATTTTTACCAAATGAGAAATGAGACAAAGTGACTTGCCCAAGGTCATCAGCTTATTAATGGCAGGGCCAGGAATAGAAAGCAGGTCTCCTAGCCCCAGGCCTAACATTTTTCTCTACATCATGGCTCTCACCTTGGTGGGTGTCCATCTCAGTGGGCCTGGCCCTCAGGGACCTGCAGGGAGAGCTGGGGTCCTGGCCCAGCTGAAGGAGGCAAGGGTGCCCTTGTCCTGATGCAGAGGGGGCAACTGTCTCTGCTGCAGGCCCACAGCCCTCAAGCAAGGAGAATACTTCAAGCCACAGCATGATCACAACACCCTCCGTTTGTGCAGAGCCATTGCAGGAGCTGGCATCTGTAAAACTGCAGCTGCTTCTACCACCCAGCTTCAGCAACATCTCGGAGTCTTTTCCCAGAAAGGGAATGGGTCTGGCCTGTGCCACCCATAGCCCCATGAACTTTTAGGCTACTTGTTCCAGGCACTGCTCTAAGGGCTGGGGGAAATGGGGACAATCCCGAGCCTTGTGGGGCTCATAGTATCTTGAGGAAACAAACAGATCCTGGTGATAGAAAAGCCTGATTGATCTTATGGACAAATGTACAAATTCCATCCTGGTTCTAGGGCAACCTAGAACTCTCAACCAGGAGTCATGCAAGAAATGGCATTGCAGCCTTGTTCTACCAGTGAAAAACTGGGCAAAGTGTAGTCACACAGTGGAACAAGAGAACTATGGCCACAGAAAATACCATGGAGAAATCTTAGAAATTATGTTGAATGATGAAACCCATCTCAGGGGACTTCAATACCACTATCATAAGTGCAAAATCAAGTACTGCATTGCTTAGATACATGTGTATGTGGAGTGAACACATAATTTCTAAATTGGGGTGTCTTCGAGAACAAAAAGGGACACCGTTAATCCACATGTTTGGTCCACAAACATAAGTGGGACCTGCCTTGAGTAAACTGGGATGTGTGGACCTCTACACATGGGTAATGAAATGCAGAAGCAAAGACTGACTACCACAAACACCTCCAGTGGGGCAGGGGGTTTGACCAAAGTCCCCTCCTGGCTGGTGGAACTCGTGGAGGAAGTTGCCTGCAGCTCTGTGGCAGCACATGGCCACAGGCCTAGGGACCACCAGCCCTGGGCACTGACCAGCTAACGTCTCACCTGGGAGAAAACAGCAGAGAACTGATAGGCCTATAGGAGACCCTTGACTTCAAGTCCCTGTTACCTTTTCAGGTTGAAGTGTAACTCTCAGATCTCAGGTGTATGGCTGGTAGGTTTCTACAAAGCTCTACACTTCTGAAGCCATCACTCAGCTCAAGCCATAGAACATCAGCATCCCAGAAGCTCCTTGGGGCCCCTCCCCACAAAGCTAACAGATATTACCCGTTACCAAAGGTCTGGCAGTTCTTGGTGCCAGTTTTCTAAAAGATTTTTTTTTACCAGAATCAGTTCTGGGAAAGTGATGGGTCTCTAGAGGCCTTTGTTAGGCCCCTAAACTTGATATTAGAATTGACACTGGTTAGGGTGGGTGCCTCAGAGCCTCACATGGCTTGTGGACCTCAGGACCTTGGACAAGGCTAGCCGGAGACAAGGACCCCTGAGGCCTGCCTAAGGGCCCAGCAGATCTGTCATTCAAGGAGTCACTCACTATTGAATGCCCTGGGCCCAGTCATCCTGGGAAGGGAGCCGGTGCTATTGATACAATTCCGTGAGCAGGCGGCCTAAATCTATGGGTGTCCTCTCATCTCCTGGGCCTAGCAGATAGGTCAGCCCCCTCACTCTGGGGCTGATATGGGGCTTTCTCTTGCAGCCACCCAAATGCCATATATCTGGGCCAGATGAGTATGGTTGCGGGGGGGGGGGGGGGGGCGGTCAGGGGAAGAGGCCAATCTAAATGGGTTAATCTAACTCATACTTTTGTTTATCTTTGGGGTGTGTTCACATGCTCAACTCACCTGTGGCCATGAGTGTCTAATAGTTGTGGAGATAATAATGAGGGTTCCAGACCCTCCTGCTAGCCCAAGTCAGCAGCCTTCTCTCAGGCTGCCCTCTCCAGCCAGTGGCTAAAGAGTTTGTCTTGCTGAGGCTTAGACTGTAGCAGAGACTGAGAGATAGATGTCAATCAGATTAGTCATGCTCAGGCTGAGCTGACACTGGCAGAGGACTTGGAAATGAGGTTACCTCAAGGAGCTGTGTAGCATAGTGGTTGAGGATATGACTCTGAAGGTAGGTGGGTAAGCTCTTCGTGTCCAGCATGTCACACACTAGCTGAGGGCCCTCACTGGAGCTAATGAACTTCTCTGAGGCTATTTCTTCATCTCTAAACTGAAAACAAAAAAGGTAAAAATTCCCACCTCTTAATGTTAATAAAAGAATTCCGTGAGATATTTGTAATGCCCATTGCACATGACCCAGCACAGATTCAATGCTCAGGGTACAGCTGGGGAAGACAATGTGGGCAACCTGCCTGTACCCAGGTAGCGCCTGGCCTGAACTAGGCGGGAGCTTAGGCAGCCCAGAGCTATTTGGTGAAGGGAACTAGTCACGATGTTGTCAAACCCAAACACAGAAGCAGCCTTCTGGTCCAGAGAGCATTGTAGGGCTAAGGCCAGATGGGAACCAGGGTATCAGGAGAGGAGGGAGCCAAGGTCACTTGGCTGAGCCTCTGGCTGCCTCCAAGGTGGGAATCCTGCAACCGGGGGTGGAAACTGGGTAGTCCTGCAGCTAAGGCAGTCAGCCCATGTATACTGAGCATCTGCTGTGTGCGAGGCAGTGGGTGGGAAGACACTGAAGAGTGCACCATATGCCAAGGAAAAGGGTGTACACCATAATAGGTTTGGCATGGAGGGATACCACACCCAGCCAGAACCTACCCATGGACACCTTCCCTTGCATCTGAAATCTGGACTTGGCAGGCAGAAAGAAAAGTAGGTGGTAGGGGTTGGCTGTATGTCTCCATTCTGATTAGCAGACCTGATAACCTGCTCCAGAAAACAAGTCCTCCCCACAAGTGCAGGTGTGGCTCTTTAAAAAGCCCTGTTGGCTAAGGGGGCAGTAGGCAAAGAGGTGGGTGGGAGCAGGGACAGTGCTGGGAGGAAGTGGGCAGCAGGGTGCTTCATGCCCAGCAGGAAGCCTCACACTGGAGATACTGGGGTCTTGCAGGCAGAGAAAGCAGCATCATTAAGGTCAGACTCAGCCTCAGAGCCACCACGAGAATTCTGTGTGTATGTGAGCCCTAGCAGACACATGGGCATCATTGGCTGTGAAAGAGGAAATGGATCCCAGGCTCCTCCGGGGAGCAAGGCCAGAGTGGAGCAGTGCAGAGGAAGCCTGCCAAGGGCACCATGCCAGGCAAAAAATGTTGACACTGAAGTGGGCACTTCCTCAACCTTCAATGCCCACCAGAAACCTGGGATCTAAGAGACATACTCTGATATCACAGTATGACTGTCCGGGGCATTCCCACTTGACAAGTGACAGACGTGAAGAGGTCAGTGCCTGAGAAAAGTTACAAAAGGCAAGAAAGAAGACCTGGCATGAATGTGGAAAGCTGTATAGAGGACCACCTTGATGAACCATGACTGGATCTCCTTGGCACCTAGCAAGAGGGAGTTGTATGGGTAAAGGAGAGTCTGGGGCTGCATCCCACCCACCCAGCTATGAGTAGCCAGGGAGGGAAGTTTACGGGGCTCCTTAAGGTCCAGCAGCACACCATTCTGGGGCATCCTCTGATGCTAGCCTGACCACCTGTCTCATCTGCCCTGATCTATGGAGGTCAGCCTCCAGGGGAGACCAGAGGCCAAGATCACACAGAGTGCCATGTCTGATCAATTGACAGTGGCTCCCTGGGGTGCTATGAGAAAGGACTCTAAGGTCATGCCAGAAAGTCAACTGCAATCAATTATTGATGTCTACCCAGAGCACAGGGCGTGGGAAAGAGGGACAGTTTCATGCGGGTCCCATGTATTTGTTGTCCTTGTCTTTGTGCTTTTGTGACCAGATTTCAACAAAGTACAGCATCCTGACAGCAGGTATGGCTTCTGCTGGAACCAAAGTCTGGAATTCTCTTGAGGTGATAGTGTTCCACCTAGTGAGGTCTTCCCCTATTGCCACTGTTGTGTGCCATTTACCAAGGTACTGCAATTCAATAAACAGGAGGTCGGTGCCTTTGCTTTACTGGGCACAAAGAACCACAGCTGAGCCACTCAAGGGGTTTGCCCTGTTGGCAGATGTCATCTGCAGATATTTGATATTCTGCAGATATTCCTGTTTACTGAATTGCAGTACCTTCTTGGTAAATGGCACACAACCGAAGCCCTTGAGGATGGAGCCCATGAGTTCTCTAGAAGCAAAAAGAATTAAGGCCCAGAAACTGAAGGTGGCTGAACTCTTTGGGCTGTGGGCAAATTCTGAAGACCATCCTTCCATTTCCTCTGGTGGCAGCAGGCCTTTGGGTCAGCAGGCCCTGGAGCAACTTCTCATACTTTAACATGCTTATGAATCATTTGGGCATTTTGTTAAAATGTGGATTCTAATCAATAAGTCTGGGATGAGGCAAAACATTCACATTTCTAATAAGTTCCCAGGACACACTTTGGGCCTTAGGCCCAGGCTACGAGGAGCCAGTCCTTCCTGGACCCTCTTTTCAGATTAGAAACTACCAGCTCCAGGTAGGTAGGTAAGTAAGTAGGTAGAGAGACCCACATGGCCTCCACAGAAAGGACTGGGAGGTTGATGAGGTCTAAGTTGCGGGCAGGGAAAGAACACAATTCCTTCTATGTGCAGCAAAAATCTGAAAGAAGGAGCCAAACCCTGTCATGATTGGAGAATAGCTTGACCTAGGGAAGGGCTGGGGCTGCTTAGGAGCTCTTCTTCCTCAGGAGTGCCAGGGACAGCAGAGTGTAGCCTCTCTTAACTATGAATTCTCCATATGACCATGATGTCAGTAGCAGCTAATAGTCTGAATGCCCCACATTGAACTAAGCTTTCTACCAGTAATCCTGTGAAGAAGGGACATTTTGCCCTATTTTACAAATACCCTCTGAGAGACAGACCATGTTTTATTAATATATGTATCCCATCCCCAGCACAGTGACCCATCAGTAGCAAGTATTCAGTATATAATTAGTAATGAATGAATGAAAGACTAAAGTGCTGCTCAGTCCAGGCAGGGGGTATTGCATGGGGCCAGACTCAGAAACTCAGAGAAACAAGGCTCCCAGTATCTGAAGTCACCTCCTAACTCCCCACCAGGACCAAGCAGGACTTGAACAGGGTGTCCTGGGAATCTGCCGCAAGCCTTCACTTATTGGAAAATATGTGATCGTCAAGCCCTTTATTCCTCTGGGATAATGCTTCCCTAATTCTTTTTGGAAAATTCCAGACCTGCCTGCAGTAATAATAGTGGAAGGGGAAGCAGGGCCTGGCAAAGTTTAGGGCAAGGCAAGTACTCATTATCCACATGGCCTATCCACGGAGCTCTTGCCCCCTGCAGGGTTTTGTGCCAAGTCCATCATGTGCTTTCATCCCAAAGCAGCCTTGCTGGGATCTAGGGTCCTATTCTGGTTCAAGGTCGCAAACGGGATTCGGATCCCGATAACCACACCCATGTCCAGGGAACAGCGACCCCTAGGGCTGAGGCGAGGCAACCAGAAGGAGCCGAGTGCGGATAGTCCCTGCCCTGCTTATAGTAAAAAGCCGAGGAGGGGAACCAAAGGTGTCCGCTGTCTGTTTGCGAGTACAGGTTAGGGCGATCACTGGATGGTTGGTGTAGGAGTTTTTCTGCACTTCCTACAACGTAAATCTGCAAAGTCTCAGAAGAGGAAATTGTGGTCCCCATCCCCACTCAAACCCCGTTTATAGACAAAGGAAAGAGAACAGAAGAGGAGGGGATTTGGTCAAGGTCGTAGGGCTAGTCGGCTGCAGGGCGGGGTCAGAATTCCGGGTGTGGCCGCAGGCATCCGCGCATCCACCCTCGCCTCCCGCCCCATCCGGGGCAGAGGGTGCTCCGCTTCGCACACACAAGCTAACTAATGAGTGACGACCATGCAACCATTCAGAGGGGCCTGGGGTCGATCGAGGTCACTATACCGCGTGGCGCCCCGAGACGCTGCAGAGGAGCAACTTGGGGCCGGAGGCTCTAGAGCAGCCGGGATCCTTGTCCCTCGCGGACGCCGGGGACCCCATCTCCGGTCGTGAGGTGACCGAAGAAGGCAGCTGATCCTAGTAGGCGGGCGCTGCATCGGGTACCCAGCTGGATGCAACCTGGACGCGGATTCCCAGTGTCCTGGGCAGACAGCTCCACGTTGTGCAACTTCGGCGCTTGCTCTCTGCGCTCGGCGGGCGGCGCCGGGGCGGGGGGGGGGGGGGGTGGCCGGGGCAAGACGAGGTGTTGGAGGCCCGCGCAGTCTGCGACTTCGGCCGGAGTCGCTCAGAGGTCTGGACTGCAGCCACCGGGCGCTGGAAGCCGGCGCTCACTGGGGCGGCTGTAGCGGCAGGGGCTCCGGTGACTCCAGCTCCAGATAAGTCCGCCGCTTCTCGGGTCGCGTAATCTGACTCCCCATAACTCCGGGTCCCTATCCCACTCCTTCTCAGTTCTTCCTATTGCCTGTTCTCTCTCTCCCCCCCAACCCCCTCCATCCTCTACCCTCAGTACTCAGTTCCAGAAGCTGCTATGCTGCCCCGATTGCTCTCCACTTCCCGTTGATCAATACTACACAGCTCTCATAACCACCAGCCCCCAGTTCCTTCCATCAAGGTTACAGACAGGGTGACCCCTGAGCTACTTGTTCTCAAGTATGGTTCCCAGGTCAGCAGTATCGGCATCACTTGGGAACTTGTTAAAACGCACATTCTCAGGCCCCAATCCAGATCCACGGAAAAATTCTGTGCAGCTCAGCAGGTGATTCTGAGGCGTGCGTGAGAGCCACTGATCTAAACATTTTTGTACAGTATTAAGTAGTTTGTTACTTAACCTACCTCGTGCTGATAGTGGAGGAGGGGCACCCCAGAAGCACCCATCCACCCACGGGAGGACCATCCCCAAGATGCCGTCCAGTAGCTTTTTACTGGCAGACAGAGGCGGTCCGGGTTGATTCTGTACAGATTTGATGATCAATAGCAAGAGGAGGTCCCAGATCCAGGCCAGGAGGCAGGTGAATGACAACTAAGGGTGGGAGAGGCTGCATGGAATTGCCCGAGTTAGGCTCACAGCTCCCACCCTCAAAGCTATAAAAACAGGAAAGTGATCCTCCTTTGTCTCTAGTGAGGACAGTCTCTGGAAGGCTAGGGGCATCAAGAGTTTTGCTCTTTGCTGCAGGGAAGCCACCTAACTGGGCAGCCAACCAAAGGGCAGGACTTTCTGCAGGGGAAGGGAGGGCAGCTCTCCTAAATAACAGCTATGTAGGCTGTCCCCCTGCCAGGCGACCCAGGCAAAGGGGGTCAGTGTGGAAAAGGTCAGAGTTCTGACAGGGAAGTTTTATAGGGTGGTGGAGTCCCCATACAAGTAAGGGACAGGGGGCTACCTCATGAGCCAGAAGAAGCAGGCCAGCAGTGCAGAATAAACAGCCTAGAGCCCAGTTTTTCTTGACTGCATTCCAGGTGGGCTGGGCCCAAAGAGGTAGGACTTTCTCTACACCCTTTAGGGTTAGGTGCCAGGTGTGAGAGCCCTTCTCCCTTTCCTGCCTCCTGGTGGGCTTCAGGTGAGTATGAACACAGCCCTCCCACCCCAAACTGTGACATCAGGTTGAAACTGATATTGTCTGATGGCATTTGGGGTGCCCTAGAACCCTGCCTGCCATGAAGTGATGGCTGATATTTATGCCCTGGCCCCATTCTGATCTCACGGAGAATATCTCACCATAAATTGGCATGCCATGGCAAACAATTAAAAGAGAAAAATAAACCTCAGTGCAATCTCAGGGTGCTTGGAAATGAGGAATTACAAGGTGGTGGCATGAAAAAATTATATAAAAATCTATTTTTACATCACAATAATGTGCTTTTATACGGGTAGTAATTTCTGGATGTGCAATAAAGTGGCTTTTACATCAGGCAAAATCAGAGTTTATAGGCAATCGGTGCTTTTATCTGGGAAAATATAACTCATCCGTCCTCACACCATCCTTTCTGCAGGCAGCAGGTCTCATCTTCCCCAGCACCGTCATTACTGCAGAAATAATTATGCAATTAAAGTGTCAGCCCTCTGGCCCCCCAGGATCTCTGAACCTCATCTCCCAGCTGCTATCATTGGCTCCTTCCAAAGGTGGGACAGGCTGTGGGCCCAGACAGGCAGGCAGAGACCGATGCTATTTCCATTGGCCCAAGGAGGATCCTGGTGAGCTCAGAGAAAATAGGGCCAGCAAAGAGTTCCACCAACACTGAGAGCCTGCTCTACACTGCGAGGAACGTGGGATCTTGTGCCTGACTTCAAGAGCTCACAACCTCTTCATGATACAGCATGGGGATTAAAGCTATGGCAGAGGAAGTCAGGGGGCCAAAGGGACATAAAGGAGCAGCCTGAGTGGGTGGGGTGGGGAGGGAAATGGGTGGCACTGACCTGAAGCCATTTGAGGAGGCGGCACAGGAGAGTTCAAGTTATGAAGATAAATTTGTCCTAGAGGGGAGTCCCCAGCTCAGGTATTGCTTCTGACTGGGGCACTGAGACAGGCTGACAGAGGACTTGGTAGCTGTCCTAGTATGCAGACGGCTAGTGCTGGAACTGTCCTCAAATATCATCCAATCTAGCCCATCATTTTGCGTATTCCTTTAAACATCAGACAATGTATCATCAGCCAGATCCCCTCAGAAACAGGTGACATTCCATTCAACAAAGGAATAAGCACGAAGGGGAGTCAGCAGAAATTATGGAAATCATCAAGAGATGGAGCAGCAGCCCAGAGATGGCAAGACAAAGGAGCTGAAGGGGCGAGGGCGGGGACAGTAAACAGAACAGAACCCTCCATGAGAAGCTGTGTACAGAAGCCAACGGTAGGTGACCTGGCTCACTGTCTCCGAAAAAACTGAGAAAAGAATGCCTAAAGGTCTGTGACATGGTTTGATAAGAGAAGGCACTGGAGGAGCAAATCCCTACTTCACTCTCCTCCTACCACACAGTGTCCTGCTAGTGCCTCTTGATGCCTTCAGTGGCCACCATCAACCAGAAGCCTGAGAGGAGCCACCGGCCAGCTCAGCCAGCAGGCAGACAGTGTGGAGAGCTCATCCCGATGTGCACACCCAAGACCCCCAGCACCACCACAGATCGGGGTTTACTGGGCAGCCTGGTCATTTTAAAGTGGAGTGGCTTATCCTGGATGATGGGCATAGCTATGTAGAGCAAACTTGTAGGTTTTCTCTTCTTACCAGAACCCACTCCCAGTAACAGCTGTGACACTCTGATGTGACGCCATGTTCTGTTTCACAGCCAAGGAGTCTCTCAGACCCAATGGAAAGGAATTCAGGAAGGTAGTGTTGATGGGATATCAACCACAGTGGCCATCCTTGGGGTGGCCATCCTGAGCAAACGGGAGCCATGCCTACCCGTGACCAACATTTCTATTCCTGGCACATGCCCAAAAGGGAACCTTAGGAACCCTCATCAGGGGACAGGAGCGGGGACATCTGTGGCACTATTCCTTGAGATGGAGGGCTCATTCCTGCAAGACTGGATGGGTGAAATGCAATGGAAGCAAACTACAGGTCCTGCCCAGCAAGAGGAAATTGCTGTTCATGTAGAACATGGAAGAGCTCAAAGCAGAGTTGAGTAGAAAGAGTAAGAAAGGGAATGCCATTGAAAATTCTGAACCAAATACTATCAAAACACACACACACACACATTACCATTCTGCAAGCTCCTATGCAAACCAAAACACTTTCAAATGGGTGACTTTGAGAAAAGAGGGAAAGGAAGGGAATGGGTTAAAAGGAAACTGAGAAACCAGCCCGTAAATTAAAAAGAAGAGAGGGTAGATTGAGGAGCCAGAGGTCTGGGCTCAGATCAAGGAAGCTTTACTGTGTGTGACCTTGGGCCGACATGTCACTCTGTTGTTTCACCTTTAAAATAGGAAGACACAGTAATAAACAGACTCTGTGGCATGTTTATGTGACCGAGGCCTGTCTGAGAGCTGTTCCTGGGTGAATTCCACAAAGGTCTTGGGCCACACAAGAGCAGGACAAGGGGCCACCCGGGCTGCATGGAAGTGGTCCACCAGTAGGCGCGGGCGCGCGCGCGTACATTTGGGTGTTGGAGGGACAACACAGTGGGATAAGGTCCAGAGCTTGACAAAGACCCTCAAATCAAAAATAGGTCTCACTGCCTATTGCAGAACTCACAAGCCCTCCTCCCAGCAACCTTGAGACTCCTGATTTTGAGTTGAATTCTCTTTGGTCTGGAAATGTAAAATATACCCCCAGCCATCCATTGTGCGGGCAGCAGCCTTGGCAGTTTCAGTCATTAACTCCCAAGCTGGCTTAAATTTGTTTCTAAGATCAGCTCTCTGTCCCCTGGAAAGCTGAGAAAAGCAAGCCTAAGGGACCAACACAGCCTGCTAGATCTTGATGAGAGAAAGGAGGGAGCAAGGGGGGTGGGCAGGTAGGTGCTGGGATAGAGACCTGGGCTCCTCAGTGAGGACTGCAGTTGGAAAAGGGTCCCAAGTGGAGTCAGGAGCGCCGAAGGCAAATATCTGAGTTTGAAGGGAGCTGTCCAGGGTCCCAAGGTGTCTGCCCACCCCTTTTCTCCTTGCCATTGGGGGCATGTCTGGGCTGCAGCAGCTCAGTGGCTTTCAGACCTGGCGGTCTTCCTGCTTGTCACCTTTCTTATTCCCTGCCCTCTCTGCTCAAATGGCACCTCTTCTGGAGGGCTCTATTTCTTCCATTGAATCCCCTTTCTTCATATTTTCTGGCTGTCCTACAGCAGGGGAGGGGAGAAGGACTTGATGCCAACCTTTACTCCATGCTCAGAGCTCAAACCTTGGCCAAAGTTCTCATCTATACTGGAGCCAGGAAGTAAGCATCCTAGCATAGAAGAGGCTCTATGGCAATTGGCTGCTTCCAGCAGGCCCATGACCTCTGACCTTATGCCCTCTGACCTCACCACCTTCTAACTATCACACTGCAGCTAGGGGAGCATATCCACAAGGATCTGACTATAGTGCATTGAATAGTGTCCTCCAAAAGAAATATCCAAGTCTTGAACCCCCCAGAATGCTGTGAATGTGACCTTGCTCAAAAATAGGGTCTTTGCAAATGTAGTTAAATTAGGACTTATCTTAGTCCATCCAGGCTGCTATAACAAAAAATCGCATAAACTGGATAGCTTATAAACAGTAGAAAGTCATTGCCCACAGTTCTGGAGGTTGAAATTAAAGGTCAAGGTGTGCTAGGTCTGGTGTCTGGAAAGGGTCTCTCTCTGCTTCACAGGTGGCACCTTCCTGCGGTGCCATCACATGGTGGAAGGGGCAAGTGAGCTCTCTGGGGTCCCTTGTAAAGGATCTGCCCTCATGACCGAATCACCTCTCAAAGGCCCCAACTTTTTAACACTGTCATATTTGGGATTAATTTTCAACATATGGATCTCAGAGGGACAAAACCACAATACTTAAGTTAGGAAAGACCTAGGGATGAAATCATCCTGGATTTGGAGTGGGCCCCAAATCCAGTAACTGGTGTTCTTATAAGGGAGAGGAAGGGGAGATGGAGATGGAGACAACCACAGACCAAGAGGTCCTGTGAAGAAGGCAGGCAGAGGCAGGGGTTAGAGTTACAGTGCCACAGCCAAGGAACACCAGGAGCTCCCAGAATCCAGAAGAGGTGAGGAATCCCCATCCCTAAGCTTCCCCCAAAGGGAGCATGGCCCTGCTAATTTCGTACCAAGCCACCTCAGCTTCCTTGGCCATCAAAAACGGAACCAATAGCCACACTAGCCAGGACAGACATGGGGCTGGAAGGCAGGTGCTTTGTCCCAGCCTGAAGCCTTCCACTTACCGCATGGTGTCCTTTCATGGTACCCCCCCCTCCCACCCAGGGCCAGGGGCCATGAAGCACAGAGCGGTGTGAGAGCACAAGACCTCTGGGTGGACACCTACTCCTGTCCCCTGGTTGCATCTTGCCAAGTGTCACGCTGCAGTGAGGGCAGCACCAAGGCCTCTGGCCCTGCCCAGGGGAATTCATGCTCCATCAAAAATAACAGACACAGGGGCTGGGGTTGTGGCTCAGAGGTAGGGCACTTGCCTTGCATGTGTGAGGCACTGGGTTCCATCCTCAGCACCACATAAAAAATAAAATAAAGACATTGTGTCCACCTATAACTAAAAAATAAATATTAAAAAAAAAAAAACAAACAGACACATAACAACCTGCTCAGGGCCTGCTGCTGCAGTGGGCAGCTGCTGAGGTAGCTGCCTGGAAAATGAACGAATTCCCAGCCCTGGTGGGGAGAAATAACAGCATCAGCAAGAGCAGGAGCCGCCTCCTGCTCTGCAAAGCCCCAGCCAATAAGCAGGTTAAAAATAAGCAGCCTCGCCCACTGCAGTGCCCTCCTCCCCCTGACCAGCTGGCCATGTGGCTTCTCATCCTCTGGGTGGGCTTCATGTCCAGGCAGGTGTCTGTCTGCTCTGCCACCTTGCCTCAGGCCTGGCTGGGGTGGCTGGAGTGGGAGGAGCAGGGCTGTAGGATGAGAGAAGGGAAAGGTCATGAGGTCCCTGATTCCTCAGGGCTCCCTGGGGGCCAGCTTGGTCACGCAGCCCCAGGCTGCTTCCTGTCAGCACTGAGCATCAACTGTCAGCAGTAAAGGACACCAGCACTCGTATTGGAGCTGAGCACCATGGCCTCTGTCTGCACTTGGTGGGGACGTGTGCAGACCTCACCCTGACTGGCTGTCTTTGGGCCCAGTCATTGATCTGCAGAGAGCAGACGCCAGCATGGGCCCTGAGCTGTGGGCTCTACCAATGAATGTTTTTGCGAGGAATTGGTACGTGAGGTGCTGTGGTTTGAATGTAGTTTGTCTTCCTAACTCATGAAGGAGTCTAATCCCCAAAGTCTTATATTAATGGTATTAGAGAGTAGAAACTTAATCTGACTACAGAGTTTAGAAATGAGACCTTTGGGAAGAGATTACATTAGGTCATTAGGGTAGAGCCCCTGTGATTGAAACCTGGCGGCTTTATAACAGAGATACACATGATGTTTCTACCATGATCTGATACAGCCCCGGGGGGCCCTCTCCAGAACCTGTTCCCACTGTTTGGACCTGGTACCTCCGCAACCATAAGCCAAAATAAACTTCTTTTCTTTATAAAGAAAAGCCTGTCTCAGGTATTTCCTTATAATAATAAAAAGCTGACTAATTATGAATTCTGCAACTCTGTAGAACATCCACCTGGGGGTAAGGATTGAAACATGGATTTATCTCAATTCTGCTGCTATTGATGAAAAAAAAAACATTTCAATAATGCCACCTTTATAATAGAATCATATTGAATTTCAGCCTCATGGAAATATTACTTATATTGCTTTTTGGTGACACACTGCATAAACTCTCTGGCAAGAAGCTGGGGAGGGGGTGGCTTCTGTCCCCTCCCACCCTGGGATTATGCACACACAACTCCCACCACCTGGGTCCACCTGGCCCTGGGTTTGCAACATCTCTTACCTGGAGAATCACAGAGCATTTCCCAAGCTTTGATCCCTTGTCTCCCCACCTTTCAGAGCCAGTCTGTCCACTCTACAGATTGAAAAAGGTCAAGGGCTTGTCAGAGTGCCTGGCCTGGCCCTTTCTCCTCTGACCGGCCTACTGCTTCCCCCATGTTTGCCCATGCATCCTGTTCCTCAGCAAGCGAAACCACCTGCCTCCCCTAAACATCCCTTGTCTCTTCATACTCCTTCCTGCACCTTGGCTAAAAGGCAGCTCCCACTTTCTAGAAGACCTCATTCCAACTTTGTTGTCTCTTGAAATCCTACTATTTTTTCAAAACCCAGCTTGCATATTACTCTCTGTCCCCAATTCACCCCAAGAAAAAAATTGCTTATTCCCTCTCTGTGTGTTATCCCCAAGCACTTGGAACACCTCCTGTCACAGAACATGCATTTCTCACTACGATCAGTTTCTTGGGTTTCTTCCCTGCTGGGTAGCTTATCCCAGAGGTCTCACTGAGATCAGAGCCTGGCACATAATAGGTGTGTAATAACTGCAGCTTAACTGCGGTTGACCTACAGACCCATAATATAAATGCATTTTGTGCAAGCCACTGAGAATTTTGAAGGTGGTTGGTTATGCATGATTGTGCTGAAAGCCGGCCGAGACACGTGGATCCAGGACCCTGGGGCACAATGGGGCTGAGCGTACAGTATTGCTGCAAAGCTCTTCCACCCGCGTGGTGAGCTGGTGTTAGGCACCGGGTAAGGTTGCACTAATGTGGTGCTAAGACCACCCACGTTCAAGCCCTGCTCTGCCACTTGCTGCGATGCGCGTGTCTCTGGGCGAGTTACTCAGTGACTCATTTTCCTCATCTACAAAATAGGGATGATGACACAGGATCCATCTCACAGGGCTGCTGTGAGAAACAAGGGAGGGGGATGCTGGGCCTGGTGCCTGGCGCTCAGGGAGGGCTCCATGCTTGTTTGCGCTCAGTGATCCAACAGGACCAGAAAGGATTATCTACCATCCGTGCTGCCCCCTGGTCCAGCCTGTGTGCTGCTCTGCCCGGTTCCATGCAGTGTGCTCTGGCATGTCTGTGGACGGGTGCTCACAGCGAGGGGGGAGTCTTCCTCTGATCTCTCCCACCTTCTTCTCTAGCTCTGACATTTTGTGAGGGGTTGGCGGTTGCCATGTCCTGTCTTCCCCCAGAAGAACTGAGCGTGGCTCCAGCTGTTCTCCACAGAGCACAGAGAGAAAGTCCCTTCTCAGAGAGGAAAGTTTGACAAAAGCAAGGCATGGGGTGGTCGGGATGGTGACAACTTCATGTTCCTGGCTCCTGTGAGTCCGGTAGACCCATTTCCAGGAGCACCAGCTTCCAGAGATGGACAGGAGTCTGGAGGTATCCATGGTCCTCTCTGTGTTGGTGACAGCAGCAGCAGCAGGAAGCAGAGACTGTGGGTATTCAGAAACAGGGTGGCATCAACCCTCACTTCTGGAAGCTTCCATGACAGCTGGGGTGACCAGAGGAACTTAGGAAATAGTTGAGCAAGTTGTGTACCGACAGAGCACACAACAGCTTTGAGTTGTGCCTGGCACAATTGCTGCCCGGCAATTTATCCCACAAGGAAGGATGCCAGAATCTTCAGGGGAACACTGGCAGAGCCCAGAAAGGTGGCAAGGGCCTCGTGTGGAAAGCTGCAATTGTCTCATTTCCATCAGGGGCTGAAATGGTCCCCAGCAGAGAGATCCCCTCCTGGGCTGCCATTTCCCAGGGTTCCCAGAAGGAAGGGAGCTCAATGGACCCCTGTGGACATCTGCAGTCTCCAGGACCTGGCGCTAGCATGAGTGGGTAGGTTAGCGGCTCCCTGGCCTCCTGACCCTGCGGCAGCTGCAGGATCAAAGAGAGAGAATCTGGCTGGAAGAATGTTGGGCAGGAGGGTTGGAGCATGGAACTGAACCCACCTAACTGGTTGGCCTGGTTCAGGCCACTGTCCCTCGTGGCACACCTCTTCCCCAGCTGGCAGGTGAGCAGCCGTGGTCCTCCTTCCCCAGCAATAGAGTAGGGAAAGAGGAAAGCTCACATAGAAAGTGCAGTGGAGAGTTATAAAGAATTCCAGGCACCCCGCCTCCAGGGGGAAGTAGACACCCCGCTGGTCTCTGCTCCCCACTCCATGGCAGCACAAAGGCCAGCATAATAAAAATAGCAAACACAGCATTCACTGTGTCCAGTCCCCTCTTAAGTGTGCCTCTTAAGTGTACTTCACCCTGTGAAGCATGTTCCACTACACTCGTTTTGTAAACTTCATGTATCTGAAGCACAGACAGGTTGAGCATCTTGTACAAGGTCACACAGCTGGTGAGTGTGAGGCCCTAGTTGGACCTGGCAGTCTAGCTCCAAGGCCATGTCTATAGCTGTTTTGTAAGCTGCCTCTGCTCCTTGGAGGACTATCTGAACATCCTTTATCCCAAGTCCTGGTAAGCAGAAGGTTGGAGATGGGGTGAGGCCCAGGCAAGCTAAATGGACTGAAACCTTCCGATGCACACAGAACTGAGTGAGAGAGAGACCGGGAGCCGCAGCTAGAAGCTAAAGTGAGAGAAAATGCTCCTTTTAAAATGATTTTGAAGGGAAAGAGTGAGAAGGACCCTAGAGAGACAGATGGGTAGGAAGCAGCAAACGGGCTCCGTGCAGGCCCGGCACCCCCCTGAGGCCTCAGCTCTCCTCGGCTCACTCAGCCTGCTCTTGGTGCTCACCCACCAAGGCGCGCTGCCAGACTAGAGGAGAGGCACGCAACAGGCTTGTGGCACCAGAGAAGGGTCAATAAGGGCTACCTCCTCATAGCAAGAGGCACCGGAGTGGTGGGGCTGGCTGTCCAGGCCTGAGGTGTGGGGTTTCAGCTAACTGTCCCCTGTCCACAACTGGTTCCCCAACAGATGCCTCCTGTCAGGACCTATAGTTATAAGCCACCTGGGCAGAAATGTTCCTTCCAGGGTGGGCAGCTCAAACCAGGGAGGCGGGAGCAGCTGTCTCTACCCAGCATGGCCTCCCACCTCCTCCCTGTGGGCTCCTGAGAGCAGCCCAGGAAGCCAAGGATGAGAGTGCTTTCTTCCTCCTGCCTGCAGTGCAAGGGCTGCCAGAGGCAGCCTGGGCTGGGCAGGAGGGACGGAGCAGACCTCTGACTCCCGACCTCACCTTGTCCTGGGGTAGTCTGGCATCATCTGAGGCTCATTTACTCCTGCATTGTTGCTGCCTGTGGCTTCTGCACAGTGTGGCGGCCTCAGAGCATGGTGCCCAACTGCTTGCAGGTGACTGAGGCCTTCTAGAGGGAGAACTGTTGCCGGCCAGAGAGACGGAAGCCATGTGGCCTGGGAAGTCACATAGCATCACTTCCACTGTCCACGCCCAGCGCCACCTTCCAGCCTTGCAAGCTGCAAAGGTCTGCCCAGGTTCCAGGAAGTGGACATCCACTCCCTCATGCCGTTCAAGGTCACACTGTAAGGAGAGCATATGGGATGGGAGAGATTATCACGACCATTCTTGAAAAGTGCAGCCGGCCACATCGGACCATGTCCCCAAGATGAGGTGAGTGTTCACATCTAAATTATCATGACATGAGTCCCCAGAAGGCCCTCCCCCAGCACATCCATGTACCCCAAGAACATGCCCTGTCGCATTGTCATGTGAAAAATTACCTTGATGTCCCAGAGGTCACACATAGGACAGGAAGGCTCACAGACCTCATGGAAATTCTCACTTTATATGACTTATGAAATCCATTAAAACACACAGAAAAAAGCAAGAGGAAAGAGATGGACAAGTTAATCCATAGGCAGGGTGTCCACAGGATGGGGCATCATGCTCCTGTTCTATTAGCCCCATCAGTGTGAGGTGACAAGGAACAGAGGGTGCACACGGGGCTCAGCAGACAGAGGCAGCTGGGGCCAACACCCACTTGCTTGGTCGGAGGGCTGCAGGGTGGTCCTAGCTCTCTGCGCAGTCTGATGAGTAGCTTTTTAAAAGATTCAGACCCACTTAAGGCTTTATTTAATTACCAAAGAAAGGCATTTTCTTTCCACAGTAAAAATTAATAGAAGTGTGTCTGAGATGTTTTAAATAAAGAATTGACTAATTTTCATGGGCATAGGATGCGTGGGGCTAGAATGAGTGTCACCAGTGGGTGGCTGATTTAAGAAGTCATGAATATTTAGTGTATTTGGAGTCTCGAGTATATTTAGTGTACCATGGATATTTGACACCTTGCTGTTTTCCTATCCTTCCTATCTATCCATATATTATTTGTTCCATTCTTTTTAAAATCTCCATTCAATGTACATATATTTCATGTACTTTGTTTATCATGTTTCCCAAGCTATTTGCTTCTGTAAGTTTCTCTCTCTCAATATAAATACGTGTGTGTATATTTGAATGAGTTTCTCTCTTTTTTTCTCTCTTTCTCTCTCTCTCTCTATCTCTCTCTCTCTCTTTTTTTTTTTTTGGTACCAGGGATTGAACCCAGGGGTGCTAAATCACTGAGCCACATTCCCAGTCCTTTTTTGTATTTATTTGGGGACATTTGCAATTAGCTTTGAACCTGCCATCCTCCTGCCTCAGCCTCCTGAGACACTGAGATTACAGTGTGCACCATGATGCCCAGCCTGAGTTAGTCTCTTATACAATTATTTCCCCAACAATTTTGTCATTAGGACAACAGTCACTTTCACCCAGACAACGAGACATGTCAATACAAACGTTGAAGTAGTTCCTTAAATATCAGCATGACTTACACACATACACTCTGGAAAAGGCCCCTCCGGTATCTGGCTTGTACTTCATCTCTGACCTATTGTTGCCTCTCCTTCCAGTCTCCACTCATCTGAACACCCAGGCCTCTGTTGGTGACCATGACTGATGCCCTCTCTCCAGCTACAGACAGGGGCCACTCCTCTCCCTTTGGCTATCCTCTCAAACTTGGGACAGGCTTTCCAGCTACCATTAGAAGTGACTATCCTTGGTGTGCACAGGCCCTAATTTGCTCTGAGTGGGCTAGTTTCCTGATGAGCACAGCTGGCCTCTACTGGGTAGAGAATAGCTCACTGCCACCCTGTGAATGTTCGAGGCAGAGTCAAGCCTGGCTCAGCCAAGTCTTCCCCATTCCCATATCTGAGCCCACCTCATTTCCTATGGGGTGAGTCATGCCTTTTAAAGGAAACTTCAGAAGGGTGTGGTTGGCCTCCTCTCCTGGCAACAGTATCACAACAGTGTGGCAATGTCCTTCCAGAGCCTGACTTATGCAGTTAAGTTTTGAGCCAGCAACCATCTATCCTGTTCTTTCTTCCAGTGGAGTGAGAATATTGGGCCTGCCAACCTTCTTCAATTATATTATAATTTCTTTTCCTTATGTCCTATGAGCAAATGCTTCCATGTAATCTAGTCATGCAACATTCATGACCTGCTCTGTGCCAGGAATTATTCTAGGCACTGTTGATTTAGCAGCAAACAAAGCAGATAAAAACTCCTGCCATTACGTTCTAGAGAGAGAATGCTATAAACTACACAAAACTCAAATGTTGAAATCTTGGGTACAATATCTTTATTTTATTTATTTATTTTCATGTGGTGCTGAGGATTGAACCCAGGACCTTGCACGTACTAGGCGAGTGCTCTACTGCTGAGCCACAACCCCAGTCCTCATATGTTGAAATCTAATCCCCAAAGTGATGATATTTGGAGGTGCATTTGGGGGTGATTAGGTCATGAGGGTGGAGCCCCGATGCAGGTGATCTGTGCCCTTACAAGAGCTCAGAGAGCTAACTCGCTCCCGTTCCACCATGTTGGGAAGCCAGCAATCTCTAACCAGAAGGCAGCTTTGCCAGAACCTGACCATGAGGGACCCTGATCTCAGACTTCCAGCCTCCTGAACTGTGAAAAATGAATTTTTGTTGTTTATAAGCCAGTCACTTTATGGTATTTTGCCTGAATTGACTACGATAGGGAGACATACAAGATACCACATAAATACATAATACACTATACAGATGAGCATTCTTGATTCAGAAATTAACATCTAAAGTGCTCCAAAATCCAAAACTGTTTGAGCTCAATATGATGCCACTAGTCTGACGGTTCAATGTGTACAAACTTTATGAACCAAGTTATTAAAGATATCAAATAAAATTACCTTTAGGCTATGTTCATAAGGAATACATGAAGCATAAATGAATTTTTTGTTTAGACTTGGGTTCCATACCCACCATTTCTCACTATATATATGCAAATATTCCAAAACATGGAAAAGTCTGAAATCTGAAACATTTCTGGCCTCAAGCACTTTGGATAAGGAATATTCAACATGTGTTAGAAGATGCCAAGGGCCATGATAAGGTGTTACTAAACCAGGGAAAGGGATGGGGCCTGGATATTGGAAGTTTGAGCTGCAATTTTGGATAGGTGATCAGGGAAAGCCTTACTAAGAAGGGGACATAAAGCAAAATATTGATGTTCAGGAGCAAACCAGAGACATGGATATATGTGGAAGGGGGCTCTGGTCAGAGGTGGTAGCCAGTGCAAAGGCCCTGAGTCTGTGGAAAAACCCAAAGATAACTTCTGGGTTTTATATTTTTAAAAAGTTCTCTACCTCTGCAAGGGCAGGTTCTTGCAAAGATGAGCATGGGGCAGGGTTGGTGTGTGGGGGGGATCCCAGGCTCCTAGTGTAGGTCAGGCATCCATGTTTGGGTTGGGTTTTCGGATCAGCAGGTGCCACCCTACCCTGGACCTTCACCCAGGAGCAGTCAAATGACTCCCCAAAGGGTTTCACTTCACAAGAAAGAGAAAGGTGCCCCCCAAAGACAAATCCAAGTTTCTACCCTTTCAAAAAAGTTGCTTTTAATCCAAAAAGAACCGTCTTTCCAACATTCCCACATTTTAAGCCCAATCTTTCTTGGATGATTTCTCTGTGCTTTCTTAGTTTTTTAGAGGCCTATACCTTTCAGCTAAGATTATTACTTTATTTTGCAATTTGGGAACTGAAGTTCAAAGAGGGCAATTCCCATGCTCAAGTACACACAGCCAGTTGGTAATGAATGGAGCTGATGTGCAGGTTCACGATGACCCCTCTAGGGTCCCCTTCTGATTGGGATGCCACTTCCAGAACCATTGCTTGGAATCCAGGTGGACCATCTGAAGGGTTCAGTTCCAGCAGCCTGACTGGCTGTGAAAGGATCCTCAAGCCCAGGCATCATGGCCCTTGGGATTCTGTTGGGCTCAGGGCCGGGCATGCCCTCCACACGGCAGTAGGCAGGATTTCACCATTTCCCATGTCCTGCTTCCTCAGGCTCTTTGCAATTGGAGGCTCAGATCCTTGGCCAAACCACTTGGCCTCAGAGCTTCAGGGTGCTGTTCTGAGAGACGGGAGTGATGCTGGTCCCCATGGGTGTTGAAGGGTGCAGGAGGTAGGGAGCCCTGGCACAAGCAGATCTCAGTGAATTGCTGGGGTTACTGTTTTCACCTGGGGTAGGTGGAAGGGACTCTGGGTCTACCAGAGGTGACAGTCCCCATCCACCCCTCCGCCCGACCTTGGGAGTGCTAAAGCGACACACAGGGGCATGGCAGGGCTCCTGAGGGTGGCGGCTGGCTCCTCTAGGCTCCCTGACCATTTTCTCTCTCTCCTTCCTTCACATGCTGCAATAATTTAACAACCTCCGGAACGAGAAAAGATAGCTGGGAGAGCAAATGTGGAATAGCTTAAATTAAAATATAATTGAAATAAATTAAATTAAACGGGCAACTTTCCGGAGCTCATCTCTCAGGCCAAATTATTGTGGAGCATTTCTAGCTGCAGAGAGGGCCCTACGGTGGGTTCTGGCGCTTCCTGGTGGCTCCCCCAGAGGCCAGCGGAGGAGGTGACCCTCAGTTCCCTGCCCACCTTCCCCTCTCCTAAAGCGGCTGTCTCCAGCAACTCTTCCTAACTGGGGGAGGTCCTGGGGGAGCACAGGCAGCCAGAGGCTCAACGTGGCCGAGCCCACCTCTGCTTCCTTCCTGCTTCCATCCTGACATCCCCCATGCGGTGACACTTGAGTCCCAGATAGATAATCCCCAGCTCCATGTCCCTCCACTTGAGGTGGTCCATTTCTGATTGGCAGCAGTGGGTCTTGGAGCATCCACTAGGGTCACAGTAATTTTGCTCCCTTGGGTTTCTAAGGCTAAAATTAGAGTGGGAAATGGATCCCAGCCACCCTGCAAGACCCAGGTCCTCACAGCAGCCCATCACTCCTAGGGCACCCTGTACTCCTCAGGTCAAAGCAAACCAGACCTCAGGCAAGGCAGGGGGTTTACTGGCTTGTGATTCTTTCAGCTTTCCATGAAATTCCCTCCTGGTCCAAGGTGGAAGAAAATGTGCCGCAAGCACAGAATTTCTTCCAGTCCTAGTTTTGAGTCAAACGCTCATGTGCATTCTGCCATTCCGCTCCAGAACACACTCCTGTTTATTTTATTGTGTAATGTTTTACAATCTTTACCAAGGAGTGAAACTGACAGCCCTGCAGGCTGTGCTCCTTACCCTGGATCTTCCAGGAGCCCTTGGCACAGGCTGAGCGGTCCCTGCCTAAGAACCAGCCTCGTGGCCGTCTGCTCCTCCACCTCCAGCCACCCGAGGCAAAGTCCTAGAAGGCGGGGAAAATCCCCATGTCACAACACCAGGGATGAACCTTGAGGACCCTATGCTAAGTGACGTAAGGCAGTTACAAAAGAGCAAATACTGTGTGATTCCATTTATACAAGGGACTCACACAAGACACATTCAGAGTTACAAAATGGTGGTGGCCAAGGGCCCCATGGTTAAGGAAATGGGGAGTTAGTGTTTTCTGGGGAGACAGTTTCAGTTTTGCAAGAGGAAGAAGTCACAGAGATGGGTGGTGGGAACAGTTGCACAATAACAGGGATATCCTAACGCCCACGGACCGTACACTTAAAAATGGTTATGAGGGTAACTTTTTCATCATATATGTTATACCATCATTTTAAAAACCAAGAACAAACATGAGAGCATGCAGGACAGATGGCCTGGCTTGGTTCATTGCTGGTCAGGAGTAGGGGCAGGGGCTGACCCTCCTTTCCTTGAGGAAGACTCTGGCCCTGCTCCCCAGAGAGGTGACAGCAGAAGGCGTAGATACAGTCCTCCGACCACCTGGGTCATCTCCACCATCAGGACTGGAAGGACTCCTGGAAAACAACCAATCCAATGTCTGAATCTCACAGGGCAGGAAACCCAGGCCAGAGGAGGGAGGAGCCACCTCAATAGGCCACACAGCTGATGCGTGATCCTGATGGCCAGGACCCAACTCTGTTTTGGAGATCCAGCAAGGCGACTATCAAGGTCCGGAGTAGGTCAGGCAGAGCCTTCCTCCCAGCACTAGCCCCCACCCCACTTCAACCCCTCTTCTGCAGGGTCGCCAGAAACCGTGGCCTCCCCAGGCTGGAAGGAGGCTGATTAATTAATTAATCCTCGTTAAGGGCTTAGGCAGAGGCTAATGGGCAATAGTCATTCTCATTATTATTTTTAATCAGACTTTGCAATTTTATAGCTCCCATCACCCAAGGCTACCCAGTGTCTGGATGTTAATTAAGCCTGCAAGGGTTGGGCTTCAAGAGGGAGGGGGAAGCGTGGGAGGGGCTACAGGGAGACCAGGGGTCCTGACTTCTCTCAGATCCCCACAATGGAGGGAGATGTGAAAGGGTAGGGTGGGGGCTGCCCAGCCTCTGCTGAGATCTAAGCAAGCCCACAAGGGAATCAGGGACAGACAGGAATAGGGACTGCCACAGGGTCCCAGCTTCAGTCTTTGACATTGTTTTGTTTTTGAAATGAAGCCTTGTGGCTATGTTGTCCAAACTGGACACAAACTCCTGGGCTCAAGGGATCCTCCCACCCCAGCCCACCTAGTAGCTGGGACCACAGGTGTGCCGTCGTACCCTGCTCTAGACTTGGTCTGTTTATCAGGGACAGGATTCCTGCTCTCTGTTTATCTCACAGAGAGAATTTGGAAATCATGGGAGCCTGGGGATGGGCCTCCGAGGGTAGCTCTGTGTTCCTGTTTGATGGCAGCATCCATGAGAGATGGGATATACATGGTGACAGGAAATAAGCAAATGCAGTGAAAGGTTATGGGGTTTGGGGTTCTCATTGGTGGAAAAAGCAGTTACAAATGCGAAAAAGAGAAAATTAGAAAGAAATCTATGATGTTGGACTGGAACTGGACACATCGGTATGAATTAATGGCTATGTATGCACACATAGAGATGGATAGACTGGTGATGGATAGATACATGTAGATGAACATTTGTGGGGAGAGATATTCCCACTCTGTCCACCAAGAGGGCCTGGGAGCATCACCACCCAGTATAGCAAAGAGCACAACAGGGGCTCAGGTCTTGGTCTCTAAAACTATCATCCCCCTAAAAGGAACTACAGTTCTCGGAGAAATGACTGATTCTAACTTGGAAATAAGTATTTGACAACATAAACGTATACTAGAAAATAAGTAATTGTTCAGGGACATAGAAATCCAGCTTGAATGGGCTCTTACTGGCCAAATGTGGGAATATTTGGTTATCAAATTAAATAAGTGACAGATTGTAATTTGGTAAATAAAATAGGAATCGATGAGCCTATGCTGAGAGACAGAAAGAAGATGGCAAACTTTTTCTTATAATGGAACACCAATAATAAATACAGAAAGAATGATGAAACCAGAAATTTGGCAACCCTTACAGTAATAATTAACTCAGCTAAGAAACACCAATAGCTATTGAGGCGAGTGAGTGGAAGATGAAGGGTAACAGGATATTATAGAGTTTCAAACTACTTATTGATTTCCAAGGGGAGAAGCCTGGCCGTCATCACCTCAATCAACTAATCAAGATTAACATCATCAGTGTGAGATAAATTGAAATCATGTACCACCTGCCAGGGCTCCAGGAGAAGCAAGCAGTAGCTCTTCTGTGGAACACCTGCCAAAGATGCAGGACCCAAATCGAATCATGAGAAGACATCTAATCTGAATAGAGTTAGTCTCCACCAATAACTGGACTGAAATCTCCAAGTGCCAAGGTGCTGTAGTCAGGAAAGATAGAAGAACCGGTCTGGACTAAAAGGGATTCGATTATGAAATGAAGTGAAACATTATGATCTCAGATTGGATCCTTTCAATAGAAAGGACATGGTTGAAACAATTAGTGAAATCTGAACAGAGTGTGCAAATTGATTGATAGTGATATACCAATGTTAATTTCCTCATTTTGCTGGTGTATTGAGGAGAATGTCTTATTTGTAGAAAATGTGCACTGAAATACTCTTGGATGATGGGGCATTGTATTAGCAACTTAAAGAGCTCAAGAAAGGGAAGGTTTTTTTTTTGTTTTTTTTTTTTTTAACTGTGTTTGCACCTTTTATCTAAATTTGAAATATTTTAGAACCAAAAGAAAAGAAGATAACAAATATAAAAAAAGTACATGAAGGTAAGGAAACCGACAAATTCAGAAAGTGAACCATCAAATGGAACAACTGACTTGATTTTTTTCAGCATCAATAAGAAAAAAAAAAAAAGGGCAGGGATGGGTGGTGGGTTAATCCAAAGAGATTTAAGAGTAAAAGTTTCAGATTAACAAACTAGTATGGATCCTGACTCCGACATATCAGCCCTGAAAGGACATTGCTGGAGTTTGAATGTTGACTTTCCCCCAAGGTCATGTGTTAAAGGCTTGGGCCTCTGAATGGTGCTGTTGGGAGGTGCTGTGGATCTCTTAGGAGCTGGGGCCTTATTAGAAGTCCTTAGGTCACTGGGGGCATCCCTTTAAAAGGGATTGTGGGACCCCATCTTTCAGTGTCTTTGCTTTCTGACTGGGGATGAAGCTCTGTGCTCTGACTTGTGCCCTCTGCCATCCAGAACCCTTACCAGACACCCAAATCAATGAGTCTGCCTGATCTTGGACTGGAAGCTACAGAACCATGAGCTAAATAAATCTTTTCTCTTCCTAAGTTAATTGCCTCAAGTATTTCAATATAGTAGCTGAAGCTGATTAATGCAGATGTTTTAAAGACAATCAGAGAAATCTAAAAATGAATTGAGCATTAGATATTACCAAGTAATACATGCTAAGAACTAAGAGTATAAGTGTTGACAAGCCATTGTAATTATGTAAGAAAACGTGCATCTTGTCATATGCATATTGAAGTAGGTGGGAGTGAAATGACTTGAGGTCTGGGATCGGCTTTCTAATATTTCAGAAAAACAGGAGCTAGACAAACCATCTAGAGAAAGACCTTTGAGAGTTATTGAATCTGGGCGATGGGTGTTGCATTAGTCATCTCAGGCTGTCATTACAAAATAACCACAGACTTGGTGGCTTAAACAAGAGGAATTTATTTTCTTGAAATTGCAGAGGATAAAATTCTAGGATGGAGGCGTGGGCAGGGTTGGTTTCCCCTGAGGTCTGTTTACATCCTTGCAGACTGCCACCCCCTCCCTTTGACCTCACATTGTCACCTCTCAATCTGTATTGTGTCCTAATTGCCTCTTCAAGAACATCAATCATGTTGGCCCACCCAAATGACTTCATTTTACCTTAATTACCTCTTCAAAAGCCCTATATCTAAATACTGTCATATTTGGAGATACTGGGGTTTAGGACTTCAACATACGAATTTGGAGGGAACACAGTTTAATCTATAACAAGTATATGGGGGTTTATTATATTATTCTCTCACTTTGATGACTGCTTAAGTTTTTATAATAAAAGTCTTTCATAATAAAAAATAAATGCAGAGAGAGTCGTTGGAGGTAACCACTGTAGCTGGGCCTTTTGAGGATTTCACTGTATAAGCCATCAAAGAAATGGGATCACGCCTAGAGATGAGATATGGGGTCAAGTGGGTTTTTGCTTTCTTTTAAAATGGCTTTTATGGCATATTTGCATGCTAATAGGAAGGATCCAACACAGTAAAAGATGTATGTTCAATAAAGGAGAGAGAGGGTATAACTGCAGACGGAAGTCTTTGAGTTGGCAAGAAAGGATGGTATATAGATGCAAATAGAGGTGGTGCTGTCTGTGGAAACTTAAAGGGAGATTTCAGGGGCAGCTGCTGCCAGCGGCCTGGTGGATGTTGCTGTGGGGGTGTGGACATCCTTTTCGAGTGATTATGTTCCTCGAGGAGATGAGAAGCCAGGGCATCAGTCAGCTAAGAGTGCGGAAGTGTTGGAGATTTTAGGAGAAGTGAGAAGGTGTGAATCGCTCAGTTAAAAGAGTGCAGAGTGAATTACCAGGGAAACTTAGAAGCCATTCTAGGAATCAGTAAGTCCCCTTTTGATGCATGTCCAATTGCTCCAGTGCCATTTGTTAAAAATGCCATATTTCTTCCATAGAATTGCTTTTGCATTTTTGTGAAAAATGGGTCTGGCAACTTTGTGTTGGTTTATTTTGAGTTTTCTCTTCCGTTCCACGGATCTGTCTCTCCCTTTAGCTCTACACAGAATTTTGATGATTGTAAGTTATACGCTAAGACCTAATCAGGTAGGGTGAGTCCTCAGAATCTATTCTTCTTGATTAAGATGCCTTTCCACATAAACTTTAGAATAAGATTATTCATTTCTGCAAAAACAGCTTGCTGGACTTTTGGTAGGAATTGCATCAAACCCACATAGATAAATTTGGGGACAACTGGCATCTTCACTCTCTTGAGTCTTTCAATCCATGAATACAATGCATGTCCCCAAGTATATAAGTCTTCTTTGGTTTCTTCCATCATTTCCTCACATTCAATATTACTTTATTTCTTACTATAAATCGGTGAAGACCTTGAACAAATTTGACCAAGAAAATTATCTTGGTCTGGCCCAGACAGAGATTGTTCTAGAGTCATTCATTTTCTGCTGCTACTCTTCTGTGTGCTCTGTTATTTTATTCTAGAATGGTCTTTCCTGTATCCAGGAGCTTGGGTGATGAGTTGCTCAAGGTTTGCTACAAAGTCTTTGCCACTTGGATTGCCATGGAGACTCCCCCACCCCCTGCTTCCTGTGACCTCTGCCATTTCTGCTATTACTTATTCTGCTAATTCTTGGAAGGAGTAGCTACTTTCTATTTGTTGATCCTACAGCTTTCTAATGTTCTCTAATGCGAGTGTGCAATTCAGTGGCCCTTAGTACATTCATAATGTTGTGTGGCCATCACCTTGATCAAGTTTCGGAATTTCATATTCCCCAAAAGCAAATTCCAAACCCATCAATTCCTCACTCCCATTTCCACTTTCCCCAGAACCTGGAAGCCACTAATATTTTTTCTGTCTCTGTGGAGTTGACTTTTTTAGACATTTCATATAAACGAAATAATATATGTGACCTTTGGTTTTCAAGGCTTATCTATGTTTTAGCATGTATCAGTACTTCATTTCTTTTAATGGCTAAATAATATAATATTATGTGGCTATTCCACATACAATCTATTCATTTATCAGTTGATGGGCCTTTGGGTTGTTTCCACATATTGGCTGTTATAAATAACACTGCTATAAATCTTTATGTGCCTATTTCTATGTGGACACATGTTCTCAGTTCTGGTGGGTGTATATCTAGGAGTTGAAGTCCTAGGTCATAATTCTGTGTTTAACTTGTTGAGGAATTGCCAAAGTATTTTCCATAGCAACTGCACCATTTCACATTCCCACCAGCAATGTGTAGGATTCTAAGTTCTCCACATCCTCACCAACACTTGTTATTTTCATTTTTAGAAATTACTATTATTATGGACAGTGTAGTGGGTCTGAAGTGGAATGTCACTGTGGTTTTGATTTGTACTTCCCTAATAGCTAATGATGGGGAATGTCTTTTCATGGGCTTTTAGACATTTGTGTATCTTCCTTTTTTGGCGGGGGCGGGTGGGGGGCAGGGGATACCGAGATTGAACTCAGGGACACTCAACCACTGAGCCTCATCCTGAGCCCCATTTGTATTTTATTTAGAGACAAGGTCTCACTGAGGTGCCTAGCGCCTCACCCTTGCTAAGGCTGGCTTTGTACTCACGATCCTCCTGTCTCAGCCTCCTGAGCTGCTGGGATTACAGTCTGTGCCACCACGCATGGCTGTACATCTTCTTTATAGAAATGTCTTTCAAAGTCCTTTGCCCATGTTTAACTGGATTGATTCTTGTTTTGTTGTTAAGGAAGCATTGTAAGAGTTCTTTATATATTCTAGATATTAGATCTTTATCAGATATATGATTTGTGAGCATTTTCTCCTAATCCATGGGTTCTTTTCACTCTCTTGTTAAAGTTCTTTGATGCACAAAATCTTTTAATTTTGATGAAGTCCAGTTTATCTATTTTTGTCATTGTTGTTGCTTGTAACTTTGCTTTCATATCTAGGAAACCATTGCCAAATTCATGAGGGTTTTCCCTTGTTTTCATCTGGTGTTGTATATTTCTAACTCTTAGATTTAGGCCTTTGATCCACATGGAGTTATTTTTTCCCCTGTATTGCAATCGTCATTGTGCTTTATTTCTTTCATGGTCAACTACCAGATTTGTTTATCTTTAGATTTCTTTTGAAATGGGTATCAGTTGCTAAATTTATCTTGAGTACAGAGAAAGAAAAGTTCCTTTGTAGTATGAAAAGCATGAATCTAATTTTTTACTTCCATTATGTTTTTAAAGGCTATTTAAATAATTTTTTTTTTCAGTTTATTCAGCCAAAGAAAAAAATGCAATTTTAAGCAGTTTGGGTGGTAAGAAAATTGTTAGCTTTTGGGTGGTTCTATTTGTGGAATTTTTTTACAATTATTTGTTTTTTAAATTTAGGTTAAATTTATTTTTGCCAAGTGTGGTGGCTCATGCTTCTAATCCCAGTGATTCCACAGGCAGGGGCAGTAGGCTCCCAAGTTGGAGACCAGCCTTGGCAACTTAGGGAGACCCTGTCTCAAAACAAAACAAAACAAAAGGTGGTGGGTGCATGCTAGTTCAAGTGGTAGAGCACCTCTGGTCAATCTCCAGTGCTGCAAAAAATTAAATTTATATAAACTGGTACATAAAAAGCATAAAAATTGTACCTATTAATAAGGTAACTTGTTGAGTTAAACTTAGTATATGGTATGAGGCAAGGTAAGTGTCATTCTTTTGCATGAGGACATTCATTTATCTTAGTACCGTTGGTCAAAGAGACTTCTTTCCTCTGTTGAGTGATCTTATCCCCCTTGTAGAAATCAATTGATCAAAGATGTATGAGTTTATTTCTGGATTCTCAATTCTGTTCATCGGGTGTATATTCTGTTCTTATGGCAGCATTGTGGTGTTTTGATTATTGTATCCTTGTAAGTTTCAAAATCAGAAAGTCTTCTAATTTTATTGTTCTTTCTCAAGATTGTTTTGACTGTCCAGGGTTTTTGCAAATCTATATTAATTTTGGGAAGAGCATTTCCAGTTCTGCAAAAAAAGATCATTGAGACTAATAGGGATTCCATTGACTCCATACATTGTTGCAGGGACAGACAAGACAAGACACCAAATAGGAACAGGAAGCCCGTTTATTTTGCTATCTCCAAGTTCAGAGGGCAAAGCTTTTGCTGTAATTAGTTAATCCCCCTGAACCCTGAGTTCAGGTAGTTTCAGAATTTTATACCCAGCGTCTAAAGGGAAGAGCTCAGAAGTTCACAGTCTGCAGAAATTCACACAATGCAGCTTTTTCTTTCACTGTTCTGGGCAAGTTAACCCTTCAAGGACAGTGCCTGAGAAGGGGCGAGCCTCTCCCCTTTCTTTTCTCCCCCTGTCAGCTGTTACCATGGAGCCCAATTAGTAACCTCTTCTCTTATCCTTGAAATGTAAACATCTCTATAAAGCTCCAGCCCAAAGCCAGAGGCCTAGTTAAAAGAATCTGTTTTTCTTATTATACTCTGCATTTGCAGACACCCTTCCCTTGAAAAAATCTTTACAAATTAATAGTTCATAAATGTTTGTGAAAAAACTAGTAAAGAGGTGTTCAGCACCTGGGTGGTAAGCAGGCCCTGTGACCAAATTTAATTATTGTAAGATAGAGCAACAGGAAATAGGAAGCTTGACTACATTGAACTCTTTTGTAAAGATTCTTCGGCTGATAGTCCTAAGATCAATTATGGTGAAGATTTCTGGAGAAGCTTAATTAAGATTCTCTGTGGAGGAGGAGGTGCCAATACAATATCTCTTTGGAGAGTGCCGTTATCTTAACATTAAGTCTTCCAACTCATAAATATGGGATATATTTTCATTTATTATTTCTTCAAAAATATTTTATAGTTTTCAACATATAAGTAATATTACCTTGATTAAATTATATATATATATATATATATATATATATATATATATATATATATATTTTTTTTTTTTTTTTTTTTTTTTTTTGTGGTGCTGGGGATTGAACCCAGGGCCTTGTGCATGCGAGGCAAGCACTCTACCAACTGAGCTATATCCCCAGCCCCACTATTTATATTATTGATGCTATTATAAATGGAATTGTTTTCTTCATGCCCACTGCTGGTTTTCATTTCTAGTGTGTAGAAGTACAACTAAATTCTTGTGTGTTGATTTTGTATCCTGTAATTTTGCTGAACGTGTTTATCAGCTCTAATAGGGTGTGTGTGTGTTTGTGTGTGTATGAATTATGATTTTCTATAAGTAGGATCACGTTATCTCTGAATACAGATAGTTTTACTTCTTCCCTTCTAATCTGGATGCCTTTTATTTGTTTTTATTGCCTGGTTTCTTTGGTTAGAACCTTCAATATAATGTTGAGTAGAATTGGCAAAAGTGCACATACTTAGTAGGAAAGACAGTAGAATGAATTGGACATAACTTCCTTATGTTCCTCTATGAATACACAATCAGTCTAACTTCATATCATTCACAACCATGAGATTGAGATCCTAATCAGAATAAGTTATTCTCTATGTGTATGTAATATGTCAAAACACATTCTACTGTCATGTGTATTTAAAAAGAACAAATAAAAATGGTTGAATTTGAAGCTTAAAAAGTGGACATCCTTGTATTTTTTTCTGATTTCAGGGGAAAATCGTTCAGAGTTACATCATTACTATGATATTAGCTGTGTTTTTTTTTTTTTTTCCAAAAGATTCCCTTTATTATGTTAAGGAAATTCTCTTCTGTTTCTGCTTTTCCAAATATTTTATTATGAAAGTGAGATGTGATGGTTTGTTGGTTCTTTGTTTCACAGATTTGAAGAATGAGATCCAGGGGCACAAAGTAACAGGATTTATTAAAGTGATTGAAAGCAGAGGTCGTGCAGGGGAAGGGGTCCCAAGATAGGGTGCCAATGGGTATCTATTGTCTAGGGGTTTATATGATAATGTTAGAGGGCACTTAGGTGTTCTTGAAGATCATAGCCTAGAGATTTTTAGGAAGTGGGTCTCTGAGTCCCATCATACCAGGGCACCCCTGTCCAATCAGGATGTTGATCACATGCTGCTGCTTAGCCTCGGGGACTGGCTTAGGGTTCTGGTGCACACCTTCAGGCTCCAGTGGAGTCATTGGCCATGAGCTTTCTGCTCCATTTGTAAACTCCTAGGATGGAGTGGGCAGGACCCTTACCCCTAACACATATCTATCATCTGCTGTCACAAGGATATTGGGTTTGTCAATTGTAGTGACCATGAGGTTTCCCCCTCCATTCTCTTAATGTGGTGTATCCTGTGGTGCACATTGTCTGATTTTCACATATTGAACTACTCCAACATTCCTGGGATAAATCCTACTTGGTCTTTTCAATATGTTGCTGGGTTTAATGTGCTGGTATTTCATTGAAGACTTTTGCATCTATATTCATAAGGAATATTGGTATGTAGTTTTCTTGTGATGTGTTTGTTCACTCGGTGTCAATGTAATGCTCACCAGGTAGTTTGAATTTGGCTGTTTCCTCCTCTCTGTGTTTGGTAGAATCTAGTACTGAAATCATATGATCCTGGGATTTTATTTTTGAGAAATTTTGATTACTGACTTAATTTCTTTACTTTTTATAGGTTTGCTCAGATTTTCTATTCCTTCTTAAGTCACTGTTGGTAGTTTGTTTCTAGGAATTTGTCCATTTAATGTATGTTATCTAATTTTTGGCATAAAATTGATCAAGTAGTCTCATATTTTAACGTCTTAATGTTCTTTCCTTTCTTTCTTTCTTTCTTCCTTCCTTCCTTCCTTCCTTTCTTTCTCTCTCTCTATCTTTCTTTCATTTCTTAGCTAGGATAAACCCAGTGCTTGTGACCACTTCATTCCCATCTCAGTAATTCAAGACTTCCCTCTCTTAATCTACCTAAATGTTTGCCAGTTTTAGTGACATTTTTAAATAACCAATTTTTTATTCATTGCTTTTCTCTATTGTTCTTCTGTTTTCTATTTTGCTTATTTTTGCTTTCATCTTGAGTATGTCCTTCCTTCTGCAAGCTAACTTTGGGTTTAGTTAGTCTCTTTAGGCGTAAAGTTAGATTACTGATCAGAATCTTTCTTTGGCAATATAAGTGTTTACTGCTATAGATTTTCTCCAGAGCACTGCTTTCCCTGCATCCCATAATTTTTGAAATGTTATATTTGAATTTTCATTCATCTCAAAGTATTGTTTTAAAATTTTCATTGTGTTGTCTTTCTTCTTTGACCCATTGGTTATTTAAGGGTGTGCTTTTGAATTTCCTCATGGTTTTGATTTACCTAGTTTTACTTTGACATTTATTTCTAGTTTCAATTCATTATGATTGGAGAAGATTTTTGTGTCTGTGTCTTTTTAAAATTTCTTTGGGATTTCTCAAGCTTTTAGATTCTGAGACTTGGTGTCTTACATTCATTCTGGAAATTTATCAACTATTTAAAAGATTGTTGCCTGTCCCTCATTTTCTATATCTTTTTTTGAAACTATGGGGAAAGTTGCACTGAAGTTTATCATTTTAATGTCTAGGTCTCAATTTTCTTCGTTTTGTTCATTTGTTTGGTACTGGAGATTGAACCCAGGGGAACTCTGCCACTGAGCCATGTCCCTAGCCCTTCTTATGCTTTGAGACAGGGTCTGAAAAGTTGCTAAGCATGGCCTCAAACTAGCAATCCACCATACTCAGGCTCCGAAACACCTGGAATTATAGGTGTGCGTTTCTGCACCAAGCATTTGTTCATATTTTAAAATCTCTTTCTAAGATGAATTCTTTGCATGTTCTAGAGCTATCTCCCAATTTACTAATTTGTTCTCCAGCTATGACTCATATGTGGTTCCATCCATCTATTGAATCTAAGTTCAATTATCATAATTTTATTTCTAGAGGGTCTACTTTGCACTTTTCAAATCTTGCCTGGCTTTTTGAATAGTCTTCAGTTCCTTTGTGACATTTTTAATATTTCCATTTATTTATTTATTTAAGCATTTTAAAACAAACATGTTCTGTTCGCCATAATTTCAGTATCTGCTATTTTTGCTCATCTGATTCTAACTCTTATTTCCCTGTGAGTTTAGTGATTTCTTAAAATTGAGAAATCATGTTCCATGAGATATTATCTGTGGAAATTGTTTTAAGCCTGGGCTAAAAATGCTTTCCTCCATAGAAAATTTGCTTGCTTATTTGCTTGGTAATAATGGACATGTACAAGGGGACATTATCGACACGGAGTAATTTGAAATTAAAATTAAGCTTTTCAAATCATACAGTAGTGTGGATTCAGCTCCAGATATATGCAAGAGCAACCTGATAATTAGGAATCATCAGTGAGATGTCTCCCCTCTTTATGAAGCCACAACCCAGATCTATTTATTTATTTATTTATTTTTATTAGTGGCTCATGATAATACAATGATCTTGACATATCATATATTTGAATCAAATGGGGTATAATTTCTCATTTTTCCAAGTGTACAGGTTGCAGAATCACATTGGTTATACAGCCACGTATATACATACAGCAATATTAGTGTCTATTTTATTCTGCTGCCCTTCCTATCCCCGCTTACCCTCCCCTCCCCTCTCATCACCTCTCTTTACCCAATCTAATGTGACACATTTCTTTTTTTTTCCTCACAACATCATACATGTATTTTGTATAATGATGAGGGTCTCCTTCCATCTTCCGTTCAATTCCCCTTCTCCCTCCCATTCCCTCCTACCTCTCTTCCCTATTTAGTGGTGATCTTCTTCTCATGCTCTTCCTCCCTACCCCATTTTGAGTCACCCCCCCTTATATCAGAGAAGATCTAAATTAGAGGCATCTATGTTCTCCATTTTCATTACAGGAGGGTTCCCCAGTGCACTCACCAAGTGAGCACCTAACTCCAGGAGGTTCTCTCTGACATGATCTCCTACGTGATTTGGGCCCTGAGCTTTCCTTCTTGCCTCTTGTCTCCTCGCATGTTCAAACCTGGGCTCCAGCACCACGGACTGGCAGATGCAGAGGGGAAACTCAAGCTGAGGGCTTCTGCCCTCAGCTCCTCACCCCAACTTCCTCCTCTGTTTCTGTTTTCATTCCTGCCAATTCACCACACATTTGTTTAAAATAGAAATATTTATATATGTTATAAAACATGTTCAGGTATGCTATACTGGGGGAAAGCTGAAGGAGTCTTGAACACTATCTTGCTAGAGAAAAGTCCCCATCCAAGAGGAACTTCTTGGTCCAAATCCTTCTAACTTCCTGTGTGAGCCTGTTTAGAATCCTAGCTGGTTGTACAAGTCAGGGTTTTCCTGTCACGAGTTTTTCACACTCTGTCTTGTGGCTACGTCTACTTTCCCTCCCCATATGCTGTCAAAAATCTTTCTTTTTTACTGCTTGGAATTTTTCACTTTGCTTTTTCACGCTTTCTGAAATTCTACTATTTGTTCGAAATTCATTGGAGTTAACAAGAACTGATCTGCTTTAAATTTTTTTTTTTTGGCTTTTAAATTATGAAAGAGGACAGGCTTGTTCATCATCATAGTTTAATGTGAAATTGTTTAATCAGAGAGGTTTTCTCTAACCTCGTGTTCAAGTTTTCCACTCTGAGGGACAAGAAATTGAGCTGATGAACTGGAAGAAAAACTTCCAGTGTCAGAACTGGGATTTTGGAGTAGAACAAAAACACTGGTATAGCTTCTTCCTTCCTCTTCCCTCTGCCTGGCTCTCTCTTCCTCCCCAGAGTTTAATGTGATACTAGAATTCTGCTCCTTTACAGCTCCAGTACAGGTTCTCAGGCTTTGAGAGTCACATGTAAAACATATGTTTGTATGGAGAAAATATGTTCTGAATTCCCAAGAAGGACCAACCAACATATAAAAGAAGAGGGAAGTCTATATGAATTATTAGGAGAAATATTCACCTACTCTTTCTGCAATTCTTTGTGAATTGTGAAGAAGGCTGAAGTGGTGTAACTTCTGGCTTCTCTACACTCTTCATTCACTTTTCCTGCCAAAGGTGAGCCTACCTCATCCCAGACTGAAGAGGGCTGTCTGCTGCCCTCTGGGGGTCTACTGGCAAGCATTCCCCCCCCCCCCCCCACACACACACACTGTGCTGAGTCCTCCAATTTAGGATTGGTGGATAGGAAAGGTGGTATTCCATTTCACCATCTTCTCTCTACTGTTTGATTTTTCAATTTGTTTAGAACCTAGGGACAGAAGAGGGGTGCTGTTTATTGGATTCCTTCAGTCTCTTGTTGAAGATGTCTGGTATTGCAGTGTCCTGCCAGATCTTGAACCAGACTTAAACTAGTGAGGGAGTCTTTAAAAATAAAATAAGCTTCTCTGCTTTTTGAAAAATATGGCTTTTCAAAGATTCAGGCATCATGAGTGTGCGTGTAAAATGTGTTCACAAGATCATTTATTCATAAACCTCATGAGTGGTAGATGGGAAGATTTCCACCTGCTCATGTAGGAATTTTTATTATTGGCAGAGATTCCCTGCTGGGGCATTTCTGGGTGCACCAGAGGTGTCCTGTGAGCACTGCCTGAATTGTTCTGGGTTCAGTCTGTTTTAGCCATCCCTTCCTGTGAAGTCAGCCACAGCCCTCTCCACCTGAGCTCCTGCAACTGTGCTGTTTCTGTGTCATCCAGACAGCTGCCATTGTCTCCACTGTCCCTAATGGGGACATTAGGCTCTGCAGCTGATGGCCTTGTAGCTGTCCAGAGTGGCCCTTGGGTTTAGCTGCAGCGACCAGGTTCTGGGAGGTGCCTCCCTCCCATAGACCCTGGGAAGCCATCTGGACGGGAGTTCTGCTGAGTGGGCCAAGATGGTTTGCTTCTGAGGGGTTCACAGTCAGTGGACAATTGGTTTCAAAGCCCTCCTTCTCCTGAGGGCTTATTCATACACCTCTGGCACCTGAAGCAAGTAGGTTCCAGCAAAAACTGCTGCGTGGCTCCCTCCTGGTTCTGAAAGCCAGGGATGAGTCTGGCTGCTGGGCCAAACTCTATGCTCTGTTATTCATGGCCCTAGTAATCCTTGCCTACAGTGTAGTCCCACTGAGCAGCCACCTGGCCTAAGCCCACAGACTCCAGGAGTAAACCCCAGCCCCAGCCCAGAAAGGCCCAGGCAAAAACAAACAAGTTGGCTGGACTCAGTTCAACTGAGGATGCAAACAGATACTGGGTTGTGGCGGGGAGAACATTTATAGGGGAGCCTGAGTTCCAGCTGAGCCTGCACCAGTGGCCGAAGCGTGGGAGGGTGAGGTGAGGCCAGGCCATGATGGAGAATGGTGAGAGGGCAAGGTTTCCAGAGCGTGGGAAGGGGCCTTGTGAGAAGGGGCCTTGGGGACCCGCGGGGGTTGCGGGTGGGCGGAGAACTGCCCTGGCTTTGCAGGGAGCCTCGAGGTCCTCTGAGCTGGGGTGGCGCCCTCAGTGCCCGGAGCACCCACGAGGGGGCGCGCGAGCTCAGCGTCGGGACCTCGCGGGGCTGCTGGGCTCTCCTGCCTGCTGGTCCCCTGCAAAACCGCGCGCCTAGGGGGAGGTGGGCTTTACCCCTGAAGCTCCCCGGACCCCTAGCAAGTTCTCATCGACTGAACGAATGAGCTGTACACCCAGTTACGCTGACACTTTCAAGGTTGCCCTTTGCATGCTCCACCCCGCATCCCCTCCCCCCACGTTTACTGGTTAAAGGAAGCCTGGCGAAAGTCCAGGGGTGCCCCGGGCTTTGGGTCGCTCTTGGGGAAGAGGGCTGGGTGGGGGAGGGGAGGGGAGCCAGGGCAGCCCCAGCTCACAGACCCTGAGAAGCAACTGGGATGGACAGGGCACCAGGGAATTTCCTAATCTGGCCAGTGTCCTGGGAGTGCTTCCAACTAAGGAGCGCACCTGAGGCCAGAGGGAAGGCAAGCAGGAGCCTGGCAGGAACCCTGCTTCCCCAGCACACCTCCCTCCCTCCCTTGCTCAGACACAGGCTTCTTCCAGTTGCTGGTGCCCCTAGGTCGTGGGGTCACTTCTCCAGGAGGGGTCCTTAATTAGCTTTCCCTCATACCCATGACTGAGTTAAGGCCTCCTCCTCTCTGGTGATGGCAGCGAAGGGTTTGGGGTTCTTCAGGTTCAAATTCCTGTTAAGCAGCTAGGTGATTTGGAGCAAGTCATTTAACCCTTCAAGCTTCTTTCGTCCCAGTTACACTGAGAAATTGGACTAATTAAGACACTTGCCCCAAGAGTCCTTGTGAAGACCTGAGCATTAGACCTGCACGTGGCAGATTCTTGGCAGATCTTGCTAGGAGAGTTTTGGTACTTCCCCACAGTGAGAGAGTCCCTGATGGCGAGCCCAAGGGCTCTGGGCCATAAACCTCAGCACGAATAAATGTCATGCAGAACCCCACACTTAGAGCTCCCTCCGCTGTGTATTTTCAACTCTTTAGCAAATATTTATTGGTCAACTATGTCTCTGGAACACGTTAAATGCTGTGTCTGCAAGAATTCCTGATTCTTTCTCTCTGTCCTTTATGCCCTTCCTTCTCCCAGACAACTACAGAGCTTCATCACCTCCTTCCTGTTTCTGCTCAAATGACACCACCCCTGCTCTGCAATCTTTGTCCCCTTAGCTTGCTTTATTTTATTTTTTTTCCCATAATACTCATTGCCAACTGCCATATTTGCTTACTGCCCATCCTTCCCTGTTAACATTAGTGTCTCACAAAGGCGGGGTTGGGGGTTGGGGTGGGGCCGCGGAGGTATTGGGGGGTGGGCAGTGATTTATTAAAAAATCTACTTCTGGACTGGGTTCCAAGAGTGCCAGGTGGAGACTACAGTAAAAAGTGCCAAGGAGAAAGGAGAACATAGAAAGAAAAAAACCCAAGCAACCATTGAAAACTCCCACTGAAAATCACAGAATGTATGAGTAACTTTAATACCAAGAAAGACAACTAAATCTACCAGCAGATGAAGTCCCAGCAGATGACATTAATTTTATAAAATAATTTGACAAATATTTTTAAATAAATGTGTTTAAAGAGCTCAAATTGATGACTGAAGGAATAACTTCTATTAAGTTAAAAAAAAAACAAGAAGAAACTCAAAGAGGCAAAAATGAACGGAGAAGTAGACATTTTGGAAATGGAAAAAAATTAACTCCTGAAAAATTTTATTAGAGAATTTGAAAATGGTAAAAAAGAAAAAAAAAAAAGAATCAGCCTAGAATGTGTCATGAAGAGACGAAGAGATTAAAATAAGGACTAAATAAGACACACGAATAATTGATTCAAAGAGAATAGAGAAGAAATATTTGCAGTAATGAAGTTGAGAATTTCCTGGATGGAAGAGATCACAAATTCTTTCATTATAAGGGTGCTGAAGGTACCGTGTGAGGTGAATAAATCTACACCTAGCACACTCTAAGAATAAACTGCGGAATGTGATGTTTACCTAAACAATCAGAAAAGCTGCACAGAGAAATGATAAACACCCCCAAAAGTCACCTCTATTAGACCCTACGCAATTACTCCGTTGCTGAAAGACAATGGAGTAACATCTTTGAAACCTTGAGTTTATTTACAGGTAAATTATCATTCAGGAACAAAGACAAAATAAAGATATTTTCAGACATACAAAGACTAAGAGCGCTTACCTCCCACAGTTATTCATGACAAGATAAAGTAATTCAGCAAGAAGAGAAATGGACCCGGAAGGAAGACGTGGGATGCAATAAACAATGATGAGTACTGACACTGATGTTAGTGAATTTAATTAACTTCCAACTTTAGAAACAAAGTTTTCTGATTTTAAAAAAAGGTGAAACGGAAATTCTAAAAAGATCACAAATATATGGGGAGAAGTGATATGTGGTTGGTGACCAAAATAAACTAATGGACTTGTGTTTGGAAGGAGATAAACATTTTGGCAATGCCAGAATAACTTACAGTTAAGCATGCATATTAAAAATATAAAGGTAATTATTAAAAGAGAAGATATACAATCCTTGTGTTTAAAATCAGCAGAAGAAATGCAGAAAAATTTTTGATCAACAGAAGAGAAGGAAGGAGGAAATAAAGAAGCAAAGGGATATAAACAGAAATGAGAGCAGTGGTAGAAATGACCTCAAATGCATCAGTACTCAGTGTTTTTTTTTTTTTTAAGAGAGAGAATTTAAATTTTTTTTTTTTTTTTTTTTTTTTTTTTTTTTTTTTTAGTTTTCGGTGGACACAACATCATGTTGTATGATGAATATATCATGTTGTATGCGGTGCTAAGGATCGAACCCGGGCCTCACGCATGCCAGGCGAGCGCGCTACTGCTTGAGCCACATCCCCAGCCCAGTACTCAGTGTTAACTGGTTAAATCCACTACATTGAATTTTTTTTTTTTTAAATCCAGCTCTGTACTTCTGATAAACACACTAAAACAAAACCAGAAAGTAAGAATTAAAGACATGAAAAAGATGTATTATAAAATACTAACCAAAAAAGGTGATATAGCAAAACTAATATCAGAGGAGAATTTAATACAGTTCTAGTCGTAGATATAAAGAGGGGCATCACATAATAAAAGGTATAGTCCACAAAGATTTAAAATTCATACAATATGCATCCTGCACAATAGCCTCCATGTACATAAACAAAACCTGGCAGAATTACAAGGAAGAATTTATGAAACCATAGACATATTGGTAGATTTTAATCTCCTCCGTAGAAACTGACGGTGATATCATGATACACATTTTTTGGTTTTCATCCATAGATCCTGGCTCATAAACCCCTCCCCATGGCAGACCACTGAACTTAAGACCCTCCTTATTCAAGGGGTGTCCTACCTCATATCCTAGAGGAAGTAAACCTGCACAGAGAGGTGAAAAAGAATTTGCAGACCTCGCGGGTTTCCCTACCCAGGCTCTTAGCAATCAGTCTATGCAACGAAGTCTCCATTAAAACCTAGAAAGACTGGAGTTTCTGGGTAGCTGAACATGTGAAGGCTCCTGGAGGTGACATGCTCAGCGAGGTCACTGAAGCTCCACATCTCTTCCCTAATACTTCACCTGGTACATTTTTTCATCTATATCCTTATAAGGATATTAATGTAACTCAAGGAGGCAGTTGTGGGAACTGTGATTTTTAACTAGTTGGTCAGAAACACAGGTAAAACAACCTGAACTTGTATCTGGAGCTGAAAGGGGGCAGTCTTGGGGACAGAGTCCCCAACCTTTGGGAGCTGATGCTACTTCCAGGCAGATGGTGTCAGAACCGAAGCTGATAAGAGCACACCCAGCTGGTGTCTGCTGCAGAATTCCTTGCTTGGTGTGTGGGGAGATCCCACACATATCTGGTGTCAGAAGTGATCTGTGCTGTGAGTACAGTAGGAAAAACTGAGTTTGAATTGGTTTTTCCTTCTATATCCTCAAAATGGTAGGTAAAATAAACAAATTAGCAGGGCAATCCAATAGATACATTTAGAAGTCTGAACCAAACAGAGAATATATGTTTTTTTTTTTCAAAAACACAAGAGTCATTTTAAATGAATTTGAAAAAAATTCATATACTACAGACCATTTTCCCTGACCACACTGCAGTTAAATTTTAAAAATGATTTAAATGCAATAAAAAATTAGACAAACAAATACAACTTTCACATTTTGAAAACTTTTAAGTAATTTATGGCTTGGGAAGAAAAATGGAAAGAACAAAGTATTTACAATTAAATAATAATGACAGTACTAAACATCAACCTCTGATGAAATTAAAGTGGGAATTAAGGATAAATTTATAGCCTTAAATAACTTTATCAAGAATAAAGAGAAATTAATAATAATTGATAGTAATTAAGTGAAATCCCAACAATTGAAAAACAAATGAAAGGAAATAATAAAAACAAAAGTGGAAATTAATGAAATACAAAACAACATCAGGAATCAACAAAAAAAGTGATTGAAAAATAAGAAAAAGACATATGTAATATTAAGAGTAAAAAGCAACATTAGTATTACTACAGATACAGGAATGACTGAAAACTCAACAGATTAGATAGGCACATAAATCTAAAATAAAGAACTACATTTTCCAGTTTTTCTTTCAGCTAGGTTTTGGCCAATGGGAATGCAAACAAAAATTATGTGTAAAATTTTTGAGACATATACTGGGGGGGGGAGGGTCATGCCTTTCCCTTTCCTTTTTCTCTTCCCTGCTTCCTGGAAGGCACACTGTTGTCTGAAGTTAGAGCTGCCATTTTTGCCTACTTTTTGTATGGGTACATTCTAGTTGTGCATAATGGTCGTTACATATTTGTGCACCAGAGCCGCCATTTTGGATGGTGAGCTGAAAGCCTCATGTTGAAGATGGAGGAGAAGGAATAAGAGCCCCAGCCTTGAAGTTTTAGGAACTTCCACCCTGGCTTTGGACTGCTGAGAGAGAAATAAACTTCTACTTGTTTAAGTTGCTCTTTTTGTGATATTTTCTCTTACTTAGAATCAAACATAAGCCTATGTAATGAGACTGATCAAGAGAATCTATCAAAAACTATGGCAAACAGCATCGGAGGGGATTTGGAGTTTTTCCTACAAAAAATCAGAACCAAGATAAAAATTCCTACTACTGTGTTCAACATCACACTCTAGAGTCTATGCAAATGACAAAAAGGAAAAGAGAAAAGGCACAAGAATTGAAAGAAAGAGAAAAAGGCTGTTCTTAGTTGCAGATATAAAAATTTTCTATTTAGAAAATTGAGGCATCCAGGTAAAGATGATGAATTGGACACATGAATCTAATTTCTCTCTCTCCTGATATGCCACTAAAACAGCAGTAAAGGGATATTTAAAATTAGACATAAATCCACAGTGACAAGGAAAACAGAAAAGATGTTAAAAAGCAATAACATTTCAGAAAGTGGGAAGCAGATGGACAAGAAGTAGCTGACTCAGCAGCCCAAGAATTCCATGTCCCCCACTGACAGTGGCGAAGTGGGGTACCACTTCACCTACCCACAGCATCCTCGAAGGACTCAAGGACTGACAGCCCCTGCTTCTGCCCCGGACCCTCCCCCTACTCCATTGCCCAGAAGTGCCCCCTCCTACCCTGGTAGAGTCTGGGGGATTATTTTTTCTGAACTAAGAAAAGCAGGTGTGAGGTTATAAAGATCCAAGGAAGAGGGACTTGTGTTAATATATACTCCATGAATGCTAAAACTGCCTGGCCTTCTTCCCTACTAGGCTCCAAGAAGACCTAAAACTGTTATTGCACTTGTATATACAGAACAGTCCATTTAAGTGACACACATGCACCCCACCCTCCCGGGCTGGGGGCTGTCCAACAGCTTTGCAGTATCTCTCTCTTGGTCACAGACAGATGATCCAGAATTATCATCTGAAGAAAGCCTCTAACATGAAAGACAGTGCCAAAACCACATTAAAAAGCAAGCCAGCAGAAACAGATATGCAATCAGAACGCTTTTAAAAAAATTGTGACCTATCTCTCATACCCTTAAGGGCAAAATTGAAGCTTTACACTCATGAAGTGAGAATGAGGTGCAGTTCTGCTTCCTACCAAAATACTGAACTGGTACAACTCTGACTCCTTCTCTAGAGATCAAAAGCACAGGAACTGTTGGAAAAAGCTCTGAGGAACCCCTGGGTATTGTTGGAGTTGTTCTCTTGCAGCTTCTTACCATCACTTTAAAAGGAATATCAGCTGCTATGTGTACCTCTGCTAAGACACAGCCCTCTGACCAGGGGGGTCTTTGGGGGTAAAATTGGAAGCCCTGTACTTGTGAGGAGTTGAGAATAGATAGGGACCAACTGTCCTTGAGGAGTCTCTTCCCCACCCGCCCTTGACAAACCTCCAGGATCTGTACATTGTAATCTTAAAGACATGTCACCTCCGAATGCTGCTTCTTTCCAGGGACAGGGATGACAGTTTGAAGCATGGTACATTGGCAACAAAAAGTTGTTTTGTGGGTGGGACTGAGGTTTTCTGAGGTTGGGGTTCTCCACCCTAATTCTCATCTGCTCCAGCCCATGCTCTGTCTAGCCTAGAGCTGGCTGGGACTGATAAGCAGAGGGCAGGCCTTCTGCATTGCCCAGCAGAGCAGCCAGAGGCCCATGAGCTCAGAGGAGTACAGACATTTTGAAAGAAAAACAACATATTGGATTTCAGTCCCATCAGAAGCATAAATATGGAACAGATGGATCAAAAAATTTCTAATTAGCCTCATAAACAGAGAATGATAAAGGAAGATATTAGCAATATGAAACAAAATAAGAAAACAAAACAAAAAGGAACCGAACAGAAATACGGCATTTGGTACGAAAAATGTAGCAGTTGAAATACAATATTAGATATGGAAAATATAATCATTAAAATTAAGAGACTGAGTGTAGCTTGGTGGAAGAGTGCTTGCCTAGCATGCACAAGGTCCTGGGTTCACTCCCAGCATCTCAAACAAACAAATATATAGGATAATTGCAAGCTGAGGGGTGAATTGAAAAATTGGATGAGGAAATCATCAAGAAGAAAGGAGGAGAGTAGACAAAGACAGAAAATAAAAACTCAGGCATATAGAAATCATTAAACCAAACCCACATTCAAGGCAAAGAGAATTAGGCCTGAGGTTTTGGGACATGTTTAAGAATTTGTATATTTTCTATCTACCACCCCAGAAATGGACTTTTCTTAACATATGCTGCTTGGGATAAATAAAAATTTTCTTCATTTTAGAAAATTTTCAGCCATTATCTTTTTAGTGCTCCTCTATTTCTCTTCTGGGACCTTTGCTAGACATATACCAGATTACCTTCACCTCTCAGCCCCTCTTGTACTTTTTTGTCCTAATTTGTGATGAACTATCGGCAGTGTCTTCCTATTTCTCTTCCACTTTACTAATTCTCTCTCCAACTATGTCTTCAGTTGAGTCTAATATGCTATTCACCACATCCAGACTTTTGAAAATTCTATTTTTTAATATTTATTTTTTAGTTGTAGTTGGACACAATACCATTATTTTATTTATTTAATTTTATGTGGTGCTGAGGATCAAACCCTGGGCCTCACACATGCTAGGCGAGTGCTCAACCACTGAGCCACAACTCCAGCCCTAAAATTCCATTTTTCACTTGTAAATATTCTACATGATTATCAGTGATTGTCATTTCTTCAGTTAATTTTGATAGTCTTTCATTGTGAGCCCATCTGTGTGGTTGATTCAATCTTTTTTTACATACCCCCTACAGAGTTCCTGTATGCTATCTGGTGATTCCTGATAACTGATATCCTTGTGGGGACATAACTCTGCTGTTGTTTCTCCTGGTTCTCAGGCACAGTGGTGTATATTTCCTTGTGTCTTGGTGATTGTCAATTGTGAATTTACATGGATATATCTTAATCTGTGGGAATCTTTGGGCCTTAATTGAAGATGACTTTCTTCAGAGATGATTTGCATTTGCTTTTACTGCGTGCCAAATTATCACCAACTGATTACTTCAGCAATCTTCCAGAATGCCAGCTTACTGCAGGGGTGTTGGTTTAGCTCCTCCTCGCTGCTGGCCCAATGTTTAGTCTTGCAAAATTTCTCTTGCTGCATTTATATGTACAGTCATTGGCACTCAGGGAAAACACGTCTTTCTTGTATGGTTATTGCTTCACTTGGTTTCAGCTGGCTTGGTCCCTTGGAGATTTCACCTAACCTCCCACAATCTCAGCTGTGCAAGAGGAATCATGTTTTCCGCAGGATAGACTCGAACATGACAACAAGACTTGTCATCACATCTAGGCTGTTACTTGTAGAAGTGAAAGTCCCAGGAATTCTGTGCCATGAAAGTATCCAGAAAAACAAATAGAACTCGTACGAGAGTCCAGTAAGGTTGTTGAAAACGGTCAACAAAGAATAATCCATAACTACTCCTATACACAACTGGTTATTACCAATTAGAAATATAATGGAAAAAATATCATTCACAATTGCAATAAACTTTAAGATGCTTAGGAATAAATCTAACAAAAGATGTGCTAGAAAAAACCACAAAATATTATGGAAGAACATAAAAGAAGACCTGGGCAAATGGAGAATTTTAAATGTTCATGACTAATATTCCTGGGTTGAAAGATACTATCATAATGATGTCAGCTCTTCTCAATTTTATCTATAAATTTAAAGCAATAAAAATGAAAATTTCTGTGGAATTTTTTTTTGGTGGGTCTTGACAGGCTTATTCTAATATTAATGTGGAATAACAAGAAGAAATGAAGAGCTAAAACAACTGGGAAGAAGCTTAATGGGGGAGGAGACACTTTCCATATGAAATATGAAGATTAATTATAAAGTTATGCTAACCAGGACTGCACAATATTAACATAGGGACAGAAAAGTGACTCCATGGCTTGAGAGGCTGCAGATCCCCAAATAAACCCACTTATGTTTGGAAACTTGATATATAAGAAAGGCTGTATTATATTTATGGGGGAAGGACTATTTAATAAATGATACTAAGACATTTTTTATTATGGGATAACAAATTTCCATAGATACCCTATAAAAACTTCATGTGGATTAAAGACTTTGATGTGAAAAGCAAAACTTTATGATTCTTAGAAGAAAATGGAATGTCTTTATAATCTCAAGTTGGAAGGGAAGGGATTTCTTAAACAAGACCCCAAACCTCCCAGTTCCAGAAAATAATTGATAAATTTGACCTCAGTAAAATTTGGAACATTGGAACTTTAAAAGACACTATGAACACAGTTAAAGACAGGACACAGATTGAAGAAAAATTTCGCAATAAAAATAACCCATGAGTTTGCATCTTGAATATATTTAAAAGTCCTTCAAGCCAAGAAAATTTAAATAACACAATTTAAGATATAGCCAATGATGCAAACAGGCATTTTACAGAAGCGGAAGCCCAAACGACCAATAAGCATCCGAAAAAACTGCTTGACTTCAATAGCAATCAGGAAATTGCACATTAAATACACATCCACATAGTATTGTGCGGTATTAGACATTTAATATTAATAAATGTTTGCACTTTCAGGAGTGTAAACTGGTCTAACCGTTTTCAATAGTAATTTAGCAAAATATAGCAGAGCCGAGCAGTATAACCCCGCTTCCAGCAATTCCATTCACAGGCCTGTCCCTAGGGGAGTTCTTATACATATGCATGAAGAGACGCTGTACAGGAATGTTCTCCATTACCCCAGCACTGTTTGTAATAATGAAAAACTGGAATCACAGGAGAATGGATAAATCATGATATATCCATTTGAAAGAATCTAGTGCAGCTTTCAGAGTAAATGAACAAGAGCCACATATATCAATGTGGATGTCTAAAACCACAATGGCTGAAGAATGCATATTGTATGATGCCATTTATAAAAAGTTTCAAAATATGCAAAACAATTCTATATGTTGTTTATGGTTATGGTTACTCTATAAATTTGTAGGAAAAGTGTAGAAACATGGATGGGAAGTAAACACAACAAAACATAAAAAAATTGATAATGCTGAGTACTTGATGAAGTGGGCACATAGGTGTTTTATTATGTTATTCTTTTTACTTGCTTCAAATTTTGAAATGATTCATTTAAAAGAAAGCATCCTGCATCTGAGTGGAGAGTGGTTTAGAAGGGAGCAAGATCTTTTGGTGGCTTTTGCAATGGAATCGACCTAAATAGTGGGTGGAATGAATGGGGAGATCATAGAGAGATGATATATTAGTTCACTTTTTTGTTTAGTATAATAAAATACCTGAGGCATGCCAGATTTATAAAGAAAAGAAGTTTGTTTTGTTCAAATTTTGGAGGCTGAAAGTCCAAACTGCATGATGCAGTCTATGGCAAGGCTGCAGTTCCTTGGCTGTATTATCTTATGGCAGATGGGAATGGCAGGAATGTGTGTGGGAGGAAAAAAAAATTATATCACCAAACAGGAAGCCAGAAAACAATTCAGGGCTGGATTCGCTTTTATAACAGCTGGCTCTTACAGGAGCTCATGGGTTCCACAGAGCTATTTTGATCCCTTCAGAGGACAACTTCCCCACCCCATGACCTAAAGACCTCCCACTAGGCCCCACCTCTTAAAGGTCTACCACCTCTACCTGCCACATTGGGGTCAAGCTCCCGAAACATGAACCTCTGGGGGACCCACTCAAACTTATCCAACCACAGCAGGTGGAGAGGAGGATGGGTTTTACATTTGTCCTTGTGGTTTTGATGTTGTTTTGTTTTGTTTGTTTTGTCTTGAATAACTATGAATGGGATAGCTAAATAAAAAATCATTAAAATCTGCCCATTTCAAGTATCATCATTGGTAAGGGAAATCAAAACTCTGTGTATGCTATCCTGGGTGCAAATCGGCTCCATGGACTTGTGGCAATTTCGTGGTAGTGGCACTGCTGCTCAAACCCAGGTGCAGGGAACCCCATGCAAGGACACCCAGTGCACCTGTGACCTCCTTGTCCTGACAAAGGAGGATGGAAAAGTAAACTGTGTGGTACTACTTGGGCTGGCATCCTGTGATATCTGCTCTAGGTCTTTGCCAGACTGATCCCTGGAAATCTTGAGTGGCGCCCATGACACAGGAATAAAACAGAAAGATGCTTGTTTCCAAGGATTAGTAAAACGAAATGCTGGGTCTGGCAGTTGAGAATGAATGTAGCCACCTCCAAAGATTGAGCTTCATGTCTTCTTAAGTTCCAACCATGTGGAACCGTCCCTCCTTACTGGATGCTTCAAAAGACAGCGCCTCCAGCCTACCCCACTGGGACAGGGGAAGGGGCAGATGTAGAGGGTGGAGATGAGTGAGTGCTGGGCCTTTGCACCATCAACAACCTTGAAAGGAAACCTAATCAGGTCCTGTGTCCCCTCTGATGCTTGAACCTGCTTAGCAGTTACAAGAACTTAGGACAATGTATCAACGTGAAGAGGTCTCAAAAAATAACAATGCTTGAGCAAAATGCTAAAGGATGTCTGTGGCTCTACACGGACTCATGCAAATAAAAACCACAGAAGAAAGTCATGTATCTTCTGTGCACATGATTATATACATAAAATGCATTTTTAATGATTGGAAAGAGCTCTCATCAAAATCATAATAGTGTGTCTCCTGGGGTAGAGGAGGGGATTAAGGTGGGGTACTACAGGTCAGGGGAGATGGAGTTGGGTATGGAGGTCAGCTGCCTTCATTATGCCTAAATGTTTTGGTAAGGGACACTGTATTCATACACTACTGTATACAAGTTTACTTCTTTCCTTCCTTCCTCCCTCCCTCCCTTCCTTCCTTCTTTGCCTGCTCCTTCCCTTCCCTCCCTCCCTATCTCTCTCTCTTTCTCCATACTGGGGATTGAGCCCAGGGGTGCTCTTCCAGTGAGATACACTGAGACACAGCCCAGCCCTTTCCATCTTTATTTTGAGACAATGTCTCACTCAGTTGCTGCGCCTGGCCTTGAATTTACAATCCTGCAGCCTCAGCCTCCAGGTCACTGGGATTACAGGCATGCACCATCATGTATACAAGTTTCTAAGGCATAAGCATAATACACAAGTCTGAAGGGCAAAAATGTCCATGTGTTATACAGGGGTGATTTCTTGAGAAGGAGAATGTAGACAAGGCCATCTTAACTTGTACATTTTTGTATTATGTTAACTAAATCTCTTAACTGTTTGCCATTCAAAGAGGTTATAAAGATCAAGTACAGTATTACAATGAACTGTCCCAATGAATATTTGCTGATATAAAAGTAAATGCAGGTAGAAGCTTGGTGACAACTGCTTTGGAGAATCCTGTGAAGTAGAGCAGATGCTGGTGTCCTACTGAAATGGGCAGGGGGCATAGATGTGCCATTGGGGGTGGCAGTGGAGGTGCTGATTCACGTGCATTTGTAAGAAATGACACAAAGAGATTCCATATACCCTTCACTCACTTTGTCACAGTGGTACCATTTTGTAAAACTATAGTTACAATGTCACAATCAGACAAGAGGCATTGTTACAATTTACCAAAATTATTCCAGTTTCTCAGGGTCACTTTCAGCATGTGTGTGTGTGTGTGTGTGTTTAGGTCTACACAATTTCATTGCATGTGTAGGCTTATGTGTCCACCACAGTCAAGGTACAGAACCATTTCATCACCACAAGGTCCCCCTACCCCTCTAACTCAGCCAGGGGGGACTTAGAGTAGGTAATGGGAAAGAGGAGAGCATAAGAGAAGAAGAAAAATAAAAAAATAGGGGGTATGGGTGAGACTATGGAAGACTGAGGCAGCAACACCAGAGAGAACCTTGTAGAAAGAATAGAGAAGTTTAAAGTGGGTTTTCAGAAAGTTTTGCAGTGCAATGAATGAATGATATGACCATTTCCTCACCAAATTTAAAGACTCACCCATCAATTCCTTTGGAGCTGAGTTTGGAATGGGTGGGGGTAGGAGTGTCGAGGTGCTGAGACTAGAAGGAATTCCTTATCAGGTTCAAGTGAAATCTCACTTGCTTCTCATTGCTATGTAGACAGGGGATAGCAGAAAATACTTTTTTTTTCCCCCATTACTGAGACAAGAAATAAGATTGAACATAGTGACTTGCCCAAGGTCAAACAACTTGGAAGCAAAGCCTCTAGACAAATCCAGGTGTAACAGTCTGCTTCCTGGATTGCAAATTAAGTTGGGCTAAGTTCATCAAGGTCTAAGCAAAAACCACCTCAAAGTGGCCCAGCTGGACTCCTGCTTCCTCCAGACCTACTCCCTCCCAACAGATCCCTCTCTGCCCAATGGCACCACACCACAGAGCTGTCCTTGACTCCTCCCTTCTCACCCCTGCACCTTGTGACCTGGTCCCAGTCTCCAATCACAATCCTCACACGGCCACTATAACCACCACGCCAAGCCTCCTCACCTACTGAGGAATTGCTTTGCAAAAGGCTCCTGAACAGTCTCTCTGCTTCAACTGCCCTCCTGCCTGAGCGATCTGAATCAGAAATCCAAATCAGAAGTCTGCCCACTACCCCCTGTGGACCAAATCTGGGCTGTTGCCTGGTTTAGTATGGTTCACACGAACTAAAGATGATTTTTACATTATTAAATGGTGGGGAAAAGTCAGGAGAATAATATTTTGTGGCACAAGATATTATGAAATTCAGATTTTATTGCTCATAAGTGGAGTTTTATTGGAATACAACCATGCTCATTCATTATGTATTGACTGTCTGTGTCCAGAGAGCTGTGTGGTTGCACCCGACATTATGAGGTCTACACAGCCTAGACCAGCTCCTGCTGGGCTTTTGCGGGGGGCGGGGGACATGACACTTGCTGACATCATCCCCCTCCCAATCTCCTCCAAGATTTCCTGTTCCTCTCAGAGTGAAACCCATGGTCCTTACTTTGGCCTAAAGGCCCTGCCCACCTCTCTGATTCATCTGCTCTATTGTCCCCTCAATTGCAGCACCCTGGTTATGCTGAGGTTGGGTCCCCTGCTCCCCACATTTATTATGCGTACTAAGCCCCTTGCTTCCCAGGCCTCTGAACCACTGTTTCTCTGTATAACTGCTCTTCTGCTCTTTGCATGATGGACTCCCTTGTCTTCAGATTCAACTTGAGTACTATCTATTCAGAGAGGCCTTCCTTTCCACTCCTTCCCCTTGTTAGTCCCATTCCTGTTTGCTCCCTTCATTTTATTTTTATCTACCTGTTTATTGCTTGTGATTCCCCACCAGGACATAAGCTCCATCTGGGCAGAGCACAGAGTAAATTCTCAATGAATATGTTAATGAATGAGTGAATGAATGAATGAGGACTTTCCTGGTGTAGGAGCTATGTGTCTATTTCTGTTGATTGAGAAAATTCCTGTCAATCCCTCTTCAGTGTTTTATTTTACTCTTGGGTCCATTGCTGTTTGTTTGTTTGTTTTTGTTGTACTGGAATTGAACCGAGGGGCACTTTACCACTGAGCCACATCTCCAGCTATCCGCCCCCCCACTGCCCCTTTTTGAGGAAGAGTCTTGCAAAGTTGCTGAGTCTGGCCTTGAACTTAATGATCCTCCTGCTTCAGCCTCCTGAGTAGCTGGGGTCTCATTGTTTTTATTAACCATTATGAGTTTCTTTTCCAAAGATGTTATTAGTTTTAAGGTCTCTCTCCGAGGAACCAAGGAGACAGCTGGGTCTTAGCCATTTTAGGGAAGAAATATTTCCCCTTCTCAGCAGGTCAAGAGGTCCCTTCTTTTGAGTATCAAGCGCCCTAATCTATTTTAAAAAAATAATTAGTATGTCAACATCCAAATTTAGTGATCAGTACAAATATAAAAAGTTTCAACTCATTTGTTTTTCTAAGTAACAGAAAACAACTTCAGCTAATAAATACTCCAGATTGCAAAGTTGTAGCCATCAATGCTGAGGATATGAATATGTAAAAGATACATTGAGGGGCCAGATAGGCTAGATCATGCCTTGGTTAAAAAAAAAAAAAAAGCCCCCAAATACCACACAGGTTTTTCATGCCTACATTGTGCCTCTGTCAGAGGTTTCCAGAGCCGTCAAGCATGGTGGTCAGGCAGGGATACAGGATAGTGACCAGCTGCAATAATGAATACTGCTGGTGGCCGTGCCAGGAAGAGACCTCTAGATGGACCCACATCAGCAATCAGATGCTCTGGAGGAGAAGTGCTACTCACTAGAGTTGTCACATGGACTTGGTCCCTAGTCACAAGGGTCAGAAGTGCCAACTGTCCTAAGCCTAGAAGGCAGAGGATTGGGAGTTTTGTAGCAACACGGTAAAGACAACTACATGTGGAGGAAAAAAAGAGTGTATTCTTTAGAAGCAAGATAAGATCAGGGTAGAAGAGGAGAGCACAAGAAAGATGGGAGCTGAGAAATATCCAGAAGGCTTGTATAGGCATGTCAGTGAGGCTGATAAGTCTGGTCTTGTGCTCTTGTTTACATGAACTGTAAATTTCTTTGTGTCATCTATTGTCATGGTATTTGGAAAGCTTATTATGAACTATTCATAGCTCCTTCACTACTTTTTACCTTAAACACGGATAGGAACCTTCTAAATGGTAAGTTACAGCAATCCTCCTCAGGTAAAATCATTCTCCAAGCTCCTGCTTCAGTGAGCAGAGGCATATAATCCCTGTGGGACATCCCCAGCTGAAGCATGAACTCTGTAACAAACAGAATTGCACACAGTATTTCATGCATACCATAAGACTGTGAATGAGTTAAGAGAAGACAGATTGCTCTACAGGGCTGACCCTGAAATGTGTTCTCCATTCATGTCCAATCTGCAGGTTGGTAGGCATCTTCTTTCTTCAGAGTAGTGCTGTCCAACACCACTTTCTCTGATGAAAGCGATGTTCTCCATCTGCACTATCAAATATGGTAGCCGCTGGCCACATGGGACTATTGAGGGCTTGAAATGTGGCTAATACCACCAAATTATTTGTTTTGTTTAATTTTAAATAATTTAAATTTAAGTAGCCATATGCAGGTGATGGTTACTATATTGGATAGTGCAGCTTTTGGAGTAAAAAGGAAAATTACAGCTTTGTATTCTGACCCTGTCTTTACTGTATCAAGAAAAAGAGCCAAGTGCCAGAAAGACCAATATAAAGGCTGGTTACGGTGTGTTTGAATCCAATATCCCCTTCTGCCCTGCTCCCAGCCTACTCTCCAGAGAGGGTGTCTAGACTGTTCCTTGTATAAGAATGACCTTTAATTGGATTGTTGTTCAAAGGGTGTTCTTCAACCCACAGGATGATGCTGGAGCCCAGAAAAGTGTGGCCTATCATGGAGCCTCTAAAGGATCAGTGATGGTTGACTAAAATCTATCAGGCTGCTTGCTTTAGAATTTTAAAAGTTTCGGACAGCCACTATGGAGAGGCAGCAAATAAAAACAGACATTCTTGTTGAGAGATCTGGGTTCCTGACTGCTATCCTGTCCTAATTCCAGTTCCCAACCACATACACTCTCCAACAAGCAAGCAAGTAAAATACCCTTTCCCTTAAGAGGGACTGAGTGACAATTGTTCCAAAAGAAATTAAGAAACTACAATTCCTCTAATTTAAGGTATCTCCCCTTGGCGCTATGGGAACTGGGGGCAAGATCATTCTTTGCTGTGGGGGCTGTCCTATACCTTATCGGGTCTGTAGTAGCACCCTTGGCCTCTACCTGCCAGATGCCAGTGGCAAACCACACTCTTCTGCCATCAGTCAAGATAGCCTGAATTGACTCCAAACAAATGTCTCCAGAGTGGAAATGGGGTGCAAAAACCTTCCCCTCCCTCCACCTTGAGGGTCAATTCTGTAACTGAATCCCAAGTCCACCTCTTGGCCTCCTTAGGAGGAAAAGATAAGAGCAGCAGTTTATTCCTAGCAACATCACAGCTCTCCCTCCTTCTCTCTCCATGCTAAATAAAGATAGCTTTTTTAGTCTTTTTCCTAGACTCTGTTTCACAGATATTGATGAAGACATCTAAAGATGAGACTGGAACCATTTGGTGGGGAGGGACTGACTGTGTTCCCTTAGCTCCATCTATTTATAGAGACTGTGTGCCGGAGGGTAGAATCATCCCAGTAACCCTGTAACAGCAGAAGCTCCTTGGCCAAGGGAGTGGCCATTTAGAAAGGAGCCCCCGCAAGCTCAACACTGTGCTGAGCCTGTCTTCCAGTTAGAGTTTAGATATTAGGTGTCCCCCAAAAGCTCATATGCAAGACAATACAAGAACATTTAGAGGTGAAATGATTGAGCTATGAGGGTTTTAATTTAATCAATGCATTAATCCCCTGATAGGACAAATGAGTGGTGAATGTAGGCAGGTAGGGGGTGGCTGGAGGAGGTGGGTCATTAGAGTCATGCCTTTGGGGTTTATGTTTTGTCCTTGGTGAGAGGAGACCTCTCTCACACTGTCTGCTTCCTGGTGCCTTATCCTGAACTGCTTTCCTCCTCCACACCTTTCCACAATGATGTTCTGCCTTACCTCAAGCCCCACCCCGAGCAGTGGAGTTGGCTGTCTGTGGACTGAGACCTCTGAAACTGTGAGCCCCAAATAAATTTTTCCTCCTCTAAAATTGCTCTTGTCAGGTCTTTTGGTCACAGCAGCAAAAAGCTGACTAAAACAGAAATTGGTGCTGAGAAGTGGGGTTGTTACTGTGACTAACTTGACCATGTGGTTCAGAAGCTTTGGAGCTTTTTTGAATCTGTGGGAGGAATTTTGGAAAGTTTAGTGATGGAAGCTGGAAAAACTTTAGAATTTTGTAAGTGGACCTTAAAGGGCAATTCTGGTGGGAGTTCAGAAGATGAGAATGCTGATAGAACTGTGGACCATAAAGACAGAGCTCATGGGGTTTCAGAGGAAAAGGAGGATTCTATTGGAAACTGGACTAGAGGCCATTCATGTTATGATCTCTGCATTTTGCCCGTGTCCTGAGACTCTCCGTGAGACTGATTTTAAGGTGATGAACTGATTATTCTGGAGGAGGAAATTTTAATACAGCACAGTCTTTAAGAGGTGGTATGGATGTTGCTGGCAGCTTTTAGCCAAGTTGATTGTGATAATCAGGAGCAGAAACAGAGCTGAAATATTTGAAAAACTTGCAGTTTGGCCAGAAAATTATAAGTAAAGCTGAGTCTAAGGAAGTTGTGGTGGTTTAATAGGTTATAGCCACAAAAGAGATGCCGCTAAGTACTTTACCCAGAACAACAGAAAAGGTGGCTTCAGGGTGTCTCAGGAATTGGCAAGACCACACCTATCATAGGATCAAGGGGTAAAAGTAAAAATTCCTTTGAGAAGAGACCAGTGGGACACCCTGCTTGCATGGGTGGGGCTAGGAAGTTGTTTCACCATGCTCACCACCCAGGCACTCAGAGGGTGCTGCAGCCAGGGTCCCAGGAGTCTTGGTTACTGTTTGAGATGGCGGCAGACCTTGGCATCAATCACGTGGTACTGAGTCTGCTGGAGTTAGGGGGTCATGGAGGCTCCCACTGAGGTTTCAAAGGAAAACCTGGGAGGCCAGGCAAAGTACCACAGGGCCAGAGTCCCTGCAGGATGCCCCTGAGAGGATGATTCATGGAGATGTGAGAAGGAAGCCAAAATTGCAGTAGATACCCCCAAGATTAAGAAATGCCACTACAGTGGAATGTTTACCAAGAAAAAGTGCAGGAATCTATCAGAGACAAGCCAAGAGAGAGGCCATATGGACTGCAACCAGCAAAGCCATTGGGACGAAGCTACACAAGCTCTTCGGAGAGAACATGATACCAGTGTGCTCCAGATGTCATATGTGGAAATACAGGACTTGTTTGCCCAGCTGTATTTTAGTCTTGCTTTTGACTCATATCTTCTTTCTGGGCTCATATTTTTCCCTTTTGGGATGGAAAGTGTTTATTCTGTGCCTTTATATATTGGATATATGTAACTTGCTTTCGATTTTTACGGGAGAAAACATCTAAGAGTTGGCACTGAGTCTCAGAGGAGATTTGGGGTTTAGATTTTTGGGCAATTATGGAACTACTGAAACTATGGAAACTCTTGCAAATGGACTATATTTATTTTGCATTGTGAGATGGGCATGAGATTTGGGGAGCCAGGGGCAGAAAATTATGGTTTAGATATTAGGTGTTCCCCAAAAACTCATATGTGAGATGATACAAGAAAGTTTAGAGGTGAAATGATTGAGTTATGAGCGTTTTAATTTAATCAATGCATGGATCCCCTGATAAGGATTAACTGGGTGGTGACTGTAGGCAGGTAGGGGGTGGCTGGAGGAGGTGGGTCATTGGAGGCATGCCTTTGGGGTTTATATTTTGTCCTTGGTGAGAGGAGACCTCTCTCTCATTCTCTGCTCCCTGGTGCCATATCCTGAACTGCTTTCTTCCTCTGAACCATTCCACAGTGATGTTCTGCCTCACCTTAGGCCCCAGAGCAATGGAGTTGGCTATCTATGGACTGAGACCTCTGAAACCATGAGCCCCAAATAAAATTTTCCTCCTCTGAAATTACTCTTGTCAGGTCTTTTGGTCACAGCAACAAAAAGCTGACTAAAACAATTCCCATGAGCTGAATCAGACCTGCTAAGCTAGTAAACCGCTAATTTACAAAAAAGGAGGGGAAACAATCTTTAAGACTACTGTTTTTTTTCTCTTCCTGTTCCTCTGAGTATTTCAAATTTTCTGGGATCCCTTCCCTTGATATTCTCAGGGACATCTCAAATTCAATACAAATGGAATCCTTTGTCTTCTTCCTCAAATCCATGCTTTTGCCAGGATTTTCCATTGTATTTACCTAGTTTCTCAAACCAGAAGCCTGAGGGTCATCCTTGGCTCATGGTTCCCTGACTACCACATCTAATCAAACACCCAGGGCTGCAAGTCCTGCCTCCTTGAGTCTGCCCACCTCTCTCCCTCACTCTGCCATGGTGCTTATCTACACTCCCCTGGATTACTTTTTAGCCTCTCAGTTATTTAAACAGGCTATCTCCTTTGATCCCCGCTACTCTTCATACTGAAGCCAAAACAATTTTTAAAAAAACATTTAAATATGGTTCATGTCTACTTCAAAACTTTCAGTTGGTATCCTCTTGCCTTAGAATGAAGTCTAAAATCCTCACTATGGCTATGAGATTTTCTATTCAGCAACAAGTCTCACTTCGTTTCACTCTTGCTCTATCCCCAGTGGTTGCCTTTCAGGTCCTCAAAGATGCCATGCCTGTGCACGCTGGGCCTTTGTACCTGTCAGGCCCTCTGTGTGCCCATCCTCCATCTCCTTCTCCGGAAGGACTCCACCTATCCTTTAGGTCTCAACTTAGACATTACTTCCTAAGAAGATTTACCTAAAGGAGACTTTAGGAAGTCCAATCAGCTGAAATTCCCTGGTGATATTGTCTCATAGCACCTGGAAATTCCATTGTTTTTGGTCAGCCTCACTAAAGCAAAGCATGAGCCACAGACTTCTATGAAGGTGATATATGGGAATGTGATCATGCAACAGAAGTGCAGGAATTGGGAGAGACAGGGAAGGAGAAAGGCCAGTAGAAAGGGGTGTTATTGAGGTCGCCAGGTTAACAAAAACTGCCTCCTCCAAGACCTCTACCTGCTATTTCCAAGGGGACTTTCACAGATCCTGAGGCAGAAAATGAAACCCTTGCAGTGCACAAACTTCAAAGGGAGACTACCAGCAAGGGATGAGCCTGGGCTTGTGTGGAACTGTTCTCATAGCTGTGGCTAAAATCAGAGGTGAGCTGAGGAGACTTGACCTCAGGGACCTAAGGAGTCTCCTATGATTCCTTCAAGGCCTTCACAATTACTATTCCTGCTTGATATTTGTCTTCATTCGTGGAGAAGAATCTGTGTTCATCCTCTTCATAGCTGCCTGCTTGGTGCTTGGCCCACTGCACCGGCAAGTGCTCAAGTACACAGTAGGTGATCAGTTCACGTTTGGTGACTTAAATTGAAATTAAGGAGGGCACAGTGCCCAGGAAAAAAGAGCCCTGAGATTCTACTCAGAATCTGATATCCCTGGATTGCAGTTGATATTTGTAGTTAATTTATGGATTGAATGTCAGCTTTATGGTTGCTTTTGTTTTTGTTTTTCCCTTGTGGTTCAGGTCCGCCCCCCGCTCTTTGGAGACATTTTTTCCTCACCCTGCCATCCTATCTTGTTATCAAGTGTGTTAGCTAGCTTTTCATCACTGTGATCAAGTGCCTGAGAAAAACAACTTAAAGAGAAGAAGTTTGTTTTAGATCATGGTTTCATCCATGGTAGCTCGTTCCACTGCTTTTCGGCGTGTAGTGAGGCAGAAATATCACCGATGGAAAGGACGGCAGAGGAAAGCTATTCACAGGACAGCTAGGAAACAAAGCAGAGGGTAGGGGAGGACCAGGGAGAAGAGGTAGCCTTTAAGAGCATGCCCCCAAGGTCCCACTCCCTTCAAAAGGTCCCACCTCCACCACTTCCCAATAATGCCACCAAATTGAGAATCCATCAATGGACAAATCCATGGGAGAGCTCTTGTGATCCATTCACTTCCCCAAAGCCCTACCTCTAAAAATTGCTGCACTGGGGACCAAGCCTTCAATATATGAGCCTCTGGGGGATATTTCAGATTCAAAACTTCACATCAAGATCACATTTCTAACTCCCTAAACCAATGCTCACTAGAGCTTGATTATTAAAAGTGCCAAGAAACATCCTTACTGGGTTGTGATAGTGGAACCTGATTATAACAAGTCCTCATTTAAAGCATCTCACTCCATATTTGTCTTCTCATTCTGTCTACCAGTCCCAGAATAAATGTCCCTTGTCCTATGTTCCCTTGATACCAGCTCTTGAGGGATATTTTTTCATCTACTGCCCACATATTTGAGAGTTCACTGTACACCAGGAATTGTGCTACATTCTGTGGTTACAAAGACAATCTGCTCTGTGCTTGCCTTCCAGGAGTTCACAAGGCAGACAAACTCAAAATCAACAGTAACCTTCTAAAAATGCAACAAATTCAGGGATGGAATGAGGCTGGAGGGCATCATGGGAGGACCACAAAGAGACAGCTAACTGCTCTGGTGGGTTAGTGAATGTTTCCTGGGAAGGCAATGTATGAACTGAATTTGGAAGGTTGTGCAGGAGTTAATCATGCCAAAGGGAACAGGTGCTGGGCACTCTAGGTGGCACAGAGGTGAGACCAGCAGATGTACAGCAGTTGGGCAAAATTAAAATAAGATACAAGCAGAAGAGATTGGCAGAAGAAGAGTTCTAGGGAGGAAGCCAGTGGCCAAATCATGGAGGATTTTTTTGGGGGATGGGTATTGGATATTAAACTCAGGGGCATGCAACCACTGAGTCCTATTTTGTATTTTATTTAAAGACAAACCTCACTGTTGCTGAGGCTGGCTTTGAACTTGTGATCCTCCTGTCTCAGCTTTCCAAGCTGCTGGGATTACAGGCGTGGGTCACTGTTCCTGGCCTTATGGTGAATTTTGTGTGTTGTGTTAAGGTTTTTCCATGTTGACAGCTGCCTCCTCTTTCTGATTGGCCATTTCCTCACTAACTTTTCTCATCTAACTTGCATCCTCACCACATCACTCTTAATGTTTCCTAGAAAGCTCCCATCATATTCCCTAGTCCCACCGATAGACAGATGTGGACATCAGGAGTCAGGAATATTGGGGCCATCTTAGAATTCTGCCTACCCAAGACCATTAGCTGGCACCCATTTTCCTACTCATACATTAAAAAAAAAATTTTCCCAAACTCTTTTAAGTTCACCGGGTAAAGAAATGAGGTAATAGAAGAGACCGTTAGTTCTCCCTCAGTATCTGAATTTCTCTTTTTTATGGAAATAGAATCTACTTCAACACAGTAAGTACCATAGAATTTTTAGCTGGGTACAGGTCTGCTTAGGAAGTAGAGACCACACTTCTTAGCTTTCCTCGCAAGGGTGCAAATCATAAGACTAATTTCTGGACAATGGAATGTAAGTGAATGTGGCTACAAGGAACCTCCCTCAGGAGACTCTGGCTCTTGACTTTTCCCTGTTCTTCTCCACTCCTTTCCCACATAGATGCTGCTGAAACCTAAGTGTTATCACCATCCGGTACCATGAGAAGGGGGATAGCAGATGCGTGAACTGGCAGAAGCCTGGATTCCAAGTATTATGTGGAATACAACTGCTTACTGACTTTGAACTGACGCTTCTGGATTTTTTTTTAACTGAGATTTAATCCAGGGAGCATAACCACTGAGCCATATCCCTAGCCCTTTTTTATAGTTTATTTAGAGACAGGGTCTAACTAAATTGCTGAGGCTAGCTTTGAACTTGTAATCCTCCTGCCTCAGTCTCCTGAGCCACTGGGATTAGAGGCGTGCACACCACTGAGCCCAGTAACTTCTGGTCTTTTAACTGGTAGAGAAATTAACCCCTATTTTGTTTAAGCCACAGCTGATTGGACTGGTACTCATAGTTAAATATGATCCTAACCAACACAGGGGTTATCTCCTTAGTTCTCCTAGACTTGAAAGCTTATATTTATATTTTACCCCTCCATCTCTCTAACCTCTTATTGTCCACTAAGGTCCTAAATCCTGTTAACTTCCCCTTTGTGCATCACCTTATACTCATCCTTCCATTGCAATTTCCACTGCCCTTTGGATCCCACACTGTTCTTTTGCTTTCTCCAGTCAAGCTTGTGCAACCCCCAGATACCTGAGGCGTTACATTCATCATGTCATACATCATCCTCAAACTCTGAAAGTTAGGCTTCTGTTGTGCCTAATAGGATGAAGTGTCCACATTTCACCCTGTCATTCAACTGTTCCATAATAGAGTCTTGACCCAACTTTTCAGTCTCTCCTCCCTCTGATACACATCTTCTCCAACATCCAAGAGTCTGCGACACAACTTATTTTGTCCTAACTACTGCCTTTGTTTTATGCCAGAGGTTAGCCCTGTGTATACATTAGAACCATCTGGAAATCTGTTTAACAGGACCAGTGTCCAGTGGGTTAGCACTCAACCTTGAATGTTTTACCTCATGGGATCACAAAACAACCCTGGGAGATATAGGCACTACTACTTTCACCATTCTGCAGAGGAGGAAAAAAAAGAAACTTAGGAAGCTCAGGACACCATTCCTGATCAGATGGCCAGTGAGTGGGGAGCCAGGATTCCAACAGGGCACTACTTTGGTCTCTCATACTATATGACAAATTAAAAATGATTTCTGGTAGCGTGGCACATAATTGCCAAAAAGTCACAAATTAAAAATGAAAATTTAAAAACTATAAATGCCTGGGCCTCACCCCAAACCAATGAAATCTGAATTTTCCTATTAGCTTTAGGCTGAGCCCAGGTCGACCCCCAGCGGTTTCTAATGTGAAGTCAGGATAAGAACATTGCTTTCTCCAGGTGCCTCCAGCTGTCTTTCTCCCATTCCCTCTTCCCATCCCATGTCCTACTTGCCTTTGGGGTTCAGTCTAATGCAACTGCCCTGTGGTTGTGACCTGCTTTCTCCAGCCTATGTGATCCCTCCCTTTTCCAAATGCTGGTTGCAGAACTTGTCCGCCCCATTTAAGGTGGCACCTATTCTATCCCTTAGTTTGAATTTAGCTCTTGGCTTCCTGCCACTGGATCCTTGGCAGGTTTTCCACATCCAATCCCTCACTGCTCAGTTACCTCCACCTCTGCCCAAAACTGCAACAATAATCAAGCCCTATCAGAAAGCAATACTTGAACTCAGATTTTTGCCAAGCAACCTCCTTGGCTCAGTGCTCCCCTCCTAGGTATTAGAAGCCAGGAGAATTTGGGAGAACAGATTGTGGGTCAGGGGCAGAGGCACTAGAGAGGTAGAGGAGGGGAGTGTGGGCCAGGGATTTCCAGTCTCTCGGATGCAGATTTGAAGGTCAGCAAGATGGTGATGGGGCAATGGTGCCTCTAGGGGACAGGCTGGATGCAAGGGCTGGGAAATGTTGAGAGCAAAGTCTGGGAAGAGCCTGGGATAAATTTCGGTGGCTAAAGAACAGGAACTGAGAAGAGAACAATTTGAGGTTAAAATGGCATTGGACCACCTGAGAAGTTGCAGAATGACAGAATGAATGGATCTTCACCTGTACTGTTGGGAAGAACAATAAAAGGGGGCCTGTAGCACACTTGCTTATTCAGGAGGTACCAGACAATAATGGATAAGAAGACTTCAAATGGAGGGCTGGTTGGGAGGAGACCGTATATGGCCACCAGTGGTCCAGCTAGCTAGGCCAAACCCCAAGAGCTGCCCACTCTACCACCTGCCCAACTGGAGGCTCTGGGTTCAAGGGCATAGGCTGCTGTCAACTGGGCCAATTTCCACCAAAGTTGAGGATGTGGACAGGGTCTCCATGTCCATGCTGATAACTCTGCTTGATGATCCTATTCCACCAGAGCAGGTAGCTGAAATAGTCCTGGGGTGCAGGGGGACAACTTTGTCTTGAATTATATCATGTTTGAATGGTAATGCTGGGATCAGAAGTCAGTTCTCATTTCCAGCCCAGAACTCACTCTTCTTGACTCTGTTGTCCATGTTAGTCACTTTGTGGGGCTCTAAACAGGCCTCTAGTGAAGGTCTGAGGGACTCTCTTCCTGGCACCTGCATTCTGCAGAAGGTGCCAGGTCTTCTCTGGCCAGGCCTGTTTTTGAAAACCAAGTGGGCATTGACATGGGACACAGAATGTCCTCTGGGGAGACAGCCTGTGGGTCCACACTGGATCATTGGCCCTCTGGTCCTGTTGCCATCAGTATCACACAGTGAGCCTGGCCACTGCCTTCTCACTGCCCACCCCCGCCCCCCAACTGGAAGGCCTGGTGTGAAGATCAGCTCAACAATGAAACCCACTGCCCACCAACCCACAATACCCTTCACTTATGCGCTGGGGATAGAGGGAGAATTTAAAGTTTATCCTTAATTGTGATGGCATTGAACAGGCTGGCCACAGTGCTCAACACATCAAACGAGAGTTTTTCCAAGGAACTCATTCCTGGAGCTCTGCTCAAGGGCATCCTCCCTATCCCACTAACTGGGCCAGTTGGGGAAATCTGACCCCAAAGCTGTAGATCTCTGGACATCCCAGGATCCCAGAGGTGACCTAGGTCAGAGACCCTGGTACTTACCTAAGTCATCCTCATTCTCCCCTTCACAATAGTTTGAACTGAAGATGAAGAGGGAAAGACAGAAGGAGACAGGGGCGGACAAGTTACAATTAACCTTCGAGGCAGCACTCAACCTGGAACTTTGCAGCTCCTGCTGCCTCTGAGAAACAAAACAGCCCAGGTGGGAAACCAACCCCTAGGACCCCAAGTAGCCTTCCAGGTATTTCTAGACACCCTAGGATCTCCCATCCCCATCTTGGAGGATGGGGAGTGTTACATTAAAGGACCTAGGAGGCTCCTTTGGGGACTCACAAGATGAAACAGTCTTGCTGACAGGCCTGGGGTACAAAGCTGAGATGGTCTGGGGGCAGTGTAGCTAGGATAGGCTGGACCACAGAAAGAACTAGTCACAAACTTCCATGTTTGTGGAGGAGACCCATGGCTGACTCCAGACACTACTATGGACCAGGATAAAGGGGGTGTATCCTGTGATTGTAAGACACTGGCTTTCCTATGTGACAGTTCGTGGGACAGATTGTGGTTTTCACCCTGGTGGGTCTCCTCCTTCCTCACCCCCATCACATCTTCTTAGCTACCAGACAGATTCCGCACTGTCCCCCAGGGTAGAAGAAAATAGGAAGGATGCTCTTTCAGTGTCTCTTTTCCTGGAGCTGGGTGGCCTGAGACATTTCTTATCCACATGGAAAGGTCTCTCTTAGCCTACATCTGCAGAGATATTGCCATCAGCATCACTCTCCTTCCCAGAACTGAGAAATCATGAGCAGACCTGCAGAGTTTAGCATGGTAGCCATTTCCTGAGCACCTACTGCATGCCTGGCTGGCATAGCCAAACCACATGGAGTATGTGAAAATGGATAAGACCTACTTCTGGTTCTGAGGAGTTTCAAACCAGCAGGAAAATGTATAATTAAAGAATGGCAATTTAGGCCAGAATTACAGGAGATACTTCCAAGTAATCCAAGGATGAAGGATATATGAGTGTGAGTTCACAACCCTGGGAATCAGAGAGGCCTGGAAAGACTTTCACATAGGGAGGTAGATGGAAGCAGGAGGGTGGGGCAAGAGTTTTTCAAAAGTGGGACTATCAATCTTTGTTTACAAATTATTAATGTCACTTGTTGTGTCAGAATCCTGAGCCAAGAGGATTTGCCACTGCCCAGAGGGGGAGCCAGACAGGAAGATGATAGTTGTAGGGCTCATGGGAGCCCACACCATGTAATTTTTGTGTATATCATACTGGAAAATAAACCTAAAGAGAGGGAGGCAGAACCAGATCATGAGCTCCCATGCCTTCCCCCACCACTTGATTGAATCTGAAAGCATTAGAGACCTGTTTTTTTTTTTTGGGGGGGGGGGGTTAGGTCAGAGGCTGATGGGTAGTATAGAAGGAGAGTGCAGGTGCCAACTCTTTTGGGGCTGGGGTATTCAATTTCGTTATTTCCTGAGTGTCCCTTGACCAATTTTCCCAAAGGGGGCATGGACATGGTGGGGCATGTGGGTTCCCTTATTGCTGTGAGAAAGGCAGGAATAGGACTGGACATTATTTCTCCAGCACACCCTCACACCATCTTTTGTCATCTTTACAGAAGCCCATGGGGTGGGCTTCATGATCCCCATTCCACAGATGAGGTGCTGTGGCTTAGGGAGAAAAAGTCACATTCAAAGAAAGGGCCACACAGTGCTTAAGGGGGCAAAGCCAGGCCTGTCCCCTCCAAAACTTGTTATTTGGTCTGGCTCCTACCTATGGGGACAACTGGGTTTGTTCGTCCATGAAAGTCAGTTCGTGATGGCTTGTTCGTCATTTCTGTGGTGAACAAGGAGCAGAAGCCAAGAGGAGGCTACCTGGGCTCAGGGGTGCGGTTTGAGAGGCCATCTGTCCTCTTGCAGTGGGAGGGGTGTGCTGTGAGCCAAATTACTGAGGTGGGCTCTGTGCACGAGATAGAGACCTTGGGGAACAGTTCCTTAATCCAAGGCTCACCCTCCTTCCCCGCCCAGAGACTGCAAGGGCAAGACAAATTCAGACTGGAATAAAACGGCAGAGACCTTTCGGTGCCCTTGGCCAGGCTGCTGAGCTGCCTCTGGGAGGAGGAGGAAGGTGGAGTCCTTCAATGCCCCGCCCGCTCCCCACCTACACTGGCACCCACGAAGTGCCTAGCCCCTTGGCCAGCCGCGCCTACTAGCATCCCGCGCCTTGGGAGTTTCTCGCGGCTCCGCAGGCGCGCGCGCGGTCTCGGGTCTCCCCGCTGGGCTTACAGCCCAAGGCTCTAAGAGCTTGCTATTTTGATCTTCAGGAGTGCTCTCCACTATCTCCGCGAGATACTGAGTCAAGGGCCGAGTCAGGGGAGGAGCGACAACTAACGAGAGCCTCTGACGCCAGGAGTTCCCCAGCGCCTTTCTGCTTGCTGGGCCTGGCCGTGAGCCGGAGAGAGGTGACGCTTAGAAAAGTGGATCACTCCCTGGCCCAGACGATTCTGGTACCTGCGACAGCAACTCTGTCCTCTAGTCTTCCTATCCCAAACCTATCCTCCTCCCCTGCCGCAGCGTGGTCTATCCCCCACACCACAGATCGGGGGTGAGGTGGAGAACCAAGGGCGGGGGCTGGATCCCGGCAGGGTTTCCCCCACACGCAGTTCGGGGCGCCGCGGGGAGTGAAAGGGCAGAGTGCGCCTGACTCCTCTCGGGCCCTCGTGGGTGGGTGGGACAGGTGTGTGGAAGAAGGCGGACTCTCCGGACCTGCTGGGCGGCGGGTGTGGGAGGGAGTTCATCCTTTACCCCAGCAGGGCAGGGCAGGGCAGGAAACCCTGATTCGGACCTGTCCAGGCGCACAGAGGTCTAGTGCACACGCCCCAGCAGATCCCTGAAAAAGCCTGAAAGCAGGGAGCGCGCAAAGGAGGGTAGATAGTCCCAGGTGGGGTGTGAATCCGTGTGTGTGTGTGTGTGTGTGTGTGTGTAGGTATGCGCGCGTGCAAGGACAGAGGGTCTAGGCGTCCCCCGCACCCTCTCTCCGGGGTTCTAAATTTTGCCTTCCTTTGTTCTCAAAATAGTAGGCGAGCCGGGCCCGCGCTGCCCTCGGGAGGGGTGGGAGCTGCTGCGCGCTTGCTCGCGCGCGCCGAGTTAGCTGCAGGGTTACAAACAGTCTCTCCCTGCTCCCCCGGCCTGAATTAATGTGTTACTATTTCGGGCGAGCCAGTGTTTCCAGGGGAAACCTAATGACGCAATGACGTCAATGCAGGTCAGCAGCAGACTCTCCGGGAGGGCGGGCGGGAGGGCTCCGGGCTTGCAGACTCGGCGCAGTCTGCGGGCGGGAGGGCGCCGGCGAGGTGGCTAGGACGGCGGGCGCGGGGGCGCGGGAGCCGCGGCCAAGCTTAGGGACCGGAGGGCGCCCCTTCCCAGCGCCCGAACGTGAGCAACTTCCCGCCGCCCAGGACGGAGAAACTCCGTTGCCCACGGACATCCAGGAGGCCGTGTGGAGGGCAAGCAGGGTAACCCCCACTCCCACCCCCACCTTTATCCAGGGGGAGCCAGAGGAGCCAGCAGGTCGGGACTCGCTGAGGGGGCTCCATGCGGGGCCTCCCACGCACAGGTACGCGCTGGTCTTCCGGGTGTCCTCAGTTTGGGAGGGAGACACACACACACACACACACACACACACACGCACACACACTCCCTCCTGTCCACTCTCCTGTCCTGGCACCATAACTGGGAGTTCTGGGAAAGAAGAGGGGTGTCGGAGACCTACCTGTTCTGCCTGTCTCACCCCCTTCTTTCTGGGTGTAGGAATTGGTTATCTATCCCACTTCAGCACTTTTCACGGCCCCAGGCTAGAACTGGGGCTTCCCACTGGCTCTACCTCACTTAGGGACACCATTCAAGGCCTGGAAGCAAAGCTGGAGGGACGTCTGGGGCCAGGGGCCAGGGGGGTTAAGATTGAATTGGAGCCTGGGCAGCCTGGTGGGAGCCGGTACCTGTGTACTGTAGGGGGCATGTACTGGACTGCTTGTGTGTGCTTGATGTGCACGGGTTCTGGGAGCATAGCCAGTGTGTCCAGGGAGTGTATCCCACGAAAGTCTAATGTGCCATAGCCTAGGACCATCTGGTGCACCCCTCCTTGAAATGCATCTGTGGTACTTGCCTAGAGTGTAGGAGGTCAGCGAGGGATCCGCCCAGGTCCAGGGTCTCTTCTGGGCCCATCCCCTACAGCTGGCCCAGATTGCACCCTACTCCCAGCTGGGCCCTGGCCTTCTGTAACTACACTGGCCGGCTTCGGGAAGGCTTGCACAATTCTCAAAGCTCAACTATCTTGCTAGCCCCAGGTCACTTGTGCTCTTTCTTCCTTGGGTTATTGAGTAGAAGAGGAGATGGGGGTGGAGAGGGAATCCCTTTTCACCCACCCCCTCTCACCTGGGAAACACAAGCTTCGCTGGATGCTCTCCACCCTCTAGGCCTCCGCTCTCCATTTTCAGCACCATAGTCCGGACAGCTCCAAACCGGTCGGGGGCTTCTTCTTTCCCTGACAGCGCTGAGCGCCCCTCTGGGAGGGAACACCCTGCCACCCCACCCCGTCTTCCCGTCGTCTCCCGCTTTTGACTAGCTTTAGAATTCGGCTCTAGACCCTTCTTCTTGTCCCCTAACACATACACACGTCGAGTCCTCTCCAGGTGGCCAGACTGCAAAATCTCTAAGATTGTCTGGCAGGCGTCACCACATAGCAGACAGGCTTCCTGCAAGGGGCAAATGACTCTGGAGAGAGACTTATTCCTGTCCCTGCTACAAGCTCTCCTTTCTCACCTCGGTTAATTAAAATAAGTGAATGAAGCCAGGTCCCCTGACCCCCCACCTTCCAAAAAAGCAAGCCAGCCTTCAGAAAGCATGAGACAGAGTCCGGTATTTTTCTGGATTGTAAAAATCCAATTTTTGGCCTCTGTGAGCCCCTTCCAGACATTCCCACAACCACTTCCTTGTCTCTTTTCCTAAAGTCACTCCTCATTGTGCGGAGGGGCATGGGATGAATCCCAACTACTTCTGGCAGCAGAGAGGGCTCAGATGATGTCATGGCTTTGGGGGCTTGGTGCAGGATGGCGTCTTAGTAGCTTCTCATTAGAGAAGTATTCTAGACTGCCCAAGAGGTCCCCAGAAGTGATTTCTGTGGTGACAGAGCTTTGTGCAGACCACATTCACTGGGCTGTGGCCACTCAGGAACCTTCCCACCCCACCTCCCTGCACAAGTGGAATCCAGGATACAAAACTCTACCTGAGACTGCCTCCACACCTGGGTTCCTTGAACTTATTAAACACCAAGGAGGTGCTGAGATATTGTCCCACCTCATTCAGGTATCTCCTTACTGTCATGCCAGTTCCTTCAGGAAGGGCAGATGGGCTATCGATGCCTCAGCTGATTCAGGGATGGAGGAGTTACCTCTCTCCATCCTGCCTTGCCCTGATCCAGGGACCTTGGGCAAGCTGGAGACGAGCTGTGAGCCCCTTTCCCTGCCTGGGCACCTCACAGCACTTACTCCATAGATATTCTCCTTGGGGACAGCAGAGATTAGGCCAACCTTGTCAGATCTGACCCAGAGGCAGATCCAAGTGTTGTTTTTGTCCTATTGAGGTCAGGTCACTAGAGGAGGTCTTCACATCTTTGCAGAAACGCTGGGCCCTGGAGTCATTCTTGCACACTGTCAGCAGGAAATGGCCTTTTCTCAGCCATTGTACTGCCTGCTTCTGAGCTACCAGAGAGGAGAGAAAAGGCCCCCAAGCTGGGGACAAGGGAAGGAGAGATGACTGCCCTGGTCAGGGTACTTCTTTCTTATAGGTTGAACCTAAGCCCAGCACTCACGAGATCCTCAGAGTTTCCACAGCTCTCAAGGGAATCATGAAACCGCTTTTCTCCCCAATAACTTATTATTATTATTATTGGCAAAAAGAGCTGTGTATGACCAGGCTAAAGAGGTAGCAGTGAAGGCAAAACCTATGGACAGCAAGGAGACCTGCCTTCCACTAAAGGACAGTGGCCTCCCTGGGGGTCTTTCAGACAAAATTCATTCCTCTGGGAGTGCTAAGCTGCTGCCATCTGCCCAGTCCCACTTCTGGCTACTTTTCAAGCTTCCCTGACTCTCTGGCTTCCCTCTGTGCTCAGCTGGGTAACAGCTGGCTGTGGCCTTGGGAAAGACTGGCCAAGGTCAAGTACATACAGGGAAGTTTGCCCTATGGATAAGCACCTGACTTCTCCTCTAGTTGTGCAGAAGCCAACTCGACATTGAATTGGCTGTAGGAAAGAGCCCAGAACTCTATTGTTGTCTCTGCCTGCCCACAGCATCCTGGGCCAGAGGGACATCTGGTCTCATGAGTCATGGGGTCGGTTGCTCAGCAGGGAGCTGGACGGATGCACCACCATCGCCGGCACTGGGGGACCCAAATAGTCCCTTCAGCCTCAAGCTGATTGCTTAAGCAAGTCCTTATGGTGAGACTCAGTTTCTTCATCTGCATAATGGGATTAGCTGAAGCAAAGATGGCACCCACAACCTCAGAGTCAGTTTGTTCTGAGGCCATCTAAACAACATGATATTCGCATTTGAAATCAAAACTAGCCTTCAGAGTCCTTCCTTCATGAAAATGCCTAGGATCCCAGAGGCTTGGGTGCCTTGGGGTATGGGGAAGGCCAAGCCAGTTCCAGTGGTGACTTTTCTGCCCCCTGATCAACTTCTCTTCCTCCCAGGGTCTTGGTCTCTCCCTGTAGATGGAAGCCCAAACTCTACCACTGAGAAATCAGAGAATGCACTTTGCTCTGCTGGTGTGTGAAGAATAGCTCCAAGCTGGTGGAAGTCACCCAGCCCTGACCCCCAATTTAAGCTCTACTTGTCAGCCCCCTTGTTTCCAAATAAAGGAGGGGGGCCTACAGCAAAATCACAGTGGTCCTATATTTGCTCAAGCTTCTTGTCCCCACCTGCAGGATCATATCAGGCCTCCTGACCACCCCACTGTCCATCAGCTGGACACTGATCCCAGGAGGGACTGAGCCACAGTCTAAGTGAGCTGGGACAAGGTCATTGTGCTCTCTTTCTTCTGCAGAACTTCCCAGGAAACATGGGTCTCATGGCCAAGGCCAACCTTTGGATTCTGCAGTCCTTGAGGGACTGGAGGTATCCTGTGGTCACTTTTCTGGGGTGTTGTCTCAGCATACAGGGACAAACTTCATGGGGCAGCACTTCTATTCCCTAGAGGTTTCAGGTACAGGGTTAGATCTGACACTGGAGAAGGAGTGTGGGATTGACCCAGACCTACCTCTCTTGCCTGGGTGATCTTGGACTAGTCATTTCACCTCCCAGCATAAAAACACGTGAAGCATTTGATAATGCCTTTCATGCGGCCGTAGTTAGAATCTGATGACATGTACTTAAGACGAGTATGTCATGGGGTAGAAGGGAAACACTGTTAACCTAGAGACCTTGAGAAGACACCAAATGCTGTTTCTTGCTGCAAATTCTCCTGCTGTCAGTGTCTCAGCCTCTCCCTTGAATGGAAACTCAGATACCACCATTCAGGAGCGGAAGGAGGACCCCCCCACCCCAGAAGGTTAGGGATTTAGAGGTTGGCAACAGAATCCACAATCTTACTAAGCTACCTGGTGAGATTGTAGACTGTGAGCCAGAATGAATCCCCTGGTGAAGGAGGGATCCTGTGCCCTAAATTATATGAGGTGGCCAACACACAACCTGTGACAAGGGACAGATGTGCTTGGCAGCAGTTTATAAATCACATGGACTCACAGCCTGTGGTTGGAGGCTAGGGCATGCCATGCAGGGCCACATGAGGGTTGCACTCAGGTGTGGCACCAGGACTGAATGAACCAGCAGGGGCTGTGAGAGGCAGGGTGACAAGAGGCTGGGGTGTCCCTGTTTCCTTCAGGAAGTGCGATTGGTCTGTTTGAATAATCGCATGGGCTGGCAAAGAGGTGAAACCACTTAGGTTGAAGATGAGATGGAGTGCAGTTGGCCTGGCTGCTAGGGAAACTAGCCAGGTGGGGAGAACTTCCCACCAGGTGGGGGGCATATCTGGAGAGAGCGGGGGAACTCATGGTTAGGTTTTGGAGACTCAAAGATGTCAAGGCAGTACTTAAAAGGTTAGGCTTTATCAGGCAAAGCTTTCAGCCCTGTGCCTGATCTCATTGTTTTCATGATACCTGCGTGAGATAGTCACATTTAACAGATGAGGAAACTGAGGCTGAGTATGAGCCAAACCCATCCAGATAAGGCAGGGTGCCAGGTCTCCTGACTCCGCAGTACATGGTGTCTCTACTATCTTCAGTGACTTCTAGCAGGCCAGTGAGTAGGGCTGGACCTAGGCAACATGGTGGTCTTCCAGATGCCCCTGGAAAGCCCTTTGCCCTTTTCAGAACAGAATGTTTTGCTTCTAGTTGGGATGTAACTGGGGAGAACCTAAGGCCCTCTTTGACACCTCTCTGTTCCAGTTTGTGGAGCTGATGAATGGATTTGTTCATTAAGTCACCAGCATTTCTATTCTGAAGGGTGGTTTCAGGAGCACGGGGTTGAGCTGATTAGGTTGGTAGGAGGCCTGGGTTCCAGTCTGTCACTTGCTCTCTGGCTTTGGCAGACTTGTGGTCATCCTTCTCTGAATTTAGACCTCTCAGCCATAACCACAAGACATTGGATGGGATTGAAGGCTCTTTGGTTTGGAGTGCTGCGTCCTCCAGGACTTTGATATAAAAGGCCCCATCTACACAGGGAAGCAGGTGGTGGGAGCATATTTTCTCCTATAGTATTGAGAAATTCATGTTGACTCAGTCCTTTGGGGTGAAGAGATGGTGACATGGTGGGAGTACGAGTTAAAACCCATCCCCAGCCCAGCCTCACCTGCCTCAGGGAAGTAACTGGACTTTGCTGGACAAGGCTAATTTCCAGAAGATGCTCTGGGGCATAAGAGTGTGTGTTCTTTCGCCATCTGGTTTTCAGAGTCCTGTGAAGCGCTCGGTTCACTCAGTTCAGCCAAGCGGGCCTTTTCCCTCCAGGTCAGTCTCTTCAGGCCCAAGCACTTGCTATACCTTTTAACTCCTTCCTTCCCCTCCTGTAGGGTTGTTGGATTTAAAAATAAATGCCCAGTTAAATTTTAATTTCAGATTAAGACAACTTTTTAATATAGGTATGTCTTAAGATTCTCTATAACTATGACCCAGAACCTCTCCATATTGGAACGTGCCTCCTCTGTCCCCAACCCCTTTCCCTTGAGACCTGGGGTTTCTTCTGCCTTCAGGGACAAGGGTGTTCTAGCTTGGTATATGTATATAAGATGCTGATTAAATAGGAAGTAATGACAGCTGTGGAGGAAACAGATCCAGCTCACGCAGCCCGGGCAGTAGGCCAGATTTGAACCAAAGATTTCTATGGCTATTTCGTGCTTTTCCTGCAGCACCAGGGTAGATTTACAGAGACAGCTCCTAAGAGAGAGCCTGGTGCAAATCTACAGGCTCATTGCCATGGGTCAGGTGGTAGCACTGCGGTATGTCCTAAGAACAGCGGGTGTGCCCCGCCCCTGCCTGGGACCGGCCAGCCCACCATGCAGCGTTCAGGATCCAGGCCAGGCTGCTTTGCAGGGGTTGTGTTTGATTTCACCTCTTGGTCGGCTGCAAATGTAGGTCCTCGTGACTTCCCCTTTGGTGGCCTGGCTGCTACTAAACCATCTGCTCCCTAGCTGGGCTTACAGCTGAGAGTTCATGCAGGATAGAGACTTCTCTACCACCAGCAGTCAGCTAATTAGTGGGGACTCAAGTGGTCACTATGCATTAAAGACAGGCTCCTAGGTGGACACTTTCCCAAATTCCACTGCGGGCTTGATGACATTCAGAAGCCTCCACTAAAATTAAGGTAAGGGGGAGGGCATGCATGTTTAAGCTCATGTTGGAGATGAGGCTAAATTAACTTCTCTGGGATGATACAGCACATAACTGGGTAATGGGGACGAGGGTCTGACTTAATCTCTACTCCTTATTCTGGACTCCTGATCCTTTGTATCATTCTTTGGAGGCAGAGCATGAAAACATTGGTTCTCACCTTTGCTGCATATTAGAATTACCTGGGGAGCTTTAAGAATTCTCATGTCCAACCCTAGAGATTCGGATTTAATTGATGTGGGAGTGGTCCAGGCATCAGCAGGTATTAAGCATTCCCCAGGCCATTCAATGAGCATCCAGGGCTGAGGGGCAGGGCTAAGGAGGTAAGAAAGGGCACAGGCCAGGACTTCCTGGGCTTCACTGTACCTGGGAGTCGTGTGGGAATCTATAAAAATACAATCTTTGGCTCCCTTGCTCAGAGTTCTGATTTAATTGGTTTTTTAAAAAATGGGAATTGTCAAAGCTCTCCAGGTGGTTCTAATATCTGGCAAAGTTTCGGAGCCACTGGTGGAGGACAGGGCCTTTTTCCTCCGAGCGTGGTCAGCAGGCCAGCAGCATCAGGATCACTTGGGAGCTTGTTAGAAATGCAGAAGCTCAGACCCCACCCTGAACCCATTGAGTCAGATCTGCATTTTAAAAAGATTTCCAAGTAATTTGTATCACATTCAGATTTGGCCTAGGGAATGATATGATAAAGAGGCAGATGAGGGCATGATTTTTTAATCAATTCTTCTGCTTATTCATTGATTCTGTCGTTTTACTGATGATCACTGAACCCTTGCTATATGCTGCTACCATGCTAGGCACTCACTGCTTATTCAAAGAGGAATGAGTCCTGGGTGAGGCACGCAGGTAGCTGTCAGCTATGACATAAGGGTAATGACAGCAGCTGTAGAAGTTTGATGAGCATACTGTACAGAAGGGTACAATGAATATGCCCTTCACTCTCTTGGGGAGCAAAGGAATTCTCTTGCAGGACTTGGCATGTTCAGGGGTTATGGAGACTCAGGATGGCTATAGGAGAGGTGGGCAGGACAGTGTGGCAAATGGGGCCGTGCCCTTCAGAGGAGCCTGGGCTTTAACTGTAGGTAATGAGAAGCCCATGGAAGCATTAGGTAAGAAAGAGAAGAATGTCATGAGTCAAATGGTCATGATGGAGAATTCTAGAAAAGTAGGACCTGGTGACCATGGAGACCAATTGGGGCTCTTAGAAAGATTTCAGAGGCCTAGCAAAGAGGTGGGTGGCAGAGAGGATAGAGAAGAAGGCCAAGCCCCTGAGATTGTTCTGACACAGGATCCACTAGATTTGGGAGCAGATTGCAAATGGGATGGAAGTGAAAGAAGCTGATCTCAACTTCCAGGTGTGCAGTTCAGACACAGGTGGAGGTGACAGCATTCAGTGGTTAATGACAGGGCAGGCAGAGCAAATTGGGACAGACTGTGCAGGCAGTTCTGTCTTTGGGACTGGAGCTGAGGAGGTAAGTTGAAGCTGAGTAGAGATCTGGGATTCCACAGCATCCAGCAGCTGTTGAACTCATGGGGGTCAGGGAGGAGGGCAGGGAGAGAGAGGAGCCAGCAAAGACAATGTGAAACAATGGATCAGAAAAGGAAACAGAACACCTGAGAACAAAATCAGATACTCAGGGAAAAGAGTATGATCTGTGGAATCAACTGCTGCAGAGAATTTAAATGGAAGATGAAGAGTGGAAACAGGATTTGATAATTAGGCCAATGGAAACCCATTGGATTCAGTGGTATGGTGGAGAGAGAGACTAAGTTATAGCAAGGGAGGGTGTTGAAGAGGATGGAAGTGCCATGATATTGGCAGGAAGAGAGGGAGAAATGGAGATGAGATTAAGGGGCTTTGTTTCCTGCTTAGTTTAGGAGATGAACCAATTTCTGAGCAGAAAGGATTAAAGGTGGCTGAAAATGGGGAGGGAGAGAAGCTAACTAATGACCAGAGCTTCCAAGAACAGAAAGAGCTCATCTTGGGGAGGAGAAAGGTGCTATAATAGTACTCATCCCTTTTCTTTATTCTTTGAGAGGCACAGTCTCCTGCTGGCAGCCAAAGGACCAGAGGGTTGGGGCTCTGGGGAGCAGGATGGAGGCAGGAAGTGTGGCCGCTGCCCTTTGCATGGCTCCAACAAGCTGCACCACGCTGCATTGTTTCCAGACATGGAAGCTCAGGAGGTAGGGAGAATGAAGGCAGCTGGTTCCTTCAGGTTTAGAGAATAGCCAAGTGAAAGGGCAGGGAAGGAAGGGCGTTGAGGTGCTGGGGAGGCACCACTGATGCACAGATGCCACCACCTTCATCCACCTTGATTTGCAAGAGCAAATGCAGGGTCGGTCACACCCACTCAGGGAACCTTCACAGGGGATGCCAAATAACCTGGCTGCTGGTTCCTTGCCTGTGCATGTGGATCTGCTTAGAGGCAGGGGACCCCCACAGAGGCCCCTAGCAGCTACTGCTGCTATTACACCAGCTTAGATGGCTCTCGAGACTGTGGACTACCAGTCTCACCTGCTTCTGCCTGGTTCTGTAGCTCCTGAAGGAATCTGAGGGTCCTAGGATTTGAAGGGACCTTGGTAGTCTCTTAGTCTGGTGGTTTTCTGGCAATGATGATCTCTGGGGGCATTTGGAAATACATGGCACTTTTGATTGTCACAGTGATTGGAGGAATGCTACTGACATTTAGTAGGTGGAAGACGAGTCAGTCCTGCACAGCTGCGATGAGTGCTTCTCTCCCACAGCTTTCAAATGCCTTGCCCAGCAGCAAAAAGCTATTCAGAATTATCTGTGAACTATGTTTACACATAAGCACAGTCAAATTGTCTGAGACTATTTCTGTGTGTGAATTGAGGAGAGACTGTGCTTTAGAATTTTAGTAAGAGTTGTGTGTCATTTTGGAAAATCACCACCTTGGAAGGCAAAGTTCTCTTAGTAATGGAGTCATTGAGAAAACACCCCTATATCAGTCTGCACTCATACCAGTTGATGGTGACAATTCCACACACAGTAAGTGTCTCACTATTTAATTCTATTCTGCATCATCATGTCTAAACATTTACATGTTGAAATGCATGTTCTTATATTATAAATTATGTCATTTATTGTCAATGTCAATTAGGGAGTCTTATCAATTTTTTAATTTTTATTTATGTATTCATTTTTATGATGCTGGGGATTGAACCCAGGGCCTTGTGCATGTGAGGGGAGCACTCTATCAACTGAGCTGTATCCCCAGCCCTTGATTTTTTAAATGTTTTTTTTTAAAGTAGACTTTACTATTATTTTAGTTTAAGATAGTTAAAAGGATATTATCAAACATTTGCTATAAATGAGGGTATTTTTTAAAAAGTGAGTTAGAGGATTTAGTCCAGAGCTTCCAAGAACAGAAAGAGCTCATCTTGGGGAGGAGAAAGGTGTTATAATAGTACTCATCCCTTTTCTTTTTTCTTTGAGAGGCATAGTCTCCTGCTGGCAGCCAAAGGACCAGAGGGTTGGGGCTCTGGGGAGTTGAATTTTCTTCGTGGCTTGCCTTATTGCTGGCTATCCAGCTCTGCCTGAACGTCTTCAGGGTGGAAATTCATTACCTCTCCAGGCTCATCATCAGGAAGCTGGTTGTTCAAAGTGATTGCACATAAGGAGCCAGACCTGTCACTGAGCATCTCCCACCTCTGACTACTCCTGAGCCTGTCCTCCAAGGCCACACAGAAAATGTCAATTCTTCTACATGAGATCCCCCCGATATTTGTAGATGCCACACATCCCATGCATCTCTACCTCCCTGCCCCCATTTTCCCTTCTCTAGACAAAATGTCCATTCCATATGTGACATGATTTTTGTGCCCTCTTATTATCCTAACCAATTCAGGCACGGAAATAAACATGAAGGATTTAGAGAGACCAGAAAGTTCAATTCCATTTGATGGATATTTTATAGGCTATTGGCTGACCTATGCCATTCACTCTGCTCAGCTCTGGGGACTCAAAGATGATTTAGAAGCAGCTGTTGTCCCTAGGAGCTTAGCTGCCGGTGAAAACAATCCCATAAAATGGCAGGTGGAACACAAATTCCGGTTACCCCTCCCTTCCAAGACCCAAGACCTCTCTAGACTTATAGGAAAGCGGTTTCTTATCTTTAGTCTTTTTCTTTGCTTTTTTTTTTTTTGGTACTGGGGATTTAATCAGGGTGATTTGCCACCAATCTTTATCCCCAGGGCTTTTTATTTTTTATTTTGTGACAGGCTTTTGTAAGTTGCTTGGGCCCTCACTCAATTGTGGAAGCTGGCCTTGAATTTGTGATTTTTCTGTCTTAACTTCCCAAATCACTGGGATTAGAGGCGTTTGTGCCACCTTGCCTGGCAGGAAGGGGATTTCTGTAAAAAACATTAACATGCAATGATGAGGAAAGGCCATCAGCAAATTCGAAGCTTTCATCAAATTCTAGAAGACTAAGAGCAGGTGAAGGTATGGAGGGTCATGTAGTAGTGGCGGAAACTAGCTTGGAATGCTTCAAGAAGGCAGTGGGGAAGGAAAAGCCTTCCTTGCCCCCTGGAGAAGCCCTGAGAAGAGGTCCCCAAATGGCCAGGTTTGACAGAGGCAAGAATGAAGGCTAGTACCAGACTAGAAAGTCTATTTATTTAACAGTCAACCCTGACACTAAATAGAATATTTACAGACAGGACTGCACCCTTCCGTCAGGAGATCAGAATTTTCTTCTCAGGACAACTGACGGTCCCCATGTGTAACAGCCATTGCCTCTGGGAAAACCTCACCCACATCCACAGTTCCCAAATGATCAATGTCTTCTTCTTAAATATATGTATAGATACCTCAAAGATAATCCATCCCAAGGACAATCTCCAAGATGATTGAAACCAAGGGAAACAAAGAGCAAAAGAAGACCCCTGAGAAACTAGAAATAATGTAAAGGACAGAAAAGAACTAAAAACAAAGCAAACAAAACCTCTCGTTCATGTCCAGAGACAGTACCAGGAAGGAAAACTCAGAGGATAAGAAAATGCTCTGGGAAATTAAAAACATTTTTTAAATGACTGCCAAAAAAGAAAATATGCAGCAGAATTGAAGATACAGTTAAGGAAATCTCCCAGGAAGTAGAAGATAAAAATTCAGTAGAATTGGAAGATGAAGTTGAGAAAATCTCTCAGAAAGCAGAATAACACGACAGATTGGAAAGATAATAGAAAAGAAAAGTGAATTCATTTGTAAGGCTCACATTGGACTAATAGGCATTCCAAAAAGCGAGCCCAGAGAAAATCGAGGCGAGGAAATGATCAAATAAATAATACAGGAAAATTCTCAACCCTGAAGTTTAGAGGTCTTTAAAGAACCCGCCGAGTCAACCTAGCACAAAGAATGAAATCAATCCACAGAAATGTATGTCAACCTCAAATTTCAGTATATCAGGGACACAGAAAATAAGCCAAAACTTCCAGAGAAAAAATATAGAATCCCAATGAACGTTATTATTGTGTGTAGCAACCCTTAATGGTAATATCAAACCCTAGAATTCAGAGGAAACCAGCCTTCAAAATTCAGAGGAAAAGTAATCTCAACCCAGAGCTCCATATCCAGACAAATTACCATCCCAAATTAGGGTAGAATAAAAGACATTTTTCAGATATACAAGGACCCAGCACCCTATTTAAGGAAGTTATTAATAATGTGCTCTAGTAGAGGAAGTGGTAAAGTCAAAGAGGGCAGAAAAACAAAAAATCCAGGAACAGTGTGTCTGTTCTGTAGAGCAATCTGGAGAAGTCCCAGGCTGTGAGCTCTCTGGTGTCTGAGGGGCGCTGCAGTCCAGTTGGAGCCAGAGGACAGAGGGCCATGACAGGGAGTGTCCTGAAAAGAAGGGGAGACCCGATAAAGTACCTGAACAGCTAAAGCTGCTGAGGAAAGGAGATGATGACAAAAGAAAAAGAGAAATTCCTGGAAAACTGAAAATCTGCACACACAAACAACATTTAGTCCATGTACCGTAATTGATTTGGCAATGATGCTTCTTCTGTAGGCACGATAATGGAAATATTATTTAACCGAAGATGGTAGATATACAGGGAGAGTTGAGATGTGAGCAGTATAATAGGGCTAAACTCTTAAAATATGGAAGGAATAAGAAGGATTTATACACTTGATAAATCAAGACATGGCTTTATAAATACATTATTTGGAGATATAAAAGTAAACACTAGAAGAAATAGTTGAAAGAGTTCAAAATGGTTGCCTCCAAGGAGTAGGACAGAGGGTGGGGTGGGGGTGGGCCTGGGTTGGTTTTTATTTTGATACAATCAGGTTTTTTTAAGCCATGAATGGATTGGTTTGATTAACATAAAAACTTTAAATCAAAGTGTGGTTAGTGGTGCAGCGTTCTTTGAAAGAAGATTCAGGAAGCCTAGACCCAGAGTTTGGCCAGTGGTGAGACAACCAGCACATTATCACCAGGAGGCCTCAGTGTCACTAGAGCAGGGTGTCCAAATGGGCTGCAACGAGGGCTGGGTGGAACAGGCCTCAGGAGCCTGCAGAACCTGCCAGGAACTTGTACTTCATCCTGGTGGCAATGGGGAGCCACTTACATTTAAGAAGTAATAAGATTAAATTTGTGTTTTGGAAATATACATTGAATGCAATAAATCTGGAAGCTTGTTCTAAAAGGGCCATGAGAGGAGAAGAAAAATCCATTTAGGCCCCATGTACCAACCCAGGTAGGGGGGCCCATGAAGGTCTGAACCACAATAGTAGGGGGTGCAAAGAGGCACATTGAAGTGGGTGTTTAGAAGGTAAATGGGAAACAAGACTCGATTGATTGAAGGGACAGGATGAGGAAGAGAGAAGATTTACCTGGGAGAACTGGGCAGATGACACATTGCTCACTAAATAGGGAAGCTTTTCGGTGGTTGAGATAGTTGTGCTGTGTTGAACATGTTGAGTTTGAGGTACTTGCAGAAAATCCAAGTGGGAATACATAGGTGGCTGTAGCAGATACACACAGGATGCTTCAGGGCAAAGTCAGGTCTAGGACTGTCATCTTGAAAGCTGTCAGTAGGGTGTGGGGGTTGGGAGGGATAGAGGCAATGGCCCAAAGAGCTGCCAGTGGGAAAAGAATGGACCAAGGACTGAATTTTAGCCTTTAAAGGGCAGGTTAATAATGCTGTACATAAAGTTGAGCATCTTTTCCTATATTTGAGTCATTCTTATTTCCTCTTCTGTCAAAGATCTATATTGTATTTTGATTATTTTTCTATTTCTATTTATTTCAAATCAAATGCATTGCCTAGCTTAATGATAAAGCTATGGAAGGATCCCCACTAGAGTAAGGAGCAGTTAGATGAAGTATTAATTAAGTGGCTAAAAAAGAAAAAGAAATGAGGCACCAAATTAGAAAATAGGAAATAAAATTGTATCAATAATGTAAAGTTATGTGATTGTATTACTTTAACACCCAAGAGAATCGACAGAAAATTTACTGAAATGAAATTGATAAGACAAGTTAATAGCATTCCCATATATAAAAACAAAAAAATTAAAAATGCAATTGAAGGGGGAAAAACAATTGTAATAGCAACAAATATGAAAGGTCCATATGAGGAAGTTTAAAACATTATTTAGGAACACAATAGAATAACTTAAAAAATGAAAATGAAAAACCTCATTCTTGAATTGGAAACTATTGATCCCAAGTATTATAAAGATGTTAATTTTTTCTTAAATTATGATTTGTATGCAATTACCTAGCTGAATTTTTTCTTGGACTCAGGCAAGCTTATTCTGAAGTTCATATGGAAAAACAAACATGCACAGATAACCAGGAAATTGTTTTAAAGAAGAGCCATAAGAAGAGATTGACTCTACCCCATGTGAGAATTTAATCAAAATGAAAAGCACTGGAGAATATTCAGCTGAATCAATAGAACAGAATAAAAAGCATGAATTGATATAGGAATTTAGTATATATAAAATTCCATTTTACATCAGATGGGAAAGACAAGCTGTTCAATATATAGGCTAGGGCAGCCAGGGTCATAGGAGAAAAAGTGATCCCTAGTTCACTCTTTACATCAAAATAATGGAGAGAATATTAAAAAATGAAGTCATAGGTATATTCAAAGAAAACATGAAGCATTTAATATATATGATCTTGGAGTAGGGGAGGATCCTGTTCCCAAGAAGCTGTCCAACAAGAGCAATTAAGTCAACTGTATAAAAATAACATACTTCTGTGTTGGGGAAAAAAAAGCATATATAAAAAGTATCAAATGACAAATGGTAAATTGTGGAGAATTTGCAAACATATATGGCAGACAAATGCCTACTTCTTTCTACATAAAGAGTCACTACAAATAAATATGAAAAATAGGCAAAGAATGTGAATAAAGCTCACAGATATAGAAAAGTTAAATGCCCATATACATATAAAAAGATGTTCAACCTCCTTTATAATGAGGAAAATTCAAATTAAAATTACAATCAGCTGTCCATTAAAACTCAGCAAAGTTCAAAAAATTTGGTAGCACAGTGTATTGGTAAGGATGTGGTGGGAGATTAGTTTGACATGACCAAGATCTACTGTCAAATGGAAAAGACAAAAACAGAACATCGTGTATACTAATTACTATTTGAATTTTAAAGAAATAAAGACATATAGAGCAAAAAAGAACATACAAAATACAGATGTCCTTCCTGCCTGTCTCCCTTACTTCTCCCTCCCTTCCTTTCTTCTTTTCTTTGTTCCTTCAAAAAAAATAGATGTACCGGGCACAGTGGCGCACGCCTATAATCCCAGCAGCTCAGGAGGCTGAGACAGGAGGATTGTGGGTACAAAGCCCACCCCAGCAACCTGAAGGCACTAAGCAACTCAGTGAAACCCTGTCTCTAAATAAAATACAAAATAGGGCTGGGGATGTGCCTCTGTAGTTGAATGTCCCTGAGTTCAATTCCTTGTAGCAAAATTAAAAAAAAAAATAGATGTAATTTTATTTTTTTACTTATAGAAGTAATAGTGCATTTGCTTCTCATAAAAAAAGAATCTGAAAGTATAGAAAGACAATTAAAAGAAAGCAAAGGTAACCCTGAGTCTTATTATCCATAAAATAGTCATATTCACATTTTGCCATGTGAAAACATTTCCTGATACATTTCCCCAAAGCAGTATCCTTTCTACCTTGCATCCTACTTTTTTTCATAGTCAAATCAAAATTTTATTATAAAAATGATTAACAAATCACATGAAGCAGGAAAGAAGGAACAGGAAGGAAAAACAAGTAGAGGAAACAGAAAACCTATAATTCTAGGGCATATTTAAGCCCTAATGTATCAATAATTAACTTTGAAAGTAATGATCTAAACACCACAATTAAAAGATGCAGATTGGCAAAGTAGATTTTTAAAGAAAGGATTCAACACTTTAAACTGATCTTTCACACTCAAAAACATCTCTTTCCATTTCATTAAAATTTAATCTGCATCGTCCTTTTTAATGTAAGGTTGTATCATAATTCATTTAAGATAAACTATTTATTGACTGATATTTGGGCAATACCACAATATTTTATTATTATAAACAATATTGTTGTGTGTACATATGTATAAATATCTGAACTTGTTTGTATGTATCTATGAGATATTTTTTAAAAATTGAATTTAAATTCTTTTCTATAGGTTCTTTTAAGCTGTACATGACAGTAGAATTCATTTTGATACAATCATAGAAGCATGGAACATATCTTATTCTAGTTAGGACCCCATCCTTATGGAGGTACATGATGGTGGGATTCACTATGATGTATTCATACAAGTACATAAGAACACAAGAAAATTATTTTGGACTCATTCTGTTGTCTTTCCTCTTCCTATATCTTCTCTCTTCCCTTCATCCCTCTTTGTCTAATCTACTGAATATCTGTTCTCTCTTCTCCTCCCTTATTGTGGGTTAGCTTCCACATATAGTGAAAACATTCAACCTTTGGCTTTTAAGGACTGGCTTATTTCACTTGGCATGATAGTCTCCAGATCCATCCATTTACTTACAAATGTCATAAAGTCATTCTTCTTTATGGCTGAGTAATACTACATTGTGTATATATACTACATTTTCTTTATCCATTCATCTGTTGAAAAACACATAGATTGCTTCCACATCTTAGCTCTTGTGAATTGAGCTTCTATAAACATTGATGTGACTGCATCACTGTATTATGCTGATTTTAAGTCCTTTGGGTATAAGCTGAGGAGTGGGTCACATGGTGATTCAATTCCAAGTTTTCTGAGGAATTTTCATGCTGCAGATTTGCAGTGTATAGGTGTACCTTTTGCCCCACATTCTTGCCAATATTTACTGTTACTTGTATTCTTGATAATTGCTATTCTGACTAGATTGAGATGAAATCAGTGTAGTTTTAATTTGCATTTCTCTAATTACCAGAAATGTTGAACATTTTCCATATGTTTGTTGACCATTCATATTTATTCTTCTGTGAAGTGTCTGTTCAGTTCCTTTGCTCATTTATTTATTGGTTATTTGTCGGGGGGGCAGGGTGTTAAGTTTTTTGAGTTCTTTGTATGTCCTGGAAATTAATGCCCTATCTGAGGTGCAGGTGGCAAATATTTTCTCCAATCCTGAAGGCTCTCTCTTCACTTTCTTGTTTCTTTTGCTATTAAGAAGCTTTTTAATTTGACACCATCCTATTTATTGATTGTTGATTTCACTGCTTGCACTTTAGGAGTCTTGTGAAGGAAGTCAGTTCCTGAGCCAACATGTTGGAGTGTTAGGCCAACATTTTCTTCTAGTATGTGCAGGGTTTCTGAACTAATTTCTAGGTCTTTGATCCGCTTTGAATTGAGTTTTGTGCAGGGTGAGAGATAGGGGTTAAATTTCATTCTACCGCATATGGATTTCCAGTTTTCCCAGCACCATTTGTTGAAGAGGTTATCTTTTTCTCCATTGTATGTTTTTGATGTCTTTGTCTAGTATGTGGTAGGTGTATATTTGTGGGTTTGTCTCTGCGTCTTCTATTCTGTTCTATTGGTCTTCTTGCTTGTTTTGGTGCCAATACCATGCTGGTTTTGTTACTATAGCTCTATAGTATAATTTAAGTTCTGTGATTGTGATGCCTCTTGCTTTGCTTTTCTCACTAAGGATTGCTTTGGCTATTCAGGACCTCTTATTTTTCCAGATGAATCTCGTGACTACTTTTCCTATTTCTATGAAGAATATCATTGGAATTTTAATGGGAATTGCATTGAATCTATATAGCGCTTTTGGTAGTGTGGCCATTTTGACAATATTTATTCTGCCTATCCAAGAACATTGGAGGTCTTTCCATCTTCTAAGGTCTTCCTCAATTTCTTTTTTTAGAGTTCCGTAGTTTTCAGTGTAGAGGTCCTTCACTTCTTTTGTTAGATTTATTCCCAAGATTTTTTTTTTGAGGCTATTGTAAATGGGATGGTTTTCCTAATTTCTCTTTCATTGGAGTATACGAACACAATTGATTTCTGAGTGTTAATTTTGTATGTTGCTACTTTGCTGAATTCATTGATGAATTCTAGAAGTTTTCTGATGAAGTTTTTTGGGTCATGTCATTAGCAAACAGAGATAGTTTGAGCCCTTTTATTCCTATTCATATCCCTTTAATTTCTTTCTTTTGCATAATTGCTCTGGCTAGAGTTTCAAGGACTATATTAATTAGAAGTGGTGAAAGTGAGCATCCTTGTCTTGTTCCTGTTTTTAGAAGGAACATTTTCAGATTTTCTCCATTTAGAAAGATGTTGGACTTGGGTTTGTTGTATATAGCTTACAATGTTTAGGTGTGTTCCTTCTATCCCTATTTTTTCTAGTTTTTTAAACATGAATGGGGTTGTGTTTTGTCAAACGCTTTTTCTGTATCTATTGAGATAATCATGCGATTCTTGTCTTTAAGTCTATTTATGTGATGAATTACATTTATTGATTTCTGTATGCTGAACCAAAATTGCATCCCTGTGATGAGACCTACTTGATCATGATGCACTATCTTTTAAATGTGTTTTGTGTGCAATTTGTCAATATTTTATGAAGAATTTTTGCATCTATGTTCATTAAGGATATTGACCTGAAGTTTTCTTTCTTTAATGTGTCTTTGTTTGGTTTTGGTATCAGGGTGATACTAGCTTGAATTTAAACGCTTAAAGACTGAATCAATGGGCCAAAGTGTAAGCATAATTTAAAGCGTCCTCATACACATGGACAGTTTATCCCTAAATAGCATAATAGTTTACTCTCTACCTTGTATATGAGAGGCCACCTTTTTCCACACATTTACCTCTCTCAATCACTGCATTCTTTTTCATCTTAGCTCTTTTTGTAGGCTGAAAATTAAATCTTATTCTAAAATAGAATTGCATTTCTTTGATCACTATTGAGACTGAATACTTACATTTCTTTGTAAAAGCAATTTGTAATCTTAAGGACATGTATTTTTGTGCATCATCTTGTAAATATTTTAGGTGGAATTTTTAATTCATATGATATTTACAGCTCTCTATTGTGTAAAACTTCAAGCATGTGTAAAGGAAGACAGAGTAGTATAATAAACGCCCACATATCCACCACAAAGTTTCAACCATTATCATTAACATCATTTTATTTCATTTATACCCTCCCAACTTTCCCCCTATTATTTCAAATAGAATCCCAGGCAGCATATTATTTTTTCCTATAAATATCATTTTTCTGTAAACATTTCTGTTGTGCAGTTTCTTTGACATATGGAAATTTTTTTATGTTTCAGTAAATCAAATCAAACTGGAAGAAGCCTGTCTTCATGTTATCCCAGCAGCATTCTCTGAATAGCACATTTTCCCCTACCAACTTGAAATGCCATTTGGATTTTTTGTTCTGCTCCTTTGATCTGTCTGTTTACTCTGACACCAGGACCTTACTGCAGCAATTACTATGGATTTAAAATACATTTTTTTCATATTTGATATGACAAGCATGCCCTGCTCCAATTCAGATTTTTTTTCCTTCCAAATTTTATGAATTTTCTCATACAACTTCATCCAGATTAATGTTAGATTCGTTTAATCAAATTCAACTCAAAACTTAATTTTGAGATTTGGATTGCCATTATGGGAAGTATGTAGATGAGTTTGGAGACGATTGACATTTTTATAATATTGGGTATTCCTGGCTTGAAACAAGGTATGGCCCTTGATTAACTTGACTGTTCAGAAAAGAGTGAGCATTTCTTAATGAGGACCTTCATTCTTATTGTTAGCATTCTTCCCTGATTTTTTTTTTCTGTTGTTTTGCAGAGCTGGGGCTTGAAACTTGGGGCCTTGCACTTTGCTGCACACCCAGCCTGATCCCCTAATATTTTGTATTTTGTTTGCTTTTATGAGTGAAATCCTTTTTCCCATTGTATGTTCAGCTGGTTACTGCCACTAAATAGAAAAGCTAATAAAATCTTCAGTATTTCTTTTGGAACTCCTTGCATTTTTAAACTCTCTTATTAATTAGAATAAGTTCCTCTAATCTCCAGGTTTCTATGGAATCAAGCAGGTTTTCCCTCACCTCCCTTTTCTTTTCCTTTAATGATTACATTGACTAGAGCTTACTTCCAAACAATTTGGGTTTTCATGATTGCTCTAATCAAGGACACTCTTGTGTAGTGATAGGGTAATGCTTCATCTTCAAGCATAACATTTGTTCCAGATTTAAATTTGTTTTTTATTCTGCTTTGGAATTATCCTCTATTTCTAGTTTCCTGAGAGGGATTTTTTTTTTGAAATTGTGTATTGCATTTTATCAAATGTCTTTTGGGCATCTCTCAAATGATTGTGTCACTTTTCTCTTTTAATCTATTCATGCAATAAACTGTACTAATAGATTTTCTTATGACAGCCTTCACATTCCTGGAATAAACGTCACTTTATCATTTATATTATTATTTTTATTACTTACTTTTCTGACAGATTCTATTTGTAATATTTTATTTTTGTATCCATTGATGTTGGTGTATGAGAACAGATTAGTCTTTCAAAAAGCTTAGCTGAGAAGGGAAGGCAAGAGAGCTCAAGCCCCAGAGAAGCGCAGAGTGAAGGAAGTGCATTTTGAGCTTATTAATAGGATTCGGGGAGGTTGCCAGAGAGAGGAAGAACTTGAGGAGATGAAAGAGGCCAACAGAGTGCCTGCTGCCAAGAGGAGGCAGTGGGACTAGTGAGTAGCACATTGGCCCTGAGCAGGACCACTCTCCTAATCAGACCCCTGGGTTACTAGGAGGTGCCTGGTCCCTGACATTCCCCTTTTGCTCCCCTGCTCTTGGCTCCTCAGACCCTCCTAATTCAGATGCCTGGAAGCCTGGGCTTTCTCTGGGCCTAGATCTGGGCTAGACTTTCTCCCTGCCCCCCAGTTCAGCACATCCAAATGAATTCAACATTTCCTCTTCCCCGTGGACTTGCAGTGTGGACAATCCACACTTGGAGATTGCAAGGGAGGAGGACAGAGCTGGTGAAATGGCAGATCACTGAGGGCAGAAGGACACTGGGAAAGGTTACAGTTGGAGGCCTTAGTGGTCAACCGGATGGAGGAAACAAGTTTGTCTACAAGTTGACAGGCAAGGGCTACAGGCAAGTCATGAAAGTTGGAAACAGTGGCTGAGGGCAGGGGTGGGGGGTGGGATATCTCAAAGGATTGTCATGGAACTAGGATTTTTTTGTGTATGGTGTCAGTTTGCAAGATCATGTCAGGATTTTTCTAAGGGGCACTGTGGGAGTGGAAGAGGATTGCGGGGTCGATCTGGGGTTAGGGTTTTGATGGATGAGCATGGAAAGCAGACAACGAGGCCAGGGAGGTGTGCAGGTCCCATGCCTCAGCAAGGGCGATGGCAAGGAGCTGGGAGGGCGCGTGCCACACGGCAGGCTTTCGGGAGAGGCGATGGTGCTTTGTCTTTGTTTTTTATTCCCACCTTGAGGCAAAATTTTCCATTTTTTGCCCTGTCACAAAACAAATAGAACGTACCCTGGTTCCAGCTAGATCACTTATGTAACGGATTTCACGCTCTGTCGAGTTCTTGACAGTTATAAAAAGTCTCTGCTGTTGGGATGTTCTGTTGGGACACCAGGAAGTGTGTTCCAATGTGGGGGACACCGTGAAGGGGGCACCTGGGCTGCTGTGTCCTTCGGGCAGTTAGGGCGTGCATGGGAGGGCGGCTCAGCCTGTTTGCTTTGTCTTCCATCTTTAATCATTTCCTGCTCCTTCCTCACAGCCTGTGAGCATGAAGAGCTCCCTCAGCCTTCTCAGCTGCTGATGCAATCTCTTGGCCTCCCTTCTCCTGACCAGAAACTTCTAAATAAAACAAAACCCTTGTCATGGCCCCTGTCCCCTTCCTCAGGCCCAGACTGCACTCTGCAGGCCTCATCTCCTAAGCATTCTCTTGTGAGGCCTGCTGCCCACATCCCTCCTCAGAGCTCACCCTGCTTCAAAGGTGGTCCCCTCTTCTCCTCCCTCTCGTTTCCCCTTCCTTTCCTCCTCCCCTTTCTCTGGCTCCTTTACACTCTCCTAATCAGACCCCTGGGATAGCAGGAGGTGCCTGGTCCCTGACATCCCCCGTTGGTGGCTTCCCTGCTCCTGGCTCCTCAGACCCTCCTAATTAAGATGCCTGGGAGCCTGGGCTTCCTCTGGGCCTATGTCTGGGCTGGACTCTCTCCCTGCCCCCCAATTTGGCACATCCAAATGAATTCAACATTTCCTCTTCCCCGCAAATGAGCTCCTCCTCGTGGTTTCTCTCTGTGCTAACGTCTCTGTCCTCCCAGGAATCTCTGCAGTGGAAATGTGGGCCGCTGGCCTCCCGCCTGCCCTCAGCCCCACCCTGGCCATCCCTGGATCAGCCCTGCTCCCTCCACAGCACTGGATTTTTCTCTTTTTAGTTTCATTCTATTTTTGATTGACACATAATAATTGAACATGTTCATGGGGTACAGTGTGATGCTTTGATATTTATTATGTAATGATCAAATCAGGGCAATTAGGGTATCCATCATTTCCAACGTTTATCATTTCTTTGATTGTTCTGTTTCAAAATGGCCAGAACAGAGGATTTTTTAATGTTCACAGCACTTTTCTGTTCTCTTCTTTCTGTTACACCTCATTACCTTAAAATAATTATAAAGCTATTTTTTTTTCTTCTGGCAAATAATATACGCTCGTGGCAGAAAATTTGAAAAATAGAGATGAAGACAAAGCAGAAAAAAAAGCAAAGAAATAAAGCACCCACAATTTCACCAACCTGAGATAATTACTGTTAGTATTTATTTAGTAATACAGCTTTATATATATATATATATATACACACACACACACATATATATTTTAATTCTTTCAACTTAAAATAATTTATTCAAGTTGTTTTGTAACCTGATTTTTAAACTTATTTTTCATGAATATTTCTATCAAGTTCAATATTTTATTACACCTATATTTTTATTCTAAAAGTATAAACAATTTATGCATTGAATAAAAACTTTAAAACATCATAGGGAGAAAATGAACTTAAGGGAAGATGTACCCTACCAGAAGAGTTATTTTAATGCTATAGTAACTAAGTATAGCATGTTATAGGAACATACAAATAGATAAAGGGAACTAAATATTTGAAAACTTGATTTATGGCAAGAATGGGTATCTCAGATTCATCCAAATAGGTTGGACTATTCAATAAGTGTGTGGTGATGATTGACTATCTGTGGGGGAAAAAAGTGAACTTGTTGCCATACCTCACACCCTTCACAAAATTCCATTTCATGTATATTCAATATGTTAATTTAAAAGGTGAATTGAGCTAGGTGGTATATGTCCATAGTCCCAGTTACTTGGGAAGCTGATGGAGAATCACTTGAGCCCAGGAGTTCAAGACCAGTCTGGGCAATATGGCAAGACCATGAATGAAGGAATGAATGAATGAACAAATGACAAAACTATACAACTTTTAGAAGATAACAGATATTATAATCTTGAGCAGAGAAGGGTTTCTAAACAAGACACACAAAAAAGCAAAAAATAACTACATTAAAATTAAGAACTTCTGTCCATCAAATGAATCATAAGAAGAGTGAAAAAAATTAAGTCATAAACTGGAAGAAAATAGCAACATATTAAACCAGAAAAGACTAAGCACAGTTAATATATAAAGGCCTTCTACAAATTAGGTTTTTACATGGGGGAAAAACAGTGGTCAAAAGACATAAAAAGAAATTTTACTCATTGTTCAGGATATATTTATTGAAGCTTAGCCTTTTTATACTCCTGGGGTATTTTGATGAGCAAGTTAGATGAACACCTCTGCCCTCCCAGAGCTTGCATTCTAGCAAGAGAACACAGACAATGACAACAGAAACAAGAAATAAGCAAATTGGAAAATAAATTAGAAGGTTAAAGAGACTTACCAGAAAAAAAAAAAAAAAGAAAAACAGAGGCATAAATCCAGGTGAAGTGTTGCAGAATCCTGAGAGGGAGCGGTTTACAGTGTTGGATATGGGGATCATCTGGGAAGGGAAAACTTGAGTGAAGATTGAAGGAAGTGAGGGAGTAACTCAGGGATATCTGGAGAAATGGCATTCCAGGCACAGGAAACATCTAGAGCAAAGGTCTCTGTGTCTGGTGAGTTTGAGCAAGTGGGAGAGGAGGTTGGAGAAGGGCAGGATGTAACTTTCCTATTGCGAGGACCTCTGTGTTACCTGGAGTGGCATGGGGAGCCATCCCTGAAAACAGGAGTCCAGCTGGTGAGGGCCCACCATGTGAGAGCCTGAGAGGAAGGGCTCATTCTCCTAACCTGAGTGTACTTCCCTTCCTGGTGCTTGGTCACCACACTGTCCACACAGAGGGCCATAAGCCCTAGAGTGCTGGAACAATACAATCTGCAGTCTCCAACTTTGTTTTCTTTTTTTCAGAATTTTTTGGATACTCTAGGTTCTTTGCATTTTCGCCCAAATTTTCAACTTTTAGAATATTTTTGTTTTATGAAGGTATACTTTATATATAATAATTATTTTTAGATATATAGTTTGATGAGTTTGGTAATTGTATATTGACATGTAAACTCCACCACAATCATGATATAGAACTATTCCATCTCCCTAAAAATTTCTTTCACATCCCTTTGCAGTTTATGACCTCTCTTACTCCCTGGCCCTAAGCCACCATTGACCTTTTTTTTTTTTAAATTAATTTTTCTGTGTGGCCTTCAGGTTGAACAATTTCTGATGATCTATTTTCAAGATTATTTATCTTTTTTTCTCCAATATATTAAGCTATTCAGTGAATTTAAAATTTTAGGTCTTATAGTGTTCAGTTCTAGAATTTCCATTTGTATCTTTTTTATAGTTTTCATTTTTTTCTGCTAAATTCCTACATCTGTTCATGCATTGTGTATATCCTTTTCTTTTAGATTCCTGCCCATTTACAGTAGCTGCTTAAAAGTCCTATCAACTGATATTAACAACTTCATTTCTTAGGGCTTGTTTCTATTGGCTTACAACAATTATGATCTATTTTTATTGATCAATCATAGGTCACATTTTCCTGCTTCTTCTCAGGTGTAAATATTTTAAATTCTATTCTTTATTTAAAAAAATAATTTTAGTATTACATGGATATAGTACCTTTATTTTATTTATTTATTTTTATGTGGTGCTGAGGATTGAACCCAGGGCCTCACATGTGCTAGGCAAGTAAGCCACTGAGCTACTGTTGTAGGAACAAACGAGGCAAGGCACCAAAGACAGCAGGAAACAGTTTTATTTGGCTGCAGCCAGGTTCAGAGGGCACAGCTTTTGCTGTAATCAATTAATCCCCCTGAACCCCGAGTTCAGGGAGTTTTAGAGTTTTATACCCAGCATGTAAGGGGAGGGGCTCAGAAGTTCACAGTCTGCAAAAGTTCACATAAAAGCAGCTCTTTCTTTCACTGTTTTGGGCAAGTTAACTCTTCAAGGACAACACCTGAGAGGGGGAGAGCTTCTCCTCCCCTTTCTTCCCTCCTCCTGCCAGCTGTTACCATGGAGCCCAATTGTAACTTATCTTAAAAATGTAGACATCTCTGTGAAGCCCAGCTCAAGGCCAGAGGCCTTGTTTGCACATTTCTACAAAGTACTATAGAGGATATGTTTGTGAAAAACTAGTAAGGGGGTGTCCAGCACCTGGGGTGCTGGTATCTTCCTGGCCAGTGGCCAAGTAAAACAGGGCAACACTAAAATAGGAAGTTTATCTACATTGGACTCTTTCACAGAGACTCTTTTGCTGACAGTCCTAAAATCAGCCATGGTGGAGAGGGCTTTTCTGTAGAGACAGGGGGTGCCACTTCACTACAACCCCAGCTCTTTCATTGAATTTTTGACATTGTGAGTGATATATTGTAGGGAATCTAGTTAACATTTTCTTCCTTTAAAGGATATTAAATTTTATTCTGGTAGGCATTACATTATAGGTGGATCATTTTAATCCTGGTAGACTATTTATTTATTCTTTGCTATAGTTTTTTCACTCTAGGACATAATTGTTATTCTTAAGGCGTGTCCTTTCTGGGATCACTTGAATGCTTTAAGTCCTTACTGAGGTCTTACTACTTTTTGTGTCCAGGCCCTGCATGACCTGTGGTAACCCTGTTTACCTCTCACTCCACAGAAACCACTCTTTACCGGGCTTTGCTAAATCTTGCCCTGTGCGTATCGACCCAGCCCTCAGCCAGTCACCCACTGGGAGTCCTTGTAGATGCCATAATCTCCTCCTCACACTACTGGAAGCTACAAGTATGAGATCAAGGTGTTTCTCTGTGTTTGTAAATCTTCTCTTCTAAGGACACAGTCAGATTGGACTAGCACCATCTTAAGAACCTGCTTTTAACTCAAGGCCTTTTTTCCAAATATAGTCACATCTTGAGCTACTGGGAGTTAAAATTTCAATGTGTCAGTTTGGGGTGCACAGAATTCATCCCATAACAGCTATCCTAGCCCTCGGATTGTAGCCACTTCATCAGACCTGCACTCCGATCTCTGCCATCTGGAAAGCACCCTAGATAGAAATCCGAGGTACTTATGAGCCTCTTCATGTATTTCTCTCAACAATGATAATCCTGTGCTGTCACCCCATGTCTGGAAACATATGCTCCCTGTGTTTTGTTGATCAAGTCAGGAGGGCAAGTCCAGTACTAGTGACTCTAATGTGACTAGCAGTGTAAGCCCAACTCCAGTTTTATGCCTCCTCTGCCCCAGAACAGTGGCCAAAATTACTCCCAGTGCCAAATAGACTTCTCTCAGCACATTTTAGTTTTTCTTTTCCTCATACCTCAGCCGTGGTGTGGCACCCAGCACATGGCTGGTATCCATTGGCCTCACCTGCCTCCAGTTTCCCTCCCACGGCAGCCCTGGTTTCCCCATCTAGAGCTCTCGGATGGGAATTGGGTGGAAAACACTTTCCCCCTCACTTTTCTCACTGCCTTTTCCTCCTGTTGTTTCATTTATTGCCCTAAAAAGAAGACAGTAAAATTTTCACTAGAGGTAGGTTTGATAAGCAGAAAGACAGAGGTGGGAACAGAAGGACAAAGACAGACACCTAGAGAGGGGATTCCAAGGCAAGAGATGGCAGAGGGGCGGGGGCAGGAGACGGGCAGTGGACGACTTTTCTTCAGGGCATTACATGGGCCTGTGATTTGGACCCCAAGCCTGGATATAACCTTTGCAAAGTCAGAATCAGGACTTCCTATCTATTCACCCAGGATGGAGCAGCGTCTAGGGACCCAGGCTCATGAATAATAGAGAAGACCTGGAAGCAGGTTATTCCTTGACTGTGGGTAGAAGGGGGTCAGCAGTAGCTCTCTAAGTCCTGTCACATTCTTGTCCAGCAGCTGTCTACTACTGTGTCAGGAACCACAGTCCAAAAAGCTGTGTTGATAACCAGAAGGCTTCTCACCAGACTGGGATGAGGTCACTGAGTGATAGGCAAGGCCTGGAGACTGAGCAGGCCACTTCCCTGACAGAGCTAGAAAACCAGCCCTGACCCTCTGCTCCCATTTTCCTCTCCTCAGCTTCCTTCCAACCAGCTCTTTGCACTTGCTAGAGCTCCCAGCTAATTGGCTGCAGTTCTGAGCCCCAGGGACATCTCTCAGGGCCCCTTCAGGAAGATCCATTAGCATAACTCCCAGGGCCACAGCAGGGTGCAATATGCTTACCAGCTATGCCATTTTATGTTGCCTCCTGTCCCTCCAAGTTCAGAAAAAGATGCTATCAGTCCTGATCTGCACTTGAAATGAGGAAGAGAGCTCCCTCTGCACAAATAAATATTTGACCCTTGAGAAATGTTCTTTTTCCTTAAGGTCAGACCCCTGGAGAAACCCAGTAAAGGGTGTCAGCTCTCAGCTTTTGATCCTCTCCTCCATCTCACAGCCCAAATTGCCTAATATAGCAAGTTCAGATGGGTGGAGTGGGAGTGGGAGGTTGGATTTACATTAGCATAAGAAAGAAAACCAGGAAACTATGCAGTTATTAATAGGATGGAATTCTATAAATGGCAATATCTCACTTCATTCACCATTCTGAGTATACAGTAGTTATTTTTATCTAAATTATTTCCTGAATAAGATTCAGTTGTTAAATTGAACAACTGTTACTCTATTTAGTTTCATTTTATGGCTAATGAAACCATGAAGACAATAAGAACTTATAATAGATCTGGAAAATATTATTATAGAGCTGATAAAAAGAATATAAATACTGGCCTATAAATTAGTAACACATAAGTAAGAAGTATTTCTATTTTAACATGAACTGAGGAAGATAATGGAGAAAATTATAAGGGTTAACTTGTTGCCAAGCAGGTGACAAATCAAGAAATATGGAGCTAAAGTAAAGAAAGATGTATAAGTCATATACCAGGTGATAAAATTGCATTATAAAACTTTCCACTGTTTAACGGGAGTTCAATTATATAATGTCTTAATCTGTTTCTGTTGCTAAAACAGAATACTCGAGTCTGAGTAATTTACAAAGAAAAGAGGTTTAGTTTGGCTCAGAGTTCTGGAAGTCCAAGAGTATGGTTCCAGCATCTTCTAGCCTTCTGGTGACGGACATGTGCCATTCCATGCATGGTGGAAAGAGAAAGTAGGCATGTGCAGAAAACAGGGAGGAACAGAGAAGCTGACCCCCTTTAGCTCTCAGAGAACTAATCCATTTTCAAGAGACCTAATTCAGTCTCAAGAGAAAGACTTTAATCCTTCTTAGAGGCCCTACCTCCCATCACAGCTCCATTGGCAACTGAATTTCAACAAGAGTTTTGGCAGGGACAAACCACCTCCAAATCATAGCACAAAGAAATAGCTCTGGTGCGCATTTGCAGCGCCCATCTCCCAGAGCTTTCTGGGTAGGGAGGGTCATTTGAGGTGGTAACAATTACAACAGGAACACATGGCTTTTAGAGGTCTGGGCAGCTGATTGCAGCCTGAAAAACCCACTGGCACTTGTGAGTGGTGAGAATCAATCCTTGTGAGTAGCAGCAGCATGGCTCTTAGAGCAAGACCCAGGCCCGGAACAGGAGTTGTGATGAGGCCTAGCCTGGACACAGCTCTGCCCACTTGGCCTAGGTCACAAGGTCTGGCTCCCTTTCCTTCTTGGACCTGTCAGAAGGCCAGTGACCTGTACTCACAATGACTTTATTTATCTTACCTCTCTCAGTCACATTTCTCAGCCTCGCTCTGCCTGATCTCTCTTCCGACCCCACAGCACAACCAGGAAGCAGTGGACAGAGAGCACCCAGATTAGACCATGGGGCCTGTTCTCCTGCTCTACCTCTGTCCCCTGGTTGTGAAGGATAAACTGTTTATCCTGGAGACAAGGATCAATCACCCTCCTTCTGCCAAACTGAATCTTAGAATTGAATCCAGAGATGGTCTCCATCTATCTCCCTCCCTCCCTTCCTCCCTTCCTCCCTCCCTCCCTTCATGCCATTCCCCCTCGTGTTTAATTCCTCCCTTCCTTCATTCCATCAACACTAAGGTATACAGCAGCTAACAAGACAGACAAGACTAGAAGTCTTCGGGGATTTACAGTCCAGTGGGACAGACAGACATTAAACAAAAGACAAAGAAATCACAGCAATACATAAATATGTGTAAAAGGAGATTAAGTGCTCTGCGAGGGACTAACGGAGAGGATTTAATTTGGGTGCTCTGGGAAGGTCTCTTAGTGGGAGTGGTAATTAGGCTCCCTGCTGCAGGCTGTTCCAGTTACCTACGTAGAGTGGGAGGGACGGTGTTCCTGGCAGAGGGGACAGCAAGGGCAAAGGCCTCCAGGCAAGCTCAGAGTGTTCAAGGAGCTGGAAGAATGCCAATGAGGCTGGAGCATCAGGAGAGAGGGAAAGATTGACACAGGAGAAGCCTGGGGGGAAAGGCAGGTGATCAACACGACTTCATTTTTAAGAGTGGCAAGAAACCACTTAAGGATTTCTTAGGTGGAGGAACATAAGCAGATTTGCATTTTTAAAAAATGTCCTGGATTGCAGGGGCAAGGGTGGGTGCGGAGAGGCCCAGTAGGAGGCCACTATGGTCCACAAGTCACGGAGGTCTTCTACAGGGCAGAGCAAAGGACTGGCAGGAGACGGGCTGTAGATTTGAAGGATATTTAGGAGTTTGACCTTGGGACATATTAGAAGTTGAAAACGTGGAAGAGGACTCAGAAGGTGCCGCTGTGGTCTGTAGGTTTGGGGTAGGAGCAGCCGGGAGGGTACAACGTTGGTCATTTTTGAGAAATACACAGTGAACCGCCCAAGGTCACCCAGGCAGTGGGCAGAGCTGGGACTGAACGCCAGGGGTTCGACCTGTGCGCAGTGCCCACCCCTTGGCAGCACCGGGATGTAGGATTTGATGGTCTTACTCAGAGCAACGAGTCAAGTTCCTGCGACCTCAGAAGCCACGCCCTTTCCAGGCCCCGGTGTGGGCGTGGCTCCTAGTCCCTCCCTCCAAGGCCGAGCTATCTGCACCGCCCCGCTGACCATCACTTTGTCTGCTGGGACAGTGCCAGGTAGCCCATCGTAGTGGAGATGTGCATGGCACAGCGATTCCCCCAGACCTGCACGCCTGCCTTCCTCCTCCAGCTTCAATTTTTGCCTCCCCCTGTCTCTTTTGCCCTTCGCTTATCATTGTCAAATTCTACACCTTGAGAGCTGACAGTGAACCCTGTACGTCGTGGGTCTTCCACATGATTAGGCTGGACTGCGTGCGGTATATAATCCAACCACTTACTTTCTTCCCGTGATTGCTCCTCTGTCCTTAGCACTCGGACCCCTTTCCACGCCTCTCAGATGAACTGTACCTTATCCATTCCTGTCTCATAAATTCCCTGCATCGGTCTCCTCCTTCCATCCTTCTGGGTCAGCCCCGCGCCCCATTACCGTTCATCAAAATTGTTGTAGTTTCTATTTTCTCCTCTAACAGCAGCCTCTCCCTCTTTCAGTCAATTTCACAATTTTTTTTTTTTTTCCTGATCAAAAACCTCCCGAGACTGTTCATTGCCTGCCGGAGAAAACACCAGCCCTGCGGCTGCCTGAACACCAAGGTTCTTCCCCACCTTCTCCTTCTCCTTGCTCTGCCTACAAACCAGCCTTTCTTCCCCCCAGTAGGTTTCGCCTCCCGCCTTCACTTCAATCTTCTCCCCTCCTCCCTTTCTCCAATCCCCTCCCATCCTCCCTGGAAGACTCAAACATGACTTCCTAGTGAAGCCTCCCTTCCCTCCACGCCCACTGGGGATTCTGTGCTGTTGGTGATCTGGGGAAAACAGAGGGCCACCCTCTTGAGCTGGTCTAAGATGCCTCCTTGACCCTTTCAGGAAAGGCAAGAGACCAACCAACCCATCCTGAGCTCAGCAGTGGACCAGAGGCAGAAACCATCCACTCTCCAAACCAGCAGTGATGATCCTTCTAGAAAGAGCCTCCCTGTGTCCAGTGGCTGTGGCCTCTAGGGGCCCTTCAGATAGAGCAGGTAAGACTTGCCTGACTGGCTTGGGGACTCCAAGGCAGCTTTGCTGACCTCATCCATGCCTCCTGGGAGCTTCAGACCCCTATGGGACTTAGCTGTCACTTCTATAGAGCAGCTGCTTGAAAACAACAGGAGAGGTTGACTCAGACTGAGCTGGGCCTGGCCTGTAGCTCTGCCTTTACCCTGGCAGTGGTGTCCACTAAAGCAGACCATGCCTGCAAGTTTAAAGATATCTTCCTCAGCAGTTTCGTCCAATGACAGAGTCTTCTTGGGATTCTTGGTGTTTTGAGGCTCTGGAGAGTCCCCCTTACCCTGTGAACCAATCCCAAGTCCAATGCTGCCACTGTGGAACCAAGGGCATTGAAGACCCTTGGGCCACTGACCGAACACCAGTCACAACAGGAGGCCATAAGATCCTCTAAAGATGAAGAGGACTCAGGGAGACCAAACAGCCCCCACGCTAGGGGGCGCCACAGCTCTGCTCTTTACTAACTGGCCAGGTAAGAATGAAGTTGACATTGAGTGGTGGAGGAAGGATTACAGCTGGGATTCCTGATGCCCACCTGCTTGCTGGTTCACCCTCATCTCTCTCCCTTCTCTCCCCAGGCCCTGGCTATGCCTCATTCACCTGGTCTGTGAGTATAAGCCGAGCCCTGGGGGGCCGTACCCTCCCCTCCTGTCACTGCCCAGATGCTGTCTCCTTTGGATCTTTTTGCGGTCTGGGCTTGCTGTTCCTCTCAACAGTAGTCAGGAAGCCCTTACCCCAAAAAGTATCTACGGGAGGCCTTGTCCACAAGAGAGATCCCCGAGGGCTCCAGGTGAGTCACACAACAAACCCAAGAACTAGTGGAACTAGCTGTCCCTGAGTTACTGAGTGACCTCTGGTCAAGTGCTGAGGCTCTCTGTGCCTCAGAGGTACGCCACTCTCTTGATCTTTTCCTAGTGGGCAGTGTGCAGTGGGTGACTACAAGGTAAGAAAAAAAGGAATGGCCCCATTAAAGGGCAGGGACAACTGCTTGATGGATGTTGGTGGCCTGGCTCTCCCCCATTCTGCTATCTCTCTGCACACAACCTACCTCTGAGCATCTCTGGGGATGGACCCCTCCCACACAGTGGGCACTCCTGTCATTTAGAATGTTCTGTCCTCCTTGCCCACTGAGTGGACCCAAAAAAAGCCTGGGGAATTGGAATCCTGTGAAGAGGGACACAAGATTGGAAATGAAATGATTGGCGCCAATTGATCCTAGCAGCTGTGAGACAAGATTATGAGCTTCTGCTCTCTAGATCACTGCAAAGACTGCATCTGTCCTTCCCTGGCCTGGACTTGTATCTGCCCCCTTACCCTGTGAACCACTCCCAAGTCCTTCAGATAAAATCCTTGATGCTGAGGTTAAGTGGAATTGGTACTGAGGCTCTCCTCGGATACAGAGTCCTTTAGTGTGTGTGTTGGAGGGATTGTGTGCTTTGGAGAAGATGAGAGAAGGGACAGGCCTGGGGAAGGTCTGAGTCACCATCCTTACAGAAAGCCCTCAAGGGATAGAGGGCAGAGTAGAGGGCAGGGGTCATATGTAAGTGTTAGGTTAAGGTCCAAGGAAACTTCCCCTTTAGGTGTGAATTGTGTTGGGATAAAGGAGGGAAGGAGGCTTATATACTACAGAGAGATTTGAAGAGTTATGACATTTACAGGTATCTGTGGGTTTCCTTTTGTTCTGATAATGCTGGTGGATGGGGGATGGTCTCTGCAGCTGCAGTGAGGCCACAGTGGATCAGAGATGGCCACGCAGGCAGCCATCTCATTCTCCACTACTGAGAGAGGTGCTGAGCACCTTGATGCTCTCTGATCAGGAGAAGGCTGGGCTCCAGTGCCCCTGCTTGTCTGGATCCCTCCCCTTCAGCCCTGGAGGATGCATCCCATGGTGTAAGGCACAATGTCAGGCCTCTCCTTTCATAGAGCCACAGATCTCAAGAAATAAGGCACCTGGAAAGTTCCTTCCCCATGCAGAAGCCACTGGAGACCATTGTAAGGCAACATGTGAATTGGAGTGTGCCACACTGAGTTCCAGAGTGCAGAGGGATCCTGAATGGGGCTGAGGGTTTGCTGTGGAGGTTCAGAAAGGGCTGGGTTTATGGGCCAGAAGCAATAACTGTAGGTATGTGAGGCAAACAGCCCCAACCTGGAGACAAGCAGTGGGAGAAGAGAGGATGACAGCAGGTGATAATGTGGGGATGACTCATTTCTTTGATCTCTGGAGCTCTTGCCCCTGATGCTGTCTTGACCTTCCATCTCACCCCCTGCAAAGCAGATCTTGCTAGGTCACCTGCCCCCTGCAAGCAGGTGGGAATGGCTATGTAGCTCAAGGGTGGCATCATGCGGTCATATTGGGTAGTGCACCCCACACCCTCCATTATGTGTAAGGTCACTCAGCAAGTGTAGCCTGCCTGTGCTGTTGTGGATGCCAAGGATCTTTCCCAGCAGAGCTGAGTTCTGTGCAGAGCAGTCCAGAAGGGCTGATGGCCTGAGAGCTGGTAGAAGAGAAGAGAAGGGAGAGGGATAGGTGATGGGTTTGAAAAGATGCTACAGGGAAGCTGGGTCTCGGCAAGGATGCCTGCAGCCCACTGCTCTCCTGCATCTGGTCACCTTTCAAAGTGGGTTTCAGGGGCCACATTCTGGGCATCTGACTACCCTCAGCCTTTCACTTGAGCATCTTAAGTTGCAACCCTGTCACCCTTGGGGATCTGTTCCCACTAGGAGGCATTATTCAAAAAAGGCTTCTGTTTCCAGTGTTCATGCAAAGAGCCTGAAGTCAAATCTCAGATCTTCCCTATCTTATCTGTGTGACCTCAGGAAAGTCCTTTATCCTCTCTGTGCTTCAGTGTCTTCATCCACAAACCAGGGGTAATAATGCCTGCCTTATGGGGTTTGAGACCTCATAATGAGAGGATGTCAGGACAATGAATGACCCCTACCATAGAAAAGAGAGCCCCCAACTCTGGATCTAGCAGCTGTCATCCCTGGGGAGGGGATTAGCTTGGCCCCCTGTACACAGCTGTGTGTGTGTGTGTGTGTGTGTGCTTGGCAATGAGTTGTTCAATTGAAACCAGCCATGGCTGTTTGCCCCTTACCTTACCTACCTAAACAGACAGGGGTGTGCTGAGAGCCCCCATGGGTGTTTCCAGGACTGTGGGCACTGTGGGAAAGGTGGCCACCAGTCCTCAGGAAACAGGAGGAGAGACTTGAAGAAGATGGAGGGAGCTGTTCATCATGCCAGTTCCTTGGAACTTGGGAGCAAGAGGTAAGGACAGAGAGTGTACAGCTGCCAGGGAGGGCCCTACTGGCACAGACCTAGATTGGGAGGGGCTGTCCCAGCCTGTGGGTCATCAGGGCCTTGGAGAGGGAGGAAGAAGGTGGCAAAGAATAGGGGAAGGAAAGTCAAGAAATAAAGGGAAGCAGCGAGGCAAAAAGGGAAGTCTCTCCAGGCGCCTGATGTTCCCCTCTCTCACCAATTCAAGGAGACAGCAGCAGCACCTGGGCAATGCATCTGCTCTCCCAGGAGACCAAGAGCTGGGATCTGATCCAGGCTGGCCCGTGCTGATGGAGTGGCCTTGCATCTGTCCTTCTTTGGGCCTCAGTTTCTGCATCTGTAAAACAAGAGAAATGTGCTGGACTCCTTCCAGCCCTTGTGTTCTGTCAGCCACCACCTCCCCTTCCACGCCCCCTCCTACTCCAAACAGGCAGGTGAGGCCTGGGGCCCCAGCCACTGTCCTTGAGGGTAGGAGCCACAGAGGGCATCGGGAGGCCTGGCACCTGGGGGAGGCAGGCTGAGATGGAATCCTGAGCTCTAGGAGGAAGGAGTCAAAGAAATTGCCAGCAGTGAAGAGCTGTGGCTTCCCGAAAGTCCAGCTGGACTAGAGGTGCCAAATGCTCCTGGAGCCACTGCAACACATAATCCTAATGAAGTGTGATCCTGCAAACCAACAGCCTGGGGCAGGGCTCCAGGAGTTCATCCCACCTATCCATGGGATGCCTGCAGGGCTTCTTTGTTCATCCCAGAGGTGGCCTGGCCCAGTGTGGGCCTGGGGGAAGTGACAGTAGGAAGTGAAAAATCAAAGAACCCCTGGCATGAAGCTGGCATGTCAGCTGAAGGGGAATGGATAACTGCATTTTGTGCTTTCATTTCTGCCTAATCTGGGGTATACCCCAAATCCCTGGCAGTTGATGACTCCACATTAGCATCTCTGTTCTGGATTCCTCCTTCCACCTCCACGTCTATCTTTTCCATCTCTCATTCTCATTTCCCATTTCCTTCCTTTTCCTTCTTTCTGAGGGCCTAGACTTATTTGGCTAGAAGCATTCTCAGACATGGTTTCTCCCTTCCAGAGCCTCTAGAGATTAGGGTGCACCCATCTGTTGGCTTGTGCCGTTTGGATTGCTATGGTCAGAAGGTAGTTGGGTTAGGGGCAGAACCCCCAGGCCAGTGCACCAGCTTGGGATAGAATCTGGGCTTGTTTCATCTATAGGGTAGTCTGGGCCTAGCCCCATGGCATATGTCTCTTGCTCTTTAGAGCAGGAAATCTGCTTCCGGGATCTTTTTTCTTTTCTTTTTCCCTTCTATTTACTTACTTATTCTTTACAGTACTGTGATTGAACCCAAGACTGCTGTACCACTGAGCTACATGCTCAACCCCTTTTTCACTAAATTGTCTAAGCTGGTCTTGAACTTATAAACCTCCTTCCTCAGCCTCCTGAGTTTCTGGGGATTACAGGCATGTACCACTGCACCTGGCCCTGGATTTCTTTTAAGAAAATGGGATTTTTAAGGTCAAGTTTGCAGAGTTATTTACACAATCCAAGGATCTCTTCCCAAATCCCACACTATTGTGCTCTGCCTTCTAGAGCAGTGGGTTTTGAAGTGTGAACCACTGTGAGAGATCTATAACCCAGCAGTACCTGAAATCTTATTAGAAACACAAAAATTCAAGTCTCCGTGCCCAGGGAGGGCAGGAAATGGCTTGCATTCCCTTGGGAGAACCGATTGTGCACACTCCCTCCCCAATGCCACATTTAGTGACAGTCACATTGGGGGGGGGCTTGACATCAGCCACGGTGGCAGTATTTACACTGTGGAAATTGGCAAACACTTCAAATCAGTGCTTGTTTTTCTTTTCAGAGAGCCCCGTTAAACTGCTTTCTGCATTCTGCTGGGCCCCATTCAGACCTACTGAATCAGAAATTCTGAAGGTGGAGTCCAGCAGCCTGCATTTTAATAATATTTCCAGGTGATTCTGATGCATAATCAAATATGAGAACTACCATTCCCATAGGTCAGCTCTGGTGGGATCATGAGAAAAAAGGAACCTATGGGTTGTCAATGGAAAGGTGAACCTCCAACTGCTGCAGAGTAGATTGGATCAGGATACTTCACCTTGTTCTCATTTTCCCACGTATCCAGATGAAGGAGAGAGTGTCACAGGATCCAAAGGGCATGGAATAATTGGCAGAAAAAAAATAACCCTTTGGATGCATATTTCTGCTACAAAGAAAAACACATTAAAAGCATTGCATTGGAGATACAGAGAAAGGATATCCTGTTTCTTTCCTAGAAAACGTGAAAATGGGAAGTCACAGTACCTTACCCATTATTATTCATGCAAATGTGTGCAAAATGCCACTGGGATTTTCTTTCCCTTTTCCAATTTTGAAATACTTAAACATATAGCAAAATACAAGGAGAAATATGACAATAATCTTGTCCCCACCAAAAAAGAGATGGCAAAAGCTAACATTTTGTCTCACTTATGTCAGATTTTTTAAAGAAATAAGACTTGAAGATACAGTTAAAAATTCCCATTGTGTCCCCTTTCTTCTCTGTAAATATGCAGCAACTATCCTCAAATTGGTGAGTATTTTTCTCATACATGTGTTCCAACCCAATTTCTCATAATTATACCTAGCAATTCTTTGAGTGCTTTTTAATTTACATAAGTGGTGTCACACTGACCCTATCATTCTGGAACTTGCTTATTTTTATCTAACCTTGTGTTTCCATGCTCTATCCATGTTGCTGGTAGAATTCTAGCACATTCATTGTGACACCTAAATAACAGACTGTTTAAAGGGAACCACAATTCATCCACTCACCCAATGATGGACATTTAATTTTGCTATGGTTTGTCCTCCCTGAAACTCAGGTTGAAATTTAATGGCTATTGTGGTGATGTTGGGAGGTGGGCCCTTTAAGAGGTGATTAGGTCAAAGGACTCTGCCCTATGAATGGATTTAAACCCATGGATTTATGGGTTATCACAGGAATGGCTTTGTTATAAGGTGAACTCTCTGGCTAGCTTTCTCTGTTTCACCATGTGTTGCACTCTGCATGTTATGATGCAGCAAGAAGACCCTCACCAGGTGCCAAGCAGAACTGTGAGCTAAACAAACCTCTATTCTTTGTACCAGTCCTGGTATATCATCATCATCATCATCATCATCATCATCATCATCATCATCACTGGGGATTAGACCCAGGTGTGCTCTACCACTGAGCTACATCTCCAGGCTTTTTTATTTTTTTATTTTGAGACAGGCTCTTGCTAAGTTGCTCAGGCTGGCCTTGGACATTCAATCCTCCTGCCTCAACTTCCTGAGGAACTGAGATTACAGGCATGAGCCACAGTGCCCAGCCAAGGCATTTTTTAAAAATAGCAACAAAAAATGGATGAGGATAAAGTCATTTATGAGTTGTCAATCTCAAATGATTCTATAGTGAACAACCTTGTACATGTTTCCCCAGAGAAGACCCCACACACATAAGTGGGTTATTGGGCCATAGGGATAGTACATTCCTCGTTATTGACATGTGTCCAATTTGCTCACTAGCATTTCTAAACCAGTACCCACTTCTACCAGTGCCACATGATACCTCCTAAAATGCTATTTATTCAGTATGCTCTTGGACAGTTTTATTTCCTGAATGCAAAATCAAATATAAGGATTATATTATTCCTGGCTTTTGTTCACCTGTTTCTATTTTCCCTTAAAGTCTTTTTTTTTTTTTTTGTGGGGCTGGGAATTGAAGCCAGGGCCTTGTGCATGCGAGGCAAGCACTCTACCAACTGAGCTATATCCCCAGCCCTCCCTTAAAGTCTTAAATTCTTCTGTCATGAATTCTCCCACTAGGATTTTCCGGAATCTGAACCTAACAGCAAGAAGGGACAACTGGCCTGAATATTATGGGGTGGAGTATGTGTGTGTCATTTTAGTAGCTTTGTATCAAAGGCAAGAAGGAAAAGAAACTGGGAAGAGCCAGACCTTAATGTCTTCTCAACAATGCATCAACCCCAGAAAAGAGGTGGATATCCCTCTTAATTTGTTGTGGGTCAGAGGGAGAGTCATCCCAAGAAGTCACCCTATGGTTCCATCTTACCTGCTTCCCTACCACTTCTCTAAGCCATGTAAGCCCAGGGGATAGGGAGAGAGGTGTGTTGTGTGGGGAAGGGGCACTCCATGTGTTCATCTGGGGTAAAGGGCTGACTTTTGGCCCTCAGCCTAAGTGTTCTCTGTCCATGCCAAAGGCTGCTGCTGCATCTGGGCCTGTGGGGATAGGAGAGCTGCCAAAATCCTAGACTGGGCAGTGACAGTGGAAAGCCTAGATCTTGGCCACTGACCCTGTGCCTCAGCCCCAGGGCCAGACAGAACTAGTCTTCCCACAGGCCCTAAATCAGGGAGCCTTCAGAACCTCTGAAATTGACTTGAGAAGAGGGTGGGGGTGAGGGATGATTAAAGGGACCACCACCAAACTGCTTGTCTCCAAAAAAAGGCATTTCAAGAGGCAGGGACCTGAAGTGACTGCAAACTCACTTTGTACAATTCACAGCTAGGTAGGTGTGTGGAGGGTCTTGATCCGAGGAGCCCCCACCCACCCACCTAACACCTTAAGTGTGGTCCACAAGAATTTGTTTGGAGGGGACATTTGTTCTTTATCAAAAAGATAAAACCTGAAAACCTCAATGACCTTGCTCAACAGATTTCTGTCTGCTTTGAACAGCCTGCCCTCTGGACAACAGGTGGCTTACTCAGCCTGGAGGACCAGAGGCTTACCCATAGGCCCAGCGCATCCCATCAGGACCTCACAGTGGAACCCCGCCCACCAGCCAATGAGGACGTGCAGAGGTGACGTCACTATATCCTGTTTCCCAGCTCAGCCAGGGTGGATAGAACAAGCTAGAGAAAACAGCCAGTAAGTACAAGTACGGATGCCACCACTGATGTTGGTAAAGAAGTGGTGAAGGGCAAATGAGTCAGCAGCAAGTTTAAGCAATGAACAATTGCACCACGGGGTGTTTCTCAAATTCTTGTCTACTTTTAGAAAGTATGCAATGGCATTCAGTGGGCATCTGGATTCTGAAATAGCTACAGAAAATGTTAAAAATGCTGTGGGTGAAGATGTGCCCGCGTTGACCTCCTTTCTAAAACAATAGTTAACGATTGTGCCGCGTGTCCTAAAGCAAATCTTTTAACCTGACTGTTCCTTAGTTTCCTCACCTGTGACATGAAGGGAATGTATGAGAAGCATCTCTGGAGGTTCCTTCCAGTCTAACATTGTGTGATCTGACCGTTTGACACTAGACTCACATTCTTAATACTCAGGCTATGTCTACACAATGCCAAGACCACTAGCCAGTGGAGTTAGTGGGGACGAGATGTTCTCTCCAATCAATTTTTTGGCCCGGGATACATAAAACAACCAATTAATTGGCACCATTTTTCATTTCACAACTGAGTGCACTGGGATCTTCTTGACCAGTGGTTCCTCCTCGCGATGTCCTGATGTGCAGCATGCCTGAATCAGTGCTGAGGTGTGTCATAGGCAATTGGCTACTCATAATAAGCTGTTGAGGTTTTCAAGTGATTGATGACTTTTTTATCAATTAAAATAGACCTAGTCTGTCTCTCTAGGAACACCCCTGCCAGTCGTTTGCATTCTGATATGCCTCCCTGTATTGAAGAAGAAGGAGTGAAATTATAGCTAGCAAACCAGGGACAATAGGTTAGGGAGTACCTGTTGTCCCCAGCCTATTGGATGCTGACAGGAGGATGTCATGTGCTGTGTCTGTGAATGTCTATCACCTACTACACCTGCAAGACAGCTGATGGAGACCTCTGATGAATGGTTGGACATGAAGTCACTGGAGACTCAGGCTCTGGAACAATCTGATCCAGATGTGGACAGTTACCAGCATCCCATGATCCAGTAGTCAGCCAGAGAAGCAGGAAAGTGTTCAACAGAGCACATTACGAAGGGCTTGTCTTTGGTCCAAAAAGAGATTCCACCATGGCTGTTCACCATTGAGGAAGGGAAGGGAGCATGACACGGTGTTTATTGAACATTTTAAATGGTGCCAAGCCCTGTCCCCGACACTCATGGCAGGTTTTAATGCTGTTCACCAGCATTTAATGTGTCCTCAGCTGTTCTGATTGTGTTTTCTCCCTTTTGCGGTGTGCAAGAGTCCTGCAAAATCCTGGCCATTGAGTTATGGGTAGAAGTAACATGTCAGTCCAACACCCAAGCATTTTGTTAACTTTAGACCCACTAGAGCTCCCCTAAGTCTCCAGCATGAGAACTGCATCAGTCTGGCGTCTCTTCCATCATCAGCCCGAGTCCTGGGATGGTATGGAGCAGAGTCCCCAGGCTAGTTGTACTGCATGTGAATCATGTAGCACACAGAGAGTGAAGCTAAACATCATTGTTCTAGGCCACTGGGATTCTGGGGCCACTTGTAACTGCAGTACAAGCTGGTTTTGTGCTGACTGACATATTTTCTATAACATAATGACTTTTTTTTTTTTTTAAAGTGAGCTTTAGTGTTAAAAAGATCAAGACTGGAAGCTTAATACTTACTGACCACGGGCAAATCTGTTAACATTCTGACCCTTAGTTTCTTTATCTCTGAAATGGTAGGCATGACTTCTATCTCACAATATTTTTTTATTAGGTTTGTAAATACAAGATACCTAGCACAGGATTTGGCATGCAGTAGATGCTCAATTATAATTATTTTGATTTCCTGTATTCCTAGAAACAGCCCTGAGTAAAGAGCGCATGGGAGTGTTGTTGTTTCAGATCATCAAATATTATGGAGAACACTGGCCAGGGACCCCAAGCATGAGGGACTGTGTGGAATCCTCTGTGCTCACCCTCCCCTGATCTCAGAGGAGCCCTAAAGGGAGAGGAGACGCCAAGGATGCCATTTACAATTGAACCTTTTTATTGCCAGAGGAAAGGCAGAGTCCACTTAAGGGAGAGATTATCGACACCTTCAGCATATGAAATAAGACTACAGCGGTGGAGAGGGTTAGGATCTGTGAGCCCCATGGAGGCTTGTTATCCTACCAACCAAAGCCAGCAGAGAGGCCTTTCCTGAAGGTTCAGCAAGCCCAGCTCTTCTCTTAAATCAGCTTATTAGTATTATCATAACCACTTTGTCTGACTCACCTGGGACTCAGGAATAATCTGGAGAGTGGACTTCAGAGGAAGGGAGAGAAAGAACGGATGAGGGACCCTCCCTCCTCCTGATGCCCACCATATCTTTCTTCCCTACCAAGCCTGGCCAGATGGAGGAGCAGAACCAATCAGGGAAGGAGGTGGGGGGACCATTCTAATTCTGTGTGGCCCTTCCCTTGCTATGCCATTTGCTCTAGAAAAGTCAAGTTCCAGGGTGCAATTCCCACTTTAATTTGATTTACTCTGGATTATGTTATTTCTAAGGCCAGTTTTCTCTAAGGTGAGCTCTCAGATCATGTTTTCCCTTGGTGTGCCACATCCTGGTCATTAGCTTGGAATTATATGACCTGACCCATGGGTCTTCTCAGTTCTGCCTCTGAGGTGGACATATCACACACACGGAGTGCAGATGGTCTCTCAGGATCCAAGGGGACCTTGATCACCACCTTAACCACCTGGAATCATCAGGAAGCACCTGTTGAGGCCCCCACAGATTTTGTTGAATAAAAAATAAAGGGACAGAGCACCACTACTTGGGTTATGTTTACACCTGTCATCAATCGGACCCCAACTTGCTCTTGACTTTTCCCACACAGACCAAGGACCCATGAGAAATCTTATGGTAGAGGGCCGACTCTGACCTTCAGCAGTTGGATGACTCTTCTAAGTTAAGAAGGTTTACCCAGGAGCATATAGTAGATGAACATAGATCTGTGGCTAGTGCTAGTGGAGTTAAAGCATGATGAGAATGGAAATAAAATTGTGAAATTGAATCCTGAAAGGGCATCAGCCTCATTTTGATCAAGATCCCAGGCTGTACCTGAACCAGATTAAAATCAACAAATTGGGTTTCTGAGAACATGAGAGAGGCAAATAGGGGTGTAGTGGAACACTCATAATAGCTTGTAAGCCAAGTGAAAATGTTCAGAGGCCTGTGAACCATTTTTAAACCACACAGCTTAAAATCTATTACCATAGGGATTGGTAAACTCTACAAATCAAGGTGGCCATAGCTTCTGCTCCTCCCCTTCCTCCTTCCTTGATCTCTTCCCCTTCCTTGTCCTCCTCCTTCTCCTTCTCTTCCTGGTTTACCAAGGCATGTGCAGTTTCTATTCCAGGGATGGCAATGGGATCAGAGGCATTGGTTTTGTGTATGGAAAGAACAGAGTTCTCTGGAACCTTAGACAGCTTTGAGGACTCTTTTTAAAAATCACTTTTAACATTGAAAGAAACTATCAGATAGGGGGTTGTGACTTCAGTCACTGAGGTTTTAAATTTAAAAGCTTTAGCTGAAGTGAAAATTACATGCAAATGTTGGGTTGTTCGGAGCTGCAGGAGTCTGCAGTGGTGTTCTAGAGAAAGCCTTTATTGAACTCTCTGTGGAGCTGCATTGAAGTGGCTTCCAAGCCTTCCAGAGAGGGGCTAGCACCTAATTGTAGCTCACTGTGTCCATTGCTGTGGGGTCTCCTGTGGGTGGGACAGAGAGTTTTGAAGAATCTATGTTATGAACTGAATTGTGTCTTTCATATAACCTCTAATGTGACTTTGGAGATGGAACCTTTAGGCAGACAATTATGGTTACATAAAGTCACAAGGATTGGACCCCAATTCAATCTGACTGGTGTCCTTATAGAAAGAGGAAATTTGGACACAAAAGATACCAGGGATGGGTATGCAAGGAGAAAAGTTCACACAAGGACACAGGAGAGATTGTGTCTGTAAGCCAAGGACAGAAACCTCACCAGAAACCAACTCTGTGGGCACCTTGATCTTGGACTTACTGCCTGCAGGACTGTGAGAAGATGAATTGTGATTGTTTAAGCCATCCAGTCCCTGGTATTCTGTCAAAGAGCTAGCTGGTTTATGCATTCGACAATCTAGATTGTATTTTCTGTTCTTGTTTGATTTTTTAGATCAGTTTTACAGGATAATTGAAAGCCTTCCACCATTCTTCAGACCCTCTCGACCCTGCCAAAGACTCTCAATGTGCCCAGTCACCCATCTGTGAAGCCCAAGGGTGGGGCCATGTAGAGTGAACTGGAATTCAGCAGGTTTCTGTAGCAGCTGACAGTCAGATTGAACATGAGTAGAACTCAGCTCTGCCAGTTTCTAGCTGTGTAAATTGTCCTCATCTCCTCTGTGCCCTTGTATCCTCGTCTGTAAAATATTATCCTCCCTCAAGGATTGTGGTGAGGATAAAGCAAAATGGCAGAAAGATAAGGCACACAGAACAGTGCTCAGGGAGCAATCCCCCCTAAGCAAAGCCACCTGGGGTTCAGCCAGCCCTAGAGTCTGGTCAGTTTGCCCTGGTCACTGGGTTGGTGGGGAACTTGAAGGAGCAGGGAGATCAGTGCCTGAGGGGGCAAGGTGTTTCTTCTCCTGGTGACCTGCACTACCAGGGAGCATCTGGTACCAAGACCTTCCCCGGTTGAATCCTCTCCGCCCCTAGGTTGTTCCCAAATGTGATGAGCCCTTCAAAAACAAACAAACAAACAAACAAAAAACACTATGCATCTTAATAAATAAGATAATGAAGTAAACGTTTCCCAGGGAGCCTGGCTCTCAGCAAGTGCTCAATAAATGGTAACGATTTCTATATATCCAGTGCCCCCCCCCTTACATGCCACTTCTCTCCCCCACCCCAAGGCAGCTGTGGCCACAGAGGCATAATTTGGATGCTGTTGTTAGGAACAGCCTTGGTAGCTTCATTAACCAATTGAGTTCAGCTTTACTAAAAGCCCTGTTCCTAAAGAAGCCTTCTCCAAGCCCTTCCCCAACACCCAGAATAAAACAGGCTGACCGCCCCCAAGAAAGGTACCCTGCCAGAACCCAGCACACCCAGAACCCAGCACACTCTCTGATATTCGCGGTAATATCTGCTGATGGAGGACACACTTCCTGTAGCTTACTGAACTCCAGTCCCCTTGTCTTCCAACTTTCTTTTCCTGCACCATGAGCCAGACCATTGGTGACCTGGTGAAGGGTGGAAATCAACTGACAGGAGAATTCAGACCTACAGCACCTGGTTAAATGCAGGAAACAGGCCTTTGCTCACAGGTGGTCCTAACCCAGAACTGAGGAACCATGTGATGCTGGAATTTGGCCCAGTGAAGCCAGCTTTGGCATTTGGGCTTTGTACCTGACTCCCCAGGCACCACCACCTAAATCAGGTGAAAACTCCTTCAGCACTTTTTTATTTTCACATCCCCTGGGATCTTGCTGAGCACACAGGGAGGCTTAGGTAGAAGTCACTTTGTCTCTCCATGTTGCCTTCTGTTCAAAGATAATTTAAGAGTCATGTTCTGGAATGACCTGTTTTGTACCTATCCAAAAGCAGACTTTGCAAAGTCAGGTGACACAAAGGGTCAGATCCATCTAACCTCATCAAAGCCCTGGTTTCTAAGGGACCTGTCTATGGAGGTTAGTGATAACAAACTCAGTAAAGAGCAGAGGCTGAGAGAAGAATTCAAGTAAGGAAAAAATCCTACTGCCGATTCAGAAAAACTCATGAGTTTGAAATTTTCTGGAAACATCACATCTTACTATAACTCATTCTCCTTTTCTCTGCAGACTTCAAGGAAATAGGACTGAAACAAAGAAACCAAAGCCTTCTCCAGAAAAATTGTAAAGGGTCAAAAAAGGGTCCTTAATTAGATACAGGAAATCAAGGCTGGAGAGAAGCTGTGGCCAATCTGACCATATTTGACATATACCTAAGAAAGTTCAAAGAGTCAGAATTAACTCTATCCAAGTCTAAAGAAGAACCAGGATTAAACTAAATAAAGGTCAACAGCCCTAGCAATTAAAGACATCAATTTATGCCTGTGTTTGTATTTCTTTGAATCTAACTCCAACTATATAGCCTATTTTGAATTGATATTTGTTGGTATTTTATTAAAATAATAAATTATTTGTTCTTAGTTATTTTAATAAAAAGCTCTATTTAAATTTACTTAAAGGATACCAATGCCACGAGAAATGAATGTTGTAATTACTATTGCCTTTGGTGACACAAGCAATTCAAATGTGGCTGGCTCCTCGGTGGAAGTTCATTTCAACTATGGGCAAGAAGCTTCAAAGGAAATGTGTTTGTAGCACATTTGCAATGTGAACATATCAAGTTCTTGTAACCATCATAATGCTTGATCAATATTTGTGAACAAACCATATCCTGGGAGAAATAAGTTTTAAAAGCCGGAAAATACAGACAATGTCCCGAAAATGAATAAATAACAATGAGAGAGGGACCAAACTTGGCACTTCTCTGTACTTTAGGTAAAAATGGCTGTAAGCGGCTCAGCTTCCACTTGTTTAGGTGGGAAGGATGAGAGGAATGTCTCCCCTACACCCTTCATACACACAGAAAGCACAGTTGAGTTCAGTTCTGCAATGTGATGGGTGAAAGCCTTCAGGGCAGTGTAAACTCAGATTCCTGGGAGGTTCAAAGAGCACAAGGGTGATCCTTGGGTTCTGAGATATCCTGGGGCAATTTCTTTGGTTCAAAGCTGTAGGAAAGGAACCCCAACAAAGAGATGACAAACTACTCTATGTCAGAAACCCTTGTTTCTCCCAAAAAATCCATGTGCTCACCTGCATTTCCAGCACTCTTCTATTAGTTGGTAGCTGGTAGGAAAGGTGACAGATGTTGCTTCTGGGCATGTAAGAGCTGCCACTCCACATGCCAACTCTCTCTCTTCTCCTGCCTCAGGGGCCACAGAGGCCACATGTTGAGATGTCAAGGCAAAGTATGAAGTAGATCTCTTCCACCAGACTTACCAGCACACGTGTGAGCACACGGCAAGCCCAGGAGGTGTGGAGCCTCTCTCTGATCCTTCAGTTCAGCCTGATCCAGCACATACACCCCTCACTCCTGTGTCAGTGCAGCCGCCACACCAGAAGGGAGAAGAACCTCTACTCATATGTGGCCTGAAGGGAGTACTCCTCTGGGTACCATTTCCCTTATGTGAAATTTAGAGGTGGATAAATTAATCATTCTGGTCTGCATTCTCCAGTTTTGTATTTGGGGTTTTTGTGGGGGTTTTTTGTGGGGGTCCTCAGGATTGAACTCAGGGGTACTTGACCACTGAGTCACATCTCCAGCCCTATTTTGTATTTTATTTAGAGACAGGGTCTCACTGAGCTGCTTAGCGCCTCGCCTTTGCTGAGGCTGCCTTTAAACTTGCGATGTTCCTGCCACAGCCCACAGAGCTGCTGAGATTACAAGCATGAGCCACCCTGCCCAGCCAGTTTTGTGTTTTTGAAATTTTCAGTCTAATACTAACTGAAAAGTTACTAGTCACCATTACTAATTATCTATTTATCTTTCTATCCATCCATCTACCTACTCACCGATGCATACATGCATTCATCTCCTCTCTTCTTCCTACCTTCCCTTACTTCCTTCTATACATTCTCTTATCCTCCTATCCATCCATCCATCCATCCATCCATCTGCCCATCCATCCTCCCATCCATCTATGCATTTACTCCTGTTTCACTGTAAATGGAACAGGGACAGCCGAAGTAGATTTTGGGGAATCAGCAACTTGCCTTCCCTTCCCTGAGTGTCCTGGACAGGATCCCAAGGATCCCTTACAGTGATGATTAATTTTATATGCCAAATTGACTAGGCCACAGTGCCAAGATAATTGGCCAATCATTATTCTAGATGTTTCTATGAGGGGGTTTTGAATGAGATTCACATGTAAGTTGGTGGGCTTCGAGTAAGGAGAGTACCCTTCATAATGTGGGTGGGCCTCATCCAATTAATTGAAGGCCTGAATAGAACAAAAAATCTGGTCTTCTCCAAGTAAGAAAGAACGCTCCAGCACACTGCCTTCAGACTGCATCTGACACATATGCCCTTCTGGGTCTCCAGGTTACGGCAGCCTGCCCTGCTGATTTTGAACTTGTCAGTTTGCATAATCACCCAAGCCAATTCCTTATAATAAATGTCTTTACACACACACACACACACACACACACACAACTGTTTCTGTTTCTCCAGAGAATCTAGGGAAATATAGAGTGGATCCCTGAGCCTGAGAGTAGAGGGAGGTTGGGGGCATTTCAAAGGGAGTAGAGGCCCAGGTCCACGTGCTGCCCCACTCGATTCACTTTCTGCAACACTATCTCCACTGGCACACAAACACACACAGCAACTTGCCTGTGTGTGTGTGTGTGTGTGTGTGTGTGCCAGCAATGTCTAGCAATCAGTGTTTGGGATTTGGGGCTTTAGGGCAAAGCTCCCTTGAGCCAGTTTGCCCTGGGTGAGCGAGCTCAGTCCTCCCTCAAGGTGGAGACTGTTCCTGACTGGAGTGCTGCCCAGAGAGGGCGTGGCACCGGGGGACAGGAATCTGGAGACTCTTCCCCAGTCCAACCTCCTGGATCCTCACCAAGAAAATGGGGAAAAACCACACCTGCCTCTCCTGCTGGGCTGTGTTGCTGCGAAGATGAACAGAGAACAATATATGTGAAAGTGCTTGGTGAATGGAAAAGTGCTATGCAAATATGGGGTGCTGTTACCCAACATTCATTCATTTCACAAGCACACTTTCTGCCAAGAACTGTGCTAGGGGGTGGAAAGCCAGGAGATAAGATGCAATCTGTTCTCAGGGAGTTCTTGGTCTAGTGGGCGAGACAGACAAATAAATGAAGGATTCGAATAGGGTGTGGCAAATGCTACCATAGAGGCTCATCCAGAAGAGGGGGGAGCCCCAGAGGATTGAGGAGGGCTTCCTGAAAGAGGTGATATCTCTGAAGGATGAGCTGCATTTAGCCAGATAAAGAAAGAGCAGAGAGACCTGCAGGTGCAACGGCGAGAGGAGTGAGCAAGTTTTGCACACTTGGAGGGAGCTGCGGTCACCAAATTCTGGGGTGGAGAAAGAGTAGTGGGCAAGGGCACAGTCAAGGCCAGAGAGAATAGTTGTGCGGAAGGAAGCAGGTGGAACCTGCCCTGTCAATCCATCACCCCAGCTTCAGTGACCCTCCCTCCCTGCTGACACTGCCTAGGACCAAGAAACTGCCGGCCTTGCCTCTGGCCCCCGCATGCCAGGCAGAATCCCTTGGAAACGCCTCCTCTCTCCACGAAACACAACAGATGTAGGTACACAACAGAATGCTGAGACATACTTGTGTGCAGAAATGTGGGATTCCAGGCTGAATTTTCTACAGAAATAGGAAAGAGCACTCATGCCACGTGCTCACAAACATACACTAAAATTCAAGATGTGGCTCAGAATTTGCCAACACAGAATTAGCCATCATAGCGCCTATACCTCAGGACTGTGCCCCGACTTGCCCAGAGTCACCCAATACCCTCTGGGCCAGTCGGCTCTCCCTGTGCCGACCCCAGCACTCCCGACGCCCCTCTCCAGATGGTTCTGCCCTGATTCTTTTTCACAGGAACGCTCAGCTTGGATAGAAGAAGCAGCAATTGAGCTGCGCTTTGTACCCCCCTTCCCCTGCCCCAGCTCTCCAGTTCTTTTCTTTTCTGAAGAATACTTAGCAGTAAAGGCTAATTTATGAAGTCCCTAAAGATTTGAACTTTCTGCAGAATTGGCTACAGCTGCCAGTGGGTTAGAGTCTAATTGGAGTAGAGCAGAAGCCGTGAGCTGTACTGGGGAGGGGAGGGAGGAGAAAAGCCACAGCCCCGAGGCCACAGGCCATACCAGGCCAGCATCTTGAATAGCCCTCCTCCCCCACAGAGAACTGAGAGAAGATACCAGGGTGTGGCAGGGAGGGAGGTGTGACACAGGGGACTAGATGGGATCTAGAAGGGAGGAAGGCTGAAGGGTCAGGGGCTCTGGGGTTGCAGGGACCACCTGTCATTGCTAACGTCCTAGCCAAATCTAGAAACTACCCAAGTGCTGCACTCCATCCACCCTTCCTGCCTCCCAAGATGGCACGATCAAATCCAGTTTAACTCTACTCCTTGGATTTTCTTGTGTCACTGGCCAAGGACTGTCCTTAGGGCCTAACATGCCCATTCCCTCCCTGGCAGGCATTACATGAGGGCCTAGCTGAATTCTATAAGGACAAATACACATATATAAGAGGCACCAGGCATGTTAGCACATGCCTGTAATCCCAGGGACTTGGGAGGCTGAGGCAGAAGGATTGCAAGTTCAAGGCCAGTCTCAGCAACCTAGTGAAGCCCTGTCTCAAAATAAAGAATAAAAAGGGCTGGGGATGTAGCTCAATAGTAAAATACTCTTGGGTTCAATCTACAGTACCAACAAATAAAAATAAAAAGCTTAGATAATGGAAGGTACCCTCCAATCCCCACCCCACTCCCTTTTCTTAGAGCACTTACTTTAGAGACCTTATACTGGAAGCACTTTCTCTGTCTCTTTGAAATGTATGTACAGCTTTTTAAAAATTCAGTAAGTCCTTGCCAGCTTCCACCCAGGGACCTGGGGAGTCTCCCTTTGAATGCAATCATTGAAGGATATATCCATCTCCTAGTTTTAGGGAGCAGGGAAGGAGCCTAATTATGGCTCCAAGTTGTAGAGCTACCTCTTGTCATAAAGAGATGAGAAGTTTCTTTTTATTTTGGATGAAGGCAAACTAGCAGGGGGTGGGGGTGCTGCTCCATGGTAGAGCACTTGCCTAGCATGCACAAGACCCTGGGTTCCATCCCCAGCACTGCAAAAACCAAGGAAAAGTCAATTAGCAGTTGAATCTGGCCAGTTGGATCTGCAATAAACTCTGTGCAACAAATGGTGCCAGCAGGTCCCCCTACCTGAGAACCTTGGCTACGTTAAAGGATGAGTCTTCTTTCTATCTTTGAAGTCTCTTAGTGGATTGCTCAGGATGCACATTGCATTGACTTAATTTGATTTAATAATAAAGCTGTTTTCTTTTTCCTCTCCCTTTGTGGGAGGTCTTTTGGGTTGGACAGAGATTTTGTTTCAGCCATTTCTACCCTCTCCCATGGAGAGAACAAGGAGATGCCCTGCCCAAGGTCTGCAGGAGGCCAGAGGTGGGGGAGGGAGGGAGAGCACTAAGGGGAGGGCAGCAGTCCCCACCAAGGTCACCCCCTGCTGGATAAGGAGCCTGGGTGTCACTGGGATGAAGCAGCTCAATCCATCCCAGACCTGCTATGCAGCAGCTGTTGGCCACTGCAGCCCCAGCTGGTGACACCCAGCCTGCCTTCCTCCCAAGGCTCTAGCCCTGACTTCACCTGCTCCTCCTTCTGCATCAATTGTTCACCTTCTTTTGTTTCCCCTTGGGCACTCCTTGCCTGCTATGCATATACAGCCTGTGTCATCCACCCACTGTGGAGGTTTGTGGATTCCATTTTCTGTCCCCTAAGTTCCCTTTGTCCCCACAGTGAACCTCATTCATCTGAACCCCATTTGTGACACTTTAAAGAATCACTTTTCTAGACGAAAATTTTGCTTTTTCCCTATGAAGAAAGATTCTGTCAAGTAAATTTGTCAACAAATTGAATTGACTGATTTTTTTTTTTTTTTTTGGTTGTTCTGGGGATTAAATCCAGGGCCTTGTGCTTGACAACCAAGCACTCTACCAACTGAGCTGTATCCCCAGCCCAAATTGGCTGATTCTTTTTGAGTAGTTAGCATCTCCACATCCTGGGTTGGTGAATGAGGATTGTTTCTCTCCTCCTTCCTCATCCTGCTACTCAAGTTGAATCCACAGAGGCCAGGCCCACTGTGCCTTGCGCTCTGCTCTGCTTGGGCCGGGGCTGGCTGACTGTCTAGGGGGCAGGCTTGCAGATGCAATTTGATTTAAGGCTCTGGACTTTAATTTTCAACACTGATACTCTTAGAATCACCCGGGGAGCTTCAAAAAGGCAACATGCTGATGTGCAGTTCCCCCATCCAGAGTCCCCACCTTCTCTAATGCATGGGGTGGCAGGGCTGCATCTGTCTTCAAAACCCCCAGCAGTTCTAAGGACATTGAAGGTGAGAGCCTCTGTCACCTCTGTCAGGGGCTCCCTGTGAATTCGGGGTCCTCCAAGTGGGGGCTGCAATGTCAAGGATTCTGTACCCAGGCTGCTCATTATAGTACTTGGTGATCTTAAAAAAAAAAAAAAAAAAATATATATATATATATATATATATATATATATATATATATATATATGAAACCTTGCTCATCCATTCTGATTTTATTGGGCTGGGCTGAGACCTGGACACCGGGAGCCTGTAAAGCAAGATTGTGTGAGGTTCACTGGGATGTGGAAGAGCCCTGACTACCCAGGATTCAAATTGGACCTGGGTAAATTTGAACAGGTTAATTGACCTCTCTGAGCCTCTGCGTTCTCATTTACAACACTGGAATGGTTTTACCCACCTTGAAGTGTTGAGTGCAGTTGGCTTCTCCTACCAGAACAGCCTGGTAAAAACGTGCAAATTAGCCATCAGTAATTAACTATGTTACCAACAAAAATTCCCTTCTTAATAATGAAAAGGGGTCATGGAATCAATGATGCCAGAGCTGGCCTGTCTTCTCTGCTTCTCTGACAAGTACTCTCACTGCAGCTCTTTCCCTCGTCTCACAAATTCCTGTTTTGGAAGGCTGGCTCCTTTGAATCAAATCATAGTTAATTAAACCCTCCCTGAAACTCACTAGGGGAACTCTGGGCATAGATTTAAAGTTCTGCATGCTAGACCTTATTGTAAAGAAATGAGTTCTTTTCCGTTAGAAATAATCACACTTGTGTTGTGGTACGAAGCAACTGAGCTTAATGCAGTATGAAGAAACTGCATCTCAATGTCAGATCACACAGATTCAAGGTCATCTGTGACCTCTTCCAGGCTCTGGATGCTCAACTAAACTTTAGATCATGATGCCAAAAGATGGGTGGGGGGGCAATGGCTTTGTGGCCACAGCTCAAGCCTGCGACCAATCTCAGCAGGCAGAAGGATGCAGTTTCCCAGCAGTGAGAGGAGAGGGATGAAAAGAACATCCTTTTCCCAAGTGGGCCTTCCCATCACACTTTCTGCACCTGCTGTTGGTGCAGCACTCTGCCACAAGGTAAAGATAAGACAGATAGGGATTCCTCCCTACCTGCCTGCCCTCAAGGACTGGGGCTGGGAAGTTTGGGTAAGTGTGTGACTCTAACATGCACTAGAGATGCAGCTGTCCATCTGGGGGTCAGGAAGGCTTGCTAGAGAAGGTAGCATGTTTTCCTGTGCATGGAGAAAGAGTTTGGGTAATGGGACATGAAATGCCCTTCCAATATCAAGGATGCCGAGGAAGCAGGCAGGAGGCAGTTCCTGGAGAACTTGGATTACTTTTAGGATATTCCCAAAAGCTAAGTTACCAGCTGAGAGTTGTGCATATGATAAGGCCTTTGGTAGACATTGCTCACATGTCTATCAAAAAATGCTCCAGTGTACACTTTACCAGGTAGTTAGATGCCCACAGCCTTGATTTGCAAATGTGAAAGTGGGAGGAGCAAGCACTGCTGAGTTGGAGCATTTACCCGTCCTGGGCTGAAGCGGGCTGTGGAGATGAAGCACACATTCCTGCTGTTGGGAAGCCCAATCTGCTGGGATAGACAGTCCATAGCCCAGAGGTGTGGGCAGCCCCAGGGCTCCCCTGAAAGTTACAAGCAAGGTTTTTAGCAGGACAATCTGTTCTTTTCTCTCTCTCTCTCTCTCTCTGAGACAACTCATTCACCCCCATGGAATTATTCACAAGTTTCCACCTGGTCTCTTTAAATTCCCTGAGTCTCCAAAGAGCAGCTAAACGTCCTGGCTGTACATTGGTGACTGCGCCGTCTGCCATGTTCTTGTCCCAGCCACTTTTTTTTTTTTTTAAGATTGGAGAAATTTTCAGGGTTCGTGGTGACCTGCCCAGTCCCTAGCTCCCAGCAAGTAGCTTAGGCCCACCTTGGCAGGCCCTAGGGGGGAAAGCCATCCCTGGGAGTCCCATGGGGGACCCCTTGTAGTGAACATTCAAAGCCTTAAAACATGCAATAAGCTGTTGATGAGCTTTAGAGACGATCCTTAGGAAATGAGCATGAATATTTGCAGGAAATAAGCATGAATAATCTACAAGATTATGCATCAGAGCTTTGTTTGAGAGGAAAGCAGAAGATCATTGAGAATGATCTAAATTCTCAACCCTAGGGATTGGTTAAATAATATATGGCATATTCATACGATGCAGGCTTTACGAGTTACATCAGGGAAGAATATTTAATGACATGAAAAGAAACTTGAGACAACTGCAACATAATATGTACTCTATGATCCTATTTCTGATAGAAAAAAATATGTATACAGAGAGATATGGAGATGAGAGAAAAGGTGTGAATCAAAAACATAAAAGATTCATGATTTTAGGGTAGAGGAATTACAAGAAATTTGAATGATCTTCTCTGGATGTTTTCTACAAGAAAAGTTCATTGCTCATCTATCAGAGTAAAAGATACTTTATTTTTCACAGCAACACCTCCCAGGCACAGGACAATGATTCCCACCTAAGACATGAGTAGGTAAGGACTGGGGGTGGGGGCCACACGCCAGCAGCAAGCCTACTCCAGGAGAGAGCAGCTCCTGACTGCTGGGACAGGCTGGTCATCCTCCTCCTCAGGGTGCCACGCAGCAACCCCACTCCTTATGTAACTGCACTGCAGGAGAGATGCCCTTGGCAGCCCCAGCTCTGGGCAGACAGATCTTCCAACTCCTCAGCTCCATTACAGACCATAATGGGACAAACCAGAATTCAGGCCTGATGGTTGCATAAAAGCAGGAAGGATGACTTTTTTTCCCTGGCTGCTGCGTTCCACTCAGCTGAGCAGGCACATTGGAATTCCTTCCCTGCTGACTTCTCAGCCTGTGCAAAACAGGCCCTGTCGCGTGCTTCCAAAGCTCCCACTCTGATGAATAATTAACACTTGTGCAGAGTTTTACTTGTAACAACCCAAATGGGGTGCTACTGTAAAGCTCCTGTTACCAGTGAGGAGATAGAGGCAGAGCTCAGGCAGCACACCCAATATCACCTGCTAACCAACAGCAGAGCCAGGATTTGACCCAGGCAGTACAGCCCTGCAGCCAGCCCTTAGAGACATCATGCCATGCAGCCCCTCTCTGGCTGACAATTTCCATTACAGTCAGGTTTCCATGGTGATTTCAAGTTTGACCTGAAAGACTGTGAATTTGTCCAGGGTATGAATTATGTCCTTCGCATTTATGGGACCACACTGGACCTTCCCAGGGACTTGAACCCTGGGTACCCACAGTCCATCTTCTTTATTGCTCCAATAGCAGAGGAAGTAAGTGAATCCTGTTTTAAAGGAGCTACTAGAAAGAAGCTCTTCTGCAGGTGATGGTGAGACTGGGGAAGCCTCTGGATGTGTTAGGTCAGCTTTCTGGAGGGCTCAGGGCTTCTTGATTCTTCTCTAGAGCATCTTTCCAAATGTCTGTTGAGCCCTGGTTCCTGGATCCAGCTCTACAAAGGATCCAACAGGCAAGGGAGACCAGGTGGGAGAAAGAGCTTGCGGCCAGAGGGAGAGGCTGCTACAGTCGACTTCTTGGCTGTTGTTCTTCCCTTAGAGCTTCCAGGCTGGATTCCAACCCAGGATGTGAGAAGCTGTTACCAAGTCTGGGTGGATCAGTGCAGACATATAAACAGGGGTTATCTCAGCGTGGTGGGACTAGAGATGACTTTGTTCATGGCTTTGCTTCTCTGCCTTTTCTAATTTTCTGCAATGAAAATGATTATTTGGGCAAATTAATTAAAGGAAGAAAAAAGACACAATTCTTGGGCTATCTTTGCAGGACTTTTTCTCCAACCTGGGTAGCCCACTAAGCTCCAAGGCGCCATCTATTGCATGCACCTTCCTCAGAGCCCCACTTGATCTCCACACCAGCAAATTTCCATCCCCATCCTCTTCTTTACTTTCCTCTACTGCAGACTAATTGCTCAAAACCTTGCAGATTATAGAGTGTTCCATGGGCCCAAGTCTGCTGGCCCTGACCACCCTGTTTTAAGAGAAACCATCTTTTTTGTTTTTACAGAAGATTTCTGGAACCATACTTCATCCTTGGTCACGTGGACTTCAGCCCCATTAACTGCAGAACAACTGCAATCAGAAGTCCTAAACAACCATGTTCCCAACAAACATGTTTGTCTTTCCTTTTCCTGTCCCCTCCACATTTAGCCACCTCCTTAACTCTCTGTCTCTACCAGCAGCAGTAGCATTGGGTTCTAGGTGGGAAAGTTAATGGCAGTATGATGTGCTTTCCTCTGAGGCTGATCATTCAGCTGACAGGACAGATGTTTTCTTCAAAATGCATTTTTTAAAAGGCATTTAGAGTCTGTTTTCTCTTGCTGTAACTGAACACCAGAGACTGGGTAATTTATACAGAATAAAGGTTTATTTATTCTGTATAAATTACCCAATGGTTCTGGCAGCTGAGGGGCTGCATCTGATGAGGGTCTTCTGGCTGGCAGGGATAGTGCAGAGTTCCAGGGCAGTGCAGGGCAGCAAATGTCAGAAAGTCACTTACAAGTGATGGAGTCAAACTGGCTTTTGTAACAATGTGTTCTCAAGACAATGAATTAACCCAGTAATCTGCTGATCAACTCATGAGTAGATGGAGCCATTCGTGAGGGCAGAGACTTCATGATCTAATCATCTCTTGACTGTCCACCAGATCCCATCCTCCCAATGGGGATTAAGTTTGGGCTTTAATTTTGGTGGGGGCATTCAGCCATGACAGGATCTCTTTTTCCTCTGTCTCCCCTCTGCCCCTCTAAAAACTGCTTGCCCACAGCTGAGGCCAGGACTATATTCCCCTTGTTTTTGCACCTCTAGGATCTGGCTTAGTACCAGCACATAGAGTACTCTTGATGTATGCTTCTTGGTTCAGTGAATGAATATGTAAACAAATGGGTGGAGAAATTATTCTTTATAATTTATCATCTTGATTTTAGTTTTACCCCTGGCAAAATATTTGATATTTCTCTCCAGTTGACTCTTCCAAAATGGTGACCTGACCTTTGCTCTTTTCTGCTTGACAACTCAGCCTGCAGTGCTGATGCTTTCTGTTGGCTTGGGTTTTTTCTGAGTGTGGTGGGCATCTTCTCCTGTGACTGATTATGGTCAGGGGCCCACTCTATTCATGCCTTCCTGCTATTGAGTGGTCTCCTGTCATGGTAACCCTGGACTTGATCATGACTCATCTTGGTCAATGGGAAATCGCAAACATAATGGTGGCAGAGACTTAAAAACTGCTTACACATAGGGATTTTTTTTTCCTGATCTTTGGAACCCAATAGCTGTCACCATGGAAACAAACCCAGGCTAGCCCGGTTACCCTCATCATCTCAGCTGACAGCCAGCCAACCACCAGACATACGAATAAGGCCATATTGCTGACCTATAAAATTATGAGCTAAATAAATGATCACTGCCTCAAGATTTGGGGCTAGTTGGTGATATAGCTCATGATTCTCTAAGACTGTTTGCTGGCTGGAGAAAGATGCTATGCAGACCAACTTCTAAAACTTCCCAGGTCCAGTTTTGGACATCCTCATATGGGTATAAAAACATTTATTAAAAATTTCAGTTTATTTTGTATTATTTTGTTTAAGGAGGCTCATAGTAGGGATGGGGGGAGGGTGGGGAAGGAGACAAGAAAAAAGACCAGAGGAAAGGGGAGAAGGCATCACAACATTACATAACCAGCACAGATCCCTCTTGGGGAACTCCCCCAGAGCCCAGCCAGGAGAGCAGCCAGCCTGAAGCACCAGCCTTGACCAAGGGTCCACCTGGTTCCCTCACCTTCTTGTTCCCTTACAAATGCACATATACCCCACAGCAAGACTGGCCAGGACCAGGGAGTGGACTGGAACTGTTGTGTCCTAAAGATGAGGCACTGACTCTCTCGTTTCCCCAATGCCCACCAACCCCAGCAGTTAATCAGCATGTGGAACTAATGCACAGCCAACCTGACTGACATGCCCAGAGGTCAACCCCCAGCCCCTGCCTCCTCAGCTAGCCCTGAGCCCTGGGCACCAAGTGAACTAACTCAGCCCAAGGGAGGAGTGGGCAAAGTCTCGTGCCTGGGGAGCCTTGTTTTCGTCACTGAGTCCTCAGAAAGGGGGATTTCTGGAGTCCTCGTCCATCCTTGTCTGCCAAGAAGGCCTATTGGAATCTCATAGCCTGCGCCAGAATCACTCAAGTAAAGCAAAATGAAGTGAAAGTCAGTTTTTTAGATTGTTGATTAAATACAATGGATCCTTTGTTAATGAACAAAGCCCTCAGGCAGAACTGGAGAAAATTGAGAAACAGGAGACCCAGGAGTGGTGGGAGGCCAGCTGACTCCTGATGGGCTGTCTGTCCATCTGGACAGTTGGCTGGCCTGGCTCCCTGGCCCCGTGCTGCCTGTCAAGCTGCAGCCTTTATCATGCCTATCAGAAGCTCATTAACACAAAGTTCCTGTCGTATTTTGTTGGGTGTTTATTTTATAGATTTTTATTGAGGAATTTCTATGTGCCAGGCGCTACTAAAAGCTAAAAATACAAACATTCGCTCAAAGCTTCATTCAGTCGTTTATAGAGCCCAAGAAGGCCCTGCACTGGAACCAGACGGGCATGGTTCTCACCCTCGGGGAACTCACGTTCTTATGAATGAGCTAAAAAAGGAAATAAATTAGATCCTGGATCAGAAAAATGGATATTAGGAAAACACTGAAGGATCCCAAATAAAGTATGGACTCTACTTAATAATAATGTACCAATATTGGCTCATTAATTGTGACAAATGTACCATACTAATGGAAGATGCTAATCAGAGAAACGGGCAGGTATATGAGAACTCTCTATGCTATCTGTATATACTATCTTAATAACTTTTCTTATAACTTATCTATATACTATCTTTATAACTTTTCTCAAAGTTTAAAATATTCTAAAAATAAACATTTTTTTAAAAAAGATAACAGGGTATTGTGGTGTACACCTGTAGTCCCAGATACTTTGGAGGCTAAGGTGGTAGGATCACTTGAACCCAGGAGTTTGAGATTGGCCTGGGCAACATAGCAAGTCCCTATATTTTTTTAATTTCTTTTTTTAGTTGTAGATGGACATAATATCTTTATTTTTTATTTGTTTATTTTTACATAGTGCTGGGGATCGAATCCAGGGCCTCACGCGTGTGAGGCAAGCACTCTACCACTGAGCTACAATCCCAGCCCACAAGTCCTCATCTTTAAAAAACAAAACAAAAAACAAAAACAAAAAAAAAGAAGAAGAAGAAAACAGGATAAATTAGTAATTATAATTGATTGGTCAATTATAGGTTTTACTTGGTGTTATGTAGAATAAACGGAGTACTCTAATAGCTGATAACAGGGAGAACATCTGTCATTAGCAGACAGAACTCAGACCATCGTGCACCTGACAGATGTCTATGGAGCACCTGCTTTGCATCAGGTACCGTGTCAAACTGGTAATAGTAAGATGAATGAGATATGGTCTTTGCTCTTGAGGAGCTGTCCCCTAATAGGCTACATAGATACCAAAAGAGCCAATCCTGCAGAAACACACACACACACACACACACACACACCTTAATTTTGGAAAATCCAGACCCACTATTTGACTGAATTATCTAGCTACTTTTTAGTCCTGTTGGTAGGCCAGTGTAGACCCCACCTTGGTGTGGGTCAAATGGTATATTTCTTACATAAGTTGCTGCGTGGGGTTACCTAAATTAAAACCTTCACCTGCCTTTCTTCTACTTTTATAGGTAATCACCTGTCACACCACAAAGCCTGGGGATCTCTGAGGTGACCTTCAGACCCTGGTGCACCTTATGGCTGATGCCCATAACTCTCCATTGTTATTGGCTCAGAAGGGCAGAAGCCACTTCCACTGAGAATGGTGGCAGCTAGGAATCTTTGTTGGTATCTGGATAAGCAAAATATTATGTGAAATGAGGTCAGGCTGGGTGAGAATAGTGTAGACTCTGACCAAGCTCTACCCCTAACTGTTGGTGCCATCCCTTGACCACTCTGAATCTCAGGGTCACATAGGAAATATCAAAATAAGATGTGGGTAGATCAAATGAGATCATGATAAGTGCTTTGAAAAATAAAAAGAATTATTCAAATTCAAAGTGCTGGATTACTTTTGTAAAATTTGTGAAGGTTGTCAGCAAAAAGAATTTCAAAGTTTTGCTGCTTAATATTTTAAGTCAAGTTGATCAGAAGTGCCATAGTACATCAGAGTTGAGTAGAACAAGCACATTTTTTTTTGTACTCAATGATAGATAACAGAGACCAGGCACAGTGGGGACTTGAAAGTCTGATATAATTCTGTCAGTTGGAAGTCAAGAGGTAGATCTGGGAGAGACTCTCTGAAAACTTCTTTGGGACTTCCAATAAAACACAAGGGCAGGAGGGGCATGACATCCCTCTATCCACTCTCTCCTGTGAAAATGTCCCCTTTTCCCCTTTTCCTATCTTTTTGGGAGGGTACAGAGATTGAACTCAGGGGCACTCAACTATTGAGCCACATACCCAGCCCTATTTTGTATATTATTTATAGACAGGGTCTCACTGAGTTGCTTAGCGCCTCACTTTTGCAGAGGCTGGCTTTGAACTTGCCATCCTCCCGTCTCAGCCTTCCGACCTCTGGGATCAAATGCGTGTGCCACTGCACCTAGTTTCCTATCCCTTTTGATAAAATAATGCTGGCTAGTCTGAGCAACATATTTGAAGTCTTTCTAGCATGATCACAAGAACCAGTAACTGAGGATGGCTGCCTCAGCTCTGAGCTGGCCCTTGCTCCATAATACCCAAGAGCCATGTCTCTCACTCTAACAAATGCGGGGAACCCCTCTCCACTGTCACTGGTTCATAACTGCATCACTTCCTGACAGGTGTTAAGGGATCACCCATTACACATCAGGCATTGTAAGACCAGGACCTCCCTTTCTCTACCTTGATCTACCTCAGCCTCAGGAGAAGAATTCTGGTCTAAATCAGCCATGACGATCACGCCAGCGATAGACTGCTCTACATGGGGGTATATGTCCCAGTTCTGGCCAATGAGAAATAAGGAAAAGTCTGACTTTCCTGCCCTGACTTAAAGAATTTCAAGAAGAGAAAACTTACTGCCCCTGCCTTGCCTTTTCTACTGGTGTGAGGACATGAGGCTGCAAGGGTAGCATCCCTCTTGCAATTGTGAGGCCACAAACGCAAGGACACAAGGGAAACAAGATCAGAAGGAGGAAGATTCTTGATGATGCCACTGTGCTATATACCCACCCACCTCCTGACTCCTGGGGAGAAGAGATAACCAAATGCTGTTAATGCTTAAACCACTGTTACTTGCAGACAATTGCATATGCAAATTGGGGCAATCACTAAGGAATGTAACTTGGCAATATATTTCTATTTTGAATGTGCATACCTTTTGACTAGATAATTCTACTTATCAGAATTTCTCCCACAGATATACTCACATAATGTTGTAATTAATATATTTAAATATATTTACTTGAGCACTGTGTATGTAACAATATGGTTAAATAGATTATGTTGCATCCCTAAAATGGAATAATATGGACTTCAAAAAGGTAGGCACAGGTCTATGAATACTGGTAAGAAATTATATTCTAGATACATTATGGGAAAGAAGTAAGATTAATAATGGTTGAAGCTGGATGATGGGCACGTGGAGATTTGTTATGCCATTTTTCTTATAAATGTATTATGGAGATTTGAAAATTTCCAATATAAAAAAAAAAACAACTAAAGATAAGGGGCAGAAACAGTAGTAGGAATAGAATAGAGTGACATCATTTGTGTGGATTTTTTTTTAAAGCAAATACATATATACAACTGGGTGAGAGAGATTTTGTAGTTCATTATCTACAGCTTACTTTTCTGTATGTTTGAACTTTTCATTTAAAAATATGTTTGAAAAATGAAATACTTGTAGTAAGCACTGGGCTATGAACGGGGAGGACAGCAGTGAACTAGGAAGACCCCATCACTTCATGGAACAATCTTTGGGGAACTTGTTTCTATTAGGGAATCTCAAATGCAATAGGACTGTTGCCTCCAGGACCTGTGGGACCCTGTTTCTCTTGTACCCTGCACATCATTGCATATGCAAATTGCACATAATCACTACCCTACCAATGGCCTTGAATTTAGAGGAATTCCCAAACAGTGGTACACTAACTAACATATGTCAAAAATTAGCTGTGTGGTGGGTGAAGCCCTGAGGTTCAGTTCAGCAAAATATTCTGGGCACTCAGTGTGTGAATGGCATTGTAAAGGTGCCAGGACTTCAGAAGTGATGATCAATTCCTGTCCTCCACTTACAACCAAGCAGAGGAGATGGAAAGGGAACCCAGCAGGCCAGGGGGAAGGGAGTGGGCAGGGAAAGAAAAAAAAAAAAACCAAACAGGACAGGCCTTTTCAACGATGGAGAGAAAGCCCAGCCATAAGGGGAGATTTTGCAGGGAAAAGGGATGGAGAAGCAATCAGGAGACACAGAGGCTGGTGCAAACAAAAGTCTGGAGGAGCCACCCATGTTGCATGTGTGGTCCCTAGTTAGGGGCTGACAAACTTCTTCTCTGAAGGTTTCAAATGGCAAACATTTTAGGTTTCAGAAAACCAAAAGGCAAAATCCAGGGTATTTTTCTCTCTTACAGAAGAGAAAAAAAAAGTTCCACAATTTTTGTTGACAATCTTTGAAACAATTTCCTAATGTCAGAACTACTATTCTTCCCCCCACAGACCACCACCAACCATTCCTAGCTCAAGTGCTGTACGCGTGATCGCGTGGTCATTCACATCTTCCCATCTACTGTGATCAGGGGTTCTTAACCGGATGGTTTGCTCTCAGCACTCTCTGCTGTGGAAGCAGAATGGGCCTGGTCCGTTTGTTTGCACCTGAGTCCCTGGCTCATCTCTACTCCTTACCAGATGAGAGTTTTAAAGGACGTCACTAACCTCTCTGGACCTGGTTCCTCACCCTGAAGCCCTAGGACGACACCAGTCTACTCACAGGCTGCTGTGAGGAAAACATGGCCACGTTTGGAGCACCCTTCTTGGTAAGCAGGAATACTTCTCTGAGGATGGAGGCTCTTGGTGCATTCAGAGCATCCCCAAGACCTCAGTTTCTGAGCTACTCAGAGCAAGGAACTACGTGTAGTCTTGGAAGCAGACTCCTCATGCCTACGGGATGCGAGTCTCCCGGGGTGCCAACTGAATCCAACCCGACCTGCGCCAAGGAACCGGGTTCTCGCGCGCCACAGCAGGAGTGGGCGAGGTCAGCACTCCCTCCCCAGATTCCGAGTAGGGACGCTGGCTACACCACGGGCCGCTCCCTCTAACCCCGGGAGTGAAGTGTCGTCGGGGCTGAGAGCCAGGGGAGCAGCGGCCCGCGGAAGTCCAGCTTACCCCGCCGATGGCTGCGGGGGTCCTTGCGGTCTGCAAGACTAGCGGGACGCAGCCCCAGCCCCCAGCCTGCTCTGGAGAGCCACCCCTCCCGGGAGCGTTCTAGCTGCTAGAAAAAGTCCCAAAAGACTGATCCTTGCGCCACAGGAGCTTCTGGCGGGACTTCGAGGATTTCTCATTCCTGACAACTGCCCCCAAACTTTCAGGACACATCCGAGGGTGCCCGTGGTGTCAGGCGCAGCCGAGGGTCGCCCTCGAGTTCCGATAAAGCGCGCACCGAGGCCGGGAGCTCGCAGCCGCCGGGCCTTAGCTGCCCCGTGGGGCGGGGCGGGAACTGGCACTCGGGGTGCGCCAGGGCCTGCGGGGCAGTTGCGCAAGTTGTGCTGGGGCAGCTATAAGAGAGGCGGGCAGGCATGGAGCCCCGCAGGAATCCCCGGCGCCAGCAGCTGCGAGGTAAGGCCCCCGACGTACTCCTTTCTCCTCCGCTGGTCTTTCTTGGCAGACCCCAGCACCACTCTGGACACCCGGGAAACTGAGGCAGGCAGGAGGCAGGACGGATGGCTTGGTTCTGGACTACATAGCTCTACACCGAGTTTTAGCCAGAATAAAGGTGGCTGGGAGCTGGGGAGGGCTGGATTCGGTGGTGAGTTGTACCGGTGCCCACAAGGCAGGAATCTGTCCTTGCATAGTTAGCAGAGCCAAGAAACCATGAGCAGATCCTCTAAGATCAGGGCGCCCTATCAGTATCTGAAAGTAACAAAAGTTGCCGGTAAAGAGGAGCTTTCAATTTCTGAACTCTGCAGGTAAGAATTTGGGCCTCAGGGCTGGAGGTGTAGTTCAGTGGTCCAGTGTTGCCTAGCATGCACAGCATGGGTTTGGGGGTGGGGGGGGGGAGAGAGAGAGAGAGAGAGAGAGAGAGAGAGAGAGAGATAGGGCCTTATTTTCCAGGGAGCGTCCTGACTTCTGAATGGGTTGCATGAGGCCTGGTTTAGGACTAGAACTAAGCAGAATAAAGGGGGATAGAAAAACTATCTGAAACAAGGCAAATTTTCAGAGAAATTGTGTCAGGTCTCAATGCATCTGTTTTCAAAGCCATGCAGATTCCTTTCTTCACAGTAAATTTGATGAGGGGTACCTGGGGGACGGATCAGCAGGTCATGGAAAAGGCCTGTCACCTGCAAATTTTTCACTGCTAAACATTGCTAGCCAGAAAAGGTAAATACACACGATTGACAGGCAGGCTCCAGGGGAGGCCCATCAGTTCCACCCACAGCCTTCCTCCCCTTTAGGCTTGATTTAGACTTCACCATGGGTGTGGTTGCCTTTGCACTCCGGTTTCTGTGGCTTAGAGATGGTGGTGCGTTGGAAAAGTGACTCTTTAAATACAGTTAGATCCAATGAGACCAGTGGCCTGTTTGTCATGTGTGAATAGCTGCTTTGGAGAGGACAAGATGATTCATTGTTGTTGGGAAGATGGTCTACAGGGCAGGGGGCAGAGGCAGGGACTTGGCTGTACCATTCCTGGAGAGTGAGCTCTCTGAGTACCCTTTGCAGGGTAGGATTGCCATCTGGCAGCTCCAGTTGTGTTTGTTTTGTTGAGTTCTGAGGTGGCAGCAGTCAGCTGGGATTCGGATAGTATTCCCAACCTAATTCCCACCAGCAAGGTCTGTGGAACCAAACTTCAATGAGGGAGGTTTCTAATAACGTTGTTGTTCCCATTGGAACACCCTTAGAAACAAAAAAGCAATATTGATCATTTAGCTCATGTAGGCAGCAAGAAAAGGCAAGGGGAAAAAAAAGATGCTTTTCAGCTTTCTTTTTCAAACAACTAAAGACATTAGGCTGAGGGGAACATTTCCATGTTGGCCAAAGGAGCATCCTTCTCATATTTTGTACATTTTATACCCAAAATAACTCTTCTTGGTATCTGGGGAAAATATTTTCCTCCCCCTCTGTTCTAGGAAATAGCTCCAAGTGCCAAGGACAGAGCCAGGGAGGTTGCAATGAATTCCTGCCATCAGCCCCGGGCAGATGCCTTGCATGTCTGGGTGGTGTGACATGTGAGGCACAGAGGTGCCACCTAGGAGAACACTCCACAAAGAGCCCAGGTCTTTGTCCAGCCCTAGCTTGGATGCCCCAGGGGAGCATGGGAGCCAGGAAGGGAGAAGAGGCTCCAGGGAGATGAAGTCCCTATGGGGTGTATATCCCTGAGCAACATCTGTGTGATTTAAAGGAAAATCTCTGGCAGCCAATCGGTCAGCAGACCCCCTCCCTACAGGGAGAAGATACTAGCTGCCCCAGCTCCAGTCATCAGAGAGCCTTAAAATTCTTCTCGGTTCATATGGTTGTCTCAGAGAAACAGAAAGAGAGGTAATTTCTGCTTTAAAACGGCTCACCCAGTGTCCAGATCCACAGAATCCTTTGCTCGTGTGACAACAGATGCGCCTTGCTCCTCAGCAAATTGATGTTCCCCTCTCTCCTGCTCAGTTTGTTAGCTCTCTGGAAATGAATCTATAATCAGTGCCCATGCTGACATTTCACCCACACCACAGAAGATTTAGTCCCCATCTGTGCACACATTGTGTTTGTGCTTTGGTGTACCACAGAGCTCCGCAGGGAAGCTACAGAGAAGACAGGAGGGCAGAACAGAGGTCTCTGGCAAGGGCAGAACGCCCAGAGTGCAGGGGCAGGAGCCAGGTGGTGCACACGTCTGTGGCTGGGAGCGCTGAGGTACCACAGTCCAGGTGGAATAGAGCTGAGGAAGCTGAAAGACATCAGGACCTATATGGATCTGCAAAACATGTAGGAGGTGCAGGAAGCAGACCAAGGTGTCTGAGAAAGGGAGACCTGGACACTGAAGCATCTGTCTTTATTTAGAAGGTGTTTCTGCTGGGCAAAAGTGAATTCTAATATGGGAGCAGGTGAGCTTTCATGGTTACCCAACCAAGATCAGGGAGCAGAAACATTTCATTTATTCATTCAACAAATATTTAACAAACACCTGCTCCATGCCGGGCCCTTGGTGGATGCTGGCGTCACTAATTGATCATGGCACCCTCTTTCTATGACTCTGGCAGGAGCTTCAGATTCCCCTCTTACAGTGCTCCAGGGAGCCACCAAAAATTGATCAGAGTTGACACAGAAGTTGAATCCCATTTTCTATCTCTGATGGGATCAGATCTAAGGGTAGCTCCTGATGTACGGGAATAATATAACCCCCTCATCCATACCCTAGCTACTGGTTAAGTATGTTAGCATGATTCCTCAAATGAAGCCTTTGGCTGCAAGTAGAGAAAATTGCTCTTGCTAGCTCAGTGATTTTTCAAATTGCATATTGTGGCCAATATTTGAAAAATAAACTGAAATGCTCAAGAGTTTGTCACCCACAGTAAGGGAAAATTTTATTTTTTGACACTTATTTCATATATATTTATATGTCTCCTAAGTGAAAAATATATTCAGAAAAGTTGAAAGCTACTCAAATGTGTTAGCCCACTTTTATTACTACAACAAAATACCTGAGACTAGGTAACTTTGTGAAGAAAAGAGATTTATTTATCTCAGTTTTGGAAACTCTAGGGCATGGCACTGGCATAGGCTCAGCACCAGTGAGGGCCCTCTTGGCTGTGTCACATCATGGTAGATGGCAATGGCAGAAGCATGTGCAAAAAGAAGAGATCACATCTCAAAACAGAGATGTCAGAGAAAGACTGGGTTCCCACAATTTCTTCCAAGGATGTGCACTTAATTGACCTAAGGACTTCCCAACAGACCCCATCTCTTAGGGGTTCTACACCACCTCCCAGTACTATTACTTTGAGGACCAAGCTCCCGACATATGAACCTTAAAGGACAAACTATGTCCATACCATAGTATCACCCCCAAGTATAAGTGGAAAAGAGTGTCTTACACTGGAGCCTAAGGGCAGAGAGGGCCACCAAGCCTCATAAGGATCCAGAACCAAAAATGTCAGGAACCAAAAAGAAAAATCAGAAGGAATCCATACAGTGACTCTAATTCACCTCTCAGTAGAGGTGTAGACTCTGCTCTTTCTCAGCTCCTCCATGTACCTGGTCCAAATGTGACTCCCCTAGGACTTCTGAGCCCTCAACAGAGACAAACTGAGCTCTCTGAAGCCCTCTAAATTTCTGGGAGAGAAACTGCTCAGCCTGATCATGGGTTAAGAGGAGAAGGATGAGGAAAGGGGGGAGAGAAGAGCTTCTTAGTCTCTTGCCTCCCATTGGTCAGGCAGTTGTAGCCACTGGGACTGCAGTGTAAATGCAAACATGGCACCAGGGATCGGATCGTGTGCGGGCACGTGTGCACATGTGTGTTTTCTCAGGTAATTCAGATCCCCAGCAGCACCCCACTACATGTGGAATCAAGTCCCAAAAGTCACACATTCCACCCTTCTAGCAGTTCTTCCAAACCCACCATGATTTTCCTGAAGTCCTCAATGTGGTCTGCTATGCCCCTGTTTTAGTCAGTTTTTTTTTTTTTCTGCTGTGACCAAGAGACCTGACATAAATAATTAGAGGAGGAAAAGTTTATTTGGGGGCTCACAGTTTCAAAGGTTTCAATCCATAGACAGCTGGTTTCATTGCTCTGGACCTGGCGAAGGGCATAGCAGAGGAAAGCAGCTCAGGATGTGGCACCAGAAAACAGAGAAAGAGAGACTCCCCTCACCTTGGACAAAATATACATCCCAAAGGCATGTCCTCAATGACCCACCTCCTCCAGCCGCACCTTACCTACCTACAGTTACCACCTGTTAATCCCTACCAGAGGATTAATGCACTGACCAGGTTAAGGCTCTCAAAACCCAATCCTTTCACATATAAGCTTTCTTGCTTTGTCTCACACATGAGCTTCTTGGGGACATCTCATATCTAAACCGTAACAACCTCTCCTCTTTCCTCTGAGAACTCCTGTCCTTCAGGTAACTCTGTTCACGCGTTGCCTTCTTTGCAAAGTTCTCCTCACTCCTCCCACCAGGAGTCACCTCTTCCCCTCTCTGCCTCATACTCTATGCTCCTTGCCTCATAACCTCCACCAGGTTGTTACCATGAGTCATCCAAGCCTCTGTCTGTCTGTTCCACTGGACTCTGGACAACTTGAAGGACCCAAATAGCAATCTCTCTGTCCTTCTTTGTCCTTTCCCCATCCTCAAGTCCCTTCCAAATTGGAGTTGTGAAGAAAGGATGGAAGGAAGGGTGGGAGGGAAGAATAAAAGAAGGACCCACAAGGAAATTTTGTACAGGGAGAGGGCTTAGAGGAGCCAAAGGTTTTTCCTCATAATTCACAGCAAATGCTGAATTAGTAGTTAGTATTTCTAATTATTTATAACACATTTGTAACAAAGTAATTGTATGTATTTATGAGTACAGTGACATTTCAACTCATACATAATGTACAATGATCAGGTCAGGGTAACTGACACATCTGTCACCTCAGACCCCTCTCTATCAATTCTTTGTGTGGACAACATTCAGTATGTTCAATATTGATTATTAGCTACTTTAAAGTATTTAACTAATTATGGTTATAGTTATCCTATTGAGCATATGAACATAGAACATTAGAAGTCATTCCTCCTATCCATTTGTATCTCTGGACCCATAGACCATCCTTTATCCCCCTCACCACACCTTTCCCAGGGTCTGGAAACCATTATTCCATTCTCTACTTCTTTGAGATTAACTTAATATAATGTCCTCCAGTAGCTTCCATGTTGACACTATCCACAGAATTCCATTCTTTTTTTTTTTACTAAATAACATTCCACTATGTATATATACCACATCTTTTTTCACATTTTTATGGTACATTATATTTTTATATATGATGGGATTTTCTGTTACATATTTGTTCATGCACAAAACATAACAATATGATTTGACCAATATCACTCCCAGCACTTCCTCTTCACCACATTTTCTTTATCTATTCATCCATCAATAGCCACATAGATTGAATCCATGTATTGGCTGTTGTAAATAGTACTGCAATAAACATGGGAGTGCAGATGTCTCCTTTACACACTGCTTTCATTCCCTTTGGATATACACTCAGTAACAGGATGGCTAGGGCATAAGGTGATTCTATTTCTAGTTTTTTAAAAAAAATTTTAGTTGTCAATGGATCTTTATTTATATATATGCAGTGCTGAGAATCAAACCCTGTGCCTCACACAAGCCAGGCAAGTGCTCTACCACTGAGCTACAACCCCAGACCTATTTCTAGTTTTTTGAGGAGCCTTCATGCTGTGTTATATAATAGCTGTACTAATTTACCTTTCCACCATTTTCTTTTCTCTGCATTCTCCCCAGAATTAGGTGGGTTTTTTTGTTTGTTTGTTTGTTTGTCTTTTTGGCAATAACCATTCTCACTGGGATGGGATGGTAGCTCCTTATGGTTTTCATTTGGTTTCCCTGGTGATCAGCTATGTAGAACACTTTTTCATATATTTGTTGGCCAAGCATTATCTGAATTTACTAGCATGCAAAAGACTATCTGAGAGAAGGGTGCAAAAACTCTGATGCTGGAGAAGATTATGCTGGGCCCTGGTTAATCTCTGGAACTTTAAACAGGAGAGATAGGCAGAAGAGTCTGGAGAACTCAAGGCTGGCAGCCTCCACCAGCAAATGTCTCTGACCCAGTGCTCCCTTTTCCCCTGCTGCTGTCATCAGAAGGTGGTGGGAAGACCTGACCTTGGCTCAGATGACCCTTCTGCCTGGATCCAGAGAAGCAGCCCAACTCTGCCACCCCTCCCCACCTTGACATGGAGGCCCCTATAGGGTCTGCCTCAGCCCCTGCGATGGAGGGAAGATAAGGGAGCACACCATCTGGAGGTCACCAACCTCTTATTTGCAGAGAGTGGGGTGGAGGGTGGCTGGAGCCCTGTAGAACTGCTCTGGGGGGATGGGAAAGGGAGGCACCCAAAGAGGAGTAGGCAACCCAGGACCCTGGGAAAGTCAGAAAGGGGAAACTGGTGGGCTGATGGTGTGGTCATGAGCCCCTCCTGCTGGCCACTAGCCTGTTGACTGTGCTCATATTTCATCCTCTGGTGCTGTCCCTGGGGCTCTGTTTTCTTCTCCAGTGCACCATGGAGGGCAAGGTGGTAGAGATAATGGGAGTCACAGGGCGTTAATGGAAGGAGAAGGAAGGTAGTCTGCAGGAGGTGGAGGGTGGCTGGAGCCCTGTAGAACTGCTCTGGGGGGATGGGAAAGGGAGGCACCCAAAGAGGAGTAGGCAACCCAGGACCCTGGGAAAGTCAGAAAGGGGAAACTGGTGGGCTGATGGTGTGGTCATGAGCCCCTCCTGCTGGCCACTAGCCTGTTGACTGTGCTCATATTTCATCCTCTGGTGCTGTCCCTGGGGCTCTGTTTTCTTCTCCAGTGCACCATGGAGGGCAAGGTGGTAGAGATAATGGGAGTCACAGGGCGTTAATGGAAGGAGAAGGAAGGTAGTCTGCTAGCTAGTGAGAAAGCTGGGTATGATAGAGGAGTGGGTGGTGAGGGAGAGGCAGAAAGGAGGACCATATCTGAGAGCAGGCCCATCACCCACCCTGGCCTATCCACTCCCTGCCCTCCTGGGAACCGCTCCCTCTTTTCTCCAGAATTCTCAAACCAGAAGAGCACAGGTCCTGCTTTAACTGTCCCCAGAAGTAAACAGGGCGCTATATTTCAACATTTCAGAAGTTCATCTTCCATCTCTTATAATATGACAGCTCCAGAATGTTCAAGCCTACTTTGGAAAATTCTAGAGGGCCCACAGTTGACCTTTCTCCCTGCCCACCGAATCCCTCAGCTCCCTCCCTCCACTCACTCCTGTGCAGCTCCTGTGGTTACACCCACAGCCATTCTAAGCTTAGATTTTGGGTTCCCCGGGCTGCTGTGGAGGCTACCTGATGTCCCAGCAGTATCAGCAGATCAACATGTCCCAGATCTCCTCTTTCCCAAACTTCTCCATGTATCCCTCCCACTTTCTATCTGGTACCATCTTTCTAGTCCCTGGGGCTGAAACATTTGTTCCTCAGTTCTGGGGAGGAAAGAGCAACCTTCCTGCTTGGCTTTCATCACCTTCCCAATCCCAGAACACTCTGCCCCCTCCTCCCTGTCACCCTCTGGAGCCAGCTGGGGACACCCATTTCTTAGCCCCCCCCCCCCCCCCGCCGCCTGGTGTTTTTCAGTCTCTGCCAGGACTGTCTCTCTCCTTCATCTTCACAAACCCAGTTCCACCTATTCTCAGGGCCCTTAGCAAATGCCACCTCTTCCACAAGACCTCCGCAATTCCTTCTGAAATAGCAATGATAATAGCTAACATATATTGGGTTTGGCAACATGCCAGGCACAGAGTTAGCACTTTATATGCATTATCTCATGTCAGCCACATAACAGCCACAGGGGGAATTATGATTGATGCCATCCCCATTTTATAACTAAAGAGACTGAATCTCAGAGAGATGAGCTAACTTTCTGCAAAATCTATATATTCTGACTCAAAAGTAGTTTTGAAATGTAGATTTATAAATTTCAGTTCTTCTTTGCATTGCAACTAATTATTCAAATTCTCAAACCAGAAGAGCACAGTTTTGTTTTTAAAATTGTTAATCAATAATATATGAAAGTAGTTGGCAAAGTCAAAAGTGTGATAACTACCTATGGTGTGATACACTACCTGGGCTTCCTGGGAAAACCCCCAGCCTCTGCTTGAACCTCCCCATCTTTGGATTCCTGCTTTCCTATGGTCAATGTCATCTTCATCTCTATATGCCTACAATGGGAAATCAATACGAGTTAGCTGCCAACCATCCAACCATCAAATATATCTTGAGTAATTGTTGTGCCTCAGGCACTACGCTCATTGAAGCTGAATTCACCGTCTTGAATTTCCCCTCCTCTCCTAAACCCTGCCCTTCCCAGTCACTCTCCCTCACCCCCAAGGTACTGAGATTCAGGTGAACCTAGGAATACTTGATGTCCACTCCTTCCTGATGATATCCACACTGGGGTACGCTAAGTTGGTTAGCCTGAAGTTTGGGTGTATGCAGCAGAGACTCAACAGTGACTCACACATAGCAGAGGTCATGTCTCTCACACACACAAGTCCAGAGACAAGTTGTCCAAGGCCAGCATGGAATTCCAGTTCCACGAAGTCCTCAGGAACCAAGGCTCCTGCAGCTCCTTGCTCTGCCATTCATAAGGGAGACCTTTGTCCTTATGATCCAAGATGGTGCTGGAATGCTGGCTCCCTCATCTACATGAGGGATCAGAACAAAGGATGGAGAGGGCTTGAGATGTGGCTCAGTGGTGAAGTGCTTGCCTCACATAGATGAGGCCCTGGGTTCAATCCCCAGTACGCACACCCCCAAAATGGGAAGGATTAAAAAGGAAGAGGCAAAGACACACAATGGGGTCCTGAGCACTGTCATGTGACACTTCTACTTATATTTTATTGGCCAGAATTTAGCTTCATAGCCATGGCTACTGGGGGAAGCCAGGAAGTATAGGATTTATTCTTATGTTTACACTTTGTAGATTCTACAACTGGCAAAGAAGGAAAACTAGACACTGGGGACAACCAGCAGCCTCCACTGCAAGGTTATGTGTGCTGTGTGTTGTGCACAACACAACGAGTGCTTGCCACCACTCTGATCTCAATGACCTGTTATCACTTGCTCTGCAGCCCCCTGGCTGTTCCCGAGCCTGTTCCCTCATCTTAGGCAGACTCCTCAGCAACAGCTCCTCCTCTCCATTCAAGGAAAACTGCAATTTATTCTCAGCATTCACTGAAGCATATTACCAGTGGTGATAAGGGAGGCTTATAACCTGTTTTCCATTCAGGTATGAGAGGGTGGCCATCATGTGAGAATGGCTGTGATGTGACCAGGGTTAATCTGGTAATAAATTTACTCAGGAAGGAGGTGTCATCAACACAGGAATCTTAGAAAAGAATGCACCTCAATCTTGTGCTACAGGGGGGAAACCCTGAAATAGCAGGTCCCCTGTTGAGATGGGCCACATGCTTGATTCAGAGTTGGCTACAGGTGCTATTGCCCCAGTAGTTCAAGCCCTGTCCTGGAATTACAATCATTTTGGGGCAGCTGGCATTTCCTGCCCCATCCCAAGTCAGACACACATCGTGTGCAGGGGCATCACTGGCTCATCTCTTTTACCCTTTTGAGCCAGGTGGTGAAGTTAACTCCATTTTCTGTCAGAAACAGATGCTTTGGGAAGTTACATTTCTCACCTGGAGACACACAATGAATAGTGGAGGAGTGGGCTGTTGAAACCTGGAAGCCTGACTCCACTATAGCCTCCTCCTTTTGCGAGGGTGTTAAGGATTAGCACTATCACAGTCCCCCACTTACCTGTGGGGGATATGTTCCAAGACTCCCAGTAGTTACCTGAATCTGCAGACACTACTAAGTTTTTCTCTATATGCCCTGCAGCACTGCCACACAGTACCAGAGTTTATTTGTCCTTCCATATTTTTTTTGCCTCCTTGGCATACTACTTTTACAATTTAGGTTGTTATTAATTAAATTATGGTTAAACATTTGTGATACTATGGCAGTTGATCTGATAATTGAGACCACTACTAAATGACTAATGGGTGGGTAGCATATACAGTGTGAGTACACTGGACAAAGGGATGATTCACATCCCAGGTGGGTTGGAGGAAGTAATGCAAAATTTCACCACACCACTCAGAATGGCACAATTAAAAGCTTATGAATTGCTCATTTCTGGAATTTGCCATTTAATATTTTTGGACCATGGTTCATTGTGGGTAACTTAAACCTTGGAAAGCAAAATCATGGGTAAGGGGCATGTATTTAACTCTGTTCCATAAATATCCTGGCTCTGCCACTAACCAATGTGACTTTGGGCAGGTTGTCTTGTCTTCCTGAACCTCATTTTTTTCTCTTCTGAAAATTCAGATTTGGAAAAAATACACATATTTGAGCATTATAGATAATATGTAAAGACTGTTTTTATTATATTGCTAGAAAATGAATTATACTAATATTGCCACCTAGGGACAGAAAATGCATTACTTGTTTTCATCAAGACCCCAATGAGAAAGAATGCACAGAGCAGAGATTAATGTTTCCAGAATCTTTATCCTAATTTTTACTTACATTTTATTAGTATTTCAGGCTCATATACACATACTTAGCATGGATCATTGGCTATAGACTTACATGCATTTAAAATACTTGATTACGTTTTGCCTCATGTATCCCATTAAAACTCTGCTGCTTGATCAAGGACCTGCATATTATTAATTTTAGAATTAACAGTTCCATGGCTTTGAAAGTTTCAAGCATTCTGGGTAAAGGAGTCATATTCTATCCTGCCACTGTCTTTACTCAGCTGAGCTCCTGGCCACCTGTGGCCACCAGGTTATACTCTTATGCCTTCTCAGTCTTTAATACTCAGCCCAAGGCAACACCCCTCCCAGGGAGGACCCTTTGGGCTCTTGACATTTTTTTTTTTTTGCTCCCCTTTCAAAGCTCTGTACTCCTGTACTGGAATGGCCTGTAGACTTTTTGTCTCTTCTGTTAAACTATGAAACACTGCAGGGCAGAGGGCATCGGTGGTTCACCTGATTCATTGGTGCCTCGCCCTGCATCTGACTTGTTAGTACATGGCAAAGCAGTGCTGGGTGGATTCCCAGGCTCCCAGTAGGAGAGAAAGGAAGTAATAAAGCTTGCAATAAAGGCCATCGTAGATGACAGCAGGCTGCTGTGAGAGTAATGGGGAGGACAAGGCAGTAACATCATCTCTAATAACAGGGTAGTGAAAAAGTACGCCTCACAACCGCTTCCAGCTCTTTCACATGCATTATCTAATTTGATCCTCATAAAAACCTGGAAATAGGTATTTTATAGGGATGAAGGTGGAGTTTTGAGTGGTTAGGCCATGTGCCTAAAGTTATACAGTGAGTAAAGGACTGGATTCAAACCAGAACTTAACAGTCTATTCTCGTCCCCTTAAAGCTCCACATCCATTGGATCACAGCCGGGCTCTCTGCTTGTGGTCTTCAGGACACGTCATTGTGGTTTTATTGACTAGGCAATAATCGTCTTCCCAAGGGGATGCATGTCGTTAATAAAGGTCTAGATAATGAATTGTCTTTGACTTTGACGGTAGCCAGGGCAGAAAGTAAATCTCATTTTCACCCACATCCGGCAATGTGGTTGGGAGCAGGGCAGGTGCGTGTGTTCTGAGACACCAGCTCTAGCAATGTGTGGTTCTCTGTTTGCAGGCCCAAGAAGCACATCCTGGGGAGGAAAATGCGCTGTGGACGCCTGTGCCAGTTCCTGTGGCTTTGGCCCTATCTGTCTTATGTTCAAGCTGTGCCCATCCGAAAAGTCCAGGATGACACCAAAACCCTCATCAAGACTATTGTCACCAGGATCAGTGACATTTCACACACGGTAGGGAAGGGTAGGGGGGACAAAGAAGAACTGTGGCCAGCCCAGAGCTGGCTCCTACTGGGACTGGAACCAGATAGTTCAAGAAACATTTGTTGAGCATCTTCTAAATGCCAGACACCTACTAGAAGTTAGGAAGATTTGAAAACTCAGGATGCCCATTCTTTCTGGTTGTTTCTCTTGGCCCCTCTGCCTGCTGGGATTCAGGGATGAGTGGTTCTAATTCTAAACCACTTTAAGAGCATTTAACTTTGCCCTGTGGTTTCATTAAAAAATTATAGGATTCTCTGGTACTAAGAGGTCACCTGTGTTTATTTTCACTGTAACATGGGGGGAATCCCAGACCTCAGACTTTGGCAGTGATAGCCTTAATTCCTCCCTCCCTCTTCCTCTCCTCTCTGCATCTGTTTCTGCCTCCCTCCCTCTCCTTATTTCTTGACTCCCTTTCTTTGAATCCTAGTGCCCAGGACCAGAGGAACTCATATATGTCCTTGTATCTTGTTGACAGGGACCAGACACTAGCAGCATCCCTGTGGGGCCTTGCCCCATCTCCAGATGTGCTTATCACTAGGGTTCTTAGAGTTTCAGTTGCAGCCTCTCCCCATCTGCTTTCAAGGCCACATGAGGTGGGATTTTGGTTGTTCACATTCAGCCCTCTGTGTAATTGTCAACAGCTGTCACTGTCCACCCTGGTCTTTTCTCTGGGGTCCAATAGACTAGGCCTTCAGCTGTTTCCCAGATGAGTCTATATTGGAATAGGAAGACTAAGTGTGAATCTTCACACATCTGTTCTCCATCTGTGAGACCCTAAGTGAGTTCCTTGGTGTCTTTCATCATCTGTACAATGGGAACCTCATGCAGTCACCTCCAGGTTGTTGTAAGACTCAAACTAGTTAAGGCAAGTGCAAGCACCCCTGTCTGGAGCCATTTGGAGGTTTCCATATCTTTTGGCCATGGTGGGTGTTTAACAGTGGCCTTGGTAGTCAGGGAGAAGTGGCTTCTGGCAGTCAGGCCAGAAGCAGAGATAGCTCAGAATTAGACAGAGTCTTGGTCATTTCATAGAGAAAATTCCTTAAGTCTCCTTCTTTCAAAATAGTCAATTAGCAAGGTTGCACATGAGAGGTGAAGAGTGTCCCAACTTGGGTGGTGTCGAGAGCAAGTTGTGGGTCACCAGGATGGGGAGAGACCCTCCTCGAAACTAGAGCCATTGGCACAGAGAAGAAGAATGGGTTGTAACCTTGACCCCTAAGAAGGGGGAACCTGAACGAGAGGGAGGAATCTGCTGGGGTGAAAGAGAATGAGGGCAGCAGGGAAAGGAGTACTTATAGAGGACCTACGATGTCTAGGAAGAAACCCAACTAAATAAAAAAATAGGAAGGCATGGCTGGTCTTCACAGAACCTATTTGGAGAAAGGAATGACCTGAGAAGATAAGTCAGAAGTAGAAGGTAGGGTGATTGGATATGAGTCCAGGAAACCGTCTTAGAGACTCACTGTCACCTGGGCCCAGGAAATAAATGCCTGGACCAGGAAGGTGAGGAAGGGGGAAAGGAGGCAACCCAGAGAATGAGCCTCCACTTTCCTGGGGCAGTGGAGGGTGGTGCAGAATGGTTGCTCCGCCCTCTTACTGAGCACTTGCCCTCCCTCTTCCTCCTACACAGCAGTCGGTGTCCTCCAAGCAGAGGGTCACTGGTTTGGACTTCATTCCTGGGCTTCACCCGGTCCTGAGTTTGTCCAAAATGGACCAGACATTGGCAGTCTACCAACAGATCCTCACCAGTCTGCCTTCCCAAAATGTGATGCAAATATCTAATGACCTGGAGAACCTCCGGGACCTTCTCCGCCTGCTGGCTTCCTCCAAGAGCTGCCCTCTGCCCCAGACCAGTGGTCTGGAGACTCTAGAGAGCCTGGATGGTGTCCTGGAAGCCTCTCTCTATTCCACAGAGGTAGTGGCTCTGAGCAGGCTGCAAGGGTCTCTACAGGGGATGCTGAGGCAGCTGGACTTCAGCCCCAGATGCTGAAGCCTTGAGCACTGCTCTTCCCCCAAGGAGCATGGAGAAGGAAGAAACCTTGGCTTCCAGGTGACTGGAGGAGAAGAGAGCTTTGTATGGACATCCTTTATCCAGGACTCTGTCCATGCCTCTCCCTCCTCTAATCCACCCTTCCAAAGGCGAAGACTCCACGTTGCTTGAAACCAAAGATATATATACACATGATTCCTCGCTCGCTGAAAGGGGGTCCATCCAGCAGAGTGGATTGTTGCTGTGATTCTCGCCAAATTCTTCAGCCATCGACCAGAGTCATCCTGTCCTCTCCCCATTCCATCTCCCTCTTTGCTTGCTTCAGGGCAACCCAGGGTGATTTTAGGAGTGGGGTGGGCAGAGCCTCTGGATCTTTTCAGAACAAGTTTCTATTTGAGAATTCTAGGGAGCACCATGAAGGCTACGTCCACACACAGCTAGAAACTCCCAAGCAACACACGTTGGAAGAACTTATTTATTGATTATGTATTTTACTCTGAATGGATGTAAAGCAAAGCACCAGCTTTTCCATGCTTTGGGGTCAGCAAGGGCTGCAGATGCCCCTGGGATGTTGCTTCCAATCCCATCCATGAGTCTGGCTGAGGCAAACCCACTTTGAGTGACTAGAAGGTTGGGATTGTCTAAGCAAGAGTCAGCCGGGTGGTTCTCAAGTTAGTTCTGTAGTGACTGCTTTTGTTTCTATTGTGAATGACTTTACAGTATAGTGTTTGCAATGACATAGCCCTAAGGGCTGGGTTATTTTAAAAAGAAGATGAATTTCATCAAGTGTAATGTGAATCGTATGTACCCCAGGGTGGGGGATGTGTTAGAAACAGGGTAGGATCCAGATGTATTTTCTGAATAACATTTGTGTGGTAGGCTTTTGGGAAAGGGTAAAGTCATCTTGTTTTCTACAACCACCTAGGGTGGTTTCAATGCAAAGAACAAAGGAGATGACTTCTGAAGGGGGATTGTGAGGTTTTCTAGGCACCCATGGAGGGAGGGTGCTGAAGGAGAAGGCCATTTGTTGGGGTAGTGATGAGCTCAGGGAGTGAGGGTCCCACACTTATGACAGTGTGTCACTGGTGTGACCCTCTAAGTATTCCAGGGTTGATCCCACACTGGATTTATAACATGGCAGTGTCCTTATTGTGGGTTGCATGTCAAATTGTGGTTCTCATCTGATTGGTTCATCCAAAGCAAGGCCATGTTTTCCACCCATTCTGTGGGGATTTTTAGTCCAGTGGGAAAGTAAAATCCTTTAGCAGATGGTCCTAAGCCCTGGGACTTCTGGGTTAGTGCCAGGGCCCCTGGCCAGACTGTAGGACTGCCCTTCAGCTGGAGGTCATGTTCAGGCAGATGAACAAGGAGGCTTGGGTTTTTCCACCACCCTGCCACAGTGTCACCGTCACATTGTTAGTAGTGATTCTGCCCAAGGAAACTTGAATCAAAGCAATACACTTTAGACTGAGTGCCTGCTTGGTGCTCAGCCCTGAACTGGTGCTGTGGGCTAGAGAGCTCACCAAATAAACGTAAAAATCAGGGACTTGCATCCCCATGCTAAAACCCCACTCACCATGTGCCAAGGTGGATGCCTCACCAAGGTGGCACCCAACAGCTGAAAGCACAGTGCTGCCTTCAGCAGGTGGAAGTGGCATGAGCTGAGGGTGACAGTGCTCAGGAAACCCTGTTCGCACTCTGTAGCATTTATATACTTTTTAGAACGCGTTAGCCTCTATTGCTGCATAGTACATTCTGTTAATGCAGGATAACTAAGACTGCAAAAAATAAGAAAATACAGGTTGAGTATCCCTTATCCAAAATGCTTGGTGCCAGAAGTGTTTGGATTTTGGATTTTTTTTCCTCATTATTGGAATATCCGCATATACATAATGAGTTATCTTGGGTAGGGGACCCAAGTGTACACAGATAATTCATTTCTATTTCATAAATACCTTATGCACACAGTTTGAAGGTAATTTATCCCATATTTTTAATAATCATGTTCATGAAATGAAGTTTCATGCTGTGGAATTTTCCACTCATGGCAACATGTCATCATTCAAGACATTTTGGAGTTTGGAGCATTTCAGCTCTTGGATTTTCAGATAAGGGATGCTTACCCTGTACCCAAGACTATCACAGCCAACATGCAGAAGACCAGGCCTAGAGCCCAGCCTCTGATCCCTAGTGTACCTCAAGCCAGGTACGCTCTGTGGAGATGAACTGGAGCAAAGGGAGACCACTAGTTCTCCCTGGAAGAGAGGGACTTGGGGGTGGATTTTGAAGGAGACGAGGGATGTGAATTGCCTGTCAGAGGAAGTTGTTTGTTGGAAGTTGGTGGGTGGAGATGCAGAGGTGAAAGTGTGAGCTTCGAGTGAAAGCAAAAGGCAGAGAAAGAAGAGATGGGAGGGAAAAGGACACGTTGAATAGGCCCTGAGGAGCACAGGAGTTGGGTATTAGAGCCGAGTTTCAGGTTCTGGAGCAGATGCAGTGTGGTGGCCAGGGTCAGTCCTGCTCTGAGGATGGTGGCAGGTCACCTCACCCACCTCATCAGGATGTCTTGAGGCTTGCTCACAAACCTGGCACAGTGGCTTCCAGAACGCGAAACTTCCCAAATGCAAATGGTTGTCTTTTTTTCTTTTTAACAATAAAATTTTTGTTTTGTTTAAAAAAAATTTTTTTCAAATAAATTAACTTTGCCCCCTGGCCTTTGTTTTCTGTTGCCTGTAGTGGAGGGGCTTCGGGAGAGCTGTTTGTGTGTGACAGGGCAAGGCCTGGCTGGCGTCCAGCCATCGCTGGGGTCAGCTCCACCCGGGCTTGGCCACAGTCAGCCGCCAGTTATTCAGGCGAAAGGATTACCCTGAAGCCCAGAGCTGGCAAATGAGCACATTCTGCACCAGAAGCAGTGCAGTTCTCCAAACCAGCCCTGGGAAACAGTTAATTGTTTAAAAAAAAAAAAACAGAACAACAAAAATCTGAGCAAAACAATTTTTTAAAAAATGCAGACAAATGACAGACACAGTCAGGAGTAGAAAACGTGAACATGGGCACCTGGCGGGCACAGAGTAGTCATCCCTGCTGCTAATGCAGGACCTGATAGGTTCCATCCAATTCCTGGGGGATTTGGGGGGCTGGCCTGTCAAAGGCAGTCATCATGGGCAATTTAAAGACCACTCCTGGGGCCAAAAACTGTTGCTGGTGTCTCTGGGGCTTAAATGAGATAATGACCCAGTATCGGATCCAGATTTAAGTGAAATTTCTTTCCTTTTCCATCACAATTAGCAACAGATTTAACTGTCAGTGTTCCTACCAGGAAGAACATGGATGTCAACTTCCCTACTGTAAGCAGACAACAGCTATCTTAATCATCTTAGGCTGCTGAAACTAAATTCCACTGACTGGAGGGTGTGAACGACAGACATTTCTTTCTGATAGTTCTGGAGGCTGGAAATCCAAATCAGAGTTCCAGCCCAGTTGGGTTCTGGTGAGGGCCCTCTGCTGAACAGCAGGCTGAATCCCCACACAGAAGAAAGAGAGTAAGAGGGCTTCTGGGGGTGGGGGCTTCCCTATTATAAAGGTCTAATCCCACTGAGAGGGCTCCACTCTCAGAGACCCCAACCTCCTAATGCCATCACTTTGGGGGTTAGAATCTCAATATATGAGTTTTAGGGGGACACAAACATTCAGTCAATTGCACCTATACTATACCTTAGGGAGAGAAGGAAGAGAGCCCCAAGCTCCTGAGAGAGGAGAGAACACAGAAAGAGATGGTCACATGAGGTCACTTGGCAGTTCAAAGAAGTGGCTGCACTTCATTCTTCCTTGGGCAGTCCCTCCCTCCTGTGTTATGGCAAAGTTAGCCCCCAGCATCTCCAGGTTTTGGGGGTCCTCAGTGCCCAGGATCATGAGAGAAGAGCCTCTCTTTCTCAGTCAGTAGTGCCAGTGAACATTGTAAGGAGGGTTCTTTATAGCCAGACCTGTGTTACCCCCACCCTGTTGTCCAGGATGGGCAATCCAGTGGGACTCTCCCTGGCTGAGAAAGGGCAAGAAAGGGTCTCGCCATGAGATACTCAGAAAAACAGATAATAAAACAAATTTTTTTTAAAAAAATGATACCCATCACAACATCTCATGCTCCCTGGAGTCCCATGACATGACTTTGCTTGGGAAGACTTTGAGACCCACCACCCATTCCTGGGAGTCCCTGTTGCTGCCGCCCTAGGTTAGTCCCCTCTGGGCCCTAGGCTAGCCCAGGGGGCACTGGGACTCACACCCCGGTAGACTGGTTCAACCACCAGGTCCTGGGCCATTGCCACAAGTAAGTTTCTGGGTCTCTGTGTTCTTGTCCTGGAAGGGAAGGCCACTGGAGAATGGGCTTTTACAGTTCTTCTATCCTGTGAAGAGATTAGAGATGTCCCAGAGGTGGCATCTCAGGGAGAAAGGCGTCTAGATGCCAAAATATCAAAGAGTGTAGTGGCACTGTCTAAGGGTGAGGAGCTGAGCTAAATCTTCATCATCTCGAGAGACCTAGAAATGTGCAGGTGTCATGATCTGCCCACCTTCTGCCTATCTGAGGTAGGTTCAGGGGTTGGGGACCATGTGTCTGCCCTTGGAAAAACACTTAGGAAAGGCCAAACCAGCTTTTTCTAAGCAGTCACAAGCCTGAGTGGTCCCACTGAGAATGACTCAGGAAGCCACCCACAGTAAGGGGCCCCCAGAACAGAGGCCTGGGAGTATTGTCCTAGCTTCTGTGGCAGGAACAGTTCAGGCTCAAAATGGAGGGCCTGTCCTTCCAATTCTCCTTCCAGATCCTTTTCCAACCTTGGGCATTCTCTCTGTTTCCCCCTCAGGCAGCAGGTCACATCTGTCAAATAGCTGACAGAGTCTGAAGGCAGCACCTGGCCATGTTTAAACTTCAAAGGAATAACTTTGCTTTTGCAGAGGCTAGTGAGAAAAAAGCCAGTCAACCCAGCAGGACCTTTTCAGTAGATCCCAGCCCAGAAGCTTCCTGCATAAGAAGGGAAGGCCACTGGAGAACAGGCTGTCATGGTTCTTGCTCAAATGTCTTTACCACACAATCAGTGGTAGAAGCAACCAACCAAGAAAGGTGCATCCCATTAGAGTAATTTGCTCCAGACTTTTAATGTCACAATCTGAGTCTAGTAACGTCAGACCCACATAAATTGTCCTGGGGTGAGTCCACTGGTATACTGTTGTTATCAGCCCACAGCGTCCAATTAAGAGTGCAAAGAAGGGTGACAGAGTCCCCCAGGCCCAGGCCTCACCTCAACCATAGCTCCACAACTCTCACCAGAGTACTTGATGCTTAGGCCTCAGTTTGTCATCTGCACAATGGGACAGATCTCTAGATTGGATGATGTTTGGGAAACTATTAGCCTGATGACTGGTATACAGAAAGCACTCAATAAAGCATGTGATTGTTTTTATTATTAACAAGTCAGGGAAGTAAAGAGCATGGGAATCACTGTAGCAGATGCTTTGGATGCCCTGGTTAACCTAGGGCACCCAGCAGCTGTGACCCCCTGTTCCTCTGCATAGCCCTCCTGTAGCATCAAACCACCATCCTGCCCTAGGAAGCACCCCACCCATGCAGTCTTAAAGGTGGGAGCAGGTATCACTGAGTGGGGAATAGGGGGTCTGTGGGTAAATGCTCAGTGTCCCACTTTTCACAGGGGCATTCATGGGGGTACCATCTGCATAGGACTGAGGCCCTGGAGCCCACCCCAGGAACCAGATCAAAGAGGCAGTTTTTACTGGCTCTTCGCCCTTCCCTGCCTCACTCTCCCGGGTCCTCACTCCTGCTTCCTAGGGACACCTCAAGACAAACCTCCTGCCCTTGTTTCAGGTTCTGCTCTTGGAGAAGACCAAAGTCAGGCAACTGAAAAGAAGGTGGATACTGACAGAATTGCAAAGCAAGAGAAATTCAGGAGCCTCAGACTGAGCTCAGTAAAAGTCCCCTAGACCATTCCCAGGGGCAAGGCTAAGAGAGAAAGGAAAAAAGGGTCCTTAGGAAGAAGGGACTTTCATCATTTCAGAGAAGTACCTCTGACCCAGAAAAAAGCAAGGATAAGGACAGGATCTACAGAGAGGAAGAGGTTTAAGGCTCATAAAGGAAGAGGGGTGAGGGGAATGAGTAGAGTTAAACACAGAGAGTTAAACACCACCTCATGATAACCAGTTGGGTAGAGTCCAGCACAGCCCAGGCCTTCCCTCCATCTTGATTTGGTGGCCAAAAAAATTAAGAATTGTCTAATAAGCCTGTAATTTAGCATGAAAGCAAATTCTGCAAGAAGTCTGAGAATGATCCTAAGGTTAAACTTCTTATTTGAATTCTGCTCACTGTTAACTTCCTTAGCAAACCTCCTCATTTTGAGTTCACAAGTATAGGTCCAAACAAGCTGCAAAATGTTGACAACTTTGAGTCAATGAGGAAAATCTGGATGTGAATTTCATTTTAGATGATGATAAGGAATTATTATTATTTTTAAATTTATTAATATTATTATCATTTTGGTAGGGATTGAACCTGGGGCTTGTAACCATTGAGCCACATCCCCATCACCCCCCACCTTTTAAAAAAAATTTTTCGTAGTTGTAGATGGACAGAATGCCTTTATTTTATTTATTTTTATCTGGTGTTAAGAACCGAACTCACTGTCTCACACATGCTAGGCAAGTGCTCTGCCACTATACTACAGCCTCAGCCCTCAATTCCATATATATATATATTTTAGACACAGGGTCTTGCTGAGTTGCTTAGTGCCTTGCTAACTTACTGAGGCTGGCTTTGAACTCGAGATCCTCCTACCTCAGCCTCCCAAGCTGCTGGAATTACAGGTGTATGCCACCATGCCCAGTAATAAGGAATTATTTTTCATTTTATTAGGTATGATGATAGCATTGTGGTTAATTATTTTTGTTTTTTTTTTATTCATTATTGATGCAAACTAAAATACTTTAGAGTGAAATGGCATGATGTCTGGGGTTTAAATACTTCAAAAGAGTATATATTCTTAATAAATACAAGTTCTAAATATATATATATATTCAAAATATATATATAGTCTAAATATTATAAAATATATATATTTGTAGATATAGAAATTCAAGAGAGCAAATGTTGATAATTGTTAAAGCTGGACAGTGGGTCCTGGAAGTCTATTATACAAGGCCCTACTTTTGTGTAAAGCTTTCAGAATAAACATTTTTTGGAGGGTTCAGGTCAGTACAGCCCCTCCACTGCCTGGGCATTCTGCATTCCTGGGAAGGAAGGGGAGTGGAGGGAAGAGGGAGAATGGGAATATGATGTGGAGCCGAGTTGTATTTAACTTCACATTTGATTTCACTGCCTGGCAGATGTCCCAGGGCCTTGGGGGGACGGCAGACTGTCAGTGTGGGTGTGAAACAGTGAACCAAAACAGAGATTTAGCAAACCAAACAATGAGAGAGTGGTAAGAGCCAGCTGCAAGATGCTGGGGAGGCAGGCCAGAAGCTCCTAGAAAAAAGCCAAGGGAGCAACTATGAGGACCTGGAGCTCTGCCCCATCCCCTCTGGGCATCAGGTCCCCTCCCAGTGCCCCTAGAAGCCAACTACCCACCCCAAGGGGGATCATGGGGCCCCTGCTTTACAGCATGCCTCCCTGTTTATCCCTCCCTATTAAATCTGCTGCATAGGGAGAGAAGTCCTCAGACCATTTATGAAGGAAAATGGAATTCCTGTTTCCTTTTCTCTTAGGTTTTTGAGGCACCTTAGCTCCACCTTCAAAACCTTGCCCTTTGTGATCTGGCTTAAATCTGGAACAAGCTGGTCCCCATTCCTCCCCTTGCTTTCTTCATCCCCCTCCTAGTGCCAGAAGTGGGCCACTATTTTCACCTATACTCCACCCAATAGAGAGAACTCTCCAGAATTCTGGGGATTCATGGACTATAGAATGAGGTAGACCAAAGGACCTGACCAGAAGGTGTGCAAAATATCCCACTGTGGGTCCCCCCCCCCCGACAGCCTATGCCAGACCCCAAGCACTGAAGGCTGCTGAGTCACAGGTGGTACCTCCCTGTCCAAGGTCAGTGTCATCTCAGACAAACATGCTCAAGAAATATCACAGATCAGAAAACCAACCCTGAAGTTGAGATGATGAACCTACCCCTTCCTCTCTTCCTTCCTTCCGTCATTGTTTTCTTTTTTTGCATGATTCTCAGGATACCCCAACCCTCACAGCTTCACCCTTTCTGTGTATAAAATGTTGTATTTTTCTAAGGGAGAACTATCAGGTGCAGCATGAGCCATAGGGTGTAAAGCCTCCCTACCATGGGCTTGGACAGTCAAAGGAGGGGATGAACCTCTCCCTCCCATAAGCTTAGACTTTGTGTGACCCAAAGTCTGGAATGGATCAGCACTTATCTGAGTCCAGCAATTATCTGAGAATTGTAGAACAGTCCAGGAACCCCTGCATGCTTCAGGAAGGAGGTACTTATAATCCTTTTTACTCTTGGTGGAGCATGGCAGAGGTGTTATTCATCTTATTTATTGGATAATGGGATAGAGACTTGCAGGTCTCACAAGTCGTGCCCAAAACTCACATCTGAGGATTAGAACCCGAGCCCTCTGACTTGCCATACTCAGTTTATAAATAAATATATGCATAAATTTATATAGTTAGATGTGTATCAATTTTTACCCACCCCATCCCTGCCCCAAACGCACTCATACTGATTTCTAGCTGTCTTCTGTTTGCCAGTCCATCCCCACCTCTCTTATCAGAGGCAGAGCCATCAGGAAAAGCACATGCTGGTCATGTCACTATCCTAATGTTGAGGGCTGGGACACACACAATAAGTGGATACCTGAACCACTGTCTCCAGGGCTCGATCCCAGGTCTGCCTCCCTCCCCACTACCCCACCAGTATTGCCCCCACCACTCATCACCCTACCTGCTACCTCTCTTGGGCAAAGAGCTCTTTAAATCATAGTCATCACCTTACTCCTCACCCATCCACCCTCCCTCACATCCATATATTTTACTTTCATATCTGTCTATTAATATTTCCCTTTCCCTCCCTACCTCACCTACCAGCATGTAGGCTCCCAGTGGGCACAGTTGTCTTTTTGGCCTGCTTTGTTTTCCTCTAGATCCACAGCATCTAGACCATTCCCTGGCACACAGTAGGTAAAAAATAAATATCTGTCAATTTGGATGGGTGTCCGACTTCAAAAGCAGAATGCCCATGTACCCTGTGCATTGGAGCTGTTAAGTTTAGAAGCAAAAGCAGCAGCATGAGAGGAGACAGGCTGTCTGTCCACTTAGATGATCCCAAGGCAGATACAGTTGCCAAAGCCATGTCATGTGTACAAGATTGCAGGAGGTTTGGGAATCAACAGCAGAAGGCAAACTCTGGCTTCATCTCTCAATTGGAGTTGCCCTGCGATGGAAGGGCTGGAGGTGACCTGCCTCTGTGATGGCTCCCACACCTGAGCCATGACCCACCACCTTAGGTAGTCTCCTCCCACCCTGACTGTGGCTTGGCTCTGTGAAGCTTTGCCCAATGGACAATGGCAAACAATACATAAGCAAAGGCCAGAAAAGTGCTTCTGTGTAGAGGTTTGTCCTTTCTTGCTGCTGGGAAGGCTTCAACCACCACACGAACAAGCCTAGGGTAGCCTCCAAGAGGATGAGCAGCCATATGAAGAGAGGCCCCAGCCATCCTGGCTGGATTACTCATGTTTTAGTCCATATTTTCTGATGCTTTAGTATCTTGTGACCTTCTTGACACGTGAGCTACTGAGCATCCTGGGGCAGGCCTTGGAGAGGTTAGCTAATTCCCAGAGACAGCAAAGAACTTAAAGGGAAACACACCTTTCAATGAAAACCAATCAATCCAGAGTCTGCACAACCATCTCTCCTATTGGGCTTTTACACACAGGACCACTATCCCCTGTCCTAATTACCTCAGGGCCAGGTACCAGACAGCTAGGGACAGCTCCCGTGTGCCAGAGCCCACTAAAATTATTCACACAAGCCCATGGTACACCTTTTTGCCCTGACTTATCTTTCCTACATGGTTAATTCAGGGCTCAAATCATGTCAACTAGGATCACCCTCTCAGTTTTACTCCCTTCAGCATTAGTTTTATTCTTAGGTGGTGGTAAAAGTAACCACCAAACACTCCAGGCATGTATCTTCCAGTTTGACAGCTTTCCAGGAAAGAGAACCTCTCCTTCCTAATTGTGCCCATAAAAGTCCCAGAGCAGACTCTCATTGGCCTAGTTTGGATCACATGCCTCTTGCTGAACCAATCACTGTGGCCAGGAAAATGTAGTACTCCGGTCAGATTTTAGTCAAACCAGGGAAAATGTCAATCTCACTTGGAATGAGAATATGGATAAGTAATTTCCAAAAGGAAAAGATGCTTCTTTTACCAAGATGAAGGGAGATATGAGTTCAGTCTGGATTTCTTCCTGAGACAGGGAGAAATTTCAACTCTTTCCTATCATACTGAGAACCAAATCCAGCACTGACTGGCTCTAAACTTCAACCATACAGCATTAAATATAAAAATAATATTCGACCCTAGGCTTGGAAAAGGGTGGAGTGATTGTCCTTGGTTCCAACAACTGCTTCTGATGAGAATGAAGAACACTTTTGTTATTGGCTACACTGGAGTGGGCCCTGATATCAAATCAAATTGTCATTGTTCTTGGGGTTATTTTATTGATCTTTCTGCTTTGTCTAGGGTCACTCTTTTCCACTAGGAAAATTGGTTCTTTTTTTCCCTCCCTTATAATGGGGCTTGTGTTGCTGGCACTTTATGTTGTCAGGGATGGCTATTCTAGTTGCTTTACAATAGGCATGATGATTATAATGATCCCTTACAGAGGAACAGCCCTTTGCCATCTATAAAGGACTTTCACTACATTATTATATTTGATCCCCACAATAATCAGGGTGGAGGAAAGCAAATAGTATTATACTCACTTTCTATAGATATGGGAACAGACTCAGAGAGGTTAAGCAACTGGCTAAAGGTGACAGAGCTATGTTGCCTCGGGCAGCAGGAAAAACACTGGCAAGTAATAAGCAGGCATTTATTCAAAGCTTTATTTATTTAACAAGATTAGGCTTTACTGCAAAACTGATTCAGTGTAACTCCCAGTTCCACTTCTTATTGTGGTATACAAACTACCGTAACCCAGAAAGACAAAACACAAACACTGGGCCACTAAACGCCATGACTAGAGTCCAGCTCAGCATGTCAGCACTTGGCAACCCAAGCAGGTCCAAGAGCTGCAGCCCCAGCCTGGCCCCCTGGATAGCAGCAGTTCTAGCTTGTGACAAGCACCCAGGAGTCCACTCTGCTGGTCCAGACCTGCTATGGCACTGCTTCATCCTCCCTCAGCTCCTTCTCTCCTACCCTTTGGGAGTGAGTCTGGGGCTTTGTCATGGGAGGGAGGGGATGAACCTGGTAAGGCCTGGAGGGCTGAGGAGATTTCAAGTCCCGAACAATATACTAGAGCTTCCCTCGCAGGGACTCTCGTCTCTCACCCAACCTCCTCGCCTGTATCCTCTGTGTTCAGCTCCCACACCGAAAAGCCAGCTCAGAGAGATGGCTAGAGGCCTCCTTAGTTTCCACTCCACTCATGTGATCTGCTGTTACCAAGGAAAAGAAGAGAGCCGTGGTCGCCAGTGGAGACAATAGCTCCACCACAATAGCTCCTCTGGGAAAGCGGGAACCCCCTCCTCCTTCTTCACCATCCTAGAAACCTGCAGTCAGTCATCTCTCATCCAGACACCACCTGCGTCCTGAACAATCAAGTTAACAAGGTTAGTGGCACCCCACACCCAAGGTTAGTGAACCCCCCACACAGAGAAGAAGCCCCTGTTCTTCCAGCCCTGTCCCTAGGACCCTTTGTATTGGTCCTGGGTCCCCCCAGGATGGATTATCCAGCCCCAGAGCACTCTGGGAGCCCAGCTGAGTAGGCCCCAGCCCCCCCCCCCCCCCCCCCCCCCCCAGCAGGCATTTGAGCAGGCCAGAGCTCCCTCCCAGCATTGTCTGAGGTGAATGACAGGCCCTGCTAAACCCCGCCCTTTGCAGCCCAGGCAGAGGCCTCCCTAGATGGTCAGGTTATATGTGGCTGGGAGGCTTCTATTCTGGAAGTTGTCTCCAGGCAGTGGAGAAAAACAGAAGATGCCAGAAACTCATCCATCTGATGATAGGATTTGTTTTCTCCCCAGAGGAGAAAAACCAAATCATACCTTCTCCCAGTTGGAATAACTACAATTACCCCCCACCCCAGAAGTGGGAAAGGAATGCCAGGACTAATCAAATGACATCAGTCTGGGAACCCAGTGCATCCCAGCGCCAATCTTTTTTGAAAAGCCCCATATGGGAAGCTACAAATTCAATTTGTCTTGTCTAGGGGGAAAAATGAGTTTTAAATATGTTGAATCAAAATGATATCTTATGTACCAGACATTAGTGATCCAGAACAATTGCCTTGGGAGAAAAATTACCCTGAAAATGCTAAGTATTCAGGTTACCAAAGAACCGGGAATTTGGGCAGCAGTCCAAGCACAGAAAGTCCACACCGGACACTGCATGTCCCTGACTGGGCCCAGAAGGACCTGGTGCCTCAGACAGAGCCCTAGTTCCTGAGGGATAGTCTCAGCAGTTTCCCTCAGGGAATCCCCTGCTTACCCCCAGAGGACCTGCAGCTTTGATATCCTTCTGCTGGACTGGGTTGTCACAACCTAAAGAATTTGGGTATTTCCTGGGGAGCCCACATAGCCACATGGGGTGAGCCAGAAAAGGAGCCAGATTCCACCAATTTCCAAAGCCTGGCAGACACCACTGTTGCTGAAAAGTTGGTTTACAAATCTTGGAGGGAACTGATTATTCTATTCCGAGACAAGTGGGGAAGGGGGTTCACAACCTGGGACTGAATGTAGGGAGGTCTGGGTTCAAATCCCAGCTCTGCTAGTAGCTGGCTAGTGCCACGGGTATTGGACAAGTCCCTTCCTCTCGTTAGTCCTAATCCTTAGTTTATAAAAACAAGGAATTTAATTTAAATAGCTTCATGGTCTCTTGAATCTGTAGAGCATGGTGATTAAAAGTATGGTCTTTCAAATCAGCCTGCATGGGTTTGAATCCCACCTCTGCCACTTTTAAACTCTGTGATCTTGAACAAGTAACTTGGCCTGTCTGCCTCCACCTTCTATTTTGTAGCATAAAGAGCATATTATCTATCTCACAGTCTTGTGGAAGGATAAGATAAATTAACATGAAAAAAGACTTTGAATAGCTCCCAGTACATGGCTATTATTATTTATTAAGCAACTACTTAATATAGTATATCAGGCACTGTAGTAGGCACCATAGATTTCAAAAACATGATTCAGTTGGCTTGCATCTATAGTCCCAGCTACTGGGGAAGCTGAAACAGGAGGATTGCTTGAGCAATCAAGGCCAGTCTGGGCAATATAAAGATGTCCTGTCAATAAAAAAAAAAAAGAAAAAAGAAAAACAGAAATAATCTAGACAGCCATGTTATTGTCTCCTAGAAAAAAATGTGTCCCAGAAAGCCCCTCTTGTCTGGTCACATCCCCAAGGGTGGTGGGCTTCCTGGCCTTCGACCTCTGGTGTGGGTCTAGGCATGGAGCAAGTCCCCCCTGCAGAACTCGAGAAGCTTACACCAGCTGCCTAATTTCTCTGATGTTTTTTCCTTCTCTTCTTCTTTCCTGCTTTTCTCCTCCTGATTCCACTTGAAGTCTAACTTCAAAGAGAATAGAAATAAATAAAATCTTTGGCAAAAAGAGGCTTTCCTCCTCCTCCTTCACCCTTTTTTCTCTCTAATTTTCTCCTTGGTCTCCACTGCCTCATAATTGCATCACTCTGTCTCACCACCCCACTCCATTTGCCCTGTTTGGGGAGCTACAAGATCCCTTGGTGCCTCTCTGCCCTCCTAAGAACACACTCTGGCCTCACTCTTCCTAGAACCGGATGCAGCCATAATCTCCTTGGCTAGTGAGGACACTGGCTGCGGGAACATGCAGCTTTGTTTTCCCTGGGGGTGGGGTGGGGGCTGGAGAAATTGCTCAGTTTCTGTGCAGTCAGTGGGGAAGGTAATCGGGAGTTATCTGGGCGCTGCCACATCCAGATGTGTCCCCAGCCCAGGAGGGAAGACAAGCAGCTGCTGTCTCAGAGGCCAGCTGTGGCTGATGGGGGTCAGGGAGGGGGCTTGGGAGAGGAATGAGGCACTGGCACAGAATGGACAGCCCCCAAGGGGTTCTGAGCAGCCTCCTGGAGGTCTGAGGTTTCCCAGCCTAGACTGCCCAGGAGGGCTGGCTGACGGATGCCTCTAATAGACATGTTGAGGAGCTGGCAGGCCAAGTGTTTTGCCCAAATGCACACTGGCTGTTTGAGGAATTCTCAGATCCCTTGCTGGGGCTTAGATTATGAAAAATACTTCTAGAGGAATCCGGGGGCCTCCCTTGCCACTATGTTTATCCTTGGGCAGCCAGAGAATGAAGATATGGGGTGGGGAGAATGGAAGCCCTGTGGCCAATCCTAGCAGGTCCTGGGTAGGGCCCATTAAAATAGCATATGTGAGGAACTGGGGTAAAGATTCTTGATTAGCATATTTTTTGAGTGCCTAGTATGTGCCATGTGCTATGCAAGGCAAAATTTTAGGCATCCTGACAGATAGAGGGAGGGAGAACTTGGAGGGTGGTACCTGATGTCCTGAGGTCAGGATGCCTGGGAGTGGGGCGTCACCTACCTGTCCCAGCTCTCCTCAAGGGTGGGCTTCTGTGCAGCCCGGAAGATGTGAAACAGGGATGGGGACCTTGGGTCACCACTGGCCACACCTGCTTGTACCAGCCTCTCTACCTTCATCCCTCCTCCCATACCTAGAGTGTGCTTGCTGCTGAGGTTGATAGGATCACTGTGCAAACAGCTGTTAAAATAACATTCCATGAGGTTAAACAGAAGACAAGGGACCTTTAATGTAGGGGGCCAGTTGGGATTTCTTTGTGCTTCTCACGTTTTTTGACCTCATGCCCCAAAGAGCTAAGCTTTGAAAAGGTAGTTTCAGAGCCATCTGAAATGGGCTAGATGGGAACCAGGACCTGGGCAGGAGAGGCTGTGGGTCTCCGGCGGACATTTGCCAGTCCTTTAAACTGACTTAACTTCGATTTGTGCCCAGCACCTGGTGGCTACCCAATCCAAGGGGGCCCATCCTTGGCTCCCTCTAACAGAACATGTGTAGGGCCACGGAACGTTACGACGCCCAAGGACTTCCGCCGCCAGTGGGCGCTAGGACAAAAAGCCCTGCCTCATTTTCCAAGAGAGCGAACTGCGCTTGGTCCCGCTGACGGACCGCCTGGTTTCGGGACACCTGACGTTTCCCCCTCCCAGGGCGGTTGCAGGAGAGACTGCAAGCGAGGTCTGGGGCTCAAGAGGCATCTCGCGTCAAGGCTTTCCCCCCGAGCCCTGGGTGAGGAACACTGCGAGAGGCAAAGTTAACAAACCCCCCAAAAGAACGCCAGACACTCATGAATGATCTTGATGAAATGTGTTCGTTTCTTTGGGCTTCTGATTTCCCCTCCTAAAAATCCACATCCTGCACTCCATGGCTTAGGTCTATTCTAGATTTACTATTCTTGTGGTTCCATAAATACACATGTCAAGTGGGAGGTCACCTGATCAAGTTATCCAGCAGCCACGGAGATTTGCTTCTGAGCCCATGTGGCAATGTAACGAGTTTGGAAAGCAAGTTTCATGCCAAGTGCCTACCCACTTTTACCGGTGGTAGCTATAGGGAGTGCTGTGCTGAGCCTGAAGTCTTGTCAGGTAAAGGGTTAAAAGCTGGTATCCGAGGCAGCAGCCTGGGCTCTCACACCACAGGGGCTCAGCTGCTTAACAGCTGTATGATTTTAGGCAAGTGACTCAGTCTCTCTGAGCTGGGGGTCAGTCGTGGGAATGGAAGCGATAATGCATGTAAAATCCTTTCATGGCTCCCCGACGCAAAGTCAGCTCCTCTGTGAGCGGTGTGTAGCCAGGGCTGCTTGGGGTGGGGACGGGCGAAGGAGGGCCAGCTCCAGGACTTATCCATCCATGTTATTTTGTTCCTTGGAGCCCAACGATCATCCCAGCTGCCTGCCCAATTTCTTCCAGAAAAGGGAAATAGGATTCTCACAAGGATAGATTCGAATCACAGGAGACACCTGACCCCCGAGTCATCACGAAGTCGCTGAGTGGCTTTCTGTCCTGGAAGGGATTTACCATTACAGGACGTGACTTTGTGCCCCGCCCCCTATCCGGCATCCCTTTCTTAGCCAAAGGGCAGGACGGGAGCCCGGGATGGCAGCCGCCTCTCTGGTACCGATCTTCCACCCCGGATTCCTGCCCACAGCCTAGGCATGCAGGCAGGCACAGCCGCTGTCTACGCCATGTCCTCCTGGCGCCAAACCCCTGGCTGCCTTGCTGGGAATGGGGAGACAATTCCACCCTTTTAGCAAATTTCTCTTTATTGTTGTTGATTTTGTCAGTTGGCTTTTTCCCGCTTTCTCTTTTCTTTCTACCAAGTCAGCAATGAGAGCCCAGAGAAGCAGATGAATGGAAGATGTGTCCCCAGGTTCACTGGCTCACGTCCCAATTTGCCTAGCAGTGGGGACCCCACTTCTGGGTCTCTTCTCTGCCAAGTAACATAAATGTCCACCAGAGGACAAGGTAAAAGGGCACTGGTAGGGGAGGGATGAGCTGTGGTGATCACTAGCCTTTAGCCGCCCTCCTCCTTCCGGAACCCCAGCTCACTGTACCTGGATGACTCCGGCCCCTTTGACAAGTGCTTTACATTTAGCTCATTTCATTTTCACTACCATTCTGTGAGTAGGTCCTATTATTATCCTACACTATTATTAGAAGTCAAACCAAGCAATACTAATATAATAACAATAAAAGTATAACAAACCAGTAATTTTTTAACAGAGCACTAAGATTTGAAGGGAATATTTGGAAGGTCTCTGCTCACAAAAATATCACCCTACACTCAGGTCTTAAAAATCCACCAGTCATGATTTCTTCCTTTGAATTAATTGCTGTTTTAGTTAACTTTGCATCCTTGTGACCAAAATACCTGACAATAACAACTTAGAGGAGGAAAAGTTTATTTGAGGCTCTTGGTTTCAGAGGTTTCAGTCCATAGAAGGCCAAGTCTATTGCTCTAGGCCCAGTATAAGGCAGCACATCACCAGGGGAGGGCCAGTGGAGGAAAGCTGTTTACCTTCAAGTATCCAAGAAGCAGAAGAGGGGGAAGGAGCCACAGGGAATAAGCACCTGTCCAGGAAACACCCCCATAACCCACCTCCTTTAGCCTTGTGACATCTGCCTTCAGTTACCACCCAGTCAGTCCATTCAAACTAGGATGGACTGATTAGATTGCAGCTCCCAGCAATCCAATCATTTTACCTCTGAACATTCCTGCATTAACACACGAGCTTTTGGGAAATACCTCATATTCAAACCATAACAATCGGTGCTCTCTGTCAGACTTGAACAGACAAGTCTAACTGCCTGGACTTAAATAAAAGTATGACCATGCAATATTAGGAACATACTTGTACTAAAATTTTATTTGTTATTTATCTGGGTCATACTTGTACTAAAAAGGAAAATCATTCTTTACCTGACATTCAAATTTAATTTGGTGACCTCTTTATTTGCTAATTCTGTTAATCCTAGCCCTGTGGTCCCCACACTGAGTTTCATCAGTGGCCTGGAGTTCAGACTACTCAGAGGGACCCAAGGGGACAGATCCAGGAGGTACCAGCAGGCCTTGGTCACCAGGGCCTTGGGAATAAACAGTTGCCCTGGGAAGACTACCAAGGAGAGGACACAGAGGAAAACCCCAGTATGTGAGAGACAAGGAAATAAGAATAAGAAATCAGGAGCCAATCAGAAGAGAAGGTGAGCTTCAGGGGGGAACGTCTGGAGAGCATGGCAGGAGGAGCTATTGGAACACCACTGGGGATCAGACAGGTAGGATTCAGGAGAAGCAAGGCATCGGAGAGCCTGAAGAGGAAACCTCCTGCACTGTTGGCTGGACTGAAGAGAGATGGGAGTGGATTGAGGAGGGGAAGTGGGGTGGGGGGAGGCAGAAATTGATTTTTGGAACAAGTTTGTGAAAGGAGAGAAGTGATGCAGGGTAGAAGCTGACAGGGAGATGGGACTGAGGGCTGGAGAGAAGCGAATTTGTTTCAATTCTGAGAGCCTGGAGAGAAGAAGGATGACAGTTGAGCTGAGGCTTCTAAGGAAGTGGGTGGAGCCAGAATCCAAAGCACCATTTGCCTGGCCTCAGGAGGGAGAAGGGATGGGGGTCTTCCTTTGTAGCTAGAGGGAAAAGGAAAAGACTGGGCTGAGGCCAGTGGATGCTGGGTTTGTAGACTCAGAGATGAGGAAAAGGAATTCTCATGTGGCTCCTATTTTGTCACTGAAGCATGGCACAAGGTCCAAACTGAGGCTGTAGGTAGAACTGGAGGGACTGTCCAAGCATATGTCAAAACCTGCCCAAAGAACCAGTTGCTGCATTTCCAAGAATTTGATGAACCAGTTGTTAAATATAGCTATTAAAAATCAAATTAACGCCAGGCATGGCAGCCTGTAATCTCAGTGATTACAGTGTAATCTCAGTGACTTGGGAGGCTGAGGCAGGAGAATCAAAAGCTTGAGGTTAGCCTCAGCAATTTAGCAAGACCCTGCCAAAAAAAAAAAAGAAAAAAGAAAGAAAGAAAAGAAACCAGGGATGTAGCTCAGCACCCTTCAGTTCAATCCCCAGTACCAAAATAAATAAATAAATATTTTTTTAAAAAAGAAAATTAAATTAAAATTAGCTGTGAGGGTTAGCATGTGTTTTTAATTACACCTATTTGAAAAGTTGAAGCAGGAAAATCACAAGTTCAAGGCTATCTGAGGCAACTTAGTGAGAGTCTATCACAAATATTTTTTTAAAATTTTTTTAAAGGGCTGTGGATGTAATTAATGGTAAAGCCTCTCTGGATTCAGTCCCCAGTACCAGGGGAAAAAAGTTAGAATAGATCTACACCAACATGTCTGACTGATTTGTGACAATGATACAAAAATAATTTAATAAAAAAAAGATAGCCTTTTAAACAAATGGTGGTAGAAAAATTGTACATCACCAAAATTAAAAATTTTGCTCTATGAAAGACATTGTTTAAAGAATAAGAAGACAAGCTACAGACTGGGAGAAAATATATGCAAATTACATATCTAACAAAAGTAGTAGCTATAAAAATAGGTGTAATTAAAAACACATGCTAGTAGCTATAAAATATAAAGAACTCCTAAAACCCAGTGGTAAAAAATGAACAACTCAATTAGAAAATGGGCAAAAGACATGAATAGACTTTTCACTGAAGAAGATAGGCAGATGGCAAGTAGCACATGAAAAGATGTTCAACATCCTTAGTCATTAGGAAAATACATAGTGAGATATCACCATATACCTACGTATATGACTGAAATAAAAGGCAATGACAAAAACAAATACTGAGGAGGATTCAGAAAAACAGAATCACTCATACATTGCTAATGACAATGCAAAATGTTTGAAATGGTTAGGTCATTCTGGAAAAAAGTATGGCAGTCTTTTATAAAGTCAAACATGTGCTTATGACCCAGACATTTATCCAAGAGAGTAAAAATTTATGTTCACACAAAAACCTATACATGAGTGGTGATAGCAGCTTTATTTGTAATATTGACAATTGGAAACAATCAGATATTCTTCAGTGGGTAAATGGTTAAATTGTGATCCATCCACACTATGAAAAACAACTCAGTAAAAATGAATGAATGAATGAATGAATGAGCTAAATACTGATAAGTGCACCTATTTGAATGACTCTCCAGGGCATTGCGCTGAGTGAAAAAAAAAATCAATCCCAAAAGATCACATACTGTATGATTTCATTTATATAACACCCTTGAAGTGTCACGATTATAGAAATAGAGAACAGCTAAGTGGTTGCCAGCATTAGGGATGGAATGAGGAAAGAAGGTGGGTGTAGCTTTGAAAGTGCTCAGGAAGGATCCCTGTGGTGATGGAAATGTATCTTTTTTTACCCCCAGAGCTGTGCATCAAACCCAGAGCCTCATGCATGCTAGGCAAACACTACCACTGAGCTACATCTCCAGCCCCCAGTGTTCTATGTCAGTGTCAATGTCTTGATTGCAGTACTGTATTACCAATGTACAAGACATTATCACTGGTTGAAACTGGACAGATGTATATAGTATCTCTGTATTATTTTTTATATTTCCTTGTGAATTGACAATTCTCTCAAAATCAAAAGTTTATTGAAATATACATTCAGAAAAGTCTATATTGTATGGTTCCATTTACATAACATACTCAAAATATCGAAATTATAGAGGTAAACAGATTACTGGCTGTCAATAGGTAGAGGACGGGTGGAGAGTAGTGGCTGCAGTTATAAAAGAACAGCAGGATGGATCCTTGTCATGGAACTATTTTGTATCTTGACTGAGATGGTCACATGAATCTACATATGTGATAAGAATGCTGAAAATTAAAGATATACACACAGAAGAAAGACATGCACAAATGACTACATGTAAAGCTGATAAAATCTGAGCAATGAGATGAAGTGTATCAATGTCAATTTCCTGGTTGTGATATGGTACCCTAAGATATAATGATTGGATGAAGGGTAAAAGAATCTCTGTATTGGGCTGGGGCTTAGCTCAGTGGCTGAACACATGCCTAGCATGTGCGAGGCACTGGGTTTGATCCTCAGCACCACATAAAAATAAACAAATAAAATAAAGGCATTTTGGCCATCTACACTACAAAAAAAATTTTTTTAAAGAATCTCTGTATTATTTCTTACAAATGCATATGAATATACAATTAGAACAAAAGCTAAATCACATAAAATTACAAATGTTTAAAATTAACAGTAAAAAAATAATTTCTTCATAACTTAATTGTTTCACTACTACCTATGCTTTTTTTTTTTTTTTTGTACTGGAAATTTAACCCAGGGGCACTTTATCACTGAGCTTCATCCCCAGCCCTTATTTTATTTTTTATTTTAAGACAGGTCTTGCTAAGTTGCTGAGGCTGGCCTTGAACTTGCAGCCCTCCTGCCTCAGTTTCCCAAGTCACTGGGATTACAGGCACAAACTGATATCTTGGTAGTCTAAAGTAGACCACAGAGTATCTATATCATTAGAATGGACAAACACTACAAATCAGAACTTTCCTCACCTCCTCCAGAGCTTGTTGTTAACCATCTTCCAGCATACCACTGGCTGGCCCACTAGTTAGAGTCTGAAATCTTTGAGGACAAAAGCAAGAGTTGAAGCAGGAATAGGGGGTGGAGACCTTGACTTTATAGGACCTAGTCTGCCTAGTATTATGGAAAACCACTGGTGTTTTTTGAAAATTGGAATTTTTCCAGGTGCCTATGAGGGAAGACCAATGGGGAAGAAGAGCTTAGGATATAAGAGTTAATGCTTAAAACTGGAACATAGAATTTGAGCTGGGAGGAACACAGAGGCAGTGGGGTCTGAGGGATGGAAACAGTATGGAGGAGTTCATAGGCTGAAGTCCCAAAGAGCTTGAGAATGCTGTGTCATGGGTATTGAGCCAGCAAGGTAAAGGGTAGGGTCTGCTATAAGGAGCACCAGCACTGAATGTGTTATTTTGGCAGGTGAGGGTGTGCTCCGTTGATCCAAGTCTCCAAGATGGCCTTGGAAATGGGTTGAAATGGATGTGAGAAAAGGGCCCTAAAGATGAGGATTCAAGGATGCCAGTCAGGAACCAGGAGGCAGATGGGGCATTTCCAGGGAGGCTGCTGTCTCCTGGGGTTGTGTCAGCTGTTGGTAGAACCTCAGTTCTACTTGGGGTAGAAGAGAACTGGAAAAGGGAAAAGGGAGAATGGAGGAGGGAAAGAGGGAGAGAGGGAGAGAGAGGGACCAAGGAAAAAAAGTAAGAAAAGCATTTATTCTTACCAGAGGCAAGAAAGGGAAACTAATGCCTAAAGCTGGAGGGAGTCTGGGGGCATCACCTGGTGATATTAAATGTCTCTATTTTAATCAAAAAGGCTTAAAAGACTCAATTGAGAATCTTAAAAACCTCAGGGACCAGACTAAATTCCTGTCTTTGCAATTCTTAAACCATCAAAAGAGTCTGAAATTATCGAACTTTCCAGAATATATCCCAAACCACAGGACAAAAGTTACACAAGAAAATGAAGAGTGGCCAGGACAGTCCTCTCAGTTCATAGGGACCAATCTTGATGACAGTCCTACACAGCTACCAGACCTGAGTGGCTAATTCCTGGGCTAGTCAGAGGAAGGAGGCTTCACAGGCAAAGGGGGTGTCAACCAGAGGCAGCAAGGGAACCAGATCTCAACTAGAAAAGTCTGATTTTTCCTCCAAGTACCTGAATGAGGATCCAGGAAATTCCCTTACTCACACCTCAGGGAGCAAAAAGATAGTGGACCTTTTTTTCCAGTTGCAGAAACTGGGTCTTTTCTTAATCCAATGTGAATTTGCTCTGTGTCTCACATATAGTAGATGCTCAGTAAATGTTTATAGAATTAAATGGAATTGATGAGAAAAAAGAAGGAGGAAGTGAAAGAGAAGGAAAGAAAAAGGAAAATGATTTTGATTCAATCAATAGGTTAGGAACTTGATGTTTTCCTTGAAGTCAGATTCTAAACTTGAAGATAGAAAAGGAAGGGGTATTTGTATAATTAACTAATAGTGGGATTTCTGGGCTCAGCAAATGGTGTTCTGATCTCTTGGTGAAGAATAAATGGGAAAGGCCTTCCTTTGCTCCTCAAATGACCCCAGCACCCACCTTGACCTGGCTGGGCAGGTGGATAGAGCCACCGTGCATACAGCCATCATCAGTTGCCTCAGAACCTCATAAGCATTTTCTAACAAGCTATTTTTGTTTCAACCAACACAGCCCTTGGAGGTAGAGACTATGGTTGTGTCCAGTGTAAAACTCAGCACCTTTGGGATCAGAGAAGCCCCAGGGTGACCCCCCTGGAGGTGGACCTGGGCCCATTGCCTCACAGCAGCCCACCGCAAAGCCTGGACTCAATTCACAATGCATCACCCTCTTTATCTCATCTACCTGACATTTTGCAGCCAATGATCCCTTTGGACAAACACCTTTCCTGCCTGGTCACAAAAGTTGTGCCAAATCACTTCCTTGTTCTGTAGGTAGAGGCAGGGCATGGAAAAATCCCAGACTCCACTTTGAAAAGAACTTCAATTTGGGGGCAAAGGAGGGGTGGAGGAGGGAGAGATGTATAGGAAATGATTCAGAAACAGCTGAACTTTGAAAAATGGAAGAAAAATTTCTCAGGCGCTGCAGAATAGCACATTTTTTAAATGAAGCTGTGCCAAGGGACTGAAAAATTGCTTATGAGTGGAGGACATCGGCTCAGGGAGCAGGAAACTGACAGGACAGACAGAAGAACTACTGGGAGGACAGTTTGTTCAGAGGCAGCAAAGGAAAATCAGAGCACATTCTTAATCACTGAATTGCAGGAGGTCACTAAATTCCACGGCCACTAACTAATATAACCACTAAATATGACCATTCCAAATATGACAGCTACTGAGCACTCTGGCCACTAAACACCACTGCAACTAAATACTATGGTCACTAAATACTACAGATACTAAATATCACAGGCACTAAATACTAGAGACAGGAAATACTGCAGCCATTAATACTGTAGCAACTTAACCCCACACCTCAGACATAAAATACTAGTATTATTACTTCAGTAGACCATGTCTAAGGAAAATCAAAAATGTTTATTAACAGAATAGCAGTCTTGGGTCCCTGAATTTTCCTCTTGTGCCCATTGTCTGGGTAGCCAGAGGAGAATGGCAGGAGCCTGGCGGCCAGTTGGGGCTGGAAGGAGAGGGAAAAGGAGAACAATATTAATTTCACTTCCATGAGAGACCAGAGCCTCCCTCTCCTTCCTGGGCCTAGGGAGGTTCAGAAATGCTTCATCTGAGCTTAAGCCTACGTATAACAGGCCTAGCAGCCAGATCACAACTCCCCAGCCCCAAGGTTGGGACTGGGCCAAAATGATATTGTTCTAGCCCCCACCCCTGTCTTTCTTGAAGAGGGATGGAATTCCTTTTGACTGTTTCTTTGGCTTACAAAACCTGATAGCAATGGATCCCCAGGGAGGCAGCCAGTCCAGTGTGGGAAATGGATGATGGAGATAGAAAAGAGAAAGGATTCTAGAAAGAGGTAATTTCTAAGGTTAAAAACCAGCCAGGAGAAGGAAGAATAAAGTAGACATTCTGAAGAGAAGGCAAGAAAGGGAGAAACAACATGTGAGTAGCAAAAACTACAAGAGTTTTGTGTTGTTGAGGCCTGAAGTTTTGAGTTAGAGAGGGGGGCAAAGTTTGGACATAAGGGAGGCTCTCAGTATATGGGGCTAAAGCTGAGCCTTTACCCTGTAGTAGATGGGAGCTACCCAGAAGGTTTAAGAATAGGAGGGGGTGACATGCATTAGGAAGATAATCCTGGTCATAGATGGAGTTTGAGACACCAGTGTAGATAACCATGGCACCTGCCCGGGGCAAGGAGATTGCAGCTCTGACAAACGGGTAGTGGCAACAGGCAGGGTGAAGAGGGGAGTTATTCATTTGTATTAATTTATTAATAATTCTCAGAAATTATTTAGTAGGTAAAATTGGCAGGGCTTTGTAAGTAACATGTTGTAGAAGTGAGGGTAAAGGAGAAGTCTATGACAACCTTGTAAGTGTCTAGACTGGATGACTTGGTAGATTATGGTGCCACAAACTGGGACAGATGATTCAAGGAAAGAAATCACTTCACTTATCTCTATTCCTGCATAAAAACCCTCCCTAAAATATGGCCCTAAACAAAAATTTATTATTTCTTATGATTCTGTGAACCAAGAACTGGGCAGGGCTCAGGTGATTCTGCTCCACAAGGCTTGGCCTCAGGGTCATTTGCTTGGTTACTATACAGTCGCTGGCTGGGTTGGAAGGTCCCTGTTTCACAAGCCTACCACCTGGGTACTCCTCCACATGGTCCTTTCTCTCCATGTTCTCCCATCATGTTGGTCTTAAGATAGATGAACTTCACTGGAGTGAAAGAGCATGTATTCTAAAAATCAAAGGCGAGATTCTATCTTCCAAGTCCCAGCTTCAGAAATTACACAAAGTCACTTCTGCCACATTCTTGGCTAAAAGAAATCCCAGAGCCAGCCATATTTGAGAAAAGGGGAAACAGGTGCAGTTTCTGAATGGAAAGAGTAGAAAGGAATTTGTGGCCATCTTCAACCCAAGACAGCAGGTGTAATCACTGATGAATGTTGTGGTGTGCCACCCAGAGTCCCCTTCAAGATGGAGGCATTCATTTCTCTGACAGTGTTGGCAGCTCATAGATGGGTATCTCTCCCCTAAGTTAATACCCCTCTCTAAGGGCTGCCCCCATCCAATGACTGGTGAACATAGAGCTGTTCCAGAGCCCACAGCCCTTATTGACATATGTGTCACGACAATTCATGACAACTCTGAAGGGCCATCCCAGCTCTGGAGCTCTGGAGCTCTGGGCTTGGCTGATGGAAGGTTGCAACTGCATTGCAGTGCCATTTCTCCTACTTTGCCGGTACCACTGCCGACACTGCTCCCAAGAGTCCTCCCTACTCACCTGCACTCACAACTCTGCCTTGAAGTGTTTCCCAGAACATGACTTCAGCCAAGGGGCTGAGCTCTGATGGGCCATGGAGTGGCTAAGGTGGCACCAGAAACAGAATTGAGGCCTTCTGCAGGTAGCAGGATTTGTAAGCTGAAGTTCAAGGGCAAGGTCTGGGCCTTGTTGCGGTAGATAGAATGGGAGGGTTAGGAAACTGAGCTGACACCCACATGAACATTTACTTAACCATTCCACTAATGTTAATCATGAGGTTGTCTCCAGTTTTCAGTGTTATAAATACAAATATTGCAATGCCTATCTTGATTTTTTTCTTAATCCATAGTTCTGACTGCTTTTTTTAGGATAGATTTTGAGCAGTGAAATGATGAATTAAAGAATAGGACCCTTCTTGAAGATATCAGAATGTTCCAAGTCCCCATTTTACAACACAGTTTACACAGCATTCTCCATCAACCAAATTCCCTCAATTTATAAGAGGCCTGATTTAGGTAAGGTCATTGATTCAGCCGAAGAGTTAATTATTCATTTGAATTGGTTTGTGCAAAAGGCTCCAGAGAGCCTACAAGAATAAATTGAAAAGCTATTAGAACTAGCAGGCGAATTTAATAAAGTGGCTGGATGCAAAATTCAATAGCTTCCTTATCAACTAGCAATAACCAATTAGAAAATATAATGGGGGTGAGTGGATGGAGGACCCGAGATAGCAAAAACAGCAACAAAAATACCAGGATTCACTGTATGAACAAGGTGGAAACCTATATCTTTAAAAAAATTTCAATGTTGAAAACCCATGAAATAATTAGATGAAAAAGCATGCCATGTTCCTAAATGGGACGATGGAATATGCTGCAGAGCTACTTGTAGACTGAGCACAGTCCAATTAAAAGAACAAGAGATTTGCTGTCTTGTTGTTGTTAATCACGTCACAATTATTTTAAAGTTTACTCAGAAGAAATATTATACCAGAATAGCTGAAAATAAATTCAAAGATAAATAAGGAGAAACTTTATTTTATCAGATATTAAATATACAACGAAGCAAAATAATGACAATAGTGTAGCTGTGATACATTAATTGGCAGACATGTCAGTCATACTTACCAGCAGAAATTAGTGCACAAACATCTGGTGGCCGATGAAGAGAGAATTAAAATCCTGTGAGATGAGATGGCATTATTTGATAAATGGAGTAGAAATACTTGGTTAACAATTTAGAGGGAGAATTACACCTTCTCTCAACACAACCAAATACATAAATTTCAGGTGGATAAGAGATAAATGTTGTCATGGGTTGGATTGTGTCCCTCCAAAAACAAACAAACAAAAAGATATGTTGAAGTCCTAACCCAGCACCTCAGAATAGTAATTAGTTAAGCTAAGATGTGGTTATCCTTCCTAATCCAGTGTATCTAGTGTCTTTTAAAAGATGATATATGAAGACAGAGGCAGAGACTGAAGTTCTCCTCTGTCAAAAACAAGCTGAGAGGACTGGAGTTGTGGCTCGGTGGTACAGCGCTCATTGGCACATGCAAGGCCCTGGGTTCGAGCCTCAGCACCACATAAAAATAAATAAATAGAATCAAGGTATTGCATCCAACTACAACTAAAAATTAAAATTAAAAAAAAAAAAAGTTTAGGGCTGGGGTTGTGGCTCAGAGGTAGAACACTCACCTACCATTCATGAGGGTTTGATTCTCAGCACCATATAAAAATAAAATTAAGATATTGTTATAACTAAAAATAAACAAAAAAGAAGAAAATCTTTTTAAAAAAAGTTTAAAACAACAACAACAACAAAATAAATAAATAATCAAGCTGAGAAACATCTGGGGCCATTAGAAGCTGGAGAAGGCAAGGAAGAATCCTTCCCTGCAGGTTTCAGAAGAAACAGTCCTGCTTATAGGAAACTTCTGATCTCCAGAACTGTAGACAGTTTCTGTTGTTGCAAGCCATTCAATTTGTGGCATTTAACTATAGCAGCCTTAGAAAACTAATATAAATATAATAACTTTAGAACCATCTTAAAAATTCAAAGAAAATATAGGTGAAAAAGGTATATACTTTCAAAACCAGTGTTTTATAAGCATAAAAGTAATGAAAAATTCAAAGGGAAAAATAAATACTTTTTATATGAAAAACATTTCAAAATAGCTTTACCATACCGAAAAGGTAAACATTAAACTGGGAAGTTTAAATGGCATAAAATGACAGGTCACTATTCCTATACAAGGAGAACTTTAAAACCTCAACAAAAAATTCAGTGAGAACACAATCTGACAATTTACAGAATATACATGGCAACAAACATAAAAAGTATTCAACCTCACTAGTGATTAAATTCATATGAATAAAAGGTGATAATTTTGCCTTTCCCATGAGAATATTTTATGAAATAGTTCTTAATCCTGACCAGGGTACAGTAAAAGTTGTAAACTGCCTCCCATGGTCCTGTTCAAAGTATAAATTTCTACATTGTTTTAAATACACATATATTTTTCAGTTTTTGATGGACATTTATTTATTTATTTGCAGTGCTGAGGATTGAACCCAGTGCCTCACACATGCTAGGCAAATGCTATACCACTGAGTCACAACCCCAGCCCCAAATTTCTACTTTTTAAAGAATGTAGTCAGATACTTTGAACAGAGACTAAATAATCTATATCATTGACTCAATAATTCTCCTTCTAAGAATCTATTTTAAGGAAACAATGAGAAATTTAGGCAAATATTTATCTACAAAGATGTTCCTCATTGTATTATTTTTTAAATGATAAATTAGAAACAGCTCAATGTCCAGCAATAGAGAAATCAGTATATTTACCTAATGTGAGGTTATACAACAATTGAAGGTAGTGATTTCAATGTATTTAACAACAAGGAAAATATTCACAATAAAAATGTGAAATTAGAGTTCATTATTATATGCAAATTATTATAAAATTCTTATAAAATACATACCTTCAGGAGAAGGAAGGGTTAAAATAAGCCAAGATATTTATATTTTTCTCTGGATAGCAGAGGGGTTTTAATTATTTTTATTCTGATAAAATACATATAACAACCTGCCATTTTAACAATTTAAGTATATAATTTAGTAATATTGTACATTCACAATATTGTAAAATCATCACTAGCATGATTTTTCAGAAAATTTTAATCTTCCAGAATTTTTCATCTTTCCATAAGGAAACTCCATATCCATTAACCAATAACTCCCCATTTCTCTTTATCCTTGATTTCTGATTACCTCTGTTATACTTTCTATCACTATGAATTTGTCTATTCTAGCTACTTTGTGTGATTAGAATCATCCAATATTTTCCTTTTGTGTATGGCTTATTTCACTTAGCATAGTGTTTTCAAGATTTGTCCATATTGTGGCATGTATCAGAATTTTACTCTTTTTTATGATTGAATAATATTCCATTGCTTGTAATTACATTCCACATTTTATTTATCCATTCATCTATTGATGCACATTTGGAGCTATTGTGAATCATGCCATAAACATTAGTGTACAAGTATGTTCAAATCCCTGCTTTCCGTTCCTTGGGGTATATACCAAGGTTGAAAACTGCTGGATCATATAAAAATTCTATGCTTTAAATTTTTGCACAATAGTTGGTTTTAATTTTTAAAATTTTTCTTTTGCATTTTTAAGTTTTCTCTGTTGAGCATGTATAATTACTAATTTTTTTGTGTGTGGTATTGGGGATTATAGCTAGGGACACTGTTTGAGACAGGGTCTTGTTAAGTTGCCCAGGCTGGCCTTGAATTTGATACTCCTGCCTCAGTCTCCTGAGTTGCTGAGATTACAGGCACATGCTACTATAATACCCAGCTATTATTTCTACAATCAGAAAAAAATGAATATATATATTTTCAAATGCTTCCCATTGCTTTTCTTTCTTCTTTCAACATAGAAGCAGTATTGCCTCAGAGCCAAACAAGGATCACTCAGTATTTTCCCTCTGAGAGCAAGGGCTGCACGTGCAGAAAATGACTGTTTTTAAATGTACCTGGGATTTATTCTAATCAGGTATGGCAAGATGGCGGACACAGAGACAACCGAGTCTCATACAGGGCCACACCTGGAGGCACTAGGGCTGGTCTGAGGGTAGATGGAGTGAGGGAAAGCACCAACCAGCCTTCACTGTGGTTTCCACGGGCGAGGCAAGTCAGTGTCAGCAGACTGTAGATTGACTAGTCTGTATAATTACAGCAGGATCTGGGTGACCAGGTAGTCCCTGCTGCCCAGTACCTACCCCTGGAGTGATTCAAGTCTGGAAAAATATTAGCTTGGTATGAGAGAGTGAGATAAAAGAGGTGGTTGAGGATATGGGCTCTGTATTGCTTGGTTTGCATAGAAATTAGCTAGTCCTGAGAGGTGCAGTCTCCCAGGATCAGAAAGGTCCCAGGATAGCAAAGCATCTTAAACAACAACACTAATATATGATTAGTATAATGACACATATACACTTTTCCTTTCCAGCAGTTTGTAATAGCAAAGGTTGGAAATCAGTGGAATTTCTACCTTATAAGAAACTGGTTAACTAAATGATGGTACCTTGATACAATTTATCAAGTTATGCAGCCACGGAAAAGGATGAAGTCCAAGAGATGTTGTAAAAAGGGAAAAACATGAAGTCACATATCCTTCGCTATCTGCACTTCTGTGTGTGTGAATGCCATGACTACTTCTGTAAGGACAAACAAGAAACCCTAATAGGACACTTCCAGAGAAGAGAGCCCAGGTGAGGAGGGAGATAATTTCTGTATCTTTTCAAGTTCATCCATGTAAATGTATTGCCTATTTCCAAAAGAATTATATTAAGATTTTTTTTAAAGGAAAGGAAAAATAAAGAAGATCAGAAGCCCTGTTATGGGTTGAATTGTATCCCCCAAAGACACGTATTGAAGTTTTAACTTTCGGTATTTATGAATGTGATCTGATTTGGAAACAGGATCTTTGCAGGTGTAATCAAGTTAAGATGAGGTCATTAGGGTGGCCTTGGTGACCTTATTAAGAGAATAATTTGGAAATGAACAGGGAGAACACCATGTGAAACACGGACACGGAGAGAAGACAGTCATGTGTCAGATTAGGCAGAGACTGGACTGATGCAACCACAAGCCAAGCAATGCCAAGAACTTCTGGCAGAGGCTGGGAGTGGTGTCATGTTCCTGCAGTTCCATACTTGAGAGGCTGAGGCAGGAGGATCACCAGATCCTAGGACTTTGGGTCAACCTGGGCAACATAGCAAGACCCCGTCTCAAAAGGGGGGTGGGCTTCTGGAGGCAAGAGCATGTGCCTAGCATGTGTGAGGCCCTGGGTTTTATCCATAGCAACACACACACACACACACACACACACACACACACAAATTGCTTGCAAAACCCAGACATCAGAAAAGGCCAAGAACAGATTCTTCCTCATAGCACTAGGAAGGACCACTTTGTGACTGGGTGCAGTGACATATGCCTGTAATCCCATATGCTCAGGAGGCTGAGGCAGGAAGATTGAGTTCAAAGCCAGCCTCAGCAACTTAGTGAAACCCTAGGAAACTCAACAAGATCCTGTCTCTACACAACATATAAAAAAGAGGCTGAGGATATGGCTCAGTGGTTGAGCACCACTAGGTTCAATCCCTGGTACCAAAACAAACAAACAAAAACACAGAAGGACCTCATTGTTACCTATGTCATAGCAAAATAATATAGGTGCTTTCTCAGCTTTCCTTACAAGCCCTAGTTTTCTTGTTATAATCCTGGTAGAGGCTTCTGAAGTACATTTGATGTCTCCTCTCTTCTACGACTGGTTTTCATAATGAAGTTCAAGCTGGAGACAGTCTGTGCAGATGAACCCTAAGGACCACACAGCCCCTTCCAACTAGAAGCTCCAGTCTGTGGGTTCATCCCTACCTCTCCTCCAAGGGCTCTGGACAGGTCAGGGTTAGAACTAGGCATGAGCCAAATGTAGGGGTGAGTTGGCACTTCGTTGCTGGAATGTGAACTCCAAGACAGCAGGACAGATTCTGTTCTGTGCTCTGCAACTCCCAGAGGAGCACTGGCACGAGGAGGTGCTTAGTTCATACTGGCAAGTGAACAAAGGAATGGTCTGTCTTGAGTCTGACTTTTTTTCTTCTTCTTCTTCTTTTTTTTTTTTTTTTGTAATGCTAGGGAATGAATCCAGGGTTTTGCACATTTGCATGTGCTAGACAAGTGCTCCACCACTGAGCTACACTCCCAGTCTGAGCCCATATGGACAGCACCTACCTTCTGCCCTATAGTAAGGATTCAGAGTATTAACACCCCTGAGCCCTTCCATGATGCCTAGAACCCAGTGTGAATCCACCTAGTGGCAGTGGTTAATACTGTGTCCTGTTTTGGCAGAGAAGGCTGTTTCCTTATAGCAAAATTGGCAAGTGGGCTTCATTTCACATGCCAACTCTGGCTGTGCTGAAGGACTGCCAAGGTCCCGGCTGGGCTGGGTGGCAGAGAGTGTCATGATTAATTAGCAATGTTTGCCCTGGCAAAGGAGAAAAGAGGATGACTGGGGGGCCAGCACCTTATAACACCTCACCCCAAGGGCCTGCTTGCATGGCCCAGCTGTTCCTCATGGAAATAACAAACATGGAGAAATGACATGCTCTCCTCTCCCTGCAGTGGCCCTGGGAGCAGAGCCTCAAGCCATATGTTCCTGGTCTCCTGTGAAGGCTGGAGATAGGGCCACCCTTGTCTCTGGCTGTTTCTCCCCAAGGGTGGGCTTTCTCAGCATGGGCAGAAGAGGGTAGAAATCAGCCAATCATCCTGCAGTGGTCAGCCATTCTCTCTCGTCTTTCCTGTTAATTCTCTCAGGGCACTGGGAGCGAATGTCATCAGAGACCTTTCTTTCCATACTCCCCAGATACTCTGGTCCCCACAACCTGTTTTCCAGGCTCTTTTACAGTGGTTACTTCACTTGGTGCTTGCTAACAATTTTGTGATGTAGGCTTAATGGCCTCTATTTCACAGATGAATGAAGAAGACTGGCAGGGCCAAATGATTGGTCCAAGGTTACACCCTGACTCTTACACCCTGACTTTTACCTATGTCCCTGGAGATGTGAGCTGTGAAGATGCATAGAGGATGAATCTTAGCCCCCTCCCTGACTCTCCTACCAGCTTTAAACAACCTGACTGTCTTCTTCCCCAACAGAACTTGAGATCTCTTGGGGGAGCCTTGGCCTTTCTCTTATTTTCCTGCTTTTCTTGCTTATACTTCTGAAGCAGCTCAGATATACTTACTGTCCCCTAGGAAAGGATAGGGATCCCTGCCAAGAGCAGTGTCAGCTGGACGCAGTAGCACATGCCTGTAATCCTAGCTGCTCAGGAGGCTGAGGCAGTAGGATCCTGAGTTCAAAGCCAGCCTCAGCAACTTAATGAGGCCTAAGCAACTCAGAGAGACCCTGTCAGTGGTTAAGCACCCCTGGGTTCAATTCCTGGTACAAAAAATAATGAACTAAATAAAAGAGCCAGGGTCACCAAATGACTCAAAAAGCTAGAAACTCTAAGGCAGGTCCCTGGGAACCATAGGAGCCCTACCTTGGGTCTGGCCCAGTATGCAGCACCCAACCTGAACATTTAGGCAAAATGACTGGGTGCTCAGCCCCCTACTGGAGCTTCCCCTGGAGACCCTCACTGCATTAGTTTTAAGTGCCTGCTAGCTAACCAAGTATGATGGGGTGGGGGGTAAGTGAAGGGAAGACCTCCTACAGGAAAGACAGGCCCAGAAACAGAGACTTCAAATGGCTCTGCTAAAGGACCTTAGCCTATTATCATCCTTAGTCCCTGGACACGTCCATGTTCCAAAATGTGGGAAAATGTGTAATGTGCCAGGGCAAGACAGGCAGTGAGTTGCCTATCACTAAAGGTCTGCAAATAGAGGGAAAAAGACCTCTGGCATTTTCAGAGATTTCCTTCTGTGCTCTTCATCTGGCCTCTGGACATGGGATAGAGATAAGCATTTTATTTATTGAGATAATCTATAGCATATGCCTGACACACAGTAAGCAGAGTAATTAATTAGTTGATACTACTAAATATTTTTGAATTTATAACAACCATCTTCTTCAATGTGGAAAGAGAGCAGAGACAAGCAGTTCTTCCAAGAACCTGTCCCCTTCCTTGGGACTTACTCCAGTGACTGGTTGCCAGCAGCACCCACATGCAGCTGGGCCAGGCAGGAGGGCCAGGGTCCAACTGGTCAGTGCTGGCAGCTGTCCTGCAGACAGGATGAAGGGTATGTGATTCCCTGAGCAGCCACTTCAATCTTAATGTCCCTTTAATAGCCCTTGTCAAATTGCCATGGCTCTCCCTAGAGATTTTCCTGACTATGGAAAACAGCCATTATATGACCTCCAGGGGAATGGAGATGTCTGCAGATTCTGGATTCCGGGAAAGGCAGTTATAGAAGCAAGTGAGGCCAAGTCACCCCTGCCATGTCCTAGCAAGTCTGTCGCAAAGAAAATCACAAAATAAATGTATTCAGGGCTCAAATTCTCTTTTGACCTATATGTATGTATATGAGTGCATTTGGCTTTTGGTAGCACAGGAGAAAGAGAGAGGGAAAAAACTCTGAAAATGTGTGACTGGTTTCTTTTGCCCTGGGGGAGAGGGGAAAGGAGCTGGCCAAGCAAAATGTTTAATTTTAAGTTAATAATTTGTCATAAAAACCTTGCACTGTGGGGGCTGTAGCTCAGTGGCAGAATGCTTGCCTAGCACTGGGTTCGATCCTTAGCACCACATAAAATAAACAAATATAATAGAGACGTGCTGTCAAGAAAGAAAGAGCCAGGCATAGTGGCACACACCTATAATCCAGCAGCTCGGGAGGCTGAGGCGGGAGAATTGTTGAGTTCAAAGCCACCCTCAACAACTTAGCGAGGCCCTAAGGAACTCAGTGAGACCCTGACTCTAAATAAAATACGAAATATGGCTAGGGATGTGGCTCAGTGTTCCAGTGGCCCTGAGTTCAATCTCCGGTACCAAAAAAAAAAAAAAAAAGAAGGAAGAAAGGAAGGAAGGAAACACTTATAATCTTAAAAAACAAAACAAAAACTTTGCATTATTACATGAGGGAAATTATCAAAGATTTCACCATCCAAAGACTGTGAGAATGAAATGCTCTTTTTTTCCCTACCTAATTTGAAAAAGAGAAACCATTTCTTTACCCTAAAAACACTTGGGGTACCTAGCAAAAGTGTTTTCCAATACAAGCTATTCCTTAAATAACACCAGGGAACAGCACGCCAAGCCAGGCAGAAGCCCTGTTCTGGTCCTAACTCATGAGGCCAAGGGATTCTGGGAGAGATTCTAGACTTTCCTGCATCCTATTAAACTGGCTTTAACATGGATAGGTCGTGTTTGCCCCTCAATGACTTTTGCTAGGTTTGATGTAAAGCTCATTGAGATAAAAGATATTCAAAGGGCTTATTATTTATATTTCTTGTTTTTCAGTGCTTGGGATAGACCCCCAGGGCCTCACACATGCTAGGCAATGCTCTACCACTGAGCAACAGAACAATTTTGAAGGGACGGTAAGAAAGTCTGGAAGATCGAGTAGAACACTACTTGGGCGACTTAAAAAGAGAAATGGGAACAGCCCAAAGCAGTGAGCTGGCTATTCCCAGAATCAGTGTGAGCAGGAGAAAAAAAGGTTTTACAGCACTAGTGTGCTGACTGTTTAACAATGGGCTCTCTAGAATAAAATGTTTGCATGTCATTGATAAAAAGGATGTGTGAGGCTGAGGCAAGAGGATCAATCACAAGCTTGAGGCCTGCCTCAGCAACTTAGCAAGACCCTGTCTCAAAATAAGAAAGGAGTAGGGGTGTAGCTCAGTGGTAGAGTGCCCCTGGGTTCAATCCCCACTACCAAAAATAAATACATACATACATACATACTCAATAGAGAAAATTTTAAAATGCAGAAAAATTTTAAAAATTAAAAAACCAACCACTGCACAAAAAATTAAACACAGAAATACCATACGCAATGTTCTTTATTGTAATTATAGAATAATAATACACTCCAATGTTTGGAATTACTTTTGTTGATTATATATGTGCCAACTCTTGTATCCGTAGGGAACCTGTGGCTGCAATTCAACCATGACTTAACATAGACTACAGATACATTTTGTATTACTATTGGATTCTGCACCCACCCAAGTCTCATTAAATGAACATGAGTTGTTAAATCAGCTGTAGGACATGTGGAACGGTCTGAGTTAAATCGCCTTCTGACAGAAGCTTCCAACCCATCAATAGGCTCAGAACCAGGAGTACCATCCAGATGGACTCAGCTACTATCCTGAGAAATGTGAGCCTACAGGGTCCTTCCTAACACTGGGAGGTTTCTCCTCTCACTGATTTGGTGAGGAAGGCCACTTTGGGCCTTCAGAAGCATACTGCTAGGGCCAAAGCACTCTGCCTCACAGAGCTGTTCTTCACTTTATTTGTGTTGCCTACCTCTGAAGTAACACAAGCCTGCTCTGTTTCCCAGACCCCTGCTGCCAACACCCTGCTGTGGTGTCCTTGGGCTAGACCAGAGTGCCCTTAAAAGTATCTTATTAGAAAGGTGTATCTTGGCTGGGGTTATAGCTCAGTGGTAGAGTACTTGCCTTGTATGCATGGGGCACTGGGTTTGATCCTTAGCACCACATAAATAAATAAAATAAAGGTATTTAAAAAACAAATAAATATATTGTGTCCACCTAAAACTAAAAAATAAATATTAAAAAAAAAAAGAAAGGTACATCTTAATCCCATCCTCTTGTAAACAGCATAGGAAGATAGGGTCTTCCACACTAAGGACCAGAATATAAAGATAACATGTTTCCTGCAGGGGCATCTAAAGGGGAAGCTTTATCAAAAACATGACTTGTGAGTCTTTTCAACTATAAAGTACATGCAGACAATGGAGTGTAAGACCCAGGGGAGAGGAAAAAGAGAAGGAAGAGTTGGGAAGACAGGCTAAGAGAGGGACACTTGAGTCCGTTTCTTACCACTGTTTCCTGCATTCAGCCTCCACCATCCAGCCCTGTACATAAGGGCTGGGAGTCTCTTGGTGGCAAAGGGACAGGAAGGGGAGTTCTACCCACCAAGGCAGATTAAACAACATGTGAGGGAGTTGCTGGTGGATTAAGGCCCAGACAATAGTTCAGGAGAAAATGGTACAGGAGAGTGAGAGAACTGACATTTTTTATGTATCTAATATAAAATGAATGAGACTGAGCAAGAAAGAAAAGAGAAAGAGAAAATACATAAAATAAGGACAGGTTATCACTGCAACAGATGAGTGGGGACATCATTTACCTTTATTATCTTCAATAACCAATCACTAAGGACCATGTGCCAGGCCCTGGAGCTGAACTACAGGGAGAAAATTCTTACCATCAAGGGGTTCACAGTCTCCCTAGGAAGGCAAGACCTAGAGATATGACAAAATCATACCAAAGTTGAAGTATAGCCATATGCCACAGTAGCCTACACTGTCAAGCGAGAGGAAGCCAACCAGTAAGTATGCCAGCAACTTGGAGGGATCACAATGCCCTAGGATGCTTGAGGTCCCCAGGGAAGAGCTGGGCCTTAAGTCTGAACATGAATGATGGATGGCATCTGAGTAGAGAGTAGAGGCAAAGAAATTGTCAAGACTGGCATAGACGAGGAATAGCAGAAAGGATATAGATCTACATTCAAGGTACTGTGACCAGCAATTTGTTATTATTATTCACTTTTTATTGGCCTTCACTGTATCATCTCAGGAGATGACTCCATTGTCCTTCATAAGCCCAGCTAAGCCCTAGAACAGACAGTCTTTAGAGAGTTCAGCAGTATTACATGAACTACTACTATGGGTAAATCAATGTTGAGTGTTGCAGGGTATATAGCAAAGCATAAAATATAGATCCTGCCCTCAAACACAGAAAGGACTTTCCTTCTATCAATTGTTCAGTGAAAGAGACTCTGGGGCAGCTTTGCAGCAGTACAGGCTCATTTCTGATAAAAAGGCAGTGGACTCTGGGCACATCCTCTGTTTGGGGGTGGTCCAATAAGTCTTTTAGTAACTCAGCGGTTTTCTTCTCAGAATTGGTTCCAGGCTGTGTCCAACAATCTTCTCATTGAACTCCTTCATGAATAGAGAAGCTTGTCTGCAGCCAATTACAGTTCAGAATCAGAAGCCAATGTAACCACACACTACACCTATGTCACCCCATGTTTGGGCTGCTGAATAACACCCCATTTAACAAGGGATCTCAGACTTTTCAAACAATTCTGGAAAGAAAAGGTAGCAAGACAAGAAAAGAATCAAAACAAGGCAACACATGTAGACAGCTTCCAAATTGGTCAACTTTGGGCAAAGGGAAATTTGGAAATCTCTATTTGGCCTGAGAGAAATCTCATCCTGGCCCTTAAAGTACCAGTTAGAAGTGAGTTAAAAATCAGAGTTGAGCATCACTAGAGGCAAAATGAAATACAAACTTTGTCTCAGCACCCCAAAGTCCAATAATATGACCATCTCCATGAAGAAGCAGTTTTTGGAGAAGTTACAGGGACTTTCAAAGTTGTCTGGGAAGAGTTGCTCTTTAGATGACAGAACTGGCAGGTGATGTCAATCATTGTACAAACAGTGAGATATTAAGCAGAGAACTGGCTACTTAGGTTAGCTGGAGAGCTGAAACTGCAGATTCTGGAGAGTCAGTACTCGCTGTGGTGACTACCTGCCTCTTCAGGCAATGGAAGGCCAAATGTATAATAAAAAGAGGATCTCCGGAGCCTTCAAAGTTTTTGACTCTGAATTACTTCTCTCTTCTTCCCTTCATCCTGCCCTCCATCCTTTCTTTTCTTTTTTATGCAGTACTACAGGGGACTGGGGGATTGAACTCAAGGGTACTCTACCACTGAGAGAGATCCCCAGCCTTTTTTATTTTGTGACAGGGTCTAAGTTGCCAGGTTGGCCTTGAACTAATTACAATCCTCCTGCCTCAGTCTCCCAATATCTGGGATTACACTTCTTTTCAAGACAAAATAATACCAAAGTTGAAGTATAGCCATATGCCACATAATGATGGACTGCACATACAATAGTAGTACCATAAGACCATATCATTGAGGGCTGGGGTTGTGGCTCAGTGGTAGAGTGTTCACCTAGAATGTGTGAGGTACTGGGTTCACTCCTTAGTACCACATAAAAATAAATAAATAAAACAAAGGCATTATGTCTACAACTAAAAAAAAAAAAAAAAAAAAGACTACATCATCTAGTAACATTATGGCCATCTTAGTCTGTTGAGTACACTCTGTGATGTTTGCATAATGATAAAATTGACTAACTACGCAGGTCTTGGAATGTGCCCCAGTTTTTCAGTGATACCTGACTGTATTTCAAAGAAACAAACACATGCTCTAACTTTGTAACAGAGGACACCACAATTCTCATTCTACAACAGTTGAAGCACATTCCTTACCCCAGGCCCAACTCCAAAAGAAGAAACTGTATAATCCGGAATAAAGCAGATTCCTCAAAAATTACCAACTAATCAAGGTTGGGGAAGGAGGACAAGGCAAAGAAATAGCTGCACACTATCTTAAGATTCTTTATTTGGAAGTCTTACCTCTGAGCCAAGCTACTGTGTAATTAAGCAGGGAAATACCACCAAAACTTGATCATTTTGACTGATGGCCTTAATCTTCAAAATGAACAAAAATGTTTACTGTTATTAGTAACCAAGTAGTCTATAACTCAACCTACACGTTAATTCAGAAAACCCCATTCCTAGGCTGGGGCCATAGCTCAGTGGCAGAGCACTTGCCTATAGCATGTGTGAGGCACTGGGTTTGATCCTCAGCACCATATAAAAATAAATAAATAAAATAAAGGCATTGTGTCCATCTACAATTAAAAAAAAAAAAAAAAGAAAACCCCATTTCCTGAAACATCAGGCTCCGAAGTGAAGTAGAAGTGAATTCAAATCTCAAGGGGTCAATGGCTAACCAAAGAATCCATGGGAACGTGTCTCAAAGGAGGACACCATATATGAAACCCAGTTGTTGAGAAACCAGACGATTTATCCTCATCTCTCTCTTGAAAGAATTGTGCAATAATAACTTTCCAAGCAACTGACTGATGCTCTAACACACTGAATTGCTAAAGCTGTTAGAAGAAATATCTGGATCTAACAAAATCTAGCAATGTTACCTGAAAGAACGCCATTTTTTATCTATTCTAAATGTTAAGATATATTATATTTAAATGTTAGGGATATTTGTACAGTAGGGAGAAAGTATCTATCAAATGATAGGCAGGTTGTGGCTACTTTCATAGCCTTAAGAAAAAGTACCTTACTTCTTCCCACATCTAGGACAGGTATGTTTACAGGCTACTGCAAGAATGTTCAAATCTCCCTCAGTCACAATGTCTAAAGGTAACCCTGGAGATAGCACCTGTCCTTCTAATTTCTCCAAAAGGGTCTAAATATTTTTCAAGGCCTTTTTCATCTATCTCTAAATGAACCAAATGAATTTAGAGTATTCATTATTTTCCCAAGATACTGCCTTGAAACAGCCCTATCCCTAGCTCAGCAATGGTTCTGTGAAAGCATCATTTATGGCACTGGATTGGACTAGGGAATCAAAAACTCTGGCCTATGTTCCCAACTTTTTCTCTTCTCTTGTGAGTACCATTTCTTTCTTTCAATTTTTTTTTTCAATTAATAAACACTTCTTATACCTAATAAATGCCAGGGTCAGGACTAGGTGCTGTTTCTGTAGGTGCTGTCTCTCTAGAAGCAAATAAGATAAACTCCCTCTCACAAAGTTAATATTCTAATTGGGGAGAAAAGTTTTCCAGTTAGAGGGAACACAGACACAAAGGCTCTGAGGTGTCTGAGTCAAGAGAACTGAAGGCAGGCCTGTGTGGCCAAAAATAAACAGAAAGGAGAATAAACAAAGATAAGGTAGGAGAGGGGATAGAGCTGTATTGCCTGTTATCACTCTAATCAAAGTAAGATGAGAAACTACAGCAGAGTTTTAAACATGGGCTAAGCCACTTCAAGGACCAGAGTTAATGAGGACTGAGTATATGCAAAACACTGGGCAGAGAAGAATGTCAGATAGTCTCTAGAAAAAAGGCCTCAGGCACCAGGGCAAGAAAAAAGACATATCTTCAGGTCATCAAGGGGCCAAATATCAATGATCTGACCAGTCCTTACCATCTCCTTTAGCATAACTCTGGCAATGCAGTCCCCAGACAGTATCCTAGACATACCACATCTATATCTGGACTAGATGGACTCACACACCTGACAGCTATGTTAAAAAAATTCTTCCTTATGCTGAGCCAAAATCTGATTTCTTGTGGCTTTCACTCATCTGCTTCTATATACCCTTCTTGGTTTCCTCATTCTATCATCCCCCAAGAATTTTCTTCTCAGGCAGGCCAATATACTTTCCTTTATCAACTCATCCATTGTCTTTTTTGACTTTTTACTATGAAAATTTCAAAATGTTCATACAAGCAGAAAGAATAGTGTAACAAATCTCCATTTACCCATGACCAGCTTCAACAACAATTAACTCATGACCATTTCTGCTTCCATGTGGCATTCTGGTTTCTTTCACCTACTTGGTCATTACATTTGTCCTGCATGTGTGAACTGGCCAGCTCAGAGTACTAGCAGCTCCTTCACCTGAGACCTTACATGTTTACTATTAAGACAGCCCAATGGTCCCTTTGCACATGTCAGGGCCAGACTGCTGCTTTCTAACATGAATTCAATTGACTCCCACCCTCTCACCAGAAGTTATGCAATGGGATTTTAGACCCCAGCTCAGTTTGTCTCCAGTGATTTTCATCTTTCAGACTCAGCCCACTACTCATGCCATCAGGATCCTTGTGGACCTTGACTCTAATATTTCAGCCCCTAGCCCCTACCCTTTCTTTAGAAAAGAGAGAGAAGGAATATGAATATTATAAGAATGAAATAGAGGGCTGGGGATGTGGCTCAAGCAGTAGCACACTCGCCTGGCATGCGCGGGGCGCTGTGTTTGATCCTCAGCACCACATAAAATAAAATAAAGATGTTGTGTCCACCGAAAACTGAAAAATAAATACTAAAAAATTCTCTCTCTCTCTTCTCTCTCTCTCTCTTAAAAAAAAATGAAATAGAGGGGCCGGAGTTGTAGCTCAGTGGTAGAGCACTTACCTCACACGTGTGAGGCACTGGGTTCAATTCTCAGCACCATATAAAAATAAGTAAATAAAATAAAGGTCCATCAACAACTAAAAATTTAAAAAAAAAATTAAGAATGAAGGAAGAATTTAGAGCAGCAAAGGATCAGAGAGAATAGTTAGTTAAACCCTTATTCTACAGGTGAAGAAACTAAGACCCCCAAAGAATCCACAGGGTGATGGTACTTAGCCTTAGAGGGACCTGGGCTTCATGTTCACTGTTTTTTCTACCACAGCTACTAGCTCTGAGTCCCCAGCAAGAGCTTCATGACAGAAATGCAGGTCATCACTGGCCAGGCGAGTGTCTCTAGCCACAGCAAACTGATCTCTAATCAGCTATCAGCCATTACCCTTTCATAATAGTAGACACTTAGCAGGTGCTGCTCTGTGCCTGGCCCATTGCCCTCAACTGCTTTCCAATTCAAGTGTCTCCACCTTGCATTGATTATATCAACAATTTTATTTTTTTCTGCTTTTACTTAGTCAACTCCTACAGCATACAGTTCTATAGAGCTGAACTAGTTAGGAATGTCAAAATGTTAATAAATAATAAAGGATTTAATATTAGAAATGAGACATAGTCTGTTTTTGAAAGAATCACAATATTTCATTTAGAGGATGTTAACAAATTATACATTTTAAAAACTCAGTGCTCCAGAATGCTTTTTTACAATTAATTCCATTTGAGAAACAGAATAAAAATGGACAATAATAGACACAACTTCACACAATAATCTGGCTAATATTGCAAGAACCATCATGATGTTTTTCAGATATTTCTTTGTGGCTAACTAGCCACATACTGGAGGATGAACCAAAGTTCAGATGTGCACAGTCCAGGGAGCCTCCTAACAGAGTGGGTGCTCTCAGGGATCTTCTTTCCCTCAGTGAAAGACATGGGTTAAGAGCTTTACCAGAAAGTACATGCCTGACTTCTTACCCAGTCTGCTAGCAGCATCAACTGTCAAACCATTTGCTCCTCTTTGCAAGAGGTGCTCCTGTAGAAGGTCCCAATAATTTCCGCTTATACTGTTCGACCAACTGGTTGAAGTGGACTTCTGTCTTATTTTCCTTAGCTTTTTTCCTAGGTACCTACAAAGTAAAGGAAAGAAGACATAAGATAATCAGTTTCAAACACTAAATATCACCTTACCTTTAAGTCAACGAAGAGAGAAAATAAGGAGCTATAGAGATCACACCCCTCCAAGAAGAGATAGACCTTCAGAGAGAGACCCTTAAAGAGAAAAGCTCAAAAGGAATCATCCATTGGTCCATCCATCAGAGCAACAGCACATGGGAGCAGAGCTTGCTGAAAGTCTTGGAGCCTCTCCCATTCTAGCTCCCATTCACTCACTTTAACCTCAACACAGTCCAGAGTATGGACATTCTTGCTTGCTCCAGTCCTCACCAAGAATACCACTTGGGCTGGAGTTGTGGCTCAGTGGTAAAGTGCCTGCCTCGTATGTGTGGGGCACTGGGTTTGATTCTCAACACCACATATAAATAAATAAGTAAAATAAAGATCCATCAACAACTAAAAAAAAATATATTAAAAAAATAAAGAATATACCACTTAAGGGATTTCAGAAATGGATCTCTAATATCATGTGATATAGCCAGAAATTTCCCAGAAACAGATTTCTTAGGTAGGATGAGAAATTAATGCTTCCTTTAACCTTAAAAGAAATGGAATAGGGAAGGTAGAAAAAAATTTGACCTCAAATGTTCAAGAACACAGGATAAGTATTTTCTACTAAAAGGAACTAGGGCTCCTTAGAAAAATGGCTAATGCCAGGACTAGGAAAAAGCATATAAGACAGATAAGGTCATGTCAGATGGACTCAGAAGCCAATCTGAAGGGGCTTCTTTTGGCCTATGATAGGACAAGCATGATAATAGCACTGGACTGAAACACATCAAATATATGGAAACCAAGAATTCCAAAATACTAAAAAATTCTTATTGGTTGCCATAGGAAGTTGGTAGGGCAACAGCTTATTACTCTGCAAACCAATACACAGAGAAAATTAAAAAGTGAACAGTTACCCTGCCTTTCTCATACAAACGGTATTTGGTGGTAACCCCCCAATTTTTTTGCCTACAATTTGCAATGCAAAAAGGTTGAATGAACAATAAAATCACTTTTCTGCAACCCATAATGAAATAATGGGTCTAAATAGCACTCAGCAATGATTGCTAAAACCATAGATAAAAGGTTGGTGGGAGGGCTGGGAATGTGGCTCAAGTGGTAGTGCACTCGCCTAGCATGCGTGAGGCACTGGGTTCGATTCTCAGCACCACATAATGTAAAATAAAGATACTGTGTCGACCTAAAAAAACTAAAAAAATATATATATTTTTTTAAAAAAAGGTTGGTGGGAAACTTTCTAAATCGAGGTAGATAATTTTTACATTACTGACCAATATCCACATCACTAAAAAGGGGCAACCAAGTATGATGTCTGTGATGCAAGGAAGCATACAGCACCATCCATGAAATACACTTGTCAAGAAAACTGAACTTGAGCTCTTTGGTTTCCACAGCAGAAGGGAGATGACAAAGGGAATGTCATCATTTGGCAAGGGCAATAATACACACATTGTGCCACCACTGGAGCTCTAAGGCCTACCACCTTTAGAAGTCAACCTGTTGCAAATGTGGCTACCCTGCCAAGAGCTAGAGAAAGTATAACTGGCGTGCCAAGACCAAAAGATAAAACAGCACCAGGACTGGTCTAATGAGGCACCTAAGAATTTTATACCACAGATTCAGGCATGGATTCTGTGAAGGAACAACTCCTAAACCCAAGAGGTCAACTGTTGTAGCATCCAGTTCATTTTGAGAATTTCAACAATTAACCATCCAATAAATGTTCTGGTTTTTAAAAGAGAAAAAAAAAAACTGAATTTGAGCTGCTATTCCTATCAATTGAAAGGCAATATGTGGTGTCATAGGGACAAGTTCAGTGATATCACAAAGTGGCTAAACTCAAAATCAATTATATTTTAGGGCAAATGACCTAAAAAAATTAACAACATGGAAAAAAAGGGGCATGGAAAGAAAGAGGGCTACTATAGAATAAAAGAAGACTGAAGAAATACAAAACCCAAAGGTAATATATGAACTTTGATGGATCCTGACCAAGGCTATCCAAGCATTAAAAAATATTTTTGAGACAATTAGGGAAATTTTGATATGGGCTATGCATTAAATGATATTAAGAAGTTTTTATTAATTTCAGTAGATGTGACAGTGCTGTAGTCCTATGCAATTGCAATCCAGAATACATTTGCTCAACTAACCCAGGTATGAGAGTGCTGCCAGCCTGGGAGACTCACCATAAAGTATGTACCCTGAAGAACTCACCTGCTTGGAAGATAACTGCTTTTTCTCTTGCTTCCACTGGTTTTTCTGAGTCTTTGGCTTCTTGGGACGGAGGGACTTCACTTTACCTTTGTCCCGCAACCTGAAATAAGACATCCAATTAAATATCACCCTGAGTCTTTCCTCTAATTGGTATTCCTGGGCTCTCTTGAGTCCCAGAGATAAATTCCTTTTTTATTCAAACTCTTTCTAGGCCCAGGATAAGTTGAGTCACTCTAAAATGGGATTCTGGAACAGATGATCCTAAGGATCAACATTTGTGTACTTATCAGGTTTTGTTGTTGTTTAAATCATGGGAATGACAAAGACCTTCATTACTTACTAAATATTTTATAAAAATCTACATTTACACATAGCACTAATCTGGCACCCCAAACAGAAGTTACAGGTGAGCTTCAAGTATATGGCGTCAGCTGACAGAACTAGCCATCTGGACAGGAGGAAGCTCTTCAAAAGAGAAAAATGGCATAAAAGCCTGCCCTGGAAGGCTCCTCTGAGGCTCCCTCTGCCATTTGATCCAAGAGTAACTTCTCTGCTGGTGTAGAAAAACTTGTGTGTTAATCCCATGTGGAACCAGCATAGCACTAAAAATCCCTTTCATCCAATCCAAATAAATGCCACAGAAGGGAAAAGAGCTGCACAAAAACAAATGTGCCCAGAGTTGCCCTGTTCCATGCCACCCTCCTGCATCTCACCTAATTTTGGGGCCTCGGTGTGAGGGAAGCACCAGGACCTTTCTTCTCTTCTTTCCATCAGGCAGCTCCACCTGCTCCACTTCAGCCTTGGTCTGGAACCCTGTCCATGAGGTAGAGCCTGACTTTCCCTTCTGGGCTGGGGGTTTCTTGCTTTGTTCCTGTGTGTGAGTCTGGGCTGCCTTCTGTTGCTTGTCTTTTCCAGGCTCTTTTGGCTCCTTTTGGGGCTTATTGGTTGCAGGCTTCAAACTCATTTTTTGCTGCATAAAACAAGAAACTGCCGTCTGGTTTCTGGATAAGGTTTGTTTGCTGGAAATACTCAGCAGAAGTGGAGCTTTATGTGAGTTTGGTGAAAGAAGGGGAATTCTTTCCCCACACGGTTGGAGACTATAGAAAAATAAATACAAGCAGTTCACAAGCCCTACTATAGTAACAGATAGTTACTGGGTGGGGGACACAAAACAACCATTACCCTTCCCATAACACAGAAACAGGCATAGAGTAACTTGCCCAAGACTCAAAAGCCAGTAATGAGGGAAAAGTACAAAATGGGTAACACACATGAAAGAGGAATACCAAGAGAAGAAAGCAAGCAACAAAAGAAATATTTAAAGTAGTAAAGGCTAAGGATTTTTAAAAAGTAATAACAGACATAAAACCACATATAGGAGCTAAGAAAAAAAACAAATACCCCAAAACCCATATCTAGGCATATCATAGTCAAATTGTAAAAAACTGAAGACAAGACCTTGAAAGAAACAAAAAGAAAAAATCTTATCTCTAGAGGAATAAGGGTAGATTACACTAAACACTGAATTTCTCTCCAGAAATCATGTAAATAAGAAAAGAGTAAAGTGGGGTATTCAAAATTCTGAGGGAAAATAATCACCAACCTAGAATTATGTATCCAACAAAATAATCTTTAGAAATGAAGGAGAAATAAAGACTTTCTGAGGAAATTTGTTACCGGGAGATCTACCTTGTAAGAAACGCTAAACAAATTTCTTCAGAGAGAAGGAAAATGACACAAGTCAGAAATTCAGATCTAGATAAAGGAAGAGCATTAGAGAAGACATAAAGGAAGTGAAGAAAAAAAAAAGATGCTATGGCTTCAAAGGAAGACATAAGTAATGTTACAGATTTATTTGTAATTAAGTCAAAGAAAAAGAAGATTCAAGAAAAATAATGTAACAATAGGAGTTTGCTATTATGCCCTTTCACCTTAAAATGTCCAGATAGGTACAGTTACAACCAACACTGATTATATGCCAGTCTATTTCTAAATAGTGAAGCTATAGATATAACAAAACAAATGGAGATTAGAGACGCATACACAAATAAAGCAAAGTAAAAAACAAAGTCATTTAAGAAAGTTAAAGTAATGAGGACTTATCTGAGAGGTAGAAAAACATAACTCATTTGATCTGAATATGGAAATAAAAAGTATCTGTTTTGAGTTAAGGTTGAAAGGGGCATTTTTACACAGAAGGAGTAGTATGTACATAAGGGCAAAGAACAATGTGAAAAAACAAAGCCAGCAGCTTAAGAGTCACTAATCAAGCAATGGCTAAAGGCATTAAATAATTCTATCATGTGTAATAACAAAATTAACCTGAACAATAGCCAGATCCCAAGTTCTCCAACCCACAGTCACTGTCTTAACCACTAAAATTGCTCATCTCTTAGTCATGCTCTTGGTAGAACCATAAAGACTATGAATATTCACTATATATACAAGTTAAGGTATGATACTGATAAGAGCTATAAGAGGAAGATGGGCAGGAAAATGACAATGCAGTAAGGTAGGCAATGACAAGTGTCATCTCATTTAATCCTCACAGCCAAGTGAGGCAGATATTGTCAACCCATTTTACAAAATGAGATTCTGAGTGATAATAACTTACCAAGGAATATATAGCAAGAAAGAAGCAAAACTAGAGTTTGAACACAAGTTCAAACTTCCCAAAATCTCTATTTTCCATTTACCATGCTAGATTAAAAACAGTTCTAAAGAGACTGGGGTATAGCTCAGTTAGTAGAGTACTTGCCTCACATGCACAAGGCCCTGGGTTCAATCCCTAGCACCACAAAAAAAAAAAAAAAAAGTTCTAAAACTAGCAGGCATCATGTTTCTGGAGCTATCTAAGAAAAAAGAATTCTAGAAGGGACACTGAAACCTACATTAATGTAAAACCATAACAACATCCATTACGTTTGACATGTCCCACACAAACCTATACACAAACTATTGACTGCTTCCTCCATCCTCCCTTTATCTATGGAGCTATCACAAGACAGCCAGCAGAGGAGAAAATGGCCTAAAGAGCCTTAGGGAATTGAAAGTAAAGGGTGAATAACCTTAATTGGGCTGAGAATTGCTCTAAGGGAGCAGAAGCACAAACTGAAGAAATTTTAAGTTTAAATAACTATGTCCTTATAAAAAATATTAAGTTTTTTTTTTACCAGACTGCGCTGGATCCTTAGTTCCTTTATTTTAAGTTTCCTTCGATCTTCCAAAGAGAACTCCACTATTGGTCTCTGTGACAGAAAGAGACAAGAACAACATTCATTAAACTTTTTTGGGGGGTGGGGTGGGTAGAGTGGGGTGCTGGGGATTGAACCCAGTGCAAATTTAGACTTTGATCTGTGAGTAAGTACCTACCCCCACAAACCAGAGATTACTACTCACTAGCTCTACTTAAAGGTAAGGAGCCAGTCTGCAAGCAGTCTATCCATTTTAGAGCTCCTTATAATCATTTTACCACCTGGAATAACCACTCATATCTCCTCCTCCACCCCATCCACTAGCTATTCTTTTCCACAGGTGGCTCCAAGGAAACAAGTCTCTCTGAAGGATGAGGCTTACCTTTTGAGTCCCAAAGATTTCTGGATTGTTGTTGATGTGGCGGAGGGCTCTCAGAGCATGCTCGTGCTCCTGGAACTCTGCAAAGGCATAGCCCAGGGACTGGACCTTTGTTTTTCCATGAACTCCTTTAAGGTCTCGCATCACTCTACACTATGAGTAGAATGAGAAAAAGAAACAGCAATTACTTAATGATAAGCCTTGCCTGACATAAACTGCTTTAACAAAATCAATAAGAAATGAGCTTATGGCCTGGGAATATGGATCAGTACAGTGCTTGTTTAGCATGAAGGCAGAGTTCAATCCCCAGCAAAACACACAAAAAAGAAGAAAATCAGTTTATAAAAAGAGAATCTTCATTTATGCTACCATCATAAAAAACATACTAAAATAATATTTCTAAGTGTCCATCTAATTAGAATACACCCACTGAGAGCAGATTATTTTCCTGTTTACTAAGAATTTATAGACATCAACACAGACCCATAAATAAGCACATAAATACAATAAAACTTGCCAAGGCAAGTTTATAGCAGTTAACTATTCACAATATATACAAGCTGAGAGGCATATGGCACTCCACACTGTATAACAATTTATCACTGTGGATGGAAAACTGTCCATAGATCTCATCACTAAAGCAAGGCCCAGGAAGGGACTTATTGAAAGAAGGAGGGAAGGCCAGTGGCTTTGGGTGAGAAAGACATTTCTGGTATGAGAGCGAGCCTTCCAACTTCTAGACTCAGAAATACAGAAAGAAGTTTCAGCTCTCTGCTCAAAATCAGATCCTCTTTTTTCCCCAAATTCTTAAGCAAGATGTGGTAAGTACTGGACCACTGAGGTATGGTAGGATATAATGAGAAAACTGACCATTTATATTCAATTACTCCTGAAAGCTGTCATTCCCTTAAAACGGAGAAGTCTAAGTATTGGGAACACATGGAGTCTATATTTGATTTTTGTTCAGTATCCACTGTGTGTCTAGATACTATTGTGTGCACCAGTGGGGAATCAAGAGAAGTATACAATGAGTTCCTGTCCTCAAGATGCTTAATGTCTTACTGAATCACTATACTTATATAAACCAAAAAATAAAGAGAAAAATCCAATATAATGCACACATTATAGAATACAGAGATTTTGCTACATTCTCACAGGTTTTAAATAGACACTAAGTATTGTGGAAGTTGATGAGAGGTTACTGGCATGGACCCTAAGCCAGTAACACTTCTAGCAGTTTTACTAGGAATGTTGGTGAGATATATGCTGATATATTCACACTTTCTCACATCATTTCCTAATATCAACATATACATTTTAAAGAGGATTTCAGTGCTTAAAACAGTTTATGGTGATAAAACAGAGCAAAGCAGACCCCAAATATTGGCCGTGGTACTTTTAAAATAAATACTAATGAAAAATTATTATGTGCTATACCAAGGATTGGGGATAATAACAGTAGCTCTCGAAGAGTTCAGTCTGGTTTTTCAGGCCAGTGTTAACAGTAAGTCCTATGAAAGAGACACAGAGGAGAGGATTCAGCACTCATGTGGAGTTGAACCAAGACCTAGTATGAACTATTGAAGACATGCATGGCCCCTCTGCTCAACATGGGGTACTAGGGGCTCTTTCCATTGAGTAAGACCCTAATTAGAAATAAAATGCTCTTCTAAAGAGCAAAGCACAAAAATTATTTTCTCTGCAAGAAAATTCACAATACAGCACCCAGTATGATGCTGAATACATAGCAGGCATTTAATAAATGCTTGCTAAATTAATTCACGAGGATAGAGACTTCCTCACATTCTGCTGTAATTTGGTCAGATGGAAGACAGTTCTCATAAGACAGACAAAACAAAAATGACTGCTGAATCCAGTGTTACATGCTGACACTGTGTTAAAAAGAAAATCTGTTAATATGTCAGAATCCTAGCCAGAAATACACAGTTAATAAACCCAGGATGAGAATGGAAGTTCTGAATGCATGGGGCAACTCTCACCTCCTTGATGCGCACCCCCTTCTCTCCTCTAGTGGCATTCAGCAGCAGTTTCCTGAGCCATTTGTCATCCACAGCCTTTGGGAGATTGTGCAGGCAAAGCCTGGTCCGGGAAACAAAGATATTCTGGTCCTTGAGTTTCTGATGTTTCAGTAGTTCAAACTAAAAAAATTACAAATTGTTAATAGTAGAACCCATCCTTTAAAAAGGCAGACATAAATTCTATAGATGGAAAGAACCATGATCCTCATCCCAAAATCACATATAGAAAAAGAAAGAAAACTAACAACCTTAAAGCCTTTTAATAACCAGCACAAGAAAAGAAAGGTTTAAGGAGGTTAGACAGTGGGTAGGTAGTGGAAAGATCATGGGCTCTGGAATCAGATCTGAACTAGAAAGCTGTCCAACTGCAGAAAAAACATGAAATTTTCAAGACTCAATTTTTCATTCACAAAATGGAACTGCAGATAAAATATAGTCTGTCTCTCAGTACTAACATGAGACCAAAATTAGATTACTTACACACACACATACAAATCCCTGTTTCAAAATATTGCCCAGAGCAAAAAGAATGAATATTGTGGCTAATGTTTATGCCCAGTGCTCATCTACCCACTAACTCAAACTAATTATCTGGAGCTTCCTTCCAAAAAGAAATAGGACTTATTTAAAGCATAGAACAGTGTCTTGACTCAACTCTGCCACCCTGAGGCAAAGACACATCCATGACCACAAAATCAAATTCCGCTCTAGAGGCAATTCCCTCAACTACACTGCCAGAAACAGCGGTTCCCTGGGTGACCTGCCTAAGAAACAAAATGAAGGATGACATTCTTCTGCTAGTTTGTTTTTTTTTAAACTAGGTTAATAGGATAAAAAGCTCTCGGTTAATTTTTTTCTCTTTTATCAAGTCTTCTCAGTCCTGCTGCTCCTTGTTTGGTAAAGGTATATACAAGTTGCAAAATAAACAAATACTTTGAAAATGAATACTAAAGGGACATCTGAAGAGGCTATCATGTCTAAGTTCAACAGACTATTTTTCTCCCAGGAAAAGCTGTGCCTGCTGTGAATTTATAATTACTACACATAATCCAGTGAACTTTTCACTGGATTTAGAGCTAATTTTCAAAATTAGCTCTAAAATTCAATATGTCATCATTGCATTTTAGTCAGAAAAGGGCACACCATGTTCCCTCAAATACCAAGATTTCTTGATGTTCACTACAAAAGAAACTGAACACTAGTATAAAACCTGTGCACACTGAAAAAAAGAAACAATGTTCCTGGTTGTCATTATATCCTTACCTCTGTTCATTATTTCCCAAACTTTAAGGTCTCACAGTTAATGCTGTTAACAGTTATGGTTTTTCTTGGGGGGGAGGCAGTTTATAGGAGATTGAACCTAGAGGCTCTGAACCACATCCCCAGCCCTTTTTTGAGATGGGATATTGCTAAATTGCTAGGGCTGGCCTTGAACTTGTGATCCTCCTGCCTTAGCCTCAGGAGCTGCTGGAATGACAGGCATGTGCCATAACATCAGCTATCAGTTAACAGTGGAAACTCCTATAATATAGAATTTTACTACAACAATTTTATAAACTGGAGTTATCACCCCTTCCCCAATGACATCTTAGCTGCTCCTTTCAAACCCACATCTCCCCCATCCTAATACTCTAACCTATATAGCTCTTCCTTTCTGATGCTACTCTACATTTACAATTATACATAGTCCTAGCCTTTACATGTCTACTGCATGATCCAGCAGTGAACTTCTTAGCAGATGCTTACTGATGAAAAACTAGGAAAACAAAAATAAGATTCAGTTATTATAATGGCATATAATACTGCATCTAATAATTGTTTTTGACCGACTTTAAACCATGGAGCCTTAAAAGTAGGCTGGTGCCTAATTTGCTTACCCGTTCTCGTTTGGCCATATCAGCAGCACTCACACCCTCGGCTGCCTTCGTCCCAGCACGGATCACTGCAGAAAGAGGAAAAAAGGCCAAGATATCACCAAGGGAATTTTCACTGAGCAACAGGAGGAATGTGATTTGAATGATGCAAACTCTGTACAGGGCCCAGAGGACTGTGCTGGCCAGAACATGTTATCATTTGGTCAGGTCCAAAAATAGGCTACAGGGCTAAGTTCTGGACTTAGAGCTACTCTTAAGGACTAAAACTCTCAATATTTTGTGACTTTGTTCTCTTCCTTTTCTCCCTTCAAAGAAGTTTCATATATAGGCACAATACTAACCGAAAAACCTGGAGAAAGTTCTGAAAATAAGTACAATGTAAGGATTATGAATGTACCACCTATAACCAGCCCCTTAAACTTAGCTGCCTCTCATGTACCAGGGGCCATCACTCAGCACTGAGATAAGTCAGACTAGAGAACACATCCGTTGTTATAGAGGTCTAGGATCAAAGGCTACTAGTTGAGACTATGCAGGAAGCAAGCTGATAAATACCATGTGACCTAGAAAAAAGGATTTTTTTTAACTTATGCTAATTTCTGGTTACCTTCCTGATATTAAGGAAAGGTACTAGATGCCCACTTTAAATCCATGAATAATCCAAAAGAGCAATTAGTCATAATTTTCAACGCCTTCAGAACACCTCTTGTTAAAAATGATGATAAGGGGGGCTGGGGATGTGGCTCAAGCGGTAGCGCACTAGCCTGGCATGTGCGGGGCGCTGGGTTCGATCCTCAGCACCACATAAAAAAATAAAAAGATGTTGTGTCCAACGAAAACTAAAAAATAAATATTAAAAAAAATTTGTCTCTCTCAAAAAAAAAAAAAAATGATGGCAAGGGGTTAGGGATATAGCTCACTGGCACAGTGCTTGCCTAGCATGTGTAAGACTCAATTCCTAGCATCTAAAAAAATAAAAGAAATGATGTCAAGAATCAAAGATAGTTTTAAGTTTTTCCTCCCTCTTTGACTTGCCAATCTTCCATCAAGAAAGTCTAAAGGCCAGGCGCAGTGGTGCACATGTATAATCCCAGGCTGAGGCAGGAGGATCGTGAGTTCAAAGCCTGCCTCAGCAAATGCAAGACACCAAGAAATTCAGTGAGACCCTGTCTCTAAATAAAATACAAAATAGGAGTGGGGATGTGGCTCAATGTTTGAGTATCCCTGAGTTCAATCCCCAGTACAAAAAAAAAAAAAAAACCAACCGTCTAAAGGCAATCAGGCAGAAAAAAGAATGGGATCAGTTAATTTAAAAATTGGGTGAAGTTTTTCTAACAGAAAGCCACAACTAGTAAGGTGGAATGACAATACAATTAAGAAGAAATTTTTTTTTTAATATGCACCAAAATACAATTGTTGGATTATGTCATGGCATGGAGCCAGCTACTCAGAAGCCTAGTTCACATCTCCTTTCCACTACTCACAGCCTTCTCGGGCCAAGTAGAGGTTCCGGGTTCCAGTTGGCTTCTTCACCTTCTTTGTCTGAAGCTTTGCAGCCTCATCACGGGTCACAGCCAAGTCAACCTTGAGCTGCCGGCCACCCAGCTTAAGGCCACCACCCTGTAACAGATTGTAACCCTCTCTTCAAATACACAACAAGCAGAAACTGAGCACCTGACAAGGAACACCAAGGAAAGGGAATCAGAAAACCCCAATTATATTGTGGAAGTCAAGTCCCAGGATGTTTCATCCCAGCTGTCCACAAGTGGATCCCTGACCCTCATAATATTTAGTATAGCTAAGCAAAAGGTCATGTGTGTACTGAGGGCAGTCACCAGTAAAGGATTTACTTTAGGGGAGATGATTAATTCCAAAGTAGGCCAAAATAGAGTAAAATGATCTGCAATCAGGTTTATTTTTAGTATTCTAAAGAAAGTTAGTAAAATGGTAGTAACTAGAAAATATAAGGGATAATGGCAATACAGGATAACTTTATCTCAAAACAATATATACTTGGTTACATAACAGAGAAAAATTCTCAATCATCCACACACTTTCTCAAATATGTATTCCACTTCACAGATTGTCTTAATACCTTCATGTCACATCATGTTATCAGCCTAGGATAGAGGCCACATAGACAGCAATTGATAAACATTAGAGAAATTATTATACCTGTTTCCTTGCCCAAGAAATACGGATAATATTCCTATTTACCTAATGGGGCTGACACAATGATTAAATAAGGTAATGCATGTAAAGTTCAGTGCCTAACACGCACCAAGTGCTAGTTTATCAGCAGCAGCATCATTAACAAAAATAATGAAACTTTGTGTAAACACCAGATCTTGCCCCTAGGAATCACTCTCTCCTACATTATGGGGTAAAAGAAAAGCTTTCCTTACCTCAGTCTCTGGAGAAGCAGCTGCAAGGCATTTCTGAGCTGCTTCCTGAGTCATGAACTGGGCAAATGCACAACCTGCACAAAGACACAAAATTAAATGAAATCACAAACTCTCATAGCCCACCAGTAAACCAAAGACAATAATGCAAATGGCCACAGCCTGGCACAAAAAGGGAGGAAGAAGTAGAATCCATTTATTAAGTACCAAGAGGCAGTGAAGGTCAAAATCGAATACGAGAGCACACCTACTCCTCTCAATAAAACTTTATTACTCCCTTCATCTTAGAACTTTAGTCTCAACACTTTTCTCCTTAATAATATCCACATAAAATGATAGAGAAATTTCAGGTAAATATTTAACTCAGCTGTACTTACTGAGAGTCTATCAGAGGACTAAAAGATGAAGCAGGAACCACTTAGCCCTGAAATTAATTACATCTCACTGTCTCAGTCACTTGAGAGGAATCAGATCTACCTCCTGGGGTAAAAAAGGCCTCCATAACATGAATATCCCAAGAAACCAGAATCCAGAAGCTCAATTCTTGGTTTATGCTCTAGAATCACCATAAAGTACTTTCACTGGATAGACGAAGGGCCATCAGCCCAAATTTCTACTATTGACATAAAGCAGCTTTTTATAAGCAAAGAAAAAGAGATACAGTCTTTATATTTTGTTAGCACTTTTTAAACTTTAAATATTCTCCATATATGAAAACACTCCCATATTTCCTAGAACTACTGGGGCATTATCTTCTGCCTGTGACAGGAATAAATGGTAGCAAACTAACCGAAAGGACACAAATGGCAAGCCAACCCAAGGGTCACCATTCAGTGAGGCTGTCTCTGCCTGCTCCAGACAAGGCTGATTGCTCCTACTTCTGTGTCCCCACCCGCTCCTGTCCTCCACTCATCTCTCTCTTACAGCATTGGTCAGGGGGTATCTTGCCAAACACAGTGAATATCTCAGGACTAAGAACCACCACCTTAGTGTACAGTATGAATAAATACCCAACAAAATAACAAACACAGTTGGACCTCTGCATCACGAATTCCACATCAGTGGAGTCAACTGACCAAGAAGAAACGAAAATATTTGGGGGGAAAAAATGTCTATACTGAACACAGACTTTTTTTGCTTGCCGTTCCCTAAATAATAAAGTTTAACAACTATTCACATTATATTAGGTATTACAACTAAACTATAGATAATTTACAAAATACAGAGGATGCAAATACTACAATATACAGATTGTATGCAAAGACTACATCTTTTTTTTAGAGAGAGAGAGAACTTTTTCATATTTATTTTTTAGTTTTCAGTGGACACAACATCTTTATTTTATTTTTATGTGGTGCTGAGGAGCGAACCCAGTGCCCCGTGCATGCCAGGCGAGCGCGCTACTACTTGAGCCACATCCCCAGCCCCAACGTCATTTTTTTAATAAGAAACTTAAGTAGCTACAGATTCTGGTATACGCCATGGTCCTAGAACTAATCCCCCATTGGTACTATAGAACAAGTATAATAAAAGAAAGAAATACAGAGGGAAAGATTTCTAACAGGCATATTACCTAACCAACCAATTTAAAGAAAATGAGTATTTTCTCTCTCTCTCTCTCACTTAACCACTGGCCACATCATCAGCCACCCCCATCCTTTTTTAAAATTTTGAGACAGAGTCTCATTAAGTTGCTCAGGGCCTTGCTAAGTTGCTGAAGCTGGCTTTGAATGTGCAATCCTCAGCTTCCCAAGCCACTGGGATTACAAGTGTGTCACTACACCTGACAGTACTTCTCTTTTTTTTTTTTTTTAATTTTTTTATAGTTATAGATAGAATGCCTTTACTTTACGTTTATTTTTATGTGGTGCTAAGGATCGAAGTCAGTACCTCACACATGGTAGGCAAGCACTATGCCACTGAGCTATAGACCCAGCCTAGTACTTCTCCCTTAATAAGGATTTTATCATTAAAATTTCCAGGGTCAGTACTGGGTTCAGTCTTAACATTTCAGATAATATTTACAGATAATATTTAGCTCTTCTAGACAATGAAATGGCATGCTGAAGGGGATACACTGCAGGAGGAGCACAAGTTTGCCTGAGTAGGCAAAATAGATGTCAGAAAAATTTAATATGAGTTAGGAAAAGATAATACATTAAGAAAAAAAATTAAAATTATGCTTTTAAGATCATTAATTCTGTTAACTTTAATAGCCCATGCCGCAGTCTGGCTGGGCACAAAATAACAGAGCAGCCACAAAGCCTTGTAGTTTCAAAACAGGAACTCCTTTATTCTCCGCACTCCTGAGAACACCATGCACACGGCCTTCTCCCAGGACACACCACACCAACCAGAAATCCCTCCTCCGGCACTTCCCCAACCAATGGGAACTCTCCCAGGAATCCCCACTCCAAAGTAGCAGGCCTAGGGGGACAGCAGGGGTCTAATATACAATTGAATACACAGCTTAACATAACCATTATCATCTCAATGGCATGCTGGCCTCACCTCTCAACCATACCATTCTGGTCACTCGGCTATGGCTCTCAGCATCTCCCCCCTCTGTTTAATTAAACACCAAGCATGTGGCTTAGGGACCATGTCTATTAGGCTGTCCAATACTACATATGGTCCTTACCCATCATCGGATGAGCTGACCTCAAGGCGTCAGCCTCCTGTCTTAGGTTGGTACCACTGCAATTGGATCTTACCCATCACTGACTACCGGTCTAGCATACAGCCATACTTGTGGATAGGCCTATGCACCAGTGGGGGGATGAGGTTCTTTGCCTCACCTCTGTTGGCCCCAAATTTGACCTTTGCCAGTGGGGGGGTGAGGTTCTTTGTCTCACCTTTGTTGGCCCCCAAATTTGGCCTTGGTGCCAGTGGGGGGGGGGTGAGGTTCTTTGCCTCACCTCTGTTGGCCCCCAAATTTTAGACCATCACTAGCAGAAGGGAGGAGGATCCAGAACGCCACGACACCAAGCCAAATGACAACAAGCCAAATGACGGCTCCTTTGGAAAAATTGTACCACAGGTGACACCATCAGCAAAGATACTCCAGCACTACCACAATTCACTGCACCAACAGATAGTTCACAATGCATCCTATGTGCTTCCTTCAGAGTACTATGGTCCTTTGAAAACTTTGCTGCTAAAATCACCAGATGTTCAGCCAACATCTGCCTCAGCTGCTTACATTTTGGGTGAAATATGTCGAGATAAAAATGATGCAGTTTTGCCTCTTGTACGATTGCTGCTGAACCATGATAAACTTGTTCCTTTTGTCACAGCAGTGGCGGAATTAAACTTGAAGGATACCCAAGATGCAAACACAATTTTTGGAGAAAACTCTCTGGCTACCCGATGTCTGGATGAGATGATGAAAATAGTGGGAGGGCACTACCTGAAAGTAACCTTAAAATCTACTCTAGATGAGATATGTGAATCCTCAAAATCCTGTGAAATTGATCCTATTAAATTGAAAGAGGGAGATAATGTAGAAAACAATAAGGAAAATCTGCGTTACTATGTGGACAAGTTATTTAGTACAATTGTAAGATCAAGTATGAGCTGCCCCACTGTAATGTGTGATATCTTTTATTCTCTAAGGCAAATGGCTACTCAGAGATTTCCTAATGACCCTCATGTTCAGTACTCTGCAGTGAGCAGCTTTGTATTTCTTCGTTTCTTTGCTGTAGCCGTAGTATCACCTCATACTTTTCATCTGCGACCTCATCATCCAGATGCACAATTAGGACATTAACTCTCATCTCAAAAACCATTCAAACTTTGGGAAGCTGGGGGAGCCTTTCCAAAAGCAATTCAAGTTTCAAAGAGACATTCATGTGTGAATTTTTCAAAATGTTTCAAGAAAAAGGATATATTATAGCAGTTAAAAAGTTCTTGGATGAAATTTCGACTGAAACTAAAGAGTCCAGTGGTACAAGCGAGCCTGTGCACTGAAAGAAGGTGAAATGAATAAAAGAGCTCAGGGAAGAACTCGAATTGGAAAAAAGAATTTCAAGAAATGGTGGTTCTGCTTAACCAGCAGGGAGCTCACCTACCACAAACAGCCAGGCAAAAATGCCATGCGTCATTCCTACTTGGCTATGGCTCTCAGCACGCCCAAAAGACATATAGTAAATCAAATGTAAACTACATTCTGAAAATATCAACCCAATATACTAGTGCACTCAAGAAGGGGTAAAAGATATTGAATATCATAAAAGTAAAGCAATATCATACCCATGTTTGGAATATTCTAAGTAACTCTAGCTGCCCATTTTTAGAAAAACACTGGCAATGAAGAAGGTCCAAGAAGAATAATTGAATATTAGGCAGAAGATACCTAAGTGGTTATTATAGTTGAACCCATTCATTTTACAGATTAAAAGAAAAAAATAAAGCCCACAGTAGTTAAATGATTTGCCCAAAATCACCCAGATTGGATGGGGGTGAGGGGCAGGAATCACCCAACTCATCTGTGCATGGTTGGGATTATATTCCTAATCTCCAGAAAGCTGTTTAGTTCTGACATATTTATATTTCTTTTTCTGAGTAAAAATTTAAAAAATGATAGTCTTATCAATTTGGAAAATAAGGTTTAGACTACATATTCTTAATCTATGGATAATTTCTAAAGAGCCCACACACTTAGAAGCAGCATTTTTCTGGAGGGTTTCTATCTTTTGCTAGATCTCAAAGGAATCCAGTGCTTTAGAAGAACAAATGCAATCCAAGAAGACAAAGATCAGAATGGGCTGAAAATCCTTATTTAACAGTGATATACTACAATAAGAGGTTAACCTTTGGAGCACAACATAATTTCAGGGGAAAAAAAATCTCAGGCAGCACTCCTGCTACATAGTTTTCTTTCTGATTGTTGCCATGCAACAAAGTTTCTCTGTCAGCTTCCATTTCTAACAAAAGAAGGGGGCGCTGTACTTTCAAGCAACGTGGAATGATAAATACCCATGAGATTTATCATTTTTGAAATTCAAAGGAGAACAACAAATGGAATTCATTACCCTAAAGTAAATAAGCAAGGGCTTAAAAAGCTTATATAAAATTATGGCTGGCAGCACCATTAAAGCTACTGTTTGACATCATGGAAGATAACTTCAGAACATCCCTGGGCTTAAGGAAGCCAGAGGCAGAACAGACTGTGGACACCTCAGAATGGTACACATTATGCCTTCATGTGACCAGTCAACATCCATGGCAATGGCCAGCTGGTGGCAAATACCTTTAGAATGTTCTGTGTCTGGATGCAAGACAATGCGGACATATTTAAGATCTCCAAATTGCTGGAGGAGCTCTCCAAGTTCTTCTTCCTCTGAGTCAAAGGACAGGTTTCTACGAAGACAACCAGAAGGTCACAAGAAAGGTCAATTACAAAGTGAGATCTGTGTTCCACTACAAAGTAAATGAATTAGACATTTATAGGGGGAAAGAGGGAGGGAGAGAAGGAGGGGGCGGGGAGAGAGGAGCAGAGAAGGGGAGAAGGTCTGGGCCCTTGCCTCTAGTGCCTCTCTGGCAGTTTCCTCACTTGTGTGAATGAGAGGCTCAGAGAATTGCTTTTGTCCATGGGGGAAAAAATATGAACACAACTGCTCACAACCACTCTTCCTTGTTCAGAAATAGCACCAATACAGAAGGGGTGGACTCCAATAATCAGGCTTCTGCAATATGACTCTGCCCCTTGGTCCCAAGGGACTTTCTTATATCAATCAGATTCTCTAGCAGAGTATGAAACTTAAATAGACATATACAAAGACTTGAATTCTATTCAGAATAGCAGTATCCCAACCAAGACTTCCAAGGTACTAGAAATCTTCTACAAAGTGATCTAGGTGGTGGTTGCACAAATATATACATGTGAAAATTTTCACTTACTAGTAATGTACTTTACATAACATGTTATACCTATTCCAAAAAAAAAAAAAAAAAAGGCAGTGTTGCTATAATAAAGACCCACAGACACCAGCAGCAGGGTCCTAGAATTACCCAGATTCTCATCAGCTTCTTGAGGTCCACTCTTTGACAACTTTGATTCTATAAGCCACCCTTGTGTTTATCCCACAAACTCTTTTTCACTCAGGATGGCCAAAATGAGTTTCTCTTACTACAACCAAAGTTTCTCTTACTACAGCAGTCTAATGAGAAAAAGTTCTGTCCCTCTCACCCCAGATTAGACAGTTTTTTCTTCTGTGTTTCTATGAAATCTAGGTTTCTATTAAAATTCTATAAAAGTCAGAAAATCCTTCATAATAACAGAAACAGAAATATAATAAAGTCTACTAGCTAAGTGCAAAAAAATAAATAATTACATGTTTAGCATCTCTAATCCAAATACCAATTAACTTTCTGAGCACTGACATGATGCTCAAAAACTTCTGGACTCTGGATTTTGGACTTTTGGATTAGAGACAGACACTAAACTGGTAAAATGTATGCAAACATTCTAAAATCTGAAAAACTCAAATCTTTTTTAACACTTCTGGTTCTGTGCATTTTAGATGAGGAATACTCAACCTGTACTTATTTCTTCTGATGGAATTACAAATGCTGGAAGATTCTGTTCTCCTAAATTTTGATATACTATAAAGATTCCGCATCTCTCCAGCTATGTACATCCTTCCAGGGTTATGAAAAATAACTCCTAGTAATTACAACAATTTTACTTTGCTTATACTCAATAAATAACCCCATAACTAATTCTAGTTTATGGGATAATCAGATAAATAGAAGTTTTCTATAATAAGATATTTAGAGGATATATCTATATTATTTCTTCTAATTTGCTTCATCGTGTATATCCAACCCCTTTACATCCTATTTCACCCCTTTATTTCCCTAAGTTATTAACTAAAACACATACAGAAAAGTAATGGAATCCTTGGTATTGAGGTCACAGGCTCCTGAATGTAACTTTTCGCATTTCTGTAATACAAAATTATTTACATGGAAGTTCCAAATTTTGCAGTTTAAAAAAAATGGAAAAACTATGGAAAGATATAATTGTAACATAAATTACTATTAAGCATGAAATGGGAAATAGCCTGTTTTGGCCAAACTCATCTTTGTAAAAATATTTATGTGGCATCTGTAGGGATGATTTCCGAGTAGTGATTAAGGTTTAATTTTTTTTTCTACCTGCTCATGTATTTGCCAAATATTCTACAATGAACATATAAGTTACCTACATAACAAAAACAATATTAAAAGACTATACAGGAGAATAAAATACATACTTCTAAAAGTAGACCCAAATGAGCCTAGTGCACTAGAACTAAGGAAAGGACTAGAAGACATGCTTGAGGTGAACTGAAGATATCCTGAACTATAAAAACTTCAATCTACTGTTGGTAGGGCTGAAATAGCAACAACAAATGTGCAATAAGACCAAGTTCTACCCTCATCCCACACCACCACATTTTTTGGAAACAACATGTCTTACTTATTCTGGACACTGCTTTAAAAGGTAAGGTAGTATGGAGAGAAAAATCATTTGTGACAAGTGTGTCACCCCAGTACTCCCTCTAAAACAAAGGCCAGAACCAAGATGTTCCTAACAGTTGAGATGCTAATTTGTTCCAAATAATGCCACCCAAATTACAAAGAATGAAATCTAAAGAGGACAAAATATCTGGACCCCTGTCACTCCTTACTTTCTGCTTTTTAGTTCTGATTCTCCTGTATGTCCCATTGTTTGGTACATTCCCAGAATCAGATGTGATGTGCTAATGATCTAATAGCATGTAACTTTCTGGGCTTGGTAACATGAATATGCCCAAAGGAAGCAAGCACAGGAGGGAGCAGGATGGGAGGGGAAGATGGGATGGAGGAGAAAGAAGAAAGAGAGGTAAAAAGAAGAAGTGGGGAGAAGAGTTGGGTAAGTGGGAGAAGAGAGAGGGAAAAAAAAAGGAAGAAAGGAAATCTGTCAAGGCAATGAAAACAACAGTTCTCTAGGTAGAAAGCATACCTGATAAAAACAGTTTTGCCTTCACTCACATCAGAGGGTAATTTTCTCTTCTTTTTCTTTGAGACGTGTATATCTAAGGTAAAAAGAAAAATGAGTAGTGATTAAGGTTTAATTTTAAAAGACTATACAGGTGCAAGCCATATAACAAAGGGCTAACTTCTTAAATATGTAAAGATCTTGAATAAATTAATAAAAAAAATTTAAAGGTGAACAAAAGATATGCAGCTAAATATATGAAAAGATGCTCAAACTCAAAATTAAGGAAAAATATAGCAAAGGGGCAGGGATGTAGCTCAATGGTAGAGCATGTGTTTAGCATGTACAAGGCCCTGGGTTTAATCTCCAACACAAGAAAAGAGAAGAGAAACTGCACAAGAAATGAAAGACTACTTTCACCCACAGATTGGCAAAATCAAAAAGACATGGAATCCAACGTAGTGCAGATGTGAGAAAAATACATTCCTATATAAGGCTGTGATAATGTACATTTTCTGGAAATATAAAACATGGAGGATCTTTTTCTTTTTTTAAATAATTTTTAGATGTTGATGTACCTTTATTATTTATTTATTTATATGTGGTGCTTAGGATAGAACTCAGTGCCTCACACATGCTAGGCAAGTGCTCTGCCAGTGAGCCACAACCCCAGTCCCAAACATGTAGGATCTTTAAGGAGAAAACATACACATAAACATATTATATTTTGTGTGTGTGTGTGAGAGAATGTCTGTGTTTTTGCTTATAACTATGTTACAATGTTCTCTAGATCCATTAGAAACGTAACACTGGTTGTCTCTGGGGGTGTGCCCTGAGAGTCTGGGGATCTAGATATAAGGGATATTCAATACTTATTTTGAAGAATAAACATATATACTTGTGTGTACACAGGAAATTTCCAGACAATTATACAAGAAACAACAGTTGTTACTTTGGGGAATTATTAGGAGGACTGTTGAAGAACTTTACTTTCCACATTACACTCTTCTATACTGTATTTTCTGGCTTGCTCTCATTATCATAGATTAGTCCTGTAAGTTTTTCAGGTGAAAGAATGGTCAGAGACAGCTGAATCTGGGATGTAGGACGCAGAGTCTCATGGTCCTTTCAGTATAAAAGCTTCAATTCTAAAGTGGCTACCATTCCAACCTCATAGAAAATCTTGTTTCCTCTGATTTCTCATATGCTCAAACCAATATGGAAGTCACAGAGCTGAATAAAAATGTCCAACTAGACAAGCCAAAGGTCCAGTTCTTGGTCATTTCTTTTTCTATAATGACTTGCCTTCCTCAATAAATGAGTTAACTCTCAATCAAGGTAGCAATAGGGATTTGTAACAGTTTTACAAAATGCTTGCAGAGGTCCTTAACATGAACTGAACTGTGTCCCTCCAAAATTCATACACTGAAGCCCTAATACCCAATGTGATTGTATTGGGAAATAGGGACTTTGGGGAGTTAATTAAAGCTAAGTGAGGACATTCAATAGGTTTAGTATCCTTATAAGAAGTGGAAGAAAGATCAGAACTCATTTTCTCTCTCCCCACATTGAAGCACACAGGGAAAGGCTATATGAGGCCACAGTGAGACGGCAGCTCTTTACAAGCCAGGAAGAGAACCTCTCCAGGGACTAAATCACTCAGCACCTTGATCTGGAACTTGTGAGAAAATAAATCTCATGTTTAAGCTTCCCAGTCTATGGTACTTTGCCATGGCAGCCTGAGTTCATTATTCAGTCATTTATCCCATCTCAACTCAAAAAAAGGTTGTTTGACACCACTTTGGTATTGACATGCAATATATCCTATTTATCCAGTTATTTATTCAATTTGGACAATGAAGACTTTAGTATCTCTGTATTAAACTAGGTTTTAAATTGCCCAGGAAAGAGTCCTAATCCTCAAACACCACTTTAAATTCATTTTGAAAACAAACAAAAATTAAATGTCAAGCAAAAAAAAACCTTAAAAAGAAAGGAACATAAAGGTTTCCTTTTCAGCATTTAAACATAAATTTGGTTGAACAACTTAGGGTCCTATTTAAAGAGACCGGGGCAGAAATTATGTAACATGTCTCAATAACTTATTATTTATGAAGATCCAAGCAAACCTTCATCCTCTTTTTCTTCAGCACTGCTATCACTCTGTGCCAATCCCTCTCGAACATCAATGCTATCTCTTTCCTCCAGGTCACTGTCCTCATCAGAGTGGTCTTCCTCACTACTTTCTTCGGAAGCTGCTCTCTTGACTGCTCTGCAATGACATAGTTCAGACCTAAGGATCTGAGTTGTTTCATGGCTATTCCACTTCATTACGCATGTCAATTTTAGGAAGACAGGAAAATTCTCCCTCTCAGGGACAATCCTGTATCTTCCTCTATTGTCTCAGAACAGGCTCACTGCTTACCTCTTCTGAATTTGCACATGATTGGTCATTTTTGATTCTTTATTCTCCTCCTCCTCCTCTTCTTCTTCATCATCATCATCATCATCATCATCATCGTCATTGTCATCATCATCGTCGTCATCATCGTCATTGTCGTCATCATCATCATGATCATCATCTTCTTCTTCTTCCTCTTCTACCTTGCTATTCGTTTTAGTTGATTCCTGACATTTAGGTTTATGACTCTTCTCCTCATCTATGGAGGAAGGTAAACAAAGTTAGGAATTTCTCTAATAGCCAAAACAAGGTTGTTTTAACTGGAGCAACTAATACTCCAAGTTCCTAGTTCTTTGGTTTTTCAGAATTTCATAGATTTTTCTTTTTTTTTTTTTTCTAGAGAGAGAATTTTTAATATTTATTTATTTATTTTAGTTCTCGGCGGACACAACATCTTTGTTTGTATGTAGTGCTGAGGATCGAACCAGGCCGCACGCATGACAGGCAAGCACGCTACTGCTTGAGCCACATCCCCAGTCCCATCATAGATTTTTCTTGACTGTATGGTAGGCCATTCATAACTACTGGTTCCACATCCTGAGATTCAACGAAACATAGATCAAAACTATACTTTTTTTCTCTGTAATCATTCTCAAAACAATTCAGTATAACATCTATTTACATAGCACTACACTGTACTGAGTATTAAAAGTAGTCTGGAAATTATTTATAATACATGGGAGGATACTGTAAAATCCATGCAAACCTACACCATTTTATATAAGAAACTTGAACATCCCAGAATTTTGGTATCTGAGGGGGATCCTGGAACCAATCCCCCATAGGTACCAAGAGACAATTATATATAAGAAGTGAAGCTATGAGGAAGGAAAAAAAGAAAAAGAAAAACAAAACACTCATCAACCAGATTTCTCTAGAGTTTGTCTCATCTTCAGAAGCCTGAAGGTTAACCTGCCCTAGAATTAGAGAACAGCAGCTCAGCCTCTCCGTATAGCCCACCACTCATATACTATACTCAGCACAATGATCACTCAGAGGACCAAACATAAACTTCAATCTCAGTGAGATCTATTCTGAGACCCTGGTGGCTCAAAAACCAACTATTCTCTAAATGAAATTCAAGTTTCAAGTTTCTCTATTCTGAAAGTTTCATCATTCCCATGAAAAGTTGGGAAAAGAGAGCAAGTACAGGGAACAATAAACTCGGGCCCTTCCTCACCCATGTCCATACCCCATGAGTGGACTTAGAACTAAAAAGATCTTATTTTGGTATCAAATCACCAGATGGTCTGATATGAAGGAAGTGACACAAAGCCCTGGGCTCATTTCTGAGCCTAAGGAACTCAGAGTTTTTCCTGAATGCTCTGTTTTGGTTTTTTGCCTACTCTTGTGCTTTTGATGTCTCCAGCCCAATATTCTCACTCTGACAAGCAGTTTCCTTCATACTTTTAGCATAAACACAAGACTTTTTTTCACACTCTCACCCAGGATATCCAACCCTCCTATCCAATGCCTTACCTGGGGCAGAAACAGTCTTTGTATCTTTATATTTATCTTTTGCCACAGCCCAGTCCACTGCCACTGTCCGCCCTGTCAAATAGGAAAGTGGCATCAGCAAGGCTTTCCTCCTCCTTAATATCCCTACTCCTGTATATGACTTTCAACCCATGAAAGACAGTAATGGAACCAGTGGAGACAAGGAAACACCAGTTCAGAAATGACTGAACTTTAGCTGCTCTTTTTAATTCTTAAAACATTTTAAAATTACAAATTTTGCCTATCACAGGCACCACACCTTAGTAAAGATGAAGGAGAAAAAAAAAGGAAGAATTAGAATGTTGTTTCCAGTTAAATCAGCAAGTAGCAAAACAGGCATTCTGGACTAATGGGCACCCTACTCAAAAGCTAGAAAATCCCTTAGGCACAGTACCTGAGTAGCCTCAGTGAGTTTAATAGCCCATGAATGCTGAATAGTAGTCACAACCAAGAGGAGGAATCTAGATACCAACCTGCATCTATCAGTGATTAGGACATTCTTCATTAAAAATTTAAGAGGATACTCTCACCAAATAAAGACAGGAATCCTAGCATGTATTCTGTCAAGTTTAATCTCAAGATCAAGCACTAGAAATATTTTACCAAAACAGCTAGTAGTGACTCTCCACAGTGCAAACACCTTTTAAAAAAATGTTGAAAGTGGGTTACTGTGCTAATTCACCCAAATACCAGAAATATCTGGGTCATGGTATGGTTATAGAAAACTTACCTTTTATCTCTTTCATGTTCATTCCTTTGAGAGCTTTTCCTGCTTCTAGGAGGTTTTTGAACTGAACAAAAGCAAAACCACGCATCTTTCCATCTATATAAAATGTACAAAAAATTTAGAGGCAGCAGTGCGGAGCCACAAAGCACTAAGGAGATCAGAGCAACCTGGGCTGACAAAATGGCCCAAATCCCAACAACCAGCCAGGTAGTCCCTTCCCAAAGGCAATAGTTTATATTCTCTTGTTAAGTTAACCCTGACTCATGCTTGAGAAGAGCCAAGAAGTCAAAAGCAAAAGTAACTAATCTTCTAAAATTAATCCTAATCTATCTAAAAACCATCAAGGGACTAGCACTATTACTTGGGTTTTCATTACTTGACAAGTCCTGTGTCAGACATTTCATAAATAGCCTATCATCATATTCAATTCCCAGTCCCACCAAAAAAAGGAAAAAAATACAAAATAAAAAGGGTTTAGCAAATTAGTAAGATCTTATCTCAAAATACAAAATAAAAAGGGCTGAGGATCTAACTCAGTATAGAGCACCCCTGGGTTCAATCCCCAATACCATTAAAAAAAAAAAAAAAAAAAAGTATAGAGGACCCATGATATACATCTAGGGCTGATAAAGAGTAAGACATGAAGCTTGTATTTCTGGTTCAAGGCAATATGGAAAAAGACATCAGATGAAGATTGATATTAGTACCTGGCTTCCTTGGGATATTTACTTCCAGAACAGCTCCAAATTGAGCAAATATTGTTTTCAAGTCATCTTCTGAACACTATAGCCAAAAGTGAAGAAAGAAAAATAAGAAATTTATCTCATCAAATAAACATGAAGCATCAACTACAAAGATCATTCATTAAGAATAATATGAATATTTTTATTTTATTTCTTTTTTACTTCTGAAACTAGGTTATCAAAACAATTCTGAATTGATGACATCTTACTTTGTATCCAAGGGGCCAAAAAGGCAGATGTCAGAGTTTTTCCACTCTCCTTCATAGCAGATTTCCCAAAAAGGAGGGCATCTTACCATTCAATGTCCTTAAAAGTTATTGTTAATACAGGCCTATTTTTTCAAGTTAGTAGGCTGAGGTTCATTCCCAGGAGGAATTAAGCCAAATTATACCATCCTGTAAGGAGCTCTACCAGTGAGCATGCCTTGGCTCCAACTGCCTCCAGAACACATACAGCAACCCACTTTCCACATTTTCAGAAGGTATTTGCACTAAGTTAAGTTCTTTATCACTTACCTTAAAACTCAGGTTCCGAATAATTAATCTGGCTTTCTTATCTGCCACTTTGGCTTTCTTAGGCTTCAGTTCCTTCTTTGGGGACTCCGAACTTTCTAAAAATATAAAAGGCATGGAATAACTCTAAGCTCCAAAACTAATCACTTCTAAGTTAGACATCACAGGGCAAAAGCTATTAATAAGATGGCATTTACCACAATGTTAAGCATGATATTAACCAGGAACACCAGATTTTCCAAGCTGAGGGGGAAGCAAAGGACTCAAATGAATATCAAAATACACCAGGTGATTCTGGATATCAAAAACAAATTCAAGGAGCTCTAAGTTCTAAAGACTACCCAAGGCTGCTATGCCTCTTTCATTTTCATAGTGCTGCTCTCCAACCTGGGGGGAAACTCCCTTCAATTACTAGAAATTCACCATTTTTCTTCTTTTCCTTGGACTTATTCCTCAGTTTTTTCTTGGCAACAGTCACATTGATCTTGCAACCTTCAAATGTAGTAATCTCCTTGAGGGCCCTCTGAACATCTTCTGGCATGGAAAAAGTGACATAGCCAAAGCCTCGACATACTTTACTCCCTGGAACAAGAAAAAAAGTGAGTAGGGTGAATAGGACAGAAAATCATAAGCCAAGGACACTAATAAGTAAATCCTCAAAGGCTTAAGCTACTCCATTTGTGTACAATATGTCAAAATGCATTCTACTGTCAGTATAACTAATTAGAACAAATTTTTAAAAATAATAAATTGCAGTTAACATACCAAAAAAAAGAAAAGAAAAAAAAGCTTACACTAGCAGAAACCTTGTGATCAGTTTACCAAATGTCTCAGGAAAGAAAGATACAAGGCTGGCATCTATGACCCCTTTCCCACTTTCTCAGAAATTGTTAAGTTTCTTCTTCTTTTCTAAGTTGGTATTTTGCCGTTATTTCCTGTTTTCCCCTTTTCCTGATAATCTTAAGAGTATGAAAGATCTACTGGGCATGGTGGCACATGCCTGTAATCCCAGCTACTCAGGAGTCTGAGGCAGGATGACTACAAGTTCAAGGATTGACTCAAAATACAAAATAAAGAGGCTGGGGATATAGCTCAGTTGGTAGAGCACTGGGTTCGATCCCCAGCACCATCAAAAAATTAATTAATTAATTTAAAGGGCTTAGCAAGACCTTGTCTCAAAATACAAAATAAAAATGGCTGGGGATCTAACACAGTGTAGAGGACCCTTGGGTTCAATCCCCAGTAGTATATTAAAAAAAAAAAAAAAAAAGATTTGGAGGACCCATGATATACATTAGGTCCCCAAAGAACTCAATATCAAATAGGAAGAAAGATCACCAAGGAAGGTAGGAAATGTAAGTACAGTAACTTTGAAAATCAGAATATAAGATTGCAGTCCCTCTTTAGAATAAGTCAGCAACAGGGCCAGGGATGAAGCTCAGTAGTAAAGTGCATGCCTAGAATAGATGAACAACAAATGCCTAAGGCCCTGACAAAAGAACCTCAAACAATAAACACTGCTCTCCAGATATTATTACCATTATTACAAATGCCTTAGCTATTTAGTACCAAATAAAACCTTTAATGCAAATTAGGTTCAGCAAGTTCCTTTTCCCAAAGAATAATCTGAGACAGAGGAAAGCAAGTGAATGTCACACAGGACATTAGTAGCTCAATTAATGCTTCCATACCAGCCCCATGTTCTTCCACAGGATTCCAGAGAGAAGAATATTAGGACCAGGCAGGTGATAATTATGAAAATCAACTGTAACCCACCTTGGCCCTTTTTTGGTATGTTTATTTTGGTTTAACATAGTTTGCATGATACAATTTTAAGTAATTTACTGTGTTAAAAAGGTCCACCCAGTACCTGCAAAAGAAACAGAACTTGTCTTCTGCTTCCCTTTCAACTACAATTGAATCTCCTCCAGAGATTCATGCGCAGTGTAACACAGGATGCAGCTCCACATAAGCTGGTTAAAGTTGACACTTAACAACAGGAAAGCATACCATGACCAGGATATCACTTCTTTTCTCTTGGAATTCCCTCACACCAAAAGCCTGCCTACTCGCCTTTCAAAGAATAAGCACAAGAAAAATCAAGACCCTTCCTAATGAAAACAACCAAAAATAAAGCATCTCAAATGTGGAGGAGTTCAATGCCCAATAATTATGTCTACACAAAGCATTCTCAAATACATTCAGAATCCTCATAAGAACCCTTTGAAACTACCCCATCTTAAAGAAGCTAAGAGACATGACACTACTATTGGGGAAAACCTAACCTCACCCCTCGCCCCTCCCATTCCACTGAGTTACAGCACTCTGTCCAATATTTTCCAGCTGCCTGGACAAGAAAGTGTATAAATTTTTAAATAAAAGAAGTCATTAATGATTTAGACAAAAGTACAAAAGATTTAAGGTGGTTATATATAGCCTATATTCTGAAGACTCAAAGCAGAACTCCCAGTCAATAGCATGTTCTTCCCTAAAAAGACTGTCACATGGAACTTTATATAAAACCAAAATAAAAGTTTTGCAAATATTCATCCTTTTTTTGTGTGTGTGTGTGGTGCTGGGGATTGAACCCAGGGACTTGTGCATGCAAGGCAAGCACTCTACCAACTGAGCTATATCCCAGCCCAAATATTCATCCTTTACCATACATGAATGCACTCCTTTTATTCTACTTCATTTTTTAAAAAATTCTAGTCAAACCTACACAAGACCCACTAATGAATAATAACCTGCAGTTTAAGAAACATTAATATATAGCACTCTCATTCTCTTATTCACTTATATCAATCTTAGAATGACAAAAGAACCAGGCAGTTGCCATGACTTGAACAACAATTAGAGCCATGTTGACAATCAAAACTATAATTTCTGTTATTAACAGAAGTTAAAGTGGGGTCGTTATTAGCGCACATAATTCACACATTCACATATTCAGATACCACGGAGGGGAAAAGGGAGTCCATAAGATACCATTTCTTCCCAGTTGTTCTGCTAAAAGGCAAAAAAGCAGCCACCTATAGAGACAAGTCTGGTGACTTGACAAGAAGTTAAACGTATATTTTGGTAACAGTGTTTTTAATAAAGCATGGGCAAGGCTTAAAAGTCCACTGACTGCCGCCGGGTGTGGTGGTGCTTGCCTGTAATCCCAGGGTTCAAAGTACCAAAAGGGGAAAAAAAAGTTTGCTATTTTCATTATTACCAAATAAGATCACGAACATAAATGTGCATAATATAAACTGAAAGCGCTACAGAAACCTAAAACGAGGCTCTGACTTTCATAAACCGATCCTATAGGCCCGTCTAAAGCCCATTCAGTTTGAAAAAGAAACTCAATTCCCGGTGCATTCTCTCAGGGGCGTATAAAGAATAATTTAGCTCCCCGAAATTTGAAAAGGTGTCCTGGAAGAGATCCCGTCCCCAGGAAAACCCCAGCCCTCTCCTAGACCGTCCCGCCCCCTACCTTTCTCAGTCACCACGAAGCACTGCTTCACCGGGCCCACCTGACTGAACAGCTCTTCCAGCTGCTCGCTGCGGACTGAAGGCGGAAGGCGACTCACAAACAAGGTCAGGCCGGCCATGAGACCGGGAAAACGAGGGTCGTGAGGCCAAGAGCGAACACGGCCACCGTACTCCGGTGGTAAAGACCGGCTGGAGTACGACAACCACGCCGACTTGCCGAGCGATCCCGGAAGTGCTCTTCACTCAAATGACTCCGGAGCGGAAAGCCTAGTGGGACGGGGAAGAAACGTTCCGGAATGAAAAAATAGTGACGCCCCGGGGGGTGGAGATTTTGAGCGAGGCTCCACCCTCTGTCTCAACACCGATCCCTCCACTGTTGGAAAACATATCAACAGTTTACTCTTTCTGAAAATCTCACCTCCCGAAAATCCAAGATAGGCAAGAAAGGCCGGTTTGCTCTAGGCCTTATCCAGGATCTATCATATAACGAATGTTTTAAAATATTTTCTGAAGGGTCTCCACAGATTTCCAGTTTACGCGCTTAAACTGCAGGCAGAACGCACACAGATGTACACCATTCGGACAATTCTCAAATTCTCAGAGAATATAAGACTAATGTCATCTCGGCTTCACTGACAAAGTGTAGCTACTAAAGTATGCATACATACAGATGGTTTATGGTTTGGACCTGGAATGTGCCCCAAATGCTCATGTGTTGAAGGCATGAAGGCTTGGTTGCCAATGAAGCAATGTTCCGAGGTCGGATTTTTGGGCAGTAATTGAATAATGTGGGCTCTGACATCATCAGTGGATTAATGCATTGATGTATTCATAATTTGAATGGACTTTTGGGGAGTGGTGGAAACTGAAGGAGGTGGAACCTAGTTGGAGGTAGTGGATATAGTCCTTGGGGGACTATGTCTTGTCCCCACCTCCCCTCCTCTCCTCTCCTCTTCCTTTATCTTCTTTTCCTCTGCCATGATGTTCTGATGTACCTCATCCCCAAACAATTAAGCCTAACGACCACAGACTGACTCTCTGAAACTTGAAACTATGAGCCAAAAATAAATTTTCTCCTCTAAGTTGTTTTTCTCAAGTACTTTGTCACAGTGACAAAAAGCTAACTAACACAGTACACAATTATGCTTTCAATAAATACTGAGCTCCTACTATGTGCCAGGCATTAGGGATAAAATCAGGGAGTTAAAAAAAAAAAAAAAAAAACAAGGTCCCTGCCCTCCTATAGAAGATAGTCTAGTGAGAGAGACAGACATTACTCAAAAAATCTTACAAATATATCACAGCATGTACAGTGCAAGATCATATCAGAACACACCCAAAGCAAACAAAGCACCCGACTTATGCGTACAGATTTAGAACCCAGTTCCAATCAGAGACAGGGGATTTTCCCCCAGGTCAGCTTATCAGACAGATCTAAGTTTGAGAGATCTGAGCAGGAGAAGATCTGGATGCTCCTGGGTCCTGAAACACAAAGAGTATTTGCCATACACTAAGCTCAGGAACTGACCTGTATGCAAGACCATGGCATCTGCAGAACACTTAGCTGCAAAAAATACCAAAGCACTTTCTAAATCATTGCTTTTAATGATTTAGCATAATAGGTAGAAAATGCAGAAAGGATAAAAGGTAGAGTGAAAAGTAAGTTTCCTTTTCTCTTCAAGCCCTATCTACTCTCAATACATTTAAGGATGGATGGATGACTGGTTGGTAGTTTTGGGGGGGAAAGGGAAATTCTGAATATCAGATTTATGAATCCCTAGCTCCAAGTAAGTATTATGTACTTAAAAACACACACACACACACACACACACAACACAGTTCTTTTTAGACACATAACTCAGGAGAGGGAGCACTGAAATACAAAACAGATTGTTAAGGTTACTAGGTTAATCCTACCTAGGATAAAGAGAGCCAAATAGATGAGGGAAATGAACTGGATTGCTTGCACAAAGTTGTTTTGAGATTCCACATTCCTACCTGTTCTTTCTCTTTCCCTTCTGCACCCTTCACCTTAAAACCACAATTCCATCACCAAGGACTAAAATGCAAGCTTCAGGGCCCCAGCTGTGGTGAGGCCTTCCTAGTCTTGGCCTCAATATGTACAGAGGAGAAGGTTGTTCCAATATCTCTGCAACATTCTCTACTAATACTATTTGAAATAATTTGGATCCAAGTTTTTCTTAAAGAACAAAAACAAACCATTTCCCTATGCCCATCAGGGGGCAGCAGCTACCCACAGGGTAGGGTTCTGTGCCCCTCAGAGAGGACAACTGTATAGTTGACCCTTTCTACCCTCCCAGTAGTTCAGACCTGTGTCCCATCTATTTTTCTCACTTCCCTCGTATCCATTCATATAAGGGAGAGCACATTGTTCTTCAATCAGAAATATTTGCTCATCCATCTCCTCAGGACACATGCAGCGTTCTTTATTAAATAGTAAGAGTCTTGGAACCCTGCAACGTGGCTTCCAGGGGAAATAAACTGCCGGCCTGCCCCTCATCCATCACTGTGCAGGAGCCTGGAAAGGAGGTAAGAGAGGCTGGGCTCTTCTCAGCCTCTCCCAAGCCCCATCCCTCTGATTCTGCTATTCCTTGTAAACCAAACCTTCTGTAGTGCCAAGTCATTCTTGTTCTTCACAGTTAACACAACAGTAATTAATTACTGCTGCTATTTTGATTATTTATGTGATTAGTTGTTTACTGTCTCTTTCTTCAAAAGAACTGCAACTTCATAAAATCAGGGCTGGTGTCCTCCTCATTCACCTCTCTATCCTCAGCACCTATCATATTTTAAACATTCAATAAATGTTTTAAGAGAATGAATGGAGGTGAATTTGTCTCTCAGCCTTCCTCAGGACAAAGATTTGGAACTGCAGATGTATGCACTGGGATTTACCTGGACTCCTGAGAAACCTGCTTCGGGTATGGGATAAGGCATGAGACAAAAGGGAAGAGCTGTCTAACCAAAGTCTTGGCCTCTTTTTGAAGTCAAAGGGCTCGGGTAACTCTTACTGAGGAAAATCAACAGTGTTGGAGCTGGTGAGCACCAAGCTGTACTCCCTCCCCAACTCCTTCCCCACCAGCCCCATTCAGTTTCTGGACAGAAAAGAAATGTATGTGGGGGGAGGGGGACAGAGAGATTGGAGTTATCCAGGGCTTGACTACTCTGTTGGTGTGTGTGTGCATGAACCCAAGGGCCCTCAATAGGGAGGGTCAGAAAGAGCAGCTGGCAAGGATTAGAATGAGGAAGAGATGGCAAAAAGAAACTGCATGTGAGCAGAGGCAGATAGAAGGGAAAGTGGAGAAGAAAAGGAGCAATTGCTCAGAGCAGCAAGCACTCCTTGCATGACACAATGCAGCACTGATGCTGAGCCTGCTACAGCCACTATGACACCAGTGAGAAATGCCTGTAATTAGGAGCCTGGCAATTCTCTGGGCTTCAGCCCAGAGTGACGATGCAGCAAGAATTTCTGAGCCATGCTGAGCCAGGTGATGGAGGAGACATGGTCAGAACCATTCCAGACCCATCCCTCAGCCTTGCCTGTACCATCCACCTCCCATTTCTCTTCGCTACTCTTTCTCCCCCCAGACATTGCTGGCTCCCTTCCTTCCTCTGAGATCTAAGGCCCTGGATGCTCCTCTCAACCAAGACAGATCATCATCTGCAAGGAGAGCAGTACTTGAATTCCCCCACTAGTGCTTGGGACTTGGTCTGGCCAAGGGCCCCAGCTGCCCTGGGCTTCCCTGCCTGCTTCTCTTTTGGCTCCTAGCCTCCCATCTCTAAGCCTCAGCAGCTGATGGTAAGAATTGGAAGGAAAACCACTGGAGTTCCTGTTTTACCACTTTGAGCCTGTGTGTGCCCCTACAGGTCTCCCTGCCATGTGCAGGACATCTGCCAAAACACTGTCAGATTTTCATTTTGAAACCTAATCCAACACTCTGCTTTTGTGCCATTCTAAATCACTGAATTTTAGCCAAATGACAAATGTGCACTATCTAGAGCTCCCAGCCAAATGCTCCAGGCAAGGGAGGGATTACCGAGGGCCTGATGGCTGGATGTGTTTGTGGCTCTCTGCACTGTGAATTCTGCTTTGGGTGCTGGACTGGGGCTGAGGCAGGGGAAGAGGCAGGCAGTGGAAGACAGGCTTTCTCTGGGGAGAATCTGTGCCTATGGGGGATGACAGATCTGCAGGGGAGTGGGTAAGGTGGTTGTGAGCCCAGTTTCAAAGAAGCCCTCTTGGTGGGTAAAGAAGGCAGTTTTCTCTTTGTGAATCCCAGGCTGTTTGACAGTGGTTGGGGGACTGCTGGGGATTCTGGCTGGGGGTGATCAGGCCCTTTTACATGTGTATCAATGTTTCCATGAAGGACTTTATCCCAAATAGTCCCTAGCCAGTAGTTCACTAAGCCCCAAAGCCAGGCTCCTAGGAATCCAGGCATTTCCACCAAGACTGAGAGTTCCTCCCCAACCTCTGAGGACTACATTTTTATCCCTATGAAAAACCACTTCTCAGAGAGTCATAAGGATCTTCAAGGGGCAGCTCCCAGGACCCCCACTCATCCCAGCCATGGGATAAGATTCCTTTGTCTTATGTGAAGGTGCCTGGTTCTGAGGCAGACGCACCCCACTTCCACTTCTGGTAGAACCACTGCTTCTGTAGTGCCATCTAAGTTTTTCCAAGAAGGTCAGAACTTTCTCCTCTGAAAATATTTTATTGATAAATTAACTCTGAAAGTGTTTATCTCCCACCCAACTGCTATAAGGTCTCCAGGACGGGCCATGGACCCTTCTGTGAGGAAGGGTCTGATGGAGAACAGGGAGTCTCACTCTCCACAGAGGTGGGGTTTCTGGGCATGGCAAAGGTGGGTATGGGGCAGAGGCAGGGCCCCAGGTCTTCTGAGGACAGTTCCTCTCACTCAGCACCAGAGTGGGAAGTAGTGGTCAGAGGTTGGAGCACCTTGGAGCTTTATTGCTGGCACAGGCCAAGGATAGTGAGATTCCTGCTGGCCTAAAATTACAGCTGAGGGCATCTGAGCCCAGGGCTCCAGAGAAGATGGCACTGAGTCCCAATCAACAGAGCCCGGCTGCTGACCCACCCACCCCATGGAGGAGGAAGGAAGCAGGGGAGCTATCTGACCCAGGCAGGATTGGGGAAAAGGTTACAGTGTGCAGGTCTTGGCCACAACAGGCACCACAAAGGGGCCCATGGGCAGAGCAGCGAAGTGGCTGCCCCTTCACAGGTCTATGGTGTCGCTCCCCACGCTCAGCTCGTCGATCTGTCGGCAGGCATCCAGGAACTGCTCCTGCAGTAAAACCTCCTCGGCCTGCAGCTCAGGAGCTGGCTCTGGGGAGTCGCGGGAGGGTGGGGACAAGGCCTGGTAGGATCCGGAAGCCGGGAGGCTGGGGCTGCTTCCTGAGGGCCGCGGAGGACTGAGGACGCAAACCAGTGGACAGCGCAGGGGCCTATCGGGGCTGGAACACAGCAGCATGGACGAGCTGTCCCGCGAGAGTCCACACAGAGAACCCGAGGAGGCGCTGCTGCCGGCGGGCCAGGCCCCAGGAGAGGGGAGCTCCGGAGGCGCCGGGGAACTGGGGGTCTCCTCCGACTTTCCACTGGGCCCAGTCCCTGTCTTGGTCCCTAGCGAGGCTGTGCGATAGAGGCCGAGCCCAGGCAGGGCTTCCCCGAAGGCAGGGCCCTGGAAGAGACCGGGAGCCAGCAGCGCCTCGCTGCAGAGGGCCTCCTCGATGCTGCGCCGCAGGTTGATTGGGGAGGGCGGGCGGAAGTCTACGGTGCAGTCGCTGCAAGGGGAAGAGGCGGGGGACTGGGCCGAGTTGGCCGCGGTGCCTTTGAAGCCCCGGCAGCCACCTCCCTGGAGTAAGAGGTCTGGGCCTGGCCCTGCCAGGGCGCACAACTGAAGCAACTCGGTGTCGCCACGTGCGATGGCGCTACCCAGAGGCTCCTTGTCTGGGGGCCCAGTGACCCAGCCCCCTGGCAGGAGCGGAGCCGCATGGCCCGGGGACAATCGGAAGAGCTTAGCCCAGCAACGCGGAGGCACGCGGGGACTGCAGAGCGCGGGGTAAAGTCCCAGCAGCGCCAGCGGGAGTGCGACACCCACCTCGCCCAGGCGCAGGCCTAGCTGGAAGGCCCACCAGGGCCAAGGCCCCTCTAGGCCAGGTTGGCCTCCATAACCTAGGGCGTGAAGAACCTCGTAGCCTTGCAGGGCTCCGCTCAACAGCCCGAAAGTGCCAGCCACCGGGGCAGTGCGCGCCGCGCGCCGCCAGGACTCACGGGGGGCGAAAGGGCTGCGCGCCTGCGGGACAGGGGTAGATCCCTTGAAGCCAGACCCTCCCAGGGGCGCTCCAGCCCGCCGCCGCCGACCTCGCCAGCAGGAGAGCGCCAGCAGGAGCCCTGAAAGGAGCGCGGCAAGGAAGGCGTGCAGCCCGCGCGAGACGAGCCGCAGGGGCCGCAGCGGGCGATGCGCGGCGCTGCCAAGCGCTGCGGCGGCCGACAGCCCTAGCCCCAGAAGCAACAGCGCGGCCAATCCGGCGGGGCACCGCGGCGGGCGAGGCCGAGCCAGAAGCAGGCAGGCCAGCCCCAAGCCGGCTGCCAGGCAGGGCAGAGGAAGGTCCTGCAGCAGCAGCCAGGCCAGCGCCGGCAGCCGGTCCCGGTGCCCATAGGCGTCGTAGAAGAGTGGAAAAGCCCGCGTGGTCCCCGCAGACAGCAGCAGCAGGTCCAGCAACGCCAGGCAGGGGGCGCCGGGCGGGCAGCGCCAAGGCAAGAGGGCCAAAGCCAGTAGTGCTAGCAAGGCCACCAGGCCGAAGAGAGCGCCTGCCCCATACACATGGGCCTCCCAGGCCAGCCCCCAGTGAGCCCTGGCCTCTGTCCAGTCGGCCTCCAGGGTCAGGAAGAAGAGAGGCAGCGGGGAGGCAGGAGGCTGCACCTCATGGTCAGGTAACTCTCCCACACTGCAGGAGTCTGGCCCACATTCTGGCTGCACTGAAGGGTTCCCAAGGCTGGCAGGAGATGGGTCATCAGAGGTGGGGACGGTGGGGTCTGTGGGCAAAGAACGTTTTGCTGAGGCAATTGTATAGTCCCACCCTCCACCCACAGACCTCAACCAGATGCCTGAATACCAGTTCAAGAGTCCATCAAAACACCCAGGATGCCAACTTGTATAACAGATTAGAATAAATAAGTAATTTTAAAAACACCCCGGATATTCTTGTTCTATAGAGGAGACTCTAGGACTTCTTGGTCTCACATCCTCCCCCCCCCCCATTCCAACCCCTCTGGCTGAAGCTTCCTCATCCTTTCCCCTTTCACTCTCTTATGTTTATTTTCCTCCAACAATCTTTGATTCTACTGGGGATAAAAAGTGTTTGTTTCTTTAAGAAGTTACAGAATTTTACTACAACTGGAAGGAATAGTGGATGCCCCCTCTAGTACAAATCCCCCATCAGAAATGAAGTTTTATGATAACAAAGAATTTTTTTTGTTCCCTGTGCTCACATCTGAATCTACATGCCTAAATGGTTTGTGGTATCTAGTTGACAGTGGGCAGATATCCATTGAATAAATGAATTCTCATTTGCCAGATAAAGATACTGAGGCTCTGTAGAGAGATAAAATGACTTGTCCAAGGTCAAAGAGTGGCAATGACAAAGAAGATGATGTACCACTAGAATCCAGACCTGAGCACCAATCTGAGCCCCTTTCCACTCCAAAGCCTCTTCATAATTCTTGTCTGCTTATCTCTTGTTTTGTACCCCTGACTCCTAATTCCTACCTTGGTGGTAGGAGATACATCTGACCTTTTCAGGTATTCTCCCATGTTCTCATTTCAAGGAACTGACATGCATACACACACAGAGCAGGGGAAGAGAAAAGACTCTCTTGTCCCCAGCACCTTGAGGAAAACACTATTCTTATTACTACCCTTCCTGCCAACTATACCTCAATCCTCAGCCTACCCATGGCTGTGGCCCCACAAAGCCATTGGTCTAAGACTCAATATAGATGGCCCTTTGGTTCTCCGCCTTTTATAGAAGGTGACATTGAGTTGGACTACCCTGGGTCTCAAACTCCCAGAAAGGAGCAACTGAGGAGTTGATAGCAGGATAAGATGCCATCCGAGTAAGTGAGTTCCTCTGGGTCCAACATCTTCCCACATCTCTCAACAGAGAGGAAGTCAACTAAGCAGGGAGAAGAAAGACCCTGGTTCTACCACTCTCTTAGAGCAAGAGAGGAACTCAAAAGAGTTAGATCCAGGGATTCTTGCCACGGCCAGGTCACAAGGAAGATGCTGGAAGCTGACCCCTCCCTATCACTATCTCACAGGCTTGGAGCAACTACATATTCAGGTTAAAATGAAGGAAGAAAAGATGGTAGTGAAGGATGGGGACAGCCTGGTGGTGAAGGGAAAGAAGACTGGGCACAGATGGGAAGTGAGGGAGGAGTGTCTTCTATGGCTCACACTCCTGCCTCAACTGTTTGAACAGGTCCAGCTGAACAACACAGGAAAATCCTGGCTTTCACTGGGGACATAAAAGGCACACAAGTTCTAAGAACAAGGAAAAGGAGTAGGGGGCCAGAGAGCTTCTCTGGAGAGAGGGGAGGGCAAGACAGAATTGGTCAATTAGAGAGACAGAGAAGGTACAGCCAGAAAACTAAATATAGCAAATGGCAGCATACACCCTGATTCCCATTTGATCACATTTCTCAAGTAAGAAATAGGTAAGAGCGCCACTACATAGTATAGTTACAAAGACAAAAGAGATGATGTATGTAATATTCTTAGGAGTGCCTGGCATGAAATAATGTTCAACACAAGCTGGTGGTCCATATCATTATTATTGGCTAATGTTCATCACTGATCAATCATCAGTTTGTATTTGTGTGAATGTGACCATTCCTGGCCTCACACTAATTCTTGATTTACCTAATTAAAAACTGTTGTTTTTAACATCCTTCGCATATCCTAAGCTTGCGAAGAGTGAAGATCAATATACTGTCTCAGTTTATGAACTCTATTTGAGTTAATGACTTGACCATCCCAGAACACTCAGGAAGACAGTGGCCATCAGTTAAATGAGAAATCACCCAGCTAGGAACAGATAGCTTGGTAATTAGGAGAGGGCATCAGTCTGGCATTGGCAGGATCAAATAAACACATTCCCTTGTCCCTCATTCCCTGGTCCCCTCTGATGTTCTGGCCCAATGCACTGTTTTCTGGTCTTAGTCACTTTGCAGTGACTGAGGTCCTACAGCAGCAGCCAGGCCAGTGCTGGTAGCCTTTCCTTAGTGGGCTCTACAAAGAGGAAGGGAGGTTCTGCCCCAGCCTGTCACACCTCACCTTCTCCTCATTGCTCACTACACAGACAAGTGCAGCTCTCAGAGGTCAGCTCCACTTCATACTCTTCCATCTTCACCTTTTCCCCCTTGTGGGCCACAGGAAACCCCATCTCCCATCTTTGTCCTCAAGCACTATGGCAACTAGAGCAAATTTCAACATTTGTAACAATCCAGGGAAGGAATAAAAGCCAGAAAATAGGCAAAGTATGGGGACTGCTCAAGTGTCTGAGAGTGAGTTCTGAATTAGGAGCATTGTTTCCAGGGGTCAGAGCATTCTTAGTACATTCTAAGTGGGCCAGGCAAGGGTGGGGACAGGTAGGAGAAAATCCAACTTCTACCTTTGAAGGGTCCACTTAACCTCATTTTCTGTCTCCCCATTTGTGGCTTCCCCAGAGAGAGCCTTCAGTTTCCCCCCAGAAGATAGTAACCTGATTCCCTCTTCCCAGGATCCCGCTCCTAAACAGGGCACTCCTCCAGAGAGACTCCAATGTGACCTGTAGCCCCTCTTCGCCTCAGGGGTGAGGGAGGAGATGGGATGTCAATGTGAGTAATCCATGAGGCAGGAGCTGACTGGGGAGAGGGGAGGGGAGGGGAGGGACAAGCTCATTCATGGAAGAGTCAGGCCTGATTATCCACCAGCTGCCCAGATCAAAGGGCTGGGGAATTGCATCTCCATCCTGGATGCTGTAGCTCATTTAGAGGCCTGGCCTCATCCTTCTCCCCACACCCACCCCCAGGATCCTGGAGAACTGATAAACATTGTAGCACTGATACTGGAGAAATATTTAACAACTAGGATGGAGCAAATGCTGGCTGCGCAGAACAGAGACCCACCAGGGTACTCTGGGAGTAAAGGCAAGCACTCAGGGAACTGAGGACAGGAGGGACTTATCAACTAGTCTAAAAGTTCTCCCATATGTTAGGACCTATACAACTGTTGGGTTGTGTATGGGCTAAATACAACTCAGTTTAAGGTGAAGGGAATCTAGTACAAGGAAGACATAGGAGTCCAAGGTGCAAGGTTGATGACACCTAGTTAAGAAAGATCTTAGAGGAGACACAGAAAGACTCCCTTTGTTCCCTGTTTGACAGTGCTACATATATATGCACGTGGATTTACACACATGCACGCACACACTCCCACGTGAGTGAAACCCATTGGTCTTCTCTCCAGGAGGCCTGTGGCCCTCCTGGGTTTATCCAGGAGGAGCAGCCAGGAAGAGGCTGGGTTCCTGCAGCCACTAGTGAGGAAGGGGGTGAGGGTGGGGCTGCCAGCCTGCGGAGTGAGGCTGCCTCTGAAACTGTCCAGACTCATTAAACCTGCCTGGCCAGCACTGTCATCCAGGCTGACAGACTGCCAGCCAGCATCCTTCCCCTGGGGCACAGAGTTGCCCCCCTCCCACAACAGTTCCTATTGTTGCTGTACACTGGCTAGATAGGGGAGAAGTCAGTTCCTCACCCACCACTTAGGGAGTGCTGTGACAATGACTGGAGGGAACCAGAAATTGGGGTTTGGTGTTAAGTCTGGGGCTGGCAGAAACTGGAGGACCAGGGGTATCCATGGCTGAGCCTAGTATGGGGTGGCTGAGGGGCTTCACAGGCACAGTAACCCTTTGCAGAGCCCTCCCCGGGGCTCCTGTGACTTCATCTTCCCAAGCACCTGGGCCATCTGCCCAGTGAGTTTATATGTGATTCCACAATAGCTTGGGGCCAGGGCTGTGGTATCTTCTGCAAGATAGGGTCTGGAAGTATATGTGGGGTACAGAAGCAAGGTTAATAGCTGTAACTATATGAACTTCTACTTTGTGCCCAGCAGCATGCCAAGAGTTTATGTTATCTGGAAACTTTACAATATCTTGGCAAAATGAGTACTATTACTAAACCTTAGATAAATGAGAGGAGTTAGGCTCAAAGGGGTAAACTAACCTGCCCAAGGCCAACCAGCTAGTTTTAAGTAAGTAAAGGGATTCAAAGCCAGGTCTCAAGATGTCAGAGTCTGTGGTCCCTCCTCAGTATCACATACCTGTCTATATGCATGTTCTGAAAGGCTCCCTTGATCAAAGGTGGCATCTGTCTACTCACAGTCTCCTCTTCAATGTCTTCCCAATGAAGGGCCCAGCTCTGCCCATATCTGACAGCATGTCATGTCAGATCAGACAGCAGAGGAGACAGCCCAAAGTTGGTGTTGAGAGGGGATGCGGAAGTAGGCCAGGCCACCCAGAGTGGAGGGTGGGGTAAGTGGCAGTGCAGTAGAAATCATGAAGGAGTCCTGTGCTGTTTGGCCTGACCCACCTATCTCCATCCGATTCTGCCTATGACTGCAAACCTTTCAGAACATTGTAACTTAACTCCATGTGGGATCTTCCCTGGCAACACTTGTTCTCAGACAATTTGTGTAGATTTCTCCATGATGATGATGAAAAGAATGATGATTATGGTTACAATAACAATGAAATAAAGGGTCTGAGAACACTGAGAGTGACTAGCATGTAGTGACACTGAATAAATAACTGTCAAGTTCAAATGAATTGTATACTTACCACGTTGCATCAGTGTTGTTTCAGTTGAAGCAGAGTTTAGGGAAGTAGCTGGGTCCAGCAGACTTGGGCTTGAGAGCTTCCTTTCCAAGGTAGGTAGGGGTAGGGACAGAGTACTGCCAAAGAACCCTGCAACAGGAACACATAAGGCCTACCTACACCAAAGGTTGTGGCCTTTGATGCTTGAGAAAAAAACCCTGTCCTTCTGAGGATTTTGCCCTAAGGAAGTCACTATCCTAGGAATTGTAGCCACATACTAAGCTGATGTACAATTTGAACTAAACTACAAGTGCCAAACCAGAGTCAATCTAGCAAAGAATATGTTTCCTTGCGGAGCAGTAGTCCTTGTCCTAAGACCTGGGAGAAGCATTACAGGCCTCCCCTGGGCAAAGAAAAGGAGGTATTGGACAGGCCCCTAACATAGCACCTGGCATGTAAAGGGTCCTATAAATGTATGTTGAAAATAAATGAACACTCACCTGGAGAATCTGACACTTTAGAAGCAGAGCTTGGGGATATTGTTGTGCCTGGGGGGTTCAAGCCTGAGAAGTTCCGGAGTGGGGACAGAGTAGTGCCAAAAAACCCTGCAAAAGGAGTGCAAGCTGAATCTGCCTCTTACTTACCAGGGGGACCCAGCAGAGACTCTCCTCAGATGGGTGGGTGCTTACCAAAGGGTCCCAAACGCCCAGCAATCTCTGCCAGGCTGGCTCGAAGGCTGGGAAGCAGGGGTAATGTTCGATGCCCAAGTGTGGGGGCTGCACCCGCTCTCAGTGCCACATCAAACTTCAGCTCCAGCTCGCTCTGGTGGAGCCTGGGAATACTGGATGGAGGTGCTGTCGCCGTCAAAGCAGTGGCCCAAGTCACAGTGCCCATCCTGGGCTGATAGGGAGCAGTGGGCCGGTCGGTGGGCCCAGAAAGTGGTGATGTGGACTCAAGAGTCAAGGAGGAGGCCCAGGGCACAGAACTGCCTTCAGCAGAGCCCCACTCTGGGGGAGAGTTCCTGGAGGAGCCCACCAGCAGTTCCCAAATGGGGTCAGTCCTCAGCACACTGGCAACCTCTTCTGGTTCCTGGCCTGGCCCAGGAGACAGAGGCTGGGTCTCTGTGACAGGGCTCCCCCAGACAGCAGCTGGTCCCCGAAGATGAAATTTGAAGTTAAGTCCCAGGTTGAGGGACAGCATAGAGGCCTCACTTTGAGGTGGCGGGGTCAAAGTGGTTAGAGAGGCACCTGGGACGGAGGAGGCAGGCTGGGGGCCCACAGGAACAGCAAGCAGGACCCAGCAGAACAGGCCCATCCCAAGGCAGCCATGCCCTGCCATGGCCCCACCTGGCCCCCTGAGGTGGCCTGAGTAGCAAGGGGCTCAGTTCTTCAGCACCTTTTGAGTACGAAGGTCCTAGAGGGAGGAGAGGCCTTGTGAGCCCTGGCTGCTGCCACCCTCTCCCTCTCCCAGGATCAGACATCCCAGACAGAGGCTTCTGATTACCGAGAAACAGGTGGGGTGGGGCGCAGGATGCAAAGTGTTCTGCCTAAGTAGAGAGACATGATGGCTCTTCTTGCCAGCTCTTTCCTGTACCTTCAGGCCCTATCACAAATCTCTCCCCTGCCATCCCCCACCCCCACCTCAACCTTGCACATTGAGAATTGGGTTCCTCAACATAGCCAGTGGATGGGCTTAGGCTTCCAGATGCAGACTCTTACCCTTCTTCCCCCACCCTTTTGTGGAGCCTTCCTACCTCCTTCAAAAATTCAGAAGCCTACTGTGGACCAAGCCCCCTGCTGAAAATACAGCTGTGAGCAAGCAAACCCTCATTCTGGGTTAGTTCTGACCCCCACCTTTGGCCTGATCTGAGATACCACAGAAACACTGGGCCCCCAGAGGGGCACAGGCCTGCTGGATCTGGCAGTGGCAAAGGCTGCTGGGCTCTGCCAGAGTCTCTAGTCGAGCAGAAGCTCCCTCCTATCACAACCCTTTCCCCTTCCTGGGGCCTGCCTGCTCCCTTCCCCAAGACCCTAGAAGTATTTGGGGGGAAGGGTAGCTTGGCCATTACTGGCTCCCCAGGGGAGAAGGCCAGGCAAGCAACCTGGGTAAGGGGCAGCAGCAATAGATTCCCAGTCCCTCCCCAGGACTCTCCCCACCCGGAACACACATCTGGTGTGGGGAGGGAGGGTGAACCAGGGACACACGTGCACCCGGCATCCTTCCATCACGCACACATAGCCACACCTAGCACCCGACACACTCACCCACTCACCCTTCACACACCCCTGCACACATGCACACACATTCCATCCTGCCGAGCCCCCTGTCTCCTACATGGGTTCAGATCCAAGCGCTGTGAGCTCCTACCTCCCCTGTCTAGCTCTCTCCCTCTCACACACACACAAGCATATACAGTCAGAGAGGCACACACGCCCCTAACACACATTGGCACTGTACATACACACATCACACGCCGTCATCCCCCCACGCCCCTACACACCCACCACCCCTCGAAGGCACACATGTACACACACGGCGCGCACACACACGTACACACTCCCCAGTCTGGACAGACCTGCTCCTGTCCCTCGCTCCTTTAGGCAGTCTCCTTCGCCTAGCCCCCCGAGAAAGGGCGGTCGCTGCGACCCCGGCGCACCCTACTGGGCAACGCTCCGCGGAGTCTCGCGCCTTCTCTCTGTAGAGCCCGGCGCCAGGACTGGAAATCGGGTCCCCAGCTCCCCGACGCCCCCTCAGCTCGTCCAAGTGACCGCAGCTTCGCCGACCCGCTGCCCCCTGTCTGCCCCCGGCCCGGCCCGCAGCGCTCTCACCAGGCGGGCGGCCGGGCTCCTGCTCCGGCTCCGCACTCCGCGCTCCCTCCCCACGGCACCGCCTCCTGGCTGCGAGCCCGGCTCCCCGGCCCAGCCGCCCGCGCCGGGCTCCGCGGCAGCAGCGCTCTGACGGCCCTCCCTCCTGGCTCCCGCGCCCTCCCCTCCCCTCCTCCCACCCGGCCCGCCGCCCGCGGTCCACCCCCCACCCTGGCCAGCAGGCGAGCGAGCGCGCACAGCAGAGCCGAAGCCGCGGCCGCGTCGGGGTCGGGGCCCCACGCGCGCTCATTCACCCAGCGCCGCCAATCAACCGCGGTGAGCGCGGGCGCCTCGTTCTCAGCTTGCAGCTGGCAGTCACACACTCCCAGGGTAGCCCAGCGCACACATCTACACGCAAGCCATTCCCAGGAAACACACCCGCCGGCCAGGGCGCGCGCGCGCACACACACACACACACACAGGCATGCACATAAGCCCGCGCGCGCACACACACACACACAAACACGGCACACAGCAGCCTGCCCCCACGATGGCACTTCAGGCACTAAAAGTCATTCTATTACGTCATTACTGTGAGTGAGAGTATACTTCCACATCCTTACAAATCCCTGTTACGTTCCCATTTTCCAGCCAGGTAAATTAAGAACCAGAACATCACCGCTACACGCCGCTATACAGAGACTTGAACTCGGTCCCTCTGCTGCCCTCCTCACCATCTTATGGTTGGCAACAGTTGTACTGCTACAGAGGAGCATCTCCTACACTTGGCAGGCCGACTGCCAAATGTCAATCTCTACACAACATCTCTTTTTGCTAAAACGGATCTTTCAAAAATACTTAGAGCTTCAGAAATGTCTGTAGAAAAAAAAATGGTGAGTTGAACTGCTTGTGAGAATTGGATTACAACTTGTTTCCCATAAGAGGTGAGAGGAGAATGGCAAAATCAAAGAGCATCCAGCCTCCAGAGAATACAAAAGAAACCAAGCAGAGGCAGCCTTGAGGATGACCCAGCACTGAGTAGCCACCATGGATGCTTCTGGAAGCGTACCCTGCTAGGCTGCAGTTGTGACTGATTTAAGCAGTACTTGCTCATTTATGTTACTCTATATCCCTTCATGTTTTCTTCCAAAAATGCTAGTATTTAAAATATTGGGAGAACATAAAACCCCTGAGGCTTCCTGTACCATTCAAAGCTTTCTCTCAAAATTCAGACATTCAATTTACTGAGTGCTGAGCACCAAGGTGAAGGCTCCTAAGAATCTCCTCCTTTATTCCTCATCACAGGCCACAGAGAGAGAAAAATTATTGTCACCATGTTACAGCCCTGGATGTGACTCCAAACCTTCTTTCCAAGAACCCCCCTTCTGTTCTGCAAGGCTAGGACAGGGTGTGTTGCTTAAACAATTACCTAGGTAGTTGAACACCTGTAATCCCAGCTACTGGTGAGGCTGAGGCAGGAGGATGACAAGTTAGAAGTTAACCCGGATAACTTAGCAAGATCCTCCATTTCAAAAAAAAAAAAAAAGAAAAGAAAAGAAAAAAAAAAAAACTATCAAGGGCAGTTTCTGCTTCAGAGAGCTAGCATAGCACTTTACCCATGGTAGATGTTCAATAACTACTTGATAAGTAACAAATGACTCTGGGGCCCATGTGAGCCATAGGCTACATTTCAGAAAAGCATCCATGTCTCCCTCCCCCCATACACCCCATCCCTAACTGATGTAAAATCAAATCAGGTCACCAACTGTGCTCTTCTCAGGATCAGTTAATGATGAAATCTGGGATTTATTCTGAGTTCCTAAATAAAACAGGCAAAGGGTATCCCCTATTGCACCCTGCCAGAGGGGTTACCAACTGGTTCCTCTTCCCTCCCCCAGTCCATTAGCGGTTGTCTTGAGGTAGCATACTAGGATTCACTTTCTGGTTTTCTTTCATACACATACTAAAAGTTTCCCACTGGAGACATTTTCTTTGAATCCTCCTCATAGAAAGGCTCATTTCCTGCTAATCATGTTCACTTAAAGACTTCTAGATGGAAGGACAGAGATAAACATACCCCAGTTCATTAAAATACCTGTCCTCCATGACCAAGTAAGGTTATTCCCAGGAATTATATTTTTAAAAGATATTGGAAAGGGAAATTGGGGGATTAAGATGGTGACTGAATGCATACATCCAATCTCACTCCCTCCCAAAACCCCACTAAAATTTCAATAGAGAGATTTTAAAATTAAGAGAGAAACCTGCAAGGAGGAAAAGACCAGGGAAAAAAGACAACATCAACAGAATTTTTGAGACAGGATGCGAGACAGTCATGCAGTTACTGACTTACCAGTCCCAAGGAAAAAAGACATCTCCAACTAGCAGTGAGGAGGGAAACAGAGTCAGGAAACAGAGTCAACTTGATTTACATTGCACGGTTCCCTGAAGGCACAGAAATTGGCAGTTCTAAGGAGCCTCTGGAACTCTGGAAGAGATGACTAAAGTAAAGACCAAGGTGAAATGCAATTAGGTCCCTAGGTCTCTTCCTGAACTCTAAAACACTACGCAATAGTTCATCTCATATGTCAGCCAGGTCTGGAAGATTTTCCTCTGAAGGAGGGAAGATAGAAGGTAACTAGACTGGAGAAACTTCAGGCACAGCTGTGACCCCCAGAGATAGCATACTGAAAATAAGATATTAAGTGACATGTCACACAGAAAGAATGCTGAATGCAAGTACCTGAGCCTTCTCCCACAACCAGATTCCCAAAGTGATGGGAGCAGGGCATTTGCTCGCCAAACTGGAGACTGGAAAACTCTACCCTAGGGCATTTCACAAACCCAAGAGGAAAAGGCTCAATGAAACTGACATAGGCTTTCTGCAGAAACAGCCTAGCTGGCTGGGGGTGCAGCTCAGAATGCTTGCCTAGCATGTGTGAGGCCCTGGATTCAATCTGTAGGGCTGTAAAAACAAAACTAAACAGCCCAGATCATCCTATAGTGCCAAACTCAACCTATGAGCTTGGAATTTCTAACCAGCCTTTTGCCTCCACCCTGCAACTTTAATCATGACCACAGATCATTAGACATTCAGAAAAATTTCTAACACAGAAGAGGGAGACATAATAATCATCATCATCATCATCATCATCATCATCATCAACTTGGATGAAATAGGTTATACAAAAAGAACAGGCAACAAAAAGACTGTTGTTAATATCCACAGAGAGATAAGATACCGTATCCATGATGCTGTACAAAGAGATTATACATTCAGAGAATGACAGTAGCAACAGTGATATCTTAGAAAATAAAATCAGAAACAAAAACTTTAATGGAAAGATTGGAAGATAAAATTAATGAAATCTCCCTAAGAAGTTAAGCAAACATAAAAATATGGAAGAGAAAAGAGAAGAACATTTGAGTACAATTTCAAAACCGCATCCCCAGCCCTATTTTGTATTTTATTTAGAGACAGGGTCTCACCGAGTTGCTTAGTACCTCGCTTTTTGCTGAGCCTGGCTTTGATCTCTCAATCCTCCTGCCTCAGCCTCCCAAGCCACTGGGATTAAAGGCGTGTGCCCCCATGCCCAGCCCTGATTCATTTTTCAATAAAAGTATGAATATAATTTTCAATAAATGCATTAATATAATTTACTACATCAATGGGACAACTAAGAAAAATATATAATCATTTTAATAGATATTTTTAAAACATTCAAAAATTAATAATGGAGAAATATTTCCTTAATTCGTAAAGATTCTGAGCAGTTGAATATATAGAAGGGTTTCATTTCAGTCAGAAATGGAAATTTCTCCATTTCTGTTGCCAAGGCTGACATTTAACTGTGTCAGCAAATTGTAGCTGATGCAATAAGATCAGAAGTAAAAAGAAGAGGAGGATAAAGAGAATAGGAGGCAGAGAAGAAGGAGATGTAAGCCCCCTTCTGATCACAAAGCCCAAGAATAAGAAGCTCCAATGCCTAAGGGCAGGAGAAGATAAATGCTTCTCTCCTGCACTGATCTGCTTTCCCCACCTGCAGCCTTTTCTGGAGATATATATATATATAATTTTATGTATATAATTTTATATATATATAATTTTATATATATAATTTTATATATAATTTTATATATATAATTTTATATATATATAATTTTATATATATAACATTTTATATATAATATTTTATATATATATAAAATACATTTTATATGTATACATATATACATACATACATACATATATATTTATTTAACAGAGATTAAACCCAGTAATACTAATTAGTAATACTAAATACTAATTAATACTAATTAATACCATTTAGCCACATCCCCAGCTATTTTTATTTTTTTATTTTGAGACTGGGTCTTGTGCAGTTTCTTAGGCCTCCCTAAATTGCTGAGGCTGGCCTTGAACTTATGATCCTCCTGCCTCAGCCTCCGAAGTTGCTGAGATTACAGATGTGCCCTACCATGCCCAGCTTTCCTGGTAATTTTATCCATGTAGGAGATACTAACTCAGACCATTCAACTGGCACTTAAAGAATAGACATTAAGTCAGACATTATTTTCACCTGTCAAATTGGCAGGTTACCTCCTGTTTTAATAGTACTCAATGCTAGTGAATGTGTGGTGAAATGGGCATTTTCATATATAGCTGGGGCAGTTTAAAACAGTGTAGATACATGACTATTAAGCTGGCACTACAGAATTTACTTAAAGAAATCAAAAACAAATCGCAGAGCTCACAAATGAAAAAAAAATCTCATTTGACATATAGCTAAGCAAATGAGAAACAGGACCAAATTAAACACAGAAATAAATCAAAATGACAGAAATTAATAAAAATCTCTCTATAATAATGTTGCTTGTAAATGGTCTCAGCTCTTCAATTAAAAGACATAGACTGACAGAATGAATTTAAAAATAAGACCCAACTACATGTTGTTTGCTGGAGACTCACAGTACAGTCAAAAACGTCCACAGGTTGAAAGTGAAAGGATGGAAATTGATACACCATGCAAATGGAGCTTGAAAACAAGCAGAAGAAGCTATGTCATATCTGACAGGGAGATTTTAAGACAAAATTAATCAAAGAAGAGATCACTTCATAGTGGTAAAGGGAAAACTCCAACAAGAAGTATAACAAAGTAAATATTTATGGTCCAAACTTGGGTGCAACTAACTTAAGAGACACTATTTGAATTAAAGCCTCAGAAAGACCCCAGTACAGGGCTGGGGATGTGGCTCAAGTGGTAGCGCGCTCGCCTGGCATGTGTGCGGCCCTGGTTCGATCCTCAGCACCACTTAGAAACAAAGATGTTGTGTCTGCCGAAAACTAAAAAAAAAATAAATATTAAAATTCTCTCTCTCTCTTAAAAAACAAAAAAAACAGAAGACCCCAGTACAATAATACTGGGTGATTTCAATACACCTCTCTCACCAACAGATAAATCATCCAGATATAAACTCTTTGGACCCGAAAAATATTATAAGTCAGATGAACTTAACAAATATCTATAGAATATTTCATCCAAGAACAGCTGATATATTTTATTTTCAGCAGTTCATGGAATATCCTCCAAAATAGACCATATATTTTAGGTCACAAAACATTATTAGCAAATACAAAATTTGATATAATTGCTTGCATCTTATGACCATAATGGAATGATACTAGAAATCAATACCCCCCCCAAAAAAAACCCTACAGAAACTATGTAAATACTATATATTGAACAATACTTTTTTGAATGATGAATGGGTAACAGAAGAAATCAGGAGAGAAACTAAAAACTTCTTAGAATCAAATGAGAATAGTGATACAACCTCTGCAACACTATGAAGGCAGTTCTAAGAGGAAAGTTTATAGCTATGAGTGTCTACTTAAGGAAATCAGAAAGATCCAAAATAAGCAACCATTGGAACTGATTGTAGGTGTGCTTGTTCCAGAACACAGAAGTACAAAGACAGGCATCACAGAAGGGTATTCTTTGTTTTGGAACAGATGAGTGGAGACAGCAGATCATTTCTTGCTGTTTGTGAAATAATTTAAGAAAAGGTCTGGTGGAGAAGAAGTAGGTGATCTGCCTTTCTCCTTTTGAATTTAGGCTACATACTTGGTAGGTGGGCAATACTATTCAGTTTGGGATAGTGGGATAAGCATAAGGACGGTATAGGGTATATACCCAACTTAGAAAACACATCAACTATAGATCATATTTGGAACAGTCATTATCTTAGCCATGACCTTGACCTTTATGATACAAGTGAGAAGCCAGGCTAAAGAAATTAAATCCTGACTTACATTTTAGTTATTGTTTTCAGAACACAAAATAAAACTTTTCATTATTCTTGTATATTGGCAATAATGTATTAGTGGTTGGCTGAAAATGTTGGTTTCTCTGTCAAGTAGACATCAATTTCACTGTAAGATACTTCTATTTTTTCTTAAAGTGACAATTTCAAGCCTCCTAGATATTTACAAAAGCTTTTCTTATTAGGAAAGAAAGGCTAAGCTTGGCCACTGTTGTCAGCTTATAGATTACACATATCCCCTGAAATATTTCACACTTGAAAATGAAATTCATTTAAATATCATTGTAATAAAGTCTTCAGTGCATCAGTTTTTCTTATTTCTTATTCTGTAAACGTTTTTCATGAAAATATTTCCAGAAATATTTGGAAGTTTTTTCATATAATTAATTTCATGTTAAATCCACTTATTAAGGATTTAGTCTTATATATAACTACTAACTAAAATAAGTGAACAAATTTATACCTGAATATGAGATTAAATAATTTGATAGTACTAAAGGAAATTCAATGAAAATGAATTTCCTTCCCATTTCCCTAATCCCTGGTCCTTTAGGTAACCACTGATAGCAGTTTCTTAAGTATTCTTCCAGAGGTAATCTATGCACATGTAACAATATGTCTTTCTCTTTCAAAAACATAATGGTAACTAACGTACTTGCTGGTTTGCACCTTGCTTTTTTGCTTAATATATCTAGATTTGACAACTGTTAACAGTATAAAAACAATATAAAACCTTTAATAATCTAATGTGCAAATTTTTGCATTTGCCTTTAAATATCTACTGGTTTATTTTTGTAATTTTTGTGTTTATACTATTTGCAAGCAGTATGTGTGAATAGAATTTACTATTAATAAAAAGCCAATTTGGATAGAAAAAAAAATAAGCAACCTAATGACGCACTTCAAGGTCCTTGAAAAAGAAGAACAACCCAATTCCAAAGCCAATAGGAGGAAATAAATAATTAAGATCAGAACCAAAATCAATGAAATTGAGAATAAAAAAAATGCAAAGAATGAATGAAATGAAGAATTGGCTCTTTGAAAATATAAACAAGATGGTGATAACCCTTAGCCAAACTAATCGTAAGAAAAAGAAAGAAGACCCAAATTAATAAAATTAGAGATGAGAAAGGAGAAATCACTATAGACATCATAGAAATTCAGAGAATCATTAAGGACCATTTTGCAAACTATAGTCCAATAAATTGAAAAACCTAGAAGAAATTAATATATTTCTAGACACCGACAACCTGCCAAAAGTGAATCAAGAGGACACAGAAAACCTAAATAGACCAATAGCTAGCAATGAGATAGAAGCAGTAATAAAAAGTCCTTCCATCAAAGAAAAGCCCAGGACCAGATGGATGGATTCTCAGCTGCATTCTACTATGCCTTTAAAAAAAACAACATGAAATAGAAAAGGATGGAATAGGGCTGGGTTGTGGCTCAGTGGTAGAGCGCTAGCCTCACATGTTCGAGACCCTGGGTTTGATCTTCAGCACCACCTAAAAATAAATAAGTGAAATAAAGGTATTATGTCCAACTACAACTAAAAAATAGATTTTTTTAAAAAAAGGATGGAATACTTCAAAAGTCATTCTATGAAGTCAGTATCACTCTCATATCAAGAAGTGAAGAAAGAAAACTACAGACCATTACCCTGATGAACTTAGATGCAAAAATACTTAATAAAATATTAGCAAATCATATTCAACAAAATATTAAGATTTATATCATGACCTAGTTGGTTTTATCCCAGGGATGCAAGAATGGTTTAACATATGCATATCAATAAATGTAATCCATTACATAAAAAGAATTAAGGACACAAATCACTTAATCATCTCAATAGATGAAGAGAAAGCCTTTGACAAAATTCAGCACCCATTCATGATAAAAACACTGAAGAATCTAGGGATAGAATGAATGACCTCAACATCATAAAGACTATATATGATAAACCCAAAGCAACTGTCATAGTGAATGAGGAAAAACTGAAAGCATTTTCTTTAAAATTTGAAACAAGACAAGGATGTCCACTCTCACCACTCCTAATTAATATAGTATTAGAAATTCTTGCCAGAGTAATTAGGCAAGAGAAGGAAATAAAAGGGATAAAAATAGGAAAGAGATAAGTTAAATTATCACTGTTTGCAGATGATATGATCCTATAATTAGAAGATTCAAAAATCCCCACCAAAAGACAGGTAGAGTTAATAAACAAACTCAGCAAAGTAGCAAGTTAAAAAACAAACATATTACCAAAAGAAATATGTAAATTCAATACAATTCCCATCAAAATACCAATGACATTCTTCCCAGAACTAGATTAACAGTCCAAAAACTCATTTGGAAAAATAAAAGACCCAAAACAGTCAAAGAAATTCTAAGCCAAATGGACTGGGGCTGTAGCTTAGTGGCAGAGCACTTGCCTTGCACGTGAGAGGCACTGGGTTTGATCCTCAGCACCACATTAAAAAAAAAAAAAATACACAAATAAAATAAAGGCATGCTGTCCATCTACAACTACAGAAAAAAAATTCTAAGCCAAAAAAGTAATGCTGGAGACAAAATAGTACCTAACTTCAAATTGTACTACAGAGCTATAGTAATAACAACAATAAAATGCATGGTACTGCCTCAAAAACAAATATATAGATCATTGGTACAGAATAGAAGACACAGAGACAAACCTGCACATCCTTGACAAAGGTGCCAAAAACACATTGAAGAAAAGGATAAGCTTTTAACAAATGGAGCTAGAAAAACTGGTTATCCATATTCAGGAGAATGAAACTAGACCTTTATCTCTCACCCTGCACAAAAATCAACACAAAATGGAACAAAGATCTAGGAATTAGAAGAGAAATTATGCAACTCCTAGAAGAAAGTGTAGGGTCAACACTCCAGCATATAAGCACAGACAATGACTTTCTCAATAGAACACCTAAATCTCAGGAAATAATGCCAAGAGTTAATAAATGGAATGTATCAAATTAAAAAGCTTCTGCACAGCAAAGAAAACAATTAAGAATGTGAAGAGAGAACCTACAGAATGTGAGAAAATCTTTGCTAACTACTTTTCTGACAGAGGATTAATATCCAGAATTATAAAGAATTCAAAAAAATTAACATAAAAAACTCAATTAATAAATGGGCAAATTAATTAAAAAGACAGTTCTCAAAAGAAGAAATGACAATAGCCAGCAAATAAATAAAAAAGATGTTCAACATCATTAACAATTAGGGAAATGCAAATCAAAATTACTCTGAGATTTCATCTCACTGCCAGTCACATGGCAGCAATGAAGAATACAAACAATAAATAAATAAATGAATGAACAATAATAAATGCTAGGGTGGATGTGGAGAAAATGGAATAGGTTTTGTTGTTGTTGTTGTTGTTGGGTGATGAGTTTTTTTATTTTGCTGTTTTCTTTACTTTTTTATAAGAAAATTTCTTTACTTTCTTTCTTTTTTTTTTTTAATGGTACTGAGGATTGAACCGAGGGGTGCTTAACCACTGAGCCACATCCTCAGCCCTTTTTTATATATTTTTTAGAGACAGGGTCCCACTGAGTTGCTAAGTGACTTGCTAAATTGCTGAGGCTGGCTTTGAACTCACAATCCTCCTGCCTCAACCTCCCAAGATGCTGGAATTATAGGCATGTGCCACCACAGCCAGCAAAAAGGAACACATTTACTCTATTGGTGGGATTGTAAATTAGAACAATCACTATGGAAACTAATATGGAGTTTCCTCAAAAGACTAGTAATTGAACCACTATATGACCCAACTACACCACTCCTCAGTATTTATCCTAAAGAATTAAAGTTAGCATACTCGAGTGATATATGGATACCCATGCTTATAGCTGCACAATTCACAATAGCCCAACTATGGAACCATGCTACGTGTCCATCAATGGATGAATGAATAAAGAATAAAGAAAATGTGATGTATAAGTTAAAAAACAATAATTAATCACTGAATAATTAATACCAATACTTAATCCACTGAAAAAGAAATTGAGAAAATAAGTTGGGTGTAGTGGTATATGCCTGTAATCCCAGTAAGTTGAGGGGCTGAGGCAGGAGAACTGCAAGTTCAAGGCCAACTTCAGCATTGTGTGTGCATGTGTAAGGTGTGTGTGTGTGTATGTATATACACATAAAGTTACCAAAGGGAATGTCAACTTTGTGTATATGGACAAGAAAGCATGTGTGGTGGGGCAGAGAAAGAAGACTGGGGAAGGGAGGAGGAGAGGAGGAAAAGGAAGAGGATGAGGATTAAAATTAAATTCTTTGCATGTATGATTTTGTCAAAATGAACCCCAATACTAAGTTGAATTATAATGATCTAATAAAAATTGTGTTTTCTCTCCCCCAAACAAAAACTTCCTTCTTCTTAAACTTCCCTGGCAGGCAGCCAGCAGGTTTGGGGTTAGCATTCTGGGTGATACACACACACACACACACACACACAATGGAGTTTTATCCAATCATAAAGAAGAATAAAATTATGTCATTTGCAGAAAAATGGATGGAAATTGAGAACATTATTTTAAGTGAAATAAGTCAAGCTCAGAAGGTCAAGGGTCATAGATTTTTTTCTCTATGTGGAAGCAAGAGAAGAAAAAGGTAAAGAAAGGTGGGGGGATCTCATGAAAATTGAAGGGAGATCAGTAGAGTAGAGGAAAGGAACCAGAGAAAGAGGGGCAAGAAAAGGGAAATACAAGGGAAAGATATTGGCCAAGCTTTATTGCTACATTGTGTTCATGTACAAATATATAACAACAAATATCACCATTATGTATAAACATAATTCATCAATAAAAATGGAAGAAAAACATAATGTAAAAGTAGAATCTTATCAGCAGAAAATTAAAATAAAACACTGAGGGGAAAAATAAAATGGTGTAAATATAATTGCAATTTCACAACAGATACTAGAAACTTTTTAAAAGTTCATACGTTTTGATGCAATGATTCCTCTTTTAGATACTGATTGCATATCAAAAATCAGCTATGCAGCTAGGCTTGATGGCACATGCTGACAATCCCAGAAACTTAGAACGTTGAGACAAAAGGATTGTAAGTTCAAGGCCAGTCTCAGCAACTTAGTGAGATCCTCAACAACTTAGCAAGACTTTGTCTCAAAATAGTAAATAAATAAACACATAGGACTGAAGATGTAACTCAGTGATAAAGCACCTCTGGGTTCCATCTCCAGTTAAAAAAAAAAAAAACACTCTGCAGGAAATATGTATGTATAATGGTAGTAGGTATTAATGACAGCATTATCTGTAACAACAGAATCTGGACACTATTACAGGTCTAACAAAAGGGAAATAACTAAATTATGGTATATCCCTTAAGCTACAGTTTCAAGTAAAGTACTATAAAGATTGTATTGAAATGGGGAAGAAAGTTGTCTTACAATGCTAATTTTTTAGACCAGATGGAACTGAAATACCAACGAGAGAGAGAGAGAACAGGACATAAGAACATTTAAGCAATAGCATCACAATCACATTACATTACACACTTATGTCTAAAAATAGGACAAAAAGGAAATACATCAAAATTTTAATGGTGGTTATCTTAGGTTGCTATGACCATGGATGGTTTTTACCTTCTTTACATTTTTTTTTTTGGTTTGTATTCCTAATTTCCTGACTTTAACATATATTACTTCCCCCCCCCATCATGAAATACTGTTTTATCTGCATTTGTGCTTCTAATTTACATGAATGGCTTTGGGAAATTGGCCTCATTTGGTTTCTCTCCCTTTTCACTCACTTTAAAAATTTTTAGTAGACTTTATTTTTTTTTTAATAGTTCTGCATTCACTGCAAAACTGAGTGGAAAGTGCAGCAATTTCCCACAAGCCTCCTGCCCCCACATACCCACAGCTACTCCCGTTGTCAATATCCTCCATGAGAGTCGTCCATTTGTTAGCAATCAATAAGTGTACATTGAAACCCTAATTTAAATGATGGACTTTATCACCCAAAGTCCATCATTTAAATTAGGGTTCACTCTTGGCACTGTATAATCTATGTGTTTAGACAAATGCATAATGACATTTTTCCACCATTATAGTATCATACAGAGGAGTGTCATATCCCTGAAAGTCCTCTGTGCTCCGCCTATTCTTCCTTTCTTTTATAATTTCTGACCATCACTGATCCTTTTATTGTCTACATAGGTTTTCCTTTCCAAAATATTCTAAAGTTGAAATCACATAGTTGTAGTGGCTTTCAGATTGGCTTCTTTCATTTCATAATATTCATTTCTTCCATGTCTTTTCACGGCTTGATAGCTCATTTCTTTTCAGCGCTAAATAATACTCCATTGTCTGCATGTGCCACACTTTATCCACTTACCCATGACGGACATCTTGTCATTTCCACATTTTGACCATTAGGAACAAAGCTGCGGTTAACATTCATGTGCAAGTGTTTGGACGTAAGTTTTCAAGCATTTGGGTAAATGCTGTGGAGTGAAATTTCTAGGTTCTATGGCAATAGCATGTTTAGCTTTGTAAGAAACTGCCAGATTGTGTCCCAGAGTGGCCTTACCAGTTTGCATTCCTGCTGACAATGAGTGAGAGCTCCTGTAGCTCTATATCCTTGTAAGTATTTGGTGCTTGGGGCTTTCCCATTCTAATAGATGTGTATCTCATTGTTTTAATTTTCATTTCCCTAATAATACATGGTGTTGCGCATCTTTTCTCTTATCAACTATCTGTATATATTCTTTGTTGAACTTCCTTTTAAGTCTATTGCCTTTTTTTTTTTTAACCAGAATTGAACCCAGAGGCACATAACCACTGAGCCACACCCCTAGCCTTTTTATAATAGTTTATTTAGAGACTGAGTCTCCCGAGTTGTTTTGGGCCTCACTAAATTGCTGAGGCTGGCTTTGAATTCTCTATCCTCCTGCCTCATCTGCCTGAGCTGCTGGGATTACAGTCATGTGCCACCATGCCTGGCATCTTTTTCCCATTTTAAAATTGGTTATTCATTCTCTTATTATTAAGTTTTACGAATTCTTTGTGTATTTTGGATGGCAATTCTTTATTATATATGTCTTTTGATGCTATTTTCTCAGTTTTAACTTATCCAATAAGTTACTTTTTAATCAGAAAAAAAGTGCTTTTCAGATTCTATATGAACCAAACCACCCAGTCATATTATCAACAACTTAAGCACCTCTATCATCCAAGAATCCTGTGATCTTCCTGGATCTAACACTAGGATCCCCTCCCTCCCCTAATCCCCATGGCCCTGGCTAACATCTTCCTAATGTCACTTCCTTGTCTAGGCTTCCTGAGCTCAGCTGTTTTCTTACTCCTGCTCTTACCATGATCAAGGATTTTCACTCTTTTTGCAGGGCAGAGTGAAGTCACCTTCCAGGGATACTCCAGGGGCCAAGTCCCTCCTGGGAAAGGACAGTGGTTCAGGAACTGGGTGAGACTCATGCACAAAGTCACCTGAGAGTGGAATTTGGCCTGGTCCTGGGTGGCAGGGGAAGGAATGAGAGGGGAGAGTGTCACTGCCAGGAATATCAAGAGGCAGGTCCGGGCAGGAGCTCTACAACCCAGTTCTATAGGGCTGTCTCCTCCTAGGCAGGTCAGAACCCTCCCCCCCCACACACACACACCCCAAGGGCCAGCTCTAGCAGGTGACTGCCCATTCTCCACAGAAGAGATGGAGAAAATTGGGGGTGAATGAGAAACAAAGTGGGGATGGCAATGGAGCTGAGGGTCTGGGATTAAGTATCCCTACCCAACTCTGTTTCCTTCTCCTTTCCTTCCAGAGAGTTCCTGCTTTACATCTGTGTCTTTAGCTCCTGGGGGATGGACATAGCAAAGGTCAGTGGCCTGTTATAGCCATTACTTTGTAATTAAAACAAAACAAAACAAAACAGCAGTACCCTAATCTTTTGACAAGGACAGCTGCTCCTAAATACCTGCTTTGGGGGTTGCTATCTATTGTCTTCAGCCCTTAGACTTAACCTTATTGTTTTCTAATGCATCAGAGGCCTCATTTGCAGAAGGAAACAACAACAGTCCTTCTCTTATAGAATTACTGTGACCATTAATTAGTCAATATGTACAGAGGGCTTTGAACAGTGTCTGACACCTAGAAATACTGTGTGTTGGTTACTATCACTACTCTGGTGTCAGGACAAAGCCCTTAGGCTGGGAGTGAACAGAAGAGAGTGATGGGGGATGCCAGGTGTGGGCTGGGAAAAGTAAGAGATAGACATGGGGAGAGAAGGGTTCCTACCAGGGGATGGGCTACAAGTTTCAGGAGGGGCAGAGGCTAGTGGCTGGTAGGAGCTCTGCTTCCATCTGCAACACTGATTTGTTTAGCTTTTGTAGGGCGGAATAGGCCCCAGGGGAATTCTGGTTCTTATGTCACTGTGAAAAAGTAAACAGCTTGCCCATGTAAAGCAGAGGTGTCCTACTCCTTCCTGCCTTCCCAACCTGCCACAGACCCATGGACCACCCAGGCAGAGAATAAGCAGGGATGAAGTGATAGGTCAAGGGCAGCTCTGGGGGCTCTAACGTGAGCCCCTCCCTCCACTGAAGCCCTAGCAGGCAGACAGTAGGACAAAACCTCAGCCAAGCCTTGACACCTGACAGCCTGAAGGATTTTCACAGATGCCCCCAGTTTACTCAGCTGTTTCCCACAGCAGGTGAGTGCAGCCCTGCTGCCTGTGACCCCATCCCCTTCTGGGTATGACCTGAGGGTCCTCAGGAGAGGAGAAAGAGGAACAGCTGAGGAGCTCCTAGCTGAGACAGGGAGGATGGACAACAGCAGAGCCAGCGGGTCAGCGCCCACAGGAGGCCTAGTCAGGGTGTCTGTGGGTGGGGGATGGTACCCTCCTCTCCTCTGGAGTTACAGATCCCCCAGCTCACTTTTGCAGGCCTCCTTCCTTCCTGCAGCCCAGAGCTAAGGAAGAGCCTCCTGAAATCCTGAAATCTCTGGTCCCTCATCTCAGCCCTCCTTCATGTTCCCCCTGAGGTTTAAGGCCTTCATTCTATCAATAGCCGGGTTCCTAAGTAGCACCATGGATGCTTGGGCCCTAGAAAATGTAGACTGAGGCAGAGGGTGGAGTGGAGGACATGCTCTGTGCCTGGGACCACTGAGGGAGAACACTGGGACTCTCAGCTCCTTTTCTCTCCCTCTCACACCTTAACCCTCTCCTGGGTAGTGTGTGTGTGTGTGGGGGGGGGGGGGTCACACAGCTTGCTGTCTCTCAGAGTGCAGGCTGTAGGTACAAACAGCTCATGTCCTGTTTCTTTGCTCTGCATCTTCCCTGCTCCACAGATGCAGCTCTTCACTGGGTGGTCTATAGGGTGTGCTGAGGGAGTCTTTTGTAAATCCATAGGGTATGAGAGTTTGGAGAAGAGATCAAACCAGAAACAACAGCGTCTTCAGATGGCTCAAAACACACCTCTGTTTTATAAGATGAAATAAGTCATTCACTACACTCCATCCCAAATTCTGAAATTCTAATCAGGCTTCCCTGGGAACTGGAAGAGCTGTGTTCCAGTCCTGCCTTGGCAAAGCCATGTGAACTACTCCACACTTCTTCTTTCTGAACAGCCACAGCTGATAGGAGAGTGAAGTCATGTCTGGGAGTTCCGAGGACAGGAAAAGCTTGCAGGGTGGGGCCACTATGGAGATTCAGGGTAGGGAGGAGTGTGAGAAGTGACCGAGGTGAGGAGAGCCTACTTTTGTCCCCAGGGTCCAGACTCTGCCAGAAAGTGGTAGTTGCTGCCACCCAGGCCCTCCCAGCCGGCATCAGAGGGTGAAGGCAGCAGGAGAGCGTGGAGAGCAACACACTGCACTGTGAGAGTACCAGAAATATGGACCCACTGAATGAATGTTGAGAGGCAGGAGAGGACAACGGTGGGCCCAGGTCCTCTAGGTCCTTGAAATCTAAGTGTGGTCCTTGGACCAGCAGTGTTCTTAGGATCGCCTGGATGCTTGTTACAAAAGCACACTCAGGCCCGACCCAGTCAGCACTCCAGCAAGTAAGTCCATTCTGCTGCACAGTAAGGTTCGAGGGGACAGGGTGGCACTGCTGGATCCAACTGTGGCTCCTTAAAGACATCCAACTGCTTTGGTGACCATCCTTGGCTTGAGTCAGGCCCAGGGAGCTCCCCTGCCCTGTGGCCAGGCAGGTCTGGGGCGTCCTTCCAGAATGCACAACAACAGGTAAGCAGCAGGGCCCACCCTCATCCCACCCCTCTCCCCCCACTTCCCTGGCCTTTGCCCCTGTACTGAGCAAACTTGGTGATGGGTTGGCTCAGAGGAGGGAGCCCAGAAATGGGGGTAGGACTTTTTGAGCCTTGGAGGTCGAGCCCCCACTGGTAGAAATTCTATTCACTATGCCCAGAAAAATGGTCAGATGGGCAATGTTGCATTTGCAGCAGGATGTGGGGCAAATGGCCTTCCAGAGCCCACAAAACTCTATCTCATTCAAATCTGCTGTTGCCCAGGTGCCACTCTTCATGCCCCACACCAGGGCCTCCAGGACTAGGACAGCATCTCTGCCTCTGGAAGATTGCAGTACAGACCAAAATGCAAACCTAAGGGATAAGAAGCCAATGGGGCCTTGTGGGAGTTTCCAGAAGGAAAGATTTGTTTCCAACCTGGGGTAGCAACCTTGGGGCGGCAGGAAAGCCATAGGCTTTGGAGTCGCCACACTCTCCATCTGTATAGTGGAGGTCCATGCCCATCTTGTAAGGATGACATAATGGTAACAATGCTTATGCTAAGCATGCCATAAACACTCCCTCTAGTTATGGAGGAGGTGAGTATCCTAGCTAGATGTAGTAAGCTGAATCATGGCTTTCCAAAAATGTCTGCTTCCTAGTCTCTGGAACCTGTAAATGTGGATGCTATACAGCAAAAGGGCCTTTACAGATGGGATTATACAGTGGGTTATCCAGTGGGCCCTACATCATCACAAGAGCCCTTATAAGGGATGCAGGAGTGTAAAATCCAAGCATATGCGAACGTGGAAGCAGATCAGAAAGACAAGGAGATCTGAAGATATTACACCCTGGTCTTGAAGGTAGAGGAAGAGGATGTGGGCCAAAGAATTCAGGCAGCCTCTAGAAGATTTCAAAGGTGAGGGAATGGATTCCTCCCCTTGAGTTTTCAGAAGAAATGCAACCTGGAGGGCCCATTTTGACTTCCAGAACAATAAGATAATAAGTTTATGTTGTTTTAAGCTATGGGTTTGTTTTAATTTGTTATAGCAGCAACAGGAAACTAATACTCTTGGTCTTGCCAGGTAGAAGTCAGAGTCTGCTGTGGGGAGAGAGGGAGTCAGAAAGGAATTTTGCAGCCAGGCCGGGCAAGGACTGAGCCTGCGGTGAGAGAGAGGTGGGGCTGGGCATGAAGTGCTCAGCCTGTGACCTCACCCTTGGCCAGCCACAGCTGTCCTGGCACCCGGATGCCTGTCAGCCCGTGGTTACATGCCTGACTGGGCCAGAAAGGGATCCCTGTGTAGCCAGTCCTGGGGCAAAGGTGGGGGTGTGGCAAAGCAGGCCTGTGCCAGAGGAGGGAGTCTGATCAGCCCTGGGGCTGCAGAGGACATATGAGCAGAGCAAAGAGACTGGCAGGGGCTAGGGAGGTTCCTTGTTGTCCAGGGCCCCTTGACAGCTTGGTCCTCCCCCTGACCACCACTGGACATGAAGCACCCCATGCTCATTGTCTTTTCCTCTTCTCCATCCTGAGAAAACAGGGACTTTGGGACTAGAGAAGGGGGATGGGGTCACACCCCAACTCAGTGGCTGAGCAGCTTTGGCAAATTATTTTGCCTTTCAGAGACTGTTTTCTCCTCTGGAAATGAGGATGGTAATAGTCTCCGCATGAGGATGGTAATAGTCTCCGCATCGCAGACCTGTATTAAATGACATAATGCATGTAAACACAGTGTCTGGCATACAGTTAACCCTCTAAGTGCAGCAGAGGAATGGTGCCATCTAACTTACATTTCAAAAGAATCACCCTGGCCATTGCATTGAGAAGAACATAGAGGGAGGCAGCAAAGAGGGCTGGAAAATCAGGGCCCATTGCCATAATACAGGCCAGAGATGGGGATGGCTTGAGTGGTATTGTTATGAAAAGACTGGAGGAAGTGGTAAGACAGGCTGTGTTGTGAAGGCAGTGCCAGAGGGGTTTGCTGATGGGTTAAACATGTATGCCAGAGAAAGAGGAGTCAAGGGTCTCTCCAAGTTTTTGGTTTTGTTTTGTCTTATTTGAGCAACTAGAGAAAAGGAATTGCTATTTTTTGAGATGGGGTAGATTTAAGGAGTACAGGTTTAGGAGGGTGGTGGGGGAGTGTGATGGGTAATTACATATGTCAACCTGACTGGGTCACGGAGTGCCCATATGTAGGGTGAAAAATATTTCTGGCTGTGTTTGCGAGGGTGTCTCTGGATGAGATTAACATTTGAATCTGTACAGTGGGTAAAGGCAGATTACCCTCAATAGAGTGGGTGAGCCTCATCTGATCCCTCAGAGGCCTGAATAGAACAAAAAAGGCTGAGAGACAATTTGTTCCGCCTGACTTGGAGCTCATCTTAACCTGACTTTGGACTTTGAATTTACACCATCATCTCTCCTAGCTCTCAGACTTCAGACTCAAAGTCAGATCAGCTTTGCTGGTCTTCAGATTGCTGACTGCTGATCTTGGGACTTCTCAGTCTCCATAATCATGTGACCTAATTCCTAAAATAAGTCTCTGTCTCTGCCTTTACAGATGGATAAATAGAAATATAGATGATAAGTAGATGATAGGTAGGTAGGTAGACAGATGGATGGATAGATAGATTGATTCTGCTTCTCTAGAGAAACCCAGACTAATAATTCAGGGAGTCATATGTTCAGTACTGGTTACCTTCAGCATGAGATGTGGAGTAGGCAGGGAGATGGAGATCTTGAGGGAGTGTATATTAGAAAATTGAATGAGGGATGGGGTTATGGCTCAGTGATAGAGTGCTTGTCTCACATGTGTGAGGTACTGGGATATATATATAGTCGAGCTGAATTTAAATCCTCCAAATTTACCCCTGGGCCCATTTGAGGTTGTTCTCCTCTTCTGCACCATCTCTGAGACAACATTTTTCTCTCTAAAACAGTCATGGGCTCCAGCTTTGCATCCTTCTCAGAGACCTCTCCTGTTTGGGAGCGGTCATATAACCTCTGGAATTCCTAAGTCCCTTTCCCTCCACCTCTGGGGTCCTTGGACAGAGGGAAACCCCACTGGAAGGTAGCAGAGACCCTGGGCAGAGGGACCCCCACCCAGATGATGAGGAGAGAACTGGGCTGGAAGGGGCTGGGTATACCTCACCTCTCCTCTTGTCACTCACTGTCCTGCTCCTGTTTTCCCAGCAAACCTCACTACCAGCTCCCTCATAGGACATTTCACACCCACCTCAAGGCAGAATGGAACAGAATAACATCTCTAAATGAGGACATCCCGGCAGACCCAGGTTCCTACCAGCTGGTGAAGAATGGAATACACTCAGGCAAGTCACTTTCTCTGAGCCTCATCTACTCCATGAATGTGTAGCTAGGTTTAGTGGCACATGCCTATAATACCAGCTACTTGGGAGGCTGAGGCAGGAGGGTGGCTAGTTTGAAACCAACCTGGACAACTTAATGAGACCCCACCTCTAAATAAAAGATAAAAAGGACAAGGTATGGGGGGCTGGAGTTGTGGCTCAGTGGTAAAGCCACTGGCACATGAGAGGCACTGGAATTGATCCTCAGCACCACATAAAAATAAAAAAATAAAATAAAGTTATCGTGTCCATATACAACTTAATTTTTTTTTTTTTAAAGGACAGGATATGTAGCCCAGTGGTAGAGCAACCCTGAATTCAATTCCCAGTACCTAGGGGAAAATAGCACCAAGGGCTGGAGATGTAGCTCAGTGGTACACCCTGTGTGAGCCCCTGGGTTGCATTGCAGTACCACAAAAATAAAGGAAGGGAGGAATATGCATTATTTCCTTATAGGGTTGCTGAGAATAAGATGCACCTAGCAGGTCACTGTGCAGAGTAATAAATGGCAGCAGAAAACAAGTCTTACACTCTTCTCTGCTAGCCTTTCTTTCTGTGATATTGTTTTACCTCCATGCCCCTCCTGTCCTACAGAAGGCAAATTTACTTCGGACGTGGGCAACCAGCGAAAGGATGCCACTGGCAGGGCTTTCAGGAACTGCTGCCTGTTGCCTAGGAAACTGCCCAGCTCCGGGTTCCCTGGGGTTCCAGCGGTCGATGTGTTCGGGCGCCATCTGCTGGATGCAGTGCCTCACTGTTTCTGAGCACCCAGAGCCAGGAATCCAATCCCATAGCCTGGGAGCAGGGAATACTCCTCTAAGTACACCCACCTCTCCCTGACATCTCCATAGAAAAGCTCTTTGCTCCTTTGCCAGTATATTTCCCCAGAGACTAGAAGCATGAAAAGGACTTGGACACTATAGACAACAGGGGGGGTGAGAGCCATGTCCTTCTCCACAGAGGAAGAGGATAGGGGAGTGGGGTCCCGAGGAAGTCCCTCCCCTTAACTGATTTCCCAAAGCTCAGAATCCGTAGGGTAGATGTGTATTTTTCTTTCCACTAACCCATTCCCATAGGAAGTCCCTGAGGGACCTTACTGGGACAAATGGGGTCACAGAAAGGTCCTTACTAATGTCCTCTCCTATTCCCCCTCTTCCCAGCCACTCAATTCCTTGTGCCCTAGTCCCAACTTTCTTCTTCTGTCTGAGGAAGACCTTCCTTACCCACAACAACAGTTGTCAGACAACCCACTAGGAACCTCAGATCATCATGCCCCTGAAAAAGAAAGAGAAGCAGGCAGACGCTGGCTCTGGAGCCACTCTGAGATCAGACTGCCCTGAAAATTTCAGGGAAAGTGGAATATCTGAGGCATAGAGACAAGAAACAGAAAGCCAGGGGGTGCCTGGGCTGGGAGCAAGCTAGACACTCTGGCTCTTAGCCCAGAAGGTGATGAGGCTAAAGAGGTGGAACAGGCATGGGACCAAGGTCTCCTGGGTCCCTGACCCCAATCCTCTTCCTTCCTAAGTTGAGCCAGAAAGAAGGTAAATGAGGAGGAAGCTGGCAATGGTGACTCATCTCCCACACATGCAGGTGAGGGGTGCTGCTCTGAGTACAGTGAAGCTGGTGCTTCTCCCCTGCCTCTACCTCTGGCCAGGTTCCCTGTCTCCCAATTCTCCAGATGGAGGCAGAAGAGCTGCTGTGGGCTCAGCGAAATGGGTAGATTTGGTTCCCTAACTCCCTGATAAGGGGTGTGTGTGTGTGTGTGTGTGTAAAAGGTTGGGCTTTGGAGTGTATCCCTTATAAGTCAAAGGGAACCATGAAACAATTAAAATCTCAGGGTAAGAGCAAAGGGAGGAGCTGCCTCCCTGCCCTCCCCGCCCCCCAGCCTCCAATCCCCAATGGGTAGAACCCTCTTCTCTGGACAGGACAAGGATGGGAGAGGGGTTAAGAGTAGCAGATCAGGCACAACAGGGGTGCTGACCCTTCTTCCCCTGGCTGCCACTCTCTGACTTGCACTAGAGTCACAGAAGTTGAAAGGGGACTCAGAGGAGGAAGCTGGCAATGGTGACTCATCTAGCCCTTCCTGAACTCCCAGGTCATGCCATCTGAGAGTCCCTGTTCTCAACCTTCCTGGGTGACAGAGAAGGCAGGATCAGATGTGAGGACTGCCCACTGCTCCTCCTCCATCTGTCCTCAGCTTGCACCAGAGAGTGCCCCACTGTTCTTCATTAAAGTGATGGTGACACGATTCACTCCATCCACCCGTACGTCACACCAGGCCGTACGTCACACCAGGCCTCCCAGGGTCCCTTGCCCTGCCCACTGCTCCTACTCCTATTCATGCCTAGGCCAAGTACCTGCAGCTCTACCTTACCTGCCCCTCTCTGTGCCCATGCTGGGGCCTGTTCAGGCTGCTCAGGGGCTCTTTTGCTGCAGAGACCTGGTACCGGCTGACCACCCACTGATATGCACACCCTCTCCCTGGGTATGCACACCCTCTCCCTGGGTGTCTACACCCTCACACTGATGCTGTTGTACAGGAACTGGACCTGGGGTGCCATGGCAGCATGGCTTGGCACCTGCAGTGCCACATCTTCAACAGACTGGTGGTGAGCAGCTTGGATCACATGGCACTGGATGAGTGTGCAGGAGAGGGTGAGGGTTGCCAGGTCCATGCAATCCAGGCTGGATTTCAGGTGGCATGAAGTTTCATTGACCAAGTTCTGTCCCAAAAGTGGCTCTGGGATTTTCAGCATATCCACCTGATGTGGCTTTCCCATCCAGAGCATCTGTCCCTTTGTCCCACCTGGATCTTGCCCACTGTGCCTGAATTTGCAGCCCAGAGTGAGCATGTTGCCTGGGCTATCCCCAGTTCTATTTGGGAGAATGGGAGAGAAACTAGGGAACAAGACTAATTCACTGCACCAATAATCTTCTATGGGTTCTCTCACATAATCCTCAGGTAATGAGGCCATGAGGTAGGTGCTATGTCATTTGAAATTCTTTTCCAGGGCTGGGGATGTGGCTCAAGTGGTAGCGCGCTCGCCTAGCATGCATGAGGCACTGGGTTAGATTCTCTGCACCATGTAAAAATAAAGAATTTATGTCCACCTAAAATTAAAAATAAATATTAAAAAAATCTTTTCCAGAACACATGCTTTGCAAAGTCTTAAAAATTGTAAAACTGGATGCACAGACTTCTTCTACAACAGTGATTCTCAAACTTTGGTTTATATCAGAATCTGGGTGCTGATTCATCATTCAGAAGCCTAGATTCCAGCTCTCTCCTGAGAGCCTCTGGGTTCCTTATTGGCCCTCCAGATGATTCTAATGCACACCAAAATTTGAGGAGCACTGTGCTAAAAATTCCAAAATTCCAAAATGTGAGGAGCATTGTGCTAAAAATTCAGAAGGGCCAAACTAATGCGCTAAGATACATAGTAAAGTGGAGGTGCTGACTTACAAGGTAACCCATTCTACTTAGCTCTACTGGCAAATCAGGTCTAGTTCGAAAAATCCTCTCCCTTTGATCCAGAGTACTTGGCATTTACCTAAAAACCTAAAGACTTTCCTATCTCAACTGCTAGTCATGTTGCTTCCTGCATGGTTTTTGTTTTCTTTTTGGCAGAAATGGGATTTGAACCTGGCCCTTGCCAATGCTAGGAAGTGCTCTACCACTGAGTTACATCCGTAGCTCTTTTTATCTTGAGACAAGGTCTTGCTAAGTTGCTCAGGCTGGCCTCAAACTTGTGATCTTCCTGCCTCAGTTTCCTGAGTCGCAGGGATTACAGGAGTCTGCCAGCACACCCAGCTCCTGTTCAGTAAACCATTGCACAAGCCAGGCCATGAAGCAGGGCCTTATTTTAGTCCATCCCCTCTCCTCCTCACAGCCATCTGGCTCACCTTTCTCAGGTACTCACAAAAGCCATAGACTTCAGGACACAAGACCTCCAGGGACTCTGTGTGACCCATTCCCTTGTGACAACTCCTGGAGCAGCTATTCACATCAGCTCTGAAAACACTTAACTCTTCCCTTCTCGCCCCTGAAGATACCATGAAGCTGGAAAATATAGCAGAAGCCTGACCCAGTCATCAGATAGGGGGCCCCTGGCCAAAAGGCTTTCTGTCAATAGGGGCCCAAGAGAACAGCCATCAGCATAGTCGCAACAGGGTGCTGTGGAGCCCTCCCTTAGTCACAGAAGTGTTTCCAGATTGCCATCACTAATGACCCCCACCTCCTGTCACTAGGGCATTCTGAGGCCAACTTCTGTGTTTCATGCCTTGGTGGGACAGCTTTGCAACCGCTGCTTATTGACACCAGAGCCACAGGAAGGCAAAATGTATGTCCCAAGACCTCTCAACTTTAGGAGGCAACAGCAGCCTGTGGGGTGGTGTATTTGCCTAGCAGGGAGCAGGGGTGGGGTGGGGTGGGGTGGAGGATGGCAAATGGGGGTAGGTCCTGAGGTGCAGGGAATAGTGGGAATTCACTCATCTGCCTTGTGCCCATAGGTGTGTCTCAGCTAATGAGATCACTCGGTTCAGGGCCATACCACCCAGTACTTCCACCTGTGTCCATTCTGCATTGTTCAGCATTACCAGGTTGCAATGGTATAGCAGCACCTCATAAGGCCTCAATGCCGGTCTTCTACAGCTGGGATGACCTTCTCTGCAATACTGCCCAGCTGCTGGTCACCTGGCAGAGACCTGCCACAAAAACAGCTGTGCCAGTATCCCCTTGAGTATTCCAACACCCTCCTCGCCTTCCTGGGAGGACCATCTCCAGTGAGGCTCTGGTTCACCATCAGCCCAGTGGACAAGGGACAGAGACAAGATTTCACAGTCATTAAGACCTGCTCGATTTATTCAGATTATATAATATATAATTATGCAACTGTGACCCCAAAGTGTGCAAAGTTAAAGCCTTCAACTGCAGCTGAGAGGAGAGGGCAGGGATGGTACACCTGGGGACAGTGGAGAGTCAGGAATGTCCAGCAGGTCTCTTCCCCAGGTTCAGGGAGGGGGGAGTGGCCTGAGGAGCAGGGCCTGGGGTAGCCTCAGGCCAGGGGAAGGGGGCAGAGACCTCCCCCTGGCCTTGATCAGGAGCCCAGAGTGCCACATGGCTGAGAGGGCAGCAGCCCGGGAAGGGGCCAGAGGCAAGGCCAGGAGAGCACCATTTGCGGGGGAGGGGGCACAGAGGGAGATGCCCTACAGGAGAAGCCAGGAGGGGCCACCTGCCCCATGGGTGGGAGTTGGGCCAGAGCAGACTGCAGCAAGAGAGACCTGAGGCAGGCACAGGGCCTGAGAGCCCAGGCTGGCTGGGCTCAGAGGGCTGAAGAAGGGAAACCCGGGGAGCTCCCAGGGCAGCCTGGTCCAGGGAGCATCCTAACTCTGCAGGGGGGTGCCCAGAGAAGGGCCACAGTCCCCTCAGGGCCTCCCCACCTCTTTCCCTGGAAAGGAGCTGGGAACCCATAGTGCAAATCCATGGACCACTCAGTTATGGAGGGAAGCTGTGCCTGAAGGGAGACCCTGGGATGTGCCCCCTCCACCACCTCGGCCTCCACCGCTGTCCTCAGTACAGCCGCTTCTCGTAACTGTGGGGATAAAGCAAGAGGGGACAAAGTGGGTGTGTGGACCCTGTTCCCTTCCTAAAATCCCCTCACCCAGGAACCCCCAGATTTGGGAAAGGACAGGTTGCTGCGGAGCCCCTGTCTCTGGGTGGGAGGAGGCAGAAGGCAGCCCTGGGCCTCTGTCCTCCCAGGCCAGGCTCCCTGAAGAACTGTGCCAGGTCCAGAGAGAGCCATGCTCCTTCCAGCCACTGCCACATCTGAGTGAACTGTCCTCATTTCCTGGGGTGAAGACGGAGCTCAGCCTTCCTTACAGAGTGAGTTCTGGCCAAAAGCTGATCTGCTTCCTTGTCTGCGCCCCACCCTTGCACACACAGTGGCCAGGCTCCTTCTAGTCACTGGGTCCAGTCTAAAATGGGACTGGATCCAGCAGCCTCAGACCTGTGGTCATGGGCATCTCCCTGCACCCCCCAAAGAATCTGAATTTCTGCTGCTGGATGAGGGGCTTATGGATAGCCTCCTCTACCATGGTGCTGGAGCCAGGGGCCAGGAGAGCCAAATCCCAGGGTCCATGTCCCATGGTTCTATCCTGGCACCACCCTCAACCCAGTGCCCATCCTCCCAGCCCAGGTCCCACCCAGATTGCCCCTGCTCTACTCTACTCTTGGCCCGGGCAGCGCAGTTACTTACACGGCAGAAAGGTATAGCTATGGGAGGGTGGGGCAGAAAGAGACACAGGTTAGATGCCCGCCTATGCCTGGGGAGATGGGCCCTCTTGACCAGGGCAGGCCACATGCCTGCAACTACTGCTGCCAACCAGCTCTGCCTCCACCCGCAGTTGCCCCAGCGCCGGCCCTAGCACCTGTCTCTCTGCCCCTTTCCCCACCAGAGGGCTCATGCCCCCTTTTGCCTGCCTATCTGGGGCCACCACCAGCAAGAGCCTAGCACCACCAGTCCCCTGCCACCAGCCACCAAGCTTCCTGAGCAAGCAAGGGCTGGGGAGCCCAGGTGGGGCTAGCGGCCACACCTCCCGTGCCCTGCTCGGGGAGATGCCCGAGGGGAGGGGAGTCACCTGGCTGCACAGGGGCTACAGGATAAGGTTCCAGGGTGGGCTGGGCCCTGTAGGACAGGGCGAGGGTCATCCTGCAACAGCACCCATCCCTGGTATGGGTGGTCCATGGGGCCCCTGGAACCTCAACTTGTCCTTCGGACCCTGGCCCCATGTGCCCAACCCAGTGGCAGCCAGCGAGGGCAAGAAGGCCACCCACTTACGAGTGCAGGCCGTGCACACCACCCTCGATCTGGGCTGACATGGTCCGTTTCTCGAACTTGAGCTCTCCTGAGTACATCATGGACCTGGCAGGCAGGCAGATGAGCAGGTTAGGGTTGCCCAAGTGAAGACAAAGAAAGGAACAAGAGAGAGGGGAGCCTCCCAGCCTCCTCCAGTGGCAGTGCTCACCGCAGCACGGACAGGCTCCGGGCCCCGATGTCCTGGCAGCCATGCTGGATCCCTGCTATGAGGTAGGGCACGAACTTCTGAATGGAGCCTTTGTCCTGGATGGAGCCCGAGACACCCTGTGCGATCTTCACCTTATCCCCTTCACTGCAGGGAGGTTGTGGAGGTTGAGCCCAGCAGATGGCTGCTCAGCGACCCCACCTTAACTCTCCAGGGCACAGGCAGAGGGGATGCCACCCAGAAGGGTCTCACAGCACCCACTCACTAGGCTACAGCAGGGACAAGCACACCCTCTGGGTCAGGTGGCCCAGGTCCTGGTCCTGCATCTGCTACTTATGCCTGTGTCTCGGTTTCCAGAACCATGATATGGGGACAGGTGGCATCTGGGGAGGTCAGGGGCATGTGTGGACCCAAGGACTGCAGGTTGATCTACGGGGTGGGGGCACATACCTGAAGTATCGTTTCTGGCTGCTGCTGCTCTTCTCCATGGCGTCCAGAGAGCCCATGCCCCGGTACTTCTTGAGCCTCACCCCATCTGAGAAGAAGTACTCACCAGGGGCTTCAGTGGTGGCAGCTAGCAGAGAGCCCATCATCACTGTAAAAGTGAAAGGATCAGTGCCTCCTGCCGCCAAAGCCCTCCTACTGCCCCCACACTCCCAGCCCCACCTGCCCCATCCCAAGCCCCTCCCCTCACCTGTGGAGGCTCCAAGAGCTAGGGCCTTGACCACATGTCCCACAGTCTGGATGCCACCATCTGCTATGACTGGCACACCAAAGCGCCGGGCATACTCAGCCACCTTGTACACAGCGGTGCCCTGGGGCCGGCCACAGGCCATCACTGGGAGAGGGAGGGTGCACAGGACAGAGAGGAGTCAGCACAGGGGCCAGGCACAGGCTGGGCCAGCCCTTTCTCCTTGTGCCTCCCTCCATTTTGGAGAAAGGGATGGGAGCGGATGGTGTTTCTGAACATAAGATAGGTGTCAGGAGATAACATCAGAGTGAATGTCACTTCAGGGATCTGGGTCACCCACCCATAATAGCACTACAGGGGAATCAGGTGGGAGGATCAGTACTGGTCTTCAGAGTATAAGCACCCCAGACTGGTGGTCCCCAGCATCATCTACTCTGGAGGCACAAGGTCCCCTCTGAAGTTTTCATTTGCAAAAGCTGTTATTAGAGTTAGGTACTTATGGACACTGGTTCACATTCATTTCTTTAATTGTCCAAGGTCCTTTAGGTTTTAAGTGGGAATTCTAATGAATTTGATAGGGGTAGGTTAAAGGCTAGATAAACTAGAAAAGGGGACTTTCATTTGTTTTGTCCTTACTATACTCCAATGCTTAGTGCAGAGTCTGGCACATAGTAGGTGCTCAATCAATATTTGTCAAATGAGAGAGGGTCCATATTTCACCATGGTGGTCAGTGAAGGTGAAGGGTAAAAACTTAAAAGGCAAAGGCTCTGAAGACCAAATCATGGAGATATTTGGGGCAGGGAGCACAGAGTGGGTCATTCAGTGTTTTGGAGAAATGACCCTCACAAGAGGGGCCAGATACATTCCCTCTGACCAAGCCAGACCCAACACCTCCAGGCAGTCATCCCACAAGTCAGACACCAGCCTCCAAGCAGGACTCTGTCAACTACATGGGCAACATGTCAGGGTCTCCTCTTCCCCTCCATGTTCAGGAACCTACCCTGCAAAAAGGCTTGTTCCACAAGTGCCTGTGGAGGGGAACTCTCCGTCCCGCTCCTTCAAATGTGGGTTTATACTGTCCCAATTGTTGTGGGACGTGTTGTCTTCATGCCTCTAAGCATCTACCTTGTCACAAATCCAGTCTGAACCCTCAGATGGCTTCCAACAAGCACCTTATAAAAGTAGGCACACAGCCCTGGGCCGCAGACAGAGTCTCCTTGACCAGGATCTGAGCAGCAGGTTGGTAGACACCCAAAACTCAGGGTGCCCTCACATACTTGGTCCTGCATGAGTTACCCTAACCCACTATCCCAGGAAGGGCCTGGCAGGGTGGGCACTCCTAGGCACTTGTGGAGCAAGAACTAAAAAGGACCTAGTGGTTGCTCCTCCCACAGTGGACACCCACCTTCTTGGGTGATGCAGATGGAGCCACAGCCCATGCCCACACGTAGCCCATCCACACCAGCGTCAATCAGATTCTTGGCCTGGGCTGCTGTCACCACTGGGGGTGGGGAGGAGACAGAGGAAGTGTGTGAGGATGGGATGCCCCTGCCCTGCCCAAGGGCTTCCCAGGACCTCTATCTATCCATCCTCCCAACCTGACCACTTGCACTGACCAAAGCCCATCCTGACCCCTGACCTCCTTGCCAGGAGCAATGCTATCCCCTGGAGGTGGAAAAGGATAGAGAAGAATGAGGAGGTTGGAGCAGGGGATGAGAGGGGAACCTGCACTCACCATTTCCACCAATCACCTGGAGATGGGGGTACTTCTGTTTGACATAGTGCACCATGGCAATCTGATACACTGAGTTCCCTTGGGATGAGTCCTGGGAGAAACGGGGCAGAAAGCTTAGGCTAGAGAGCTGGGGCTCCTCACTGGGGGAGGAAGACTCTGAATGGATGAACCCCTGAAATGTGTGAAAACTGTTTCAACAGTGTTTGTTCTAGGCAAGGTGGAGTGGCACACACTTATAATCCCAGCGGCTCGGGAGGCTGAGGCAGGAGGATCAGAAGTTCAAAGCCAGCCTCAGCAACAGTGAGATGCTAAGCAACTCAATGAGACCCTGTCTCTAAATAAAATACAAAATAGAGCTGGGGATGTGGCTCAGTGGTTGAGTGCCCTTGAGTTCAATCCCTGGTATCAAAAACCAAACCAAAACAAAGAAACAACAACAACAAAAAAAAAACAACAGTGCTAATTCTGTTTCTCCTGAAGAGTCACTTGACAAGTTTTGGCTGATCCTTAAAAGGACCAGCTTTCCCAGAATATTAAACAACACTGAGTCTTCAGTAGAGACACAGCCTTTTCCTGTGCCTCCCCTATCCCCCTGTACAAGTACGTCCTCATGGATGGGAGATACTATCTGGGTCTGCTATAGTTTGGATCTTGAATTCCCAAAATGACCATATGTTAAAGACTTAGACCCCAGTCGATGGCACTATTGGGAAGTAATAGAACCTTTAAGAGGAGGAGCATGGTGAGGGAAGTTAGGCCACGGGGGATACTGGCCCCTCCCTTTCCTTTATCTCTTTGCTTCCTGGCCTTCACCACATTCTCCCACCAAGATGTACTATACTACCATAGGGCCCAAAACATGACCAAGCAGACTGAAACCTCTGAAAAAGCCTTTTAAGTTGATTATGTCGGGTATCTTGTCACAGTAATGGAAAGCTAACTAACATAAGCCGCATGTTAGTCCCTAATCAGTAATGTTAATCCCTACCAACCAAATGAAATTACTTAGCTGCCTTTTTTTCTTTTTTTGTGGTACTGGGCATTGAACCAAGGTGTACTTAACCTCTGAGCTATACCCCCAAACCTAATTTTAATTTTATCTTTGAGATAGAGTCTTGCTAAGTTGCAGAGGCTGTCCTTGAATTTGTAATCCTCCTGCCTCAGCCTCCTGAGTTGCTAGAATTACAGGTATGTGCCATGGTGCCTGGCACTTAAGTGCTCTGAGCCTTGGTTTCTTCATTTAACAATTGAGAATGGTAGTTGTACTTTAAAGTGCATTGCAAAGATTAAATGAGCAAATATGCAAAAAGATAAGATTTTAGCTCAGTGTCTCACTAACAAGGGTAGGAGGCTCTCAGTGAATGTGAGCTATAGTTATTAGGGTTTACTTATGCATGAGGAGGTCTCTCAGGGGGCCCACCATTGTTTTGGGCTCCACAGAAAGCCTGTGATCCTTAGAATTCTGACACTAGGGAGTGTGCAGAAGTTAAGAGGAAGAACAGTGAGGGAGGGTCAAGGCTAAATGAGAGGTGAATGTGGAGACATAGAAGCATCAACTCTGGGGAACCACTAGCCTCCTTACTAGCACTATGACGTCGGCTCCTGCCTGGGTGAGCAGGTCCAGGCGGTATTTGTCATCCTCACGGGTACCCACAGCTGCCCCACATAGCAGCTGCTTGTGGGAGTCCTTAGAAGCCAGAGGGTAGTCTCGGTTCTTCTTCAGGTCGGTGCGGGCAATAATGGCCACCAGCTCGTCACGATCATTAACAATAGGCAGCTTCCCTGGCCAGGAAGGCAGAGGTAAGTTGAAGAAGCAGACTTTGGGGTGGGCAGGGGGACTGGGTGATGTGTGTTTGGGGGTAAAGAGAAAAACGGACCATGCCAAAGATTCCACTGAAGTATCCAAACCAGCCACTAGGTGACAGCACCCACCCAGGAAGTGTTCCTAAGAACCTGAATCTCTTTCCAAGGCACAGGAAGCAAAGAAACTTAGGCAAGCAGGTTCCTAGAGCTTTTTATGTCCTGTGGTCTGTTAGGGGTGGGAGGGACAGCCCCTAAGCAGTGGTCACAAGCCAGGGCATAAATATGACGCTGTTTTGGAAGGGACACATGCCCTGCCCAATACAAACTCCAAAGAACTCTCTGGTATGGGCCAAATAAAGATTAGCCTATAGGAATCTAGTGAATATTATATAAACAGCTCCAATATCAAATTTAACTACAGGACTTCTCAGAGCCTTGAATGAGCCAATACGTAATTCTTTATGCAAGAAAGGGGATATAGGAAACAGCATTTCTCAGACTTTTGAGGCCAAAGAGCCCTTATTATGTGATGAGCACCTCACAGGACTAGTTTTGAGAAACATACTGTGAAGATGCTGAATTCAGAACAGGTTTCCCTAAGCCAGGAGGATATCAGGATTCATGTTCCAGTCTGCCTGGGGCTATTCGAACCTTCCCCAAGGCCCAGTGTGGTTGCTGCGAGGCTATAGAGGAACAGGGAGATCTAGGGTACAGGCAGTCATGCTGGGTGTGGAGTTTTCTGCCCATTCCCCAGTACCTTTCTTGCTACGCTGCAGGATCTCATTTGCCTCTTTCAATGTTACACCTGCTGGAGCTACCACCAGCTCAATCCGTGGTGTCATCACCTGTGGGGTCAGGAACATTTGCCTGCAGGTTGGCAGGTGAAAGAGAAGGAGCCAGACCTCCCTCTGGTCCCTAGTCACAGGCACTATCCTGGGGCCCCAGGGTGTGGAACCCTCTCTGCACTCTAGCCCCGCCTGCCCTGCCCTGCTGGCACCTCACTGAGCAGGGTGGTGTGGTCCTTCTCAGCCAGGAAGTCAATGTCTCTGGAGGTGACGATGCCCACCAGCTTGCTGCCCATGGTGCCTGTTGCAGTGATGGGGATGCCAGAGAAGCCATGCCGGATCTTGGCCTCCAGCACATCGCCCACAGTGTTCGAGGGGCTCAGCACCACAGGGTCTGTGATGAAGCCCTGCTCAAACTTCTGTGGGCAGGAGGGGAAGGAGAAGGCTGAAAGAAATCCAGGGGTGATGTGCAGCCTAGTCACGGGAGTGAGGTGGCCCTGGCTATGCCACAGAGAAGCCAGGGACCTCAATAGGTTGGGGGGGTATAGTGGGAAAATGAGGACTGGGGTGCAGGGAGGGTGGGATGGCCTGCAGGGTAGGGCCTGACAAGTGGCATCTTTCTGGGGTGGGACCTGGTACTTGCCTTGACCTTCCGCACCTCATTGGCCTGGAACTCTGGGGTGCAGTTGTGGTGAATGAAACCAATTCCTCCCATCAGCTGGGGTGGAAGGAAAGTGTGATCAGAGCCGTGACTAACCTCCCTCAGCCCGGCCCCTCAGCACAGCCCATCCTGTTCCGTTCCCTCTGCCTAGGGTCCCCATGCAGGCATAGAACTCACAGCCATTGCAATGGCCATGTCGGCCTCTGTCACAGTATCCATGGGCGAGGATGTCAGGGGTGTCTTTAGTGTGATCTTCCTGGTTAGGGCTGATGTTAGGTCCTGAGGATGGAGGCACAGTCCATTAAAGGATTTTATCAGCCAACACTCACCAGCACCTATGTCCTGCATCAGGACAGGCCCCGGGGAAACTGCAGTGAGCAAAGCAGCTCTCACGAAACTGACATTCTACTTGGAAAGGAAGATAACAGACATGAAACACACGGACAAGATGACTTCCTTCAGGAAGAAGGCTATGAAGAAAAACAATAGAGCCAAGTGACCACCGGGAGCATGTAGTGACTGGAGTCTGGGTGACAAGGGTTGAGGTAGAGGGAGGGACATGAAGGTGTCTAATAGCATTGGAAAGTGAGTGCCTAAGGGTCTAGAGCTCAAGAAAGAAGTCAGGATTGCAAAGAAGTCAGGGACAGGCACTGCTGGTCCAAATCCCAAATCCTCCAAAATCCAAAACTTTCTGAGCACCAGAATGATAATACAAAATTCCACACCTGACCTCATGGGACAAGTTATAGTCAAAATGCAGGCAAGCTAAAAATAGCACATAAAATTATTTCAGGCTATATGTATGAGTTGTATATGAAACATGAATTTCTGGTGTGGACTTGGGCCCCACCCCCAAATATCTTATTACATATATGCAAATATTATAATTTTCAAAAAAAAAAAAATCTGAAATCCAAAACACTTCTGGTCCCGATCATTTTGGATAGGGGACACTCGTGCAGATTGGGGAGTCTGTCTGCCTATAAAGGTGTTTAAGGCCAGATCATAGATCACTCTGAGATTCAAGTCAACAGCTGCCCCCAGTCCCAGCTCCCCAAGCTGCCAGACACAGACTGTCATTTCTGAGATTCACAGACCCCTTAAGTCCATCACAGACCCTGGGCCAGAACCCTGGCCCCACAGCCTAGAAAATGCCATTTTCTCCTCTCCTATCGTACCACAGGAGAAAAGCTACAACCTTCCTGGCAGAGGCCAAGGAAAGGGAGACCCTAAATAGCTAGGCAAAAGGATCTTTTCAGTCCTTCTTTCCCTAGCAGCCAGCTCAGGGTCTGCAGTACTGGGGCTTAAACCCAGGAGTGCTCTATCAACAGGGTACACCCCCAGACATTTTTATTTTTATTTTTTTGAGACAGAGTCTCTCTAAAAGCCCTGTCTGGGCTTAAGCTTGAAATCCTCCTGCTACAACCTCCCAAGTTGCTGGGATTATAAGCATGTACCACCACGCCCAGCAGGAAACTATGTTAAACTGAACAGCTGGATCAACAAGGCTTCCTGGTTGCTGTCATAAAAGAAATCTCCAAAATAGCCCACATGTTCCCCTAATAATCTGTCTAGGTCAGCTCTGGCTACTCACAGGCTTGATATTAGCTTTGCCAACACATAAATGATCTAGGCTCAGGTGCTCTGGCCTTTCATGAGAATCAGACCAGAATAAAGAGCAATAATAATAGCAATAGAAATGGCTTTTTTATTGGTGCATTATAATTATATGCAATAGTGGGATTTATTTTGCCATATTTGTATATGTATGTGATATAATTTAATAAACCTTATTCCCCAATATCTTCCCTTTCCTGCTTCTCCTCTTCCCCTTTTTAAAAGGTGCATGAATCCATCATAGAATACCAAACTTTTTCATGAACTAATCTATACCATCCTCATTACCTCTCTTGGCTTCTCAGAGTTGATCATATATTAACTGTTCATTGCTTTGGCTCATTGCTCAGCCCCTTGTGGAAAGTAAGCCATATATTTCCTCATATTTGTCTCAAATCCTACTTTTTCAAACCTTCTTACCAGTTCTTTTCCAATGTAGGGTCAGTGAATGATCACTGAACACAATATTCCAAGTGTCTATAATTTTACTGGCTATTTTACTGGCTTCCTCCCTGTCCTTGCTCAGCATTTCAGACAACAAGCAGTCCTTATGGTCTACATAATAAGGCAGCCACGCCCAATCCCTCTGTCCCAAGGCCTTTTCTGAACTTTCCCCCAAGCTCTGTCAGTGACGGAGCATCCTCTGGACCCATGCCAAGCCCCTACTTAGCACTTCCCAGAAGCCCCCAGCTGCCTCTGTACCACCAGGCAAAACACTTTGCCCTGTGCCAGTTCCTCTGGCAACAATAAATGCTATACCCACCACATTCCCAAGAAATGTCTCTCCCACACCTTCCCTTGAGCAAGAAGTCAGCGTCCTCTATCACACAGCCAGCCTTTCCCCCAACCAAATGAAGAAGGACTCACCACCTCATCAGCTATGAAGTCTATGAATCCCGGGAGGATCAAAAAGTCGCTGCAAAGACAGAAAGCGAGTGTTACTGATGGGCATGGGTACCCAAAAGAGGCAGGGCCTGCCATGCCAGGGGAAGCATCATAGGGATGGGGAAAAGGCCAGAGAAGCTGAGGCTGGAGCCCTCTGATCCCTGTTGTCCCACTGCTACAAACCCTCTTTATTCCCCTCACTAGTGTCTTGCTGACTCCAGCCCAAAGAGCTAGAGCCAAAGATGGCAGGTCTGTGGATCTGGGTGCCACTAAGGTAGATGGCCTACAATATCCATTGCCTTCAGGTCTCAGTGGATATTATGAGAACATAGAAGTTCCCATATGGCCACAGAAACCAGATACAGTGCCTACCCTTGAAAACCTCAGTGTTGATGGGGCAGATAGTAAATCAACAAAAGAAACAACCTGAGAACAATTTTGTAGCGCAACATGGCATGAATGTGACCCAGCACAGGACAAATTGCACACTCCAGTGCCAGAGCTGCTGAGTCACCCAAGGTTCAAAGCAGCATGGAGGGACCCCAGGGGATTGAGTTCTAACATAGCAGATGCTAGGCCAGAAGCAACCAACAGACATGACCGTGGTTGGGAAGGGGAGCAAGGAAGCCTGACAGGAACAGCCAAAGTTGGCAGCTGTCAACTCTAGAGTAGGCCATGATCACAGAGAAGTCCAAAGGGGGAGTGCACGCCTGCATGGGTATGTCTAGGTGCAGTGCCACAGCCCCAGGTCCCCAGCAGGCTCAACCTGCCTGGAATCATAGCAGGCCTTGACAGACACACCCAAAAACAAATGTCCGTCCCACACTTCAAAGCACTCTGAACCCTAACAAGCAAAGTAACAGATGCCTCCAGTGCAGGAAGGAAAAGTCTTTAGGGCGGATGGGAGTGGGTGGTTAATATGCCCCAAGGCCTAGAGAAACTCCTAGAAGTTCCCCTAGGGAGTTCCCCTAGGAAACTCCAGTGAAAAACCTATTAAGGTTACACCCTCTATCCCATCACCAAACACCTTTACAGAAACAGAATTTTTGTTGCCCCCTGCCCCTTGGCAGCCCTTCTTTTGTATAAGACCTTTAAGTGAGACAGAATCTGGGCCTTTTGGCATTATATACTCCTCTCCCTATGGGCAGGCAAGGGGGGACCCTCCCCAGGAATGACAGTGTATCCTGGTTTTTAGGGAAACTGCCTGCCAAGTAGGAATGCTTACCATCCAGACTAGAGATGGCAGGGGGCAGTCCAAGGATACTGTTGGGTCACCAGCATCCTCACTCTGCCCCAGTCCAGAGTTCTGATGCTCATTCCTGGCAGAGACATAGTCCTGCAGCCAGGAGGCATGGTTAGTGCCAGGCCTGCAACTGGCAGGACAACTGGCTCAGGGCCAGAGTAGATCTCCATCCTCCTCCAAAATCCTATGTATGGTGGGTTTTGGGGTGATAGTCACAAAATACTCATGCAAAGTGCCAACCTGTGGATAGGCAGGGGCACAAGTGGAAGGCTGGACTGGATGGTGGAAAAAAGGAGTCATCCCCTTGCCCAGCTGGGCTTCTCCTGGGGGCAATATTCAAGCAGCTGCCCAAGCTGGCTTCAGGAACCACTTTGCTCTCCAGGAGAAGCTAGGAGGGAAAGGGCATCCTGGTCCAAAGTCTGCTTGAAGTCTCCCCAAAACTCCCACACCCCGCTTTCCGACACATCCCAAGGCCCTTCCAGGCGGCCAAGATGCCCAAGAGAGGAGGAAGAGGGCCCGGATTCACCCGGATCTGGCCAGAAACGGGTCAAGGCACAGAGGGCCGTGATGTTGCTGTGCCACGTCCGTCTGCTCTCGGCACGGGCCTCCTTCCTTCCCGGGCCCAGCCCCCACAGCTGGCACCAAGTCACTCTTACTGGGCCGGGGCAAGCGGGCGTCAGGAAGGGGCAGCTGTGCACGTGTGGGGCCGGGGGCTACAGTGCGGCGGTGCGCGCTCACAGGTAGGGCCGAGCCCCGAGCTTACTTGTAGGTGAGGCCATCTGCGTTGGCGAAGAGCTGCTGCGCGGTGAGCCCATCCTCTGGCACGTAGCCGGTGCCGCCGCTGATCAGGTAGTCCGCCATGCTGCCGGGAGACACCGCGACCCAACATAAACACCCTCGCGGGCCGCCCCGCTGCTGCCACCGCCACTGCCGCCGCTGCTGCTGCTGACGCGCACCGCGGCCACGCTGCTGCAGCGAGCCGGGCGAGTCAGGGGCGGGGGTTAAGGCTGCAGTGGGCGGCCCGGGCGCCGCCCTCTCCTCTCGCCCCTCCCTCGAGGACCGCTGCCTCCGCCCCGCGCCGCACAAAGGGCAAAGCCGGAACGGCTCAGCAGCCGCCAACACCACGCGCACGCCCTGGCCGCCTGCAGTGGCACAGCGATCCTGCCTGCCGAGGCAGGGCAGAAGGATGTAGGACCTGCCAGGAAAGGGACCGTGGCAGGCCAGGACACGCCCCCTTTGTCACCTTTTCACGCCCCTCCCAGGACCCCAGCTGCGTGCCAGGCCTAGATCCCCCTGGCCACTGGGATCTGCTGGCCTGTCTCCAGTTGCCAACCTCAGGGGTACCTGCCTCTAACGTGGTTCTTCTTTTCCCTAATACTAATCTCCGCACCCTGATCAAGGCCTGGATCCCTGAGTACTCATCTGGGCTCACCTGTCCCTAAGCCACAGGAGGTAGAAGTTGGACCACTACCTCAAGCCCTACATTATTCCTAGGGGGTGGGAATTTAATGACACTCTCTGACCTTTGGCAGCCTCAGAGCCCTCTGCAGTCTACAAAGCATTTTTCACAAATGACCACATTTACTCCATAATCTATTAATTGCCAATATTAGATTCCCCCACTTAAAAAAAACAAAACCTACAGTTTGGAAAGAGGGGAGCTTTTGACTCCTGGTCCAAGGCCTCATTTTGGCGGTCTTACCTCAGCTCAGAAAATGGTGTAGAAACCAGGGCGTTTGGCCCCAGAGAGGACAGTTTGTTTTTATTTGGGAGGGTAGTGTGGTGGGAAGATGGGGGAGGTTCACAGGCCTGTGTTAGACAAGTAAGTATGCATAAAAATCAGGACAGAGGCTAGGGAACTTTTGAAAACATCCCAGAGCAAGAAGTTTTAATGGCCCTGGGTGCCCAGGAAGACAAAAATTTCTACCTGGGGGGCAGTAAGATTAGGTAGCAAATTGACTTGGGGGGGGGGACAGGTGATCAGAACTGCTAATGCTACTCCCTGTGCCCACCCCCACAATGGTCTCCTCCCTTTGCTCTCCTATGGTTTCCATAGCTCACTTCTGATGAGGTGACAGAATGAGTTAGACTGGACTCAATCCTTTCCCTAGCATGGGGGCTGTCTGTGGCACTGGCTCCCTCCCTCCTCAGCCTTGGAGGCTGAGTTTGTTTACCTCTCAGCTGTGTGGTGGCAGCCAGACCCAGGGGAGTTTTGACTTCCAAGCCACGAGGCTCCCTGGGATGCCCCCCTCCCAACTCTGCCAGAAAAACAGACTGTTCCATCCATGCACAGAGGGGAGGGGAGACTTCCTGTGGAGTCCAGAGTGCTAGAGGAGACTCACAGATGTCCTCTTGACTCCTGTGGGGGGTAGGGACACCACCACCCTCAAGTTTCCCTCCATCATTGGGGCTCCAGATGGGGGGCCTTTGAATGCCCTCTGGCATCAAAGAAAAGAAGAAAGGGATTGCTGGGGTTCTCACTGAGCCAGAGCTCTAGCCAGCTTTCCAGAAATGACTGGAAAACACCTCACTGAGATCACCATTCAGAGATCTATTAGGGAGGGGGAGTTTGGTCATATGGAGGGGATCCTGGGGGGTCTGTCACTAGGACCCCTTACTGGCTATTTGGGGCAGAAGCAGTGAGACCAACGAGAGAGAGAGAGAGAGAGAGAGAGAGAGAGAGAGAGAGAGAGAGCACCCTGGCCATTCAGAGCAGCCTTTTCTGGCCATAGAACTGGGCCATCATGCCAATTGTAGTTCAGAGCACAGTGGTCTCTAAGGGACCTTCTGTGGCTCACTAACCCCTAGGAATAGCGAGGGTACTATGCAGGGTTTGACCAGGGCTGGGGCCCAGGAGAGCAGCTGGGTTCTGCTGTCTCAGGCCATCTTAATGTGACATCTACCCCAGTCTAGGAAACTGGGATCCAGGGGAGGAGGCTGCCAGGCTGAGTTGTGTGTGTGGGGTCACCTTCCTAGTGATTACAGACTTCATGGACCCTTACCCCTCCTGCTCTGACCTGTGTCAGGGCTCCTCATTATTCTAAGCTGCTGGGCTCAGCCCTGGGTTAGGCTGTCCTTTTCCAGAGACTTAATCCATTGCCTTCCCCACCCCTTCACTCCTCCCTCTTCCTGATCTTCCCCAGCTGCTTCCTCCATGGGGAGGAGACACCAAGGCAACCAGTGGGCCTCCTTAGCCTGAAGAAGGTCTGCTGGTCCCCCGAGACTCCCCATGTAGCAGCTTCAAGGGTAGTAGGGGCAGTTCTAAACCCCTTCATCAGGGGTAGGGGACTAGTACCCAGCAGGGTACTGAGGTTCAGGCGGGGAGCCCAGAGATCTCTATCTGATCTGGGGCTGTTTGAAGGAACAAGATTTCAAAACATTTTTAAGGGAGAAAAACTTGGGCACAGCTTGCCCAAGTTCGAGCCAGGGAGCAGTAACACTGGACTCAAGCCCAGGACTTCTCATGGAACCCTGGCCTCTTCTTCACAGCTCCAGGTGGGTGAAGGCAGATGTAGGTCTAGCCAGCAGGTTTTGAATCTCATTACACCACCTGGCTGGGGCTCAGGTTTTATACAAGCTCTTGGGAGCCTAAGTTGGGGGGTGGGGTGGAGGGAAGGAATGTCCCTTCCATGCAACAGTACATCTGGAGAAGGGATGTTCTTGAGTGGCTCCAAGCCTGAGCTCTGAAATGATACTTTTTCTAGTACCTGCTCTATCCAAGATACTGCCTTCATCAAGCCCCCAACCATCCCAGCCTACTTCCTCCCCAACTGTGGTCTCTCCCTGTCATCTTGAGTCCTCCCAACTTACTCCCTCCCCGACTGTGCTCCTTCCCCTGTCATCCTGAACCCTGAGCCCCAAGCAGCTGGATTCCTAGCATGGGAGGAAGGACAGGGTTTGCCTAAGCCTACATCAAATCTAGAGAGACAGCCTGCAGGGACAGGTGGGACCCGGCTTCCAAGCCTCTTAAGCCGTTAAAAGTTCTTACATAAGCAGCCAGCCCCTGGGCAGAGCTACCGGGCTAATTCCCCAGACCACCCCCCCTCCCCAAACCCAGCTGCCAGGTCACCACCTCCCCAAGCTGCTGAGCACCAGCAGATGGGGCAGAGAAAGATGTCCAAATCCTCTGGACCGGAAGGACAGTGGGATTGCATTTCAAGCTGCGATACAATCCAGAGATTAGCCGCTGTCTCCTTTCCAGCCAGTTCCACTGGGACCTAGCTCATGGCCCCCACTTTCCTCCAGTCACCCTCATTCCCTTCCAGATCCCAGCATGGGGTCCTGAGTCTTAGGAGATGAGCCGGACCGGCATTCTCAAAGGACATGGCGAGGAGGGGCCAGTGTCTTCACCTGGCCCTGGGGAGGCGCTCCATGCGGACACGCACACCGGCCAGTAAGACTACTGAAGATAGTTCTAGGAGCAAACAGCTGAGGTAGAGGAAGCAAAGTTGGACAGAGACTCCAACAAACCACGGTTTGAACCCCAGGAGTTGGAACCACTTGGACCCGGTGTCGTCGGGTGTGTAGTTGAGGTCTGATCCAGAGCTAAGATTTCAGGGAACGTTTTAACGACCTACTCTCCTGTTCCGTGGAGCAACGCAGCACCTAACCCGTTGCACAGTGCCTTCCGGCATCCCCGAGCCTGAGCCGTTTGCGTGGCTGCAGAACCGCGTCGCGGGAAGTTAGGAGTGGAGGCGCTGGAGGGAAGGGAGTGTGGGCCTGCCCCTCCCCTCCCCCGCTGCGCGCGGGGTTCCCGGAGCCACCGCGCCCTCCTAGGCCGCCCGCCCCGGATGCGCCCCGCGCGCCCTGCCCTGGGCGTCACCTCTCGGGCTCGTAGCCGGCCTGCAGCAGGCGGGCGCTGTACCGCTGCGCTGCTGTCTCGTGTCCCGGGTGTTGCCGGGCTCCAGGCTCCAGAACAGCGGTGGCTCCGCCTCCCTGCAGCGGCTGCGGGAGCAGCCCAGACTCCGGTGGTAAACCAAGCGGCCCCTCCATGCGGAGGCCGTGGCTCAGGGCGGCCGAAGCCTCTCCGCCTGGAGGCTCCCCGGCCCCGGCAGGGCTGTTAGCGCACCAGTCGGGGCCCGGGGAGGGGGCGGGGCCGCCGAGGCGGGGTCTGTGTGCCTGGGGCGGGTTCTGAGCGCCGGGGGCGGGGTTCCGGGAGTTGAGTGCAGCCCGCTCTTGGCACCCGGCTCTGCCGTGCTCCTCTGGGCGGTTCCTCAAACTCATCCTCTTTCTCATCCCGAAGTAGGTGAGGGTACATCGGGAGGTCTATGTGGGCGTGTGTCCTCCAAGGGTGGAACAGTAACCTCGCATCTTCCCGGTCGTCTGGACCTCCTATTTTCTCATGGCCCCTTCTGAGGGAAACCAGCAGGAGAAAGAAGCGCAGAGGCAGGGGTCCTTCGCAATCTTTTGCGGGTTCTTTGGCCTTCTAAGGACAATGTTCTCTGGAGCGCCTTCTACCGGTCGGCCGCAGACCTCCCACGCTAAGGCAGAAGTTGGGACACTACCCATTTATCTCCCTTTGCCTACTCAACAGATCCCAACTTAGATGGAAAGAAAAGAGATTTTTCCACAAAAGAGGTTTACCACTGCTTGAGGAAGGAACAAATATGCTGAAAGCTCTTTAAGGGAAAGACCCTAATCTTGTCTTGCTTGAGGTACCCCATAATAAGGGAGTGGAGCTGACAGCATAAAGGTGCTCAAATTTGTTCATCCGCTGAGTAGGATGAACACCATTTTCCACTACTCTTCGTTACCATTGTCAACAGTGATTGAGCAGCTCTCAGAGATGGCAAGAAAAGTAAGAGTCTCTGCTCTTAAGCAATTAGAGGAGATAGAATAGATAGAAAATAAACAGTTGTCTCTTTTTTTTTTGAACCCAGGTTGACATAGCCACTGAGCTACATCCCCAACCCTTTTTTATTTTGAGACAGGGTTCTCCCCCCACCCCCACCGCCGCTAAGTTGCTGAGGCTGGTTTTGAACTTGTCATCCTCCTTGCTTCAGCCTCCTCGAGGCGCTGGGATTACAGGTGTGCACCCAGCTTGACAAATCTTATATTGTATACTTTTCTAAAGATCGACAATTGGAGGAAAGAAATGTTAAACACAGGGGAATAATAAGATGCATTTCAAGAAAGCAAAACTGTGGCTCACTTTTCAGTACGTTCAAAAAAGAAATTATATTTATACAACAATTAAAATTTGGACTTTATCCTTCTCAGTATCTTTTCCTATACTCCCCCAAATCAGGATTAAAACAGTTTCTGTGATTCACAGCCACATGAGAAATCTTGTCCCCATAATGCCATTATAGACAAGATTTTGTATAACAAGTTCATTTCTATGTCCCTGCAGATCTCTTAAAGAGGCAAAGGTGAACTAAATTGTACAGAATTCTGGTCCCGATTAATGAAACAATCATTCTAGATGCAAAGCAAGCCAATACATAGGTTTATGACCATAAACGGGAGACTACCAGGCAGACTACACTAGTCCCTGCGGGGTCCAAATCTGGACTTCTTACTAAATAAACACCAAAATCACAAACTCTGAGCTTCAATTTCCCCATCTTTCAAGTTCAGTCAACACTACCTATCCCATAAAGTTGGTTTTTGATGAGTGGGCAAGCACATGTAAAGTTACTGATTGCATAGAAGACTCTAAATAAATGGATAATCAAGTAATGATTATTGTAAATGAAGTAAGCTGTAGCTAAATTCTATACTTTTGAATTGAAAGTTTAAATAAAATATGTTACCATTTCTACTATATATTTATTCAACATGTGTGTATTGGGCATCTAGCATGTGCCTACTAGAGGCTGGGAGTCTTATGATGAACAATATGGTCATTGTCTCTGCTGTCATGGCTCTTCAAGTTCAGTGGGGCAGAGATGAGAAGGCAATTAGAACACAACATGAGGAAAGTTCTGACCAAGAAGGGCACCCCTCCACAGAGCCCAGATGCCTGGGCAATGCACAGAGCCAGATATTCTAGAAAGAAATGAGTTTACACCACTTTTTTTTAAAGAGAGAGAGAGAGAGAGAGCAGAGAGAATTTTTTAATATTTATTTTTTAGTTTTCGGTGGACACAACATCTTTATTTTATTTTTATGTGGTGCTGAGGATCGAATCCAGCACCCTGTGCATGCCAGGTGAGCGCATTACCACTTGAGCCACATCCCCAGCCCAGTTTACACCACTTCTAAGGCTCCTGCAAGCAGGCAGACTATACTAAATAAATGAATGAATGACATGCAGTGAGCAGGCAGGTGTAGTGACTGAGACTGGCACTCACAGTAGAGTGGCTCTGTCTTATCTCCAGAGCTTGTTGGCTACAAATGAGATTTCTTAGCAAACTATTCATTAAAATAATCACATTAAATAGAATAGCCTGAGGGCTTCAGCATTTCATAGGAAGGAGTTTTACTTATAATAATGTCTAGACAAGTAGTTCTTTGCAGAATATTTAGTAATTCTATAGATATCTTGCTACTGGGGATTGACCCAGGGTCTTGCACACTGAGCTACATATAGAGCCCTTTTAAAAAACATTTATATTTTTAGTTGTGGTTGGACACAATACCTTTGTTTTATTTATTTTTATGTGGTGCTGAGGATCTAACCCAGGGCCTTGCAAGTGCAAGGTGAGTGCTCTACCGCTGAGCCACAACCCCAGGCCCACTTTTTTTTTTTTTTAATTTAGATACAGGGTCTCACTAAGTTGCCTTGAATGTGCAGTTCTCCTGTGTCAGGCTCCCAAGTAGCTGGATTACAGGTGTGTATCACTGCACCCAGCTCAGAAGTTGCTGTTTGATATTAAAACTCAGGTGCTTCTTTTCAGTTTAGGGTTATCCTCATTTCCCTTGCTAACCACATAGTTTTTTTTTTTGTTGTTTGTTTGTTTTTGTACTACTGGGGATCAAATTCAGGGTCTAGTTCATGGTAGGCAAGCACTCTACCACTGAGCTCCATCCCTACTCTATCTGATGGCTATGATCAAGGAGGGAGGGGATATGTTATTGCATCTAGTGGGTAGAGGCCGGGATGCTGCTGCTAGATATCTACAAGTCCCATGACAGCCCTTCAAAATCAAGAAGTACTCAGCCCAAATATCACTAATGCTGAGGTCAAGAAATCCTCATCTGGAGGAACTATTGGAAGAAACTAGAGCCAAAACTATACTGCTTAATATTCCTAAAGATGTCTGAACAATGGACCGTTTCAATCTTTCATCCAAGAAAGAGCTATGAAGGCCAGGCACAGTGGTGCATCCCTGCTATCCCAGTGACTCTAGAGGTTGAGGCAGGAATGCAAATTTGAGGCCAGTCTCAGCAATTTAGGGAGACCCTCAGAAACCTAGCAAGACTATCTCAAAATTTAAAAAAAAAAATTGAAAGGGCTAGGGTATATCTCAGTGGCAAAGTACCCCTGAGTTCAATCCCTAGTACCAAAAAAGTGAGAAAGAAAGAAAGCTATGCTATCCTTACTGAGCCTCAGTTTTCTTATCTGAAAAATGAGAGTATGGGATTAGATGGGGTATAAAGCACTTTCCAGCAGCACCCCTGGCCTCTACCCGCTAGATGCCAATAACATATCCCCTCCCTCCTTGATTATGGCCATCAGATAGGGCACTGGGTTCGATCCTTAGCACCACATACAAAAATAAGCAAATAAAATAAAGTCGTGCTGCCTATCTACAACTACAAAAACAATTTTTTAAAAAAGGTCCGGGGATGTGGCTTATTGGTTAAGTACCTCTGGGTTCAATCTCCAATACCCCAATAGCAAAAGAAAAAAAAAAAAAAAAAGCCAGGAGTGTAGTTCAGTGATAGAATGTTTGCCCAGCATTTGTGAAGTCTTTGATTCAATATCCAGTACAAAAAAAGAAAAAAAAAAAAAAGAAGAAAAAAGAAAGAAAAGAAAAGAAAAACATAATAATGTTGAGTAGTCATCCTCAATTGGGGGAAACTTTGCCACCAGGATTCATTTGGTCTTCTCTGAAGATATTTTTGTTGCCACAGCTACAGGGTTACAAGATACTGCTAGCATCTAGTGAGCAGAGGTCAAGGATGCTGCAGAGCATTCTGAAATACAGAAGGTAACCCCCACTGCAAAGAATTATCCAGCTCATGGTGTCAATAGTGCTAGGGTTTGGGAATCCTAGTAAAAGAATTACATTGTTCATTTGGTAATGCCAACTATAGGCATTATAGAAGCTAGGAGAAGAGACCCAACACTCTATCAGCTGGAGTAATTAGAGGAGGTTTCATAGGGAAAAGGACAGGACTGAGTCTTCAGAGAAGAGTTAGGATTTGGAAGAGAGGGGGCCTGGAGAGGACATTCCAAGCAGTAAAGTGGGGAGAGTGCCATGTGAAGGAATCCATCAAGTTTCTGGGAGCAATGAGCAGGTCATCCTGGATGAGGCATGGTCTCTACTCCAAAGCTGGAAGGTTGGGTCAGGAAGGTATTGTTGTCACCATGTGACAGATGGGGTAACCGATGGACAGAAAGCTTGAGAGAGGATCCTGTGGTCATTCCTGAGCTGAGACTAGATGCCAGTCTACCTGCCTTGCTCCAGTGTCATCTACCTCCCCATGAGTCATGACCTCACCTTGCGCTGCTGCCATCAGTTGCCAAATGAAACCTTCAGAGTCATCACTCAAATCGGAGCTTCTTTCTGTTCTGAGTGCGATTGTACCCTGGAATATCAGTATCTCTTTAAGGGAAAGGAGATTCTGTAGAAACACTGCCTGCCCCTAACACACACACACACACACACACACACCTCAAGTAAGATATGGAGAAGCTGTAGAAAATGGAATGATTTATCTATCTATCTATCTATCTATCTATTTATTTATTAGGTACTGGAGACACTTTATCCAGGGACACTTTATCCCTGAGCCACATCCCCAGCCCTTTTTATTTTGAGACAGGGTCTAGGCAGGCCTCTAACTTGTGATCCTCCTGCCTCAGCCTTCCAAGTTACTGGGATTACAGGCATGTGGTGCCATGCTCGGCTGGAATTGCATTCTGAAGAGCACATATGCACAATTAAGATGGCACATCGGTTGAGAAGAGAATCTGCTGGGGCAATGGGAACACAGGAGCTTCCCGCTGGCTGAGGCAAAGCCAGCAGGAATGAGGAAACCAGTGAGTATGGGCAGTGGTGTTCAGTATTGCAGAAGCAGGGTAGAGGGGCAAAGGCTGATGCAGATCAGAGAAGCAGGAGGCAGTCATGGTCCCTGGGGAATCATTACACAAGTTCAGTTCTTAAAGGTCTGTTTGGCTAACTAGTATCACTCTGCACCATCCTACACTTAGAGTCCCCAAGGTGAGGCATCCCAAAGCACAATCAGAGAGCGTAAACTTAAGAGAGACTCACAGGAGGTGTTTAGACCAGAGAACATGATACCAGGGATGGAACTGAGGGAAAGAAACAGGTGGACTGCAAGGGCTGTCCCCTGACAGCTCAGAGGCAAGATCTGCCTGTGCCAGATATCCCCTCTCCCCCATGCTGTGGATTAAACTCAAGGCCACTGAGCAATACACATGACCTTTTTAAATTTTTTATTTATTTTGAGATAGGTTCTCACTAAGTTGCTGAGGCCAGCCTTGAAATTGTGATCCTCCTGCCTCAGCCTCCAGAATGGCTGGGATTATAGGTGTGCATCACTGTGCCCTCCAGTGCCAGATTTTGAAGAGGTGGGATAAATCAGGTGAGAAGGGACACAAAATCAACAAGATCTGTCTGTGCAGGATGCAGAGCTCCCCACCTTGTTCTCCCTTCCCCCTCTGCCTGCCACCCATGTCCAAGTGACAGGGTTGATGGGAGCAATGGAGACCCAGGCACTGCCCAACTATTTTAGTCAGCTTTTCACCACTGTGGCCAAAAGACCCAACAAGAACTATTTTAGAGGAGGAAAAGTTTATTTGGGGATTGTAGTTTCAGAGGTCTCAGTCCACAGATAGCCAACTCCATTGCTGTGGGCCCAGGATGAGACCGAACAGAGGAAGATAGCTCAGAATATGACCACAGAGAAGCAGGGAGAGTTCTCACTTTCCAGAGACAAAATATAACCCCCCAAGTCACACCCCCAGTGACATAAACACCCAGGCACTCCTTAGTGCCTATAGTTACCACTATAGTTAATCCAGATCAGTGCATTAATCCACTGATTAGGTTAAGGCTCTCAAACCCAATCATTTCACCTTTAAACTTCCTTGCATTGTCTCACACATGAGCTTTTTGGGGACACTTCATATCTACACCATAAAACAGCCCCCATGACTTTTCTCCCCAGTCCCACCTTGTCCCAACCAGCCAGGGCTTAAATCATTACAAAGCTCTGCCATGTTCTGCCCAGTTGTGCCTGCTTTTCCCAGCTCCAGTGATAATGAGTTGGGATTGTACTGAGCTGGTGCAGTGGCAGGGGCCTCTGGTCTAGGAAACATCTAGGCCAAGACCACAATTGCTTCTACCTCTGGCTACAGCATCCTCTGTACTGGGTCCCTACTGAGACGCTCCTTCTCTTACCCCAAGGGCACAAGGGACCAAGAGCCCTTCTTTGAGGACAATCTGCTCACTCTCCCTTGCATTTATTTCCCAGCCTGGCCTCATAAGAAAAATGTAAGCAATGTGAAAACTGCACTTTGCTCTTGCCTGGGAGGCCCTGGCATTATCAGAGCCACAACAAACCCTGGCCTTCACTCCAACCCACTCCTGCCTTTTGCCCAGAGCTTGAAAGCAGAGGGACACAGAGTACTGGTGCTGTGGTGTGGGCCCTGGAGGCCACGGCAGGCCCCACCCTGGTCACTGCAGGGAAGCCTGGGATGTTGCTGCTGTGGCAGTGTCCAGGCCCCAGGGTGCCAGAGAGCAGGAAGCGGAAGAGGTTCTGGTCCAGGTTTCGAAGTGAAATTGGGCCCCAAGTTCAAAAAGAGCCGCACCCTTCCTTCTTGCCTGCATAAGCTCCTGACTTTCCTGCCTCCTGTTAGTCCATGAGGAGAAGCTGGCTGCTGTTTCTGAACAAACAACAAGGGCAGAGATCTAAATTAGGGCTAAGGCCTGGAATTTGGGAGGGAAGGAGGGAAAGAGTAGGTTGTAGTCATAGGAGACATGGCCTTGGACCCACTCAAACCCCCAAGGCTCCTTCTAGCACAGGCATTGCCTCTTACTTGCCTAATCAGACCAAGGGCACCTCTGGACATTTGGCAGGGCCACCCCCAACCTCTGCTCCCAGGCCTTGATAGCCCCTTGGTTCTTGGTTCCCACAGCTGTTGTATCTTCCTCCTGCACCACCCACTCACTCCCTAAAGGGACAAGTGAAGAGGAATTACCTGGACTTTTGTTTCCAGTCCTTCCCCCAGGTAGTCCAGCTGAGACCCCACCTCATCCTCATGGTGGATGTGAGTGGGTGCCCAGGGTTTCCTGCCTTGGGAATGGGAGCCTCTTGTCTGATCCCCAGGGCCTGCGCAAGCCAGGGCCTCACCTGGTTACCTGCACCCCAGAGCTGTATCCAGGGCAGTGCTTTCCCTCCCTTAGGTGTGGCTGCAGCTCAGCCCAGACTCTCCAGGGAGGACTACGCTCTGGCACCAAAGAACCCAAAAAACGTCAGCCTGGGGATGGGAATTGGCGACATCTCCACTCTCTTTAAAATATGAATGGGGAATTGATGACTGCAGACCTGGAGCCCTTGACAATACCCCTCTCCTTTCAGGCAGGCCTGAGAGTATGTGTGTGTGTGTGTGTGTGTGTGTGTGTGAGAGAGAGAGAGAGAGAGAGAGTATGTGTGTGTGTGTGTGTGTGTGAGAGAGAGAGAGACAGAGAGAGACAGAGAGAGAAGAGGAAAGAGAGAGAGGAGAGGGAGGAGAGAGAGAGAGGGGACAGAAAGAGAGGAGAGGGGAGAGAGGAGAGGGGGAGAAAGAGAGAGGAGTGGGGGAGACAGAGACAGAGAGAGAATGGGGGAGAGAGAGACAGAGACACAAAGAGAGGGAGGAAGAAGGGGGGGGGGGGGGATAGGCTCCAGGGCTCCTTCTCCCTACTACAATGGAAAAAAGAAAAAAGGACATTATATCTACCGTTGGAAATGCTGTGAGATGCTGCCCTGTTCGGTTTCCAGCCAATGTAATCAAGAAGAACCTTTCCAAGACTGAAAGCAAAGTCAGAAAGTAGTTGGGAAAGCTGCTATCACCCCTCATCTTCAGCAGGGTGTCTCTGTGGTCCTGAGAATCCTGAGCCAGGTAGGGCAGGGATCTGGAGTGAGACCTCTGTGACAAGCCCACTGAGAGCTTGGCAGCCCTGCCATGGCCTCCCTGGACACAGGCAAGAGGACAAGGACCTCACTAGTCCTGACTTGGGGCACAGGGTTCATGAGCAAATGGGAGCTTCTGCAGCATGTGGACACACAGGATTCCTCTGCACAGGTGTGTCAGCTCCATGTCACACCTTGACCTTGACTCCCTGGTGGCTTATCATCTATTATTCCAAAGACTGATTGTCATTAGATGGAACATATTAAATGCTAGATGAGACAACAAATGAAGAAGTGATTTGAAAGTGCTTTGAAAAGATGTCAAGAACTGCACACATACAAGTGAGTGTTCTCATAAATCAAAAAGTGCTATAAAGGTCTTTGCCAGATGGGAGGGATCTGAGAATTCATCTAATCTGACTATTCATTTTTTTACAGGTGAGAAATACAAGGTTCAGTGAGTAAAGGAGTTTCCCATGGCCACACAGAGTGTTGAGGCCAAAAGGGAGTCCTGAGAGGCAGCTAGCTGCTCACTGAGCATCCACTGTGGACACAGTGTCTGCTTTCCCCATCAACCCATTCCACACAGCAATCCTAGAAAGCAGGAGTATTCATTTTATAAATGAGGAAATTGTGGCTGAGAAAGGTTTTTTAATTAAAAAAAATATATATATATATATAGTTATACGCATGGTGTTGGGCATTGAACCCAAGGTCTTGCACATACTAAGTGTGTACTATTTCACTGATCTATACCTTCAGCCCTAATCCACTTCTTAAATTGAGATATAATTCATCTGCCACAAAATTCATCATTTTAAAGTATGCAATTCAGTGGGTTTTAGTATATTCACAAAGTTATGTAACTATCACCAGTCCAAAACATTTTCATCAACCCCAAAGGAACCCCACATCTGCCAGCAGTGACTTCTCATTCTTCCCTCCCCCATCCCCTGGCAACCACTAATCTACTTTCTATGTCTGTGGGTTTGCCTATTCTGGGTTTTTTTTCATATGCATGGAATTAAATAAAATGTGGCCTTTATGTCTGGCTTTTAATTCATCCCAAATTTTTAATTTACATACAGTAAAATTCACTCCTTTTGATATACAGTTCTGTATTTTAACATTGTATAGATCAATATAACCATCAATACAAGAGTTCCCATTACCCCATCCTGTCCCCTTGCTTCAATTATCCCCCACCCACACCCTCCACACACCATCATTAATCCTTGGGTGTAATTTTATCTTTTTCAGGAATTCTTATAAATGGGTAGTTTCTTCCTTCCTTCCTTCCCTTTTTTTCCTTTTGTACTGGGGATTGAACTCAGGGGCACTTAACCTCTGAGCTACATCCCCATCCCATTCTTATATTTTATTTAGGTGCAGGGTCTCGCTGAGTTACTTAGGGCCTTACTAAGTTGCTGAGGCTGGCTTTGAACTCACCTTCCTCCTGCCTCAGTCTCCGAGCTACTGGGATTACAGGCATGCACCACCATGCCCAGCCATTTTCAAGCCCTCCTTCTTTCTCAAGGTTTGAGCCAGACTTCTTTCACTTAGCATATCGCACTAGCAGTTCATCCTTATGGCCTTCCATAGAGTCTCCTTTTTTTTACTAAGTTGTGATGCATTAGATGGATGTACACATGTTGTTTATTCCATCATCCAAGGACATTTGGGGTGATTTCCATTTTAAACAGTTATGAATAAAGTCACTGTAAACATCCATATGTCATTCGATGCATTTGGTTTGTTTATTTATTTATTTATTTATTTATTTATTTTGTGAGGGAGTGGGTAATGGGATTGAACTCAGAGGCACTCAGTCACTGAGCCACAACCCGAGCCCTATTTTGTATTTTATTTAGAGACAGGGTCTCACTGAGTTGCTTAGCACCTCACTGTTGCTGAGGCTGGCTTTGAACTCCTGATCTTCCTACCTCAGTCTCCCAAGCTTCTGGAATTACAGGTGTGTGCCACTACACCAAGCTATTTGATGTATTTGTGTAAATGAAGTTTTCATCTATCTTGGGTAAATCCCACTGGAATTGATGGGACTTATGTGTATGTTTAATTTTACAAGAAATTGCAAAATTATTTTCCAAAGTAGCTATATCATTTTGAATCTCCAATACCAGTTGTTCTGCATTTTGGGTAGTTAATTTTCTTATCTATTTTTGCCATTCTGACAGATGTGTATAAAGATTTTAAATATTACTAAAAGTCATACATTAAGTAAGTAGCAGAATTGATATTTAATTGTAAGTTGTCTGTCTCCAAAATCCATTCTCTTTCTACTAATCTTTAAACACTTTCCTTTACTCTACCTTAACTCAGAGCACAGTGCTGGGTAGCTGATAAATACATTTTGCCAGTTGGTTAGACTTGGTTAGGTTGCCATAAGAACAACAAAAACATCCAACTCTCAGTGGTTTATAATAACAAGGGTTTATTTTTCATTTATTCCACAAGTCCATTGTGGGTCAGATGGGGCCACTCCAAAACTCAGGCTGATGAGGTAGCCACTATCTGGAACATTACCACTTGCTGTGACAGAGGAGATGAGCACTCTGAAGGTCTCACAAAGGAAATAAAATGGTATCACTTCCACTTATTTCTCATTTGTCATAACTAGTCCATGGTCACACTCTATCACTAGGGACTGGAAACCAAGGAAAGCAATCCTATCATGCACCAGAAGGCAGAGGGGTAGAAAATGTGTGGTGAACAGTTTTAATGTCTACATGCATATTATATAAGTCGTTTTGGTTATTTAGACGGTGCAGAGCTACACTAAGTGAAAAGGGATTCATATAAAGACCATGCTATTCTCCAAATTGATCCTGTCCCGGATTTTTTTTTTTTTTTTTTTTTTTGGAGGGGTGAGGATTTAACCACCCAGGGGCATCTAACCACTGAGCCATATCCCCAGCCAGTTTTTATTTTATTTATAGATAGGGTCTCTCTGAGTTGGTTAGGGCCTCACTAAGTTGCTGAGGCTGTCTTTGAACTTTAGGTCTTCCTGGGATCTGGGATTACAGGTATGCACCACCAGGCCCTGCTCTGGGATTTTCAACTCCCTCTTCAGGATCAACACAGAAAGCCTTAGCTGGGTGCAGGGGCACAGCAACTACCCAGTCAGGCCCTCTTGCTGCCCTTTTTGTTAAATTCTATAGAGCCTATGTAACTTGTAAATATGATTCCCATTAATCCAGCAATGGTCTGAAAATACAACCTTTCTGCCCCTTACTCCATTCCTTGGATTCAAGCTCTTATTCCATTCTAATTCTACTTCTGGTAATAGATGAGAGAGAGGCACACTGTGATCCTCAGGGTCATGAAGCCACAGGCAGATCATGTGGGATGGAGTAGGGCACCACAGGAAAAAGTACTTCTGCACTGTCCTTCCCAAGGCCTTGGACTAGACCTCAGAGCATCTCTGAGTCAATAGCTAAGTAGGGCAGCAAATGCCCATGAACTTGGGAGGCAGAAACCTGGCTGAAGTCCTTGGTTCCCTACCCCCTGTCAACTGTATGACTGTGGGCAGGCATTCTGAGTTGTTTCTTCTGGAAAGTAAGGATGACAGCAATCTCTGCTAATATTCTATGAGGGGTAAATGATGCACCTGCCACATACTAGTTGCTTAATAAATGGTAGTCATTATTATCATGACGCCTGGAGCTACAGAAGCTCTGTGCATTTATACAGACTCTGCAGAGTGAGTGCTGGAGGCCCACTTGATTTCTCTTAACCTCAGGCTCCATTCAGAAGGAAAGGACAAAGTATTATTGCTAATTGATTAATACTAGTGCGTTGTCTCTTAATGATTGAAGTAATAACTTCATTGTTATTGTTTTCATTACATACACACACACACACACACACACACGGCTAATTTGCATGGATGAAATGTAAGCCTACTATGAATATAGATATAATAATCAAAGTCAAAATGGTAATTAAAAAGAAATCTAGAGAAAAATTGGCTAAGATCTACTGCCAAAAGAGTAAAAAGGAAGAAAAACCTTTCGCAAATTAAAAATGACTTTTAACTTTTTACAGTTTTTGTATTTGAGTTCTAGTTTTAATTCCTGAGTTTATAATTACTTTATGCATTATGAATAAAAGACTAATCAAAATAAATTAAATCTGTACACATTCACTTAAACTCTTTAAAAACAAATTTGAGAAGGATTGATAGAGAAGGGCTGGTTGGTTAACATATAAAAATACAGTTATAGGAGGATTAAGTTCTAGCATAATAGAGTGACAATGGTAAACATAATTGATTTTATATTTCAAAATATCTGAAAGAGAGGGTTTTGAATTTTTCTAATACAAAGAAATGATAAATGTTCAAGGTGGTGAATATGCTAATTAACCTGATTTGAAAATTGTATACCTGCATCAAAATATTACACTATTACCCATGAATATGTATAACTATGTGTCGATTAAAATTTTTTAAAAATAACATAAATTACAAATTTCAATGGAGTAATCAGTGGTAGAGCATTTGCCTAGTATGCATGAAGCACAGGGTTCAATTCACAGCACCATAAAAAAGCATTAAAAAATAAGTTTAAAAATAAAATTATCAAATGTTTTAACTTTCAAAAGAAAAACCAAACTGGCTTTGATGGTTACCTTAAACTCATGGCTGGGGCTGAGATAAGGTTGCCTCCTTCTGGGATTTTTCAGTACTACAGGACCTTCTAATGCAGGCAGGCTCTTGGCCTTTATCTATCTCCTGGAAAGGAGCCCTGAGTGAAGCCAGGCCATCTCCCTCATCCTTCTTTACAGCTATGGATGAGCCAGTATCTCCAGGGCACGCAGATTAGCAGAGGGCAGTGGTCCTCAAATGTACTAAGTTTTTGGAAGCCTTTCCAGATTATTCTTTGAGGACGGAGACCCCATCTTCTATTTCCCACCAATGCCTCACATTGATACAGTACTATACAGTTTAAAGAATTTTTGCCTAGCACAGTGGCACATGCTTATAATCCCAGCAACTCAGAAGACTGATTTAAGTTCAAGGCCATCCTGGCAACTTGATGAGACCCTGTCTCAAAATAAAAGGGCTAAGGACATAGCTCAATGGTAGAGCACTTGCCTAACATGTGCAAGGTCCTGGGTTTGATCCCCAGTACCACAAAAACCAATAAGTTTCACACTCAGTATTTCATATATCATGATAATACTATTGAAGTAGGGCAAGTTAAAAATATTTTTTAAATATGTAGAAAGAAGACAAAAGGAAGACAAAGATCTAATTAATTAAAGTAATTTGAATCTGAAAGCCTTGTGCTTATTGAAGTTCTGTATAGCTTTCCTTCCCAAGCCACTTCTTTCCCACAGGCTTGTCACTCCCAGACTTCTGGGAAATTTACAAATCTTTACTGACAATCTTAAAATTACTGGAAATTCACCCACTGTGAATTGTTAATGAGCTCATTATTACATGTATTTTTAGAATAGATTAAGCAAAGGGAGATAAGAAACCTACTACATATGATATAGAGTGTTTCCCAATGTTATCTACTGATCAGATAAAGAAAGATTATCAATCTAAAGATCCTGAGAATTGCCAAATTACTATAAACCATCTTGTGATCACCCCATACCCTCCCATGCCTGCCCTCACCAAGTTTCCTTTATTTATTTTTATACTATTAACATTATTTTTTAAGAGAGAGAGAGAGAGAGAGAGAGAGAGAGAGAGAGAGAGAGAGAGAATCTTTTTTTGTAGATGGACACAACACAATGACTTTATTTTTATGTGGTGCTGAGAATCGAACCCGGGTCGTGCCCATGCTAGGCGAGCACTCTACCGCTGAGCCACAATCCCAGCCCCTATACTATTATTTTTAAATTTTTTTTTGTAGCACTGGGGATTGAACCCAGGGGCTCTTTACCACTGAGCTACATCCCCATCAAGTTTTTATTTGATCTAGGATCTTGCTAAATTGCTGAGGCTGACCTTCAACTTGGTATCCTCCTGCCCCAGCCTCCTAAGTAGCTGGGATTCCAGGAATATGTCACTACACCTGACACAAAATTTCTTTTAAAAGAAGAGCCTGAGAACTCCACAAGTTCTTGCGATTGCCCACATTTTCCCTTTACTGTGTGTTCCTTACTTTCCAAAATAAATCTCTGTGCCTCAATATCTGGCACAGGTAGAAATTCTTTTCTATGGCATTTGTCAAGTACCCATCATTCTGAGTTGAGGTCCTTTTTTCTAGTACCTCCTTAGAACACCGCCCCTCCCCCCTGCCCTGTGACAATATGAATTAAGCTGGAACACAAATTGCTAACCTCATTTTACATGGAAGAATGTAGGTTTACAGATATTAAATAATTTGCCCCAAATCACACAGCCAATAAATGGGAAAGAAGTTTAGAACCTACACTTTCAGATACTTGATTTGTTATAAGTATAGTAATAAAAATTACTTAAAAAAAATATCCAGGGGCTGGGGATATAGCTCAGGGGTAGAGACCTTGCCAAGCATATGGGAGGGCCTGGGTTTAATCCCAAACGCAGCGGGAAAAATCCTATTTACTATGTTCCGGGTCAATGATTCTCAACTCTGCATATTGAAATCTCCTAGGATACTTAAAAATGTTAACTTCCCTGCTTGGGTTCCGACCCAGCCTTAATGACTTAATGACTTAAGGTGGGTGGGGTTCCTATATCAGCCAAGGTACTTGAGCTGTGTTTTCATCCCCCACCCCTCCACCCACGATTCTGATGTTTTTACAAACACCTTTTTAAAATAAACCTCATCATAATCCTGGAAGCTAGGTATTGTGATCCATGAAGTTACAGCTTAGAGATCAAGGCACAGAAAGGATAAGTAAATTGCCCAGCTGACCTTGGATGGTCCCTAATACCACAATTCCCAAACTGTTCACTAAGGTGCTCCAGGTGTCTGCAGTGAATGAAAAGGAATTTCCAGGATATTTGAAACATTTCAAGGAAATGGGGTGATATTCAGCATCCTTCAGACATGTCATCTACAAGTTTAGTTCACCATTTGTACGGTAGATGGCGTTACATTTCTTCCAATGACATCATATCTTTGCAAAACTGGATTTTTCAGCATGAAAAGGAGTGTGAGAGAGGAAATGAGCATGGTGGTGTTCCATTTGATCCCCAAATTGGAGAAATGGTGTAACAGGGGTTCAGTTGATGCTTTGACTGTGTCCCTTGTCGATTTGAAATTTACATGTTTTTTTTTCCCCCCCAAACTTCTTCTCCCTGACCTTCTCCCTGATCTTCTTTTCCCTAAACTTCTCCTTCCTGATCTCTCCTCCCTAATCTCATTTTCTCTGAATCACCTCTTTAAAAAAAACCCTGTCCTGCTGATGGGTAGAATCACTGCCTTTGGGACAGGATCTTCTTTTTCCTTTTTCTCAAAACCATGTCCTTGTTATTGGATTGGCTTGGGAGTCAAGGACTGAGCTTTTGGCAATAGTAGTACAGTAACCAAAAGGCACAAATATCTCCTTAATAAATCACTGTGAGCCAGGAGAGGTGGCTCACACCTGAAATCCCAGGGACTCCAGAGGCTGACGCTGGAGGATCTCAAGTTCAAGGCCAGCCTCAGCAATTTAGGGAGGCCTTGGGCAATTTAATGAGACCCTATCTCAAAATTTAAAATATAAAAAGGGCTGGGGATGTGACTCAGTGGTAGCTCACTCTTGGGTTCAATACCCAGTACATAAATAAATATATAAGGCACTGTGGTGATTTAAGAATAAAATTAAATTTTCTCCTTTCAATTTATGTGCATTTTTTCAAATAGCTAGGGTGCTGGGATATAAATATTTACTAAGTTGTTTGGACCTAATTTCTTAATAAGATTAAGTTTATGGTATTTTTGAGAAAAGGCATTGCCACACTAAGGGCATTTTTCAAATACCAAGATTACACAATAAAAAGGCAGAGGTAGGGCTAGGGATGTAGCTCAGCACTAGGGGACTTGCCTAGCAAGTTTAAGACCCTGGGTTTGATTTCCCAGTATTGTCAAAAATAAATAAAAAATGAAAGAGTAGAGGCAGGATTTGAATTTGATCAGTCAGACCCTGAGGAAGCCTGAACTCTTAACCACCCCTCTGAACTAGGTCTCCAAACCATAAGCAGAGGATCAGCCTGGACATGGAAATGATAGAGCAGATATAAGATAGAAATTTAAGACTTAAACACTAAAATTAGGCCATTATAATAACCAAGTTCCTGAGTCTATAACATGAGAGTAGCAAAAATTTACACAAAAAAAATCTGTTGTGGAGATCAAACAAGATAAAAATCAAAGTATTCTTAACTTTAGATTGAGCAAAGGGGAGGGTGAGGAGAGGTTATGGGGTAGGAAAGATGGAAGGATGAGACAGACATCATTACCACCTGTATCCCTGCATGAATGGTGTGTCTCTATACTGTGTACCACCAGAGAATTGAAATGTTGTGCTCCATTTGTGTATGATGAATTGAAATGCATTCTGTTGTCATGTACAACTAAGTAGAACAAATAAAAATAATAATAATTTAAAAAATAAAAATATTCCTTTGGGTTCTTCCTCCTCACTTCCATAACAGACACCTGAAGACATAGGAACACACAAGTGTCCACAGAGTTGTAAAACATATACGCACATATATAACCATCTTCTATGCCCAATAAACTTCAATTACATTTATAAATACACGATACTTATATATAACTGAGGAATCATTTTTTATTTATTTTTGACAATACTGGGAATGATTTTTGACAATACTGACAATGACCCTTTCTCCACAAATCCTCCATAGTAGCTATTGCAATTGAGAGATTCTCTGCAAGCTCCACTGTACACTGTTATGCAGACTTAATAAGTGTCACATTTGCCTCCTTTTCATTATCTCTTATATCACTATTCACTATGCCACTGGACCAAAAGTACACTCAGGACCTAAAATGTCCTCCATTCCATCCCAGCAAACACATCCCTGCCACTCACTGATGTGAACAATACCAGCCTTGTAACAAGTTTCCCACCTCCCCCAGGTATCATTTGCAGGAGTAAAACCCCCCCACACCAGCCAAAGTGCTTGAGTTTTCATAGTTAAGTAGTATTTCTTTGGGCTTGAAGGCTTTTATAATGTGGACCTTTCACTGCAAGAAGTCATCCTGGGAGCCAGGCACAGTGGTACAAGCATGTAATCCTGGCAACCCTGGAGGCTGAGGCAGAAGGGTTGCAAGTTCAAAGACAGCCTCAGCAACTTAGTGAAATCCCGTCTTAAATAAATAAATAAAATGGACTGGAGATGTCACTTGTTGGGAAGGTATCTCTGGATTCAATCCACAGAAGCCCTCCACCCAAAAAAGAAAAAAAAAAAAAAGAAAAAGTAATGTGGTTCAACCAGCTATTAAGGATGATATGAAAGAAGAGGCAATGTCCTTAACACATTCACCCCATAAATATCTAGTGAGCATCTACTATGTACTAGGCACAGGGGCATGGGCATGAACAAGAGCAGATCCCTGCACTCATGGCTCAAGTCCTTCATTAATGAAGGACTAATGAAGACTCAGTTTAGGAAACTGTCAATTACAAATCCCATATATGCCAATACAGGAAGGAAGGCTAGGCATTTTGGGAGCACACAGGAGGGACACTGAACCCAGACTTAGAGGGTCAGGAAAGACTTTCTGGAAGAAGGATTATCTAGACTGAAAGTTAGAGGAGGAGGAGTTAGGCCTGTGAGGAGGTGGTAAGCATTCTTTGAAGAGAAAAGAGGATTGCACAGGAAATGTCCAGGGAGGAAATCACGTGGTGTTTGTACCTCATCTGCAAAGGTTTGGGGCATGGTTATCATTGCTTTTTCAAGTCCATGTTTAGCCAAGTTTTTATTTAACAACTATTTACTGAGCTCCCTCAACATGTGAAGATCCTTTGCTGTTGTATGATGGATGTGTGTAAGGACACCTGCGCAGCAAGACAGCCTGAGCCCCACACTAATCTTCTGTGATCTTGACACATCTGGGACATGCCTTTGTAACACACTAGTGATCCCAGGCTGAGTGTCCTTTGTAAGTGGAAGCACTGGTTTGAATTCTGGTTGTCAAATGTCCTGACTATGGACATGCTTTGGATTCCAGCAGCCCCGATGAGAAAGTCCAAGCCTAAGGTGGATCTTGTATCAGTCCCTCAGTCACCAAGGGCAGTGGGTCAGAGGTGAGGCCACATAGCAAGGTGGTGGTATAGTCATTCTGAGTCTGAGAGGCCTGGAGACATCTATTTCACTGATCTCATCAGAAATTTAAGCAGAGGAAAAGGTGGAAATTGACATTTGCTCTTCAGCAGAGGGTGGGCCACCAGAATTCTGACCACATCAAAGGACATGATGGGGTTTGTTCTAGTTAAACACTTAGAGTCTCCAGACTGGCAAGACAGGAGATTGGGGAAGGTGGTGTTAGAAAGCCAGTCTCAACGAGCTTGTTTATCTAATGTACATGTGGTGGCATAACATCAGGGCATAATCTCACAGGCCCATCCGTGCACATATCCCCTTTCCCATCCCAACCCTGGAACCTGAATTGCCTAATACAAAACAACAACTTTACCAACTTTAAAAACCTTTTTTAAAAGCAAAATTGGTCAAGATAGAAATTCCCACCAGAGACACCCCTTCAGGGAATCCTTCAGACTGGCTGCTCAGTTCTTGATCTGCTTGTGACTAGGCAAGACTTCTGTCCTTCTCAGCTTTTGGGAAAGACTCCGTCACCATTGCCCCTCCCTGCCTAGCCCCAGTTTGCTGACTTCATGGGTCAGGGAGAGGCTGAGCTAGAGAGGGACCTTTCACCTCCTTCCTGCCCACTCCTGTTCCTGTTGCTGCCACTCATTTCCACAGAGAGCAGGTAAGCACATGTGCCAGCAGGCAGATAAGACTGGCCACTCGGCTGACTCAGAGGAATCAGACTGGGCTCTACCACCCTAGGGAGTTTACAATTCTGGTCAGTTGTGGGGGCTCCCAACAGCAACTACAGATTGCCCCATGTGGCCATCTGCTGGGAGGCAGAGCAGCTACCTCCCTGAGTTTGGGAACCATCCTTTCTGGAGGAATTTCCATACCTAGGACCACATAAACAGGACCCTACAGGTTCTCTCTCCTAAATAAGACCTGAGAAGAGAGAAGGCCTGTAATCCCAGTGACTAGGGAGGCTGAGGCAATAGGATTGAAAGTTTGAGGCCAGCCTCAGCAACTTAGTAGAGACCCTGTCTCAAAAGCAAACAAAAGGTGGCTGGGGTGTAACTCAGTGGTAGGGTGTCCATGGTAGTAGTTTGGGAAAGGACAAGGACAGAGGCAGAGAAGAATCTGTTTTCTTGTGGTACATGTCCTCAGTACCACAAAACAAACAAACAACAAAACAAAACAAAAATGTGAGAAGAAACTGGCTTCTGGGGTAACAGGGAGACTGTCCCTATCTAAGGGACAGAGCCAGATAGTCCCCAAAGCCCTCAGACATAAGCAAGATTCTGGTTCATAAAATGGCCTAGCCTTTCCCTGCCTTGATGTCTCATTTTCAAGATAAAGAGCACAGACCCCTGTCAGGCTATGGGCTGAAGAGGGCAGTTTTCCACTGAGTCTGCCCCAGGGGAGAGCCCAGATCCAGCCAGCTCTGGGCCCTGGCGTCAGGGAACCAGCAGGTTCCTGTCCTTCCTGGTGCCAGACAGCCCCGCGGCTAGAGTGCACAGAGCACCGCACCATAGTCCAGAAGATAACCCAGATGTCCCCTGTTCCCTCCACATAATCAAGGCCTACGAATTTCTTTAAAATCATAGAACATAGATTCTTCTCTGCCTCTGTCCTTGTCCTTTTCCAAACTAGAATCAGCTTCTGGAGGCACCAAAAATCTCAGCAGAGGCTGAAAAGATGAATAAGAGTTTCCAAGATATAGAAAGAAGGATCACTTCAAGTCTTAAGAACAGGACACACAAGGCCGTCACATGGAGCAGTGTTTTGTGTACAGGATGGAGGTCCGAGCTGTGCCCTGTGACATGATAGCTCAGCACATGAACTCATGGCTGCACTATCTGTGCTTGAATTCCAGCAAGTTATTTCTCTGTTCCTCAGCTCCTCACTTTCATAATAGGATCATAATAGTGCCCACCTCCTAGGCTTGTTAGGAAGATTAAATTAATCAATATATGGAGAAAACTTGAACAGTATTGGTACACACTAAGTGCCCCAGGGGTGTTAGATAGTACTCTTCCCAATTTACATGTTAGCTTTGGAATAGCCGGGTCCCCTTCTTTCACCACTGGACCTCAAGTCCACCCTTCCTTTCTCTTTTATGCTGGGGGATGAACTCAGAGGTGCTTTACCACTCAGAAAAATCCCCAGTCCTTTTTATTTTTTATTTTTAGACAGGGTCTCACTAAGTTGCTGAGGATTTCCCTAAATTGCTGAGGCTAGCCTCGTACTTGATCCTCCTGTCTCAGCCTCCCAAGGCTGTGATTAAAGGCATGGCAAGGGAGCTTTGTTTGATTAAATTGAAATGGCTTTCTGTTCCACATCACCCCAATGCACTCACCTGCTGTAACTTTTCTGTATTGATGATTTTATGAACTTATTCCTCAATGCGTGGATATTTGAGTTGTTTCTACTCTGACTGTTGTGAAAAATACTGATATGAATATTGTGTACAGATTTTTCAATTGTCTTGGGTATATAGCTAAGTGTTGAATTGATGGGTCATATGGTAAATATCTTTCCCCCTCAGTACTGGGAATTGCTGGAGTTCATTCACACTAACGTAGAGGGAAGTTTACTATCAAGGAGTTGTCTTGTGACACAATGACTCATTATGCATTCAACATTCACTCAGCAAATGTTACTATGTGCCAGACATCATGTTCCAAGGACTTCCTCATCTAGGAGATTTAGGCAGAGGGTGATTAATTGATGGAAGGTTAATATCTCTCTTTCTAACTATTTGCAAAATTAAGCACTTATTTCCCATCTTTAAATTCCTTTTAAGGGATGATACATTCTGCTTGGATCAAGGTTCTAAATTATCCAAAGATGTTATAATCAAATATCTAGCAGCATAGGAAATCCAAGATTCTCTCATCTTCTGAAGTACATGAAATCATAAAGTATGTTAGCAGGGCTGTGAACCCTGGAAACAATGTGTGTGTGTGTGTGTGTGTGTGTGTGTAGATGTGGCTCAGTGTCTGAGTTTGAGATGTATGTTTGTATACTCCACCGGCTCCCAGGATGCCCCAGAACTGTTAAAAGTGGTTGTCTTCAGCACCGTGGCACACACTGTAATCTCAGCGGCTCAGAGGCTGAGACAGGAGGATCTCGAGTTCAAAGCCAGCCTCAGCAATGGCGAGGCCCTGAGCAAATCAATGAGATCCTATCTGTAAATAAAATACAAAATAGGGTTGGGGATGTGGCTCAGCGGTCGAGTGGCCCTGAATTCAATCCCTGGCACCAAAAAAAAAAAAAAAAAAGTGGTGGTTGTGTTCAGCTAGGTTGGAGGTGCAACTCAGTGGTAGAGCACTTGCCTAGCATGCCCTGTTCACCCCCAGCACCAAAAAAAAAAAAAAAAAAAGGCAGTTTCCTCTGGGAAATACTTGCCTAGAACACAGAAATGGTTATAATTAAGCTGCAATTCACAGACAATATAATTCACCCTTTTAAATGTATGATTGCTGGGTCATATGGTAGCTCTGTATTTAACCTTTTGAGGAACTGGAAAACTTTTTTCTAAAGTAATTGCATCATTTGCATTTCCACCAGCAATTTATGAAGTTTCCAATTTCTCAACATCCTGATCAATGCTTGTTATCTTATTTTAAAAATTGCCGCCGGGTCTGAAAACGGGTCTGAAAGTCTATGGGATGTGATATTTAGTCTTGCTTTAGTTCTGCCTACATCTATTGTGATGTGATCTTTGTGTGGTGTTCACAGTGTTGGAAAATAAGAGCCCCTGCTCTCTCTTCCTCTTTCAGAATTAGGATATCAGCCTGTACACACTCAAAATATTCCCAGGGCTATTTTCAGCATTCCCAAAAGCCTAATAACCTATATGTTCCCTCTCAATAGAGGATCTAGACTAACCAAAAAGTGAAATCATGTTTTTTTTTTTTTTAGATGGGTCTTACTATGTTACTCAGGTTGGCTTTCAACTCCCAGCCTCAAAAGATCCTCCGCCTCTCAGCCCACTGAGTAGCTAGGGATACAGGTGTATACCACTGCACCTGGCTTTAGTGATTTAATTTTGATTAGAGTTATTTGAATTAAGTTTAGGTTGCTTAAGAATAGAAAGGGCATTTTTCAGGTTTTATCACCACCTAGTAGTGCAAACCCAGGATATGGTGAATGCTGAATGAGTAAATGAACATATATTAGTACTCTCATTAATCTGAATCTGTGATACCAGAGATTGCCTGAGAAAATTTCAGGCAAGACGTAAGACTTAATAAAAGAACAGCAATTTTTATTAGAATGGAAAGAAGAAAAGGAAAAAAAACACTCTCAAGATACAGAGTGGGTCCTCTCAGGAGAGTGGTAACACTCCTTTGTGTCCAGCTTTTATTGGGGGATGAGGGGAGTTGTTAGATGATCCCACCGAGTATTACCTTTTGACTCTGGATTGAGAGACTACATTATCTCTAAAGGCAATTTGGTCATTTTGGCTCCTACTGCTGGGTCCTAATTGGAACTGGTTTTACAGAATTTATGGTGGGCTCTGATCTTAATCAGGCTGCTTTCCTAGGTCTGGGAACCTCTGGGCTGTGTTGTTCGTGCGGGGTCTTGCTTAAGATGTTCTAGCAATTAGGCTCTGTAGAGCAAACATATTCTTGCCCTTTGGTTCTTGCCCCCTGAATTTATCTATCTTCCTGATGTTATAAGATGAATATTAATAGGACGAGATCAGGCAAGGGTCCTGAAACAGCTATCTTGTCAGACCTTGCAGTGCCACTGGGGCAGGCTGTTGATAAACTGATTTGCTCTGTATTAAGTTTTTGTTTTGTTTTTGTTTTTATTGCTTTGCTAGCAAAGGAGGAACACAGGGGATTCCAGTCCTAAAGGCTGTGATTCTGCCCATAGGCAGGAACGGGGCTTTTTAAAGAGGTGATTGAAAGGCTACATTCCATGTGTTCTCTGTTGGAGTTGTAACTCACTTGTTAATTTGGGAGATAGTCATTTCTGAGATAATCTGGTACCTAGTCTGGATTACTTAGTTCCTATTACTTAGTTTGTGCTCAAGGACAGATAACTGCCTAGGATGGGGAAGAAAGATAACCCTGTTTCCCCTGAGATTAGGGTAGGGGAGAGCTTAGGGAGGAGCAGGGAGAGAGGAGGAGAAGAAAACATGTCCATTTTAAAAATAAGTTGCAGTTTCTGGCTGCTATGGCACATGCCTGTATTCCCAGCAGCTCAGGAGGCCGAGATAGGAGGATTGAGACTTCAAAGTCAGCCTCAGCAATGGCAAGGCACTAAGCAACTCAGTGAGACCCTCTCTAAATAAATATACAAAAAAGGGCTGGGGATGTGGCTCACTGGTCAAATGCCCAGTGATTGGGCTCTGAGTTTGGTGCTGGAAAATTCAGTCTTATTTGTCAAGTGCGCTATGGGGGGTTAATCAGTTCATTAGAACCCTGGGGATGCGCAGGGCCTCTGGTTGTCTTTTTCATTTTTGTATCCTCAACACCCAGTACAGTTATTGGCACACAACACAAGGATAATACCAGTGATGATAATAATAACAAAATATAATTGATACTCGTTGAACACCTTGTATTAAACATTATGATAAATGCCTTGCCAGATAACCTCATTTCATCTTCAAAACCATCTTATGGGGTGGCCATTATCAACCACCCTGAGAGAAAGCTGATGAGAAAGCTGAGCTTCAAGAAAGATGAATATAGTTTGGATCTGAATGTCCTCCAATGGTTCATGTGTTGAGGGCTTGGTCCCCAATGTGACAGTGTTCAGAGGTGGGACTTTGGGGAGGTAATTGGATCATGGGGGTTCATGGTGGGTTAATCCATTGATTCATAATTCTGTGGCATTTTGGGGAGATGGTGGATTCTTTCTTTCACTGCGGGCATGTCCATGAAAGGTATGCCTTGTGTCTGGCCCCTTCCACACTCTCTGCTTCCTGGCCACCATGAGGTGAGCAGTTCTGCTCCACTGCCCTCTCTCTACCATGACCTTCTGCTTCACCACAGGCCCAAAGAAATGTAACCAGCCAACCATGCACTGAAAACCACTGAAAACATGAGCCAAAGTAAATCTTTTCTCTTTTAAGTTGTTATTCTTAGATATTTTATCACATCAATGAAAAGCTGTGACCACATACCTAATGCAACACAAAGAGGTAATTTATCCAAAGTCACCCAGTGAGTAAGTGTGAAGCTGGGCTTTAACCTATGTCTATTTGTCCTAGAATCACTTCTCTTAATTGGGATGCCCTGAAATGCCAATGTGACACATCCAGTTCTCTTAGTGTCTCTTTTGTTGTAGGGACAATGAATACATGAAGACAGTAGGCTAGTAGAGCTTGGTGATACTTGCTTTCATGATCCCCTAGTCAGCTGCCCAAGCTTCTGATTCTGCTGCTTCACATTACATTCTGTTATCTTTTGGGTCCTCAAGTGGACTTTCTTTTTTTACAGGTTGGGAATCAAACCCAGAGCCTTATATGTGTTAGGTAAATGTTCTACCACTGAGTCACACACCCAGACAAGCTGGATTTTTGCATAGAGGAAAGAAAACACTCATTAACCAATCAGCACAGGATCTGAAAGTTTTATTTCTCCATATGTCAATTTTATGTGAGTTTTATTAATATTAAGTGAGTTTTTATAATGACTATATACCATCTAATTTATTTTTAAATTTTAATATATACGAGTCATACATAAACTTAAATGATGGATAAGTCCAGAGTCTTATCATCTGAGGGTATGACCAACCTATAAAGTTTCTCCATCTGTGGGTTAAATAATTGAGGAGTAGGAGGCACATAATTCAGACTCCAAAATGCCTTGTCTAGTTGTAGGAATCCAGCTTGACATGACTGCAGCGCTCTTGGTCATAACCACCATTTTGTTCACCCACTGACTTTGGCACACTTCTCAAACCCTATAGAACAACTGTGCCAGCCACTGATGCTCAGACTGAAGTAGGACAGAAGAGGCTGGATACCTGAGGAGTTTTCAGGAAGTAGGTTTATTGACTGTAGGGTTTAGAGGTGGCTCTTGCCCAAGAATTCTTCCTCTGAAGAATTAATGTAGAAATTATTTGAATTTTATAACCAGTGTGTGTGGGGGGGGTCTAGGAGGTTCATATGATAAGCACATTTCATTCTATCTTCTAGATAGACAGGGGTTTCACAAGTTTTTTCCTGCAAACCTGGCATTTATAAACAAAGAGGAAGCTATAGATCACAATGTCTTCTGCAGATTTTTGTTGAGAGTAGATATTCTGTGCAAAAAGCTCTTGAGAAGAAGGGGAATTTACATGCCACAAATATGGTAAGGGTCTTCTGGGTAGAGGTCTCTGGCCTGTTTCATTGCTTCCTTGATGATTGTTATTTAATTATTTAAATCAAAGATCATCCTCCTCCTCTTGGCTTAAAGCTTTATATAATGTCATAATCTTAGTTGTCTTTTTTTTCAGCAGCTGATTCCATAGTAGACCCAATAGTTCTGATGTAAAGGGGAGTCAAACATGGGAGCAATAAACAGGTTAACAGTAGAATACTTACTATGCCAATTAAGCTTTTAAAATTCACCAACAGTTGAAAACCATCCTCCAAATAGTGAGATTAGATCCCCACATCAGAGTCCTTGAGGGGTTGGTCTGTCAGGTCCAGTTTACTGGTGAACACTTTATAACGTCAATGCAGTTGTGATCAGGTTGCCCAGTCCCAATGGGCAACGGAGTTGCCAGGTTTAGACATCAGACGACTTTAATGTGGACATGTGGACTTTCACATGATGTGCCCTTTCACCTAATGTGCCCTGGTATCTGACCATCCTCTCAATAGTCAGCCAATATTGTCCTTTGTTCTCTATCAATGTCAAAATCGAATGAGGAACTCTGACAACCAATTCTTGCCCCAGATCCAGTTTATCAGCTTTCGACACCAGAAGGGCTATAGCAACAAGGGCCCATAAACAAGGTGACTAGCATTGGGCTACGGAGTCCAACTGTTTAGAATGATAGGTCACTGAATGGTGCCAAGTCCCCAGCATTTGAGTCAGAACTCCTACAGCTATTTCAGACCATTCATGGACATGCAGAAAGAAAGACTTTGTGAGGCCAGGGAGTCCTAGTCCAGATGTACCAGTGAGTGCTTGTTTAATGTCCTCAAAGGCCTTTTGCTGTGCTGGCCCCTGCATCAGAGGATCCCATTCTCCCCCTTTGTGGCTTCTTAGAGGAGTTTGGCCATAACTGAAAAGTTAGGGATCCTTATACAGCAGAATCCAGCAGCACCCAAGAACTCTGGTCTGACTGTGGGTTAAAGGAACCAGAATTGAGCAGATCACCTGTTTCCTCTCAGGGCAAGTTACTGTTGTCCCGGGGTCAGATAGAAACCAAGGTTCTTGACTTTTTCTTGATAGATGTGGGCTTTCTTCCTTTGAGACTTTGTAAGCATTTCCACATAGGAGAGTGAGAAGCAGTTGTGTCCCCTTTATGCAGTCTTCTCCAGTTGCCCTGGCCAACAAGAGATCATCTACAGATGGAGCAATGTGTATTCACATCAGAGGCCAGCTCTGCCTGTAATACAGATCAAACACATTTTTATTTTTCCATAATGTCAGAATTTGTTGAATAACAATAAATTCATAAGTTACATGGTTGCTATTCACGGGGTTCTTGTGGGCCACCTGGTAGTCATAAGCCAGGCAATCACAGGTTCTTTTATTCCAATCTTAATTACTATCTATAATACTCAAGTCACACATCATACTTTACACAATAATATATATAGGTTACAGATTTTAAAAAAGGTTAAGGCAGCCATGGGGGTTTAGGTGGCTGAATTGAACAAAGGCCAGCAGATATGAATCTAAGAGTCACTGCAGGTGGTCAGATAAGATTTCAATAAGCCAGCTATAGAATTTGTTCAGGGTACAGAACTGTCAAAATGGGGAATTTATTCTAGGCCAGGGTCCAGACAGACATCAGGCAGTTTTGAAGTGGGACATGTTAAGCAGGAAGATCAACCTCAACTGAAACCAGAGAAAAGAGAATTGGAGGTTTGTAACCTGTTCGTCTTGTGACTAGATTATCAGAAGTTCTGATAGTGACTCAGGTCATTGTGTGCTGCCACAACCAGTCTTAGGGCGCTCCTGTTTTTGTGGACCTAAGGTGAGAGAATTATTTTATTTGGTGGTCCGGTGTGTTTGTTAAGTCCATGGGCCTGGTTTTTCTGATATGGGGTTGATTCATTCATGCATCCATGTGCTTCTGATTTAATTCAACAAGTTCACTGGTGAACATTTTTTATTAGCACAATTAATTCATCAATTTATGCCTTATAGTTGTACTGTGCAGATAGTGGTTGTTTACTTGTACAAATAAGGTGTAGAGTCATTCTAACTTAGCACTTAAAATGAGCAACTCACTGCTTTCTAAAATGGATTAACTCGCGGCGAGACACAGCCTGAAAACTAGTGTTCTATTCATCGTGGAATAGCTAAGAGAAGGACATAGCCTGTCTCAAATAAAATGAATTTCTAAATTGGCAGGGGATGTAGAGCATCCCTGAGTTTAATCCCCACTACTATAAAACAAGCTGGGCATGGAGGTACATACCTGTAATCCCAGTAGTTTGGTAGGCTGAGGTAAAATAATGGCAAATTCAAGGCCAGCCTCAGCAACTTAACAAGACAATGTCTCAAAAATTTTAAAAAACGACAAGGATGTACAGCTCAGTGGTAAAGTATCCCTGCACTCAATCGCCAGTACAAACAAACAGGCAAAAACCCCCAAAACCAAAACACTCAAAATACAAAACCAAAAAAACCTCTCTAAGTAAATTTAATGGAGATAAATGACTATATGTTTGTTGTAGTTGTTGTTGTTATTTGGTTTGGGGATGGGACCCAAGCTCTTTACCACTGAGATACACCCTGAACCCTATGAGAATCTTTCAGAGCAGTAAAGGGGTCCATTATTATCAATTGAGAACATGCTTATCAATTGGGAGGGATACACTTTGAATGACATCAGCAAGTCACATCCCAACATGAAAAAGAACTAGAAATAGGGATGGGTGAGATTTCCAGAACCAAATGAGAGAGTTGGGAGTCTGAGACACTAGACAGTTTAGACTGCTTTTCAGGACAGTATGATGGGGGGTTTGCACTTAGGAGGGACTGGGCTATTTAATTGAGGCTGTCCATTAAGAATGGTCAGCTTGACTCTCTAGTTATACCCAGAGTCAGTCAAGAAAAGGGAAAAGGGGCGGGGTCTCCTCCAATGCCTGTGTACTTTTTCCCTCTTTATCCTTCTCCCAGCAGCAGTATCTGTCCTTCTTGGCTGGGACAAGAGGCAGCAAGACAGCCACTCATCCTCCACTAGCCAACTTGGAGCAGAGTGATGAAGTTATCCAGCTGGCAACAGAAATGTCAGGGCATCTGTGTCTGGGGGAGAGGTACCAGCCAGCTAGGAAGAGGGATAATGTGCTTATGTGCACACATGTGTGTAAATACGGGGCGTGTTTGTGTGAGGGGGAAGTCATTTTTGTAATGATGAATGAAAACAGCACAGAAATCTGGAGAACCCCTGTTGGCTTCCAACACTTTGATCCTTGCACTTCCACCCCCGGTCAGGACAGCAAGACACCTGCCTTCTTGATAGCACTTCCACCACCATTTGTCAAGTAGTAGGAAGCTCCAGGGCTAGTTTTTGTGGCTGCCCAGGCCTTCCCATACTCAAAACCCAGGGACCAACAAAACAAGATGACAGGAGGAAGGTTCCCTCTAGATTTCATTTTATTTTTTGGTACTGGAGATTGAACCCAGGGGCACTTTAACCACTGAGCTACATTCCCAGCCCCCCCCCCCCGCCCTTTTTTTAAAAATTTGAGACAGGGTCTCCCTAAGTTGCCCAGGCTGACTCTGAATTTGTGAGATTACAAGTGTATGCCACAATGTGTGTGTGTGTGTGTGTGTTGGGGGTCCTGGGACTAATTTCCCACAGATACCAAGGGACAACTGAATATGCTCATATTTGAAAATTGGAAACTATAAAACTTCCATAATCCGCCCACTCTCACTTTCAAAACTTCCACAGGCCATATGCATACTACCATAGGTTGTTTCCATCACATTAAGATGCACACACAGCCCACATTGAAGTTACTGTTAAGCTGGGTGTGGTGGCACACACTTATAATCTCAGCAACTTGGGAGGCTAGGCAGGAGGATCACAAGAGTGAAGCCAGCCTCAGCAATTTAGTGAGGCCCTGTGTCAAAAAATAAAAAAGGGCTGGGGATGTGGCTCAGGGGTAATGCATCTCTGGGTTCAATCCTCAGTGTGTGTATATATATAAAAGTTATTCTATTGAAGCTGGGCAAGTGAGGCGCACCTGTATTTCTAGTAACTTGGGAGGCTGAGAAAGGAGGATCTCAAGTTCAAGGCTGACCTTGGCTCCTCAATAACTAAGCAAGACCCTGTTTCAAAAAGTAAGTAAGTAAATAAGTAAGTAAGTTAGTAGATAGGACAGTGAATGTAGCTCAGTGACAAAGCATCCCTGGGTTCAACTCCCAGTACAAAAAAAAAAAGACTGCATTGAATTGCAATTGTCCAATTGACATATGTGAAATTTTGCTGAACACTGATGAACCATCTACTCGTTTTGGTGTGCTGGGAATTGAACCCAGGGTGCCCTCTGCCCATCTTTCAGGGCTGTCCCACTGGCTATGGGGCTCTTCTCCTGGTATCTCCTACCTACACTGTCATAGCTCTCCCACTTACTCCCACCTCCCATCAGCTGCCTCGCTGCTCTCATTTGTTTGTTTTGCCATGCTAGGGATTGAACCCAGGGCCTTGCACATGCTAGGCAAGTGTTCAACTATTGACTGAGTGACACCCCCACTCCTGCCCCAAGCTCTTGACCTAATTTCCCCATTCAATTCACATGATTGTTTGTCCTTCATTGCACACATGTTGTCACAATGTTGCTCAAGGGGTGAATTTACCAAATGTGAATACATTTTAATTTCTTTTTCTCTGATTCTAACAGTAACAGTTGCTGTTGTAGAAAAAAGAAGTTCATCATCATATAACACAGATATGATCATTGTTAACTGCTGTTGCACAACAAATACCAATAGTCACTAAGCAGCTGTCCTGTTCTCCCCCCTCCAAAAAAAATTTTTGTGAAATATCTTAGATATACAAAAATGGTTACTTTATCAAATAAATATTTGTTGATTACCTAGTATATGTCAAGCAATGCTTTGGGTTTATGGATATAGTAATTTCAAAAATTGTACAATCCTCACTTTCAAGAAGTTATCTTCTAGTGGGGGAAGATAGCTAATCAAAAATACAGGACTAGGGTGGTGGCTCAGTGGTAGAGCACTTGCCTGGCATGTATGAGGCACTGGATTCTATTCTCAGCACCGCATTTAAATAAATAAAATAAAGGTCCATTGACAACTAAAAATAAATAAATTAATACATGATTTGTGTTGTTGAGTACTATGAATTCAGAATGAAGTTTGGAGTAAGGAAGATGGGGGAGGATGTCCAGTATTGCTTTGTATGAAAAAGCCTACGAGAAATAACATTTGATCAGAGTCCAGAAGGAAGTGAGTAAGCCATTCATTCATTAAATATTTATCAAACATGTTTTAGACTCTAAGGACACAGCAGTGACTAGAAGATATTCCATTATGGGCCACAGATACTCCTCTTCACTGCAGAAAACTTGCTTTGTTTTACCTAATGTCTTGAAGACTAAAATGTTCTGGAAGGGAAAGAAGAGGAAAACTTACACTTAACTTTTTATTCTTTGGTGCAGTGCCAGGAATCAAACCCAGGGTGGGCCTCATGTGTGCTGGGCAAATACGCTACCATGGAACCACATCCCCATTCCTACCCTTAAAATTTTGATATAAAGATTTTAAAAGTCTAAAATTAATCAGAATCTATTTTCCTCCTAAATAAAAGGAATTGTTCAACTTTATCTCTGCTTCCATCTTAAATGCATACCATTTTTTTGATTCATTTTATTTTTACTTTCCCAAAGTAATCATTAGGGTTAAAAGTAGTTTTGAGTATTCATAATTATAGACAGCTCCATATGTTTTCCAAATATCTGTTCTTGCATGTCATTATTTTTGAGGGGAGGGGTTCAGTTTTCTACTTTCTACTTTTTTCTTAAGTACATACTTCAGAAATTTCCTTATATGGTGGCTGCTCTGTTTTTGTTTGTCATCTATAGAATTTTTTAATTTGCCCTCATTTAAGACAATAATGACTTGGGCTGATGTAGCTCAGTGGTAAAGTGCTTGCCTAGCCCATACATCCAGCACCTCAAAAAAAGAAAAAAAAAATGACTTTATCCAGACCTAATTTACAGTGTACAATTCCCTCCCATAGGGATTAAAACAAGGGGTGCTTTGTCATTGAGCTATATCCCCAGGCCTTTTTATCTTTTTTATTTTGAGACAGGGTCTTGCTAAATTGCCCAGGTTGGCCTCAAACCTTCAATCCCCCACCTCAGTCTCCCGAGTTGGATGTGCACCACTGGGCCAAGCATCCACACGTTTTAAGTATGTTCACCAACTTGTGCAATTATCACCACTAATTTCATAACATTTCCTCACTCCCAAAATAAACCCCATATCTATTAGCAAACATTCCCCATTCCCCTGACAACCATTAACCTATTTTCTGTCTCTAAATTTGCTTATTCTGACATGTCTCAAATGAAATCATACAATATGTGCCCTTTTGTGTCTGATTTCTTTCCGTTAGTATAATGTTTTCAAGGTTCATTCATGTTGAAACATGCATCAGTACTCCATTTTTTTAAAAAAATGTTTTTTAATTGTCAGTGAATCTTTTATTAATTTACTTTTATGTGGTGCTGAGGATTGAATCCAGGTCCTCACGCATGCTCAGCAAGTGCTCTACCACCAAGCCACAACCCCAGCCCAATATGCCATTTTTTATGGTTGAATAATACTTCATTGTTTCACATTTCAACTATCCTTTCACAAGTCGATCAACATTTGAGTTGTTTCCACTCATTTGGCTATTGTGAATGATTCTATGAACATCTGTGTACATGCTTTTGTGTGAATGTATGTCAATTATTTTGAATATACTTAGGAGTGGAATTGCTGGATCATATGGAAACTTTATTTAACCTTTTGAGGGAACTTCAAGCTGTTTTCAAAAGCAGCTACACCATTTTACACTTCCAATAGCAACGTACAAGCAAAACATCCATTTTCTTCATATTCTCACCAACACTTCTTTTTCTGAAAGAAAAAGTTTGTGTTTATTATTGTTTGTGTTTATTATAGCCATCCTAGTGGGCATGAAGAAGGATCTCATTGTGTACATTCTAATTGGTGGGTTTGTTTTCATACAAACTGACACACACTATACTTGCATTATATGCTTATCTTATCAACATACTGTGGAGATGATGTCAGTATGTACAGAACTGCTTCTTTTTTTTTCCTGCCAAATTTAGCCAGTTCCTTATTGATGTTTTTTCCCCCCAGTTTTTTGCTATTACTAACAGTTGCTGCAATGACTATCCCCTACTACATTCTCCACACATAGAATATTGTCCACAAGGATAATTGCTTGGTGTGGAAATCTGGGTTAAAGGGTACAGACATTCTGGTATAATGAAGGACCACAAAATTGCTGTGGGTTGAGGAGGGAAGTTGGTTTACAAGTGCCTGTCTGTCAGCACGTCTTCATCCCCAACTTTCTCCTTTTCCAGCCTCCCCACCCTATCTTCCTCACACACCATAAACATTATGAAAAGTAGGGGAAAGGTTGAGGCAGGGATTTGGCTTCTCCCTTCCCATCAGTTCAGCGCCTATTGGGCAGAGCTAGCCAAGTTGGGGGAGTTCCCGGGTTCTCTCAGCCCAGCCAGGGCACTTGGTTTGGGCACAAAAATTCATTGCATCCTTACTTGAGTCAGCCCTCCTCCATGAGCTTTGACCCTGCTGTCTCCTCCTTCCCAGGATAAAGACCCTGAAGCTACCCGCAGCCTTCCCTTCCATGGAGTGGATGTTCATTCCAAGTGGCCTCTTCATTCTCATGGTCTCCCCAGGACTCTTTTTTTCTGAGATATTCTCTGGCTCTCTCACAACAGAACATCGTATTGTTTTGGTTGGGGTGACAGATGGAACCTAGTAAGGCAGCCCTGTCCTCAAATCTGGGCATAAAACTGAATTGCAACCTCCTTAGCTCTTCAGATCAAGTTAAAAGTATCCTTAGCAATTATATAGGGGGCGAGAGCATGGCTCACACCTGTAATTCCAGCTAATCCGCTGATGGTTTACATTTGATGGCAACCTGAGCAATTTGGTGAGACCCTGTATCAAAAATTAAAAATACCGGTGAGGGCTAGGGCTGTGGCTGTGGCTCAGTGGTACAGCATTTGCCCAGCACGTGTGAGCCTCAGTGCCACATAAAAATAAATTAATTAATTAAATAAAGCTATTGTGTCCATAAAAAAAGTTTGGAAAAATACCGATGGAAAAAAATCACTCAGCAGCCAGTGCCCCCACAATAGATGAGACTGAGGCCACTGACGACAAAGTGTTTTGCCCATACCACACCAGGGCCAGGAGTACCTCCAGTCTCTTAAGCAACATGACAAACTTTCATGAAAAGTGAGTTAACATGATACAAAAGGGCTGCCACCATTCCAGAGAGATCCATGGTAAACTCATCTCAGGATCTGGAATGGAGGGTGGAGGACGGAATCTCAATTGGTTCTTCTAAGAATTCAAACAAAAGCCGCTCTTCAGTCCCTGAAATGGAGGGGTGGAATTGGGGTCCGACGCCCTCTGACAAGTCCTCCTTTGGGGAAGTCTCTGGTTAACTCCCTCTACCGTCTGGGGTTGTGGCTCTGTGGTAGAGTGGTTGGCTGTTGTGATGGGCAAAAGGTGCGACTTATGCAGTCCAGGGGGAGAAATACAGAATGTCCACGCGCTTCTGCCCTTTTCAATACTTTATTCACTCAAATCACTCAATACAATTTAACTCTATAGGTTCTTAGTCAAGAAAACGATAATCCTTAATGCTAGGCACTGCAACAGATATAATCAAATCACAGCAAACAATTCTAGATTAATTCTAAGCACTGCAAACACACTTAATCATGACAGGCTAATGACAGACATTTCCTCTGTGTGCTAAGTTCAATCGTCAGATCAAAAGTCTTAGGGCTTAGGCTTTAAGTCCAGCAGATGCACACTCACTCAGATGGAGGTGATCAGCTCAGGAACCAAGCAAGGTAGGCTTCTCCTGGGATGGAGCTGATGGCTGAGGAGAGGGTCATAGGGAAAAGTTGTGGTTCTCACCAGGGTCAAGATGCGGCTATAGAGTTTGAGAGCAGTGAGGATCACACAGAGAATCAGGCAAACAAAGACAAGTGATGGGATGTCAGTCCAGGTCCTCATCATCAGGCTCTCCAGCTTGGGTGCATCTGTATTGGCTGGCTGATATCTGTCATTTGCTCTATTATTTATACTAAATTTGGGGGCTTTTGAACGCCCCTCCTTTTTCAATCCTTATCAGCTACCAAAGCTTCACCTTTTGAGTTTATCAGGGTGGGTGGAAGTGACTTGTTTGTGCCTGGGGGGCCATACTGGAGGGCTCCATTAGGTTGCCTCATGAGACAGCAGGTTTCAAACTGAAGTTTTTAAAATGGAGTAGCTTAGGGTCTGGCCTAAGGCCATCCTCACATTGCCTAGCAAGTGTGAGGCACTGGGTTCAATCCCCTGCACCAAACACAAAAATAAATAAACAAAATAAAGGTATGTGTCCATCTACAACTAAAAAAACCCAACCAACCAACAAAACAAACAAAAAAACCCCAAGAACCCCTCCGCCACGGCGGAGCCTTCAGGGGTCATCTGAGGTGTGCTTTCCGCGGGAGGTGGCATGCATTAATGTGTCTTCTGACTCCTTCCGAAGTTTAGGACAGGCGAAGGCAACGGGAGGTAATGCACTCGACAAGTCCCACTCGGGCGGCAATGATTTGGAACCATTCGCCACACACTTTTAAGAACACGTCTGCCCTTAACCACCCAGGCAGCCTCCAACACCAGACCGCTTCGCGCGGGGGCGGGGCCGCGGGCGGACGTGCGTGCAGGCCTGAGCGTGCGGACGCCATCGCGCGTGCGTCAGCCTCTCGGAGGGGCGGGGCTGCGGATATAAGAGGCGGGGCCGGGCAGGCTGACTGTTGGTATCGCGTGGAGTTGGGCTTTTGCTTTCCTAGACCTTAGTCCGTGGGACGCTCGAGCTGCTGCCGGTCGAAGGACTTGCCTTCCGATTCCTGTGCGACCTGCTGTGACCGTTTGCGGGCCACTCCCGGCCTTCCCCCTCGAGGTGAGTGGCTTTCCCGGCTCCCCGCCCCCATCCTCCGAGCTGCGTGCTGGGCTGGCCGCCTCGTGGACTGGGGCTGGGCCGCCAGGAGCTTTGGCTTCTTGTCTCTACCAGTCAGCCGCCCCAACCCGTTTTCCTCTAAAATGGACTGGGATTCCGGTAGCCCACCCCTTGCTTGCTGGTGTTTGGATTAGGCGTCCCTGTCACGCCCCCCAAAAGCACCCTCAGCATATTTTTCCTATCCTAGCGTGTAGCTTGTTGTGTCGTAACTAACTGTCCAGTGAGGGCATGGTTTGAGTCTGTGGGGTTATCTTGTGGCCCTAGTACCTTCTGGGGTGCCTTACACTCTTAAGTATTCAGGGTATATTTCTTGAGTAAATGAACTGATAGATTTGACTCTTAAGGTTATTTTAACTTTCAAAAAATTTATGATTAACTGGAATCTAACAGTAAAATGGGAGAGACTTCTTGGTAAGTTGCCTTGTCTAGGGTATGTTCTTATATTTCCCCCTTTCCCCTGCAAGAAGGCTCTACCTCTGCTACAGGTAGCTGCACTGTAGCATAGGGTCTGTGCATTGTACCTGCCAAGAACAGTCTTAAAGAGAAGTAGAAGTTTTAAGTAGTACTCTTCAATTAGAGAAGCAAGTGAGGCTCTACAGTAGTGGAGTTTGCAGTGCAAATTTATGTACTTGGAGATTTTGTTGTGGGAAAACTGTTGGCCACTGACTCCCTGGCTGGCCAAGCCTCTCATTTACTCCTGGGAGGACAGAAGTGTTGGGGCATGATGCATGTAGATCTCCAAAGGCTGAAGATTAACCCCTTCCTTTCTTTCCTCAGGATCCAGAGACCATCCAGAAGTAGAAGGCAGCACTACTGCTCTGCAAAGGAGTGGGGTACTTTCAGCCATGAAGAATATGTTGATCCTTTACCTGCTAGGTGTGGTGTTGACCCTACTGTCCGTCTTTGTTAGACTGATGGAGACTTTGGGGGCCTTAGTGGAGAGCCCATTGCCAGGGAGTACATGGAACACCAGAGGTCAACTAACCAACACAGAGTCCCCCAAGGGCCTACCAGACCATCAATCCAGAGGGGTGCAGTAAAACCATCCTCTGCATCAGCCATACCTTGGAACATAGACCTCAGCAATGCCAGGCAAGTTTCCCATTTACTAGCAGGCAAGCTCACACCACCAGTGTTTCCAGAGAACTGTTACTAGGCACAGACAGACCTGTTTGGATATGCTCCTTGCCCTGGGGGGTGGGGGGAGCCTGTTTAATGCACAGATGTGCATGGGTTGCCTATGGCTACGGGATGGAGTGAACTTGCCCTTCTCCCCAGGATCGGCTGTATGCTTTGCTGTCCTTCACTGTGTGGATCTTGACACATCTGAGATGTGGACTTGTGCTGCACTTTCAGCTGTTGGGAGATGGTGGTGTTTTCAATCCAGCATCCTAAACATCTGCCAAAGGTTTCTTTGGACATGAATGTCTTGTGGTCAGTTTATTTGGTGGTCAGTTTTTTCTTCCTGAGAGCGCCTCTGTTTCTGGGTAACTATTAAGGTGTGTGCATTGGCTACAAGGAAGGAGATGATAGAATATCCACTGTTTAATTCTCATTGTCCTATATTTTTGTAAGTTCTTTCTCCAACATAGAGTGCATGTGTTTGTGTATGTTGGTCTGAAGAGGGCAGTGGGATGACAAAGCCTGCTTAGAATGTGGGCATTTTGGCCACTATGTGGTTTAAATGAATTTTTTGATGCAATAAAGTTGAAAAAGTATTTCCACTGTGTTATTTTGACTTCTGACCTTGAAATTAGTGATAGGGAAGAGTTTTAATTCCTAGTCTAAGGATTAACATCTTAAAACTTCAGAACAGGAAAATGCTTAAAGCACTTTTGTTTAATCATAAACTTCTGAATTTGGGGGTGTGGGCAGTTTACTGCCCATATAACAACCAGTTATTAGAGCCTATGCTTCGACTATTACAGTTGACTGCTGCAGTCTGGCTGGGCACAATTCAGGAGCCACTTGTCAAAAGAAATGAACTTTATTTTTAGAACACACCACACCACACAACTCCTCAGGAAAAACCCTGAGCCCAACTGCCACCACCTGCTTCCCACAAGCCTCTCCACCTCCCCGACTCCTCCTGCTCTTGAGGCTGATTGGCTGGGTCGTGTGGGCGGAGCCAAAAAAGTCCCCCAATGAGCAGCTCCATGGTCTGAAAGGGCCGGGAAACAGCCCAATGAGCATCACTGCAGAGGAGCCAATCAGTTGGCAGCTAGAAGTTTGCTGGCGGCTGGAAGTTTGCTGGGGCCCCTTTCCGCTGTGGCTCTCAACAGTTGACTATATCAGACTAATAAAATTCTATATCCATGGATTCAGCCAAGTGTAGATTAAGATTTTTGTTTTGTTTTGTTTTCAGTACTAGGAATTGAACTACCATTAAGCTGCATCTTAGCCCCTGAAAGTATTTTTAATTAAAAAATTGCTTCTGAACCAGGCACAGTGGTAAGCTCCTGTAATCTTAGTTCCTTGGCAAGCTGAGGCAGGAGGATTGCAAGTTTGAGGTTAGCTTGGGCAATGTGGACCCTGTCTCAGAAATAAATAAAAAGGGCTGAAGATGTAGCTCTAAGGGAGAACACCCCTGGATTCAGTCCCTACTACTGCCAAAAAGTCTGTACTGAACATTTAACAGATTTGTCATTCCTAAACAATATAGGATAACTACATGGTATATGGCATTGTAAGTCATCAAAAGATGATTTAAATTACATGGGAGAATGTGCAGAGGTTATATGCAAATACTGTACCATTAAATAAAACAGACTTAAGCTCTAAATGGGGCAGGGGCAGTCCTGGAACCAACCCCTAAAGATACAGAGGGACAACCACAGTCCTTTTTCATTCCCTTCCATTCCCTTTTTCCTTTTTTTGTGCTGCTGGGGATTGAACCCAGGGCTTTGCCTGTGCTAGGCAAAAACTATACTATTGAGCTATATCCTCAGCCCATTTTATTTTTTATTTTGAGGCAGTGTCTCACTAAGATACTGAATCTGGCTTCAAACTTTTGATCCTCCTGCCTCAGTCTCCCAAGTTGCTAGGATTATAGGAATGTGCCACCATGCTCAGCCTCTATTTCTAAAAAAAAAAAAAAAAAAAAAGATCCCTCTTCCAGGCCTCTCAACTTTAGTCTCTGGGGGAAAGAGAATTACCAGTCCAGGAGACTTTTTTTCCTTCTATGTTCTTCAATGTCTTCTCTACGAAAATGACTGCTTTATTCTGATCAGGTGGTATCTGCATCTCACAGGTGATTGTTTTTGGTCTCTTATATCCATCATCACTCCTCCACATCCTGTCGCATGTATAAGTATACATTTATTCACTCTGCTTTTGGTAATATACCTGTTTACACTCCCATCTGGGTGTATGCATTATTTTATTAATTTAATTTTACCAAAGAAAAGAATGGAGCATGATGTCCTCTGTTAAACCAGTTTCTCTTCCCGAGTATTTTTCTTTTTCTAGTTGTGGATGAACACAATACCTTTATTTTACTTGTTTATTTTTATGTAGTGCTGAGAATAAACCCAGCGCCTCATGCATGCTAGGCAAGCATTCTACCAGTGAGCTACAGCCCCAGCCCCTGAGTTTCTTAAATTTAAATGCCACTACCTGAGAAACTAGTGGTTTAGGCATCAGTTTTATTTATCACACTATGGTAGTCAGTATGGGACTAGTAGACTAGTCCCTAAGAGGTTGGCTAGATTTATGTGACTTGTATTTTGTTAGTATAGTACTATAAAAAATGTAGTTGGCCTTTTATCTCTGATTTTAGGGCAGTTTCATGTGCTAATACCTGCCCTTTTCTAGATTTTTTTTTTTTTTTGGTATTGGAACACACTGTAACTCTACCATTAAGCTGTATCCCAAACTCCTTTTATTGAGACAAGGTCTCACCAAGTCGCCTAGGGTGCTCTTGAACTTGTGATCCTCCTGCCTTAGCCTCCCAAATTGCTGGGATTATAGGTGTTCACCGCTGCTCCTGGCCAGTAGTCTGATGCTTTACACCTGCTGACAAATAGCTATTTTAATAGTTTGTTGTCAATGACAACAAATAGTAACCCATATTCATGTTGCTAAAATTCTCTCTCTCCTAGATCTACAAGCTTGCTAGATAAAGTCACTGTAGGCTACAATTCTACCACATATTTTCCTACTACATAACAGTGTTTGTCATCCTTCCAGCCTCCAGCAAGATCTCTGCTGCCCTCTGTGTAAGTTAATATCATACATGTTACGGTTTTTTGTTTCATTTTGTTTTTTGTGACTCTGGGAGTTGAACTCAGGGCCTCATGCATGCTAGGCAAGCTGTCTACCACTGAGCTCTGTCCCCTAGCCCTTTTTAATTTTGAGGGTACCAGGGATTGAACTCAGGGGCATTCAACCACTGAGCCACATCCCCAGCCCTATTTTGTATTTTATTTAGAGACAGGATCTCATTGAGTTGCTTAGCTCCTAGCTTTTGCTGAGGCTGGCTTTGAACTTGTGATCTTCCTGCCTCAGCCTCTGGAGCCACTGGGATTACAAAATACACCACCATGCTTGGCTCCTTTTTAATTATGAGATAGAGTTTCATCAAGTTCCTGAGGCTGCCCCGAATTTGTGGTGGTTCTGTTTCAACCTCTTGAGTACCTAGTATACAGGCATGTGCCACCACGCCTGTTTTATTTTTTAAATATCAATACCCCTCTCTAGATTCCAGTTTCTGAGTCAGTCAAGGACACATTAGGTTAGGTTATGCTGTAGCAAGAACACTAAAGTCTCAATGGCTTAAAACAGAAAAATATAAACAGCTCTATTTTGTATTTTATTTAGAGACAGGGTCTCACTGAGTTGCTTAGAACCTGGTTTAGTTGCTGAGGCTACCTAAGAATCCCCTCCTAAGAGGTGAAATTGGAGCCTAAGCAAGGCTATCCCCTTCCCCCAGGGCAAGAGGTCCTGCCACATCTGCCTAGTGGGATATCATCATCACTACATTGTGGTGCCTCCCATTCTTCCTCTTCCTCCTTTACTGCTTTAGTCTGTCATTATTCCATTACTGTGCAATTAAATATGGGGGGCACATAGCTTGTCTTTTTAGTTATAGATCTCTACCTCAAGCCTCATCTGAAACTGGTGGAGAAACTTTTGTGCATCACCCAGAGATTGTTATATTTGAATCTAATATTATTATAGCCAATTATTTAACCCGTCTTGGATTGTTTTCTTTGGGGGAAGGGTAGTGAGTATATGCCACCTGCAGGAGGAGAGAGTGAGCTGCATGATTATCAACAACAATCCTTAGTGGTAGTCTTTGGTATTTAAATACGTCTCCCATACATTCTAAGCACTAGGTAGATTGTACTTTTTGACCCCTTTCTGGTTGGATGGGGCCATGTAATTAATTCCTGACAGTGAATTGTGAGTGGAAGTGACTATATCAATTCTAGGTTAAAACATTTTAAGAGCTGATTCCCAAACCTGCAAGGCCGTCTTCCTTTGCCTCAGTGACTGGAATTGTTCCATCTGGAACTGCTCCATTAGGGTAGGTCCTAGAGTGGAGATGCCACAGAAAAGAACCCTCAATGGGGGGACTGGGGTTGTGGCTCAGCGGTAGAGTGCTCACCTAGCACGTGCAAGGCTCTTGGTTCAATCCTCAGCACCACGTAAAAATAAATAAAATAAAGGTATTGTGTTCAACTACAACTAAAAAATTTAAAAAAATAAAATACACCCTCAGTGGATCCCTGATGAATACAATTACTTTGCTGTGTTAAGTTACTGAGATTTTGGGATTTGTTGCTGAGGTATAACTTTGCCTCTCTGTGCTGATAAATTGCTTATAGAACATTTCAGATGTCAGGCTTTAATTAAGACCCCCACCACTATTTCCTCAGATAATGTACACAAGGGAGTAGAGGGTACTGACACTGTGGCACATTCCTGTCATCTAAACATCGTGGGATGCTGAGGCAGGAGGGTCCTAAGATCAACCTTAGCAACTTAGTGAAACCCTGTCTCAAAAAAATAAAAAGGGGCTTGGCACAGTGGCACATGCCTGTAATCCCAGTGACTCGGAAGCCTGAGGCAGGAGGATTGTGAGTTCAAAGTTAGCCTCAGCAAAAAGCGAGGTGCTAAGCAACTCAGTGGGACCCTTTCTCTAAATAAAATACAAAAAAGAGCTAGGGATGTAGCTCAATGGTAGACTACTTGTCTAGCATGTGTAAGGTCTTGGTTCAATCCCCAGTTAACCCTCTAAAAAAGATAGTAGAGCGAAATTCAGGTAAAAAGATGTACATAGTTCTGTAAAATAAATAAATTATATATATATATATATATATACACACACACACACACACATACAGAAGGGTACAATAAAGTCATTTGCAGGCAACAGTAGGATGTTAAGGAAGGGCTTCTTAGAGGAGCTGAAATTTTTTAAATTGTTTTTTTAGTTGTAGTTGGACACAATACCCTTATTTTTATTTTTATGTGGTGCTGAGGATTGAACCCAGAGCCTCACATGTGCTAGGCGAGTTGCTGTACCGCTGAGTCACAACCTCAGCCCCATAGAGGAGCTGAATTTTTTTTTAAATTTTTTATTTATTTTTTGATATTGGGGATAGAACTCAGGCAAATTGACCACTGAGCCACATCCCCAGCTCTATTTTGTATTTTATTTAGAGACAGGGTCTCACTGAGTTGCTTAGCACCTTGTTTAGTTGCTGAGGCTAGCTTTGAACTCACCATCCTCCTGCTTTAGCCTCCCCTGAAATTTTTAAAATGGGTAGGCTTGTGGGCCTGCTGCCCAAGGTGAGTAAAGAGTTTTCCAGTAGAGGGAATAATGTGAGCAAAGCCAAGCAGATGAGACTATGCAGAGCACATTTTAGGAAGGTGCAAATACAAATTTTAAATTTCTAAATTATTAGGTAGAGGTCGGAACTCTAGTGCCATCTAATGGACACTAAGGAAGAAGGGATTACTTCAAACATACATGCTGCAGATGCTTTCTTGATTTGTTTTAGAGAGGAGAATATAAAGGGCTGGAAGATATGATCGAGCCCAGTGTCATTCAATAAAAATACAATGAAAACCACATGTATAATTTTAAATTTTGTAGTGGCCATATTAGCAAAAAGAAACAGGAAAATATATTTTTAACACTTAACCTAATATGTTCAACATATTATCATTTCAACATATAGTAAATGCAAAAAGTCATTAATGGGGGCCAGGGTTGTGGCTCAGTGGTAGAGCACTTGCCTAGCATGTGTGAGGCACTGAGTTCGATTCCCAGCACCACAAAAAATAAACAAAGGTAAAAAAATATCCTACATTAAAAAAGTCATTAATGAGATAGTTTAAATTATTTTTTAGTGTACTAAGTGTGTATTGTGATGATGGGCATTTTACTCCTCCAATACATCTCCATTTGGACTATCCTCATTTCAAGTGCTCAGTAGTCACAGAAATGTGGATACTGTATTAGACAGTGTAGGACTAACCCAATCTTCCCATTTTACTGTTGGGGAAAAGAAGACACCAAGTGAATCAAATAGTTTTACTGAGCTAATTGGTGGTAGATTCTCAGTATGAAGCTCTATTTTCTACATCATATTTTCTTCTTTTTCTAGGACTCTTTAAAATGCATTATAGCAAAGCATATTAATAATAATGAACTTTTTCACTCTCGAGGTAATTCTTATGTGGGAATGTGTGGAATTCTAAAAAATAAATAAACCCTAAACCAGGTGAGGTGGCATATAAGCTGTAATCCTAGCAACTCTGGAAGCTGAGGCAGGAGGATTGCAAGTTGCCCAAGTTGCCAGCCTGGGCAACTTTATTTTGAGACTTTGTCTAGTGCCATCTAGTGAACACTGAGAACATTTGGTCTCAAAATAAAAAATTAAAAGGGCTGAGGAAGATAGCTCAGTGGTAAAGCACCCCTGGGTTCAAGCCCCTGTATTACAATCAATCAACCAATCAGTTTTATTGTAAACAAATTAAAATTCTAAACAGATATAACTTAAGAATGTGTGCTGCTTTGCCCATCAGCTATTAATAATGCATATACACTTGATGTACTTTATATAGTAAAAAGTTTGCCAAATTATAACTCATAACTCATCACTTGGATACTATTTTTTTATTGTTTCCTTCTAGACTTTTTCCATACACGTGGAACATTCATATATTGCTGTACTAGTATGAGTGCAATTTGGACTTTTTCCTTTTATTTAACACTGTAAATGCAGAACTAAATAATTGATTAAAGGTAGTTTTCATTTTATGTAGTGTGAAAAATCCTACCCTGAAGAACATACCTTCCTATAACTTATTAGCAAAATATAATGTTAAATAAATTAATACTGTGTTAAATTTTTAGGTTTTAGGTGCCCAGAGGTAAAAGAGATTAATAATCAGATGGAAGAATGCAGAGAAGATAAGACATTACCTTCAGAAATATGCTAAAAGTGTTTCAGAGGAAAACTAAATTATTATCCAGTAACCAAGAAGAAATTAGAGTCCCTCTCCCTTTTTATGTAAAGTTTTCCCTTTTCTTTAGGGCTTTTCTTTTCCTCCTCCTTTTTGGTTAATTCCATTTGTTTCGGTTAATATTTCAGTTTTCTGTTACTGTGTAACAAATTATCCCTAAGCTTAGCAACTTCAAACAATTGTTTTCTTATACAGTTGCAGAAGGTCAGGAATCTGGGAGTGGCTTAGCTGGGTGGTTCCAACTCAGCATCTCTCTTGACATTGTAGTGGTGCTGTTGGTCAGGATGACTGTCATCTGAAATCTCATTGGCCCCTAAAAGTTTCCTTTCTAAGGCCATTCATGTGGCTCTTGATAGGCCTTAGTTCTTCACTATGTGGGCTTCTCTGTAGGGCTACTCAAAACATGCCAGATGGTTTCCTCCAGGGTGAATGATGAAAAAGGAGCGAGAAAGAGAGAGGAAACCAAATGGAAGCTTCAGTGCTTTTTATTACCTAATTTCAGAAGAAACATCCTACCACTTCTGCTTAGTTTTTCAGTCACCAACCCTGTGAGTGAGATCTTAGTGACAACCAAAAGTTGGAGTAACAGGAGGTGACATCATTGGGGCCCTCTGGGAGACTGACCACCACAGTTGTCTTTTCCTTTTCAGATCACTTACAAAGATTTTGTTACCACAGAGATAGCTGTGGGTATTATCAAAGGGTACATGTTGTACAGTCCTTTATTGTACAAAACTCTGCAGTGAAACAATGAATAGATCATTGCCAAAACAGTTATAAAGTGTAGAATTGGGGGAGGGGAAAACTAAACTGTCACAGGATAGGACTCTCAAAAGTCTGCCTGTACACACACATAAATGTGCATTAGGGAGAGATAAGAAGTGACCCAAAAATCTTCCTAAAGTAGTATTGTCTAGAGATTGATAGATCTAACAGCATCCTGAAACAGTGTTTCTGGGGTCTCAATAGTTATAAGAACTTGACAAAGTTGACAAATAAGTTAATCTAAAAATTATCAATTTTTGCAGGTTCATTTCAGTATACCAATTATAATCTTAAAAGAAAAGGGAGAAAGGATTGATTTTTTTTTTTTTTTTTTTTTTAACCAACTGTATTCCCATTTGGGCTTTTACTACTGTAGAAATGGAAATACTGAAGTTCTTTTTTGAATGGGTATGGTATTGTGGGGTAAATCTGCAAATGATAAATCAATAGCTATGTTTTCCTATTATACAAGATATTCATGTGATATGATGTACTAATGCACACTGTGAACTTAGATTCTATTGGTTAGATGTGAATCTAAATGTTATTCATTTCCTTTTTAACCTTAAATATTTCCATATATAGGTTTTTAATAATAAACACCACTTTTATAGCATTTCAAGATATAGATATTGTTTTTCTTTTTGAGAGAGAGAGAGAGAATTTTTTAATATTTATTTTTTAGTTTTCGGCGGACACAACATCTTTGTTTGTATGTGGTGCTGAGGATCGAACCCGGGCCGCAAGCATGCCTGGCGAGCGCGCTACCTCTTGAGCCACATCCTCAGCCCCTAGATATTGTTTTTCTTTGTTTTATTTGGTACTGGGCATTTAACCCAGGCACATCTCCCACCAAGCTACATCCCCATCCCTTTTAATTTTGCTAAAGTGCTAGGCCGGCCTTGAACTTGCAATAATCCTGCATCAGCCTCCCAAGATACTGGGATTACAGGTGTGCACCACTGGCAAGATAAAAACTATTCTTAAATAATTAAAAAAAAAATTTAGCTATAGATGGACACATTGCCTTTATTTATTTTTATGTGGTGCTGAAGATCCAACCCAGTACCTCACACGTACTAGGCAAGCACTCCACCACCAAGCAAAAGCCCCAGAAATAATTTTATTCATGTTAAATTTTTCTGATTTCAAAAACAATGATGAAATTGATAGTGTATTTGGAAATTGTAGAAATCTGGGAAAGTCCCAATGTTGAAAATGAGGATTCCGATTCAGATCAGCTGCACCCAATTGTACTAACTTTGTATCATCTTCACATTTGACAATTATAGTTAGAGTCTTCTTTTTTGGTACTGGGGATTGAACCACTGAGCTACATACCCAGCCCTTTTTATTTTTTATGTTGAGACAGGGTCTTACTGTGTTGCTGAGGGCCTTGTTAAGTTGCTGAGGCTAGCTTCAAACTTGTGATACTCCTGTCTGAGCCTCCTGTCTCTGAGATTACAGGCATGCACCACTGTGCCTGGCTCTGAGTGCTTCTTTTATGATCTAGCGTTAGTAATTTATTTTATGACTAACTTTTTTTTTTTTTTGCCATGCTGGGGATTGAAACCAGAGCCTTGTGCATGCAAGGCAACCAGTCTACCAACTTAATTATATCCCTAGCCCTAGGACTAACTTTCCTTGAGCTGTTATTATGAAAGTCTTTTCTCTGCTGTGAATTTTATCCAGGCAGAGACAAGGAACCAATTGCAAACAATTGCTTGTCTTACTGAAATTTTTTTAAAAACTTGCCAAATATGAAGTGTCTTACTATTCAAACTTATCTTTCAAATTCTCTGTGTTAGAAATATCCCATTCAGGGCTGAGGGGGTGGGGCAGGAATAGGCAGTGGTAGAGCACTTGCTTACCATACCAGAGACCTTGAATTCAAACCCCAGCAAAGGAAAGGAGGGAGGGAAGGAGGAAGGAATTATTTCCTTCAAACTAACCTGATCAGATTAGGAAATACTATAAATCCTTAATATTTAAAATGGTATGGTACTATACTATAAATGGACAGATCAATGGAATATGTAATTGTGAAATTGGGCCAATAATAGGACTTTTGATTATGATGAAGGTGACATTGTTCTCTTAAATCTCAGTGAGATTTAAAAATAAAAAAATCTTTATTTATTTTTTATGTGGTGCTGAGGATTGAACCCAGTACCTCACACATGCAAGGCATGCACTCTACCACTGAGCTACAGTCCCAGCCCTCTCAGTGAGATTTAAACCACAATCTGCTCATTCCATCCTCCACCAACCTTTCTGGTCCCCCTTATTCTGCTTCTCCAATCCCCCACTTTTTACCCATATTTCATTTCCTAACTTCTACATAATTATTTGTTGCCGCAGTCTGGCTGGGCACAATCAGGAGCCACTTGTCAAAAGAAACTAACTTTATTTTTAGAACCACACACGACAAACAAAATAGTCTCTCAGGAAAAACCCTCAGAGCCTCAACTGCCACCACCGGCTTTCCCCAAGCCTCTCTCTCCCACACAAGCTTCTCTCCACCTCCCACAATCCTCCTGCTCTTGAGGCCGATTGGCTGGGTCACGTGGGCGGAGCCAAAAAAGTCCCCCAATGAGCAGCTCCGTGGTCTGAAAGGGCAGGGAAACAGTCCAATGAGCATCACCGCAGAGGAGCCAATCAGCTAGATGTTGCTGGGGCCGAGGAGCCAATCAGCTAGATGTTGCTGGGGCCGCTGTGAGCCAATCATCAGCCAGCAGCTGGAAGTTTGCTGGCAGCTGGAAGTTTGCTGGGGCCCCTTTGGCTGTGGCTCTCAACATCTCCCCCTCTCTGTTTAAACAACAAGCATGTGGCTTAGGGACCGTGCCTGTTAGGCAGTCCAATTCAACATATGGTCCTTACCCGTCATCGGATGAACTGACCTCTAGGCGTCAGCCTCCTGTCTTAGGTTGGTACCACTGCAATTGGATCATACCCGTCACTGACTACCGGTCCAGCATACAGCCATACTTGTGGATAGGCCTTTGCACCTGTGGGGGGGTGAGGTTCTTTGCCTCACCTCTGTTGGCCCCCAAATTTTAGACCATCACTAGTAGAGGAGGATGCAAAATGCCATGACATTAAGCCAATTGAGGGCTCCTTTGAAAAATTGTACCACCGGTGACATCATCAGCAAAAATACTCCAGCACTACCACAATTCGCTGTACCAACAGATAGTTCACAATGCATACAGGTGAGCTCACAATGTGTCCAGGCAAGTTCTGCAAGCAGTTCAGTGATGCCTATTGTAGAAGCTGTAGATTGGTTTTATCTTTCACTTCACCAGCACTGGGATGAAGATAGGAATTCTGGCAATAATGGCTAAAGAAAAAATTATGTAACATTCCAGAAGGCACTAAAAGAAAACAATTTTCTTAACAATTTACATTGTCTTCACCGGCACTGGGATGAAGATAGGAATTCTGGCAATAATGGCTAAAGAAAAAATTATGTAACACTACAGAAGGCACTAAAAGAAAACAATTTTCTTAACAATTTACATTATCTTTAAGAGAATTATTAAATATAATGAAAAGGAAAGGTAAAAGTAAACAAACAGATCTGTTAACCTTCTTTTTTGTTTACATATTAAAACAATCCTCAACAGTTGTTTACCCAATTTAAATTAAACCATATAAATCACGTGAAAAAAAAATATTTGGATCTATTTTATCATGAGCGCTCATCATATATGATATATGGACATACGTACATTCAAACATATAACACAAAACACAAGTGTGCACACATAATATAATACATACAACACATAACATTATAGTAAAGGCCTTATAACTTTTTACAGGTGAAATCTCCATTGCAATGTTTAAAAACTCTATAGTCAAAAAATAGAACTGATCAGCAAAACATTAACCTAGGTCTGTATGAGCTCAAAAAACAAAATAGAACTTCATGATATGGCAAAGGGCAATAATAAAATAGATATTGAAAAAAGCATCCTGGTTCTGTTGCAGATGTAAGAATAGCCAAACTGGAGTTTTGGATATCAGTTGTTATGGATTTGAGCCAAATCATCTTCTTTTTGGTCTGTAGAAATCGCTTTAGTTAATCTTTCTGGAATCCAAATCGGCTGCTGTTCTCCCTGTGGAAACACATAAACAGACCCCCGACTCCAGACAATCACTGGGTCAGGACCTTGGTTAATCTCTCTGGAATCCAAATCGGCTGCTGTTCTCCCTGTGGAAACACACAAACAGACCCCCGACTCCAGACAATTACTGGGTCAGGACCTTTCCATTGTCCTGTTAGAATATCCTTCCAAAGTACCTTGGGCTTATGTACATTTTTTGGACACATATGCCTTTCCGCAGCACTAAGTCCTGATGAATCCAAATTTAAAAAGTTTAGAGTAAAAAGGGTTATTTTAAGTTTATCTTTGGGGAATATATACCCCTTCCCAATTCCTTCTTTTTGCTTTAATAAGTAAATTTTAATAGTTTGATGAGCTCTTTCAACTATGCCTTGTCCCTGTGGATTGTATGGGATTCCTGTTATATGAGTAATGCGAAATGTTGAGCAAAATTGTTTAAAAGAGGTAGAAGTATAACCAGGGGCATTATCTGTTTTTAACTGTTTTGGAACACCCACAGTGGCAAAATTTTGTAAGCAATGAGCTATAACATCTTTAGTTTTTTCTCCGGCATGAAGGGAGCCCATCAAAAATCCAGAAGAAGTATCAACTGTAACATGCAAATATTTTAATTTTCCAAATTCTGGCAAGTGTGTGACGTCCATCTGCCAAATATGGTTAGGTATCAATCCTCTAGGATTGACTCCAAGATTAACTTGTGGTAAAAAGGTCACACAATTTTGACATTGTTTTATTATTTGTCTAGCTTGTTCCTTAGTTATTTTAAAGTGCTTTTGTAAAGTATTAGCATTGACATGGAACTTTTTATGAAAATTTATAGCTTCTTCTAGTGTAGAGAAAATATGTATGTCATGTGTAGTTTTATCTGCTAAATCATTGCCCAAACTAAGGGCTCCAGGCAATCCTGTATGTGCCCTGATATGTCCTATAAAGAATGGATCTTTTCTGTCCCAGATTAGACTTTGTATAGTGGAAAGCAAAGAGAAAACAGTAGAAGAAGGGGAAATCCTACCAGCATCTTCAAGAGATACTATAGCATTAACTACATACTGACTATCAGAAAATAAATTAAATACAGAATCTTTAAACATCACAAAAGCTTGTAAAACTGCATTAAGCTCTACCTTTTGAGCGGATTGTTTGGGTACTAAAAATGTAAAAGTTTGATCAGGGGTAACTACTGCTGCTGTACCATTATTTGACCCATCAGTGAATATATTTGGAGCATTCATGATAGGTGTTTTTCTTGTCATTTTTGGAAAAATTACAGGATGCAATGACCAAAAAGACAATAAAGGATTAGATGGTAAGTGGTTATCAAATGAAACATTAGATTTTCACATGATTATTGCCCAAGTATTTAACTCATTAGCTAACTCATCAATTTGATTCATAGTATATGGAGTAATAATTTTATTGGGAGAAATTCCAAACACTCCCTTTGCTGCTTTTATTCCTTTGAGTATTAATTGTCCTACAGCCTCAGGATACCTAGTAAGAATAGTGTTAGGAGAATAAGATAAATGTATCCATAATAATGGACCTTTTTGCCAAAATACTCCTGTAGGAATATTTTTTGTTGGTAGTACAATAAATAATAAAGGCAAACTTATATCAATTCTATCCAAATGCATATTTTCCATATATGTTTCAATGATTTTTAATGCCTTTCTTGCTTCAGGCGTTAACATTCGGGGTGAATTTGGATCTGATGGACCTTTTAGGATATCAAATAAAGGTCCCAACTCTCCTGTTGGTATACCTAAATAAGGCCTTATCCAATTTATGTCTCCTAATAACTTTTGAAAGTCATTAAGTGATTTGAGTTGATCTACTCGTATTTGAATTTTTGGTGGACGGACCATGGTTGAGGATAATAGAACTCCTAAATAATTAATTGGAAAATTTAATTGTACTTTATCTATTGCTATCTCTAGATTATAATTTTTTAATAAGTTTGTAAGTGTGGCATAACATTCTAGCAATGTGTTTTTATCTTTGTGTGCTAATAATACATCATCCATATAGTGAAATATTTGTAGTTCAGGATTTTGATTTCTAAGTGGCTGGATTACTTTGTTAACATAAATTTGACACATAGTTGGGCTGTTAGCCATCCCTTGAGGGAGTACTTTCCATTCATATCTCTGATCAGGACCTTCGTGATTCAGTGCAGGGATAGTAAATGCAAAACGTGGACTATCCTCAGGATGAATTGGAATTGAAAAAAAACAATCTTTAATATCTATAACTAAAACATACCAGGTTTTTGGCAAAGCAGACAACTGAGGAATCCCTGATTGAGCAGGTCCCATAATAACCATCTCATTATTAATGGCTCTTAAATCTTGCAATAATCTCCATTTACCAGATTTCTTTTTGATGACAAAAATGGGAGTATTATGGGGAGATACAGAAGGTTGTATATGTCCTTCTGCTAATTGTTGTTTGACCAGGTCATGGGCTGCTTGTATCTTTTCTTTAGTCAGGGGCCACTGAGGAACCCATACTGGTCTTTCTGATTTCCAAGTAATTTTTATTGTCTCAGTGGCCCTTTCTGAAAATCCAACCCATGTCTGTCTGTTCCTTGATCTATTTGTATTGGTGCTGCTATACCTTGTTCTTGTTTTTCTAATCTTTTTCCTTTCCTAAAACCTTGTCTAGTCATAATAGTGGGTGCATTTTGGTTGATGTTATTTGTTAATGTCAAACCTAATTGATCTAGGACATCTCGTCCCCATAAATTTACGGGAAGATGATCCAATACATATGGCTGTATAGTTCCTTCACATCCTTCAGGATCCTTCCAATCTAATACCATTGCACTTCTATGGGGATTTGTCGCCACTCCTAGGCCTCGAAGCGTTTGAGTGGCTTGTTGTAATGGCCAATGTTTTGGCCATTCTTGACGAGAGATGATGCTAAGGTCTGCACCTGTATCCAGTAGCCCATTAAATTCATGTCCTTGAATATTTAGTTTTAGCATGGGGCGAGAATCTAAATTTAAAGAAAGCATAGCCCAATCTACACCTGTGGAGCCTAATCCCTTGGAACCTCTTTCTACAGTACGACTGGAAAATTTATCATGTAGGCTGGGTATTATTAGTAACTGTGCTATTCTATCTCCTGGTGAAATTACTGATATACCCTTTGGAGAACTGGCTATAATTTTTATTTCACCTTCATAATCGGGATCAATTACCCCAGGACTTATCATAAGTCCTTTTAGAGTAGAAGAGCTGCGTCCCAATAATAAGCCTACTGTTCCTTTGGGAAGAGGTCCTTTCACCCCTGTGGGAATGATATGAACTCCCATCTCTGGAGTTAGTACTGCTCTGGCGGAGGCGCAGATGTCCAACCCTGCACTCCCTCTGGTTTGTCTGATGAGGGATCTGATGGACAATGTGTCCTGGGCACTACCCTGATGGGGTTGCTGGGTTCCTCCAGTGCTCCGTATATTTGTGGTTTTGGGCCCCGGAGCATTGGGCCCCCCTGTCCATTTTTTGGCAATGGAGCCCAATGCCTTTCTCCACGATATCGTGGATAAACACCTGGTCCTTGTTCGTTTTTTGATAATGGAGTACCCTCTATGGTGGTTTGAGAACGGCATTCATTAGCCCAATGTCTCCCTCTACGGCATCGTGGGCAAATACCTGGTATTCTACTCCTTTGATACCTAGTTTTGTTAAACCCTCCTCCAATGGGGCAATTCCTTTTAAAATGTCCTGTTTGTTCACAATTGTAGCATGTTCTTGGCCTGGCATCTAAAGCCTGTTTTACTGCAGCTGCCACAATTTGCCCTTGTTCATTAATGTCTCTGGCATCTAAAGCCTGTTTTACTGCAGCTGCCACGACTTGCTCTTGTTCATTAATGTCTCTACATAATTTAATATATGTGTTTAAATCTTCATTTTTCCATGGTCTAATGATATCTCTGCACCAACGATTTGCTTGCTCATAAGCCAGGTGTTTTAGTAATGGCATTGCTTGTTCTGTATTCCCAAAAACTCTGGTAGCTGTTTGAATAAGCCTATCTACAAATTCAGCATAAGGTTCATTAGCTCCTTGTATTACCTTAGATAATTGACCTTGTAAACCTCCATGTCCTTGTACAGTCTTCCATGCCTTAATTGCATCTGCAGCAATTTGTGCGTATACACCAGGATCATATGCAATTTGTTGCTGCTGATCCTCATAAGGTCCCTTTCCTAACAACATATCTAGATTTCTCTGAGGATAACCAGCTGCTGCATTTCGCCTAGCCGTCTCCTTGCAAAATTCCTCATTGGCAACCTTCCATAACAGGTATTGTCCTCCATTTAGCACAGCTTTACACATATTAGCCCAGTCTGCTGGCGTCATGTTCAAGTTGTTAATGGATTCGACCAAGCTTACAGTGAAGGGTGCTTGAGGACCATAGGTTGTTACAGCCTCTTTTAGCTGCTTCACTGTTTTGAAATTTAAAACTTGGTAAAATCGCTGCCCTCCTGCCTCAAATACAGGGCATGTTAATATTTGAGACCTTGTCTCAGGATCCCAACTATCAACTGCGGGGGTTGGGGGCCTCCCAGCATATGGAGGTGGCGCTGTTGGTTGGACACTTACACCCTCTGGTGATAGAAAGGTGTTAGTAGCAGTCTCCTGTAGAGGTGGTGCTGTTGGTTGGACACTTACACCCTCTGGTGATAGAAAGGTGTTAGTAGCAGTCTCCTGTTGTAACTTTCCCCCTGATGGCTTTTTCTGTTTTACACTTTCTTTCTCTGTCTGACTAGCTTGAGAGGCCTTCTCTTTTACTTGAATCTTTTCCTCTGTCTGACTAACTTGAGAGACCTTCTCTTTTACTTGAATCATTATGTCTTCTCCTTCCTCTACCATTGTCTGAACTGAAGGCTTTGGACTAAGCAAACAAGATACGAATGTCCACAATGGCAATGTGCCAACTGGCAGAGTCCCTGGGCTTTTCTTTTCTACTCTTTTTAAATCTTCACCATGATGGTTCCATTGTGATATATTTAACAACTCCTCCTTAAAAAGCCATGGGCTACATTTTTGTATTGTATCAACGTATGCCCTGACTGCTCTTGATTTTACTGGGATGCCTCCTTCCTCTAACAATTTACTTAACACTCTTTCAGTTTGTTTTTTACTAATTTCTGATCCCATATTTCTACTATAATACAACCCAACAAGATGACGCCAAACAAAACCGAGACAGAATGAAATAAAAAGGGAACCACAAAAAGTCATTATAGCCTTTCTATCCTCCTGACATGTGCATCCGTCCTTTCTCCCTATCTGTTCCTCAGACGTAAATAGTTTTTCCTCAGATGTGAGCGGTTTTTCTTCCGTCTCACTCATCTCCAGGGACAGGCAACTTAAAACAAAAGTGAAGCAAAATAAAAGAGGAATCTTAAAATGGCTACCCATCCTCTCGCCCTGCCCTCAGGGGCGAGCAGTTTCACTTACCCTCAGTCGCTCCCCGTGCGAGCCACCAAATGCCGCAGTCTGGCTGGGCACAATCAGGAGCCACTTGTCAAAAGAAACTAACTTTATTTTTAGAACCACACACGACAAACAAAATAGTCTCTCAGGAAAAACCCTCAGAGCCTCAACTGCCACCACCGGCTTTCCCCAAGCCTCTCTCTCCCACACAAGCTTCTCTCCACCTCCCACAATCCTCCTGCTCTTGAGGCCGATTGGCTGGGTCACGTGGGCGGAGCCAAAAAAGTCCCCCAATGAGCAGCTCCGTGGTCTGAAAGGGCAGGGAAACAGTCCAATGAGCATCACCGCAGAGGAGCCAATCAGCTAGATGTTGCTGGGGCCGAGGAGCCAATCAGCTAGATGTTGCTGGGGCCGCTGTGAGCCAATCATCAGCCAGCAGCTGGAAGTTTGCTGGCAGCTGGAAGTTTGCTGGGGCCCCTTTGGCTGTGGCTCTCAACAATTTGTTGTGTTTATTTTTTATTGTCTGAATCCCCTTCCAAAAATGTAAACTTTTTGTTTTGTTTTCTTTTGTTCAAGCACCTAGGATGTAGTAGCATGTAATAGGTACTCAGTAAACTCAATGAATGAATAACTCTCAAATCAGTGACAAAAATATGTAACTTACTATACAGTAAGGGTGTTGGACAATTAATTGGTAGCCATCTGGAGAAACAGAAAAAAAAATTCATTGATTATAAACTTCACATGACATACCAGGAAAAGAATCTAGATAAATTAAAGGCATATAGAAAGGTAACAAACATAAAAGTAATACAGAAAAGCATGGGGAAATTATTATATAACCTTGGAATGAGAAAACTTCTTCAAAATATAATACCATAAATAAAAAGATTAATAAATTTAATTACCAAAATAATTCCACCTGGCAAAAAACACTGTAAACAAATTCAAAGACAAATTAAAAACTAGAAAATAATGCAATTCAGTTTACACACACAACAAATTATGTTTCCAATATAAAAAAGAAGGCCTGTAAACAGAGAAAAAGAAGACCAGTAATGTAATAGAAAAATTGGCAAATGCTATGAACAAAAATTAATGGAAGAAAAAAAAGCAAGTAGAAAGATGCTCAATTAAAATCACATTGAGATGTCATTTGTTTTGCCTTTCAAAGTTCAAAAGTTTGATGATCCACAGAGATAATGGATCTATAAATATGAACTGTCAAACATTATTAGTGGAAATGTGAATTGGTGTAATGTTATAAACATCTTCCAAAGGATGAAAAGAAAATGACAACTTTACCAAAGGCCAAATGTTTTCTCTGTTAAGCAGATGCTAATCCATAATGCAGGTGGGGGGTTGGGTAGGGGAGAATGAAGGAACTCTGGATTGTGCAGATGGGAGTGAGGGGAGGGGAAGAGGGGGTGGAGAGGGGAAGGGCAGTGGAATGAGATGGACAGTATTAACCTATATACATGTATGATTATACTACTGCATCATGTACAGCCAGAGGAATGAGAAGTTGTACTCCATTTGTGTACAATGTGTCAAAATGCATTCTACTGTCCTGTATAACTAATGAGAACAAATTAAAATAAGAATGACAACCACCATGGCTTTGTTTGGGGGAAGGTTAGTGGGAACTAGGTCAGGGACAGGGGCGGGAGGGAGCCGACTCTTCTCTATCTCCCCTTTCATGCTGTTGGATGTTTGTACCTTGTGAATGTGTTATCTGCTCAAATTTTTTATTTTAAAAATAACTATAATCAATCTTTGCCAATTTCTAGTTTCTGGAATTTTTATTGGGACTTTATTCAATCTACAGATCAACTTAGGGGAGAATTGACATCTTAATACTGAATCTTCCAACTCCTGAACAGAGTATGTCTCTTTTGGCTGTGGGTCAGTGATTTTGTGTCCATTTCTGACTAGTCTTGGTCTGTTGATTTTTTTTTTTTCTTACATTGTCTTTATTTGGTTTTGGTAATGCTGGATCATAAAATGAGTGCTATTTCATTTCCCGAGTGTAAAATTGATGTTATTCATTCCTCAAATGTTTGGTGGACTCCTCTAGTGATGCCATATGGACCTGGAGTTTCATTTGTGGAGAGATATTTAATTACAAGTATTGTGTGAATATACATATTTATTTGATTTTTTCCTAAACAAATTTAAAAAGTCAGCCAAAGGCTGGGTTGTAGCTCAATGGTAGAGCGCTTGCCTAGCTTGTGTGAGGCACTGGGTTGGAATATCAGCACCACATATAAAAAATAAATAAAGGTCCACTGACAACTAAAAAATAATATTTTTAAAAAGTCAGTTAATATATATATATTTGATACTGGGGATTGAACCCAAAGGGACTTTACCCCTGAGCCACATCCCTGCCCTTTTTATTTTTTGAGACAGGATTTCTCTAAGTTGCTCTGAGCCTCACTAAGTTGCTGAGGCTGGCTTTGAACTTTCAATCTCCTTTCCTCAGCATCCCAAATTGCTGGGATTACAGATGTTGACCATTGTACTTAGCTTAAAATGTTTTTCTTAAGACAGTTTTACTCAATTGTATGTGATGGCATAGAAATAGAAATTGTCAATTTTTGGCATAAAGTTACTGGAATTATTTTCTTTTCATACTTTTAAAATTCATAATATCCATAGTGATATTCCCTCTGTCTTTTAAACTGATAATTCGTATTTTCTCTCTTTTCTAGATCACTCTAGCAACAAACTTTTTTCAATTTTTATCAATTTTATTGTTCTTTTTTAAAAAATCAACTTTTGGTTTTATTTATTTTTCTTTGTCCATTTCTATTTCATTGATTTATATTCTTTATTTTTTTACTCTTTCCATTTAATTTGTTTAATGTTTTCTTTTTAGCTAAATTTTATATGGAAGCTTAATTAATTTTTGAACTTTTCCAATAAGACAGTTAAACTATAATTTCCCTTCCTAAGTACTGCTTTTATTTCAATTCATGTTTTATGTTTTCATTTTACTAAATTCAAAATATTTTAGCTGGGCTTGTGGACTTGGGAGGCTGAGGCAGGAGGACAAGTTCAAGGCCAGCCTCAGCAACATAGTGAGGCTCTAAGCAACTCTGTAGACCCTGTCTTAAATTAAAAAATGAAAAGGACTGGAGATATAGCTCAGTGGTAAAGTACCTCTGGATTCAATCCCCAGTACCCTTTTTTTCCTCTCTTTCCATATATATTATATATAATATATATTTTTATATATTTTATAATTTCCTTGGTGATTTCTGATTTCTTCTTTGATGATGAGTTATTTAGAAACGTGTTATTTTATTTGCAAATACTTTGAAGTTTAAAAAAGAACAAAAGTTTTTTTTTGTGATGGAGTCTCACTATATTTGCCAAGGTTAGCCTCAAACTCTTTGGCTCAAGTGATCCTCGTAACTCAGCCTCCCAGGTAGTTGGGATCACAGACACTTGCCACTGCACCTAGCTTCCTTCATGACCCATTTTGAGTTGGCTCCAGCCTAACGCTGTGCCAAATACTTCTTCCTTTGTCCACTGTTTCTAAATAAATGAGCCTCTTTGTTAATAGCCTGGTAATTAAAAAATAATTCTCATTTTATCCCATGAGATGGGGTAGGAAAAATGAATTCCATTCTCCCACCCTTAGACTCATCTGGGCAGGTCAGAGCCTATCTGAGGTGAGCAATTCAGTCAGAGTTTATGTGAGCAGTTTCACTGTGAGGAGAGAGAATTAAAGCCTGTGGGTGTCCCCAGACCCTTTCTCGCTGTCCTGGCCAACTCACTTCTCTCACGGTATAATCTTGGGAAGTCATTTTCCTCCTTCTTAGAGTAAGACTGAATGTTGGAAGAGTGGAAAAGGCTCCGTGACTGGTGGTTTGTAGCCAGTAGAGAGAAGGACAAAAGGGTCCTGCATATCCGTCATGCTTCCTGTCCTCTTCTTTTTCCCTTTCCTGTTGTTGCCCCTCACACTCCCTGATGTCATTCCTGCCATTGTGAGCTGGCAGGCCCTCCGGGACAGCCATAAGGAGGGAGGGAGGTAGAGCTGCAGGAGGTGGGGGAAGCAGTGGTCACAATGGCAACACCTTGGAGTTGGGCTGGGTCTGCAAGGAGCCCCAGAGATGTTCCCCAGCCCATTCTTCCCAAGAACCCAATGAGTAAAATTAGGGGCCTCCCTCCTAAGGTCAGGGAACCAAGCCCTGGAGTAGCACTTGGGGTGGAAAATGGCCTTCTTTGTCAATTGATTCATTCTCCAGAATTCAACTTATTCTCCAACTCAGTGGTGTTTGAAAGCAACTTTATCCAGGTATCTCCATGGCTGTCAGGGCCACCTGTCTTCCCCTTCCTGAAACTGTTCCTAGGGGTTGTTCACAAGATGCTGTGGACTTTGAAAGCCCTGGGGTGGAGAAAGAAACCACCAAAGCCAGAACAAAGCAGAGGATCTGGGTCCCAAGTTCAACTTCAGTTTGTGCCTACAGCATGAGAGAGCTCCCTGCAGGAACTAGACTCAAACCTTACAAGGAAGCCAGAGCTGTCTCCAGGTAGGACCACAGGTGTCCTTTCTGGGCCATTTGTCTGAAGTAGATGGTTTCAGGGAATGGAGGCCATTTTTGGAGACCCTGCTCTGAGATCCAGCCTCCTCCTTCTAAGATAGTTTAGAAACATCTATTTGAAAACAAGGCCCCTGGGCAGATTGGTCTTATTTAGATTTTGCCAAGTCCCCACAGAGAGGTGATAATGACAGTGGAAGTGTGCATTCATGGCCTGGGGAAGCATGGAGCCACTGGGAATAGTGTGAAGTAGTTGTTTGAATAGGCATTTGTTATTACCCAGGTCCTGCCTGACCTCCACAGACACTAGCCTGACCCTGTGTGTCTATGCTCCATTGTAGTGTGATAAAACCAATTAGCTAGGAAGCACATTCTCAAGGCCTATTGCATCCAGGGCAGAAGGTGCCCAGAATATCAGGTGGTGTCTTGGACTGAGAAAGCTTATATGTTTGGCCTACCCATTATAAAATGCTAAGTAAGCTCTGTGTTGAATAGTTTGGAACAACCAAGGCATGAGCACAGAGAACAGGTACCTGGAGCATCCAGAGCACCCCCTTTGAACTTAAACAGTTGGAAAAAGCTTTCCAGAAAACAGTGTTGTGAGTCACTCTTTGAGGTATTGCTGAGTCTTTGGTGAGCGGAAGAACAGGAGTGGGATGTATCTGGCACAGGAATTTCAAAGTACCTGGGTCAAGGCAGGAAGGCTGGAATTCACAGAGAGTCTGCAGGACCCACCCAAATGAAGTGAATAAGGGGCAAGGAGTTGTAGGAGAGAAGGGGGGAACACCTGGAAGTGTGTCAGCGGCTTAATTTGGGGATTACTCACAGAACAACAAGCTACTTCTTATTGCAGTTCCAGAGTGGAGGAGCTGTGCTCAGGGGTCCTGGTGCTCTCCAGGGGGACATGTACTTGGGGTCAGCTGGTAAGCCCAGGCAGACCTCATTGCTAACACTCTCATGGAAAAGGAGCATTAACATGGACTTGGGATATGATTTCTAGTCATTTCTCTTTGGATGTGGTGTTTTGGCAGCAGATTTGTCCTCTTAATATTTTCTAGTTGGTCTTATATTAAAACCATTTGGAATCTCTGAATGGACACCAGGTAGCCTAATAGGCAGTAGGAAACTCAGAATGTGCCAGGGAAGATGGACCCATAGCAGAAGTCAAAGTTTACTTGATGTGATTGAGCCCGAGATTAGTCATAACGCAGTGGTGCTGCCTCCTCTGTCCCTGCTCTCCACATCTCCACCTTCACCTCAGAGCAGATTCAGCTTTTATGGAACACTACTTTCAATATGTGCTGTCCTCTGTTTTGCAGGGGATACAAATTTCATTCTACAACATGGGCTCCAAGAAATGTCCCTTTTCCCCATAACATCAAACTTCATGTTTCTTTCTTTCTTTCTTTCTTTTTTTTTTTTTTTAGTTATAGATGGACACAACACATTTATTTTGTTTATTTTTAGGTAGATAAAACCCAATGCCTCACACATACTAGGCAAACACTCTACCAACTGAGCTGCAATCCTAGCCCCAAATTCATTTTTCTAGGAGTACCATTTGGTCAGGCTGTTGGGAAATAAGTTCCTATTATTCCTGGGGCCTCCTCCTTGTCCCCAGTTCTACCAAGAACAGAGCAACAGTCTTGGTGACTTTACAAAGTCTAGAATGTAGGGAGAAGGCAGTGTCTTGGGAACATAGGTGTCTCTCCTCATTTGTACCTTACCTTGGTCCCTGTGTCTCCTTAGTGGCCACGGCTCTTATGCCTTTCTGTCAGTGAACTGAGACATTGTGTCCCAGTGCTGGGCATCCATCCAGACTTCCTGTCCTGGCACCGCCCCCCCCCCCATCCCCAGGTGCTTCAGAACAAGTCATATGGCATTCAAGACCTAGCAACAAGCTGCTCCTTGTGCAGAGAAAAGCTCCTGAATCTCCCTCCACTTGAGTTGTCTGGGTCTCCTCCCTTTGACATCTCTTCCTGTACTCCCCTCCTCTTCTGGGACTTTCTTCACAACATCTCCCTTTCAAGCCATGAGAAGCCAGTGCTGGCTTCTGCTAATCAAGGAAGAGGAGATAAAATTTCAGTGCCACTTAACTTTTTTCTTACATCTTTTTACAGTTAGGAAATGCTACACAGGGTTCCTATAGCCAGAGAGCTTAAAGGCTATTTGCAGAGACCAATAAAAAGGACTAATAGTAGATCACGGCCCAACCCAGTATGCTCTACACCTGTCACCAAGCTGAAGTACTGTTTTCTGTATCCTTCTACCCTTCTGCTCCTTTCTGACCCATGTTCCTGGGGCTGATTTCCAGGTCAATAAGCCCACAGACTGGATGGATGTCTGGGAAGGATCTACCCCCATCATTCTTGGGGTGACGTCCTCAGTGCCCTCCTTGCCACTCCCCAACGTCCTCCTGATGGCCAATGTCACCTGGCCCCAGAATCAGTTTTCTACCTGGAACACACGTGGTGTCCCAGTCATCACACTGAGCAGGTAAAGGCTGGAGGGAGGGACTAAAAGTGGTAGGAGGTTACAGCTGTTCTGCAACTAGATTTCAGATCAAAAGAAAGAACAGTGTTCTTCAGAGTGACATTCATTCATTCATTCAACAAGTATTTAGTATCTAAATATAGTAAACATTGTGTATGGTGCTGGGGGTGAAGCAGTCTACAGTCCACAGTTCCTGTCTCAAGTTGTTGAGGATTTTGTCTTCCTTTTGTTTAGTTTAATTTTTTTTTCAATATGGGGGTTCCCCAAGAAAAGATAGAGATATGAAAGTAAAATCTGACTGTAATGTGTTAAGATTGAAAAGAAAATACTGACTATATAGGAGACATCCATCCTTGTCCTTACCCTCTCAACACAGATAATCACAATGTAAGGAGAAAGCCTGGAGATGGAGTAAAAAAAACTTTGTTCCAGTTCCCACTTGAGCAAACTGATAAGACTTCCCAAATCTCAGTTTTAAAATCTGTAAAGTGGAAATAACAACACTTATTTTTCCTCCATCAAAATGTTGCTGTGGAAATTAAATGAGATATTATGCATCAATAGCAGCCATTGTTATTGATGTGGGCAGATTGGTTAACAAAAGTCCTGGTAATCAAAGAGGAGTCATCCCCACTTGGTCATCCCCACTCTCAGAACACAAGCTTTCTTGCCTCTGTATTCCCAAGCAGTGGTGGGAGGCACCAACATGGGAATTTCCTGATTATGCCCAGGATTCTCCCCCTGAAGTATGTGGAGCTACAAATCTATGACCGGACCCAACACATTCTGCGACTTAGAACAGTGACAGAAAAAATCTACTACCTGAGGCTCCATGATAAACATCCAGAGGCTGTGTTTCAATTGTGGATCCGCTTGGTGAGAATTCTACAGAAAGGTCTATCCATCACCACCAAAGACCCAAGAATCCAATTCACTCACTGCCTGGTGCCCAAGATGCCTAGCCCCTCCACTGAAACAACAGTAAGTAGGCATCCCTCCAAGGTCTGCAGTGAAATAAAAACAAATGTAGATGTGTCTGTATGCACACACATAATATACATATGTACAGAGGCACAGTGGCCTTCCATATCTGCAGGTTCCATATCCATGGGTTCAATCTCAGAAATATTTGAAAAATAGATGCTGGGCTGCATTCAGTCTGGCCCATCGACTGACTTTCTCTCTCCTCTCATCCCATTCCATTCACACTGGCCCATAAAGCTCCTTGAAATTTTTCCCTCAGAACTTTGCACTTGCTACTTCCCCTGCCTGAAGTTTTTCCCCAGATTTCCACAGGTCTGTTCTCTCAGCTCTGTTAGATCTTCGTTCAAGGGTCTTCTTTGCAGTGAGGTCTTCTCTGACAAGACTCCATATTCCCTTCCCTTGCTTCCTTCCAGTTGGATGCACGTTACCTTAGACCACATAAAAACTTATTTATTATTTTACTGTTTGTCTCTGAAATAGAATGTGAGGGCAGAGATTTCTTTTTGTCAATTGCAGGTTGGGAAACTTTTCCTATAAAAGGGTAAGGTAGTATATATTTTAGACTTTCTGAGTCATGGAGTCTTTGCACAACTATTCATCTCCACTGATATAGAGCACTGAAGGATATAAGGAAGCAAAAGGGCATGAATGTATTTGTTCCAATAGAATTTTACAAAAACAGGTGGTAGACCAGATTTTGGTCTAGGGACTAAGATTTGATGAACCTTTGTCTAATGTGTTCATTGTTTTATCTTCAGTGCCTACAATTGTGCCAGGTAAACAACTGGTCCTCAGTATTTTTTTTTTTTCCTGCTTTTGGACTGAGCTAATAACTAAAATGGAATTCAGTGTAGTTTTTTGAAAAGTTACAAATTAGGAAAACACCATGATTGCCTTCACTACTACACTTTTAGACAAATATCAAATCAAAACTGTGAGGTTAATTATGTCTTAAGAGTTTTTTAGGCTCTAGTGATATTTTTTGCTATTATTTTTGTTAATGCTGTAATAGAGTACACACATACACAACTTTATAAGTAGTTTGAAATTATTTTGCTCAGAAAAATTTAAAATTTTAGATATGTAAAAAGAATAACGAAGCAAATGATTATTTTTCCACAGCATAGAAATAACAATGAGCAATAATTTACAATACTGGGCTGGGGTTGTGGCTCAGCGGTAGAGTGCTCACCTAGCATGTGAGAGGCCCTGGGCTCGATCCTCAACACCACATAAAAATAAGTAAATAAATAAAACAAAGTGTATTGTGTCGAACTACAATTGAAAAATAAATATTTAAAAAAATAATTTACAATATTTTTTCAAGTCTTTTTTTTCAAATGTTGATGGACTTTTATTTTATTCATTCATTTATATGCAGTGCTCAGAATCAAACCCAGTGCCTCACTCATGATAGGCAAGCAGTCTACCACTGAGCCACAACCCCAGCCCCTCAAGTCTATTTTTTTAATGAATAAAATGTTGCAGGTTAATTGGAAATCCTTTTTGAGCACCTCTAGTCCTAGTTATCTTTCCGCTCCCTAGGGGTAACGTATCATCATGAGTTTGATGTAACCTTTCTGATCCATGATATTATTCTTCTGCTCTATGTAATTTGAGATATATCTCAATGTTAAGTTTGAACACCTGTCCTTGGTGTGTGTATGTGTAGTTCATTATTTTCAATTGTTGTTAATGCTAAATTTCATTATGTATAGACAACATGAAATAAAATATTTTCATTTTCCAAATAAAAATATTTACAAGGACAAAACTCGCAAAACCATTTATCGTATTATAGGGCAGTCTTAATCATTTTTTTTTAGATTGTGCCTACTGAAGTCCAGTGTTGCTCAAGTCTTTCACCCAATAAAATAATTTAAAACAAACAAAATAATTTGGAATAAGAAATTGTATCTGGCCAGGTGTAGTGGTGCAGGCCAACCTGAGCAACTTAGCAAGACCCTGTCTCAAAATAAAGAAGGCTGGGGATGTAGCTCAGTCCCTAGTACTGTGAAAAGAAAGAGAGAGAGGGAGGGAGAGGGAGGGAAGAGGGGAAGGAAGGGAGGGAGGAAAGAAAGAGGAAAGGAAAGGAAGAAAGGAAGGGAGAAAGAATGAGGGAAAAAAGAAAGAAGAAATAATAAATTGTGTCTGTAGTGAACATATCACACATTTTTTTGTCATTTTTCCCCAAACAATATGGTCTATTTACATAGCATTTACATTGTATTAGGTATCATAAGTAATCTATAGATGATTTAAAGTAGGAGGACATGTGCAGATGATATGCAGTATTTTGCTATTTTATGTAAGGGATTTGAGCATCCCTGGATTCTGGTATTGGGGTCCTGGAACCAATCCCCATGGATACTGAGGCACCAGTGTGTATATTGGTGAGTGCTGTTTTTTTTCACTTTAGATTATATTATAGGATTTTTTTTTCCATGTCTTAAGAGATTCTGTATCCTTATCACAATAGAGTAATGATAAGTTTTAACAAATTTTCTCATATGATGGGTAAGAATGTGGCATTAATTTCAAGGAGTCTGAACATTGTTACTTGTGTATTTGTGTTTTATTCCTTTTTTTTTTTTTTTGCATTAACTGTTGTGTTCCTATTTAATTTTTTAGTGGTGCTGAGAATCAAACCCAGAGCTTGCTCATACCAGGCAAGCGCTCTACCATTGAGCTACTTCCCCAGACCATGGGGTGATTTTTGACACCTGTGCAGCCTTTCTAGGACCTGCCTAGTGTAGAAGCACAAGAAAGAAAGCTTGATAGATTGTATTTCCCTAAACCTTGGTATTTCAGAACCTGAATGCTTGCCTCCTCTCATTATGTGGTATAGTTTAGGTGACTTATCACGGACTATGAAAGTCAGTAGCCTCTAAAACCCATCAGAGACAGGATATAGTCCTTACAGGCATCCTGTATTTGGTCTGATGATTCTAGGGCTGAATGCTGAAGGAACTGATTTCCAGGATTAGGCTGTGAAATTCATGTATAAGCCCACAAATTCCTTCAAGGTTATGCCTGGGGAGTCTAGGGGTTCTCAGGAGCAGCCTGGCCTTCTGACGTGCATTTCTCCACACAGCCTGAATGCAGCCTCTCATCATCCTCCCAGACCAGTGAGACCCTCAGGCTGCTGGCAGCTGAGCAGAAGAGTGGCAGTTGCTTGGGACTCTCTACAAGGACCCAGCTCACATCAAACAGGTAGGTCCAGTTTGGTCAGCTCCATTGTCCCTTCCTCCTGCATGGAGTCACAGGGTCACTGACAACCTCTACCAACTTTCCTTTTATTCTGAATAGTCATGCACATGACTCCACTTTGTTGTAAGCCCATCCTTGAAAATAGAGTCTATAGGGGCTGAGGCTGTTGCTCAGTGGTAGAGCACTCACCTAGCGCAAGTGAGGCACTGGATTCGGTCCTCAGCACCACATAAAAATAAATAAATAAATAAAAAATAAAGTCATTGTGTCCACCGACATCTAAAAAAATACTTTTAAAAAAGGGGGTCTGTGGTATTCAGGTCTCTTTGATCTGACTGTTCATTCCCTAAGCAAACCACAGTGTTTTCATATGGCAGGTGCTTATTAATAAAAGGGATGAAGGATGAGTAAATTAAGCTTAAGAAACATACTTAATAACTCCGGTTCATAGAGTTAGCTATTGACTCTCTTTGTCCCAGCTTAAAAGAGTTACTTGGGAAGATGCTACTTCTCTTTGCCTCACCCATGTCTTCTGTCAAATGGACAGAACAGACAGTGACCCAGAGGGGAGATATCTCTAGTTCCAATGTTTTATTAATTTGCTAATTATATTACATTCTTTCGGTAACATGCAATAGAAATCCACAGCAAGTGCAACAATATGTTGAATGAGTACAGCTTATAGTTGGGCACAGTGGCCCACACCTGGAATCCCAGCTTCTTGGGAAACTGAGGCAAGAGGAGGTTAAGTTTGAGGCCAGCCTGGGCAGCTTGACAAGACCCTGTCTCAAAGTTAAAATTAAAAAGGGCTAGGGATGTGGTTCAGAGGCATAGTGCCCCTGGGTTCAATCCCTAGCTCCACAAAACAAATAAAAGTAGAATTTGTAGGATATTATCATGATGCAAACTTTTTTGGGGGGAGGGTACCAGGGATTGAATTCATGGGTACTCAGCCACTGTGCCACATCCCCAGCCCTATTCTGTATTTTATTTAAAGACAGGGTCTCTTTTAACACCTCACTTTTGCTGAGGCTGGCTTTGAACTTATGATCCTCCTACATCAGCCTCCCGAGCTGTTAGGATTACAGGCATGTGCCACAGTGCCCAGCACAAACTTATTTTTAAAAAATATTTTTTTAGTTATTGATGGAACATTATTTATTTGTATGTTGTGCCGAGAATTGAACCCAGTGCCTCACGCATGCTAGGCAAGCGCTCTACCACCCCAGCCAGCCCCACAAAGTTATTTTTATATTGATTTTTTTTCAGTGGGAGAAGTTTTCCTTTTGCTAAAGGATAAAAACTGCTTTTCTTGGCAGTCCCCATAGCATATGGATCTCTCTTAGTGTGTGTATGTGCGTGTGTGTGTGTGTGTGTGATCCCTTTAAATTGCAAAAGTGGCCTCAGTTCTGAAATTAGAATGTCCAATGCCTGAAGATTTCAAGACATTAAATTTATTACTTTATTACTCCTCTCTTTACTACCCTCAACCTGGCCCTTTGTCAAATCGTCCTTTCCTAGTGGTAGACTGGCAGACTGAGTTGTCACTCTTTCTAATGCTTTAAGGTGACTGTCTCTTAGGAGCTTGCTTTCTCCCTTCATCCCCCTCTTCCCAGTATGGGAGATCAAACTCAGGACCTTGAGCATGCTAGGCAAGTGCTCTCCCAGTGAGCCACATCCTTTTTGAAAATTTTTCATTTTTGAGACAGGGTATGGCTAAGTTGCCAGTTTGTTTTTTTTCTATTGCTTTCAATGACCCTGACATTTCTGGTTTCCCATAGAAATACCCAAACTGCCAACTTAAGCTAATTTTCTTAAGTTGCTGGCCTTGAACTTACCTTTCTCCTATCAGCCTTCCAAGTATGAGATTATATATGTGAGTCACTACCTGCAGCTTTTGGGTTCTTTAGAGTCCCTCCCTTTAATTGCAACTCTGGAAATATTGTGAAATCTCCCTTGTATATGGCCACCCCTTTCCCTCAGGGTCTGGTTCTGCAGGTGTCCTTGCCACCAAGCATTAGTTGTCAGTGTGCCCTCTTGGGTAGGACTTGCAACTGCTTCATGCTGGTATACCATCTGTCTGAGTGTCTCTGGCTGGTACTCCCCACATCTGGTCCTCAGGAAATGTCCTCTTGTACAATGACCAGCCACTTGGAGGAGGACTGTGCTTCCTTGATAGTAGCAGCTTGTTACTGCACAAAGAAGCTCCTGTCTCATCTCTCCTGCCCTCCCTGTGCCTGGTCAGAAATGTGCCCCATCTAAAGGGTCTCCAGATCCTAGGACCACAGCTCCAGCTTTTGGTGGCCTCAGGAAGGCCCTCCCTTTAGCCAATCACTCTTTGCAAATGACTCCCTGGGCACAGGGCCAGCCCTTGATTCCCAAAGCTGGAGAGTCCCACTGGCAGCCCACCTCACACTCCCTTCTCTGGTTGGGGATTTGGGGTTCCTGGGATTATTTGATTTGTAAACTCAATAATGCACTTAAAATTACATTTCGTATCTTTTATCCAGGCATTTTGTAGCAAAGAGGCCTTTAGATATTTTAGCCGTATTGCCAGTTTTTAGCTTTTAACTAAATTCTAAAATTATCTTCACTTAAAAGAACTGATTGTATTTATCTCTGAATAGTCACAGTGTGAGCAATTTTTACTTTCTTTTCAGTGTTCTTTTATAGTTTCTATGTTTTTCTCTTAATCATCTATATCACCACTGAGCCACATTCACAGCTCTTTTTTTTAGAGTCAGCATCTTGCTTAAGTTGCTGAGGCTGACTTTGAACCTGCAATCCCTCCTGTCTCAGTCTCCCAGGTCACTGGGATTACAAGTGTATGTAACAGTGCCTGGCACCCCCAACTCTTTTTATTTTTTATTTTTGAGACAGAGTCTTGCTAAGTTGCCTAGGCTGGTCTTGAACTTCCAATCCTTCTGACTCAGCTTCCCAAGTCACAGGGATTATAGGCCTGGCATAAAATGTTTTTTTTTTTTTTAATATTTATTTATTTATTTTTAGTTTTTCGGCAGACACAACATCTTTGTTTGTATGTGGTGCTGAGGATCGAACCCGGGCCGCACGCATGCCAGGCAAGCGTGCTACCGCTTGAGCCACATCCCCAGCCCATAAAATGGTTTTTAAAGTAGAATTTTAACCATGTTTTTTTTTTTTTCTATTGCTTTCAATGACCCTGACATTTCTGGTTTCCCATAGAAACACCCAAACTGCCACTGAAATAGGCAGTTGCCACAGCTATAAGAAACCCTCACTGGTGACATCTCCACTCAACTTGAATATACCCATGAGAGCCACCTTGAACCACAGCCTCTGGGAACAAGAAGATCCAAACGAACATTTCCTACAGGTTCCTGTAGCCAGTTCCCTAGGAGAGAACTTTCTGGGGCCCTGACACCTAGCTAAAATGGGGTGATCATCCTTGGTGTATGTGCAGCCTCTAAGGCTGTTCACCACGGTGCCAAGTGACATGGGTGGGGTAAATGGAGTTACTAACAACGTGCTGCTGTACTTCCACCAATAAACCTCCATGCAAGTCCCTCACTGTTTGTTGGTTGTTCTATGGGGAGATTCTAGGCTGGGGAACAGGAGCTTGCTCTGTGGGAAAATGAGAGGTAAGAGAGTTATTGTCTGCCCAGTTGAAACCCCAAAGCAACTTCCTTTCTCAAAGGAATAAGTAGGTATACAGGAAGGGCTTGGCTACAAGCTCAAAATTAAAGAAATCTAGAGGATGATGGTGACCAACTGGGAGATACCTCTGTGTGACCCTACTTACCCCGAGTAAAAAATTTGAGTCTTCATTTCCCCACTCCCTGTATTAGTGTAAAAGGTATAAAGGGTCACCCTGGGCCATGAAGACTTAGATTGCTAATGAAGATATGGCTTCTGGGAAGGAAGATGTTACCTATGTATCACTGCAAGCCCCAATCGAATTGACTATCATATTTCTATCCAGGACCTAATGAAAGCAGACTGAGTGACATTGTGTCTTTGTATATTGGGGTTGGGGCAGGAGTTTTGGCCACCCTCTGCACAAGTAAGAAATATTTATTCAGAAAATTCAGCATACTGCGGATCAGAAAGTCACAAAAATGGCATTTTTCTTCTAATTTTAACAATTGATATACCTTGCTTTAGTCTCTAAGAATACTCATTACATACTATGCCAGATTATACAATACTTATTTTTAAAATGAAATCTATATATTGACTTTCTTATCAATTATCTTATTGCACAATCAAAATTAGAAATACTTGGTTTAAAAACAATACCTAGTGAACCTCCAGATAACTTTAAAGAACTTATTTAGCTTTGTGGGTGGTAAGAGGGTTTAATATTTTGTAGAAGTTTGGTCATATTTTAATGGTCTTTGTATGGCAGTATGTATAAACTGTGTTAAGTTCTTTAACAATCTCTCCTTTAAAACTTTGAGGTTAATACTTTTGTGCAACTGTGTTTGTGAATAAAGCCAAGACAGTGTTAACAACAACAAAGAAAATGCCAGCACACTATTCAATAAGTATTTATCAAGTTCCTGTTTGTATCAGACACTGTAACTGATGCTGAATGTGTTATATCAGAGAAGACACAACAGGCGGTCAAGTTATCTGTCATCAGGGAGGGTATGGGAGAAATATAGAGCTCTGTTTTAGAGACAGAGCAAGGCCATTAAGGCTGACATGATGTTTGAGCCACTTAATCTACAAATAAAGGCAAGGCTGGAGGATCTACCTTCCTGTAGTTCACATCCTAAGTGATGCAGAGAGAAATAACTCGATTTCCCTCCCTCTTGTGCTTGCTTAGTTGGGCTGAGTGGTAAATCCAGGCTAGACTGAGTCAGAAAAGGTAGCTAAAGGGATGCCTAATGGTTGTGGGTTTCTTCCTGCCTCTGTTAAAAATACAAACATAACAAATTTCCTTTCACATATTATAATCAAATAAGCTGAGCATTGTTGGTGCTGGTGAGAGACATCTAGAAGCTGAAATGAGAAGGGACTAATGTGGAAGGTTCCTGTAATTCCCAATTTATGCCTATTGTCCTACTATTACTATATATCTATTTATCTCCTAATTGTTCCTGTATGGATAAATTGTATGAATACCCTATGAATATGGTATGTCTATGAACATTTAAAGGGTCTCTGGCCCCATTTCTGTGGCATGGGTTTAAGCTTACATCAATTCTCAGCTAGACTGTTGAGATTATCCTAATTGGTCTCCCAGGCTCCATCATCACCATAACAATAATAGCTAACATTATGCTAAGGCTGTACAGTGATCACACCACAACTCACTGGGAGGTAGCTACTCATTACATTGTATAGGTGATACATGTGGGCACAGAGAGACTAAACAACTTTCTTGAGATTACATACAGGTAGTAAGTAGAAGCCAGGTCTTGAATCCAGTCTTCAAAGCCCACACTCTTAATATTCCTCTAGTCTTTTCCCAGTCCATCCCCTTTCCACACCTCTAACAGAGCAATCTTTCTGAAACACACATATAACCAGAACTTCAGTTCAATAAAACTGAACTCTAACATGAAATGACCAGGACCCTGCCAATATTCCAGCCTTTCCACTGGACACCATTTCATTTGAACTTTATGCTCCCATAACACCAAATTTCTTATGGTTTCCTAAGTGCACCATGTTTTTTGTTGTTGTTTTGGTTTGGTTTGGTTTGGTGTTTTGGGGTACCGGGGATTGAACTCATGGGCACACAACCACTGAGCCACATCCCTAGCCCTCTTTTGTATTTTATCAGAGACAGGGTCTCACTGAGTTGCTTAGGACCTCACTAAATTGCTGAGGCTGGCTTTGAACTCGTGATCTTCCTGCCTCAGGCTCCCAAGCCACTAGGAGCCACTGGGATTACAGGAGTGTACCATCATTCCTGGCCTAAGTGCACCATGTTTTTAGATACTGCAATGATGTTGCATCTACCAAAGACATTTTCCCTTGCATTTTCTCTCTATTGCCCTCAAAATACTTGTCCTTGTTGACAGAGCTTTTCTGTATTACTTATGTGCCCTGTGTGTGCCTTGTATTATAGCATTTCTCACCTTATTGTAGTTATTTGTTTACATGCCTGTCTCCTTGGTGAAACTGCAAACTCTTTGAGAACAGATATCATTTGATATCAGAATGCTTTGGTTGCCGGTAAAAGAAACTGACTGAAACTTAAACCCAGTGGATTTCATTGGAAGGATGTGGGTTGACTCACAGAACCAAATGGACAACTGAAGAGTCAGTCTTAGAATGCAGTGACACCAGAATGGCTCTGGGAATCAGGGAGAGGCGGCTAATTGATCATCACATCAAGTGCTTCAGCAGGCCAATTGTTTTTCTCAAGAGCGTTATAAGAGAACAAACAGGAATGGGTGTCTGGTTGCTGATAATAGCAAGTATCCACTGCACTCACTTTAGTCTCTTTTATTGGAATGGTCTGCCATGGCCTTGTGTACATCTCTACACATCCTTACTTACTAAGTATGTCAAATTTCAAGACCTAACCATCCTCTGACCCTGAACTATTTTTGTAGCTAGTCACATAGGCAATTAAGGAGGTCAAGGCAGCCACAGCATGGTTACCTGCTGACTTCTTATTCTCCCAGGGAGGGATCTGGTTTGACTACTGTTTGCTTAACCCTGGGCTCTCAGCTGCACTGCAGCCCATTGCTGGTGTAGCCGTGGCCTGGGCCCACTATGTTACTTGGGTCAGGGCAACTGGGCCTGCCTTGTGGATGCTCCTGCGGTTTGCTGAGCTAGTAGTAGTAAATTATCTGACTTTGACCCACTGAATCCCCTCATCTACCTTAGGTGCCCAAACAATTATGGTAAGTCAAACTGCTTTCATTTTTAGTCACTTTTTTCACAGTATTGTTACTCTTTGCCATCGACAGTGAGACCTAGCTTCTTCCCTGACAGTGACCCCCAAATTCACATATACTCTCATTCTATCATTTTATTCACTATTAAAATAATCTTCAACTAACATAATGCCTCTGTTTCTCTCACTCTCTCTCTCTCTCTCTCTGTGTGTGTGTGTGTGTGTGTGTGTGTGGTATTTTTAAATTTTTGAGACAGGGTCTCACTACTTTGACCAGGGAGACCTTGAACTGAATGATCCTCCTTGCACATTCCAGGTGCAACCTGGAATGCCTCCGAGTAGCTGCCATTCCAGGTTGCACCACCATGCTTGGCCTCAATTTTGAAGAAAACACTTCTCTTTGTAAAGACCAAGCCTCTGTCTTAAGTCTGTTCAGGCTGTTTTAACAAAAATATCAAACTGGGTAGCTTATAAATAATAAATATTTGCCATAGTTCTGGAGGCTGGAAGTCCAAGATCAAGGTGCTGGCAGATTTGGTGTGTGGCGAGGACTCATTCCTCACAGATGGCACCTCCTTGCTGTGTCCTCAGCAGGCTGTTTGCTGTGGTGGAAGCAGGTCCTCTACGACAAGGGCTCTGATCTCATTCATGAGGGTTCTACCCTCATCATCTAATCACCTCCCAAAGGCTTCCATCTCTCAACACTTGTCACCTTAGGGATTAGGTTTCAACATCAGTATCCTGGGGGACACAAAAGTTCAACCAGTAGCAACTCCCTGAGTTACTGTATCCCTCCTTGAATCTAGATCCACCGGGTAAAGTCCCATCTTCCTCTGGTTTGTTTCTGTCTTAGCTTTGTGTTCCAAAATTTCCAGATCCAATGGTAAATTTAAATGCCATAAACGCGTCCTGCATACAATAATGAGAGGAGGAATAATTTAAGTAATATATGTCACTGCAAAGAAAGAAATACAGGTAGGAGTTTTAGTTCTTATTCCTGTATCTTGGTTCCAAAGTAGTAGTAGCTGGTACTTATGATTCTGCTTGTTTACTACCCATTTCATATACTTCTTGCTTTGCCCTACTAGTACCTGATTGGAGTTTTTTCCCTGGTTGGGAGCCCACATACTTTCCTCCTAAAGGCCCAAGCCCTCGATGGTCTTGCTCATACAGTGTTTGTGATCTTCTATTGGGCTGAGCAGGATGCAATGAAGATGCATCTCATTTCCATTTGGGTGCCATTCCTTCTCCTTCCTGTACCCACTTTGTAGAAGTCATTCTTTTTGCCCTCAAAGGCATTCCACTCCAAACAACTCCAGAATCCCCCTTATATACATGACCACCATTTTTACCTAAAGGAAAGGTAAGTCCAAAATGGCAACATTGCCTTAGTTTTCAATCATTAGAATGACTTTAGTGCCCCCATGTATTAAAGTTTTCTACCCTTAGGTATTAAAATCTCCCAACTTCAGACATGTTACATTATAATTTTTTTGCATATAGCTTGTGTTTGTCAGCTTTCTGTTACTGTGGCAAAATACCTGAGATAAAAAAACTTGAAAAGAAGAAAGGCTTGTTTTGGCTTATATTTTTGGAGGTTTCAGTCTATGGCCTGTTGGTTCTGCTGCTTTGGGGCCTGTGGCAAAGCAGCACATCATTCTGGGAGCACATGGTAGAAGAAGCCCATTCACCACATGACCAGGAATGAAAGAAAGGAGGAAGAAGGAACTGTGGTCCCAATATTCCCTTCAAAGTCATACTTCTAATGACCAGAAGACCTCCCACTAGGCCTTATCTCTTCAAGTTTCCAGTGCCTCCCAATAGAGCCCAGCTGGGGAATTTGAGGGGACATTCCACATCTAAACTATAGCCCAATTCTTTGGGGGAAACTCCTGGAGGATGTACCCCATTAAAACAAAATCAAAGCAGAAAGAGGAAAACATAGGCCCAGGAAAGAGGTGGGTTCCATCAAGGAAAGAAATGAAGGGAATATCCAGGATGACCTTTAAGGAAGAGCCCAGAATGACAGTGGGGCAGCATTCAACTATTGTTGACCAGGAGAGAGGAGCCTGTTAGATGTGTCAGTGATCAAGTTGGTGGAATGCCTGTCGGGGTTGATGTTAGACCAGGATGCAAGAAAAGACCACTGACTCCAATTAAAATCAAATTAAAGCAAGCTTATTATTTCGACCGGCCGGGCTGCTTCTCCCTCCAAAAACGGCGGGAACAAGACAGCACCCCACCTTTCCTACAGCCCAGCTTTATAGCCCAGAAAGTTACACAAAGGGGGGTTACAGATAACAGAACTCTGACAAGCATCACACTAATGGTAGTTTACATTTTTTTTTTTTTTTTGCTGGCTCCAACATCAGAATTTATGAGGACCATTAGAGCCTCAGAGAGGGTCGTTGTCTGGCCAGGGAAGGCCAATATTTATGAGGTGTCACTAAGTTTCAGAGAGGGCTGCTATCTGGTCAGAGAGCCAGGCATGGGTGAGTTCAAGGCACGGGCAGTCATTCCAAGCAGGTTCAGAATTTGCAGTAATTTATAGTAAAGCCGAAATTATCTTTTCATGGCTTTGTGGCAAGATGGCTCCCAATTTTAATAAAAGATCAGGTTGGGTCTATCAGTTGAGTGCACTGAGGAGATTTGCACATGTGGCAGAGTTAAAGGCATGTAAGGAGCCGAGAACCCAAGCAAACAAAAACATGAAAATAATTATTAACCCCAAGAAGAAAATGTTGTACAAAAAATAAATATCATTTGAGTTTGTACTATTTCTGTGACACTCAATACTATAAACATTGAATAAAGATTTAATCAAGGGTGATGAGAACTATGGTTGAAGATTGGGTGAAGGGCAGGTGTGTTGGCAGGGAGGGAAGGAAGTGAAGATAAATTCCAAAATGGGAGCTCATAACCCACTTGAATCAAATTGTGAAATATGATATATCAAGAACTATGTAATGTTTTGAACAGCCAACAATAAAAAATTAAAAAAAAAAAAGATAAATTCCATCCTCCATAATCAGAAATTCTGTGCCCCTGAACTCCTTTGGTTCCTGCCTATTCCCTCAGTGGATCTGTGCAGACCAATCAAACAGGCTCAACTCCTTTGGTTTCCGTGGGTTTGGCCAGTGGGAAGTCCAGGTAGTGACCAGAGGGAGGATAAATGAGTCAGGACAACTCACGTAAGGCTGGCTCTGTCCTTTAACAAGGGAAACTGCTCCTGTCATTGACCCCCTCTAGGAGAGTCTCCTTTCCTGGTCCAGTAACCTCTCCCTTCCCTTGTCTTTCGGGTTCATGGCATAGACTTAGCTAACCCAATGCTTCCCTCCTGAATTTTATGTGGACAGGGATGGGGTTCATCTCCATGCAGGTGTGGCAGCGGGGACAGCATCCTAACCAGGTAGTTCTCTTCTCTCCAGCTCCTTGCTTCTCTTTTTGTTCCAGCCTATTCTCAACACCTGGTGCCCTTAAACTTCAATTGACGTCAAGAGCCCCCCAGCTGCCATCCAACAAGTTCCCCTTGTCTTATTTGCCTGTGTATCCTCCGGTGCCTGGTCCCTACCAGATACCCAATTAGAGGTTGTTAGATAATCTATTTCTGCCATCACCAGCTGCCCCACGCTGTCCCCACTATCCCAGGCTCCAAACAAGGGAAGAGACTACAGCCCTTGAATGGACTTCTCAGGGAAATTGATTTCACAGAGACTGTTTCTAGGATAAAAACAACACCACTCATGGGATTAATAAAGCTATTAATAGCTGATAAGCATGCCATTGAAAAAAGAAAAGAAAGTGTTGCAATCCAGAGTCAATTAAAACCACCAGGACATGCCATTTGCAAAAGCAATCTCCCAAACAATGAGAAACATACATCTTAAGGTTTCTGAGATTGAATTTAGAGAAAATGCCCTCAAGGAATAATAACAAGATGGACCTACTTAAAATATGTAGTGGGAATGAGATAAGAACTCCACAATTGCCCTTGGAATTGAGAAAGATATTAAATGGGGGGTCCATGATGACTCTATTTGTGCTGATGCAACAGCAGGAAGGAGAGGTAGAGAGTCTGGGAACACAGAGCACATGGAAACAAGCAGTTTTGACCTGCACTCGGGTACCATGGAATTCACCCGGACCCTCAGAACCACAAGGCCATTCACTTGGAGAAAAAACAAAACACAAGGGGCCAATCTTGAGATATCCAAAATTATTGTTTGAAAAGGCCAACTGCAGAGAGTGGTAAAGGTTCAGAATTTGAAGTACACATATAGAATTATGAAGGCCAAGGCCACTTATAGGAGCTATAACTAACTTGAATGAAAATAACCAGCAATATAGAAATCTGGAGATATGCCTGCAGAAGGCTATTCTGCTTTTCACTCTGTCTCTGATTCCTTCCTGACTTAAAGTGTATTTCTCTACTACAGAGATGGATGATTTTTTATTATATCACTGAAATTTTGAATTAAGCCCAAACAAAACACTGTTTGAGGGATGTTTATGTTGCACTAGTAAGCAGAAGCACTGACGTGTTCCATGACATGCAAAGAAATACTCACAGATGGTTTTTCCTAAGTTGGGCTTTATAAACCCCTAAAGTCTCCAATTAAGCACGTTTCTCTGGACAAAGAAGGAAAGGAATTTCCTTCACATCCATCTCTCCCCTCATTACCATTCAAGGACCAGATCTAGATGTAAGAAGAATGTGGCACCTAGTGATATGGGAGTCACATACTCTCAGACTCAGGGTTTTGAATTTGGAAATGCTTAGCATTTTTGAAAATGTCTCCATATCTGTGACCTAATGGTCTAAGATAGCTGTTATTATTAATTATACTTCACAGGTGAGAAAAGTAATGCCCAGAACAGCTTAAATTATTAATAAGCCTATTATGTTTCTCAAAGTCCAGCAGGCAGTGCGTGATGGCCTCTGGGCTAATGCACCAAGGGAAGGGTATAACATGGATGTTGGGTCTTCAGTAGGTACAGTCTGAGATGTGCCATGGTCCTGTGGTGGGCATATGAATGTTCTGATCGCCCCTACCCCTCACCCAGTGGACTCAGTTTCTTCCAGGATTCAAGAACTTCTCTGAACCCAGCACATGCACCTGAGGGCCTGATGGTGGTGACCCAACGAACTCTCCAGAGCCCTCCATGGAAAGCGGAAACTGTTTCCCACCCACGGTACTATCAAACCTCCCGTGTTAAAATTTGTCTAACTTGTTTTTTAATTTTATTTTTAATTTGTTCTAATGAGTTATACATATCTAATTTGTTTATTTTACAGTAGACAACTAAATCTTATCACTTGAGCATTTCTTATTTATTTTTTATGTTTGGTACTGGGAATGGGATCAGAGGGCGCCTTACCACTGAGATACACAACAATATTGTTTATTTTTTAAATTTTGAATGAAGCAGCATCTCGCTTGGTTGCTGTGGCCAACCTTGATCCTCTTGCCTCGGCCTCCCAGGTCGTGGGGATTCCAGACATACACCACTAATCCTGGCTACACTTGATCATTTTAAAAAAGATAACAGTTAACCTTTTCTTTGGACGCTTTTTGAGAATGTCACATTTCCTTCCTGGAGCCGTACAGCAACTCTGTGCCGGATTAGCAGTCCTCCTCACAGCCCTAATTGAATCCTCAGGAGCCAGGAAAACAGATAAGTGTGTTTCTTAATATCATTTGTAAACCAGATGCAGCTCCAGCCTCTTGCCCCCTGGAGAGGCAGGTATATACACTTCTCAGCTACTCGCTAACTTTGACCTCCAGCACCACCGTGAGTCTTCACTGTCTGTTTTAGTGTTTTCTTCCTCCGGGTACTGGGGATGAGCCCAGGGGTTTCTACCACTGGGCTACATGCTATCCCCTTTTATTTTTTATTTCAAGACAAGAGTCTCACTAAGTTGTCCAGGCTGTCCTCAAACTTGAGAGTTCCTGCTCAGTCTCCCCAGCAGCTGTGATTACAGGTGTTTAGAGCTCAACCATCACTGTCTTATACCCAAACCTCCAGAGCTCAGGACTTGTCATTAACTGCTAAAGGAATCTATACCAAGCATATTGTGGACTCTGTTAAAAATCAAGAAGTCAACTAATAGGGCTTCTCCCCTCCTGATGGTTTTCCTCCTCCCTCCCCTTGCTTCCTATTCCTTCTGCCAGACCATCTCCTGACTCCAAACTCTTCTTCCTACCATGCAGGGAAATCCAGCTCTCCCAGCTCCTGCATAAGGATGAGACATACCAGCAAACAACACATGACCAAGAAGAGAACCCTTCTTGGAGAACATGTGGGATAGTAAATCTCTCCCCCGCTTCACACTGCTGGGGATCAAACCCAAGGTTTCATATATGCTAGGCAAGTGCTCTACCACTGAGCTACACCCCTAGCCCAATATTTTTTAAAGGTAAAAAGGAAAACTAGTTATTCTTGCCTATATCTCTGGAATAAATAGGCTAAGGATGAGAAAATGATGAATGGGCTTTTGTGCATTATATCATATAATCCATGAGGATATAAATAGACTTTGTTAAAACAATTTTATAAGGGATACTGGTAACAAGTATTTTTCCTCAGTGAGTTTAAGAACCCCGTTTATACATTTTTTTCTATATCAGTACACATTAAGGCTCTTTTCTTTGGGAGGTTTATGAGAACAGGAAATGGATTGGTTGAAAATGACCACACTCATGCCCTGAAATGAAGACTACATTTTGCGATGTAGATGATTTAGGCATAAATATGGTCACCCAACTATAAATACTCAGCTTGGGGTTCTGATGCCTGTACTTCCAGGCTTCTGCTTTGCTCAGGTCTTATTTGGACTCTTTGTCCCCAGATCTATTGGTTTTCTTTGTATGGTCCATGCTGTCTTCACCAGAAAGTTGCTTCTTGCTTTAGGCTCTATTAGCTATTCTCATGTTGAACTGTAAACAAGGAGAACCCATTCAATGACAGCTTAGTAACACTTCACTCTCCCGAGCCAGTGAATGAGAAGGCCACGAGTTCACTGTTTCTAATCTTTAAAGTAAAAAATGTTACCTAATGTGTCCAAGACAAACCAAGTTCTTTGGTGTCATGCTGGATATCTGTCTGTCTCTCACTGTCCAGGCCAGGCCAGATCCCATTCCACTACCCTCCGTCCTTTCTGACAGGTACAGATCTCTATGGGCTGGAATCACTGAGGCTGGTGCCTCCTCTGGCTTTAGTCAGTGGGGAGGCAGGGAGGACAGCGTGGGATGCGCCTCAGGCCGCAGCTTCAGGTCTAAGAAGGTTTTGGCCAGACTGGTAAAGAGCCCTCAGATCAGTTGCTCATTAGAGGAGTCTGTTGTCCCCCAGCCCATTGCATTCAATGGCTGGTGGGAGCAACAGTGGTTAGCTGAGTCTCAGTGGTCCCAAATCAGTGGTGGGTCCAGAGGCAGCCAGTGAGTCCTCCCCACAGCTGATGTCTAAGCAGAGCATTTTCATGGTCCCACATAGAACTGCCCAAACCTACTTGAACTGAGAGTGCTTTTTCCCTATTGAAACTTCTGTTAATACCCCTTAAAACTGTTATTTTGAAAAATGTGGTTTGGAAGAATAACATAAATCTTTCTTGAGTATTTTTATTTTTTATATTGCATTATTTTTATTGCCTTTAACTTCCCCACTAGAACAAATTCCAACACATACTACGTGTTGTGTAAAATAGAATTATGTTTCACAAGATTATTTTCAAGTTTTTTTGTTTTGTTTTGATTTTTTTTTTTTTTTTGTAGTACTGGGAATTGAACCCAAGGGTGCTCTATCATTGAGTTATACCCCCAGCCCTTTTTATATATTTTTTTTTATTTCTTAGGGTCTTGCTAAATTGCCTCTGCTGGTCTTGAACTTGCAATCTTTCTGCTTCAGCCTCTTGAGTAGCTGGGATTATAGGCATATGCCACCACACCCAGTCCTTTTCAGATATTAAGATGTGTCCCCAAGGATGTGTGGATGCCTGTGTGGAATCTCAACACACCCCCTTTTCCTTTTGTGCTTTGAAATTGCCTCTCTCCCTCTCTTGTTGTTCTATTTATCTTATCATCTCCTGTGTCCCTTTTGTACTTTAAATGCATTTGTATTGACTTTGTCTAGTCCCTCTCTCAACTCAGATTTCTGTCAGTAGTCTGAGATATTCGACCAGGTTATTAATGTTGTCCAAGTCTGATTCTAAGTCAATGAGTTTTAGAGGGGCATAATCTGCTTTTAGAGTTGTTCGGAATTTTTTAATTGATGAGAGGTGTTTGGGGAGTTGCCATAGTTGGAGGCCACTAAAGCATCTTGTAGGCCAGGCCCATGATGCCAGAAGTCCTATGGAGAACAAGTTACCCAGCACCCTGAATGATTGTTTTTATGCCACTGGAAGCATTCTAGTAAGTGTAAATCTGTTTGCAACTACTCAAGTCTAGATGGTAATTCTGAAGTAAGCCAAAGATCTCCCAGCCAACTCTCACCCCCAGTTTTAATATATACTAAATTTTTCCAGGAATGTAACCACCACGTACATTGAAGGGAGACAATATTTTGTTTGCTTTGTCACTTGACCACGTTTGTTCACAGTTGAGAAAATCATAACAAAGTTGTATTTAGTACAGTATAATCTATCTAATAAGCAGATTTGGATCCCAAACCCTCATCTTAGTTGGGATTCGCTGAGCAGGTCTTGAAAGGAAAGGCAAAATCTTCCAGGAAAGGAGGACAACCAGTCTTGCAGGTGGAGGCCTCTCCTCTCCTGTGGGTCCATATTCTCCCCATCCTTTTCCCCAGATCAGGCCAAGGAAATAGGCGCCAAGCAACCAGAGACTGCTGGAATCCAGTGCCTCTTCTGGAGATCCTAGCCAGCCTCAGACTCTGATTTTTTCACAATACTACATGAGCAGAATGAAAGATGCCACTAGGTGGCGCCACACACAGCAGGGCCCGTGTGATGGGATCTGCCCCTCCCATCTGCCCCTCTCAGCCCCCAGTGGAACAGGCTAACCCAGGCATTTTATTAACTTCAGAATAATGCTACCCTATCTTGACTATTTTAAACCCCATTATCAGCAGTGGAGCTTAACTGTTTTTGAGTAACCAGTTCAATAAACCTTTACAAGTCCATTTTGTTCCTTCTGCATTTTGGGTACAAGCTCTTGATTGTATTTCATGACCTCTAGTGGAGTCACAATCAATCATTTACATATTGGCATACATATTATTTTATGCCTTTTCCTTTTATACTACAGTTGGAACAGTGTGCCTATTTTTTAAAAAAACTTAATATGTATAAGTAGGTTATAATTGCTGTTAATTTTATTTCAGGATGGTGAAAGAGTGTTACAAAATATTTGTCATCAAAAAACCTTGGGCTGGATGTGGTAGCACACACCTGTAATCCTAGCTACTTGGGGGGCTGAGGCAGGAGGACCTCGAGTTGGAAGTCAGTCTGGGCAATTTAGTGAGAACTTGTCTCAAAATAAAATTGAAAAAAGGGGTGGGAATGTGGCTCAGTGGTCGAGGACCCATGGGTTCATTCCCCATTACCACAAAAAAGATGACAACTTGGGCGAGACAGAGTTCAAGTCACTTTATTGGAGCATTGGCCTGCTCCTCACTACTTCTCTGTTGAGCCTCACCATAGTGACGCTTCTCTCTTCCACCATCTCCACTGCCTCCTACTCCCACCTCATACTAGGGCTGCTCCTCAAGGTTCCTTTGCTCAGTTTTTCCCACACCTTCTCCTTGCTCTCAGGGCAGCAAATTCCTGTTAAAGTCACCTAAACCTAGGTGCACTCCCAGCATGGCACAGATGGCACAGCCCCCTCCTCAGAGTTTTCCTCCTCTGCAACTCGGTTCTGCCTGTCCCAACTCATCCACCTGGAGCCCCAACTCCATTCTCTTCTGGGATGTCCATGCAGGTGAGGGGACCCATTTGCACTCCTCTCCTGTCCACAGGTCCAATGCCCACTCATCATCCAGTCCTGGGTCAGCCTTCTGAGCCCCTGGGGGTTCCTAACCACAGTCCTGTCATGTCTGTAGTCACCTGAGTTGTCAGACATTCTCTATAATTAATGTCTTCCCTGTAGGCTCTTGCTCCTGAAGTCTTAACTGTCTCTGTCACCACAATACTCTAGGACAACCAGGTTCAAGTCCTCCTAGTTACCTTTTTTTTTATATATAATATGATGATTTTAGAAAGCCTTTTATTTTAAAATCACAATAGACCCTCAGAAAGTTTAAAAAATGATGTAGAAAGGTTCTGGGTATTCATCATTTAGCTTCCTTGAATAACAGCATCTTATATCTCTTGTAGTACAATATCAACACCAAGAAATCGACACTACTAGAATCTACAGGCTTTATTCAGATTTCAACAGTTTTTAAATTATTTATTTGTTTTTAGTTATAGGTGGACATAATACCTTTATTTTATTTTTTTGTGGTGCTGAGGATTGAACCCAATGCCTCATGCATGCTAGGCGAGCACTCACCCTCTGAGCCACAACACCAGCCCCTCAACAGTTTTAATATTTGCTTATTTGTGTGTTTTCATATGATAGTTCTATGTAAATTTACCACATGTACCGACTTTTTCAAAATACATAAGAATGATAAATACTTTTATTATCATGATCTCCAATGCACATTTTTTTCTTTTTTTCCCCTCCTGGTCATCTTTGACTCAACTTCACCTTTGTCTCTCATATTTCATCAGACACCAAGTGAATGAAACTGAGTGAACATTTTAATGAGATTTTTGTTTTGCTTTTTATAAAATTTAAAATATGTATTACAAAAATAATGTTCATAAAGATGCCAATTAAGAAATAGAGTCATACAGGTCTGCAGGAAAGGACACATTGATGTTAAATCAGCACTGTCTCAAACTTGGGATCAAAAACTGAGACAGGTATGTTACCTGTCTGGGTTGCTCAATCTATGTGGGAGAGAGGTGGACGATAGTCCTTAAGGCTCTTCTTATTTTATGACTTGCAATTCTTTGTGGCATTCCTCTGATGGAGAAAATAAATTCTCTTTGGTCAGGAAAAAAAAAAAAGAAAAGAAAAGAAAGAAAGAAATAGAGTCATTTCTGTGCCCATTATCTGTCCATCCCTCCAAAAAACACTTTGTTGAAAAAAAAAAAACACTTTGATAAACTTTGAAATTACTTTAAGAAGAAGTCTGTGATATCAGACTAAAACCAAGGTCTCTACCAAGAAATGAAGACTACTGGAAATAAAATAAAGGAAAGCAATATGAAATTCATTTGTTAAGATTTTAATTTCTCAAAAAAAGATTTTAATTTCTCTAAATTAAAATTTAGAGAAATTGTCTAAAGAAAACTGTAGCAATATTTGTGGGTTTATAGTATATATAAAAAGAAAATGTGTGATAACAATAGCAGAAAAATCAGGAGGGAGAAACTGGGAGGACCTTTTGTAAGGCTGTCTCACTACATAGGAAGCAGTATATTATTATACATTCTAAATATGCAACGTATTCATTTTTATGGTTTAGATGAGGTGTCCCCCAAAAGCTCACGTGTGAGACAATGCAAGAAGGTTTGGAGGAGAAAAGATTAGGTTACAACCTTAACCTAATCAATAAATTAATCCCTGATGGGATTAACTGGTAACTGGAGGCAGGTGGGGTGTGGCTGGAGGAAGTGGCTCATTGGGGGTTCAGCTATGGGGTATATATATATATATTTGTATCTGGAGAGTGGAGTCTCTCTCCCTCTCTCTCTCTCTCTCTCTCTCTCTCTCTCTCTCTCTCTCTGCTTTCTGATTATGATGTGAGCTGATTCCCGCTCCCATACTCTTCTGCCTTGATGTTCTGCCTCACCTCCAGCCCCAAGGAATGGAGCCAGCCTTTTATGGACTAAGATCTCTGAATCTGTGAGCCCTCTAGTCACAGCAGCAAAACAGCTGACTAAAATATTCATAATATAATAGTGGTGATAAAATGAAATCATAAAAAATAGCAATAAAAAGAGAAGGCAGAAAAAGAGAAAGAACAAACGAACACACAGTGCTCGGCAAAAGTATGCAGCAATAATCATATTATATATGGACAGTCCCTCTAAATGCACCAGTTGAAAATCAGAAATTGTCAGACTGGACTTAAAAAACAGAACCCTAGGGGCTGGGGGTGTGGCTCAACGGTAGCACACTTGCCTGGTATGTGTGAGGCACTAGGTTCAATTCTCAGCACTACGTATAAATAAATAAAATAAAGGTCTATCAATAATTAATATAACCCAACTATTTTCTCTCTACGAGTACATTGCTTTAAAATATAAAGACATGGAGATGTTAAGAACAAATGGATGGAAACATCTATACAACACACAGACACTAACGAAAAGAAAGCTGGAGTGACTATTTTAGTGTCAGCATAGATTTCAGAACAAGGAATATTATCAAAAATAAAGGGGATAGTATCTAGTAACAAAGAGATAAGTTCTTCAAAAAGATAAAACAGTTATAAACATGTATGCATGTAACAAAAAAGCTTCAAAATACATAAGGGAAAACATAATAGAGCTAAAAAAAAAGAAGAAAAAATAAACAAGTCCACTGTTATAGGTAGATAATTCAATATTTTTTCTCAGTAAATTGATAAAAATAGAAAGTCATTGATGATATAAAAAATCTTGGCTGGTATAGTGGCATATGCCTGTAATCCCAGTGGCTTGGAGACTGAGGCAGGAGGATCAAGAGTTCAAAAGAAGCTTCAGTAACATAGTGAGGCCCTAAGCAACTCAGCAAGACCCAGTCTCTAAATAAAAATTTTTAAAAGGGCTGAGGATGTGGCTCAGTGGTTAAGCACCCCTGGGTTCAATTCCTGGCACACACACACACACACACAAAAAAAAAAAATCCTGTCCACCAACTAGGTCAAACTGATATTTACAGGACACTCTATCCAATAACAGTATAAGGCACTCTCTTTTCAAGTGCACTTGGAACGTCTGTTAATTAAGATAGACTACATTTTGGACCTAAAACAAACCTCAATGACTTTAAAAGAAACCATATAAGCATGGAATCAGACCACAACAGAATAAACTAGATATCAATAACAGAAAGATTTCTAGGAAATTCCCAAGTATTTGGAAATCAAACAACACATTTCTTAAATAACCCATGGGTCAGAGAGTACTCAAGGGAAAATTTTAAATATCTTGAACTGCACTGAATGAAAATAAAAGTACAGTCTATCAAAAATTTGTGGGATGCTGTCACAGCAGTGCTTAGCAGGATGGTGAAGAATTCAGTGGGGCCCTGCATAGTGTTGCACGCCTATAATCCCAGTGTCTCTGGAGCCTGAAGCAGGAAGATCAAGAGTTCAAAGCCAGACTCAACAATTTAGCAAGGCCTTAAGCAATTCAGTGAGACCCTGTCTCAAAAAAAAAAAAAAAAAAAAAAAAAAAAAAGGACTAGGGATGTGGTTCAGTGGTTAAGCACCCTGGGTTTAATCCCTGACACTCCCTGTCCCTCCCAAATAAAAACACCCAGTGGCACTAAGTAGAGGCTGGGGAAAGGTTTCACTACAGGCCACAAGGCAATTCTTGGGGTGGCCCCATATTGGTGGATACATACCTATGCATTTGTGAAAATCTATAGCATATATATTACTAAAGGGAGTTTCACCATCTGCAAAGGGGAAAAAAATCAATCAGAATGTCAGGGGGACCCAGGGTAGAGTGGACACTATGACAAATGAAGGGCATAGCTACTCTGAAGGGAGTGCAGGAGAAGGCATCCAACCAAGTAACTTGAAAAAACAGTTACTAATTAAGGACCAGAAAAATTGTCTAGAAACACTGCACTCAAGCAAATTTGTTTCTCATGGGTGTGGATTAGCAATTCTGAAATTCCATTGCACAAATGAGAAAATATTTATAATGAAAGCCACCTTTCCCTAGAGAAAGAAGTTAAAAACATATCAGACAGTACACAGGCTTTCTGTCTCCTTGTGCTTAGCCTTGTTGTTGCATCAATAGTTTATTCTTTTTGTTGCCGAAAGGGTTTCCATTGTGTGGCTGCATGGGTTTGTTTATCCAATCAACCTGCCGAAAGACATCTGGATTGTTTCCAGTTGGGGTGATAAAGCTGCTACAAACATTTCATTGTAAACATGCATGGAATTTACCCTAGTCCCATCCTTTTCAGCTTAACATTATACCTGGCCCCTAGAAAAACAAATCCAAATATTCATCTGGGTTGAAGAAAGAGAGTTAATTATATTTTATAAAAAAAAATGGAACTATGGAATGTAAAATTTTTAAAAAAGTCAGATGTTTAGACATTTTATTCTTAGAAGAAAGGAGTTATATGGAAACTTCTCATTTTTTGCCTTCCACTCCTGTATGTCCAAAGTTGAAGGCAGATTATACTTTAGGGTCCATCACATCTTAACTAAAAAAAGCACTCATGCTACTTTTCTTCCAACCTTGGCCACGTGGAAAACTAAATCTTATGTGCTATATGACCCCACAAAACAGGATGAGTAAAACTGTACTAAGTGGCCTCTCGTCCCAGGGAGGTGAACAGAGTTCTATCACTGGACTTAATTATGTTTGCTTTTACTACACTTTCCACTAAATGTAAGCTTGCATTTACAGGGTTTGCTGCTCATCATCTGGTTTCCTCCATAGAAGAATGGAAAAGTTTAAAAATAGCAAATGTTCCAAGACTTTTTAAAAAGTCAACAACAGTGTCTTTCTCCAGGATGAAAACCCCTCCTCTTATTCAAAAATGTGGATTTACATGGGTAAAAAAAATGTATATTTTTACATAAATTTATTCAGATATGAATCAATTTTTATATCTTATCTTTATGCTTCTTTATCACATCAAAGAGCTAACTGCAAAACAGGAACTTTGTTTCTGTCCAGGAAATCTATGTCACAAGATGAATAAGAATTTAGAGCTGGGCATGGTAGCGCATGCCTGTAATCCCAATGGTTTGGGAGGCTGAGGCAGGAGGATCATGATTCAAAGCCAGTCTCAGCAACTTAGCAAGACCCTAAGCAACTTAGTGAGACCCTGTCTCTACATTTTTTTTTTTTAAATAAGGGCTGGGGATGTAGCTCAGTGGTTAAGTGCCCCTGGTTCAAGCTCAGTGCTTAAGCATCCCTGGGTTCAATCCCTGCTTTAAAAAGAGAGAGAGAGAGAGAGGTACCTTTTTAACATCTCTTTCTTTTCAAATTACAACAAATATTTGGAAGTTATTGCTGAGGTCTCAAATGTGCTTATCAAATGTGCCAAAACTGGAAGGTATTTTTAAAAAACCCTGAAGTCATCTTAACTTGCCATTTGTTTAGTCTTCTTGTTTGGAGCAAAAGGCAAAGAATTCACAAATGCTACATCTTAAGCACCTGTTTCAATTTAAACATCAGCCTTTAGCTGGCAAAATAATTTCTTGATAATTAAGCAAATTGTAGCAGAAGACCCATCTCAGTTGATTTTTTACTTCCTGGAAAAGTCAGCAGGATAACTGTATACTAAGGGTTTCTTTCTGTGTTGAATCTGAAAGGTGGAACAAAAGAAAAAGCAGTCTTTTCCATTCTAAACCGTGGAGATCATGTAAAGAAAGATATCTGTTTTTTTAAATATTTTTTTAGTTGTAGATGGACACATTATCATAATTTATTTTTATGTGGTGCTGAGGATCGAACCCAGTGCCTCACACGTGCAAAGCAAGCGCTCTACCACTGAGCTACAGCCCCAATTCCAAGATATCTGTATTTTAACAGGGAAAGTGGATGAATAAAAGAAGCAGGGCTACCTGCTATAGAAGACTACATAGAAATATGTGCCATGTCCTGAATTTTGTTTTGAGATAAATGTAAAAGCACCTAAATGTCAAGAAAATGTTCTTCCTGTGCGATAAGGATCCTCCCATGGTCCAACAGATACAATCATTCTCTCACAGGCCCACTCCAGGCCCAGAGGACAGACAGACAGACAGACAGACAGACAGAGGTTCAAGCACACCTCATTCCCACATCTTCACTTCTTCCAACATATCAGCTTATTAATGACCTTTGCTGTGGTATCATAATTCCGTTTCTAGGGAAATGCAAACCACAGGATGTGGTCTCTGAACCCATCCTTAGAGAATATTACCATGGAGGATATTTTTCCCACATAGTAAACAAAAGAAAATGAGGATAGTGATCTCGGAAGTTGTGTCACTGACCAGGGAGCTGTAATAGGCTCCGGCAGGGTGTAACCTAGATGACTAGATGACCAGGGGAGACAGTGGCCACATTGCGTGGGGAGACCTCAGCCCTCTCCCTGATTCTGCAATGAAATAATAAATCATCAGGCTTTGTCCTTCACTTATATTTGTTGTCAAACTGGTTTTCTACACTGATCACATTTGACTTTGATGGTGATACATTATAAGTGCTGGAATTTTATCCCAATTAAAAGATGATTTCTGCCAGGCGTGGTGACACGCCTGTAATCCCAGTGCCTTGGGGGGAGGCTGAGGCAGGAGGATCAAATAAATAAATAAAATACAAAATAGATCTGGGGATGTGGTTTAGTGGTTGAGTGCCCGAGTTCAATCCCCAGTACACTCCCCCCACCACCACCAAAAAAAAAAAAGTAGAATAAGATTTCTCCTTGAAATGGCTTTGATCAGTGATCCACCTGCTTGGTTCTTTGCCCTTGATGTAGCTGCTCCAGGATTTGGGCTCTTCCTCTTGCTCAGTGGAGGTGGGGAGGCACTGTCATTCTCAGAGAGGAGGATCTGCTTGTTGATCCAGAAGAGCGGCTCATGGGTGCTATTCCTCCTGTGAGATGCTGGTCCAAAGCCTGCCTCCGGGTAAGAAACTAATTACTTCTCCTGTTCCTGCAGTTTGGCCTCCTAAGGGAATGAACCCTGCAGCAGTAACCAGCCAGCCATAACAGCGCACAGAACAAGTTTCAGCTGCCCTGCAACCCCTAGAAGCAGAAAAGGCCCTCAAACCCAGGGAGTGGAGGACCCCATCATGCAGAGCTCTGGAAGACTGGAGTTTGAATAGATGAGCAGCCCTTAACATTATTTGCGATGTGTTGCACTAAAACAAGGGAGAGCTGGCGCCAGGAGCAGTGGCACGTGACTCAGCAACTTAGCAAGGCCCTAAGCAACTTAGTGACACCCTGTCTCTAAAGGAAATATTTTTAAAAAGAGCCGGGGATGTTGCTCAGTGGTTAAACACTCCTGGGTTCAATCCTCAGGACCAAAAAATAAAATTCCCTGGTACCAAAAATAAATAAATAAATAAATAATAAAGTAAAATGTAGAGTGAGGGATGGTTGGGTTAGGTGTGTGGCTTTGTGGTAGAGTGCTTGCCTACAATGTTTGAGATCCTGGGTTGGATCTCCCCTGCTAAAAAAAAAAAAAAGCAAAGAAAAAAAAAATAGGGATGGTCGAAAAGCAAGGTTGTTTCCTCTTGGCAGCAGAAGGAGCTCTTGCTTCCTGCCTCTTTCACTCCCTTCTCAGCAAGTTCTGGGAGAGCCACATCCTGGGGTCCAGGAAAGGGCTGGGGGTTGGTAGGGCATCAGTAAGACCCAGCAACAGTCTAGAGGAAAAGGGAGGTTCCTCTGCATTTCCCTTTCCTGCAGGCCTGCTGGTTTTTCATGATGTCATCCATTCATCATTGTGAGCTGATTGGCCAGCCCGGGGCTTGGCCAGCTGCCCAAGGCCAGAAGGGAAGAGCGAGATCCCAGGACAAATGTGCAGCCGGCCCCTGAGCATGTGTAGAAATGTTGACATCAGTTCCACATAGAAAGACTTGGTGGAAATCAAAGAAGACAGTACAAGTCACAAGATCTTTTCCAACCTTCCCTTCCCAGAATGCCTGGGAAGAATTCAGGGGCCTCTTGCCTGTGGATGAGGAACCGAGCCCTGGAGTAGGCCTGGGTGTAGAGGAGGGACTGCTCTGCCAGATGGTTCGTTCTCCAGAGTTCAACCTGTTTCCTGACTCAATGGTGTTTGAAAGCAACTTTGTCCAGGTATTCTTGGGTGACTCAGAATAGTACTCCTTGATTAAAAGAAAAGAAAACCTGTTCCCAAGATGTGAGCAGGACAATCATTCCTGGAACTAGAGTGGAGTGAGAACTGAGGCAAGGAGAATCTGGGGGCCTGGAATACAAAACCAGTCCCCCTGACCAGGGCTTCTCCTGTAGCCATGGACACCTGGGAAGAGTGGAGGACTTGAGATGTGAAGCCCCAAATTATGTCATCCTCCAGGCTTTTGCCCAAAGTCAGGTGGACACGGAGGCAGGAAAAGGAGATGGTCTTTGAGGGTTCAGGACAGAAATGATGGTGGGAGAAAGAATAGGAGCTGGGGGCCCAGAAAGCCTGGGCTCAGATTCCAATTCTCTGCTTTATCATGGGGGAGGTGTCACTGGGCACAAAACCTGCACATCCTTATTCCACTTGCTGTAACGTAAGAGGGTTGGACTGATCTGAAGATTAAATGTAGATGCAGCAAGCAAGGCACCTGGTGGAACAGGCACTCAAGGTATCCCCTTGGGCCAGACAGAATCTTGAAAAACTAGACTGTGAAGCTGGAAGGGAAATTCCCAGCCAATAAAGGTGCAGGAGATTATATAGCCCCTCCAAGGAGGGCCAGGAGGATGAGTTTCTCAGAGGAAAGGCAGGAAATAGACCAGGGTGGGATTCATGGAAATGTGATAGATGCCTAGGTTATAGTTCTTGTGGACAGTTGTTAATAGCAGGTCATTTAGACACTAGTATAAGTTTGTGGGGATTTTTTGGTGACGTTTGTTCTTTTTCTTTTTTTTAACCAATATAAGTTAGAACACTTATTCTCAACAAGCCACGATATTGTGCTCCTTTACCGGGGGACATTTGGCAATATCTGAAGACATTTTTGGTTCTCACAATTTGAGTGAGTGGTTGCTAGTAGCATCTGGGGGCAGAAGTCAAAAATTCTGATAAACAATCTACAGTGTACAGTACAGCCTCTCTCTCAAACAAAGAATCATCTTAATAGTGCCGAGTTGAGAAACCCTGGGCTAAAATATACTGCTACTTCTGCCAAATACTCAGGCTGTGACTGGGGGCTGCATTGCAGGTCAAAAGGGGCCGAAACTGGATAGACATCAACAAAGCCTCCAACACCGTGGCCCTTGGGGTGACCTCCTCCGTGCCTTGCCTGCCCCTTCCCAACGTCCTCCTCATGGCCAGAGTCAAATGGCATCCGGGGCAGAGCCAGACATGGAACAGACCATCTAAAGCTCCAAAGATTATCCTGAGGAGGTAAGCAATGCAGGTGGGAATCAGGGACAAGACAGTGACAAGGGGACCCAAGGTGGTGACCAAAGAAAGCAGACACAGTGGTGATGTGACCTTTTTTAGACAGCAATAACCCCAGATAGGTAGTAAAATGGAAGGCCATGTGAGATAAGGGAGGGGTGGTGTGGACAGGAGGAGGGGCCAGTCTACAAGCCCACTCCCTTCTTGCTGCACTCACTCCCACTCCCGACTTCAGAGGAGCCCTCCCAGTCTGTGGCTGAGGAGCGAGGAGGCAATGAGGTCTGACAGATGGAGTGCTGGTTGGGAGAGGCCAGTTCTTTCCAGTCTTTAATATACAAGTAGCTAGACTTAAAATTAGTTTGAAGCACAGGTCACCTACTGCATCTCAGTTTTCCCATCTATAAGATGCCTGGGACTGGGTCCCATTCAGAATTTAACATATGGTCACATTGCATTTGTCTGGAATAAAGCAGACCTTTAAACCTCTTGAATCTCTAGATAGTCCCAGAGTTCCAAGAAACCCCTTCATTTCTCCATACTACTACATGGCAGGCCTCTCTGCTATGTTATTGGTGTACCTATAACAAGTACAACCCAGGCCCAGCTAACTTAACATTAGACCCAAGGCCAAAACCTTGAACTTCAGCACCTTTGGGAAGAGTTATGGAGGCACTAAGGTCAATGAATGGACAAATTGGACACATGGACTTCTTCCTGTCAAGACAAAATTTGCAAAAACCCATAATCCCAGCCATCCCACTCCTAGGCTGTGTGTCTCAAGCTAGATCTAAAGAATATCAGCATGAAAATTATGGCAGGGAGGGTGGAGATTAAAATGCAGATTCCAGGGCCACAGTCCAGACCTAGAGAATCTGAATCTTTGGGGATATCTGCAGGCATCTGTGTTTTAAGTAAGCTCCTCTGTGTGTCTGGTCTCCACAAAGTTTGAGCAGAACTATGTTAAGTGTTCTCTCTCCTACCCCTAAAAGCTTCCATCCACAAAGAGACACCCCTTATTTTAGTGAAGATAGGGTCACATCAGAAGCAATGGGGTTGTCAGTGTCTTCCCCTGTGCCCTCAGGATTCTCCCATTGAGATTTGTGGAGCTCCAGGTCTGTGACCGCCTTCAACGCATCCTGCGGTTGAGAACAGTCACTGAGAAGATCTACTACCTAAAACTCCACCCTGACCATCCAAAGACTGTCTTCCACTTCTGGATCCGACTGATTCAAATTCTGCAGACGGGCCTGTCCATCACCACCAAAGACCCTAGGATTCTTGTCACTCACTGCCTGGTACCCAAGAATTGCCATAGCCCATCTGGAAACTCTAAGGTAAGGGAAGGGATCACCGTCACCAGCCTTCAGAGGCAGAGCTTAGACTAGTTGTTGGTGAGCATTCTGGGTAGGCAATTCCAGCTTTAGGCCTTTTACAGAGAGTTTTATTCATTTACCATTTATAACCATAAAATTCACCCATTGTAAGTATACTGTATACTTTTTTATCCTGTTTTCTTCAACAGTTTTGGTAAATTTATAATTTTGCAATTGTTAATCGTCAACACAATCCAGTTTTAGAACATTTCTATCACCTTAAAAAAGCCCCTGTTGCCCGTTTGCAGTCATTCCCTGTTTCAACACCTAGCTCTAGGGAACCACTGATTTGTTTTCAATCTCTGTAAAGTCATCTTTCTTAGGATTTTATATACATGGAATCCTGTAATATATAGTTTTTGTGTATGACTTTCATCTAGCACAGTTCATCCATATGACAGCATGGAACCAGTTCTGGGGCAAAGTCACTGACTATCAGTAGTTAATTCGTTTTCATTGCTGAGTAGTATTCCATTTTGTTCATCCATTCATGAATTGATGGACGTTTAGATTGTTCCAGTTTGGGGCTCTAATGAATTCTGCTGCTTTGTACATTTGTGTACAGACTATTGTATAGTTGTGTTTTCATTTGTCTTCAGTAGATTCCAAATAATAACGTTGATGAGTTTTATGGAAAGTTTATGTTTAACTTTTTTTTTTTTTTTTTTTTTTTTTTGTGGTACTGGGGATTGAACCCAGGACCTTGTGCATGTGAGGCAAGCCCTCTACCAACTGAGCTATATCCCCAGCCCCTATGTTTGACTTTTAAAGAAACTGAAAACCTGTTTTACCAAAGTGACCATTTTACATTCCAACAATTTGTGAGGTTTTAAGTTTCTCCACATTCTAACACCAGCATTGTTCATCTTTTTGATTATAGTCAGTCTTGCAGATATGTGTTGGTTATAATTTGGATTTCCCTAGTGACTCAGGATGTTGAGCACCTTTTCCTAGGCTTTTTAGTTTTTCATACATCATCTTTGGTGAAATGTCTATTCAAATATTTCACCAATTTTTAAAGTGAGTTTCATCTTCCTACTGAGTGTGAGAATTCTTCAAATACTCTGGATACAAATCCTTCATATAATCTGCAAATATTTTCTCTCACTCTGTGACTTGTCTTTATTTTCTCTTCTTTTTCACTGTCTCATTCCTTCCTTCCTCCTTTCTTTTCTTTTTTCTTATCTTCAGTGCTAGGGATTGAACCTAGGGTCTTGCACTTGCATGCATCTACCACGAGTCCCAGCCCTGGTTTCATGCTCTTTTTTTAAAAAAAAATATTGTTAGTTGTAGATGGACACAATACCTTTATTGTATTTATTTATGTGGTGCTAAGGATCGAACCCAGTGCTTCACACCTGCTAGGCAAGTGCTCTACCACTGAGCCCCAGCCCTGGTTTCATGCTCTTAATGACATCTTTTGAAGAACGAAAATGTTTGATTCTGATCAAGTGCAGTTGGTCAACTTTTTGTGGATCAGGCTTTGGTTCTGTATCTAGCTCTTTGTTCAACCTAAACCCACAAATCTTTTATCCTATTTTCTTCTAGAAGTTTTGTAAATTCAGCTGGTATACTTAGGTTTGTGATCCATTTTGAATTAATATTTGTGTGTGGCATGAGGTAAGGGACTAAATTCTTTCTTCTTTTCATTTTTTTGTTTGTTTTTGCATGTGGATATACAATTGGGTCCCCATCATTTGTAGAAAAGATTATAATTTCCCCAGAATTGCCTTGACATCATTGTAAAAAATCAATTGATCCCAATAAAAAATGGGAAAGGAAAAAAAGAAAACTCAATTGATCATAAAATTTAAGGATTTATTTCTGGATTCTCACTGATTCATACAAATCTACAAAAGTCATTTATGTTACCCAGATATTGCTACTTTAACCTGTAAAATACATACACTGATGTTATCTGCAAACAAGATAGATATATTTGCAATCTGGATTTATTCATTTATTTATTGCCTTATTGCAGCTGCTAGAAATTCAGTATGATGTTCAATAGAAGAAGCAAAGCAAGTGTCTTTGCTGTGTTCCCAGTCTTAGGGGAAATGCAGTTAGTCATTTGCCATTAAGTATGATGCTACTTCTGGGATTTTTGTAAATGTTCTTTATCAGTTTGAGGATGTTCCTTTGTTAAAATGCTTCTCTGCATCTATGAAGAAAGACAATCATGACGTTTGTCCTTTATTCTGTCAACATATGCTATTACATTAATTGATTTTTTATGTTAAATCAACCATATATTCCTGCAATAAATAAATTGGTTTTCTAGCATTCTGCTAAGTATTTAGAAGACTGTGTTCCTGGGAGATGCTGAATTATAGTTTTCTTGTGATATCTTTATGATACTCTGGCTTTGGGATCAAATTAATTCTAGCCTCAGTGAGTGAGCTGGGAAGTGTTCTCTCCTCCTCTATTTTCTGGAAGATTTTGTGAAAAATCTTAAAGTGATTTTTTTTTTACTTCTTAAAATATTTGATAGATTTCACCAATAAAGCCCCCTGGGCCCTTTTGCCCCAGGTCTTTTTTGCTTATGAGCTATACCATACATCCCATGAAGACAGATTCTTATCTGTTATATCCTTATCGCCTTGCATTGTTGATTTTCAGTAGTGAATGAATCAATTAATATGCGCAGCGTGTGCAGCTGAAGTACCTTTGGAATATCATAAGAAACAGGAAATAAATTAATTTTAGACAGTTGTAAAAAAGCAACTTCATGTAGGATTTTCTTAGAGAAGTTATTTTTTAAAAACATTTATTTTTTTTAGTTGGACACAACACCTTTATTTTGTTTATTTTATTTTTATGTGGTGCTGAGGATCAAACCCAGGGCCTCGTACATGCTAAGCAAGTGCTCTACTGTTGAGCCACAACCCCAGCCAGAGAAATTTTTTTAATTCATTAAATTCTTAAAATAAATATATGATCTCCTACATTTCATTATAAAACCAAGTAGTATTAACTTTATTAAAGTTTACATTGGTAGGCTATTCAATAAACTATGTTAAGGTATAATAATGGGAATAGGCTCTCTACTAAATTGTTATCAAGTATTCAATGAAGATATTAACTTTAGAGGCACAAAAGGATATTTTACCAGTACATGGCTATAAACAGACATGATCAGATTGCCTCTATACATACAAGCTGCCCAATGGGAGAGATTGGATTCCAACTCTTGAGAGTTTTGACTATGATACTGAGAAAATACAGAGGTCCTAAGGCCTTAACCACCATTTTGGTTTTTGTTCATTCTTCATATAGTTAGTACAGAAGAAACCTCAAGCCTCCCACCCCAGTGAGAGCCTCCTGCAGCTGATGGCCAAGGGGGAGAGTGAGGCCCTCTCTCAGATCTTTGCCGACTTGCACCAGCGGAACCAGTTCAGGTACATGACTTAAATCAAGCAGACCATGATGTCCCTTCCTGTAGCCCAGATGATCTAGGCTGTGAGATCCAGAAACCAAGTCCCTGGGTTAATGAGCCCATGGAAGCTCAATAAAGTACTGCCACGCAGCACCCAGTCTTTATCCTTGGCTTAGCCTTTTCCAGGTGCCCTTTACCTTAGTCCCCTTCTCCACAGAGCAAGCAAGGTAGGCTTGACTTCAAGGAGGAGTCTTGCACAAAATGAAAAGTAACTCTTCCACAAAGAAAATGGGGAAGGTAATGCAGGTGGAAAAATTAAACTTAATTTCTGATCCAATTCCTGGTCCTATACAGAAATACCCAAAACACCGTTAGAAACACTTGTCAATCTATTGGGTTCATTTACCTGCTCACTTGGCTTCTGCTTGGACTTCATGGAGTTTCTGTGACTGTTTTCTAAATGTATAGTCTGTTCTGAAAAGTTCTATGATACAGGCCTATCTTCTTGGCTTGAAGAAATATTCCTCTATATACAGATGACTTCACATTGAATCTTATGTATTAAGAAAGATAGGAGTTGAAAACACTGAGACCAGAAGGTACAATGACCAGTAAGCAAGTGGGGTTCAAGGTCTCAGTGAATGTCATTGTGGCTTAAAAGAACAGAAGCTGAGTGTGGTGGTGCACACCTGTAATCCCAGCGGCTTGGGAGGCTGAGGCAAGAGGATCACGAGTTCAAAGCCAACCTCAGCAAAAGCAAGGTGCTAAGAAACTCAGTGAGACTGTCACTAAATAAAATACTGCCCCCCTCCAAAAAAAAAAAAAATAGGACTGGAGATGTAGATCAGTGGTCGAGTGCCCCTGAGTTCAATCCCTGGTACCACCCTACAAAAAAAGGAAAAAAAAAAAAAAAGAACAGAAGTAGATGAGTAAATATCACCAGGAGAAAAATGAATTGCCACAAAGAGATTTTTGGCACAATAGGAACCAGGTAGACCAGAAGCTCAGAGGCAAAGCAAATCACCATTTTTTTTTCTGAGTAATGGTAGCAAACTAAGAACCAGTTCAGCTCAGTGGAAGTAATCTCTTATAGTGATGAAGAGCTCATATACATCTGGGCCCAAGTCCCTGCTCCAAGAGTACCTGTGAGCATACTGTGTAACTTTTCTGGGCCTCAGTTTTCAGATCTGTAAAATGAAAATAATGCCAACTGCAGCCAAATATTGTCAGGATTAAATGAGCTTATACTACATCAAGTGCTTAGCATACTTCTGTGAAGGTTTGGAGGTGGATATAAATAAGTTCTCAGTAATTATTAATGTGTATTATGAGCTCTAACTTGGGTTGGAGGTAGAAAAGTATTAACACAAAAAGTCTTAACAGTTTTCCAGTGCTGAAGAACATATTCCAGGCATCATTACTGTTTGTATCATACAGAGATCTGTAATTAAGAAATTTCTGGATAAGATGTCACATTGCTGAGCTAAAGAGTGCCAGATTCTAATAGAACAAGATATTTCAAAAGGACAATTTCGATTGTCTCCAATTATTAAATCACTGATTTTTAAAATTACTACCTAAAAGATATTTTCTGCTCATATCTCATTGGCCACAACTCAGTCCCATGGCCACACCCAGCTGTAAGAGAGTCTGGAAAATGCATTTTTTTCTAGTAGCAAGCCTGAAAAAAAATTAGGTGCTCTGCTGCATTATTGGTATTATTTTCACTTTAGAGAACTGAAAACTGAGGCCCAGAAAAAAAACAAAAACAAAAAAAACTGAGGCCCATTATGCTCACAGGTACACTTGGAGCAGGGACTTGGGCTCAGATCTATATGAGCTCTTCATCACTATAAGAGATTGCTTCACTGAACTGGACTGAGTTACTAGGGTCCTACTGGCAATCTCTGACCCAGACAGCTTTTGATGTTTCTGGAAGGTCACAGGAGACTAAATCCTGAAGGAAGAATATTCAGTAACAAGATAAAGGGTGGAAGCTGTGTGCAGTGGCACAGGCCTGTAATCCCAGTGGCTCAGGAGGCTGAGACATGAGGATCGTGAGTTCAAAGCCAGTCTTGGCAATTTAGCAAGACCCTAAGCAGCTCAGGGGGCTGGGGATGTGGCCCAGTGGCTAAGCACCCCTGGATTTCAATCCAGGTACCAAAAAAAGAGAGAAAGAGTGGAAAAGGAACAAATAGGTGCAAGGGAATGAAAGAGGAAGAAGCTTGGTGAGTTTAGGGAAAGGGTAGGAAGGCCAGTGGGGAAAAAGAGCAGGTGGCAGTGGAAGAGAATAAGCAAAAGTGGGCAGGGGCTCAGCCAGGCAGGGCCTAGGAAGCCACAAGAAGGAATTTAGACTTTAAATGTAGTGGGAGCCTTAGCAGCATTTTAAATAGTCAAATGTCGTGATCCAATTTACATTTTGAAAAGGTCATGCTAGCTGCTGCTCTGACAGTTGATTTGAAGGGAGGGAGAAGAGACTTGGAGAGATCAGCTATGAAGCTATGGCAACCTAGTCTGTCCCAGCACACACAAAATGGGTCAGAGGGGTGCAAGAAAATGGGAGGCAGGGTGGGTTTTGCTTCACTTTGTCAGTACTTTGTATGGACATTTGGTTGCTTCAGTTTACCAGAAGAAACCCCTGAGTGGTGATTTTTCTCCTCATTCAGGCAGGTTCCAGTCTGGTTGCAATTAGTATCAGTTTGTGCACATTGGCAACAACATGCAGTGGCACAGTAAATAAAATAAATGGCTGAGACACAGGACCCAACAAATGGAGTCCCAGTCCCTTCTCCTCAGCAGAATCAGCAGCATGGGCTCTGCTTCTTGCCTCCCCCATCTCACCTCCCTCTTCCTTTTTTTTTTTTTTTTCCTTCTGGAAATTTTATATGCATTGCACCCACCTAACGTAGCCACAGCTGGTCTTTTTCATATTTACATTTCTCTAAAGCTTCTGCATCAGGAAAAATCTAACTAGAAATAAGTTTGAAATACGAGTTTGATGTTCTATTCTTTTTACTTTCAACCTTCATTTCCTTGACCTTGAAATGACTGGAGTTCCAGGAGCTGCAAAAAGATGAAGATCCACAAGATCTGCACAGGTAAGAGAGGGCCAAGGCACTGTGCCTGGGAGAACTGTCCCCACCGCAGGAATAGGAGTCAGATCCTCTGCTGCTCCCTCTCCTGACCTTCCTGGTGCCATGGGGACTGCCATCATCTTTCCCTGCCGCGGTAGAATTCCTCTGGGCAATTTGGCCACTATAGTCAATTTGGAACCAAGTTCTAACAACGGTTTAAAATATTTCTTATATTCTTTACTTCATTTCCAGGACCCATAGACCTTATCTTCACTCAGTCCTTTCCCCCAAGACTGCAGTAATTTCCCACTAGTTCATTCATTCATTTTTTTTTTTATTCAAAAGCATGTACTGAGTGTTTTGTAAGTGCCACTCATTGTTGATAGGCTTTGGTGTCACTGTGTAGAAAAACACAGTGGCCCTTTCAAGGACTTTATCCTGGAATGGAGTCAGATGGGTAAATACCAAAATTACAAAACCTCTCCTGTCAAAGGAGCACAAAGGAGGAGGTTTCTCATGCCCCCCAGGACTCTGGCCCAGGAGGCTCGGGGTCTGAGCCGAGTCATGGGGGATGATGAATTCCTGTGAGCTGGCTGAGCGGATGAGGGAAGGCATTCCCGGAAGAAGAGGCCATCTGTGTGGGCGGTCTTGACACATTCTGGAAGCAGCAGTTGATTGTCTATTTCCCGGTTCTAGTTTATCCCCAATCCACTTGCAGCCCTGCATAAACTTTCCCCATCCTACCTGTCTCTCACCTCCTCTGCCTCCTCATCACCTCCAGCCCACAGCTTCTGCAGCCAAACCTCAGCTATTCTTTCCCATAGCTCATTCATCCCCTCTCTGTTCCCCTCCCTCAAGGCTCACTTTAAATCCTACCTGTCCTAAACCGTATGTTCGCACCACCTTCCTGCCTAAACTTATCTGTCCTTGTCATAATCTCTCAACATTATTCTCTAGTTGTTTTGTAGGCTTATTTCTTCAACAAATACTAAACTGTATTCATGTCTCTGAATTATGCACACCAACAAGCACAGGCTGGGGACACAATAGGAGTTTAATAAATACCATATACCATACTACTAACAAATTATTCTCCATATTGGCTCAGGAGACAGACAGAACATCATGTTCTATTTCGGAATTTAGAGGAGGTTGCTCTTAAGGGAGCTCTAACTTTTGTCCAAACCAGGCCTACACACTGGTGGTATAAATGGGTAAAAGTCTGGGGACATTAATAGAATAAGTAGTTGACTTTTCTCTAACTCAGTTATAATCAAAATACTGTTGAGAGGCTGGGGTTATGGCTCAGTGGTGGAGTGATTGCCTAGCATGTGTGAGGCTCTGGGTTCAATTCCCAGCACCTCATATAAATGAAATAAAAACAAAGGTCCATCAACAACCAAATATATATATACATAAACAAACTGTTGGCAGCAGAACCTTAGTTTCAACCTTGAAGAGACAATAGGGAGTGGTGGGGACAGTGGCAACAAAACAAAAAAAAGGGGAAGGTTTCAATTAATTGTGGGTGTGCTAGAACACAGGTCTGCTAATGCCACATACTTTAAGTTTTTGAAAGACTTAAATATGGATTTAAAAAAAAAAAACATGGCATGTCCCTCCTCCATTAAAAAAATTAAAGCACAGTGTAGGTAACATCTAGTGGGCAAACATAACATAGCCACAGACCACATTCAGCCAGCTCACAGCCCCTGTCCTGAATGGCGAGCAGAGCTGCTGCTGACCCCCATTTCCTCCCAGTCTATGACTGCTTTCTCGTGTTCTGTGACATTCTATTTTTACACATGCATTCAAACACAAACACACACAGGTACGTACATACTTAAACATAACCCATAAAGTTAGGGTGGAAAAAAACAGAAACAGAGAATGTTTCTAATTTATTTCTGGGACTGAAGAGAACAGCTAGAATTTCAAGGTCACAGAATATCTGATGTCATGGGGGCCAGATATTTGAAGATGCTCCTAGGCTGATTTCAATGAACCATCCTGGGATGTCCTCTGGACCTCTTTTCTCACTGGACCAGGTAGTGGAAAGACACTTTGAAAGGGCAGTTATACTACAGCCTGTGGAACTTTTGGATAAAAAGAGAGAGTTGGAAAAAAACAGAGGCCCAAAGCTTACCTGCATAGCTAACCTTTTGGCTCTCCATCAGTGGGTGGCATGGCCTGAGACTGCGGTGTTTTCCAAAATTTAAAGCACAAACAGACCATGTAAGTCTTGTTAAAGTGCAGATTCTAATTCATTAGGTCTGGGGGCTGGAGAATAGTACATTTGAAACATGCTCCCAGATGATGCCAAGGTTTTAGTCACACGTTGACTAACCAGGGCTAAGGAGACCAAGAAAAGTTTCTGGCTTTGATCTGAGTTCAAGGCCATTGCCAATTCAGCTCGCCAATCTTCTGGGAGAAATGTACTCAGTTAACTTGTCCCGGCCACAGTGGGTCCCTCCTTTCAATGGGGCTGTCTTGCACACATGGTGTGATGGGAAAAATGTGAGCTCTGGAGCCAGGCTGCCTGGCTTTGAATTCTGACTCTGCCGCCTCATAATGTGACCATTGTTAAATTACTCAACCTCTCTGGACCTTACATTTCTTCTCCATAAAATGGGGATTATGGCATCACGGCCCTCACCAAGTTGTCATGAGGCTTAAATGAAGAAGAATGTGTGTAATTGTCTGGAACAGTGCCTGGCGCATAAGTAGTCCACCCCACCCCAATTACTGGCTGTAAGCTGTAAGAGTGCTCTGTAAGCCAGAGTGTAAATGCTTTTCTTTTCTTAACCTAGAGAAAGATACTGCCCGGGAAGACAGCATCCCTTGTACCCATGACCTCAGTTGGAGGGAATCATTCACTTGTGGAGAGTGGGAAAGAGAGAACCCCTCTGGGCCGCAGCCACTTACACTCCTCAGCACTCTGGCGGCTTCCACCTGGCCACAGCTGGCCCCATCCATAGGTATGGTAATGGGGTTGGTCTGGGGGTCTTCATGGGACAGCAGCTGGTGCTCAGCCTCAGGACTGGGTCCAGTGCTGAGGGTGATTTCAGAACACGTAGTGAGGTGGGGGTGAGGGGCGTGGTTGAGGTGACCCCTGCCCTCTTCTCTCCTGCTGCATACTTCCCTGCCTCCAATGGGGCTGAGCAAACCTCTGCAGTGTGGCTCCTCCAGAGCTCCCAGGGTTCTCACAAGTGACTGGAGACAAAGACATGTGTAGAATGATGCTGGAGCTTCTCTCCTTGCTCTGTGGGGAGGTGTAAGGGCTTCCTTGGGGAGTTATTAACCACCCTTCCCTTCAGCCAGTCTCTTTTCCTACAACTCTTGGCACTTTGTTTTCTTTTTCTTTTTCCCAGTAATGGGGATTCTACCCAGGGCCTTGAACATGCTAGGCAAGTGCTCTACCGCTGAGCTACACCCCCAGCCCTTTTAAAATTTTGAGACAGGGTCTTGTTAAGTTGCCAAGGCTGGCCTTGAACTTGCAAAACCCTCCTGCTTCAACCTCCTGAGGAGCTAGGATTAGAGCCCTGCTCTACCACACATCACTTGGTAGTCTCTGTACTGCCAGGGTTGGGGTACAGAGAGGGAGGCCTGGATCAGGCAAACTTCCCTGAGGTCCCACCTTCTTCTCTTCTTGCTCCAAGACTCCCCCATCCATCCTTCATTCATTTAATAAGCATCTGTGAAGGATCTCCTATGTGGTCTGAGACAGAGCATAGAGAAGGTGGGGTGATTTGTTTTCTAAAGTAAAAATCAATAATTCACCCCCTCCCCAACTAGGGCTTGAACCCAGGGGCACTCTACCATTGAGCTACATTCCCAGCCCTTTTCTTTTTTTTCCTTTAATTTTTATTTTTGGTACTGGTGATTGAACCCAGGGGCACTTAACCACTGAGCCATATCCTCCCCAGCCATTTTTTATATGTTATTTAGAAACAGGATTTTGCTAGGTTGCTGAGGCTGGCTTTGAACTCACTATTCTCCTGCCTCAGACTCCCAAACCACTGGAATCACAGACCTGGCTCATTTTTTATTTTGAGACAATGTCTCGCTAAATTGCTGAGGCTGGCCTCAAACTTGCCGTCCTTCTGTCTCAATCTCCCAAGTAGCTGGGATTACAGGTGCATGCTACAATACTCGGCATGAACCACTAATGCTTACAAGAGACCATTAATAATTGACAGTTTAAAAAATTAACCTGGGTACAGTAGTCCCCCTCTTCTTTACTTTCTGAGGTTTCAGTTACCTAGACAACTTCAATCTAAAAATATTAAATTGAAAATTCCACATTTTGAGAGAGAGAGAGAGAGAGAGAGAGAGAAGTACATTCTACATTTGCATAATTTTTGTTATGTTATTATAATTGTTCTTTTTAATGATAGTTATTATTGTTAATTTCTTACCATGCCTAACCTGTAAATTAAGCTTTATCACAGATATATACCTACAGGTAAAACAGAATATTTGCAGGTTTTGGTACTATCTGCCATTTCAGGCATCCTTGCCCCACAAATATAAGGGGAGACTATTGTCTCTATGTGCCTATAAAAGAACTTTGAGTGATTTATATGCTATCAAACACTTTTCTCTCTTACACTCACAGGAAACTCTATTTGACTTACACGAGGGCAAGTCTGTGCAACCCTAACCAACACTGCTGGGCAGCATTCAGCTCCAGGGACTCTATCTGGACAGAGGGGAAGAGAAAGCAGCAACTAAGAGAAAACTAGGGTTACCATCATCATGTGGTGACAGCAGAGCCTTTCCTCATTCCAGATGTGCTTACCTCTGCATCCTCAGTACCACACACAAGCACAGCCCAATCCCATCCCAAGGGCCGTGAGTGGGCACAGAAAGACCTGCACTCTGAATGGCTGGAGCCAAGAGATGGAGAAGCAATGTGAGGAGCAGAAGCAGAGGGGAGGCTGAAGAGAGCCAAGTGGAGATGAAGAGAGAGGTGGCAGGAGGGAGTCAAAGAAGATAAGAGATATAAAGAGAAGAGGTAACAGAAGGAAGCAGAAGAGACTTGGGAGAAGAGATGAAGAGGACAAGAGAAGAAGTACATCACTGAGAGATGCCTCACAAAAGTAAAGCCATAAACCAAAAAAAAAAAAAAAAAAGTATGTTTTCTTCTCTGCTCAGATCACTCTGAACAGTGCAAGGGACCCTCCTTCAAATTCCCCTTTCACCAGTTTTGCTTTATGGTCTTTCTCTTCTGATTCAAGCTATATCCCTGCTTCCTTAGCCTGTTCTTAACCTGGCCTTGCTAGCACAGCCCTGGTGTGTCAGACTTGGGTTTGAGGTTGAGGAATGCTTCCTACAGAAGGTTGTAAGATGTGTGTAAAGTAGAGTGAATTTCTCTTTGGTTTTCAAACTTCCTAGGTTTGCTGTTGTGTCAGTCCTGCAAACACTGTCTAATTTCTTTTGTGTATGACATTCCCTTGAAATGCTGACATACTGTGCTAGTGCTTATTAAAGTAATGATTCCAAAGAGAGATGATGACAGACTCAAAGTACATGTTCACAAGTTATAGATCAAGAGGGCTTCTAAAAAGTGTCCTGTCCGATGGCCCATGGACTGGTCTCTTTTTATTTGTGCAATATTTTGCATTCAATAAAGTCCAGACTATGAGGATTGCAGAACAGCCAACTAACTTCCAATTGGAAGGTTTCTTGGATGTTTTTGCTCTGGTTTAAGATATTCCAAAAGGGTCTTTGTCTTCATCAAATGGGGCTTTAGACTGAAATGGTTGGAGAACTTAAAAAAATAAGCTCTTGAATCACTGTCCTCCCAAGGATGAATTACATCCTAACTCTTGGTGATTTCAATGTCCACATAGATGACCCTTCCATACTCTGGTCGCCATTCTGTGAGCTTCTATCCTCCACCCTTCTCAGCCACTGACTCCTCTGATTTCAACTAGATTTTTCCATTAAAACCTGCATCCTACCCCATTACTCCCACTGTCCTGCTATGCCACCTCCTATCTTTTCCTCTGAGTTCGAGTTTCCTTCAACCCCACCAATCCTACAACCTGTCGCTCCTACCAGGCATCTCAACAAGTCCAAACTAATCTTTCAATGTTATCATACAAAACTTAATCTCCCCCAATTTTCCCCCATCTAGTAAATGGCAGCTTCATTTTTTTAGTTGCCCAAAACCTTTCAGTTTATCTTTGACTTTTCTCTCCACCCTATTTCTAACCCATCAGGAAATCCTTTCAAAATCTATTCGGAATTTGACCCCTCTCACTCCTTTCACTGAACCACCTGGACAAAACTTCCACCATCACTCACCTGCACTATCAAAAAATAATTTTCCTCAATGCCCTCCCTGCTTCTAACCTTACCCTTTCCAGTCTACTGTAATTCTTTTAAAATCTTAGATCATGTCCCTTCTCTGCTCAAAACCTTGTCGACGTCTTCCCACCTATATTAGCAGAATGCTGGCTCCATAAGAGAGAAACCCCCATACATAAATGGCCTAAACCAACTAATTTCTACTTCTTATCCACAAAAAGTCCAAAATGATTGCTTCCGGTCAATGAGTGGCTCTTTAATAGGAACTTGGATTCCTTCCATCCTGTGGTTTAAAGGGTTTATAGAAATAGGACTTAGAAAACTGTACATGGCTCACTGATGGCCAGTAATGGAAGGTAGTGGACATCAGTTCTGTCAACCTTCCTTGGTCAGAGATCAGTCATTTGACCACCAGGTAAAGGAGCCTGGAAATGTGGTCAAGTAAGATTCACAGGATGACAAGAAAAGAATTTGGTAAATAGCCAGGATCTGCCACACCATCTCAGATTAAGGCCCTAAGTGTGGCTCTCTCCCCCTCCCCCCAATCCCTGCTACCTGGCCGACCTCATACCCTCCTCCTACTGCCCTCCAGCTGCCTGGCTTCCGGCTGCTCCTCAAATGTTGCAAATATGCTCCCAGCTCCACACCTTTGCCTTTGCTGTTCACTTTTCTCAGAATGTTCTTAACCACCATCAGATGTTCACTCAGGTGTTAACACCTGAGCCCTCCCTGGCTGTCCTTTCTAAGATGGCAACACCACTCCCAATAGTCCCAACACTCCTCATTCTCCTTCTCTGCTTCATTTCTGCCTTAGCACTCATCACCACCTCTTATATATGTTTCTTTTTAAATATTTTTAAGGTACTGGGGATTAAACAAGTGGTACTCTACCACAGAGCACATCAACAGCCCTTTATATTTTGTTTTTTAATTTTGAGGCAGGGTCTGCTAAATTGCCCAGGCTGGCTTCAAACTTGCAATTCTCTTGCCTTACACTTCCAGTCGATGGGATTACAGGCATGTGCCACAAGTCTTGAGTTGTTTTTATATCTCGTTCAGTATCTGTTTCACCTGCCCTTACAGACCAGAATATAAGCAGCATGACAGAGTTTAATCCATTTTGTTCACTGCTGTATTGCCAGTGAGTGGAACAGTGACACACAGGAAACACTCAATACATCCATTTGAGGAGTGCGGGTTCAGTAGCAGCACATGAACAGAGCTAGGTTGCTCGGCGGGGAACATCACCTTTCTGCAATCAACATCATGCCTTTAGCAACAGTCCTTCGATGCTGCGCTCAGAGAAGGAATCCAGGGCTACAGGAGTACAAGTGAATAAGCAGCACTATATAGCAAAATGTGACAGCGCAATTGATGGCGACATTTCTTTTGTGTATCATCTCACCGGTCCTCAAATCCTGCTACCTACTTTCTAACTCTGCTACCTACTTTCTAACTCTGAGGCTCCCATGATGCCTAATCTGCTTCATTCTCCTCAGAATGCTCATCTGTTCTTTTGGCTCCATCAGCCCAGTTCTCCTCCTTAAGTATCTCTTCCAACCTATGGGCTCTTTCTTTTTAGATGTTCTTTCATAACCTAGACTCACCAAGTCTTGGAATTCACTCATTTCCCTCTACCTCCATGTGTCTAGCTCATTCTCCCCATCTCCCATGATTAAAACTTTTAATTTTTGAATCCCTTCTTCATTTCTTTCATCCAAGTGATCACTAAGTCCAGGACTTGTTATTTCTATCTTTAATTTTTTTTTGTTTTTAATTGATAAATACAAATTGTATTTAAAATCTCTCTGGCATTGCCGGGTACAGTGGCACATGCCTCTGATCCCAGCTACTGGGGAGGCTGAGGCAGGAGGATCATGAGTTCAAAGTCAACCTCAGCAACTTAGCATGGCACTTAGAGACTCAGGGAGACCCTGTCTTTAAATAAAATACATAAAAGGGATGGGGATGTTGCTTAGCAGTTAAGAGCCCCTGGGTTCAAATCCATATATATATATATATATATATATATATATATATATATATATATATATATTTGGCATAAAGGGTTCATTTCTGTTTCCTTTTCCTTGCCAGGACAAGTCCCTATCCACAGGGAATGTCAGGGTTTGAGGGCTGTATCTCTAGCAGAATCTCACTACGTTTAGCCTTCACTATGACACTTCCAGAATGGTGGTTCTCCCTCTTGGCTCTAGTTTCTTGAGGGCTGGGATGATGTCCCCTTCATTATGCATCCACCAGTACCTAGCACAGTACCTGACTTCAGGTGGCATTTTTTAAAAGTTTTTGAAGTAATACCTCCTGTTTTATAGTCAATCCCTATTTGAAGATGTGCCTGTCTGAGAGAACCACTCTCAATCTCATTCCACAGGGCCCCCACATAGGCACAAGTTTAGAAAACTTCCAAAGGAGACTCACAATTCCCATTGCCTTCAGCTTAGTGTCCTCAGACTATCAAGACCTTCCATGCCCTATCCAAACTTGCCTATGTTTTTCTGCATGGCTTCCTTTCTTAACCTTTCTCAGCCCCTACCTGGCCTGAGGATTTACCCTCTGCTCTGCTTCCCCACTTGCTTTTATTTTTGCTACTCCTTTTGCTGACTAGTTCATTTGGGATTTTCTTAGTCTAGCCTGAGTCACACCTTCCTATGAATCCCTCTCCGGCGACCACCAAGGGTCACTGGCACTTCTTTATTTGAATACCCAGAGCATTAGTTGTCAGTCTTTCATCTTGGCACTTTAAACTAACTTGCTTTGCATTTAAGTCTTTCATGACTTGTCTCAACTGCATTTTAAACTATAGAGGCTTTATGTTAAGAATTTAGGTTTGCAGTCCAGTAGTGTTGAAAATAGAGTACCCTTCATCGGTATTTGTTTCAATTCATGACACTAAAATGAACAAGTGAGTTATATGCTGTGTTTCTCTTTAACCAGGGATACGCAATGAAGTCCACTTCTTCAGTTTATTTATATTACTGAGCAATTTCTCGGACCTGGGCAGTAAGCTCAGGGCTGGAAATTACAAAGAATAGGCAGATCTCTACTCTGGAAGTTAGCCGGGGAACTTAGTCTGTTTCCCAGAGTAAGTTGTTATAGATAAGCAATGTTAATACAATAAAATTTGGTAGTGTACTGAAGATACAAAGTGCTATGAAGGCAAATAAAATAAGTGTTATTATGCTTAGTGGGGTCAGGAAAGGTTTCTAGAGCTAACATCTGAACTGGGACTTCTACTGGCCTTCACAAACAGAAATTAAGAAAATGAATTTATTCCAGGCAAAGGAAGACGCTTGGTGAACAAAGATCACAGAAATGTGAAAGGACAAGTAGTTAAGGAAAGACTAGACGATGGTGGCCAGAGCACTATAAGTGAAGGGGCGTGGTGGGAGACAAAGCTAAAAGATACACGATAGCCAGAGAGAAGAGCTTCCACTAGATGCCAAGTCTGGGCAGCAAGGTTTAAGGGTAAGAGATTGAGACTGTTTACCATTGTAATGGCGGTGACCGTAAAAAACGGATTTACGGTCTTGTGGGCATGAAGATTACTAGCAGGGTAATTCTAGACATCCTGTGGAGGCAGAGTCACGCGCTATGAATGGGGACGTGGCGTCCGGACAGCCGCGCCCACACGCCGCCCAAGCACCAGGCTGGGGCCTGCAGCAGGCCCAGGGACTAGACTTGGGCGGGAATCAGCTCCACGCAACTCGGCGCGCTCGCGGGGACGTGGCGCTTTCCAGCCTATCCGGGTTACGCAATTGTGGAGCCAATGGCTACTCCGGAAAGCTCTGCGACGACGGGGGGCTTGTTGATGATTGGTTGGGAAGCCGCGGCGAGACGGATGAGGGCGGGGCGCAGACTCGCTTCCGGTTGGGCGGTGCTTGCGCGTGTGAGCTGAGCCGGTGGGTGAACCGCGGCCACCGTGACTTGGGCTGTGAGGCTGCGAGAAAGGTAGGTATCGTGGTGCTCAAGCCTTCTGCCGCCGCCGTGTCCTTATTCGCTTTCTTTCTGTCCTGGAGCCTTGCTCCTGGAGAGGCGTGGGCTTTTTTTTCATTCTTAGCTCGTGTCTCTGCTGGTGCCGGAATCCGGGCCTGAGCCTTTCCACGATTCCAGGGCCCGAGGCGCTCAGCCTGGGATGGAACTCCCAGCTAGCATTCCCGCACTCTCTGAGTGCTGCGTCCCATCAAACTTTGGCTCCCTAACTCAGGTCTTGTTGGGTACTGTTTTGTGCCTGGCTTGCCGTGTCCTTGCCCTCGGGTCCCTGATGTACACCATTTACAGTGTACCTCGGACTAGAGGGTCACTTTTGTTTGTCTCCTGAAGGTCGGAGACAAACAAGGGTTATTGAATCTGCTGCCTGCCACCTCCCACTCCCCCGCCAGCCTAGATCTGCCAGCCCCGCCCCAAGGCCACATCCCGGGAGTTGGGTGCCGCTGCCAAGAAAGTCGTGTTCGCTGACTTAAAGGGTGTAGGAAGAGGGTGGAAATTACGAATGAAGACCCTATGTGATTTTTTTTTTTTTTTTAGAATATCTTATATAATTGCAAAGAAAAGCAGAAATTTTTGAGCTCCGGTGTTTGGTGCATAGTTGAGTCAGCAACGAGAACAGTCTTAAAAGCATTATTAAGGAATTGCTTTTTTTTAACCTTGTTTTATTGCTTCCAACCCTAGATCCCAGTTCTGACTTTATCATACTGTGTTATGAAGTAAACTTAATTCCCTACAGCTGCCATGATTAAGAGTTGTTGAGTGGTTTGAAGTTTGGAAAGCTGCTTTTGTATCAAGGAAAAAACTTCCTGGATCTCCTGCTAAAACTTTTGGGCTTTTTGTTTGAATTTCTAAGTGTACATAGTCACCGAGAAGTGGATTTTTTTGTTTGTTTGTTTTATTTGAGAACTGAAATGCATTCACTTCCTAAGTTGGACCATAAAGTCAACGTTAATGAATTGTGAATACGTTGCATCTAGTTTTTTTTTTCCCCCCTAGTATTTTATTGAGCTTTGGGAGTAGAGAACCCCAGAATCTCTGATAAATTACTGTTTGCCATGGAAAGAAACTTGACCTAAGACAAATGCATTTTTTACCTCATTAGATGAGCTAACCAAGTATCAAATAATAGTCATCACTGAAGAATTTGTGGAACAGTTGAAATGAGGGATCAGAGATAATCTATGAATTGTATTTGTAGATAAAATGATTTCCCTAGGCCTCATCTGAGTATACAGCGATTCAAGGGTTTCTATTTTCTTTTCCTTAGAATTACAACTAGGAGAGCCATAAACTACAAAAATCTATTGAGTATTCTAGAGTGTATGGTGCTCAATAGAGCTTTGAAATCATTATTATCATCATTATTTGCTTCCATTCATCCAGTAATGTATCAATAGATACTTACTGATAGCAGTATCTATACATTCATCACACAATCTGTACATTGGTACTACAGATTTTCTGTAACATGGAAATGCCAGGGATGTTGGAGGAATAGCAGTATAGTCAGGAATAGCAATTAGAAATGCCTGTTAGGATATAAGGCCCTAGATTCTGCCAGGAGTGATAGCTCACGCCTGTAATCCCAGCAGCTCAGGAGACTGAGGCAGGAGGATTGCGAATTCAAAGCCAAAGCCAGCCTCAGCTACAGTGAAGCACTAAGCAACTCAGTGGGACCCTGTCTCTAAATAAAATACAAAATAGGGTTGGACTGTGGCTCAGGGGTTGAATGCCCCTGAGTTCAGTCTCCAGTACCCCTAAAAAGAAAAAGGCCCTAGATCCTCTCTCTCTGAGCTTTTCAATATGAATGTTGCTGATGTTGCAATTTATGTATTAGAGTTAAGATAGCTGAAATAACACTTTTGAAAGTAGCTGGCTTTTAGCCAGATCCAGTAAGGGGAATTGGGTTGGAGAACACAAACAGGCAGCACTGTAGTGCTGCCCAGTACTACCCAGTTAATCTGATAAAATGTTATCTAAAAAGTGCAAGACAGTGCATTAGAACTATAGAGGGAGAAAGATTTATAATAGCTAGATGAAGAAATTCTCCCAAATATGTAGAATCTGTAAGGGAACTAAGGAGATAACTTAAAGTAGCCTGTGATCATGATTATGGAGTGCTACAAACAAATGTAGAAGAATTAGTACTGATCACTTCCAGCTTGAGTGATCATAGTAAATAGGTCTTTTCATCTAGAATTTTAAAACAATTTATAGGCATTTGACCCTGAGGAAAGGTTGAGCTAAAATAAGTTGAGCTAATACAAGTTCTGAAGATTTCATGTATATTACCAATACACAAAATTAACAAACATTCTCTCTCTCTCTCTTAAAAAAAAAAATCTGTCCTAAAATTTTTTTTTTTTTTTTTTTTTTTTTTTTTTTAATTTTGTAGCCAGAAAAATTTCAGGTTCCTGCTGGGTTGCTTTGATTATAGAACTAATGAAGCTTGGACTATTAGTTTCCTTATCAGGTATTTTCCTTCAACAGCTAAATTTTGCACTTTTATATACTTAGCAGTGTTGTAAATGAATTCCCACTGCCACAATTAATAAGAATGTATTAATGAACTAATATAAATTCACTGTCACTAGAGAATTTTAAATAAGTGGCTTGTCAGTGTTATGTCTCCTGTCAAATTATGAAGGATGACATTATTTTTTCGGATTTTATAACCTGGGCCTTGGTACAGTTGAGTATAGGTAAATTGCTGTCAGGCTGTTAACCATAATCCCCAATTGAAGTAGAAACTTAAGCAGTGAGATTCCATCTTGGCTACATTATGGAGAAATGCCTTTTCTGCTGAATATCCAGCTCAGAGAACTGGAATTTTACCACCACACCCATTTCTCCCACTGATTAAAGTTGAGCAATGGGTCTATGGTCAACCATAATTGTGGGATCACTTATTGTTAATATTCCTGAGAAGTTGAATTTAATTTTAGACATCTGAATTTCCTGAAACAGTCTACTTTCTGTGACCAATGGATTTTTTTTTTTAATCAAAAGTAGGAAGGAAGGAATGGAGATAGAGGTAAGAATTTAGAGCTTTCAAGGAAATTTTTGCATATATAAAATAGATTTCATATGACTCATTGTTATTAAAATCAAACTTATGCCATTAATCTTTTCTCCTTTAGATTACTGAAATAATTCATGAGAATAACTTTGCAGAAGACCATTATTGGTGACATACTACAAAAGGATGCTAGCTACTTGATAACCTTTTCTGTTTTAGGCCTTTAGTTTGTGACTCTCTAACATGGTGCTGTCCAGTAGAAGTATAATACCAGACACATGTGTCATTTTAAATTTTCAGAGGAAAATTTTTAAACAGGTGAATTAATTTTGATACATTTTATGTAATGTAATACATAAAATAGCATAGTTTTGATATAAAATATAACACTATAAAAATGTGGCATTAACCACATAAAGTAAGGTATTAGGATTCATGTGGGTAATGGCTAGACATTTTTTTCTTTTTTAGAAAAAAAATATTAGATGCTGCTGAGCGTGGTGGCTCACACCTATAATCCCAACAGCTTGGGAGGCTGATACAGGAGGGTCTCGAGTTCAAAGCCAGCCTCAGCAATGGCGAAGTTCTAAACAATTCATTGAGACCCTGTCTCTAAATGAAATATAAAAATAGGCCTGGGGATGTGGCTCAGTGGTCAAGTGCCCCTGAGTTCAATCCCTGATACTGAAAAATGTGTGTGTGTGTGTATATATGTATATGATACTATGAAAAGTGTGTGTGTTTGTGTGTACATGATACTACTGTTGATAAAGGAGGGACAGAATTTTAGAGAAACTTATAAGATATTTGATATTGGGAGAAGGAGAGATGCATTTTTCACAACCCTTGGTTTACCTTCTAGATCACATGTTAGCGCTCATACAGCTAAGTTTTCGTTTGTATGTCATAAATTTTCCTAATATGTTAATTGTTGATGTGTAGCTGTGCTGAAGTCGGTAGAGAAGTGAGAAGGGTCCTTTAGCTTGGAGCTTTCTAACTTTTGAGTTCAGTGTGGTTGAAAAGAGAATGATAGAGTTCAGATTGGGGTTCAGAAATGAACTCTATTAATGTAGTTCTTCATATGCTTTGTATGAAAAACTTATTTTATGTTGCTGCTTTTCATTTTTTCCCACATAAAATATCCTTTGTCTTATAAGGATATCTTTTGTTTCTACTTGAAATTTTATATGTATATGGATTTTCTATTCTTATGTGTGTCTATATTCATAAAACAAGAGGCCTTTTGTTAGAGAGTCTGATAGCCAGGAGCTGGTATATGTGGGCACAAAGAGCTTTTTTCCCCCTCAAATAGAAGTTATTTAAAGTGCAGATTTTTGCATTGCTTATTGCAGAGAGGTGAAGATTAGGTAGGACCATTGGCCTTGCCCGTCAGGTGGTCCTTGGTGAACTTTTTAGGCAGTTTCATCAGTGGTAAGATAGAAAGCCAGATTGGTGGATGTTGAAGCAGAGGCAGCAGTGTACACGCCTGTGTGTATGCGAAAGCAAGCTGGAAGAAATAACAGTCTAGGAAAGACTGATTTGGGATGGTAGAGACTTGAGAAGTGTTGATTAATGAAATGTGGGAGCCTGTAGGGAAGTGGGGATGGCAAAATTAAGAGAGTAGAAGGAAAGAAAAATGAATACATGATAAAGCCAGATCTTTACTCTCTTTGGGATTCTTATGTTCTTGTATCAAAATATTAAGTCAGACATAAATGTAGTATTCCCTCTAAATCACAAAGTGAATCAATTTGTTGTATTTCTGTATGCTACATGTCTCCAAACTGTAACAGTTTCTACTCTTTCCAGGACCCAAGTGTTTAGCCATTTATTTATTTTGTGATATTTGGGGTTTGCAGGAGTTGTTAGGGTTGTTGTATTTTATTCTAAAGACATATTTAACCACTTATAACATTTTTCTAAACGTGAAGTTCCCTTATTAGTAGTCATAAGGGAAATCCCTTGTTACAGTGACTCCTGATTTTACTTGCCTCTGTAAGCTTCTGGCATAGCTATTGCTTGATCATATTACCAACATCAACAACATATCCTGTTCCTCAATTCATAAAATTGTATTTATCTAAAGAATTATTTAGTTTTAGGTAGAAATTTCATTTTACCTTAAAATAAAGATTCTAATAGCCAACTTTGATGTTGAATTTAAAAGAGCCACTAAGTCTCTGATTTTCTCTGTACTGTTCAACTGATGTAACTGATAGACTAAATTATTGAAGGGTCAGCTGAAATGTTATTTGCCTTGACCAGTTTTTTACTTAAAAAAATTTTTATCTTATGTTTTAAAGATAGATATGCATTTTTCCTTCAATCTTTTGAAATACAGCTTGAAAATATCTGTTTTGCCACCTACTATTGAAAAGATTTTTTAATGTTTAAATTAAAAGGTAATACATATGAGAGAGTGCTTATTTGCAAAAATTAAATGTGCACTAAAGTTCACTTCCATAGTAGTCTCACTGACCCACTGCATTCCTGTGTCTTTTCCCTTGAGCCTAGAGATTACCACTGTTTACATGTGAGTGTTTATTTGACCACCCCATTTTCTTGTGTGTGTTATATTTTATATATATTTAAACAACCTGGGGAGACTCTTTACTTTTTTTTTGCTTTTGTAAATGATATCTTGAGCTGAGCGCTGTGGCACACACCTGTAATCCCAGTGGCTCGGGAGGCTGAGGCAGGAAGATCGAGAGTTTAAAGCCACCCTCAGCAACTTAGCAAGGCCTTAAGCAACTCAGCCAGATGCTTTCTCAAAATAAAATATAAAAAGGGCTGGGTGTGTGACTCAGTAGTTGAGTGCCCTTGGGTTCAATCCCCAGTACCTTCCCCCACCTCCACCCCCCAAAAAGAGAGATCTTGACATTATTTTTTAAATTGCTTTTTGGAGGTTGTACTTAATGTATCTTGGTGAGTGCTCTTTCACTGAAGATAGATCCACTTCATTCTTTTTAAACTTGGTGTACTTTTCCTTTACGTAGATTTAATGTCTTACCAGTTCTCTGGTATAGCTTGTTTCCAATTATTTTAACAACTAAAAATTCTCATGCTGGTTGCAGTGTTATGCACCTATAATCCCAGCTACTCAGAGAGACTGAGGGAGGAGAATCACACGTTCAATGCTAGCCTGGAAAACTTCGCAAGACCCCATCCCAAAATAAATTAAGAGGTCAGTAGCTGCGGTTAAGTGGTAAAGCACCCTAAATTCAATCCCCAATACCCCAAAATTAAAACAAAAAACAAGCTGTCATCATTGAACATCTTCTTATGGTATCTTTGTACAATTTGTGTGTTTTGATGGATTGGAATGAAAATGTTGAGGAAGTTTCAAAAGTATAACCAAATCTAACATTGGTGGGAGCAGTATAAGAAAAATAACACTTTCTACCCCCTTTCGCTATGGATCTCGTGATCTTGCTTTCTCCGTGCTTCCCTTGATGGATTTTCATCAGTCTCATCAGTCTTAATTATCACATCATTGGGTAACAGATTTTTTTTTTTTTAATATTTTTAGTTGTAGATAGACACAATAACTTTATTTTTTTATGTGGTGCTGGAGATAGAACCCAGTGTCTCACACATGCCAGACAAGTGCTCTACCACTGAGCCACAACCCCAGCCTAACCATCTCTTTTGAGAATTGGTGCTTAGGGAGTAACCACCCTATTACCTCCTTAGCTACCTTTCTTTTTCTTTTTCCTTTGTATTTATTTTTTAGTTGTAGTTGGACACAATGTCTTTATTTTATTAATTTTTATGTGGTGCTAAGTATCGAACCCAGGGGCCCACATGCCAGGCAGTGCTCCACCACTGAGCCACAACCCCAGCTCTCTTTTTTCTTTTTTAAAAATATTTTTTAATTGTCAATGGACCTTTATTTTATTTATTTATTTATATGTGGTGCTGAGATTCAAACCCAGTGCCTCACACAATGCTAGGCAAGAACTGTACAATCCCAGCCCTTTAGCTATATTTCTTTTCATTTTATTGGCGCTGATCTATTTACTCTGTAATGCTTTCTACTCTGATGCTGTATTCTCTGTCAGTCCAGGACTTCTCCCTTCCCCTGCTTTCCCAGTGATTGTATCCTGTGCCCTTTGTGCTCTTTCATAGCCTGTAAGTTGTTCATGGAGGCCTCAGGTTGTGCCTTTCTATATAGTCAGCTCTATAGGTTGTGTTGCAATTAAACTTATTTCTCTATTTGCTTTCCTTTTTACAGGATCTTTATATAACATGTTCACCTTTAGCTGTACTGGGCTTTTTTTTTTTAATCCAAAGGGCTGTATAAATCCAAGTTAATATAATCTACCTTTTTAGCTATCAATTGGGACTTAATAAGAAAAATGGATACATTGAAAGGTGTGTAATATATTGGCATGTTTGATTTCCTTATCCCCTGACTCAATTCATTTCCTTCATTCTGGTTCCCAAAACTTTTTTATTTTTTAGTTTTTCAGCAGACACAACATTTGTTTGTATGAGGTGCTGAGGATCGAACCTGGGCCGCAGGCATGCCAGGCGAGCGCGCTACTGCTTGAGCCACATCCCCAGCCCTGGTTCCCAAAACTTTGAGACAGGATCAAGATAATTATTTATAGGGATTCTGAATTGATAACTCGTAGAAGTTATGCTGAAAGAATGTTTTAAATTTTTATCAGTATTTACATAGAAAATGTGAATGCTTAGACTAGCTAGGTCCATTAGTGACATCCTGAGGAAGGTGAAATCTGTGACTGGTTTAAAATGCTGATTAGGACAGGGTGTAATTCATTTAACTTTCCTGTGGTACTGTAGCCTTCTATTAGTTTCCTAGGGCTGCTGTAACAAATTGCTACAAACTTGAGTGAATTAAAAGAATAGAATTTTATTGTTTTTCAGTTCTGGAGGCTAAAAGTTCAAAATCATAGGTGTGAGCAGGACCATAATCTCTGAAGACTTTAGGGGAGGATCCTTCCATAGCTATTCCTGGCTTCTGCTGTTAGCAATCTTTGGCATTTCCTGACATGTAGATTCATCACTTTAATCTCTTCCTCTTTCAGTATATGGCACTCTCATTCAGTGTGTCTGTGTTCAAATTATTGTCTTATAAGGACTCCAGTCTTTGGATTAGAGCCCACTCTAAAGTAACATGACTTCATTTTAACTTGATTACATCTGCAAAAATCCTCTACTTCCAAATAAAGTCAGTGAAAGGTACCAGGGATTAGGCATAATGGGAGATGAGTGAGCAATGATGTGAAATTGCAAAAACTTAATCTCACTGGGGGCAGGAGCATTCAAAGTCCATGTTCTACTGATGGAAGATTAATTTAAAAATGAAAACCTAGGGGCTGGGTTGTGGCTCAGTGGTAGAGCCTTGCCTGGTATGTGTGAGGCACTGGGTTTGATTCTAGGTACTGCATATAAATAAATAAATAAATAAAGGTCCATCGATAACTAAAAAAATTTTTTTTAAATGAAAGCCTAGGAAAACCTTTCCCCTTGGTTTGTAATTTTAAGTTTTTTGTTTGTTTGTTTTTACCTCTATGGCCTTAACCTCTGGACATTACTGTGGGATATCTATAGAATGTGCTAAACAGGTATTTAACTCAAAGCTTTTCTGCAGTTTTTTAGTCACATTTTTTCAATAAAATGTTCCAGCCTTGTGCTTGTTCATGAAGTTCCCTGTGATTGCAGAGTAGCAGTGTGGAGGTCTGGAGAAGAGCCTGGGAGTCTTTACTTTGAATAGTATTCCTTATGGTTCTTATGCTTGAGCAAGTTTGAGAAACACAACTGTACAAAGGGATAAAGAAGTTTTTATGACAGGACCATGTAACTGGTTTGGTCTTTGATGGTGATTCAGGGTTGAACTGGGACTTGGGAAAATTGGTGTTATAGAACAAGGAAACTATTCAATATTTCATTAGTTCCTAATGGGATGGTCATCAGAATCATGGGAGAAGCATTTAAATATACAGATGCCTGGATTCAACTTCGGAGATTCTAAATCAGTGGGAAAACTTACTAAAAAAGGCTTCCTAAGTGACTAATAACCAGCCAAGTTTGAAGACCAGACCACTTATATAGTATAAAAAATAAAGGATTTGGAGTCAGGATTTAAATCTTGGTCCTATGACTTTAAACTGTTATCAACTCAGACAAAAGGATTAAAGTTCTATTTTGATGTCTTTTAAAGAGACACTACTTACAAAAAGATTTTAGCTATAAATTCCTTATCAACTTAAAATCGATGAAGAAAACTGGTAAAAATTTCCCACCATCATAATCTTGAGATTTCAATATTCTTCCATATTTATTGTGTGGATTAAATAAAATACTTGGGTAATATAACTGACTTGCATAGACTTGTATGTATATTAAAAATTTAACTGGTACATGAATGTTTTCTTGTTTAATTGTTAAGCTTATTGTCTCCTTTATCAACTAACTGCCTTTTGTTTTCTTAAGATCCGATTATCATGGACCTACGACAGTTCCTTATGTGCTTGTCCCTGTGCACAGCCTTTGCCTTGAGCAAGCCCACAGAAAAGAAGGACCGTGTACATCATGAGCCTCAACTTAGCGACAAAGTTCACAATGATGCTCAGAGTTTTGATTATGATCATGATGCCTTCTTGGGTGCTGAAGAAGCAAAGACCTTTGATCAGCTTACACCAGAAGAGAGCAAGGAGAGGCTTGGGTAAGGTGCCAGATCTCAAGGGGCTACTTAGGGATTTACCATTCTTTGTAAATCAGCTGATTCTTTTTTTCTTTTCTGGTTTAGTCACCACTAAAGTTATGCTGACCTCTGTCTTCTGAAAGCTAACCACAGAATTGCTACCACTAAAATTTAATTAAGTGCCTGCTTTTCTACATTTCTCCATTGAATAACAATTTGTATCTCATTCTACAAAGCAAAATCATTTTTTAATAAAAGTACCAGGTACTGCAGGACCCATCTTGAACTGTATTGTCTTGATCTCAGAACATTACATGGGTCATCTTTATCTCTGTTGCTTTTAATTTTGAAAAATAGTTTGTGATGTATTTATTCATTATTGCCCAAGCCTAGTCTTTGGGAAAAAATTGCAGATTTTACCCCTGGACTATCACTTTCTGTACAGTTTATAATTTTCAGAGTGTCCTTCAACACAATCCAAAGCAACCTTGCCTTTTAGAGATTATAGCAAGTAATGGTCTTATTGTCATAGCTTCAGTAATGGCTGGGCCATAGTCAGGTTCTGTGACTCTCTGAGCAGATAGCCTTTCACCTAGAGAGTTTATTTAGTAGAATCCCAGCTGATTATTTCTAACTGGAGGTCCTAGAATGTCCTTTGGGTCTTCTAAGGCCTTGCTTTAAAAGAAAAAGTCAATTTTGTGAAAAAAATTTTCTCTTCAATGAGCACTGTTGGTGCAGCTTTCTGAACTCTACTCCAGAGATTTGTGTGGAAGTTGTACCACTCAGTAATTTCCAAAAATATTTTGCCATCAGGGATAGTGCTATGATATAAGGCATTATTATAGAGTTTACTTTATACTTCAATATAACATTCTTTCTTTGTGTTATCTGCTGACTAAAGGGTACAATATTTTATTCTTCAACAGTAACAGAAAGTAATTAAAAGATTTTGCTTTACAACCAGCTATCCCAAGACATTTGAAAGTAGATATTGTTGGATACAGTGGTAAACACCTATAATCCCCAAAATTTAGGAAGCTGAAGCAGGAGGATTGCAAGTTCAAGGCCAGGCTGGGCAATGTAGTAAGACCCTGTCTAGTAATAAAAAGGGTTGAGTACTGTAGAGTGCCCCTGAGTTCATCCCCAATACCATCAAACAAAGGAAAGAAGCTAGATATAGAAACCATATATCAGCCAGGTACAGTGGCACATGCCTGTATTCCCAGCAACTCGAGAGGCTGAGGTAGGAGAATCGTGAGTTCAAAGCCAGTCTCAGCAGATTAGCAAGGCACTTAGCAACTCAGTGAGACCCTGTCTCTAAATAAAATATTAAAAAAAAAAAAAAAAGGCCAGTCATGTGGCTCAGTGGTTAAGCACTGCAGGTTCAAAAAAAAGAAAGAAACCATCTATCAAAAAGTCAGTCTTGGGCTGGGGTTGCTGGATTCAATTCTCAGCACCACATGTAAATAAATAAAATAAAAAGGTCCATCGACAACTTAAAAAAAAAAAAGTCTTCTTAGGTTGCTTTTCTAACTTTGAGAGACTGTGCTCACTTTCAGTTTTAATCATGTAACTATGTTAACATTCCATGCTGAAAATAGAGATTCATGAGGGTGTTCTCAGCCTGAATGTCATTGCCTATTAATGTTGTACCTGTCCATCCTACATTCAATCTGCAAAAATTGCTTCACAGAATTACCCTTAAATAATAAAGGTTCTTTAGGTTTGGTCATTTAAGGTAGATGTTCTGTCTCTTTGCAGGCAGTAGAACAGTTTTGCTAGCAGTTTTCAGTAGAGGAAAAGATGTTCCTTTCTATTCTCAGCAAATATCAAAGGTTCAACACATAAGTGGACTGTATTTAATTAGAATATGAATGAACTAAGTACTGTTTGCTTCTCCCAAATTTTGGAGATAGTGACAAGTATCCCTAGTATATGCAGTAACATACTATTGGAAGCAAAAATCCCAGGTTACTTAAAACAACAACAACAACAAAACTTATTTACTATGGCATTTCTAAACATTGTTTTGGCAGGTAACTATATACCAGAAGTTGAAAACTAGATTCCCCCTTTTTTCCCATTTGTCTATAAGGCAAGTAATTAAGAGAGTTGTAGATGGACACATTATTTTATTTATTTTTACATAGTGCTGAGAATCAAACCCAGTGCCTCACACATGCTGGGCAAGCACTCTACCACTGCACTAGAACTCCAGCCCCCAATTTTAAACAATTTTAACATACAACTATTCACACCTTTTTCTTGTTAATTAAGATTTGACAAATAAGAAATTTTTTCTGCATGTATATTATCATTCTCCCTCTCCCTACAAAGCACTGATTTTCACGTATGTATCCTTCAAATGAAGGTTTTTATTTTGAGATGGTATGCCTTAATATTAAAAAGTTCTTGTCCTTGATATATTTACTACAGAAATGAACTATAGCAATTCATGATCTTTTGGGGGATCACAGGCGCAAACACTTTGGAAGTCTAATGAAAACTAAGTATTCTTCCTTAGAAAAGTACACATGTATGGATCTATACATATAAAATTTTGCATACCCCAAATTTCAGGACTATTATACCTCCTTCTAGAGCCATTTATTGACCAAATTTTTAAAAACAACTCAGGGTCAGCTTTATGCCACTTGAAATGTATAGAGACATGTGTTACCTTGTAGCTCTAATAACAGGAGGTCCACTAAGTGCATTATATCTGTCCTAGAATAAGTGCTGGTTAGTGGCATCATAACTATGTCTATAGGGTTCTCCACTGTCATAGTATACTATGCCATTTCATAAATTAACACAAGCCTTTAAAGATCAGAATTAAGAGCTTCATGCCTTAAATAGGATGTGCCTGATATACTTTCGTAACTAACTGCCTGCAAGCTGCATGAACAGCAAGACATAAATCACTTTTTTATTAGAGTGTTGTCATATACATGTATGTGCATGTATGTTCTCATGCCAGACCATGTGTAAGAAATATTGCTGGGCATGGTGGTGCACACCTGTAATCCCAGCAGCTTGGGAGGCTGAGACAGGAGAATCACAAGTTCAAAGCCCCCCCTCAGCAATACTGAGGCACTAAGCAACTCATTGAGACTTTGTCTCTAAATAAAATACAAAATAGGGCTCAGGATGTTGCTCAGTGGTCAAGTAGCCCTGAGTTCAATCCCTGGTACCAAAAAAAAAAAAAAAAAGTAAGAAATATTTATTATCTATCCCTTTTTTAAAACAAGTTTCTAACCCATACATTAAACATTTGGGGTATTTCAATTGACTAAAATGCTGTTCAATCACTTTCATTTTAAAAAGCCCATCTTGAATAGTCATATGTCTTTTATTAATCTGGGTGATACACTTCGGGCTATTTATAATAGTTTAAAAATATCATTTGGGGGTAGAAGTTTTGATACCTTGCCATTTTTTTCTTAATAGTGCAATGGCATTATTGGTAGCCAATGCCATTTTAATATAAATTGGATTACATTATAGATAATGTAGAAGTTTTCAATACTGGTCTAACTTAATTCTGTTAATATTGATTAAATTCTATAGATTTAAACTTGCCCAAAAGCCAGGCATGGTGGCACATTCCTGTAATTCCAGATACTGGGAGGGATGAAGCTGGAAGATCACAAATTTGAGGCTAGCCTGGGCAATTTGGATTCTGTCTCAAAATAATATTTAAGAAGGGCTGGGGATGCAACTCAGTGGTGGAGCACTTACCTAATATTTCTACTACTGCAAAAAATGAGTGAAGTTTTAAAAAGTTCTGTTGTTATGTCCATGTAATTAAAGGAGGATATATATTAACATTTTAGAGTTAAGGCTACAAGATTACATATTCTGTGAAGGAAAATGCTTGTTATTTGTAGGGTTTATGCAATTATGGCTAATGCCATATTAGTATCAAAATTGTATTCACAGTGTCACCAATACTCTTTGATCTAATCACTTTCTTATATTAATGGAATTAAGACAAACTGGGAAAAGCCATCATTTATTACCAAGGGACAGTCTTTTTCAGTCAAGCATAGTAGTAAGCTGAGATTTCACATCTTTTTGGAAGTTTTGATTGTTTCTGTTCACATAAACTTTATTTATATAACTTGATTTTTCTGAGCCTCTAGTTGATGATTGCATCTTTAAACAGGAATTTTCATATCATGAACATATTTATAAATCCCTAAGATGTTCAGATCTGGAAGAAAGAAGCTCACAAAGCAGAGAAGTAGATTGATTAGCTTTATAATCTTCACACTAACCCTCTCAGCATATTAACAGTCTCATCAAAGATACACATTCTTACTATATTTCCTCAGAGTTTTAGATAAGTGTCCTGTCTATGTACCTGTTTTTAAAAATAAACTTGCTTTGGCCAGGTGTGGTAGTACATGCCTTTAATCTCAGTGACTCAAGAGGCTGAGGCAGGAGGATCACAAGTTCAAAGCCAGCCTAAGCAACTTAGGGAGACCCTGTCTCAAAATAAAAAATAAGAAAAGGGCTGGGAATGTAGTTCAGTGATAAAACACCCATGGGTTCAGTCCTTGGTACAAAAAAATAAAATAATAAACTTGCTTTGAAATATGAGTGATATTTTTAAGAAGAATATTTTTTCCAAAAGCATCTATATTTTTGAAAGTCTGATTTAAATATTTTGAAGTTTTAGAAAACCATTGTCAACAATTATGATTATTTACTAAGAAATGGAGATTCTCCTTTAAGTGTAATAAAGAAAAAATATAGAGGTTTACTTGTTTGATGTAGTGTGAGAACTTATATGGGCATGGATATTCCATGAAATTCTGACCATAGGCTCAGACCTAACCAAAGAGATAGGCTGGGTTTGCTTTTGGTCTCAGCACACCAGCTACAGCTTGTGTTTATCTTAACCAGATGGCTCACTATAGGCAGGAATGGGCCACTTAAGAGAAAAATTTTCAGTTGCCTGTCTGGCAGTTTTGTTTCAGAGACAATTTTTTTATTTCTTTGTGTTAGCCCTGGATAACACCTATGGTCACAGCACACACTTGGCTATTTCCAGAGCCTTGTGTCCTTTTAACCTCTTGCTGGATTTCTCTGCATTTTCTACAGAAAGATTGTAAGTAAAATAGATGGCGACAAGGACGGGTTTGTCACTGTGGATGAACTCAAAGACTGGATTAAATTTGCACAAAAGCGCTGGATTTACGAGGATGTAGAGCGACAGTGGAAGGGGCATGACCTCAATGAGGACGGCCTCGTTTCCTGGGAAGAGTATAAAAATGCCACCTACGGCTACGTTTTAGGTAGGTCCCTACTATCTGGGGGAAAAAGTCTTGTGGAGCCGGCACCTTGAAACGTAACTATTTTGTCTTGTAGAATGATTGTAGATAAAATAGACGCGGATAAAGATGGGTTTGTGACGGAGGGGGAGCTGAAAACCTGGATTAAACACGCCCAGAAGAAATACATATATGACAATGTTGAAAACCAATGGCAGGAGTTTGATATGAATCAAGACGGCTTAATCTCCTGGGATGAGTACAGAAACGTGACTTATGGCACGTACCTGGGTAAGGGGCAAGATGTCAGCTTGGCCGAGACTATGGTCTTCAGTCAAAGAAACAAATGGGTCACACAGTAAAGGAAAGGAAGAAATTGTGCCTATCCTAAATAATTCAATGCTGAACTGATTCCCCTGCATCTTATTAATTTTAAATTTGTATATTATGTATTTTTAAATTTGCTTAATTGTGGTTTTCTGAAGTCTAGCATCTTCTACATCGTTAGCATTGCAAAAATATTTTACCATTTTTTTCTTTCTATCATCCCTCATAAGAACAATTTTTGGAGTAGATCTCATTTAAAAGGCTGCATTGTTCCAATGATGAAAAGCAAGAGACCTTTGGATGTCTCTTAATCCAGTCACACAAAGATGGTGGACCTGAAATTCAAACCAAATTAGATTCCTTTATAATTGGGGAGAAGAGGAAGAAAATCACTGCTTTTCTTAAAATAAAATTCAAATAAAACAGCTTCCCTTGATAAAATTTAACTGCTTCAGTATATCTGCTTACTGAAGTTTAGAAATAAAGATTTCCCATTTGTTTTCTCTGGCACATGAGTTTATCAGCCTGCTTTGCAAATGCTCCAAGGCAGATAAATGTTATTTGATTGCTTTCTGTTGATTTGGTAGCTTTTTTTTTTTTTGCTTCTTTGGGCCACCTGTTAGTAATTTTCTTTGATTTTGGCACTTCTACACTTGCCTGCTATGGAATAGTAGGTGGTGGTCTTATGGATTTGATGATCTAGGGTGTTTTTATTTGTGAGATTCCTCTATTGTACATGGTTACCATTTGCGACAAAAATATATAAATGGTGTTTTTGCATTTTTATCCTGGAAATTAGGCAAAATTAAGTTAAAGGAAGCATTCTCCACCACTGACTAGCAGTGTATATATAAAGATCTGTTTCCCCATAAGATAGCCAGCTGTCCATGTTAATTACAAGAGTGCATACATTTCTGGTGAAGAGACTTTTATTTCTGTGTAGGGCTTGTTCTCATTCCTAAGACCAAAGTGGTAATCTCTCTCTCAATACTTGACATTTAGCCAAGAACCAAACATATCATTCACTCAATAAAGAACATGTGTATTAAAAAGCCAGCACAAATGGAGAGTCATCCTGTGTTTCTTATTTTCTGGCTGAGGCCCAACATCCTCCTGACTTTTTAGAATTAATTATAAATATAAAGCAAAGGGTAGACTATTGGTGATGTAAACAAAATGGTACATTAATAAATCTTAGCTCAGACCTAGACACAAACTTGCTGCCCAGAATGCTGCTTCAACTGTGTATGATTATGTGCATAAAAATCTGTTGAAAGCTCTGTTGCCTCACAGGGCAGATGATTCAATGTAATGGGTATTCCTATTGCCTGAAACTGTTCACAAGCTGAAGCACTGACTGGAGAAGCAATGTCTTTATAAGGCATCTTTCCCAGGAAGCCTGTGAGGAGATGGCCCTCAGTGGGTAATGAGTTGGATTAGAAAAGTGCTGGAGAGTTTTTGTGAAAATGTGTTCTCAAATCAATTTTGAATTCAGGTATAAATAATCTTGGCTATTAAAATCTGTTTCAATTAATCTACTCTTCACAAAAGAAATGTTAATATTGTCTGTACCCCAAGTAAGATACCAAATACTAAAATCCTCTCTGCCTATACCAAAATTAGATTAAATGGCCAACCAGAGGCTGTGTACAGGCCAGGAAAGGCTATAAAATGGTGCTTCGGATAAGTATAGAAGCCCAAGCAGGACTGTAGGTGTATAAATTTCATTTTTAAAAATAATGCATTGCGGGGCTGGATGTGTGGCTCAGTGGCAGAGCGCTCGCCTAGCACGTGTGAGGCCCTGGGTTTAAGTGTCAGCACCACATATAAATGAATAAATAAACATATTGTGTCCAGCTACAACTTAAAAAAAATATTTAAAAAAAATAATACATTGCATCCTTTCCATTCTTTTATATGTACATGTTGCTATTAGGTTGCTTGATGCTAGTCACCACGTTTTATCCCAGAGGAGGGGAGGAGGGCTTTTAGCTGAGAATCTAATCTGAAAATGTGAAGTGACATTTTCTCTTATCTTCTTTCTGTTACATAGTTGGTACTGCAATTTGGTATTTGTTTAGAAGAGATGACTTAGTATCTGAGAAAGATGGTATTTTCCATAAATTCTGCATCTCCCTCCTGTTCTGGCTTTCAGTATTCAAATATAGAGTCCCAAAGCCTTATGAGGCAATAAGCTGTCTCATTATATTTTTGACACTCAACAAAGAAAGAAGCTTCAAGCTGCTTGGCTCTCAAAATAGATCCGTTTTTGGTTTTGTTTTTTAAACTGTGCTTAAAATATGGAAAGATTGAACTGCAGTATCAGAGGTCAGTGGTATGATCTTTCTGTTAAAGGGGCCCTGAAGGTCTTAAAAAAAAAAATAGTGCCCTTTTTATTTATATATTGCAGGAACAATAATTTCTTACCTTTAACGTGGTGTCTTACTTTTCAAAGTATCTTCACATCTGCTATCTCATTTGGTTTATACAGTAACTTAATAACTTTTTTATTTTCTGTGGTTAACTCCTTTACCATTTTTTCAGCTTATGGAAATTAAATTTTATTCTTCTAGATTCTTATATAGTATCTGCTACTTGTGTGGTTAAACATTATAACAAATAGGACTAAGTTTAGTTGTAATCTAATGTCTATTTTTAAATAACAGCCTAAGCAATGTACAATTGCATATTAAAATGAACAATTGAGTCTTGACATATGTATACACCAGTGAAACCATCACTACAGTCAATATAATGAGCATATCTACACCTCCCCCCCCCAAAAAAATTTTTTTTTCTCATATCTCACCTTCCATATATTCCTGTCCCTAAGCAACCAACTGACCTATTCTCTGTAACTCTAGGTTAGTTTGTATTTTCTAGAATTTCATGTAAGTGGAAGATAAATAATACATGTAACTCATGATAGATAAAATGTAACCTCTTAAAGAGGTGATGTTCTGTTGCTTAACTCTAAATGTCTTTAAAATGAGGCTGAAGGTCTTTGATATCTATCTTATTAATGTTTAATAAAAATAACAATAATTGACATTTATTGAATGCCAACTACAGGCCAGGCATTGTTCTAAGTGCTTGACTTAGTTCTGTTGTTGCTGGTTCTCACTTGAACCTCATAACAACCCAATGAGGCAGGCATCATTATTATCCTCATTTTACAGATGAGACTGAGGTACAATTAAGTTATTCACCCAGGGCCACACAACACAGCTAGGGATGGTAGACTTCAAACTCAGTATGGCATTAGAGCCACCACTGCCTCCCAGATATAACTAGGAAATTCAAGCCTTAACATCAATAACAATGAAACATTACATGTTGAGTTAAGTAACCCAGGAAACAGAGTTCCATGTTGATTGGCAAACATTTACTTCAGTTTGGACCTGACTGAGATATGATTGATTACTGGAGCTTCATCCCAAAATTGTATGTCTTTAGACTGCTGCCTGTGTAATCAAGAATTATTTCTTCATCGCTTGTTTTTTATTTCTTGGAAATTGATTGTCCATACTATATATTTTTGTATTTTCTTTCCATATTTGACCTAAATGTTTGTTTTCTAGATGACCCAGACCCTGATGATGGATTTAACTATAAACAGATGATGGTTAGAGATGAGCGGAGGTTTAAGATGGCAGACAAGGATGGAGACCTCATTGCCACAAAGGAAGAGTTCACAGCTTTCCTGCACCCTGAGGAATATGACTATATGAAAGACATAGTAGTGCAGGTGGGTGAGATCGGGGTTCTGAACAGGAACTCAGTTTCTCTTTTGGTTATTTATGCTGTCTCCCCTCTTGAACCTTTCCTGTAATTTTGGAAGAATGACTTGTTTTTCAAGTACTGGCTGTATTCACAGACCAGGTTTTGTCACTGCCTGCCTCCTGCCTACTATGCATCCATCCATCCATCCATCCATCCATCCAACTATCTATAATGGAGATTGAACCCAGGAGTATTCTAAACTGAGCTACATTCCCAGCCCTTTTAATTTTTTATTTTGAGACAGGGTTTTGCTTAGTTGTGGTCCTCCTGCCTCAGCCTTCTGAGTAACTGGGAATTCAGGCAATTGCTTCAGTGCCTGGCTCTGTCATGGTTTTTTCCTAAGTGCCTTAGGCTTTCTGTTTGTCATGACATTACTTGACATAAGATGATGTATTTTGCCGTTTCATTGGTAGGAAAATCCTTTTTTAAAAAAATATCCCCCAGGGCTGGGGATGTGGCTCAAGCGGTAGCGCGCTCGACCGGCATGCGTGCGGCCCGGGTTCGATCCTCAGCACCACATACCAACAAAGATGTTGTGTCCGCCTAGAATTGAAAAATAAATATTAAAAAAATTCTCTCTCTCTCTCTTTAAAAAAAAAAATACTAATTCTTTAAAAAAAATAAATAAAATTCTTGGGGCTGGGGATGTGGCTCAAGCGGTAGTGTGCTCGCCTGGCATGCGTGCGGCCCGGGTTCGATCCTCAGCACCACATACAAAGATGTTGTGTCCGCTGAAAACTAAAAATAAATAAATAAATATTAAAAAAAAAAATATCCCCCAATCAATTACCAGAAACTAATAACAGTGATGTTGAAGAATTTTCACAGAATGCAATTACTGATAACATAGACTTCCTATAGATGTAGACATAATTAATGGTCACATCTCCTATTAGCATGATAAGAGCTACCATCATTAAGCGGTGGCAGTGTTCTTTCAAGAAGACTCATAATTATTTTAGGAAGACTCATAGTTATTTTAGTTATTTTATTTTTAATGCATAAGAAATTGCCAGTATTTGGCCTTGTGATCTCAGTGACTGGGGAGATTGAGGCAGGATGATTGCAAGTTGGAGGTTAGTCTCAGTAACTTAGCAAGATCCTATCTCAAAATTAAAAAAATAAAAAAAGGACTGGGGATGTTGTAACTTAGAGACACTAATATTTTACCATTTTCTAGCTAGAAAAACATCAATTTCCTATGGTTTTAAACGTACAGATACATCATACTCTTCTGTGAAATTCATTCTTCTTTTCTGTTTTAGGAAACAATGGAGGATATAGATAAGAATGCTGATGGTTTCATTGATCTAGAAGAGTATATTGGTAAGTTTCTTTTTCAAGTGTTTTTTTCCTTAGAAAAAGCTGAGACACTTGGGGAGATGTAATCACCCATAGAAACAATTTTCCCCATGATTCAGCTCTTCAAAGATCGTTAAACCATACCACTGTGATGAATAGTGGGTTGTGGTAAACTATCTGTAGTAGCACTAACCAATCAAAATGAAAATGTGACCCACATATGTAATTTCTGTTTTTTAATAGCCACATTAATAAGTAAAAAGAAGGGCTGGGGATATGATTCAGTTGGTAAGTGCCCCTGGGTTCAGTCCTTGGTGCCCCCCCCCCCAAAAAAAAAGTAAAAAGAAGCAGATGAGATTAATTTCAAGATTGCATTTGATATTTCAAAATACTATAATTTCCCCTTATTAATATAAATTGTTGAGCCTGTAATTCCAGCGGCTCAGGAAGCTGAGGCACAAGGATTATAAGTTCAAAGCTAGCCTCAGCAAAAGTGAGGTGCTAAGCAATTCAGCAAGACCCTGTCTCTTAATAAAGTACAAAATAGGGCTGGGGATGTGGCTCAGTGGTTGAGCCCCTGAGTTCCATCCCTGGTACCCCTCCCAAAAGAGGGGAGGGGTGGGGATGTAGCTCAGTGATTGAGTGTACTGGGTTCAATCCCTGGTACCACAAAAAAATTAAAAAATATATATATTTTTTTTAACACTTATAGCACATGCCAGTTTGGACCAGCCACATTTCAAGGATTTGATACCTACATGTAGTTAGTGCTTACAGTCTTCTGCAGCACAGATAATAGTGTATCCCAGATGCTCTGATGAATTGATAGTAAGTAGTTAACAGGGAGCCCAGAGAGGCATTCAGAAACTCAGGAAGAAGAACTGGGGAGTAGATTAAAAGAGCTGGTTATTTGAGGGATCAGCTCTCTAATAACCTTGTCTTTTCATTATGTTGTATTCATGTTTTCTGTCTGGTACTAGTTTTCTTTTTGTTTAGGGTTATTTTTCTATTTTGGTTTTCTGTTTCCATTTTTCTTTTTGGTTATCTGTTAATTTTCTTGGGGGCAGGATACTCCGTCATTGGGGCTAATTTCTTCCAAGTAAAGCTCTGGTTCTTTTTTATAAGAATGATTTGAAGATTTTCCTGTGGCTTTTAAAAAAAGAGCTACTTGTCTTACCAAGTAGTTGAATAAACTATTTCACAATTACTAAATGTCCTTGTTACAAATGTTATTCTATTTTGAAACATATTAGATATTTTTATACTTCACATCTTTATTCTTTGTTTGTTTGTTTTTGGTGGTACTTTGAATTGAACCCAATGCCTCACCCAGGCTAGGCAAGCACTTTATCACTGAGCATCCCTTTAATTTTTAATTTATATGTAATGATTGTACATGTTGATGAGGTAAGTATGACAATACACAGTATGATGAGGTAAGGTATACAAAATATAATGAGCAAATCAGTGTAGTTAGCCTTTCCTAAACATTTATATTTCTTTGTGTTGGGAACCATTGAATTCCTCTCTTTTGGTTCTATAAGTATATATAATAAATTGTTATAAACTGTAATTTTCTATAGTGCTATAGAACACTATAACTCATTTCTCCTGTCTGACTTATCTTTTGGTGTCCATTATCCAGCCTCCCTTTATCTACACTTCCCCCTCCTCTTTCTAACTTTTAACAATCACTGTCGTCTTCTATCAAATCAACTTCTTTAACTTCCTTCTAGGAAAAAGAATATGCCGTTTCTCTCTCTCTCTCTCTTTTAATATTTATTTTTTAGTTGTAGTTGGACACAATGCCTTTGTTTTATTTACTTATTTTTATGTGGTGCTGAAGATCAAACCCAGGGCATTGCACACGCTAGGCAAGTGCTCTACTGCTGAGCCACAACCCCACCTCCCCCGTTTTTCTCTTCCTGTGCCTGATTTATTTCACGTAACATATAAATGTCCTCTAGTTTCATCTGTGTTGCTGGATATGAGAGATTTTATTATTATTATTTTGGCTAAATAACATTCCATTGTGTGTATATACACCACATTTTCTTTATTCAGCCATCAGTGCATACCTTAGTTGATTATTGCCTATCCTGGCTATTGTGAATATTGCTGCAAAAATATGGGGATGCAGGTGTCTATTTTTTTTTTAACCTTTATTTAATTTTTTTATGTGATGCTGAGGAGAGAACCTAGTGCCTCTCACATGTGCTAGGCAAGTACTCTACCGTTGAGCTACAACCCCAGCCCACAGGTATCTCTTTGATATACAGATTTCATTTTCTTTGGACATATAACCAGTAGTGAAATGAGTGGATCACATGTGTCTTTAGTTAGGTTTTGTTGTTGTTTTGAGGCCTCCATATTGTTTTCTTTTTTAGTACCATGGTACTGGGGACTGAACTCAGGGGTGCTTAACCCTGAGCCCCATCTGCATACTGTTCTCTGTAATGGCTGTGCTAATATACATTCTCATCAACAGTGTATAAGAGTTCCCTTTCTCCACATCCTCTCTAGCATTTGTTGTTTTTTTGTCTTTTTTTCTGATAGCCATTTTAACTGGGGTGGTACCTCATTATAATTTTTGGTTTTCATTTCCCTGATGATTAGTGAGTGATGTTGAACATTTTATTTATACCACAAACATACACACACACACACACACACACGGTTGGCCATTTTTATGTCTTCTGAGAAATATCATTTGCCCATGTTTTAATTGGGTTATTTGTTGTTTGTTTTGCTGTTGAGTTTCTTATATATTCTAGATATTAACCCCTTATCAGATAAATAGTTGACATTTTTTCCCATTCTGCTTGTTTTCTTTTCACTTCATTGTTTAATATACTTAAGCTTCTTAGTTTAATATAATCCCATTTGTCCGTTTTTACTTTTGTTTCCTGGGTTTTTGGTTTTGGGGGTCTTATCCAGAATATCACTGCCTAAATTGATGTCTTAAAAATGTTTCCTCTCGGCTGGGGTTGTGGCTCAGCAGTAGAGCGCTCGCCTAGCACATGTGAGGCCCTGGGTTCGATCCTCAGCATCACATAAAAATAAATGAATAAAGATATTGTGTCCAACTAAAAAATAAATATTTTTTAAAAAATGTTTCCTCTCTGTCTTCTTCTAGTACTTTTTAATTTTTCAGGTTTTACATTTAGGTCTTCAGTGTATTTTGAGTTGATTGCTGTATGTGGTAGGAGATGGGGTCAAGTTTTGGTCTTCTGAATATGGAGATTCAATTTCCTCTGCACCATTTATTATAGAGGCTGTCCTTTCTCCGATGTATGGTTTTGGCACCTTTATCAAAAATCATTTTGGCTCAGTGGTAGAGCACTTGCCTAGATGTGCAAGGCACTAGGCTTGATTCTCAGCACCACATTAAGAAAAACTAAATAAAATTGTGTCCATCTACAATTAAAAAAATATTTTAAAAAAATCAATTGGCTCTAGAGACTGGGGATGTAACTCATTGGAAGAGCACTTGCATAGCATGCATGAGGCCCTGTGTTCAATCCTTAAAATTGAAAAAAAAAAATCACTTGACTATAGATGTGTAGATTTCTGGGTTCTCTGTTCTGTTGATATTTCACATCTTATTTTTGCTTATAGTAACTTATTCTAGTGAACCACTGCTTTATTTTTAGGTCTCTTATCTTTACCTGAAATACTTATTTTAAGTCTGTAAGGGAGACCAAAGACCTACTTCTATCACCTGTCATTAAACTGCATTGAACAGTCTCTACTTAGATATTGTCTAATCATACCTACTAGAGAAAGAGGGATGAGCAATGAAAATAGCTCCCCCCACCAAAGTTTGTTGTTGTTGTTTTTTTTTTTAATTGGCGTTCATCAGGATAGTGGATAAATGCCTGAGTGTGTTTTCTGAGTCCAGGTTGACATTTATAGGATTTTCTACTTTTAAATGTTTTTTTTTCATTCTTCTCTTTTGCCATTTTATCATCATTGTTTAGGTTTAGATTTATCACTATTAAGTATCACCACTTGCCAAGCATTGAGGCCACATGAGGAGATGTTTCTGTTTTCTGCCACATAAGGAGATACTTCTGTTTTCTGCATCATAAGTCAGTAACTAATGGAGACACTTTTACACCTGGGGTGTTCGTCTCTATAAATCTTAAAGTCTCTCCAATACATTTTATAGTTTCTAGGGCTATGCCAGTTTCTGTCCTGTTGAGGAAAAAGATCATAAAGAAGCAAAGTTGTTTGCCTCTTACATGTAACATTAATAAGAGGCCCAAGAGTTATGCTGCTTAGTTCTTTTTTTTTTTTTCAATTTATTACAGAGTATTATAAACATGCACAAAATTAGAAGAATATAATGACCCCTATGCCTCAACAACCATCAACCCTCAGCCACATCCACTTCTTCCCCCTTTTTTGTTTTGTTTTGTTTTGTTTTTTATACCTGGCATTGAACCCAGGGGTGTTTAACACTGAGTCACATCTCCAGCCCTTTGTATTTTTTGAGCTAGGGTCTCTCTAAGTTGCTTAGGGCCTTGTTAAATTGCTAAGACTGGTTTTGAATGTGCAATCCTCCTGCCTCAGCCTCCAAATTGCTGGATTACAGGTATGCACTACCACACCCGGCTTCCTTCTTTTTAAAAAAAAAAATGGAAGAAAGGAAGGCAGAACTGGTAAAGAAGCCATCATTTTTTAAAAAATATTTTTAGTTTTAGATGAACACAATACCTTTATTTGTTGATTTCTTTTTTTTTTTTTTTTTTTCTTTAATGAGGTGCTGGACATAAAACGCTGAGCCACAATCCCAGCCCCTGGCTTCCTTTCTTATTTTGAAGTAAATCCTAATCATCGTTTCATTTCATCTATAAACATTTGGTTATGCATCTCTAAAATAAATGTGTATTTCTAAAAACTTCTTAATCTCAACCAAAAAATTTCTTTTTTTTTTTAAAGAGAGAGTGAGAGAGGGGAGAGAGAGAGAGAGAGAATTTTAATATTTTTTTTTTTTTTTAGTTATCGGCGGATACAACATCTTTGTTTGTATGTGGTGCTGAGGATCGAACCCGGGCCGCACGCATGCCAGGCGAGCGCGCTACCGCTTGAGCCACATCCCCAGCCCCTCAACCAAAAAATTTCTGATCCTTAATATTATCCAAGGATTGAATCCTTTTTAAGTAGAATTCAAATAATATTTTTTATGTCTTTACTCATCTACCCCTAAAATGCTCATTATATTGTTTTTTTTTTTTTCTTTTTCTTTCTTTCTTTTTTTTTTTCGGTGGTGGTGATAGGGATTAAACCAGGGCCTTGTGCATGTGAGGGAAGAACTCTACCAACTGAGCTATATCCCCAGCCTTATGTTGTATTTTCTAGCTTCTATGAAAAGAATATATATATTTTTAAATTTGTTCTAAGTAGTTATATACACGACAGTGGAATGCATTTTGACACATTGTACACAAATGGAACACAACTTCTCATTCCTCTGGTTGTATGTGGTATAGAGTCACACCAATAGTGTAATCATACATATATAGGGCTGTAATGCCTGTCTCATTTTACCATCCTTCTCCTCCCCACAGCCCATCCCTCCCCTCACTCCCCTCTGCAGAATCCAAAGTTCCTTCATCTTCCCTACACCCCTCACCACCACCCCCCCCCCACACACACACACACTATGGATCAGCATCTGCTTACCAAAGAAAACATTTGGGCTTTGGGAAAACTATGTATTTTAAACATATTTCCATTTCCTCTCTAATGCAGAACTTTCCAATCTGTATACTGTAAATAAGTCTTCTTGACCCTTGGGTAATTGGTACAGGACTCTGGCTTCTGAACTTCATATAAATACATTTTCTGAATATACTATAGCCTGGAGAATTTGGCAAGGTTGAAATTCTGAAGAACTTCTTGAGATAAAATCAGAGGAAGTGACTGAGTCTGCTCTTAATCCCTAGGTTTTGGAAAATGACAGTACTGACTGACTCCTTTGCTTAGAGTTTCCAGAAACTATTTAGCCTTTTTAGGTTTGCTCCCATGTCTTACATGAGACGCAGGTGCATTTAATTAGATACAGTATTTCTCAGGAGTCTTCAGATTTGTTTTCTCACTTCAAAAAGAATTTTGAAAAACAGCATTCTCTTATATATTTTAAAATAGGCATCTAAAACAGTTAATTATAACTTTAATTATAGAGTAAACTGCTGATTGTAAATGTTAACATTGTAAAGTACCTTAGTTCTGAAATATATCTCTAAAATTTAATAAATTAAAAATAAACACCATAGCTACTTCCTACTCATCATTCATGTGAATAATTTGAACAAACTTTATTTTGGTTTTTGCTTTTTTGTGATTTTGTTGTCACTGGAGATTAAACTCAAGGGCTCTTTAACACTAAGCTACATCCCTAGCCCTCTGTATTTTTCACATTGATACATGGTCTCATTGAATTGCTTAGGGCTTTGCCAAATTGCTGGAGCTAGCCTCAAACTTGGCAATCCTCCTGCCTTAGCCTGAGTGGCTGGGATTACAGGCATGTGCCACCATGGCCAGCTTGGACAAACCAACTGTAAAAAAAGAATCAGAAAGTTCAAATTTGGACTGGGTATTAGATTATACCAATGGATTGATTTTATAAAACATAACAGATACATTCTAAAATACATAGTGTGAGGGATTCCTGGGATTTGTCCTAAAATAATTCAGGGAGATAAAGTGATAGTATAAGTAGAATGTTTATTATGATGCCTAGAAATCAATAAGCACTCAATAAATGTTAGCGGTTATGTCTTCACTTAAGAACAATTAAAAATGAAATAATTCTTTGGTACTGTATTATTTTAAATAATAGCATTCAGTTGGTAATAGTGTGACCATTGCTTGGTTACAATTATTTGTTTAATTTTGTAGGCATTTTGGGGTCTTTTTCTCATTTACTGATGACAAAACTGACAAGAAATAGTATTGTCTTGAATTAGCAATTCTCTACTAATTTTTATACTGTCTCGTTTCTTACTTCTATTTTTAATTCACTTTCCCCACAGAAGTATCTAAAAGCCTTAAACCACCTTGACGTAGTTATGCAAGTGTATTCTATATATACAAATACTTGTTTCCTAAGCTCTTAAGTATGTTTAAGTGTTATTTTTAAATGTTTTTAAGTCTTTTCTAGGTTCAGTTACTGTTACAATTATTAATAAACAGACAAAATAACATTTACTACAAACATGTTCATATTAAACAACAATGTATCTCTTTGCTACCTTTTTTCCTAGTAGTTTTGTATTTATGGATGGCAGTTACTTGCCATTAGAGTAAAATAATTCAACACTAACTCCTAATTTTATTTTTTTTAAGAGTAGATACTAAGAGACCTTATTTATATAAGTTGATGGGAATGGAATATTTTTATAGCAGTATCATTTAGTTTTTGGAATGCCTTTTGACTTATATGAAAAAATCAATTGATCTGTCATCAAAAATTATTTTTAATGATCCCATGGCTAAAACTCAATTAGACCCTCTTTTTAGGTTTTCTTTTTTTTTTAAGCAAAGCCTTTAACATTTGTTATGCATTTTTTCAAACATCTTTCTTAATACCAACACTAATGTTTCTACTTGGCACTTTTTTCATCATCATGGAGTGGAGCTTTTTACACTGTAAAGTTTCGCAATGGCTGAGAGAATATGCCTCTCTTGTATACAGTGGGAAAGGGTAATGGTAAAGGGGAGACAGGAAAGAATCCTTCAGGGCCAGAGCTATATTCTGCAGATAAGCTTTTTAGGGAAACTGAAAGTTCAGGACATGAAATTTGATTCTTTCCTGTCTGGTCCTTCCCTGTGTACTCCTTGACAGTGTTCCTATTTACACAGGGGCATGTTGCCCTGACTAAAGACCACTGGTATAATGCATTTTATGTAGGAGTTGATTAGTTGGTTAGTAGTTCGTTTTGGCTTCTAAGTTTCCCAGATAATTTAAAAGTGTGCTTTTTAAACCAGTGGTCCAATTTAAATAGCTACCAAGTGTCAAAATAAAATGTTGGGAATAACTAGTCCACCTGTCATGGTGCTGATCAACTCATCTTATTTCTGTATATCTTAAGATAAGAAGGCATCTCTTTGCTTTTGTGTAACTCAAAGTCAATAGCTGGAAATGGTCTTTTTGCGAGATTATTAATTAATCTCAGGAAAATAAGCTTTTTTCTAAGGGTTCTGGCCTGAAGTACCAATATAAACTGCTATTAGGTTGAAAACAGATGAAGAAGGGTTAGACCAAAGCATGAGGCAGTCTTTGGAAAAGGACAAACTTTTTTTGTATGTATTTCTCTGCACACAGGTGACATGTACAGCCATGATGGAAATGCAGATGAGCCAGAATGGGTGAAGACAGAGCGAGAGCAGTTTGTTGAATTTCGAGATAAGAACCGTGATGGGAAGATGGACAAGGAAGAAACCAAAGACTGGATACTCCCCTCAGACTATGACCATGCAGAGGCAGAAGCTAGGCACCTAGTCTATGAGTCTGACCAAAATAAGGTAAGTCTGAACAGGCCAAAGAAGCCTAGTAATATGAGTCTGTTTCTAAGGAAAACAGACTAAAAAATTTGCCTAAAAATTTTTTTGTCAAGATACATAGAGCATTTAAGATCTTAACTAATGTGTCTGCTTAGGATTTAAAATTGGCAGTTGAAAACTGTGAAAGCAACACTTGCTCTCTGGTCTCATTTTAGTCATCTCTGCCCAGTGTTCAAGGTGTTGGAGAACCTGGGCTGCATAAAAGAGCCTCTGTGTAGCCTGCACACAGCGTGCATCACTTATTATCTTTGGATACTCAGGAAATTTTCTTTTTATTTTTCTGCTTTGTTACTTCCTTTCTTCTTCTTTTTTTCTTTAACCTATTACTCATTCTGCCTGCTGGTTATTTCCTTCTTAAATGTACTTTAATTTTTTTTTTTAATAGAGAGTTATAAGTCAGCTTTTCCTTGGAATCTATTAAAATTGTCCTTGATCGATTATCTGAGATATACAGTTCACTAAGAATAGTGTTAATAGGTTGGGGTTGTGGCTCAGTGGTAGAGTGCTCGCCTAGCACGGGCGAGACACTGGGTTTTATCCTCAGCAGCATATAAAAATAAATAAATAAAATAAAGTTATTGTGTCCAACTACAACTAAAGAAAAAAGAATAGTGTTATCACTATACTCTGTCACTTTTGTCAGAGATTTCAGTATTGTGGTTAAAATAAACTGAAAGTCTAAAGATGGGGATTTCTATTATTTTGAATATTATATTATCTAGGCTAATCTTCAGTTTCAGATGCAGAATCTTAGAAACCTTTTAAGGTTGGTCTGTTTTGAGTTCTTACTCAGTCACTTCAGTTGCCAACTGCCTTGTCTTAGCTACATGAGAGAAGGAAATATGAGCAGTTGTCCCTTGGGAATCTTAATACTATTTGAGGTGTGTGTCAGAGTCTTTGTTTGGGTGTATCTATTCTGGTTGGTGGCAAGGACAGAGGGAGGTGCAGGCTAGACTTGATATTGGCAGACTTCATTGTTCCTGTTAGATAGCAACTTGATTGATTCACTTTGAAGTATTGTCCAGTTGTTATTGGCCATCTCTTGCCCATATCTAACAGATGTTTTACATGTTAACAGTTTGCTCCTCAGTCTTGGAACTTTTTAGCTATAATAATCACCACCCTTTCAGTTTTAACTTTCTTAATAAGAGAAACATACTCATTGTTATTTTCTCCCTCTGTGTATATATGGAAGAAAGATTTAGGTTGAATTCACATTTAATTAAATCCTGATTAACTCATGTTCTCTGTAGTATTTCTGTATTTGGAATAGGAAATATTCTGCCTCAACTCACTGCTTTCTCTGATTTCAGGATGGCAAGCTTACTAAGGAGGAGATTGTTGACAAGTATGATTTGTTTGTGGGCAGCCAGGCCACAGATTTTGGGGAGGCCTTAGTACGACATGATGAATTCTGAGCTGCAGACAGAGGAACCCGTGTTTCTTCAAAAGTAATTTATTTTTACAGCTTTTGTTTTCACATGAAATTGTTTGCGCTACTGAGACTGTTATTACAAACTTTTTAAGACATGAAAAGGCGTATGAAATAATGAAAATCATCCCGTCCCCATTCCTCCTCTCTAAGGGACTGGAGGGAACTGCTTCTGAGGAACAACTCTAATAGTACACTTGTGTTTGTAGATTTACACTTTGTATAATGTATAACATGGTGTGTTTATTTTTGTATTTGTTCTCTAGTTGGGAGTATGATATGAAGGATCAAGATCCTCAACCCACACTTGTAGGCAAAAATTAGCCCTTTACTCTTTCTCAACCCCTTATATAATTTTTATAATTCTCATTTAACTAATATTTTAAGCCTGAGATCAATAAGAAGTGTTGAGAAAAGAAAGGAAAATTATATGCTCCATGATTTATATTTAGAGATAACACTTAATCTTGCCTATGAAAAGTCTTACATTTCACATGTAGTAGTCTGACATTTCATATTGCATTCAGTTGCTATGGGGTTCAGCAATTGGTCCTGCCATTTCTGGTCAGGGACAGAATCCCTGTGCTCTAAGAAAGCTTGGCTCAACTTGACTTCATTCTTTTTCCCCTGTAGAACTAGTTACTTGCTAATTTTGTCAAGCACAGCTGTGATAAGAAGTTAGGGCCAGTGTCTTGAAAATCAATCAAGTAGTGAGTGCAATCTCTTTACAGAGTTATTTCTAGCTTTTTATAGAGCAGTTTCCAGCTAGAAACAGCTGGAAAACTAAAGGAACAATATAAATGTGTTCAGGGCATACATTTTTTTCTGGGTGTGCATCTGTTGAAATGCTCACAACAACATTATTTGCCTGTTGAAATCACTTTAAGTTCTCCAGGCGGCTCTTCGTCCCCAGGAATTAATCTTGATGTCATTGCAGTTAAAATTCACTCCTTGCCGGCATGGTGGCACATGCCTGTAATCCCAGCAACATGGGAGGCTGAGGCAAGAAGATCTCAAGTTTGAGGCCAGCCTCAGCAACTTAGCAAGACCCTGTCTCAAAATAAAAAATAAAAAGGGCTGAATGTAACTCAGTCATAGAACATCCTGGGTTCAATTCCCAGTACCAAAAAAAAAAAAAAAAAATCCTTTCCGATCATGTCATAAAAAGTGCCTTTAACGAGATACGATCATTGAATGGGAATTTGCTTAAGAAACCCTAAAATCAAATGAAGAGATTATTTAGACGATCTTATATGAAAGCTTAAACCCTCCCAATGTAGTGGGGATTTCTTCCCCTTTTCTCTTTTGGATGATAGTTAAATAGCAGTATTAGTTACAAGCTTGGTTGCAGTGTTCTTATCTTGTGGGCTGGTTTCCAAAAACCAGGTGCTGCTGACTTTACCAGGGATCCTCATACCTCGGAATGCAAACCACTCACTACAAGGCCTCTCTGTGTCCACCCTAGAGCTTGAGCTCAGACTCAAGGGTAGGAGGACCTGCAGATAGGGGACTCTTTGGTTTGAGGACCATTGCTCACTCTTCCTGCCTTTGACCATCACACCCCATACCCTCATTTCCTCCCTCTCTAATGCCAAAAAACAAAAATGGTTTGTCCTGGATCATCAGGTATTCTATTGTTATCAAAGAGAGGAACCCTATAAAAGGAGCTGAAGAAACCACCCTCTTTCCAACTCCATTTTAACCATATTTTATGTAATAAACTGTCCACTTTAGTCCCTTACTGATGGACCTCTTCTGAGAAGAACTATTCCAAATCTTTTTAGCCCTCAGGTTACTAAGATAAATAAATATATATAAAACCTTTATTATTTTCTGTATCGCTGGATAATACATTCAGGTGGTGCTGGGTGATGATTGTATCTGAACCTAGGTATATCCCTTGGTCTTCCACAATCCCGTTGAGGTGGGCTGCTTGGTGTGGTAAAGAGCCAGGTGTCACTTCACCCCAGCCTTTGCATCAAGCTCTCAATAGAGGATATACTCTTTACATTTAACCCCAGTATAGATAATGGACATTCTCCACCTCCAGATTCCCCCTTTTTATTAACACCAGAGATAATAAATAATGCCACCACCCTAGCTTAGATAGGGCACATTATGAACCGTATGAGCCTCAAGGTTTATTAGGTGCAGAGAGCACAGGCATGACATAGAATCATGCACTTAGACAGCAAACCATAATCTGCTAGGATGACAGGTTTTGGATGTGGGGACTCGCCAGCAAGCATTGTACTCTCATCTCTATGAGCCCCTTGGAGTGTTTGTGGTTTATTGGGGGAGGGTGGGTTTTTTTTTTTTTTTTTTGTGGGGGGGCTGTTTGTTTAAATCAAACCTGAGGCTGGTGATGAGTAGCTACACACCCACAGTATGTATTCTGTGAGTGCTAGTTCTCTTAAATTTGGATATTGGTTATTTTTTATAGAGTGTAAACCAAGTTTTATATTCTATAATGCAAACAGGTACCTATCTGTTTCTAAATAAAACCGTTTACATTCATTGTGGATGTGCGTCTTTCATTCTTGTGGGAATGGAGCTCTAGCTTAGAATTATGGATGCTGTGTTACAGAAAAGGACCTCCTAGAAGATTCAGCACACCACTCAATCTCAGAGAAAGTACTACCTTCTCTCAAACTGATTACTCCTTTTCTCCTATTTCTGAAATTGCCTAGTATCCTCTCTCATAGCTATAACCCTTCTGAGCTATTTGTAGGCCATGTCACTGGAGAGGAACCCAGCTGCTCATTGCATACCTGATACCAACAGACACCATTCTTTGTATGATAGATATACGCGTTTATCTTGGGTTTTATTCAAAAAGGCTCTTCTTCAGGGAGTAGAAGGAGGCTATAAAGTGAAACACTTTGATATAGTTTATAAGGGATAATAAGATATGCAAATTAATTTTGAGACTATCAAGGTAATTAAACTATTTTAATAAACGCACAGCTTAAGACATATATTGATTTAGCCAAATGCAGGCAGGGGGAAGCACCTAAGAATAAACCTGGCTCAGGGGCTTCTAGACATAGTTATCCCTACCAAAGCTGTAGCAGTTACTTACAGAGATAGCATAAGGAAGTTCTTTCACACTCATTTGGGGTCTACCAAGGGGTTTTTTGTTTTTGTTTTTTGATTTTTTATATATATATATTTCTAAAGCATTTTAATTCAGAATACATCACTTCAGAACTGATCCTCAGTAGGGGGAGAAAGGTCACTAAAAAGGAACACAAGTGTTATCTACACTCTGAAAAACCAGCTATGCTCTTTTATGGTTCTCCAAATGCTGTAAAGGGTGCCTCTTAGGAGTAGAAACTGGTGATTGTTGAAATGGCTTTTGGGTGGTCTGAAGTAGACCTTGCTGAAACAGCTTTATAGACAGGAAGGGAATAGTAGAAAAATAAAAAATTGATTTCACAAAACTGCCCTCATTCCCCTTCCCATCTCCTTACTGTGTTGTTAGTGGTTAGGTTTTTGATGGAGAACATGAAAACTTACTTAAATGACGTTCTAGTTGGCTGCAAACAGGTCAACATGGGGTTCCTAGTTGGGACCAACTTTGCTAGAAGAGACAGTGGAAACTTCTGTTTTCTGGGAGCTGGACACCTCAGATTCATCTGTCATGGGCTTCCTACACACCATCTCCATGATACAAGCTCGGAACTGGAGGGAAAGGCAGAATTGGAGATAGTTCCCATGGCAGATGAATAAAAGGAAGATAACATCAGGAAGTATAGGGGGAAAGTTTTATTTTTTGTATCCCAACAGCCTCTCACAGTGCCTTATACCCAATATCTCAGGTGGTTTTGATTGTCTTCCTTATCCTGATACCTAGCTAAATTCCAGTCTAGAATCACTTGTTTCTACACACTAGAGTTTGAAAGGGAAAGGTTTCAAAACCTTTTCAGAGCCCTTTCTTGAGAGTAGATTGATTTTTTTTTTTTGGCTCAAGTTCTATCCTTCCTGGATTCTATTATCTTAAATACCATGCCTTCCTCCCTGTGCTTACCAGGGGCGTTCTAGCCTCCTTGAGGTTCCCATGGCTTCCCTTGTTCACTCCTAGAAACCCTCTGAGTAGGTCTAGGGTGTTCTGAGTTAAAAGGTGTTGGAAAAAAAAAACAGTGACTTTATGGACCAGGACGTTATGGGAATGTGATAGACAACTTTACCTGCTTATTCATGAAGCTGTAGATAATGGGGTTGTAGACGCAAGAGCTCTTAGAGAAGAAGGCAGGAATGGTGACAAGCCGTAAGTCCAGCCCATGGTTGCGGTTGTTGACCATGTACATGGCCAGGGCAGCATAGGGCACGTAGCAGACACAGAAGGATCCCACCATCACTACCACCATGCGGCTCACCTCCCTCTCAGCCTTCTGAGTTGTAGCTGACTCCTGCTGCTGAGCTGCCACCTGGGGGAGAGCATAGAGAGCATCGCATCACTCTTTCCCCCAGTCTTCCAATCCCAGATCTCTGGACCCTTTTCTACTGGGAACATTCACTCTGATTGCCTTGCTTCTGGCCAGGTTCTGTTGCTTTCCTCCCTTGAGGATAGCAGGGTGGAGGTAGCTTTCTGGTCTACAGTGATGGAAGGGATCACATGGCTACATCTCTTTACACCAATTTAAGCAGCAATACTCCCTTATTCGTTCCATTTCATATCCCCCCTCCCCCCGCCACCGCTTCCTTTACTGCTTTTTAGATACCCGTTTATCTGGCCATGAACATTTCCAGATACCTTATGTTCTACAGCATGTCCCTACTCTTCCATCTCTCCTGGAGACCCCTGGTCTGCTCCTCCCTGATTCTCAAAAACCACTCACAGTTCTGAGGGTCCTCAGCAACTGAGCATAGGAGAAGCAGATGAGGCCAAGAGGTAAGATGAAGCAGAAGATGAAGAGGAACCAGGTGTAGTATTCACTGCGGTATTTGGTGCCCACAGTGTACCAGTCTGGACCACAGGAGCACTGAAGGCCCTCAGGAATGAACCTGCAAAGGACCAAGAACTCATTTACTCTGGGTTCTCCACAAGAATCAGTAGAGTAGGGCTGAGAATCCTGGATTGTGTTCTCCACTTAGAACCCAGAGAGTGCCAGGTTTGGGGCAGAGGGATTTTCTTCCTTTTAAGTTTTTTTTTTTTTTTTTTTTTAACTTTTTAGATAGGGTCTGACTAAATTATACAAGCTGATCTCAACTCTAGATGCTCCCATCTCAGCTTCCTGAATCTGGGATTATAGGCACTCAACACTGTACTTGGTGGCAGAGGAATTTTCTGGTAGAGGCCACAGTAATTCCAACTGCAAAGTGTTCATGCTGATCTCCCACCGCTCTTGCCTCACCTACTACACCCAAAAAAAAAAAAAAAAAACAACAAAATACAGGTCAAAGACTAAGTGGTTATACCCAATCTCTCTTTCTACCCATTTTAACCTGAACCCCTAAGTCAGCACCACAGCCCTGTGCTCTCACCGGCTCCAGCCAAAGAAGGGTGGGATGGAAACGCCAACACCAATGATCCAGGTAGCCAGAACCACCACCAGTGCGTGCTTGGAACTGAAGCGGAAGTTGCCGAAGGGCTTACAGATGACAATGTAGCGTTCAAAGGCCAGGAAGGCCAGTGACCAGGCTGTCACCAGACCTGTGACAAAATGTGAGGAGAATAGGATAGACAGAGCCCCATCTAGCCTGGCAAGTACAGTGGAAGATAGATGGGTAGAGCAAGCCCAAAGAGAGAGAATTGGCCTGATATGTTTGGAGTGGAGTTTAAGACTCAAAACATTTTATTCTGGTCATATGTCTATAGTCAACTTGGGGGCCTGCTCCAAACCCATAGTCTAGTTCCTGGCGTAGTGTCCTTTGCCTCCCCAGACCCCACTTCCCCTGTAGTACCTGCTGCGGAACCCAGGAAAGCCTCCAGAGCACAAATGTGGCGGCCAAAGACAAAGTATCCATGACAGCTGTTGACGAAGACAACGAAGACAGAGAACATGCAGTAGATGAAGCCCCCAAGGGACACATTGACCAGAATGTAGTTGAGTGGCTGTCGCAACTTTTTGTAGCGCAGCGTGGCCACCAGCACTATGGCATTCAGTGGTGTCCCTGCAAAGAAGACAAAGCCCAAGAAAGCTGCCTGGAGGTGGAAGGCCCAAACAGGGGCAATGTGGTACTGAGGCCCATCCCAGGGCCCCACCGATGAGATGTTCTTGAACAGAAAAAACTCTTCTTCCTCTGACATTGTGTTCATGGGATGAACCCCACCCCCTCTGATCCCTCTTATAGATTATCCTTCCACCATGCCCCGCCCCGCCCCCCAGCCCCATCAAACCCCTCTTCTAAAGACACTTTTGGGCTCTGTGAATGATCCTAAGCCTCCCAAGGACAAAGTCTGGGATTAAGAGATCTCTAAGCCCCAGCCTAAACCTTTTGTGGTCCTAAAGCCAATTGTGTGTTCTTCAGAGGACAAAAGATTGGGGTCACAGAACCTAATATGCTATATTGGGTGCTGGCATGAGTCAATGCTGGTTCGCTAAGTCCTAGAATGTGCTAACCCATATTCAATGAAGATACTTCCATCTGTGTCTTTTGGCTTTGGCACAGCTATATCCCTAAAGATTTCTGAACCTCATCTGCCCTTTTATGGAAGGTGCCCATCTAAATCACCCTTTCAAGAGAGAATGGGAACCAGACCCAAGCTAGAGGAAGGGGTGGGGAGTGGAGAGCACACTGTAAACAACCATGGAAGAACAGAGGCAGCTTGACTAGGACATCCTTGAGCCAGCTTCTTCCATTTCTTCATATCGAACCTACCCAGTGTCTTTCCCACTGTCTAGACAGGTTGAGGTTGGTCTTCTCATTGTCCTCACAACACATTTATGTCAACTCCTGCCCTCAGCAGAGCCCAAGTTGCCACACTCATCCTCTATTTGTTCCTTAAAATCCTGCTCAGCCCCCAGTGTATCTCAAAGACCTCTTCTGGGAAGCTTGCCCCAGTGACCCCTGTAAAAGTTCCAACTGCATTTGGACTCAACGTCACACTTTATATTTTATGAATGTGTTTTCTTCCTCACCCCAGTAGAATATGGACAGATAAGTTAAAAGGGACACTTCCCACCCCAGTAGAATATGAACAGATAAGTTAAAAGGGACACTTCAAAGTGAAAGGATCATCTAGTAATGACAGTAGTTTATTAGATGAACCCCCCATAGGTAGCAGATTATAAACTCTCAGCAAAACATGAAAAACAACTATATTAAAGCACTTAAACTATCACAAAGCACACAGAAACGAGGGGACTCAACCCTTAAAGGAACCATCTACACTTAAATGAGTTTTTTCTTGGGGGTACTTCCCAGTTCCTATGGTATAGGACAGCTAGAACTCTAGCAGAAAGTCCAGCCTTTTAGGGCTTGAAGAGTCAGAGGACAGATTTGGGGACTCTAGAGAAGTTGAAAACTGAAGATAGATTTCCTGGAATGGTCAAGCCACAAAAGGGGAAGCCTTTGCTTTTAATTAAATCCTCCTGAAATCAAAGGCCGATTGCCAAATTATGGATGGAGGAAACTTCAAGGAGATCAGCAAATGGTAACAGCTGGAGACCTGAAAGAGCTGACCAGAGGTTTTGACTACTACCCACTGCAACAGAGTAAGTCTGAGTTAGAATCCCTCCAACTTGAGGTGTTAGACACTTGTCCAGAATGCACTAGGTCCCAGGTTCAATCCCTAGTACTGCCAAAACAAACAAAAGAATCCCGCCAAGAACTGGGTAAACACTTCAGGCTTTCCATTTGAAACTCCAATAAAAGCTGTGCATAATGGCAACACATGCAGTCCCAGCCACTGAGAGCCTATGGTAGGAGGATTAAATGTTCAAGGCCAGCTTGGAAATCCTAGTGAGATCCTGTCTCAAAATAAAAAAAAAAAATAAAATAAAAAGGGCCAGAGGTATAGCTCAGTGGTAAACCCCCAGTATAAAAAAAATAATTAAAAAATAAATAAAACTCCCCAAAGTCATAAGGCTAAAATCTATATTTAGTTCCAGAACTAAAGATTTGCCCTGAGTCTAAGGCAAAACCAAAGCTGACTCATAATAGCAAAGGATAAAACTTGAAGCCTCTAGTTCAAGGTCATCAACTAGTAATTTAACTGTCTATTAAATGGAAACTCAACATTCCTCACAGGAAGATAACAAAATCTAGTCTCCAAAGTGTACTATCCACAATGTCTAAGATACAATAAAAAACTAAAAGGCAAATGACGGGGGGCGGGGAGCCCCCATAGGAATGTGTGACTCATAGCCAAAGGAAAAAATAGTCTGTAGAACCAAACCCATGGATAACCTAGAAGTCGGCACCAGCAGAAAGGACCTTAAGCAGCTGAAGGACTGAAGGGGGACGGGGAATGGTCATTGTGAGTTAACATATCTCAATAGGAGAATGGGAAGAATGAAAAAGAACCAGTGGAATTGTTCAATATGTGCAATGCAGAATTCACTGGATGTCTTATAGCAGATTGAACAGCAGAAGAAAGGATCAGTGAACTTGAAGATAGAACAATAACAAAAGGCTATCTAGACATTCTCCAAACACTTATTAAAAAAAAAAAAAGAATATACATCTAAATTGTAGCTTGGGAGGCTGAGGCAGGAGGATGTGAGTTCAAACCAGCCTTGGAGGGTTGGGGCTGTAGCTCAGTGGTAGAGTGCATGCCTTGCACGTTTGAGGCACTGGGTTCAATTCTCAAGCACTACATTTAAAAAAAAAAAAAAAATCACCAATCAAACCAGCCTTGGCAACTTATCAAGACCCTGTCTCAAAAAATACAAAAAAAAGGGCCAGGAATGCGGCTCTGTGGTTAAGTGCCCCTGGGCTCAATTCCCTGTACCAAAAAAAAAAAAAAAAATTGAGAGTCAGGGGTGGTGGGGCAGGCCTATAATTACAGCAACTCAGGAAGCCAAGGCAACAGGATTGTAAGTTCAAGCCCAGCCTCTACAACTTAGCAAGACCCTGTCTCAAAATAAAAATAGGACTGTGGTAGAGCTCAGTGGCAGAGTCCCCCTGGGTTCCATCCCCAATAATGGGGAGAAAAAAAATTGAGGGATGCTGCTAAGTAGTGCTTAAAGAGAAATCTATACCTTTAAATATTTATATTAGAAAAGAAGAAGTTTAAACTTTCACTCAAGAAACTGAAAAAGAAAAGAGAATTAAATCCAAAATAAGGGATAGCTGTATAGCTCAGTGGGAGAACATGTATTTTGCATGTGGAGAGGCCTGGGTTTGATCTCCAGGACTGGATGGATGGATGGATGGATGGATGAATGAACAAACGAATAAACAAGAAAACAAACAAACCCAAAATAAACAAAGGAAATACTAAAGGTAAGAGCATAACGTAATAAAACTGAAAATGAATAGAGAAAAATCAGTGAAATCAGAAGCAAAACTGAACACAGAGCTCTCTCCTCTCTCCAAGCAACTCCTCAACAGGAACTGGGCAAAAGGGAGTTTTTCAGCCTCTTTATGGCAGGAATTTAGCTACCATCACCATTTAAAATTTTTTAAACTTTTTTTGTGTGTGCATTGCTGACAATCAAACCCAGGGCCTCAGGCAAAGAGCAAATAGCTATATCACTGAGATACCGAGCTACGCCCCCCAGATCCCTTTTTAAAACGTTTAGATGGCATGTTGTAATAATACATATTCATGGGTCCAGTGTGATATTCCTACACATGTATACAATGTGCAATGATGAAATCAGGGATAATTAGCAAAAAATGTCATCCTGAACATTTATCATATCTTTGTATTGGAAATATTCAAAATCCTCTCTTCTGGCTATTTTGAAATATACAATAAATCCTTGTTCACTATAGTCTCCCTTCTGTACTGTACTCCCCCCTATCTAACTGTATTTTTGTACCTGTTAATCAACCCTTTTCTATCCCTGCCTTCTTCCTACCTTTTCTGGCCTCTGATAATTAATATTCTACTCTCGTATGAGGTCAACTGTTCCACATATGAATCAGAACATGGGTATTTGTTCTTCTGTGCCTGGTTTATTTCACATATTATTTCATATTTATTTCAATGTCTTCCAGGCTCATCCATGTTGTCACAAACTACAGGATTCCATTCTTTTTTATGGATGAATAACATCCTGTTGGGTGTGTGTGTGTGTGTGTGTGTATGTATGTATGTATATATATCACATTGTCTTTATCCATTCATCCATCAGTGGAATCCTGGGTTGATTCCCTATTTTGGCTATTATGAATAGTGCTGCAATAAACATAGTAGTGCAGTTATCTCTCTGATATAGTGATTTTATTTCTTTTGGAGACACGCACACACACACACACACATTCACTCACTCATTAATACAATTGCTGAATCACTCACCATCACCATTTTGAAAATTCTTAGATACTAAAAATGAGGTAAGTATGTTTCAAAACTAATTAGAATTTTGGGATTTGTAAGGAGCAGATATTTGCCAATGGGGAAACTGAAATCCATGGAGGTGCTTATTGTTACCTAGTAAATTTATATGAAGCCCCTGGTATTCCTCAAAAGGTCAAGGTCCATGTCAACTTTCTGTTGCATAGATTGGCATATTCTCTCCTCTTTCAAGCTTCTAACAGGACAACATAGTTTAAGATGGAAATGCCACCCAGTGTTTGGGTTGGGATAGGCCCAAGGAGACCAGAGCAGCTATAGGAAGAGAAGTTAAAAGAAGATGCTAATTTGGGCAATAAACTCCTTGAGGCTAGTGTCTGTGTCTTATTCATTCTACCCAAACTCAGGTACAGAGTCTGGGGCATATAGCAGGTACTTAATTTTTGTGTTGAATATTTGAGTGAATCATTAAACGTCATTCTCCAGCCCATGCTCTAATTCTTCAGGACCAGGAGACAGAATACCACAGTGAGGAGTCATGGGGGCTCCAAAGTCATACTACCCAGATTGGAAGCTGTACTCTATCACTTATTAACTGAGTGACTTTGGGAACTGGTCTCCCTCTGCCTATGTTTCATCTGCAAATTGGAACTTAGTGCTATATCACAGTTTGTTGGAAGGATTGTATGAGAAATTCCCTATGAAGCTGTTATACCAGGGCCTATTAAATGCAAAATATACATTTACTGCTAGAAGCAGGACCCTCCCTCCCTCCTGAGGCCACTGGGTCCATCTCTGGACAGCTCCAACAGATATAAAAGTCTCCTTGGTACTGATACCAAACCCTCCTTCCCAGCACCCTCCCCAACTAACTCCTCCCCTGGACCCTCCCTCAGTTCACCTCATCTCTTTTCCCCATCACCAACCACTCTCCAGAGACTCTATTCTGTACACGAATGTCCTTATCTTCAGGCTAAGTATGAGCAGGCCCCAGGCTCAGAGGCCTTTTGCCTCTGTCCAGGATTATCCTGCAGAGGGCTGGGGCCGCGCCAGGGGTGAGCATGCCTTCCCCTTTGTCGTGGCTGTTATCATGGGGTCTGAGCCTGCTCTGGACTCTTTGGCAGCTGTGCACATCCCAGTGAACTCATAGTCAATAAAAGCAATCCCTTCTACACATGAGGTCACATAAGTGGGCCTGTAGATTGGACGTTATGTTCACTCCAAATCTCATCTTGTTGGGCGTGTCATTATTCCAGCTTGGCCAGAGCCCTGTGAAGTTTCACCAGTGTGTTGGCTTCAAGTCACCTTCTAAATACATAGCACACAAATCCTCCCAAGTAGGAGGAAGAGCTCCCTAGAAGGAAAGCTCTGAGTATGGACTTGTGAGGTCTGTAGTTATAGGAGAAGGTGCTGGGACTCTGCCTCTCCAAGGTCCTGCACATCCCCAAGGCCTGTCCACCCTGGCCACTGGTGGTTCTCCCAACCTGGTCTCTGTCATGGTCACACAGCATGCAATCAGAGGACAGGCTCTGCTGCTCTACTTTTCATCCTAGCCTAGGTGGGGACAAAAAAATGAAATCCTTGCTTTGCTTGGCTCAGCCCCAGCCACAGGTATTTATTAAGAGATGCTTTACTAGAAAGCAAGGGAAGCTGTGCCACTGATTCAGACCTTCTTCCCACTTCTCTTCTTCCAACTCCTTTTGGCCTCATTCCTTCTGATCCAGGGAATAGAATAAAGTTCTAAGCCTGGCTGACCATCAGAGTTTATTGACTCAACCCAAGTTGAAGATAGATATGATCTTCCCCTAAAGAACATATTCATGCAGAAGAAACCCATTTGCATAGGGACACTCCTCTTCCCTTCCCCTGCCAAGCCTCTTTGCTAGGAGAGAGGGCATTAGACAAGCCAGAGACACAGCACTGTGGCCCTCCACTGAAGACCTCATACCTGGTTCACAACTTTGGGTGCCATTCTTCAGCCATTCCTTCTTCTTCCTACTATTTTCAAGTTGATATTCTTTCTTTCGTCAACGAATGTGTCACATGTTTCCCAGAAATCCAGATACTATCTGCCTTAGGGTCCCATTTGATAATGCATCTTATTGGCCCTATCAAAATTCTTAAAAAGGAAGTGAGGGCTCGGGATGTGGCTCAAGCAGTAACGCGCTCACCTGGCATGCACGGGGCACTGGGTTCGATCCTCAGCACCACATAAAAATAAAATAAAGATATTGTGTCCACCGAAAACTGAAAAATCAATATTAAAAATTTTTTTCTCTCTCTCTCTCTTTAAAAAAAAAGGAAATGAGTGGAATTTGATATGACTTTTTCATAGTGAATCCAGCCAGCTTCCTCAGCTTTCTACCATTTTCCTTTTTACACATTTATAGAAGTGTTAGTGGCCACTAGGCCAACCAGTCACCTGTGGAGGCTGGCTCTCAAAGCCTTGGATATACTGGTCACCCAGAATGGATGAGGCGATTTGACATGCCTCCAGCCTTCCTCCAGCCTCATAGTTCTCTGCTACCTATGTGGGTTAATAAAAGCAAAGCCAGCTGAGCATAGGGGTGCACACCTGGAATCCCAGCAGCTCAGGAGGCTAAGATAGAAGGATTGCAAGTTCGAAGCCAGCCTCAGCAATTTAGTGAAACCTTTTCTTAAAATTGAAAAATAAAAACAGCTGAGGATATGGCTTAGTGGTAAAGCACCCCGGGTTAAATTCCCAGTACCAAAAATAAATAAATAAAAGTAAAGCCAAAGCCATATCCTAGACTGACTGGGATGTCTACTGAGTTCCCCTGACCACTAAGTTAGAAGAACAGATTGGAGCCTAGTCAGTTATTTTTGAAAGACGGACATTATCATGTGTGCACAACATAACACCATACAAATGCTCACAAAGAAAGGATCCCATGGAAGTTACTGAAGAGATCAAATCAAGGGTTCAGAAATTGCAAGGCTGCTTCAAGCCCACCAGAATACAAGGGCCAGAGGCCACTTTAAGGCACCTATACCTGGGCAGGGCACATTGCCTGTGAGTTAGCCTAACCTGACTGGAGCAAATCAACCTCTGCTCTGTGCAGGATGCTGCCAAGGCACCTACCTTTGCAACTGAGAGTCTAACTGTCATGGGTACAAGACACTGGGGCCCTTCTACTCCCACTGTTACAGACTAAGTAGCTACATCTTTGGCCTCTCCTAGCCCTATCCTGACACCTCCCCAGACCATCCCCCGCTACTATGTCCCATCCAGCATCAGAGGGAGGAAAACTGGCCCAAGCTGGGGACAACCCAGCCCCAGGTAAGATGCTCCCCTGAGGAGCTCAGGCCAAAAAGAGCATCACCCAAACACAGGGTCTCACTGGCATCCACCCGGAACCAAAACTTCCCGAAGGTATTGAAGCCATTGAGTAGGAGGAGGCGGGGCATGAGGTGAGATGGAGGGTAATGACATAAAAAATGGATGCATTCAAGTGCATATAATAGACACAGTGCTCTTTCCAGGTCAAAGTTTCTTTATTAGTTTAGGAACAAAACAACACACGGAGGCTTTAAGCCTTTATGGAAGGTCATGTGATATATATTCCGACCCAGGTTTCTCATCCTCAGCACTATTGATATATTGTACCAGATAATTACTTGTTGTGGAGGCAGTCCTGTGCTTCAGAGGATGTTTAACACATCCCTGATCTCTACCCAAACTATCACTACCTGCCTAGTCATATTAACCAAGGCAGAGATAAAATCCCTGTTCTCTACTGCACCCCTGCCCTGCTCTGATTTAGGTTTAGACTTATAAATGCCCAGAATTGAATGGAAAATAGTCAAGAGGCAATTTGTTTTTCCAGTCATTCTAATTGTCCAGAAAAAAGTAAAGTAGATATTTTCTGAATAGCTTCAGGAGGGTTTTTTCCCCCTCATTATCATTAGGAGTTTATTTGTTTGTATCCCCTCTTTATCCAGACATAGATTAAGGGAGGCTTGCAGGAAGTATGACATAAAGAAACCATGAATCAAATGCAAGAATGAGAAAGAAACAACATGGAAGAGTTAAAGAGTCAGGAATGAATTTGAAATATGATCATGCTGTGAACTTGCTAGTGAGTGAGGCCACAGGCTCTGCTCCACTGATCCAGAGGAAATTTTGGCAATCTGGAGGCTTAGAGTGCACTTCTCTCTTAATTATTGCTTCTGTTAGTATTTTATTTATATTTATTTATTTATTTAGAAAAAAAAAAGGTTTATTTCTTTGCTAGCAAAGGAGAAACACAGGAGACTTCTGTCCCAAAGGCTGCGTTCTACCCATCAGCAGGAACAGGGGGCTTTTAAAGAGGTGACTCAAAGACTACATTCCATGTGTTCTCTGTCTGGAGTTGTAATTCCCTTATTAATTTAGGAGAGTCATTTCTGAGATCTTCTATAGTCTAGATTACTTGGTCCCTTTGGTGGGTGTGTACTCAGGGACAGATAAATCTGCCTAGGAAGGGGAAGAAAGTTAATCCTGTTTCCCCTGAGAGTATGGAGGGGGAGAGAGGAAGGGAAGGAAATATGTCCATTTAAAAACTAAGTTGTAGTGGCAGAGCATCAAGGGTTATATTCAAAGCATAAAGTGGTCCACTGTTACATTTTCCCACTGTCAATTTCTACATTCCATTGCTATGGAAAAATGGGTAAGGACATCTCCAAACTGCTGCCTTCTGAGAGGGGCAAAGTTGGGGGAAGTAACCTAAAATCCTTGTTCTCTATCAGATGGAGTATGGACAGTTAAGGTCATTCAGGATCAGAGCAGTCCAGAGGTCCACAGAGGCAGATGGCAGGTGACTGGACAAAGCATACATAAGGCAGGGATCATACTAAGACAACATGTTATGGCCAGGCTATGTCCAAATTCCATTTTACCCTGAGACTCCGTGTCATATAAGAAATGCTTGTCCCATGGGAACACTCTGCCTCTGTACCATCAATAGTTGCTTAGCAAAGCATGTTTGGCAACACAAAACAGCAATTCTTATACAATGTAACATTGTTCTCTCTTAGGTTCCCATTTTTCTTGTCAGAGACTGATTATCTAGACGTTAGTAACCATTCTCTAACTTGTACTCAACTAGGATCATTTTTTGACCCACTTCCCTTCTGCTTGCTTGCTGCTATGCCAACCTGGAAAGTCCTGAGGGAAATACCATTGTTTTGCTAACTGCTCAATTCAGCTTCTGTCCCCCTGCTTGCTTGCAGCTGCGTCAACCTGGATGTGTTGTTTTTTTTTTTTTTTTTTTTTTTTTTTTTTTTTGTTTTGTTTTGTTTTGTTTTGTTTTTGCAGATTTTGCCTTTAAAGCCCCTGAAATGCTCAGGCTCCAGGCTGTTCCTTGCAGAGACAGTCACGGGTCCTGCAGGGAGTAGTCGCCAGCTGGCTGGCTGGCTAAATAAAGACTCTCCAAATGGACTTGGTATGTTTTATGAGCAGTCTGCCCCATAATAAAAGCATTACTTTCTTGTAAATAATTAGCACAAAAACAATTAGTATTTCAGCCAGTCTCTGAAAACCATGAGGACAGCAACTTATAATCTTATCAGTGAAAAACAGATCAGGTTTATCAACGCAGGGGGTTAAGAAGATTTGTAGGACTATGAGATCAGGCTCAAATTAACTCAGGATAAATTTGTGACTCTTGTGATCAATATTAGGCACTCTCACACAAGAATACTTCCTTTATAGCCTCCAGCTTTACTTGCTTTTGGTAGGGCTGACACTGTACATCTTAAGTTATATTAAAAAATTAATTTTTATTTTGAGTGAACTATATATATAGATGAAAAATTGATTGAGAGCTCAAAATCCAAAAAGCACACACACACACACACACACACAAAAAAAAACCAAACCATAAAAATAGTTACTTTCTCCCATCTGGAGTAGCCTCCAGCTACTCAGTAATCCATTTGATAGGCCACCAGCATTAGCTTTCTGCTAATTTTGATGCAGAGGAGGTAACAGTGAACTTGAGAAGACGTGTTGTGGCAGCGCTGTCTGTTGGATCCTGACCCCTAAGTGTTTCCCCATAAGTGATGAGATGAAGGAAGGGTTGACAGGCTCTTATGAAAATGAGAATTCACCTAAGAATCTGCCTTGCAAAAAGCCATCCTCATGCCTGGGAGAATAGGAAGCTTTGGAGGTAGAGCTACAAATCTCCCTAGAGAATTTCATCTGTGTCTTTTTCAATGCAGAGTCAAACAAGCAATGGAAGTCCTAAGTTCTACTTCAAGGATCAAGGCACAGTAATATTAGAAATAAATTGAAGGCAGATACCAATGGATTCTTACCAGAGCATCACTCTTCCGCCATCCCGACCCCACCATGAAAGAGGCATTGAGAGGGCACAAGGTGTTTTATGGCTGTTGTAACAGCAGAGAAAGGACTATTGGTATTTAGTGAACAGAATGCTGCTCCAAAGAGGCTACATAAAGAAGAACAATCCTGCCCCCAATTCAACAGCACCACCATCCCCCGCCCAGGAGAGAAGCACTGGCTGTGACCCAACCCTCGACTCAGCTCAGAAACATTTTCAGTAAAGTCCCCCCAGGAACTCTAGCTTTGAGCAGCCTCACTCCCTGGCATACCCGCTAAGAGGAACAATTTAGGGAATGTGTGCTGAGGTCATAGGATGACATGTCAAGTGTGCTTTTATTTATAAGGCAGTTTAAAGCTCAAAAAGAGTTATCCAAAAAAGTCTCTTCGATTTGAGAATAGATGAGCTGCTGTGTCTCGCTCTGACCATGTTATTGAGGAAAGCCAGTTGTCTGGTTCAGACACTCCTATGTGAAAATAACAAAACTTTATGGCCTGAGGACAAAGGAATCCTGGTCAATCCATTCTCTGAAGTAGGCTTTTCCTCCCCACCTATCCAAGAGAGGGACATGTTCCCAAGGAGGCCTGCTCAACAGGAGAGAGGGCCAGCAGGTCCCTCCAAATTTATGGTCTCCTCTCCAAGCCAAGTGGTGAGGAGTGGCCTGAGTGTCTGTGTCCACTAGTGATTTTTTTGTGCCAACTTGTGAGACTCTTTCCCACACATTCATGCACTCCACAGACATTTTGGGAAGCGATGATTACAGCCATTGTGCTGAGGGTTAAATGAGACTGACCTAGTTAACATTTTCACAGGCCCACAAACAGAATCTGCACTGTTAGAATTGCCAAGGGCTGGACACTGGCTTAGACCCAAAGACCACTAAGGCAGCGCTCTTCCTGATGGAGCTCCCAGCTCACAGAGGGCAGCTTCCTTGGAAGAAAACAAGGGCCCCAGGTGTGATGGATGTGGTATAGGTACAGTGGAAGGACAAGAAAGAGCCTGGCTGAGCCGACAGGGTCTCCTACAAGGACCTTGCCTCACCTCTCATCCTCTTTTGGAGTGGGTCCTACCCACCTGAAGAAGCCCCATCCAGGCCTCCCTTATGCAGTGAGCAAGTTCTACCAGACAGCTTCTGTCAGCAGGGTAATAAGCAGGATGGCTGGGCTGGGGGGTAGGAGGGGGCGTATGGCTATACTTAGTATATGGCTATACTATCCTATACTATAGGATGTAGTCCCTATCTCTGTTTTTCTAGAAAGTTTGTATAGCTGTGTATACTACATTTAAAACAGGCTTTGGATTTAGATAAATGTGAATAAGCTGAATTTAGGTGAGTTTAAGCACTCAGATGAATACAGATACAGATTAAAAATCTAGACAATCTTCTTTATCTTACTCTGAGGGTAATCATCAGTCTTACCAGGTTGTTACAGGATTAAATTAGATGTATAAATCACAGTAAACACTGCCTGGCCTTTGGAAGGCATTAAATGGTCACTTTCCTATTATGTACTGTCCCAGTACCCCCTGTTGCTATTGTACCCATTTCCTTTGTATAGCACTTTACAGTTTGCAGAGTGTTTTCACATAATCCTCTCATCTTGTAAGGTAGACAGATGAGGAAACAAGCGTAATTTAGTAAATGTCACCTACTCAGGGGTGAGCTGCGACAGTCTTCTGTGTCCTCATCTAAGAGTCTAAAGAGTGTGGAGAATTTTTTTTCTGGTAGTCTAATCATGAGATAAGAAAGAAGGATGGTTCTTAATTTGTTGTGAAAGCTCCTAGTCAGACTCACTCAGCCCTGGGGTTGCCTAGGACAGTGGTAATTATCCCGGTCCAGATGCTTTCATGCCTTTCTTTCACCAACCCTATGTGGATGAATAAATATGCCTGGAGCCCCACGGCAGAGGCAGGCGTGTGTGTGTGTGTGTGTGTGTGTGTGTGACTTCTGTGGGCTGGGGAAGAGCAGAAGAGAATCCAGGAGCAAGGCTTGCTGGAGTGCTGCCGGCCTGGGCTGGGAGCCAGCCTGGAAGGAGAAAAAAGGCCATTCCTAGGACCACAAATGATCATTGCTGCTATAACGATGATGATGTAGCAGGGAAGACACATCTGGCCAGATGCAACTGCCAGTGGCTCGTTGGTCTAGGGGTATGATTCTCGCTTAGGGTGCGAGAGGTCCCGGGTTCAAATCCCGGACGAGCCCTATTTATTCTTTTCTATTTCTATTTCCCCTGGCCTATTCCCATTATGTACCCCTCTTATTTCCACAGAGGCTAAACTGGGTAAGAGAGAGCTGGCACAGGGAACATTAGAGGTTGTTACAGGATTAAGTTAGATGTTTAAATCACAGTATACATTGCCTGGCCTTTGGAAGGCATTAAATGGTTGCTTTCCTATTGTGTACTGTCCCAGTACCCCCTGTTGCTATTGTACCCATTTCCTTTGTATAGCACTTTTCAGTTTGCAGAGTGTTTTCACCTGATCCTTCCCATTACCTTATAAGGTAGACAGATGAGGAAACAAGAGTGGGAACATTAGAGTCAAAGGGTTGCATTTGATTAGACAGAAGGACAGCCTCTCAGAGGGCCTGGGATAAAGAGCTAGTGATAGGGACAAGGAAGGGACTGGAACTGAGCTGCAACAAGGTCAAGAACAGACAATCTCTCCATGTAAAAAATCCAAGCTATGAAACATTCTGGACTCATGGTCCAAAAGCTAGGATTAAAATTTACACTCAGTTTTCCCCTCAGTAAAATGGAAACAACAATATTTATTTTTCAGAGCTGTTGGGAGGATTAATTCAGAAACTGCAACGCGCCTTAGAGAAATAGGGATTGTTAGGAATGACACAAGGATAAAGAGCATCTACAGTGGAAATTCTGGTACCATGACAGACTGGACTAATATATCTATCCCTTCATCAAGCACCCCTGAAAACATACATGGAGATGTTGGATAAAATAGAATTGAAATATTGAAATGACAAATTTTACATTTTAGAAAAAGAAAATTTCCACATATCAGAATTAAAGAAGAAATGCAAAGCCAAAGAAAAAATAGGAGGAGGATGTCCTCAGCAGGAGTCACACACAATTAAATGCTCAGGGTCCTGGAGCTCTGTTTTAATACTTCCAGTTACAGAACATATGACCTCATCCCTCCAGACACAAGAAGCTGGAACTGAATTTCCTGCATAAAGCTCAAAACATCAAAGATATACCTCACCTGTATAAAGAGAACTAAAAATTACATCCACCAGTTAAAGGAACCAGAGAAAAGGGTAGAAATACAAATCGACTCTGAGACATTAAAGTCCCAAGCCTCACCAAGTGCTTGTATTATATCTGAATTTACTGTCTAAATTAGGTACAGTAAGAGATCATTAATAACAGTAAAAAAAAAAACAATTATAACAATATACTATAATAAAAGTTATGTGAAAATGTACATTTCTCAAAATATCTTATAGTACTGTACTCACTGTTATTGATCATGTGATATGATACAATGCCTAGTTGATGAGATGAAGTGAACTGGTTGATATAGGCATGGTGATGTAGCATTTGCCTACTATGTAAGGATTATTCGAATACAGCACTGTGATAATGCAAAAGCCAATCTGATGAAACTAAGACAGCTACTAAGTGACTAGTGGACAGATAGCCCATCTTGGGCTGATCAGAGCTAGATGGTGCAAAATTTCATCATGTTGCTCAGAATGGCATACAATTTAAAATTTATAAATTGCTTATTTCTGGAATTTTTCACTTAATATTATCAAACCACAGTTACCTATGGGTAAGAGAAACTGTGGAAAGCAAAACTGTGGATAAGGAGAAACTACTGAAAATTAAACTTTATCACAGATATTTATGTACTGGAAAAAAACAAAAACAAACCATAGTATATATAGGATTATATATATATTATCTATGGTTTCAGGCATCCATTGGGAGTCCTAGAACATAGATAAAGGGAAAGTATTGTATATTATTTACATTGTGCAGGATCCAGGCAGAGAAATTAAATGTAAACCTGGTTTAGGCCCCTTGAAATCCTTAGAAATACTACATCTAAGCAAGGAAAGTTCTATAAGAATGTTTTCATAATACAGGGCATATGGGACACTCGCCAAAACAAAACAAAATACCCCTGGTGCTGGAGAACCAACTGAAGAGGCACTTACAATAAAATATCATCAACTTATAGGGTCCCCCCTCTCACTTTTTCCTCTGTCCTTACCAAAAAATACAGAAGGCACTGATACCTGTGACCTAGCCAGTTGCATGCTGCCCCTGTAGGCTTGAACCAAGCTGAGCCCTTGAACATTTCCAGGCATTGATAAAGGTGTTTAGGTTGTTGCTCAAAACACTGAGAGATCAACCCAAGCTGCTAAACACACAGAATCTAGCTCCATCCCCAATAAAATCCCTTAAATCTTCATATAAATTTTACATCCTGACCCCTTCATTGTGGAAATACCTAGGCAGAAGAACCTTTGTCTTACTTCCTTGAGGATACTCAGCAGTCTACTTTATATGTGAGTTCCTCTAATAAATGCTTTGAATTGACCATCCTGGTATTTAGAGCTTCTTTATTTGGAGTCCTAACCAGTCCCATCTTGGGATGGTTTGGGGCATATTCTTGCAGAAACTCCCCCGATGCCAATTTTGAGGTAATTTCAGTCCCATGTTTGGCCTAGATGAAATAAAACTAGACAAGGAAGCAATCTATCATAAGGGAAAGCTGACAAACAAAAGATCACTCCAAGAAGTGCACATAATACAACATGAAAAACACTATGTAAGAAGTATACTTAAAAGTATTAAATATTAAGGCAAGCAGGGTGTGGTGACACACATCTGTAATCCCAGCTACTTAGGAGGCTAAGCAGGAGGACCATGAGTTTGTAGTTAGCTTGGACAACTTAGATGAGACCCTGCCTCAAAATTAAAAAAAAAAATTTAAAGATTAATAGTAATAAAACAAACTGTAATGAAAATAGGATATAATGAAACAAAACCCATAGTACTGAAGAAAAATGAATAAAACATTAAGGAGTGAAAGATATAACCATTAAAATTAAAGACTCTGTGATGTATTAAATAGTAGATTAGACTCAGTTAAAGACAGAATTAGTGAATTGAAAGACAGAATTGATGCACTCATTTAAAAATATGAAAAAAGTAGAAAAGTAATGAGAGAAAATATGAAAGAATAAGTTAAAAACACAGGGAAAGTATGAGACATATTAATATACATATATAATCAGAGTTCCTATGAGAGACTGAGAAAATGGGGAAATTTTAATATTCCAATAAATAATGCTGAGAATTTTTCATAATGGAATGAAAAACATAGGTTCTCAGGTTGAAGAGTCCTGACTCAAACACACAGTGGTAAATCTGTAGAATACTAGACAATGAAAAATCTTAAAAGCAATAAGAAAGGAAAAAAATGCCTGTTTGTCTACAAAAATAACATCATATTAGCAGCTGACTTCTTATTAGCAACAAAAGATTATAGATAAATGGAAAAAATATCACTGTTACTTATTAGTAGCAAAAAATTATAGGAAAAATATCTTCAAAAGCTCAAGAGAAACTGTCATTCTGAATTCTATGGGCACTAAATTTCCATATGAAGTGTGTGAAATAATGACATTTTAAGATAAAGACTGAGAATGCTTACGACTCAAAGAGTTTCCCTGAAATGTCACAACTGAATATACTTCATAAGAAGGGAACTGAAATTACAAGGAAAAAGTGAAATGCAAGAAGAAATGGAGAGCAGAAATGAGAATGAGAATGGAATGTAAGAAGAAATGAACAGAAGACTTTATAAATATGTTAGTAAATCTACACAAGCACTGAGGTGGTGGTGAGATTTAGTGGGCATAGAAATTAGGTAAAACGAAAACAACAGATTGAAATATGAGAAATTATAGGAAAAGAAGATCAGAGTTTACATGTCCTAAGTTCCTTCTATTATTCAGGAAAAGTATGATGACAGTGACTCACTGTAGACTTCAGTAAGAATCATTAGAAAATATAAAAAGAGGTAATCAGTAAAAAAAAAAAAACACAGAAATAGAATGTGTAATTTCTAAATCAGCAGGGGCCAGGAGATAAATAAGATAAGTAAAATAAATATAGCCACTGATACTGGTGTTTAAATTGCTTCTTTAATGTTTAAATTGCTACTTTATAGAACAATTTGGTAACAACTAGTAAAGTTTAAGATGCACCTACTCTGTGACCCAGAAATTCTACTTCTATGTATCTGCCCTGGGGAAATACTCACACAAGAAGGCATGCACAGAACTGTCCATTGCAGCATTGTTTTTAATATGGACAACTGGAAATAAATAAATTCAATTAGCAAAAGAATGATAAATAAATTGTGGTCTATTCAGCAATAAAATAGTATTCATGAACTAGAGCTATGTGAAACAACATGGGTAAATGTAAATAATTGAGAAATGTATCTGCAGAAGAAAGTGTACAATATAATACCATTCAGATAGATTTCAAAAACACAAATCAAAAGTTTAGATTGTTTAAAGATATATACATCTCAAGTAAAACTATAAAATCATAAATAGGGGGCTCCTCTGAAATAAATGTGTTTCAGTCTGTGTACATGGTTAATTGCTATGTTATTCTCTGTGCTTTCCTGCATGTTTCAAATATTTATTTTTTTCTTTTTAATGAAAGGATCTAAGCATTTAGAAATAAGGGTAAAGGAGATAAATGACTACATCAGTCCTCAGAGAGGATGATCTCCTGGGATGGGATTAGGAGGGAGGCTGAGTCCTGCATCCAGGGATTATAAGGATTAATTCAGATTATCCCCTAAGCTGATCACCTGGCTGACATGCCCACCACTCCTGCCCTTCTGAGATGCATCCCTGGACCATCGCCCACCTTCCCCCCAACCTTCAAGCTTTATTCTCCTGTCTCCTAATTTCACCCTCACCCTCAACCCAGCACTAGTCTGAACATGGTTTGACCAGTTGGCTCCTGAAAATGGACTGTTTCAGGTTGGTGACCCACACTGTGGCAGCCAAGGAGAGATTAGTCCTAATACTCAAGATCAGAGCTCCCTAAGAGAGCTTGGAACCCTGGATGTCACAATTGACAATTTCTTCCCTATCCCTCCTCTCATCTGCCCAGAGGTCAAGGCCAATGCTAAACTGGCCTTGCTGGCTGAGGCAGAACCAGAAGAAGCTGGATTGGAATAAAGACCCATTGTGCTTCCAGATTTAGTCTCTGTCAGTCCCCTGAGCTGCAAGTTGAGTCCCCAATGCCAGCCCCTTTCCATCCTGATAATTGCCCTGTTCCTGGAGTCTAGGCAGACCCTCTGCAGGAGTCTGGGTGGGCTTGTTCAACACTCTTCACCCACAGATGAATCACTTGGCCATGGGAATCTGAAGATGTATCTGTCCTCTGGGGAGTAAATGACACATTCTTTGTTCATCTTTCAGAGCACCAGGGTTGGGGAGTGAGAAGAGAAATGGGCAGAGAGACAGGAGAAACAGGGAGAGAGAGATGGATTTTTGGACATTGCTACTGATAGGAAATATTTAACTTTGCAAGTATGAGATCCAATGTTAAATAAAACAGAGCATTAACTGGGTAGTTGGGAGATTTGTGTTTATCCATATCTTCTTTGGGCCAGGTACTTTGTTATACATTGGAGATACAAGGGTGACTAAGATAGTTTACAACTTTTAACAGATTTGGTGGGCAGAAACCCAGAGTGATTAGTGCCACTCAGAGACAGAGGACAGGTAGGAGCATCTAATGGAGAGGAGATGGAGCACCAGGGTTGTCTCTCAACCAAGGGATGAAGGATAAGCAGGAGATGTGCAAGCAAAGAAATGCTTCTTTCTTGTGGAACATGGCAAGCTTGTGAGCCTGGGAGCCTGTGGAACTAAAGTCACACAACATGTGCCCAGACCTTGGGAGTGGTTATAAAAAAAAAAAAAAAAAAAAAAAAAAAAAAAAAATTAGTGAGTGTCACTGTCTTAGGAGTCTCCCACCAATTTCCTCAGTGTGCTGGGAAGCCCCGAATCCCAAGTATAACCAACCACTTCTATCCTGAACGACAGGGAAGGCTACCTAGAGGTGACTCCCAAATGAGGGTTGAAGAATAAGCAGGGGATGTGCAGGCAAAGAAGAGCTTCTTTCCTGCGGAACCTGGAGAGCAAAATGCTGTACAGGTAGTCATTTCTTGAATGAATGAACGTTTAAGTAAATGAAATAAGCCCTCTGGGCTTCTACAACTCCCTTCTATATGAGCGAACGTTAGTAGAGCCCACTCCCCAGCAGGACACAGCGGGGGCGTGGCTTGAAGCTCAAAGGGTTGGCAGGCCCATGTAGAGAAGAGGCCTTCGGACACCGGACACAAAGGCTGCTTGGGGCCTCCCCTCCTAAACCTGTGGCTGGCTCTGGCTTGGTGGGAGGCGCTGAGAAAGCAGAGAGTTCGAGGCCCAGCTATCTCGGCCTCGGCTTTCCTCCTCTAGCCTTGTTACCGATCTGGGACGCAAGAGGCACCGCGCAGGGCTGGGGTCCAGGCTGGCTACGGAGGTGGGGACTTCGGCCCTGCATGGAGCAGGAGGGGGCGCGTCTGCGCGTTTGGAGGAAACACTCTATCCTTTCCTTTTCTGATCCAGTCACCCGACAGAACCGCGTTCTGACGTGTGGTAAGAAGGGTCCCTATGCGCAGCTGACCCGATGTGAGACCCGCCGCCAGAACCAGTGGATCCTGTCGCTCCCTCTCGGAGCAGCCTTAAGCCTAGATTAGCTCACGTCGATAGTCTGGACCCGGCCGCTCCCTGAGCTCTCTCAGGCAGGAGTGGGACGCAACCGGGACCGGCGCTCACCCTCCTGTGCCCTCCGCTGCGGGGTCGCAAGCCGGGGACAGTAAGGGCTTCCGGGCGGCGGGGGCGGGGGCCTGCGTCAGGTGGCCCGGCCTGGCCCCGCCCCCTCGGCCCGCCCTCCCTCCCTGCGCACCCGGCTCGTGGTCCCGGGCCCGGCGGCTGCGGTTTCAGCTCCGGGAGGCGGCGGCGGCGGGAGCGGCCATGGAGGCGGGCGCCGGGGCCGGCGCGGGAGCCGCGGGCTGGAGCTGCCCGGGCCCAGGTCAGAGCCGCCCCTCCTTATCTCCCACCGCCCCGCTTCCTCTCCCCACTCTCCTCCAACCCGACCCCCAAGTGCTCCTGTCGCCACTGCTCCCCAGATCTCCGTCCTAAGTCTACTCCATCCCGGCCTTCACCCGGGCCCGGTCTCCATCTTTCGGCCTGAGGCTCCCTTCCCCTGACAGCTCCTCCCTGGGCGCTCGCCGTAATATCTCTTCAGCCAGATGGTTCTTCCAACCCGCAGGGACTCGAGAGTCTGCACTCCTCTGGCCCCGAAGGTTCCTGAGTGCCCGGCGAGGGTGGGGTGGTGGGGATGGAAGGAGGGGAGCGGCCCTGGCCCTTGCCCCTTAGCGCACGCCGCCCCACCTCCCTCCCCTCCGCGTGCCACCGCCCCCTTTCAGCCCCTTCCTCCCTGGCTCCTGCCTCCTCTCTCATTCTAGCCTCTCGCGTCCCTGTCCCCCAGAGTAAACAGACACACACCCTCTTTCTGTCTGCAAGGAAGAGGAGCCTGGAACGGCCTGGAACAGGGGTGCCGATGAGGTTGGGCAGCGCGGGTCTGGGTTCCCCACCCCATTTAGAGCATTGAGAGGAGGCTGAAGGAGGGTAATCACAGAGCAGAGCAGACTCTGGCACCTCCACTGGGACAAGTCCCAGGGCTCTCTGGGCTAGATGTCATGCCTTCTCTGTCCTCTGCATCGCAGTCCCCAGCCCCACTGCATCCCACAGTACCTCCTCTCTTCCTGCTCACAGGACCCACAGTAACCACTTTAGGCTCCTATGAGGTATCTGAGGGTTGTGAGAGGAAGAAAGGCCAACGCTGGGGGTCCCTGGAACGTCGTGGGATGCAAGCCATGGAAGGTGAGTCTTCCCAAAAGGCTTTCTGTCCCTTTACCCTCCTCCCCCAGTTCCTATCCCTCCCTCTTCCTCCCTCTGACCCTAGAGCTCTGAGCCAGGACACAGCCCTTCCCTCAGCTCACCTCGGGCCCCTCCTCATTCGCTGCTGAGCTCCAGTCCTCCCCAGGGTTCAGGCTTTGATGGAAGTTCAGGATACATCCCTTTGGGGCCCTAATCGCCCAGCTAACCAGGTTGTATGTCCTGGGGGAGCTGCCAGATAGAGAAAGAGGCCTCGTTGGGCAGAGCTTTGAAGCAGGCTTTCGGCAGGGGGTTTGTTCTCACTGCCTGACGACCCAGATCCCAAGCTGTCTCTTATTTTAAAAAGCAAGGACATGAGCATGTGAATTGTCTTTCTGGGGCCACCACCATTAACTTCTAATGGAAGTCTTGTGTTTGGTTCTCTATAGAATATCTTCCTTCCTGAAAGACAGAGCCTAAAGGGTGAGGCCAACCTCTCAACATGCATGCATCCCCACCACACATTTGTTGCTGCCAACACATTTCCCAGGACTTCCTATGAAGTGTCCCCAATAAGCCTCTCTGCTTATTCAATGTGGACAGCTCTGCTCCCTCTGAGGGGGTCAGATGACACAAGTGTCCCAGATGAAGCTTAGGCAGCTGATATTAGAGAAAGTAAGACAAAAGATTCAGAATTTCAAAGCAAAGCAGACATTTCCCACACAGACAAGATTTTGCTATATACAGGAACTGCATTGCAGTAAAGGAGGGGGTGCTCACCAACCAGAGGCTGGGGACCAGCACCAAACCCCAGTTTTTTTAATGCATTAAGATGCCAGACTTTCTTTTAAATGGAAGTACCTAAGAGTTTCCTTGAAAACCTCCTGGGTCAGTAGGGGAGAGTGAACCTCATGACACCCAGCAGGAAAAAGCCACGTGGACCTTTTAGAAAATTCCAAAAATATATTTGTTAACATACATTTGAAAGGGCCCCAATATTTTTGCAAAAAGAGACTTGGAATTGTTTCATTCCAATGTTTTCTTTCTCTACCCACCAACAGTCAATGCTTTCTTATTATGGAAAGGCTAATGTCTTGCAAGCCATCTGGGTAATTTTTTAACCTTCTACAAACCCTCAAACTAACTCATCAGCCTGATGGTTTGGCAGTGTCAGAATCCTTCTTGACTACTTGGCCCACTTCCAGACCACCAAGCTAGAAGAACCAGGCATTCCTATGCAAACTTTGTTAGAATAACCAAACATTCCTGTGTCCTTTGTTCACCTGGTCAAAGTTCACCCAACAGTAGGCTGCTCCATTAGCTCAATGGCAGTGGAAGGGGGCCACCAAGTGTGATCTTGGACCAGAAAAGACTTTAGAGAGGATGCTTCCAAACTTGGCCCTCACACCTGAGGATTCATCATGAATATGGTGAGGTCCCGTCCAGGGGCTCCTTAGGGGATACCAGATGAAACTATTTTACCATCTTGGTCCTGGGTGGAGGGTTTTGGAGGGCCCTGGAAAGACTGTGGATAGGAAGTTCCACTGACTCCCTGGTGGGATGTCTCTCCTAGGGGAGGTATTACTCCCAGCTCTCTATGAGGAGGAAGAGGAAGAAGAAGAGGAGGAAGAGGTAGAAGAAGAAGAACAAGTACAGAAAAGTGGCAGTGTGGGCTCCCTGTCACTGGGCAAGCACCGGGGCCTAAGCCTCACAGAGACAGAGCTGGAGGAGCTGAGGGCACAGGTGCTCCAGCTGGTGGCAGAGCTGGAGGAGACCCGTGAGCTGGCAGGGCAGCATGAGGATGACTCCCTGGAGCTGCAAGGTGAGCACTTGTGATGCAGGGCGGAGCAGGGATGGTTGGACCCAAAGGCTCTGTGCTTCCCAGCTGACACCCCCTTTCACTGCAGGGCTCCTGGAGGATGAACGGCTGGCCAGTGCCCAGCAGGCAGAAGTGTTCACCAAGCAGATCCAGCAGCTCCAAGGTAACACCCTGATTGTGACAGTGGAGAGGTGACCATCTAAGTCGCTACCCAATTACCTTTATCCTAGGGGCTTGCTGAAGCATAGAAGACAAAAATAACCTAAAGCAATACTTTCAATTCATTTTTTCTCCTATTCTTACCTTTTTCTCTTCTCCTTGTCTCTCCATTCTTCTCTTTCCTGAATTTTTTTCTTTGTATCTCTTCCTGGCTCTTCTGTTCTCCTTCTTCCTTCTTCCTTCTTCTCCTTCTCCTTTTCTTTCTTTTTTGTACTGGGGATTGAACCCAGTGGCACTTAACCTCTGAGCCACATCCCAGCCCCTTTCTTTTAAAAAATATTTTTTAGTTGTAGATGGACATAATACATTTATTTATTTATTTATTTTTATGTGTTGTTGAGGATCAAACCCAGAGCCTCACATATACTAGATAAGCACTCTACTGCTGAGCCACAACCACAGTCCCCCTAGCCTCTTTCTTATATTTAGAGACAGGGTCTCACTGAGTTACTTAGGGCCTTGCTAAATTGCTGAAGCTGGCTTTGAACTCATTATCTTCTTGTCTCAGCTTCCTGAGCTGCTGGGATTATAGCACGAGGCTCAGCACCTGGCTCTTCCCTTTCTTGCCCTCCTACCTCATATATTTTTTCAGGTTCACTCCTTTCTCTTCTCAGCCTTCTCCCCCACACCATATCCCTTGTCCTTTGTTCACCTGGTCAGTGCCAGGGGTGAGTAATCAAGGCTGAATTCCAAACCAAATGCCTTTTTCTGGTCCCTCCAGGGACACCATGGGAAGGAGCAGGGAACCAATAAGAAGTGGCCGGACAGTGTACCATGCATCTTTAAGGGAAACAAATGAGAGTGTTTTTCTGGCTCCTTAGGACCTGAGCTTGTAGCTCCCACAAACCTCTCTTCCAACACCCACGTCCCTTTGTCTCTGGAAAAGCAGCAAGGCAGGAGTCCCATATTCCACTGCAGTACCCAATAAAGAGGCAGCTTTGGTTACTTTTTTGGTCTTCCAGAAGGTTTTGGGGAGCTGCCCTAGAAAACAGTAGGGACTCTCTGGGGAAAACTGAGATCAAGCCAAATGAAAGTATAAATGGAGAAAAAAGGAAGTCCAGAAAGCTGGCCTAGAGAGAAGCAAGCAAAGCTATAAGAGAAGCTGGGTGTGGTGGTGCATACCTATAATCCCAGTGACTTGGGAGATTAAGGCAGGAGGATCACAAGTTCAAGGCCAGCCTTAGCAACTTGGACCCTTGGTAACTTAGTGAGACCCTATCTCAAATTTTTTTTAAAAAATTAAAAAGGTATAGAAGAGGGAAAGAGAAGGAGACAGAAGATGTAAGCAAAGGGAGATGCAGGAAATGTGGCAACAAAGAGAAGAAAAATGGCAGATGTGTCCCACAGGTGGTCTTGGTTCCCCTTTGGGTCCAGCTCTCTCACTTACAAATTTTGTGATCTGGGGAAGGTCCCTGAGATTCAGTTTCTTATCTGTAAAATGGCACTGATTAATTTGCTTATCAACTATTTATTGAGAGCTTTTATATTTGAAAGGCCAGCTATGAACAGGACAGCCAAAATCTCTATTGAAGAGTAAGTTCTAATGGAGAAAGGAAGAAAACACAAGTATGGGAGGCAATAAATGCTATGAACATAACAATATGATACACAGAGAAGGGATAAGATAGGAGTTTATTTTAGCTAGGGTGGTTTGAAAAGTCCTTTTTGAAAAGGTGACATTTGAGCTGAATCATGAGTAGGATCCAGCCTTTCAAGATCTGAGGGAAAGGCACACCAGGCAGAAGGAACAGCAACTGCAAAGGATCAGAGGTGAGAATAAGTTTCATGTGTTTGAGAGACAGAACAAAGGTCCTGGTGGCTTGAGTGAAATATACGTGGGGGATCTTGGTAAGGTTAAATTCTGGTTAGCAGGTGGAGGCCAGATTACAGGGAGTCTTGTAGACTAGCAGAGAGGTCTGGCTTTCATTTTAAGTGTACTAGAAAGCCATGGGAGAGTGAGTGTTTGACAGGGCTGGGGTGATATAATCTGCTGTACATTTTTTAAAGAGCACTTGGCCACTGATGGAAACTGGATAGAAAGAAAGGGTGTTGAAACAGTGAGTCTGATCAGGAAGTTATTGCAGTTGCCCAACTAGAGGTGATGGTTGCTTGGATTAGGGCTTCAGAAATATATTTTGAAGGTGAAGTCCTTAGGACTTGCTGATGAATTGGATGGAGGATAATAAACATGAAAGATGACTTTACCTCGAGAAACTGGGTGAGTGGTGGCATCATTTATTGGGACAAGAAAAACTTGGCAAGGAACAAATTTGGGGAATAGGGGAACCATTTAGGTTTTCTACCTGATGAGTTTGAAATGGCTATAGATATTCAAATAAGTATGTTAAGGAGGCCACTAGATATACGAATCCAAGACCAGAAGAGAAATTGGGGCTGAAGATAGAGATTTGGTAGTTATTAGTATAACATATACAATATAATCCATACAGTCACATGGAGATGACCATACAGTCACATGGAGAAATACCAGAGGAGGAGAGAAAAGTGTCCAATTTGCAGACACTCCAGTATTTAGGACTCCTATTGAAGGAGAAATGAACAAGAGACTGTGGCAGGAGATTCCTTAAACACTGTCATGCCCTGGAAGCCAAGAGCAGAAAATGCTTCAAAGAGAGAATGATCCACTGGGTCAAAAGTTGCTAAGGCAAGTGAGATGACCCTTGGAGTTAGGGAGATGGAGAATCTGAAACATTTCAGTGCAGATCAGTGCTGACTGGATTGGAGTTGAAGAGGAAATAGGATGTCAGGTAGAAAAAGTGAGTACAGATCACTTTGTTGGTCATTTTGAAGAGAATCAAGGCAAAGAGAAAGGGGTCAAAGGAGAGTTGTTTTGTTTTTATAAGGTAGGAAATGCTAGATCATGTTTTTTTGAAGGAAAAGATCCACTAGATCCAAAAAAAGTAGTAGCCATTGCTTGGAGAAATGGAGCGTTCTTCCTTTCCAACAGACGAGAAGTTGAGAAGCTGAACTACCAGGGAAAACAGTACTCTAGAAAGTTTCGGTCCTTACCAGGATTGTTCCCAGGATTTACAGGATCACCAAGATCTCGACCAGGGAGGGGTCCCAGCCTGGATGGCCGCCCCGCGCCCCGCGCCCCGGAGGGAACCTGAGACGGTCTGCGCGCACGCGCGTTGCCCGTTTCGGTCGAGAGGGGGCAGGCGCGGCCTCAGAGGCAGCTGGTGTTAAGAGGCGGTTCGGGCCGCCACAGCCCCTGGGGGGCCCGGACCCCTGCCGGCGGCGGGAGGCCCCCCAGGGAGACCTCTTGAGGGGGGGCCATTGAGATGGAGGCCATAACCAGTGAGTGAGAATCAACTTGTTTGCCCTGCAGCCCAACTCCTGGGCCTTTGGCCTCACCCCGACGGTAACAGCTCCACATTCAACTGGCACCAGCACTTTGGAACCCAGCTTGGGCCTTTCCAACTCCCAACTTTAGGATGGGCCCCGTCCCGCGGGCCTGCAAGCCCCGCCCCGTCCCGTCCTGCCCTGTTCCACACATTCATTCAGCCTAGGAGATGGGACTGCAGTAGAGTACTGAAAGGAGATTTGAACCCTGATGTCAAGGGCATATTAGGGAGTGGAGGTTGGTCTGCCCCTACAGGAACCCCACCTCAGGTTGTGGAGCCTTTATCCTAATGACCATTTACTCATGCATCTTCCCGTAGAGGCTGAGCTCCGAGATGGAACTCTCTGTGCTATTCAGTAGTAGGGATGGAGGAAGGACTTTCTTCCTTTAAAATAGGAAGTCACACCTGGGACAGTGGCACAAGCCTGTAAATTCAACGACTTGGAAGGTTGAGGCAAGAGGATCACAAATTCGAGGCCAGCCTCGTCAACTTGGCAAGGCCCTAAGCAATTTAGGGAGACTCTGTCTTAAAATTGAAAGGTCTGGGAATGTAGCTCGGTGGTTGAGTGTCCCTGGGTCCAAGCCCCAGTACCTCCCCCCCCCCCCCCCCCCCCCCCCCCAAAAAAAAAGTCAAGTAGGAGTCAGAGAACTTAAGTGGACATACTTGGTCTTGGTACAGTTCATTAGCTAATACTTGTTCAATAGACCAGGAAGAGGAGACAGCTAGGAGAAAAAAAAAAAAGTGACCAGAACAGCACATATGAGTTCACAAGCCTAGGGCTGTAGACCTTCCCCTGAGATGCCTGGTCCCTTCAGCCTCTATATCTTCAGTATGCCCAAATTTGTCATTGTCTTCTTAGTTATCTCTCCACTCCTTTCTTTTTTTAAGACAAGTTCTCACCACGTTTCCCAGGCTGGTCTTGAACTCCTGGGTTCAAGTGATCTTCCTACTTCAGCCTCCCAGATTCTTGGACTGCAGCTAGGCCACCACACCCTAAATTTGCCTTTAAAATATCTAGGTTCTCAAGCTTAATGGGGCATGCATGTGTGTAATCCCAGCCACTAGAAAGACTAAGACTAGGGGCATTGTAAATTTGAGGCCAGTTTCTGCAACCTAGACCTTATCTTAAAAATAAAAAGGGTTTGGGGTGTGGCTCAGTGATAGAGGATCCCTGGGTTTAATCCCCAGCACTGCCCTCCCCACAGAATGTCTAGGTTCTCTTCTGATTTTTAAAAAATACCCAAACATATAATTCTGTACACATAGGAGAAACAAGTTTATTGAATATATGAACCTCTACCTCATTTATGCATGAATATGGCAGGGGGGGCTCTGCACAATACCAGGTCCTGGAACTATAATGGTGAGCAAAACCAACATGTTCTTTGTCTATAAAACTTACAACTAAATGAGGTGGAGACTACACAACACTCACTGCAAAGTTTAAGGTTCTATGAGAGCATTTAATAGAGGAATTTTCTTAGCTTTTTGAGGAGGTTGGGGAAGAGGCTAGGGAAAGTTGGACTCTTAATGGTAAGTAGAATGAGCAGGAGTTAAAGATGGGGCTTGGGGAGAATATGTCCTGCAAAGGGTTTGTTGGAAGGTCCTGACACTTCTGGCCCAGTCCTCATGAATTGCCTAATGCTGGTCTCTAAATCCTGAATTTTTTTTTTTTTTTTTTTTTTTGTGGTACTGGGGATTGAACCCAGGGCCTTGTGCATGCGAGGCAGACACTCTACTGACTGAGCTATATATCCCCAGCCTCCTAAATCCTGAATTCTTATTGGTGTCCATTCCTTTTATTCTTCATCCACCTTTGGGTTCTCCTGATCCTAGATGATGAGTACCTGTGTCTAGGAATCATGAGATGCTCCACAGATACAGAGAGCTCTGACACACTGCTTTTGTAAATTGAAAAGAATATATATTATTACATAGAGACTTGTTGCAAAAACCAAACAGCATACCTATATATGATTTGGAATACCTTGTCACATCTCCCACTCTTCTAAAACAACTGCTCTTTAGGGTTTTGAGGCATAGACCTTTTCTGTGCCTTTTCTTGTGTCTTTGTACATTTGTGTGTTTTATGCTATATATAAATATATTTTTATAAAAATTAGGTAATGCCTTACATTTTCTGGCTCATTTTTCTTTCCAGTTCATATATATGGAAGTCTTTTTGTATCTTCATTATGGATCTGCCACTTTCTTTTAGAGGTCAGCATGATATTCTATTTAAACATCATCAATCCCTTGTCAATCAACATTTACATATTGTTTTGGGTCTAGTACTTCTAGTATATTCTGTAAAGTCTAAGCTTTGAGGGTGAATAGGTGAAAAATCTGTGAAAACTTTTTAGTTAGGGAATTTTTAGGACTCAGGGTATCAATAAAATATTGTCAATGAGGTTTGAGTTTGACTGTCAGGTAATTCCCTAGAAGAATCTGAGAGTACTTGTTTATAGTAGCCCAAGTTGTTGCTTTCAGTGTGAGGCCTCAAAATCTGTCTTCCTGCTGTGCCTCGTAGAGTCACTCTGTTCCCTTCTCAGGTATTCCTTTCATTCCATGCCATATGATGCTTTACTTCTCTGATAAGGTAGAGGCTAGGTTGTTAGCAATTTCCAGACAAGAAATAAGTCTGCCTAGAACTTTTTATCTATAGAACATGGTAGATTAGTTCACTTAACTCAACCTTTGGGCTTTGCAGGTGAGCTACGGCATCTACGGGAGGAGATTTCCTTGTTAGAGCGTGAGAAAGAAAGTGAACTTAAAGAAATAGAACAGGAGTTGCAGTTGGCCCAGACCGAGATCCAGAATCTGCGGCAAGCTGCAGCAGATTCTGTGAGTGAACATGAGAGTGACATGGCATCCCTGCAGGAGGATCTCTGCCGAATGCAGAATGAACTTGAGGACATGGAACGCATTCGGGGGGACTACGAGATGGAGATTGCCTCGCTCCGTGCAGAAATGGAAACAAAGACCTCTGAATCAACCAGTAGTCCTACGGACTTTAGTGGGTTGCAAGGTATGAGTGCAAGCCCTTCTCCTATCTGTCAGCAAAGTCAAGCTGAGGAGAGATCATAGATAGGAAGATGGAGGAAGAGTTGTGTTATATCATGCATGGAAAACCTCTAGGGAAAAAAAAACTTCTATTCTGAATTCAAGACTGTAGTGGAGAAAAACTTACCCAAATATTTTATAAGCAGTCCATGGTGGTGTAAGAAATGGTACCATGAAGATGTGCCCTGGGGATTCTTCCCCAGAGAGCCATTGGGTTCTTATTGATTTGACTATGGGAAAGCCCTTCCTGGGAAAGTGCCCAGTTCTGGGATGAGTGTACAAGGACTTGTCACCTTGGGAAACTCTTCCTGCTTATGTGGCATCGTGGCACTTTGCCTGAACCACTTTAGGGAGGCCTCTAGTTCTCCTTTCCAGGTCCCAGGATGCAATTCTTAGGCTTCTTTAGCTTTCCCCGAAGTAGAAACTTTAGGGGGCAAAAAAATCAGAGCATAAGACAGCTGGAGAGGAAGGGAGGTTATTTCTAGTAATTCATGAGGTACCTGAAAGCTTCCAATGCTGCTTTCAGATAGTCTCCAGCTAGTTGCTAGGATTCATGACATCAGAGTCTACCTTTATACTAGGCTAGATTTGTGATCTGAGTATGAAAGCCCTATATTTGGCCAGGTCAAACAGAGGCAATGAATAAGGAATCAAAGAACTGCAAGTTTTCCCAGATGTATGAAGGCTCTCAGAAGAGCCTTTGGCCTGGTAGTGCTGGGAGAGGGAGGCTAGCACAGAGGAAAGGCCTTTGCTGGAGTGAAACAAACCAGAGTTCAGAAATAAAGCTCTACCCAATAGCTGGATGAACTTAGGTTATTAAAACTATTCCAAAATTGAAAGTTTATTTAATGGTACAGAATAGAGGACACAGAAACCAATCCACAAAACTACAACTACCTTATATTTGATAAAGGGGCTAAAAGCATGCAATGGAGGAAGGATAGCATCTTCAACAAATGGTGCTGGGAAAACTGGAAATCCATATGCAACAAAATGAAACTGAATCCCTTTCTCTCGCCATGCACAAAAGTGAATTCAAAATGGATCAAGGAGCTTGATATCAAATCAGAGACACGCCGTCTGATAGAAGAAAAAGTTGGCTACGATCTGCATACTGTGGGGTCGGGCTCCAAATTCCTCAATAGGACACCCATAGCACAAAAGTTAATAACTAGAATCAACAAATGGGACTTACTCAAACTAAAAAGTTTTTTCTCAGCAAAAGAAACAATAAGAGAGGTAAATAGAGAGCCTACATCCTGGGAACAAATCTTTACTCCTCACACTTCAGATAGAGCCCTAATATCCAGAGTATACAAAGAACTCAAAAAATTAAACAATAAGATAACAAATAACCCAATCAACAAATGGGCCAAGGACCTGAACAGACACTTCTCAGAGGAGGACATACAATCAATCAACAAGTACATGAAAAAATGCTCACCATCTCTAGCAGTCAGAGAAATGCAAATCAAAACCACCCTAAGATACCATCTCACTCCAGTAAGATTGGCAGCCATTATGAAGTCAAACAACAACAAGTGCTGGCGAGGATGTGGGGAAAAGGGTACACTTGTACATTGCTGGTGGGACTGCAAATTGGTGCAGCCAATTTGGAAAGCAGTATGGAGATTTCTTGGAAAGCTGGGAATGGAGCCACCATTTGACCCAGCTATTCCCTTTCTTGGTCTATTCCCTAAAGACCTAAAAAGAGCATGCTACAGGGACACTGCTACATCGATGTTCATAGCAGCACAATTCACAATAGCAAGACTGTGGAACCAACCTAGATGCCCTTCAATAGATGAATGGATAAAAAGAATGTGGCATTTATACACAATGGAGTATTACTCTGCATTAAAAAATGACAAAATCATAGAATTTACAGGGAAATGGATGGCATTAGAGCAGATTATGCTAAGTGAAGCTAGCCAATCCCTAAAAAACAAATGCCAAATGTCTTCTTTGATATAAGGAGAGTAACTAAGAACAGAATAGGGTCGAAGAGCATGAGAAGAAGATTAACATTAAACAGGGATGAGAGGTGGGAGGGAAAGGGAGAGAGAAGGGAAATTGCATGGAAATGGAAGGAGACCCTCAGGGTTATACAAAAGTACATACAAGAGGAAGTGAGGGGAAGGGGAAAAATAATACAAGGGGGACAAATGAATGTCAGTAGAGGGGGCAGAGAGAGAAGAGGGGAGGGGAGGGGAGGGGAGGGGAGGGGGGATAGTAGAGGATAGGAAAGGCAGCAGAACACAACAGACACGAGTATGGCAATATGTAAATCAATGGATGTGTAACTGATGTGATTCTGCAATCTGTATATGGGGTAAAAATGGGAGCTCATAACCCACTTAAATCAAAGTGTGAAATATGATATATCAAGAACTATGTTTTGAACAGCCAACAATAAAAAATTAAAAAAAAAAAAGAAAAAAAAATTAACTAAAACACAACCACAAAAAAAAAAAAAAAGAAAGTTTATTTAAACAAACAAACAAACAAAAACTTACAGGGTTATTTCAGGGATTAAATGAAATGCCCATTCAAGACCAAAACCATCAAGTCTAATACTTAGCTCTGTTAGTTTTCAATCTGCACTATTGTAAGGACTTCTGATTGGAACAAAGAGGAAACATTGGAAATGACTGAAGTGTTGAATCTTCCAGCAGGTACTGTAGGTACAATTAGAGCAAGTTTTTGTTCCTCAAATGTCAGTAGAATTAGTGTTCTAAGATGATTCTTAATTTTGAAAAGATAAAACGTGGTGTTTGTATCATCACAGCATTAAAAATTGCTAACTGGTGCTTAAGGACATGTGCTGGAGCACTTCAGCAGGATCTCTTGTAATGCTTGAGAATGAGATAGGGCATGATTGGAATGGGCTTTTCTGTCAGCAGAGAAAAGGCCACTAGAAAGATTACTTGATCACATTTAGGCCAGTGTCTTCAGTGTGGTGATAAAAGAAGTAAAGGAAATTCAAAATGCCTGGATGTATTTGAAAGGCAGGGACTGGCAGACTGATATCTAAAACTTCACACCTCCCAACTTTTTTTTACTAAAAGCATAGTAGGGAGGAAATCATAAAGTTAAGCAAAAACTTTATATATGATAAACCAAAACTTATTTAAATCCTCAAGAGCTCCTAAAACTTGGGGCTGAATATCAGTGCTCCCCTTACCCCTTAATGATCTCACATCTTCCCCATTTGCTCTCTGCAGAAGAATTACAGCAACTGCGGGACCGCTACCAATTCCTGAATGAGGAGTACCGGACCCTGAAGGAGAGCAACAGCAGCCTCACAGGGCAGCTATCCCAGCTGGAGAGTGAGAGGTACAACCAGGAGGCAGGGGCACTGAGATTCTGTCTTGGGAATTCCCTGAAAGGCAGAGGCCAGGGTCATGAGTGTTCCTGTCTTCCCAGAGAGCCAGACCTTTCTGTGGTATCCCAAGGGTACAGAGACCATTTGGAAGCAAACATGGGATCCTACCCAATTGTCTCAGGACAAGAGTTCAGTGAATTTGATTTTCTTCCATTTTCAGCATTGCTCTGCCCTAGAGTAGATCAGAAGAGATTCCTTTGTTGTCCCCACAGACATGATTCAGTCTAATGGCACAAAGCCTCCAGGCTGTTAGCTGACTTGACACCAGGCCCATCCTTAAAACCAACTGGATCAGCACTCTTATGGTGTCTCAGAGCCAAACATGCCTCTGCAGATGAGGCTCTAGAGACTTTCTGTAATCTTCAAAACATGTTTATTTGAGGAGTGAATCACAATAGGTCTCTAACTATATTTGGCCTAAACAGAAGGCCTCAGAACTGAGCACACTTGTATGATGATATGAGGCAGGGTTCCCCCAAACATGTCTGTGGGTTCTGGTTTTCAGGACACGAAAAGCAACAGAGAAGTGGCTGGAGTGTCAAACAGCAAAGAGTATGATATCGTCAGAGTCTCAGACCTCAGAAGTGGATTTCCTAGAGCCTGATCCTGAAATGCATTTGTTGCGCCAGCAGCTGCTAGATGCTGAGCAGCAGATGCATAACATGCAGAGTAAGGTAGGTCTCTTGAGGGTGGGGAGGCAGGCCCTTTCCACCCTTTCGTTTCACCTTCTCCTGGTCTATGATAGGCACAGGGCTAATAAAGCAGGTGTGCACTGTGATAGTAGAGAGTGTTCTAGGGTCTTGATAACTTGCCTGATGTAAATATAGCCATATGCCACATAATGACATTTTGATCACTAACGGATTGCATAAACCATGGTGGTTCCATAACATTGTAATAGAACTGAAAAAAATTCCTATCACCTACTACTGTGGTAGTGCAACACAGTATCATACTCATAGTAATGCTGGCGTAAACAAACCTGCACTGCCATCCTGTAAAAATACAACATATACAGGTACATACAGTACTTAGTAATGATCATAAGTGATTATGCTACTGGTTTATGTATTTACTATACTATACTGTATTTTTATTATTATTTTAGAGTTACTCCTCCTACTTAGAAAAATAACAAAAGTTTTTTTTATACAGTTTTCCATGTATACCATGTTATTCAGCCTATTGATTGAATTGTTTTCTCTTGTGCTTCATTTGATCTTGTGATGTTTAATTCATCAGAGCCCTAGAAGCAATAGCCTATGCCATATGTATATGTACCACATAGCCTAGGTGTGTAATAGGCTATACCATTACAGTCTATGTAAATATAGTCTGTGATGTTTGCACAATGATTCAATGGCCTAACAACACATTTCTGAGCATAAGTCCATGTTGTTAAGTTACACATGACTATATTTCAAAGGAATGCATACTCTCCCCAAACGTATTCCTGGAGCACATATAGCACTTGTCATAAATCAGCCTCCCTGTTTCATTTCTTGCACAGTGTAAGGAATTGTGTTGTGAGTTGCAAGAGCTACAGCATCATCGCCGTGTCAGCGAGGAGGAGCAGAAGCGGCTGCAGAAGGAGCTCAAATGTGCCCAGAATGAGGTGCTTAGGTTTCAGTCATCTCACACGGTCATGCAGGTAAACACTGCCAGGGGAGGCACTTAGGAGGGTAGGAGGGCCTGCATGGAGTCACTGCTTCAGCAGAGGCTAGACAAAAGGAGCAAAAGACAAAGGTCTGCTGACCCTTGCCCTACAATCAGGGTCCCAGACTACTGGAGAAGCCAGTTATAGAAGCCACACAGCATGGCATTCTAGAAATGGTGGTCATTGTTGAGTGTCTGCCTTGCCAAAGAAACCAAATCATAGACCCAGGGAGCTTTTCAAGCCATCTGCCCCTGAAAAGGACCATAGTGACCTGAAGAGGGGTCTGCTATTTCCTGAGAGTGACTGTTCCTCCCTCACCCTCCCCACCAAGAATGAGGAGCTAAAGACCAGGCTCTGTGATCTGCAGAAAAAGTATGATGCCAGCCAGGACAAGCAGAGCGAGCTCTTGAAGGTGCAGGTGCAGCTTCAGACTGAGCTCAGGCAGCTTAAAGTCATGAAATCCACAATTATAGAGAGCCAAAGTGAGAAGGTAACAGCACCCAGAGGTTAGGGAATGACCCAGAGTATTTGTCTGAGGTCAAGGAAAGGTAAATAAAGAGTAAAGTTTCAAATAAATCCAGCCATTGCCTAGGCAGTACCACATGTGAATATCCCCAACCCCTTTCAAGTGCTGCCTTAGGTCAGAGGACAAGCAGAAAGTGAAGGGAGGGAGGAGTAATTGCATAGCCTGTCAGTGGCTGAGAGAGTCAGGCAGAAGGGCAGGAGGTTATGGACCCTGCAGTGCTGCCCAGAGCCCCCTGCACTGCAGGAGTTATTATGCCGGCTCCAGAAGATGCAAGTCCAGCACCAGAACATCTCAAGTGAGAAGGAAAAGCTACTGGAAGTGCAGCATCAGCTGCAGGAGAAGCTGCGGTGCCATGAGGCAGAGTTGCAGCACCTTCGGAATATTGTGGCCTCCTTGCAAGAAAGTGATGAAAAGGTAATAGGAGGGCCAGGTGATAGAAAGTGTAGGCAGGCAGGACCCTTGGGGAGGTGAGAGCACAGAAATATGGGTGTGTTAGAAGCTCTGTGGAGTAGCTCCTGGTAAGGGAGCAAAGAGGTGTGCCAGGAAAGCCCTTCTGTAGGAGTCACAATGCCCACAGCTTCCTTTGATTTTAAATCAGAAAATCAGTCTAGGAAGCCCCTTTCTTGCCCCAACTCCCTCCAAAGGAAGCCCTACAAGTACTGGGTTTTGAGCCTATTAGGGATGGGTCCATCTGAGGTCTCCTTGGCTGGAATGAAATCAGAGCTAGAAAGGATGGGAGGATGGAAACCCAGTCCCCATTCAAAGTACATAGCAGGTTACCTGGGATGATGGTCATTCCTGCCTCTCCCAACCAGAACAAAAAGATTCAAGTCCAGTTTCGTGAGGTGAAGCAGCTGTACGAGTCTAGCACGAATGAGCTGGAGCAGCAGAAGCACATGTCCAACCAGCTAGAGCAGGACCTCCTGCTCTGCCAACTGGAACTAAAAGAGCTCAAGAACACCCAGAACATTCCTGAGGACAAGGGAAAGTGTTTCAATAAGGTAATTACAGTGCAGAGTGAAAAGCACTCCTGGGCATCTGCTTTGCAGAGAGGAGGTATAGCGGCAAGAGGTGAAGTTCTCAATCAAGAGCCTTAGTGGGCTTCCTAGGCAGGAAGAAGAGGCAGAGACACATGTTTAGAACAGTTTTCCTTGATCTTGACTTTGATCCAGAGCTCAAAGTACATCTAGATCCCAGCAATTACACACCTGGCTGTTTTCACGCATAATTCTATGTATGTAGATGTTTGCACATTGATTTAGCAACTGCAGTGATATCAGGCCATTTGTGGAGAAGAACATACACATAGGTTCATGTTACTGTTGGAACTAGAAAGCTGAGCCAGTTTTCTGAGGCAGATTGCAAGTACTCTTTTTAGGGGGTATGGTCTGTGTCTAGAGTGCTGCTTGAGTATTAGAAGGACCTAGACTCTTCCAGGATTTATTCTGTGACTTAGTGTGGTGATAGTCCCAAGACTTGATATTGCCCTTCTTAAATTGAATAGAGTGTTACTATTATCTCAATTGCTGTTAGTATTAAATCCTAGTAGGATAAATAAGACCTTATTTACTTTTTCTTTTTCCATGGTATATAAAATGCAAACTGTTGGGTGTGATGGTGCATGCTTATAATTCAACTCTGGAGGCTGAGGCAGGAGAATTGCAAGTTCAAAGCCAGCCTCAGCAACTCAGTGAGGCCCTACCTAAGTAACTCAGTGAGACCCTGTCTCTAAATAAAATACAAAAAAGAACTGGGCATGTGGCTCAGTGGTTAAGTGTCCCTGGGTTCAATCCCCAGTACCAAAAAAAAAAAAAAAAAAAAGGCAAACCAATGCCATTACTCAGTTGAGTGCTTTCAGCCCCTGATTACTGATAGGAAGTGGAAAGATGTTGAAGCATTTTGGAGAAAAGGCCCAAGAATTCTGCCAGAATACACAGCAATCCCTGCCATGGCCAACATCAGTGTTCCTACTAGGGAGAGGCCTTTAGGAGATAAGGAGAGGGAATGTTACAGTCTACTTACCTTTCTGTGCACAGGTTTAGGAGATACATGATTTCCTTGTCACCTCCCCTCTTCATAAAAGTCTTTGGGAAAGGAGAAGCATGGTGGCATACAAAGCTAATCTGTTCTGTAGTCATAGAACAGCACTGAGAGTCATTTGATATTAGAGGACTTAGAAGACGAAATCATAGAATGATTTAGTCTTAAACCAAATATAGTAATGGCTCATACTTTTCTAAAGTTTTTAAGAGATGATTAGGAAAACAAAAATGGGAAAAATTAGAGTAAAATTAAGTCCTTATTGATAAGTAGCATGATTAGGTTCAAAAACAACTGATGCTAATGAAAGTAATCAGAATTGGAGCTCCTGTCAGCATGAGAAGGTAGTTAATACACCAAAGGAAAGAGCCAGAGACAGGAAGACAGGAAGGAAGAAGGGAGGGGCATTGATAGCACTCACGCTCAGTCTGCTTTCTGAAGGGACTGGCACAGGGAATTTAGAACAAGCCACTGCCCATCCAGAGCAGCCTGCTGACTGCTGGGGCTCCCCCCTTAGCATGGAGGCCCAGTCTTCATGGGATGATCAGTCCAAGGTGATTGAATGGGGAGGGAGACCCTGGGAATTCACAGGAGGCAGGCGAGCACACAAATGCTCTGCTAGCCCCCCAGAAGTGTACTTCACAGAGTAACCATGCCTGCATGCCCCACCCTACCCACAGTGTGGTGCACTGGTGTCCAAGCTGACAGAATTGCAGGACAAGTTCAAGGTCAGCCAGAAGGAGATGGGGCAGCTGCAGATGGAGCAGTGTGAACTCCTGGAGGATCAGAGGAGGCTGCAGGAGGAGCAGGGCCAGCTGCAGGAAGAGTTGCACAGGCTCATATACCCCACACCCAAGTGTGGCCTCTTCAATAAGGTATCCACAGCTAGTTAAAGGCTGCTGCCTATGAAGAGGCTGCATTGAAAAACTGTGACTGTCCCTGGGAAACATAAATGGGTGGGGATTGAACCTTTTCCTTTCTTAGCCGACATTCCTTCCTTTCTCCCAATCTCCCCACATTAAACAGATCCACAGAGCTAATTCAGGTTTTTCCTCATAAGGGCTTTAAATCTTAAAAATACATTTTATGCTCAGGAATCTGCAACATTTTACTTTTAGTACCTCTTGAGGAAATGCACCTGAAAGTACTTTGTTAACTACAAAATACATTCACAAACAAGAGGTCGTTGCTATTCAATGAGTAGGTCTTCATAGAAAACCCCTTCCCCCAATCCTGTGCCCAGGGGACTGTATGAAGAAACTAACAACAAAGATTGGGGGAGCTTAAGACTTGCCATTGAACTGCCATTCTTCCTCCTTCCTCTGCTCTACTCAGAGTCAGGAGCTGCTTGCAAAGTTACAAGACCTATGTGAGCTGCAGCTGCTCTACCAAGGCATGCAGGAGGAACAGAAAAAACTGATACAGAACCAAGAGTGTGTATTAAAAGAACAGTTAGAGGCACATGAAGAGCTACGAGGTCTCAAAGAGTCTCATTTCCAGGAAGTATTGGAGAATCCTGAGGATGCCAAAAAGCATAAGTTCTCAAATTCTGGTCAGAACAAGGTAATCATGGGAAAAGAAAGGGAGATGGGTCGCCAGAGCACACCAGCATTGCAGGGAAAGAAGCTACCCAGAAGGGTCAGAGTCAGGAAGGCCTATTTGGCAGGAGACAGATGAAGCCTTGACCTTCACCAGCCAGAGCCACCATAGGCTCCATTATGATGTGGCCTTAGATGCACTGGGGACCTCACCCAGAGGCATGCCAGCTGAAGTCCTGCAAGCACTTAGAACAAAGCTGGGATGACCCAGAGGTCTGTAATCTGACCATTGGACTCAGTCCCATTGAGATATCATTTTCAAGATTTATAATATCAATTCAGTGTTTGTTTAGATTCCTGTGGACTGAATCTAAGTATGTCATCCTTTTCCTATGAGTTCAAAAGTAAACTTCTCCATTTTTAAAATCTATATAACCTTTTGCTGCTTTCTATGAGGCTAATCTGAGCCCATTCATCTCCAAAGGAAACATTCCTATTCAGAGTTCTCAATACTGACTATACTCTCTTCATTGGGCTAGATCAGGAGTGTTCGACCAGAAAATTGGTTTGTCTCAAGCTCTTATCAGGAGGTCAGGCATATTGAGGTCACACAGTCAGAAATTTCCATGCAAGTCTATTCAGAGTTGGGAGATAGATTTGGTCTGAGGTCTCAGCATGAAAAAGGAAGAGCAGGTGGATAGCTTTAATTTAGGCTGAATCTGTTCCTTCAAATATTAAACTGAACAGGAGAACTAGGGAATAGCAATAGTTCAAACTATGAGTCTTGGTCACATTCCAGGGGCATCAAATATCTAGGCTGAAAGCCTGGGTAACACAGAGACAGGGATCCAGGTATAAAGTATTTCCTTAACTGATCAGATCTCATCCTAGGCATAAGCAGCCAAGAAGGCAGGCCCAGAGAGCCTGGGAAACATGCCCAGGAGGCCAGGTTCAGAATCAGGGCAGGAAGTAAAGGACCAGTGATAAGACCTTGATTCCAAGCCTATACCTTCTCAGGAAGGATTTACTTAGAGGTGCACATTTGAATCCAGAGCTGGTTTTAACATTAGGGGTTGGGTAGAAGACCAAGCCTAAAGATCAGGATAATGGATACACCTGACTAAGAAGAGGGTGAGGTAGTGAGCCAGGATGTCCTTGAGACTACTACGCTGCTCTCAGGAGAGAAGGATGTGCCAGAGTGCAGAAACCAGCAGAAGTGGGAACCCCCAAATCATGGAGTATCTGCCCTGGGAATATTTTCCCAAATGTACAGAAAGCTGACACATGCCCAATCACCTGGAGGCTTAAGTCAAAGATATAGGTCTGGGGAGTCTGAAGGGTAGGTATGCACTTCTCTTAGGTATGCACTTAGACACTGGGACTGAAATGTCTTTTAGAGTAATGGTGATGTCTCCCACCCCTACCCCTGGCAGTCCAAGTTGCTCCTGGAGGATCTACAGGCTCTGAAGGCGCTGTATATCTCCAGTCAGAAGGAACAGGAGCTATTGCAGCAGGAGCATGGGAGGCTCCTAGAGGAGCGGAAGAGGCTGCAGGCAGAGATGCAGCTCTGCCTGGAAGAAATGCAGCTGCTCCAAGTGCAGTCCCCCTCAATAAAAATGAGCCTTGAGTCCTGCAAGAAGAACTCTGACAGTGTGATTCCCAGCAGTGAGAACTTTCACAGGAGTTATGCAAGCACCATTGATGGCAAGGAAAGTTTTCTTAAGAATTATGGTACCAGCCAGGCCAGCAGTGAGTCCTTCCTCAAGAGCTATGCCAGCACTATGGGTGCCAGTGAGACTTTTGCAAAGAGTTACCTCTCCAGTGGCAGCAGCAGCATCTCTAAGAAGAGTTATGGCACCACCAGTAGTTCTAACAGTTATCATAAGAGTTATATCAGCAGCATCGCTGATGAGGAACCAGTTGTGCCTGAAGACATGGAGGTAACCATCCTCAGGTTAGGCAGGGGATTATAGGCTCTTGTCTTTCTAAGAGAAATGTCACCAGGGGAAGGGCACAAGAAGTGAGATGGGAATGGGGTCACAGCTGACCTGGGAAACTCCTGGAAGCAAGCAAGGCTTTCACTCATGGTGGCCCTGCCTCCTCTTCAGTCCCTCTCCTACAGAGGTGCCCCCACAGGACTGAGGACTGTCATCAACACAGTCAGATACTCCTTATGGGGAAAATTACAGTGTCTCCCTGGGCAGTTTCAGATCCCTGTGGCCACTGTTTTGTGTGCAGGGAAGGGCCTAGCAAAGTGTGGGGCAGAGTCAGAGCTTCTTGGGGTGCCGTCATTGCTCCCCTACCCCCTGCAGCACTTTGAAACGGTGGCCAAGGTGCTGACCAAGCTGCAGGCAGTGCAGGCCCTGTACCAGGTGAGCCAAGAGGAACATTCCCGACTGCAAGAGCAGATGAGCACGCTGGTGGACCAACAGAAATCGCTGAGGGAAGAGCTGGAGACCTGCGAAAAGGAATTCAAGGAGTGCATAGAAAGCCTGGAGAAATCTGCAGCCCCCCAGAACGACAGGAGTGAGGTAACTGATGCCAGGGAGGCAGGGTTTCTCCTAGGAGTCCCAAAAGCCGGAGGAGGGGATGGCTACTTCAGAGAGAATACAAATATACGGCAGACAAGGAGACTGAATTCCAGCAGGCCAGGCAGTTTGCTGCATGTGGTGGACACCGCTCAATCTGAGGGACATTTCTCAGGTGCCCACTGAGCTAGTCATCTAGACACCTCTCCTGGAACTATCCTCTTCTTCCTTTTATTATTTCTCTCTTTTGCTCTATGTCCTAGAGAACTTCTGTGGAGCTATACTTTTTCACTTTCCAGTTTTCTTTATTATTTTGTATGCATTTGTCCAGTCTCCCCAGCTAAACTATAAATACTTCAAGGACAGACCACATCTTCTTTTGGGTCTCTCAATAATGCCAAGAAAAGTGCTCTGCATTTGCTAGGATGGGAGAAGAGGCATTGTCTCTGATGTTGCTCACATTCCAGTGAAAGGGTCTCTATGCATCTGGGAAAGATCACTAGACCAAGTAGTGCCCACCAGGTGGATCCATCACCCAAGGAAGACAAAACCTGAGATTAGGGAGCTGGGTTTTAATTTGCCTGTTTCTTGAGGGAAGGTATGGAAGCCTAGTACACTCTCAGATGTGTGCAACATAGCTCCTTAAGTCAACATACCTATGAGAGAAATGGGTTGGGTGATATAGGAGTTCCCATCAAAACAATAATATAAATTATTCCCCAGACAAGTTATGCAAAGAAAAAAAAAAAGCCCACAAAACAAAAAAACCCATAATTTGTCTTTTTTTTTTTTTTTTAATCTTGTCAGATGTAAATTTCAGATGCCTCTAGTTAGGGAAAAGCTATTTATAAAACTGTTTAAGAGGCTTATTTTCCAGTTTAATGTTTTCTTTATTGTCTACTTCCTCATGGGCTTTAGCAGGTAGATATTTGAAGCAGTGACCCCCAAGCAGGGCCCAGGCTTATTGCAAGGGCCCAGCTCTGGGTAATTGGCCCCACTACCAACAGATCAAAGAACTGCAGACCAAGCTGCGGGAGCTGCAGCTGCAGTACCAGGCTAGCATGGATGAACAGGGGCGGCTCCTGGCAGTGCAGGAGCAGCTGGAGGGGCAACTGCAGTGCTGCCAGGAAGAACTCCACCAGCTTAAAGAGAGAAAGTCGTCCTATGTTGGCAAAGAGGCCAGGGGAAAGAATGGCAATAAGAACATGAACAAGAATGCCAACGGGGTTGAAAAGAAAAAGGTGACCAAGCCATCCTATGACAATTCTGAGGGCAACTTTGAGAACACAAAGGTGAGTCACAGCTCTAGCACCCATTTTGTTAGGAGGGTGGAGGAGGCGCTGGGAGGAATAATCATCTCCATGGCCATTTCTGCCAGGTGAGGTTCTTGTACAAAGGCTTCTGGGATCCTTAAGTGTCACCAGTAGTTGGGACTCCCTTTTCTCCGGAGTGGTGGGGAGGGAGGATGCAGTGCCTTAAGCTGAACAACTGTTCCCACTGGCCCAGCCCCATTTCCAGGGCCTCTGTTCTTCCTGAGTTACATGTGCAAGAGAAGACCAACCAGATACAGGGAAAGGGATTTATTCAGAATAGTTGTGTACTAATAAGTGAAAGGATTGGGCACTATAAGAGTCACTGTGAGGGGTGGGAAGGAAAAGCAGAGGCACAGAGCCCAAGAATTGTGAGCTGTTTGAAAGGGCTTAATGGCCGGTTAGAGTATTGGCCCCAAGAGGTTAGGTGTGACTACCTTCCACATTATGCTCAGAGAGATTGGCTTGCAGTCCGAGAACATAGCACTACATCCTGGCACAGTAACATGATGCAATAGTTTTCTGAAGATAGTGCAGCACTGTCAAGAGAGTAGGATTCTTCATGGGTAACAGCAGCCCTCATCCTGCCCTACCTCCACCCTGCAGTCTCTGGAGGTGGTACTGTACTACACGGCTAGCCAGAGCCAATTAGATGAGCTAGCAAAAGAGGAGGAAAAGAAAGAGGAGGTGGGAGAGCCAAAACAGGAAGAAACAAAAGAGGAAACCATGGAGCTTCACTCAGATGAGCTAGCTACTGAGCCAACAGATACTAAGGAGGCTAAGACAACAGAAGATCACGAGGAAGAAAATGAAGAGTACAGTGAACAGAAGAAGGAAGAAGATAATGAAGAAGACGATGACAATGACTCTTCCCCTGAGACTTCTGAGGAAAACAACCCTCTTAAACTTTCTGAAAGTAAAAAGGTAACCACAACCAAAGGTTGGATCAAGTGGGAAATGGGCCTTGGGCTCAGGCACCCTGGTGTTCAGGACTGGCCCTGCCAAGGATGGGCTTCTATCAGAGCATAGGCAAACCAGTGCAAGGGTTGGTACTCAGGGAACTGGGTATGCAGAAGGGTTGGAGAATGCAGTTCCTCTAAGGGAAATGGCAGGCTTAGACCAATTTGTTATGGAACCATCTCACAATGACCACCTTTTCTGAGGAACAAGATGGGATCTCTGGAGTCTTGTTTCCTTACATTTGCATAGTAGCCCTTGTTATGTTTCTCTGCCAAGAGGGTTCCCTCGTTCCTGTCTTTGCACTACATGAAGGACCTTAATAGTGTGAGGCCTTCTACGGAACATTTCTGTCAGCTTGGGCAAGTCACTCAGTCCTGTTTTCCATTGGTACCATATTAGGTTTAACCTTTGTCATTGCTGTTAGGGGGTATGGGGAAGGTGATAATCTCTTTTTATAGGCTTGTGCCACCCATTGGGTTCCAAATACTGCAGGACATGAGGGTGGGGTGGGGGGGTGATAAGAGTGATTACAACAGGGGCTTTATCTGGTCCATGACTAGCTATAGCCCTAACCCCTTTGGTTGTTGGATCTTTGAGAGATTATGGTAGAGGTATTATGGGGGGAGGTATGCCAGGATAACAAGCATAATTTACCAACTGTACAGAAGTATTTCCATCTTAAAAACTGGTCCATCTGTATAGGTATGTACCAGCTGAATTCCTGCCCTGGGTTTTTTGGGGGCTCTGGGGTTTGAGTACTTCCTGAGAAAGTCCTCAGTTTATAGTATAGGTCCTTTCTGTCCCTCTAAACACAGGAAAGGAAATAAGTCTCTTGTGCCAGGATAACCCAGTCAATTCTAAGGATAGCTGGAATTTTCCAGTCATTCATTCTGTAGCATTGGTTAAGGATCCATTGTGAAGTTCTCTGTTAACCTTGTGGCAGAGGACTACTACCTAGGATGTAGTCCGTAGAAGCAACTGCTACATTTCTTTGAACTCCTCATATTCTACCACATGGTGGTTCAGAGCTTCATAGAAATCTTGAGGGACCACATTTATAAAGCCAGATCTGATTTTTGTACTTCAAAATCAAGTCTATTCCTTGTGTCTATGCATGGAGTTACCCCCTTTGCCCCAGTGGGTCCTGTACTTTCTCTTTTTGTGGGGCACTCAGATGGTATATTTATTATTGCCTATAAAATTCAGTTTCTCTAGACAACTGTTTTGTCAAAGAACTAACCCTTCTCCATTGTCTTAGTGCACTTTCTCTCACAACTAATGTACCAGATTCCTAGGGTATCATAGGAACTAGAGCTTAAAATTCTAAGAAACTTGATAGAAAATAAGCCAGATAGATGACCTGGCCAAAGACGGGCTTTTCCTATAGTGATTAGGAAGTGTCCACCCTATTTCTCTAAGGAAGCTCAGTTTACTCTGGAGCTTCACTTTTCCAGAGTCCAGCCTACAACAAAGGTCTAAGTGCAGATAACTCCTGCTTGACCAGATATGAGAAGTACACGACAAGACAGAAAACAGGCCTTGCCCCAGATGTGGATCTAGCTGCTGCTCAACCCATTCAATTTTGTGACTTCTGTAGGCTGCCAGTGGGAAGAACTCCTCTGCTCTCCTCAGGGCCCAGGGGCAGAGAAAAAATGCTACTGTTCTACCCTACATGATTTTTAACCTCTGGATTCTTTTCTCTTTCCCCTTTGTTTTCTCATCTTCATTATCTGTTGGATTCGTGTGTTTATGTCTTTTCATACCATTTCACATCTCCTGGTCTCTCCTTGTGCTTTTCTCTCATTTGACGTGTTGCAGCCATCCCCTGCCCCCGATCCCCCCATCTTCTCTTTGCCTCTTGTAGGCCTGGTGGTCATATCGGCTCTGCTCTGGTGCTGGTGGGCTGAGACATCATCCTAACGCAGGTACTGGTATTGCTTCCTCCTCTTTCCTCTCAGCTGCTTGCTTCTTGCTTTGGCCACTATACAACAGGTGATGCTCAGGTCTGTTTTACCTCGGCTTTTCCTCCAGCTGTCACAATGCCTATAACTTCTCGAGCATGTCTTCATGGAGTACAGAATGCACAGGAAGTTGGAATGTTTACTAAAGGCATGGTTTGAGTTTCTATCCTTTGCTGGGAAAAAGTTGGATTAACCCAGCACTGTTGCTACTATCAAAACTGCCCAACTACTTCTGATGAGCTGATGTTTGTCTGAAAGGCTGCCTTGGGCTCTCTTTGTCTTTTTTAACCCCCAAGCCAATTTCTCATCATTGCTTCTATGCAGGATGACAAAATAAGGAGTCACTCCCTCTTCCCATGGAGGGGGAAGGGGTTAGAAGAGCTTTAATTCTTCTGATCTCCCCAGGAGCATTCAAATGAGAGCAACCTAAATTGATCCTTCAACCTTGATGAAAGTGGAACTGAACCCCTAACCATATTGTGCACCTTGTCTTGAAAAGTTCTCTGGTTTGGGTACTTCTAGTCTTCAGAAAAATTAGAAAAGAATACCAGGAAATATTTTTTAGTTCTCTGATTATCCCTTTTGGAGGCCAGATTCCATTGTAATTGATTTCCTAAGCTAAGTTTTCTAAAGAGAATACAGTACTAATGAAAAGTTTGTACTAGCTACAGATGTAAGTATTCTTAGGAAATCAAGACTGATACATTCTGGGCACCTCCCAGTTGGCCCCAGTTCATGTAATCTTATCTGTCAATGGAATACCAAATTCATGAGGCAGATTGTGGTCTCATGGCCCTGGGGTTCCACCTGTTTTCTGGAACCCATACACTATTCCTTCTTGTTCTGTTTTGCCTCCAATCTCATGTTCTCCCTGCCGCTTTCCCTCCCCTATCCTCTCTTCTCACATCCCTGTAAGTGAGGTGTAGTTGGCTTAAGGCATAGGTTTGGAGGGGCAGCCGAAGCATTTTTTGATGGTACCTCTCACCGTTTCCCTTGCTGTCCCTCCTTTTTTCTCTTTCCTATTATACTTCATGACAGTCTTTAGCTTCTTTAGTGACAGCAGTCTCTCCTTACATCTTTTCCTCCACTGCACACCCTCAGATGTCTTCAGTACCTATAAAGTAAGACCCAAAGCACCCAGCTGTAGCCTCTCACCAGACCCTATCAGAATGAGAGGAAAGAATTGTTGCCTAAAGTTCCTTTCACAGCAGCCTCTTATTCCCAGAGCTCTAGTTAAGCTCTGACTTGAGGTAGCATAGTGTAGTAGAATGTGTGACTGACAAGTGGTGAGGAGAGCTTGGTCGAGTCTATCTTTTCTTACAAAGCTTTGTCTCAGCAAAATGTGTCATCTGAACTTAATTTCCTCAAATATATTATGTTTGACTAAGCTCTGTGTTCCTAACCAGGCTTCTATGAGGATCAGATAAGTGAATGTATATGAAAGTACCATAAAGTATCAATAACAAAAAGAGCATAAACTTATATAATACATACTGTGTGTTGGACACCCATATAGCACTACATATATTAATTAATTTGATCTTTACAGCAACCCTAGGAGGAAGCTCTACTATTGTCATTTTAAACATGATAAAACTGAGGCATAGAGAGGTGACTAAAAGCCTGGAAATTGTGAATTGGATTTTAAGGACTTAATATTAGCTACAGATAAAAACTCTAATTCCATTTTTTTCCCATTTTGAGCACTTTTCTCTAGTTGGCTCCAAGTAGCAGGAAGATGCCATATACTTCTGTTTATGCAACCTCAAATCTCATTAGCTTTTTTGGTAACTAATGTCATCGATTTGCTTCATGTCTTGTTTATAAAACCCCTTTGTACATTGCTTATGCTAAGCATCACCTTCTGATTCTGTACTAGCATTTGATTGTTTTGGATCCAAAGGCAGAAATTTCCTTTTATCCATATCAGATATAGTCCATTGTTCTAACCTATGGAGTGTTTTGTTTGTTTGTTTGTTTTTATCTTGGCCCTCTGTTTTCAAAATATTGACTTTCCTTGTCAGCTCCATGTTATCCTCAGGGGTGACAAGCCCACCAGGAGGACTTTATCCTCCTGATGACTTCATCCAAGTCACAAGCAAGGACCCAAGCCGGGAGTGGTGGTGCATATCTGTAATCCCAACTCCTTGGAAGGCTGACACTGGAGGATCATAGGTTTCAATCCAGCCTGGGCAACTTTGTGAAATCCTGTTTCAAAATAAAAAATAAAGGCTGGGGATGTAACTCAGTGGTAGAGTGCCTCTGGGTTTAATCCCTAGTACCGAAAAAAAAAAAAAAAAAAAAGAAAGAAAAGAACAGAACAGTGGGTATCCAACTTCTAGGGTGCCAGTTCTCTTTTATTTAGCTTATTGACCACTTAACAAATGGTCATCCTAATCTTATTTCCTCATGTTATCTGCAAGAATTTTAAGAAAAATCTTGTCAAACACCTTGGTTAAGTCTCAAAACATGATTTCCTTGATCTATCAATTTAATAATGCAGTGCAGAAGCCTGCAATTTCTAGAAGCCTGTGATTTCTTGAAGCCTATAACTTCCTCCTTTGGAAAACCCAAACCATTCCTTTGTGTCCAGTCCAGAATCTTGATTCTGCTCAATGTATGTATAGTGCACCAGTTAGCATTTATGGATTTCAGCTCTTTCCTCCTTTAAGAACATTAGACTGACATTTTTAGCAATGTGCATCAGGATATTAACATCTATGCATGTAAACATTTTTCCTAGCACCCTTCTCAGTTATTTTCTTTGTAGATTAGTCTGTATATGCACTTCCAACATTATTTTTGCTTTCTATTAGATATTTCTTGTTCCACCGTGTAACTATTTCTACAAATTTAGAGGATTTTCTTTGTTATTTATAGTTATCTTAAAATCTTTGTTTTAGATCAGTTATTCTCTGAGCAAATGTATTCTTATTAATGGATTTTATTCCATCTTTACCAAAAGACATCCTTTTACTTTATGCCATAGCTCTTGACTCAATATTAAAATTTCATCTTTCACATAATAAGTAAAAAGAGTAACAAAAATGGGAACTATTTCCCCAAGTATGTATTTTCTTATCTGAGGTTTCATTTCTTAAAGGGTATTTTGTGGATCTCTTCTGATGGTGTTATTTGTTGCCCATGAATCAGCAGAGTTCTCCAGTGGCCAGCAGTGTGTAGAAGGCTCAGCATACTACAACACATGTGCTAGGAAGCCAGTCCACACTCTTTTGACATTTGCTTCTCAGGGCAATTAACACTTCCCTTGAATTTCCTTGAACTGACATCCTTCTGTGCATAAGGTCTGGCTGTATAAAGGACCTCCTGTGCACTTGTACTCCTTCACTTCCCTTCCTTCCTCTTGGCTCTGAGTTGTTTCTCCTTCACAAAGCTTACTAGGAAAGGCCACTTTCCCTGAAGATCCAGCTTTACCCTCTCCCTTCTTGCTACAGCATCTACCCTTTCTCAAGCATCCTCATGGAGAATCTGCAATCTGGCCCATGAGCTTGCCTCCACATTTAAGGACCAGTATTCTCATTCTTTGGGGAGAAAGGAAGACTTACACACAAGTGTCACCTGAGGTGACATGTACAGTGTTGCACCCCATATCTAGTGTCAGGAAGAAGAGACCATGTGATCTCCACCGCTTACCTGGGAGGTGAGAGAAGCTGAACCATGATGTTCCTGAGGTGTCCCTTTCTGGCACAAGCCGGCAGGTGATTTCTGGCTTTGGGAAGGGTTCAGAAGGCTGGAAACTCACGTTTTTCTTTGGTCCCCACAGAACATGTTTGGGATGTGGAAGCCTATGGCATTCTTGGCTATTGCAGCTGTGGCTCTGTATGTGTTACCCAGCATGCGACCGCAGGAGTCAGAGTTCTGCCTCATGGAGTGATGGCAGACCTGGGCCAGCCGAAAGGGCAGATCCCCAGGAGCCACCACCCTCACCTTTGGGCAGGACACACTATGCCAGAGCTCCCACCTCATTCATGTCCCATGTGTCCCCACCCATCTCCTTAGCCTCAGCCACTGAAGCTGGAAAGGCTTATGGGAGCTTCTGTCTCCCATCTCCTGCCTTGTATAAGATCCTGGGTTCCTTGTAATTAAATATCAACCCAATTACATGAGACTTTGTGGCTCTTTATTTACTAAATGCTTCATACACAACCAGAACAAAGCAGCTCCCCTTCAACCAAGTACTTCGCGTAAGGATCTGGCTCCTAAATATGATTTCTCACCTTACAGATGACCTCAGAAACAAGTCTGGCTCCCTGTGCTGCCAGCTAAATCACAGAGGGGTTGGTCTGTACCTGTTAACTTAGCTCAAGGAACTCTGAGCATGGAAAAATGGAGGGGGTCCAAAAGACCTCCCCTTATGTTTTCTGTACCCATACCCCTCCCTGTATGAGGATTTCCCAAGATCTGTGTGGGCATCTTCATGGATTCGTCCTTGTGACTCAAGGGGTTTGCTCAGATGACTTTTTCATCAGTCAAGTTTCTGGCCATAAACAGGATACTCAAAACTTTAACTAAAAGAGATCAATGAAGGAACTAAGCACAGAAGGCAGGGTTAGGAGAGCCAACAAGGAATGGCAACACAGCCAGGTCCTAGCACTAGTGGAAAGCTGTTGCCACCTCCGCTGGAAGGGGAGGGGAGGAAGCAAGAGCTGGAGCCCCAAAAGGAAACCCAAGCAGGAGTGCAGTGCCAGGGCCCTGAGGAAGAGGGAAGACTTTTTAGTCCTGGCCGTTTCCTCTTACCTGCCTGCTTCCTGTTGGTACCTCTGGTTGATTGAACCCAGCAGGGAGCCAGAGAGCAGAGGTGCCCAGTTGATATGATCTTTCAAGGTCAGCCTCCTGGAGCTCGGAGCAGGACATAAGATTGAGAACAATCTAAGGGGACAGCAGAATGGCCAGATAATTTATGTGTATTCCTGTTTTACCTTCGTTCCTCTTCATGATTGGTTGTTCTCATTGTGAGTGTTGGCACATGAAAGAAAGACCCTGAGTGTATTGAACCCCCATGACCACTGGTTTCCTGGGGACTCTTCTTTCTGCCACCAAAGGACTTTGTTCCATTCAACCAAGCATGTGGAGCAATGTATGGACACAGAGAATGGATGGATGCTGAATGGATGCTGCTGAGCTCCAGATGAGTCCATTTCTTCCCAGCCCTTGCCTAGGGGGAACAGCAAGAACATGTAAAATGAGGAGTTCAAATTTACCCATTTACCCATCCTAGAGAAGTGATAACTGAACTAGAAGTCCCTTCTGGCAGGACTAAAGTCAGTGCCAACACTGGGACCAGCCCCTTATAAACATGGCTGTGACCAGGCAAACTGAGGGTGGTGCCACTTGTTCTTTTTCTTTTCAAGTGACTCTTCTCTGAAGATCATCCTGATTTAGGGTAGCCTAATCCATTTCTATTCCAAGTGACCCAGGACCAGCAGCATCAACATCACCTGGGAGCTTATTAGAAAGGCAGAGTCTCAGGCCTGCCCCAGACCTCCTGACACAGAATCTGTATTTTAACAAGACACATAGGTCATTAGTATGCCTAGTAACATTGGTAACGAAGGTAAACAGGAATACACATAAATTATCTGGCCATTCTGCTGTCCCCTTAGATTGTTCTCAATCTTATGTCCTGCTCTGAGCTCCAGGAGGCTGACCTTGAGAAACACTGCCCTCACCAGTTGTATTAAGGTTTTATGTATTCAGTCATTACCTAATTCAAGAAATTCCTTTGTAGCTACCTGGTACTACTTGATTCTGAGGGTAGTGAGACCCTGCTTCTTATTCAGTTTACTCACCAACAATTGCTTGGAAAACAATTTGGAAAGGACCAGAAGATGACCTACAGCCAAGTGCTATGGCCCGAATGCCTGTGTCCCCCAAGAATTCATGTTGAAATCCTAATCTCCAAGATGATGCTATTAGGAAGTGGGACAAAGCTCTCACAGTGGGTTTAGTTTCCTTATGAAAGAGAACTCGGACCCCTTTACCCCTTCTGCCATGTGAGGTTACAATGAGAAGACAGCTATGAGGAAGGGTGGCCTCACCAGACAGGGAATCTGCATGTGCCTTACCTTGAGCTTTCCAGCCAGAAGAAAAATGATAAATTTCTGTTGTTTATAAGCTATCCAGTTTACAATATTTTGCTGTAGCACTTAGATAAGCTAAGAAATCAAGGATCGCTTGGATTTAGAAACCAAGATGGAGATCAGGTTCTGAGTAATAATGACAGGAATGTGGGCTTGCCTTTCCCCAGCCTTTAGGACACTTGCCCCTCTCTGTGCACTTTAGAATCTCTTCCCCTTCCTTTGGTTTGAATCTGGAGCCACCTGATCTTGTTGATCGGTGTTACCAAAACATGTGAAAGAGGTCTCCTTGTTAAATGTGAAACATTTGTTTGAGATAACTTAAAAACAGGTGGAGTGAGGAGGACTGACCTTAAGTCCATAGCAGTATGTCTTAGAAACTACAGGCAGGCATGCACCCTGGCATTGGTATAGCTAGAACCAAGAACCCCCAAACACCTTCATGAGCCTCCATCTTTTGGCTTCTTCCCTCTGTATAACTGCTTTCTACCCGTTGTCTACAGTCTGGGCCCGCCTTGCTGTCCCTGCCCAACCCACCACTGCCACCCCTGCCAAGGACCAGCTGCTGCTATTGGGGTGGGTGGTTATGAAATACAGTAACTCTGGTTCTGATTCTGGCAGGTGGTGTATCAGGATGGAGGAAAGGGGTGAGGGGAGTAGTGTCGATATCTAGGCAGTGTATCTGCAGGGCTATGGACACAGCTGTGAGGAAGGGCCTCACTCCCTAGAACGGACCCACACACATCAGCAGAGGAAGCAAACTAACTTTTTAAAAAATCCCCTATTAGATGCCAGGTGTCATGCTAGTCATATGTTATTTCTTCTCATCTTCACACATTTTTTAAAAAACACTATTGAGGGTGTTATTCCATTTTACAGGTGAGAAAGGGAGGCCTGAAAGAGTTATGTAACCTGCTCAAGGTTATAGAACCAGAAATGAAGAGGCTGGAATTCAGCCTTTGGATCTTTCTTTTCCTGCCACCTGGGACAAAGCCACAGCCAGTGCCTGCTGTGGGCCTGACCAGCCTAGAATCATCAAATGACTGCAGGAATGTCCCTGGTTCCAGGAAAACAAGATTTTTAAACATGGCCCACTGGATCCACTCAGGCAAATTTGGCTCAACCCAAATTAAATACAGCCAAAGTCAGTGGCTGTCAATCAGTGCCCCTTGATGAGAGAGACAGGCCCAGATGAAAGGCCAGGCAACCTGGTCTCCTGAGATAGGTCAGCGGGTGATGAGTCAGGGGGCTATAAATGGCCTGTGGCCCCAGCCAGCAAAGCCCCATGTACTCAACTGATGAAACCCCTAGTAAGCCCCTCTCGGTATCCCTGCCTGGCTTGGGGAGGAACACATTAGCTCTCCCTGGGGAAGGGGCCCCACTTGGCAGGTCCCAGGACAGCATTGTGCACGGTCTGTTCCAGCCCTCGTGGCCGGGCCTGAGGCCTGGGCTCATGGGCTATATTGAGGGCTGAGTCACCAGCCTATGCCTGGGTAGGCTGACTGTGACTGGCTGCTGGGGCTTGAGTCAGGCCCCGATTTATCCTGGAGAGCAACAGGCTCAGGTTTCTGGGGTTGGGGAGGTTGGCGGGAATCATCCGTTGGCACTGCACCCTGCTCTGCTGACCATTTACTTGCTCCTCTGGGACCCACACACTGATCTTTCCCAAGTGAGATAGTGAGATAATGAGTCAGAGAGGAGAGCGAGGCAAGCTATCCTTGGGAGTTTTCCCTGGCTTTGCTCTGAACCCTCCCACCTAATTCACTATTATTGTTGTTGTTGTTATTATTGGAACTGGTCAGTTGAACCCAGGGGTGCTTTACCACTGAGCTACATCCCCAGCCCTTTTTATTTTGAGACAGGGTTTTGCTAAATTGCTGGAACTTGCAATCCTGGTGCCTCAGCCTATGGAGTCGATGGGATTATAAGTATGTGCCACCATGCCTGAAAGAACCCTTCCAGCTCTTGACTGACTGGGTACCTCTGATAATGACACCCACCAGACAGGACTATGTATATTTCGGTTCCCTAGAAGAGCTGTGAGCCCCAAGCAACTCCACCTGACCCCTTTCTCCCCTTCCCAGCAGCTCAGAAAGGTATCCATCATTTCTCAGATCTGAACCTCAGTTTCTTCATCAAGGCTCCAGAGACAACAGTGGAACCCTGAGCTCCTGGCACTTTGGGTTGGCTGTCAGAAGTTGACTTCTCTGCCCCACACACACTTTCCTTATGAGACCCAGCTATGTATCTTGAGCTGGGCATCTCTCTAAAGAGAGCTCAGCCTCTCAAGTGGACAGCACTAGTACCTGATGTGTGCTTTTGGCCATTGGATAAAGATAGTTTAGAGAGAATGAGAGCTCTGGAGACAAGGAGAGGGGGTTGCCAATAGGAGAGTGGAATTCCTGAGTACCTCGTCACAGGCGGCCAACAGAACATGAGCTGCAGGGCCCAAGCTATTTATACCTCGCCTGTCACTATCAGGGCCCCCAGACAACACCCCCTCCAGCTATGCAGAGCAGGTCCCTTTTCTGTTTCTAGTCCCTTCCACTCCTCCCCCTCTCTACCAAAGGACTAGGCAGTCTCATTACATGAGAAGAGAAATAAATGATTCACGGAACCCTGTCACCATAAGCACTGGCCCTCACAAAAACCTAAACTTCTTTGTTAGTCCATAATAGGTACTGCCCTCACTCTGCCTTTGGTGAAAGTTCCCCTAGATGTCTCCTATACCATACCCTTCCTTTTCACCAGGCTTGGGAAGAGTAAAGAAGTTAGAATGATTCACCTACAAAGTCCATAATCCTTCCCAATTCTTAAACCACCATGTGTCTTGAGTTGGGGACTATCTGGCTTGAAGAAATATCTCAAGCTTAGACATGGCCTCCTCCCCAATTAAATTTACTGGGTCTAGAAGGATGGGGAAGCAGAGGAAGCTTAAAGGCGGGCAGGAAGTTTGGAGTCAAGTTGCCAAATACATATTCTCCTTATATGTTCTGTGGCTTTCTCCTCATCCCCCACCAGTGCTTTTAGTGCCTCACTTTCCCCGCTGTCACTACTCCCCAAGCCTCCAGCTGCCTCTGGCTCACCCTGAGCCCAGTTCTGCCTAGGCATCTTGCCTGGCTCCCTGGGTTCTCCCTGCCCACTCTGCCCCGGGCCCTGCCCACCTGCCTCAGTCACATTTTCCCTTGGCTGCTCCACCAGGGCTCTCCCTGCTTCTGTCTGGCTAACCTGCCCTTTCCCTGAGAGGATCTGTCCTGTGGCCCAGATGGGCACATTGCCCAGGGGGCTCCCTGGCATCACAGGGGCAGTCTCTCCTTTCCCTCTCATCACCTCAGTTGAGTCAGACTGGGGGAGGGGGCCGGAGTGGGGACACACAGCCTGACTCACTGGGTACCTTTTTCCTGAGCTCAGCTTCATTCTCAGAAGATGAGACCAAATTGACTGGTGACAGGGACACTGAGTCAAGGGCAGAATCCTTGTTTTTTTCCCCTAGGACCCTGAGTTTGGGCTCCAAATGAGGCTATTCTACCTGTAAAGAGGAGCAATGAGGAAAGACCCCACACCTTCTTCCTCCCCCTAATTGGCCTGGGCAACATCTCCTTCCTCTCAGGCCATCTCTGCGCAAGCACACAAATTTCCCTTCCCAGTCCACAGGTGGACAATGCCCTGGGCTAGGAGCCAAGATTCCCAGGCTCTTGTCAACAGCCTGGCTACGTCCAGAAACTTCTGTCAGCACCTTATCAGTGTGTTTAGCTCTAAGCACTGGCCTCAGTTTCCCCATTTATCTCTATAATCCCTGCTGGATGTGGAGGGAGCACATTTCATCCATACTAACACTTAGTTTTGTAATGCCGGTGCGTGTGGGGCACTGCCGCCCTCCCAGAGCCAAGGAACCCTGCGGAGGGGGCGGGAGCCCCAACCTAGTAGCGTCTGCCACGGGCGGGCCGCGTGGGGGAGGGGCGGCGGAGGCGGGGCCGTGGGCTGGCGCGGCCCCCACCCGCGGGCCGGGCGGCATTCCTGGGAGGCCGGCGCTCTGACGTGGACCGGGGGGCCGCGGGCGCGGCTGGGGGGGCCATCGGCCCGGGGGCTTCTTAAACCCCCCGGCCCGGCCTGGCCCGCACTTCCCGAGCACCGCTCCGCCCCCGGAGAGAGAGAGAGAGCCAGAGCCAGAGAGCCTTAGAGGAGCCTAGGAGGCCCACAGAACCCCGGTCAGCCAGGGCGCAAGAGAAGTTGGAGAAGAGAGCGCAGCGCAAAACAGCGAGTCCCGCGGTCGCAGCCCAACAGCGCCCAACAGCATCCGCTAGCACCCGCAGTCCAAGCCCCCAGCCCACGCAACCCCCGTCCCCGCTCGCGACAACATGATGAACAACAGTGGCTACTCGGATGCCGCCGGCCTCGGCCTGGGCGACGAGGCGGACGAGATGCCGTCCACAGAGAAGGACCTAGCAGAGGACGCTCCGTGGAAGAAGATCCAGCAGAACACATTTACGCGCTGGTGCAACGAGCACCTCAAGTGCGTGGGCAAGCGCCTGACCGACCTGCAGCGCGACCTCAGCGACGGGCTGCGCCTCATCGCGCTGCTTGAGGTGCTCAGTCAGAAGCGCATGTACCGCAAGTTCCATCCGCGTCCCAACTTCCGCCAGATGAAGCTGGAGAACGTATCTGTGGCCCTTGAGTTCCTGGAGCGCGAGCACATCAAGCTCGTGTCCATCGGTCAGTGTGGGCGATGAGGGCATGGTCACAATAGGGAAGAGGTGGTCCCAAGTGGGTAGGGGACATAGGTGCGGGGTGGGCCCATCAGGATCTGAGAGATGAGATAGGAATGGGGACCAGGGGGAGGACCCTGGCCTGGTCTCTCCCCCGCCCGCACCAATGCAGACCACCTGGGCACTACCTTGACACCCCTCTCAGGACAATGAGCACTCCCTGAGTGGCCTGGGAAGTCCTGAGGTTTCGGTTTCTGAGCCCTGCAGCTACAACCTCCCCATGAGCTCTCCCACCAACCTGCTTCCCTCGCTGTCCCCTTTCCTTCCATTGAACAGCTCCTATGCATGCTTGAGAGAAAAGGGTCAGTACCCATAGCTGATTCTGGGGGTATACCCCGGATCCCAAAAAAGCAAATGGCTTCCCAGCCCCTCCAAGGGGAAGACCAGACTGAAAACAGATCCTGACCACCCCCTGGATCTCTCTCTGAGCTCAGAGGCCCGGGAAAGCTGGTGGCCTGTCAGCTCCACTGAGGCCCTCTGTAGGCATGTGCTCTGCAGCTGGGTTCAGTCCTGGGATGGGGCAGGCGGAGACCAGCCTCAGAAACCTAAAAAGGCACTGAGCTAAGGCAGGGAACCTTAACCCCTGCCTGCCCTCCTGCTTTAGCCTTCCCTGGAGGGGGGCTCCTGCCTGTCCTTGCCCTGCCCCAACCCACTGCCTATGCTTGGGATTGGCTGTAGCTAACAGTCTGGGCTTTGAGGAGGGAGGGGAAGTCCTGCAGAGGGGAGGAAGTCATTGAGTGTAACCAGATTTGGAAGGTGTGTCAGTGCTGGGTGGGGGTGGGGAGGCATTCTAGCTCTGGGGGCCCAGAATTCCCAGGGTGGGCTTCCAGTGGCAAGAGGCTGCCTCGCCCCTTATAACCTGTCCTTTCTTTGTAGGCTGGAGGCCAGGGACAGACTCCCACCTCACCCCTGTAGTGAGTTCATGAGAGCTCTGTTGTGTTAAGAAAGGGCCCCCTGACCGGCCTCAGCGCTAGGGAAGTTGTACATGGGATTAGGTGCCCCCACACAGGCTGTCCCAGAGTCTTGTCTAGATAACTGGATGCCTGTACACCCTCATTTTCCCTCAGGGCCATCTCCAGCCCTCCTGAATTAGCAGCTGAGGTCAGTCTGGGGCCCTTTGCTCTGTCCAGTCTCCTCCCTAGGCCTTACCTCCTCCTGTCCCAATACTGCCACCCCTCACCCCCTCCTGCCGTGGCCTGGAAATAGCCCTGTCTCCGTGACACAGCAGATGTCTCTGAGCTTTCCAGAAGGACAAGCTTGAGGGCAAGGGGTGGGGGAGGGGACCCTGGTGTGTGTAGTGGGGCTGAAGGCTAGAAGAATTAGGGGGGTGGGTCACACATGAACCAGCCCTGGGGTCATCATCACACTCCATGCTGGGATTTGAAAAGTAGGACTGACTGTCCCAGGTGGGTCTCCAGGGGAAGGACTGAGGCCTCTGCAAAACATTATAGAAACCACTCAGCCTCCCCTCCCTCCCAGCTGTGGGAGCAGCGGGCCCCTCTCTAGGCCTCATCCTTCCCCTGTGCACCTCTCCCCTCCCCCATGTCTGTGCCTGGCTCCAGCCCCCCTTGGCTCAGCTATGGAGGGGCCGGATCCGAGTAGAGGGGAAGAAGCCAGCACTGGTTTGGGGGCAGGAGGGAAGCTCCCTGGGTTCCTGCTGAGAGGAAGGGGAGCTGAACCCCCTTTGGGCCAAGTGGCTCACTCCCGCTGATGAGATAAGCTGTCAGCAATTCAGCTGTTGGGCTGGGGTGAGGCTGCGGGGAGGGGCTGAGACACCAGCCTGGTTGACCCCAGGAGACAGAAAGGAACTGCCCACAGTGGAGGAGGGGGGCATCCTGCTTCGTCCGGCTTCCCATTCCATTTATTGGTGGGAAGGGGCCATCCGGGGAGTCTCCTGGGCATTGTCTTAGGACTGAAACTGAACATTTGGGCACCTGAGGGAGCACGGGTCACAAAGACGGTCCACTTGTCTTCCTAGAAGGGAAGTCAGGGCCTAGAGTGGGAGCTGGAGGTGGGGTCCTTGGCCGGGTTGAAGGAGCTGTGTGCCTTTTCTTTCCTAGCACCCCTGTGAAGGCCCCCACCACCCCATAGCCCCTCTGAACAAAGAGGCCTATGAGGCAGCCCTGTCCCGCAGCTGTTCCCCAGTTGCTATTCCTTCTCCGGGAGCCAATAGCCGAAGGAGGGGCTGGAGGGGGCAGCAGCTGTCCCAGCACCTCCCTTGGCCCAGCCCTCTCTCTCCTCTCTCCACTCCCCCCCCCTCCCCAGGCAGGGGTGTCCAGGACTAGTTGTCTGGCTCCTCCCATCCCTTTGGGGGTATCCCCAGGCAGAGGGAATGGTGATTTGGTGGGTTGTTGCACAGGAAGAAGCCTGGGTAGAATACAGTTCTTCCCCTCTGCCTGGCCTCCGAGAGGGAGGCGGGAGAGGAAGGTCATTGCTCCCAGGGTGGGACTCTGGGCCCAGATGCCTCTCTCCTGCCCTAAGCCATGGACCACTTGCTGTCTGGCCCAGGGCCAGTTGCTAGGGAAAAACTTTCTCTCCAGCAAACATGAATGACCCCCTCTCCACCTCACCCACCCCCATCCAGAAGCCTCAAGGCCTCCCTCCCAGGGTCTGGCTCCAGTTTGTAAGAAGCACTTCTGGGTGTGTGAGACCCTAGCTTCGGAGGCTGTCAGGGCCATGAAAGGCTGGGGGCACTGGGACGTCCAGATTGTGGGAAAGTGTTGTGGGCCTGTGTGTTTGAAAGAGTGAAAGCACAGGAGGCCGGCAGTGAGTGTGTCATGGAACCCGAGAGCTGCCAAACCATTGTGCTGCAGGGAAGCCAGGGGAAAGGGGTGGGCTGGGGAGCTGCTGGGGAAGGAAGGATGAATCAGTGAAGGGTGGGAGAGCTGAAGGGCTAAGCCCTAGGGCCAGGGAGGCCAAGAGATTCTTCCTTCAGGGCCAGGTGGAGTGGAGGGGGGATGCCAGGGGTTCCCCAGACCCCTGTCTCCTAATACCCTCCCCCAAGATCTAGGAAAGGGGAGCCTCCAGCTCCACCTTCTCTCATCAGGCAGCATCAATAAACCAGACTGAGTCTTCCACCCACTCCCTGCTTCCTAAGAGCAATGCTCAGGGAAGCTGATGGGTTCAGACCTGCATTATCCTTTACAAATAAGCTGGATTCCAAAATCTACATTCTAGCCCCCTCCCCTCCTGAACATTTCCCTTTGACTATTAAAGGGGAGTTGGGTCTCTAAAATCTTAGGAAAACAGCTCAGGGAAGATAGTGGATAGCCTATGTCTGAGCCTGACACTTGAACCCACATGAGTGACATTTCCCCTGGCACTTGTGAGATCCGACTGGCCCCCAGCATTTTGCAACACAATTTCCAAGCCTTATTGAGCATGCAATGTACCCTTTCCTCCTCCCAGAACCCCATTGTTCCAAAAGCCTTATGGCCTTTGGGGTAGAGTGTGAATGGAATGGAACAGATCACATTCCTCTCTAAGATTTAAAGTATTTCATTCAACCATTTTTGTTGAGACCCTCCTAAGTTCTAGGCCAGACCAATAAATTTGTATTTTTAATGTATAATTCCATTTATACACAATCCTAGAAAATATATATACTAATCTGTATGACAGAGAGCAGATCAGTTGTTGCCTGGGAGGATGGAACAAGGACAGGCAGGAGAAAGGGATCACAAGAGGGAGTATGTACAAGGAAATTTGGGCAGTGATGGCTGTGCCAATTATTTTTGATTGGTAACAGTAGCTTTGTGGGCATATGCCTATTTTCAAGGCTTTTCAAATTGTATTCTTTAATATATGCCATTTGTTGTATGTCAGTTAGGTGGTTAAAAAAACAAAATGAAATAGTGTGTATCCCCAAGAGAACTGCAGTCCAGTAAGGCCAAAGGCAGGATGGCTTGCTTAGATCAGAGGCAGACTCAAGTATGACAGCAGAGGTGGAAATACCTGCACAGGAGCAGAGAGGTACAGCCTAGTTCTGAAGCTGGCACCCAGAGAGGGCTTGTCATTCTGGGCCAGGCCTTGCTAGAGGGAATTTGGTAGGTTGAGAAAGGGATAAATTCTGGAGGAAGGAGTCTGACCTTAAGGTCCCTCCTGAGCCAGCTTGTTCCCTCTGCTTTGCAGACAGCAAGGCTATTGTGGATGGGAACCTGAAGTTGATCCTGGGCCTGATCTGGACACTGATCCTGCACTACTCCATCTCCATGCCCATGTGGGAGGATGAGGATGATGAGGATGCCCGCAAACAGACACCTAAGCAGCGTCTGCTTGGCTGGATCCAGAACAAGGTGCCCCAGCTGCCCATCACCAACTTTAACCGAGACTGGCAAGACGGCAAGGCTCTGGGTGCTCTTGTGGACAACTGTGCTCCTGGTAAGTAGGCAGTGGGCATACCATGGAGCCCTTAGCCTAGAAGGACAGTGGGAATGAGCTGGGGTGCTGAGGCTTATGGTTGTCAGAATGTACACCCCAGGGCCTGGGGGGGTCAGGATCACCTGGGGGGAGGGTTACTCCTCTAGCCAGGAATCACTGCTGGAATTAGGTCTTACCCCATGGGTGGACTATATTCTGCAGGGACAGGAAAATGTTTAAAACTCATTTTATAGGCCAGGACAGCCAGGTCCAGAGAGGGCCAGTGACTCGTCTATGATTGTACAGTTTGTGGCAAAAGTACCTGGAGCCCAAGGCCTGGACTCCCTGCTCCATGAGCTGCCTACTTTGCCACATGGTCACCATTCCCACTGAGCTGAGAGAGCGGAGATGGAGTGGGGCTTGCAGCAAGAAGGTCCCAGTTAGACCCAGAGAGGCCTCTTCTTTGTGAGATCAGCTTTGAGAAGCAGTTGAAACTCAGGATGGTATGGGCTGAGGCAGCAAGGTACTGTCCAGTGACAGGTGACCTAGCTCCACTCCTCCGGGTGTAGACCCTGGACTGATCAGGTGGAGAAGACCAGGACCCTAAAAAAACTAAGGCAGTATGAGCCAGAGCCCCACCTGTTGACAGCTCCTTCCTGACCCTTCTCTCAGAAGAAAGGTCTTCTTCCAACCTAGGTCTCTGGGCCTGCCTGAGGAGTCACAGTCCCTCAGGGAATCCTCCCCCACTCTGGGGTCAGCTGGGGAGCAGGGGTGGGAGGCGGGGGGTGCCTCCTGGGAAACATTCCCAGCTGCTGAGCCATTGCCCACGACTGGTGTGGCTGCCAGCAGTGACCTCAGCTGTTCCAGCCAGTCATGGATTCCAGCCTTTGAGCCGGCCCCCTCCCTGCACCGCTGCTCATTGCCCCCCTCCAGCTTTGTCCTGGACTAAGCCCCTCCAACCCTGCACCCCTTTACAGGGTGATCTGGGGTTGCCTCAGCACCTTCTGACAGGAGGCTGGGCTCTTGATGGCCATAAAGAAGACTTCATTTTCTTCCAACAAGCCTTTCAGTGCCTCAGTTTCCCCAAGTGGCAGTTAGTAAGAGACAGGGATGCTCTAAGGCTGGTGTGGGAAGTGGGGGAAGAGCTGGAATTACAGGGCAGCTGTGAAGGGACAGATCAGAAGCCTGTGTGGGAAAGGGTGCTCACCTCTTTTACCTACCCCTGAGGCAGCTGGAATGAGGCAAAAGGGACCTGGGAAAGGGTCCCTCGTGGGGGTTTGTGTTCAGGGTCTCTACTGGGTCCTGGGCAGGCAGGAGGCTGGCTATTAGGGCTGGTGCCAGGCTGCGTCAACCAGGGCAGAAAGGGCTTATTGTTGGTGCTGGTGAGGGCTGCTGTGCCTACCCAGTGATGAGCGTGATGAGTTGGGATGTCAGGGGCAGCCAGAACCTGGCTGGTCAGGGGCCTAGAGCTGGCCAGAAGTGTTGTGAAGTCACAGGTACTGAGGGAGTTCACTTAGGTGAACACATCCTCCGTGCTCTGGCTGGTTGGTTTCCCCTAACTGTTGTCTCCTTCCACCATCTCTCCAGGCCTCTGTCCTGACTGGGAGGCCTGGGATCCCAACCAGCCTGTGCAGAACGCTCGAGAAGCCATGCAGCAGGCAGACGACTGGCTCGGGGTGCCCCAGGTACACTGGCATATGGGGTGAGGTGGGACATAGGGGCAGGAGGGGCAGCGGTGGAGGTTGGGTCTATAAGCATACCTGGCCAGGATGCAGGTAAGAACTGGGGCTTCTGGGTAGGTGGGGAGCACATGTAAACATTGTTCCTTCCTGTGGCAGGTGATTGCCCCTGAGGAGATCGTGGACCCCAACGTGGATGAGCATTCTGTCATGACCTACCTGTCCCAGTTCCCCAAGGCCAAACTAAAACCTGGTGCCCCTGTTCGATCTAAGCAGCTGAACCCAAAGAAAGCTATTGCCTACGGGCCTGGTTAGTGTTGAGCCTTGAGAACCCCCCTGGGGAACTGGGAACACGTAGGATCCCCTGGTAATCTGAGCTCTGCTTCTGCCCCTCAGGCATCGAGCCTCAGGGCAACACCGTGTTGCAGCCTGCACATTTCACCGTGCAGACAGTGGATGCAGGCGTGGGTGAAGTGTTGGTCTACATTGAGGACCCCGAGGGCCACACTGAGGAGGTATGGAGAGGCTGCTGGAGATGTTGGGATTGGAACCAGAAGCCATGGGACCAACAGCAGGAATGGCCTAGAGGTGGCTGCCAAAGCCACCCATTGTGCTTTGGAGGCTAGGAAGGCAATACCATGGGGACTTCCTGGGGCTGGGGAGCCCTGGGCACCATGGGATCAGGTGGGGCTACAACCACTGTGGTTTTCGATCTTTTTCCTTCCTGATAGGCCAAGGTGGTTCCCAACAATGACAAGGACCGCACATATGCTGTCTCCTATGTGCCCAAGGTCGCTGGATTACACAAGGTATCTCCCAGTGGGCCCTCCTGCCCTCCCATCATCCTCATTCATGGCTGTGACTAAATGGATCCCCTCAGCCCACAACCCACCCCTTCCCAATGTACCAGCCATCCATCTCTTGCCCTCCTTGGCTCTCTTCTGCCCCTCTATCCCCTCTCAGAACTGGTCTGCCCTAGTAGCTAACCTTTGACCCCTCATCCCCAGGTGACTGTGCTCTTTGCTGGCCAGAATATTGAGCGTAGCCCCTTTGAAGTGAATGTGGGCATGGCCTTAGGGGATGCCAACAAGGTGTCAGCCCGTGGCCCTGGCTTGGAACCTGTGGGTAATGTGGCCAACAAACCCACCTACTTTGACATCTACACTGCGGGTAAGGGCACATTAAACAGGCAGCCCTGATGGCATATGGGTATGTGTGTGAATGGGGACCTGGGTGGTCTCAGGATGAGGATCACCTGTGTGTTTCCAGAGTGGGCACTGATGGTATCCTTTGTTACCATAGGGGCTGGCACTGGTGATGTTGCTGTGGTGATCGTAGACCCACAGGGCCGACAGGACACAGTAGAGGTGGCCTTGGAGGACAAGGGCGACAGCACGTTCCGCTGCACTTATAGGCCTGTGATGGAGGGGCCACACACTGTGCATGTGGCCTTCGCTGGTGCCCCCATTACCCGCAGTCCCTTCCCTGTTCATGTGGCAGAAGGTAAGGACCCTTCACTGATCCTCACAATAACCCTCATGAAAGCCAAAATGCAGAGACCTGTCACCAAATTCTGCCAAATTGGTGGAAAGTGAGGCACTTAATCCACAGGGTTGGGGCAGGTAGCCGGGCTTGAGATGAGCAGAAGGAGCAGCTAGGGAGAGCTCTGGGTGATCTTACCCTTATCATGAACCCACCCTGAGCATCCTGGAATGGGTAAGAGGAGGGTCAGGAGACCATGGAAGGAAACTAGAGTAGGTGGCACATGGAGCCCTTGAGGGGGAAGCAGCAGGACCACACATAGTTAGCCCCCACCCACTCATCAGGCCCTCAGTTGATGACCCCCACACACACCAATTCTTTTCCTGCACTCAACTCTGGCTGTCTCCTCTCCCTTCCATACCCCACCGAGCACCAGACCAAGAGAGTGGCACCATGTTAGTACTTAGCAGAGGCTGGGCCAGGCATGGCCATAACTGACTGGCCTCACCCATGCTGTGTGGCATGGTCCACACAGTGCAGATTCATTTCCCTACTCTGTGGCATTCTATGACAGGCTTAGGTTCTGATCTGGGATTAATTCTTTCTGCCCTACTGCCTGTGTTCCATAGGAGGTCTAGCTAGCTTCCCTGCCATTTACCTGATGATTTCTATGATAAAATTTAGGCTCTGGGCCATGGCATGTGTTTTGTGGCAGGCCCTGGGTTCTGTGCCATTGCCTACATCCTATGGCACACCCTAGGTAGGTCTGGATGACACATCATTGCCTATTTTGTGGCATCATGTGTTCCATGCTATTTTGTATGTTCTGCATCAGGCTGAGATCCCCACTCTTGCCAGTGCTTTGTGGCAGTCTGGTTCCCATGCATTGTCCATGCTCCATGTCAGGCTTTATGTTACATGGAACAGCTCTTGTTCCATGGCATTGCTGGATATTTTGTGGCATGATTTAGTTCCTGAGGTTGCTATGATGGTTCTGAGAAGGCCCAGATGGCTCTAGGTCAATGGCCTTGGGTGTGCATAAGGGCCCTTCCCTGTCTTTCTTAGCCCACTCTCAGCCTAGGCTGTACCATGCCTTCCTCCAAAGTGACACCAGCTCTAAGGACCACACATAAAGGGTTTCTTGTAACCTCTTGACCTGGGGCCCACAGCCAGCCTCCTGCCCAGCCTGGCTCCCAGCAACTCCAATTGTGATGGAAATATAAGAGAGCATAGGGCAGGGTTGCCTGAAGCCACAGCCTGTGCACAGTGAGGGGATGGTGACAAGGAGCAAAGAATCTGTCCAGGGCCCTGACCCCCCTTTTCTTCCTCTCCCTAGCTTGCAACCCCAATGCCTGCCGGGCCTCTGGACGAGGCCTACAGCCCAAAGGTGTGCGTGTGAAAGAGGTGGCTGACTTCAAGGTGTTCACCAAGGGTGCTGGCAGTGGTGAACTCAAGGTCACAGTCAAGGGGCCAAGTGAGTACCAAGGCCCAGGGCTGAAGAACTGGGGGTAGAGGTGTAGGGAGGAAATATGGCCTATAGTTCTGACAATCTAAGGGCAATGATAACCAGCACCACACACACCCAGGAGAGACTCCAAAGAGGCACCATGGAATCTCAGGTACATCAACTCCTCCCGGTCTACAACCTGGGATTAATTCTCTCTGCCCTATGTGTTATATGGTGCTCTTATGCACAGGGACGACATGTGGTCCCTGCCCTGAGTTTTACCTCTACCCACTAGTAGCACTGCCCTCAGTTTGGCTTGGGGCCCAAGGGCTCTTTGAGAGGATTGAGAAGCTGGGCCTCACAGATCGTTGATTGCACCCCTATCCCCATCTTCTTCAGAGGGCACTGAGGAGCCAGTGAAGGTGCGGGAGGCTGGGGATGGAGTGTTTGAGTGCGAGTACTACCCTGTGGTGCCTGGGAAGTACGTGGTGACCATCACTTGGGGTGGCTATGCCATCCCCCGCAGGTAAGTACCATGCTGCCCCTGCCCCATGCTTTTCTGTCTGGACCATCATGGGGGAGAGTAAGGGAGGTGAGCTGCATGGGGATTTGAGGGAAGAGAGGAGGGGTGCCTTTGGCAGGTGTACTTCCTGGCATTGACACCAGCTCCCTGTTTGTCCTAGTCCCTTTGAGGTCCAGGTGAGCCCAGAGGCAGGAGCACAGAAGGTGCGTGCCTGGGGTCCCGGTTTGGAGACTGGCCAGGTGGGCAAGTCTGCTGACTTTGTGGTGGAGGCCATTGGCACAGAAGTGGGGACACTGGGTAAGTGACTGGGTGGCAGAAGGTAGGAATGCTGGGGAGAGGTGTGAATGGGGAGGGATGCCGGGGATTAACTGGGGACAGAGAGTAGGAATCAGGAATATCAGGATACACAAGGAGGTGAGACATAACGGTTTCTGGGGTGGAAGTTGGGAGAGGGGTGTAGTACCTGCCTAAGAGTCCAAGATGCCTTGGGCTTTCTGACCCTCCCCACCTTGCTCCAGGTTTCTCCATTGAGGGGCCCTCACAGGCCAAGATAGAGTGTGATGATAAGGGAGATGGCTCCTGCGACGTGCGGTACTGGCCCACAGAGCCAGGGGAGTATGCTGTGCATGTCATCTGCGATGACGAGGACATCCGTGACTCGCCCTTCATTGCCCACATCTACCCAGCCCCACCAGACTGCTTCCCGGACAAGGTATGTCCCAGCTCCTGCACATTGATTAGGACAGGAATGGGGTGCACTGGACCTCTTCCAGTCCCCAACTCAGCCCCCCTCTCTTGGCCCACATAGGTGAAGGCCTTTGGGCCTGGCCTGGAGCCCACTGGCTGCATCGTGGACAAGCCTGCCGAGTTCACCATTGATGCTCGTGCAGCTGGCAAAGGAGACCTGAAGCTCTATGCCCAGGTAGGGCACTGCTTAGTCTCTACTGCTGTCATTACCCAAGGCAGGGGCCTCTCAAAAGGAGGTTATATAGAGTCACAGTAGTCATGGGCCCATAAGCACTATGGGAAATTTAAAACTGTTTTCTTACTGATGCTAATGTTAAAAACATATTTTACAAAAATACTCATATTCATACTAATAATCTGCAATTGAGAGATGATTTCACCAACTAGGAAGTTGGTTTCAAGTCAGTTTCTCAGACTGGTGTCTGTTGACCCCTAGAGGTTAATGAACATGGTCTTGAGGCTCCAAGAGATCAATTCTTCTTTATAAGGCTCTTTATTCTATTCTAGGAACATCAATTTAGTACAGCCTCTCCCCAAACAACACATTTTAGAGATCAGGCAACCTAGGCTAGGGGAACAGGCCTTACAGATAGCCTTAAGCTGGTGTCCTGGCTCCTAGGGTGGACCCTGGCCAACAGAGCATGTGGCACTGGGTTCCACAGTGCTAGGGTGTGTGGGTATTAGTAGGTGGGAAAGAAGGGGTGCTAAAGCCAGCAAGGAGTGCACTGTCTGAGGTGGCTATGCCACTACAAACCTTGCTTGGGTGCTGCCCACAGGATGCAGATGGCTGCCCCATCGACATCAAGGTGATCCCCAATGGCGACGGCACCTTCCGCTGCTCCTATGTGCCTACCAAGCCAATCAAACATACCATCATCATCTCCTGGGGAGGCGTCAACATACCCAAGAGCCCCTTCAGGGTGAGTCCTTTAAGTTTGCCCCCTGCCTGTTGCCAGGGGTCCCGGAAATAGGCCAGGCCCACATAGCAGACCTTGGCTATTCCTGGGCCTCTGCCATCCTTCCTGCCTCATGGCTCCCACAAAGAGGCTGTGATGGGTGGTGCAGGGAGAGGGTTGGGCCTTGAGGGAGGTGCACTGAGCTGAGCCTTGACCCCTGCCCACAGGTGAATGTGGGAGAAGGGAGCCACCCTGAGCGGGTGAAGGTGTATGGCCCCGGTGTGGAGAAGACAGGCCTCAAGGCCAACGAGCCCACCTACTTCACTGTGGACTGCAGCGAGGCAGGGCAAGGTGTGAGCAGCCCAGGGGTGGGGTCCAGGCGGGAGGGGCACCCCTGGGCACAGCTCCTGTGACTGTTGGTGTGGGAGGCTGATGAGCTCCACTCACAGCCTCTGCCTGCCTGCCTCTCCTCAGGTGACGTGAGCATTGGTATCAAGTGCGCCCCTGGCGTGGTGGGCCCTGCAGAGGCTGACATTGACTTTGATATCATCAAGAATGACAACGATACCTTCACAGTCAAGTACACACCCCCAGGGGCCGGCCACTACACCATCATGGTGCTGTTTGCCAACCAGGTACCCCAGCCTGCAGTTATCAATAGTCATAAAGCCTGCATGGTGGAGGTCTGTGGGGACAACTGGAAACCTGGTCTCAGGGATGGGGAGGCACAGTTACACAGATGCTGCCAGAACCCTCCTGTTTGCGGGCAGCATGCCTCACAGAACACTAGCGGACTATTTCAGAGGCCACCCTTGTCCCACTGGGTCCCTGGGGCATATTGACAGCATCTAGCCTGGCACGGGGGTGTGTTCTACAGGGTAAAGTCCTGACAAAGCCTTTTCCACATCCAGGAGATCCCTGCCAGCCCCTTCCACATCAAAGTAGACCCGTCCCATGATGCTAGCAAGGTTAAGGCTGAGGGCCCAGGGCTAAACCGCACAGGTGAGTGTCAGGCAGGGAGTGGGGCTGGTTTGAGGTTGGGTTTGGGGGTAGTGGTTGCCAGGCCCTCACTGTCACCTCTGGATGGTCTCCCAGGCGTGGAAGTTGGAAAGCCCACTCACTTCACGGTGCTGACCAAGGGAGCTGGCAAGGCCAAACTGGACGTGCAATTTGCTGGGGCAGCCAAGGGCGAGGCTGTGCGGGACTTTGAAATCATAGACAACCACGACTACTCCTACACTGTCAAGTACACTGCTGTCCAGCAGGTGTGTCCCACTCCTGCATGCCCTCGCCTGTCCTGCTGACTAGGGATTGGGTGTCCCTCCTCCAATCTCATAGACCCGGGTCTGGATCCTTTTCCTTTTCCTGCCTCCAGTCCTCTCTCTTGCTCTCTGAGCCTCAGGGTCCACAAAGGCCCATGCGGTGTTGCCAGGTGGTATCTAAGCCACCTGGTTCTGACCTTCTCTTGTACCCAATAGGGCAATATGGCAGTCACAGTGACCTATGGTGGGGACCCTGTCCCTAAAAGCCCCTTTGTGGTGAATGTGGCACCCCCACTGGACCTCAGCAAAGTCAAAGTTCAAGGCCTCAACAGCAGTAAGTGGGGCAAGAACTTCCGTGGGAGTGAGGGGTTTTGGGGTGGAATTGGCTGGAGTCTCTTCTTCACTATGTCCTTTTCCCTCCATGTAGAGGTGGCTGTGGGGCAGGAACAGGCATTCTCTGTGAACACACGAGGGGCTGGTGGTCAGGGCCAGCTGGATGTGCGGATGACTTCACCCTCCCGACGACCTATCCCCTGCAAGCTGGAACCTGGGGGTGGAGCTGATGCCCAGGCTGTGCGCTACATGCCCCCTGAGGAGGGGCCCTACAAAGTGGACATCACCTATGATGGACACCCAGTGCCTGGAAGCCCCTTTGCTGTGGAAGGTGTCCTGCCCCCTGACCCCTCCAAGGTGAGGAGATAGGAGCTGGTTGGAGGCAGGAGTTGGTAGAATATAGATGATTCATACAGATAGAGGATAGAGGCCAGAAGGTCTTATGTACCTGGAGTGGGCACAGCCAAGGGTCCAGGGCCAGGACTATCCCCTACGTCAGGACCTTCCATAGAGATAGTTATTAAAAGCCTGGCCTTGGAATCAGACCTGGGCTTGAATTCTAGGTCCAACAAATAGGACAAATGATTTCATCTCTCTACCTCCTTGTCTGCACCTGGAATTGTTCTAAGTAGTCACTCTGTGGTAGCTACAGTAGAAGGTGCTCAATTAGGTGGGCAGCCATGGAGGTGATGCAGCCTGGGATAGGCCAGAGGTAGGGAACTCACATGCCTCTCCTTTTCCAGGTCTGTGCTTATGGCCCTGGTCTCAAGGGCGGGCTGGTAGGCACCCCTGCACCATTCTCTATTGACACCAAGGGGGCTGGCACAGGAGGCCTGGGGCTGACGGTGGAGGGCCCCTGCGAAGCCAAGATCGAGTGCCAGGATAACGGTGATGGTTCGTGTGCTGTCAGCTACCTGCCCACAGAGCCAGGCGAATACACCATCAACATCCTGTTTGCTGAATCCCACATCCCCGGCTCGCCCTTCAAGGCCACCATCCAGCCTGTGTTCGACCCAAGCAAGGTGCGGGCCAGTGGGCCGGGCCTGGAACGTGGCAAGGCTGGAGAAGCAGCCACCTTCACTGTGGACTGCTCGGAGGCGGGTGAGGCAGAACTGACCATTGAGATTCTGTCAGATGCGGGCGTCAAGGCCGAGGTGCTGATCCACAACAACGCCGATGGCACCTACCATATAACCTACAGCCCTGCCTTCCCTGGCACCTACACTATCACCATCAAATACGGAGGCCACCCCATCCCCAAATTTCCCACCCGTGTCCATGTGCAGCCAGCTGTTGACACCAGTGGTGTCAAGGTCTCTGGGCCTGGTGTGGAGCCACATGGTGAGTAAGAGGAAAAGACAGCAGTGATCAAGTTGCAGGTCAAGGATTCAAGGAGTGAGGTCGTCAGTGGGAGGGAGGGAAGCTGAGCTGAGGACTGAGGTAAAATGGAGGACTGGGGCAGCCTCAATTCCATAGGTGCTCAGATACTCCAGAGAAGGAGTGAAGGGGACCATAAGGGCATGGAAACTGGCCTCTGCTCTTGTCACAAAAATGATATCTGCCTCTGAGCATTTTTCTGGGGAGATCCTTGCACTCACCAGTTCAAGGGATCCCTAATCCAAGAAAGCTAAGAACCCTGCCCAAGAGGGTACAGAGAGAAAGGTTTGGGGTAGATGATGGCAGTCAGGAGATGGTGGTACACATGGGCCGCCTGCAGGGGGCTAGACCCTGGGCTGGGCATGGGCCAGGCAGAGGCATGTAAGATTCAGACTTGCCCTTCAGGGCAGGTGAAGCAGCTGATGTGGGTGGAGATTGTCACCAAATGGTGAAGGGAGTGGCATGGGGGCAGCATGGAGCTCACAGGGGGTGCTGAGGGTGAGCAGGCTGTACTTAGAGGAACAGCATGGAGGAGGGGAGGGTCAGGAGGGACTGCATGAAGGCTGGCATCATACTAAGTGTGCCTCTGTGGGATCCAGGTGTCCTGCGAGAGGTGACTACTGAGTTCACTGTGGATGCAAGATCCTTAACAGCCACAGGTGGCAACCACGTGACAGCTCGTGTACTCAACCCTTCGGGCGCTAAGACTGATACCTTTGTGACTGACAACGGGGATGGCACCTACCGAGTGCAGTACACGGCCTTTGAAGAGGGTAAGGGACTGGGAGCTGATTATGATGTGCCCAGGGCAGGGATGGTGGGGGCTGTGACCCTGACTGACTCTGGCCGACTTCTAGGTGTGCATCTGGTGGAGGTGCTGTATGATGATGTAGCTGTACCCAAGAGCCCCTTCCGAGTGGGTGTGACTGAGGGCTGTGACCCCACCCGTGTCAGAGCCTTTGGGCCAGGTCTGGAGGGTGGCTTGGTCAACAAGGCCAATCGCTTCACAGTGGAAACCAGGTATCCTTCACTTTGTCTAACCTTGACCTGAGGCTGTAGCCCCCTTGATCTGAGCCGCTTGTGTTTCTCAATTGTCCTCTATCTGTGCCTCACCATTCCCCATTCTTTCTGGAGTGACCTAGGAGCAAACCTCCCCAGTATCCCTAGTCAGCCCCTGTAGCTCCTCCCCGCTTAGCTGCCCCTGTCCCGCAGCCCTCTCTAGCCCTTCTCACTGATCCTAGCAGAGTTGATGAGGGTATCATCTTGCAGGGGAGCCGGCACTGGGGGCCTAGGCCTGGCCATCGAGGGACCCTCAGAAGCTAAGATGTCCTGCAAAGACAACAAAGATGGTAGCTGCACCGTGGAGTACATTCCCTTCACCCCTGGAGATTATGACGTCAACATCACCTTTGGGGGGCGGCCCATCCCAGGTGTGCAAAGAGGGTGGGCACAGGCTCAGGGAAGGCAAGGGAGGATGGCAGGATGTATGCTTCATGAGGGGGAAACTGAAGGGAAGATGGATGTGCAGATTTGCAGAGGGAGCACCCCAAAGCATGAAGCATGTTGGAGCAGGAGCTCAGATGGCTGGAAGGTGGCCTGGGTACTCTGAGTCTGGCCAAGAGGCAGGGCAGTGGGTGCTGTGAATGTGGCAGCCCCTCCAGTTAATTCCCAGAGGCCCTTGCCTGGAGTGCCAGACCTTGATCATGCAGGTCCACTCACTGGGCTTAGTTACTCAGTCTAGGGCCCTGTCACTGGCTCACTGGCCACTTTTGCCTTTCACCCTCTTGCTCTCTTGCCCAACCTTAGTCTACAGCCCAGTTTGTTTATTTATTTATTTTTTGGTTGTTGTTGTTTTTATCAAGTTCCTAAGCATTTTCACCTGCTTGTCTGGCCTCCCTGTGGACATCTCACAGGCAGGGGAAGCTGCCTCTCCTTAGTTCCAGGCATCAGGGAGACCCTCCCAGGCAGGTAGATAAAGACTAATGTCTTTCTCCTAGGGAGTCCATTCCGGGTGCCTGTGAAGGATGTGGTCGATCCTGGGAAGGTGAAGTGCTCCGGGCCAGGATTGGGGGCCGGTGTCAGGGCCCGGGTACCCCAGACCTTCACAGTGGACTGCAGTCAGGCTGGCCGAGCCCCCCTGCAGGTGGCTGTGCTGGGCCCCACAGGTAAAATATGTCCAGAACAAGATGGGAGGGAAGGAGGGTGCGGTCCCAGGAGACTCTTCTGACCCTGCATCCCTTGCCTAGGAGTGGCTGAACCTGTAGAGGTGCGTGACAATGGAGATGGCACCCACACTGTCCACTATACCCCTGCCACTGATGGGCCTTACACAGTAGCAGTCAAGTACGCTGACCAGGAGGTGCCACGCAGGTAAGGGATGGCCCTGGGCTCTCCTTACTGAGCCACAAGTGCTGCTTCAGGGGCCACACCTGCAGGCCCAGTGCCACACTTTGGGGAGAACCTCTTTCATTTGTCACAGCCTCACTCAGTCTGGTTGCCCCGCCCTGCTCTTCCCCAGAGTTCACTGCCCTTAAGGCAGCTCAGCCCTAGGGACTTTGGCATTGTAATTAGCACCAGAGTAATCACTCCTGTCCATTTGTTGGAAGGACTCAATGCGTAAGATGAGAAGGGACCCCAGTCAACTGTCTATCCTTTCTTCCCCTCAAGCCCTTTCAAGATCAAAGTGCTTCCAGCCCATGATGCCAGCAAGGTGCGGGCCAGCGGCCCTGGCCTCAATGCCTCCGGCATCCCTGCCAGCCTGCCCGTGGAGTTCACCATCGATGCTCGGGATGCTGGGGAGGGGCTGCTCACTGTGCAGATCTTGGTGAGTCCAGGTGCAGCCCCTCTGTCCTGGGAAGGCTGTAGGCACAGGCAGGCATTGACCTCTGCTTTTTCTCCAGGACCCTGAGGGTAAGCCCAAGAAGGCCAATATCCGAGACAACGGGGACGGCACATACACCGTGTCCTACCTGCCAGACATGAGTGGTCGATACACCATCACCATCAAATATGGCGGCGATGAGATTCCCTACTCGCCCTTCCGCATCCATGCCCTGCCCACTGGGGATGCCAGCAAGTGCCTTGTCACAGGTGGGCACCCACTTCACATCCCTGCCCTTCTCCATCCAACCTCCTCAAAGCACATCCAGATCTGCAGCCCAGTCCCTGTGGCCAAAGATCCTGTCCCCCAGCCCTTCCCACCCCCAGTTCCCTACTGAGTGCCACAGGGCCTAACACTTGGCTCTCTTTCCAGTGTCCATTGGAGGCCATGGCCTGGGTGAGTGCCTTCCTCTTCTGCTGGGGGCCTGGGAGATCTGGGAAGGGAGAGGACTGGGCGCAGCCCCCACAGCTCCTGACCTGACCTGGCTTTTCCATGTGGCAGGTGCCTGCCTGGGTCCACGAATCCAGATCGGAGAGGAGACTGTAATCACAGTGGATGCTAAGGCAGCAGGCAAGGGGAAGGTGACCTGCACAGTGTCCACGCCAGATGGAGCAGAGCTTGATGTGGATGTGGTTGAGAATCATGATGGTACATTTGACATCTACTATACAGCGCCCGAGCCGGGCAAGTATGTCATCACCATCCGCTTTGGAGGCGAGCACATCCCCAACAGCCCCTTCCACGTGCTGGTAAGTTCCACAGCCATGGCAGGGCTGGATGGCGACTGGGAGAGGGCGGGGCCCATACCCTCTTAGCAGCAGTAAGGGATCCCAGAAGGTGTCCCCAAGGAATCCCATGACCTGTCCCCACATCTGTTGAATCCTGGGGCCAGTGGGCTCCAGAATCAAGCCTTTGCTGTTCCCACAGTCTCCCTAAGTGAGAGGTGACAGTGCTGCCTCAGGCTCCAGTGGTATTAGCCCTCTCTGCAGAAACTCTGTGTTCTTCTCTAACCCTCAGGCCACTGTCCCCAGAGGGGGTTCTGTAGGATAACAAGGGAAGAGTACTCAGGGTGTCCCCCGTAGGCTGCATGTCCATGGGCAATTCTGAGTCAGCTCTGGTCCTGTAGGCTCACCACATCCTGTGCCCCATGCCTTGCCTCCCCAGGCTTGTGACCCCCTGCCCCACGTGGAGGAGCCCTCTGAAGTGCCACAGCTGCGCCAGCCCTACGTCCCTCCCCGGCCTGGCACCTGCCCCACACACTGGGTACTGCCGCCTCCCATGGCGGGCCTCACCCTGCTCTTCTCCCTTTCTTCATTTCTTCCTTCTATTCTTCTGCAGCCAGGGCTGGGGCGTGGTTTGGGGCCTCTAGGAAGGCAGGCAGGCATGAGGCTGGCAGGTGCAGCCCCACCAGGGCAAGGCACTTCTCCTCCTACAGCTGTCACGTTTTCCTCCCTCTCAGGTTTTACCATTAACATCTTGTTCTTTCCTTGCTCTGTCTAGTGGTAGTCATGTGGCAGGTCACACTCCCAGGCCTTTCCCAACCACTGACTATTTCCTCTCACCTGCCCAGGCCACAGAGGAGCCAGTGGTACCTGTGGAGCCATTGGAGTCCATGTTGAGGCCCTTCAACCTGGTCATCCCCTTCACTGTGCAGAAAGGGGAACTCACAGGTACCTTTCTGGGGCCCTAAGGCTCGAGGACCCAGAGGGCAGAGACCTTACCCCAGGCCTACCCTCTTGTTCTAAAGATGAAAACTGGGGCCCAGAGAGGGGTATTGAACTGTTCAAGGTCATACAGCAAGTTGCGCAGAGCTAGAACTTAGGCTCAAGGCATCTATCTCCTGGCTCAGGGTTCATCTGCCACTCCAGGCTGTGACTGGGTGCCTTGCCTCTGGAGTAAAACCAGAGCCATACAGAAGCAAGACCTGGGACAACAGGGGCTTGTAGTGGGAAAAACCAGGGTCCCCCTTGTAACCGTGTCTGGCCTGCAGGGGAGGTGCGGATGCCCTCCGGGAAGACTGCGAGACCCAACATCACAGACAATAAGGACGGTACCATCACAGTGAGATATGCACCCACCGAGAAAGGACTGCACCAGATGGGAATCAAGTATGATGGCAACCACATCCCTGGTGAGTTGGGGTCGGGCCATGCTGTATTTGGCAAGAGAAACTGGCATCCACGTCAGTCTTGCCTTCCTTCTTTGAATAAATATTTATTGAGAACCTACCATGTGCAGATGCACGTGAGGCTCTGAGGAACCTTACATCCCTGGTGGGGGGTAGGATTCCATGAGCCAGGTTCCTATGGCAGAGATACAGGGCTTGGCAGGTAGGCTGCTGGAAGGTGTTGGGGCAAAGAGGAACACAGGCTGCCTCTGTCTCTGTGCTGACCCAGCCTCTGTCTCTGTCTCCCTCTAGGAAGCCCCCTGCAGTTCTATGTGGACGCCATCAACAGCCGCCATGTCAGTGCCTATGGGCCAGGCCTGAGTCATGGCATGGTCAACAAGCCAGCTACCTTCACCATTGTCACTAAGGATGCTGGAGAAGGTGAGGAGAGCACAGGCAGGGGACATGGATGGAGGGAGGTCAGGTGCAGGGGCAAGGACAGAATCTCTGATCTCAGTCCCCCCTCCACCTACAGGGGGTCTGTCACTGGCTGTGGAGGGCCCATCAAAGGCAGAGATCACCTGCAAGGACAATAAGGATGGCACCTGCACAGTGTCCTACCTGCCCACGGCTCCTGGGGACTACAGCATCATTGTGCGCTTTGATGACAAGCACATCCCAGGGAGCCCCTTCACGGCCAAGATCACAGGTGGGGTGGATATTGGTGGGACAGAGCCTACAACACACAGCACACAACATATGTGCAAGCTGGCCTGTTCAAGTCACTCAGGGATTTGGGCCCATGCCCCCCCTGAGGTGGAGGAGGGCATTTTTGGATAAATGTAGGAATACTGTTCTGTGCAGCAGCCAAGAAACATCCAGCCTCCCAGTGCTTTGAAAGACATTTCATTTTGTTTTTCAAGTTTCTCTCAAGAAGCTAGGTATTGTCATTCCTTTTGATAGATGAGGAAACTTGTCCCAAAGAAGTTAAGTATTTTGATGAGAAACACACAGCAAGGAAGGGGTCTGTGTGGTCTTGTTTCCAATGCACTGCCTGACTCGGGATTGAATACACAAGGGTCCACTTAGAGATTAGCCCCTGTAGGACTGAGGCAACCATGGGGAATTGGGGTGCAGGGCCCTTTGTGGTGTTGGCAGCAAATGTGAATGCAGACACTAGCCTCCGGGCCTGGGCCTCTGTGAGTGGCCCTGGGTCTCTGTTGAGCCCAGCAGGGTCTGTCCTGGGGGGTTCTGCAAGGGCAAGGCCTGCCTGGGGTCATGATAGCACTATGCCCCAACTGCCCCACAGGCGATGACTCTATGAGGACTTCACAGTTGAATGTTGGCACCTCCACGGATGTGTCACTGAAGATCACAGAGAGTGACTTGAGCCTGCTGACTGCCAGCATCCGCGCCCCGTCCGGTAATGAGGAGCCCTGCCTGCTGAAGCGCCTGCCCAACCGGCACATTGGTGAGTTTGGGGTCTTGACAGGCACCTTAGGGGGAGGGGGTCTCACAGGGACGCTCTACCTGACACCCTCTCTCCATAGGAATCTCCTTCACCCCCAAGGAGGTTGGGGAACACGTGGTGAGCGTGCGCAAGAGTGGCAAGCATGTCACCAACAGCCCCTTCAAGATCCTGGTGGGGCCATCTGAAATCGGGGATGCCAGCAAGGTTCGGGTCTGGGGCAAGGGCCTTTCAGAAGGACACACTTTCCAGGTGGCAGAGTTCATCGTAGACACTCGTAACGCAGGTACTTCTTGCCACAGTGACCCCATTCCAGCTGAACCCTCCAGAGGGTACTTGTCCTTCTTTTCCATCCAGCATGCCCTTGGTCATACCCTTCTCCCTGAACTTCCTTGCATAGTCCCTGTTGGGATTTAGAGTCTGAGACCCATTTGGAGGAAAGTAATATTCCCCTGTCAGTTTTCTCACTTTGAAGAGAAAACAACCATCCCGAGTTTGTCCCTCAATCCCTGGAATCCAAGAGGACTGCCTTAGGGAATTTTCTAGACTGCCTATCCCCGGACCCTTGCAGACAGTGCCTGGCTCATCCCTTCTCCTTCCATGGTACCACTCTCTCCTTGGAGGTTACTATAGGAGCTGGGCATTCATTCTGGGCAGAGCCTACAGCTTGGGGCAGGGAGAGCAGTGTGGTGTGGGTGGTGTAGTGCTGAGGGAAATACCCTCATTCTTCCCCCAGGTTATGGGGGTCTGGGGCTAAGCATCGAAGGCCCTAGCAAGGTGGACATCAACTGTGAGGACATGGAGGATGGCACATGCAAAGTCACCTACTGCCCCACTGAGCCTGGTACCTACATTATCAACATCAAGTTTGCTGACAAGCACGTTCCAGGTAAGGCTGTAGTCAGGGCTAGGCAGGGGCAGATGAGGAGGCTGAGAGCTGGGTGGTCTGTGCATCTGACCCACCCTTCATCCCACAGGAAGCCCCTTCACTGTGAAGGTGACTGGTGAGGGCCGCATGAAGGAAAGCATCACCCGTCGTAGACAGGCACCTTCCATCGCCACCATTGGCAGCACCTGTGACCTCAACCTCAAGATCCCAGGTAGAGCTGGGAAGAGCTCAGGGGGCAGGGTGGTGGGGAAATAGTTGGCTGGGCCAGAGCTGCGCTCAGGGTCCCCTTTCTGCTTGCCAACTCTTCACCTTGTGTACTCACTCTGGCTCCCTGGTGTCTCACAGGGAACTGGTTCCAGATGGTGTCTGCCCAGGAGCGCCTGACTCGCACCTTCACACGCAGCAGCCACACGTACACCCGCACAGAGCGGACAGAGATCAGCAAGACACGGGGCGGGGAGACCAAGCGTGAGGTGCGGGTGGAGGAGTCCACTCAAGTCGGTGGGGACCCGTTCCCTGCTGTCTTCGGGGACTTCCTGGGCCGGGAACGCCTGGGCTCCTTCGGCAGCATCACCCGGCAGCAAGAGGGTGAGCAGAGAGTGCTGGGCTGGGTCCGGTCCACCTAGGGAGGCTGGGCCTTCTGTCACCTGAGACAGGAGGGGAGGGTGAGATCAGCCAGGCCCTGACCCTGGCAGACTTGTCCCAGACAGCCAGGGCTGGTCTGAGCAGAGGAGGGACTCTACTGAGAAGGGAGGTCAGGGTCAGCACCTTGCTGCACTGATGTCCCCCCACCACCCTGCAGGTGAGGCCAGCTCTCAGGACATGACTGCGCAGGTGACCAGCCCGTCAGGCAAAACCGAAGCTGCAGAGATCGTTGAAGGGGAGGACAGTGCATACAGCGTGCGCTTTGTGCCCCAGGAGATGGGGCCTCATACAGTCGCTGTCAAGTACCGTGGCCAACATGTGCCCGGCAGCCCCTTTCAGTTCACTGTAGGGCCACTGGGTGAAGGTGGTGCTCACAAAGTGCGTGCTGGAGGCACAGGGTTGGAGCGAGGTGTGGCTGGTGTGCCAGGTGAGGGGCAGGCCCAGGTGAGTGTTTGGGGTAGAACGGCCAAGCCTCTGTGAAGGGCAGTGGTGCTTAAGTGCCACCCTTGCTCTTCCCTGAATGCAGCTGAGTTCAGCATCTGGACCCGAGAAGCAGGTGCAGGGGGCTTGTCTATCGCCGTGGAGGGTCCCAGCAAGGCGGAGATTGCATTTGAGGACCGCAAAGATGGCTCCTGCGGTGTCTCCTATGTTGTCCAAGAGCCAGGTAGTGGTCCATGCTGGGGTTGGGGCTGAGCCAACCTGACTTTCCAGACTGGGTTTCTGCTCACTGACCAGGAGAAAATGCTGGGGACTGCAGGAAGCCTTACCCCTGCTCTTTCCCTGCCTGGTCTTCTTCCATCCCACCCCTAGGGAATGTGTCTGCAGAGCTGGGCTGGGACCTAATGAGTCTGTCTCAGAATGATGCTGGAGTGGGTGGCTATGTCCCTGCTCTCCCCGATTCTGGGACCTGTGCTGACTAGCCTCCCTCCCCAGGTGACTATGAAGTCTCCATCAAGTTCAATGATGAGCACATCCCAGACAGCCCCTTTGTGGTGCCTGTGGCCTCCCTCTCAGATGATGCCCGCCGTCTCACAGTTACCAGCCTCCAGGTATGTTCCAGGGGTTGGGTCTCTCTACCACCTGAGAGAGGGCAGAAATATGCATGGTCAGGGACTTAGTGATCTTGGGAGAGCTGGTCAGCAGAAGTCCCCTCTCTCCACTGTACAGCATAGGGTGGGACCCTTGAAGGACTTGTCTGGGTCCCTGTTAATGTGCCCCTGCTGTGTCACTCCATGCCTTATTTCTTCCTTTTACAAGTTTGGTTTCCCTGTTTGTATTGTCACCTGAAATTTCTTGTCCCATTTCTTTTTGAATGTTATAAACTAGTGATTTCATGAGAATAAGAATATAAAGTAGAGCTGGGGATGTAGCTCAGTGATAGAGTGCTTGCCATGTGGGCCCTGGGTTTAATACCCAGTACTGTAGAAATAAATAAATAAATAAATATATATATATATATATAAATATAAATATATAATCAATATATATATAATATATATATATAATCAATATATATATAATATATATAATCAATACAAAATAAGAACAAGCTGGTTGCAGAGAGGCTAAGGATTCCTAGGCAAATGCACGTGGCCTCAGGGCCTTAGCTACAGCCTCTCCTGGCTTCTGAGAACCCGTTTGCTTTGTCCTGCTGTGATCTGTAGAGAGAACCTGACTTCCTTCACTTCTGTCATGTGGGAATATGTGCCAAGCAGACCCTTATCAAGTGTACAGGGACACACAGGCAGCTTGCTAAATAAGGGGCCAGGAGATGGCCAAGCCACCATACCCCTCCAGCTGCCCCTCAGGGAAGTCCTGTCAGCCCACAGGAGCCCTTATATATCTCCTTTGACTCTAGAACCAGGCTCCATCCCCAGCCCAGAATTCCCTCCCCCAGAGTTCTGTAGTGCTCCCTTTAGTCCTCCTTCTTGGCTCACCTGTTCCCAGAAGTGCCCCCAGGCCAGCCCAGCCACATTCAGCCTTCTACATTTGACCTCCGGGGCGCCTGCAGCCCTCACAGCACTGTCAAACACTCACTTCTCTGCCACCAGACCCACTTTATAGTATTGGATCTCTGCTTCTTCATCCAGGACAGGGACACATCATCCCTTATCCACTGCTGAACCCAGCATGGCTAGGGTGGTGCCCATCTCATGGTAGGTGTGGATGCAGAGAGTTACAGACCAGCCCCTGTCTCCTCCATCCCTCCCTGCCAGCTGGCCTGGCAGAAGGAGACAGGCTGAAAAGAGGACCAATCTAGCCCCATTCTCCCAGGACTCTGAGTGTCCCCTGTGGCCTTTGCAGGAAACTGGACTCAAGGTGAACCAGCCGGCATCCTTTGCAGTGCAGCTGAATGGTGCTCGGGGTGTGATTGATGCTAGGGTGCACACACCCTCAGGTGCTGTGGAAGAGTGCTATGTCTCTGAGCTGGATAGTGGTGAGCTGGCCCTGCCCCTGTGACCCTCTGCCAGGCCAGACCCTCCTGGGAAGGGGTGGTGAAGAAGGGAGATTCATCCATCAAACTTCTGCTCCACAGATAAGCATACCATCCGCTTCATCCCCCATGAGAATGGTGTCCACTCCATCGATGTCAAGTTCAATGGTGCCCATATCCCTGGAAGCCCCTTCAAGATCCGCGTTGGGGAGCAGAGCCAGGCTGGGGACCCAGGCTTGGTGTCAGCCTATGGTCCTGGGCTTGAGGGAGGCACTACTGGTGAGTGCCTGGAGCCTACAAGGAAGGGGTAGATTTGCATCATTACTATCTTGCCTTGGAGATAAGGGCAATGCTCATTGAGCCCCCAAATCCTCACTGTGCTGCCCTGGGGGCCTGAGGGCCTGGGGGCTTGGGGCCTAGTCCAGCTTTTGGCTGTATCATTTCCTGCCTAAGGTCTTGCTCCCTCTGGTCTCTAGGTGTGTCATCGGAGTTCATTGTGAATACCCTGAATGCGGGCTCAGGGGCCTTGTCTGTCACCATTGATGGCCCCTCCAAGGTGCAGTTGGACTGTCGGGAATGTCCTGAGGGCCATGTAGTCACTTACACTCCCATGGCCCCTGGTAACTACCTCATTGCCATCAAGTATGGTGGTCCCCAGCACATCGTGGGCAGCCCCTTCAAAGCCAAGGTGACAGGTGAGTGTCCTGGATCAGAGAGGTCCATGCAGGTCAGCCCAGCCTAGACAGCTGCAGTACCCATTCACATCTGTCACAGTCTGTCCACAGACATCATGGTCAATTTACCAGGAATGGAGGTGGGCCCGGATTATATAGCATTCCATTCTGTGAAGTTGTGCATAATCACCTTTAAAAATCCAATTCTTCCTCTCTATTCTGACCCACCTCTTGATTAATCTTTTATTTGCAATACACCCTCAAGCTTTAGCTTAGCTTTCTTCCTCTTGGTTTCCCTCATTTTTTTTGCTGCTAATAAGTTTAGCCAGCTTCCCTTTCTGAAGCTCTTTAAAGGACTTGTTGGACATTTATTCCTTTCCCCCCCATCCCTCCCCGGTACTGGGGCGTTTAACCACTGAGCAGTATCCCCAGCCCTTTTTATTTTTATTTTGAGAGTCTTACTAAGTTGCTTAAGGCCTCGCTAAGTTGCTGAGGCTGGCTTTGAACTTGCAACCTTCTTGCCTTAGCCTCCCAAGTTGCTGGGATTACAGATGTACACCACCACATCCAACTGGACATACATTCCTTTTTAAAATAAAAGTTACTCTGTGGGTTAACTTAAGTTTTCAGACCAAGGCTAGGAGGATGAGAGATGGAGCTATCTGAGGCCAAGACCTAGAGGGAAGCAGGAATTGGCACTGGTAGCATGGAAATTTAACTTGGAATGGGGCTGTGCTCTTCAAATGCCATAGTTTGGACAGGAGGTGGGAGCACATGATACAGGACCAGAAGGCTGTCAGTGCTGACTGAGGGCCTACAGTCTAGGGAAACCCCTCTGACCAGGCTCATGACCACGCACTCTGCTTCTCAGGTCCCCGGCTGTCTGGAGGCCACAGCCTTCATGAAACATCCACAGTTCTGGTGGAGACTGTGACCAAGTCATCTTCAAGCCGTGGCTCCAGCTATAGTTCCATCCCTAAGTTCTCCTCAGATGCCAGCAAAGTGGTGACGCGGGGCCCAGGGCTGTCCCAGGCCTTTGTGGGCCAGAAGAACTCCTTCACAGTGGACTGCAGCAAAGCAGGCAGGCTCCAGGGGGAGATGAGGCTATCCCTCAGGATGGGCTTGCCTGGAAGTGTGGGGTGGGATCAAGGAGCCCTGGGAAAGTGGGGTGTGGCTTGGGGGATGCTGATGCGAGTCCTCCCTCTCTGCCTCCTTCTCCAGGCACCAACATGATGATGGTGGGTGTGCATGGACCCAAGACCCCCTGCGAGGAGGTGTATGTGAAGCACATGGGGAACCGAGTGTACAACGTCACCTACACTGTCAAGGAGAAAGGGGACTACATCCTCATTGTCAAGTGGGGTGATGAAAGTGTCCCTGGAAGCCCCTTCAAAGTCAATGTGCCCTGAATCCCAGAAGTGCCTCTCCCAGCCTCGGCCCTCACCTCTGGCCAATTACACACACACATACACACACATACACACACACACACACACGTGCCACACCCAGATGCACACGCACAGAGTCAGACACTGCAAACACCTATCTTGGGTGTGATGTGAATGGCACAGCCTCCCACCCTACTGTGTCCTTGCGGGGTGGAGGGCCTGTCTGTCTTAGGGCAGTGTCCCTCCCTTGAATGTGGCTTGATGGCAACCTGGGAAGCCCTGAGTTTCTTGGTGGAGCCAAGACCAGCGGGGGAACACTGTTAGGGATGTCTATGTGTGAGAAGTCATCACCTTCAAACCACACTGCCAGCCAGGTGCCCTGGTCCCTGAGGACTGCGTCTAGCCACTCTGGTGGCCACAACCCCAGAGTGTTAAGGACTTGGAAAAGAAAGCACAATCAGAGAAGAAAACAGTCCCTGAACAAGTGCTACGTTGGACTGGCTTCAAGCAATACATACTTCGCCCAAGCCAGGCTTCCTGGGAAACTGATTTCTCTCTCTGCCTTTTTTTTGTTTGTTTGTTTGTTTTTTACAGTTGCACAGCTCTGCCCCGTGAGGGCCTTTTTTACCCATTGCGAGGCCCAGCTTTCTGGGGGGACTTTTTGCACATATCATGTGGCTCAGCTGGGAGCCACTTAGGTGGAAAACTCCAAATAAAGCGCGGCTGTCGCAGAGGCATGGCTGTTCCTTGTGCGTGTGCTCTTTAAGGCTGGTTTCTTAGTTCACTGACACTAAATCAGGCCCCAGGGAGGCAGGGGCTGGATGGCTGTTCCCAGGAGGACTGACCCAGGCCGAGGTGAAGGGCCTGGGGCAGGCGGAAGGTCTGGGATGTTGGCAGGAAGCTTGAAGGACAAGAGAGGAGGTGGGGCTCAATCGTCAGCTAGCTGGAAGGTTGGTGGATGGTAGAGGGAAGCGGACAGGGTTCTGAAAGACTGCCCTAGGGCTACTGGAAGGCCTAACCTGGTGAGTATTATTCAAATTAGGACCAGTGGCCGCTGAGTCAAACAGTAAAGAAGCCTTGCACAGCAGGCAGGCTGGGTGCCTGGGAACCCTGAACCCTCACTCCAGGTCCTGGGCCCATACTAGGTCTGTGGCATCTACACCTCCAGCCCTGACTGGTTCAGGCCTCCTCCTTGACTCTGGCATCAGCCTCTGAATCAGTCTCTGGGCCCTGGCCAGCTCCTAGCCACCCTCCATGCTGCAGCTAGAGAGGTGCTGCTAAAGGTTCCTCTTCTACAAAGGCCCCTAAGGTCCTCCCCCATGTCCATTCAGTTGACAGCCTTCCTGCCATGTGAGTACAGCACAGTGCTCACTCCCCCATTGCACCCTCCACCACCAACCCCCTTCATGGTCTCTAGTTTCCTGGGAACCTCAGCTACAGTCTAGTCTCTCTGTCCAGAAACACCCTTGCCTCTACACCCTCATTTTCCTAGCCGACAGGAAGCTTTCCTGGGCCTCTCCTTGTTCCTAGATCAGTGCCCCAGGCCTCCACACTGCCCAGGGTCACATCTCTGGCTACATTTACTACCCTGTCCATGACCAGGTCTCCCTACCAGCCCGAGACCCCTGGCCCTAGAAGCCTAATTCAGGTGCGAATGAATACATAAATGAGCAACTCAGTGGAAGAAGAGGGTAGAGACATACTTTATTCAATGGATCCCCCTGCAGTAGATCTGTCTGCAGGAATCTGGTAGTGGGGATACCAGAAAAGACCCAACCATGTGGCCCTAGCTCCTGCTGCCTCCTCCCTACCCCTTAGTGGCCTGTCTGCCTCTACTCCTGTTTCTTCTTTTCCTTACTATTCCCAAGGGGAGGTTCCTTCCCTATCCTCATTCTGAATAAGCCCCCCCAAAAGGTTCTTCCAGAGCTTCTCTTCACTGCATGTCCCTGCTCTCCCCTGAGATTTCCCACCTTCCCCTTAGTCCTGCAGGGATCTCCTGAGGACAGAAATCATGTTTTATCAATCTTTGGTTTTCAGCCCCTAATTGTGACATGTGTGATAACTGATGGTTGAATTAAGAGTGAATAGTGATGAATGCAGAGCTGTCCCTTTACCTGACAAGTCCATTGAAGACAGATCTGTTCTTTTAAATATCCAACCACTTGTTGAGGGCCAGTTCAGAGCCAAGGCACTGGTCCAATTGCTTTACAAACAACCTTTTTCACATCCTCCTCATTCTCTGCTCCCCATTTCCCCACAACCCCAAATTGAGGGTCTTCCCAGCTAGTTTGCTGCCCTCCTCCTGAGGGTTGATGCATTTATAGATCCCCAGCCCAGCTGCTCTTACAGAACCACAGTGGGGCACTGGGTGCTGAGCATTTGTGGGCCTCTTCTCACTTAATCCTCAAACAGCTCTGCTAAGTGGATCTACTATTATTTGGATAAACCAAGGCCATGAATTTCAGTGGAGTCCAAAATCAAACCTCAAAGTAACAGAGCAGAAAGTTGAATTCATGTGCATTCACATCAAGTACCCTAAACTCACAAAACCACATGCCCAACACCAGGGGGGTTTGTTGAAAGAGGAAAAAATGTGGCCTAATCAGGTGCAGTGGTGCACACCTGTAATCCCAGAAATAGCGCACACCTGTAATCCTAGCTACTCTGGATACTAAGGCAGGGGAAACTCAAGTTCAAGGCCAGCCTGGGCAACTTAGTAAGATCCTGTCTCAATAAATAAATAGATAAATAATAAACAAATGTCTGGGGATGTAAATCAGTGGTAGATCACCTCAAAAAAAAAAAAAAAAAAAGGCTTCCACCCTGTTAGTCTCACAAAGGTTCATTCCCTCAGTAATATTGTTTCTATCTACCTAGTTGCACAGACAAGAACCCTGGAAGTCACCTGGGTCTCTCTACCTTGTTCCCCAAACATCCAATCCAAAACCCAACTTTGTCCATTGTGGCTTTAAATATCTCTCTACTCCACCTACTTCTCCACATTCTCCATTTGCAGTACCAGAGTTCCAGCCAAAGAATTGCCCTTTGTCTTGAGCACAGTGGGCAGAACATCTGGATTCTACTTCAAGTTCTCACTTCCTTCCCTGGGTCAAGGATGACATCTTCAAAGTGTGGGTACAGGCATGCCCTTTAATCCAGGAAGTATCCTGGTGGCTAGAATTGAGAATGCTGCCTCCTAGTCTTTCCCTCACCCTTTCTCCCAGTTTGGTTTCTCCTGGTGTAGTCTTGCCTCTACAACAGCACAGTTCCAGCCACAGCTCTAACATAAGTCTCGTGATATCCTCCTTTTCCATAAAATTCTTCAGTGGCTTCAGGAAACTATCTTCAGAAAACTTCTAGATTCTTTAACTTTTCTTGAATGCCCTTCTTGCTCTAGAGCTACCAAACCTTTGCATATGCTGTACTTGTGCCTAGAACACCCTCTTGTCCTCTATCCCCCTTCACCCTGCTGGTCCTTCAGGTCTCAGCTTTTTAGGGAAGTGTCCTTTGAGGGCTATCTCTCCTCGGGGGCTAGTTACCACGGATCTGTGCTTTATATGTACTTCTCACATTTTAGGAATTAACACAACGTTTTGTAATTGTCTGTTTCTTGATTCTCAATCTTACCGGACAGTATCATCATCCACTTGTTTATTTCTTTACTAACTGACAAGTATGTATTGAGTAATTGTTAACCATGTCGTTGTTACGTACATGCATACAAGGTCCAGACGCGGACCTTGCCCTTGACACCAAGCAGTGCTTTTTCTTCCCTGGGGTCTCGGGGTCTAACAGGGTTAGGTTTGAACCAGCAAAGGAAGGAACGAAGGAACCCGAGAACCGTGCGCCGTGCAGCCTTCTGGGAATCGTAGTCCCCTGGTACGGGTCTCTCTGTAGAGCGCAGGCGGCGTACTCAGGGTGAGGCTTGTTGCTGCTAACGCGCATGTCCGGGAGGCGGTGTGGGGAACTGCGCATGTCTGAAGGGAGGGGCCGATGCCGGCTCGACGTCGCGCTGCGGGGGCGGGGCTGCCGTGACTTCTGGCGCTCCAGGAGAGCTCTACCTACCTGTGGGGATGGCGGGGAGAGGGAAATTAATCGCGGTGATTGGTGACGAGGACACGGTGACTGGCTTCCTACTGGGCGGCATAGGGGAGCTTAACAAGAACCGCCATCCTAATTTCCTGGTGGTGGAGAAGGATACAACCATCAATGAGATTGAAGATACTTTCCGGTACGGTACCCTGCGAGGCCGAGCGGGCCCGTCTGCTGCCGGTGCGGGGTCTGGGAGAGGGCGGAGGCGGCCGGGGACCGAGGTGTCAGACCCCGTTGGGAATGTGGGTCACTCCTCCTGGAGCAGAAGCCTCTGCGCCCCAAGTCCTCTTTGGGGACTCTGTATGAGCGGGGCTCTCAGGTCACCGAGTTCCCCCTCACATGACCGTGTGTCAGGAAAGAGGAGGAACAGTTTATGACCTGCCCCTGCCATAGCTGGACGTCTGGACGCCCAGCCGGTGGCGACCGCCAGCCTCAGCGCCTCTTCCGGGGTCTCAGACTTTCACCTAGGGCCTTGCAATGCTTCAACCGTACGCTCGCTGTGAGCCTAGGGAGTGGGCTTGCGCTTTCTTGTACAGTCATCTCCCTTTGAGGCTCATAATCGTCCTGTAAGGAAGGGGTTATTCCCACTGGTAAATGAGAAAATTGCAGCTTAGAGAAGTTAAGCACATGCCCAAGGGAACCGCAGAGCTGGAATAGGAACCCAGTGCCCTTTCTGCTTCTCTTAAACCAGTACACACACTGTGCAATCCTCAGTCTACCTTAGAATTTCCCTTTGTTCTAAGCACAGTGGGCTGAACATCTGGATTCTGCTAGCCATATACTTCAGTCCTCACTTGTGCCTTGGGTCAAGGATGACAACTTCAAAGTGTGGATGCAGGCATGCCCTTTAATCCAGGAGGTGTCCTGGTGGTTAGGATTGAGAAAGCTGGCCTCCTAGTCTTTTGGTCAACCCTTCTCCAGGGCTTCTGTGCCAGAATCAGGAAGAAACCACTCACCTGTTTCCCCTAAACAGCCCAACCCAGAACTGCTGGCTGAGACTGGTTCCTGCTGGCTGGTGTGTAATAGGCCCTGACCTGGGTGGCTGCTGTCTGCTGATCTCTAAGCAGTTTGGTAAAGTGACCCAAGTTGTCATTGGAGGACAAATTTCACTTCAAGAGTTTTACAGCTGGGTATGGGGGCTTACACCTGTAATCCCAGCAACTGGGGAGGCTGAGGCAGGAGGATCTCAAGTTTAGGTCAGCCTTAGCAACTTAGCAAGGCCCTCAGCAACTTAGTGAAATCCTGACTCAAAATTGAAAGGGCTGGGGATGTGGGTTAGTGGTTAAGCACTCCTACATTCAATCCCTGGTACCACCCCTCTAAAAAGAATTTCCCATGTTTCCGGCATAAGAGATCTCAGAGATGGAGTTTAACCTACCCCAGTGCCTAGTCCAGTGTAGGTGCTCAGTAGTTTTTAATGAATAAAAAGGGAATGAATAGATGGATGATCACAATAAAGGAGGGCTGCAGTGGCAAGTTTTATTTTTGGAAAGTGTGATTCCTTCATTGCTGAGTTTCCTATCTGTGTCCTTGGCTCATGCCAGTGTTCCCTCTGACTCATCCCCCACCCTCATCAGTGGGGAACTTTAGGCCTTCAGTGGTCTCATCAGCCCTATTTTTTTTTTTTTTTTTTTTTTTGGTGTGGTGCTGGGGTTTGAACCCAGGACGTTGTGCATTCGAGGCAAGCACTTTACCAACTGAGCTACATCCCCAGCCCTCATCAGCCCTATTTTAAAAAAATAATATTTAAAATGTCTAAATTAAGGAGTATCACACCACAGTCCTTGTATCTCTTTGTCTCCCTCCTCCACCCCTATAGATAACCACTTAGTTTCTTCTTTATCTTTCTGGAATCTCTATGCAGATACATATATTCTTATCCTCTCCCTTTCCTATACAAAGGCGGCATATGGAATACACTGGCATCACCCTAATCTTCATTACCAGTTCTCTCTCTGAGCAAGGGAGGTAGAAACCAACCCTGACCAACATGGTCCTGAGCTCTTAAATGAATTGCCTCATTCAAGGAAGGATAGGATTGAGAATGGGTTTAGGGTAGCAGTCTTTCCCTCTTGTCCTCTGTGCCTCCAGGTCACTTTCATTTCCTCATAACCCTGAGTGGGCTGTTGGGTAGGGGAGACAGCAGCCCCCTGGGCTGCCCTGGACTCCCATTTCATCTCTCTCCACAGGCAGTTTCTAAACCGGGACGACATTGGCATCATCCTCATCAACCAGTACATCGCAGAGATGGTGCGGCACGCCCTTGATGCCCACCAGCGCTCCATTCCAGCTGTCCTGGAGATCCCATCCAAGGAGCACCCCTATGATGCTGCCAAGGACTCGATCCTGCGCAGGGCCAAGGGCATGTTCACTGCAGAAGACCTGCGCTAGGGGACTCCCCCCAGCCCTTTAGCCCCTTGCTTGTTGCCAGGCCTCTCCCAGGCTTGCCATCCTTTGTTTCAAGCCTCTAGTTTTCAATTCACACTCCTTTCCCACTCCACTGAGAGGCTGGGTGAGGTATTTGTAGGCTCTGCCATTAAAATCCAGGCTGGTTAGGGAACAGGAAGCCCAACCATCTTCTCTCTCCATTACTTCTTCCCTGTGCTGATGATACACGGTGTCGTTATTGATGTTAAATTAAAACAATATTCTTGCTTCTCTTCATATAGGGTTGGGTGCTGGAAAGAACACATGTAGGGTGAGGCTTCTGGGGGAGATTAGATTGGCAAGGATGGAAAAAATTCTGCCAAAGAGCCAGGCAGAGGAGTTGGACCTGGATGGAGGCTGTAACGAGGACTAACTTTCTGGATCAAAGAGGACCAGGGAAGGGGGTCTGGGCATGGCTGAGCCTAGTCCCTGGTTCCCCCTGCCTCAGTCTGCATGGGGTGAGGAGGGAGCCTGATCCAAGGGACAGAAGCAGAAAGCACAGGAAACCTGGAAGCCTGTAATTCTAGACTGGGTTTTGATCCTACAGGAGTTTTGGGGTGAAGGTTTTTAACCTTCCAGGTTGCTGGAAGGGAGGCATGTGAGGTCCACTGAGGGCAGGGCAAGTAGAACCCTACCCTGTGTGAGGTGAGGCTTGGTTGCCAAGTGACTGTCCCAGGGAGCCATCTGCTGTCAGAAGAACTCTGCTTGCTACGTTCACCCCTTAGCTACAGGCACCTTGATACTGCTCGTTCCCTTGCGCCATGGCACGGCAGCTCAACTTGGACACAGTGTGGCAAAACTTCTGGAAGGAGGAATATCTAAGGGAAAAGATGTTGCGCTGTGAATGGTACCGCAAGTATGGGTTATTGGTGAGGGCCAAGCAGAAGGCTAAGGCTGCAGCCCGCCTGCCCCTCAAACTGCCCACCCTGACACCCAAGGCCCGAGTCTCACCGCCACCTGTCCCCAAAGCAGTCCCTGCCAAGCCCCCTAGCCCTGTCTCTGAGGCTCCTTTTCAGACAGAAATGTACCCAGTACTGCCTGCAACTCGGGCTCTGCTGTATGAAGGCATCTCCCATGACTCCCAGGGGCGCTATCACTACCTCAACACCCGAAAACTGGACGTGCCAGAGAAGCGCTATCTCTTCCCGGTCACCACCAACTTCACATATGGCTGGCAGCTGGGTGAGCCCCAACCTTGTGGAAATTAATTACAAACAGAGCACTTGCCATGGGCCAGGGAGCAGACATTGTAATGGAGGGTCAGTCTACAAACAACAAGGAAATGTCCAGGGAGGACAAAGTTCTTGGGTGTGGTGGGGGACATGTGTTTCTTTAGATTGAATTATCCAGAAAGGCCTTTCTGAAGCCCTCAATGCTGAGCAAGTGGCAAGAAAGGGGTTCGGATTTTATTCTAATTGGAGGAAGGTTTTAAGAAGATCAGTGCTTTTTAAAATGTTTTTTTTTTTTTTGTAGGTAATAGCTTTTCAGGGGAATTTATAGGATCTGGCAGGTGAATTAGGCATCTGTTTTGAGTTATCTAGGCAAGACATGGCTTCAGATAGAGGGATTATTAGCAGTAGAACTGAAGCCAATTTGGAATGTTTGGGAGGGAGACATGGATGGGTTGACTGGAAGGGAAAGGAAGAGAGAAACTTGGCAACACCCAGATTGGAAAAGGGTAGGGCTGAAGACACAACGGGCTAGGCCATCGTAGGCTCGAAGTGCCAATGAGGCTGGACATCAGGATGGAGGAATATCTGGAAGGAGAAATATCTAAGGGAGAAGATGTTGTGCTGTGAATGGTACCGCAAGTATGGGTTACTTGCGGTACCATTCAGGATGGAGAAAGTCTGTACATCAGGATTGAGGTCAGTGTTGGAGAAGTAAATTCAGGGCTTACTGGAATATAAATGTAACTTAAAGCCCAGAGATAGGGTGAGGTCACCCGGAGAGCTGGAGTTGCTGAAATCTGACCTGAGGGTGGAGTCAAGCATAGGTGGAAATGGTGTGGCCGAAAGGCTGTCTGCTCCCTAACCCCGGCTCAGTTTTGGTTTTCCAAAAGTGCTGCTGGTTTGCTGGGTGGTGTTGAGAGCCACTACTCTCAAGGGAGATCACTTTTTATTTATTCACAAAAAGTAGATCCACTTAGTCCTGGATCTTTTTCCAGCTGTTTGAGTGCCTGTGAAGGAAAGGTGGGTGGTGGGGGGTCAGCACAGTTGAAAGTTTACCCAAAAAGCTCCCACATTTCCCCTAGGGCCCTAAGAGAGAAGAAGGGGAGCAGAGGTGGAAGGCCCTGTCTCTGCAGTCTATCCTGGGACAAACAGGGCTGGCAGGGGATCTTGAAGCAGGGGATGATGATGGCTGACAGCTGTCAGGTTAGCCATGTTGCCACTGATGCAATGTCCAGGATCCAGCCTGTATTTTCCTGAAGTGCTACTCCTCAAAAGCTTTTTATTTATTCACAAAAAGTAGATCCAACACAGGCAGAGTCCTAGTGCTATGCAGACAGCTTCTGTGCTGAGTTCCTTCCCCAGGAACTCATTCCTGGCCTCTGACATCTTTTCCCAAGGTACCCCAGCAAAGCAAGAACTGGTCTCATGCAAGATGTGCCACATAGAGTCGTTCTTCCGGAAGAATGGGGCCTTTTCAATGCTGGATCCCCGGGATCTGGCCCTCTGACCTTTGGCCTGTGGGAGGCACAAAAAAATAACAGGCCTCCTGGTAGGGCGAAGCTGCGTTGTGTTTCTGGTCTGCTCTCCCTGGCCCTGAAGCTGCGTTCTAGGCCTTTCTGACCTGGCGGTAGACGTCTTTGCCTTTTCCTTAACTCCTATCTCCTTAATTATCCCTTCAGAGACCCAGCAATGCCCAGAGCCCATCGGGAAGTGTGGGCGCTATTCACCAGGTGCAGGCTTCTCAGCGCCAGGGGGCCACAGTAGCTCCTGGAAGTTCCGGGTATTCCTGGGGAGGCAGTGGTCTGTCATCCAGATGTCAGGGAAAAGGGACTGCTATCACTCCCCACAAAGCTCCCTGCCCGCCCCTCACCTGGCCCTGAGCGCCCGCAGCCACCGGGTCCTTTCCAGGTGCACTTGTTCTAGCTGCTTCTGCAGGGCGCTCCACCGCCCGGCCACGTCCTCCTAGGTAGGCAGATGGCTGAGCCGGCGTCACTGGCCAGGGTAGCAACTGCATCACACACCCGCCCCGCCCCGCCCCGCCCCTCCCGGGGCCAGGTCCGGAGGGACCCCCGCCTTCACCCCGGGCTCTTCTTGCCTGTGGTGGGAGCTGAGCCGGGCTGGAAGGGAGCCCCAGAGGGTGAACTCGGCAGTGGCGGTGGCTGGCGATGCGGAGCCGTTCCAAGACCTGGAGAGGCGGCAGTCAGCTCCGAGCCCTGCCCGCCCGCCAGCCGCAGGAGACTAGGTCGGCCCCGCGCGGGTACGCACCCGGAGCCGCTGCTGCTCGCGTTCCTGCCGCCGTCGCCGCCTGGCCGCGCCGTGCAGCTCCAGCAGCCGCTGCAGAGCCATCTCCTGCTGCGCCACGCTCACGCCCGCCGGTGCCTTTTCCCCGCCCAGGGGCGCAGGCCACGCAGCCCTCGAAGCTTTGGGTTCCCCAGGAACGCCCCTAAGCTCCCGGAGCGCGCCCGGGAGCTTCACCTCACCCACCTCCTGCTCCGCGGGACGGTGGCCGCCTCCTTGGGTAGCCTGCTGCCCACAGCCCTCGGTGTTTAGTGCCGCCAGCATCCCACCTCCTGGGCCTGTGAGTTGTGGTCGGGACAGGGACCTGGGGGCCAGGAGAGGAGCCCACGCCCCATCCTGGGCGGCCCCCGGCTTTATCACCGCCTCATCCGCCTTCTGACTCCGGCCTTCGGGCTTGGCCTGCATTCGCTGGGTGGTTTTTCCCCAGCGACCTGGACTCTCCCTTTCCCGAGCCCGTACAGGCGCTTCTCCCTGAGTCACCTCCCATGCTTGTGAGAGAGGGGCTTCCCAAGATTGAAGGGTTTTCATTTCCTGACCCTGCACAATCTCCTTTCTCTGGCACTTAGGGCTATTTTTTCTTTGAGGAATCTCTTTGTTCTCATCCTGGGGTGCCTCCCCACTCTGACCCGGGAATGTCTTCTCTCTCTGACTCTGAGATACTTCTCTGTTCCCCCACTGGGAGGTGTTCCCTCGCTGACCCTGAGGGGTCTTTTCTGTCTGGCCCATAGGGTGGTCCTGTCTCTGACTCTGAAGAGGGTCCAAACTCAGCAGTTTCTGAGTTTCTCTCTCCTGACCTAGGCCAGAGCCCAGCCCCTGTGGGGTATTTTGGGGTGCTGGCAGGCACTGTAAGGCCAGGACAGAGGGCTCTGAAGCTTTCTGTGTCAGCTTTCTCCCTGGCCAGCTCTGTAGGTGGGGCCTCTGCATCGCTGGTGCTGGCTCCTCTTGGCTCCTGTCTTCCCTCTGGGCCAGATCCTGGGAACGAAAAGCACTTTGGGCCCAGGCTTGAGAGGGAATCCCCAAGCCAGGGCCCTTCCCCTAGAAGAGCCTGGAGACCCCAGTGACTAGTCCTTGCCTGATTGCTGAATTTACTAAACCTCTTTTATGTGGTGTAAGAGGTGCTCCAGCAATGATCCCTTTTCCCATTTGGCTGCAGGAGGCAGCCCCACTTCATCCCGCAGCCTCCTCCCTGGCAAGCTCCATTCCTGCTGTCCCAACCTGAGAGGGTCCTGGTCCAGAGTCCCCAGAGCTAGTGGTAGTAGGGTTCAGCTCTTTTAAGTGACCTAAGAGAGAGGGATCAATGTTGAGAGAGCACTCCCTGATCATGTCCCAGCTTCTCACACACATTCCCCCCTGAACTGTAATCTGGAAGCCTAAGCGGCTCCCAGTGCATGAAGGACCATGGAGCCCTGAGAGTGCTGCTTGAACTTCATGGCTGTCACAGTTTATTATTCCACGTTTATTCCCATCACCTGCCTTGCATCTGCTTGTCAGGTGTGTCTGCCAACAGCCAACTCCATCTCCCTCATCCTCCCAGCCAAGGCTGGCCACTATGCAATGCCTGGGAGTGAGAAAGGCCCGTTTGCTGGGGCTCCCTCTGCATAAGGATATCCCCATTTTGTCCTGGTGTGTGTGTTCAGGTTCACAGAAGAAACCCGCTGTGTGTGCCATGCTTTTTCCTGTTGTTAAAATCCTCCTTAGCCCCCCCCCCCCATTTTTTTTCTTTCTGGCAACAAAATCAAATGAAACTTAAGTAAAATTTTAAGTCAGAGCCTGGCCTAAAAAACTGCAAGTCTTCATAATGAACAAAGAAATCTAAAAAAGGGATGTGCTGTCACTGCTCCTGCAGCTGTGGAGGAAGGAGAGATGTTCTGCATCCATAAAACTAATTGAAGGAACCTGCTTTCATAAGTATTAAAAACCTTTCACAAGAATATTGCATTTTTCTCTGGTAAGCAATGCAGAGACCTGTGAATATTCATAACAGTAACCAAAGGGGTGTGGTTTCTGTGGAACTAGATCTGAATTTCAAAGGGTTTTGTGAACAAAGGAGTCTCAGGAGAGACTTCAGCAACTTCTGATTGCTGCAGAACTGTGAAAGCAGCCTCCTACACCTGTCTCTGAGATACTCACCTGTTGTATTCCTAGAGTTTATTTCCCAGGTAATAGTGTGAATTGACATCTCTGTCTTCCCAAGAGATAAAATACTTGTAAAAATTTATCTGTCAATCAGGAGAGAATCATTGGCAGTTCTCTTCTTTCATGTGTGTGATGGGACAACTAAAAGTTTATGACTTTGCTAGGTTTATTGTTTAACAAATAATTTGAGTCTGTTTCCTTTAAATTAACAGGCTCATACCCATAGAGTCCATCCCATTGAATTCTAATTGCCTGTTTAGTGTCATGCTCTATCACTGGGCTTTGATCTCAAAGACTCAAGATATCTATTATTCTCCATATGTCCCCAGTGCCTGGTGTAAGGGTGGCAAACAGGTGGCCTAGAATTGCTATTCCACTTCCTTCTCCCTGGGCAGTCAGTGATGGTCATTTCCTGTCCACTTAACAGAGCCCCAGTTTAGCTTAAAAATCTTAATGGGCACAGCATCTGAGACAACTGGTGCCAGTCATGGAATTGGCACATAAAATTGACTCGCCATCCCTGGGCACCCAATGAAAGGTGCAAGATGCAGAATAAGTGAAAAATGATGGAAGTCTTTGGACTTGGGATGAGAACTTCTCTGCCTCCCAATCTAATCTGGTTTCTCCAACTTCAGGGGCTCCCTGCTATCTTGGCTGCCCATCACGTCCTGTCAACATACCAGGTGTGGCCTCTGTAGGTATGCCAGGGCCCTCCCATCTTGGGTCTGCATCTCTCCCAGCTTCACCCAGATCCGCTGTCTGCATCCTGCAGGATTCAGGGGCTACCTCAGAGGCACCTCCAGCAGCCCCATAGGTGCTGGAGAAAGGAGGGAGCTTGCTTCAGTCTTCCTAGTCCCCAACACCCCAACACCCAAACTCTGAGTCCGGGGTGGCCTCCTCTAATCCCTAAACCCACTGGATTTTGGAACTGGAATTCTGAGGTTACCCTTCTAGGGGCTGTAGAGCAGGACTGTGGGAGGAGACAGGGGGAAAAGGCCAGGTTCTTGGTCACTTTGTATGTCAACAAGGGAGTGCCAGAGTCCCTGGGAGAAAGACTTACCCCTCTGGGAACTGATGGTTTTGGCTCAGGGAATCCCTAGTTTGGGATGAAGGCCACAGCCTGGAACTCTGGAAAATTTTGGGGAACTCAGGACACAGGGCATCATCCTTTAGTGTGGTAGTCAGCCTCTAAGATGCTCCCTGCCCCCCATAATCCTTGTCTCCTGGTGTTCATGAAGTGGACACACAAGTGGCCTTGTGTGTCCCCTCTCCCTTCCCATCCACTGCAGAGAGGCTCCCAACAGGCCCAAAGCTACTCTGGCAGCTGGTGGCTGAGCTGGGACTGGGAAGTACATCCCCAGTTCTTAGCTCTGTTCTGGGGTCCTCACCACAACATCCCCCTCCTGGTGGGTCAGCACAGCTCTAGCCCTGGAGGGAGCCCCCCACTCAGTAGGGGCTGCTCAGTGTCTTTGTCTTAGTGCCACCCTAGACACCAGTGCCTCTGCTCTCAGGGACCCTTCCAGGCACAGTTCTCCCTCACACAGTCACATGGACAGGCTTCCCAGTGTCACTGCACAGTTGATTTGACAATCCAGTAGTTAGCTATGGAATAACACTAGTCCCCATAAGTAGCAAGAGGCTCAAACCCCTTGTTTGGATGAGTTCACTGGTCCTCAGAGAAAGATCTGCCATTGTTCACATTTTACAGCCAATGGAGGCTCACAGTCCACAGGGAGCATCAGAGCAGAGCTCTGAATCCAGGGCTGTTAGTCTCTAAAGCTCAAGCATCTTGGTGACCTTGAGGGGGTCACACCACAACCACCCCAATGTCACACAGTGTCTCTCTCCACTCACCAGCTGCTCAAAGTCCCTGCCAATCCTGCTACTCACCTGGCTGTGCTGGCTCCATGCACGCTGGGCCTGGTCCCTCCAACCACCAAACTGGGTCCAAGGGGCCCTGAAGAGGCCCAGCCCTGCTCCAGTCAGCAGATCCAATTCCCAGAGGAGCTGCAGGAAGGTGGAGAGCCAGAGTGTGAGGGGCACCCAGCCAGCCCTCCCCCACCCCCATGGTCAGCCCCTACCTGCTCCTGGGCCCACCGGCTCTGCTCCATCTCCAGCAGTACTGTGGTTAGCTCCATCCCTGGGGGACAGCCCTGGCCCTCTTGCACCTGGTGGGGATGGGAGGGGAAGTAGAATCAGGCTCCTGCCTGCACCCCTTGGCAATATCTGGCTTCCTCACCTGCCAAAGTGCAGTCCAGAGCTGGCCTAGGCCTGCAGGGTGCCTGAAGATGAGGTAGTACAGGGCCAAGGCCTGCTTGGGACTACAAGGGAGCCCTGGGCTCCCAGGTATAGCTGCCTGCGCCATGGGAAAGGGGTTAGGGCAGATGCCCCCTCCTTCCTCTGCCTCTGCCATCAGAGCCTGGAGAGAGATGGAGGATTGGGCACTGAGGACCAGGAGCAAGGAGAAACAAAGACTCCGATCTCAATAATTCAGGGCCGACTGACACCTGAGCAGGGCCTGGGGCATAGGAGCCTTACCGAGACTCTGGCTTGACTCCAAGACCACCTGGAGGTAGCAGAGTGCAGTGCAGAGAGTGACCCTGACAGGAAGAGGTGTGTGCATTTGCTCATTTGCAACCCCCAGTGAGTATCAGGCTCATATATACAAGTTAACATCCACGTGAACTTTCAAACTGTGATATGTGGTACAAATGTGTTTAGGATGGGGCAGCGGTGGCAGCACATGTGGATATACCTCCTCAGCAGCTCCATGAGTAGGTGCTATTGTCCCAATTTACAGATAAGAAGCTCTGAATCCAGGGCTGCACAGTGGCACATGCTTATAATCCCAGCTACTTGGGAGGCTGAAACAGGAGGATAGTAAAATGGAGGCCATCATCAACAACTTAGTGAGATCTTGTCTCAAAAACAAAAAAGAGCTGGGATATGTGGTTCAGCGGAAGAGTGCCCCTGGGTACAGTGATCCCCAGTACTGGGGTGAAAGGGAAACTGGCTTTAGAGAGTAACTTGATTTAACACGTGGTAGTGTTTCCCCTATCTGTGAAGACAGACAACCACAGTGACAAACACTCTGGGAGCACATGGCTCCCAGGAGGCAAGGCATCCATCACCAAGAGGTGTGACAGTAAGAAGCAGAAAAATGGCCCATCATCACCTGCTAAGTGCTGTCCACAGGCCACCCCATGGACTCCTCCCAACATGCACACACACACACACACACACATTGCTGTCCTCATGTTACAGATGAGGAAACCATTTGTATAAGTTATAATGAGAACAACAGACACTAGTATGGCAATTTGTAAATCAATGGATGTGTAACTGATGTGAATCTGCAATCTGTGTATGGGGTGAAGGTGGGAGTTCATAACCCACTAGAATCAAAGTGTGGAATATGATATGTCAAGAAATTTGTAATGTTTTGAACAACCCACAATAATAAATTAAAAAAAAAAAAAAAGTATAGGCTAAGAATAAATGAAGAAATACAACCAGATCACAAAAACAAAAAGTATCAATGCCATTGTTGAATTTAAAAATCAGTCAACAGTTGTGTTTTGACTATACTGAATCTTCAAATTCCCCCAAACAGTTATCATGGACACATAACATTTCAAATAAAAATATGTACTTAATAATACTTGCTAAATTAAGGGAAAAATCCAAAAAGTTATTTAGCTTACTATGAATCAGAAACTCCATTGTTAAAACAGAATAAACTGGTCAATTAAACTAAAAAAAAAAAAAAAAGTTATAATGAGAGGAACTGAATGCAGGAGGCCATCTGGGCTAAAGCTGGGATGTTGAATGTTCCCTAAAGGCCTATGTATACAAGGCTCAGTCGCCAGGATCACTAGTGGGAGGTGCTGTGGACCTTTAGGAGGTGGGGCCTCCTGGGAGGGCCTTAGTTGTACCTTTGATGGAGTTGGGGGAATTCTGCTTCCTCCGGTTTCCCAGCTCACGTTGGGAGGGACCAGGCCCAGTGTGCAGTTGGCTCTGACACACATTCCCCACCATTTAGATCCAGTGCTCTTACCAGAAGCTCAAAACATGGGGTCACCGATTTCAGATGTGAACCCCCAGAACAATGTGCCAAAATAATTTTTTTCCAGTAGTGGGCATTGAACCTGGGGTTCTACCATCAAGCTACATCCCCAGCACTTTTTATGTTTTATTTTGAGACAGGACTTCACTAAGTTGCTGATTCTGGCCTTGAACTTGTGATCCTCCTGACTCAGCCTCCTAAGTAGCTGGAATTGCAGGTATGAAACATTGTGTCTGGCAACCTTTTCTCTTTTTAATTGCTCATGTATTCATTGTAGTAATAGAAAGGTGACTAATACAGTCTGGAATCCTTTACATCCTTTCCATCTTAAGTAACTTCACCTGACTGAATCCTTGTCACTGCTCCAGGAGTGAATGGAGCAAACTCTCCTCTCTGGGTCTCAGAACAGCTTCCCCTGGAGAAGGCTGAGCTGGCAGAGAAGGTGACCTCCAATTTCAACTCAGTGCTCTTTTACTTAAGTAAACAATAAGGGACTGGGCTGTGTCCTTTTCTAGATCACTGAGCCCTCACTCCCCACTAGAACATTAGAGACCTAAAATGACAATGGAGTTCCCTTGATCTTACATCCAGGGACCCTAAAACTCCAAGGTCCCCAGCAGTACATGGCAAAGAGAGCTCAAATTCTGACTTTGTCAGTTGTTTCTTGATAATTGGGGATTGACCCCAGGGATGCTCTGCTGCTGGGCTACATCCCTAGCCCTTTTCATTTTGATGCAGGTTCTTACTAAGTTGCCCGGGTCAGCCTTGAACTTGCAATTCTCCTGCCTCAGCCTCACCAATAGCTGGAATTAGGGAGGTGTGCTAGGTTTCTGTTCACGACTAAAAGGCTCAGGGGTCACTTCAGGTAAACTGGGCTAACTGTGTTGTGCAAAATAACCACACTAGAGACACAAATGCCTTTTTCTTTGGGGTTGCTGTGACAGCTCCTCTGACCTTAAGGGTCCTCAGGAAGAGAGAGAGAGCATGCGCTGACCCTTTTTATTGAGGAGAGGCTATTCAAATGAGGCAAGGAGTCAGGTTTCAGGGGGCTGAGTCTATCTTCATGATGTCCACTGTCAGCAGGTTGACTGACATCTGGGTAGGCCACACTCAAGGGCACAGTAAGAGAAGGGGACACACACAAGGCACTTCCATGGAATATTCTGTCCTAAACAGGGCAAGGGGTTATATTACAAAGGAACAGGTGAGCATAGCTTCACCCATGGGGCTGTAGGAAGCCACGCCCAGGCATGAAGACACAGTCGCTCCAACCCTAGAAGAGCGGGGCAGTCTAGCAGCATGGGTGCCTGACACCATATCGCCCAGCAGGGGAGTTAACTCAGTCACATGTGAGGTTGGTCCCCCACAGAGGTGCACTAACATGTCTGGTGATCTTGTTCATTTCAAAAGCCCCTATGATGTTTTCCCCTTATGATGAGTCTTCCCAAGTGCGCATGCACACTTTACGTGTGTTTCTAAAGAGTGTTCGTGTGCATGCATGCACATGTATCTGTATTTCATCACAGCCTATCATCTCTTCTCCTCAGGCATGGAGTTCCAGTGCCATCAGTTCTTAAAGTGACCCAGAAGGTACCTGAGCATTTGGTACTGCCATAGACTAAGCATAGGGCAAGGACCAGGGCACCTGGGTCCTCCTGCACACTTTTAGGTTCCCCAGACAGCACCAAGCAATGGCCAGTTGAAGCAGCCCAGGGATACTAGTGTGAGGACTATGCAAAACCCTCTGACTTGAAGGACACTGACCACTGAGCCCCATGTTCCAAGCAGCCCAGCTGCCTCCCCAGCACCAGGAGGAAACACAACAAGGAAGCCTTGGGAAGGCCCAGAATTTATTGTTTTTCGATACTAACAGGGGCTTTGCAGGACACGGGTCCAGGCTCCCCATATCCGACCAGGGCGTTGTCTCCACAGCTCTGGCCAGGGTGGCTGCTGCTCACCAAGGGGAGACCTTAGGCCTGATGAGTCCTGGTCTGTTATCTTCCTGTCTCAAGGTGAAGCAAGGAGCTGCTCCCAACTGGGGCTGGGCAGAGTGCTGGGTGGCTGGTCCCCGGTGAGCAGGACTGGGGGGCAGGCCTCAGGAGGGATACAGTGGGCCTCATGCTCCACCAGGCCTGCAGGGCACTGGCAGCCAGGAACACAGGGCCTCACACAGTGGGCTTCCAGGTCTCCAAGGGGAACATGCTGGTTGAAGCAGGTGCGGGGACAGGGTGGGCCACACTCATCAAACACAAATCCACGGTCCAGGGGGCAGCCCATCACTGCAGGCAGAGTGGAAAGCAGGGTCACAGGGATCCCCAACACTGCTTCAGTTGTATGCCCCCTCCTTGCTGGCCTGTAAGTATCGACCCCATCTGGGCTGAGCTTTGGGCTACCCTTCTTTGCACTGTCCCCTCCCCCAATGCTGGGCATCACCCCCTCACCACAGAGTGTAGGGCCCCGCCAGGCAGGTGTCACCCCTGCCTGGCGACAGTGGCTGGCATAGGCTTCCAAAACATCACAGAGGCAGGTGTCAGCTGAGGAGCCAGGGCCACAGGCACATAGGTCATACACACAGGCAGCAAAGAAGGGCTCCGGTGGCACCACAGCATGGCAGCGATGGAATGGGGAGGACCTCAGCAGCCCACACCGGGCATTGGCCTCACGCCTGGCACGGTAACCTGCTGCCCGGCATGGATCCACTTCCTGGCCTGCAGAACAAGGCCGGCCAGGCCTTGGCCCCTCTGGAACCTAGGTGGGGAGAACAACCTTGAGGTGAGCCTTGATCTTTGCATGTGGGGCCTTTGAAGCTCTTCCCAGACAGTCATTTGTTTTAACCTCAAAAATCTCCAATAAAAGCAAAGGAAGCACTGTTTACCTTCTCCTTGACCTCATATTACAGATGAAAGACCAAGGCCCACAGTAAGTGAGCAACTTTTTCAAGGTCAGCCTTTCACAGGTTCTGGCTCCTGTGCCACTCACCTGCCAGCTGTTCCCAAATGCAGCTTCTGTAGGCAGGAGCAGCCCGTCAGGGCCCTGCAGATCATCCTGGGCAAAGCCATTGAAGTTCCCACAAAGTCCACAAGTCTGGCCCTGGTAGGAGCCTGGCACGCTCACCTCCACCTGGGACTGCCCATCCCACAGTACCTGTGCAGAGAGGCCTGGGACTGGGAAATGGGGAAGGAGAAGGACCCCCAAAAGCCCAGGTTCATCATGGTCCCATGCACTGAGCTGGCACACCCTGTGCAATAGCAGAGGAAGATAAACAAGTGCAGACTCCCCATGGAGAGGATGTTGCCTTGGCCTGGGCCAAGTTGGCACATGTGGTGCATCCCAGGGCAAACACGACAGGAAGTGCTGCCATGGCTTCCATCTGTATCCCTAAACTGGGCCCAAGGTGGAATGCAGCCTACTTCCAAAGATTCACAGTCTCCTGGGCACTCGGGCTTTACACGAGACAGAGCACAATTGAGTCTGGATCAGAAGTGCACACAGCTTGATTTTAAGAATTTATAAGCTGTGCTTCTGGCCAGGGGCAGGGAACAAGTTTCTCTTCCACATAGGAATCAGGAGGAACCTCAGATACCTCCTAGGAGACCTTGGTTGACATCCTCCCGACCCCTAGGAACCCCATTCTCACACTTGAGAAAACTGAGGTACAGAGAAGGTTAGTAGTAGCTCAAGAGCCCCAGTGTAGTAGTGGCTGAGCCAAGATTAAAACTAGGCGCTGAACTCCTCTGGCTGCCCCCAGAGGTCTCTGTGCCCGATTTCTTTCCTGGGAATCCAGCAGAACTCTCCCACCTCCACTACCTCATTAGGTCCAGGATGTAAGGGTACTCCCACTCCCTCTACAGATACAGAAACTTTAACAGGCCCAAGACTCCCCAGCCCTGGGTTTGGAAGCAGAGCCCCAACCAGCTTTCTCCCTTTTGCCACACCTTGAGCCCAGGCTGGGTGTGCAGGATCACAGAGCGTCCCCACAGCTCCACATACAGCAGAGGCTCCTGCAGGAAGGGCAAGGCCACTGGGCTGCCATCCACCTGTAGAAAAGGCCAAAGTGGAATAGAGAGGTGCACCGCACAGGTCCAGCTTACCCTGGGTCTTCTGCTCACCATGACTGTCTTGCCGTGCAGCAGCTGCACAACCACATCTCCCAACAGTACTGCCACCTCTTGGGTCCAGGCCACACCTCTCCGGCCCCGGTCATTGTTGGTCACATGCACACTATGGGGAAAAAAGGTCAGTGTGACAAAGTTCAGCTAGGTCGTGTGTAGGGGTAAAGGGAAGGGAGAGGAAGTGCGCACCTGAAGTCCCCGCCATGGCAGTCTTTGGCCAGCACATAGCTGCAGCTGCCCTGGAAGTGCAGCAGGCGGCCGTCGAAGGTGCGGTAGTGGGGGTCTCCGAAGGCCATGCAGGAAGCGGGCCGGGGTAGGCAGCGAGGGCAGCAACTGCCAGGACTCAGGGCAGGGGCCTCGTCCTGGCCTCAGCCCCAGACACCGTCAGACCCGGGGAGCTCCAGCCCACGCTCTGGGAGGCCACCCCATCGCCCAGCCTCTCTCACGCCTGCTCCCGGGCTCACTGCGAGCGGACTCAGGGCACCACCTGGTGGCCACTCCAGGAACAGCACCTTCCCTCCTACCCGTCTGCTCCCAGACCCAGTGAAAACTCAGCCTCCCAGTCTCCACCCCTGTCGCCCTAGGATGGCAGTGCCAGGTGCAACCTTGCCTCCACTGCCTCAACCGCAGCACTCACCTGGCCACAAGAAAGCGGTGGACAGCGCTGGCTCTGGCAGCGCACAGTGCCAGCCACGCAAGAGCAGCTGGTGCAGGTGTCCACTGCCCAGTGCTCCCCGACAGCCACCTGACGGCCCTGGTGGACACACGACTGGGTGGGAGCTGAAGGGACAAGAGACACGATGGGTTGGCACCTCCTCCATACATGCGCCAGGTCTCTCTTCCTCCTCCCCATCTTTCTGGCCCCTCACCTTGGCATTGCTCACAGCAGCTGCCAGGCTTGGGCACTTTCAGCCAGCCATGGGGACAGGAAAGGGCCTGGCACTCCTCGAGGTGACATTCCACATGACCCCGCTGCAGACAACATCCTTGCTGTAGGCATTTTCTGCAAGACCTGGAGTCCCTGGCCTCACATTTCTGGGAGCCTCCTAGGCAGCAGCCCCTTCTGGCTGCCTACCCCTACCCCACAAGAACACCCATACTGTGATCCAAGCAGGGAATAAAATCCAGCCCTCAACTCCTTACCCCAGCACAGAGATGCCTCAGCCCCTCAAAGACCCCATATTTGCTGATGGATGCCCTGCGCTCTTCTCTGGGTCTATCTATATGGTCCACCCCTCCCCCACCACATCTTCTCCCAGGTTACTTGGCAGGTGCAAGCAATGCAGGCGTTGCTGGGGTCCCGCCAGCTCTCTCCATCGGCCACTCTCCGGCCACTGGCCTCTACCACACATTCTAAGGAGAAATGAATGGGAGCCGTCCAGCTGTGCCCTCCCTCCCTGGAGCTCACTCTGAGCATCTGGGTAGGGAATTGCCCACCCGATTCTACCAGCACCTTGGTGGTGCTGATTTCCTCAATCAATATGCAGAAAGCTGGATGTCATTAGGGCCAGAGGCCCAAACGGCCAGAGCCTGGAACCCTTTTCTGGACCAGCTGCTAGATCCACAGTGCAGTGTCCTGTTAGTGGCCTGAGGTTCCTGAGATCTTGGAAAAGCCTCAGGCCAGGACTTGAGAATCCAGACTTCATCCCCCACCTCCCTCTGCCTCATGGGTCTCTTCTCCACCCCAACATATAGCCTCTCCATTTCTACAACAGAATAAAACCTGAGTGCAGACCCCAAGCCACCTCCTGAATGTCACCACCTCCCATGTCTCTCCTGGGATCCTTTGTGAGGGTGAGGCCAAGGTTGGTCACTTACCCTGGCACACAGGGCAGCAGCTCCCTGGGGGAATATGATGCTCCAACAGGGGACAGCTGAGCTGAGGACAGGCCCGGTGAGTGCAGAGCCATGTCAGGTCCTGTTCATTGTCATGTGAACACAGTGGGTAGAGCACAGCAGAGTTGGCAGGACATAGTTACGAGTAGGATGTGGGTGAGATGTGACATTCAGGACAAATGGGCAAAGTTCAGGTGAGCCCACAGACCACAGAGGAGGATGGGATTCAGAGCCCCTAGGGCAGGAGGCCTCACCTGGCACTGGCAGGTGTAGCAGGGGTCTAGTGGGGCCAGCTCAGAGCCCAGCAGGCCCTCTGTGCAGTTACTCAGCGCCTCTGTGAAGACAAGACCCAGTAGGGGGATGAAAGGGTCGGGGGCAGGGACTGCTACCCTAGCTTTCTCCAGAGTTCCTGGGCCCAACGTGTACTTACTAGCATTTTGACTCCAGGGAGGATAAATGTGATTTCCTTTAGCTCAGCAAAGAAAAGTTTGGTCTTTCTAAAGGAATTTTGCCAGGTATCAAGATGGGAACCCTGAAAACTGATAGTATGACTCCTTCAGCCTGAGGTCACTAGGAACAGCCAGACTTCTGGACTTGCTCTCTGTTACTTCCTTTTATATAATTTGGCTCAAACAGAATAACAACCATAAAGAGCCAGACCTCCCAGGTTCTATTCCTGTCTCCAGCACTCAATTCCTGTGCCATTTTCAGGCAAATTAATCAACCTCTCAAGGCCTCAGTTTCTTCATCTGTAAAAAGGTAATTGTGAAAATTAAATGAAATAGTGTTCATTAGAAGCCCTATGTGCAGTGTGTGGCATGCATTAGGTGCTTAACAAATGATCCTTCTTCTAATCTCCGGAAGTATTATCCACTTCTAACTCTAGCAAGTATTTTAAGAATAGTTCTCCCTGATGGATGGTGGTGATAGGTGCATAATTATGAATATTTTTAACATCACTGAACTATACACTTAAATATAGTTAAGGTAGTAAATTATACATTATATGTATTTTGCCACAATAAGAAATTATAAAAAAGGGAGGAGAATATGGTCCTCATCCTATAAAGCACATTTTATATATGTGGGATCACATTAGCCTGCCTTGCAAAGCTAGGTTATCATTTCAAAGCTGGTATACTAACAGATGCTGAAAAAATATTGCTTTCACAACAAATATGTAATGGCTATGTCAGGTAAACTGCAAGGATTAAATCCAGGAAATAAATCCAAGAAATAATTTGACTGTCTTTCTTTTGGGGGTGGTACTGGGGATTAAATCCAGGAGTGCTCTCTGCCAAACTACATCTCCAGCCCTTTTTACTTTTTATTTTGAGACAGGATCTAACTAAATTGCTGAGGGTCTCACTAAATTTCTGAGGTTGGCCTCAAACTTGTGATCCTCCTGTCTCAGCCTCCTGAGTTGCTGAGATTATAGGTATGTACCACTGCACCAGACCAATTTGACTATCTTTTTGTATTTGAATGAATAACATTTCTTTATTCTTCCTACCAATATTTATAAGTCATTATTCCAAAAAGAAAGACAAGGAGGGAGGGACAGACAGAACAGAAAACAGAATAGCTCCCTCCACCCCTGAGACTGACCATTCAATGTCCCTGCTGGTCCTCACCTCACAACCTGCAAGGAGTCAGCAACTAGCCCAACTGCCACCCTGCAGCGCCACCTGCTGGGCAAAAAGCTGTACTAATTGCACTCCACTTGAGAGCTGCAAGGGGCCATAGCCAGCTTCCCTCTCTCCCCTTGGGGCTGTGCAGACCACACGCGCCAGTGCAAGGCTTACAGAACAGTCCCCTGGAGCCAGGAAAGGGTGGGAAGGGGCAGGGGAGGAGAGCTGGCTAGCTGTTCCAGCATCAACGTGGGGTGGCTGCCCTTCCCTCATCTACTTCCGTCTCCCGGGACTCACGGGCACAGGTGGGGCAGCAGTGCTGGGCATCAGGGGGCAGAAGCTGGCTAGGTGGGCAGCCCAGCAGGCTGGGACACTGCCGCCGGCGACAGTGAAGGCTGGGAGGCCCCTCAGGCTGTGACTACAACAAGAATGAATGAGCCGGAAGTGGGTCCCAGGCCATGAAAATCAAGAGCCACCCCCTTCCCTGGTCTCCGGGTACCCCATCTGCTTGCTGTGCCATTCTCCAGGCTGTGGGTGGCCCAATCTGAAGAGAGTGTCTCCCTAAACTAGCCCCCCCCACCCGTGTCCCAATTCCCAGAGGTGATGTCCCTTCCCCTTTTCAGTCACTTGGGCCTGAACCCTCATGTGACTTTTGACCTTCTGTCCTCTCATGCCACCCCCTCGCCATCTCTACTTCCTCTCTCCTGATCTATGACATCATTCACCTTCCATAGCTCACCATTACCTTTCGATGCATTTGCACTCCAGTTGGCCCTTCCGCGCCCTCTACCCCCCCACCCCACAGTCTGTCCAGGAGCGCTTGCGCACTGCTCACTCCACACTCGGGCCCTGCGCCCTGTGTCTCGACCCAACCTTCTGGTCCCACTGGCTCAAACCCTGCCTCAGCTCCTGGCCTCAGGGTCACACTCCTGTCTTGGACTCCCATGGTGCCTGCTCCATGCAATATCCGGCTTGGCTGGGCCTCCCCAGGATGCCCCCAGCCCTCAGCTCCACCCGTCCTACCTCACAGATGCACAATTCGCAGGGGTCAGCCCCTGGCTGGAAGCTCTCCCCAGGCTCATACTTCCGACCGTCATGCACACAGTCTTGGGGGTGGGGTAAGAGAGAGCAGGGAGTTTTCAGGCTGGCATCATGCCAGGATGGGGTTATCCTCCCTCCAGGTCCCCCTCACCAGGAACTGGGGTGAATGTAAGTAGGGAACCACTTCTCCTGGAGCCACCCCCTCTGCTGCCCAGTCCAGCACACAGGGAGGTATGACCACCATGATCCCTCCCTGTCCCAGGCTCCTAGTACCAGAGCAACGAGGGCAGCAGTCAGTGGGCCCCTGGTGGGGCTGGGCGCAGGAGCTGACACACTGGACACTGGCACAAGTGACGATACCCTCATGACACATGCAGGAGGAGCAGGGGCTGTTGGGGGGCACCCAGCTACTGCCTTCAGGGTGCTCCTCCCCATGAGCGAGGCAGCCTGCAGTCCCAGGTGGACAGGAATAAGCTTTGAGTCTGAGATCTGAACATCTGCCCCTGTCTACCACCCCTGTGGTCCCCAGGGCATGTGGGCACTAGGAAGGGGTCTACAGGGATGTAGCAGGGAGATGCACAGGGGCAGAATTCCCATCTGTGTGGAGGGGTCAGAGCACCTGGGTTCTAATCCTGTTCTGTTTCTGCTTGCTAGAACAAGCTGCAAGCAGCAGGCACTGTCTAGCATGGGCAGCACTGGCATACAGCAGGTGGGTAATATATGCATTTGGAATGAATGAACAGCTCTGTCAATGACCATGTGCCTCAGGTAACTCCAGGCCTCCGTCTCCCCTATATTAAATGGGATTGCACCTGTCCTGCCGTCCTGTCCTCTGGGGGCAAGTGGGGCTGCTGTGCTGGCTTTGTGTGAACTACACCATGCTGAGCAGTGTCTGGGTGAGGGGCAGCAGGCAAGCTAAGAAAGGCTCATGTTCCTAGCTAGGATGTGTATCTCAACTCTGCTACCTACTCACCCCAGTGACCATAGGCAAGTGTGTTAGCTCTGTATACTCCTATTTTCTTTCTTTCTTTCTGGGGATTGAACCCAGGGCCTTGCGCATGTGAGGCAAGCACTCTACCAACTGAGCTATATCCCCAGCCCTGTACCTCTGTTTTCTTGTCTGTAAAATAGATGTAATGACAGCACTTATCTGGGAAGATTCTGAGGAAATGAGATAATAGTAGTAAAGTGCTTGCTCAGAGCCTGGCACATGGTACATGCTCAATAAATGTCAATTATCATGATTATTATTATGAATGGGGTGTGGTTAGGAAGAGGGGCAGCTTCAGGGAAATCTAATGAGCACCTGGAAGGGTGGTCTGGGCAGGGAGAGGGAGGAAGAGCTGAGGTGGACTAGGCTGACAGTCAAGGGCAGAGGCAAGAGAGGGACAGAAGGTGGACAGGGAGGTGGGAAGGCAGCAGAAGAGCTGAGGGCAGAGTGGGGGGCAGATGGAGGGATACAGGGTAAGGGGCTGAAACGTGGGGCAGCCCCGAGGGCCAGGCATACCTCTGCAGCGAGGGCAGCAGCTCCCTGGCTCTGTGACCTGTAACAGGCAGGGCAGGGGTGGGCACTGCAGCCGCACACAGCTGACCTGGCCAGCCTGCAGGAGATGCAGAATCAGAGGTTTGCCACCAAGACCTGGAGGCGCGGTGGCCCAGCCTCGCCCAGCACCTTCCCAAATCCCTGCTGTACCTGACAGCGACACTGCTCACAGCTGCCTGAAGGCCCCTCAAACTCCTCCCCATCCTGGTACTCCTGGCCTTGAGAGAGGCAGCCTGTGGGGGACACACTTCCTGGGTGGGGGCCTGTGCCACTCTGCCCTGCCCAACCCCAGGCCTGAAGACATGGAGGGAAGGAAGAGGGGGCCCCAACACATGGAAGGGGACTCACTATGGCAAACAGGGCAGAAGCAGGGTCCTGGAGAGGGGTGCGTGCAGAGAACCGGGGAACATGGCTTCTTCTTGCAATGCATGGAACCTTCCTGGGAGAGAGAGGCCATGCTGCCACATCTGACCCCCAAGTCACTCCATTGCACCTTCAGACTAGGCTGTGCTGCCATTTGGCAGGTGCTCCTACTAAACCTGCTAGGCCCCAACCCCCTCCCTGGCCCAGGAAACCTAAGCCCAACTGTGTCCCCAAGACACTGCAGGCAGAGGGAACTACTTGTGGCCTGGGTGGAGATAACCCCTTCCAAAAAGGATAAGAGATAAAGGTTACCAAGTCCCCAGAGGCACTGCTTCACCTGGCAGGTGCAGAGGGAGCAGGTGGGATCAAGTGGATCAGGAAGGGTTTCTCCAAGGGCAGCAGTGACCCCATGGTAGAAGCATCCTGGCAGAGTGGGGAACACAATGGGAAGGCCGCCATCAACGGAGTCCTCTGCTGTCACATGCACACACACACACACACACACACAGCCATACCTGGGGGCCTCCCTCAAAGCTTAGGGAGAGATCAGTGTGGCTAGGAGAGGAGGAAAGTAAGGGATGTGGAGGACAGCCATCAGCTAGGCTGCAGATGGCAAGATTTGCATGCTCCTGCACGTTTCAGACCCAAAGACTGAAGAAGCAGAGGGGACAGGTGAGCTGAAAGACTGCTGAGAATTTCCTGTCCACACAGGAGGAAGACATGTGGCACAGGCACACTAGATGTGGGACAGGTGGGCCAGGCCAGGCAGGGTAGGCTAAGGAAGCCACCCTCCTGATTGGTGACTCCAGGGCAAGCAATGGGAGCCATCAAACAATTTGAGTAGGGCCTCGTGGCATTTTAGGAAGAGAGCAAGACAGTTGGAGAGTCTTTCAGTATGGAAGCCAAAGGACCAGGTATTTGGTGTGACAATCTGGTGTGAGTGTGGATATGGTGTGAGAGGAGTCCAGTGAGAGTGTGTGTGTGTGTGTGTATCAGGGGAAGGCTGATGGGGCTCAGCTGGGTGGCAAAGCTCCGGACTTCTGGCAACCAGGGCCCTGGGGAGCCCTAGCAGGAGGTATGGCAGGTGTGGACCTACCCTGACATGTTGGGCAGCAGCGCCCAGGTGGGGTGAGTGGGTGGCTGCAACCCAGAGGCTCACAGGGCTGGTGGCTGCAGGTCACAAATCCTCCCAGGCAGGTGCACAGGTTGCAGGGCTCTCGGGGATCTGGGAATTCCTGGAGACTCAGGTAGGACTCCCCCAGGTACTCACAGCCTTCCAGAGAGGAGAGAGAGAGGGGTGAGTATGGGCAGAAAGGGATGAGAGGAAAGCCAGTTACTTGGTTTTGATCTTGGGTCTAGCAGGGGCCAAGTCCTCAAAGACCTGGTACTAGGAGGAAGGCAGGGGACCAGTCCAGGCCAGGAGGCAAAGGAACCACAAGGGGACAGGTGGGTTTGGACTAGACAGCCTGTAAGAAAGTCCCCTGTCCATCTATAGGGGAAAGCCCAGGAGGATCTGTTCCTGAGATAAACACTCAGCAGGCCACTGGCAGAGAGCTGGGAGTAGCCCAAGTGGGTTAGGTGGTGGAGGCCCAGGGTATCCCCTTTCCATTGCTGTTTCAAGCCCTCTTGTTACTCAAGGAGGGTAATGGGGCCCCAGGGTGTGGTCAGCCTGTGCTGGGCTCCTCTCTGATGCTGACTCACAGCCCTTTTTAAAAGGAGAGGGTGAGCTAGGCATGGTGGCTCATGCTTACAATTCCAGCAGCACTGGAACCTGAAGCATGGGTATCACAAGTTCAAAGCCAGCCTCAGAAACTTAGTGAGGCCCTAAGTAACTTAGCAAGACCCTGTCTCAAAATAAAAGGGCTGGTGATGTGGCTCAGTGGTTAAGCACCACTGGGTTTAATCCCTGGTTCAAAAAAAAAGGAGAGTGAGCCTGAATCTCAGGCTCTAGTCTTGACAGGAAAACGTATCTAACTAGAATCTAACAATATTATATTTTAATTGTATTCATGTACTGTATGATATAACTCCTTTCTAAATAAATTTAAATTAATAAGTGAGTTCATTTGAAGAAAAGTATTAAATAAACTACAGTTGGTAGGAGGTGTATAGCAAAAATTTCTAAGCTAGTACAAAGACTTGGGAACTGGATCTGGTTCAACTCTTTTTTACAGGAGTTAAAAATTAGGCTTGGAGGGTGGTGGTAGTGCTGGAATTGTGGCTCAGTGGTACAGCACTTATGAGGCACTGGGTTCAATCCTGAGCAGTACATAAAAATAAATAAATAAAGTAAAGGTATTGTGTCCATCTACAACTAAAAATATTTTTTAAAAAGAAAGAAAAGAGGCTGGGCATGGTGGCTCAGGCCTATAATCCCAGCAACTTGAGAGGCTGAGGCAGGAGGATCTCAGGTTCAAAGCCTCAGCAATGGTGAGGTACTATGCAACTCAGTGAGACCCTGTCTCTAAATAAAATACAAAAAAGGTCTGGGGATGTGGCTCAGTGGTTGAGTGCCCCTGAGTTCAATCTCACCGCCCCCCCAAAAAAAAAGGGAAAGAAAAGAAATTAGGCCCAGGGAAATTTTTTAACTTGCCCAAGATCACACAAACACACGGTATCAAAGACAAGAGCAAATACAGACTTTAGTCTAGGACGTTCACTCTCTGAGGCTCCCTCTTCTACCCCATCTCCCTATACAAGGTCTCACTCTATTGCCTAGGATGGTCTCAACTCAAGGGTTCAAGTGATCCTCCTGCCTAGAGTAGCTGGGCTACAGTCCTGCATCTGGCTCAGAGCCTTTTTCTTTCTGTAAAAAGTATTCTAGGTCTTCCCAAGAATGCTGGCCCAGCTCTCCAGTCCTCCCCTGGCTCCCCTCAGTCCCTATCACCTGCCTCTCACCATCACAGACAGGGCAGCAGTCGTCCCTGGCGGGGAAGGGGCACTGTGCTGGGGCACAAACCCTGGGCTCGCAACGGACGCTGCCCTCCCAGCAGAGGCACGTGTGGCAAGCAACGCTGGGCGATGGGAAGCGCTCCCCGCTGGCGAACTCCTTCCCCTGGTACAGGCAGCCTAGGGAGAAGGGCGAGGGCTGGGCTGGGGGGCGGTGGGCAGCTAGCTCCCAGGCCCTGATGAAGGACAATAGTCCTTACTGTGTGCGTGTGTGTGTGTGTGTGTGTGTGTGTGTGTGTGTGAGAGAGAGAGAGAGAGAGAGAGATGGGGATGGAACACTGGGCCTCCTGCATCATAGGCAAGCGCTCTGCCGCTGAGCTACACCCCCAGCCCTCCTACATTCCTATTGAGAACCCCAGTGTGGGAGGCCGGGTGGTGGAGGGAGATCCGGGTGGCATCGAGGGCTGAGCAGGGGGCGCCAAGCAAAGGGCGCGGGCGTGGCCGGTGCAGGCAGTGGCCAGGAGATGAGGCCGCTGCCCAGTCTGGAGGAGACGCCCAGGCGGTACCATCGCAAGAAGGGCAGCAGGGTCCCTGGCGTGGATGGGCGCAGAGCGCCGGCAGGCAGGGCAGACGCTGGCAGGACACCGAGCCATCGAGGCAGAGGCAGCGGCGGCAGGGGTCGCTGGGTGGGGAGAAGTGTTCCTGGTGGCGGGCGGGGACAGTGAACCCGGGCCACATGCAGCCGGCGGGAGAAGCTGCGGGTCGAGAAATTGCAAGAAGAGCGTCCAGGGAGGGGGCGCCAAGGGCCCCTGGGGAGCAGCGGCTGAAGAGTGTGGTTCCTACCCGGGCACTGCGGGCAGCAGTCTCCCTGTGGCAGGACCGGCTCTGGACAGGGCAGTGGCGGGCAGCGGCGGGCCAGGCACTGCACGTTGCCTCCCTGCAGATGATGCCAGCCCAGTGAGTGGGAGGAGGCCAGGGAGACCTCCACCCCTTTCCACCCCATCTCGTGGACCCCTCCTGACTTCCCCAAGTCCCACCTCCACTCTATTGTTGCTCCTCTTTTCTGTCACACTCACCAGGCAGTGACACAAACGGCAGGGGTCAGAAGGGTGAGGGAAATCTGCTCCATTGGGGTACTCTTTCCCGCCATAGGCACAGCCTAGGGAAGGGGCAGCTATAGGTCTGGGGGAGGCTCTGCTGCGCCCAGGCCTAAATGCCTGTCTGGTGGGGCAGAGCCGTACCAGAAGCACCCCCTCCGGATCCCATTGACCTCACCACTGCAGTTGTTCTGGCAGCAGGTACCAGGCAGCGGGTGGGCACAGGGGGCCCTGGGGCAGGCCCGAGGCTGACAGAGGGCATGGCCTTCCTGACACTGGCACTCCTGGCAGGGGTCTCCAGGGTGGGAGAAGCTCTCACCATCCACAAACACCTGTTTCTCCAGGATGCAGTCTGGGCAGTATACAGTGGGGACAGGAACAGGGCAAAGGCTGACAGCACTAGGTACAGAAGAAAGCCCCTCTGCCCATGGAGTCCAGAGCCACTGGGAAAGTACCAGCTTGGGAGCTGCCCCCAAGGAGGGCGAGAAGGAAGAGGGCCTTGTGCACCTGTGCATGCATGTATATTGCTCCAAGCGTATGCTAGTGTGTGTGTGTGTGTGAGTGTGAGTGTGTGTGCATTTGAGCTTGTACCTGCAGGCAGTTTTGTCTCTGAGGGTGAAGAGGTGAAGAGCTTACACACATGTGCCTGGTTTGTGACACGCACCCTAGCACAGAATTCTCCATGCATGTAGAGATAATGTCCCACTGCACCCCAGCACCCAGTTTCCTACATGGCAGATGCAAACACTTGTTGCAGGACCCTGTTATTCAGGTGCATATGTGAGTATCTGAGAGGTGGGCATTGGAAGAGGAAGTGTACAAAGGGTTAATAAATCCCTACTTTCCACCCACCCACACCCTATAAGTTCCAGAGAATTCTTAGCTGAGTGGAACTAAAAATAGTTTAGAAAGCCATTGCTTTCAAAGACATCCATCAGGCTTATGGGACCATGAGCAATAAGCACATACCTGGACACTTGGGGCAGCACTGGCCGGGTCCACTCTGAGGCCTGGCACAGGTCATGGGAGGACAGTCGACCAAAGAGCACCTCACAGTCCCATCCTGGGAGCAGGGGAGAGGGCCATGGGGGCAGGCCCCAGGAGGGGCTCAGCAGGGCAGCACAAGCCTCAGCAGGTACCTCACAGCGGCAGGTGTGGCAAGGGCTGTCGGCATCCGTGAAGTTCAGCCCATTGGCATACACTTGGCCATGGTAGGTGCAGCTCTCACAGCTGGGACAGCAGGCACCTGGCAGGGCAGGCTGGTCAGGGTGGGTTGGGCAAAGCAGGGGAAGAAAGCCAAGATCTGGGCAAGAGTACTCACCAGGAGGCTGGGTGGGGTGCTGGCAAGGGGCTGGGGGGCAGAGCACAGCCCTGCACACAGGCACCCCATCCTGGCAGGAGCAGGAAGTGCAGGGCTGACCATCGGGCTCCCACTGGACCCCCTCAGCAAACTCTTCTCCATCAAGCACACAGGCTACAGCAAGGGGGGCTGTCACCATGGCAACTGGAAGACCTCCCACCTATCTTGTCCTCACCAACCCACAGAGACCCTGGCTCATCACTGCCCCCCCCCCCCCCCCCTTAGGCTCTGCACACTCTGGAATGATTAGTGGACCCTCCCCCTTTACTGCAAAGAAGCAAGGTCCCTCTCCACTCCCCTGGAAGCAGCACCCTTGGCAGTTGCCAACCCCCTCTCCTGTGGCCCCGACACACACCTGGGCAGAGCTGGGGGCCAGAGGTAGGCGGGCCACAGGGAGCGACTGGGCACTCCTGCTCCTCACAGGAGACCTCACCAGCCTAGAAGGAAGGCCAGGTAAGAGGTCCTCAAGGAGTGAGACAGACCTGGGCAGGAGACAGGATTGCCCACCTGGCAAGAGCAGCGGACGCAGCGGCCACTCTCTTGGAGACTGAAAGTCTCCTGGCTCTGATACTGGTGTCCCTGGTACTCACAGCCTGGACAGGAGGACAGGAGGCTAAGAGGACAGGGCTGGCAGCTGAGGGAGAAACCTCATGCTACCCCAAGGCATCCATTCCCCCCTCTGACAAAGAACACACAGCCATGTCTTCCTGGAGACCCTGCCTGCACCCCCTTCATACCACAGCATCACTTTGCCATGAGAAGGTGAGGTGGGGACTCTCCTGAGCGGGTACAAGGGAAGTGAAGTCCACCCACCTAGGAACTTCTCTGCAGCCAGTGCCTTCCCCTCCCATGGTCACCCCAGGCCCTACTCACTGTCACAGACTGGACAGCACTGCCCAGGGATCCTGCCTGGGTGTCTGCAGGGCACGGGCGGGCAGGGCAGAGGCTCACACTGGACACTCCCATTCTGCCAATAGGGTCTGGTCAGCAGGCAGCAGGCAGGCCAGGAAGCCAGGCCCTCCCTGCTAGGAAGCCACACTCACAGCACAGCGGCACTGCAAGCAGGGGTCCCTGGAGCCTACTGGCTCCCCGCTGCGGTGCTCCCGCCCATTTAGGAAACAGCCTGCAGAGAAGAGGTGCCCAGACTGCTCAGGGTCCCCTCCCAGCCTCACTCCTGGCCTTCATGGGAGACCCGAGCTGGGCGGGCCATCAGCTTTCTGAGCCCCTCTGGGCTCAGCACCCTGTTCCACCCACCAACTCACCATCACACACTGGGCAGCAGGTGCCTGGGAGGGGCCGGGCAGGGTATGGGCACAGGCTGGCACATTCTCGCTGGCGGCACTGGATGTGGCCCTCCTGGTAGAGGACAGGATGAGCAGGGGAGAGCTGTCAGGGCTCAGCCACATGGCAGAAACAGCACTGGAGTTCCAGCCATTTGCCCATTGGAGGTTGTTATGGGTTGAACTGTCCCCAAAATGCAAGTACCTCAGAATGTGATCTTATTTGGAAATAGGGTTATAGATATAATTAGTTACGAAGAGGTTAGCCAGTATAGATGCACACATCTGTAATCCCAGGAAGGAGTTTGAGGCCAGAGGATTGCAAATTCAATGGTAGAGTGCCCTGGAATTCAATCCCCAGTTCCCCCAGCCCCCCCAAAGGAAAAAAACAACAAAGATGAGAGCATAATGGTAGGTGGGACCCTCACTATGAGGGAGAGTGCTAGAGTGCTTGCTTAGCATGTGTGAGGCACTGGGTTCGATTCTCAGCACCACATGTAAATAAGTAAATAAATAATAAAGGTCCATCAATAACTAAAATAAAAAGTAAAAAAAAAGAAATCTCCAAATGTTTAAAAAAAGGGAGGGGGCGGGTAGTTTAGACCCAGAGACACACATGGGGAGAATGCCATGAGATGAGGGCGGAGATTCGGGTGCTGTAGAAGCCAAGGACTGCCAGCTACCACCAGAAGCTAGGAGACAGGCATGAAGCAGATCCTCCTTCATAGCCCACTGAAAGGACCAACCCTGCTTACACCTTGATCTTGGATTTCTGGCCTCCAGAACTGTGGGAGAATAAATTTCTATTGCTTGGGCCACTCAGTTGGGGTTCTTTGTTACGGCAGCCCCAGGAAACTAATATAGTATAACCTAGCGTATTACTTAAGCACTCCGTGACTTGTTATACCTACCTGGAAAAAATAGACATACTTATGGTGGGATGAAATGAGAGAAGGGTTGGCGTGGTGTCAATGGCTGGAAGCTGCTGCTACATTCCTGGGGTCTATTTGCAACAGACACTATCCATTCAATTCACTCTCCATCCCTGGGCTCTCTACTTTCAATCCCACCAGGGTATGGGCAGTTAATGACTCTTCTTACAGATGGCAAGGGCCCATGTGAACAGGGAGGGGGAGGACATGTTTCCAGTGGGGTTGAGCACCCCAGTGGCCTTCACAATGGAGTCCTACTCTTTAGCAGGCCATAGGAAACTCTGGCCCTGGCTCCGGTCCCCATGAGACAACCCTCCTCTGTGTACCTGCCTGACGTTAGTGCCTACGGGTCCCTAGCTTCTTGCCACAGACTGCCCTTAATTCCCTATTCCACTTTCCCCTCCTCAAATCTGACTCATCCTGTAATGTCTAGGCAAATATCATCCCTTCCATGAAGTTGTTCTAGATCTGTGCTGCCCAAGAGCAATGTAATGCAAGCCATGTAGGTCATGTTAAATTCTCTCAGAGCCAACTTTTAAAAAAATAAAAAAAGAAATAGAGAAAATAAATTTTAATAATATATTCAATTTATATAATATATTCAAAATATTATTTCAACACAAAACATGTTCATGAGCTATTTTACATTTTGTTTTATCTTAATACATCTTTGGAATTGATGTGCCTTGCACACTTACCTCATCTCAATTTTGACCAGCCACATTTCAAGGGCTCAGGGGACACATGCAGCAGTGGCTATGGAACTGGGTGCCAAAGTCAAACTGTGCTTCTCCCTCAGGGAGTTTCTGCCTGTCATATCTTGTCACCTCTCTCCCCTCCTTCTACCCCTGAGCTCCTTGAGTTAGGACAGATCACAAGCCCTGCCAGACACCTGTGCTTACAGCTGAGCACATAGGTGTGCATGTTAGGTCCTGGGCTCATAGCACCCAGGATTCAGTCTTCTCCATCACTGTCCCATCCCACTGCCCAGAGGATCTGTTCTGTGGACTGAAGTTGTGAGGGCAGGGTGGAGTGAGGGACAGCTCAGGTGTAGTCTTGGGACTCACCAGGCACTGGCAGATCTGGCAGGGGTCCCCAGGTGCAGTCCATTCTTGGCCATGGTCCCTGCGAGAGCCACCTTCTGTGCAGCCTGGGGCTGGGGACGGAGAGGCCTGGTGGGAGCTGGACTAGTACCTGGCATCAGCCTTCTCTCCCTCCTCTGCTCACATGCCTTCGCCAGACCAGGCCATGCCTCGGCCTAGACCCCAGGCAGGGTGAGGCCCCTTCCCTAGCCTACCCGTCCCCCGCCTCCCTTGGACAGCACAGGCACACCTACCTGCCCAGCTCACCCCTCTCTTTAACCTTGGTTATTTGTGCCTACATGCACAGTCCCACTAACATCCCCCCAACCCTGAGTGTCAGGTCCAAGTCTTCACTCACACTGTCCCCTCTTCCTGGAATGTCCTCTGCCTTTTGCCCATCACCCAGCTAACTGCTCTTTATCCTTAAGTGTTGCCTTAAGTAGCCTCTGGGATGCTTTCCTTCCTGTGTCCAGCTGGATTAGTTCTCCTTCCCCTGAGTTTCCTGGGTACCTGGCCCCAGCTTTTATTTCTGCTTTTATGACATTATTTTACAATATTGCTATATAACTCAGGTTTAGCCTCTAGTGGTCATCCCAGGGGACTGACCCCTTGACTTCTGTGTTGGGGTTCCCAAAGTAAAAAATCATGATCATTTATTATGCAACACTATGAGGTATAGAATATCATTACATACATCTTACAAATGGGGAAACTGAGGCACAGAGTGACTTAGAGTCCCACAACCACTGTGTGACAATAGCAGGATTTGAGCTCAGGCATTGTTGCTCCAGAGCAGGCTTACACTGGCGATGCTCCCTCACTGGTCAAATCATAGAAGAAATGGTGTAATAGCCCTACTGGGGACTCCGTTAGGAAAGGGTCAGGGACTCTCACCTTGGCAGGCTGGGCAGCAGTGTCCAGGCCTCAAGACTGGCTCAGGGCAGGGGCTGGGTGGGCACTTCCGGGGCACACAATGAACCAGGCTCCTCTGAAACACACCAATGGCTGTAACTCCACCAGACCTGGCTCCCAGAGCAGGTGTGGTAGGCAGGTGTTGGGCAGGGATGGAGGGAGAACTTTGGTGGCACAAGCTCTCAAAAGGCATGCGAGGGACTGACAGAGTGTTTGACATGGTCCAAGGTGGGGCAGGGTTGTCCAAAAAAGAGCAGACCTTGCAGAGGTGGCAGGGGACTCACCTGGCAGGAGCACTGGAGACAGGGATTGGAGCTGGGCAGGAAGCTGGCCCCCTCCTCATACAGCTGTCCCTCATACTCACAGCCTGAGGAGGGTTGCCAGGATGATAGATGGGTCATTAGAGAGCAGGGAGGGTAGACATCCCCCCAAGGGAAGGCATGACCCCAGGTAGGTACTGGACTACTGGGGCTGAGGGGGTGGAGCAGGCAGGGCAGGAAGTCACCTGGCCGGCAGACAGGGCAGCACTCTCCAGGTGGAGTGTAGCTCTCCAGGCAGTTGAGCTCAGAGCATGAAGGCCCCTGGCACCGCACGGTCCCTGCCTGTGGGCAGACACTGAGCCCTCCCTCCCTCCTCCCTCTCCACTGCCCAAGCTGGGTTACTCTGCTGACCTTGCAGGTCTAGCAGGCTTCAGGACCCATTGCCTGGGTAGAGGCAGCAGCCCTATCTGGCCCCAGATTGGCATGACATGGCCAGGCCTGGCTTGTGCTAAGCAGCAGGTATGTGGGTGGTGGCTGGGGCCAGGTGCTGATTCTCTTACCTGGCAGGTGCAGGTGACACAGGGCTCTGGTTGCCATGTTTCCCCAGCCCTGCGGCCCTCAGGGCAGCCTGCAAAACCAGGCCCAGGCCCACAAGTAAGAGACCCAGAGGACTGAGCACCATACCAAGGGAGCACCATTCAAGGCCCAGACTTCAGAGACTTTGATATTCATTGCACCTTTTCAGCAGATAGGAGTCAAGGGTCTGCCTCTAACATAATCAGTATATTTCTTCTATTTCACAGCAGATGGGAAGTGTGTCTTGAAAGCAGTGCCTTTTTTTTTTTCTTTCATCAAAAGCATCATGTAGGTTAACAGTGGCCCTGAGGCATCACATGCCCTGAAAGCTATGTGTGTGTATCCTTTTCTTTGAGTTGTACAATTTTATTCTTAAGGTGCTGGGGATGGAACCCAGGGCCTTGTGCATGCCAGGCAAATGCTATACTACTGAGCTACACCAGTGTCCCTTTTCTTTGAGATCCATCAACTCCCAAGGCTTTAGTCCTTGGCTCTGGACAAAATTCTCAGGCTGCATTTCCAGCCCTCACTGCCCTTCCTTTCTCAATACCAGCTGAGACTTGTCTCTAGATAGGGTTGCTAGATAAAATAGAGGACACTCAGTAACATTTGAGTTTCAGATAAATAACACATACATTTTTAGTATAAGAATGTCTTAAATATTGCATGGGATATACTTATACTAAAAATTTAGGTGTTATTTTAAATTCAAATTGAGCAGTGAACACACACACACACACACACACACAAAGTGGATCAGATTTAACAAGGCATCCTATATTTTTTTATTTGCTGAGTCTGACAACCTGTCCCCACTCTCTACTAGGAACCGGTGTCAACCCCTGTAGAGCTACTGCCTCCTCTTCCTTCCATCTCTCCTCATGTCACTAGACTACTGCTCTCCTAGTTTCCCAAGTTCAACCTCTGTTAATCCCTAGAATCCAACCAGTCATCAGTTCCTGCCCATCCTTTATAAACATAACCCTCTCCATAGCCTTCTGCCATACCTGACTCCATGCCTACACAATAGCCCTAACAGATCTGCCCCCGGCCCCATCTCTTCATCCAGCCCATACCAAATGAATATTCCCCAAACACTTCTTTGAACATGCCATACTCTGACTTTTTGGGCTTCAATGGCTCCCCATTGCCCCCTCCCACACTCACAAATGTCCAGACTGTAAGGCTTTTAGCAGCCTGTTCCCATGAACCTTCACTGACTGATGTGTGCCTTAGACCTCTCCCCACTCAGTTCTTGTGCGCAAAGGGCCCTCAATTACTCCTCCTTATGGTGAAATCCCACTTTCTCTTGAAGATCAGCTCAGGCAACCCCTTGTCTATAAAGCCACCCTGACTGGCTGGTCTGTGTCCCTTCCTCTGGCAAACCATATTCTACCTTCTACACTACCTCTCATCTATTCATTGGATCTTAGATCTTGTGTAAAATTAAATATACATTTATCTTCTCAACTAGATTAGAAGCTCCCTAAGGACTGGAAAAAGGTCCAGTGCCTGTCTCCCTTATGGCTCTTTCCCGAGCCAGGGTCAGAGTCTGATGACTTGAGCACTGATCATTTACTTCTCTAGCACTGAGAGAGGGAGCTAGCTTACTCACGCCCAGATGGCAGACTACAGCTCTGGGGTCCCTAGAACATGTGCAGGAGGGACAACTGAGCCTGGCAGCAGGCTGACCTGGTTCACAGTGTGCACAGCATGCTCCTGGCTCAGGGCAAGGTCCTCTTGGGCATGGCCTCTGGGTACAGGTTATGGTTCCTTCCTGTGGGAAGCAGACTAGAGTGGCTGCAGGGCCTCCAGAACACCAACCTCTCCCCAGGCTAGGCTTGTCAGGGAGCAAGAGGATGAGTTGGCTTGGACAATACGGGTTTTACTCAGCTCAAAGGCAGAAAAGACATGCCTCAGCCCATCACCATCATCCTTGACCCCTGAGATCCCTCTCTTACAAGTGCCTGCAACTTCCCAGGAGTGAATATCCTAGGAAGGGAATAAAGAACCTTCGTACAACCTCCCCCCCCTGGACCTTTCTCCCCCTCCCCTCCTCTCTTTACAGTCCTGGGAATTGGACCTAGGGGCACTCTACCTTTGAGCTACATCCCTAGCCCTTTATTTTTTATTTTGAGACAGGGTCTCACTAAGTTGCTCAGGCTGACCCTGAATGCAATCTGCCCGTCTTGGCCTCCTGAGTGGCTGGGATTAAAAGGTGTGTACCAATGTGCCTGCTAAGTGCTTTCACAGTGGAGGAGTGAGGAAGAAAAGGCTGAAAGATGATGGCTTCTGGAGCTGGGAGAGAAAGAACAGGCAGGCAGGGAAGGTCTGAGATAGAAGACCAGGAAAGTGGAAGGGTGGGGACGATGAGGGTCACACAGAGGATAGAGTGAGGAAGGAAGACAGCCTCAGCCCACCACCATCCGCTATCCCCCATGCCACTGTTGGACAAGCCCAAATCAAAAGATTTGGGGGCCCCATCAAGTGCATGAGGATTGGCAGGGTGCAGTGACACATGCCTGTAATCCTAGTGGCTTGGGAGGCTGAGGCAGGAGGATCTCAAATTCAAAGCCAGCATGAGCAATTTAGTGAGGCCCTAAGCAGCTCAGTGAGACCCTGTCTCTAAATAAAATACAAAAAAGGGCTGAGGATGTGGCTTAGTGGTTAAACATCACTGAGTTCAATCCCTGCTTAAAAAAAAAAAAATAGTGTGTGAGGATTGAATTCCAGAAGCAGAACCACTCAGCAAAGTCTGGGGGAGGGGCAGGCAGAACCCGTCACCCAACATCCAGCTACCACTTTGTCAACAGATAGCTGAAGTGAGACAGACAAGTGAGAAGGTCAGGTTTGGGACAACTAGCTATGTCACAGGAACTCACCTGGCAGTGGCAGATGGTGCAGGTGTCTGGGGAGAAGGTCTCTCCATTGCTGTAGGTCTGACCATTGTGGCTGCAGGCTGAGGAGGGGACAGTGCCACCACTTAGGTACTCAACACTATCTCCAGGTCCTGAGGCAGCACCAGTAGGTGGATGGGGTGGCACAAACCATGGCAATGGGGCAGGTTGGGCTGGGGACCACAGCGTGCAGCCCCATCCTGGCAGATGCAGGCCGTACAGGCATCAGGCTCCCAACGAGCCCCTTCAGGCCAGATGCGTCCCAGCCCCCAGCACTGGGAAGAGGCCAGATGGCACTCACAGGATTCTAGCCGCTTCACCCTTTCCTGCAAGTCCCTGTTCTGGGAGAAGAGAAGGGAAGGGGTAGCAGGCATTGGCTCAGCTTCCCCCATTTCTCATGGATTTGTGGGTACAGAAATTGAGGCAGGATAAGAAGGAAAATTGACAATTCCAGAGCAGAGGTCCCCCTCAATCAGCATTTAGCTCAAATAGTTCTCAGGAAACACAGAGCTCCCAAGTCCCTCCTTGGACAAAATGGGGACCTGTCCTCCACCCAATAGTTAAAGACTTCTTTACCCATCCAGAAGCTTCCCTGGTGATGCATTATATGTAGGAGGGATTCTTTAATATTTGCCAAACACATGAGAGACTGAAAATCTGGATGAACAAAACAAAGAACCTGCAGGTTCTTCATGAAAAAACAGATGTTAAGAACTATTCGGATAAGAACCACTCCATGGGCATTTAAACTTAAACTCTATTTTAGGGACCCCAGGCCACCCACACCCAAGCCCACTCTCCTCCCCTGACTATGTAAAAGCCATACTACCCAATTCGCAGGGCCCTGCCCATCATACCTGCTCTCTGAGCTCCAGCACCTCAGCCTCTAGCTGTCCCAACCGCTCCTCCAAGGGCTGTCCAGCAAGGGCCAGGGAATGGGTGTGTGCCTGCTGCCTGTAGTCATGGATGTCAGCAAGCCCAAAGGGTTCCCTGGGGACAACATCACCTGAAGGACACAAGAATGAACTGTGGGCCTACAGGAGAGGGCTGGCAAGGTTTCCTGAGTTCTGTCCTCTGAGCCATGCAGGGGAGGAGGATCACCTCCTGAACTACACTCTGTCCATCATCTAAGGAAGGGGACAGAGACTATGGGGGTGTGGTAGTGAAAACTGGGGTGGGGACATGGGAGAAGGCGGAGGAACAAAAGTGGTCCAGACCAACTCTGCCTCCTAATTAGGTGTGACACCCAGGGATACTGATCTACTAGGGACACAGAGCGATCCAGACCTGGGCCTCCCTGCAGCCTGCCCTGAATCTCTGATGACTTTGTCATGGGGTGGGAATGTCAGGATCATCTATCATTTCTTGGGTCAAAGAAGATCTAGGGACCTGACATGTCATGCTGGAAAGGTCCAGGGCCAATGCAGACTCAAGTGCAGGATTGGGGATGCTAGACTCCTACAAGGGGGCTTCTGTAAGTAGCCATGATCTAGTAGGAGTCTTTTCATGAGAGCAGTCCCACCCTCCCCTGTCTGTCTACACCTGTCAAAAAAAAAAAAAAAAGGCACCACTGCAGGAAAGGTGCTTAGGGAGGGGCAGTTGTCCCCCCACCCCTGCCTGACTACTGTTTCACAGGCCTGTGGCAGAGGGTCTGGTGATCCCACAGGAAGCAAGGCCAGAAAGCAGGGCCTGGCTGCATTTCCTGAAGAATTTTGGGGAAGTGCCAGCAGGGTCTCCACTAGCCTCTAATACCCCAGGCCCAGTGAAGACAGACCTCCCTGGGTTTAGATGATGCTATGCCAGAGCAGTGGGGTGCGTCTCTAAATTCAGGCCTGGGGTGGGGAAGGCTGCTGGCACAATCTCACTTTGATCTCTCTCTTGAGTCAGGAAAGTAAGGAGGAGGCAGGGGGCAACATGCTGACTCCAGGGGTTGCTTCCCATAGACATCCAGGTGGGGAAGAGGGTGGGCAGTGGAGGGTCACCAGGAGGAGGTGAGAGAGGAAGAGCCTGAGGGAGGGGAGTGAACTTTCATAGCTCAGCTCGCTTGTGAGGCTAGTTTCTGGTGTCTGAAAGGGTTTCTCACTGGGTCTATGAGGCAAGGAAACAATGTCCCCCTACAGCTACTACCAAGCCAGAAGGGGATTCTAGTTCCAGACTGAACTTGCCTCTTTGTCCAAATTCCTTGGCTTGGTTAATGCCATCCCACCAATCCAGATACCTAAGCCAGAAATATGGAGCTCAGCATCCCTCTTTTATACCCCGCCCAAATCCCCCTAAAACATGCCCCTCCTTTCCTCTTCCCTCTGTCTCTACTGAGAGTCTAAAAATCTCCCTAGCTTCCAGCTAGCTGCTCCTCTCTCTCAGGTGACCTTCTGAATTACAAGTTGAAGTCTCTCATCCAAAAGCTCAAATGTGACCTCTCACCAGCTCCACCCATCTTTCCAGCCTGCCCTGCTACTTACCCCTATCAGAGATTCTAAGCCCCCAGATTTACATCACCAGCACTCTCATGTTCTCATTTCCATCTCTTGTGCAGGTCATCTTGTCACTGGGAATGGCACTTTGTCTTGGCATGACCCCAAGACCCAACTTCCTTCCCATTCACACACCCACCATGTGGTCTTAGCATCTGAAACCTTCCACCCAAGCACGAGTTTATCCGGCTTCACCCTACCGCTATGGCTCTGCATCCCAGGCCACTCCTCCAGTCCTGCTTAAGCAGGCACAATAAGGGGGTCAGGAAGGCCCAAGGGCTCCTCTGGCGACCCCAGGTGAAGACAGGGCCAGTCCCTCACCTGGAGACACCTGCTGAAAGGGCTCCCAAGAGTGGCATAAACCTGGTTGCTCCCTTCTAAGCCTCCCCCTGTTCAGTCCCTGCAGAAAGCCCTCCATTCCTGCCTGTCCCCTGGCAGAGGGCCAGACTCAGAGTCAACTCCCATGGCCGAACTCCTTCCCCCACCCCCCACCCCGCTTCCTCATGACAAATAATTAACTTCAGACTAGCAGATTCAGGGCTGCCTCTCTCCCACCCCACCGCTGCCTGCAGGAACCCCTCTGCCCAGATAGCCGGAGGCCCTTTCCCATTCCTGGACTTCTGCCTTAGTCGCCGTCTCCCCAGCCCCCATCGCCCCACAGATGGGGAGGACAGAAAGGACCCAGGCTGGCCTGAGGGGCTCGCAGCCCGGCTGAGCAGGGAGGAGCAGCCCGGGCCCCAGAGCGTCCTGGAGGCTGGACGGAGCAAGAGGCGGGGGCATGCTGTGGTCCCCAGGTCCTTGGCTCCCAACTCACCTCCCGTGGCGACGCTGCCTGCAGTCAGTGCCAGGCTCCCGAGCTGCAGGACCAGGGGCAATAGCTCGGCCCCTGCCATGGCCATGCTCGCTCCTCCCGCCCAGCTCTGCTTGCCTTGCTGTCTACGGTCTCGGCTCAGCAGGCGCTGGGGGAGGCGGGGTGGGGAGACAGACCGCCTCCCACCCAGTCTTTGTTCAGGGAGGGCCCCTGGCTTCCATCATTCAGCCCCGTGGCGCCTGCTTCCCCGATGGGCACCTCGCCCAGGGGCCCCAACCGGGTCCTGACCCAGAGAGCAGACGCAGTCCCCAGTGGGGCGGGTGTGGGGGTGGGGAATGTCTCCTGTATGTGATCCAGAAGGAGACCCTGAACATAAACACAAAGTCACTGCTCCTGGGGCTGGGGCTGCCTGTCTCCCTGCCAGTGGAAACCTTCAGGGTTTCTCAGTTTAGCTTTGCCGCATCTCAGGAGTTTATGGGAAAAGCAGCTTGAGACCTGGGTTCAAGTCCCTGTGCTGTCAATTCCATGTGTCTTTCCATAGATCCCTAATTTCTCTCAGGGCCTCAGTTTCCCTGTTTGTAAGCTGCAGGTCACAATATCTGCTTTAGAGACTTGCAGGGAGGATGAAGGGAGATTATGTAGATAGAGAACTAAGGAGGGCCAGGAGAGGTGATGCAAGCCTGTAGTTCCCTCTACTAGGGAGGCTGAGGCAGGATGATTGCAATTTTGAGGCCAGCCTGAGCAACTTAGGCAGATCCTTTCTCAAAATAAAAATAATGAGAATTAAAAAGGGCTGGGTATGTAGCTGTGTGGTAGAGTACTTGTCTAGCCTGTTTGAGGTCCTGCTGTTTCATCCCACAGAGAGTGGGGGGCGGAGAGAGAGAGAGAGAGAGAGAGAGAGAGAGAGAGAGAGAGAGAGAGGATATGAATATGAATATTTAAGAAATGGTTGGCACATTGTAAGTAGTCAATAAGTAACAAATAATAATAGGTGTTATACCCAGTCTCAGAAATCAAGGGCACCCAAACTACTCCACTCTCCACTCATGAATTTCTTTCCTGGAATGCACTCATCACCTCCATCCCCCCATCACTCCCAGTCTTGGCCCCAAATATTGAGGCCTCCCCTTACTGGGTCCCAGCCTTCCTTCACTGCTGCTGAGCTCAGGCCTGGCCTGTGGAGCGAGTCTGGGTAGGGGGCAGGGCTGGGCCTTGGGCTCGGCGCTGGGAGGAGGCCAAAGGGAGGAAGTGAGGAAAGCTGTCCTGGGAAACTCCTCAAGCAGCTGGGAAGCAGAGGGTCAGGGAGTGGGGCCCCAAGCTCACAGGCAAAGAAGGACATTAGAGGCGGAGCTCTGGATCCTGCCAAAACAGTCTCCCTCTGTGTCTTGAAGACCAGGAATCAGAGGCCACCCACCCCCTCCCCAGCCAGGCAGGGACTGAGGTCTCCCCAGTCCTCTGGAAAGCTTCAGTAAAGAGAGGTCAGTGGCTCTTCCCCTGAACAGTTTGCAGCCAGGGAAAGGGAGGCTATGACTCAATCTGCCCTCCACGACCTGGAACTGGGGTCATAGAAGAAAGAAAAGCCAGGGCCAGCCAACAGGAAAAGGAATAAGGAAATGACAGCTGTCTTCCTACCAGACTTAAGGAAAGTAGTTTACCTTCACTGGTTGGCTGCCTTTTATAAAGCAAGTCCTTGGGGAGTCTGGGAGTGGGTAGGGGGAGCCAAGATCATAGACCCCTATGGGACTGCTAGGGGGTCTACATTGTAGATCTGTTTCTCACTGCTGTGTGACCTCCAACAAGTCAATTCATTTTCAGCAGCTAATTTCTCTTAGCTGCCACACTGAGCTCTAACAACAGCCAACTCTGTTTATGTTTATGAAAGTTTAAAAATTAATGCATCTAGCATAGTGCCTATTGTGCATATGAAGACTTATTGATTTCTTTCTTTTCTTTCTCTAATCTGTTCCCTGACCATGCAGGGTGTGAGGAGCCTTGTCCCCATTTTACACACAATCCATCTGAAAGTTACTGGGTGAACAACTCAAAGTCACTCTGCAAATAAACCATAGAGCCTGATTCAATGCCAGGTCCCTGGAAAATTCATTCTGTCACTCCTAGAGCATTTCCTACATTTCAGTGGTTTAGCTATTTCCCACTGTTTAGCTATTTCCCATGGCAAGTTTTTGAACTTTTCTCAGTCTCAAGTTCCTTCCCTGTGAAACTGGGATAATAAGTACTTGTATCATAGTTACAAAGATTGTCTTCGTCTGGATTTCCTGAAGGCAGAGCATGAGACAAAGACCTGTATGCAGGTTGATTTTAGAGTGTGATACTAGGGAGCACAACCCAGGGATGGAAAAACTGAAACAGGGCAGGATGGAAAGCTATACAAGATTGCATCATGGAGCTGGACACTGCTACGGGCATCTGAGCATCTTATCCTGAAGGACCATCTAAGCCATATGACGGCACGGCAGAACATGCAAACGCTTATCCAACGACATCAATGCCCCATTGGTTAAGGGTGGTCTGCAGTGGCCCAGGTATGTATGAGTGAATACCCAAGTGAGTTCCTGAGGTGCCCATTGCCTTTATTTCACTTATTTATATTTATGTGGTGCTTAGGATTGAACCCAGGGCCCTAACGCATGAGGCGAGTGCTCTACCTCTGAGCTATGACCCCAGCCCCTTCCTTTCCTTCTCCTTGAGCTTTCCCCTGGCGCTTGCGGGTCTCTTGCTCCTTGGGTCCCTCATCCTCAGTTGGTTTGGTCTGTCCCTTGCCTGGGCTCCTGGCTTCGGTCCTGGCTCTCGTCCTGGCTCTTGCCCCTCTCTGTGACCCCCAGCCGTGCCTTCCCGTCACCCTCCTCCTGGCCCCTTCTCTTTCCAGGCCCCATTTGCTTGGTCCCTGGTTCTGGATTCTCATCTGAGCTAGGGCCCCTTAGGGGAAACAGAGCCCTGCCCCTCGCCTGGGACCCTTGCTCTCCCTGGGCCCTTGGTCCTGCACCTAGAACCCTGACACCTGGTAGTGGCCCTGAGCCTGGGGCCTAGCTTCCTCCTGCCGCATCCCCTGCCTTCCTTCCCCAGCTTTGTGCACTTTTTCTGAGCCCTCTGCCCCAGCCCTGGACCTTGGCTCTCCATTCCCTGGGCTGGTTCCTCACCTGAGCCTCTGATGGCCCTACTTGCTCCATGTGAGTCCCTGGGTTTAGACAGCGGGACCCTCGCTGAGGCCTCTTCCCTGCTCCCCTTGGATTCCCTGTACTGCAGTACCCTAGTGCAGCCCCGTCTTCCCTGCCTTGCCCCTCCCTGCTTTCCCCTGGAATGGACCCTCCTCTAGGTCCCTAACCTGGGCTTCCTGCTGAGGTTCTGGCCCCCACCCCACCCACACCTGTTTTTTCCTGCCCTTCAGGCTGTGCCCTTCTTAGGCCCTCCTGTCGTACCTGTCTCTGCCAGGGCCTTTTTCCCAATCTCCTTCCCAGGATTCTCACCCGGGCCAGGGGACTGGACCTGGCATCTTGGCCCTGCGAGCTCCCTTGGGGAAAACGTAGCCCTTTCCCTTCCTGGGCCCTTTGGCCTCCCTCAGCCCAAGCTCTACTCCCAAACCCTGACACCCAGCAGTGGACCTGGTTCTTGAGCCTTCTTCCTTTTGCGCCACCCGCTCCCCATTCTCCCCTCTCTCCCCTCCCAAACCTTGTCTGTTTTCATGCACCATAGCCAAAGCCCTCATACTGGGCTCTCCATTCCTGGGCTTGGCTTCTTGCTTGGGCCCCTGGCCGCACTTCTGGAGGACCCTGTCTCTGTCTCTTGATTTCAGGCCCCTTTCCTGTGCCTCCCCTCTGTTCCCCTTGTGCTGTGGTATCCTGGCACTGCCCGAACCCTCTGCTCCCCCTGCTTCTCCCTAGCCTGGGCTCCTCCACAGGTCCTGGCTCCCCACTGACCCCACACCCCACCTCCGCACGCCAGGTATCCCCTCATAGTGCCCTCTTTTGGCCCTCTTTTGGTCAGGTCCCTCTCTGAGGATCTACTCACCTGGGGCAGAGGAGTGGAATTGGCTAGCCTCTACGCCCTGAATGCTCCCTATGGGAAATGCAGCCCTGCCCCTAGCCTGGGTCCCCTTAGCCAGAGGAACCTTGACAACTGGCAGTGGAGGTGGGACTTGCGCCAACCTAGCCCTGATCGATCCCCTCCCTTCCCTCCCTTGCCCTCTTGCCTTGCATGCTGCCCCTACCCCAACCCAGCCCTCTCTATCCCTGACCCTTTGCTCTCCAGTCCCCGGGCCTGGCCATTTTCCTGAGCCCCTGACCGTGTTCCCTAGGTCGCAAGGATTAGCTTGGCGTTGCTTTCTGTTGGGTCTGACATGGGGGCCCCTTGCTTGGGCCCCCTAGCCTGCTCTCCTCGGTGCCCCTTGCTCCTCCCTCTATCTCCTGGTCTTCACACAGCCCCTTTCTCCCCTTCCCCTTGTGCTTTCCCCTTGCACTCGCGGGTCCACTGCTCCTTAGTTCCCTCATCCTTGGTCAGTCGGGTCGGTCTCTTGCATGGGCTCCTGTCTTGGGTCCTGGCTCTTGCCCCTCTCTGTGCCCACTGCGACCCCCAGTCATGCCCTCCCAGTGCCCTTTGATTCGTGTGGTGTCTCTTCGTGTTGGGTCTGACCTGGAGGCCCCTTGCTTTGGCCCCCTATCGCAATTTCCTCTGTGCCTTTTGTGCCATCCTCTGTCTCCTCATCCTAGTGCCTCCCCTTCCCCACCTTCCCCTAGAGCTTTACCCTGGAGCCCAGGCCTCCTGCTCATTGGGTCCCTAATCCTCTTTTGGTCAAGGCCATCCCTTGGCTGGCTTCTTGCTTGGGTCCTGGATCTTGCCTCTCTCTGCACCCACTACGACCCTGTGCCATGCCCTCCCGTGGCCATCCTCCTTGCCCCTGTCCCTTGCCAGGCCCTTTTAGCCTTGTCCCTGGCCCTTGATTCTCACCTGGACCAGGGCACCTTATGGGAAACAGAGCCCTGTCCTTCACCTGGGCCCCTTGCTCTCCCTGAGCCCTTGGTCCTGCACTCAGAACCCTGACACTGGGCCTCGATCCTGCCGTCCCCCTGCTGGATCCCCTCCTGCCTTCCCTCCTCAGCCCTGTCCAGTGTCCTAAGCCCCCTGCCCCAGCGCTGGCCCTTGGCTCTCCATTTCCTGGCGTGGCTCCTTACTTGAGCCTCAGGTGGCCATCTTCCTCTGTGCATCCCTGGGCTTGGACTGCCAGCCCCTCTCGGGCCACTTCTCTGCTCCTTTTGGCTTCTCTGCACCTCAGAACCCTAGTGTTGCCCGCTAGCACGGCCCCACTTTTCCATTATCTCCCCTGACCTGGGCCCTCCTTTAGGTCCCTATCCTATGCTTCTTTCTGGGGTCCTGGCCCCCACCCCACCAACTCCCTTCCTCTGTCCCTTCACACTGTGTCCTCCTTCAGCCCTCCTGTTGTCCCTGTCCTGGCTGGTCCCCTTTTCCAGATCCCTTTCCCAGGATGCTCACCAGGGCCAGGGGACTGGAACTGGGGGTTTGGCCCTGTGGGCTTCCAATGGGAACATGTGGCCCTGCCCCATACATTGGCCCTTTGGCCCCCCTCAGCCCGGTCCCTGCTCCCCAATCCTGACACCGTGCAGTGGACCTGGGCCTTGTTTCTTCCTCCTTCTGTGCCACCTGCTCCCCTCTCTCCCCTTTCTCCTCTTCCAGGCCTGCCCAGGCCCTGGCACATGGCTCTCCATTCCTGGGCCTGGCTTCTTGCTTGAGTCCCTGTCCACTCTTCTCGAGGACCCTGTCCCTGATTTCAGGCCCCTTGTTCTTGCCCCCTCCAATGCCTTTCCCCTCTTCCCTTTGCTGTGGTACCCTGGCACTGCCTGGACCCTCTGCTACTTCTGCTTCTCCCTAGCCTGGGCTCCTCCAATTGTTCCTGGTTCCCCAACCACCAGCCACCCCCGCCCCCATTTCCTGATGCAGGATTTCCCCACATAGTGCCCTCCTTTAGTCCTCCTTTGAGGATCTACTCACCTGGGGCAGAGGAGTGGAATTGGTGGACTCTTCGCCCTCCCTATGGGAAACACAGCCCTGCCCCTCACCTGGGCACCCTTCGCCATTCAAACATGATGCCTGGCAGTGAACGTCGGACTTGCTTGGAACTAGCCCTGAGCAATCCCCTCCCTTCCCTCCCCTGCCCTCTCACCTTGAATGCTGGCCCTGCCCCAACCCAGCCCTCCCTAACCCTGACCCTTTGCGCTCCAATCCCCGGGCCTGGCTGCTTGCCTGAGTACCTGACAGCATTACTCTTGTCGCGTGGCTTAGCATGGCATCTCTTTGTGTGGGATCTTACCTGGGGGCCCCTGCTTGGGCCCCCTAGAGCCCTCCCCTCGGTGCACCTTGCGCCTCCCTCTGTCTTTTGGTCCTAGTGCAGGCCTTCCTCCCTTTGCCCTAGCACTGTCCCCTGGCTCTTGTGAGTCTCCTGCTCCTTGGGTCCCTCATCTTCAGTTGATCGGGTTGGTCCTTTCCTGGGCTTCTGGCTTGGGGTCTGGCTCTCGCCCCTCTCTGCACTCACTGCAACCCCCGCTGTGCCCTCTCGTCACCATCCTCCTGGCCCCCGTCCCTTGCCAGGCACCTTTTGCCTGTTCCCTGGCCATGGATTCTCATCTGGGGGTCAGGTCTCCTTATGTGAAACAGAGCCCTGCCCATTGTCTTAGTCCCTTGCTCTCCCTGGGCCTATGGTCCTGCACCCAGAACCCTGACACCTAGCAGTGGCCCTGGGCCTTGAGCCTGTCTCCCTTGCCTTCCCTTTCAAGTCTTGTCCTCTGTCCTGAGCTCCCCCCCCCCCCCACCGTCCCTTAGCCCTGGCCCTTGGCTCTTCATTCCCTGGCCTGGCTCCTTTCTTGAGCCTCTGGTGGTCCTTTTTCCTCCGTGCATCCCTGGACTTGGACTTTGGGCCTTCACTTGGGCTGCTTCCCTGCTCCCCTTGGCTTCCCTGCACCACAGAACATTACTGCTGCCCGCCTGCCCAGTCTCGGCCTTCCCTGCTCTCCCCTGGCTTGGGCCCTCCTCTAGGTCACTAGCCTGGGCTCATTGCTGGGGTCCTGGCCCCCACCCCACCAACACTGTCCTCTGGCCCTTTCCTTAAACCTCCTGTCATACTTGTCCCTGCTGCCCCCCTTTTCATGATCCCTTTCTCAGGATGCTCACGAGGGCCAGGGTACTGGACCTGGCCTTTTGTCCCTGTGGGCTCCCTCTGGGAAAATGAAGCCTTGCACCTTGCCTGGGCTCTTTGGCCTCCCTCATCCCAGGACCTGCTCCCCAACCCTGACACCCAGCAGTGTACCAGGGCCTTGAGCCCTCCTCTCCTTGTGCCACCGGCTCTCCTTTCTCCCTTCCCTGCCCTCCCTAGCCCTGTCCGTTTTCATGGGACCCCGGCCCAGGCCTTGGCACTTGGATCTCCATTCCTGGGTCTGGCTCCTTGCTTGAGACCACCCTTCTACAGGACCCTGTTTCTTTCCCTTGATTTTGAGCCCTTTTATCGGGCCCCCTCTTGTGCCTCTCCTCTGTTCCCTTTGTACTGAAGAGGCAACCCACTTTCACCACAGAAAAGTCTTATCTGGGCTTCTCCAAAAATCTTCACCATGGCTGATTTTAGGACTTTCAGCAAAAGCGTCTCTGCAAAAGAGTTCAATGTACATAAACTTCCTATTTTCGTGTCGCCCTGTTTTACTTGGCCACTGGCGGAGAAGATATCAGCACTCCAGGTTCTGGACACCCACTTATTAGTTTTTCACAAATATATCCAGTATAGTAGTTTGTAGGAAAGTGCAAACAAGGCCCCTGTCCTTGAGTTGGGCTTCACAGAGATGTCTACATTTTTAAGATAAGTTACCAACTGGACTGCATGGTAACTGGCAGGGATAGGAAAAATGAGGAAAGGAAGCTCTCCCCTTCTCAGGTGTTGTCCTTGAAGAGTTAACTTGCCCCAAACAGTGAAATAAAAGCTGCTTTTATGTGAACTTCTGCAGACTGTGAACTTCTGAGCCCCTCCCCCTACATGCTGGGTATAAAATTCTGAAACTGCCTGAACTCGGGGTTCAGGGGATTGACTAATTACAGCAAAAGCTGTGCACTCTGAGCTTGGCTGCAGCCAAATAAAACTGTTTCCTGCTATGTTCGGTGCCTTGCCTCATTTGACCCTATAACAGTACTGTGGTATCCTGTTAATGCCTGGACACTCCCTCCCGATGCTTCTCCCTAGCCTGGGTTCCTTGAATGGGTCCTGGCTCCCCACAGACCCACTCCCCAATTCCGGACACAAAGTATCGCCTCACAGTTCCCTCCTTTGGCCCTCCTTTGGTCCAGGTCCCTCTCTGAGGATCTACTCACCTGAGGCAGAGGAGTGGAATTGGCAGGCCTTTGCACCCTGAGGGCTCCCTATGGGAAACACAGCTCTGCCTCTCACCTGGGCCCCCTTTGCCACCTGAACCTTGACACCTGGCAGTGGACATGGGCCTAGTGCTAACCTTGCCCTGCTCGATCCCCACCCTTCTATCCCCTGCCCTCTAACCTTGCATGCTGTCCCCACACCAGCTAGCACTCCTAGCCCTGACCCTTCGTGCTCCAGACCCTGGGCCTGGCCATTCACCTTAGCCCCTGACCACGTTCCTGGTGTTGCATGTCTTCAAGTGGTGCCTCTTTGTGTTGGGTCTGACCTGGGGGCTCCTTGCTTGGGCACCCTAACATGATCCCCTCCTTGCCCTTTACACCACCCTCTGTCTTCTCATCCTGGCACCACTCCTTCCTCTCCTTCCCCTGGAGGGCGGGACTCCTGCTCCTTGGATTCCTAATACTCTTTTGGTCAGGTGGGTCCCTGGCCTGGGCTCCTTGCTTGGGTCCTGGCTCTTGCCCTTCTCCGCACACACCACAAACATGTGCCATGCCCTTCCTTCGCCAACCTCCTGGCACTTGTCCCTTTCCAGGTCACCTTGGCCCTGTCCCTGGCCCTTGCTTCTCATCTGAGCCAGAGCACCTTATGGGAAACAGAGCCCTGTCTCTCACCTGGGCCCCTTGCTCTCTCTAGGTTCTTGGTCCTGCACCCGGAACCCTGACACCTGGCAGTGGTGCTGGCACTCGAGCCTGCTTACCCCCAGCTGGATCCCCTGCCTTCCCTCCTCAGCACTGTCCATTGTCCTAAACCCCCTGGAACAGCCCTGGCCCTTGGCTCTCCATTCCCTGGCCTGGCTTCTCGCTTGAGCCTCTGGTGGCCCTTCTTGCTCTGGGCGTCCCTGGGCTTGGACTGTGGGCACCTCGCTTGGGCCGCTTCCTGCTCCCCTTGGCTTCTCTGCACTGCAGAACGCTGGTGCCACCCTGCTGCCTGGCCCCACCCTTCCCAGCTCTTCCCTGGCCGGGGCGCCCCTCTAGGTCCCTAGCCTGGGCTCCTTGCTGGGGTCCTGGCCCCCACCCCACCAACACCGTTCCTCGGGCCCTTCACGCTCTGCCTTTCTTCGGCCCTCCTGTCATCCCTGTCCCTGCCAGGCCCATTTTCCTGATCCCTTTCCCTGGATTATCACCAGGGTCAGGGGACTGAACCAGGCCTTTTGGCCCTGTCGGCTCCCTTTGGGAAAATGTGGGCCTGCCGCTTGTCTGGACTCTTTGATCTCCCTCAGCCTGGGCACTGCTTCCCAATCCTGACACCCAGCAGTGGACCTGGGCCTTAAGCCCTCCAATCCCTGTGCCACCGGCTCCCCTTTCTCCCCTTCCTCCCCTTCCCATCCCTGTCCCTTTTCATGCAACCCTGGCCAGGGACAATGCACTTGGCTCTCCATTCCTGGGCCTGGTTCCTTGCTGGAACCCCCGGCCATCCTTCTTGAGGACCCTGTCCCTGTCCCTTGATTTCAGGTGCCATTTTTGAGCCCCCTCCTGTGCCTCCTCTCAGTTCCCTTGTGCTGTGGTATCCTGGCACTGCCTGGACCCTCCCCTCCCCCTGCTTCTCCCTAGCCTGAGCTCCTCAAATGGGTCCTGGCTCCCCCTAACCACCCTCCAGTTCTGGAAGCAAGGGATCCCCTCCTTTGGCCCTCCTTTGGTCTGGTCTCTCTCTGAGGATCTACTCACCTGGGGCAGAGGAGTGGAATTAGCTGGCTTCTGCAAACTGAAGGCTCCCTATGGGAAACACAACTCTGCCCCATGCCTGGGCCTGCTTCACTGCCGGAACCTTGACGGCTGTCAGTGGACTTGGGCCTAGGGCTGACCTTTCCCTGTGCCTGCACGATCCCCTCCCTTCCATCCCCTGCCCTCTAGCCTTGCATGCTGCCCCTACCCCAACCCAGCCCTCACTAACCCTGACTCTTTGAGCTCTAGTCCCCAGGCCTGGCTCCTTGCCTGGGCCCCTGACCATATTCGTCGCATTGCATGGTCTCCCATGGCGTTGCCTGGCATACCGTTGCATTGCTCCATGTCGGGTCACACCTGGGGACCCCTTGTTGGGCCACATACCACGGTCCCCTCAGTGCTCCTTGTGCCCCCCACCCGCTGTCTCCTAGTCCTGGCACCACCCCTTCCTCCCCTTCCCCACTTTCCCTTTGCACGGTCTCCCTGCTCCTTGGGTAACTCATCTTCCTAGGTCAGGTCAGTCCCTTGGCTGGGTTCCTTGCTTGAGTCCCTGTTGTCGCTCCCTTCTGCACCTACAGTGACCCTGCTCCAAGCCCTCTTATCCCCTCCACTTGGCCCCTGATCCTTGCCAGGCCTCCTTTGCCAGGTCCCTGGCTCAGGATACTTATCTGGGCCAGAGGGCCTAATGGGAAATAGCCCTGCCCCTTGCCTGGGCCCCTTGCTCTCCCTGGCCCTTTGGTCCTGCACCCAGAACCCTGATACCTGGTATTGGCCCTGGGCCTCAAGCCTGCCTTCCCCCTGCCAGATCCCCTTCCTTCCCTCCCCATCCTTGTTCACTGGCCTGAGCCCCATGCCCCAGCCTCATCCCTTGGCTCTTGAATCCCTGGCCTGGCTCCTTGCTTGAGCCTCTGGTGGCTCTTGGTGCACAGAGTATCCCTGTGTGTTAATTACGGGTCCCTTGCTTGGGTCGCTTCCCTACTTCCCTTGGTTTCTCTGTATGAAGTTCACTAGTGCTGCCCGCCTGCCCGATCCTGCCCTTCCCTGCTCTCCCCTGGCCTGGGCACTTCTCTAGGTCCCTAGCCTGGGCTGCTTGCTGGGGTCCTGGCCCTCTCCAGCAGTACTCATCCTCCAGCATTTCCTGCTGTGCCCTCCTTTGACCCTCCTTTCTTCCCTCTCCCTGACAGACCCCCTTTCCTGATCCCTTTGCCAGGATGCTCACTCATGCCAATGGAGTGGACCTGGCTCCTTGGCCCTTCTGGCTCCCTTTGGGAAATGTAGCCCTGCCCCTTTCCTGGGCCCTTTGGCCTCCCTTAGTCCAGGCCTTGCTTCCCAAACCCGAAACCCTGCAGTAGACCTGGGCCTTGAGCCTACCTCCCCCTGCACCACCCCATCCCCTCTCTCCCCTCCCTCTCCTCCCTAGCCTTGCTAGGGCCCAGGCACTTGGCTCTCCATTCCTGGGCCTGGCTCCTTGATTGAGTCCCTGGCCGCCCTTCTCAGGAACACTGTTTCTGTCCCTGTCCCTTGATTTCAGGCCCCTTGCTCGTGCACCCTCCTGTGCCTCGCCTCTGTTCCTCTTGTGCTGTGGTATCCTGGCACTGCCCAACCCTCCGCTCCCTTTGCTTCTCTCTAGCCTGGGCTCCTCCAATGGGTCCTGGCTCCCCACTCACCCAGCCACCCATGCCCCTGCTTCTGGCCACAGGGTATCCTTACACTGAGCCTTCTTTTGGCCCTTCTTTGGTACTAGTCCCTCTCTGAGGAACTACTCACATGGGGCAGAGGACTGGAATTGGCTGGCCTCTTCACCCTGAAGGCTCCCTATGGGAAACACAACCCTGCCACTCGCCTGGGCCCCCTTCGCTGCCTGAAATCTGACCACTGGCAGTGGACATTGGCCTTGCGCCTACCTTGGACTGTGCAATCCCCTCCATTTCCTCCGCTGCCCTCCCACCTTGCATGCTGCTCCTACCCCACCCAGCCCTCCTGTACCCTGACCTATTGTGCTCCAACCTCCGGGCCTAACTCCTCACCTGGGCCTTTCGCTGCATTCGTCCTGTTGCGTGATGTCGCGTGGCATTGTGTGGCATCGTTCTGTGTCTGGTAGGACCTGTGGGCCCCTTGCTTGGGCCTCCTATCGTGCTCCCCTATGTGCCCCTTTCACTGCCCGCCTGCAGTCTCATTGTCCTAGTGCCGCCCCTTCCTCTCGTTCCCGGCTTTCCCCTTGCGTGGTCTCCCTCCAACTTGGGTCCCTCATCTTCCTAAGTCAGGTAGGTCCCTTGCCTGGACTCTTTGCTTGGGTCCTGGCTTTCGCCCCTCTCTGCACCCACAGCGACCCTGAGCTGAGCCCTCCCGTCTCCTCCCCCTTGTCCCCGTTACTTGCCTAGCCACCTTTGCCAGGTCCCTGGTCCAGGATTCTCATCTGGGCCAGAGCGCCTCATGGGAAATAGAGCCCTGACACTCGCCTGGGCCCCTGCTCTCCCTGGGCCTTTGGTCCTGCACTCAGATCCCTGACACCTGGCAGTGGCCCTGGGCCTCGAGCCTGCCTGCTCCCTGCTGGATCCCCTGTCTTCCCTCTTCAGCCCTGTCTACTGTCCTGAGCCCCCTGCCCCAGCCCCACCTCTTGGCTCTCCATTTCTTGGCCTGGATCCTTCCTTGAGCCTCTGGTGGCCCTTGTTGACCAGCGCTTCCCTGGGCATTGGCTGCGGGCCCCTTGCTTGGGCCGCATCCCTGCTCCCCTTAGTTTCTGTGCACTGCAGCCCACTACTGCTGACTTCCTACCTGGCCCTGCCCGCCCCTGCTCTCCCCTGGTGTGGGCCCTCCTCTAGGTCCCTAGCCTGGGCTCCTTGCTGGGTTCCTTTTCCCCACCCAACCAGTACCCGGCTTCTGGCCCCTCATGCTGTGCCCTCCTTTGGCCCTCCTTTCGTCACTATCCCTGCCAGGCCCCCTTTCCTGATCCCTTTTCCAGGATGCTCACTAGGGTCAGGGGAGTGAACCTGGCCTCTTGGCCCTGCGGGCTCCCTAGGGGAAAACGTAGCCCTGCCCCTTGCCTGGGCCCTTTGTTCTCCCTCAGCCCGGGCCCTGTTCCCCAAACCTGACACCCTACAGTGTTTCTGGGCCTTGAGCCTTCCTCACCCTGTGCCACCCACTTCCCTCACTCCCCTCCCTCTTTTCTCCAGGCCTACCAGGGCCCTGGCACGTAGCTTTCTATTCCTGGGTCTGGCTACTTCCTAGAGCACCTGGCTGCCCTTCTCGAGGACCCTGTCCCTGTCTCTGTTTCTTGATTTCAGGCCCCCTGGTCGAGTCCCCTCCTGTGCCTCCCCTCTGTTTCTCTTGTGCAATGGTATCCTGGCACTGCCCGACCCTCTGCTCCCTTTGCTTCTCCCTAGCCTGGGCTGCTCCAATGGGTCCTGGCTCCCCACCCACCCAGCCACCCCTGCCCCCACACAGTGCCTCCCTTTGGCCCTCCTTTGGTCCAGGTCTCTCTCTGAGGATCTAGTCACCTGGGGCAGAGGAGTGGAATTGGCTGGCCTCTGCGCCCTGAAGACTCCTTATGGGAAATGCAGCCCTGCCCTTCTCCAGAGCCCCCTTCACTGCCCGAAAAAAAACCCTGACACCTGGCACTGGACCTGGGCCTTGGGCCGACCTTGGCCTGCTTGATCCCCTTCCTTTCCTCTTCTGCTGTCTCGTCTTGTATGCTGCCCCTACCCCAACCCAGCCCTCCCGTACCATGACCCTTTGTGCTCCAGTCCCCTGGCCTGGCCCCTTGCCTGGGCCCGTGACGGCATTCATAGTGTTGTGTGGCATCCCATGGCATTGCTCAGTGTTGGGTCGAACCTGAGGCCCCTTGCTTGGGCCCCCTACCTGGCTCCCCTCCATGCCCCTTGCACTGCACTTCTGCTGTCTCTTGGTCCTTGCACCACCCCTTCTTCCCCTTCCCTGCTTTCCCCTCGTGTGGTCTCCCTGTTCCTTGGGTCCCTCATTGTCCCAGGTGAGGTAGGTCCCTAGCCTGGTCTCCTTGCTTAGATCCTGGCTCTTGCCCCTCTCTGCACCCACGGCAACCCCCAGTTGTGTCCTTCTGTCACCCTCCTCTTGGCCCCCTTTTCTCACCAGGCCCCCTTTGCCTGTTCCCTGGTTCTGGATTCTCATCAGTGCCAGGCTGCATTATGAGAAACAGATTCCTGCCCCTAGCCTGGGCCCCTTGATCTCCCCTGGGCCCTTGGTCCTGTACCCGGAACCCTGACACCTGACAGTGGCCCTGGGCCCCTGCTGTATCTCCTGCTTTCCATGCCCAGCCTTGTCCATTTTCCTGAGCTCCCTGCCCTAGCCCTGGCCCTTAGCTCTCCATTCCCTGGCCTGGCTCCTGGCTGGAGCCTTGGGTGGCCCTTCTTGGTCCGTGAGTCCCTAGGCTTTGACAGCAGGCCCTTTGCTGGGGCTGCTTCCCTGTTCCCCTTGGCATCCCTGTCCTGCAATACCCTAGTGCAGCCCTACCTTCCCGGCCCCACCCTTCCCTGCTCTCCCCTGGCATGGGCCCTGCTCTAGGTCCCTAACCTGGGCTCCTTGCTGAGGTCCTGGCCCTGACCTGACCAACAACCTTCCTCTGGCCCTTCAGGCTGTGCCCTTCTTTGGCCCTCCTGTTGTCCCTACCAGGCCGCTTTCTGGATCCCTTTCCCAGGATGCTCACCTGGGACCAGAAAACTGGACCTGGGCGTTTGGCCCTGTGGGCTCCCTTTGGGAAAAGGTAGCCCTGCTCCTTGCCAGGACCTTTTGGCCTCAGTCAGCCTGGTCCCAGCTCCTCAGTCCTGACACCCATCAGTGAACCTGGGCCCTGAGGCCTCCTCTCCCTGCGCAACCCGCTTCCCTTACTCCCCTCTCTCCCCTCCCCAGCCCTGTCTGTTTTCAGGGGACCGAGGACCCGGTTCTGGCACTTGGCTCTTCATTCTTGGGCCTGGCTTCCTGCTGGAGCCCCCGGCTGCCCTTCTTGATGACCCTGTACCTGTCCCTTGATTTCAGGCCCCTAACTTGGGTCCCCTCCTCTGCTTCCTCTCCGTTTTTCTTGTACTGTGGTATCCTGCACCGCCTGGACCATCCCCTCTCCCTGCTTCTCCCTAGCATGGGCTCCTCGAATGGGTCCTGGTTCCCCACCGACCCCCATCTCCAATTCCAGACCAAAGGTATCCCTCACAGTGCCCTCCTTTGGCCCTCCTTTGGTCCAGCTCTCTCTCTGAATATCTACATAACTGGGGCAGAAGAGTGGAATTGGCTGGCCTCTGCACCCTGAAGGCTCCCTGTGAGAAACAGCCCTGCCTCTCGCCTGGTCCTCTTTCTCTCTCTGGGCCCTTGTTCCTGCACCCGGAACCCTGACACCTGGCAGTGGTGCTGGGCCTCTAGCCTGCCTTCCCCCTACTGGATCCTCTGCCTTCCCTCCCCAGCCCTGTCCACTGTCCTGAGCCCCCTGCCCCAACGCTGGCCCTTGGCTCTCGATTCCCTGGCCTGGCTCTGCGCTTGAGCCTCTGGTGGCCCCTCTTGCTCTTTGCTTCCGTGGGCTTGGACTGCGGACACCTTGCTTGGCCGGCTTCCCCGCTCTCCTTGGCTTCTCTGCACCTCAGAACCCTAGTGCTGCCCACCTGCCAGGCCCCGTCCTTCCCTGCTCTCCACTGGCCTGGGCCCTCCTCTAGATCCTTAGCCTGGCCTTCTTTCTGGGGTCCCAGCCCACCAAAACCCTTCCTCCGGCCCTTCATGCCGTGCCCTCCTTCGGCCCTCCAGTCTTCTCTGTCCATGCTGGACCCCTTTTCCAGATCCCTTTCCCAGGATGCTCACCAGGGCCAGAGGACTGGCCCAGGGCGTTTGGCTCTGCAGGCTCCCTTTGGGAAAAGTTAGCCCTGATCCCTTGCCTGGGTCCTTTGGCCTCCCTAAGACTGGTCCCTTCTCCTCAATCCTGACACCCATCAGTGAACCTCGGCCTTGAGCCCTCCCCTCCTTCCCCTCCCCAGCCCTGTCTGTTTTCATGGGACCCACGACTGGGTCCTGGCACTTGGTTCTCTATTCTTGGGCCTGGCTCCTTATTGGAGCCCCAGGCTGGCCTTCTCAGGGACCCTGTCTCTGTCCCTTGATTTCAGGCCCCTTGCTAGGGTCCCCTCCTGTGCCTCTCCTTGGTTCCCCTTGTACTGTGATATCCTGGCACTGCCTGGACCCTCCCCTCCCCGTGATTCTCTTTAGCCTGGGCTCCTCCAATGGGTCCTGGCTCCCCACCGACACCCCCTCAATCCCAGACCAAAGTTATCCCCTCACAGTGCCCTCCTTTTGCCCATCTTTGGTTCCGGTCTCTCTCTCTGATTCTACTCACCTGGGGGAGCGGAGTGCAATTAGCTGGCCTCTGCGCCTTGAAAGCTCCCTGCCCTTCGCCTGGGCTTCCTTTGCTGCCCAACCTTGACACCTGGCAGTGGACATGGGCCTAGCGCCGACCTTGCCCTGGGCGATCCCCTGCCTTCCCTCCCCTGCCCTCTCTCCTTGCATGCTGCCCCTAACCCATCCCAGCCCTTCCTATCCCTGACCCTTCTCCTTGCAGTTCCCAGGCCTGGCTGCCAGCCTGAGCCTTGACCGCGTTCCTTGTGTTGCATGGCATTGTGTGGTGTCTCTTCATGTCAGGTCTGACCTGGGAGCCCCTTGCTTTGGCCTCCTGGCTCCCTCCTCTCGGTGCCCTTTGCGCTGCCCTTTGTCTCCACATCCTAGTGCCTTCCCCTAGAGCTTTTTCCTGGAGCTTGGGCCTCCTGTTCATTGGGTCCCTAATATCTTTTGGTCTGGTGGGTCCCTTGCCTGGGCTCCTTGATTGGGTCCTGGCTCATGCCCCTCTCAGCACCCACCGCGACCCCCAGCCGTGCCCTCCCATCGCACTCCTCCTGGCCCTCGTCCCTTGCCAGGCCCCCTTGGCCTGGTCCCTGGCCCTTGTTTCTCACCTGGGACAGGGCACCTTATGGGAAACAGAGCCCTGATCCTCGCCTGGGGCCCTTGCTCTCCCTGGGCCCTTGGTCCTTCATCCGGAACCCTGACACCGGCAGTGGCGCTAGGCCTCGATCCTGCCTCCCCTCTACTGGATCCCCTGCCTTCCCTCCCCAGCCCTGTCTACTGTCCTGAGCCCTCTGCCCCAGCACTGGACCTTGGCTCTTCATTCCCTGGCTATGCTCCTCTCTTGATCCTCTGGGGGCCCTTCTTGTTCCATGTTTCCCTGGGCTTGGACTGCAGGCCCCTCGCTGGGGCCGCTTCCCCACTCCCCTTGGCTTCCCTGCACCTCAGAACTCTAGTGCTGCCCCCTGACGGCCTGGTCCCACCCTTCCCTACTCTCCCCTGGTCTGGGCCTTCCTCTAGGTCCCTAGCCTGGGCTCCTTTCTGGGTCCTGGTCTGCACCCCACCAACACCCTTCCTCTGGCCCTTCACGCTGTGCCCTCTTTTGGCCCTCTTGTCGTCCCTGTTCCTGCTGGGTCCCTTTTCCAGATCCCTTTCCCAGGATGCTCATCAGGGCTAGGGAACTGGACCTGGGCGTTTGGCCCTGCAGGCTCCCTTGGGAAAAGGTAGCCGTGCCCTTTGCCTGGGCACTTTGGCCTCTCTTAGCCTGGGCTCTGCTCCTCAATCCTGACACCCAGCAGTGAATCTGGGTCTTGAGCCCTCCTCTCCTAGCGCCACCGGCTCCCCTTTCTCCCCTCCCCAGCCTTGTCTGTTTTCATGCAACCCAGGACCAGGTCCTGGCACTTGGCTCTCTATTCTTGGGCCTGGCACTTGCTGGAGTCCCCGGCCACCCTTCTCAAGGACCCTGTTTCTGTCCCTTAATTTCAGGCCCCTTGCTTGGCCCCCCTCCTGTGCCTCCCCTCTATTCCCTTTGTAATTGATATTTTGGCATTGCCCGGACCCTCACCTTCCCCAACTTCTCTCTAACCTGGGCTCCTGCAATGGGTGCTGGCTCCCCACAGACACCCCCCCAATCCTGGACCAAAGATATCCCTCACAGTGCCCTCCTTTGGTCCTGGTCTCTCTCTGAGGATCTACTCACCTGGGGCAGAGGAGTGAAATTGGCTGGCCTCTGGGCCCTGAAGGCTCCATATGGGAAACACAGCCCTGTCCTCACCTGGGCCCCCTTTTCCGCCCAAACTTGACAACTGGAAGTGGACATGGGCCTAGCAATGACCTTGCCCAGGGCAATCCCCTGCCTTCTCTCCCCTGCCCTCTAGCCTTGCAAGCTGCCCCTAAGCCAACCCAACCCTCCCTCACCCTGATCCTTCGCCCTACAGTCCCCTGGCCTGGCTGCCAGCCTGAGCTCCTTACCGCGTTACTCGGGTTGCATTGCTTTCTGTGGTGTCTCTTCTGACCTGGGGGCCCCTCTGTGCCCTTGTGCAGCTTTCTCTCTCCTCATCCTAGCACCACCCCTTCCTCTCCTTCCCCTAGAGCTTTTTCCTGGAGCATGGGCCTCCTGCTCATTGGGTCCCTAATACCTTTTGGTTGAGTCAGTTCCTTACCTAGGCTCCTTGATTGGGTCCTGGCTCTTGACCCTTTCTGCACCCACTGAGACCCCCCACTGTGTCCTCCCATCACACTCCTCCTGGCTCCCGTCCCTTGCCAGGCCCCCTTGACCTGGTTCCTGGCCCTTGATTCTCATCTGGGCCAGAGTGCCTTATAGGAAACAGAACCCTGACCCTTGCCTGGGTTACTTGTTCTCCCTGGGCCCCTGGGGCTGCACTCGGAACCTGGACCCTGGCAGTGGCGCTGGGCCTTGAGCCTGCCTCATCCCTGCTGGGTCCCCTGCCTTCCCTCCCCAGCCCTATCCACTGTCCTGAGTCCCTGCCCCAGCGTTGGCCCTTGGCTCTCCATTCCTTGGCCTGGCTCCCTGCTTGAGCCTCTGGGGCCCCTTCTTGCTCCATGCTTCTCTGGGCTTGGACTGGGGCCACTTCCCAGCTCCCCTTGGCTTCCCTGCACCCCAGAACCCTAGTGCCGCCCTCCACCTGCCTGCCCCGCCCTTCCCTGCTCTCGCCTAGCCTGGACCCTCCTCTAAGTCCCTAGCTAGAGCTCCTTTCTGGGGTCCTGGCCCGCACCCCACCAGCACCTTTCCTCCAGCCTTCACGCTGTGCCCTCCTTCGGCCCCCCTGTTGTCCTTGTCCCTGCTGGGCCCCTTTTCCAGATCCCTTTCCTAGGATGCTAACCAGGGCCAGGGGCTGGAACTAGGATGTTTGACCCTGCGGGCTTCTTTTAGGAGAAGGTAGCCATGCCCCTTGCCTGGGCACTGCTCCTCAATCCTGACACCCAGCAGTGAACCTGGGCCTTGAGCGCTCCTCTCCATGCACCACCCCCTCCCCTTACTCCCCTTTCTCCCCATATACCGCTGCAGACAGGAGAGAGTGGACTTGCCCTTCCAGAGAGGAGACCCCTCCCACCTGGGTGTCTGGGGCAGCTCATACACCTTGCAGCCAGGGTAGAGGGATTCGCCCCTATAGGTGGAGACCCCTCACACCTGGGTGTCAGGGGAGCTCAAAACAGCCACAGCTAGGGTAGAGGTGACTCGCCCCTCCAGGCGGGAGACCCTTCCCACCTGGGTTTCTGGGGGACCTCCTATATTGCCACCACCAGGGTAGAGGGGACTCACATCTCCAGGCACCTGGGTGCCAGGGGAAGCTCTTATGCCGCCTCAGCCAGGGTAGAGTTGACTCACCTCTCCAGGTGGAAGACCCCTTCCACCTGGGTGTCCAGGGACCTCCCATACCTCAATAGTCAGGGTAGAGGGGACTCACCCATCCAGGTGGGAGACCCCTCCCACCTGGCTGTCCAGGGAAGCTCATATAACACAGCAGCCAGGGGAGAGGGGACTCACTCCTCCAGGTAAGAGACCCCTCCCACCTGGGTGTCTGGGGAGCTCCTATACCATAGCAGCCAGGGTAGAGGGGACTCACCCCTCCAAGCGGGAGACCCCTTTCACCTGGGTGTCAGAGAGAGCTCATATAATGCCACAGCCAGGGAAGAGGGACTCACCCCTCCAGGCAGCAGACCCCTTCTACCAGGGTGTCCAGGGGAGCTCCTATACCGCCTGAGGGGACTCTCCCCTCCAGGTGGGAGACTCCTCCTATCTTGGTGTCCAGGGAGCTCCTATACAGCAGCAGCCAGGGTAGAGGGGACTCGCCCATCCAGGCAGGAGACCCCTCCAACCTGGGTGTTGGGGGGAGATCTTATACGGCTGCAGCGAGCCTAGAGGGGACTCGCCTCTCCAGGTCAGAGACCCCTCTCACCTGGGTGTCCAGGGAGCTCCTATACAGCAGCAGCTAGGATAGAGGGGACTTGCCCATCCAGGCTGGAGAACCCTCCCACCTGGTTGTTTGGGGGGGGGGCTCATATACCACCACAGTCAGGGTAGAGGGGATTTGCCCCTCAAGGAGGTAGACCCTTTCCACCTGGGTTTCCAGAGGAGCTCCTATACCTCTGCAGGCAGGGTAGAGGGGACTCTCCCTTCCAGGCAGGAGACCCCTCCCACCTGGGTGTTGCGGGGAGCTCTTATACCACCGCAGCCTTATAGTATAAGGCCCCAGCCAGGGTAGAGGGGACTCACTCCTCCAGTCCCCTGTACCCTGGCTAACGTGGTATACAAGCTCCCTTCAACACCCAGGTGGGAGGAGTCTCCCGCCTAAAGGGTAGAGTCCCCTCTACCCAGCCTGCATCGGTATAGGAGCTCTCCCGACATCCAGGTGGGAGGGGTGTCCCGCCTGTAGGGGCAAGTCCCTTCTACTCTGGCTGCTGTTGTATACATACTCTTCCAGACACCAAGGTGTGAGGGGTCTTTGACTTGGAGAGGCAAGTCACCTCTTCCCTGGCTAAGGCGGTATGTAAGCTCCCCTTGACACCCAGGTGGGAGGGGTCTCCCGCCTAGAGGGGAGATTCCCTTCTACCCTGGCTGCTGCGATATAGGAGCTCCCCGTGAACACCCTGGAGCGGCGAGTCCCCTCTATACTGGCTATGGCGGTATACTAGCTCCCCCCCAGGTGGGAGGGGTCTCCTGCCTGGAGAGGCTAGTCCCCACTCCCTGGCTGTAGCGGTATATGAGCTCCCCGCCACACAACCAGGTTGGAGGGGTCTCCAGCATGGAGGGGCAAGTCCCCTCTACCCTGGCTGCAGTGGTAATCCAGCTCTCAGGACACCCAGGTGGGAGGGGTCTCCTGACTGGAGGGGCAAGTCCCCTCTACTCTGGCTGCGGCTGTATATGAGCTTCCCCTGACACCTAGGTGGGAGGAGTCTCCCGACTGGAGGGGCAAGTCCCTGTTACTCAGGCTGCAGTGGTATAGGAGCTCCTCCTACCCCCAGCGGGGAGGGTTCTTTTGCCTGGAGTGGCGATTCTCCTCTACCCTGGCTGCGAGGGATACAAGCTCCCCAAGAATTCCAGGTGGGAGGGGTCTTCCGCCTGGAGGGGTGAGTCTCCTCTAACCTGGCTGTGGCGGTATAGGAGCTTTCCCCACACCCAGGTGGAAGGGGTGTCCTGCCTGGAGGGGCGAGTTTCCTCTACCCTGGCTGTGGCTGTATAACAGCTCTCCCTAACACCCAGGTGTCAGGGGTCTCTATACAAGCTATCCCAGACACCCAGGTGGGAGGGGTCTCTTGCCTGGAGGGGCAAGTCTCCTCTACCCTAGCTTCCACAGTATACAAGCTCCCCTGACACCCAGGTGGAAGATGTCTCCCGCCTAGAGAGGGGAGTCCCCTCTACTTAGTCTGGTGCCATAAAAGATAACCTGGGACACCCAGGTGGGAGGGGTCTGGAGAGAGGAGTCCCCTCTATGCTGGCTGCGGTGGTATATGAGTTTGCCCAACACCCAGGTGGGAGGGGTCTCCAGCCTGGAGAGGCGAGTTCCCTCTATCCTGGCTGCGAAGGTATACCAGCTCCCCCGACATCCAGGTGGTACAGGTCTCCCGCCTGAAGGCACAAGTACCCTCTACCCTGATTGGGGCGGAATACTAGCTCCACCAACACCCAGTTGGGAGTGGTCTTCCGCCTGGAGGGGCGAGTCCTCTCTACACTGGCTAAGGTGGAATACAAGCTCGCCCAAACACAAAGGTGGGAGGTGTCTTTCGTCTGGAAGGGGGATTCCCCTCTACCCTGGCTGCAGTGGTATATGAGCTCCCCCCAACACCAAGGTGTGAGGGGTCTCTCTCCTAGAGGGGCGAGTCCTATCTACCTTGGCTGAGGGGGTGTATGAGCTCCCCCTGACACCCTGGTGCCACAAGGGTCTCCAGCTTGGATGGGCGAGTCCCTTCTACCCTGGCTGCAGATGGGAGGGGTCTCCCGTCTGAAGGGGCGAGTCCCCTCTACCCTGGTTGAGGTGGTGTACTCGCTTTCCCTGACACGCAGGTTGGAAGGGGTTTCCTACCTGGAGAGGGGAGTCCTCTCAACCCAGGCTTCTAAGGTATAGGAGCTCTCCCTGACAACCTGGTGGGAGGGGTCTCCCCTCTGGAGGGGCAAGTACACTCTACTCCTCTACTCGGGCTGCGGTGGTATATGTGCTTTCCCCGAAACCAAGGTGGAAAGGGTCTCCTGCCAAGAGGGGCGAGTCCATCTACTCTGGCTAAGGTTTATACAAGCTCCCTGTGACACGCAGGTGGGAGGGGTCTCCTGCCTGCAGAGTCCCCACTACCCTGGCTTCAGCGGTATATGAGATCCCCCCACCGACACCCAGGTGGGAGGGGTCTCCCGCCAGGAGGGGTGAGTCCCCTCTACCCTGGCTGTGGGGGTATACAAGCCCCCTCCAACACCCAGGTGGGAGGGGTCTCCTGCCTGGAGTGACTAGTCCACTCTACCCTGGCTGTGGCGGTATATGAGCTCCCCCTGACATCCAGGTGGGAGGGTTATCTGGCCTGGAGAGGAGAGTCCCCTCTAGCCTGGCTGCCATGGTATAGGAGCGTTCCCCACCCAGGAGGCAGGACTCCCCCGCCTGGAGGGCAAGTCCGCTCTACCCTGGCTGGAGCGGTATCTGGCTGCAGCGGTATATGACCTCCTCCAGATTCCCAGGTGGGAGGGCTCTTCCTCCTAGGTGTGCAAGTCCCCTCTATCCTGGCTTCAGCTCTATCTGAGCTCCCCCAGATATCCAGGTTAAAGGGGTCTCCCTCATGGAGGGCCGATTCCCCTCTACCCTGGCTGCAGTGGTATACTAGCGTTCACTGACACCCAGTTGTGAGGGGTCTTCCGCATGGAGTGGCGAGTTCCCTCTACACTGGCTGCGGAGATAAAGGAGCTCTCCCAGACAACCAGGTGTGAGGTGTCTCCCCCCTGAAGAAACAAGTCCTCTCTACCCTGGTTAAGGCGGAATACAAGCTCCCCCTGACCCACAGGTGGGGGGGTCTCCCTCCTAGAGGACGAGTCCCATCTACCCTGGCATTGGCGCTGTATGAGCTCCCCCAAAACAACCAGGTGGGAGGGGTCTCCCGCATAAAGAGGCGAGTCACCTCTACCCTAGCTGCTGCTGTATACTAGCTCAATCCCCCTATTCCCAGATAGGAGGGGTCTCCCGCCTGAAGGGGCGAGTCTCCTCTACCTGGCTAAGGTGGTATACAGGTGTGGGGGGTCTCCTTTCTGGAGGGGTGAATCCCCACTACCCTGGCTGCAGCAGTATAGGAGCTCCCTCCCACACACAGGTGCAAGGGATCTCCCACCTAGAGGGGTGAGTCCCCTGTACCCTGGCTTTTGGGGTAATAGAGCCCCCTCCTATACCCAGGAGGGAAGGGTCTCCCGCCTGGAGGGGCAAGTCGCTGCTACCATGGCTGCAGCTGTATAGGAGCCTTCCCTTCCCAGACACCCATATAGAAGGGGGCTTCCTCCTGGAGAGACGAGTCCCCTCTACCCTGGCTAAGGTGGAATACAAGCTCCCCCAGACACCCAGGTGGGAGGGGTCTCCTGCCTGGAGGGGCAAGTCCTGTCTGCTGCTGTTTAGGAGCTCCCATGACAACCAGGTGTGAGGAGTTAGCCGCCTGCAGGGTAGCATCCCCTCTACCCTGCCTATGGTGGTATAGGAGCTCCCCCTGACACCCAGATGAAAGGGTTCTCTCGCTAGGAGGGGCGAGTCACTTCTACCCTGGCTGTGGCAGTATACAAACGCGACCCTCCCCCCAACACTCAGGTCGGAGGGTTCTTTCTCCTGGAGGGGCGAGTCCTCTCTACCCTGGATGTGGAAGTAAAGGAACTCCCCCGACACATAGAGGCGAGTCCCTGCTACCCTGGCTGCAGCAGTAATGGACACGTAGGTGGTAGGGGTCTTTTGCATAGAGGGGCAAATCCCCACTACACTGGCTGCAGTGTTATATGAGCTCCCCACCCCCATGTCCAGGTGGGAATGATCTCCCGCCTGGAGGGGTGAGTCCTTTCTACCCTGGCTTCAGAGGAATACGAGCTCCCCCGACAGCCAGGTGGGAAGGGTCTCCTGCATGGAGGGGCGAGTCCCCTCTACCTGTCTTGGGAGGTATATAAGTTCCCCCTGACAGGCAGGTAGGAGGGGTCTCCCGCCTGGAGGGGTGAGTCAGCTCTACCCTTGCTGGGGCAGTGTATGAGCTCCCCCAGATACCCAGGTGAAAGTGGTCTCCTGTCTGGAGGGGCGAGTGCCCTCTACCCTGGATGGTGCCCAATAGGAGCTCCAGGGACACCCAGGTGAGAGGGGTTGCCCGCCTGCAGGGGTGAACAACTCTACCCTGGCTATGGAAGTATACAAGCTCCCCCCAATACCAGGTGCGAGGGGTCTTCCGCCTGTAGGGGCTAAGTTCCTATACCCTGGCTGCAGTGGTATTGGAGCTCTTCAAGACATGCAGGTGGGAGGCGTCTCCCACCTGGACAAGTGAGTTCACTCTACCCTGGCTGTGGTGGTGTATAAGCTCCCCCAGACACCCAGGTGGGAGGGGTCCCCCACCTGGAGAGGCGAGTTCTGTCTATCCTGGTTGTAGCAGTATATGAGCTCCCCTGCCACCCAGGTTGGAGGCCTCTTCCGACTGGAGGGGCGAGTCCCCTCTACCCTGGCTGCAGCGGTATACAAATTCCCCCAGCAATCCAAGTGGAATATGTCTCCAGCCTGGAAGTGGGAGTGCCCTCTACCCTGGCTAGGGCGATATAGGAGCCCACCCACCTGACACCTAGGAGGGAGGGGTCTCCCTCCTGGAGGGGCGAGTCCCCTCTACCCTGGCTGTGGCAGTAAAGGAGCTCTCTCCTGATACTCACATGGGAGGGGTCTCTGGCCTGGAGGGGCGTTTCCCTTCTACCTTTGCCGCTGTGATATGAGCTCCCCTTACACCCAGGTGGGAGGAGTCTCCCGCCTGCAGAAGCGAGTCTCTGCTACCTTTGTTGCAGCTGTAAAGGATCTCCCCCTGACACCCAGGTGGGAGGAGTCTCTGGCCTAGAAGGGCGAGTCCTCTCTACTCTGGCTAGGGCGTTATAAGACCCCGCCACAGGACACCTAGGTGGGAGGGGTCTCCCGCCTGGAGGGACGAGTCCCCTCTACCCTGGCTATGGCAGTAAAGGAGCTCCCCCAGACACAGAGGCGAGTCCCTGCTACCCTGGCTGCAGCAGTAATGGACACCTAGGTGGGAGGGGTCTCCTGCATAGAGGGGTGAGTCCCCTCTACCCTGGCTAGGGCTGTATATGAGCTCCCCTTGATACCCTGGTGGATGGGGTCTCCCACCTGGAGGGACAAGTATCCTCTACCCTGGCTGCCGTGTATATGAGCTCCCCCTGACAGCCAGGTGGCATGGGTCTCAGCCTTGAGGCGCGAGCCCCCTCTACCCTGTTTAAGGTGATATACAAGCTCCCTGCGACACCCAGGTGGGAGAGGTCTCCGGCCTGGAGTGGCGAGTCCCCACTACCCTGGCTGCAATGGGATATGAGCTCCCTCTGACACCTAGGGGAAAGAGGTCTCCCGCCTGGAGGAGAGAGACCCTGCTACCCTGGCTACAGCGGTATACAAGCCCCTCACACACCCAGGTGGGAGGGGTCTCCCGCTTAGAGGGGCCAGACCCTCTATCTTGGCTAAAGTGGTATACAAACTCCTGGTAACACCCAGGAGCCAGGGGTCTCCTGCCTGGAGGGGCAAGTCCCCACTACCCTGGCTGCAGCAGTTTAGGAGCTCACAGCCCCCCGCCCTCCCACACACACCAAGGTGAGAGGGGTTTCCTGTCTGGAGGTGTGAGTCCCCTCTACTCTGGCTAAGGCAGTGTAGGAGCTCTCCCAGACACCCAGGTGAAAGGTGTGTCCCCTATGGAGGGGCGAGTCCCCTCTACCCTGGCTGCAGTGGTATACTAGCTTTCCCTGACACTCACGTGGGAAGGGTCTCATCCTTTGAGGGACAAGTCCCTTCTACACTGGCTCCAATGGTAATCAAGCTTTCCTTGACCCACAGGTGGTAGGAGTCTCCCGCCTGGATGGGCGAGTCCCCTCTACCCTGGCTGCGGAGGAATAGGAGCTCTTGCAGTCACCCAGGTGGGAGGGGTCCCTTGCCTGGAGAGGCGAGTCCTCTGCTACCCTGGCTGCAGTGGAGAAGGAGCTCCCCAGATACCCAGGTGAGAGGGGTCTCCCGCCTGAAGGGGCAAGTCCCCTATACCCTGGGTGCAGTGGAATACTAGATTTCCCTGACACCCAGGTGGAAGGTGTCTTCCGCCTGTAGAGGCGAGTCCCCTCTACAGTGGCTGCGGTGGTAAAGGAGCTCTCCCTGACACTCAGGTGCGAGGGGTCCCCTGCCTGGAAGGCGAGTCCCCTCTAGCTTGGCTGCTGTGGTATAAGAGCTCTTGCAGACTCTCAGGTGAGAGGGATCCCCCGCCTGGAGAGGCAAGTCCCCTCTACCTGGCTGCAGTGGTATAGTAGCTTTCTCTGACACCCAGTTGGGAGGGGTCTCCCGCCTGGAGGCATGAGTTCCCTCTACACTGGCTGCGAAGGTAAAGGAGCTCCCCCAGACACCCAGGTGGGAGGGTCTCTGTCCTGTAGGGGCGAGTCCCCTCTACCCTGGCTGTGGAGTATATAAGCACTCCAAACCGACACCTAGATGGGAGGGATCTCCCGCCTGGAGGGGCAGGTCACCTCTAAGCCAGCTGCAGCGTTGTAAAAGCTCCACCTGACACCCAGGTGGGATGTGTCTCCCTCCTGTAGGGGCGAGTACCCTAAACCCTGACTGTGGCGGTATAGGAGTTCCCCCCGACAGTCAGGTGGGATGAGTCTCTTGCCTGGAGGGGCCAGTCCCCTCTACCAAGACTGCACCGGGATAGGAGCTCCCCGTTCACCAAGGTGAAAGTGGTCTTCCGCTTTGGGGGACGAGTCCCTGCTACCCTGCCTGCAGCGGTATAGGACCCCACTGAAGCCAGATTTAAAGTTAGGTAGTCAGTGTAGTTAGATAAATCGGGTCTTATGCTGAGTGAAATCTAAAATGGAGGCCATGCTGGCAATGATTCCGGGAAACGCAGGACAACTCATGGAATGTTAATGAAGTCCTGAAAAGGCCCTAGGCCAAAGTCCACCTCAAAGAAATGTTAATGAACAGCCCCCAGCAAAAAGGTGCTGACTCAGAAGTCCTTCCTGACCAGATTACTTCTTTGGCCCACCTGTGTCCCACCCCTCGGGCCTTCCCACCTACATTCCATCACTGAAAGAACTATAAAAAGGGGAGACAACATCCCTTCCACGGATTCCACCTCTTGGGTCCCCTTCTTCCTCCGGGAGAAATCTTTTCTGCTGTCCTTTAATAAACTTCTAATAAACTTCTAATTTCTACTCTGACCTTGCCTGGGCGTGCTTCTTTGGTGTTATTCTTCAACATTGGGGAAGCAAGGACTCGTCACCGGTCAACAGCGGTAAACACCACCACCCCCTAGGAAACCCAGGTGGGAAGGGTCTCCCGCCAGGAAGGGCGAGTCCGCTCTCCCCTACCAGGGCGATATACGAGCTCCCCCTGACACCCAGGTGGGAGCCGTGTTTTGTCTGGAGGGGCGAGTCCCAGGTACCCTGGCTGCTGCAGTATAGGAGCTTTCCCTGACATGCAGACCGGAGAGATCTCCAGCCTGGAGGGGCGAGTCCGCTCTGCCCTGGCTAAGGTGGTATACAAGTTCCCAGTGACACCCAGGTGGGAGGGGTCTCCCGCCTGGGGGGCTTGTCCACTCTACCTGGCTTCAGCGGTGAACGAAATCCCCCCAGACACCCAAGTGGGAAGAGTCTCCCACCTAGTGGGGCGAGTCCCCTCTAACCTGGCTGCAGCTGTATATGAGCTCCCCCCAGACACCCAGGTGGGTGTTCTGTAGGGGCAAGTCCTTTTTACCCTTGCTGCAACGGTAATCAAGCTCCCCCTGACATCCAGGTTGGATGGCTCTCCCGACTGGAGGGGCAAGTCCCTGCTAACCTGGCTATGGTGGTATAGGAGTGCCCCCTGACACCCAGGTGGGAGGGTTCTCCTACCAAAAGGGGTGAGTCACCCCTACCCTAACTGCAGCGGGATAATAGCTCTCCCAGACACCCAGATGGGAGGGGTCTTCCACTTGGAGGCACGAGTCTGCTCCACCCTGACTGCTTCAGTATAGGAGCTCCCCGTGACACCATGGTGGGAGGGGTCTCCCACCTGAAGGGGCAAGAACCTAGTACCCTGGCTGCGGTGGTGATATGTGAGCTCCCCAGGACACCCATGTGGGAGGAGTCTTCCTCCTGGAGGGATGAGTCCCCACTACCCTTGCTGCAGCGGTATAGGAGCTCCCCCTGAACACCCAGGTGGGACGGGTCTCCCTTCCGGAGGGGCGAGTCCCCTCTTCCCTGGCTAAGGTGATATACAAGCTCCCCGTGACACCCATGTGGGAGGGGTCTTCTGCCTGGTGGGGCGAGTCCCCTCTATCCTGGCTGCAGCGGTATAAGAGCTCCCTGTAACACTCAGGTGGGAGGGGTTTCCCGCCTGAAGGAGCAAGTCCCCCTTTCCCTGGCTGCAGTGGTATACTAGCTTTCCCTGACACCCAGGTGGAATGTATCTTGCGCCTGGAGGAGGAGTCCCCTATACCCTGGCTGTGACGGTATAGGATCTCCCCCCTACACCTAGGTGGGAGAGTCTCTGGCCTGGAGGGACGAGTCCCCTCTACCTGGCTGCGGAAGTATAGGAGCCCCTCCAACTGACACCTAGATGGGAGGGGTCTCCCGCCTGGAGGGGCGAGTCCCTTCTACCCTGGCTGCGGAGGTATGTGAGCTACCCTCGACAATCAGGTGGGACGGGTCTCTTGCCTGGAGGAGCCAGTCCCCTCTACCATGGCTGCAGCGGGATAGGAGCTCCCCCTACATCCTGGTGAAAGTGGTCTTTTGCCTTGGAGGACGAGTCCCTGCTACCCTGCCTGCAGCGGTATAGGAACCCCCACCCCCAGGACCCCAGGTGGGAGAGGTATCCCGCCTGGAGGGGTGAATCCCCTATACCCTGGCCGCTGCAGTATAGCTTTCCCTGACGCCCTGGTGGGAGGGATCTCCCTACTGGAGGGGAGTGTCTGCTCCACCCTAAGCTAAGGTGGTATACAAGCTCCCTGCAACACCCAGGTGGGAGGGGTCTCCCGCCTGGAGGGGCCAGTCCACTTTACCCTGGCTTCAGCGGTGTAAGAGCTCCCCCCAGACATCCAGGTGGGAGAGGTCTCCCGCCTGGAGGGGTGAGTTCCCTCTACCCTGCCTGCAGCGGTATATGAGCTCCCCTGACAACCAGGATTGAGGGGTCTCCTGCCTAGTGTGGCTAGTCCCCTCTATTCTGGCTGCAGAGGTATATGAGCTCCCCTCCCCATAGCCAGATGGGAGGGGTCTTCTGCCTGGAGGAGCCAGTACCCTCCACCCTGTCTAAGGCAGTATACAAGCTCCCCTCAGACACCCAGGTGGGAGGGGTCTCTCGCATGCATGGGCGAGTCCCCTCTACCCTGGCTGCTGTGGTGGTGTAAGAGTCGCCCCCCCATACCAAGATGGGAGGGGTCTCCCACCTGAAGGGGTGAGTCCCCTTTTCTCTGGCTGGGGCAGTATATGTGCTCCCTGTGACAATCAGGTGGGAGGGGACACTTACCTGGATGGGCAATTCCCCTCTACCTATCCTGGCTGCTGCAGGATAGGCACACCCAGGTGAAAGTGGTCTTCAGCCTGGGATTTTGAGTCCCTGCTACCCTGCCTGCAGCTGTATAAGAGACCCTCCAGGACACCCAGGTGGAAGGGGTCTCCACCTTTAGGAGCGATTTTTCCTCTACCCTTTCTGTGGCTGTATATGAGCTCCCCCCAAACCCAGGTGGGAGGGGTCTTCCGCCTGGAGGGGCGAGTCCGCTCTACCTTGGCTGAAGTGGTATTGGAGCTCCACCCTGGCACCAGGTCGAAGGGATATCATGCATTGAGGGGCTAGTTCCCTTTACCCTGGCTGCCGAGTTATATGAGCTCCCCCCTCCATACCCAGATGAGAGGGGTCTCCCGCCTAAGGGGGCTAGTCCTCTCTACCCTGGGTGCAGTGGTATACTAGCTTTCCCTGACACCCAGGTGGAAGGGGTCTCCCCCCCTGGAGGGGCGAGTCCTCTACAATGTCTGCGGCGGTAAAGGAGCTCCCCCTGAGACCCAGGTGTGAGGGGTCCCTCGCCTGGAGGGGTGAATCCCTTCTACCCAGGCTGTAGCTGTATAGGAGCTCCCCTCCCACCCAGGTGGGAGAGGCATCCCGAATTGAGGGGGGCGAGTCCCCTTTACCTGGCTGTTGCTATATGTACTTCCCCTCCCCATACCCAGATGAGAGGGGGGTCTCCCGCCTGAAGGGGCGAGTCCCCTTTACCCTTGGTGCAGTGGTATACTGGCTCCCCCTGACACCAAGCGGGGAGGGGTCTCCTGCCTGAAGGGGCGAGTCTCCTCTCTCCTGGCTGTGGCGGTATATGAGCTCCTCTGATCATCAGGTGTGAGGGGTCTCCCACTTAGTGGGGTGAGTCCCCTCTATCCTGGCTGCAGCTGTATATGAGCTCCCCCCCGTAGCCAAATTTTAGGGGTCTCCCGCCTGGAGGAGCAAGTACCATCCACCCTGGCTTAGGTGGTATACAATCTCCCCCAGACAAACAGGAGGGAGGGGTCTCTTGCCTGGAGGGGCGAGTCCACTCTAACCTGGCTGCAGTGGTATACGAGCTACCCCCGAACCCCATTGGGAGGGGTTTCCTCTTAGAGGGGTGAGTCCCCTCTACCCTAGATTCTGTGGTGTACAAGCCGGCCCCAGACACCCAGGTGGGAGGTTCTCCCACATGGAGGACGGAGTCATTTCTACTGTGGCTCCTGCAGTGTAAGAGCCTCCCCATCCCTTACCTAGGTGGGAGAGTTCTCCCGCTTGGAGTGAGGGGTGAGGGGTGAGGCCCCTCTACCTGAGTGCCCTCTACCCTGGCTTTGGAGGTATAAGAGCTCCCCCAGACACCCAGGTGGGAGGGTTCTCCCGACTGGAGGGTCGGACCCGTCTAATCTGGCTGTGGCCGTATATGAGCTCCCACGGATACCCAGGTGGGTGGGGTCTCCTGCATAGAAGGGTGAGTCCCTGCTACCCTGGCTGAGGCAGTATAAAAGCCCCCCCACCCCCAACACCAGGTGGGAGAGGCCTACTGCCTGGAGGCGCGATTCCCCTCTACTCTTATTGGGGCAGTATACTAGCTCCCCCTGATACCCGGTTGGGAGGGTTCTCCCGCCTGGAGGGGCGAGTCCACTGTACCCTGGTTGCAGAGGTATATGAGTTCCCCAGAGGAAAAAGGTCTCCTGCCTTGAGGGACGAGTCTTTGTTACCCTTGCTGCAGCTTTACATGAGGCTCCCCGCACCCAGGTGGGAGGGGTCTCTTGCCTCTACCCTGGCTTCCGCGGGATATGAGCTCCCCCTGAAAACCAGGTGAAAGGGGTCTCATGCCTGGAGGGGCCAGTCCCTGCTACCCAGCTGCAGCTGTATACCTGCGCCCCCCAACACACAGGTGGGAGAGGTCTCCTGCTTGGAGGGGCCAGTCCCCTCTACTATGCCTAAGGCGGAATACAAGCTCACCCCAACACCAAGGTGGGAGGGGTCTCTGGCCTGGAGGAGTGAGTGCCCTCTACCCTGGCTTGGGCGGTTTATGAGCTCCCCCTGACACCCAGGTGGAAGGGGTCTTCCGCCTTGAGACACAAGTCCGCTCTACTCTGGCAGCCGGGGATACAAGCTGCCCCAGACACCCAGGTAGGGAGGGGTCTCCTGCCTAGAGTGGCGAGTCTCCTCTACCCTGACTGGAGGTGTAGGAGCTACCCCAGACACCCAGGTGGGAGGGGTCTCCCCTATGGAGGGGCGACTCCCTTCTACTTTTGCTCCCTGGACACCCAGTTGGGAGGGGTCTCCAGCCTAGAGGGGTGAGTCCCCTGTACTCTGGTTGTGGCGGTATACTAGGTCCCCGCCCCCCCCCCCACACACACCCAATTGGGCGGGGTCGCTCATCTGGAGAGGCGAGTCCGTGCTACCCTGGGTGCAACGGTATTGGAAACCCACCCGCGACAACCAGGTGGAAGGGGTCTCCCGCCTGGAGGGGCGAGTTCCCTCTACACTGGCTGCAGCGTATAGGAGTTCGCCTAAATTCCCAGGAGGGAGGGGTCTAAGGCTTGGAGGAGCGAGTGGCCTCTACCCTGGCTGCTGGAGTATAAGAGCTCCCTCTGACACCCAGGTGGGAGGGGTTTTCTGCCTGGAGGGGCGAGTCCTCTCTACCTTGGCTATAGCAGTGTAGGAGCTCCATCAGACATGCATGTGGGAGGGGTCTTCGCCTGCAAGGGCGACTCCACTCTACCCTGGCTGCGGTGGTATACTAGCTTGCCCTGACACCCAGATTGGAGTGGCGAGTCGCCTCTGTCCTGGCTTTGGCGATATACAAGCTCACTCCCACCCTCAGGTGGGAGGGGTCTCCCGCCTGGAGGGGCCAGTCCCCTCTACTTTGGCTGGTGCCATATAAGAAGTCCCAGGACACTCAGGTGGGTGGGGTTTCCCGCCTGCAGGAGTCTCCTGTATCCTGGCTGTGGCAGTATAAGAGCTCCTCCAGGACACGCAGGTGGGAGGGGTCTCCCACTTGGAGTGGTGAGTGCCCTCTACTCTGGCTGCAGAGGTATACAAATTCCCCAGACACCATGATGGGAGGGGTCCCACGCCTAAAGGAGTGAGTTCCCTCTACCATGCCTGAGGCGGTATATGAGCTCCCCCTGACACCCAGGGGTGAGGGGTCTCCCGCCTAGTGAGGCGAGACTCCTCTATCTTGGCTGCAGCAGTATGCTAGCTCACCCCCCATAGCCAGATGGGAAGGTTCTCTCCTCTAAAGGGGCGTGTCCCCCCCCCACCCCGAGCCCTGCTAAGCTCCCCTGGACACCCTGAAGGGAGGGGTTTCCGGCCTGAAGGTGCAAGTTACCTCCACCCTGGCTGTAGCCATATAAGAGCTCAACCCCATATGCAGGTGGGAGGGGTCCCTTGCCTGGAGGGGCGAGTCCCCTCTACAGTGGCTACAGTGGTAACCAAGCTTTTTCTGACACCCAGGCGGGAGAGGTCATATGGAGGGGTGTGTCCACTATACCTGACTGCAGAGGTATAGTAGCTCCTGCAGTCACCCAGGTGGGAGGGGTACCCCCACCTGTACAGGCGAGTCCGTTCTACCCTGGCTGGGGCAGTATATGAGATCCTCCTGACACCCAGGTTGGAGGGGTCTTCCCTATGGAGGGGCGAGTCCCCTATACCCTGGCTAGGGCAGTATACAAGCTCCCCCAGACACCCAGGCGAAATTGGTCTCCCTCCTGAACAGGAGAGTACCCTCTACCCTGGCTAGGGCAGTATACAAGCCCACCCACCTGACACCTATGTGGGAGGGGTCACCTGACTGGAAGGGCGAGTCCCCTCTACTCTGGCTAAGACAGTATATGAAGCCCCCACCTGACACCTAGGTGGGAGGGGTCTCCAGCCTGGAGGGGCCAGGCCCCTCTAGCCTGGCTGTGTGCCGCAGTCTGGCTGCAGCAAAATAACCGGGGGGTGACCAACGACTTGTGTAGATTGATACAGCAGGAGTGGGAGCTGTTTACTGTAGGACAACAGAGGTATTTATACATTCCACATAGCTTATCTAATTAACATAAACTCGATACAGCAGTCAACCAATAAGGAATCTCCACACTTAATGGCTCGCTGGCTTTACTTCATAAACCACTCCCTCTGGCAAAATGCCAGGCGCCATCCAGACTTGTTTACAGACCTTAACATTAACCATTCCCTCTGGCAAAATGCCAGGCACCATCCAGACTTGTTTACAGACTCTAACATTTCCCCCTTTTGTTTAATTTAAATAATGACCACAGTGGTTTTTACACAAACACCATAAATAATCTGCTACAAGCAGAAGGGGAGGATACAAAATGCCACAATACCAAGCCAATTGATGGCTCCATGCAAGAAGCCCTTGGAAAAATTATACCAGCAATGACACTGTTAGCAAAGATACCAAGTTACAATTTGTTGTAGATTACAGTTTGTTGTCTCAGTCCAGATAAAGCAGTGTCTCAATAGATTAACTCACAGTCCAGGTAAATCACAGTCCAGGTAAGTTCTGCAGGCAGCTACCTTGATCTGAAGTCTCCTCCGGTTCTCAGCCTAAGTCTTGTCCGGTTTTCAGCAACACAGGAAATTCTTCTACCCTCGTTTTCACCGGCACTGGGATGAAGGCGGGAACTCTAGCAATGCCACTAAGAAAATCCTGTAGCATTCCACTAAGAAAACAACCTTCTGGAAAATTTAGTACATTATCTCAAGGTTTTTTACATTTGAAATAAGCCTTAATAGTGCTCATTACTCATCAGCTTCCAGGTGTGGGAGAACCATTGTAGTTACTGGCCTTGGAAATGATCAAACTTCAGGGACCCAGGCCAGGCCATCTTCTGCCTGCAGCCAGGCAGCCCCAGATGGCCCCGGGGAGAGACTGGGGAGTGTTCCGACTCAAACTGCCACTGGGCACAGGGAGCAAGAGCCCCCAAGACTGTGCCTCCAGGTCAGGTTTGGATTTGGGCTCTCGCAGTGGCATCCTGCTCCCCAGGCAGGGGTGGGGGGGAAGAGCCGGCTGCCGCTGCTCGGAAATTCCTTATTGCGCCATGATTCGCTTGCGCACATGGCAGCCTCTGCACAGATTCGCACACCCTCCAGTAACGAAAAGTATTCAGTAATAGCCTTTTGCTGCAACTTTTTTCCTGATAATCCTTCCTCCTCTGAACTTTCATCTTTCTGACTAGAGTTCCTGGGCTTCCGTCAACACATGCCCTAACTATTCTTGGTTCCACTGGGGTGCCTCCTTTCCTTAGTAATTTACTTCTCACCCCTTCCATATTTTCATCACAAAGACTGTACAATATTTCAAGACAAAACAAGACACAAACATACTGTATCAATCTTCTCCATTTTCTCAAAATGGCCATTTTTCCTCTCGCCCTATCTGCCTAGGGACGAGCAGATTTGCTCCCCTCCTATCTGTGGACGGGCAGCTTTTTTTTTTCGTCTCTTACCCCCGAGTGTCCCAGGGCTCCCCGTATGGGCCACCATCTGCTGCAGTCTGGCTGCAGCAAAATAACGGGGGGGGGGGGGTGACGAAGGACTTGTGTAGATTGATACAGCAGGAGTGGGAGCCATTTATTGTAGGACAACAGAGGTATTTATACATTCCACATAGCTTATCTAATTAACATAAACTCGATACAGCAGTCAACCAATAAGGAATCTCCACACTTAATGGCTCGCTGGCTTTACTTCATAAACCACTCCCTCTGGCAAAATGCCAGGTGCCATCCAGACTTGTTTACAGACTCTAACAGCTGTGGCTGTAAAGGAGCTCTCCCAGACACACAGAGGCGAGTCCCTGCTACCCTGGCTGCAGCAGTAATGGACACCTAGGTGGGAAGGGTCTTCTGCATAGAGCTCCCCACCCCCACACCCAGTTGGGATGTGTTTCCCGCCTGGAGGGGCGAGTTCCCTCTAACCTGGCTAAGGCTGAATACAAACTTGCCCACACCAAGATGGGAGGGGTCTCTTGCCTGGAGGAGCTAGTCTCCTCTACCCTGGTTGTGGCGGTATTGGAGCTAACCCAGGTGGTAGGGGTCTTCCGCCAGGAGGTGTGAATCCCCTCTACCCTGGCTGCAGAGGTATAGGAGCTCCCCTGAAACCTAGGTGGGAGGGGTCTCTGGACTGGAGAAGTGATACCCTCTACCCTGGCTGCAGGGTATACTAGTTTTCCCTGACACCCAGGTTAGTGGGGTCTCCTGCCTGGAGAGGCGAGTCCCCTCTAACCTGGCTGTGTCGGTATAAAAGTTCCCCTGACACCCTGCTGGGAGGGGTCTCCCACCTGGAGGAGCAAGTACCCTCTCCCCTGGCTGCGGTGGTATATGAGCTCCCCCCAACACCCTAGTGGGAGGCATTTCCTGCCTGGAGGGACGAGTCCCCACTACCCTGGCTGCAGTAGTATACAAACTCACCGCCGTCATCCTGCGGAAACCCAGGTGGGAGGGGGTCTATAGCCTGGAGGGGCGAGTCCCCTCTCTCCTGGCTGCGGCAGTATAGGAGCTTTCCTGGACACCCAGGTTAGAGGGGTCTCCTGCCTGGAGGAGGGAGTCCCTTCTACCCTGGCTGGGGCAGTGTACTAGCTCTCTTAGATACCCAGGTGGGAGGGGGTTTTCCACCTTGAGCATCTAGTCTTCTCTACCCTGGCTGCTGCAGTATAGGAGCTCCCCTGACACCAGGTCGGGGGAGTCTTTTGCCTGGAGGGGAGAGTCCCCTGTACCCTGGCTGAGGTGGTATACAAGCTCTCTCCTATGCCCAGGTAGGAGGGTTCTCCCACATGGAGGGTCAAGTCCTCTCTACCCTTTCTGCTGTGGTATAAAAGCTGCCCCTGATACCCTGCTGGGAGGGGTGTCTCGCCGGGAGGAGCAAGTACCTTCTATCCTAGCTGCTGTGGTTATGAGCTCCCCCTACAACCAGGTGGGAGGGGTCTCCCACCTAGACCGGCAAGTCCCCTCTACCTTGGCTAAGGTCCCTTTTATTGGCCCCCTCCTGTGAGTCCCCTCTGTTCTCCTTATGGTGTGGTATCCTGGCAATGCCAGGACCCTCTGCTCCCCATCCTTCTTCCTAACCTGGGCTCTTCAAATGGGTCCTGGCTGCCCATCAACCCCACCTAAACCTAGGCACCAAAGGTATCCCCTCACAATGCCCACTTTCGCCCCTGCTTTGGTCTAGGTCCATCTCTGAGGATCTACTTACCTGGGGCAGAGGAGTGGAATTGGCTGGCCTCTGTGCCCTGAATACTCCCTATGGGAAACACAGCCCTGCCACTTTGACCCCTTTGCCACCTGAAACTTGATGCCTGGCAGTTAACATGCTACTTGCTCCAACCCAGCCCTGAGAGGTCCCCTCCCTTCCCTCCACTGCCCTCTTGCCGTGTTGCCGCAGTCTGGCTGGGCACAAATGCTGCAGTCTGGCTGGGCACACAATCACGAGCCACCACACAGCTTGTAGATTCAAACAGCAACTCTTTATTCCTGAACTCACACCAGCCGTCTACAATCACGTTCTGGGGAAATCCACGTTCTCTGCCCAAATCCACCTCCACTGGGCTTCTATCTCCCAAAAATATACTGTCTGAATCCCGTGAGAACTCAAGGGGAACTCAGGCAGCAGGATACGCCCTATTCCCAGCAGGAATAATCTTAAACCTTAAACCTGGAACCTAAACTGGGAACGCCCTAAACCCGATTATCTTAAACCGGGAACACCCTAATCTGCCTTGGTCCTTGAGCAAGGTCACCTACATTCAATGTCACTGCAACATGTCAGCAACATGGGGTACGCTGGCAAGGAATTTGTCATACCTACTTGGCTAATGGCTCCCAGCATCTCCCCCCTTCTGATTAATTAAACAACAAGCAATGTGGCTTAAGGACCGTGCCTGGTAGGTTGTCCAATTCAACATATGGTTCTTACCCGTCATGGGAAAAACTGACCTTTAGGCGTCAGCCTCCTGTCTTAGGTTGATACCACAGCAATTGAATCATACCCGTCACTGACTACCGGTCCAGCATACAGCCATACTTGTGGATAGGTCTATGCACCAGTGGGGGGGTGAGGTTCTCCCACCTCTGTTGGCCCCCAAATTTGGCCTTGGTGCCAGTGGGGGAGTGAGGTTAATGTGGCTTATGGACCGTGCCTGGTAGGTTGTCCAATTCAACATATGGTTCTTACCCGTCATCGGAAAACTGACCTTTAGGCGTCAGCCTCCTGTCTTAGGTTGATACCACTGCAATTGGATCATGCCCGTCACTGACTACCGGTCCAGCATAAGCCATTGGCCCCCAAATTTTAGACCATCACTAGCAGAAGGGAGGAGGATACAGAAATGCCACGACACCAAGCCAATTGACGGCTCCTTGGGAAAAATTGCATCACTGGTGACACCATCAGCAAAGATATGTCAGCACTACCACAATTAACATGGGGTGCGCTGGCAAGGAAATAAAAATTGCATCACTAGTGACACCATCAGCAAAGATATGCCAGCTTTACCACAATTCGCTGCACCAAACGATAGTTACATAGTCCAGGCAAGTTCTGCAAGCAGTTCAAAGCAGAGGAATCTATCAATATGTCCATTTCCTCCCAAAATCCGTTTCCTCCCAAAGTAAGTTGACTCTTTGATTGAGCATTACTTGTTGAGTTCTTCACTGGCACTGGGATGGAGATAGGAATTCTGGCAATGATGCTAAAGAGACATTATCCTGGGTGAAATCTCCATTGCAATGTTTAAAAACTCCACAGTCAAAAAATAAAACTGATCAGAAAAACATTAACCTAGGTTTGTATGAGCTCAAAAAATAAAAATAGAACCTTATGATGTGGAAAAATGCAATAATAAAATAGCTATTGAAAAAAGCATCCTGGTTAATCACTGTCGCAGATGTAAGAATGGCCAAGCTGGAGTTCTGGATATCAGCTGTTATGGATTTGAGTCAAATCATCTTCTTTTCGATCTGTAGAAACTGTTTTAGTTAATCTCTCTGGAATCCAAATCGGCTGCTGTTCTCCCTGTGGAAAAACACAAACAGACCCCCGACTCCAGACAATCCCTGGGTCAGGACCTTTCCATTGTCCTGTTAGAATATCTTTCCAAAGTACTTTAGGCTTATGTACATTTTTTGGATACATATGCCTTTCCGCAGCACTAAGTCCTGATGAATCCAAATTTAAAAAGTTTAGAGTAAAAAGCGTTATTTTAAGTTTATCTTTGGGGGATATATACCCCCTTCCAATTCCCTCTTTTTGCTTTAATAAGTATGTTTTAATAGTTTGATGAGCTCTTTCAACTATGCCTTGTCCCTGTGGATTGTATGGGATTCCTGTTATATGAGTAATACCAAATGATGAGCAAAATTGTTTAAAAGAGGTAGAGGTATAGCCAGGACCATTATCGGTTTTTAACTGTTTAGGAACGCCCACAGTGGCAAAATTTTGTAAGCAATGAGCTATAACATCTTTAGTTTTTTCTCCGGCATGAAGGGAGCCCATCAAAAATCCAGAAGAAGTATCGACTGTAACATGTAAATATTTTAATTTTCCAAATTCTGGCAAGTGTGTGACGTCCATCTGCCAAATATGGTTAGGTATCAGTCCTCTAGGATTGACTCCAAGATTAACTTGTGGTAAAAATGTCACACAATTTTGACATTGTTTTATTATATGTCTGGCTTCTTCCTTAGTTATTTTAAAACGCTTTTGTAAAGTATTAGCACTACCATGAAACCTTTTATGAAAATTTGTAGCTTCTTCAAATGTAGAGAAAATATGTATGTCATGTGTAGTTTTATCTGCTAAATCATTGCCTAAACTAAGGGCTCCAGGCAATCCTGTATGTGCCCTAATATGTCCTATGAAGAATGGATCTTTTCTGACCCAGATTAGACTTTGTATAGTGGAAAACAAAGAGAAAACAGTAGAAGAAGGGGAAATCCTACCAGCATCTTCAAGAGATACTATAGCATTAACTACATACTGACTATCAGAAAATAAATTAAATACAGAATCTTTAAACATCAAAAAAGCTTGTAAAACTGCATTAAGCTCTACCTTTTGAGCTGATTGTTTCGGTACTAAAAATGTAAAAGTTTGATCAGGGGTAACTACTGCTGCTGTACCATTATTTGACCCATCAGTGAATATATTTGGAGCATTCATGATAGGTGTTTTTCTTGTCATTTTAGGAAAAACTACAGGATGCTTAGACCAAAAAGACAACAAAGGATTAGATGGTAAATGATTATCAAATGAAATATTAGATTTACACATGATTATTGCCCAAGTATTTAACTCATTAGCTAACTCATCAATTTGATCCATAGTATATGGAGTAATAATTTTATTGGGAGAAATTCCAAACACTCCCTTTGCTGCTTTTATTCCTTTGAGTATTAATTGTCCTACAGCCTCAGGATACCTAGTAAGAATAGTGTTAGGAGAATAAGATAAATGTATCCACAATAATGGACCTTCTTGCCAAAATACTCCTGTAGGAATATTTTTTGTTGGTAGTACAATAAATAATAAAGGCAAACTTATATCAATTCTATCCAAATGTATATTTTCCATATATGTTTCAATAATTTTTAATGCCTTTCTTGCTTTAGGAGTTAACATGCGGGGTGAATTTGGATCTGATGGACCTTTTAGAATATCAAATAAAGGTCCCAACTCTCCTGTTGGTATACCTAGATAAGGCCTTATCCAATTTATGTCTCCCAATAACTTTTGAAAGTCGTTAAGTGATTTGAGTTGATCTACTCGTATTTGAATTTTTGGTGGACGGACCATGGTTGAGGATAGTAGAACTCCTAAATAATTAATTGGAAAATTTAATTGTACTTTATCTATTGCTATCTCTAGATTATAATTTTTTAATAAGTTTGTAAGTGTGGCATAACATTCCAGCAATATGTTTTTATCTTTATGTGCCAATAATACATCATCCATATAGTGAAATATTTGTAGTTCAAGATTTTGATTTCTAAGTGGCTGGATTGCTTTGTTAACATATATTTGACACATAGTTGGACTGTTAGCCATCCCTTGAGGGAGTACTTTCCATTCATATCTCTGATCAGGACCTTCATGATTTAATGCAGGGATAGTAAATGCAAAACGTGGACTATCCTCGGGATGAATTGGAATTGAAAAAAAACAATCTTTAATATCTATAGCTAAAACATGCCAGGTTTTTGGCAAAGCAGACAATTGAGGAATCCCTGATTGAGCAGGTCCCATAATAACCATCTCATTATTAATGGCTCTTAAATCTTGCAACAATCTCCATTTACCAGATTTCTTTTTGATGACAAAAATGGGAGTATTATGGGGAGATATGGAAGGTTTTATATGTCCTTCCGCTAATTGTTGTTTGACCAGATCATGGGCTACTTGTGTCTTTTCTTTAGTCAGGGGCCACTGAGGAACCCACACTGGTCTTTCTGATTTCCAAGTAATTTTGATTGTCTCAGTGGCCCTTTCTGAAAATCCAACCCGTGTCTGTCTGTTCCTTGATCTATTTGTACTGGTGCTGCTATAACTTGCCCTTGTTTTCCTAATCTTTTTTCTTTCCTAAAGCCTTGTCTAGCCCTAGTAGTGGGCGCATTAGGATTGATGTTATTTGTTAACGTCAAACCTAATTGATCTAGGACATCTCATCCCCATAAATTTATAGGAAGATGATCCAATACATATGGCTGTATAGTTCCTTCACATCCTTCAGGATCCTTCCAATCTAATATCATAGAACTTCTATGGGGATTAGTCGCCACTCCTAGGCCTCAAAGCGTTTGAGTGGCTTGTTGTAATGGCCAATGTTTTGGCCATTCTTGACGAGAGATGATGCTAAGGTCAGCTCCTGTGTCCAGTAGTCCATTAAACTCATGACCTTGAATATTTAGTTTTAGCATTGGGCGAGAATCTAAAGACAACATAGCCCAATCTACACCTGTGGAGCCTAATCCCCTGGAACCTCTTTCTACCCTATGACTAGGAAATTTATTATGTAGGCTGGGTATTATTAACAACTGTGCTATTCTATCTCCAGGTGAAATTACTGATATACCTCTTGGAGAACTAGCTATATTTTTTATTTCACCTACATAATCGGGATCAATTACCCCAGGACTTATCATAAGTCCTTTTAATGTAGATGAACTACGTCCCAATAATAAGCCTACTGTTCCTTGGGGAAGAGGTCCTTTTACTCCTGCGGGAATGATTTGAACTCCCATCTCTGGAGTTAATACTGCTCTGGCAGAGGCGCAGATGTCCAACCCTGCGCTCCCTCGGGTTTGTCTGATGAGGGATTTAATGGACAATGTGTCCTGGGCACTAGCCTAATGGTGTTGCTGGGTTCCTCCACTGCCCCGTATATTTGTGGTTGTGGGCCCCGGAGCATTGGGCCCCCCTGTCCGTTTTTTGGCAATGGAGCCTGATGCCTTTCTCCATGATATCGTGGATAAATACCTGGTCTTTGTCCATTTTTTGATAAGGGAGTACCCTCTATGGTGGTTTGAGAACAGCATTCATTAGCCCAATGTCTCCCTCTACGGCATCGTGGGCAAATACCCGGTATTCTATTCCTTTGATACCTACTTTTGTTAAACCCTCCTCCTATGGGGCAATTCCTTTTAAAATGTCCTGTTTGTTCACAATCATAGCATGTTTTTGGCCTGGCATCTAAAGCCTGTTGTACTGCAGCTGCCAAGACTTGCCCTTGTTCATTAATATCTCTACATAATTTAATATATGTGTTTAAATCTTCATGTCTCCATGGTCTAATAACCTCTCTGCAACAACGATTTGCTTGGTCATAAGCCAGTTGTTTTATTAATGGCATGGCTTGTTCTGTATCCCCCAAAATTTTGGCAGCCGTTTGAATTAGCCTATCTACAAAGTCAGCGTAAGGTTCATTAGCTCTCTGTATTACCTTAGATAGCTGACCTTGTAAATCTCCATGTCCTTGTAAAGTCTGCCATGCCCTAACTGCGTCTGCAGCAATTTGTGTATATATAGCAGGATCATATTCAATTTGTTGCCGTTGACCCTCATAAGGTCCTTTTCCTAACAACATATCTAGATTTCTTTGAGGATAACTGGCTGCTGCATTTCGCCTAGCTGTCTCCGTGCAAAATTCCTCATTGGCAACCTTCCATAACAAATATTGTCCTCCATTTAGTACAGATTTACACATGCTAGCCCAATCTGCTGGCGTCATGTCCAAGTTAGTAATGGACTCGACCATGCTTACCGTGAAGGGAGCTTGGGGACCATAGGTTGTTACAGCCTCCTTTAACTGCTTCACTGTTTTAAAATCTAAAGCACAGTGAATTCGCTGCCCTCCTGCCTGTTCAAGTACAGGGCATGCTAATCTTTGAGGTCCTGTCTCAGGATCCCATTTATCAACTACGGGGTTTGAGGGCCACTCAGCTGTCTCCATCGGTGGGGCTGTTGGTTGAATTACACCCTCTTGTGATAAAACGGAGTTAGTAACAGCCTCCTGTTGTGGCCTTTTTCCTAACAACCCCTTTTCCTTTAGATTTTCTTCCTCTGTCTGACTAGCTCGAGAGACCTTCTCTTTTGCTTGATCTAAAATATCTTTCTCCATGGTCTGAACCTCTAACAATTTACTTAACATCTTTTCGGTTTGTTTTTTACTAATTTCTAATCTACTATAAAGATAACGCAACCCAATAAGATAACACAAAACAAAACCGAAACTGAATGAAACAAAAACGGAATAAAAAATCGTTGTATCAATTTTCTCTTCCTCAGGGCTGACAAACTTCAAACCTTTAGCCAACCATTTTTCCCAGTTTGCCTGAGAAATTTCTACGGATAGGCAGCTTGAAACAAAAACAAAATAAATCACAACAGGAACACATTGTTTTTTGACTTGATCACCCATTCTCTCGCCTTCCCTCAGGGGCAAGCAATTTCACTTACCTCCAAGTTTCAGATGTTCCCCATACGAGCCGCCAAATGCCGCAGTCTGGCTGGGCACAAATGCCGCAGTCTGGCTGGGCACACAATCACGAGCCACCACACAGCTTGTAGATTCAAACAGCAACTCTTTATTCCCGAACTCACACCAGCCGTCTACAATCACGTTCTGGGGAAATCCACGTTCTCTGCCCAAATCCACCTCCACTGGGCTTCTATCTCCCAAAAATATACTGTCTGAATCCCGTGAGAACTCAAGGGGAACTCAGGCAGCAGGATACGCCCTATTCCCAGCAGGAATACTCTTAATCCTTAAACCTGGAACCTAAACTGGGAACGCCCTAAACCCGATTATCTTAAACCGGGAACACCCTAATCCGCCCTGGTCCTTGAGCAAGGTCACCTACATTCAATGTCACTGCAAAATGTCAGCAACATGGGGTACGCTGGCAAGGAAATTGTCATACCTACCTGGCTAATGGCTCCCAGCACCTTGTATGCTGCCCCTACCCCAACCCAGCCTTCTTTAACCCTGACATTTGCACTCCAGTCTCAAGGCCTGGCTCCCGCCTAAGCCCCTTATTGCATTCCTCATGTCACTTGGCATAGCGTGGATTCTCTTCTTGTTGATTCTGACCTGGGGGCCCCTTGCTTGGGCCCGCCAGCCTGGTCTTCTAGGTGCCCCTTGAGCTTCTCTGTTTCCTGGTCCTCCTGAAGCCCTTCCTCCCCTTGCGTTCTTTCCCCTCATGCAGTCCCTTGATTCTTGGGTCTCTCATCATCGTGGGTTGGGCCGGTCCCTTGCCTGGACTCCTTGCCTGATTCCTGGCTCTCACCCCTCTCCACACCCACTGTGACCTTGGGTAGAGTCCTCCTGTCGCCCTCCTTCTGGCCCCCTTCCCTTGCCAGCCGCCTTTGCCCAGTCTCTGGCCCTGGATTCTCATCTGTGCCAGTGCGCATTATAGGAAACAGAGCCCTGCCCCTGGCCTGGGCCCTTTGCACTCCCTGGGCCCTTGGTCCTGCCCCCAGAACCCTGAAACCTGGCAGTGGCCCTGGGATTGGAGCCTGCCTCCCCCCTGCTAGATCCCCTGCCTTCGCTCCCCACCTTTGTCCACTTACCTGAGACCCCTGCCCCAGCCCTGGCCCTTGGTTCTCCATTCCCTGGCCTGGCTCCTTGCTTGAGCCTCTGGTGGCCCTTCTTGCTCAGTTTTCCCTGGGCTTGGTGTGGGGCCCATCTCTAGGGCTGCTTCCCTGCTCCCCTTGGCTTCCCTGTACTGCAGTACCCTTACAGGCCCTGTCCTTCCCTGCTCTCCCCTGGCCTGGGCCATCCTCTAGGTCCCTAACCTGGGCTCCTTGCTTGTATTCTGACCCACATTCCACCCACACCTGTCCTCTGGCCCTTCAGGCTGTGCCCTCCCTTGGCCCTCCTGTCGTCCTTGCCCCTGCCAGGCCCCTTTTCCTGATCTCTTTCCCAGGATACTCACCCAGGCCAGGAGACTGGACCTGACCTCTTGGCCCTGCAGGCTCCATTTTGTAAAATGTATCACTTCCCCTTGCATAGGCCATTTGTCCTCCCTCAGCCTGGGCCTTCCTCCCAGACACTGACCCCTGCAATGGGCCTGGTCCTTGAGCCTCCTTTGCACCACCAGCTCCCTCCCTTGCCTCCCTCCCCTCACCAGCCCTGTATGTTTTCATGTACCCCTGGCCCCGGCCCTTGCACTTGGCTCTCTATTCCTGGGCCTGGCTCCTTGCTTGAGCCCCTGGCTGTCCTTCTCAAGGACCCTGCTCATGTATCTTGATTTCAGGCCCCTTATCGCGGCCCTGTTATGCCTCCCCTCTGTTTTCCTTGTGCTGTGGTATCCTGACACAGCCTGAACCCTCCCCTCCACAGCTTTTGTCTAAAGTGGGCTCCTTGATTGGGTCCTTGCTCCCCACCGACACCCCCCACCACACGTCCGGACAAAAGATATTTTCTCACAGTCCCATCCTTTGGCCCACCTTTCATTCTGGTCCCTCTCTGAGGATTTACTCACCCAGAGCAGAAGAGTGGAATTGGATGGCCTCTACATCCTGAAACACAGCCCTGCCCCTTGCCTGATCCCCCTCGACGACACCAGAACCCTGACACCTGGCAGTGGAAGTGTGCTTTGAGCCAGCCATGCCCTGCGCCATTCCTTCCCTTCCCTCCCTTGCCCTCTGGCCTTCCATGCTTCTATAACCCCAACCCAGTCCTCCCTGACCCTGAACCTTTGCCTGAGCCCCTGACTGCATTCCAGAGTCACTTGGCATCTTGTGGCTTCGCCTGGTGTCATTCCATTTTGGGCCCTCTAGTGTGCTCCGCTTGGTTTGCCCTGTGCTTCCACCTGACTCCTCCTTCTCGTGATGCCCCTTTCTCCCCATCCCTTGTGTTTTACCTGGGTGCACCCGGGAGCCTCGTGCACATTGGGTCCCTCATTTCTGGTCAGTCGGGTGGGACCCTTGCCTGGGCTCCTTGCTTCGGTCCTGGCTCTCGCCCTTCTCCGCACCCACCATGATCCCACACCGTGCCCTCCCGTTGCCCTCTTCCTGGGCCCCATCCCTTGCCAGGCCCCCTTTGCCCGTTCAATGGCCCTGGATTCTCATTTGGATAAGAGCACCTTATGGGAACAGAGCCCTGCCCCTCCCCTGGGCCCCTTGCTCTCTTTTGGCCCTTGGTCCTGAACAAGGAACTTGGATACCTGGCAGTGGTCCTGGGCCTTAAGAAAGCCTTTTGCCTCTTGGATCCCCTGCCTTCCCTCTCTGGCCCTGTATTCTGTCCTGCCCCAGCCTTGGCCCTCGGCTCTCCATTCCCTGGCCTGGCTCCTCCCTGGAGCCTCCGGTGCCCCTACTTGCTCCCAGCGTCCCTGGGCTTTGACTTTGCACTCCTAGCTTGGGCCGATTTTCTTCCTCCCTTGGCTTTCCTTAGGTGCAGAACCCTAGTGCTGCCCACCTGCCCAGTCCTGCCCTTCCCTGTTCTGCCCTGGCATGGGACCACTTCTAGTTCCCTAACATGGTCTCCTTGCTGGGGTCCTGGCCCCCAACCCAACAACATCCATCTTCTGGCCTATTCTGCTGTGCCCTCCTTTGGACCTCAGTTGTCCCTGTCGCTGCAGTGCCCGTTTTCCTGATCCCTTTACTAGATTCACACCAGGGCTGGGGACTTGACCTGGCCTTTTGTCCCTTCAGGCTCCCTTTGAGACAATGCAGCCCTGTCCCTTGCCTGGGACCTTTGGCCTCCCTCAGCCCGGGTCCTGCTCCCCAACCCTGACACCCAGCAGTGGACCGTCTTTGAGCCCTCCTCTCCCTGCGCCACCTGCTCCCATTTCTATTCTCCCTCCCCTCCCCAGCCCTGTCTGTTTTCATGAGACACTGGCCTAGGTCCTGCCAATTGGCTCTTCATTCCTTGGCCTCGTCTCTTGCTTGAACCCCTGGCTGCCCTTCTCAAGGATCCTGTCCCTGTCCCGTGATTTCAGGCCCATTTTTCCGACCCCCGCCTGTGCCTCCCCTCTATTCCCCTTGTACTGTGGTATCTTGGCCCTGCCTGGACCCTCCCCTCCCCCTGTTTTTCTCTAGTCTGGGCTCCTCAAAGGGGTCCTGGCTCTCCACTGACCCCTTTGGCTTGCCTCTGGGTCCTGAAGGCTCCCTATGGGAAACCCAGCCCTGCCAATTGCCTAGGTCCCCTTCACTTTCCAAACCTTGACACCTGGCAGTGGACTTGGGTCTTCCGCTGATCTTGCCCTGCGGGATCATCTCCCATCCTTTCCCTACTATCTAGCCTTGCATGCTGCACCTACCCAACCCAGCCCTCCCTAACCCTGAAGCTTCGCCCTCCAATTTCTGGGACTAGCTGCTTGCCTGAGACCCGGCCCACGTTTCTAGTGTTGTGTGGCATCGCGAGTTGTCCCTACGCATTGGTATGTCCTGGGGTCCCTTGCTTGGGCCCCTTAGTGAACTCCACTGGGTGCCCTTTGTGCTGCCCCCTGTCTCCACATCCTCTAGGTTCCTAGCCTGGAATCCTTGCTGGGGTCCTGGCCTACACTCCACCAATAGGCATCCTCTGGCACTTCCTGCTGTGCCCTCCTTGGGACCTTCTGTTGTCACTGTCCGTGAGGTGCCCCTTTTCTTGATCCCTTTACCAGGATGCTCACCAGGGCCAGGAGACTGGACTTGGCCTCTGGCCCTGTGGGCTCACTTTGGGAAAATGTAGCCCTTCCCCTTTTTCTGGATTCTTTGGCCTCCTTCAGCCTGGGCCCTGTTCCCCAACCCTGACACCCATCAGTGGGCCTGGGCCTTGAGTCCTCCTCTCCCTGTGCCACCTGCTCCCCTTTATACCCTCCCTCCCCTCCCTAGCCTTGTCTGTTTTCATGTGACCCTTGCCAGATCCAACTCACCTGCTCTCCATTCCTGGGCCTGGCTCCTTGCTTGAGGCTGCCCTTCTCCAGGACCCTGTTCCTTTCCCTTGATTTCAAGCTCCTTTATCCAGCCCCCTCCTGTACCTCCCCTCTGTTCTTTCCTTGTATTGAAGTATCACACCCTTTCTCCACAGAAATGTCTTAACTGAGCTTCTCCAGAATTCTTCACCCTGGCTGTTTTTAGGACTGTCAACAAAAGAGTCTCTGCAAAAGAGTTCAATGTAGATAAACTTCCTATTTTCCTGTTGCCCTGTTTTACTTGGCCACTGGCCGAGAAGATATCAGCACTCCCTTACCAATTTTTCACAAACATAGCCAGTATAGTAGTTTGTAGAAATGTGCAAACAAGGCTACTAGCCTTGAGCTGGGCTTCACAGAGATGTCTACATTTTTAAGATATATTACCAACTGGGCTCCATGGTAACAACTGGCAGGGAGTGGAAAAATGGGGAAAAGAAGCTCTCCCCTTCTCAGGTGTTGTCCTTGAAGAGTTACCTTGCCCAAAACAGTGAAAGAAAAAGCTGCTTTTATGTGAACATCTGCAGACTGTGAACTTCTGAGCCCCTCCCCTTACATGCTGGGTATAAAATTCTGAAACTGCCTGAACTTGGGGTTCAGGGGATTGATTACAACAAAAGCTGTGCCCTCTGAGCCTGGCTGCAGCCAAATAAAACTGTTTCCTGATATGTTTGGTGCCTTGACTCATTTGACCCTACAACAGTACTGTGGTTTCCCGTGATTACCCAGACTCACCCTTCCCACTGCTTCTCCCTAGCCTGGGCTCCAAGAATGGGTCCTGGATCCCCACCGACCCCCGCAATTCCGGCACAAGGTATCCCCTCACAGTGCCCTCCTTTGGCCCTCCTTTGGTCCAGGTTCCTCTCTGAAGATCTACACACCTGGGGCAGAGGAGTGGAATTGGCTGGCCTCTGCCCACTGAAGGCCTAGTGCCAACCTTGCCCTGCCTGATCACATCCCTTCCATCCCCTGCCCTCTAGCCTTGCCTGCTGCCCCTACCCCAACCTAGCCCTTCTAACCCTGATGTTTCAAGCTCCAATTCCCAGGCCTGGCTGCTCACCTGAGCCCCTGATCAAGTTCCTTGTGTCACGTGGCTTCCCATGGGGTCTCTTTTTGTCAGTTCTGACATGGGGGCCCCTTGCTTGGGCCCCCTATTGAGCTCCCCTCCTTACCCTTTGTGCTGCCCTCTATCTCCTCATCCTAGCACTGCCTCTTCCTGTCCTTCCCTTAGTGCTTTCCCCTGGAGAGTGGGCCTCCTGCTCCTTGGGTTCCTAATCCTCTTTTGGGTGGGCTGGTCCCTTGCCTGAAATCCTTGCTTGGGTCCTGGCTCTTGCCCCTCTCCAAACCCACCGCGACCCTGTGCTATGCCTTCCTGTCGCCATCCTCCTGGAACTTGTCCCTTGCCAGGCCCCCTTGCCCTGGTCCCTGTCCCTTGATTCTCATCTGGGCCAGGGCATCTTGTGGGAAACTGAGTCCTGCTCCTCACGTGGGCCCCTTGCTCTCCCTGGGCCCTTGGGGCTGTACCCAGAACCATGACACCTGGCAGTGGCACTGATACTCGAGCCTGGCTTTTCCCTACTGGATCCCTCCCCAGCCCTGTCTACTGAACTGAGCCCCCTGCCCCAGCCTCGGTTCTTAGCTCTCCATTCCCTGGCCTGGCTGCTCGCTTGACTGTCTGGTGGCCCTTCTTGCTCTGTGTGTCCCTGGGCTTGGACTGTGGGCCCCTTGCTTGGGGCACTTCCCTGCTCCCCTTGGCTTCCCTGCACTGCAGAACCTTAGTGCTGCCCTCCTACCTGGCCCAGCCCTTCCCTGTTCTACCCTGGCCTGGGCCCTGCTCTAGGTCCCTAGCCTGGGTTCCTTTCTGGGGTTCTGGTTGCTTCCCCACCAACACTGGTCCTCCAGCCCTTCACACTGTACCTTTCTTCGGCCCTCCTGTTGTCCCTGTCACTGCAAGCCACTTTTTCTGATACTTTTTCCAGGATTCTCACCAGGGCCAGGGAACTTTTTTGTCCCTGTGGCCTCCCTTTGGGAAATGTAGCCCTGCCGCTTGTCTTGGCCCTTTGACCTCCCTAAGCCTGGGCCTTCCTCCCCAACTCTGATACCCAGCAGTGGACCTGGGCCTTGAGCCCTCCAATCCCTGTGCCACCGGATCACCTTTCTCCCCTCCCTCCCCTTCCCAGCCCTTCCACTTTCATGCAACCCTGGCCAGGGCCAAGTCACTTGGCTCTCCATTCCTGGGTCTGGTTCTTTGCTGGAGCATCCGACCGTCCTCCAGGACTCTGACCCTGTCCCTTGATTTCAGCCTCCATTTTCGTGTCCCCACTGTGCCTCCCCTCATTTCCCCTTGTACTGTAGTATCCTGACACTTTATGGACCCTCCCCTTCCCCTGCTTCTCCCTAGCCTGGGCTCTCTAATGGATCCCGACTCCCCCGACTGCCCCCTAATTCCAGAAGCAAAACATCCATTCACAGTGCCCTCCTTCAGCATTCCTTTGGTCCGGTCTCTCTCTGAGGATCTACTCACCTGGGGCAGAGGACTGGAATTGGCTGGCTTCTGCGCCCCAAAGGCTCCCTATGGGAAACACATCCCTGCCCCACTCCTGGGCCCCCTTGGCCGCTGGAACCCTGACACCTGGCAGTGGACTTGGGCCTAGAGCCGACCTTGCCCTGTGTGATACCCTCCCTTCTATCCCCTACCCTCTAGCCTTGCATGCTGCCCCTACCCCAACCCAGCCCTCCCTAACCCTGACCATCCATGTTCCTGTCCCCGGGTCTGGCTGCTCATCTGAGACCCTGACCGCGTTTCTTCTGTTGTGTGGCTTCGCGTGGTGTCTCTTGGTGTTGGTCTGACCTGGGGGCCCCTTGATTGGGCCCCCTAGCACACTCCCTTCCTTGCCCTTTGCGCTGCCTCTCTTATCCTAGTGCCACACCAAACTTTCCTTCCCTCTTGCTATTCCCTGAAACACAGGCCTCCAACACAGGGTCCCTAATCTACTGTTGGTCAGGTCCATCCTTTGCCTGGGCCCCTGCCTTGGGTCCTGGCTCTTGCCCTTCTCCACACCCAATGCAACCCAGAGTCATGCCCTCCCGTCACCATCCTCCTGGCCCTTGTCCCTTGCCAGGCCACCTTGGCCCAGTCCCTGGCCTTTGAATCTCATCTGGGCCAGGGCGCCTATGGGAAAGAGAGCCCAGGCCCTTGCCTGGTCCCCTTGCTCTACCTGGGCCCTAGGTCCTGCACTTGAACCCTGACACCTGGCAGTGGTGCTGGCACTGGAGCCTGCCTCTCCCCTGCTGCATCCGCCCCCTCTCCTCTCAGCCCTATCCACTGTCTTCACCCCCCTGTCCCAGCCCTGTACCTTGGCTCCTTGCTTGGGCTTCTCGTGTCCCTTCCTTCCCCATGCTTCACTGGGTTTGAATGCGGCCCCTCACTTGCGCTGCTTCCCTGCTCCCCTTGGCTTCCCTGCATTGCAGAACCCTAGTGCCGCCCTACTGCCTTGGCCCCCCACTTCCCTGCTGTCCCATGGCTTGGGCCCTCCTCTATTTCCCTAGCCTGGGCTCCTTTCTGGGGTCCTGGCCCCTACTCCACCAACACAAGTCCTCGGCCCTTCAAGCTGTGCTTTCTTCAGCCCTCCTGTTGAACCTGTCAACTTCCTGATCCATTTCCCAGGAGGCTCACCACAGCCAAGGGAATGGACCTGGCCTTTTGTCCCTTCAGGCTCCCTTTGAGACAATGTAGCCCTGTCCCTTGCCTGGGACCTTTGGCCTCCCTCTGCCCAGGTCCTGTTCCCCAACCCTGACACCCAGCAGTGGACCTGGTCTTTGAGCCCTCCTCTCCCTGTGCCACCGCTCCCATTTCTATTCTCTCTCCCCTCCCCAGCCCTGTCTGTTTTCATGAGACACTGGCCTAGGTCCTGCCAATTGGCTCTTCATTCCTTGGCCTCGTCTCTTGCTTGAACCCCTGGCTGCCCTTCTCAAGGATCCTGTCCCTGTCCCGTGATTTCAGGCCCATTTTTCCGACCCCCGCCTGTGCCTCCCCTCTATTCCCCTTGTACTGTGGTATCTTGACCCTGCCGGGACCCTCCCCTCCCCCTCCCCCTGTTTCTCTCTAGCTTGGGCTTCTCGAAGGGGTCCTGGCTCCCCACTGACACGGCCCTCAATATCCCCTCACAGTGCCCTCCTTTGGCCCTCCTTTGGTCCTGGTCTCTCTGTGAGGCTCTACTCACATGGGGCAGTGAAGTGGAATTGGCTGGCCTCTGGGCCCTGAAGGCTTCCTATGGGAAACCCAGCCCTGCCCCTCACCTGGGCCCACTTCGCCTTCCAAACCTTGACACCTGGCAGTGGACTTGGGCCTTCCGCTGACCTTGCCCTGTGGGATCATCTCCCTTCCCTCCCCTACCATCTAGCCTTGCATGCTGCCCCTACCCCAACTCAGTCCTCCCTAACCTTGACGTTTTGTGTTCCAGTGTACGAGCCTAGCTGATTGCCCAAGTCCCGGACCGTGTTCCTCGGGTTGCGTGGCATCACGAGATGTCACTTTGTATTGGGTATGACCAGGGGTCCCTTGCTTGGGCCCCTTAGTGAACTCTACTGGATGCCCTTTGCGCTGCCCTGTCTCCACATCCTCTAGGTCCCTAGCCTGGTATCTTTGCGGGGGTCCTGGCCTACACCCCACCAACAGGCATCCCTGGCACTTCCTGCTGTGCCCTCCTTGGGACCTCCTGTTGTCACTGTCCCTGAGGTGCACCTTTTCTTGATCCCTTTACCAGGATGCTCACCAGGGCCAGGGGACTGGACCTGGCCTCTGGCCCTGAGGGCTCACTTTGGGAAAATGTAGCCCTTCCTCTTTTTCTGGACTCTTTGGCCTCCCTCAGCCTGGGCCCTGTTCCCCAACCCTGACACCCATCAGGGGAACCTGGGCCTTGAATCCTCCTCTCCCTGTGCCACCTGCTCCCCTTTATACCCTCCCTCCCCTCCCTAGCCTTGTCTGTTTTCATGTGACCCTTGCCGGATCCAACTCACCTGCTCTCCATTCCTGGGCCTGGCTCCTTGCTTGAGGCTGCCCTTCTCCAGGACCCTGTTCCTTTCCCTTGATTTCAAGCTCCTTTATCCAGCCCCCTCCTGTACCTCCCCTCTGTTCTTTCCTTGTATTGAAGTATCACACCCTTTCTCCACAGAAATGTCTTAACTGAGCTTCTCCAAAATTCTTTTCCCTGGCTGTTTTTAGGACTGTCAACAAAAGAGTCTCTGCAAAAGAGTTCAGTGTAGATAAACTTCCTATTTTCCTGTTGCCCTGTTTTACTTGGCCACTGGCCAAGAAGATACCAGCACTCCAGCTGCTGGACACAATCTTATTAGATTTTCACAAACATATCCAGTATAGTAGTTTGTAGAAATGTGCAACAAAGGCCTCTGGCCTTGAGATGGACTTCACAGAGATGTCTACATTTTTAAGATATATTATCAACTGGGCTTCAAGGTAACAACTGGCAGGGATAGAAAAAATGGGGAAAAGAAGCTCTCCTTTCTCAGGTGTTGTCCTTGAAGAGTTACCTTGCCCAAAACAGTGAAAGAAAAAGCTGTTTTTATGTGAACTTCTGCAGACTGTGAACTTCTTGGCCCCTCCCCTTATATGCTGGGTATAAAATTCTGAAACTACCTGAACTCAGGTTTCATGGGATTAATTGATTACAGCAAAATCTGTGCCCTCTGAGCCTGGCTGCAGCCAAATAAAACTGTTTCCTGGTATGTTCGGTGCCTTGCCTCGATTGTCCCTACAACATTTGTGGCAACCCAGATGGGACAGAGGAGTAGGGAAGGCTATTCTGCCTCTCTTGTCTCTGGGGACTGGCTTCTCAGGGGTGGTGGGGGACAGCATTCCCCTTGGCGCACCCAGGCCACTCTTCGCCTGAAGGAGGATCAACTCACCCAGCACCCTGGGGCTGCCACCCGGAGCACAAAGGGACCCACAGGCAGCAGGAACCAGAATTAGGATTTTGGAGCACTGCCCAACTGATTAGGTAGGGTCTGGGTCCATTTGTTTTTGAAGCCCACCTGACTTCCCCTTCGAGGCCTAAGTAGGTGGAAGAGAGACTTGATCAACCTCTCTTGGGTCCCGAGTATTCTCCAAAGTGGTTGGAGCTGAAACAGACCCAGGGAGTTGCCCAAGTAGTGTGTGTTCTGGGTCAGCAAGCAGAGGGGAAACTGTGATGCCCTTTTTGTTTGGTTTGGAATTGTTGGAATTTGTGCCGTATAGAATTTTTTTTCTGACCATGTCTGTGGAAAAGTGTGTGAAAGTATGCGACTGAGATGGACAAAGGGAAGGGTCCCTACCATAGGGCCGTAGCAAGTATGGAGTCCTGATCCACGGTTCCATGGCAACTCATACAGTCTATGGTGGAATTTCCCCAACCAATGTCTAGGTTAAAGCTCCAGGTCAGGGGTTGATGCCTACCTGATCCCCAAGGTTAAGAGGGCCCTAAGTCCCCATGAGGGGAACAGCTGGAGACTGACAAAGCCAGTCTTATCTTAAATGTGAGACACCAATGCAGAGTGGAACATGGAAGGCACACAAAATGACTCTTGTCCTAAATGTGTGACACCAATGCAGGGTGGAACATGCGAGGCACACAAAGAAAACTGAGCCTTCTGAAATGTTTGTTAGAAACCTTTAGGAAGGTTTTTCTGATAACTGTAGGGTGAAACTCACTCCACAAAGGTGGCATACTCTCTGAATTAGAATGGGCCACCCAAGATGTGGGCTGGTCACTAGAGGGATCTTTAGATGAGAGAGTCATTGCTGAAGTCCTTTTGATTATTGTTGGAGTTCCTGAACCATTTCTCTTATATTAATTGCTGTCAAGAGATAGTACAGAAACAGCTCCCTTGGTTGAGAGCCTGTCTAGATGGACAGTTCAAGCTGATGTTAGCCAGGAGCATAGTGGTCTCTAAGACCCAGTGGAAAGCAGCTAAACAGAAAACCTGATGGAGGAAAAACAGGAAGGGAAACAGTTTGCACCATGAGCCAGAAGAGGACCAACCACCTTATGTGCCACTCTACCCAACTTTTACAAGACCTCTGGGACAGCAAACTATCCCCTCAGCCCCTCATCCTCAGAGGCAACAAATGATGGCCCCCAATACTGGCTATTCCTTTGTCTGTCATGTCCTCAGAGCCAATGTCTTCCTAGAACCAAAGACTCTTTCACCTCCCAAGATTAAGGTGGGAGATTTGTCCCAAGACCAGAGCCACAACCCAGATGAGAACATTCCAGATGCCCCTGCAAGGGACTCAAGGACCTTCCCATAATGAACAGAGGGAAACACCTGAGGGAGACTAGGCAGTTTTGTGTGCCGGCCTTTCAGCACCATTGCGCTCATAAGCTGGAAAAATCTTACTCCCTCCTACATGGAGAAACCCTGGACCATGACTCATCTTATGTAGCCCATTATACAGACATAGGATGGGGGCCCCAATAAAGAAGAAGGGCTAAAAATAAAGAGATATCAAGAAGCCCTCATAGGAAGTCTAAGAGAAAAGAAAGAAACTGTGCCCAAGAGTTAGAAGGAATTGGAGCCAGCCCTTGGCTCTAGCCTAAGCCAGAGCGCATCTGCAGACAAACAGAGCCCAGCAAAACCTCTCGCTTCTCCAGCATCTCTTCTCTTGCACCTTTGATAGCTCTGAACATTTCTCTGGGCCCCACATTGCCTAAGGCCCCTCTGCCTCATGAAACTGGAAGTAATGATCAAAAGACATGTATCCAACTGACTCAGGGCTGAGTGTCTAGGCCACTGCCACTGCTGCCCCTCTCCTGCCCAGAGGTGCCTGGGAGAGGAGGGGCACCATACAAGCATAACTGTCACAATGCAAGTTTGTCAGTGAAGAGATTCAGAGTCTCAAGCAACAGGTGACCAATGCAGCCTTTGTGGAACATGCTTAGAGTGATATTTGCCAGAAATTACCAACCTAGAGGGCTTTACTGACAAGGGTGCCAGAGAGCTGATGAAGATGGCCACCACAGTTTTCATCAGTCGAGACCCAGAGGCTCAAAGACAGGCAGACCAATAAGATAAAGAGGAGGATGGATCTCCTTACAGCTGCCCTCACCACAAAACCAGAGGTCACTCACAGGGAGGTCTCACTAGAACAAAGCCAATGGTCCAAATGTTTATAAGGAAAAAAAGCACAGCCAGACAAAAGGGGAAGGCTCCAGTGGCCCCGGCAGGCAAGCACCCACTTACATTGTGATGAACTTCTCCCTATTACACTGTTGAGGATTAGATCCACTTCCACTAGGAGGACTGGATTATCTCCTTATAAGATAATGTACTTGAGACCCCTGTCTATTTAGGGGACCATTGGGAGACTTAAGAGAGATAGGAGAATTCACCCTGAGACAACAGCTTCAGGCCTTAGGGAAAACTTTACAGGTTCTCAACAAATGGGTTAGAGAAAGATTGCCACTAAGTTTGACCACAGGTGCACACTCCTTTCAGCCTGGAGATTGAGTCTGGGCCAAAGAATGAAATATTCAAACATCTAAAATTCTTTGGAAGGGCCCTTTCCCTGTTATTTTATTCACCCCAACTGCAGTCAAGTTTGCAGAAATAGGTCCCTGGATTGACTACACCAGACTCAAGCCAGCAGCTGCAGCCTGGGCATGCTCTCCAGATGCTGCTACTCCCTTGAAGCTGACTATCAAGAAAAAAAAGGAGCACCGGAGAAGCTTGAGGGTCAGAAGGACAACAGCCCTGCTCCAGTCACTCCGGAAGCTGACTGGTGTATGCATGGACAAAGCTTGAGGCAACTACAGCCCTGCTTCAGCCACACGGGAGGGACTGGCTGATCAATGCACAGTGAAAGATAAACTTTCCACCAGGACTAATGAACTCTTTCAACCTGTAAGATAGTTATTATACTATAATGCATTGCCACCCCTTGCTTCTAGATTATACATAATTCTCTGGTTTTTGCTATTGGTTTGATAACAGCAACTCCTACTGACTGGACACTGGGTAAAAAAAAATCATTTATTCTTTTTTATCTTGCTTATATAAATTTTCTAGGATTTGTTTGGTGTTATTAGTTTGGCTTTGTTAATTTATGCTGTTAACCTATGCTAACCAAAATGTTAGTCTATTATTTAGTTTGGTTTCCTTTGATCACCTTAAGGGGTTCTGTCCTACTCCTATGCCAACCACGGAGATCATGTGAACCATATGTCAAGACAATCCACTATAACCAGGTGGTAAAACATATATTTAGGACCTGTCCTGCCAGAGGAATGCCATGGATGAATGACTCTTTGGAAAGACACAAAAAGTCCATTGAGAAGAAACTTGATTTAGGAGGTCACCAATCTTGGGTGAAGATAACTGGCCACCCCAGAGGATTATTGCCACTTATGGTCCCACTACCTGGGCAAAAAATGGCACTTGGAGTTATAGAACTCCTATTTACATCTTAAACAGAATCATTCACTTACAAGCTACACTAGAAATTATTATTAATCAGGCTGCCTTTGGCCTCCTAGCCACACAACAGATCAGATGTGAGTGGCTAACTATCAAAACTGCTTGGCATTAGATTACCTACTGGCTGAGGAAAGAGAAATATGTGAAGAGTTCAACAGCTCAGATTGTTGCATCCAAATAGATGACAATAGACAAACAGTTAAGAATATAGCCACCTGGGGCTGGGGATGTGGCTCAAACGGTAGCATGCTCGCCTGGCATGCGCGCAGCCCGGGTTCAATCCTCAGCACCACATACAAACAAAGATGTTGTGTTCGCCAAAAACTAACTAACTAAATAAATATTTAAAAAATTCTCTCTCTCTCTCTTTAAAAAATAAATAAATAAAAAGCTCTTACCCTTCCTGTTAAAAAAAAAAAAAATAAAAGAATATAGCCAACTGCACCAGAGAACTAGCACACGTGCTAGTTCATACCTAGAAGGGCATTAAATTTTGGGTTCCAAACACGCTTTGGGGAGATGGTTGTCAACTCTTGGTAGATTTAAAAGCTTAACTGATATAGGGGTATTCTGCTATTAACCCGTTTATTGCTCCCATATTTGGCTCCACTCTGCATTAAAACTAACGGATCCACTATAGAAGCTGCTGTTGAAAGGATGACAACATTATTTAAGTCCTTAAGCCAATATAATGGTATTGGTGCTCTTAAATTTAAAGGATTAAATTGTGGGGAGCATCATTACAGGGTAATTGAAGTGGCACACACTTTCTCCACAGAAAAGTCTTACCTGGGCTTCTCCAGAAATCTTCACCCAGACTGATTTTAGGACTGTCAGTAAAAGAGTCTCTGCAAAAGAGTTCAATGTAGATAACTTCCTATTTTCCTGTTGCCCTGTTTTACTTGGCCACTGGCTGAGAAGATACCAGCATTCCAGGTGCTGGGCACCCCCTTACTAGTTTTTTACAAACATATCCAGTATAGTAGTTTCTAGAAATGTACAAACAAGGCCTCTGACATTGAGCTGGGCTTCACAGAGATGTCAACATTTTTAAGATATGTTACCAACTGGGCTCCATGGTAACAACTGGCAGGGAGAAGAAAAAAAGGGGAGAAGAAGCTCTCCCCTTCTCAGTTGTTGTCCTTGAAGAGTTAACTTGCCCAAACAGTGAAAGAAAAGCTGCTTTTATGTGAACTTCTGCAGACTTTGAACTTCTGAGCCCCTCCCCTTACATGCTGGGTATAAAATTCTGACTGCCTGAAATTGGGGTTCAGGGGATTGATTGATTACAGCAAAAGCTGTGCCCTCTGAACCCGGCTGCAGCCAAATAAAATTGTTCCTGCTGTCTTTGGTGCCTTGCCTCATTAGTCCTGAAAACAGTACTGAGGTATCCCATCACTGCCCTGACTCTCCCCTCCCACTGCTTCTCCCTAGCCTGGGCTTCAAGAATGGCCCCTGGCTCTCCACTGAACCCCCAATTCTGGACAAAAGATATCCCCTCACAGTGCCCTCCTTTGGCCCTCCTTTGGTCCAGGTCCCTCTCTGAGGATCTACTCACTTGGGTCAGAGGAGTGGAATTGGCTGACCTCTGCCCCCTGAAGACTTAATGCTGACCTTGCCCTGCCCAATCACCTTCCTTCCATCCCCTGCCCTCTAGCCTTGCCTGCTGCCCCTACCCCAAACCAGCCCTTCTAACCCTGATGTTTCAAGCTCCAGTCCCCGGGCCTGGTTGCTCACCTGAGCCCCTGATCACGTTCCTTGTGTCGCGTGGCTTCCCGTGGGGTCTCTTGTTGTTGGGTTTGACCTGAGGGCCCCTTGCTTGGGCCCCCTTGTGCGCACCCCTCCTTGCCCTTTTCACCACCCTCTGTCTCCTCATCCTAGCACAGCCCCATCCTCTCTTTCCCCTAGCGTTTCCCCTGGAGAGCGGGCCTCCTGCTCCTTGTGTTCCTACTCCTCTTTTGGTCAGGTTGGTCGTTTCTGGCTCTGCAAGGTGCGCTTTCCTGAACCCCTTCCCAGGATGCTCACCCTAGCAAGGGGCTTGACCTCACCTCTTGGTCCTGCTGGCTCCATTTGGGAAAACGTAACCCTGCCCCTTGCCTGGGTCCTTTGGCCTCCCTCAGCCTGGCTCCTGAACCCTGACACCCTGTAGTGGACCTGGACCTTGAGCCCTCCTACCCCTGTGCCACCGGCTCCCCTTTCTCCCCATCTGCCCCTCCCCATCCATGTCCCTTTTCATTCACCCAGGCCCAGGTGCTAGCACTTGGCTCTCCATTACTGGGCCCAGCTCCTTGCTTGAGTCCCTGGCTGCCCTTCTCGAGGACCCTGTCCCTATCTCTTGGTTTCAGGGCCCTTTTTTCAGACCCCCTCCTTTGCCTTCCCTCTGTTCCACTGGTGCTGTGGTATCCTGGCACTGCCTGGACCCTCCCCCTGATTCTCTCTAGCCTGGGCTCCTCGAATGGGTCTTGGCTGCCCACTGACCACCCCCTCAACGTCTGCATGTCAGGTATCCTCTCTCAGTACCCTCTTTTGCCCCTCCTTTGGTCCAGGTCCCTCTCTGAGGATCTACTCACCTGGGGCAGAGGAGCAGAACTGGCTGGACTTTGTGCCCTGAAAGCTTTCTATGGGAAACACAGCCCTGCCTCTCGCCTGTGCCCCTTCACTGCTTGAACCTTGAGGCCTGGCAGTTAACATGGGACTTGCTCCAACCCAGGCCTGAGCGATTCCCTCTCTTCCCTCCCCTGCCCTCTTGCCTTGCATGCTGCCCCTATCCCAACCCAGCTCTCCCAAACCCTGACCAATTGCGCTCCAGTCCCAGGGCCTGGGTACTCGCCTGAGCCCTGACCATGTTCCTCATGTCTCTCGGCATAGTGTAGAGTCTCTTCTTGTTGGGTCTGACCTGGGGGCCCCTTGCTCGGGCCCGCCAGCAGGCTCCCCTAGGTGCCCCTTGTGCTTCCTTCTTTCTCCTGGTCCTTGCGCAGCCCTTCCCCTTCCCTTTGCTCTTTCTTCTGGCACTCGTGGGTCTCCTTCTCTTTGGTTCCCTCATCCTTGGTTGTTCAGGTGGGTCCCTTGCCTGGGCACCTGACTTGGGTCCTGGCTCTTGCCCATCCATGCGACCCCCTTGCCGTGCCCTTCTGTCACCCTCCTCCTGGCCCCCTTCTCTTTCCAGGCCCCTTTGGCCTGGTCCCTGTCCCTTGATTCTCATCTGAGCCAGTGCGCCTTATGGGAAACAGAGCCCTGCCCCTCACCTGGGCCTCTTGCTCTCCACAGGTTCTTGGTCCTTCACCCAGAACCCTGATACCTGGCAGTGGCCCTGGTCCTGGAGCCTGCCTGCCCCCTGCTGGATCCCCTGTCTTCCCTCCCAGCTCCTGTCCTGAGCCCCCTGCCCCAGCTCTGGCCCTTGGCTCTCCTTGGCTCTGGCCCTGGCTCCTAGCTTGAGCCTCTGGGGGCCCTTCTTGCTACGTGCTTCCCTGGGCTTGGACTGTGGGCCCCTGGCTTGGGCTGCTTAATAGCTCCCCATGGCTTCTCTGCCCCTCAGAACCCTAGTGCCCTCTGCCTGCCTGGTCTGGCCTTCACTGCTCTACCCTAGTCTGGGCCCTTCTCTAGGTCCCTAGCCTTGGCTCCTTCCTGGGGTCTTCACCGGCACCCCACCATACCCTTCCTCTGGCCCTTCATGCTGTGCCCTCCTTTGGCCCTCAAGTGGTCCCAGTCCCTGCCTGGCCCCTTCTCCAGATCCCTGTCTCAGAATGCTCACCAGGGCCAGGGGACTTGACCTGGGTGTTTGGCCCTGCAGGCTCCCTTGGGAAAATGTAGCCCTTCCCCTTGCCTGGGCCCTTTGTCCTTCCTCAGCCCGGGCCCTGCTCCCCAACCCTGATACCCAGCAATGAACATGAGCCTTGACCCCTCTTCTCCCTGCACCACCCACTCCCCTTATTTCCCAGCTCCTTTCCCCAGCCCCACTTATTTTCATGGGACCCAGGACCAGGTCCTGGAACTTGGCTCTCCATTCATGGGCCTGGCTCCTTGCTTGAGCCCCCTGCCACCCTTCTTGAGGACCCTTTCCCTGTCCCTTAATTTCAGGAAGTCCCCTTCTGTTCCTCCCCTCTGTTCCCCTTGCCCTGTGATATCCTGGCACTGCCTGGACCCTCCACCACCCCTGCTTCTCCCTAGCCTAGGCTCCTCAATGAATCCTGGCTCCAAACCAACCCACCCTCTACAATCCCCGACCAAGAGTCTCCCCTCACAGTGCTCACCTTTGGCTCTCCTTTGGTCTTGGTCTCTCTCTTAGGATCTACTTACTTGAGGCAGAGGAGTGCATTTGGCTGGCCCCTGTGCCCTGAAGGCTGTCTATAGGAAACACAGCCCTGCCTCTCCCCTGGACCCCTTTCGCCTCTCAACCTTGACATCTTGTTGTAGGGACAAACAAGGAAAGGCACCAAAGACATCAGAAAACAGTTTTATTTGGCTGCAGCCAGGTTCAGAGGGCACGGATTTTGCTGTAATCAATTAATCCCCTGAACCCGAAGTTCAGGGAGTTTCAGAGTTTTATACCCACAAGTAAGGGGAGGGGCTCAGAAGTTCACAGCCTGCAGAAGTTCACATAAAAACAGCATTTTCTTTCACTGTTTTGGGCAAGTTAACCCTTCAGGGACAACACCTGAGAAGGGGAGAGCTTCTTCTTTCTTTCCTCCCCCTGCTAGTTGTTACCATGGAGCCCAATTGTAACTTATCTTAAAAATGTAGACATCTCTGTGAAGCCCAACTCAAGGCCAGAGGCCTTGTTTGCACATTTCTTCAAAGTACTATAGTGGTTATATTTGTGAAAAACTAGTAAGGGGGTGTCCAGCATCTGGAGTGCTGGTATCTTCTCGGCCAGTGGCCAAGTAAAACAGGGCAACACGGAAATAGGAAGTTATCTACATTGAACTCTTTTGCAGAGACTCTTTTGCTGACAGTCCTTGAATCAGTCTGGGTGAAGATTTCTGGAGAGGCCCAGTTAAGACTTTTCAGTGGAGAAAGGGGGTGACACTTCAATCTGAGAGTGGACGTGGGCCTAAAGCTGATCTTGCCCTGGGCGATCCTCTCCCTTTTCTCCCCTGCCCTCTAGCCTTGCATGCTGCCCCTACTCCAACCCAGCCCTCCCTAAGCCTGACCCTTTGCCCTCCAGTTCCCAGGCCTGGCTGCCCCCCAGAGCCCCTGACCGCATTCTTCTTGCTGCATGGCTTTGCATGGTGTGTCTTCGGGTCGTGACCTGGGGGCCCCTTGCTTTGGCCCCCTAGTGTGCTTTCCTTGGTGCCCTTTTTGCCACCTCTATCTACTCCTTCTAGCATCTCTTCTTCCTCTCCTTCCCCTAGTGCTTTCCCTTTGAGCTAGGGCCTCCTGCTCATTGGGTACCTAATCCTCTCTTGGTCAGGTTGGTCCCTTGCCTGGGCTCCTTGATGGGGTCCTGGCTCTTGCCCCTCTTCGCACCCACCACGACCTTCCCACCATGCCCTCCCATCGACCTTCCCCTGGCCCCGTTCCCTTGCCAGGCCCCCTTGACCTTGTCCCGGTCCCTTGATTCTCATCTGGGCCAGAGAGCCTTAAGGGAAATGGATCCCTGCCCCTTGCCTGGGCCCCTTGCTCTCCATGGGACCTTGGTCCTGCACCTGGAATCCTGACACCTGGCAGTGGTGCTGGTATTTGAGCCTGCCTTCCCCCTGCTGGATCCCCTGCCTTCCTTCCCCACCCCGTCCACTATCCTGAGCCCCCTGCCCCAGCGCTGGCCCTTGCCTCTCCATTCCCTGGCCTGGCTCATAGCTAGAGCCTCTGGGGTCCCTTCTTCTTCCATGCTTCTCTGGGCTTGGACTGCAGGCCCCTCGCTTGGGCTGCTTTCCCACTCCCCTAAACACCTGGCAGTGGCACTAGGTCTGGAGCCTGCCTCCTTCTCTAAATCCCCTGCCTTCCTTTCCCACCCCTGTCCACTGTCCTGAACCCTCTGCCCCAGCCCCACCCTTCTCTCTCCATTCCCTGGCCTGGCTTCTAGCTTGAGCCTCTGGTGGCTCTTGTTGCCTAGCACGTCTTAGGGCGTTGACTGTGGGCCCCTTGCTTGAGCTGCTTCTCTGCTTCCCTTGGTTTTCATGCACTGCAGTCCATTAGTGCTGGCCGCCTGCCCGGCCCTGCCCTTTCCTGCTCTTCCTTGTGGCCCTCCCCTACGTCCCTAGCCTGGGCTCCTTGTTGGGGTCCTAGCCCCCACTCCACCAGCATCCATCCTCCAATCCTTCCAGATGTGCCCTCATTTGGGCCTCCTTTAGTCTCTGTTGCTGCCAGGCCCTCTTTCATTATCCCTTTCCTAGGATGCTCACCCAGGCCAGAGGAGTAGACCTGGTCTCTTGGCCCTCCTGACTCCCTAGTGGAAAACATAGCCCTGCCTTTTGCCTGGGCCCTTGGCCTCCCTTAGGCCCTGCTCCCCAATCCTGACACACAGCAATTGACCTGGACGTTGAGCCCTCCTCCACATGCACATCCTGCTCACTCCCCTGTCTCCCATATCTCCTCTCTCCAGCCCTGCTCTGGCCCTGGCACTTGGCTCTCCATTCCTGGGCCTGGCTCCTTTCTTGAGCTCCCGGCTGCCCTTCTAGAGAACCCTGTCCCTGTCCCTTGACTTCAGGCCCCTTGCTCGTGCCCCCTCCTGTGCCTTCCTTCTATTTCCCTTGTGCTGTGGTGTCCTGGCACTGCCCAGACCCTTACCTCCCCCTGCTTCTCTCTAATCTGGGTTCTTCCAATGGATCCTGTCTCTCCACCCACCCAGCCGCCCTAGCCCCCATCCTCGCTTCCTGACACAGGGTATCCCCACACAGTGTCCTCCTTTGACCCTCTTTTGGTCCTGGTCCCTCTCTGAGGATCTACTCACCTGAGGCAGAGAAGCAGAATTGACTGTCCTCTGTACCCTGAAGACTCCCTAGGGGAAACAGAGGCCTGTCCCTTGCCTGGGATCCCTTCACTGCCCAAACCCTGACACCTGGCAGTGGACGTGGCCTTGCATGGACCTTGCCTTGTGCAATCCCATCCCTTCCCTCCTCTGCCCTCTCGCCCTGCATGCTGCTCCTACCCCAACCCAGCCCTCCCGAACCCTGACCCTTTGCGCTCTAGTCCCCATCCTGGCTCCTTACCTGGAGCCCTGACTGCATTCCTCCCATTGCGTGGTATCAAATGGTGTCCATGGTAATGCTTGGTATTGGGTGGGACCTGGAGGCCCTTTGTTTGGGCCCCCTACCACACTCCTCTAGGTGCCCCTTGTGCTGCTGAACAGCTGACTCCTCATCCTCTCGCTTACCCTTCCTTCCCTTCCCTGCTTTCAGGACCAGCCTGGGCTATCCTGTTTTGTGATTCCAACTCAAAACAACCACAAAAAATAAAGATGATGTGAGAAGACCTTCAAATGTATGTATACTAGTTGATATGGCAGGGGATGGAACAAAATTTTAGAAAAATAAACTATACTCAGTTATAATTTAGCAACTTGCCATCACAGACAATATGAACTCCTGGTGTAAAAATTGTTCTGGAAAATCCACATTTACATGACCAGGATTCTCATCCTGTCTGCTCATTAGAATCATTCAAAAGAACTGATAATATCTGGGACCTAACCCACCAAAAATTGGTCTGAGGAGGCTGATATACAACTAGGGTTGAAAACACCTGCCGTATACTCCATCCTGTTGATTACAGTAGGCTTTCTATGGGCAAAAATTTGTCTTTGGACAGTTTTGCAAAGCACTGCATGTGGGACTTGTCCTTTCAGGGCTGCTTTTCTTCCTTCCTTCTTTTCTTTTTGTTTTTCTTTTTTGTTTTTGCAGTACTGGTGTTCAAACCCAGGGCCTTGTGCATGCTAGGAATCCCTTTACCACTGAGCTACAACCCCAGTGCCCAGGGCTGCTTCTGACCAGCCTTCCTACTGAGAGATTTCTGGAAGTTCATTTGCTCACGTTCATCTCTCCTTCCACTTTTACTTCCAACACCACCTGCCTGAAACTCCCCATTGTATTGTCAGTTCTTTTTTAAAAATATTTTTTAGTTGTACATGGACACAGTATCTTTCTTTTGTTTATTTACTTTTATGTGGTGCTGAGGATCAAACCCAGTGCCTCACACATGGGAGGCAAATGCTTTACCACTGAGCCACACCCCAGCTACCTACATTGTCAGTTCTTAATAACTCTTTTCTTAAGAAGCAGGGTCTTTACATTTATCAATATCATCATGTTGCCTGATAGTTAATACCAAACCATTAGTTAACTAATTCTTTGCTACTCCAAATGGAGTTCTGTATCAGCTGACACACAGGTCCAACTGCAGAGGTACTGAGTCAGAATCCATATTTAAAACAAATTCCTGGTGATTCATGTGTGTGTTAAAAATTGAATATCAGCCTGGAACATCGGCACATGCCTATAATTCCAGCAGCTCAGGGGTCTGAGACTGGAGGATCACAAGTTCCCCAGCAAGCAACTCAGTGAGATGCTGTCTCTAAATAAAAAAAAAAAAAGTTGAAAATTACAAATCTAAAGGGAATTTTCCAAAGGGATTAAAGCTTTCCAAGCACTGTTGCACTGTCTTCATAGGGAGAGACTTGCAGTAATATAATTCGAATGAATGCTGTGATTCCTAAAGGAATTTGAACATGTAACATAATGTTATCACATATTATAGATCAGGAGAGATTTTTTCAATGCTATTATGAGAGGAAGAATCATATATTCTTTTTTTTGGTGCTGGGGATTGAACCCAGAGCCTTGTGCTTGCAAGGCAAGCACTCTACCAACTGAGCTATTTTCCCAGCCCCCAAGAAGAATTTTATTCTGAATGTAATTTGCTCAACTTTACATGAAGTGCTCTATTTAGCATGATTTAGCTTTACATGCTTGTTCTGTCATAAAAGGTATAGTGGCTTATTCTATTTGTACTCTCTTCAGCATTTCATAAAGGACTTTCATGCACCTTAATTTAATCTGTACAGTGTGCATGGACTCACTTCTGTGAACCAGATGAATATGAATTCAGTTCTGTGAACACTTAATACACAGAAAATACAAGATTGAAAGATTTGTAGCAGGACTGATAGTTAATACCAAACCAGAATTTACATTCAAAATGCCAAGGTTTCTGAACCACTGGCTAGCTGCCCAGCACTGAAGGCTCACATTTGAAACTCAGCATTATGCAATGTTGATGACCACTACAGGATGCACATAAGAAAAGTTATAATAACAGGTAAGAAAACAATTTCATTTAAAGGTATTTTCTCCTAGTTTTATGTATTCCTACTTTCAGTTTTGAGTAATTTATTAATGCCTACATGAAACTTCTAAATGAATACTGATAATTCAGATGTGCAAAATCCTTTTTAAATCAAATTTTAAACAAACTCTTACTGGATATTCATTAGAAATCTAGCATGAAATTTTCTTCCTTTTATGGCTGTATATCCTTGTGAGTTGGGAAAAGGAGCATATTTCATCTTATGGAACCGTCATTTTATTTTTTAATGAAATAAAACTTCCTTTCTTTTGTTGACACTCAGAATTATCTCTGATCATATCATCAATTTCTCAGTTTACCAGGATACATGTAGTGAAGTGAACTTCAGAGATGGATGTTTAGGATTATGTTATGACATTAGAAGCAGTTGATAAGATACATATGGAAGAAATTCATGAAAATGTGATCATCTTTTATAAATGATTCCTTCCTCACCTATTTTATGTAAGAATGTCAGTAGATGAATTTAGCAATCTATTAAATAGTCTTCCTTGTCAAACCCAAGACTGAGAATTGTTTCTTAGTCATTTTTATAGAACTTTATACATGAACTGCCTTGCATTTGAGACGAGTTCATCAAATATTTAATTGAATTACTCATATTAATAAAACTGTAGACAAAGAGATACCCAAACCCTAAATTAACTATAAACCCTAAACTGCATTCAGATTCTTAAAACTATCCAAAAATAGATTAACATGAGTGTATTATCAAAAGGTAAATTTAACTTCTACAAAGTCTGCCCTTAGGGTGAGCACCATACATGTCATCCTAGGGGATTTTCTCCAGGAGACTTCCCCATTCCTGCACTATTGGTCAAAATAGAAGGACAGCAAGTTTGGATAAGTTTAGTATGTTATGTACCACAGACCTAAATGAGAGACCAATCTAAGCAAAACTTTACCTAAATAGACCTGGGGAAGAAATACAATGGCTTTCATAAATTGAGAACTTCTTAGGAAATAGGTGCTATATTGAGTTCTTTACAAATAACAAGCCTCACTATTACCCACCACTTGGAGATGAGGACAGAAGAGAAAACTGAGGGGTAAAACAATTAAGTAACTTCCCCAAGGTCTCACAGCTCAGGAGTGGCAGTGCTGGGATTTGAACTCAGGCTGTCTGGCTCCAGACTCATTACTCTCTCCACTATGCTACCTCTCCAAATGTATTATTAAAATTTCTTTCTCTTATGTAATGAATTAAGACTTTCCCCATATTTTCCACTCCCATTTAGAACTCATTTGTCTTACATTCCATCCCTCGCTCATTGGATAAACTTATTCATAAAACCCATTCTTAAAAACTACACTCTGTTGACAGGACTCCTAAAGCACAAGAAATAAATCAAGAATCAATAAATGGATGATTCAAACCGAAAAGCTTCTTCTCAGAAACAGAAACAATGAGGTGAACAGAGAACCTACAGAATGGAAGCAAACTTTTACTACATGCACATCAGAGAGAGCACTAATGTCTCGGATATGTAAAGAACCAAAAAAAAAAAAAAAAAAAAAAAAAAAAAAAACTAACACCGACAAAACAAATAACCCAATCAATAAATGGGCTAAGGAATTGAACAGTCACTTCTCAGAAGAAGATATACAATTGATCAACAAATATATAAAGAATGTTCAACTTTTCTAGTAATTAGAGAATCAATTAAATCAAAACTACTCTAAGATTTCATCTCACTCCAGTCAGAACGGCAGTTATCAAGAATACAAGCAATAATAAGTGTTGGCAAGGATGTGGGGGAAATGATACACTCATACATTGCTGGTGGGACCACAAATTGGTGCAACCAATCTGAAAGGCAGTATGGAGATTCCTTAGAAAACTTGGAATGGAACCACCATTTGACCCAGCTATCCCACTCCTGGGTTTATACCCAAATGACTTAAAAACAGCATACTACAGGGACACAGCCACATCAATGTTTATAGCAGCACAATTCACAATAAACTGTGGATCCAACCTAGATATCCTCAGTAGATAAATGGATAAAGAAAATGTGGTATATATACACAATGGAATATTATTCAGCAATAAAAGAGAATAAAATCATGGCATTTGCAGGTAAATCTATCATGATAAATGAAGTAAGTCAATCCCAAAAAACCAAAGGCCAAATGTTTTCTCTGATAACTAAATGCTGATCCATAATGGGGGCATCATGGGAGGAATGGATGAAATTTGGATAAGGCAAAAGGGAGTGAAGGGAAGAGAAGGTTCATGGGAGTAGGAAAGATGGTAGAATGAGATGGACATCATTATCCAAGTGCATGTATGATAACATGAATGGTGTGACAATACTTTGTGCACAACCAAAGAAATGAAAAATTGTGCTCCATTTGTGTACTAAGAATCCAAATGCATTCTGCTCTCATGTATAACTAATTAGAACAAATAAACTAATTAATTTTAAAAAACTACACTCTGAAATGAACATGGGAAGCCAACAATATAGATTAGCAAACTATGAGTTCTTCCTCTGATTACTATTGAATTGGGATTTCTATAATGGTGCCAGAGCCAAATAGGCTTTTGTGTTTTGTTTTGTTTTATTTTGTTTTATACTGGATATTGAAATCAGGGGCACTGTGCTCCTGAGCCACATCCCCTGACCTATTTTTTTTTAAGTTGCTGAGGGCCTTGCTAATTTGTTGAGGCTGGCATTGAACTTGCCACCCTCTTGCCTCAGCCTCCTGAGTCACTGGAATTACAGGCGTGTGCCACCACTCCTGGCTTAGTTTTTTTAACATGTTTTTGTTTAGTTGGGATCTGGTAAGCCAAAGCTGTGGTATTCTTGACCAGATCCTTTTCTATATAATAAACAGCTATAGAATACCTACTGTGTTGCAGTCACTGTTGAAGTCACTGAAATCAATAAATGAATACAACTGACAAATTTGTTCTCATGGAATGTGTATTCATTTTAGATGGAGCCATCCTCTATCCTTTTTTATTCATATGTCTCTCTGTCATATTTTAGTCCCTTTAGTGGGTGAAATGTAGCAAGTTGCATAGGATGAGGTAGCCATAACAGTATTATGGCAAAAACAGCCCAATTCTCTGACTATGGAATGGCACTAGAGATACAAGATGAGATGAGAGTCTGAGGTGAGACCCAGAAGGATCTTACATGTGAACTTTTTTGTATGTGTGTGGAGGGGGGCAGGGATTTAACCTAGGAGTGCTTAAGAGCCACATCCCCAACTCTTTTTTTTTCTGTAGTTGTAAATGGACAGCATACCTTCACCTTATTTATTTATTTTTACGTGATGCTGAGGATCAAACCCAGTGCCTCACACATGCTAGTCAAGTGTCCTGCCACTGAGCTACAGCCTCAGCCCCTCTTTTCATGTTTTGTTTTGAGACAGGGTCTTGCTAAGTTGTTTACTGCCTCACGTAAGTTTCTGAGGCTGGTTTTAAAATTGTGATTCTCCTGCCTCAGCCTCCTGAATCGCAGGGATTACAGGCATGCACCACCATACCTGGCTAATGTTAGGTAATTCTGAGGATGAGAAAATTTAAAGGAATATGTGAGGTGCCCCATAATATCTATCTATGTTTAAGACTTAGGATTGAAGAACTGGGGTGTGGCTCAATGGTGGAACAATTGCCTGGCACGTGTGAGGCACTGTGTTTGATCCTCAGCACCACATAAAAATAAATAAATAAAATAAAGGTATTATGTCCATTTACAACTAAAAAAAAAACACCTTAAGATTGAGATCATAGATCATAGTTTGACTTTTTCCTTCCCCCAGAGGAGTCACAAGTCTGGGTATAGTAGGAGATGGCCTGCTATATTGTATTTTTCCAATATGTTCCAGAATTACCTGTGAGTGTCTTCTCTGAATATTTCATTAGCCAGACAAAAAGTCAGGAAAGAAGAGACCACCAGTCTAAGTCACTAAAGTGCCTCCCTAAATCCACTGGAAAAAAAGTTAGGATTCACTACTTTGGTACCAAATAGCTTCACTCATTTAAATAAAATTTTTAAACCAATTTTCTGTTTATCTCTGGTAACTCTCCACTGAAAGGAAATGACAGAAATCTTGAAATTTAGGTCTTTATTATACGGCTGCTTCAAAAGTCATGAAATTTTAGACAAATCTCTGTTTTCTACAAAAGTGGGTGTATCCCACTTTGCATTGGCTCTAACACATGATCAGAGATTTCCGAAGTCAGGAGGGATTGTTAGCACTTTGTAACACAATCATGACTACGTGATCAAGACCAGAGTGAAGAAAGAGCTGTGGACGTGGTTTGCTGGCTTTTGTTGTTACTAGAACTACCTCTTCTGGTCTGTGCTCCCCCCAGTTATTTCTGGTTGTTGTTATTTTTCTGTGAATTGTAGGGGAGAGCATGTACTAGTGTTTGAGAGAGAACAAATGTGATCACGGGGTGGAGACAGCCTGATGCAGTGTCTTTTCTGAATATTTCATTAGCCAGGCTGAGCTCTGGGTTGATATTCTCATGGCTTGGGGAGCATTTATGTGAAGTCAACAGGGAAGAAATGAATCTAAAACATTGTATTGGAGGGTTGGACTAGCTACCTGGCCTGTAGAGAGAAGCAATAGCCTCAGACAAAGACTATGGCAGAAGACTAGGAAACCCACTACCCTATAATAATAATCTCATAGCATTCAGTCTTCTGTAATCAGTGAGTAAAATTATAGTTATGAATTGGATATTAAATGTCCCCCAAAAGCCCATTTTTTGAAGTCTTGGTCTCCAGCTGATGCCACTGTTGAGCCTATGTGGAGAAAGTCAGTCATTGGGGCCTTCTCTTGAGGGGTATATAGTGACCCTGCTCCTCCCTCTTCCTCTTTCTTTGCTTCCTGGCTGCCACAAGGTAATCAGCTTTGTTCTCTATCACACCCCTCTTCCATGATATTCTGCCTCACCACCCATCAAAAGTGATGGAGGCAAGTGACATAAACTGAAACCTCTGAAACCATAGCTGAGGTTGTGGGAGCAGGGGCTTGAGATGATTTTCCTGAGATTCTTGTATTTTTCTAGTTAAATCTTTTGGTGGATTTTATGGATTTTAAAAGCACACCTGTCAAAAAGCCTAAAAAATGTGTTAATGACCCAAAGTAATAATAAAATAAATAAAAATAATACTAAAATAAATCAGCAATAATGGTAAATATTACATTTAGTGCTTCCTATGTGCCAGAACCATGCAGAGGACCTGTGAACATTGCTTTTTGCCACATTCACCACAACCCTGTGGCTGGAGACAGGCAGATGTGAATGATGGGAAGTAGAGAAAAAGGGAACAATTCTATAAAATAGGCCAACTGTGGTGACCTCCATGTGTTTCATTCCTTGAAAAACAATTTACCTGCAGCCCTTCTTGGCTTAAGTAATTTAATGTTATATTTCATTCATTTATTTGGAGATGGAGGTCTCACTGTGTTGCTCAGGCTGGCCCTGAACTCCTGGGCTCAAACAATTCTTCTGCTTCAGCCTCTCAAGAAGCTAAGACTATGGGCCCTCACCACTGCAAAAGAATGATTTCAAATGTCCCAAAGAACTTTATTGATACATAAAGCTGAGACACATTAAGTAGTAGGAAAGAAAAAATTCTTTTAATCTTGAACATTTTGACCATAGGATTATAGTCTTTTGAGATTAGGTAATGCTTTGTCAATCTTTCAAGGTATTGTAAATGAGGTTCTCAATTGCTCTGTTGGCCTCCATTTAGAAAACTGTTTCAAACTTTTTACAACATGATCAAGTTCTCCTAAGTCACATCTGTGAATATTATCTGTGGAAAATATGCTTTGAACAAAGTGTGGTTGAATACAGGAAAACCCCTGGACAATGGTTCTTTCCAAGAGTGCATGGGGCTCAATGTTCATAGCAGCTCAATTATGATAGTTATGACATGGAACCAACCTGGATGCCCTTCCACAGAAGAATGAGTTGAGCTTCATACAGGGTGAGACATAGGGATTTAATTTCATTTTTCTACATATGGATTTCAAGTTTTCCCAGCACCATTTGTTGAAGAGACTATCTTTTCTCCACAGGTGTTTTTGGTGACTGCGTCTAGTATGAAATAACTGTGCTCATGTGGGTTTGTTTCTGTGTCTTCTATTCTGTACCATTGGCCTACATGTCTGCTATGGTGCCAATACCATGCTGTTTTTGTTACTATGACTTTGTAATATAGTTTAAGGTCTGGTATTGTGATGCCTGCTGCTTCACTCTTCTTGCTAAGAATGGCTTTGGCTATACTGGGTCCCTTATTTTTCCAAATGAATTTCATGATTGCTTTTTCTATGAAGAATTTCATTGGGATTTTAATAGGAATTGCATTAAACCTGTGTAACACTTTTGGTAGTATGGTCATTTTGACTATGCTAATTCTGACTATCTAAGAATGGGAGATCTTTTCTTCTTCTAAGTTCTCCTTCAATTTCTTTCTTTAGTGTTTTATAGTTTCATTGTAGAGGTCTTTCATCTCTTTCGTTAGATTGATTCCCAAGTATTTTATTTTATTTTTGTGAGGCTATTGTGAATTGGGTAGTTTTCCTAATTTCTCTTTTTGTGGATTCATAACTGATGTATAGGAACACAATTGATTTATGGGTGTTAATTTTATATCCTCTTATTTGTTGAATTCATCTATGAATTCTACAAATTTTCTGGTGGAATTTTTTGTGTCTTCTAAATATAGAATCATGTCATTGACAAATAGGGATAGTGATTTTTTTCTTTTCCTATTCATATCCCCTTAATTCATTTCATCTAATTGCTCTGGCTAGTTTCCAGGACTATGTTGAATAAAAGTGGTGAAAAGAAGCATTCTTGTCTTGTTCCAGTTTTTATTTTTAAATATTTTTTAAACTTTTAGTTGGACAAAATACCTTTATTTTATTTACTTATTTTTATGTGGTGTTGAGGATTGAACCCAGTGCCTCACATGTGCAAGGGCCAGCGCTCTACCACTGAGCCACAATCCCAGTCCCTTGTTCTGGTTTTTAGAGGAAATGTTTTCAATTTTTCTCCCTTTAGAATGATGCAGGTCTTGAGTTTAGCATACATAGCTTTTACAATGTTGAATTATGCTCCTACTATCCCTAGGTTTTCTAGTGTTTTGAACATGAAGAGTTGCTGTATTTTGTCAAATGCTTTTTCTGCATATGTTGAAATGATCATATGATTCTTGTCTTTAAGTCTGCTGATGTGATAAATTACACTTATTGATTTCTGTATGTTGAACCAACCTTGAATCTCTGGGGGTGAAACCTACTTGATTGTGATGCACTATTTTTTTAATGAAATTATGGCAATTTCATTTTAATAAATGGATGGCTCTGTAGACTATCATACTAAGGGAAATAAGCCAGTTCAAAAAAAAAAAAAAAAAAACCAAAAGGCCAAATATTTTCTCTGATATGTGGATGCCAATTCACAATAAGGGAGTGGGGGCTAGGGAAGACCAGATGTAATTGGGGTTAGACAGAGGAGAGTGAAGAGAGGAGAGGGAATATGGGAGTAGAAAGGGTGGTAGAATGAATCACATATTATTTCCCTTTGTGCATATACACAATTACATGACCAGTGTGATTCTACATTGTGTACAACAAGAAGAAGGAGAAGTTGTACTCCATTAATGTAGGATGTGTCAAAATGCCTTCTACTGTCATGTATAACTAATTAGAACAAATAAAGTAAAAATAGATGAATGAATAAAGAAAATGTGGTATATATACACAATGTAATATTTCTCAGCCATAAAGAAGAATGAAATTATGGCATTTGCCAGTAAACAGATGGCTCTGTAGACTATCGTGCTAAAAGAAATAAGCCAATTCCAAAAACCAAAGGCCAAATGTTGTCTCTGATAGGGGATGCTGACTCACAATAGGTGGAGGAACTGAGGGAAGAGCTGGAGGTTTATTGCATTGGACAGGAAAGAATAGGGGAAAGAGAGGAGGGATGTGAATGGGAAAGATAGTAGAATGAATTGGACATAACTTTCCTATTTCATATATGAATACATGACCAGTGTAAGTCCACATCATGTGCAATCACAGAATGAGAAGTTATACTCCACATATGTATAATATGTCAAAATTCATTCTACTGTCATATATAACTAAAAAGAACAAATAAAAAATAAAGAAATCAAAAATTGAAAAAAAAGTACATGTTGCAACACATGACTGACTTAATTCCAATGCAAATTCCTCTAGGCAGAGACCATGTCTACTTTGTACTTTTGTATCTGCAGTATTTGGCAAGTGGGTGGCACACAGTAGATTATCAATATTTTTTGAAAAATAAACAAGTGACTATCTAGATGCCATGGCATATGCCTATAATCCCAATGGCTCAGGAGGCTCAGCAATTTAGCGAGGCCCTAAGTAACTCAGCGAGACCCTGTCTCTAAATAAATATTAAGAAAGGGCTGGGGATATGGTTCATTCATTAAGCATCCCTGGATTCAATTCCTGGTACCAAAAAAAGAATTAAACAAATGAATAAATTAGTAAAGTGGTTATAACAGCCATTTCTCATGTTTGCCAACTTTAATGAAGAGCAATTTTTCTTTACCCAATGATGATTCCAAATGTAAATTTATAGAATAAAAATTCCCCTGATTTCAAAGGATTGTGGTTACTCTAACAGCTCCTGCTTTAGGGATTGCAACTGAACTTATTCATACATTTTTTTTACCTTATTGGAACATAGAGTGTTTATAGAGTGACAGGAGGCACTGTTTCATCTGAAGATTATGTTGAGTCACCTGAGTTATGCTGCGGGTAGATTGATGGTACCGGATAATTAAACACAGCACATTTAAAAGTTAGTGAAGGAATTGTGATAGGTTGGTATCAGTAAATAATTAGAGGATGACGTTTCATTTTATGGGTTTGTTTCAGCAACAAATTATAAAATGTCAACACTTTCTTTTTTGGTATTGTAAAACACTAGATGTCAGATTAATAGTTACATAAAGATTTTATTCCTTTACCAAAAAAAAAAAAAAAAATCTTAGCCCTGCCTGAGTCACAAATAATAGACAATACATTTATTTTGTATAACTCAGTCCTCTTTAATAACAAAGAAATTGATAATTTCTTTGATAATTCCAGAATTCAAATTCCGCTGTAAGTAGCTGAATCAAATACATTCTGTGATATATTTGTTAGAAACATTTTCATTTCACATATGGCAGTGCACAGCGCCAGATCAATTGAGCACTCATATCTGGCCTCAAGATCTAGATAATGTCAGAAACACATGGTAATCAGAGACCCAATACTTCTTATTTAATATATTATATGACTATAGAATTCAATTCAAATATGAGTGAATGATCTCTACCTTTTTATTAACTTCTTTGTGTAATTTTCCAAATGTTCTCAATTTTTTTCACCCTTGGTTGTTTATTTTATTTGGTTTAGCCTGACATGGTTTTATGGTACTCTTGATAATTGGGTATCATAGGTAAAAATAATCCAGGTGGTCTGGGACACACAGGCTAGACAAGTGCTCTGCCACTAAGCTACAACCCCAGCCTGAGTAATAAATTTTTGACTGTCAAGGAACTTAATCTTAATAGTAGCTGAGGCCCAACATAAACAACCAAATTTGCCCTAAAGGCAAAATGACACAGGAAAAGCACAAAACAGATGCTGTGAGATACAGAGGAAGAAGTCAATTACATTTGACAAGACACAATCACAAAATAAGAGGACCAGAATGAGAAGACAACCCATTCATCCTTGGCACTGGGATTTCAGCACCACACTCAAATCAAGGTGAGGGGCTCAGAGCACCTCAGCTAAGAGCTAAGTTCTGTCTTCCACTTAAATCATCTGCCACCTTCATCCTCAGGCTCTTGAAGAGTTTTAGGGGTAAATTAATTGAGACAAGCCATACACTTGTTAATATCAGGTATTGTGAGTTTATAAGGAAATATTTTTACGTATTGTCATTTAATTGATGCACTTTATTTCTCATCATTTCATCCAACATGCCTGTCCCCATGTCAATCCCTGTCCCCCCTCCGAAAGGAAAATGCAAATGGAATTGACAAGTACCAAAATCATTAAAGCCCAATGGGTCAAGATGACTGGTGTTCTCTTACACAAAAGCAGTAGGAGGGATTAGCAAATCAGTATATCAAAAAATTAACTGTGTTAAAAGAACAGAGAATCTCCTTTTGTCTCACTTTATGCTTGCATTATTTCTCATTCTATTTTCCTTAAGAGGCTCAATAACTCTCTTATCATTTTTCCAATGGTTTGTGCATTCTGTGCCAGAACATCAAGACTGAGATAATTTTCTTCCTTTTTTTTAAATTTATTTTTAGTTGTTGATAGACTATTTATTTATATGTGGTGCTGAGAACTGAACCCAGTGCCTCACACATGCATCAGAATCTGACCTTAGCAGGCATCCCCAGATGATTTAGAGTCACAATAAATTTCAGGAAGCACTGCCAGATAAAGGCTTCCCTTTAAAAGCACCAGCAACAGCTTGCTGCAGAGGTTTCTTTTCTGAAGAACCACTTTTTTATTTATTAATTTTTTTAATTAGCCTTGCTGGTCTGTCAAGATTTCAACAAAGAGTATGAGAGAGACACCATTTGTGCAGTAAGGAGAAAGCCTGGGTATGGAGCCCACCCCAGGGACTCTGGACTGTGAATCTAGCATCATGTTCCAGCTGTATAAAGCAGTGGAGGCTGTTCTAGAATCTGTACCAAACAAATAAAAAAGCAAGCTCCATCCCAGCCAGGCTACAGGAGGATCCGCCACAGCAATAATTTCTTGTCTAAAACTGACCTAAGGATGTTCATGAAAACGTGTTGCTATCTGAGAGAATCAAGTTTGAAAGATTTTCCTCCATTCCTAGAAGACATAGGAAAGGCCACAAGCCAGATCTCTACAATCATAATGAAATGAGAAAGAAGCAACTTCCCTGGATACTTTCATTAAAAAGAAAAGAACAAAAGCAAACCCACTGAATTATCTAGATATTTTTTCCCAGGACATAGATATATTTGATTTGTGGGTAGAGAGGATGAGATAGGATGGGTGGTAATGGAAGAAGAGGGGAAGGACTGTAATACAAAGGAGTGAATTATAAATAGGAATAAAATGGATCACTTGGAGTGAATCCGAGCCACCCTGTATGTGAAGGTACTGGTTAGTTGATCGGCAGCTTGCTGCAGCTGGAGGTGACTCAGCGCTGTGTTGACCCTCCAGCTGTGCAGAGAGGCAAAGCTTCGGATCCTGTGAGGGGCTGCCGGCAGGGCCTCCACAGGCCTGCAGACCGAGATCTGAGGCTGGGACTTGGAAGAGAGATGGCCCAGACCCATCCTCCCCATCGGACACCAAGGCAGGGAAGCCAGGTCCACCATGGCAGAGAACTGACGTCATCAGAGTTCAGCGGATCTTGGATGGCTTCACAGCGAAATCGGGGACAACAGGTGTGTAACCCTCAGCCCCCCATCTCCATACAGCTGGGAAAACTAAAAAAATCTCTCCCCAGCACTCCAAGGGCGTGTTTGTCATAGCCCAGGGAAACAGGAAGGGCACCTGACCTCCTGCTCCCCCTCCCACCAGGCAAAAACCGAGGCTTTTCTCACCAGCACTCAGGGGCGTGGCTATTGATTGCAAATGCAAACAAAGAAAGATCACTTCCATAACAAATTACATAAACAAATTCAAGAAGCAAAAGAACAACTCTACAGGGAGATAGAGATACATCTTGAGGGCAGAAACTTATCCCGGAAAGCACAGCTCCACCTACTGGAAGAGAAGAAAATAGAACTCTAAGAGTGCATTTTTTCTTTTTTAATTTTTATTTTTTCCTTTTCTTTTTTTATATTTATTTTTTCTCTCTCTTTCTCTTTATTGATTCCTTCCTTTCCCTTCCCCTAACTTTCCTCCCAAGCATTACAACTTCTATTATGTGTAATTTACTACATGCAAATAGGTGAATGTTCTGAGGCTATCTATAGTACTCCTAAGTCCCTAGCTACCCCCCAATACTACTGTCTATTCTCCTGTTAATATCCTCCTTCAGTAGAGCAATCTTCCAAGGTAGCTAAGATATACTAACCCCATACCATCACATCACCAGACCTAAACATAAAGTCCTAAGACCAAACCGCAGTTCTCTATCAGAATCCATATGCCTTTTATGAAACTAATTAATTTTCTTTAAATTACAATTAAACCCAACATCTCTAGACATTGTCTCCCATCACAAAGGAGAGATCTCGGAGCTATACAAAACCAAAACAAATTTATAGGAGAAAATAGTAACACAGCAGTCAAACAGAGTTGGAAAGAAACATGAGCATCATGAAAAAACAAGGAAGAAAAGGAACACAAACAATACAGGACAGCTTAAATTTACAGGAGATGCTAGAGGCGTCAGAGAAATGGTCAGATAAAGAATTCAAAGCATACCTGATTCAGATGGAATGGAATCTTAAAGAGGTCATTAGATAACAAATGCAATCAATGAAAGATCACTTCAACAACGAATTACATAAACAAATTCAAGAAGCAAAAGAACAACTCTACAGGGAGATAGAGGTTATAAAAAAATCAAACAGAAATCCTAGAAATGAAGAAAATTATAAACCAAATTAAAAACTCAAATGAGAGTATCACCAGTAGAGTAGACCAAGTAGAAATCAGAACATCAGACAATGAAGACAAAATATATCATCTCGAAAAGAGTCTAGTCAACTCAAAAAGGCTGGTAAGAAACCATGAGCAAAACATCCAAGAGATACGGGATATCAAAAAAAAAAAAATCCAAACTTAAGAGTCATTGGGATAGAGGAAGGTATAGAGGTCCAAGCCAAAGGAATGAGCAATCTGTTAAATGAAATAATTTTAGAAAACTTTCCAGACATGAAAAATGAAACGGATGTCCAAATCCTAGAAGCCTACAGGACACCGAATGTACAAAACCACAATAGACCAACACCAAGACACATTATTATGAAGATATCCAACATACAGAACAAGGAGAAAATATTAAAAGCTTCAAGAGAAAGGAGGAAGATTACATTCAGGGGTAAACCAATTAGTTTAACAACTGATTTTTCATTAGAGACGCTGAAAGCGAGAAGATCCTGGAACAATGTATTTCAAACGCTGAAAGATAATGGGTGCCAACCAAGAATATTGTATCCAGCAAAATTAAGCTTTAGGTTTGACAACAAAATAAAAATCTTCCACGATAAACAAAAGTTAAAAGAATTCACAGCCAGAAAACCAGCACTGCAATGCATTTTGGACAAAACACTACATGAAGAGGAAATGATAAACAACAACCAAAACTAACAGTGGGAAGTACCTCAGTAAAGGGGGGGGATAATCAAAGAGGAAAAACAAACCAAATTTAAAAATAAATAAATAAACTAACATGACTGGAAGTACAAACCATATATCAATAGTAACCCTAAATGATAATGGCTTAAACTCACCAATTAAGCGACATAGGCTGGTAACCTGGATTAAAAAGACAGATCCAACAATATGCTGCCTCCAGGAGACCCATCTTATAGGAAAAGACATACACAGGCTGAAGGTGAAAGGTTGGGAAAAATCATACCACTCACATGGACCCAGGAAGCAAGAAGGGGTGGTCATACTCATATTGAATAAAATCGACTTCAGGCCTAAGTTAATCAAAAGGGATAAAGAAGGACACTATATACTGTTAAAGGGAACCATTCACTAACAAGACATAACAATCATCAATATATATGCCCCAAACAATTGTGCTGCTACATTCATAAAACAAACTCTCCTCAAGTTCAAGAGACAAACAGACCACAACACAATAATTATGGGTGACTTCAACACACCTCTCTCACCATTGGACAGATCTTCCAAACAAAAGTTGAATAAAGAAACTATAGAACTCAATAACACAATTAATAACCTAGACTTAATGGACATATAGAGAATATATCAACCATCATCAAGCAGATATACTTTTTTCTCAGCAGCACATGGATCCTTCTCAAAAATAGACCATATATTATGTCATAGGGCAACTCTTGGTAAATATAAAGGAGTAGAGATAATACCATGCATTTTATCTGATCATAATGGAATGAAACTGGAAATCAGCAATAAAAGATGGAAGAAAAATTCCTACATCACTTGGAGAATGAACAATATGTTATTGAATGAACAATGGGTTACAGAAGACATCAAGGAGGAAATTAAAAAATTCCTAGAGATAAATGAAAACACAGACACAACATATCAGAATCTATGGGACACTATGAAAGCAGTACTAAGAGGAAAATTCATTGCTTGGAGTTCATTCCTCAAAAAAAGGAAAAGACAACAAATAAATGATCTCACATTTCATCTCAAAGCCCTAGAAAAAGAAGAGCAAAACAACAGCAAAAGAAGTAGAAGGTAAGAAATAATTAAAATCAGAGCTGAAATCAATGAAATTGAAACAAAAAAAATTGAAAAAATTGACAAAACTAAAAGTTGGTTCTTTGAAAAAATAAATAAGATTGACAGACCCTTAGCCATGCTAATGAAGAGAAAAAGAGAGAGAACTCAAATTACTAGCATATGGGATGAAAAAGGCAATATCACAACAGACACCACAGAAATACAGAAGAATGTGGAGGGCCACTGCCGAGTCCGGATGACGCATGGCATTTTGCCAGAAGGGACTGGTTGAGAGGTGAATCCAGCGAGCCATTGAGATGATGATGGTTATGTTAAGCTGTGTATTCAATTGTATATAGACCTTTACTGTCCTGCAACAGGGCGGTTCTTGCTGCCTGGGCACTCGCTACTTTGGAGTTCCCATGGAGTTCTCTCGGGGTCTGAGAGAGTTGGGGCGGAGCCGGGTGGAGAGCTGAGAGAGTTCCCAGAGAGTGTGCATGGAGTGCTGGTGGAGTTTGGCACCATACAAGTGCTTTGAACATACAAGTGCTTTGTGGTGGCTTGGTGATTTGTGCCCAGCCAGACTGTGGCAGAAGATAATTAGAAATTATTTTGAAACCTTATACTCCAATAAAATAGAAGATAGTGAAGGCATCGATAAATTTCTTAAGTCATATGATCTGCCCAGATTGAGTCAGAAGGATATATACAACTTAAAAAAACCAATATCAATTGAGGAAATAGAAGAATCCATCAAAAGACTACCAACCAAGAAAAGCCCAGGTCCAGATGGGTATACAGCAGAGTTTTACTAAACCTTTAAAGAAGAACTAATACCAATATTGTTCAAGCTATTTTAGGAAATAGAAAAAGAGGGAGTACTTCCAAATTCATTCTACGAGGCCAACATCACCCTGATTCCTAAACCAGACAAAGACACTTCAAAGAAAGAAAACTACAGACCAATATCTCTAATGAACATAGATGCAGAAATCCTCAATAAAATTCTGACAAATTGGATACAAAAACATATCAAAAAGATCGTGTACCATGATCAAGTAGGATTCATCCCTGGGATGCAAGGCTGGTTCAATATATGGAAATCAATAAATGTAATTCACCACATCAATAGACTTAAAGATAAGAACCATATGATCATCTCAATAGACGCAGAAAAAGCATTCAACAAAGTACAGCATTCCTTTATGTTCAAAACACTAGGAAAACTAGGGATAACAGGAACTTACCTCAACATTGTAAAAGCTATTTATGCTAAGCCTCAGGCTAGCATCATTCTAAATGGAGAAAAATTGAAGGCATTCCCTCTAAAATATGGAACAAGACAGGGATGCCCTTTCTCACTACTTCTATTCAACATAGTTCTTGAAACACTCGCCAGAGCAATTAGACAGATGAAAGAAATTAAAGGCATAAATATAGGAAAAGAAGAACTTAAATTAGCACTATTTTCAGATGACATGATCCTATACCTAGCAGACCCAAAAGGTTCTACCCAGAAAATTCTAGATCTAGTAAATGAATTCAGCAAAGTGGCAGGATATAAAATCAACATGCATAAATCAAAGGCATTCCTGTATATCAGTGACAAATCCTCTGAAATGGAAATGAGGACAACCACCCCATTCACAATATCCTCAAAAAAAAAAAAAAAAAAAAACAAAAAAAAACAAACAAAAAAAAACTTGGGAATCAACCTAACAAAGGAGATGAAAGTCCTGTACAATGAAAACTACAGAACCCTAAAGAGAGAAATAGAAGAAGACCTCAGAAGATGGAAAGATATACCTTGTTCATGGATAGGCAGAATTAATACCATTAAAATGGCCATATTACCAAAAGTACTCTATAGGTTTAATGCAATACCAATCAAAATCCCAACAGCATTCCTTGCAGAAATAGAAAAGCAATCATGAAATTCATCTGGAAAAATAAAAGACCCAGAATAGCTAAAGCAATTCTAAGCAGGAAGAATGAAACAGGTGGCATAGTGATACAAGATTTTAAACTATATTACAGAGCAATAGTAACAACAACAGCATGGTACTGGTACCAAAACAGGTGGGTAGACCAATGGTAAAGAATAAAGGACACAGAGACCAATCCACAAAATTACAACTACCTTATATTAGACAAAGGTGCTAAAAGCATGCAATGGAGAAAGGATAGCATCTTCAACAAATGGTGCTGGGAGAACTGGAAATCCATATGCAACAGAATGAAACTGAAACCCTTTCTCTCACCATGCACAAAAGTTAACTCAAGATGGATCAAGGAGCTAGGAATCAAACCAGAAACTCTGCATCTAATAGAAGAAAAAGTTGGCCCTAATCTCCATCTCATGGGGTCGGGCTCCAAATTCCTTAATAGGACACCTATAACACAAGAGTTAAAATCAAGAATCAACAAATGGGATGTATTCAAACTAAAGTTTTTTCTAAGCAAGAGAAATAATAAGTGAAGTAAATAGGGAGCCTACATCCTGGAAACAAATTTTTGCCCCTCATACTTCAGATAGAGCTCTAATCTCCAGAGTATACAAAGAACTCAAAAAATTAAATGACAAGAAAACAAATAACCCAATCAACAAATGGGCCAAGGATCTGAACAGAGACTTCTCAGAGGAGGATATACAATCAATCAACAAATACACAAAAAAAATGCTCACCATCTCTAGCAATCAGAGAAAGGCAAATGAAAACCACTCTAAGATACCATCTCACTCCAGTAAGAATGGCAGCCATTATGAAGTCAAACAATAACATGTGCTGGTGAGGATGTGGGGAAAAAGGTACACTAGTACATTGCTGGTGGGACTGCAAATTGGTGCAGCCAATTTGGAAAGCAGTATGGAAATTCCTTGGAAAGCTGGGAATGGAACCACCATTTGACATAGCTATTCCCCTTCTCAGACCATACCCAAAAGACCTAAAGACAGCATACTACAGGGACACAGCTACATCAATGTTCATAGCAGCACAATTCACAATAGCTAGACTCTGGAACCAACCTAGATGCCCTTCAATACATGAATGGATAAAAAAATGTGACATTTATACACAATGGAATATTACTCAGCACTAAAAAATAACAAAATCATGGCATTTGCAGGGAAATGGATGGCATTAGAGCAGGTTATGCTAAGTGAAGTTAGCCAATCCCTAAAAAATAAATGCCAAATGTCTTCTTTGATATAAGGTGGGTGACTCAAAACAGAGTAGGGAGGAAGAGCATGAGAAGAAGATTTCTACTAAACAGGGATGAGAGGTGGGAGGGAATGGGAGGGAGAAGGGGAATTGCATGGAAGATGGAAGGAGTCCCTCATTGTTATACAAAATTACATATAAGATGGTGTGAGGAGGAAGTAAAAAAGAGAGATATGTGTCACAGTAAATTGGGCAGAGAGAGGAGTGGAGGTGGAATAGGAAGGGCAGCAGAATACAACAGAAACTAGAATGGCTGTATGTATAAACATGGCTGTATATCCAATGTGATCCTGCAATCTGTACACGTGGAAAAATAAGAATTCATAACCCATTTGAATCAAACGTATGATATGTCAAAAAAAAAAAAAAAAGAAGTGAACACTTAAATCTAGGTAAGACATGTGCCTACGAATTAAGTTGATTGTGATAACACAATTCCTTTGAGAACCCTGACAAGTGACTGAAATAATAAAAATGTTTGATTGCCAAAAATAAAAATAAAATGGACCACTCTTTCAATCAATCAAAATTGGCCTAAAATGTGAGAGTTGCAATTTCTCCCTATGACCCTCTCCTCAACTGGTCGTCTACTCCACCCCAGGAAAAGCCTGCCTTGGTTCTAGACCTAGTCACTGTGGTCTGAGTGAGTGTGCATCTGCTGGACTCAAAGCCTAAGGGTTAAGGCTTTTGAACTTAGCAATATGTCTTAGGAAATGTCTGTCATTAGCCTATCATGATTAAGAGTGTTTTTCAGGGCTTAGAATTAATCTAGAATTGTTTGCTATGAATTGATTATGTCTATTGCAGTGCCTAGCATTAAGGATTGCCGTTTTCTTGATTAAGAGCCTATAGAGTAAAATTGTATTGAGTAATTTGAGTGAATAAAGCATTGAAAGGCAGAAGCATGTGGACAGTCTTTATTTCTCCCCTCGACTGCATACATCGCAATTTTGCCCCCTTGCAACAGTGTGTAAGTGCCAAAATATGAGTATCAGGGGCTGGGGCTGGGGCTCAGTGGTAGAGTGCTTGCCTAGCACGTGTGAGGCACTGGGTTCAATCCTCAGCACCACATAAAAATAAATAAATAAAATAAAGGTATTGTGTCCATCTACAACTAAAATTATTTTGAATAATATGAATATTAATCAATTTAAAGTCTGTGTACTTATAAAAGTAAAATAAGCATGCCTGAGGCCCTGGGTTCAACCCTACTACCAGAGGGAAAAAGTGAGATAGAGAGAGGGGAGAGAGAGAAAGGGAAACTGATTCACTCTGTGAGATTATTTAATAATAAAAAGAAGAGACAGGTGTGGGGGAGAGCACACCTGTAATCCCAGTTACTCTGAGGTGAGACAGGAAGATTCTATGTTCAAAGCTGCCTCACCAATTTAGAAAGGCTCTAGGTAACTTAGCCAGACCCTGTATCAAAGTAAAAATAAAGAGGATCGGGGTTGTGACTCAGTGGTAGAGCACCCCTGGGTCCAATCCTCAGTCCTGAGGGAAGAAAAGGATAAAAACAAGGAAGGCACACTGACTATGCCTATTGTCCCAGTGACTCTGGAAGCTGAGGCAGGAGGATCATGAGTTCAAGGACAACCTGGTTCAAAGTGAGGGAGACCCTGTTTCAACACATAAAAAGTGTGGGAATGTAGCTCAGTGGTGGATTTCAATTCCTAGTATGACTCAAATGTAAATAAATGAAATTAAATTAAAAATAAGATGTAAGATGGATCAGGCCAGGAAGGGGTTACTTGAATTACTAAATTTGATTGCCTGTATTTTTTAGATGCATTTTATTTATTTATTTTAATATATTGTAGTTGTGCACATACCTTTATTTGTTTATTTTTATGTGGTGCTGAGGATTGAACCCAGGGGTTCACATGTGCTAGGCGAGCGCTCTACCACTGAGCCCCAGCCCCAGCCCTCCTATATTTTTTCAACTAATCAAAGTGATCATTTCTTCACAATATCATCATTATCACTTTTTTACGTAGTCATTTTCAAGAGAAACATTTTAAAGGACAGCAAAGTATCTGAGAATCTTCATCTAGAAGATTCATCTCCTGTAGTGAGGAGAAATAAAAGACTTAATATCTTAAACCACTGGTCACTCAGATGAATGTCAGTGCCTCTCATTCTCTCCTCTATCTGTCCTCACTTTTCTTTCACAATTGACTTTGTCATTGACCTATCTTTGAACCTGTCCATTGTGCTTTGTATTTTAATGACTCTTTTCTTCATTTCTTACCTTTTATAAAATATTCATCTTCTGACTTTTCTTCTCCCATAATGTTCTGCTCTTGTTACAGAGCAATATTCCACATGTTTCTGCAATCCTGAATAGAGCACCACCACAGTTTCTTGCTCATTCTGAGGGAATCTCATCAATGATGTGAGTAGACACATTGTTCATTCATGAAGGAGGAAGCACTCTCCAATTAAAGACATCACTCTAGAAGAGACTTCCAAATTGATTTCACTGAAAACAAATGAGCAGGTTTTGGGTGTCTGCTCAGTGGTAAAGCACTTGCCTAGCATGCATGAGGCTCTGGGTTCAATCCCCATCACCACATAAGAAATAAGCAACAACAAAATAATTTTCAAAGAAGGAGGAGGAGGAGGAGGAGGAGGAGGGGAGGAGGAAGAAATGAACAAATTAAAACTTTTCACTTGAGTTTTGACAAGAGCCAGAAAACCTTTGTTAACAAGAAACCTTACCTGATAACATTTAATTAGCATAAGCTAAATATTGCTGGGAATTTACATAGGTACAGTCTAAAGTTTCTGGGTAATTGGTGGCTGTTCCTTCTATGGTTCTTCCTAAAAATGACACAACAATATCTTAACCATTTTTGTACTTGTCTCTTCCTTCAGAGATATTTTGGCTCTTGCCATCCTCAAGAATTGGTTCTCAGGCATAGGGACTGAGAGGCTATGGGTAAGGGCTGGGGAATCTAATGTCATCCAGTAATTTGCCAATCTGTTCTCCTGTGAGTTAGTTGAATTATTAGCAAGAGCTGAACCACCCACATTATGACTGAGTACAAGCAAAGAGTTCTTAGACCAAAATGAAAGGAAAAAATAGTATTTGGTATTAGTCATGGCTCTCTAGAGTAACCCAACCAATAGGGAGCCTCTTACTCAAGAGGTGGGTGAAGATGGCCTTAGGCCTGAGCCTAAGCAACTCCATTTTAACAACTCCAGTTTGAAACCTGCAGTCTGACCAGGCACACCTACAGAGCCCTTCAGTATTGAAGTGGCACCCCCTTTCTCCATAGAAAAGCCCTCCTCACCATGGCTGATTTTAGGACTGTCAGCAAAAAAGTCTCTGCGAAAGAGTACAATGTAGATAAGCTTCCTATTTTTGTGTTGCCCTGTTTTACTTGGCCACTGGCCGGGAAGATACTAGCACCCCAGGTGCTGGACACCCCCTTACTAATTTTTCACAAACACATCCAGTATAGTACTTTGTAGAAATGTGCAAACAAGGCCTCTGGCCTTGAGCTGGGGTTTCACAAAGATGTCTACATTTTTAAGATAAGTTACAAATGGGCTCCAAGGTAATGAAGCCAGATTTAAAGTTAGGTAGTCGTGTAGTTAGGGAAATCTCGGGTCTAATATCTAGTAAGATCTAAAATGGAGGCCACGTTGAAAATGAATTCCAGAAACGCAGGACAACTCATGGAATGTTAATGAAGTCCCAAGAAAAGCCCTAGGCCCAAAGTCCATCCCAAAGAAATGTTAATGAAGTCCTTCCTGCCCAGATTACTTCTTTGGCCCACCTGTGTCCCACCCCTCAGGCCTTCCCACCTACATTCCATCACTGAAAGAACTATACAAAGGGGAAACAACCTCACTTCCACGGATTCCACCTCTTGGGTCCCCTTCTTCCTCTGGGGAGAAGTCTTTTCTGCTGTCCTTTAATAAACTTCTAATTTATACTCTGACCTTGCCTCGGCGTGCTTCTTTGGTGTTATTCTTCAACATTGGGGAAGCAAGGACTCATCACCGGTCAACAGCGATAACATATTGGAGGTCCCAGACCGAGATTCTGCACCGAGGTAAGTGCATGCACCCCATGTCTGTTTGAGGTGCATCTTTCTCTCTATTTCTTTCTGGAGGGTAAGGTGGGCACCCAACGGCTACTTAAACGCAATTAGTGCAGCCGCCACTCTCCAAGACTCGGGTGAGAGGTTTCCCGGCCTAGGCAGCTCTCAATCACCTGTTCAATACGGAGCAGGCATGTTGGGTTCTGCCAAAGCCGGTTCCAACTTTTCTGTCTGGGCCCAGAGAGCAATTGGCGTGAGTACACAGTGTCCCGAATCCTGATCTGCCTCGGATGCGTGGAGGTGGAGGAAGGAGTTTGGAACAACTGTGGAATTCCGGTCTGGGCTACACTCAGATGATTCCTAAGGTTCCTTTCTCTTGAGCCCCCTCTTGACAGCCCTCAGGGTGATCAGTAGATGAATGGCACTGAGGGAAAGCCCCAATCACATTTGCCTCCGTATGGGCCATGCAACACTCCCAACCTCGCATCCATTCCTCCTGGATGCTCCCCTTCCTTCGCAGGTCAGAAATGTTAGCAATTCAGGTTGTAGGACTGAGAAAGGCATGGGATAATTAGCAAAGTCTGCCCAGGTTCCCTAAGATGCATAGGTAACTTTCACTAGTCTGTTTTACCGCCCCAATGTTTAAAATCTGTTGTGTTCCCTAAGCTGCTAGAGAGGCATTTTTAGAATCAACTCCTCTGGCAATCTGCTACCTTACAACCAGTAGATATCCCTTAACACTTAGGCGGCTCCTTTAGTCTACAGAGCAAAGGCAATGAAAGAGCACAGGATTCTCTTTTACAATGGGTTTTTAGTGGCCGGGAGGATAAGCAGTAATGCCCTTAAGTCTGAATCCTCCCAGGGTCTCTGGCACAGGGCAAACTGAGACCCTAGCACTTTGCTAAAGGGGACCAGAAACCCCTTGGCAAAGCAAGGTGAGAGACGGGTTTTCTGGACCATTTAGGAAGCTCAAGCTTAGGGAGATGTCCCTAATGAGAACAGTTTTCTCTGGCGCGGTGTGGGCGCCTGAGTCCTGTTCTTCTCACTCAGACGGGAGCTTCTCTCTCTCCAATACGCCAGGTGCACCACTAGCCTGCGTATTGAAAAATTGGGATAAATTTGAACCTCAGATGCTCAAGAAAATGCGCCTCATTTTCTTGGCCTGGCCTCAATACAAACTCTCTGATGAAGAAACCTGGCCACCAGAGGGAAATATCAATTTTAATACAATTTTACAGTTTGATAAAATTTACAAAAAAGGAAATGGTGTGAGGTGCTGTTCAGATTTTCTTTGCTCTAAGGGAAAATCCTAAATTATGCCAACAGTCTAAAGTAGACTTAGCTATGATATCTGCCATGAAGAGAAAAAATCTTGGGGACTCACTGAGGAAAAAGAATCAAGAGAAAAATTTGGGCCGATCAAAGTACATACCCCCTTCCCCCTTCAAGACATAAGGCAGATAAAAACTGACTCTACGGGAAAGTTAGGAGATATGCCAGATTGCCTGGGATTGGATCTATCCAAAGGAGCTAATCCTGTAAGTAAAAGGGAAACTGAGGATTCCCAGCAGCTGCCAGAGCCATTTTCGCTTTGGGGAATTTCCTCATTCTTCCCTGCACTGTAAGGATTGCTCCATCTCTGTCCACTTAAAAAGAAGGGACACTGAATGCAGTAAAGTCAGTCACACTGAGACCCTTGATTTTACACCTATAGTTGCCCCTCTGTGAAAACATCTGGTCCACTCATGGGGAAATCTATGGTGCCACTGATAGGAGTCATAATTAAATGGAAGTTAAAAACCTGGAGAGATTTTTCTCTTATCTGGTCTCTCTATTTTAAAGGTTATGATAGATTGTTTCTTGGGGATGATCTTGGCTGAACGTGTATCTAAAAGATGATTTTTTATTGTAACAATCTGGTATCTAAATGAGTTTGAAGCATTGCATAATCTTGCAGTTAAAAGTTGGAGTTAATTAAAAGAACTCTACTTCCAAATTGGCAAGTAACTCCCAATCATTTAGCTTTATTATTTTTCTCATCAATTTTGAACTGGGTAGCCTGAGAAGATTTCACTAGGTATTCCAGTGCGTTAACTTGGGCAAGGATAGTAAATTATGATATGGTATCTGTTCCCCTCAGTGTGTAAGATTTAGAAAAAAAATGTTGAATTGGAACGTTGGTCTGGCTTATTGAAATAACATTGAATAGCAACAGTTGTAAATTTTTAAAGCTTAATTTTGGATATACATGGTAGTGTGTGGTTCTCTTTTAAGATTTTTTTTCAGGTGATTTAATGTAACTTAGTACTACTTTAGAAACTTCAGAACAAAGGAAGTGACTTAATGATCCTAAAGAAATTTCTTCTGATGGTAGAGATCCTATTTTCAGTTTTGTGTGAGCAAGTTTTTCTAGTGTAGGGAAGATATAAAGGTATGAAATTTTGTAAATTGTATTTTAAACTTATCATAATTTTCAACATCCAAACCTGAAAATTGTGACTTATGGTTAAAATGCCTTAGGCATGAGGTTTCTGCTCAGAATTCCAGTTTTCCCAGTTCCTTCCAGACCTCAGCCAGGACTTAAGTTGATATGCAAATAGAAGTCTGGAGCACTCAGTAGGAGACAGATCTGAGGCCCAAGGAAAAAAAAAAGAGTAAAAGTGTCTTTTTATGGGAACTCAAACTAGATTAAACCAAAGAGTAAATTGTATGGCATTTACTAATTACTGGCCGGTCAATTTTTTCTAGGACTTTTGCTTTTTTCTTAGATTCTGTATTTTTTTTGAGCTCATGATTTTGATCCTACAGACAAGTTAATGTTTTTCTGATAAGTTCTATTTTTGATCAACTGGAGTTTTTTTAAAACATTGCAATGAGATTTCACCTGAAAAAGCTACAAGGCCTTTACTATTGTGTTGTGTTACACTTGTGTTACGTGTTGTATGTCGGTATGTCTGTGTGTATGTCCATATATCATGCAGGGATATGACAATTGACAGATGAGGAGCGCTCATGAAAAATTTTTTAAAAAATGGATCCAAATATCTTTGATTCACGTGATTCAAATGGCTCAATTTAAATTTGGTAAATAGATGAAAAAATATGTCTATAAAATTTACAAGTATTGTTTCAAAATGTGAACAGAAGGAGGTTAACAGATGAAAAAGAAAAACTAGAAGGTTCTAGGTATGGATTTAATAGAGGGAAAATGTGTTTCTGGATAAGAGTCTATATGATTAAGTAATTAAGAGGGTTTAAGTAAATGATATAAAGAAGGTTTGTGTAAGTTGCTTATAAGTGTAAGTTTTTGAGCAAGTAATCTTAAAGAAATTAAACAGCTGGTTAAACAAGAGCTGTTTTAGAGAATTGTGCTATGTTATTTCTTTAAAAGCTAAACTTGGTTAATATAAACATCAATGTAATTGGTGCTATTAATGTGTTCATATCTTCCAGGTATACAAGTCTGTAAGGTAGAAGCTTTAGAAAGAGCATTATATCAAGCTGGTGTTCTAAAATTGTATGGTAATTTTAGATTTTTTTAAATCTAAAACATATTTATTTATTTATTTATATCATTTGTGTTCTATAACTGGACTTCTTATCAATAAGATATGTAAAGTTCTATGTTACTTTTTACACTGAGATACAATTTAAATGTATTTTTAAGTTAATGAGAGCCTAATCTGTGTGAAGGTTTTATTGCAAAACACAAAAGTACATTACTACTTTTCTACAAAAGGTTAAAAGCTTTCAGCTTTTCTTTAATTCATGTTTTAGGTGTGATATTATATTGAGTTAGCTAATATTCATGTGAACTTGAGCAACAATTTATGTAGGCTTTGTAAAATGATGTTTAAAAAGCAAAGATCAGTTTCAGAACTACAGTACTTAAGATTTATGAAGAGCCCTGCCTTACTTGAGATAAGGCTCTGTCCCATCTCACTACATGTGAAAGTGACTATGGAAGAAGTAGACCAGATTTCAGTACATTTAAAGTTGTGTCCAAAAGTTGGTTTTTGTCACAATTACCAGGATCTCAAACAAGGGATTATAATGTATAACTCTGCCAAAATTCAAGGTAGCTATTACATGAACTAAATATGTTTTTACTCTTGATAATTTTATTTTGTAGTTTTCTGATAAATGATTTAAGATTGCCAGTTAATGTTTTGCAGAGGTACTGCTTTAAGAACACACAACCTGGGTTAATTTAAGATAAGGAGTTATCACCTACAGGAGAGAGAGATAGACATTAAAGCCCAGTACTCTTAGTATAAGGCTGTTGAAACTTATTTGCTGGATGTTTAAGATTAAGTTTTAAAATTAAAGTTAAATTAAAAGGGCCAAGAAAACCAATATTTGGCTCTTGCCCTCTAAGTCAGTCTGAATCAGGGAATAGGGGACTTCTCCAAAGAGCTTTGCAACTCTAGGCCACATAACCTCCCTATCAGGGAGATTAATGAGACCAGTGGAGGACAGAAAGCCAATCAGTGCATTTGTTGTGAAGAGGAGGGTCATCAGAAAAGGGAGACATCCCTGATGCTTCCAAGGGAAGCCACATGGTCAAGCAAGGCCTGGACCCATCCTAGCGCAATGGCACTAGCAGAACTGAGAAGCTGCTGTGAAGTTCCCTGAGGACTCCCAGGGAAGCTCAGCTGACTCTTAACAATAGATAAAAACAAAAGTCAGTTTGACTTGCTCCATCTTAAACACTTAGCAAAGACAGTCAAAACCAAAGCACAGCTGTTCCTGGACATTTTAAATAATAATAATAGTTAAATGTAACTTCCAAAAATAAACTGGAGGCTGAAAAAGAGATTCTCAGACAGGAATGCCTGATAACTATCAAAAGGAACTGCCAGAGTAGTTTTTAGTTTAAAGCCTTTATTTCTAACCTACACAGGTAGGCTTAGTGTTTGCAAGTATGGTTATCCAGCCCTAAGTAACAGAATTAAAGATTTCTCTATTAGACACAGAGGTCATACTAGTAAAAGGATTTTGCAAGATCAGATGACATTAAATTATTAAACTATATCTTAAGGGAAAGAACGTCTGTAACCCTAAAAGTTAAATGTTGTGTTTACATTCCTGACAATTCTGGCAATGTGACAAATATCCTTAAAGATTTACATGCTCAGATAGAAGCCATGTCCTCAGCAACTTTGTCATGGAAACAATATCTTAGCTCCTGGTTCTTGGTACTTCCTGGTGGAAAACATTGTTAGTCTTTGTTTTTGCCATCATACTCATTGGCATATTCCTGTGCTATGGCATTTATTGCTGCATCAATATGGTTCCAGTACTAATGAATTCTTGTTTCTCTTATAGACCACCCATCACTCAAATGGCCCTCCAGCCTTTTACTTCTCAATCAGACTTCTATCATGGACCACTGGATAGACCCGATTTTAAAGGGGGACTCCAAACTGCCTGCCCCACATTGTCCCTTTTCAGCCTGAAGAAGCCAGAAAGATCTTCTTCGCCCCCCTTCCTTACAGCAGTAAGGAGTTCCCAAATTAGGGGGGGGTGGGTGGGAATGAAGCCAGATTTAAAGTTAGGTAGTCAGTGTAGTTAGATAAATCGGGTCTAATACTGAGTGAAATCTAAAATGGAGGCCATGCTGAGAATGATTCCAGGAAACACAGGACAACTCATGGAATGTTAATGAAGTCCTGAAAAGGCCTAGGCCAAAGTCCATCCCAAAGAAGTGTTAATGAAGTCCTTCCTGCTCAGACTACTTCTTTGGCCCACCTGTGTCCCACCCTTCTGGCCTTCCAACCTATATTCCAACACCAAAACTATAAAAAGGGGAAACAACCGCACTCCCAAGGATTCCACCTCTTGGGTCCCCCTCTTCCTCCGGGAGAAGGCTTCTTCTGCTGTCCTTTGATAAACTTCTAATTTCTACTCTGACCTTGCCTCAGCGTGCTTCTTTGGTGTGATTCTTCAACATTGGGGAAGCAAGGACTCGTCACCTGTCAACAGCAGTAACACCCACACCCCCTTCCTCTTCCTCCTCCTCCCCACCAAGGTCAGAGTCACTGAAACTCAGGATCCGCGCCAGGCTGTCATCATCCATGCTTGGCTGGAAGCCAGGCCAGGCAGGCCTGGATGGGTCGGGTGGTGTGGGGCCTCACTAGCGCCTGATGAGGAAGATGTGGGTTGGGTCACTGCTGCAGCTATTGTCTCCCAGCTCACTGCTTGCTGGGGGGTTGGCCCGAGGGAAAGAGGACACCATTTCCTGCTCGCCAGGGTTGAGTGGGGCTGCCCTGTGCAGGCGCCTCCAGCTCTCCAAGGCTCTCTGCCCCCTGCTCCAACTGCAGGCGCTGGAGCGGGTGGATGAAATGGGTCTGCACATGCGCCTCATCAAATTCCACACAGCCATTGGGGTTCTCCCAGCCCTCCTTACAGCAGCCACAGGGGAACCCTGTGTGGTCCATCTGGCACTTGATACCCGCTGCAGGTCTCAGGGTCACAGACCCTATTGCAGCGACAGCCACAGTCCTCAAGGGATTGGCGCAGCGCCTGCAGTTCCCGCTTCTCCTCATGGTGGATCCTGCGCACATCCGCAGCCCGCAGCAAAGCACGCCATCGCTGAGCTGGGTGGTGTCGTGGGAAGTTCACTTCTTCCAACCGGCCGCCTGCCACAGCCACTGCCAAGTCTTCTTCCACAGAGGCATCACTGATGGCATCCACTGGAAGTGGCAGGCTGCCTCCCCCTCAGGTACTCCAGAGGCTGAAAGCTTCCATTGCAGCATCTCCGCTTCTCCTCTTTCAACCGCTGGCGGAGTTTCTCCCTCCAGGCCCGGGCTTGTTCCTGTGTAAACTCACACAAGGAGAAGTGGCAGCAGGCGCTGTGGCGAGGGGCCATGCCCAGAGTACAGCCACCACGGCTGGGCACACTGGTGAAGCCCTGGCACCGTGGGAAGTAAAAGACAGTGATGCCTGTGAAGGCAACACGGCATGGGAGCTCCCGAGGAGCCTGCTTCAAAATGGACCGAGGGGTCCATTTTGGGAGCCACAGAAGTCCGGTTCAGATAGGGGCATCTGACCCCAGGGGCTCTCTTCACCTGAGACTGAAGAGCTTGGGGAGCAGGAAGGAGAGACGCAGTCAGAGGAGGTGGAGGAGCAGAACGAGGAGGAGTCCTTTTCCAGTTGGTCAAACTTCCTCTTCAGCAGCCCAGTCATGGTTGCAGAGGTGCTCTAGAGGCTGGCGACAGACTGCCTGAGAGCTGGTCACTCGCCAAGGACACCGACACGACCTTCGTCCCAGCCCTGCATGCTCCCCGCGCTGCGCGACTCTCTGCGCTCTCCGGGCAGCCGACTGTCAAGCCGCCCTTTGCTCTGCGCATCTGGCGGCGGTGGTGGCAGGAGACTGAGAACGCCTTCTTGATTGCTGCTGTCTTCACTTGAAGATATCAGACTCTTGCTTCTTCACTCTTCCAAAGTGGGCTCTGAAAGTGATTGTTCAGGGAGTTTCCAGAAGCTTCGGTTCAGACTAGGAGAGCACTGTTGATCTCTCTTGTTTGGGGGCTTCAGCCACTTGTGCAGCTACCGGTTCCTCCAGCTCTACAGCCTGCAGATGGCCATTGGGGTCTTGCGGTCAAGTAAGCCAATCTAATCAATCCCCTTTCTATAATCATACTTCTTGTTGATTCTGTTCCTCTCGAGAACTCTGACTACTACCCCTTCCAGGTCACTGTTTCTGCTTCATCCCATAAGTTTTGATATAGTGTGTTCCCATCGTTTTTAGTTATCTATGTATTTTCTTTTTTCCCTTGTGCTTTTTTGCTTGATCAGAATTTTTTTTCTTTCTACAAATTTGTGAATTTTCACTTCCCTTTTTATCACAGATTTCTAGCTTCATCCTATTGGGTGTTTATAAGATACTGACAGTTATCTTTAAAGTATTTTTTACAAAGTCTCCATGATAGGTCATAAATACCTTTCATGAGGAATTATGGCCTAATTTATTCCAACAAGCCCCAGCCCTCCTATAATCATACTGGGAATTTGTTTCTCAAGTTCTGAATTGAATGGAGTGGAGTATGAGGTGAGAGATCAATGAAAATATAGCACCAGATCTGAAACCAGAAACTTATTTCCCATTTTTAAATTGCTTTCTGGAAGTATTCCTAGTCAAAAGTATTCTACCATGTAGGCAGAGTTCAGGAAGGAAAAGGTCACAAACACACCATGTTGTGATTATCTAGGTATTTTGCTGACAACCCCGCTAAAGCCAGAAGAAAAATGTCCATTTTTCAGTGACTTGTATGGAGCAAGACTGCCTTCCAATTCCAGAGACTAGCAGATGATAGGTTTTTCTTGTTGTTGTTAATCTCCTTAATTGAGCTTTGTGATGGAATTTCCTTTCAGGATTAAAGCAAACACCACCCAGTTTCCCTGTAGGTGGTTAGAAACTCCCTGGAGGCCAGAGAAGTTTCAGAACACCAAATCTGCTGCCTGCTGAGTCCTTATACTTGGTGGTACCTGGTGTGTGGTCCACAATGCCATGGAGCAGCACTTTCCCTGCTGTGCGCCACAGGCTTGGTATCCTGCAGTCCAGGCGCCAGAGCTCCAGAGGCCTCCAACCTTGAGCTCAATATATCAGCCAGAGTAGAAGGGCCCCAGTCGCTGCCCTTCTACATCCAGCCACTGCCCTTCTACATCCAGCCACTGCCCTTCTACATCCAGCCACAAATTATCACCCATTACAGAAGAATTGCACTGTGACCTGCATTCCACACCCCAGGGACGTTTTCTCTGGCATTGGTCATGGAAAGATGACTCTCCCAGAGCACAGGGCACCTTGCATCAGGACACAGAGCCTCCTGTCCAGGACCAGGTGTCTGCGAAGCCGCAGGCACCTCCAGGAAAATCAGGGGTCTTGAAGGTGCCCTGCCACTGACCACCTGCTGAGGCTCCCTTGTGTTCCAGGTGCTCAGTGAGGGAGGTCTATAGGCCAAGACCTCTGGTGGTAACCCTTGTAAGAGCCCTCTTCCCCCTGCCCCCGCCAGTGGCCAGAAGAAAAACCAAGGCTGCTGGGAATGGATCCGGGCCCTTCTGTGCAAGACTCCCTGAGGCTGCTTGAGTCTGTAACCTTTGGGACCCAGGGGCACTGAGATTTCCCCTGCAACCATGTTTGGAGGAGTGTTTTGGAAGGGATCACCTAGAAGTAAAGCTTGTGTTTGCTAGTCCACCATGGAGGTTTCAGAGCTCTTGTGCACTTTTCTTTGGCTTCCTCAATAAAATTGTGCCAAAACGTGAAATTCCTGGGTGTAGTGTACTTCTGCTGGGGATGCTGGGGAAAGACCACTGGGTGATGAGAGACCACATCCAGGTCTAAGTGGTTCAAGTCTGAATCTAAGGGGGCCCTCCCTTATTGTTCTTTCTCTGCTGGCAGCTTGGGTTAGTGGTCTCCAGGGTAGAGGTGGGTATCCGGAGCACTGGTATATTGGGTGTTCTACATTCACTGCATCTCCAAGCAGATACATAGCAGCCTTGAGAACCCAGATGGGAAATGATTTTCTGTGCTACCCTGTCACCAGTTTCCCCCAAGGCTGTTTCAGGGGTGCCCTGTCACCTTGCAGTTGACTAACTGACACTTCTGCCTGTCTTACATTCAAACCCACCTACAACCTTCTGCTTAAAGAGATTCACAGTCTGACCAGGCATTTAGGATTCAAAGGAGTCATGAAGCCAGAGTAGATAATCAAGTCCAGCCAGAGAAGATGGCAAGCTTCCCAGTCTGGGTCACAGCTGCCACTACACACTTGACTGCACTCACTGCGAGGCCTCTCAAGAGACTCCAGAAGCTAAATCTTCAAACTCTGGGCCTTGGTATGCACTCATTGGCATAGATCCTCTAAAAGACTCCACCCAGAGCATTTTGCTGCCAGGGCCCCTTCAAGGAACTCTACTAAAGATGGCCTTCATAGACCCTACTTTTCCTGGCATTTTTAAAATTTGAAATTGAAATCATGGGGCTTTGGTTTTTGACAATCTTACAAAACGTATCTCCAGTAATTTTTAGTTTTTGTTTTGAGACATGATCTAATGAAGTTACTGAATTGTCTCCTTTTTTTTTTCCATACCAGGATTGAACTGAGAGGTACTCAACCACTGAGCCACATATCCAGCCCTATTTTGTATTTTATTAAGAGACAGGGTCTCATTGAGTTCTGTAGCACCTCTCCTTTGCTGAGGTTGGCTTAGAACTCCCAATCCTCCTTTCTCAGCCTCCCCAGCCACTGGGATTACAGGTGTGTGCCACTCTTCCCACCCTGTCTTGAAGTTGTAATCCTCTTGTGTCAGCCTTCTAGGTCCCTGAGATTACAAACCTGTGCTGTCCTGACCCACGTGGCAAGATTTATCTTTACAATTAATTTAGTATTCAGAAAGCAAGAGAACTGTTTCTCAGGGATATTATACAAAATATCAAAATGTAGCTAAATTTTTGCTCCAGTGAAATAACTGAAAAAAAATAGTACATAAAGTAATTGTAATGAATATATAGCAAATAATTCTGGTATGCTAGAATGTGCTAAGCTCTTCTAGTATATGTAATTCTGGGAAGAAAGTGGGTTCAATAAGTAGTGTATTTGTAGCATCTATTTGACTAAGAAGGAAAGTGAGAGATGACTTCAAATTGCATCAAAAACCTTACACCCCATAGTGTGAAAGAGAATGAAGCAGTTTGGTTTTGAATCAACACATGAGATGCTAGTTCCCTAGGTTTTTAAGTCCAAGTATAAAAGGTTGATAACTTGGATTGACATTTAAATTTATATTGTTCTTGGTATTTGTCTCTTGCATTGAAATTTCACCCTAAGGTCTTTGCATGTAGTCTTAGTTTGGCATTTTGTTTCAGTCCAAAGGGCTTTCTTCCTTCCTTACTGGCCTCTCCTTCTCTTTCCTTTCCTCTCTCTTTCCTCTCTCTCTCTCCCTCCCTCCCTCCCTCCCTCTTCATCTTTCTTTCTTTCTTTCTTTTCAGATACTGCACACAACTTTGACAGATAAAACTCCAGGATGACTACTGTGACTTCTATTGCCAATGCAGCTCCAGACACTTGCTTTTTCCTGGACCTCTAGGTAGTTTCGTCTTCCTGAATTTTTTCTTCTGCTACCTTTTCTTTTAGCAATCTAGAGCTATATTCAGTGATGTCCTCCCCCCACTAAGTTTCACTCAATTCTGACTGCTGATATGTTCTTGCCTTAAAACTACATGAGTGTTTCTCCTGGAGCAGAAAAGTAATGATGCTTGGGGGCAGTGTGAACCTGGAATTTAGAAAGGAGAGTTCAGATTACACTGGGTATTCAGAGTTTTTGACTGTTATGGTGATAAATGTTATGAGGTGAAAGATTTGAAATCATAATTAAACATTAAGCAAGAAAACAGATTGGGATGAATAGTAGGAAAAAATGGATTTGAATTAGGCAAAGTGGAAATAAAGTACATAAGAAGGAATGCTTGATGCTTTTGAAGTACTAATTATTGATAATTAGATCTTATCAATGTCATCCACCCAAAATCAATTTAAAAAGTGATGAAAATTATGGAACTCTTCTCAAATTCCCACAGATAAATACAGATTCCTAAATGCTTCTTCAATAGGAAAGATAAGCATGGCCTCACTAATATTAGACCAAGAAAGTTAAAAGAAATACACATTTAAATGGCATATTAGGAAGTGTTAAAAACTTTCAAAACAGAATCCAGGGATGTAGGTCAGTGGTGGAGCACTTGCCTCGCATGCATGAGTCCCTGGATTTACTTCCGGCTATATAAAAAAACAAGAAGGAATTTTCATTTTAACTCATGTTGTTACAATGTTGGAAAGGGCTGGAGTTGTAGCTCAGTGGTGCAGCACTTGCCTTGCACATGTGAATCACGGGCTTGGATCCTCAGCACCACATTAAAAAAATAATAATAATAATAAACAAAATAAACATATTGTATAACTAAAAAAAATTAAATGAAGGCAAAAAGACCTTTCTCAGTATGTTGATTGAATAATTTTTGTAGGCTCCTTCAACATGGAACATAGCCATGTGTTTTAACAATTTTAAATATACTATATTGATACAGGAATTCCACTTTCAGGAATTTATTCCCCAAATTCATTCTATTAAGGAAAAAATAGTGTTCTTTCATACTACAAGATAAAAATGATGTTCTTAGTTAGAAATAAGGCAACCCTTAGAATCCCAAAGGGAATAGATTGTACAGAGGTTCTAGGACATATTAAATGCCTTATAATTAATTCCAAGAGGTAGAGAGTATTAAGTATTTTTAAATATATGTAAATATTTTTATTAATAAAAACATGGCTCCTTGTTGATGTGGAATCATGTAGATTTTAAATCATTATACAAAGATAATGATGTTAGACAATTTTGTAGATTTTGTGTAGGACCTTTAATCAGAAAAATATTTGATAAAATCAATTCTCTATTAATCTCATATCTTTAACTTTCATTCCTTTTTCTGTCTAGCTGAAAATTATTCTAATGAAAGGAAATTTTAGTAATGACTTTTTAGCAAGATATTTGTAGAGTCACAAAAACTACAAAAATACAATGAGATATTAGTTTGCAAAATTGATGCAAGTGGTATCAATAATAATTCAATTAAGAAGTTTATTAAATTATGAAATGGATGCAAAAGATACTGAAGATTATTAAAAGACAAACTTTTAAATAATATAAAGATTAGTTAAGACAAATAAAGGTGTCATAGTACAGTTAAGTGGAGGTCAAGTGAGGAGGTACCTCCATCTCTTCCTGGTGCATTTGCTAGCTCAGACCAAAGCACTTGGCCTCTCCCTGTGCTACTTGTCAAAGGCTGAGCCTTTCTGAGGCTGGGGAATTGCAACAGAACCTGTGGCCCTCTGCTCCTTGCAGGGACCCACCATGACTCTTGGCCCCAGGCACATTTGTAGCTTCAAGGACTCATTCCTGCACTGAAAACCCAATCAATACCTTAAACTAGAAATCTTCTTCTTTCACTATAGTTTTAGGACAATATGTTAATATTATATATCAGATGTTATATTAGGCATGAGAGTTAATTTTTTCCCATTTAAAAAAATTAAGATAATTTTTTAGGTCCCTAGTGTATTATAAGGCCCTAGCACTTTGCCTAGTGGGTGGTGAGCCCTGCCTAGTATCCTAGTGATTTGTGGTTAACAGCAGCTGGGGCTCTATCTCTAGAGGGGCTGAATTATGAACCCTTTCAATGCAGAATTCTCCTGGCCTAACTGCATGCTTAATATGCAACTTTGTGCCTTACAAAAATATCTAGACTGGGTGTGGTTGTGCTTGCCTGTTACTCTAGGACTCAGGAGGCTGAGGTAGAATGATCTTAAATTCAAAGCCAGCCTCAAGCAAATTAAGGAGGTCCTAAACAACTTAGTGAGACCAGGAAATATATAAGAAGGCCTGTGGATGTATTTTGGTGGGTAAGCAAATCTCCAAAATTCTGTACCACCACCCAAAAATGACTAATAAATGCTTCATAACTTTGTAGGTTTCCATCCCTTGATTCTCAGGACAATTCTGCTTGAGTCTGAGAGGTTGGCCATCTGTGCAATTCATTCTTGCTCCATGCTTGTGAATACCTGCTGCAGTCTGGCTGGGCACAAAATAACCGAGTCACCACGAGGCACTTGTAGGTTCAAAGAGGAACTACTTTATTGCCCGAACTCCACCGGCACTCTACGTGCACTCCCTGGGAACTCTCCCAGCTCTCCACGGGGCTCCCTGAGAACTCAAGGGGAACTCTGTGAGAACTCAAAAGTAGCGGGCACCTGAGGCAGCAGGAGCCGCCCTATTGCCAGACAGCAGGGGTCTATATACAACTGAATACACAGCCTGTTTCAATCCAGCATCATCCAGTCACAGCAATTATACACAGCTTAACTTAATTATCATCATCTTAATGGCTCCCTGGCATTATCTCTCAACCACTCCTTCTGGCAAAATGCCAGGCACCATTCCGACTTGGCTGTGGCTCTCAACGTCTCCCCCCTTCTGTTTAATTAAACAACAAGCATGTGGCTTAGGGACCGTGCCTGTCTTAGGTTGTCCAAAAGTACATATGGTCCTTAGCCATCATCGGATGAGCTGACCTCAAGGTGTCAGCCTCCTGTCTTAGGTTGGTACCATTGCAATTGGATCTTACCCGTCATTGACTACTGGCCCAGCATACAGCCATACTTGTGGATAGGCCTTTGCACCAGTGGAGGGGTGAGGTTCTTTGCCTCACCTCTGTTGGCCCCCAAATTTTAGCTGAATGAGCTAAAACAAGCAGAACAAGCAGAAGGGAGGAGGATACAAAATGCCATGACACCAAGCCAACTGATGGCTCCTTTTGGAAAAATTGTACCACCGATGACACCATCAGCAAAAATACCCCGGCACTACCACAAGCCGCTGCACCAACAGATAGTTCACAATGCATACAAGTTATACATTGCTGAGAGCCACGGCCGAGTCTGTATGGCCCCTGGCATTTTGCCAACAGTATTGATTGACAGGCAAGGCATTACTATCCACCTCTGCCGCAACTTTTGAGTTCTCGCACTATTTTGGAGTTCTCGTGGGGATTTCCGGGGATTCCCCGAGAGTTCCCATTGGTTGGGGAAGTGCAGGAGGGGGGATTTTCCGGGAGAGATATTTCCAGCTGGGGCTTCCTGCACAAGCCTCGTGGCGTTCGGGAGGATTCCCCGGGAGCTGTGTGAAGTGTTTTCCTGCAGTTTAAAAATACAGTTTGTTCCTGCTTCAGTGGCTCGTGATTTGTTCCCAGCCAGACTGCGGCATTTGGTGGCCCGTGCGGGGAACGTCTGAAGCTTTGGGGTAAGTGAAATTGCTTGCCCCTAAGGGAAGGCGAGAGAATGGGTGACCATTTTAAAAAACAATGTGTTCTTGTTTTGATTTGTTTTGCATTTGTTTCAAGCTGCCTATCCCTAGAATTTTCTCAGGCAGATTGGGAAAAATGGTTGGCTCAAGGTTTGAAGTTGTTCACCCCTGAGGAAGAGATAGAAATAGACCACAAATGCACATGTCAAGAAAATAGGAAAATTGATACAACGATTTTTTGTTCCGTTTTTGTTTCATTCTGTTTCGGTTTTGTTTTGTGTTATCTTATTGGGTTGCGTTATCTTTATAACAGATTAGAAATTAGTAAAAAACAAACTGAAAGAGTGTTAAGTAAATTGTTAGAGGTTCAGACCATGGAGAAAGACATTTTAGATCAAGCAAAAGAGAAGGTCTCTCAAGCTAGTCAGACAGAGGAAGAAAATTTAAAGGAAGAAAGCTTAGAGGAGAAACAGCTCTTAGGGAAAAAGCTACAACAGGAGGCTGCTACTAACACCGTTCTATCACCAGAGGGCGTAATTCAACCAACAGCTCCCCCTATGGAGATAGCTGAGTGGCCCTCAAACCCCATAGTTGATAGATGGGATCCTGAGACAGGACCTTAAAGATTAGCATGCCCTGTACTTGAGCAGGCAGGAGGGCAGCGAATTCACCGTGCTTTAGATTTCAAAACAGTGAAGCAGTTAAAGGAGGCTGTAACAACCTATGGTCCTCAAGCACCGTTCACTGTAAGCATGGTCGAATCCATTACCAACTTGGACATGACGCCAGCAGATTGGGCTAGTATGTGTAAATCTGTGCTAAATGGAGGACAATATTTGTTATGGAAGGTTGCCAATGAGGAATTTTGCAGGGAGACAGCTAGACGAAATGCAGCAGCCGGTTACCCTCAAAGAAATCTAGATATGTTGTTAGGAAAAGGACCTTATGAGGGTCAACAGCAACAAATTGAATATGATCCTGGCATATACGCACAAATTGCTGTAGATGTGGTTAGGGCATGGAAAACTTTACAGGGGCATGGAGGTTTACAAGGTCAATTATCTAAGGTAATACAAGGAACTAATGAACCTTACGCTGAATTTGTAGATAGGATTATTCAAGCAGCTTCCAGAATTTTTGGGGATACAGAACAGGCAATGCCGTTTATAAAACAACTGGCTTATGACCAAGGAAATCGTTGTTGCAGAGAGGTCATTAGACCATGGAGACATGAAGATTTAAACACATATATTAAATTATGTAGAGACATTAATGAACAAGGGCAAGTCTTAGCAGCAGTACAACAGGCTTTAGATGCCAGGCCAAAAACATGCTATAATTGTGATCAAACAGGACATTTTAAAAGGAATTGCCCCATAGGAGGAGGGTTTAACAAAGCTAGATATCAAACAAATAGAATACCGGGTATTTGCCCACGATGCCGTAGAGGGAAACATTGGGCTAATGAATGCTGTTCTCAAACCACCATAGAGGGTATTCCGTTATCAAAAAACAGACAAGGACCAAGTGTTTACCCAAGATGTCATGGAGAAAGGCATCGGGCTCCATTGCCAAAAAACGGACAGGGGGGCCCAATGCTCCGGGGCCCAAGATCACAAATGTACGGGGCACTGGAGGAACCCAGAAACACCATGGAGGAACCCAGCAACACCATCAGGGTAGTGCCCAGGACACATTATCCATCAGATCTCTCATCAGACGAACCAGAGGGAGCGCAGGGTTGGACATCTGCGCCTCTGCCAGAGCAGTACTAACTCCAGAGATGGGAGTTCAAATCATTCCCACAGGAGTAAAAGGACCTCTTCCCCCAAGGAACAGTAGGCTTATTGTTAGGATGCAGTTCTTCTACGCTAAAAGGACTTATGATAAGTCCTGGGGTAATTGATCCCGATTATGAAGGTGAAATAAAAATTATACCTAGTTCTCCAAAGGGTATATCAGTAATTTCACCAGGAGATAGAATAGCACAGTTATTAATAATACCCAGCCTACATGAGAAATTTTCCAGTAGTACTATAGAAAGAGGTTCCAGGGGATTAGGCTCCACAGGTGGAGATTGGGCTATGCTTTCTTTAAATTTAGATTCTCGACCCATGCTAAAACTAAATATTCAAGGACATGAATTTAATGGGCTACTGGATACGGGTGCAGACCTTAGCATCATATCTCGTCAAGAATGGCCAAAACATTGGCCATTACAACAAGCCACTCAAACGCTTCGAGGCCTAGGATAGGCAACTAATCCCCATAGAAGTGCAAAGATTGGAAGGATCCTGAAGGATGTGAAGGAACTATGGAGCCATATGTATTGGATCATCTTCCTATAAATTTATGGGGAAGAGATGTCCTAGATCAATTAGGTTTGACATTAACAAATAACATCAATCCAAATGCGCCCACTATTAGGGCTAGACAAGGTTTCAGGAAAGAAAAAAGATTAGGAGAACAAGGCATAGCAGCACCAATTCAAATAGATTAGGGAATAAATAGACATGGACTGGGTTTTCAGAAGGGGTCACTGAGGCAATAAAAATTACTTGGAAATCAGATAGTGCTGGCTCACAGCAGCCCCAGCAACATCTAGCTGATTGGCTCCTTGGCCCCAGCAACATCTAGCTGATTGGCTCCTCTGCGGTGATGCTCATTGGACTGTTTCCCTGCCCTTTCAGACCACGGAGCTGCTCATTGGGGGACTTTTTTGGCTCCGCCCATGTGACCCAGCCAATCGGCCTCAAGAGCAGGAGGATTGTGGGAGGTGGAGAGAAGCTTGTGTGGGAGAGAGAGGCTTGGGGAAAGCCGGTGGTGGCAGTTGAGGCTCTGAGGGTTTTTCCTGAGAGACTATTTTGTTTGTCGTGTGTGGTTCTAAAAATAAAGTTAGTTTCTTTTGACAAGTGGCTCCTGATTGTGCCCAGCCAGACTGCGGCATTTGGTGGCCCGTACGGGGAGCGACTGAGGGTAAGTGAACTGCTCGCCCCTGAGGGCAGGGCGAGAGGATGGGTAGCCATTTTAAGATTCTTCTTTTGTTATTTTGTTTCACTTTTGTTTTAAGTTGCCTGTCCCTGGAGATGTGTAAGATGGAAGAAAAACCGCTCACATCTGAGGAACAGATAGGGAGAAAGGACGGATGGACATTTCAGGAGGCTATTATAATGATTTTGTGTTGTTCCAATTTTGTTTCACTCAGTTTCAGTTTTGTTAGGCGTTATCTTGTTGGGTTGTATTATAGTAGAAATACGGGATCAGAAATTAGTAAAAAACAAACTGAAAGAGTGTTAAGTAAATTGTTAGAGGAAGGAGGCATCTCAGTAAAATCAAGAACAATCAGGGCATACGTTGATACAATACAAAAATGTAGCCCATGGCTTTTTAAGGAGGAGTTGTTAAATATATCACAATGGAACCATCATGGTGAAGATTTAAAAAGAATAGAAAAGAAAAGCCCAGGGACTCTGCCAGTTGGCACATTGCCATTGTGGACATTCGTATCTTGTTTGCTTAGTCCAAAGCCTTCAGTTCAGACAATGGTAGAGGAAGGAGAAGACATAATGATTCAAGTAAAAGAGAAGGTCTCTCAAGTTAGTCAGACAGAGGAAAAGATTCAAGTAAAAGAGAAGGCCTCTCAAGCTAGTCAGACAGAGAAAGAAAGTGTAAAACAGAAAAAGCCATCAGGGGGAAAGTTACAACAGGAGACTGCTACTAACACCTTTCTATCACCAGAGGGTGTAAGTGTCCAACCAACAGCACCACCTCTACAGGAGACTGCTACTAACACCTTTCTATCACCAGAGGGCGTAAGTGTCCAACCAACAGCGCCACCTCCATATGCTGGGAGGCCCCCAACCCCCGCAGTTGATAGTTGGGATCTTGAGACAAGGTCTCAAATATTAACATGCCCTGTATTTGAGGCAGGAGGGCAGCGATTTTACCAAGTTTTAAATTTCAAAACAGTGAAGCAGCTAAAAGAGGCTGTAACAACCTATGGTCCTCAAGCACCCTTCACTGTAAGCTTGGTCGAATCCATTAACAACTTGAACATGACGCCAGCAGATTGGGCTAATATGTGTAAAGCTGTGCTAAATGGAGGACAATACCTGTTATGGAAGGTTGCCAATGAGGAATTTTGCAAGGAGACGGCTAGGCGAAATGCAGCAGCTGGTTATCCTCAGAGAAATCTAGATATGTTGTTAGGAAAGGGACCTTATGAGGATCAGCAGCAACAAATTGCATATGATCCTGGCGTATACGCACAAATTGCTGCAGATGCAATTAAGGCATGGAAGACTTTACAAGGACATGGAGGTTTACAAGGTCAATTATCTAAGGTAATACAAGGAGCTAATGAACCTTATGCTGAATTTGTAGATAGGCTTATTCAAACAGCTACCAGAGTTTTTGGGAATACAGAACAAGCAATGCCATTACTAAAACACCTGGCTTATGAGCAAGCGAATCGTTGGTGCAGAGATATCATTAGACCATGGAAACATGAAGATTTAAACACATATATTAAATTATGTAGAGACATTAATGAACAAGAGCAAGTCGTGGCAGCTGCAGTAAAACAGGCTTTAGATGCCAGAGACATTAATGAACAAGGGCAAATTGTGGCAGCTGCAGTAAAACAGGCTTTAGATGCCAGGCCAAGAACATGCTACAATTGTGAACAAACAGGACATTTTAAAAGGAATTGCCCCATTGGAGGAGGGTTTAACAAAACTAGGTATCAAAGGAGTAGAATACCAGGTATTTGCCCACGGTGCCGTAGAGGGAGACATTGGGCTAATGAATGCCGTTCTCAAACCACCATAGAGGGTACTCCATTATCAAAAAACGAACAAGGACCAGGTGTTTATCCACGATATCGTGGAGAAAGGCATCGGGCTACATTGCCAAAAAACGGACAGGGGGGCCCAATGCTCCGGGGCCCAAAACCACAAATATACGGAGCACTGGAGGAACCCAGCAACCCCATCAGGGTAGTGCCCAGGACACATTGTCCATCAGATCCCTCATCAGACAAACCAGAGGGAGCGCAGGGTTGGACATCTGCGCCTCCGCCAGAGCAGTACTAACTCCAGAGATGGGAGTTCAAATCATTCCCACAGGGGTGAAAGGACCTCTTCCCAAAGGAACAGTAGGCTTATTATTGGGACGCAGCTCTTCTACTCTAAAAGGACTTATGATAAGTCCTGGGGTAATTGATCCCGATTATGAAGGTGAAATAAAAATTATAGCCAGTTCTCCAAAGGGTATATCAGTAATTTCACCAGGAGATAGAATAGCACAGTTACTAATAATACCCAGCCTACATGATAAATTTTCCAGTCGTACTGTAGAAAGAGGTTCCAAGGGATTAGGCTCCACAGGTGTAGATTGGGCTATGCTTTCTTTAAATTTAGATTCTCGCCCCATGCTAAAACTAAATATTCAAGGACATGAATTTAATGGGCTACTGGATACAGGTGCAGACCTTAGCATCATCTCTCGTCAAGAATGGCCAAAACATTGGCCATTACAACAAGCCACTCAAACGCTTCGAGGCCTAGGAGTGGCGACTAATCCCCATAGAAGTGCAATGGTATTAGATTGGAAGGATCCTGAAGGATGTGAAGGAACTATACAGCCATATGTATTGGATCATCTTCCCGTAAATTTATGGGGACGAGATGTCCTAGATCAATTAGGTTTGACATTAACAAATAACATCAACCAAAATGCACCCACTATTATGACTAGACAAGGTTTTAGGAAAGGAAAAAGATTAGAAAAACAAGAACAAGGTATAGCAGCACCAATACAAATAGATCAAGGAACAGACAGACATGGGTTGGATTTTCAGAAAGGGCCACTGAGACAATAAAAATTACTTGGAAATCAGAAAGACCAGTATGGGTTCCTCAGTGGCCCCTGACTAAAGAAAAGATACAAGCAGCCCATGACCTGGTCAAACAACAATTAGCAGAAGGACATATACAACCTTCTGTATCTCCCCATAATACTCCCATTTTTGTCATCAAAAAGAAATCTGGTAAATGGAGATTATTGCAAGATTTAAGAGCCATTAATAATGAGATGGTTATTATGGGACCTGCTCAATCAGGGATTCCTCAGTTGTCTGCTTTGCCAAAAACCTGGTATGTTTTAGTTATAGATATTAAAGATTGTTTTTTTTCAATTCCAATTCATCCTGAGGATAGTCCACGTTTTGCATTTACTATCCCTGCACTGAATCATGAAGGTCCTGATCAGAGATATGAATGGAAAGTACTCCCTCAAGGGATGGCTAACAGCCCAACTATGTGTCAAATTTATGTTAACAAAGTAATCCAGCCACTTAGAAATCAAAATCCTGAACTACAAATATTTCACTATATGGATGATGTATTATTAGCACACAAAGATAAAAACACATTGCTAGAATGTTATGCCACACTTACAAACTTATTAAAAAATTATAATCTAGAGATAGCAATAGATAAAGTACAATTAAATTTTCCAATTAATTATTTAGGAGTTCTATTATCCTCAACCATGGTCCGTCCACCAAAAATTCAAATACGAGTAGATCAACTCAAATCACTTAATGACTTTCAAAAGTTATTAGGAGACATAAATTGGATAAGGCCTTATTTAGGTATACCAACAGGAGAGTTGGGACCTTTATTTGATATCCTAAAAGGTCCATCAGATCCAAATTCACCCCGAATGTTAACGCCTGAAGCAAGAAAGGCATTAAAAATCATTGAAACATATATGGAAAATATGCATTTGGATAGAATTGATATAAGTTTGCCTTTATTATTTATTGTACTACCAACAAAAAATATTCCTACAGGAGTATTTTGGCAAGAAGGTCCATTATTATGGATACATTTATCTTATTCTCCTAACACTATTCTTACTAGGTATCCTGAGGCTGTAGGACAATTAATACTCAAAGGAATAAAAGCAGCAAAGGGAGTGTTTGGAATTTCTCCCAATAAAATTATTACTCCATATACTATGAATCAAATTGATGAGTTAGCTAATGAGTTAAATACTTGGGCAATAATCATGTGCAAATCTAATGTTTCATTTGATAACCACTTACCATCTAATCCTTTATTGTCTTTTTGGTCATTGCATCCTGTAATTTTTCCAAAAATGACAAGAAAAACACCTATCATGAATGCTCCAAATATATTCACTGATGGGTCAAATAATGGTACAGCAGCAGTCGTTACCCCTGATCAAACTTTTACATTTTTAGTACCCAAACAATCAGCTCAAAAGGTAGAGCTTAATGCAGTTTTACAAGCTTTTGTGATGTTTAAAGATTCTGTATTTAATTTATTTTCTGATAGTCAGTATGTAGTTAATGCTATAGTATCTCTTGAAGATGCTGGTAGGATTTCCCCTTCTTCTACTGTTTTCTCTTTGCTTTCCACTATACAAAGTCTAATCTGGGACAGAAAAGATCCATTCTTTATAGGACATATCAGGGCACATACAGGATTGCCTGGAGCCCTTAGTTTGGGCAATGATTTAGCAGATAAAACTACACATGACATACATATTTTCTCTACACTAGAAGAAGCTATAAATTTTCATAAAAAGTTCCATGTCAATGCTAATACTTTACAAAAGCGTTTTAAAATAACTAAGGAACAAGCTAGACAAATAATAAAACAATGTCAAAATTGTGTGACCTTTTTACCACAAGTTAATCTTGGAGTCAATCCTAGAGGATTGATACCTAACCATATTTGGCAGATGGACGTCACACACTTGCCAGAATTTGGAAAATTAAAATATTTGCATGTTACAGTTGATACTTCTTCTGGATTTTTGATGGGCTCCCTTCATGCCGGAGAAAAAACTAAAGATGTTATAGCTCATTGCTTACAAAATTTTGCCACTGTGGGTGTTCCAAAACAGTTAAAAACAGATAATGCCCCTGGTTATACTTCTACCTCTTTTAAACAATTTTGCTCAACATTTGGCATTACTCATATAACAGGAATCCCATACAATCCACAGGGACAAGGCATAGTTGAAAGAGCTCATCAAACTATTAAAATGTACTTATTAAAGCAAAAAGAAGGAATTGGGAAGGGGTATATATTCCCCAAAGATAAACTTAAAATAACCCTTTTTACTCTAAACTTTTTAAATTTGGATTCATCAGGACTTAGTGCTGCGGAAAGGCATATGTGTCCAAAAAATGTACATAAGCCCAAGGTACTTTGGAAGGATATTCTAACAGGACAATGGAAAGGTCCTGACCCAGTAATTGTCTGGAGTCGAGGGTCTGTTTGTGTGTTTCCACAGGGAGAACAGCAGCCGATTTGGATTCCAGAGAGATTAACCAAGGTCCTGACCCAGTGATTGTCTGGAGTCGGGGGTCTGTTTATGTGTTTCCACAGGGAGAACAGCAGCCGATTTGGATTCCAGAAAGATTAACTAAAGCGATTTCTACAGACCAAAAAGAAGATGATTTGGCTCAAATCCATAACAACTGATATCCAAAACTCCAGTTTGGCTATTCTTACATCTGCAACAGAACCAGGATGCTTTTTTCAATATCTATTTTATTATTGCCCTTTGCCATATCATGAAGTTCTATTTTGTTTTTTGAGCTCATACAGACCTAGGTTAATGTTTTGCTGATCAGTTCTATTTTTTGACTATAGAGTTTTTAAGCATTGCAATGGAGATTTCACCTGTAAAAAGTTATAAGGCCTTTACTATAATGTTATGTGTTGTATGTATTATATTATGTGTGCACACTTGTGTTTTGTGTTATATGTTTGAATGTACGTATGTCCATATATCATATATGATGAGCGCTCATGATAAAATGGATCCAAATATTTTTTTTTCACGTGATTTATATGGTTTAATTTAAATTGGGTAAACAACTGTTGAGGATTGTTTTAATATGTAAACAAAAAAGAAGGTTAACAGATCTGTTTACTTTCACCTTTCCTTTTCATTATATTTAATAATTCTCTTAAAGATAATGTAAATTGTTAAGAAAATTGTTTTCTTTTAGTGCCTTCTGTAGTGTTACATAATTTTTTCTTTAGCCATTATTGCCAGAATTCCTATCTTCATCCCAGTGCTGGTGAAGTCAAAGATAAAACCAATCTACAGCTTCTACAATAGCCATCACTGAACTGCTTGCAGAACTTGCCTGGACACACTGTGAGCTCACCTGTATGCATTGTGAACTATCTGTTGGTGCAGTGACTTGTGGTAGTGTTGGGGTATTTTTGCTGATGATGTCACCGGTGGTACAATTTTTCAAAGGAGCCCTCAATTGGCTTAATGTCATGGCATTTTGCATCCTCCTCTACTAGTGATGGTCTAAAATTTGGGGGCCAACAGAGGTGAGGCAAAGAACCTCACCCCCCCACTGGTGCAAAGGCCTATCCAGAAGTATGGCTGTATGCTGGACCGGTAGTCAGTGACGGGTATGATCCAATTGCAGTGGTATCAACCTAAGACAGGAGGCTGACGCCTAGAGGTCAGTTCATCCGATGACGGGTAAGGACCATATGTTGAATTGGACTGCCTAACAGGCACAGTCCCTAAGCCACATGCTTGTTGTTTAAACAGAGAGGGGGAGATGTTGAGAGCCACAGCCAAAGGGGCCCCAGCAAACTTCCAGCTGCCAGCAAACTTCCAGCTGCTGGCTGATGATTGGCTCACAGCAGCCCCAGCAACATCTAGCTGATTGGCTCCTTGGCCCCAGCAACATCTAGCTGATTGGCTCCTCTGCGGTGATGCTCATTGGACTGTTTCCCTGCCCTTTCAGACCACGGAGCTGCTCATTGGGGGACTTTTTTGGCTCTGCCCACGTGACCCAGCCAATCGGTCTCAAGAGCAGGAGGATTGTGGGAGGTGGAGAGAAGCTTGTGTGGGAGAGAGAGGCTTGGGGAAAGCCGGTGGTGGCAGTTGAGGCTCTGAGGGTTTTTCCTGAGAGACTATTTTGTTTGTCGTGTGTGGTTCTAAAAATAAAGTTAGTTTCTTTTGACAAGTGGCTCCTGATTGTGCCCAGCCAGACTGCGGCAAGATAGACCAGTATGGGTTCCTCAGTGGCCCCTGACTAAAGAAAAGATACAAGCAGCCCATGACCTGGTCAAACAACAATTAGCGGAGGGACATATACAACATTCTGTATCTCCTTACAATACTCCCATTTTTGTCATTAAAAAGAAATCTAGTAAATGGAGATTATTGCAAGATTTAAGAGCCATTAATAATGAGATGGTTATTATGGGACCTGCTCAATCGGGGATTCCTCAATTGTCTGCTTTGCCAAAAACCTGGTACGTTTTAGCTATAGATATTAAAGATTGGTTTTTTTCAATTCCAATTCATTCTGAGGATAGTCCATGTTTTGCATTTACTATCCCTGCACTGAATCATGAAGGTCCTGATAAGAGATATGAATGGAAAGTACTCCCTCAAGGGATGGCTAACAGCCCAACTATGTGTCAAATTTATGTTAACAAAGCAATCCAGCCACTTAGAAATCAAAATCCTAAACTACAAATATTTCACTACATGGATGATGTATTGTTAGCACACAAAGCTAAAAACACATTGCTAGAATGTTATGCCACACTTACAAATTTATTAAAAAATTATAATCTAGAGATAGCAATAGATAAAGTACAATTAAATTTTCCAATTAATTATTTAGGAGTTCTATTATCCTGAACCATGTTCCGTCCACCAAAAATTAAAATACGAGTAGATCAACTCAAATCACTTAACGACTTTCAAAAGTTATTAGGAGACATAAATTGGATAAGGCCTTATCTAGGCATACCAACAGGAGAGTTGGGACCTTTATTTGATATCCTAAAAGGTCCATCAGATCCAAATTCACCCCGCATGTTAACGCCTGAAGCAAGAAAGGCATTAAAAATTATTGAAACATATATGGAAAATATGCATTTGGATAGAATTGATATAAGTTTGCCTTTATTATTTATTGTGCTACCAACAAAAAATATTCCTACAGGAGTATTTTGGCAAGAAGGTCCATTATTGTGGATACATTTATCTTATTCTCCTAACACTATTCTTACTAGGTATCCTGAGGCTGTAGGACAATTAATACTCAAAGGAATAAGAGAAGCAAAGAGAGTGTTTGGAATTTCTCCCAATAAAATTATTACTCCATATACTATGGATCAAATTGATGAGTTAGCTAATGAGTTAAATACTTGGGCAATAATCATGTGTAAATCTAATGTTTCATTTGATAATCACTTACCATCTAATCTTTGTTGTCTTTTTGGTCTAAGCATCCTGTAGTTTTTCCAAAAATGACACGAAAAACCCCTATCATGAATGCTCCAAGTGTATTCACTGATGGGTCAAATAATGGTACAGCAGCAGTAGTTACCCCTGATCAAACTTTTACATTTTTAGTACCCAAACAATCAGCTCAAAAGGTAGAGCTTAATGCAGTTTTACAAGCTTTTGTGATGTTTAAAGATTCTGTATTTAATTTATTCTCTGATAGTCAGTATGTATTTAATGCTATAGTATCCCTTGAAGATGCTGGTAAGATTTCCCCTTCCTGTACTGTTTTCTCTTTGTTTTCTGCTATACAAAGTCTAATCTGGGACAGAAAAGATCCATTCTTTATAGGACATATCAGAGCACATACAGGATTGCCTGGAGCCCTTAGTTTGGGCAACGATTTAGCAGATAAAACTACACATGACATACATATTTTCTCTACACTAGTAGAAGCTACACATTTTCATAAAAGGTTCCATGTCAATGCTAATACTTTACAAAAGCATTTTAAAATAACTAAGGAACAAGCTAGACAAATAATAAAACAATGTCAAAATTATGTGATCTTTTTACTACAAGTTAATCTTGGAGTCAAACCTAGAGGACTGATACATAACCATATTTGGCAGATGGATGTCACACACTTGCCAGAATTTGGAAAATTAAAATATTTGCATGTTACAATTGATACTTCTTCCGGATTTTTGATGGGTTCCCTTCATGCCGGAGGAAAAATCTAAAGATATTATAGCTCATTGCTTACAAAATTTTGCCACTGTGGGCATTCCAAAACAGTTAAAAATAGATAAGGCCCCTGGTATACCTCTACCTCTTTTAAACAATTTTGCTCATCATTTGGCATTACTCATATAACAGGAATCCCATACAATCCACAGGGACAAGGCATAGTTGAAAGAGCTCATCAAACTATTAAAATGTACTTATTAAAGCAAAAAGAGGGAATTGGGAAGGGGTATATATCCCCCAAAGATAAACTTAAAATAACCCTTTTTACTCTAAAATTTTTAAATTTGGATTCATCAGGGCTTAGTGCTGCGGAAAGGCACATGTGTTCAAAAAATGTACAAAAAATGTAAATCGACTCCTTGATTGAGCATCACTTGTTGAGTTACATTATTCATTGATGCATCAGTTTATACAGTTTGTTGTGATAGCTATCGCAGAAGCTGTAGTTTGGTTTTATCTTTGTCTTCACCGGCACTGGGATGAAGATAGGAATTCTGACAATGATAGCTAAAAAAAACTTATGTAACATTCCAGCAGGAAATTTAAAAAAAAGCAATTTTCTAAACAATTTAGTATCCTGAATAGAAGTAGATATAATGAAAAGGAAAGGTGAAAGTAAACAAACAGATCTGTTAACCTCCTATTTTGTTCACATTTTAAAACAATCCTCAACAGCTGTTTACCCAATTTAAATTAAGCCATTTAAATCACGTGAATAATAAAAAAATATTTGGATCCATTTTTTCATGAGCGCTCCTCATATATGATATATGGACATACGCACATACAGACATACAACACAAAACACAAGTGTGCACACATAATACAATACATACAACACATAACATAATAGTAAAGGCCTTGTAGCTTTGCACAGGTGAAATCTCCATTGCAATGTTTAAAAATTCCATAGTCAAAAAATAGAACTAATCAGAAAAACATTAACCTAGGTGTGTATGAGATCAAAAAATAAAATAGAACTTTATGATGTGGGAAAGGGCAATAATAAAATAGATATTGAAAAAAGCATCCTGGTTACCACCTGGGTTTGACTCTTCTTTTGATATCCCATCTTTCTTCCTGTAACTTGCATATGGGTCTGAAGGTATTCCCACAAGAAAGCCCCAAGGTTTTTTTACATTTGAAATAGGCCTTAATGGTGTTCATTATTCATTAGCCTCCAGGTGTGAGAGAACCACTGTCGCAGATGTAAGGATAGCTAAACTGAAGTTCTGGATATCAGCTGTTATGGATTTGAGCCAAATCATCTTCTTTGTGGTCTGTAGAAATCGCTTTAGTTAGTATCTCTGGAATCCAAATCAGCTGCTGTACTCCCTGTGGAAACACACAAACAGACCCCTGACTCCAGACAATCCCTGGGTCAGGACCTTTCCATTGTCCTGTTAGAATATCCTTCCAAAGTACCTTGGGCTTATGTACATTTTTTGGACACATGTAACTTTCCGCAGCACTAAGCCCTGATGAATCCAAATTTAAAAAGTTTAGAGTAAAAAGGGTTATTTTAAATTTACCTTTGGGGGATATATACCCCTTCCCAATTCCCTCTTTTTGCTTTAATAAGTATATTTTAATAGTTTGATGAGCTCTTTAACTATGCCTTGTCCCTGTGGATTGTATGGGATTCCTGTTATATGAGTAATGCCAAATGATGAGCAAAATTGCTTAAAAGAGGTAGAAGTATAGCCAGGGCCATTATCTATTTTAACTGTTTTGGAATGCCCACAGTGGCAAAATTTTGTAAGCAATGACCTATAATATCTTTAGTTTTTTCTCCGGCATGGGATGAAGATAGGAATTCTGGCAATGATGGCATATATATATATATATATATATATATATATATATATATATATAACATTCCAGCAGGCACTAAGAAAACAATTTTCTGAGCAATTTACATCATCCTGAACAGAATTATTAAATATAATGAAAAGGAAAGGTAAAAGTAAACAAACAGATCTGTTAACCACCTTTAAAAACAATCCTCAACAGCTGTTTACCTAATTTAAATTAAACCATTTAAATCACATGAATAAAAAAAAAATATTTGGATCCATTTTTTCATGAGCGATCCTCATACATGATGTATGAACATACTCACATACAGACATACAACACAAAACAGAAGTGTGCACATATAACATAAAACACATAAGACAATAGTAAAGGCCTTGTAGCTTTACACATGTGAAATCTCGATTGCAATGTTTAAAAACTCCACAGTCAAAAAATAGAACTGATCAGAAAAATATCAACCTAGGTCTGTATGAGCTCAAAAAATAAAATAGAACTTTATGATGTGGGAAAAGGCAATAATAAAATAGAAATTGAAAAAAAGCATCCTGGTTACCACCTGGGTTTGACTTTTTTTTTTTTTTTTTTGGATATCCCATCCGTCTTCCTATAACTTGCATATGGGTCTGAAGGTAATCCCACAAGCAAGCCCCAAGGTTTTTTACATTTGAAATAGGCCTTAATGGTGTTCATTATTCATTAGCTTCCAGGTGTGGGAGAATCACTGTTGCAGATGTAAGAATAGCCAAGCTGGAGCTCTGGATATCAGCTGTTATGGATTTGAGTCAAATCATCTTCTTTTTGGTCTGTAGAAATATCTTTGGTTAGTCTCTCTGGAATCCAAATCAGCTGTTGTTCTCCCTGTGGAAACACACAAACAGAACCCCAACTCCAGACAATCACTGGGTCAGGACCTTTCCATTGTCCTGTTAGAATATCCTTCCAAAGTACCTTAGGCTTATGTACATTTTTTGGACACATATGCCTTTCTGCAGCACTAAGCCCTGATGAATCCAAATTTAAAAATTTTAGAGTAAAAAGGGTTATTTTAAGTTTATCTTTGGGTGACATATACCCCTTTCCAATTCCCTCTTTTTGCTTTAATAAGTACATTTTAATAGTTTGATGAGCTCTTTCAACTATGCCTTGTCCCTGTGGATTGTATGGGATTCCTGTTATATGAGTAATGCCAAATGATGAGCAAAATTGTTTAAAAGAGGTAGAGGTATAGCCAGGGGCATTATCTATTTTTAACTGTTTTGGAATGCCCACAGTGGCAAAATTTTGTAAGCAATGAGCTATAATATCTTTAGATTTTTCCTCCGGCATGAAGGGAACCTATCAAGAATCTGGAAGAAGTATCAACTGTAACATGCAAATATTTTAATTTTCCAAATTCTGGCAAGTGTGTGACGTCCATCTGCCAAATATGGTTATGTATCAGTCCTCTAGGTTTGACTCCAAGATTAACTTGTAGTAAAAAGATCACATAATTTTGACATTGTTTTATTATTTGTCTAGCTTGTTCCTTAGTTATTTTAAAATGCTTTTGTAAAGTATTAGCATTGACATGGAACCTTTTATGAAAATTTGTAGTTTCTTCTAGTGTAGAAAAAATATGTATGTCATGTGAAGTTTTATCTGCTAAATCATTGCCCAAACTAAGGGCTCCAGGCAATCCTGTATGTGCCCTGATATGTCCTATAAAGAATGGATCTTTTCTGTCCCAGATTAGACTTTGTATAGTGGAAAGCAAAGAGAAAACAGTAGAGGAAGGGGAAATCCTACCAGCATCTTCAAGGGATACTATAGCATTAACTATATACTGACTATCAGAAAATAAATTAAATACAGAATCTTTAAACATTACAAAAGATTGTAATACTGCATTAGCTCTACCTTTTGAGCTGATTGTTTGGGTACTAAAAATGTAAAAGTTTGATCAGGGGTAACTACTGTTGCTGTACCATTATTTGACCCATCAGTGAATATATTTGGAGCATTCATGATAGGTGTGTTTCTTATCATTTTTGGAAAAACTACAGGATGCGAAGACCAAAAAGACAATAAAGGATTGGATGGTAAGTGATTATCAAATGAAATATTAGATTTACACATGATTATTGCCCAAGTATTTAACTCAGTAGTTAACTCATCAATTTGATCCATAGTATATGGAGTAATAATTTTATTGGGAGAAATTCCAAACACTCCCTTTGCTGCTTTTATTCCTCTGAGTATTAATTGTCCTACAGCCTCAGGATACCTAGTAAGAATAGTGTTAGGAGAATAAGATAAATATATCCACAATAATGGACCTTCTTGCCAAAATACTCCTGTAGGAATATTTTTTGTTGGTAGTACAATAAATAATAAAGGCAAACTTATATCAATTCTATCCAAATGCATATTTTCCATATATGTTTCAATGATTTTTAATGCCTTTCTTGCTTCAGGCGTTAACATGCAGGGTAAATTTGGATCTGATGGATCTTTTAGGATATCAAATAAAGGTCCCAACTCTCCTGTTGGTATGCCTAGATAAAACCTTATCCAATTTATGTCTCCTAATAACTTTTGAAAGTCGTTAAGTGATTTGAGTTGATCTACTCATATTTGAATTTTTGGTGGACGGACCATGGTTGAGGATAATAAAACTCCTAAATAATTAATTGGAAAACTTAATTGTACTTTATCTATTGCTATCTCTAGATTACAATTTTTTAATAAATTTGTAAGTGTGGCATAACATTCTAGCAATGTGTTTTTAGCTTTGTTTGCTAATAATACATCATCCATATAGTGAAATATTTGTAGTTCAGGATTTTGATTTCTAAGTGGCTGGATTACTTTGTTAACATAAATTTGACACATAGTTGGGCTGTTAGCCGTCCCTTGAGGGAGTACTTTCCATTCATATCTCTTATCAGGACCTTCATGATTCAGTGCAGGGATAGTAAATGCAAAACGTGGACTATCCTCAGAATGAATTGGAATTGAAAAAAACCAATCTTTAATATCTATAACTAAAACATACCAGGTTTTTGGCAAAGCAAACAATTGAGGAATCCCCAATTGAGCAGGTCCCATAATAACCATCTCATTATTAATGGCTCTTAAATCTTGCAATAATCTCCATTTACCAGATTTCTTTTTGATGACAAAAATGGGAGTATTATGGGGAGATACAGAAGATTTTATATGTCCTTCCGCTAATTGTTGTTTGACCAGGTCACGGGCTGCTTGTATCTTTTCTTTAGTCAGGGGCCACTGAGGAACCCATACTGGTCTTTCTGATTTCCAAGTAATATTTATTGTCTCAGTGGCCCTTTCTGAAAATCCAACCCATGTCTGTCTGTTCCTTGATCTATTTGTATTGGTGCTGCTATACCTTGTTCTTGTTTTTCTAATCTTTTTCCTTTCCTAAAACCTTGTCTAGCCATAATAGTGGGTGCATTTTGATTGATGTTATTTGTTGATGTCAAACATAATTGATCTAGGACATCTCATCCCCATAAATTTATAGGAAGATGATCCAATACATATGGCTCTATAGTTCCTTCACATCCTTCAGGATCCTTCCAATCTAATACCATTGCACTTCTATGGGGATTAGTCGCCACTCCTAGGCCTCGAAGTGTTTGAGTGGCTTGTTGTAATGGCCAATGTTTTGGCCATTCTTGACGAGAGATGATGCTGAGGTCTGCACCTGTATCCAGTAGCCCATTAAATTCATGTCCTTGAATATTTAGTTTTAGCATGGGTCGAGAATCTAAATTTAAAGAAAGCATAGCCCAATCTACACCTGTGGAGCCTAATCCCTTGGAACCTCTTTCAACAGTGCAACTGGAAAATTTATCATGTAGGCTTCGTATTATTAGTAACTGTGCTATTCTATCTCCTGGTGAAATTACTGATATACCCTTTGGAGAACTGGCTATAATTTTTATTTCAACTTCATAATCGGGATCAATTACCCCAGGACTTATCATAAGTCCTTTTAGAGTAGAAGAGCTGCATCCCAATAATAAGCCTACTGTTCCTTTGGGAAGAGGTCCTTTTACCCCTGTGGGAATGATTTGAACTCCCATCTCTGGAATTAGTACTGATCTGGCAGAGGCGCAGATGTCCAACCCTGCACTCCCTCTGGTTTGTCTGATGAGGGATCTGATGGACAATGTGTCCTGGGCACTACCCTGATAGGGTTGCTGGGTTCCTCCAGTGCTCCGTATATTTGTGGGTTTCGGCCCCGGAGCATTGGGCCCCCCTGTCCATTTTTTGGCAATGGAGCCCGATGCTTTTCTCCACAATATCGTGGATAAACACCTGGTCCTTGTTCTTTTTTTGATAATGGAGTACCCTCTATGGTGGTTTGAGAACGGCATTCATTAGCCCAATGTCTCCCTCTACGGCATCATGGGCAAATACCCGGTATTCTACTCCTTTGATACCTAGTTTTGTTAAACCCTCCTCCAATGGGGCAATTCCTTTTAAAATGTCCTGTTTGTTCACAATTGTAGCATGTTCTTGGCCTGGCATCTAAAGCCTGTTTTACTGCAGCTGCCACAATTTGCCCTTGTTCGTTAATGTCTCTACATAATTTAATATATGTGTTTAAATCTTCATGTTTCCCTGGTCTAATAATATCTCTGCACCAACGATTCTCTTGGTCATAAGCCAGTTGTTTTATTAATGGCATTGATTTTGCTGTATTCCCAAAAACTCTGGTAGCTGTTTGAATAAGCCTATCTACAAATTCAGCATAAGATTCATTAGCTCCTTGTATTACCTTAGATAATTGACCTTGTAAACCTCCATGTCCTTGTAAAGTCTTCCATGCCCTAACCGCCTCTACAGCAATTTGTGCGTATATGCCAGGATCATATGCAATTTGTTGCTGCTGATCCTCATAAGTCCCTTTCCTAACAACATATCTAGATTTCTCTGAGGATAACCAGCTGCTGCATTTCACCTAGCCGTCTCCTTGCAAAATTCCTCATTGGCAACCTTCCATAACAGGTATTGACCTCCATTTAGCACAGCTTTACACATATTAGCCCAATCTGCTGGCGTCATGTTCAAGTTGTTAATGGATTCGACCAAGCTTACAGTGAAGGGTGCTTGAGGACCATAGGTTGTTACAGCCTCTTTTAGCTGCTTCACTTTTTTGAAATTTAAATCATGGTGAATTCGCTGCCCTCCTACCTCAAATACAGGGCATGTTAATACTTGAGATCCTGTCTCAGGATCTGAACTATCAACTGCGGGGGTTGGGGGCCTCCCAGCATATGGAGGTGGCCTTGTTAGTTGGACATTTACATCCTCTGGTGATAGAAAGGTGTTAGTAACAGTCTCCTGTAGAGGTGACACTGTTGGTTGGACACTTACGCCCTCTGGTGATAGAAAGTTGTTAGTAGCAGTCTCCTTTTGTAACTTTCCCCTGATGGCTTAAGCTTTGTTCCTCTATCTTTGTGGGAACTGAAGGCTTTGGACTAAGAAAACCAGATACGAACGTCCACAATGGCAATGTGCCAACTGGCAGAGTCCCTGGGCTGTTCTTTTCTATTCTTTTTAAATCTTCACCATGATGGTTCCATTGTGATATATTTAACAACTCCTCCTTAGAAAGCCATGGGCTACATTTTTGTATTGTATCAACGTATGCCCTGACTGTTCTTGATTTTACCGAGATGCCTCCGTCCTCTAACAATTTACTTAACACTCTTTCAGTTTGTTTTTTACTAATTTCTGATCCCATATTTCTACTATAATACAACCCAACAAGATGACACCAAACAAAACCGAGACAGAATGAAATAAAAAGGGAACAACAAAAAGTCATTATAGCCTTTCTATCCTCCTGACATGTGCATCCGTCCTTTCTCCCTATTTGTTCCTCAGACGTAAATAGTTTTTCCTCAGATGTGAGTGGTTTTTCTTCTGTCTCACTCATCTCCAGGTACAGGCAACTTAAAACAAAAGTGAAGCAAAACAAAAGAGGCATCTTAAAATGGCTACCCATCCTCTTTCCCTGCCCTCAGGGGTGAGCAGTTTACCTTATCACTTACCCTCAGTAGCTCCCCGTGTGAGCCACCAAATGCCGCAGTCTAGCTGGGCACGATTCAGGAGCCACTTGTCAAAAGAAACGAACTTTATTTTTTAGAACCACACATGCCAAACAAAACAGCTCCTCAGGAAAAACCCTCAGAGCCCAACTGCCACCACCGGCTTCCCACAAGCCTCTTTCTCACCCACAAGCCTCTCCACCTCCCACAATCCTCCTGCTCTTGAGGCTGATTGGCTGGGTCGCATGGGTGGAGCCAAAAAAGTCCCCCAATGAGCAGCTCCGTGGTCTGAAATGGCGGGGAAACAGCCCAAAGAGCATCACCGCAGAGGAACCAATCAGCTAGATGTTGCTGGGGCCACTGTGAGCCAATCATCAGCCGGCAGCTGGAAGTTTCCTGGCAGCTGGAAGTTTGCTGGGGCCCCTTCGGCTGTGGCTCTCAACAAGTATGACTGGAAAATTTATCATGTAGGCTGGGTATTATTAGTAACTGTGCTATTCTATCTCCTGGTGAAATTACTGATATATCCCTTGGAGAACTGGCTATAATTTTTATTTCACCTTCATAATCGGGATCAATTACCCCAGGATTTATCATAAGTCCTTTTAGATTAGAAGAACTGTGTCCCGATAATAAGCCTGCTGTTCCTCGGGGAAGAGGTCCTTTTACCCCTGTGGGAATGATTTGAACTCCCATCTCTGGAGTTAGTACTGCTCTGGCGGAGGCACAGATGTCCAACACTGCGCTCCCTCTGGTGTGTCTAGTGAGGTATCTAATGGATAATGTGTCCTGGGCACTACCCTGATGGTGTTTCTGGGTTCCTCCAGTGCCCCGTATATTTGTGGTCGTGAGCCCTGGAGCATTAGGCCCCCCTGTCCGTTTTTTGATAATGGAGCCCGATGCTTTTCTCCACAATATCGTGGGTAAACACCTGGTCCTTGTCCATTTTTTGATAATGGTATTCATCAGCCCAATGTCTCCCTCTATGGCATCATGGGCAAATACCCAGTATTCTACCCCTTTGATCATATCCAGTTTTGTTAAACCCTCCTCCTATGGAGAAACTCCTTCTAAAATGTCCTGTTTGTCCACAATTGTAGCATGTTTTTGGCCTGGCACCTAAAGCCTGTTGTACTACAGCTGCCAAGACTTGCCCTTGTTCATTAATGTCTCTACATAATTTAATATATGTGTTTAAATCTTCATGTTTCCATGGTCTAATGGCCTCCTTGCACCATCTATTTGCTTGTTCATAGGCTAGCTATTTAATTAATGGCATTGCTTGTTCTGTATCCCCAAAAACTCTGGTAGCTGTTTGAATAAGCCTATCTACAAATTCAGTGTAAGGTTCATTAGCTCCTTGGATTATCTTAGATAATTGACCTTGTAAATCTCCATGTCCTTGTAAAGTCTTCCATGCCCTAACCACATCTGCAGCAATTTGTGAGTATATGGCAGGATCATATCCAATCTGTTGCTACTGACCCTCATAAGGTCCCTTTCCCAACAACATATCTAGGTTTCTCTGAGGATAACCGGCTGCTGCATTTTGCCTAGCCATCTCCGTGCAAAATTCCTGATTGGCAACCTTCCATAACAGATATTGTCCTCCATTTAGCACAGCTTTGCACATACTAGCCCAATCTGCTGGCATCATGTCCAAGTTGGTAATGGATTTGACCATAGTTACAGTGAAGGGTGCTTGAGGACCATAGGTTGTTACAGCCTCTTTTAGCTGCTTCACTGTTTTGAAATCTAGAGCATGGTGAATTCACTGCCCTCCTGCCTGCTCAAGTACAGGGCATGCCAATCTTTGAGGTCCTGTCTCAGGATCTCATCTATCAACTATGGGGGTTGGGGGCCACCCAGCATATGTTGTCTCCATAGGTGGAGCTGTTGGTTGGACACTTACGCCCTCTGGTGATAGAAAGGTGTTAGTAGCAGCCTCCTGTTGTAATTTCTCCCCTGATAGCCTTCCCTTCTCTAAACTTTCTTCCCCTGACTAACTCGAGAGACTTCCTCTTTTACTTGATCTAAAATGTCTTCTCCTTGACTAAGCAAACAAGATTGTACCAACGTCCATAATGGTAATGTGCCAACTGGCAGAGTTCCTGGGCTTTCCTTTTCTATCCTTTTAAATCTTCACCATGATGGTTCCATTGTGATATATTTAATAACCCCTCTTTAATGAACCATGGGCTACACCTTTGTATCGCCTTAACGTATGCCCTAACTGTTCTTGATTTTACTGAGATGCCTCCTTCCTCTAGCAATTTACTTAACACCCTTTTGGTTTGGTTTTTACTAATTTTTAATTCCATATATCTGCTATAAAAATAACGCAACCCAACAAGATAACACAAAACAAAACCGAAACAGAATGAAACAAAAACAGAACAAAAATGCATTGTATCAATTTTCCTATTTTCTTGAAATGTATATTCATGGTCTATTTTATCTCTTCCTCAGGGCCAAACAACTTTTCTAGCATCCTATTTATTTCTAGGGGCAGGCAGCTTGAAACAGAAATGTAACAAATCAAAACAAGAACACATTGTTTTTTGAAATTGCCACCCATTCTCTCGCCTTGCCCTCTGGGGTGAGAAATTTCACTTACCCCCAAGCTTCAGGTGTCCCCCACACGGGCCACCAAATGCCGCAGTCTGGCTGGGCACAAAATAACCAAGCTGCCTTTGGGATATAGGACACGCGGTGGGGCTGCAAGTGTAATCAGATCCTTGGGGAACCGCCTCCGGTGAACAGGACCTGGCTGGCTGGCTGGCAGGAGGAACAGGGGGAGGGGCCGGATAAGTGAAAGGGCTCTGGACTAACAGGATTGAGAGACTCCCAGGAGCCGCCTTACAGGGATTTCTGTCAGCACATAGAGGGCAGAAGCTCGGCTTGGAGGGCATAGCTCCGCCTACTGGAAGAGAAGAAAATGGGATTCAGCCATAGAACAGGTAATTTCAGGCTGCTATTCGCCTGTGGCTAGCAGACAAATTACTCAGGCTCATTGCTAAATAACCCATGGAAACTGCTTCTTGGAGCCTGCTCTTATCAGATCATACACCGAGAACGGAGCGGCCGAACTCTGGCTCCTGGAACTGCGCTGGCCCAGGGCTGAGGAGCCCGCAGAGACTGCTTCTCGGTCCGGGTCCTGCTGAGTACTGTGGAGGTGGATGCCAACCGAGCCTTCGTGGGCAGTGGCAGCAGGACTGAAACGGGGCCTGCGGGGGCCGGTCGGGACTCACCCGTTGCTTTGGTCACCCAGCGGAGGGAACGAGATGCCGCTGTTCACAGGGGATGCCAGCATGGCAGAGATCTGATGTCATCTGAGAGCGGCCGAGGAGACAACTTCATCGGTGCCAGCGGCGACGGAAACAGTTGGTCTCCTGGTAGGGAGGGTGAGTCACAGATACCCGAGTCTCTCTCGCTTTGTCGTTGAGCCAGAGGGGAGGAGCGGGGACGCCGCCCGCGCCTGCAAGGTAGGCAAACCTGTGACCAACCTGCAGATCAGGCCCAGCGGTCTGCGGGCGTGGTAGGAGGGGCAGGGTAGAGCCGCCGCCTGCGCCGGCAAGGTAAGCAGACCTGCGACAGACCGGCTGATCAGGCCCAGCGGCCTGCCAGCGTGGTACACACTTCACCCCAACTGGAGTAGGGGCAGAGCAGAGCCTTCGCCCGCGCCCAGATCAGGCCCAGCGGCCCGCCTGTGTGGTGGTCAAGTGACCCCAATTGGAGTGGGGGCGGAGCGGAACTGACACCCGTGCCTGCAGGGTGGGCAGACCGGCGACCAACCTGCAGATCAGGCCCAGTGGTCCGCGGGCATGGTAGGAGGGGCAGGGCAGAGTCTTCGCCCACGCCTGCAAGGTAGGCAGACCTGCGACCGACCGGCGGATCAGGCCCAGGGGTCCGCGGGTGTGGTAGACACCTCACACCAATTGGAGGAGGGGCAGAGCAGAGCCCCCACCCGCGCCTGCAAGGAAGACTTTTCAACTATACAAGAGCAATATAAATATATAGGGGGGGAAAATTTTTCAAAAACACAACAGTTTCACCAAGCAGAAAGAAACGCAAGCAGTATGAAAAGACAAGGAAAGAAAGGACCACAAGCAATGCAGGCCAACTCAACTTTAGAAGAGGTAACAGCTGCAGCAGATGGAATGTCAGATAAAGAATTCAGGATATACATGCTTCAGATGATCTGGAGTATCAAGAAAGACATTAGACAGCAAAATCAGACAATGAAAGATCACTTCGACAATGAATTACAGAAACAAATCCAGGAAGCAAAGGATCAACTATACAGGGAGATAGAGGTTATAAAAAACAAACAAACAGAAATCCTAGAAATGCAGGAAGCAATAAACCAACTTAAAAACTCAATGGAGAATACTACCAGCAGAGTACAACACTTAGAAGACAGAACATCAGACAATGAAGACAAAGTATTTCAACTGGAAAAGAACATAGACAGCTCAGCAAGACTGTTAAGAAACCATGAGCAGAACATCCAAGAAATATGGGATAACATTAAGAGACCAAACTTAAGAGTCATTGGGATACAGGAAGGTATAGAACTCCATACCAAAGGAATGAGCAATTTATTCAATGAAATAATACGAGAAAACTTCCCAGACTGGAAGAATGAGACAGAATCCCAAATCCTAGAAGCCTACAGGATGCCGAATGTGCAAAATTATAAGAGATCCACACCTAGACACATTATAATGAAGATGCCCAACATACAGAATAAGGAGAGAATTTTAAAAGCTACAAGAGAAAGGAAGCAGATTACATTTAGGGGTAAGCCAATCAGGATAACAGCTGATCTTTCAACACAGATTCTGAAAGCTAGAAGATCCTGGAATAACATATTTCAAACACTGAAAGAAAATGGGTTCCAACCAAGAATTGTGTATCCAGCAAAATTAAGCTTCAGGATGGAAGATGAAATTAAAACCTTCCACGACAAACAAAAGTTAAAAGAATATGCAGCTAGAAAACCATCTCTTCAAAACATCCTTGGCAAAACATTACAGGAAGAGGAAATGGAAAATAACAATGAAAACCAACAGTGGGAGGTAGGACAGTAAAGGGGGGGGGAATAATCAAAGAGGAAAACAAACCATGTTTAGTAACATAAATAAACAAATATGGCTGGAACAACAACCCATATCTCAATAATAACCCTAAATGTTAATGGCTTAAACTCACCAATTAAGAGACACAGGCTAGTAGAATGGATCACAAAACAAGACCCAACAATATGCTGCCTACAGGAGACACATTTGATAGGAAAGACATACATAGGCTGAAGGTGAAAGGTTGGGAAAAATCATATCACTCATATGGACTTCGGAAACAAGCAGGAGTGTCCATACTCATATCAAATAAAATAGATTTCAAGCCAAAGTTAATCAAAAGGGATAAAGAGGAACACTACATACTGCTTAAGGGAACCATTCACCAACAAGACATAACAATCATAAATATATATGCCCCAAACAATGGTGCAGCTATGTTCATCAAACAAACTCTTCTCAAGTTCAAGAATCTAATAGACCACCATACAATAATCATGGGAGACTTCAACACACCTCTCTCACCACTGGACAGATCTTCCAAACAAAAGTTGAATAAGGAAACTATAGAACTCAATAACACAATTAATAACCTAGACTTAATTGACATATATAGAATATACCACCCAACATCAAGCAGTTACACTTTTTTCTCAGCAGCACATGGATCCTTCTCAAAAATAGATCATATATTATGTCACAGGGAAACTCTTAGACAATATAAAGGAGTAGAGATAATACCATGCATCCTATCTGATCATAATGGAATGGAACTCAAAATCAACGATAAAAGAAGGAAGGAAAAAGCATACATCACTTGGAGAATGAACAATAGGTTACTGAATGATCAATGGGTTATAGAAGACATCAAGGAGGAAATTAAAAAATTCTTAGAGATTAATGAAAACACAGACACAACATATCGGAATCTATGGGACACATTGAAAGCAGTTCTAAGAGGAAAATTCATTGCCTGGAGTTCATTCCTTAAAAAAAGAAAAAACCAACAAATAAATGATCTCACACTTCATCTCAAAATCCTTGAAAAAGAAGAGCAAAACAACAGCAAAAGAAGTAGAAGGCAAGAAATAATTAAAATCAGAGCTGAAATTAATGAAATCGAAACAAAAGAAACAATTGAAAAAATTGACAAAACTAAAAGTTGGTTCTTTGAAAAAATAAACAAAATCGACAGACCCTTAGCCATGCTAGTGAAGAGAAGAAGAGAGAGAACTCAAATTACTAGCATATGGGATGAAAAAGGCAATATCACAACAGACACTTCAGAAATACAGAAGATAATCAAAAATTATTTTGAATCCTTATACTCCAATAAATTAGAAGATAGTGAAGGCATAGATAAATTTCTTAAGTCATATGATCTGCCCAGATTGAGTCGGGAGGATATAGACAACCTAAACAGACCAATATCAATTGAGGAAATAGAAGAAACCATCAAAAGACTACCAACTAAGAAAAGCCCAGAACCGGATGGGTGTACAGCAGAGTTTTACAAAACCTTTAAAGAGGAACTAATACCAATACTTTTCAAGCTATTTCAGGAAATAGAAAAAGAGGGAGAACTTCCAACTTCATTCTACGAGGCCAACATCACCCTGATTCCTAAACCAGACAAAGACACTTCAAAGAAAGAAAACTACAGACCAATATCTCTAATGAACCTAGATGCAAAAATCCTCAATAAAATTATGGCGAATCAGATACAAAAACATATCAAAAAAATTGTGCACCATGATGAAGTGGGATTCATCCCTGGGATGCAAGGCTGGTTCAATATACGGAACTCAATAAATGTTATTCACCACATCAATAGACTTAAAAATAAGAACCATACGATCATCTCGATAGATGCGGAAAAAGCATTCGACAAAGTTCAGCATCCCTTTATGTTCAAAACTCTAGAAAAACTAGGGATAACAGGAACATACCTCAATATTGTAAAAGCAATCTATGCTAAGCCTCAGGCTAGCATCATTCTGAATGGAGAAAAATTGAAGGCATTCCCTCTAAAATCTGGAACAAGACAGGGATGCCCTCTCTCACCACTTCTGTTCAACATAGTTCTCGAAACGCTGGCCAGAGCAATTAGACAGACGAAAGAAATTAAAGGCATAAAAATAGGAAAAGAAGAACTTAAATTATCACTATTTGCAGGTGACATGATTCTATACCTAGCAGACCCAAAAGGGTCTACAAAGAACTATTAGCGCTAATAAATGAATTCAGCAAAGTGGCAGGATATAAAATCAACACGCATAAATCAAAGGCATTCCTGTATATCAGCGACAAATCCTCTGAAATGGAAATGAGGACAACCACTCCATTCACAATATCCTCAAAAAAAATAAAATACTTGGGAATCAACCTAACAAAAGAGGTGAAAGACTTATACAATGAAAACTACAGAACCCTAAAGAGAGAAATAGAAGAAGATCTTAGAAGATGGAAAAATATACCCTGTTCATGGATAGGCAGATATGGTGATTTTTTTAAAATTTATTATTATTATTATTATTATTATTATTATTTTTAGTTTTTGGCGGACACAACATCTTTGTTTGTATGTGGTGCTGAGGATCGAACCCGGGCCGCACGCATGCCAGGCGAGTGCGCTACCACTTGAGCCACCTCCCCAGCCCCAGATATGGCGATATTACCAAAAGTTCTCTATAGGTTTAATGCAATGCCAATCAAAATCCCAACAGCATTTCTTGTAGAAATAGAGAAAGCAATCATGAAATTCATATGGAAAAATAAAAGACCCAGAATAGCAAAAACAATGCTAAGCAGGAAGTGTGAATCAGGCAGTATAGCGATACCAGACTTCAAACTATACTACAGAGCAATAGTAACAAAAACAGCATGGTACTGGTACCAAAACTGGCGGGTGGACCAATGGTACAGAATAGAGGACACAGAAACCAATCCACAAAACTACAACTATCTTATATTTGATAAAGGGGCTAAAAGCATGCAATGGAGGAAGGATAGCATCTTCAACAAATGGTGCTGGGAAAACTGGAAATCCATATGCAACAAAATGAAACTGAATCCCTTTCTCTCGCCATGCACAAAAGTGAATTCAAAATGGATCAAGGAGCTTGATATCAAATCAGAGACACGCCGTCTGATAGAAGAAAAAGTTGGCTACGATCTACATTCGGTGGGGTCAGGCTCCAAATTCCTCAATAGGACACCCATAGCACAAAAGTTAATAACTAGAATCAACAAATGGGACTTACTCAAACTAAAAAGTTTTTTCTCAGCTAAAGAAACAATAAGAGAGGTAAATAGAGAGCCTACATCCTGGGAACAAATCTTTACTCCTCACACTTCAGATAGAGCCCTAATATCCAGAGTATACAAAGAACTCCAAAAATTAGACAATAAGATAACAAACAACCCAATCAACAAATGGGCCAAAGACCTGAATAGACACTTCTCAGAGGAGGACATACAATCAATCAACAAGTACATGAAAAAATGCTCACCATCTCTAGCTGTCAGAGAAATGCAAATCAAAACCACCCTAAGTACCATCTCACTCCAGTAAGATTGGCAGCCATAATGAAGTCAAACAACAACAAGTGCTGGCGAGGATGTGGGGAAAAGGGTACACTTGTACATTGCTGTTGGGACTGCAAATTGGTGCAGCCAATTTGGAAAGCAGTATGGAGATTTCTGGGAAAGCTGGGAATGGAGCCACCATTTGACCCAGCTATTCCCCTTCTTGGTCTATTCCCTAAAGACCTAAAAAGAGCATGCTACAGGACACTGCTACATCGATGTTCATAGCAGCTCAATTCACAATAGCAAGACTGTGGAACCAACCCAGATGCCCTTCAATAGACGAATGGATTAAAAAAATGTGGCATTTATACACAATGGAGTATTACTCTGCATTAAAAAATGACAAAATCAGAATTTGCAGGGAAATGGATGGCATTAGAGCAGATTATGCTAAGTGAACTAGCCAATCCCTAAAAAACAAATGCCAAATATCTTCTTTGATATAAGGAGAGTAACTAAGAACAGAGCAGGGACGAAGAGCATGAGAAGAAGATTAACATTAAACAGAGATGAGAGGTGGGAGGGAAAGGGAGAGAAAAGGGAAATTGCATGGAAATGGAAGGAGACCCTCAGGGTTATACAAAAGAACATACAAGAGGAAATGAGGGGAAGGGAAAAATAATACAAGGGGGAGAAATGAAGGACAGTAGAGGGGGTAGAGAGAGAAGAGGGGAGGGGAGGGGAGGGGAGGGGGGATAGTAGAGGATAGGAAAGGTAGCAGAACACAACAGACACTAGTATGGCAATATGTAAATCAATGGATGTGTAATTGATGTGATTCTGCAATCTGTATATGGGCTAAAAATGGGAGTTCATAACCCACTTGAAGCAAAGTGTGAAATATGATATATCAAGAACTATGTAATGTTTTGAACAACCAACAATAAAAAATAAAATTAAAAGAAAAATAACCAAGCTGCCACGAGGCACTTGTAGGTTCAAACAGGAACTACTTTATTGCCCGAACTCCACGTGCACTCCCCGGGGTCTCTCCCAGCTCTCCTCGGGGCTCCCTGAGAACTCAACGGGAACTCTGCGAGAACTTAACGGGAATGCAATGGGAACTCAGAGAGAACTCAAAAGTAGTGGGCGCCTGAGGCAGCAGGAGTCGCCCTATTGCCAGACAGCAGGGGTCTATATACAATTGAATACACAGCCTGTTTCTATCCAGCATCATCCAGTCACAGCAATTATACACAGCTTAACTTAATCATCATCATCTTAATGGCTCGCTGGCGTCACCTCTCAACCATTCCTTCTGGCAAAATGCCAGGCACCATCCCAACTCAGCTGTGGCTCTCAACAAATACCCTGGTCTCTAAGGAGAGAGAGGCACACAGAGAGAGTTCAATGGAGTATTCATATGTGATGGGTTCAGGTGTAATTGTTTAATAACAAATTGTAATTGTAATTGTTGACTCCAAATTTTATATTTATGTTTTTAATGAATAGCTACATTAAAGCACTTTTTAAAATTGTGGTGAATACCTCTGATAGGGAGCGACCAATGCCAAGAGTCCTGAATTTCACAAGTTTAAGTTCCATCCCTACAACTTTATAGATGTGACACTCAGCAGGTGATTTAATATCTATAGTCTTCATGTTTCCATCCGTGATCTGAAAACAAAACCTTTCATTGGTAGTATCATGATACAATTCATCCATAAGTGATAAGTAGACAGCTCAAAGCAGAAAATAAGTTGTTAAATTATTATTATTGTATTAACATAATTGATGAAATAATAAATACAACCTAAATGATTAATAAATTATAAAGGTTTCTAATGTGTGTTTCTGCTGTGAACTTATGGCTTTTCCTCATGTCATGTGCTTGGAGTAGTTACATTCTAGTATATCTTTCCTTCAGTTTATCAGACACTCTAGTCACAAAAATGGGAGTGCATGAAAGCAGAGCTTTCCTTGACCAGACATTTATCTTCAATGGAACCAAGTCAGTTTAATTCATATATTTAGGGAGCATGAGTGGTGACCTGCCATGAGTGAAATTCTATGATGGATGCCGCATTTAGAGACTTGAAGCTGCTTCCTGCTTTTGAAAAGCTTATGTTTGTGAGAGCAAATTAAGTTAAAGTCAAGAGACAATGCAGGACACAGCCAACTCTCTTACCCCATGGTGGCTGGTTAAATGCAAAGTAACCTAATGTTTATGATGACTCTATCAGAACCAGCCTTTTATATGAGCTGTGGTGGGGGGAAGAGACAATGGTAGGAATAATCATGAGAAATAAGGGAATAAAGAGGGAAGATAGTCATAACAAAAATTAAAAGGGAAAGAGGAGAAAGTAAAAATAAAAAGTGAAGGAAAGGAGGGAGACAGGGATGAAGGAAGGAAGAAAGGAAAGAAGGAAACAAACTACAGACATCAGAAGAGGCAGATGGTTGTAAGCTGTGGCCCAGATAGCCAATAGTGGCAGTTTTGTAGAGTTCAGTGGAGAGAATGGACTCTCCACACTTGGGTCATGGAATAAAACTTCTCAAAGATAAGCTTTTAAGGATGAGACAGGCACAGGTTCAAAAACTGTATGTATGTATAGAAATATCACATTGTAGTTCATAAATATGTTCATTTGTTGTGTGTCAATTGACAACATTAAAAAAGACAGAGAGAGAGAATTGAGGGCACTGGCAATACTGCTGATTTCATCCAGTGAACTCATCCAGTGCTGGGGCCCAGGTGTGTGCTTGGCTCAGCCTCCATGGAATAGGGGGCTCTGGACATGCCTGATACCAAGGGAGCTCTTCCAAGTTTGATGGATAGAGCTCCAAAGCCTCAGGTTTTTGATCAGGCTAAGCAATGTCACTGGTCTGGGAAAAGGGCAAATGATTCACTCAGATACAGACAGTGCACATATAAACTGTGTTGCATGGTACAGGATGCCAGAAAACAAAACCCAAATACTCATCTGAGGAATTGATGCTTATTTGTTTTGAAAATTGCCTGAAACCTGATACGATTGATGTGAAGTTTTTATGTTCCTGGAAGGCATGGCCTGATCAGCTTGTGTTTCCATGAATGCATGGGAGAGGGAAGGTGTTTGGAGGGAGGGATCCAGTTCCTGACCATTTCCACTGAGTACAGGAAGCCTGTGTGTGTCAGGCACACCTAGACAAGTACACCAATCATTGTCATTCTCTTGTCACTTCAGAGAACATTGCCTGGTTGAGATGAGATCTAGGTTAGACTATGATAAAGGTCAGATGACGGTAAAATTACAAAAGTAGTTCATTCTGGGGCTGAAAAACTAGGTGGTCAATCATACACGTCAGGTAGGAAAATTAATGAATGCATAATTTGATTGTGTACTGAGTGTCCCAGGTAGTGCTTCAATTTTTTTCTAAAATTGTTACCAGTAGATTACCTCATCAAAAGAAGGGGACTCACTATATGTGATTTTCAGGCCCAAGGGCAAACAAACTGAGTGAATGCAACATTTTCAAAACCCCCCCACCCCAAATCCCTATTCTGTTTTTTATAATTATGTGCTTTGTACTATTACCCATACCCAATTATATTCTCTTCTACTTGTTGGAATTCTTCCATTAAGAAACTCTTCTATTTTAAAATGTATATTGTAGTATTTTATCCGTTTTATACAATATTCACTTTTGTGTGGATATATTCTATTTAACTAAAAAAGATTCACGTATTTTTTATTACTTTTTATTCATTTGTATGTTTCTATGATCTTTTTATACACATTTCACCTGCCTCTTCCAGATCCAGCATATTATCCTCTGATGGGACTATGACAGTTTGCCTCACTCCACTGTACATCCACCCATGGACAGTCAGATTGCCACTTGGTGGCCATCATCAAATATAATAGTCACTTACAGAATTCGGAGAGAATTTGTCTAGGACAGATACCCAAGAATACAACTATACCATGGAAAATGCATAACCCAAAAGTTACTGAGCATTGCCAGATAGTTCTTTAGGATAGCTGCTACATTTATATTTCAACAAGAGTGCAGGGTTATTCTATGCACAGCTTCTCCTCATACTTGGAATGACACCATATTCTAATACTTTTCTGTGGGCAGCTTGCTTCTGAAGAGGGCAGCTCTTGCAGTAATTTCCATTCAGGGTGTTCTGATTTCTCACACTCTCTCACATTCTCTTTTAGACAGTGATTTTACTCTTTGTGCGTGTTTCACCTTGGAAGTTTGTGGGTTTTCCTTTTTCTAAGTGTTCTTCCATCCAAAATACTCACATAAATATCCTTTGTTCTCTTCTATATGTGTTTATTTCATTAACATGGATACAGGGAGACAAGCCAGGATATTTGCCAGTCCTTTCTGGGAACAGGAATAGAGTTGGGCGCCTTAGTCTACCCTGTGGGTAGGGCCTGAGAGTGGTGGTGCTTCATGGGTAGGGAGAGAACGGGGAAAGTAGATCCTGAAACTGAAGACCAAAGAGTTGCTACATAGCTAAATCCAGAAAGGAAGTTTTCCAAGTTAAAGGCTTCAATCTGAACCAGACCCTACTTCCACCCTAATCCCACTTCCACTGTTGCTCAGAATTTGATGCTGACTTTAGGACCATAATTGCACTTGCCTCTTTAGATACCACGCACATGAGCTAAAGTTCTGGACTAGTTTCCCGACCCATGAGAGAGAGAAGAGACCTTCTGTAGGTAGGATGCATAGGTCAGAATCAGCATCTGTCATTCTTCAGTCTAAAGTGGTAGAGGCTGCAGAACTGGTAGATGCCAGAAAGGCCACTCAGAAGGTGCAGGCACCAAGTTCAAGTGTTTTCCCAGGCCAGGTTCACAGGGCTGCCAACTGCTGCATGTCTCGGAGGCTCAGAGCTGTTAAGTAAGTGAGATTTCTGATCCTGCTCGTCACCACCGTCTGCATGAGCAGAATACAGGACACTGGTCAGACAGGACTGCCGGATTCACAGACTTCTTGAGTGCCTTCTCCCCAGTCATGGCTGCTCAGAGGGCCACCAGCCCTCCAAGAGCTCCTTTCACTCCCAGCCTGCATTGGCTTCCTGCTTCCCTCACATGGCTGCTTGCTGGAGCTCCCACCGGTCCAGAAAGGATCTTTCCCGTTGGGTCCTCTGGAGGACCCTCACTGGCGCTCTCCAAGCTACCCATCCACAGCGATATTCCTTTCAAGTCCACAGCGAAATTCTCCAATACACACAACTGTAAAGCAAAACAAACATCATACATTTGGAACCTTCTCTTGGGAACATTGCCGAAACAATCAAATCAATGTTTAATGCAACGATTTGAAGTAGATTTTCTGGATTCTTTTCATGAAATGAATTAAACTGCCATGAGGCCCTTCCTGGAAGCTAAATGCAGAGACGGGGAAGGCACAGGCACAGGCGCAGGTGCAGGTTTGGGCCTTCTTCTCCCACCCCTCTGCCTACTCCTGGTCGTGTGCACCTGCACCTGCGTGCACACCCGTGATGCTGGGTGGACAGTGGCCCTCAGAAAGAAGAATTTGATGGCACCCGTGTTCTACTGGCAGGGTCACATAGTACCTATGTGGCCCTAGCCCTGCTTTTACCTTCATCAGTCCTTTCCTCCATAAGATACCGCAGTCTGGCTGGGCACAAAATCACGAGCCACTCACAGCCTTGTAGATTCAAACAGCAATTCTTTATTCCCGAACTCACACCAGCACTCTACAAACACATTCTGGGCAAATCCACACTTCCACTGGGCTCTACATCCCAAAATACTCTCTGAATCCCGCGAGAACTCAATGGGAACTCAAGGAGCGGGCAGGCGCTTGAAGCAGCAGGATACGCCCTATTCCCAGCAGGGTCTACCTTAAACCTGGAACCACCCTAAACCCAAGGAGCGGGATACTCCCTATTCCCAGCAGGATACACCCTAATCCAGGATCCACCCTGGTCCTTGAGCAGGGTCACCTTACTCAAACATACATGCAATGTCACTGCAAATGACCTGGGTCCAAAGGAGAGTCCTTCCTCTAAGCAACATGGAGTAGGCTGACAAAGAAATTGCGATGCGTCATTCCTACTTGGCAATGGCTCTCAGCAATAAGAGAAAAATCACATCTTATGGTTGTGTTGGTTTAAAGGCAATGCTAAACTTTTATATCATATGAAACATTTTATTTGAACTTGGAGTTTTTGTTTTTTCCCATTTTATTTTTACCCCTCCCCTCTTTGTGCCTTTTGAAAGAAATTATATTTATTTGCGTGTGGCTTCAAAAGTACTGCGAGGCCCCAACTAGACTCTGGTGGATGAGTCGGTTCTGGTTGGTCACCTATTCATTCCAGGCTGAAGCAAGGTGAATTCTAAAGCCTCTCAAATGGGCTCTCCTCCACGCAGCTTTGACACAGTTTCTGCCATGAGGGTGATGAGGCAAGGATTCCATAACTGCCAAGCAGTTAAGTTTGTACTTTCTCTCTCTCTCTTTTTTTTTTTTTTTGCTTTAAACCCTGAGCTTTTGGCTCTTGATTTAAGCTCTTACCCTGAGTCCCTAGGACTCTCCAGTGCAGGCTTGCATCTTGAGCCTCATTCAGCATAAGGAGGAACACATGTGGCAGGAGTTCACATTTGGTGGACCCTTTTATTGGGCAGGCCACAGAAAAAGTCAGGAAGCAAAGTGAAAAAGAAACTTGTCACATACTGTCTGAACAAACACAGAAGTGTTACTGGAACATCCTATCTCCAGCTAAGGGTCTCTGGGGAAAATGGTGAGGATCCCAGAGGCCAAAGGTGGGTGGCTGAGGCAGGTGGGCTTGTGGCCTGGTCCCCAAAGTGCCTGAGTATCTGTCTTGGGGGGGCTGGAGGGTGAACTAGTGCTTCTGGGAACTAGTGCTTCTCACATTCTGAGAAGCTATTGAGGAGCTGTATATTTTCAAAACATTCATGCATATAAAACAAGTGAAACTATGAGATACATACCATTGTTTCACTACCTTGCCATCACTTAATAAGTTGCAACCATATTGTGATATTTTGTTCACCAATTTCATATGTCCTGATTTGGATTCATAATATTTTATTTCTAATGGCTTATTGCCAGCTATTGCCCAATTTAAATGTTTGGATTGTGATCATCTTTAGCTTGTAGGGGTTGCTGTGTGTGTGTATGTGTGTGTGTGTGTGAGAGAGAGAGAGAGCACTAGAGAGACAGAAAGATGTACACTGACCAAAAAGTTAACATTTGGGCTTGAAGTATAGACGTATTCTAAATTTAGGTTGCTTCCTTACATTTCCCTTTAAAATACTACACCCACTGCCATCCTACTTATGTTATCAAAGTGTAGTTTGCTCTACTAAATGGGGATAAATCATTAAAACAAACTAGAATATATTCTAAAGCTTTTCTTTGTAATTTTTAAATAGATTTTATGCATATTGTTCAGTCTCTTTCAAACTGTAAAATTCTGTCTGAGAAAAGGTCTACTTAGTTATAGACAAAGTAAAACAAGTACAATTTTTCCTCAGTGTTTGTAAATGTAGCCTCTGTCACGTGAGTTGTTCCTTGGTAAGTTTTCTTCCCTTCCCTTTGCCAAGAACTCTAAATTCTAAAGAAAGATTGCACCTAACTTACCACTATGTTCACTGCTACGTAGCCTTTCTTTAGATTGACGAACCTAGATCATTTGGTGACCTTCAGATTACATCAGAATATGGAATGCACCTCCTAAATCTTCACTTCTGTGCATCACAAAACATGTAAATTGCTGTGAGATCTAACTTGCAGAAAAGTAATCAGTGTGGCTAAAGAAATATAAGAACTATTCCCAGGAGGTTCATGTTGGTTGGAACGTTCTGAGGAGGGAAAACTCTGAAGCAGACAGATGCCCTGAATGAAGATCACCCCCATCACACCTTCTTCCTGCCCATTGCTCACTACACCTCATTTCTCTCCCTTTACAACCCCATTCATGCACCTGAGTTCCCTGAGGTGGTCTTTCTGGGAATGATGTCCACACCCTAACTTCTCAGGTGCCAACCCTTGAGTAAACCTGATTGTTTCTGAACTCTTGATTTCCAAGTATTTGCTTACCCGGGGTGAGTACATGGATTTGGTTGTGGTAACACATTCACCTTTTAACAATTTGAGTTCACTGGGGACCTGTATCTGCATCCTTCTCATGCCATACACTCACTTCTGAAGGGCCCATCTAGTCCCTTGTCCTGAAATACCAAGCAGAAGAGTAAATCTATCCCCCACAAGAATCTATTTCCCCAACTCAAGCTCTGATACTCCAAAAATGGATTCCTTTTTCTGTACTGAACACCAGCACTGGATGCACTCAGACAACTCAACACTAAGCCTACCCTCCGTGTGGATTCCCTGTGTTGAATAATGATACCCAGAAACGTTAACAGTAACTCAGAAATCTAGGATGAATGTTCCCTCCCTCCCTCTCTCATTCTTTTTTTATTGGCATCCTTTTTCCTATTCTCCCTTTGAACTTCCCACCTCCTTCACCATAATCCTAACTCTAATTCTATCCAGAGACTGAACCCTTCATGCCATATTACTTATCACTAGTTTTTTAAAAAATGAGATATTACAAATTTCAAGACAGGGCATGGAAAGAGAAAGAGAGAGGGGGAGAGAGAGAGAGAGAGAGAGAGAGAGAGAGAGAGAGAGAGAGATTGATTTTCAATGAGTTCACTGCTTAGGGTCAGACTAACAGATATGTCCCACATTCCTGAATATATTTTGAAATTTTCACTTATAACCGCATCTGGCAGTTTACCAGAGCCACCACATCTAGCTTATGTGTGAACTTTCTGGACTATGAACATTGACCAATCCAGAAGCAACAAGTGAACTGTCCCACTAGTCCCCAAATTCCCCCATTTTCCATTGTAATGCCTCTCTTATCTATAGCCAATGTAAGCTAAATTTAAAATGATTTATGCTTTCCTTCCTCACATTTTCATGATAAGAATACTTTTGGCTCTTAGGCCTGGTATATATATTTCCAGCCACACTCTACCCTTGCTGCTGGTAGTTGTGGAACTTACCTTAGGACCTTCCCCTTTTCTGGCTAGCATCTGGCATGGCCCAATGTGGACAGTGATTTCAGGGAACCCTCAGTTTAGAGAGGTTTTTTTTTAATATCACTCTCTATGTAGGCATTCCCCTTTCTAGGGGGAATGATGTTAGCATTCACTGTCCACAGCACATGTTCCTCACTAAGACTCACACCAAAGTTTGGTGAAAGAAGAAATTCTCACTAGGTTCTTAGTGGTTCACATTAATGCTGCAACATTCACGGACTCAAGATGCCTTGTGTAATCTGAACTCAACTAGGCCCAGGTTCATGCTGTCCCTATGCACTGCTGCTTTCCTTTCATAGGAGAGACACACAGTTTTAACCCAGAGATGGGTGAGCTCCTGGAATCAGTAACTGAATACAGCCCTAGATTATTAGAAACAACTGTACCCAAAATAAAAGTAGCACCAAGAAGCAGATACTATGTGGAAGGATCAGGAAGAAATCTTCCATAAGTATATTGGGAGTGCCACTCAGGGAGCTCCTCTTCACTCTGCAGGGATTAGAGAACCAGGGTGCTTAAAATCCCTCCATCTCTTCTAGAGAGCATCTCAAAGCAAAGTCCTTTGAGCTGCAACAAGGATGCAAAACTGACACTAAATGGCCAGGGGAAAGGGTGAATTGTCAATCCAGGAGACCAATGGGAAATGCTCTCTTTTTGGCTGATAGAATAAGGTGACACAGTGGCATTCTCCGAAGGCAGCAGGAAGAATTGTGCACTTTCTATCTCAGTGTTACTGACCCTGGGGAATGTTCTCTTTTACTTGCTGCTCATTGGTCACCATGGTCTTTGTTTTCACCTGAACTACCAGGCCCAGGGGTGATCACTATTACCTCAGTATTGAGCCTCAAATTGATATTTGAAAGAAGGAGGTGGAGATCCTTGCTATGGTTTGAAGGTATCTCTGAAAGCTAATTCATAGGAATCTGAATCCCCCATGCAACAGTATTGGAAGGTGGGGCCTTAAAAACGTGATTAGGCCAGCAGGGCTCTGCCTCCATGAGTGGCTTCAGTGCCCTTTACAAAAGGGCTTTCAGTAGTGGGCCCTTGCACACTTGTTCCTGTGCCTTTCCATCATAAGACAAGGTAGCACAAAGGTCCTTGGCAGTCGCCTGCACCATGTTCTTTTACCTCCCTGACTCCAGAACCCATAGAAAATGTGTTTATTTTCTTAATAAATTGCCTGGTTCCTGAGATTCTATTATAGAGACAGGAACCAAATTAAAACAATTGTTGTAATTAGGAGTTTTCCTAATGAAGAGGATTATGAAAGAAGGTCAGGATATGCCACCCTCAATATATGCCACTTTGGCATAAGAATTACCTTGAACTAAAGGCATTTGAATTTCTGAAATCTCTTTTTATACCTAAAAGTAGGGCTTTACCAAATAACTTCATCATCATTAGTACTCACCCCAGGAACAATTACATCTCCCTCTGATGAGAGAATTTGCCACCACACTCAAACAGACATTCTCTACAAACTATCCTAACTCCCTATTAAGGTGGTTGTAAGTTCTCCAATTTCACCACTCCTTTGGAGTAATTAGTTCTTTCTGTGATGCCTCCATACACACAAAACTTAAAATTCATAAATCTGTTATGCCTTTGGTCCTGTTCAGCTGTTTCCAAATTAATTCACAGTCCCAACGATGGCCATTGAATCTACCAAGGCAGCTGAAAAGCTTTTCTTCATTTTCCTGGAAAGCACGGACATGTATTATTACTATCTAAAACATTACAGCATAGCTTCTGAGCCATGTCCACACTTCCCACAAGGCTCACCTGTGCACACTGCTGTGGTTCCAAACTTCCTTTCTGCATTTTTGTTTCAAATGTTAGAGAACATCTGTTGTGTGTCACCTTCTTTCAGTCAATAGTATCTAACAAGTCTTGTTATTGTGCTGCGTATCTTGGTTTGGTGAAGCTTTCCTTAATGAAATTTTACAAACATATCTGTCTCTGTTTACATTTTGTTTCCTCTTTCCAGTGACAAACGAGGACAGACACTGTGAAAAGCTCCATGGCACATGTTTTTCTGTGCCCTACAATTGGCCCTGGGGAGTTGAACCATGGCCTGGCACCTACATAAAGCTGACATTGCCAGCCTGCCCAGAATGTAGCCAAATTCAGACTGCAAAAGACTTAGGGTCTCCTCTTGAGAAATATGCCCTTCCCATGACCAGTCTCTGGCCATTTTCACTGGCACACACCACACTGGAATTAGACTGAATTTCAAGGCCTGAAGTAGCTCTGATGCACACTCACTCCTTCAGGGGAGTAATTCCTACCAAACTCCTCTTTAGATTCCTAAACTGGAGTTGGTCACCCTTAACACCAGAGGTGCTAATTCCAACATTTCTGCTAAGATGCAAGGCTAAGGTGGAGGGGATATGTTGGGGGTTTAGCTCAGTGCTATAGCACTTGCCCAGCATGCCTCAAGTACCTAGGTTCAATCTGCAGTACTGCACAGTGTGAATGAATGAAGTAGGCAAGGGGTGGGTGAGTGAGTAATAGGACTGATGGGCCTCCAGTTTTGCTTTAAACAAACAGCTCTCTGCCCTGGCCTCTTGGTCCTGAAAAGGTGGCTGTAACTTTTCCTGTGGGGAAAAGGCACTTCCTCCTCCATTCTCCAGACCCACAGCAAAGGAGGCAATGGGAGATGCTTCAAGTACCAGAGAGGGTTTTGGCTAGGGGAGGAAATGGTAGGATAGTGGGGGAAGACTGTAGTAGCCAGCTTGAGAGTAGGTGAGATAAGAGTCCAAAAGGGGTCCCTTTACCTCTCTGGGACACCTGTCCCCTCCTGCAAAAACCCCGGGTTCATTTAGGAAGAGGATGGAATTGATTTGATGGGACCAACCAGAGGAGTGTGGAAGATCTTAAGGGCTGCTGGAGATGCACATTGGTGTAGTCTGCAGTCTCTGTGGGGTATCCCTTCCAGTAGTGCAGAAGCATAACAAGTCGTGGGACAGAGCAATTTTCTTCTATGCAGTAGCGCCTCCATACTTTCTAGCAAAAAGTAATTGAGAGGCATCAGTCTTACTTGAAAAGTGAGTGGAAAGGGAGGATTCAAGTGTTTGAAACTTTGCCACCATTGCAACATCTCAAGATGGAGAAGCCGTCAATGACTCATTTAAAACGTTAATTTGACAGAACCCCAGCTAAGTAATTCCGTAGCCCTAGTTTGAAGGTTTGGGGGCAGAGTTTCCTTTCGCAAAGAAATGGGTTTCTCTGACTCACCTTAAAAGCTCTGAGGTGTCTATAAAAGGAGAGGGGCCCAGACCAAGACCCGAGGGGTGGCATGCAAGGAGGGCCCAGCACTGGTTCCTGCTAGCAGAGCTGCTGGTGTCCCGGATACCTTACTTTTCCCTTAGACCAGCCGGATCCGTTCCCGCCTCAGGGGCTACTCAGCCTGCTCTCACCACGTGCGGCCCTCTGGGTTAGTTGCTGGCGACTTCAGTAATTGGGGGCCCGTACTTGGCCAAGAAAAAGAAAGGTTTTGTTATATCGGAAGCGCGGGTTTGGGGACAGCCAGTGGGAGTGGAAATATCACTAGCCGCATTGACTCACCGACATTGCTGCTACCAGCTGGCGTAGATTTACTTGCTGCACCGCTGAAGGAGCCAGAAGCGATGCCTTTGGCCTCAGCAAAGCCATAAGCTGGGGTTGACTTTTGTAGGCAGGGTCCAGTGACGCCAGCACCTGAAATCGCAGTTCACTAGCGCCGCACCCTAAAGAGAAGGAGCCTGCTTTTTCTCCTTAGCACTGCCTTTAGTTGAGCAGAGAGAACCTTTCTCCGCGTTCTGGACGGTCCCTTTCTCCTTCTCAGGCCAGTTGGTGCAGCCTTTCCCGGTCACCTTTCCCGGTGTTCCCATTTGCTCTCTGACCAGCAGCGCGTCCCTGACAGTTTTCCTGTCACAGCACATATGTGCACCAAGCCTGGGTGGCGGTAAGCCTCCTTTCTTTGAGTCGCCAGATTCTAGGTTAACAGCACCCATGGTTGGCGCCAAAGTGGAAGTTTGTGGCTGGCAGCAGTGGTAGTTGAGGTCCTTTGCGGATTCCCAGCAAGCCATTCTCTCCGCCCACTTTCTCTTGGTCTCGGCTCAGCTAGTTGTTCTGTGCGCGGGTTTTCTCGGTGGCACCGCCGAATACACAGCTCTGATGGGTTCTAACGTGCAGTTTCCGCGGTTGCCCAGAACACAGTTCCTTAGTGGCAGCCAGGCTGGCAGGGCCGCGTCGCCTCTGTTCCGGAGTCCTTCGGCTGTAGCGGCGCCTGAGCTTTTTCTTTCCCAGCGCAGTCTTCCTGGCGCCCTCCTCTCCTTTGCCGCCAAAGAACCTAGTTTTGTTTCAGTGCCCTCCGCGCCTCTGTCGCAGGATCCCTGGCCTCCCTGCGATATGCGTTTATTGGCTTAGCAAGCTTCCATTTGGAGGTGCCTGTGATTTCCATTCCTTGTCTGCCCAAGTACCAGAAGTGTCCTGATTGGAGGCGAAGCTAGAAGCCGAATGGCGACCCGACTTGGGTTTCCTGGTCCTTGGAGTCCCCTTTTGTCCACGGCCAGTTAGGACTTAACACTGGAGCGATCGCTTCGTCGGAGCAAGTCCGGGATTGGCCATTTCTTAGTGTTTATTCCAGCCTCCGATTTTTAGTCGTAAGAACTCGGGTGTAGCAGCAGCGCCTGCCATTTAAGTGCAAGCATGTTCCGGATTCGTGAGAGCAAACTCCATTTCAGCTTTGTGGGTGATGGTTATGTCGGGTACAAACCGTGGGTACTGGAGAATGCCATTTTTCTGAAAGGCCAGTTCAACAATTGCCACTTTAACACTATCCGCATTTTCTTTTACCTAAGAAGTTTTGTTTTGCAATGGAGAGTCCGGCTTTGACTATGTTTGGGGTTTGCACCTCCCAGGGAAATGCGACGTGGCCGCCAAAGCCATTTCTCTGTCGCGCCAGTTCCGTTACCTCCTTATCCAACCACAGCCTGCAGCTGCCTGTGAATTTTCACTCACTTAGAACTCAGGGAACAATGGCTATTGAGACTTGAAGGGGTCACCAATACCGGTGTCTTCTGAATCTTGGAAAATTTAGGTTTAGGCGGAAAAGGTCTCCATTACATCCCAATCCAAGATCACACTCTGCAGTTTCCTTGTAGGGCTCTTTTTTTTGTGTACTTCAAAGAAATTCTTCCTTTGGTTTAGCTCTAGGCCAGCACAGGCTTCATAAATGAAGGTTCTGAGACATGAGAAATCCTCAGGGAGTTTGAATTAAAGAGACAGGCTCTAATTACCTTTAAACCAGCTCCAGTAGGCTTCTCCTAGCTCCAGCCTCCAGCCACCTATTATGGTAGCAAGGTTTACTGAAGAGGCGAGAGAGAGAACCCGCCAGGGAGTGGACTTTTATTGGGGAACAAAAAATTCTGGGGGAAATCCCATCCAATGAATATTAAGGGGGGCAATGTCTCAAGATCAGGTGCTACGATTGGGTCTTCAGGGTAGTGGCCAGACACACCTCCACACGGACAAGCCCTCGGACCTGAGAAGGATGGGGAAAGCTCTGGACACAAAGATGTGTCTAAGCACCTCTCGCCCAGCCAGGGGGGTAACTCAAATCACATGCGAGGATGGCCTCCCACGCTTTGGTATATTTTGCTGTGCGTTTTGTATTGTTTTCATGTATGCTGAGGGCCATTGCTAAGTAAGAATGACGCATGGCATGACCCAGGTCATTTGCAGTGTCATTGCATGTAAGGTGACCTTGCTCAAGGACCAGGGCTGATCCGGGTTTAGGGCGGTTCCAGGTTTAAAGTGTACCCTGCTGGGAATAGGGCATATCCTGCTGCCTCAGGCGCGCCTGCTCTTGAGTTCCCGTTGAGTTCCCGTGGGATTCAGAGAGTATTTTGGGATTTTGCCCAGAATGTGATTTGGGCCCAGAACGTGAATTCCCCAAGAACATGTGTAGAGTGCCGGTGTGAGTTCGGGAATAAAGAATTGCTGTTTGAATCTACAAGGCTGTGAGTGGCTCCTGATTTTGTGCCCAGCTAGACTGCGGCACATGTAGGCTTTTAATAATTTTATTACTTGTTGTACTTACGTAAATGTTATGCTTTTCCTAGGGATTCCCTTGGTGTTGCCCCTGAGCTTTCTGCCTCCTGACTTGTCCCTCGGGAGCCCATGTTACTGTTTAGGTGTGCTGTGCCCCAAAAGCTCACGCATGAAACAATGCAAGGTTTGGAGGAGAAATGATTTGGCTTAATTAGCCTTAATTTAATCGGTAAATGAATCCCTGACGGGATTGACTGAGTGGTAACTGGAGGCCGGTGGGGTGTGGCCAGAGGAAGCCATTCCCTGGGGGCGTGGGTATGGATACACATTGCTATTGGCTGGTGGAGTCTCTCTGTCTGCTTTCTGACCACCAAATGAGCTGCTTCCCTCTGCTTCCATGAAGTTCTGCCTCACCCCGACCCCAGAGGAATGGAGGCCGCCTTCTATGGACTAAGACATCTGAAACTATGCGCTTTTAAATAAACTTTCCCTCCTCTATAATTGTGCTGGTTGAGTCCCTTTAGTCACAGTAGTGAAGAAAGCTGACTAAAACAGCCGGGAAGCAGGGCTGCTCCTCAGCAAGGCTGGTGGAAGGTCGAGTTCTGGCTGCTGGCACCTCTCCTAGCCCTATAGGGAGCAGGGGTTTCTCACCAGCCCTTGGGGCAGCAGCGCCCAGCGGATTTCCAGGTTCCTTCTCCACTCCAAGAGACCTGAGACTGTGTCTCCCTCTGGAGACCTGCTGGGTCCCTGTGCAGGAGCTTTCTCCTGTGGTTCGGTTACCCTTCCCCCGTGAAAACTCACAGGCGGTGAAAATACAACCTGTGACAGAAAAACCAAGGCCCAGCCCTCTCAGTGAACACCTACTGGATGAAAAAATAGCCCTGGGAAGCACCTGAGGTGCCACCTCAGGCCTCCTGGGTCTTGTGTGAACTAGGGTCAAATCATGTGTTGGTATGGGTCTTCCCTCTCTTTGGACAGTCTCTTTTGCTTCCCTAACAACCAGAGAGGAGCCAGCCAACAAGGACTTGTAGCAGATCAGTGGTATCCCAAGTTTCTGGCTTAGGGACTCCAGCCTGAGAGAGTACAAAGCACACCTGCCCAGGGTCCCTCCCACACAGTCCTCAGGTGTGGCCTTCCAGCTGAACAAGGTCCCCCACCAGAATCTAGCAAGTCTTCTTCAAAGTCCCTGTGTTGAGAGTGATGAAGCAATAATGGATACTTGCCCAGCTTTAAGTGGCAGATCCACTGCAGCTCCATGGGATGCAAATCATGACGGTTCTATACTTGTATACGTGTACTTCTGCATAAAACAGGACAGTGCCCAGTAACCAATCATTCTTATGCATGTACACATAAGCTGGGATTTTAAAACAATAGCCTTGACTTAACCCCATCAAATTTGGCTGCCAAACGAGCTTCACAGTCAAATATATGCTCCAAATATTAGGTAAAAACATTTTTGGATTATTGTATTGTTAATAAACAATTGTTGAACTGTACTCCAAATTCTTCCTTTCAAGAGCGCCTATGGGAGCTGGGCGCAGTGGTGTATGCCTGTAATCCCAGAGGCTCAGGAGACTGAGGCAGGAGGATAAAGAGTTCAAAGCCAGTCTCAGCAACTTAGCCAGGAACTAAACAACTCAGTGAGACCCTGTCTCTAAATAAAATACAAAAAGGTGTGGGTGGGGGAGGGGCTGCTGGGGATGTGGCTAAGTGCTCCTGAGTTCAATCCCCAGAACCAAACAAAAAGAGAGAGCCTATGGGGCCTGCCATTCTCTTGGTGAAGGCAAAAAATATTACATGAATCCTCCACCTTCCAGTGAGAGGTCTTATTGATGTCAACACCAGAAATAGTTGAGGAGGAAAGTGAGAAATAATTTTGAGGAAATAATTCCTTTTCATTGCTTACTGATAATCTTACCTATCTGTACTTTCTGAGAAATAAAGTGCAAAAAAGTAAACTAATGTCTTTAAATAATGGCATTTCAGTGTCCACAATATACATCTGTGTCATCACTTCCTAGGCTAGGTGTTCTTTGGACAAACTCACTAAAATATTCCCTGGAATACAGAAAACGCAAAGTTATCCTTCAATGGAGTGCAACACATGGAGAAAAGTAGTACTTTGCAATTCACAACAGGGATGTATATGGTTCTTCAATAATGGAATCCACATCAACAGAGGCAACACAGAGAAGTGTAATTGCAAATGGAGAAGAGGATGTGCTGGACACTGGGTCTATCTAAATGCCCTGACATTTTGCAGCAGTCCCAAAGGAAGGATCATCATCTCTGTGATTTTCACTTCCTAATATCTTTGATATTGTGCTGATCATCTATTTTATGTCAGTTGCTTCTCAGAATGCAGTGGGTGCTCTCAATTCCATTCCCTCTTGACCCTATTGACAGGTTCTGGCACCTTAGCCAATTAATGGATTTAGGGATTCCAAGCAAGATCCTGACCGGTAGTAGCTCAGTGTCATAGCGCCCCCCGATTTCAATTCCCACTACTAGGAGGGGCTGGGGGAAACTGCACTCTTATGACCTGATGGCAGGTTGTCCTGCTTTCAGGCTTGCTATGGTTTAGATATTAGTTGTCCCCACCCTAAAGCTCATGGGTGAAAAAATGCAAGAAAGTTTGGAGATGAAATGACTGGATTATGCAGATCTTAACCTAATCAATGCATCAACCCTCTGATTATTAATTGGGGGTAACTATAGGCAGGTAGGGTGTGGATGAAGGAGGTGGGTCCCTGGGAGCTGCCTTTGGTATATATTTTGTCCTTGTTAAGTGGAGCTAATTTGTGCTCTCCCTCCCCCCATCCACCCCTGCTGTCATTCCTTTCTGGTTCAATGACCTGAGCTGCTTTTCTCCACCACACATGGTGTTCTGCCCCACCTTGGGCCCAGAGCAACAGAACAATGGAGTTGGTCACCTGTGGACTGACATCTCTGAAACCAAAAGCCCCCAAATAAACATTTTCTCCTCTAATTGTTCTTCTCAGATCTTTTTATCACAGCAGTGAAAAAGCTGATAAAACAAAGCCAGGGCCTGGCACAGTGGTGGCACATGCTCAGCTCAGCTCAGGAGGCTGAGGCAAGAGGATCAAGAGTTCAAAGCCAACCTCAGCAAATTAGCCAGGAACTAAGCAACTCAGTGAGACCCTGTCTCTAAATAAAATAGAAAATAGTGCTGGCGATGTGGCTCAGTGGTCGAGTGCCTCTGAGTAAATCTCTGGTACAAAAAAAAAAAAAAAAATGGAGCCAGACTGCCACAACTGTCTACCTCAGCCCTGTTTTCACAGGTGAGCTGGATTGGTAGAGCAGGATTCCCAAACTGGGAACTCAGAATAGAAAGGGCATTTTGTTGTGGGAATTTGTCTGCACCCAAGGGCCAGAGACTATACATCTCTAGAACCCAATGTTTGGAGGTGTATTTAGAGAAGAGAGATGCTGGAGGCCTCAGAGCAACTTGAGTTCACATGTGGCCCCCTGAGACAGACTCAGAGGGAAGAAGTCCCAGGAAGATCCAGCAGGATTATTTCCAGGCTAATTTCTCTGGGTAGCCACCTTTCTGCTGGAAGGCCAAATGTGTGTAAATAAAAGGATGTCTATAGCCCTAGCCACCTTCTTCTAAGAAGGCACAAGGCACTACCAGCCCCATTAGTACAGCAGAGCAAGAGAGGGTCCTGCACCCATTAGATCACAGTATAAAACATAAATTTTTAAGTATCATCAAATAGCAAAAAATTAAATAAATGCAAAGATCTAAGTACTGTGATCAGTCAGGCTTTATTAAGTCAATAGTGATCTATGTGAAAATCTATTGATGCCTTTACAGTAGTAGATTTGACTCAGATGAAGCTATATTACACTTCCAACATGGAAATGATATGAAAAGGGAAAGAAAGAAAGAAAGAAAGAAAGAAAGAAAGAAAGACCCACAGAAAAAACCTGCCAAAGAAGGGTCCATTTTACTTTTTGTTCCCATTAGGTAATTTTTTAATTCATGATACAGTCAGTCAGTTATTACGATATTGGTGAAATTGGAACAAAAGTTACTTTCAGTATGGGTCTTCTGCTCATCATTCACTTTTTTAAAAAATTATTTATTTATTTTTGCATTCAATTCTTAATACACCATTATACCATAATTTATCATATGTCTGATTATATATAAGGTATGTTGACACCAAATTCATATCTTCATACATGTATTTTGTATAGTGATGAGGGTCTCCTTTCACCATCCATGCTATTCCCCTTCTCCCTCCCTTTCCCTTCTGCCGCAGTCTGGCTGGGCACAAATGCCGCAGTCTGGCTGGGCACAAATGCCTCAGTCTGGCTGGGCACACAATCACGAGCCACCACACAGCTTGTAGATTCAAACAGCAACTCTTTATTCCCGAACTCACACCAGCCGTCTACAATCACGTTCTGGGGAAATCCACGTTCTCTGCCCGAATCCACGTTCTCTGCCCAAATCCACCTCCACTGGGCTTCTATCTCCAAAATATACTGTCTGAATCCCGTGAGAACTCAAGGGGAACTCAGGCAGCAGGATACGCCCTATTCCCAGCAGGAATAATCTTAAACCTTAAACCTGGAACCTAAACCGGGAACGCCCTAATCCGCCTTGGTCCTTGAGCAAGGTCACCTACATTCAATGTCACTGCAACATGGGGTACGCTGGCAAGGAAATTGTCATACCTACTTGGCTAATGGCTCCCAGCACCCTTCCACCCCTATTCCCTATCTAGAGGTAATCTTGCTCCCTTGCTCTCCCTCCCAACCCCATTTTGAGTCACCCCCTTTATTTCAGAGAAGACATTCGGCATTTGTTTTTTTGTGATTGACATCATTCACTTTTACCACCAAAGAGTACTCAAGAAACCGCCTTGAAAAAGTGAGAGCTGACTTGCCCTCCATTTCAGAGATGGTTAAAATAAAGGCTGCAGCAGTTTGAGAAATTGGTGAAGGTCACTCATCTATAAAGACATGCAACTAGTCTGTAACTCAGTCTGAGACTTTAGCTTATTGCAGTTTTTGCACAATGTACACAAATTCTGAAATCCTTTTAATTTAGCAATCTGGCAGTAGAACACTAAACTGTGAAAGTGAAAGACCACAGCAAAACTGAATGAGTGCCCCTGCCCTGCTCCTCAACATCCTAAGTCACCATTCACACATTTCCCTTCCAGACTTTCTCTGTTCAAAGAACAGGGTTCTAGACTGTGCTCCAAAACTAGCAATGTGATTTAGTGCAACAGTGAACCAGCTAACCCCAAATAGCTTTCTCACAAATCTAGTGGGGATTTTTCTTTCAAAACCTTATACAAATCTCTTCTGAACCTCCATAATTTCATCCAGGAGGATAAGATTCTGTGTGAATATCATTAATTCTGTTTTAGGTGGTAATTTGCTCTGAAGACTATACTCCACACCCAGCTTTCCAGAATCTAGATAGGACTGCCCAGGGAATCTGAAGTGAATACTCAGGTGCTTCTGATTTCTGACACCTGTCCCCTGCCATAATCTATATAAACTGGTGTGAAATGGACAGGTCAGAGAGCGGTATGGGGCTGTAGGCAGTGGTCCTGGGGGTTCAACAGACCAGGAGCAGAACTTCTGGGCTCAATACACTGTGGAACCTGGCCACCCGCTTTCTACCTGGACATGGATGATCTGCCCTGGGTTGGCCAGGAATTCCACTGGAACCTGATTTCCAATACCACCGCCCCCGCCCTCCCCTCAATTCCACACCCCCAGCCCGTCGCCTAGAGCTTCTTCCCTGGGACCCCTGTCCAAACTGCTACTTTCCTCTCAACTACTTCTTGACTTGGTTATTGCGCCAATGTTACTAAGGAAACGTGAAGCCATTTGCCTGGCACTCAAACCAGCAGGAGAAATACATGACCTGAAGAAGGAGGAGGAGGAGGAAGGGGGGGGGGGAGATAAGTTGTGAAAAACATTTCTGCAGTGCAATTAGGAAACCGAACACATCCTTCCAGGGCCAAACTCTCCAAAAGAAATTTTAAAAACCAAAACATCCGGGCAAGATTCTTCACAAAGTGAAGCTGCAAACTTGGGGCAAGGGCTGTGGGTGGAACTCAGTGTAGCGTGCTCCAAGCCCTGGGCGGGGGGGGGGGGGCGCGGAAAGCACCCAGTGCAGTCTGAGCTACATGGATTATCCATGTAACATACTAAGCCAGCGATGTTGCTAACTGAGGCTGCCAGACAAGCTAAATTAAAAGAATTTCAGAATTTGTGTACACGTGTGCAACTTGACTATTGCAAACTGACTTTATGCCACCAAGAAGTACTTTGCTCGGATAAGAGGAAGCGGGTCACCCCTACAGTTATCCACCACTCAGGTATAAGAAGTCTGAGGCACTGTTTGGCAAGTACTGGTTTCCTTCCACTAAGTTCTGATCTGAAAATGCAACCTTGGGAGGCACTTCAAATCTCAAGCATAGCTAGCTGGATATGACTTCTTTATATATATATATATATATATATATATATATATATATATATATATATATATATATAATATATAAAAATATATATATATATATATTTATATATATTATATATATATAAAAATATATAATATATATAAATATATATATCTTCCACCAGGACTTGCTCAAAAAAAGAAAATTTCAAAGCATGACTAAAAAATCACAGGCAAGGAATAAACAGGAACATGTTCCACTTAATTTGTTCACATTCAAGGCTACACCCGACCTGTACAAGGTGGAAAATTTTGATACAGGGCTAAGTCGGACCTCCTCGGCCTACCCGCACTTGCCTGGGCGAAGAAATCTCAGAAAACTGAGTTCTGGTATACTTAAGTAATGGTAGCACTCACGTTTGGTGCTAAACCGTGCCTTCCACAGCAAACCTAAGTGGAAAGACTGCTAGACATGCAAATCAGTAAGGAATCTTTCCAAACTGGTGATCTATGCACTTTCCCCGTGTGAGCAATTGCCTGGTCCTACCACCAGAAATAGTAAGATTGATAACTTCCCGTGGGACTTTTGACAGGATCAAAATTACTGAGTGTGAAATGCAATGAAACGTTATACTTAAAAAAACAAAGGAAGGGGTCTGGGATTGTAGCTCAGTGACAGAGCACTCGCTTCGCATGTGGAGGACACTGAGTTCGATCCTCAGCATCACATAAAAATAAAATAAAGGTATTGTGTAAATCTACAACTAAAAAAATATTTAAAAAAAAACAAAGCAAGGGGTGAGAATAGAAATAAAACGAACTGGGACTCAAAAAAATAAAAGACAAAAATATACAAAATACTTAAATACGTAAACCAAATCATTTAAAAACGCGTTAGAGCTGGGCATGGTGGCGCATACCAACTGTAAACCCAGCAACTGAGAAGCCTGGGGCAGAAGGATCACAAGTTCAAGGCCAGCCTCAGCAACTTAGTGAGCTGATTGATAGATAGATATTTTAAAATCACGTTGTAAAAATGAAAGGGATATGAAATTAAATGAGCAAAGCCACGGTGTATTATATTGCAAATTGCTCTAAGTAACAAAACTTAATGAGTATTAAAGATTAAGGAATAAAATCGAGAAACCAATTCATTCTTTAGGTCTATAAAATTCTGAGCGTGATTCTAAAATCGTACACGTCGTTTCTCAAAGTTGAAATGGATAAAAATCTAAAGTTATGGAAGGGAGTGTGTAATAAGACGAATACAAATGTTTGAAAGAGAAGAAAGCGGCAAGTAATAGGCGACCTGAAACACTACAGAGAATCGTCAGGAGAAAGAGAATTTTTAAAAATTCACAAGGAACAACTAAAGGCAAATCTCAGCCGTTTTATAATCGAGAATCTTTTCACAGAGTAAGATGGAGAGGCTCCTTCTCTGCTCTAAAGGCTGCCTCGCTGCCAGAGAAGGATGGGCAGCACCCCCACGGCGTTGAGAACACCGGGGAATCCACGCCAGGAGGCCTGAGGAAACCAGGTTGAGGGTTCCACCAGTTGGAGGAGACAGGGCGGGGGCACTTGGGGACACACTGGCCTGCAGAGGTCTCAGTGTCCCACGACTTGTCACCGGGTAGGGGGCTGGGGGGCTGCGTCCTTTGCAGTGAAATCTGCTACAGCTGGACTGCGTAGGGCTCTTCCGCAGACTCCACCCCATCTGCCCGAGCCACCAGTTTCTTGGTCGCAGCTTCCCAGCCTTGCTTGGTTCCCAGGAACTCTGGACTCCCGCGGAATCCGTTTTGCAGGTGGACCCGGCGCCCTCGCCAACAGGACTGGAGAGCAGCTCCCTGTGGAAGTCGCAGTTGTCAACGGAGAACTCTCCTAGGACAGGGTAGCAGGGAAGAGTCCTAGGCCCACCGCTTCTTAGCTCAGCACAGGAGGAGGCCGCGGCTCTGGCGCCACCTCCGCGGAATCCCAAGCCTGCTTCACGTGGCCCAAAAAATGCTGCTCCATCGGGTGAGCCTCAGAGAAGCAGGACAGAAGTTTGCGCTGATGGAGAGCTGAGGCAGAGCCTCCGCACCATCCCGAGTGTTTGTGGTCTTCCAGGCGGAGGGCGGAGACAAGCCGGAGAGGCTAAAACGCAGTGATCGCAAACTCCAGGAGCTCAGTAGGCGAAAACAGTACGATAAAAATTTAGATCATACATAAAACCGAAACGCTTAAGCGCTACTGGAAAACGTAGCCAAATAACAAACCGAAATAAACGGAGCTGGAGGGGAACTGAACCTAAGAATCCAGAGCCGGCTCTGCGGCCGGTATCCCTGTAGTGGTTGCACAAATCGCCTCCTGCCCGTTTATGCGGTATCCTGCGGGCGTTTGCACCCGGCCGCTGTGCGGGCTCCGGCTCTCAGTACCACAGAGTGCCCTGTTACTGGCACCAGTTTCCTACCCAGCCATGGCATTTCTCCTAGCTAGGCCTGTGGATCGAGCTGCCGCTCCACCTCCCCAAGCTCTTGCTTCTCTGTGACCGCCCGACTAAAGGACTAAACGCAGCCCAAAGCGGCGTTCTTCTGACAACAGCAACGCCCTTCGCCGGAGCCCAGTGTCACCCGCGCTGCAGTGTCCAAGTTCCCCGGCCGATAGGCACAGCGCCTTGGGCACTGTTTCTCTTGGGGCGCAAAGCTCATTGCCAGGAGACCTAGGGGCCAGGCTGCGATCCTTGTAGGTTCAGTTCCCCTTCAGCTCCGTTTATTTCGGTTTGTTATTAGGCTACGTTTTCCTGTCGCATTTAATTGTTTCGGTTTTATGTAGGAGACTCCACCCGCCAGAGAGCAATGTACACCCCATACATACCCCAGGGAATCCCTTCCTCTGGCCACACCCCACCGCGTCCCGTTACCACTCAGTCAATCCCTTCAGGGATTCATTCACCCATTAAATCAAGGCCAATTAAGCCAAATTATTTCTCCTCTAAACTTTGCATTGCTCACGCATGAGCTTTTGGGGCACATTACGTCAAAACACGGGCTCCTGGAGGAACAAGTCAGGAGGCAGAAAGATTTCCTGACTGCAGATGGCCATTGTGGACTATCCAGTTTCTGGTCAAGTAAGCCAATCTAATCAACCCCCCTTCCCTTTTTATAGTCATACTTCCTATTGATTCCTATTGATTCTGTTCCCTGGCTAATACAACTTCCTGGTCACTATTCCTGCTTCATCCCCCAAATTTTGGTACTGAGTGATTTTCATTGTTATTCACATCTATGTATTTTCTACTTTCCCTTGTGCTTTTTTCCTTGATCAGAAAATTGTTTGAAATGCTTTTTGATTTCTGCAAATTTGTGAATTTTTACTTCCCCTTTTTATTATTGATTTCTAGCTTCATTCCATTGGGTGTTTAGAAGACACTGAGGCTATCTTTAAAATGTTTTTTTTAAATCTCTATTATGGGCCATGAATACCTTTCATGAGGGATTATAACCTACCCTACTCCCAAGGGCCCCAAGTCCTCCTCTTATATTGGTGACTCATTTTTCAAGATATGAATTAGACAGAGTGGGGGATGAGGTTATAGATCAATCAGATTACAGCACAAGATCTGAAACCCAAAACTGATCTCCCATTTTTAAATTGCTTTTTGGAAGTACTCCAAGTCACAAGTATTCTACCACACAGGCAGAGTTCACGAAGGAAAAGGGTTACAACCAAACCAGGTTGTGAGAATCTGAGTATTGTGCTGACAACCCTGCTAAAGCCAGAAGTAAAAATGTCTATTTTTCAGTGACTTTTATGGAGCAAGTCACTGAAAAATAGACATTTTTTTTCTGTTGGTTTTTGTAATTGGAAGACATTGCCTTCCAATTACAAAAACTAACAGATTTTTATTGTTGTTGTTAATCTCATTAACTGAGCTTTGTGATGGGATTTCCTTTCAGGATTAAAGCCAATACCACCCAGGTTCCCAGTCTGTGGTTAGAAAGTCCCTGGAGGCCAGAGGGCTTTAAGAACACCCAAACTGCTGCCTGCTAAGACCCACATACTTGGTGGTGCCTGGTGTGAGGCCCACAATGCCATGGAGCAGCGTTTACCCTGCTGTGTGCCACAGGCTTGTGCAGATCAGGCGCCAGGGCTCCAGAGGCTTCCAACCCTGAGCTCAATATATCCTGGGCTCTTGCCAATGCCCTTCTATATCCACCTGCCAGATATTTCCTAAGACTTCCAAGACTTCCATTGCAACCTGCATTCCACAACTCGAAGGCATCTTTCCTGGCATCAGTCAGGAAAAGGTGACTTTCCTAGAGCTCACAGCACCTTGCGCCAGGTCATAGAACCTCCTGTCCTGGACCAGGCATCTGGGACCCAGAAGAAGCCCCAGGTGCCCCCAGGAAAGTAAGGGGTCTCTAAGGTGCCCCTCCATTGGTCACCCACTTGGGCTCCCTTGTCGTGTTCTAGGTGCACAGGTGAGGGATGTCTGGAGCCCAAGCCCTCTGGTGGTGGTTGAAAGGAAAGTGACCACAACACTCAGAGCAACCAAGAGATCTTTATTGCAGCAGTGCAACAGAAGAGAAAAGAGAGAAAGGTTTTTATAGCCCTTCTGCTGTGCTGCCTAAATCTAACAAGGTCTCTGGTTTTGCAACTGCCTTGTTGGCACAAGGGGGGTTAAGTGTTCATCCTTGAGCAGGGGGGCGAAGCATTCAGCCTTGAGTGGGGGCTTGGGCATCTGGGCTTGAAGCAAACAGGTGATAAAGAACCAGACAGAGGAAATTTTGAGTGGTCAGATCACCCTGCAGCTAACTTTGTTTGACATGCTGATAACGCCAAGGTCGCGGGTTCGGTCCCCATTCGGGCCACCAAATGCCGCAGTCTGGCTGGGCACGATTCAGGAGCCACTTGTCAAAAGAAACGAACTTTATTTTGAGAACCACACACGCCAAACAAAACAGCCTCTCAGGAAAAACCCTCAGAGCCTCAACTGCCACCACCGGCTTCCCACAAGCCTCTCCCTCCAACACCAGCTTCTCTCCACCTCCCACAATCCTCCTGCTCTTGAGGCCGATTGGCTGGGTCACATGGGCGGAGCCAAAAAAGTCCCCCAATGAGCAGCTCCATGGTCTGAAAGGGCAGGGAAACAGCCCAATGAGCATCACCGCAGAGGAGCCAATCAGCTAGATTTTGGCTCCGCCCATGTGACCCAGCCAATCGGCCTCAAGAGCAGGAGGATTGTGGGAGGTGGAGAGAAGCTGGTGTTGGAGGGAGAGGCTTGTGGGAAGCCGGTGGTGGCAGTTGAGGCTCTGAGGGTTTTTCCTGAGAGGCTGTTTTGTTTGGCGTGTGTGGTTCTAAAAATAAAGTTCGTTTCTTTTGACAAGTGGCTCCTGAATCGTGCCCAGCCAGACTGCGGCACTGCAGACAACTTAATTCAGCCTGTCCTGCACCTAACATCCCTCTCCTTTTGTTTTTCTAAGTGACATGGGGACAGCGTAAATCCTCTGGCTACTTCCTGCCTAATGGTGGGCAGCGTGGGACCTAGGAGGGAAAGTGGAGGAATGTTCAGGGACAGGTCTGGGAACACCAGGGCAGCCAGAAATAGCACACAGTGGCTATAGACAGTTATTTCAGTAGGATTAAAGTCCATAAAAGTTCCTTGAAGTCACAAGTTGTCAATGGCATCAAACCAGTCCTGGGTGGAGGTGATTCTTTTTTTTTTTTAAGTATTTATTTTTTAGTTTTAGGTGGACACAATATCTTTATCTTTTTTTTTTAAGAGAGAGAGAGAGATTTTCAGCAGATACAATATCTTTGTTTGTATGTGGTGCTGAGGATCGAACCCGGGCTGCACGCATGCCAGGCAAGTGTGCTACCTCTTGAGCCACATCCCCAGCCCTGGAGGTGATTCTTGGTATCAGCCACTGGTCCTGTAGCAGGGACTCTAGGAAGTATTGAAAACATTGTCTCCACATGGTGTTACCAGCACCTGAAGAGGATCAGAGCGAGCAAAACCAGGATGAGGATTAAAGCAAAGGTTAGTTTTTGGCAGGAGTTCCATGCTGGGGGACTAACAGAGAAGAGGCCAAGGGGCATGAGGAGGCTTAAAAGGACATAAAGGCTCAAAAATCCAGGATGGCAGGCTAAGAAGTTGTCTGGGCTCATTGTCTCTTGCCATTGTTTTTGCATTGTCAGCATAGGGTGAGAACTGTGCCAGAGGAGTTGGAGTCATCTAGTTCCCGAAGCAGTTGGTATTCCCTGAGAAGAAGTTGGTTAAAGGTATGGTTAGAAATTGTGTTCATCTGGTTTTGAAGGAACTTTATTATGCATGGGAGGAAAGTGCAGAAGAGTTTTATGCCTATAAGAGGGTCTAAGAAGGGCATGTGCCAGGTGACAAAGGGATTTTGAAAGAATTCCAGAAAAGAAGTTTGGGAAGTAGCTTTAGTCAGTTGGGTTGCAAGGTCAGTGAGTTTGTTAACATTTTGTTCTACTAGGCCTGATTGATTTACATAATAGCAGCACTCTTCCCTTAGAAATAGGCAAGTACCTCCCTTTTCAGCTGTCAATAAGTCTAATGCTCGTTGGTTTTGGGGAACCACCTGAGCCAGAGAGGTGACCTGTCTCTGGAGGGAGGAGAGTGACTCTGCTGTAGAATCGAGAGCTGATTGAAGTTTTTTGTGAAGGTCATCTTTACTCCAAATAGAGTGCCCTATAGCTCCACCTGATACTCCAGCTGCTGCTACAGTTGCAGCTACGGAGATTCCTATCAGGATAGGTAGGAAGGCTTGGAGTTCCTCTATCTGCTTATTTAGGACCTTTTCAAAGTGCTGTATGTCTGAGGGAAAGATTGTTGACTCAGATAGGGTTTGTGTTACTATGCTTCTCCCTATCCATAAATATCCAGAGGGTTTGGTCTGGTAGTTAGCCCAAAAGATGGCACCTGTGACTCCCGAAGCCCACGTGGGTGGGCTGGGTCATAATTTTTAGTGCAAAATGGTATTTTCTCCATCTGCCCTGTGCTCTGGCCTCTTGTCAAGTCTCCTTACATATCAAATGGAACATACTGGTGTCTAGTTTCCTGTCATAATGATGGTTTCTACATGACCAGTAAGGACAGCCTTTATAAGTGTCTGGCCACCATTTACAATAATCTTGGGTCTGATCGAATAGAAAGCAGAGATAGGGTCCTATTGAGGCTGTTTTGTAGAATTGAAAATTTGCAAGGGAAATGGTGATGGGGGCAGTTGAGTTGAGGGCATGTCAAAACTGGCAATTTGTTCAGTTTTTGATATGGATCCATCCTTCCATTGATCAACTACTGTGAATATCCATATGAAGGATCCAGAGGAGATATGGAAAAGAGAGGTGAAGGCTAAAAGGAGGTAAGTGATGTGGACCCGGGTCTGGAGGTTATTCATTGTTTTGGGGGGAACCTGGTGAAATGAAGTTTCAGTGGGTTGGTGGGAGAAGGGCTGCAGGCATATGCCAGTGAAGAAGAAGTGGAGGTATCCGCAGACTCAGGCTCAGGAGCTGATGCAGGTTTTAACCTGGAAATGTGAATCCAGGGAGTTAGTTTTGTTGGAGACTCCTGAAGCCTCACAGTGGTGGGGGTACATAGGGTAACTTGTAAGGGACCTTCCCATTTTGGTGACAAGAGACAATCTTGGTGTTGTGGGGGAGAGAAGAATACCCAGGCTCCTGGCATTAGGGGAAAAGAAGCGTGAGACCTCTGTGGGTCTGGGAATAGGGTTTCTTGGTTTTTCCAGAGCTGAGAGGATATAAAGGAGAGAAGAGGGAAAGAGAGACTATGACACAAGGGGGAAGGGCAGGATGGCCATATATGACCTCAAACAGGGAGAGAAGGTGGCTTTTCTTGGTAATACTCTAAGTGGAATAAGGCAAGGGGAAGGAATTTGGGCAATCTAGGTGAATCTCAAGGGTAAGTTTGGTTAAAATTTCTTTTATTGCTCGGTTGGTACACTCCACCTTTCCAGATGACTGTGGATGATAGGGGATGTGCAGGTGTCATGGATGTTAAGAGCTTTAGCAACATGCTGTGTAATCTGAGAAATGAATTTGGATCCATTGTCAGGCTGAAAAGAGGTGGGAATTCCAAATCTGGGTATAATCTCAGAGACATGGATAGAAGCCACTGTGGTAGCCTGCTTGTTGGCAGTTGGGAAGGCTTCAACCCATCCTGAGGAAGTATCTGCTAGAACTAGTAGGTGTTTAAGTTTGTGGACAGGTGGCATATTGGTAAAATCTAGCTGCCAGTTGGCTGCTGGAGTGTGGCCCCTGCTTGATGTGTGGGGAAGGTTCCTGGTTTCAAAGGGAGTTGAGGATTTGTTCTTTTACAGATGGAGCAGTTAGAAGTTAGCTGTTGTAGAAAGGGAATATCCACGGGGCTGAGTGTGAGAAATGAGCTTGTAAAAGCTTTGAGGCTTTGGCAGTTAGTGTTAAAGATGGAATGGAGATATGAGAGCATGGATCTGGTTGACACTGGGGATTTGGGTTGGGGGATAACAGGTGCTAGGGTACAATTTGGGGCAAGGGCTGCTAGTTGGGCTTCCTGATCAGCCCTTGAATTGCCTCTTGTGACAGGTGAAGAGTCATGTTGGTGTGAGCGACAGTGTGATTCCAATTTTAGTGGGATGGAGTGAGGCCCTAAGGAGATCAGTGATGAGCTTAGCGTTGGTGACTTCCCCTAGTTGTAAGGAGTCCTCTCTCTTTCCATATGGCAGAATGGGAGAGGATTATGTGATAAACATATTTAGAGTCTGTGTATAAATTTAGGGAATGGTCAGCTGCCAGGTGGAATGCCCTAGTGATGGCTATTAATTCAGCTTGCTGGTTGGTGGTGTGTGGAGGCAGGGATTTTGCCTCTACTGTAGAAAATTTTATGCCGAGTGGGTCAGCCAGGGAGATAACAGCGTATTCTGCATAATGATGACCATCTAGTGTGAAGGTGCTGCCGTCAGTAAACCAAGTGTAGGTGGCATCAGGCAAAGGTCCTTCATGAATATGAGTGGGGCAGGGCATAAGGTTTTCTAGTACTTCAAGGCAGTGATGGGAGGTAGGTGTTTCAGTTTTGGGAAGAAGAGTCACTGGGTTTAGGGCTGAGCAAGCCCTAAAGGAAATGGAGGGTTCGTGGAGGAATGAGACCAGAAGGGAAAGGATACGGCAGGGAGGAAGGGTCTGTAAGCCTTTGTAAGTGAGAAGATCCTCCAGAGTGTGAGGGAAAAATGATAATAGTTTGTGCTCTGAAAGTCAGTTTCTTTGTCTCCTGTAATAAAATGTGTGCTGCAGCTAGAGCACACAGGCATGGGGCCCATCCCCTAACAGTTGGATCTAGTTGTTTGGAAAGGTAAGTGACAGGAGCAAAGGTGGGCCCTTTATTTTGACCTAACACCCCAAGGGATAAGCCTGTTTTTTCATGAACATAAAGAAGAAAGGTTTGTTGGATATCTGGGAGATGTAGGGCTGGTCCTTGGAGGAGGGCTTGTTGTATAGAGAGAAAATAAGATTTAGGTGATGAGGGGAGGGGCTCCTGTTTGTCCCCCTTGGCCATTTCATATAGTGGTTTGGCCAGGAGTGAGAAATTGGGAATCCAGGCCCTAAAATATCCTGCTAGACCTAGGAAGGATAAGATTTCCTCCTTAGTTTTTGGGATGGGGTAGTCACAAATTAGAGCTTTTCAATCTAGGGTGATTGCCTTGGAATCTTGGAAGAGTTGGACTCCAAGGTAGGTGACCCTTGGGTTGTGATAATTGTACTTTTTGGGGGAGACACCCAGTAACCCTTGTCAGCTAGAAAGTTAAGCATGTTGGTGTCAGTTTTGGAAATATTTAGGGTGGGACTGCACAGGAATAAATCATCTACAGGAGAGTTGAAAGAGGGAGGTTGAGGCCCTTTAGATCAGTAGACAACATCTGACCAAAAATGTATGGGCTGTCTCTAAAGCCTTGAGGGAGGACAGTACATGTTAATTGCTGAGATTGTTGAGTATCTGGATCTGTCCCAGTAAAGGCAAAGAGGTCTTGGGAAGGTGGGTCAAAGGAATGGTAAAAAGGTATACTTTAAGTCTATAACAGAAAAATAGGAAGTTGAGGCCAGAATGAGGGACAGGAGAGTATATGAATTTGAAATTAGTGGGTGGATAGGTTTGACTGCCTCCTTCACGAGACAAAGATCCTGGACAAAGCAGTAAGTCACATTGGTTTTTTTGATGGCAAGAATGGGAGTATTATATGGTGAATGTGTGGGCCTAAGAAAGCCCTTTTTGAGAAGGCTGGAAATGATGGGTTGTAGTCCCTTTTGACTAGACACCAGGAGGGGATACTGAGGCTTACTTGGAATGTGATAGGTATTTTTTAAGTGAAACTCAACTGGGGGACATTGAGCCAGGGATGGAGTCTCTGTGTCCCAGACTAATGGGTTTACTTGATCTTGTGGAAGCAGAAGGGGATGATCTGGTGTAGCCTATAGGGCATCCATGGCTATAATTGAGGGGAGGGAGGATGGTGAAAACAGCAGAAAGGGAATCATGGCCTTAAATTTAGATAGAACATCTCTGCCCAAAAGGGGAACGGGGCATTGGGGCATCACCAGGAAGGAGTGTGAGAATGGGTGGCCTGAAAATAAGCAGAGTAGGGGTGTGGTGGTTTTGGGATATATTGTTTGTCCATCTACCCCAACAATAGGGGACTGAGAGGGAAGTAAGGATCCCCAAAACTCCTGTAAGACCGAGAATGTTGCTCCAGAGTCTATTAAAAAGAGAATTTTGTGACCATCTACTGTCATTTGGACCCTGGGTTCCAGCATGGTGATTGGACTTGTTGGGACAGGAGTCTTGAGGCCCCATCAATCATCAGTGGCCAGTCCCACGAGGTTATGGGGCTAGGGCCTGGCCATGCACCCCTTCAGGTATGAGGACAGCCCAAAGCCCAGTGGCCCATTGTGGAACATTTTGGGCAGGGTTGGGTAGACAACCTTGGATTGGGGCAAGCTCTGCTCCAATGTCCTTCTTGTCCATACTTAAAGCAAGCTCCAGGGTGTTCTAATTTTGGGGGATGGTCCTGCCACATAGGAGATGAGTTTTGAGAGGGCCCATAGAGGGCCTGAGCCAGAATTTGGCACTTTCTCATCTCGGTTATGATAGACCTTAAAAGCAGTAGCAAGAATTTCGGTCTGGGGAGTTGGGGGGGGGGCTCGTTCTAATTTTTAAAGTTTGATCCAAATATCAGGAAAACTTTGGGCAAAGAAATAAGTCATCAGTAACTGTCTGCCATCAGGGGTTTCTGGGTCCAAATTAGTATATTGCAGGAGAGCCCTAGTAAGGTGGTCCAGAAAGGCTGATGGATTCTCATGTTTATCTTGGATGATTTCCTGAAGTTTCTCAAAATTGACTGCTTTTTGGGCTGCCCTTTTTAGGCCTGCTAGAATACAAGTGCTGAAATGATCTCGGCTTGTGATGCCGTTATTGGTGTTGTAGTCCCAGAGGGGATCTTGGTATGAGACTGCTTGGGGCTCAGTGGGATGTACCGGATTGGTCTGATGGATCTCGTCTGCATGAGTGTGAGCCTATTCCCAAACCTGTCTCCCCTCCTCAGGAAGTAAAGTATTGGAGAAGATCATATAGACATCATGGAAGGTGAGACTATAGACCTGTGTTAAATATTGGAATTCATTGGTATACACAACTGGGTTGGTAGTATATGAGCCTAGTCATTTTTCAACTTGGGAGAGGTCAGCCATAGAAAAGGGAACATGTACTTGGATAATGCCTTCAGTACCTGCTAACTCATGCAAGGGGGAAATGATTTGAGGAAGGACAGTGGTTTGGGTTTTTGATCTAGTGAGTGGAGGGGAGAAATCAGGTTGCTGAGGTGGGAGTGACGGCGAAGAGGCTGGGGCAGAAGGCTGAGGGTGAGGACCTATTGGAGCCAGGTGATAGGGTGGAGGTTCATCAGCAGGGTCAAAAGTAGTGGATGAGTCTGAAGGAGGAGAAAGTTGGGGATGGGTGGTTGGGGGGGTTGGTTTGCAAGCTAGAAGAATTTGTAGAGGTTTGCAAGAGGTGCAGAGAGCAGGATTGGATAAAAGCAAGAAGAAAGCTTGGATATAGGCAATCTCTACCCATTTTTTTATACACTCACAGTAATTGTAGAGATCCCTTAGAATGGAGGGATCCAGGGACCCAAAAGGGGGCCATCTGTTTTGGTTGTCTAAGGGATAAGTGGGCCAGGCCTAGGTGCTATATTTGATCATTTTTTTGAGTTTAATGTCTGGTGTCAAGGAGAGGGTTTTGAGGTTATCCAAGAGGCATTGTAGGGGAGAGTCAAACTGCGGAGAGGACACATTACCCATGTCACAAACGCAGTACAAGGGAGAGGGAAGGGGACGCAAACGTAGTATAGGGGAGAAGGAAGGAGATGAAAATGTAAGAGGAGAAGGAAGGAGATGCAAAGATAGTATAAGGGAGAAGGAAGAAACTGATTTATTAGCAAAAGGGTCATCCCCACTAGAGCCAAAAATCAGGAGTGACTAGTGGCAGGTTCGAGCTGCAGAGATTGGTCGTCACTGAATCCTGACAGTCGAGGCTCCCATCCTGGACGGGGCTGGAGCCGTGGGAGACCTTGGCCAAGGCTTTTTGGGACCCCTCCTGGAGAGGCCAGAGACTCCCAAGGCTGGAAAGAGGGGAGAGAGAGAGAGAGGCAGGGGAAGAGAGAGGAAGGGGAGGGTAAGCGTCTCTCTAGCAGCCGAGTCTTGAAGGTGTGAGGACTAGGACTTCATGAGAGCCACTGAAACTGTGAAGGTCTGGGTGGGATGTGATGTTCAGTTCTCTGTTATGTGTCCCTGTAGGTTACACAGTCCTTTGAGGGAGACCTATAAAGCCTATGCTGGTAAACTACCAGCTGGGAAGGGGAAAAGAAATAATTTTGAACCCAAGAGTTGAATCTGCCCAAGAAAGGAGTCCCTGAGGGCCACCATGGCCTTAAAGACTGTGGTGGGGTGTTTTCCTCTTTGCAGGTGGGTGAAGAGGCTTGCCGGACGATCAATGGTCAAATCCTCCTGACACCACCATTGGGTTTAGGATTCCAGGAAGGGGAAACTCACCAATCGAAGGCTGGTAGTGGATGTAGTTCTGGAGGTCGAGAAAATGGGTTCAGGTCATCCAGTGAGTGGCACTTCTGAAGGAAGAGGGACCCAAAAGAGGGTTTTAACCCTCTTCCCGGGTTTTGGCACCAATGAAAGTAAAGTGACCACAACACTCAGAGAGACCGAGATCTTTTTTGCAGCAGTGCAACAGAGGAGAAAAGAGAAAGAAAAAGTGTGTGGGAGGGCAGGGGAAGGTTTTTATAGCCCTTCTGCTGTGCTGCCTAAATATAACAAGGTCTCTGGGTTTGCAAGCTGCCTTGTTGGCACAAGGGGGGTTAAGTGTTCAGCCTTGAGCAGTGGGTTGAGTGTTCAGCGTTGAGTGGCAGCTTGGGCATTTGGGCTTGAAGCAAACAGGTGATAAAGAACCAGAGGGCTTGAGTGGCCAGGTCACCCTGCAGCTAACTTTGTTTGGCATGCTCTGCAGACAACTTAATTCAGCCTGTCCTGCACCTAACAGTGGTGACCCTTGTAAGAGGATTCTTCCTCTTGCTCCCACCAGCCACCAGGGCACTAGCCAAGGCTGTTGGAAGTGGATTTGGGGTCTTCTGCCCAGAACTCCCTGAGGCTGCATGAGTCTGCCACCTTTGAGACCCAGGAGTGCTGAGAAATACCCTGCAACTTGTTTAGAAAAACATTTTAGAAGGGATCATCTACAAGGAGCTCTTGTGTGTTTGCTAGTCCACCATGGAGGCTTCAGAGCTTTTGCAAATTTTCTTTTGTTTTCTCAATAAAATTGTGACAAAATGCAAAATTCTTTGTTGTATAGTACTCCTGTTGGAAATGTTGGGGAAAGAGGAGGTTCAGACTACTGGGTGGTGAGAGACCATGTTCAGATCCAAGAGGGTCAAGTCTGGATCTAAGGGGGCCCTCCCTCATTGTTGTTGCTTTGCTTAGTGGCAGGGTGGATTGGTGGCTTTTCCTGAGTGTAAGTGGGGTAGCCAGGTAACTAGTGTACCAGGGGTTCCACATGCTATGTCTCCAAGAAGATACACAGCAGCCTTGAGTGCCCAGCTTGAGAAATGGTCTTCCTGTGCCACCTTGTCCTCTGTTTCCTCCAAGTTTATCTCAGGGGTGCTCCTGCCATATTGCAGGATTTAATCTCAGTCATAGTTATAGATTTGTTCTGGTTTTCTTCTTGATTCAGCCTTGGTAGTCTTTGTTAATGTTAGCATTCATCCAACTTGATAGGCTTAAGCGTTGCCAATGATTAAGAGGCTTCTGGGTGTGTCAATGAGGGTGTGCTAGGAATGACTGGCATGTGGGATAGCCAACTGAAGTGGAGAATATTCCTAATGTGCTCAGAACCATCCAATAGGATGGTGGCTTGGATGGAATAAAAGGGGGAAGAACAAGAAAGCTGCAGCAGATGCAAGTGCAATTCCTCTAGAATAGGTTCTTGATTACTCCTGCCATCACTTTAGGATATTGGTCTCTTGCTTCTTCACTCCTCCAAGGTGGACTCTGCCAGGGATTGTCCAGGGAGTTTCTGGAAGCCTTCTGTTTCAGGCTAGGAGAGCACTATTGATTTCTCTTGTTTCCGGGGCTTCAGCCACTTGTGCAGCTACTGGTTCCTCCAGCTCTACAGCCTGCAGATGGCCATTGGGGACTACTCAGCTTCTGGTCAAGTAAACAATCTAATCAATTCCCTTTTTATAATCACACTTGCTTTTTATTCTGTTCCTCTAAAGAACCCCTGACTAATACACCACCCTTGTCACTGTTCCTGCTTCATTCCATAAATTCTGGTACAGTGTGTTGTCATTGTTATTTATATCAATGCATTTTCTACTCTCCCTTGTGCTTTTCTTTTTTATTAGAAAATTGTTTGAATTGTTTTTTGCTTTCTACAAATTTGTGAATTTTCACTTCCTTTTTTATTATTGATGTCTAGCTTCCTCCTATTGGGTGTTTCAAAGACACTGACAGCTATCTTTAAAACATTTTTTAAAAAATCTCCACTATGGGCCATGAATACTTTTCATAAGAAACTTGACTTAATGTACTCCAAAGAGCCCCAAATCTTTCTATTATATTGGAGATTCATTTTTCAAGATATGCATTGGATGGTGTTGGGTATGAGGTCATAGATCCATGAGATTTTAGCACAAGATCTGAAACTCAAAACTCATTTTCCATTTTTAAATTGCTTTTTGGAAGTATTCTTAGTCACAAGTATTCTAAAACTCAGGCAGAGTTCAGGTAGGAAAAGGGTTACAACCAAATAATGTTGTGAGAATCTGGGTATCCTACTGACAACCCTGCTAAAGCCAGAAGAAAAACATGACTTATAGACAGCAAAATGGCCTCCCAATTTCAGAGACTAACAGATGATAGGTTTTTGTTGTTGTCATCATTAATTGAGTTTTGTGATGGGATTTTCTTTTAGGATTAAAGTGAGCACCACCCAGTTTCCCAGTTTTTTCTGTTGTTTGGAATTCCCAAGAGTCCAGTGGAGTATAAAAATGCAAAAGGTGCTCCCTGCTAAGTCCCACATACTTGGTGGTTCCTGGTGTGAGTCCCACAGTGCCATGGAGCAGCACTTTCCCTGCTATGTGCCACCAGCCTGGAATTCTGCAGACCTGCCGCAGTCCAGCTGCAGCAAAATAACCAGGGGGTGACGAGCAACTTGTGTACATTGATACAGCAGGAGTAGGAGCTGTTTATTGTAGGACAACAGAGGTATTTATACATTTTACACAGCTTATCTTAATTAGCATAAACTAGATACATCAGTCAACCAATAAGGAATCTCCACACTTAATGGCTCACTGGCGTTACTTCACAAACCACTCCCTCTGGCAAAATGCCAGGCGCCATCCAGACTTGTTTACAGACCTTACCACAGACCAGACACCTGGACCCTGGCCACTGCTCTTCTATATTCACAAAGAGGTTAGCTCCTATGATAGCCAAGACTTTGACTGCAACCTGATTTTCACACTGCTAGGGTGTCTTCTCTGGGAACAGTCTGAACAAAGTGACTTTCCCAGTGCACAGGGTACCTTGTTCCAGGACACAGAGCCTCTTGTCCTGGACAGGGCATCCACGACCCAGACCAAGTCCCAGGTGCCCCACCATCGACCGCCTGCTGGAGCTCCCTTGTCGTGTTCCCTGTGCACCAGTGATGAAAATCTGGAGCCCAAAGACCTCTGGTGGTGGGGATCCTTGTAAGAGTCCTCATCCACCTGCCCCTGCAAGCCACCATGGGACCAGCCAAGGCTGCTGGGAGTGGATCCAAGACTCCCTGAGGCTGCTTGAGTCTGCAACCTTTGGGGCCAGCAGTGCTGAGATTTCCCTTGTTTGGAGGAGCATTTTGGAACAGATCCTGTAACAGTCATGCTTGTGAGTCTGCTTCTACACCACAGAGGCTTCAGAGCTATTGTGCATGTTTCTTTTGTTTTTCTCAATAAAATTGTGCTAAAATGTGAAATTCTTGGGTGTAGTGTACTCCTGATGGGGACTGGGCAAAGAGGAGGCTCAGAACACTGGGTGGTGAGAGACCATGTCCAGATCTAAGAAGGCCCATCCTCATTACTGTTTCATTGCTTATTGGCATGGTGGGTTGGTGGCATCTTCTGGCTACAGGTCGGATAGACAGGACACTTGTGTATTGAGTGTTCTACAAGCACTATATCTCCAAGCAAATACAGAGCAGCCTTGAAAACCCACTTGAAAAATGATCTTATGTGCCACCCTGTCATCTGTTTCCCCCAAGGCTATTTCAGGTGTGCCCTGACACCTTGCAGGTGACTAAACTGCCACCTCTGCCTGTCTTCCTTTCAAACCCACACAACCTTCTGCTTCTTGGGACTCAGAGTCTGCCCAGGCAGTTAGGATTCAAAGGAGTCAAGAAGCTAGAGTAGAAGATCAAGTCCAGCCAGGGAAGGGCAGACAAGCCTCCAAGCTGCCACTACACACTTGACTGCACTCACTTTGAGCCCTCTCAACAGACCACAGTAGCTAGACCTCCAAACTCTGGGCCTAGGTATTCACCCATTGGCATAGATCTTCCAGAAAGCTTCACCCAGAGTATTTTCCTGCCAAGGGCCTTCCAAGAAACTCTGCTAAAGCTGGCCTTCTAAGAACCTTCTTTTCCTAGGGTTTTTAAAAGTTTCAACTTGAAATCATACTCTGGTTTTGACAACTGTATCAGATACATCCTCAATACTTTTAGATAACAAGATACATCTCCAGTAGTTTTTTGTCCTTATTTTGACACATGATCTACTGCAATTGCTGAAGTTTGTCATGAATTTGTAATCCTTTTGCCTCAGCCTCCTAGGTCACTGAGATTACAAGCCTGTGCTACCCTGACATATATTGCAAGATTTATCTTTACAATTAATTTAATATTCAGGGAGCTGGAGTACCTTTTCTCAGTGATATTTTACAAAATATCAAAATGAAACTAAACTTTTGCTCCAGTGAAATAACTGAAAAAGAAAAAAATATGTAAAGTAATTCTAATGAATATATGCAAATGATTCTGCTCTGCTAAATGTGGTAAGGTCTTTAGTATATAACTCTGAGAAGAAAGTGGATTCAGTAAGTTGTATAATTATAGCATCTATTTGATAAGAATCAAAGCAAGGGATGACTTCAATTTGCATCAGAAACATTACACCCTGTAGTGTATAAGAGAATGAAGCAGCTTGGTTTTAAATCAACACATGAGATGGTATTTCATAGGTTTTTAAGTCCAGATATGGAAGTCTAATCACTTTGATTGACATTTACATTTGTATTTGCAGTTGGTATTGGTCTCCTGGGTTGAATTTTCACCCTGAGCTCTTTTCATATAATCATAGTTTGGCATTCTTATTTCATCTCAAAGGGCTCCCTCTCTCCCTCCCTTTCTCCCTCCCTCCTTCCTTCTTTCCTTCCACCTTTCTTTCTTTTTCAGATACTGCACACAACTTTGATAGATCCCAAACTCCAGGATTATGATGGTGACTTCTATTGCCAAAGCAGTTCCAGACACTGACTTCTTCCTGGACTCAAGGTAGTTTCTTCTTCCTGAATCTTTTTCTCTGCTACATTTCCTTCTGGTACTCTAGAGCTCTATTCAGTTATGTCCTCCCTCCACCAAGGTTTCACTCAATTCTGACTGCTGGTATGTTCTTGCCTTAAAACTACGTGAGTGTTTCTCCTAGAGCAGAAAAGTAATGATGCTTGGGGGCAGTGTGGATCTGGATTCTGGAAAGGAGAGTTCAGATTACACTGGGTATCCAGAGTTTTTGACTGTTATTGTGCTAAGTGGAACCATAAAGAGAATGTTATGATGTCAAAGATTTGAAACCATAATTAAAGATTCAGCAAGACAACAGATTGGGATGAATAATAGTGAAGAAAAAAAATGGGTGTGAGTGAGACAAAGAGGAAACAAAGTATATAAGAACTGGACACTTAATGCTTTTGAATGTACTAATTATTGACAATTAGATATAATCAATGATATTCACCCAAAATTAATTAGAAAAGTGCTGAAAATTATATATTCTTTTCAAATTCCCTCAGACAAATATATAATACTACTAGCTTCTTCAGTAGGAAAGATAAGGCTAGCCTCACTAATGTTAGACACAAGAAAAGTAAAAGAAACACACATTTAAATGGCATATTAGAAACCGTTAAGAATTTTTATTACAGGGTCCAGGGATGTAGGTCAGTGGTGGAGCACTTTCCTACCATGCATGAGTCCCTGGATTTGATTCCTATTTTATAAAAAAGAAGAAGGAATTTTCATTATAACCCATGTTGTTAAAAAGTTGGCAAAAATATGTTCCTCAATACTGGTTGTTTGAATAAGTTTGGTAGGATACTTGAATATGCAACATAGCCATGGGTACTAATAATTTGAAGTATACTATTTGACACAGAAATTCCACTTTTAAAAATTTATTCCACAGATTCATTCCCAGAAACAAAAAACTGTATGAACAAAAAAATAGTGTTCTTTCATAGTGCAAGATAAAAAAGATCCATTTAGTTAGGAACAAGGCAACCCTTAAAAATCAAAAGGAAATAGATTGTATAGAGGTTCTAGGACATGTTAAATGTTCTCATAAGTCGAAGAGGTAGAGAGTATTAAGGATTTTACCTCTATGTACATGTTTATAGTAATGAAAACATGGCTTCCTGTTGACCTGGACTCATTCAGATTTTAAATCTCTAAACAAAGATAATGATGCTATACACATTTTTGTGTGTGTGTATAGGACTCTTAATCTTTCACTTTCATTTCTTTCTGTGTCTTCCTGGAAATTATTCTAGTGAAATGAAATTTAAGTAATGATCTTTTTAACAAAATATTTGTAGAGTCACAAAAACTACAAAAATATACTGAGATTTTAGTCTGCAAAATGGATGCAAATGATATCAAAAGTAATTCAATTAAGAAGATTATTAAATTATGCAATGGATGCAAAAGATACTGAAGATTATTAAAAGACAAATCTTTAAATCATACAAAGATTAGTTAAGGTTAGTTAAAGATTAGTTAAGTAAAAGTGTCATAGTACAATTAAATAGGGGTCTAGTCAGGAGATACCTCCTTCTCTTCCTGGTACATTCCCTAACTCAGACCAAAGCACTTGGCCTCTCCCTGTGCTACTTGTCAAAGGCTAAGCATTCCTCAGTCTGGGGAATTGCAACAGAACCTGTAGCCCTCTGCCCCTTGCAGGAATCCACCCTGACTCTTGGCCCCAGGCACACTTGTAGCTTCAGAGACTCATTCCTGCACTGAAAACCCTATCAATACATTAAATTAAAAATCATATCCTTTCACTATGGTTTTAAGACAAGATGTTAATATTATACTTCAGATGTTATATTAGGTATTAGAGTTAATTGTTTTCTTTCAGTTTTATAAGAAATGAAAACAATTTTGTAGGCCCCTAAAGTATTATAAGGCCTTAGGCACTTTGCCTAGTGGGTGAGTGAGCCCTGCCTGGTATCCTAGAGATTTGTGTTAGCAGCATCTGGGGTTCTATCTCTAGAGGGGCCAAATTATAAACCCACTGCAAAGCAGAATTCACTTGGTCCTGCATGGTTAAGATGAAACTTTGTGAAGGAGTCTATGATTTTTTGTGTGTTCTTAGACTCCCAATGATAAAAACTCCTCCTCCTTGGATCTTTGTGACAAAAATTGTGACAGTAAAACCTACACTGTGGCTTCTTTCTCTCAAACATAGAAATTTCTTCATGAATTATTTTCAATAAAAGATCACGAGACTTTTAATTGTATTTCAGGAAAACAATACCATATAGAAAATAAATGTGAACATAATCTCCAAGGAGAGTCTTGCCCTGAAATTAAAAAAAAAAAAAAAAAGGCTGGTTGTGACTCAGTGACAGAGCACTTACCTAGCACATGAGAGGCCCTGGGTTAGATCCTCATCAGCACATAAAAATAAATAAATAAAAATAAAGTTATTGTGTTCACTACAACTAAAAAATAAATGTTATTTTAAAAAAAAAACATGATTCCTTTCAACCTAAGATTTTGAAATAGAGTTAGTGATTGTGAAAGTCAGCCAGCTTTGTGTACTACCTCTATGCAATTGACCATTATCAATCCCTAAAATGTCTGTAATTCCAGCTACTCAGGAGGTTGAGGCAAGAGGATCATAAGTTGCAGTCTAGTCTCAGTAAGTTAATGAGACCACAAGCAACTTAGTGAGTCTCTCTCTTAAAAGATAAAAACAACAGAGGATGTAACTCAATGTTAAGGTGTTTTGGGCCCCTCTAAACTCTCTGCTCCTGTGTAACAACATATTCTTTTTTTTTATTGGTTGCTCAAAATATTACAGTGATCTTGACATATCATGTATCATACATTTGATTCAAATGGGGTATGAATTCTTATTTTTACCACATGTACAGATTGCAGGATCACATTGGTTATACATCCACGTCTATACCTACTGCCTTACTAGTGTCTGTTGTATTCTGCTGCCTTTCCTATCCCCTTCCTATCCCCCCTCCCATCCCCTCCCCTCCAATCATCTCTCTCTACCCCATCTACTGTAACTCATTTCTCTCTTTTTTTTCCCCTTTCACCTCACATCCTCTTATATGTAATTTTGTATAACAATGATGGTCTCCTTCCATCTTCTGTGCAATTACCCTTCTCTCTCTCATTCCCTCCCACCTCTCATCCCTGCTTAATGGTAATCTTCTTCTCATGCTCTTCCTCCCTGCTCTGTTTTGAGTCACCTCCTTATATTAAAGAAGACATTCGGCATTTTTTTTAGGGATTGGCTAACTTCATTTAGCATAATCTGCTCTAATGCCATCCATTTCCCTGCAAATGCCATGATTTTGTTATTTTTTAGTGCTGAGTAATATTCCATTGTGTATAAATGCCACATTTTTTTTATCCATTCATCTATTGATGGGCATCTAGGTTGGTTCCAAAGTCTAGCTATTGTGAATTGTGCTGCTATGAACATTGATGTAGCTGTATCCCTGTAGTATGCTCTTTTTAGGTCTTTGGGGAATAGGTCCGAGAAGGGGAATAACTGGGCCGAATGGTGGTTCCATTCCCAGCTTTCCAAGGAATCTCCATACTGCTTTCCAAACTGTCCACACCAATTTGCAGTCCCACCAGCAATGTACCTATACAATGAAAACTACAGAACCCTAAAGAGAGAAATAGAAGAAGATCTTAGAAGATGGAAGGATATCCATGCTCATGGATAGGCAGAACTAAAATCATTATAATGGTGATATTACCAAAAGTACTCTATAGGTTTAATGCAATGCCAATCAAAATCCCAATGGCATTTCTCACAGAAATAGAAAAAGCAATCATGAAATTCATCTGGAAAAATAAAAGACCCAGAATAACAAAAGCAATTCTAAGCTGGAAGAGTGAAACAGGCGGTATAGCTATACCAGACTTTATACTTTAGAGCAATAGTAACAAAAACAGCATGGTACTGGTACCAAAACAGGCAGGTAGACCAATGGTTACAGAATAGAGGACACAGAGACCAATCCACAAAGGGGCTAAAAGCATGAAATGGAGGAAGGATAGCATCTTCAACAAATGGTGCTGGGAGAACTGGAAATCCATATGCAACAAAATGAAACTGAATCCCTTTCTCTCACCATGCAAAAAAGTTAACTCAAAATGGATCAAGGAGCTAGGGATCAAACCAGAAACTCTGCATCTGACAGAAGAAAAAGTTGGCTCTAATCTCCATCTCGTGAGGTCGGGCTCCAAATTCCTTAATAGGACATCTATAGCACAAGAGTTAATAACTAGAATCAACAAATGGGATATACTCAAACTAAAAAGATTTTCTCAGCAAGAGAAACAATAAGAGAGGTAAATAGGGAGCCTATATCCTGGGAAAAATTTTTACCCCTCACACTTCAGATAGAGCCCTAATATCCAGAGTATACAAAGAACTCAAAAAATTAAACAATAAGATAACAAATAACCCAATCAACAAGTGGGCCAAGGATCTGAACAGACACTTCTCAGAGAAGGACATACAATCAATCAACAAATACATGAAAAAAATGCTCATCATCTCTAGCAATCAGATAAATGCAAATTAAAACCACTCTAAGATACCATCTCACTCCAGTAAGAATGGCAGCCATTATGAAGTCAAACAACAACTAGTGCTGGCAAGGATGTGGGGAAAAGGGTACACTTGTAACAACATATTGTTAGTACACTACTCTCAGATCCCCAAAAACAGCTCCCTGCTCTGTGTAAGCCCAGTGAGGCAGTTGGCTTACCAGAAAATTCACATCTTGGCAGCTCTGGAGGCACTGGCAGGAGTGGCAGCTCAGTGCAGGAAAATTATCCAGTGCCCAGGCACACACCTGTTCTGGGTTCAGGACTGGTGGCATGTTGGTCTCTGGACATGCCCTCCTGGGAGTCAGGGATCCTGAGGTTAACAGAACAGACTGCCATAGTTTCAGCTTCCCTACCAGGCCAAGGTGTGTAGCTGGCCTAGGAAAAGGAGCAAATGATTCAGTCTGGCATGGACTGCACCTTTTTATAGTGGTCTGTCTTGGAGCTGACCTCAGAAGCCATATCCAGTCATGTGGAGGGACATTCATTTGCATCACAAATTGATTGAAGAACCTGATAGCATTAAGGTGCAAATGGACTAATCCTGAAGGCATTCATTGGCTTTGATTGAATTAGGTAGTGTAAAGGTGGGTGGGTGTGGGTGGGAAGGCAGACTCCAGTTCTTGGCAGTTTCAAATCATTGTAAAAATTATCTCCCTATTGCTGTAGCAAAATACGGGGGGTAGGGGGGGGTGGGGGGGGGTGATGAACAACTTGTGTGGGGGGTGATGAACAACTTGTGTACGTTGATACAGCAGGAATGGGAGCCATTTATTTTAGGACAGGAGCGGTATATATACATTCCACACAGCTTATCTAATTAACATAAACTCGATACAGCAGTCAACCAATAAGGAATCTCCACACTTAATGGCTCGCTGGGGTTACTTCACAAACCACTCCCCCTGGCAAAATGCCAGGCGCCATCCAGACTTGTTTACAGACTATAACACCCTATTTCAGATAGACATAGAAAATTAGCTGGGCATAGTGATGCACCCCTGTAATCCCAGTGTCTTGGGACACTGAAGGAGGAGGATCTTGAGTTCAAAGTCAGCCTCAGTAAGAGTGATATGCTAAGCAAATCAGTGAGATTCTGTCTCTAAATAAAATACCAAAAAAAAAAGGGCTTGGGTGTTGAGAGCCACAGCCAAGTCAGAATGACGCCTGGCATATTGCCAGAGGGAATGGTTGAAAGGTGATGCCAGCGAACCATTGAGATGATGATTTGAGTTAAGCTGTATATAATTGCTGTGATGCTGGATTGATTGAGTTGTATATGGACCCTGCTTGGGGGAATAGGTTGGCTCCTGGAATCTGCCTCCAGTGCCCGCTACTTTGGAGTTCCCAGGCAGTTCTCGCGGTGGTTCAGGAGATTGGGCGTGCGGGGCTCGGTGGAAGGAGTGTGTTCCCGAGGAGTGTGTGTGCAGTGCCGGTGAGAGTTGGGGGATAAAGAGTTGCTGTTTGAACCTACAAGGCTTTGTGGCGGCTCGGTTTTTGTGCCCAGCCAGACTGCGACATTTGGTGACCCGTGTGGGGAACTCCTGAAGCTTGGAAGTAAGTGAAATTGCTCATCCCTAAGGAAGAGCGAGAGAATGGGTGACCACTTCAAAAAACAATGTGTTCTTGTTTTGATTTATTTTGTTTTTATTTCAAGTTGCTGTCCCTAGAATATTCTCAGGCAAACTAGGGAAAATGGTTGGCTCAAGGTTTGAAGTTGTTTGCCCCTGAGATAGAGATAGAAATAGACCATGAACATACATTTCAAGAAAATAGGAAAATTGATACAATGCATTTTTGTTCCATTTTGGTTTCATTCTGTTTCGGTTTTGTTTTGTGTTATCTTTATAGTAGAAAGATGGGATCAGAAATTAGTAAAAAACAAACTGAAAGAGTGTTAAGTAAATTGTTAGAGGTTCAGACTATGATAGAAAACATGGTAGACCAAGCAAAAGAGAAGGTCTCTTGAGCTAGTCAGACAGAGGAAGAAAATTTAAAGGAAGAAAGCTCAGAGGTGAAACAGCTATTAGGGAAAAAGCTACATCAGGAGGCTGCTACTAACACCGTTCTATCACCAGAGGGCGTAATTCAACCAACAGCTCCACCTATGTAGACAGCTGGCCCTCAACCTCTGAGTTGATAGATGGGATCCTGAGACAGAACCTCAAAGATTAGCATGCCCTGTACTTAAGCAGGCAGGAGGGCAGTGAATTCACCATGCTTTAGATTTCAAAACAGTGAAGCAGCTAAAAGAGGATGTAAAAACCTATGGTCCCCAAGCACCGTTCACTGTAAGTAGGGTCGAATCCATTACCAACTTGAACATGACGCCAGCAGATTGGACTAGCATGTATAAAGCTGTGCTAAATGGAGGACAATATTTGTTATGGAAGATTGCCAATGAGAAATTTTGCACGGAGATGGATAGGCGAAATGCAGGAGCCGGTTATCCTCAGAGAAATCTAGATATGTTGTTGGGAAAGGGACCTTATGAGGGTCAGCAGCAACAGATTGGATATGATCCTGCCATATACTCACAAATTGCTGCAGATGCAGTTAGGGCATGGAAGACTTTACAAGGACATGGAGATTTACAAGGTCAATTATCTAAGATAATACAAGGAGCTAATGAAATTTATGCTGAATTTGTAGATAGGCTTATTCAAACAGCTGCCAGAGTTTTTGGGGATACAGAACAAGCAATGCCATTAATAAAACAACTGGCTTATGAGCAAGCAAGTCGTTTCTGCAAGCAGACCATTAGACCATGGAAACATGAAGATTTAAACACATATATTACATTGTGTAGAGATATTAATGAACAAGGGCAAGTCTTGGCAGCTACAGTACAACAGGCTTTAGATGCCAGGCCAAAAACATGCTACAGTTGTGAACAAACAGGACATTTTAAAAGGAATTGCCCCATAGGAGGAGGGTTTAACAAAGCTAGGTATTAAAGGAGTAGAATACCGGGTATTTGCCCATGATGCCGTAGAGGGAGACATTGGGCTAATGAATGCCATTCTCAAACCACCATAGAGGATACTCTGTTATCAAAAAATGGACAAGGACCAAGTGTTTACCCAAGATATCATGGAGAAAAGCATCGGGTTTCATTGCCAAAAAACAGACAGGGGGGCCCAATGTTCCAGGGCCCACGACCACAAATATACGGGGCACTGGAGGAACCCAGCAACACCATCAGGGTAGTGCCCAGGACACATTATCCATTAGATTTCTCATCAGACAAACCAGAGGGAGTGCAGGATTGGACATCTATGCCTCCGCCAGAGCAGTGCTAACTCCAGAGATGGGAGTTCAAATCATTCCCACAGGAGTAAAAGGACCTCTTCCCTAAAAAACAGTAGATTTATTATTGGGACGCAGTTCTTCTACTCTAAAAGGACTTATGATAAGTCCTGGGGTAATTGATCCCAATTATGAAGGTGAAATAAAAATTATACCTAGTTCTCCAAAGGGTATATCAGTAATTTCACCAGGAGATAGAACAGCACAGTTATTAATAATACCCAGCCTGCATGATAAATTTTCCAGTAGTACTATAGAAAGAGGTTCCAGGGGATTAGGCTCCACAGGTGTAGATTGGGCTATGCTGTCTTTAAATTTAGATTCTTGCCCAATGCTAAAGCTAAATATTCAAGGATATGAATTTAATGGGCTACTTGATACAGGTGCAGACCTTAGCATCATACCTCGTCAAGAATGGCCAAAATATTGGCCATTACAACAGGTCACTCAAATGCTTCAAGGCCTAGGAGTGGCAACTAATCCCCATAGAAGTGCAATGGTATTAGATTGGAAGGATCCTGGAGGATGTGAAGGAACTATACAGCCATATGTATTGGATCATCTTCCTATAAATTTATGGGGATTAGATGTCCTAGATCAATTAGGTTTGACATTAACAAATAACATCAATCCAAATGCGCCCACTATTTGGGCTATACAAGGTTTTAGGAAAGAAAGAAGATTAGGAGAACAAGAACAAGGTATAGCAGCACCAAGTCAAATAGATCAAGGAATAAATAGACATGGATTGGGTTTTCAGAAGGGGTCACTGAGACAATAAAAATTACTTGGAAGTCAGAAAAACCAGTATGGGTCCCTCAGTGGCCCCTGACTAAAGAAAATATACAAGCAGCCCATGACCTGGTCAAACAACAATTAGTGGAGGGACATATACAACCTTCCAGATCTCCCCACAATACTCCCATTTTTGTCATTAAAAAGAAATCTGGTAAATGGAGATTATTGCAAGATTTAAGAGCCATTAAAAATGAGATGGTTATTATGGGACCTGCTCAATCGGGGATTCCCCAATTGTCTACTTTGCCAAAAACCTGGTATGTTTTAGCTATAGATATTAAAGATTGTTTTTTTTTTAAATTCCAATTCATCCTGAGGATAGTCCATGTTTTGCATTTACTATCCCTGCACTGAATCATGAAGGTCCTGATAAGAGATATGAATGGAAAGTACTCCCTCAAGGGATGGCTAACAGCCCAACTAGGTGTCAAATTTATGTTAACAAAGCAATCCAGCCACTTAGAAATCAAAATCCTGAACTACAAATATTTCACTATACGGATGATGTATTATTAGCACACAAAGATAAAAACACATTGCTAGAATGTTATGCCACACTTACAATTTATTAAAAAATTATAATCTAGAGATAGCAATAGATAAAGTACAATTAAATTTTCCAATTAATTATTTAGGAGCTTTATTATCCTCAACCATGGTCCATCCACCAAAAATTCAAATATGAGTAGATCAACTCAAATCACTTAACGACTTTCAAAAGTTATTAGGAGACATAAATTGGATAAGGCCTTATCTAGGCATACCAACAGGAGAGTTGGGACCTTTATTTGATATCCTAAAAGGTCCATCAGATCCAAATTTACCCCACATGTTAATGCCTGAAGCAAGAAAGGCATTAAAAATCATTGGAACATATATGGGAAAATATGCATTTGGATAGAATTGATATAAGTTTGCCTTTATTATTTATTGTGCTACCAACAAAAAATATTCCTACAGGAGTATTTTGGCAAGAAGGTACATTATTGTGGATACATTTATCTTATTCTCCTAACACTATTCTTACTAGGTATCCTGAGGCTGTAGGACAATTAATACTCAAAGGAATAAAAGCAGCAAAGGGAGTGTTTGGAATTTCTCCCAATAAAATTATTACTCCATATACTATGGATCAAATTGATGAGTTAGCTAATGAGTTAAATACTTGGGCAATAATCATGTGTAAATCTAATGTTTCATTTGATAATCACTTACCATCTAATCCTTTATTGTCTTTTTGGTCTTCTCATCCTGTAGTTTTTCCAAAAATGACAAGAAAATCACCTATCATGAATGCTCCAAATGTATTCACTGATGGGTCAAATAATGGTACAGCAACAGTAGTTACCCCTGATCAAACTTTTACATTTTTAGTACCCCAAACAATCAGCTCAAAAGGTAGAGCTTAATGCAGTTTTACAAGCTTTTGTGATGTTTAAAGATTCTGTATTTAATTTATTTTCTGATAGTCAGTATATAGTTAATGCTATAGTATCCCTTGAAGATGCTGGTAGGATTTCCCCTTCCTCTACTGTTTTCTCTTTGCTTTCCACTATACAAAGTCTAATCTGGGACAGAAAAGATCCATTCTTTATAGGACATATCAGGGCACATACAGGATTGCCTGGAGCCCTTAGTTTGGGCAATGATTTAGCAGATAAAACTACACATGACATACATATTTTTTCTACACTAGACGAAACTACAAATTTTCATAAAAGGTTCCATGTCAAAGCTAATACTTTACAAAAGCATTTTAAAATAACTAAGGAACAAGCTAGACAAATAATAAAACAATGTCAAAATTGTGTGATCTTTTTACTACAAGTTAATCTTGGAGTCAAACCTAGAGGACTGATACCTAACCATATTTGGCAGATGGACATCACACACTTGCCAGAATTTGGAAAATTAAAATATTTGCATGTTGCAGTTGATACTTCTTCTGGATTTTTGATGGGTTCCCTTCATGCCGGAGGAAAAATCTAAAGATATTATAGCTCATTGCTTACAAAATTTTGCCACTGTGGGTGTTCCAAAACAGTTAAAAACAGATAATGCCCCTGGCTATACCTCTACCTCTTTTAAACAATTTTGCTCATCTTTTGGCATTACTCATATAACAGGAATCCCATACAATCCACAGGGACAAGGCATAGTTGAAAGAGCTCATCAAACTATTAAAATGTACTTATTAAAGCAAAAAGAAGGAATTGGGAAGGGGTATATATCCCCCAAAGATAAACTTAAAATAACCCTTTTTACTCTAAAATTTTTAAATTTGGATTCATCAGGGCTTAGTGCTGCAGAAAGGCACATGTGTTCAAAAAATGTACATAAGCCCAAGGTACTTTGGAAGGATATTCTAACGGGACAATGGAAAGGTCCTGACCTAGTGATTGTCTGGAGTCAGGGGTCTGTTTGTGTGTTTTCATAGGGAGAACAGCAGCCAATTTGGATTCCAGAGAGACTAACGAAAGCGATTTCTACAGACCAAAAAGAAGATGATTTGACTCAAATCCATAACGGCTGATATCCAGAACTCCAGCTTGGCTATTCTTACATCTGCAACAGTGATTCTCCCACACCTGGAGGCTAATGAATAATGAACACCTTTAAGGCCTATTTCAAATGTAAAAAACCTTGGGGCTTTCTTGTGGGATTACCTTCATACCCATATGCAAATTACAGGAAGAAGGATGGGATATCAAAAAAAAAAAAAAAAGAAAAAAGAAAAAAGTCAAACCCAGGTGGTAACCAGGATGCTTTTTTTCAATTTCTATTTTATTATTGCCTTTTCCCACATCATAAAGTTCTATTTTATTTTTTGAGCTCATACAGACCTAGGTTAATGTTTTTCTGATCAGTTCTATTTTTTGACTGTGGAGTTTTTAAACATTGCAATCGAGATTTCACGTGTGTAAAGCTACAAGGCCTTTACTATTGTCTTATGTGTTGTATGTTATATGTGCACACTTCTGTTTTGTGTTGTATGTCTGTATGTGCGTATGTCCATATATCATATATGAGGAGCGCTCATGAAAAAATGGATCCAAATATTTTTTTTTTTATTCACGTGATTTAAATGGTTTAATTTAAATTAGGTAAATAGCTGTTGAGGATTGTTTTTAAAGGTGGTTAACAGATCTGTTTTTTTACTTTCACCTTTCCTTTTCATTATATTTAATAATTCTGTTCAGGATAATGTAAATTGTTCAGAAAATTGTTTTCTTAGTGCCTGCTGGAATGTTACATATTTTTTTTTAGCCATCATTGCTAGAATTCCTATCTTCATCCCAGTGCTGGTGAAGACAAAGATAAAACCAAACTACAGCTTATTCGATAGCTATCACAGTAAACTGTATAAACTGATGCATCAATGAATAATAACTCAACAAGTGATGCTCAATCAAGGAGTGGATTTACTTTGGGAGGATATGGACATATTGATGGATTCCTCTGCTTTGAACTGCTTGTAGAACTTGCCTGAACTATGTATCACTTGTATGCATTGTGAACTATCTGTTGGTGCAGCAAATTGTGGTAGTGCTGGGGCATCTTTCCTGATGGTGTCATCAGTGGTACAATTTTTCCAAAAAGAGCCGTCATTTGGCTTGGTGTCATGGTATTTTGCATCCTCCTCCCTTCTGCTTGTGATAGTCTAAAATTTGGGGGCCAATGGAGGTGAGGCAAAGAACCTCACCCCCCACTAGCACCAAGGCCAAATTTGGGGGCCAACAGAGGTGAAGCAAAAAACCTCACCCCCCCTCTACTGGTGCAAAGGCCAAATTTGGGGGCCAACAGAGGTGAGGCAAAGAACCTCAACCTCCCACTGGTGCAAAGGCCAAGTTTGGGGGCCAACAGAGGTGAGGCAAAGAACCTCACCCCCCCACACACACTGGTGCAAAGCCTATCCACAAGTATGGCTGTATGCTGGACCAGTAGTCAATGACGGGTAAGATCCAATTGCAATGGTACCAACCTAAGACAGGAGGCTGACGCCTTGAGGTCAGCTCATCCGATGATGGGTAAGGACCATATGTAGATTTGGACAACCTAAGACAGGCACGGCCCCTAGCCACATGCTTGTTGTTTAATTAAACAGAAGCGGGGAGATGTTGAGAGCCACAGCCGAGTCAGAATGATGCCTGGCACATTGCCAGAGGGAATGGTTGAAAGGTAATGCCAGCGAACCATTGAGATGATGATTTAAGCTGTATATAATTGCTGTGACACTGGATTGATTGAGTTGTATATGGACCCTGCTCTGGGTATAGGGCGGCTCTGGGAATCTGCCTCAGGCGCCTGCTACTTTGGAGTTCCCGGGCAGTTCTTGTGGGGGTTTGGGGAGATTGGGCGCGCAGAGCTCAGTGGAAGGAGTGTGTTCCTGAGGAGTGTGTGTGCAGTGCCGGTGAGAGTTGGGGAATAAAGAGTTGCTGTTTGAACCTACAAGGCTTTGTGGCAGCTGGGCTATTTGTACCCAGCCAGACCATGGCACTTGGGATGTGGATCCATTCTCAAGTGCCCCTGAGTTCAATTCCTGGTATCCAAAACAAAAATAAACAAACAAACCACATAATATAATTACTGTGTCCAATTGTGCACCCCATTTTGTTTTTTCCAGTCATGCTAGTGATTGAATCTTAGGCTTTACAACTGAATGTCTTCTCAGCCCTTTTTATTTTCTGTTTTTAGACAAGATCTGGCCATGTTGCCTAGGATGGCCTCAAACATGTGTTTTTTGTCCCTCAGTCTCTTCATTTGCTGGGATTGACTGAATGGGTAATTGCACTCAGCTAATTCTCCCCATATGTGCAGGGATTGCCTGGTTTTAGAGACCAGACTCAGTGGTGCTGGATCATAGTCTTAAGACCATAAGCTAATTCATCCTGGAGCTGGATGGAGAAGTTAAGTTTTAAAGCATTCATGCCTAAGTAGGGAAATGAGTAAGGGGAGCAGGTTGTGTTGAGAAAAGGAGAGTCCTATGGCTATTTAGAATTGTAATTTTTCTTTTCTTTTTTTTTAATTGTAGATGGACACAATTTTATTTTATTTATTTATTTTTATGTAGTGGTGAGGATCAAACCCAGTGCCTCACAAATGCTAGTGAGTGCTCTACCTCTGAGCCCCAGCCCCAGCCCCTATAATTGTAAATTTTCTAATCTATGCTTAGATTTTCTGCATCAAAGGGTATCTAAATTTCCTATGATTTTCATGTCTAAAGGGAAAATCAATGTCACATTATCCATAGTTTTTTTTTTCAGAATCCTAACCTTTCTTAATGTTAATAGGATTATTCTATCCTAAGATGTTCCCCTTTATCTCCTCTCTCTTTTTTTATTGAAATTCCTCCCATTTTGATTTTACTTAAATATGTATTTAGCCAGGTCTGATGCAGCACAGGTGTAATCTGAGTGACTCAGGAGCCTGCAGCAGGAGGATTTAAAGTTTAAGGCCAGTCTCAGCAATTTAGAAACATCTTTCTTCTTCTTCTTTTTTTCTTTTTTGTGCATGTTTTTGTGTTTATGCTCATTCTTCTTCTGGTTTAGGAGAAAATTCTTTTTCAGTAAGGATCATCTCAATGGGGCAGGGGGAGTTCATCTAGCCATGAGCTCTGTAAGTGTGGCAGTATATCTCGGTTCTTTGCTAATTTGGATACATGACCAAAAAACCCACATCTAAATCCTCAAGTTCAGCATTACTCTCTCCATATTTAAGGATGTCTGCCAAAATTGAGCACTTTTTTTGGTCCATGGACCTTATGTCAGCCCCACTCTTTAGTATAGACACACAAAATCAACTCTACCATTTTAACAGTGGAATGGCACACATTTTTTTTTTTTTTTTTTTTTTTTGGTTACTGATGACTGAACCCAGGGGTACTTAATACTGAGTTAATCTTCAGGTCTTTTTAAATTTTCTATTTTGAGACAGGGTCTCACTAAGTTGCATAAACCCTCACAAATTTGCTGAGGGTGACCTTGAACTTGGGTATCTCCTGTCTTAGTCTCTAGAGCTGCTGGGATTACAGGCATTAACCACTATGCCAAACCACATTGTTTCTTTAAAGTGACATCTTTCAGACACTTGGTGACCCTTTGAATATGCATACCTGTGATGGCCTTGGCAGTTTCTTTATGTTTTAAAAGTGAACACAAAGATTTGAGCCTCTTGATTTGTAAGATTTTGTGTATCAAGATAATAGTAAAACATTTTCACAGATTACCTTGGACAAGTTATAGGAAGAGGAGTGATCCATTCTTCAGGTGATTATATTTTCACTTGATGTAAAAAGTTTCAGGGGACATATCTAATTTTATTAAGAAGGAATTTTAACATTTTTGTTTATTTATGTATTAATTAACTTTTTGTGGTAGCATTGAGAAGTGAACCCAGTGCCTCACGCATACCAGGCAAGAACTCTACTACTAATCTACAATCAAAGCCCTTCTATGCAAGTTACTAAAATCTTTTTATGTACATTTCATCTGAAGCTTTGAATTCTGACATAGTAGCCTCTGATGTGCCTCAGCACACCCTACCTCTCCATTGTTCTGCAGTGGACATTCCTATTGCTGCTGTCCCCTATCACCACACATAATTGTCCCTATGCACCTATGGGAGAATTTATCTATGGCAGGTGCCCATAAACATAACTGTTCCCTCAAAAGAGTATTACCTGAATTTTGCTGAGCATTGCCAAATCGTTTTTTAGGGTGAACGCAGCATTTACTTTCCAACAATAGTATTGTGCATTACTGCATGCACACATTCCCACCAACACTTGGAGTGGCCTGGTATTCTGACATTTGCTGGGGCCTTTGTGGCTCTGAAGAGGTTTGCTTTGGGCTTGATGGCCTCCTGATCCAGTTTTTTCTAATTTCTTAAAGTCTCTCTTTGTGAGTCTGTTGCTGTGTGTTTTTGAGCGATATTCTCTGATGTTCAGTCTTAACTCTGTCTTTGCTTTTTGATCAGATTATGAGTTATCTTCATCCCTCGTGCTTAAACTGAGTGTGTTCAGTTTCTGTTCCTAAAGGCAAAAGGAACACAACTGTGCCTTAACATCCCACTTCTTGCCTTTCAGCCCATTACAATCCCTTTTATTTTTAACCACCGCAAAAGAATGGCCTTAGGTTTCATTCATAAAATATACATTTTCTCCATAAAAAGTATTAAAATCTTTCTGCTTTCAGGATGTTCTTATCAGGTTAGTTTTACATTTTTTTCTTTTTTAAATTATTAGTTGTTCAAAACATTACATAGTTCTTGACATATCATATTTCATACATTTGATTCAAGTGGGTTATGAACTCCCATTTTTACCCCGTATACAGATTGCAGAATCACATCGGTTACACATCCACGTTTTTACATATTGCCATACTGTTGTATTCTGCTGCCCTTCCTATCCTCTACTATCCCCCCTCCCCTCCCCTCCCCTCCCATCTTCTCTCTCTACCCCATCTACTGTAATTCATTTCTCTCCCTTGTTTTTTCCCCTTTCCCCTCACTTCCTCTTATATGTAATTTTGTATAACAATGAGGGTCTCCTTCCATTTCCATGCAATTTCCCTTCTCTCTCCCTTTCCCTCCCACCTCTCATCCCTGTTTAATGTTAATCTTCTTCTCATGCTCTTCCTCCCTGCTCTGTTCTTAGTTGCTCTCCTTATATCAAAGAAGACATTTGGCATTTGGTTTTAGGGATTGGCTAGCTTCACTTAGCATAATCTGCTCTAATGCCATCCATTTCCCTGCAAATGCCATGATTTTGTCATTTTTTAGTGCAGAGTAATACTCCATTGTGTATAAATGCCACATTTTTTTTTATCCATTCATCTATTGAAAGGCATCTAGGTTGGCTCCACAGTCTAGCTATTGTGAATTGTGCTGCTATGAACATCGATATAGTACGCTCTTTTAAGGTCTTTAGGGAATAGTCCAGGAAAGGGGAATAGCTGGGTCAAATGGTGGTTCCATTCCCAGCTTTCCAAGGAATCTTCATACTGCTTTCCAAATTGGCCGCACCAATTTGCAGTCCCACCAGCAATGTACAAGTGAACCCTTTTCCCCACATCCTCGCCAGCACTTGTTGCTGTTTGACTTCATAATGGCTGCCAATCTTACTGGAGTGAGATGGTATCTTAGGGTGGTTTTGATTTGCATTTCTCTGACTGCTAGAGATGGTGAGCATTTTTTCATGTACTTGATTGATTGTATGTCTTCCTCTGAGAAGTGTCTGTTCAGGTCCTTGGCCCATTTGTTGATTGGATTATTTGTTTTCTTATTGTTTAATTTTTTGAGTTCTTTGTATACTCTGGATATTAGGGCTCTATCTGAAGTGTGAGGAGTAAAGATTTGTTCCCAGGATGTAGGCTCCCTATTTACCTCTCTTATTGTTTCTCTTGCTGAGAAAAAACTTTTTAGTTTGAGTATATCCCATTTGTTGATTCTTGTTTTTAACTCTTGTGCTATGGGTGTCCTATTAAGGAATTTGGAGCCCAACCCCACAATATGTAGATTGGAGCCAACTTTTTCTTCTGTCAGATGCAGAGTCTCTGATTTGATATCAAGCTCCTTGATCTATTTTGATTTGAGCAAAAATACGGGTAAAAGAATGCCTTTCAAAATTTTATCTTAAAATTTTACAGTTTTCCTTTCATATAAGCTTTTCAATCAAGAAATAAATTTCTAAATAGACAGTTTTATATTTTCTATATATATTAACTGCATTAACACAGGGATCCAAAAACCAGAGGCAGAAATTCTGCTTTGTAAGACCTCCTCTTTCTGGTGGGTATTAAACCATATCTGAGAGACATTAGTCTGAATGGGGCCAGTGTCTGGGAGAGATTGTGCTGGGCAGGGGCAGCTGTATGAAGGCATTAGAAACTGGAGACTTCCAGGCCCTTCCTTAAGTGGATGCAGAATAAAAATACTGTCCAAAGAGACACACTTCCCACCTAACAAACTCCTGCCATCCCACACATTCTTTCCTATACTTGGATAGATTTGTTTGAGGCCAACACCTGGGCTCCTTGCTTTGCTCTCTCTGGATACTTTCCATACCTCTGTTCACCAAAGCAGACCTTCTCTAAGGCTCTGATGTCAAGTCCACAGCACAGCTCAGAATCAGAGCTCTGTCTCCCACCCCACGCAGCACTCCTCCATCCTCTTCTCTCTTCATTCTGTCTACTGTTGAGCAAGGGAACCAAATACTTATGAGGGCCTCTAAAAATAACATCAATTGCCTATTAGTAAGTAAACAAGGAGACAGGTTCAAGAGAGAAATCTTACATTTGCCTGAAAGAGGAGAATAAATAGAATCTCTCAGATTGAACACTCAGTACTCCTAGGACTCAGTGGTCATAGGCCAGGGTTAAAGATCAGCATGTTTCTGGGCAGCCTTTCTCCAGGACTACATGAATGTGCCAAGAGAAGCTGCCAGGGTAGGTGACTTCATGGTTGCTTTGCAACATGGCACTCTTCTGAGGCTGAATGAGTTCTTCTGTGTCATGGGCATAGGGTTCCAGGGAGGCAGGCAGGAGGAACTAGGCATGTTTCTTAGTATCTGGGCTGCAGGCAACTGATTATGTCAAGGGCAGGCCCAATATAGCAGCCCCCATGGCCTAGAGAGCAGTTCCCAGTAGAAATGTAGGCTGTCCCACCAGGGTTCTTCCTAGCTTAGGATAGAAGGGGAGTAGTCATGGCCTAGAATCTTCTGAGCTCAGTGTCAAAAGCAACTGGGATCTCAGTGTCATCTCTGCAGAATTCAGAGCCTGCTTTATACAGGAGTAAATGGTCCATGATTTTGGCCTCTAGATCAGGAGAAACAGTGTTAGGGCTGAGAGAAGTGGCTCCTAAGCATTCAGATGCTTATATATGGCTCTCTTGCACAGTCATAATGTAGAGTTCATTACCTTGGGTGATTGTTGGCAACAGGTCCACCTTGGCCCCTGGAGCCCTACCTCCACTAGTTTGTTCTGCATGCCAGTGTGGCCAGCTCACAAGGCCATGGCGAACTTGCGGTTTTTCTGTTCCTGCTTGTCCGTCTGAGACATATGTATCCCACGGGAATGCCTTGACCTTTTCTGGTCTGATGGACTTATTGTTAAGGGAGGTTTCGGTACCTGACAATAATAGATGTTGAAACTAAATTTCTCCCCCCTCCCTCCTGCTTTTGGGTAGTTTTCCACTTCTGCTGCTTGGGGTATAAAAAAGGGTGTGTTAGCAATAAAGATTATTGACTCCTGGATGAAGAACCTTGGTGTCCTGTGTGTCTTTTAACCTCGCCGTCCCTCGCCGGACTCGGCTCCTTTGGCCGGACGCGGCAATTGGAGGTTCCCACCGAGATCCGGAAAGCAGGGGTAAGCGGACGGGGCTCACCTTCTAAGAAGGAAGGGGGAGGATTGGTTTAAAGATATTTTAAAGAGACAGGGTACGTACCATGGGTAACTCAATAGCGAAGGTTCGTCTGGCCAACGAACTGAAAGAGCTGTTAAATACACAAGGAACAGGAATAAAAACTAAGACTGCAACCAAATTCGTTGAAATTATTGCCCAGGCTTGTCCTTGGTTTCTGACAGGAGGATTTCTTAATAATAGTGACTGGGACCTGGTGAGGCATGACCTTCAGAAATTATTGAGGGACTGGGGCTCGGACAGTGTCCCAGTTGCCACCTTTTCCTTATGGAGGTTGGTAAAGGATGCTTTATTAACAGATAAAGTAAAGATCAAGGATCAGCTTGCTGAATGTGAACAGGCCCTTAATCAGGTGCAGGAAGAGCAAATGGCAGAATCCTTAAAGGATGAGGGTCCCCTTGAGGACTCGGGCTCAGAGGGTAGGAAACGCCTCCAGATTTCTAAGCCCAAAAAGGATCCTGAGGACCTCAGTTCTCTCTCTGAGGAAGAGGAGGGATTAGAAAGGGAGATAGAGGAACTAGAACATCACCTTAAAAGGGCAAATGTGAGGGTGCCTAGGGCCCCCTCAATTGCCGCACCTCCTCCCTATAATCCTGATTGGAATGAGGACGCCCCTACTAGACGGGCGGGGGTCCACTGGGGTTCTAGAGCGGCTCAGGTTTTTCCAATGATTGAAAACGCCGATGCTGATGGACAGCCGGCCAGAGCCCATGTCCCCCTAGCCTTCAAGGACATAAAACAGCTTAAGGAGGCGGTCATTAATTATGGACCTCATGCCCCTTTCACATTGACCCTCTTCGAGTCCTTCTCAGCCAGTCAACTGATACCCAATGATTGGCAGCAACTTTGCAGGGCTGTGTTATCTGGAGGGGATTTCTTATTGTGGAAAAGTGAATATCATGAAAGGTGCCGCGAGCTGGCTCAGATTAACCTGAATGCGGGCCATCAACGGCGAAATGCTGAAATGTTGACAGGAACTGGGCAGTATGCCACCATAGGCCAACAAATTAATTACGACCCAGGTGTTTATGCTCAAATAGCCTCAGCTGCAGTCCATGCCTGGAAAGCCCTGCCCGTTTCTAAGACTGAAGCAAAAATTTCCAAGATCTCTCAAGGACCCTCTGAACCTTATTCGGACTTTATAGCCCGCCTAATGCAGGCTGCTGGAAAGATATTCCCTAATCTAGAACAGGCTATGCCACTTATTAGACAACTGGCATATGAAAACGCTAACACTTACTGCCAAAATGCTATTAAGTCCTCCCGGGCCAAAAGTATAGATGACATGATTCGAGCATGCAAAGATATAGATGGGCCTCATATTACTGGTCAGGTTTTGGCTGCTGCCCTTAAGACTGGAATGCAAAAATCTGATAACAGGGGAACCAGCTCTAAGGGGTGTTTTAAATGTGGAAAAGAGGGACATATAAGGAGAAACTGCCCGGAAAGGAGCGAGGGTGCTGGCAGAGGGATGCCTAGAATTTGTCCTAGATGTCATAAAGGAAATCATTGGAGCAGTGAGTGCAGGTCAAAATTTGACATCCAGGGTAACCCAATACCGTCGGGAAACGGGAGCAGGGGCCCGCCCCGGGCCCCGGAAGCCAAAGTGTACGGGGCAGTGCAGGGACAGAACAGTGCCCCAGGGAGTGGGCGTCTCCGCCGCCTCCCACTGACCAACCCCTTTCTATCTGGGAACTCCCCAGGGGAACACCAGGAAGCGCAGGATTGGACCTCAGTTCCACCTCCTGAGCGGTATTAACTCCCCAAATGGGACCTCAGACTCTGCCTACTGGGGTTTTTGGACCCCTGCCAGAGGGGACGGTGGGACTAGTGTTGGGACGAGGTAGCGCAACTCAGTGGGGTTAAAGATTCTTACGGGGGTTGTTGATGCTGATTATCAGGGAGAAATAAAGATAGTAGTAGAAGCTACCCAAGGAATTGTTATTCTTCCCCCCGGGGAGCGTATAGCTCAATTGCTGCTGCTACCTTTAGCTTCCATTCCTGGGCACACCCTCCGTGGGTCCCGGGGCAACGGCAGCTTTGGCTCCACTGGAACTCCCCAGGCCTTTTGGGTAGCTCATTTGGATTCGCGTCCCAACCTGACCATTGAGATACAGGACAAGGCTTTCAAGGGAATACTAGATACGGGGGCGGATGTCTCTGTCATTTCTGAAAAACAATGGCCACCTGCCTGGCCCCTCCAGAGTCCCTCGGCCATATTACAGGGGATAGGACAAACCCGACCAAAAAGAAGTGCTTCCTTTTTAAAATGGAGAGATGGCGAAGGACATAGTGGCCATTTCCAGCCCTATGTAGTGACTGGACTCCCCATGAACCTTTGGGGGAGGAACTTGCTTCATCAAATGGGGGCTATTCTCACTACCCAGACTTTGAAAGGAAATAATGACTTTGTTAATGATGCAATGCTAGACATGGGATGGATCCCTGGAAGGGGACTAGGAAAGAGACATGAGGGCAGAATATCACCCGTGGATCCAGCAGAACAGGTTACCTGGCGGGGAAGAGACCGGAGAGGACTGGGAAATTTATCCTAGGGGCCACTGAAGTGCGGCCACCTCCACTGTCCATTACTTGGTTATCAGATGACCCTGTGTGGGTAGAACAGTGGCCCCTAACTAAGGACAAATTACAGGCCACTTCCCTATTAGTTCAAGACCAGCTTGAGTTAGGACACGTGGTGCCCTCTACCTCCCCTTGGAATACCCCTATTTTTGTTATACAAAAGGGGTCTGGGAAGTGGAGACTTCTTCAGGACCTATGGGCTATTAATAAAACTATGCAACCCATGGGACCCTTACAGCCAGGGCTACCCTTTCCTACTGCGATCCCAAAGGATTGGCATCTTATTGTCATAGATTTAAAAGATTGTTTCTTCTCTATCCCCTTAGACCCACGAGACCGAAAGCGTTTTGCTTTTTCCTTGCCTTCCACAAACTTTAGGGAACCTTACCAACGGTATGAATGGACCGTCCTACCTCAAGGGATGACTAATAGTCCTACAATGTGCCAATATTTTGTAGCTGAGGTTTTGCGACCCTTTCGACAGCAGTTCCCACAGCTCTACCTCATTCATTATATGGATGACATCTTACTGGCAGGGCCCAAGAAAGAAAGGCTTCTTCAATCTTATGAAGTCCTCCAATCCCTTCTAAAAGGGGCAGAGCTGGTCATAGCACCCGAAAAGGTGCAGTTTCAACACCCTTACAATTACTTGGGATACATCATTAATAACATAGGAATCTTTCCCCAGAGACCCCAGTTCCAGATAAATCAGCTCAAAACTTTACATCAGTGGCAGACATTCCTCGGAGAAATACAGTGGCTGCGCCCATCCTTTCATATTCCAACTGGAGAGCTCAAACCCCTGTATGACCTCTTGCAAGGAGATCCTTCTCCTACGTTGTGTGGAGTACCTACACCAGAAGCCTTACGAGCACTGAGGCTAATAGAAGAGGCTCTGCAGGACATGCAGATTACACAGATAGATTATTCTCTGCCCTTGTCATTTATAGTTCTACCTTCTAAAATTACTCCCACAGGAGTGTTCTGGCAAACGGGTCCCATTTATTGGGTCCACTTGCCGGCTTCTAACCCCCGGGTACTGACTCCCTTTTATGAGCTAGTTATTAACTTAATTTGGAAGGCTAAATATTTGGGTGATGCATTGTTTGGAAAAACCTTTGACATACTTATTCAACCTTACACTCAAGATATGGTACACAAGTTACAACAAGAACATGACCTTTGGTGTCTTTTCCTGTGCAGCTTTAAGGGTCAGATTGATAATCACTTCCCTAAACATAGACTTTTGGAGGGCTTTAAAAGGTGTCCCATTATCTTCCCAAAGATTATGAAAAGGGAACCTATTCCAAAGGCCCAAACTGTATATACAGATGGGGCCAAAAATGGATTTGCTGTCGTTTTTGATGGATCTCAAATTCTCCGACAACCTGTGTCAGGTCAGTCGGCCCAAAAGGCAGAAGTTGAAGCTTTAATCATAGCTCTCAAAGTCTATAGCTCTATTCCTCTTAATGTATATACTGACAGCTTGTATGCAGCCAATCTGGCTCTAGTCATAGAAACAACATCATATATTGGAAAGCAATCCACCATCACAGAACAACTACAGGTAGTTCAGCTTCTCATTTGGGCTAGAGGAGATCCTCTATACATTGGCCACATCCGAAGCCATTCAGGGCTCCCTGGACCTTTGTCAGAGGGCAACGCAAAAGCAGACGCTGCTACTCATGCTGTTGGCCTTTCCTGTGTGACGACCGAATATGATAAGGCCTTACAATTCCATAACAAATTTCATTTAAATGCACAGTCTTTACGCTTCCACACAGGATGTTCACGAGACCAAGCTTTACAAATTGTCTCATTATGTCCAACCTGTGCACCATTTATTCATTCTCCTTCCCTTGGGGTTAATCCAAGAGGACTACAACCTAATGATGTCTGGCAAACTGATGTTACACACTTCCCTAGCTTTGGTAAGCTCTCCTTTATACATGTTTCCACTAACACATATTCTGGCTTCATTTTTGCCACCTTACATACTGGAGAGAAGGCTAAGGACGTAATCAGTCATCTTCTAAAAGCCTTTTCCTCCATGGGCACCCCACGATGCCTCAAAACCGATAATGGTCCCGCATATGTAAGCCAGGCGGTTCAACGGTTTTGCACCCAATGGGAAATTAATCATAAGACTGGAATCCCTTATAATCCACAGGGACAAGCTATCGTGGAACGAGCCCATCAACATTTAAAAACTTATTTACAAAAAACAAAAGAGGGGGAGATATACCGGAATTGTCAGGGACCACAAGCACTTCTAAGCATAACCTTATTTACTTTAAATTTTTTACTCACTGACACTGGAGGGCGCACGGCTGCACAACGCCACTTTTCCCCTCCCACTGTACAAGATGCTCAAATAAGGTGGAAAGATTTATCCACTGGAAAGTGGCAACCCCCGGCTCCACTCTTAGCTAGAGTGAGGGGAGCTGTATGTGTTTTTCCCCCAGGAACTGAGAAGCCCATTTGGATCCCGGAGCGCTGCACCAGACCGGTGAATGAAAATTCAAGACAAAATGAAGTTCCCAAGATGGCTGATCCTGCCGCTGTTGTTCTCACCCCTTCAAGTGAGTGCCGAGACACACCTCATGAGCTGGACCCCGCTTGTGGCATTCCTTCTGGATAGGTTTGCTGAAGGAGGGCTTGACCCCCCACCTGGGAATATTCATGAATATCTTTTTGGAGCCCCTTGTGCGTGTAAGGGAGGGCCCCGGCACTCGGCCCCCTCTGGTTATATCCAGAGCATTGATTGTGGGACTAAAGTAGCCTACATGGCAGCTGAACTCAATGAAAACATCGGAGGATTTAAGCAACCAAAATGGGTATGTGTTAATAAGCCCAGACTTGTTGTCCCTAATCCGACCGAGACTCTTGGAAGCTGTTCCGCCACTTGTCGTTACACCCCAGCAATGCACATCTCCTGTTATACATCGGCCTCAATTTGTGTTAATAATCAAGGAAAACAATATTTTGAGGCCATCCTAACTAACACCCGTGGAGAATGGGGGACCACTTATAATTATATTCCTTTTCTTGGTGACCGGGGAGGGGAAGGCATCACGACTCGGTTAACGGAGGCGGGATGTGAGGGCGTCGTGGGTAAACCTTCCTGCTGGCCCATGCAGGCCCCCATCGGAGTCTCTGATGGAGGGGGACCCACTGATGCTATCAAACACCTTCAGGTGATTAAGCTTTTAAAGCCAGAGATCCCTAAGCCTACATACCACCCCTTGATATTGCCCAAATCCCAGTTTCCTGATTTAGATGCCAATACATTAGATATCCTAGAAACTACCTTTTCTTTACTTAACAGTTCCAATCCTACATCATCCTAGATGATGTGCAAACCCTATCGGGAACCATTAAAGACTTACAAGACCAGATAGACTCTCTAGCAGAAGTAGTTCTTCAGAACAGGCGGGGTTTAGACTTGCTTACTGCCAATCAAGGGGGAATTTGTTTAGCCCTTGGGGAGAGGTGCTGTTTTTATGCTAACAAGTCTGGCATAGTTCGAACAAAAATTAAACAACTCCAAGAAGACCTAGAAAAAAGGAGGAGGGAATTATTTGAGAACCCTCTCTGGACTGGACTTAATGGATTTTTGCCTTATCTTCTTCCCTTATTGGGACCATTGTTAGGCCTCCTTCTAGTAGTGGCAATAGGACCCTGCATTGTAAATAAGATAGTACAATTCATTAAGGATCAAATTAATATCTTAGCCTCTAAGCCGATACAGGTTCACTATCAACGCTTGAAGATGGATGATCGCCTCTCTGAGATATACTTCAGACCGATCCGAAGATGAGTGTCCTCCTTAAAAGAAGAACTCCTGCCATATCTTTCCTCTATGCATACCTCTCCCTCTTGCCTTCCTGTACTAGGATCTTTGCTGTCTAATCTCTCGGTCCAATCACATCTGCCATTCGGTGGTGAAGGTCGTGGGTCCCATGGGTGGAGACGGTTAAGCGTTTACCGCAATAATGTCTTGATAGGTCATAACACCTTGAGCTGATCTTGTAGTACCCAGTGACGGGCAACTTTCACGCTTGCTGTGCGACCTAAGACAGGGAATTGGGGCCTTCCCAGAGACGGGTAAGCATTGCAAGGGCTGTGAATGACCTAAGACAGGGGCTACTTGATTCCCACTGACATGCAAAAAACAAAAGAGGGGGACTTGTTGGCAACAGGTCCACCTTGGCCCCTGGAGCCCTACCTCCACTAGTTTGTTCTGCATGCCAGTGTGGCCAGCTCACAAGGCCATGGCGAACTTGCGGTTTTTCTGTTCCTGCTTGTCCGTCTGAGACATATGTATCCCACGGGAATGCCTTGACCTTTTCTGGTCTGATGGACTTATTGTTAAGGGAGGTTTCGGTACCTGACAATAATAGATGTTGAAACTAAATTTCTCCCCCCTCCCTCCTGCTTTTGGGTAGTTTTCCACTTCTGCTGCTTGGGGTATAAAAAAGGGTGTGTTAGCAATAAAGATTATTGACTCCTGGATGAAGAACCTTGGTGTCCTGTGTGTCTTTTAACCTCGCCGTCCCTCGCCGGACTCGGCTCCCTTGGCCGGACGCGGCAGGTGATGATGGTACTCTTGGAGGCAAATTGTTTCAGAAGGCTTGGTCTGATGAACTTCAGTGGAAAAGCAATCATCTTCACTCGGCTATCCTGTATATCTAAGAAGAACAAATCAAAAAAGCAAACCAAAAAGAAAGGAAAGCAATCATCTTGAATGCACTTATAATAAATCAAAATGCTATCAGTTATTAATTAGATTAAGTTTAAAACATTTTACAAAGGCTTACTTATTATGAAATGCCAGTCTCTCTGTTTTCTTTACATATGTGATATCCTATGTCACATAGCATTTCTTCAGGGAATGCACCTTCTTCTTCTACAAAGGCTTAATTCACTCTTCCAAATCAAACCACAGGCTATGCTGTAGCTGAGAATGAAATTTAGGACCTCTTGGGGAGGACTGTTTGAAAGAAGATGGAGATCAGCTGCCTGTTTTGTTTCTGTACAGATGAATTTCTACATTAAAAGGACTAAGGGGAAGAGAGATGTGGTGGGAGGGAAGGAAAGGGATGGAGGGCAAGCTATAGACATAAATATCAAATAACTAAATACGGTTCAGACTCAAATTCTTGTCTCAACTTATAATAGATTTAACTGTCATTTAAATTTTCTAAGCCACAGGTGGTGGTGATTGGTTAATTTGTGAATGAGAACAAAATTGTTAATTTCAAAAAGTAGATTTTAGATATTAAGAAATCATATAGGTCAGTCAGGCACAGTTGTCTCATACACCTGTAATCCTAGCTACTAGAGAAGCTGAGGCAGAAAGAGGGAAAGTTTGAGGCCTGGCTGAGTAACTGAAGGAGGATGATAAAAAGGCTGGGGATATATCTCTGTTCTAAAGTGATCCAGCTTCAATTCCCAGTACTGAAGAAGGTAAAAGGAAATGTAAATAAAGTTACAGTTCCTGAGACATAATACAACTAATCACCCTTTTAGAGTTATATTTATTCTTACGTGATTGGTACTATTATGCTAAAAACATAACCCCAATGAAGGACAAATGCATAACTGTGGCCCTTTAAACATCTCCCTAATGTAAGAAGATTTTTCACATTCTTGTGCCAGATCCACTTTATATTTATTTTCTTTTTGAGACAGGGTCTTACTAAATTTCTCAGGTTGTCCTAGAACTTGAAATTCTTCCATTTTAGTCTCCTGAGTAGATGGGGTTACATGCATGGGCCACTGTTGCCTGCTATCGGATTCACTTTAAAATTGTCAGAAGTAAATATATTTAGCATCTTACAGAACTACAGTCTACTGTGCTTAATGATCCTTTTACTTTCAATGTCATAAACTCTGCATTAGTTTTAACTTAAGCATATACAGAGTGCTTACCTTTTGCCAGGTGTTATGAAAATAGCTCTAAGTGTGGCATGTTCCCTCTCAAATGTGGAAATTTTTTTTAAAAATTACTTTAATGTAGAATAGGGATTATTAGGGACTGCGAAGGGGTCAAGAGAAGATGGAAGAAGAGTAGATGGATGTGACCAATACATGCCATATGTATGTATGGAGATATAACATTAATCCCTCCCCAATATGTACAGTTTAATATGTGCCAATAGGTAATTCAATTTTAAAAGCATTACATAAGCAAAGATGAATAAAATCCATTTTTTTCTCTCCTTTAGGAGCAGGCACAGAATTCTACAACCCTAGAGTTCCACCTAGAAAGAGAACAGGGTTGGGGAATAATTCCCCAGCTTGGAAAGCTTTGAGGGGATCAGAACCCAATCTAGTTTACTAGGGCTGCTGAGCAGAATTCTTAAAGGCACAGAAATGTGCCTTTATCTCCAATGGATAGGATTGGAGACTTCTGTCTAAGCACCTGACTGGTCTTGGGAGCCCCAAGCTGCTGCAGATGAGGTCCTTGTCCCAGTGGATTAGTAGATGCAAAAGAACAGAAGGGATGAAGAATCTGTTGGAGGCCATATGTGCACTTCAGGGGCATTCCCACAGCCTGTTCCTGTTTTCTTGGTCTCTGAAACCCATTTCTGTTTCTCCCTCTGTCCCGTGCTGCCATCCCCACATAGGATCCCTGCAGATTCAAACCTTCCTCGGTTGGGTTGGAAAGGCACAGGGTGGGGTGGTGCCCAGATCTTGAGCCCGGAATATGCCTTGGCACAGGAACACTTTCTGTGCCTTTGCTTTTCTAGACATTTAAGAAGTTTTGCAACATTATTTGGTCTATAATAACATATGGTAATTGTCTTAATTGGTTTTATGGATTGTGAGGGAATATTTCTCAATGACATTTTATCCCCTCTTCAAAAAAAGAAAAAAAAATAAGTAGTCATTTCATGAATTTATTGTTAAGTAGGAGAGCAAAACACTCCATGAATGGGAAAACATAAGCCCCTTTTTTGTCCATTTGCCTTTAGGTTAAGCCCTGACTTTTGCCTTCCCATTTTCAACTTATCTGTTACCAGCTTCTTCCTTGGGCCCTGGCTACAATCCTATCCCTATCTTTCAGAATCCCTTAAGTTCTCGCCACACCTATCATTGAAAGTACATAATTTGTTATGGAGAATTGAGATTTCCCCATTTATCTTGTTTTATTTAGAGTGAGAAAATTAGAGGGCCATTATGAAAGGCAGAGGGTGGAACATGACAAAAGAGCCCCTCTCAAGAATGAAGGAACTTACTTCCATGCAGGGTCCAAGGTGGCTGCATCCCTGCTCTATGTATGCCCTGTCCAGTCCCCTGCCATGTGCCACTGTGGAGCTCTGGACTGTTCTGATGCTGAATGCCCTTAACTGTTCGCACCAAATAGAGAACAAGGACTTTGGGTTACTGCCCCCAACTTTGCTCCCTTTTAGCAGAAAGTATCTTGGAGATGTCATTGCCCACTTTCCATAGAAATTGAGGCTAGAAATTGACAGTGGGAAAATGTAACAGGGGTTCATTTGATGCTTTGACTCTAACGCTTGGGGCTTAAAATGATGTTACTGAGATTTGATTTTTTTTACATGGTTTTTTTTTTCTTTTGCCCAACCTTTTTCTCCCTGATCTTCTCCCTAATCTTTTCCCTAACCTTCTTTTCCCCCAATCTTCTCCTTCCTGATCTCTCCTCCCTAATCTCATTTTCTCTGAATCACCTCTATAAAAGCCCCCAGTTCCTGCTGATGGGCAGGATCACAGCCTTTGGGAAAGGAGTCCCGTATGTTTCTCCTTTGCTAGCAAAGCAATAAACCTTTTCCTTTTTTCTTGAATGCATTTGGATAAATGGACTCTACTCTTTTCCTGCCATTAAATGTGAAAAGACAAAGACTCTTGATCTCCCATTGCTAATTACTGTTCTAGGTTTATGAAAAGGTGTTTTAGAAAATAGAGAAAAATATTTAAAGCCATAGATAAAGCAGGAGGCAGTGATAAACCATAAAGGGTATCTTAATATTAAAGTCCACTGAAATTAAAATGATGTTACTGAGATGTAAGTTTTCACTGCCTAAAATAAAACTTTATTTCCCAACACCATCAAAACCCCCAAGTATATCCAAACATTTGAAAGGATGGATGTTGGAGCACCAGGGTACAGATAACAAGCGTTTCTGACTGATCCAAAGGAGAATCAAGAGTGCAGAGATTTGTTTATACTTCCCTGCCTAATGGCACATAGAAATCACAGCTCTTCATACCTCACCAAGCAAAGATCTTCTCTTCCCTTTTCTATAGTGGCAGCTGGTGAGGGGGAGCAGCCAACAGCAGGGTCTAGTTTGTGAAAAGAAAAAAGAAAAGGCTTTGCCCTGTAGGCCTGGGTCTTGTTGGCTGTGGTTTTTAGTCTACTAGTACTCCGTGGTGTGGTCCCTTTCTTTGGGCTTCACTGAGGGCTGGTTAGAACTGCTGGTTAGAACTGCACTTCCACCTACTAAATTAGAATCTCTTTTTAAAGTATCGGCTGGTGATTCCTTTTCACATTAGAGTTTGAGGAGCACTCTGCAAATCAGGTCCTGGGAGTTTGGAAACAATTTTCCAAGGGTGCGAGGTGAGGGGAACCTAGCTCAGTACCTCTGAAGCAGATGGCATCCTCTCTGGTCCGCCCAGAATGATTCTGCAACCACCGTGCCCCCTGCTCAGTAGCTACCCAACTGCCCGGAAGACTGGGGCCAACTGAAGCCAGCGTCGCCTCCTGGAGGCACAATAATCTCAGGAGTCTGTGCCTGAAGTACAAAGAAGCGACCATGTTCTCAATTCCGGAGGCTGCGGAAGACCAGGACCCCATCTAAGATCTAGGCAAGCTGTGCTCCTCCTACCCCAACTCAGAGGCAGTCGGGGAAACCTGTGGTCCCAGCTCAGCCACCACAACTATATGTCTTGGGCAGAGCCCTTGGACCACCTCCTACAACCACGCTGCACAGGGCCTGCCTGCGACCTGAGGGCGGCCTCCCCGCCTCTAGGCATGCAGCCAACTTGGAAGTTTCTGCACGGGACCCTCTTCCTTTTTCTCCCTGTTGGCCCTGCCCCTCCTTTCTCCATAGGAGAGCAGTTACCTTTTTGTCATCGGGGATTATTATGGAACCAACTGTCCATAATATTCATACTTAAATTGGAATCGTTTACTTCTTGGTCAGATTTATTTAAAATTTGAATCTGAAGGCAGATAGATCCTTGTGTGAAAATAAAAATTTTTAATATGAATGAATGTCATGTTTTTGTTTGTTTGTTTGTTTTTTGTGGTACTTGTCCTAACAGGGAATGTGGTGCTCTACCACTGAGCTACACATCTTGCTCCCTACTCCCTTTTAATATTGAGGCAAGGCCTGTGTCTCCCAGGCTGACCTAGAACTTGCCATCCTCCTGCTTCACTCCTTCCAGCAGCTGGGATTACAGGCCTGTGTGCCACTGTGCCCATCTGTATAAATGTCTTTTATATAATTCACATCTGTTATTTTCACTTCAGACCAGGGAATTTCTATAACTCACATCTTTATTTGTATCTGCAAGTTTATGACACAAACAAACCAAAACCAAAATGTTCAGCATGGATTGTCTACCATGAGCTTTTCAAATAGCTGAGGGGCAGAGATCAGACACTTAGTTCTCTTATCAGGACTGTCTGTATTCATCCATTCATACACACCAAACAGATCATTTAACAGCACTGTGATAATTACTAAGAAAAAGTAGAACCCTCCACACATAGAGTTCTGCCCTCAGGCTGCTTACTCTCTCACCTATCACCATCCCTTGAAATTTTTATTTCCTATAAGGGATCAGGATCTCCTTTTTTTCTGGTGGCCGCATTGGCATCAGAGGGTGAAGTTATATCCACAGGCCCCTGTTATATATTACCCCACCTGGCTCCCATTCATTACCTCATTTATAACACAAAAATCAAGGTATAGAAGGAAGCTGGGAATGAGGTGAGGCACTGGAGTTACATAAAATCATTAGGGCTGTGGTCCTAGTGATGGAAGTCAGCTACAGCAGCTTTTTATTCTTTATCAAAGATCAGAGAGGGGAGTGAGCTGAGATGCAAGAGCAAGTTGGGAGCTGTGATCAGCACCATTCTCCCAGTCCTTGGCCATCCGAACAGTGTGTGTGTATTGGGGTGGGGGGAACTTAATTAAGCCTAATGAGGATGGGGGAGGGGGAGGCAGCCAGGGACTGCTGTTGTATTGGCTCCAGGCTTGTCTCCAACCTGGATGGTTTGAGAACATAGGAAGAGAAGCTAACCTTGTAGGAGAGTTTCGGGAGCTTCTGAGAAAAGGAACACAGGAAACAATGGTAGAAAAATAGAAAGTTGGGAAACATGGTGGGAGTAAAGAGATTCAGAACTCACTACATTTTCCTAGAGTGGTGTTCTCAGCCCTTCCTAGCATCAGAATCATTTGGGGAGCTGAAGAAAATAAAAAAACAAAAACAAACCCAAAGCCCCAGAAAGTTCAAAACTTAAGCACTGGTTGGGGTGAGAGTTGTAGTATTTTGGGTAAATTTTAATTAACTCCTGTGGGCACATTTTCTCACTTGATACACTAGGATTACAGATTTCTTCCCACTGAGGGTAAAATGACAGCATATGCAAGGAAGTTCCCACATTCAGTTATGATTCAGTGAAAAACTGAATGCTAGCACAGCAGCCTGAATCCAACACTTACTACAGGGTTGTGTTACTATATAGATTTACCTCTGGCTCATATACCAGCGACTCAAGCTCTGACATATGCCTGCATATGCTGGAGAGAAGCAGACCCTGCACCCTGGCATCTGCTTCTTGTCCCCAATGGTGATGATGCTGTCACTTTGTTTTTCATGGGTGAATCCAAGGCTTCCACAGATTCCATGAGTTCTAGCAGGTTCAGCTGAGAAACTGCGTTTGGTATCTGGGAACCTGGTGGAGTTCATTCCCTCTGGCCCGCTTACTGTGACCAGGCGGGAGAGGCTCTTCCTGGACACGTGGCTGGCAGTACAGGTGTTGGGTAAGCAGGTGGGCAGCCCTAGTAAAGGAGCAGAAGGCCTCAGGTAAGTGGGGAACTGGACCACAGCCACAGGTGTACCATCCCAGAGAAGATGAAACCCACCTTTCGGATACAGCGGCCCCAGGAGATGAAGGGACTATGCTCAGGGTGGGCACCTGTGCTGACAGCCCCGGGGCCCTGGGTCTTCAGGTGTAAGCCTGGGCAGCAGGGCAAGCTCTGCTCCTGCATCCGCCTCCTTTCTAAGACAGCTCTTTAAGCTGTGTTCTCCAGTTTAGTTTGCCTCAGTTTACCTGTCGACCACTCTGATGCCTGGTGCAACCGGATTTTCTCCCCACAGGGACCCAAGGAGGCTTCAGCAGCGCCCTTCAGTATTTACAGGAAAAGAGAAAGGACTCCTTCAGGCGTGCTTAGCATCCCCTCCCCGCCCACCCCGCCGCAAAAGCAGTCCGGGTTTACGACCCTCTGATGCCACCTAGTGGGAAGCTAACGCAAAAGCACCGGGAGGCCAGAGGCAGTGTGAAGCAGGTGAAGCCCACCAGGAATGTGGATTTTCTAAGTGGGGTTTCCAACTGAAACGAAGTTCTGAGGGATCTTAAAATAGTTGCCTTCTTCCTCTCCATCATTTCCCTCATCCTCCCAATGCAAGCGTGTAGGGCTCTGACCATGGATGGGAAATAAACATTCAGGTAGTTTAGCAGTTAAAGGATGCATTAGGAGAAAAGTTCACTATAAACCCAATCAGTCTAATAAGGTTAATGAATCCTCAGAGCTTCTGAGAAAGCCCCTAGTCATGTGTTCTTGTAACTTGCATACTTAATGTTTTTCAGTTTTTTTAAAATAGATTTCTCTAACCTTCCCCCAATTACATGAGCTTCCTCCTCCACAAAATCTGGATACACCCGTAGCTGGACTGGTGAGTATCACAAGTGTACCTGGGAATTTCAAAGGATATGGCTGTCAAAGAGGTGCTAGGGAGAGGGGAAAGAGAAAGAAGGAACTAGAAAGACCTGATGGGGAGGGAGGCGGACTGGGTTGGCTTTGGGCTAAAACTCAGAGCTTAGTAAGACCTGAGAAATTGCCCAGTGCCTCGAGCTCTCCTTTCTCTCTCTCCTGCTTCTGGATTTGTCCACTTGGTCTCCTTATGCCTACCCAGGGCCACCACAATGGCACCCTCATGGATAATGTTGAGTTGCAAGAGATTTGGCTGGTGGCCCAGAGTAAGTAACCTGGTGACAAGGTTATCGTTTTCATTTTTTATTTATTTATTTATTTTGGTACTAGCAATTGAACTCACGGGCACTCCACCATTGAGTCATTTCCCAGCCCTGTTTTGCATTTTATTTAGAGACAAGGTCTCACTGAATTGCTTAGCACCTCACTTTTCTGAGGCTGGCTTTAAGCTCATGGCCTCCTGCTTCAGCCTCCTGAGTTGCTGGGATTACAGGCATGCACCACTGCACCCGGCTCATTTCCTCTTTTTTGACTTAAAATATTTGTTATAAACATTTAGTAATCTTTAATAAATTAAGCTCAACAAAGTCGAAATCTTCTTAAATCTGCAAATTTTAGAATTTTAAAAATATACGTATGCTTTATTATGTATCCTGTTATTTGTCTTTTGTTACTTACTATGCTTTCTCCAAGAGTAATGCCAGTTTTAACTTATCTCTTGTATTTGATCAACAGATGTAGACAGTTCAATAAGGTTAAATGCATCAATTTTTTCAATGACATCTACTTTATAATATCTGATTTCCAAAATTTGTTTAGGAAATTTTGTCTGGCTGGGCATGGTGGTGCATGCCTGTAATCCCAGCAGCTCAGGAGGCTGCGGCAGGGGGATAGAGAGTTCAAAGCTATCCTCAGCAATTTAGCAAGGCCCTAATAAACTTAGTGAGACCCTGACTCTAAATAAAATGCAAAAAAAAAGGCCGGGGGTGTGGCCCAGTGGTTGAGTGCCCTGGATTCACTCCCCAGTACAAAGAAAAGAAAAAGAAAGAGAAAAGAAAAGAAAAGAAAGAAAGAAATTCTGTCTGATTGCAATGTCATAGATATTCTGTGTTTTCTTGTAGTAAAATTTAAATTTTCATATTTAGGTCCTTATTTATGGCTTATATTACTTTTGGGTATGAAGTAGAGATGTTCACAATTTTTTCTCTATATGAAAATTACAAATCCCAATATTATTTCACTTATTGATATGAAATGTCTCCATTTTACACAAAACTAATATCTATATTTGTGTCTGCTTAAGCCCATATAATATTTCTCCTAATTAATTGTCTCTCCAAAAAGAATAGAAATACTGATTAAAGGAGATGGGTTCCAGGTGGCCCTATGTGCTACTTGCTCTCTTGGAGTGGGCACATCATAGGTTAGGTGTCATTTCTAATGTCATAGTTTGTCTCCACACCTGCCTCCCTAACCTGACTAAAGGGCAGTGATGTCCTTCACCTCCACATTGCCAGCATCTGGCAAAATGCCTGGAGCTTCAGCACTGTGCACAGTTTGTTGAAGAGCAGAGCAGTTTGCATGGTGACAATGGAGATGACTCCTCAGCTGATGTCTACTGATCACCAATGGAGCTGGACACTGACAACCACTGTGCTCTCTTCCACTACTTCTGCACTTTGTGATTTTTAAGTCTGAACTCTAAGACCTTCCCTGAGTCAGCTCCAAGAGTAGAGCCAAACCCAGCTTGGAAGTCCTGAGGTCTTGACTGTAGCTTAACAATCTTAGTTCCTTTTTCAGCCCTTCTTTGATGAATTGGCTCAATATCATTTTCTCATGATCAGTGTCCTGTTTCTTGTAAACAAAATTGGATGTGGCCATTTGCTCTGCATTGACTGCTGTGAGGATTTGTGGATAACTCTATAACTAATATCTTGAGCCAGGGAAACAAGCATATTGGAAGAGCACTTGCATGGGTGAGGACCTGAGTTCAACTCCATCACTGCAAGAAAGAAAAAAAGAGAATGCATTATCTGATTGGTTTATTGAATATTGAAAGATTTAATTTCTGGAAAAATGAAATGGATTCTGGAATCATGAGAGACTAGGTGGAGTGAAGCCAGAATTAGACAGGCAGTCAGTATAGATAGGTAAATTGAGTTAGGTCGGACCAAGGAGGCTAATTTTGAGTCTGGAAAGTTGGACATTGTCCCTTGAGGGATTGAAATGTTAATTTCTTCAGAGCCTTTCCTGCACCCTTATCAAGAACATATCCCTGCTCCATCCTGTTATCAAGGTAACCTGTCCCAGGAATTTCCTCTCCCTACAGGGAGCTAGAAGGTTGTTAATGTGTCTTTGGTTACTCCATCCTGCCCTTCCCTATTCAGCCCACCTATTTCCCACCTCTAAGCCATCCCACCAAACATTCCTAGGCCTAGTGCTGGGCCTAGTCACATAGGCAAGAAAAAAAAAAAAAGATAAGAGGGGAAAGGCAGGAGAACCAGGCTGGGGTTGTGGCTAGCATGTGCAGGGTTCTAGGTTTGATCCTTAGCACCACATAAAAACAAATAAATAAAATAAAGATATTGTGTCCAGCTACAACTAAAAAATAAATATTAAAAAATAAAAAAGGTAGGAGAACAAAGGAAGCCTAGGACATACAAAAAGGGCAGAACAACTCACTTCTTTGGATACCAGGATACCAGCTATGGCCCCCTTCTCCCTTGAGGGAGAAGTCTGTGTTACCCCTGCTTTATATGCTTGCCTCCATGTGAAAGGCGAGTAACTCACCCGAAATGGAGATTCAACCAAGAGATTTTATTGGGGGGCTGACTGAAGGGAAGAAGAGGAGAGGTAGAGAGCAGAGAAAGGAGAGGGGGAGGGCAGAGAGAAAGAGAGCACAGAGCAGAGGAAGAGAGAAGAGAAAAAGAGAGTAGAAGAGAGGAGAGAAAGAAGAGGAAGAGGGCAGAGAGGAAGAGGAAGAGGGCAGAGAGTGTGAGCTTGCAAGCTTCGGCTTAAGAAGGGTTGTGTAGGTGATGTGGTGGGTGCTGATTTGCAGGGTGACTCTAGAACAGTGAGTGGACACTGTCCAGTGGGGATTGGTGGAGAAAAACCTTTGAATTTGGCGCTGAGCGGTAAGGGATTCCATGATGTTCTGGGAGACTTAACTTCAGCGGGGAGTCTCCCACACACCCAACATAATGTGCTTCTCTAAAGTTCAAACTTCAACATGTGAGGAAGAAGAACTTGTCACTGGTAACTGGTTGTATCACAAAGACAGGCAAAGAAATACAGAAATACGGAAGATAATTAGAAATTATTTTGAAACCTTATACTCCAATAAAACAGAAGATAGTGAAGGCATTGATAAATTCCTTAAGTAATATGATCTGCCCAGATTGAGTCAGGAGGATATACACAACTTAAACAGACCAATATCAATTGAGGAAATAGAAAAAGCCATTAAAACAGTATCAACCAAGAAAAGCCCAGATCCAGATGGGTATACAGCAGAGTTTTACAAGACCTTTAAAGAAGAACTAATACCAATACTCTTTAATCTATTTCAGGAAATAGAAAAAGAGAGAGTACTTCCAAATTCATTATATGAGGCCAATATCACCCTGATTCCCAAACAAGACAAAGACACTTCAAAGAAAGAAAAGTTCAGGCCAATATTTCTCATGAATATAGATGCAAAAATCCTCAATAAAATTCTGGCAAATTAGATACAAAAACATATCCAAAAGATCGTGAACCATGATCAAGTGGGATTCATCCCAGGATGCAAGGTTGGTTCAACATATGAAAATCAATAAATGTAATTCATGACATCAATAGACTTAAAGATAAGAACCATATGATCATCTCGATAGATGCAGAAAAAGCATTTGACAAAATACAGCACCCCTTTATGTTCAAAGCACTAGAAAAACTAGGGATTATCAGGAACTTACCTCAACATTGTAAAAGCTATCTACACTAAGCCTCAGGCCAGCATCATTCTAAATGGAGAAAAACTGAAGGCATTCCCTCTAAAATCTGGAACAAAACAAGGATGCACTCTCTCATCACTTCTATTCAACATAGTTCTTGAAGCACTGGCCAGAGCAATTAGACAGACAAAATAAATTAAAGGAATAACTATAGGAAAAGAAGAACTTAAACTAGCACTATTTGTGGATGATATGATTTTATACCTAGAAGACCCAAAAAACTCTACCAAGAAACTTCTAGAACTAGTAAATGATTTCAGCAAAGTGGCAGAATATAAAATCAACACATATAAATCAAAGGCATTCCTGTATATCAGTGACAAATCCTCTGAAAAGGAAATGAGGAAAACTACCCCATTCACAACATCCTCAAAAAAAAAAAAAAAAAAAAAAAAAAACTTGGGAATCAACTTAACAAAAGAGGTGAAAGATCTATACAATAAAAACTATAGAACCCTAAAGAGAGAAATAGAAGAAGACCTTAGAAGATGGAAAGATATACCTTGCTCATGGATAGGCAGAATTAATATTATTAAAATGACCATATTACCAAAAGCACTATACAGATTCAATGCAATTCTGATCAAAATCCCAATGGCATTCCTCACAGAAATAGAAAAAGCAATTATGAAATTCATCTGGAAAAATAAGAGACCCAGAATAGCTGAAGCAATTTTAAGCAGGAAGAGTAAAACAGGTGATATTGCTATGCCAGATCTTAAACTATACTACAGAGTAATAGTAACAAAACCAGCATGGTACTGGCACCAAAACAGGCTGGTAGACCAATGGTACAGAATAGAGGACACAGAGACTAACCCACAAAATTACAACTACCTTATATTAGACAAAGGTGCTAAAAGCATGCACTGAAGAAAGGATAGATCTTCAACAAATGGTGCTGGGAAAACTGGAAATCCTATGCAACAAAATGAAATTGAATCCCTATCTCTCAGCATGCACAAAAGTTAACTCAAAATGGATCAAGGATCTAGGAATTAAACCAGAGATTCTGTGTCTAATAGAAGAAAAAGTTGGCCCTAATCTCCATCACATGGGACTAGGCCTCAATTTCCTTAATAAGACACCTATAGCACAAGAATTAAAACCAAGAATCAACAAATGGGATGAATTCAAACTAACAAGTTTTTTCTCAGCAAGAGAAATTATTTGTGAGGTGAATAGGGAGCCTACTTCCTGGGAACAAATTTTTACCCCTCACACATCAGATATAGCGCTAATCTCTAGGGTATTCAAAGAACTCAAAAATCTAAACACTAAAAAACAAATAACCCAATCAACAAATGGGCCAAGTACCTGAACAGACACTTTTCAGAAGAGGATATACAATCAATCAACAAATATATGAAAAATTCTCATCATCTCTAGCAATTAGAGAAATGCAAATTAAAACTACTCTAAGATTTCATCTCACTCCAGTAAGAATGGCAGCCATGATGACAACAATAAGTGCTGGCAAGGATGCGGGGGAAAAGGTACACTCATACATTGCTGGTGGGACTGAAAATTGGTGCAGCCAATTTGGAAAGCAGTATGGAAATTCCTTGGAAAGCTGGGAATGGAACCACCATTTGACTCAGCTATTCCTCTTCTCAGACTGTACCCAAAAGACCTAAAAACAGCATACTACAGGGATACAGCCACATCAATGTTTATAGCAGCACAATTCACAATAGCTAGACTGTGGAGCCAACCTAGATGTCCTTCAATGGATGAATGGATAAAAAAATGTGGCATTTATACACAATGAAATGTTTCTCTGGACTAAAAAATAATAAGATCATGGCATTTGCAGGGAAATTGATGGCATTAGAGCAGATTATGTTAAGTGAAGTTAACCAATCCCTAAAAAACAAATGCCAAATGTCTTCTCTGATATAAGGGGGGGGTGACTCAAAATGGGGTAGTGAGGAAGAGCATGGGAAAAAGATTACCTTTAGATAGGGAAGAGAGGTGGGAGGGAAAGGGAGGGGGAAGGGAAATTGCATGGATGGTGGAAGGAGACCCTCATCATTATACAAAATACATGTATGAAGATGTGAGGGGGAAAAAAAAAGAATAGTGTTACCTTAGATTAAGTAGAGAGAAGTGATGGGAGGGGAGGGAAAGGGATGGGGGGATAGGAAAGATAGTAGAATGAAACAGACATTATTATTGCTGTGTGTATTTACGTGACTGCATGACCAATATGATTGTGCAACCTGTACACTCAGAAAACAGAAATTATATCCCATCTGATTCAAATGTATGATATATCAAAGTCATTGTACTGTCATGTATAACTAATTAAAACAAACAAAAAAATTAATAAAAAATAAATAAATAAAATATTTTTAATTGCCAATGGATATATATATATATCTCCAAGAATCGAACCTGGTGCCTCACACATGCTAGGCAAGCGCTCTGCCACTGAGCCACAATCCCAGCCCTGGTAAAGAATTTTTAAGAAGCAGCAGCAATCACTGGTAACAGCCAAAGTAGGGAATATTTGGTCAATTTTTTGTGGTTAGGACAATACTCAGGATTTTGTCTGTGTTCACAAGTGATTATAGAGTCATCTTGCATTCATGTTGACTCACTATTGGCACAAAGGTCTGATGTTGATGTTCTGTGAAATTATTCAATAGGAGAGCACCAAGGGATAGCTCCTTGCCACACATTTGAGCATAGTTGAGTAGCACCCAGCTAATGGATCTCAGGATTGCTTTTCTCCTTTTAATATGGTCTGCCATTATTTTTCTTAAGGTAAGCCTGAGTGTACACATTGGAGAATGAATTCATTTTGTGTCTGAAGCCACAAAAATAACATGCTGTGAAAGTAATATCTTTTTGACTAACCATGGGCCTGTGAGAGCTTTCATACTGCAGAAAGGCTCATAGCACAATGGGTAGCACAGAAAATTGGACAATAGAAAGGTGAAGTGAGAGGAGTATAGTAATTAAAGTTACAAAAGTGGATCAGAGTTCAATGCTTCAGGTCCCTAGAGTCATATGTTGCAAAATTTTTGCTTCAGTGAAATAACAAAAAGAACAATTACATAAAGTAATTGTAACGAATACATGGCAAACAATTTCCCTATGCTAGATTGTGCTGAGGTCTTCTAATATATAACTCTGGGAAGAAAGCAGATTCAATGAGTAGTATAATAATAGCATCTATTTGACTAAGAAAGAAAGTGGTGGATTACTTCAATTTGCATCAGAAACATTGTATCCTGTAGCATATAAGAGAATGAATGAGCTTGGTTTTGAATCAACACATGATATGGTAGTTTCCTAGGTTTTTAAGTCCAGGTATAAAAGTTTAGTCCCTTGGAATGACATTTATGTTTGTATTTGTACTTGGTATTGGTGTCCTGGGTTAAAATTTTATCCTAAGTTCATTTTCATGAACTCTTAGTTTGGCATTCTTCCTTTATCTCAAAGGGCTTTCTTTTCTTTTCCACAAATATTCTGCACAGATCCAACCAACATGGCGGTGGGCGCTGAGAGATCAATTATCTGACCTCTTCAGCTGCGCAGGCAAAGGGAGTCTTAAACCAACTGAATGCTGTTTGCTCAGGATCACTAGGCAATGCTGGGCTGACGTGGACCGGGGGTGAGCAGTTTGTGCCCCTCAGAACAAATATTCTGCACACAACTTTGATAGATCCCAAACTCCAGGAATAGTCCTTGCAGATTCAGGGAGCTCTGTGACTAGTATCACCAAGGCAGCTCCAGACACTTGCTTCTTCCTGGACTTCTAGATAATTTCTTCTTCCTGAATCTTTTTTTTTTTTTTTTGCTACATTTGCTGCTGACAATCTAGAGCTGTATACAGTGATTTCCTTCCCCCACCAAAATTTCACTCAATTCTGACGACTGATACATTCTTGCCTAAAAACTACATAAGTGTTTCTCCTAGAGCAGGAAAGTAATGATGCTTGGGGACAATCTCAACCTGGGATTTGAAAAGGAGAGTTCAGATTACACAGTGAATCCTGAATTCTTGACTGTTATGGTGCTAGGTGGAACTATAAAGAGATATTGTAAGTTCAAAAATTTAGAATCATATTTGAAGGTTCTGCAAGAGAACAAATTGGGATGAGTAGTCACAGGAAAGAAAAAATTTGGATGTGAATGAAGCAAAGAGGAAACAAAGAAAACATAAGAACTGGACAATGCCTTTGAAAGTACTAAATATTGATAATCAAATATCATCAATATCATATAGGCTATGCATATCCTAGAGTCTACTCAGGTAATAGAGGTATTGCAGACCAGAGAAGCTACTCAAATCACAAAGGTTACTCAGGCCCTAGAGTCTAGTTAGGTCACAAAGGCTGCAGAGATCACAGAGCATATGCAGGTCAAAGTAGCTACTTGGGTCATAAAGGGTATGCTCAGGTTAAAGATGATACATGGGCCTAGAGGCTAGAAATCATAGTCTATGCAGATCATAGGGGCTACAAAGCTCATGTAGCTACAGAAATCACTTGGACTACTAAGGCCATTATGCTACATGGTTCATTTAGGTTGTTCAGGCCATAATGACTAAACAGGCACTACACTTATTGCCTGCTACATAATATGCAGGCAATAAGGACTTTACCCATACCATATGGACTATTCATGTCCTATAGGTTACTCAGGCATAGAGGCTATGCAAGTCATAAGTCCATAAGGGCTATAGAGGGTATGCTGGTTAGAGGCTACCATGTCACAGAGGATATGCAGGTCATAGATGCTACTCAGTTGATAGAGGAGAAGCAGCTTACAGAGCTTACATAGTTTTTAGAGGCAACTCAGGTCATAGGTAATATAGTCAGGCTACATAGGCTGCTCATGGGCATAGAGCCCACTTTGGCCACAGAGACATTAGAAACCACAGAGGCTATGAAAGTTATAAAGGCTACTATAGTCATAGAGAGTGCTTAGGGTGTGAGGTTACTCAAGCCAAAGAGGCTATGTAGGTTCTTGAGGCTAATAAGGCCAAAGAGGTTATGCAAGTAATAGAGAGTATGCAGGCCATTCCACCAAGGAGGATACTCAGGCCATAGGGGCTATGTAGTTCATAGAGTCTATGCAGTTCATAGCGGCTATTCAGGCCATAGAGACTACAAAGGTCATAGTGGATTCTGTTGTCACAGAGATTATTGATGTCATTTAGGCTACACAATTATAAGGACTACAGAGGTCATAGAGGCTGTGCAGGCCATAGAGAGAGACTAATCAGTTGCTAGATTCTATGCAGGTCATAGAAGTTACTGTAGTCATAGAGACTATTCAGGTCACAGAAGGAACACAGGCAATAGAGGTGATTTATATCACAGAAGCTACACAGGCCATAAAGGCTCTTCTAGCCATAAAGATCTTCATAGGTTAAAAAGGGTACCCAAGCCAAGGACGATACAGAAGTCATAGTCTACTAAGTTCATAGAAATATAGAAGACACAGAGGCTTCTTTGCCACAGTTTGTATAGTTTATAGAGGCTCATCAGGTAATAAGGGCCAAGGTCTTATGGTCCACTAAGGTCATAGAGACTATGCAGGTCATTTAAGCTACTCAAACCATAAAGGCTACATAGGTCATAAAGGCTACAGTGTTCATAGAGACTACTCAAGCGCATAGCCTATGTGGGTAACAGAGGCTACTGAGGTCATAAAATATACTAAGGTCATCTAGTTTACTAAGGCCCTAGAGGCTAAGTAGGTCAATTATACTACTTATTTCATATAGGATACAGAGGTCATAGCACTTACAAGGTCATAACAGGCAACAAAGGCTATTGAGAATATGCAGGTCATAGAACTATACAGGTAATATCACTAAGGTCATAGAGGCCACACAGTTCACTGAAGATACTCAGGGCACAAAGCCTTTGAAGGTCACAATGGCTACTGAGGTAATTTAACTATTCAGACCATAAAGGCTATGAGGTACATAGAGGCTGTGAAGTCTATAGAGACTAATAATACATAGATTATAAGCAGGCCATATGGACTATTCATGTCCTATAGGTTACTCAGGCATAGAGGCTATGCAAGTCATAAGTCCATAAGGGCTATGCAAATCATTGCAGACAGGCAGGTTGTGGATGTCAAATAGGTCATGGAGGCTACCCTAGTCATAGAAGCTACTCAGGACATATAGGCTAAGTAGATCATAGAGGTAAGAAACTGTAGTCTATTCGGCCATAGAAGCTATGGTCTAGCTTTAGAGCCATACAGACCACAGAAGACAAAGAGGCTAAACAGGTCCTAGAGGTATACATATCATAGAAATTACACAGGTCATAGGGCCTATGCAGGCCATGGAAAGGCTGGCCAGTGTTTTCTTGGTCATAGAAGTTCAACATGTCAAATATATTTCATAGATACTATACAGGTCATAGAGGTTACTTTGGCCATTGTGGCTATGCAGATCATGAAGACTATGCAGGCAATAAGGACTTTACCCATCACAAAAGCTATGCCTGTCAATGAGAATACCCTGGCCATAAAGACTACTTAGACTACAGAGCCTACATAGGGCATTTGGGGCTCCATAAATTAGGAGAGGATACAAAGCTCATAGAACTATTGAGGTCATAGAGTAAGCTATTCAGTAGTGAAGTCTAAAAATGACATAGAATATTCATGAGTCTGCTCAGGTCATACAGACTACAAAAGTCATGGAAGCTACTCAGTTTCAAGAGTCTACTCATGACATAGATGATACAAAAGCAATAGAGGCTACTCAGGTGAAATATGCTACACAAGTCATAGAAACTACTCAGGTTATAGAGGCTATGTAGGTCAAAGAGACTATGCAGTTTATAGAGGCTATTCAAGCCATAGAGGTTACACAGTCCATAAGGACTATTCAGGTCATAAAGGCTATGCAGGTCATAGGGCAACACAAGTCATAAAGGATTTGTGGATCATTGTGGCTAATAAGGTCATTAGGCTAATAAGGGCACAGGGGTTACAGAGGTTACTTTGTCTACTCAGGCCATAAAGGCTAGATAGGTTACAGAGTTTATAGTAGCCAAACTCAGGTGATAAAGGCTATATAGGTCAGAGAGGCTACTCAGAAGACAGAGGCCACTCAGTACATAGAGTTTACTTTGGTCATAGCCCATAGAGGCCACTCAGGTCCAAAAGAATATTCAGGTCATAGAAGCTACTCAGCTTGTAGAGGGTACACAGTCTATAGAGCATACACATGTCATAGAGGCTATAAAGATGATAGGAGATGCTAAGGTCATTTAGGTCACTGAGACCATAGAGATTATACAGATTGATTAAGATATTCAAGCCATAAAGATACTGCAGGTACTACAGGCTACCATACAGAGGCTACTATGTCACAAAGGCTAAGCAGGATTAGTTGTTACTCAGTTGTTAGAAGTTATGCAGTTCAGCTGGGGATGTGGCTTAAGCGGTAGCACGCTCGCCTGGCATGCGTGTGGCGCAGGTTCGATCCTCAGCACCACATACAAACAAAGATGTTGTGTCCGCTGAAGACTAAAATATAAATATTAAAAAATTCTCTCTCTCTCTCTCTAAAAAAAAATGTTATGCAGTTCATAGAGGCAAATCAGGCCATAAAGGCCACAAAGGCCAAAGAGTGTTCTTAGAACATACAGGCGACTCAGGCCATAGAGCTTACTTGTGCCATAGAAATGCCAGAATTCACAGATGCTATCCAGGTCATGGAAGAAATACAGGCCCTAGATGTTGTACTGGTCATAGATGTTACACAGCCATACAGGCTATAAAAATCTTATGATTATGAGGTAATAGCAGTTATGCTGGTCATAAGGGATACTCAGTTTTCACAATGCATTAAGCACATAGAGGGTACACAGGCATAAGAGGTTTCTCAGGCCATAGTTGCTACATAATTCATAGGAGCCACTCAGGCCATATAGACTACTTAAGTCATAGAGTATATGAAAATCATGGAAGATATACAGGTCATAGATGTTATGCAGGCCACAAAGGCTACTGAAACCAGACAGAATATACCAGAAATAGAGGTTGTGCAAGCCATATATGCTATGCAGGTCATAGAAGTTACACTATTCATAAAGGCTACTCAGTTCCAAGAGGTTACTTGGGTCATAGGGGCTATTCAGGCTGAAAAGACTTTGTAGGTCATAGAGGATACTCAAGTCATACAGGCTACATAGGCCATAGAGGCTACACAGGCCATAGAGCCTGCAAAGATTTAGAGACTTTAAAGAGTCTTAGAAAGTTTATGCTTGTGACAGAGGCCACTTAGTTCACAGTCTACACAGGTCATAGATGCTACTCTGTAATAGATGCTACTCAGGCCATAAGATTTATTCAGGTCATAGGGCCCACTCAGATCATAGAGTCTAAAAGTTCATGGAAGATACAGGTCACAATGGCTATTTGGGCCATAGAGACTAACAGGTAGTTGAGGCTACTCAGACCACAGAAGATATGCAGAATATTTGGGAATTCAGTTTACAGAGTGTATGAAAGTAGTACAGGTAATTCAGGCCACAGATATGGGTAGGTCCTAGAAGCTACACAAGTCATAGAGGCCATTAGGAAACTGAGGCTACTTGGTCCCTTGAGAGAGCAGATCACAGGTTTTACTCAGTTGAGTTAGACCACTCAAGACATAAAGGATATACAGTTATACAGGATACTTAGGACACAGAAACTATGCAGATCATCCAATCTACACAAAACAGAGGAAAAACAGGTGATCAGGGTTACTAGGATTATTTAGGCTACACAGGTAATAGAGGAAAGGCTGGCCAAAGTGTTTTCTTGGTCATAGAAGTTCAACATGTCAAAGTGGCTACTGAGATCATAGAGGCTAAAGAGGTCATTTAGGCCGCTGAAGGTAACATAGGTCATAGAACTACACAGGACGCAGAGGCTATGCAGCTCATACAAGATAAGCAGGTCATAGCTATTACTTGGTTACAGAGCCTATACTGGCCATATGGCTATGGACATCATAGAGGCTACACAGGTAATAGGAGCTTCACAATAGAAGGTATGCCTGTCATTGAAATTTCATGGGTAATAGAAGTTACTCAGATCATAAGCTACATAGGCCATGGAGACATCATAAATATAGAGGACACTCACATCAAAGAGTAAGCCATAAAGTCTATGAAGGTCACAGAATAAATGCAGGACAAATAATCTACATGATAAAGACTACACAAGCCATAGATGTCTCAGCTCATAAATCCTACACAGGTCTTACTATCTATTCAGGTCTTTAAGGCCATACAGGACATAAAGCTTACATGGGTCTTAGAGGCTGCACAATGGCATGGAAGTTCTGCTTATCATGGAGGCTATGCAGATGTTAGAGGCTTTTTAGATCATAGAGGTGATGAAGGACATGCAAGGTACAAAGATCATAGGGGCTATTAGGTGAATTAAGTCTAATAAGGCCATACAGGCTAGGAAGGTCATGTGGGCTACTCACGTTATAAAAGACACACAGATCATAGAGGATATGTAGGTCATAGCAAGTACAAAGATCATAATGGCTACTGAGATTATATAGTCTATTCAGGTCATTTAGACAATTCAGGTCATAGATACTACACAGGTTATAGAGGCTATGCAGGAGTAGGAGCTACTCAGGCATAGAGACTGCATTGATTATAGGGGTTTCTCAGATCATAGGGGTTATGCATGTCATAAAAGTTAGGCTAGCAATATAAGATTCTCAGTTTCATAGAACTACATCTATTGAGAATTCAGAGGCAATAGAGACTACTCCGGTCATACACAAATCATAAGGGCTACTCAGGCGGTAGAGGCTTTGTAGGTCATAGAAACTAAGCAAGTCATAGAGGTTATGCAGATCATAGATATAACACAGGCTATAGAATCTACTCAAGACATAGAGGTTGCTCATGTCATAGAGGCTACTTGTATAATAGCTAAACAGGTCAAAGGCTCTCAGAACATTAAGATTACTCAGGCCATAAAGGCTATGCAGGTCACAAAGGATACATAGAACATAGAGGCTACTCAGTCATAGAGGCAATGCAAATCATAGTGGCTGTTAAGTCATTGAGGCTGCTATATTGTTTAGGATCTCCAAGTCATGAAGGTGGTTCTTAGAAATGGAACAGACCATAGAAGCTACTCAGGGTCTGGAGCCTACAAACTATTAGGTCATTTAGACTACCCAAGCCATAGAAACATTGCAGGTCATAGAGGCTATGAAAGTAACAGATGATTTGCTGGTCATAGAGGCTACACAGATCCTAGGGGCTAAGCAGGGCAGAGTTTCTTCAGATCATAAAGCCTATGCAGGTCATAGAAGCTATTCAGGTCATCATGGCTGCTAGGTCATACAGTTTACTCAGGACATTTAAGCTATGCAAGAATATTCAGAGGTTAGATAATTAGATTATTAGAGATTTAACACAATCATGGATTAATCTACTAATATGAATTAATTGGGTGATGACTGTAGGAACGTAGGATGTGGCTGGAAAATGTGGGTCATTGGGAGGTGTGTCTTAGGGTTTACATTTTTGTCTCCTGCACAGACCTCTCTCTGTTTTCCAGTGGTCATGGCTTGAGAAGATTTCCTCTGACACGGGATTCCACCATGATATTCTGCCTCTTCCAGAGCCCCAAAATTATTGAGTCAGCCATCTATGGACTGAGACCCCTGAAAACAAAACCCCCAAATAAACTTGTCCTCTACATTGTTCTTGTCAGATCTTTTGGTTACAGCATTGAAAACACTGACTAAAGTGGAAATTTTTACTGAGAGATGAGATTGTTTCTGTGAAGAACCTGATCTGTGTTCAAAAGCCTTTAGAGATGCTTTGTGTTGGGAAGAATTTTGAAAACTTTAGAGATGCGAGCTGGAAGTTTCAGAATGTTGCAAGTAGATCTTAATGGGTGATTCTGGTGGGAGCTCCAAAACTGGAATACCAATAGAATGCTGAACAATAAAGATTGACCTCACAAGGTTTCAGAGGAAGAGGAGTCTATTGGATGTTGGACTAGGGGCCATTCATGTCATTTCTAGTTAAGAAGTTGGCTATATTTTGCTTCTGTGCTGAGTTTTTTGCCAGGCTAAATTTAAAAGTGATGTAGTTCTATGAAACTGAGAATCTTATCACTTTTAAATCACTTTAAAAAATTACCTCCATCAGATTAATTAATCTGATGGAGGTAATTTCAAAACTGTACAGCATTTAGATGGTGGTATGAATATTACTGGCCACTTTGAATCAAGTTTACTATGTTAATCAGGAGCAGAAAGTAGAATAGAAAGATTTGAAAAACTTTTGGCCATAAAAGTATGACTGAAATTGGGTTATTAAAGAAATGCTTTAGTCTCTATAGCAATGTTAAGTATTTTACCCAGGAACAATGGAAGATATGACTGAGGGCTTCTCAGAAATTACTAAGACAACACCCATCTCAGGCTCAAGGTTGTAAAGGTAAAAATTTCTTTAAGAAGAGGTAAAAGGGACACTCTGCTTGCATATGGAGGCAGGTTAAGAAGTTTTTTTCACCATAGTCAGCTGTCCAGGCACTCAGCAATAGCTGCCACAGGGATCTCAGAAGGCTTATCTATTGCTCAAAATGGTGGTAGAATTTGGTGTCAACCACATAGTGATGGTTCTAAGGGAATGCATGGGGCTGTGGTTTGGGAGTCATGGAGGCATGAAATGAGATTTCAAAAGAAGGCTTGGGAGGCCAGCAAAATGAAAGAGTCAGAGCTCTGATTGGCTGCCCTGATATGGTGATGCCTGAAGATATACAAAGGAAGCCAAAATTCAAGCAGAGAAACTTGAGATTAAGAGATGCCAGTAAAGAGGGACATCTGCCTAGGAAAACTGCAGTAATTGAGCAGAAATAAGACTAGACAGAGATCATGTGGGCTGCTACCAGCAAGGCCATAGGAGTGGAGTTATACAAGCACTTTGGAGGGGACATCACAATGACATATGACCCAGATATGGAGTTACAGACTTACTTGCCCAGTTGGATTTTCAGTGTTGCTCTGGTCCCATCCTTCTTTATAGAAAAAAGTCTCCTTTGTGACACTGAAATATTTACTCTGTAAATATTTGATATATTTAATATAATGATATATTGGATATATGTAATTTGCCTTTTTATGGAGCTCAGAGTTTGCCTTTTTTCAGGAGACTTTGGACTGTACATTTTGGTAATTCTTGAGATGGTAAGATTATGGAGACTCTTGGAAATAAACTAAGTATATTTTGCATTGTGAGATGGGGATGAGGTATTAGGGACCAAGGGCAGCATGCTATGGTTTAGATATTGGGTGTCCCCTAAAAGCTCGTGTGTGAGACAACCTGAGAATGGTCAGATGTAACTGAATGAGTATTTAAATATAATTATGTATCAACTGGGTATTAACTATAAGAATATAGAATGGCTGGAAAAGGTAGGTCACTGGGGGCATGACTATGGGATTTATATTTTGTTTCTGATGAGAAAATCTGTTTCTTCTTCCTAGTGGACATATCCTGAGCTTCTTTCCTCCACCTTTAGTTTTTACCATAATATTCTGCCTCACCTGGAACCTAGAGCCATAAAATCAACCATGACTAAGTCTAAATTCATTGGATCCAAGTAAACTTTTCATACTCTATGTTGCTCTTCTCAGGTATTTCTGTCACAGTGTTGAAAAAGTTAAAAAAAAGGGTTTCTGACACTGGCACTTTTGTTAGCCTCTCCTATGATGGGTTAAAACTTTACTTCTGCTTACTCTGCCTACCCCAGAAGTTCCCAAAGACATAGTTTCATTAAGGCCCTACCAGCCAGCTCTGAACAATCCATCTCCTCTTCAATATGACCAGCCAAGAATAATCCTCATGACCCAATGTGGGGTCTCATGAACCCTAAGGAATGAAAAGGACTAAGACTATAGGCATTGTGCAGTATCCATGAATGTACTTTGGAAATCCTGAAAAATGACTATGGACAAGGAAAACCCACTGCCTGAGATATATAGTATTGGTGTATCCACAAATTTCTCCCTTAGTTCTTTTTGTTTCTTATTGTGATGCTTGGAATCAAACCTCATGCATACAGTCAAGCGCTCTAACACTGAGCTACATTTCCAGCCTGTTTCCCCTTATCAGGAATGGTGTAAGGCTACTTATAATTGGCAAATTTACATTGTGATTGCCCACTCCTCTATGGTTAAACTTTACTTCAGCTTTTCTTTGTCTTCCAACAGTTTCAGATGAGAATGTGAATTGTATAACCTAGCCATCCTGGGGCTAATTCTTGCCCCAAACCAGAAAGTATTTCCTCTTTACTGAAATGTCTTCCTCACTGTGACGCCAGGAAGATCCTTAGACTGCACGAATTACACAAATTTTCATCCTGAGTGTCTTCTGCTTCATTTTAGAAATGTTTAAACTAGCTTCCCCTCAGTTCTCCTTGCATCAAGACCAGGGCATGGCCTTTTGTGTCCTCCCTGCCTCACTAGCTGTGGTAAATCATTCTCATTACTCTAGCTAGAAGGAGATTCATAGAAGGCTTTTGTGTGGCAACAAGGTGCCCAGATCTGGGGCAGGTATTCATGCATGCACAATTCCTCTCCCAGACACAACCTGGGTTCAGACACATTCAGAACCTGGGAGGAAATTTCTTTCAGTAATATTGTACTCCTTGTTTGTGTCACGAAGGGCCTCAGGTGGCATACACCAGGGTTTCCTCTGTATTTCCTACTGATGGGATAAACCATGAAGTATGGATTACCCACATGGCAAGGCACTTGCCTCAGCATTAAGCTTCCATGATTTGAACATATTATCTCCTCCTAATTTTTCTAAATTTCACAAGGGAGGTTAATTCCAGTCACCCAGAATTGTCCAAGAAGTAGTATTGTGTTCATTTTGGACATGAGACATGGTATAGGGATTTGCAAATTTATACTACATATTATACCACAAACCTGGGATCAGGAAAAAGGATTTCCATTGTCTCATCATTGGGGAAGATGAACCCTAAGCATTATAGAAGTCCAGGACTCTGTCTGCACATATTAACTCAAAATCCTGAAAAGTTCCTGTGACCAAGGAAACCAACTCCCTGGGATATAGTTATATCCAGGAATTTCTTTTTCCCTAATCCTATTATGAATGGCCTCAGACTGCCTACAAATGACAAATCTGCATTTGGATTGTCCCCTGCTCTTTTGGTGAAAACTTACTTTAGCTTTCCTTACTATTTCAGCATTTGAAGAAGGGAAATTCTCTTATCGGGGACATTCATCCACAGTTTGACCAATTTATTGCTTCTCCCAAGATTAGGGATAGGGGAGGGAGAAGAAAAAGGGAAATAAACTATGTCAGTTTGAATATAAGCTCCAGCAGATTATCTTCAAAGTCTAAAATGGACACCTGCTACATTTCCCCACTGTCATTTTCTGCCTCCCATTTCTATGGAAAAATAGGGGACTGCATCTCTAAATTTTTTCCTGCTAAATCTTAGTGACTATATGGTCTTAAAATGGAAAGTTTCAGGCTGCCAGGCTGCTCTGCAACCGAATTTACCCTGGTGATTTTGTTTGATTTGGGAAAATCACAGAAATCTGGGTAAGAAATGTTTAAATTGCCAAGACACCTATTAATTATCAAAATAGAAACTCCAGCTGGGAGTGGTGGTACATGCCTGTAATCCTAGCAGCTTGGGAGGCTAAGGCAGGAGGATCAAAAATCAAAGCCAGCCTCAGCAACTTAGCAAGGCTCTTAGTAACTCAGTGAGACCCTATAACTAAGTAAAATATAAAAAATGGCTGGGGATGTGGCTTAGTGGTTAAGCGCCCCTGGGTTCAACCCCTAATATGAAAAAAAAAAATAGAAATTTCATTGTGGAGGGGCTGGGGCTGTAGCTTAGTGATAGAGTGCTTGCCTAGCATGTGTGAGGCACTGGATTCAATCTTCAGCACCACATAAAAATAAACAAATAAAATAAAAGCCTGCTCTCCTTTTACAACTATATATATATATATATATATATATATATATATATATATATATATATATATATATATATTTGTAGCTGTAATATATATATATAATATATATATATATTTGTAGCTGTTATATATATATATATATATATATATATATATATATTTTTTTTTTTTTTTTTTTTTAAGAAAAAAGGAAAAAGAAATTATTGTGGAAAGATTAAGAGACTAGTGTAGCTGAATGCAATGATCATATCCCTGGAATCTTGTATGCTGTGAAACACAAAAGCTGTCCAGTGTCTTGGTGCAGAATGAGGATATTGAGAAGTACAACCATAAGCTGTTCCCTTTAAGAAAAGTTTATTATTTGCCACACCAGTTTCTTGAAGGAGTCTATGGTGAGGGAATAAATACTGGCAGTTCCAATTTACCCGAAAATATCTCGGAACCTAATACCACACATTATTCAGACCTTGTAGTACAAGTTTGTCTAGAAACCATTGTTGATGTTATATGGTCATTTTGACAATATTAATTCTGCCTATCCAAGAACAAGGTAGATCTTTCTATCTTCTAAGGTCTCCTTTAATTTCTTTCTTTAGCATTCTGTAGTTTTTATTGTAGAGGTCTTTTACCTCTTTCACTAATTTGATTCCCAAGTATTTAATTTTTTATTTATTTTGATGCTATTGTAAATGGGTAGTTTTCCTAGTTTCCCTTCAGAGGATTTGTCACTGATATACAGAAATGCCTTTTATTTATGGGTGTTGATTTTGTTATTTGCTGAATTTATTTACTAGTTCTAGAAGTTTTCTTGTGGAATTTTTTGGGTCTTCTAGGTATAGAATTATATTATTGGCAAATAGTGCTAATTTTGAGTTCTTATTTACCTATCCATCTCTCTTTAATTTCTTTCATCTGTCTAATTGCTCTGGCCATTGTTTCAAGAACTATGTTAAATACAAATGGTGAAAGAGGGCATCCCTGTCTTGTTTCAGTTTTCAGAGGGAAAGCTTTCAATTTTTCTCTATTTAGAATGAGGTTGGCCTGGGGCTTAGCATAAATAGCTTTAACGATCTTGAGATAGGTTTCTGTTATCCCTAGTTTTTCTGGTGTTTTGAAAATGAAGGGATGCTGTATTTTGTCAAATGCTTTTTCTGTGTCTATTGAGATGATCATATGTTCTTATCTTTAAGTCTATTGATGTGCGGAATTACATTTATTGATTTCCCTATGTTGAACCACCCTTGCATCCTGGGATGAATGCCACTTGATGTGATGAATTACATATAGAAATACACATAAAAATTACACATAATAAATAAATAAATAAATAAAGGTATTGTGTCTATCTACAACTAAAAAATATTTTTTTCTTTAATTTTTATTGTTGGTTGTTCAAAACATTACATAGTTCTTGACATATCATATTTCACACTTTGATTCAAGTGGGTTATGAACTCCCATTTTTACCCCATATACAGATTGCAGCATCACATCAGTTACACATCCACTGTTTTACATATTGCTATACTAGTGTCTGTTTTATTCTGCTGCCTTTCCTATCCTCTACTATCCCCCATCCCTTCCCCTCCCATCTTCTCTCTCTACCCCATCTACTGTAACTCATTTCTCCCCCTTGTTTTTTTTCCCCTTTCCCCTCACTTCCTCTTGTATGTAATTTTGTATAACCATGAGGGTCTCCTTTAATTTCCATGCAATTTCCCTTCTCTTTCCTTTTCCCTCCCACCTCTCACCCCTGTTTAATGTTAATCTTCTTCTCATGCTCTTCCTCCCAACTCTGTTCTTAGTTACTCTCCCTATATCAAAGAAAACATTTGGTATTTGTTTTTTAGGGATTGGCTAGCTTCACTTAGCATAATCTGTTCTAATGCCATCCATTTCCCTGCAAATTCCATGATTTTGTCACTTTTTAGTTCTGCGTAATACTCCATTGTGTATAAATGCCACATTTTTTTTATCCATTCGTCTATTGAAGGGCATCTAGGTTGGTTCCACAGTCTTGCTATTGTGAATTGTGCTGCTATGAACATCGATGTAGCAGTGTCCCTGTAGCATGCTCTTTTTAGGTCTTTAGGGAATAGACCGAGAAGGGGAATAGCTGGGTCAAATGGTGGCTCCATTCCCAGCTTTCCAAGAAATCTCCATACTGCTTTCCAAATTGGCTGCACCAATTTGCAGTCCCACCAGCAATGCACAAGTGTACCCTTTTCCCCACATCCTCGCCAGCACTTGTTGCTGTTTGACTTCATAATGGCTGCCAATCTTACTGGAGTGAGATGGTATCTTAGGGTGGTTTTGATTTGCATTTCTCTGACTGCTAGAGATGGTGAGCATTTTTTCATGTACCCCTTGATTGATTGTATGTCCTCCTCTGAGAAGTGTCTGTTCAGGTCCTTGGCCCATTTGTTGACTGGGTTGTTTGTTCTCTTATTGTCTAATTTTTTGAGTTCTTTGTATACTCTGGATATTAGGGCTCTATCTGAAGTGTGAGGAGTAAGATTTGTTCCCAGGGTGTAGGCTCCCTATTTACCTCTCTTATTGTTTCTTTTGCTGAGAAAAAACTTTTTAGTTTGAGTAAGTCCCATTTGTTGATTCTAGTTATTACCTCTTCTGCTATGGGAGTCCTATTGAGGAATTTGGAGCCCGACCCCACAATATGTAGATCGGATCCAACTTTTTCTTCTATCAGACGTCGTGTCTCTGATTTGATATCAAGCTCCTTGATCCATTTTGAGTTAACTTTTTTGCATGGCGAGAGAAAGGGATTCAGTTTCATTTTGTTGCATATGGATTTCCAGTTTTCCCAGCACCATTTGTTGAAGATGCTATCCTTCCTCCATTGCATGCTTTTAGCCCCTTTATCAAATATAAGATAGTTGTAGTTTTGTGGATTGGTTTCTGTGTCCTCTATTCTGTACCATTGGTACACCCGCCAGTTTTGGTACCAGTACCATGCTATTTTTGTTACTATTGCTCTGTAGTAGAGTTTGAGGTCTGGTATCGCTATACCGCCTGATTCACAATTCCTGCTTAGAGTTGTTTTTGCTATTCTGGGTCTTTTATTTTTCCATATGAATTTCATAATTGCTTTATCTGTTTCTACAAGAAATGCCATTGGGATTTTGATTGGCATTGCATTAAACCTATAGAGAACTTTTGGTAATATCGCCATATCTGCCTATCCATGAACAGGGTATAATTTTCCATCTTCTAAGATGATCTTCTATTTCTCTCTTTAGGGTTCTGTAGTTTTCATTGTATAAGTCTTTCACCTCTTTTGTTAGGTTGATTCCCAAGTATTTTATTTTTTTGAGGATATTGTGAATGGTGTGGTTGTCCTCATTTCCATTTCAGAGGATTTGTCGCTGATATACAGGAATGCCTTTGATTTATGCGTGTTGATTTTATATCCTGCCACTTTGCTGAATTCATTTATTAGCTCTAATAGTTCTTTGTAGACCCTTTTGGGTCTGCTAGGTATAGAATCATGTCACCTGCAAATAGTGATAATTTAAATTCTTCTTTTCCTGTTTTTATGCCTTTAATTTCTTTTGTCTGTCTAATTGCTCTGGCCAGTGTTTCGAGAACTATGTTGAACAGAAGTGGTGAGAGAGGACATCCCTGTCTTGTTCCAGATTTTAGAGGGAATGCCTTCAATTTTTCTCCATTTAGAATGATGCTAGCCTGAGGCTTAGCATAGATTGCTTTTACAATATTGAGGTATGTTCCTGTTATCCCTAGTTTTTCTAGAGTTTTGAACATAAAGGGATGCTGTACTTTGTCAAATGCTTTTTCTGCATCTATCAAGATGATCATATGGTTCTTATTTTTAAGTCTATTGATGTGGTGAATAACATTTATTGATTTCCGTATATTGAACCAGCCTTGCATCCCAGGGATGAATCCTACTTGATCATGGTGCACAATTTTTTGATATGTTTTTGTATCTGATTCGCCAGAATTTTATTGAGGATTTTTGCATCTAGGTTCATTAGAGATATTGGTCTGTAGTTTTCTTTCTTTGAAGTGTCTTTGTCTGGTTTAGGAATCAGGGTGATGTTGGCCTCGTAGAATGAATTTGGAAGTTCTCCCTCTTTTTCTATTTCCTGAAATAGCTTGAAAAGTATTGGTATTAGTTCCTATTTAAAGGTTTTGCAAAACTCTGCTGTATACCCATCTGGTCCTGGGCTTTTCTTAGTTGGTAGTCTTTTGATGGTTTCTTCTATTTCCTCAATTGATATTGGTCTGTTTAGGTTTTCTATATCCTCCTGACTCAATCTGGGCAGATCATATGACTTAAGAAATTTATCGATGCCTTCACTATCTTCTAATTTATTGGAGTATAAGGATTCAAAATAATTTCGGATTATCTTCTGTATTTCTGAAGTGTCTGTTGTGATATTGCCTTTTTCATCCCGTATGCTAGTAACGTGAGTTCTCTCTCTTCTTCTCTTCGTTAGCATGGCTAAGGGTCTGTCGATTTTGTTTATTTTTTCAAAGAACCAACTTTTAGTTTTGTCAATTTTTTCAATTGTTTCTTTTGTTTCGATTTCATTAATTTCAGCTCTGATTTTAATTATTTCTTGCCTTCTACTTCTTTTGCTGTTGTTTTGCTCTTCTTTTTCAAGGATTTTGAGATGAAGTATGAGATCATTTATTTGTTGGTTTTTTCTTTTTTTAAGGAATGAACTCCAAGCAATGAATTTTCTTCTTAGAGCTGCTTTCAATGTGTCCCATAGATTCCGATATGTTGTGTCTGTGTTTTTATTTATCTCTAAGAATTTTTTAATTTCCTCCTTGATGGCTTCTATAAGCCATTGATCATTCAGTAACCTATTGTTCATTCTCCAAGTGATGCATGATTTTTCCTTCCTTCTTTTATCATTGATTTTCAGTTTCATTCCATTATGATCAGATAAGATGCATGGTATTATCTCTACTCCTTTATATTGTCTAAGAGTTGCCCTGTGACATAATATATGATCTATTTTTGAGAAGGATCCATGTGCTGCTGAGAAAAAAGTGTAACTGCTTGATGTTGGGTGGTATATTCTATATATGTCAATTAAGTCTAGGTTATTAATTGTGTTATTGAGTTCTATAGTTTCCTTATTCAACTTTTGTTTGGAAGATCTGTCCAGTGGCGAGAGAGGTGTGTTGAAGTCTCCCATGATTATTGTATGGTGGTCTATTAGACTCTTGAACTTGAGAAGAGTTTGTTTGACGAACATAGCTGCACCATTGTTTGGGGCATAAATATTTATGATTGTTATGTCTTGTTGGTGTATGGTTCCCTTAAGCAGTATGTAGTGTCCCTCTTTATCCCTTTCGATTAACTTTGGCTTGAAATCTATTTTATTTGATATGAGTGTGGACACTCCTGCTTGTTTCCGAAACCCATATGAGTGATATGATTTTTCCCAACCTTTCACCTTCAGTCTATGTATGTCTTTTCCTATCAAATGCGTCTCCTGTAGGCAGCATATTGTAGGGTCTTGTTTTGTGATCCATTCTACTAGCATGTGTCTCTTAATTGGTGAGTTTAAGCCATTAACATTTAGGGTTATTATTGAGGTATGGGTTGTTCTTCCAGCCATATTTGTTTATTTATGTTACTAAACATGGTTTGTTTTCCTCTTTGATTATTTCCCCCCCTTTACTGTCCTACCTCCCACTGTTGGTTTTCATTGTTATTTTCCATTTCCTCTTCCTGTAATGTTTTGCCGAGGATATTTTGAAGAGATGGTTTTCTAGCTGCAAATTCTTTTTACTTTTGTTTATCATGGAAGGTTTTAATTTCATCTTCCATCCTGAAGCTTAATTTTGCTGGATACACAATTCTTGGTTGGAACCCATTTTCTTTCAGTGTTTGAAATATGTTATTCCAGGATCTTCTAGCTTTCAGAATCTGTGTTGAAGATCAGCTGTTATCCTGATTGGTTTACCCCTGAATGTAATCTGCTTCCTTTCTCTTGTAGCTTTTAAAATTCTCTCCTTATTCTGTATGTTGGGCATCTTCATTATAATGTGTCTAGGTGTGGATCTCTTATGATTTTGCACATTCGGCATCCTGTAGGCTTCTAGGATTTGGGATTCTGTCTCATTCTTCCAGTCTGGGAAGTTTTCTCGTATTATTTCATTGAATAGATTGCTCATTCCTTTGGTTTGGACCTCTATACCTTCCTGTATCCCAATGACTCTTAAGTTGGTCTTTATGTTATCCCATATTTCTTGGATGTTTTGCTCATGGTTCCTTAACAGTCTTGCTGAGCTGTCTATGTTCATTTTAAGTTGAAATACTTTGTCTTCATTGTCTGATGTTCTATCTTCTAAGTGTTCTACTCTGCTGGTAGTATTCTCAATTGAGTTTTTAAGTTGGTTTATTGCTTCCTGCATTTCTAGGATTTCTTTTTGTTTGTTTTTTATAACCTCTATCTCCCTGTATAGTTGATCTTTTGCTTCTTGGATTTGTTTATGTAATTCATTGTCGAAGTGATCTTTCATTGTCTGATTTTGCAGTCTGATGTCTTCCTTGAGACTCCAGATCATCTGAAGCATGTATATCCTGAATTCTTTATCTGACATTCCATCTGCTGCAGATATTACCTCTTCTATCGTTGAGTTGACCTGCATTGCTTGTGGTCCTTTCTTTCCTTGTCTTTTCATACTGTTCGTGTTTCTTTCTGCTTGGTGAAACTGTTGTGTTATTGAATTTTCCCCCTATAAATTTATATTGCTCTTGTATAGTTGCAAAGTCTCCCTTGCAGGCGTGGGTGGCGGCTCTGCCCCTCCTCCAATTGGGGCAATATGCCTATCACACTGGCAGGCTGCTGGGCCTGTTCTGTCAGTGGTCGCAGTTTCGCCTACCTTGCAGATGCGGGGGGCGGCTCTGCCCCTTGTATCCTGCTAAAGTGGATTCCAATGGGAAGGAATCTCGTTGGCCGAACTCTGGTGATGTCACCTCCCTGCTATGGTGGGCCCCAGGCTCCTAGCCGGAGTGTCCGAAGGGAGGGGTGGGACTGGCTTGTCTCTGGTCTGACTCAATCTCTGGTTTTAGTTCCCGGTTCGCTATTTCATAAAGGCTTGGTTAAAGTCCCTTCACGTCGCCTGCTGAGCTGGGTGGGCGACGGCCGTTAGATGAGCTGGGGGGGGCGGGGCCATTCGCTGCGCTGGGCTGGTGGGGGCCGTTTGCAGAGCCGGGCGGGCAGCGGCCATTTGCCGAGCCGGATGGGCGGGAGCTGTTCGCCCCAGCCGAGCGGGCGAGGGCCGTTTGCCACGCCGGGCCGGCGGGAGCCGTTCACAAATCCGGGCCGTCGGGGGCCATTTGCAGAGCCGGGCGGGCAGGGGCCGTTCGCTGCGGCGGGCCTGGAGGGGCCGTTTGTAGAGCCAGGCGTGCTGGGGCTGTTCGCCCAAGCCGTAGGGCGGCCCCGCCAGGCCAGCAGGGGCCGTTCACAGATCCAGGCCAGCGGGGGCCGTTTGAACGTTCGCCACAATGGGCGGGCAGCAGCCGTTCGGCGGTGGCCGGCGGGACTGGACCTCTGCGCCATGTGGCCGAGATTCACTCGTCGGGGCAAACTTTCACCTCCAATAAACTTACTAATTCCCGGCCAGTCTCCTTTCAGCAGAATTTTGCTAGAAGTTTCTCAGCAGGAAGAATCTAGGCGTATTAATGCATCTCTCTGATCCCGTTAATGCAGAGGTAATAAAAGTGCTGCCTCCCCGCTGGCTGCCATGTTGGGTCCTCTCAAAAAATATTTTTAAAAAGAATGTTTTCAGGAAATCTAAAGTCAGATTTGATCATGTATATTATTTTTTTTCTTTATTGTTATTTGTTACCCTAATAGTGAACATTATATCTTCAATACATTTGAATGTCTTCTAATGTTCTAAAATATTAATTGGAATCATTCTTCATCTCTTTGTTTTTCCACTTCTAGATTATACTTGCTCCTCTTAACTCCTATTCTCCCTCTTACATTATCTGTTGCTAGTGCAAGTACATCTTTTTTTTTCCTTTCATCTTGGTGTATATTATTTCTTTCCATCTTTTCTTTCTTCTTCTCTTTCTTTTACCCAATCCTTCTTTTTGCCCTTTTCATTCCTTGTTTAATGTTTTAGCAGTTTACTATATTAAATAACTAATTTTTCAATTTGTTTCAGAACTCTACTACAAGATTATACCTGGATTACAGGAACATTGAAGAACAATATCAACAAGTTTTTCACTTTTATTAGGATGAATAGTACATGGCTTGACTCACAGAGACTGTAGTAAATAGGGTTCAATGACTTTTCTCAAATGGTACTGTTACAGGGATCATAAAAGACCACACATGAGTATAGGTATCAGTATTGAGTTATTTGTCCAACCTAGGGCACTTAAGAGAAAGCTCACAAAGTAACCCCTTCCTTAAATGAAGAAGCAATAAACATCTCAATAGATAGACATGAAAGAAATATGAAAAAGTCTTCAAATGGTCTATAGCACTTCAGCAACTGACTCCATTGAACAATGGTTGAGAAAATTTTAGAGAAAAATATTGAGAAATTCATAGTTAAATTTGTTCAGTGAGATAAAAGAAGATGTAAGGAGTGAAATTAGAAAACACAGAAAGTGTCAGATCAATACAGGAGATGGAGATTTGAAAAAGAACCAAATAGAATTCAAGCCAAAATTCTTCAGAAAAGACAAAGAAAATCACTTCATATTGGTTGAGGGAATCATCTGACAACAACATATACCATATATAAATATTTATGCCTCAAACAATGGCACATCTATGTACATAAAAAACTCTTCTTGATATTAAGAATCAAATAGACCACAATTCAATAATACTTGGTGAAGTTAGCACAATTTTCTCACCACTAGATTAATTATACAGACATAAACTTAGAGAAGATTGTACACAACTAAAAAATATTCTGAATCAAATGGACCTAGAATATTTAATTCATTAATGATTGAATTCACTTTCTCAGTAGGACATGAAATATTTAATTACATTTTACTGTGAACCCTCAAATAAACTTTTCCTTCTATACAATTGTTCTGGTGATCCTTTAGTCACAGCAGCAAAAAAGCTGACTAAAACAGTTCATTGATATCAATTAATTAATAGAGAATCATTGATATTGACATGTCAATACAGTTTCATTGATATCAATTCATCAATTTAGATTCATTGTTTTCAATTCATGGATATAAATTCATAGATGTAGATTCATCAATACTGATTCATTAATATGGATTCATCAATCTTGATTTATCAATATCACTTTATTGATATAGAATCCTCCATGCAGATTCATCAATACAGATACACTGATTTAGATTCATTGATACAGATTTATTGATATAGATTCATTAATGTTAATTCATCAATATAGATTCATCAATACAGATTTATTTGTATACATACATTGGTATACATTCATTAATATCAATTTGTTGATATAGATTCATTGATATTGATTCTTCAATATATCCTTTCACCAATATAGATTTATCGATATTAATTCAACAAATCATTTCATCAATATAGATTAGACCATATAGATTCATTGAGATAGATTAATCAAAACAGGTTGATTGATATCCATTCATCATATAATGTTTTATATAGATTTATTGAATCAATTTATTGATATTGTTTAATTGATATGGAATCATTTATAGTAATTCATTGATATTGATTATTGATATAGATTTATTGATATAGATTTAGCAATAGTGATTCATCAGCATAAGTACATTGTTGTCGGGCTGGTGTTGTAGCTCAATGGTAAAGCTCTCTCCTGGCACATGTGAGGAACTGGATTCAATCCTCAGTACCCCATAAAAATGAATAAGTAAAATAAAGGTATTGTGTCCATCTACAACTAAAAAAAAAGTATTAAAAAAGAAGTAAGTACATTGTTGTTGATTCATGGATATAGATTCATTGAAGTAGATGCATTGATATTGATTCATCAATATCGATTAATTGGTATTGATTTATCAAGATATATTCTTCAAGATCTATTATTCAATAGTTTCATTGATACCAATTTATCATATAACCTTTTATATAGATTCATCAGCACAATATAGTTTCTTAATATTGTTTCATTAATATAGATAAATTAATGTAGATTCAATGAGATCTATTCATTGATTTTGATTTATCAATAAGGATTCATCATATCAATTCATCAATGTAGATTGATTGATATCAATTTGTCTATATAGATTCATTGATATAAATTAATCAATATATTTTAGAGATGTAAATACACTGATATTGATGTATTGATTTAGATTCATTGATATAGATTTATTGATATAGATACCTTGATGTAGATTTATCAATACTGACTCTTTTTTGTTTTTAATATTTTTTGTTTAGTTGTTGATGGATCTTTATTTTATTTATTTATATATGGTGCTGAGAATTAAACCCAGTGCTTCACACATGCTAGGAAAGTGCTCTTCTACTTTCCAACCCCAGCCCAATATTGACTCTTTGAGATCAATGAATTGATAATGACTCATTCATAACAATTCATCATATAACATTTGATATTGATATTTTCATCAGTATCATTGATACAGAGTCATAACTTATCACTGATTAAGTGATATAGATTTTCTAATGGAGATTCATTGATAACATTTCATTCATATAGATTCATTCATATAGTCATCGATATTGATAAATCAATATCAATTAATTAATATAGATTCATTGATAACCATGCATCGATACACTCTGTGATATTGATTTATTGATATATATTAATTGATGTAGATTAATTGATATCAATTTTTCAATATCTCATTTCATTGATATAGATTCATTGATAACCATGCATTGACATAAATTAATCAATGTCAAATCTTCAATTTAGATTCATCAGTATAGAATCATGGACGTAGATGCCACACGGTCTGCATGGTAACTGCTGTAAAGAGATGCTCTGCCAATGGCAGCTCATTATGATCATGGGAGTGCTATATGAATACAATGAATAAATATTTGAAAAGCACACAGAAGGGGGCCTGGTAGGTACTTAGGTGGCACTCTCTGGGGGGCTGTTATACCAGTATTGAGTTCTAGCTTCTCTCTGTTAAACTCATTTGTTGAACCCTCTGCAGCCATGTTCATGTTGATCCCATTTGATGGACAGTATCCCTGCACCTCCATTTGGGTAAGTGACCATGTGCTGAGCAGTGAGATGCTCTTTGGAAAGCAGACAGATGTTCTCCCTGACAAGGGTAGGCTCATGGAGCCAGGCCCCTTACTTTCTTGGTATTCATTCATGGCCAAGCACCACCTGGGGTGTGGAACAGGCTTGGGGGTCAGGTATTATGTCTCTTGGGTTAGACTGTATTTTCACTCATATTTTTTCATGACCAATTAGGATCAAAGCCTTGTGTGCCCACCTCACCCAGGTGTTACAGAGCCACTAACATGGCCTTGCTGACCAGCATCAGGCTTTGAGCCCTCCCAGCCTCCCCATGGTAACAGGTCTCTCAAGTAGCCCTGGCTCAATACCAAGACTGTATTGCCCCAGTATTGAAAATGCTCCATCTGTGATAGTGAAGTTCCCCAGGATGTGGAGCTGGCTTCTGTTCCATTTTCCAAAACCTGGATTCCCACCCGTCAGGTTGACATGCATTATGATACCCCATTGGTGAGCCTGCTAATCAGTGAAGGCCAGATCCCCTGAAGCTCTTCCCAGGAAATGCTTTCTACAGATTTTCATCCAACAAATAATTTTCTCACTCTTGCTGAAAGAAAGGCTGGATGCTGGATGCTCATTTGGGGTATATACATGTTTTCCTGTTGGAATCAATGTGGCCAGAAGAACAGGCCAGCTGTGAAAACCCACAGTCCTTGGCACTTTCCATTCTGGGCATGTTTTTTATTTGTAGCTCCCCATCTCAGAGGAAAATATTTACCTGAAAGGTTTTCTGGCCACCAGGCTCCTTCTTCCCATCAGTGAGGCATGTTGGAAATGTCAGGAAATCAGCATCTCCCTGGGGCATCCCTCAGCCCATGGCTGACAGTGTTGGTGTATAAATACCCAGCTCCCTTGCACCACAGGTGAGCAAGCTCTGAAACACGCATGCTTTGCAAAGCCCCTCAGGGGTCCCCAAGAAGATTAAGCACAGTTGGCTCTCATGGAAACCTGCTTGGTAATAGCCCTGATCTTTACTACCCTGTCTCACTTGACCTCCCTGATACCCATGCTTCTTAGCAGCACCTCCCAAATTATCAACTTACACTGGGGTCCTTTTCTGAGGAAATCCTGATGAAGCAGTGTATTTAAGATAGGGCTACTCCACTTTAGCATTGCTGCTGTGATGGCTGGAAGCATCCTTCATAGGATGGGGGTTGTCCTGTGCATGGAAGGATGCCTGAGCATCATACCAGGGCTCCACCCCTTGTGGCCAAGTAGCAAAGCTTTCATATTCCTCCAAGTTGTGATAACAAGAAATATCTCCAAACATTGCCATGAGTCCTCTTGGTGGGCAGGGAGTTTGCAAAAATCCACCTGCTTGAGAACCAGTGATTTAAAAATAAAACCATCACTGTATTCTGTGCTGCCACTGCAGGACACCCCATGACCCTTCCTGTTCAAGTCTCCTTTCCTAGTCTGGATAACAGGGTAACAACACTCCCCACCCATGTAAAATTCTTAGGGGCTAGAGCAATGATTTGTGAACACCTTTCACCAGGTGTAGGCCCTATCTTTGGCAGATGCTCAGGTCACAGTCGCAGGTTTCCTGTACCAAGCGCCATATGTGCCAGGCCCACTTCTGCATTCTCTGTCTTAATTCATTTAATCCCCACCACAGCCTCCAAGGCAGGATGTCATCACCATCCCCTATTGTGCAGAGGAGAAAACTGAGGCATGGAAATGTAAAGCAACTGATCCAAGGTCACACAGCTGATTTTTGTCATGGCTGGGCTTTGAACACAGGTGGTCTGGCTCCCAAGTTATGCCTCTAACCACCAGTCCAATGCACAATGGTTTGATGTGAGGGAGACGGCAAAGTGGTTTCACCCACTTCATCCTCAAGTCAGAGGCAGCCCTCAAAAATGGTGACCCCATCCCCATTTTTGCTTGAAATTTTCAGGGGCCTGAGCCACACAGGGTTTACAAAAAATAATACAAATGAAAATAATAATAATAATAATTAAAAAGAAAAAAACAGAAGCCAACAAACCCATTCCCATGGCCACATTTTGCAAATAAAAATTTACTGGATCCCAGCCACATCTGTTCATTTACATATTGACTGTGGCTACTTCCATGGCTTAATAGCAGAGTTCAATAACTGTGACAGAGATGATATGGCCCACAAAGCCAGCAATATTTATTTTCTGGCCCTTTGTCAAGAAAGCATGCAGATGCTTGCCTTAAATGAGAAGATAATTATATCACCATGAACCATGGCTCTATAAAGTTACCCTTCAAGGAAATAAAGCCCCTTATTATTCTACCCATAATATCACTTTAAATATTATTGCAACCATAATTTTAAAACAACAAACTCATAGATGGATTCCAGGTCTCCTACCTGTCCATAGCATAATGTCTTATCTATATCCAATGATGAATTAATATTACTTAGTCTCAAATGTTTTCTTGCTACTCTCATAGCCACTATTATTGGTATCACTATTGCAGCAGCAATTGTTCCTACAGCTGCCAGTGTGTTAGCCACTTCCTTGCAAACAGCTCATAAATTGAATACTTATATGCAACACACTACATCAATCACAATTATGAGAACAGATGCATATTGATCAAAAATATTAAAAACATTATTAGCCAGGGAAGTTAAGGTAAAGAAGACAAGGAAGGAAGGTAGGAAGGAAGAAAGAAATAGTTTTGTAAAATATGACGACAATATGAGGGAATAAAATCTTCAATATTTGTAGCAAATACTTGGTATCATTAATGTATAAAGAGTTCTTAAAGACAAATACCACAGTAAAAACATGGGCAAAGAAAATGAACAGGCAATTCAAAAGGGGGGAAAATTCAAGTGATTGATTATCAGCCTTTAAAGGTTCAACCTCACTAATAAAATAGATACATGAGCTGGGCATGAGGGTGCACATCTGTAGTCACGGTAACTATGGAGGTCAAGACAGGAGGATAGCAAGTTCAAGCCCAGCCTAGGCAATTTAGCAAGACCCTCACTCTCGAATGCTTTTATGTAATTCTGAAGACAGGGCTACCCAGTGTGAGAGAACTAGTAAAAAACTGACTTTTGTCATTGTTTACACCTAGAGCATGGGCTCTGTTAACTTCAGGGATCTCTGAACTCTCAGGCAATTTAAACACATGTTTGTGTTTATGGGCTTCCTGTTCTTTTATTTTTGTGTTTTGGGAGATCAGCTGTAGGTTTCGAAAGGGGTCTAAGATTCATGATTATAATATTATTTAAGGGGTATGGAAAAGTTGAATACACCCATGTCAGTTAAAGCTTGAGGATCATGAAATTAAAGATGTACCTCTGAAGTATTTTACTTTGGAAGAGAATTGAGTCAGGTCTGCCTGGAGAGTTATAGCAAAACTAGACAGGAAAATGGGAGAATAGCTGAGAATTGGAGTTAGATAGGCCCACAATGTAAAATAGGGTGACATTCAATTATATAGAATATTTAAAAACATTAAAAGTGACTTAGCAAAATAAAAGTTTATTTCTCATTCACATAAAGATCAGTGTGGAAATTCCTAGTTAGTAGGCAGTCTTGTCTGTCATCATTCAGAGAACCAGGCTCCTTGCATCCTGCCTCTGTCTTCTTGTATGGCCTTGGAGCCCTCTATTAGAACCCTGTATCTAGACAATCTACAGGGAAAGAGAGAGAAGGTGGGGGCTCAAATGAAGGCAGGACATCATTTATGCCCACATTCCTTCAGTTGGATTTCAGTGACATGACCAAATCTAATTGTAAGGGAAGTTAGAACATGTAGTCTAACTTTACACTCACAAGGCAGAAGAAATGAGTTTTGGTTAACACATAGCATCTCTATCAACTTAAATTAAACAACAGTATCAGGAAGCAGCTGGAGGTGAAGACAACACACTGTTTTAAACACCAAGATAAAGTCCAATGTTATAGGCAGACAAGATAGTCCACAGATGAGGCAGTGTAGGCAGGCTTATAGGAATTGGAAAGTGTTCAAAAGACAGAATGGTCACAGTGACATTACAACCTATGCGCAAAGTGCTCAGAGTTTCAGGTATGGAACAAGGAGGAGTTTGGGGAATCAGTCTTAACTAGTGGAGACCTAGTGGCCCAATAGGTATTCAGGAAGACTAGGGGTAGGAGTGGGGAATAGGAACAGGGTAAAGCAGGAGCTGGGATGGAATAACCAAGCTCTGGGAAGATCACAGACATGGGAACAGAGCACAAGTGTAGCTAGTCAGGACAGGTTATCTGTGAGATGGCTTATTCATGAATAGCATGTCAGACAAGAGCTGGTCAAGTTCCTTTTGCCCAGGATCAGCATCTGTCCTGGAGTAATATAGAACCTCTTGACAGGAGTCAGCTGTAAGGAGAGGCATAAGGGAACAGGTAAGACCTGATATAATCCCTCAAGTGTTACATAAGTTTTCTCAGCTTCTTGGTCACCAACAAGAGCCCTAACTAACCGTAACTTCCTCACAAATGTCCTGGGATGAAACAGCATCATCAAGTCAGTTCAAACCCTCTAGAGCACAAAGCAAATACCCATTAAGAGGATGGAGGACCTGGGGTGGTTTATTTGCTTAGAAGAAACAATAATAAAAATAATGTTCAATATTTGCAAGGCACAATTCTTGGGCTTTTGACATGTTTAAGCATTTAATATTGATTAAAACCCTATGATTAAGGTTCATTTATTACCCCAATATTACAGATTAAACACTGAGCAATGGAGGCTTACTAAATGATTTATCAAAGCAAGCATTAGAGCTGGGATTCAAAGAGAACTGACTCCAGAGTGGATAATCTTAGAAAGGCCACATTTGACCAAAGTTTCATAGGAACCTTTACTCACTCAGTGGATTGCTCAGAGGTCAGCCTTAGGAACTTAGCAAGGCCCTCAGCAATTAGGGAGACCTTGTCTCAAAATAACATAAAAAAGGGGATGGGTTCTGGCTCAGTGGCAGAGCACTTGCCTAGCATGTTTGAGGCACTGGGTTCGATTCTCAGCATCACATATAAATAAATGAGTAAAATAAAGGTTCATCAACATCTAAAAATATTAAATATTATGTATAATAACATAAAAAGGGGTGTTGGGCCAGCAAGGTGGCTCATGCATCTAATTCCAGCAGCTCGGGAGGATCACCAGTTCAAAGACTCAGCAATGGTGAGTCACTAAGCAACTCAGTGAGACCCTGTCTCCAAATAAATACAAAATAGGGCTGGGGATGTGGCTCAGTGGTTGAGTGCCCCTGAATTCAATCCCTGATACCAAAATAAATAAATAAATAAAAGTAAAAATAAATGCTGGGGAGTGTCTGTGGATATGGGTTAGTGGTTAAGCACACTTGGGTTCAATTCTTGGTACCTCTCGCCTTGCTCTACTTCATAAAGATTCAATCTGAGGTCAAATAAATAAAATATTTAGCCACCAAAGTAATAGATTAAATAATTCAAGTAATCTCCTTATTAGCAGAGTCAGAATATTTCTGAGCCTAAAAACATCTTTGTTATTCTTATATGCTTATTAAAAACAGCTATGTTATTTTGTTTGGCATTAAATATATTTCTAGCCAGGCATGGTGGGACATGTCTGAAATCCCATCTACACAGAGAGCTGAGGTAGGAAGATTATAAATTTGAGGACTTCCTGGACAGCATAGAGAGAAACTGTCTCAAAAAAAAATGTGTATACCTTGATATAAAAAAGACATGAATAAATTAAGATTTATCTGAATTGTTACAAAAAAGAAGAGAATGACAAAGTTGAATATTTATGAAGCTTGTTGAGATTACAGAGGATCCCAAATTGTACAGAATCAACTGGATCAATAGTAAAATGGTTTAAATGCAACAAGGACATGCAGTGGGTATTAATATAACTTCTAGATAGAGATAGGCTAACTCAGCCTCAATTCTGCTACACACAAGCTGTGTCGCTTTGGACAAATTATTTAAACATTCTGGGTTTCAGGTTTCCTCATCTGTAACCTGAATCTCTATCCTTCATATAGGATTCTGGGAGAATGAAAGCAATAATGTGTTCAAAATACTAAATTTGGAAACAGGCACACAGTAAGTTTGCAGTGAATATTCATTATCATTGCTTTGTTTAATAAATAGTAACTTTGTGCATTCTGTATGCTAGGCACTATTCTAATTCACCAAGAATTTGCATGCTAGATACTATTTTAAAAGGGTGCAGATATTAATTCATTTGATCCTCATAACTGGCCTATGGGATGATGATGATGATGATGATCACCTCTCATAGATAAGGAAATTAAAGTCCAGAGGTTAACTAACTTCCTTGAGACAACACAGTCAATAAGAGTAAGAGCCGGAGAGGGAAGATGGCGGCGAGGGGAGTGCATTGCCCCCGTGTGCTGCTTCACTGTGTGGGAGTATGACAAGTCAGGACGGCTAAAGGATATCTTGTTAGGAATTTCCAGCAATAGTGGGGTGCTCCGGAACCTGGAGGAAGGATTTCCATCGCACGAGGATCAGCTACGGGGACTCAAACGTGAGAGGTTTGTCGCACGGAGGGTAACACTGCTTATTCAGCAAATCGCCCCGCGGCTAGAGTCTGCAGCGCGCGCTGGGAAACGAGGAGATAGCGACGCAGGGATACAGCGCTGCAGTTTCTGCCAGCCGTGCAAGCACCGTACTCAGGGCTGAATTCTGGGTTCGAGACGGGGGAAGGAAGCGGTCCATCTCGGTTCTCCACACCAGTCAGACCACAGAGGAGGCCAGCAGCCACCATGTTGGAAAGCTGACATCACCATCCCTGTTTTCAACTGACCGCAGCTCATTCAGCCATAGAACAGGTAATTTCAGGCTGCCATTTGCCTGCGGCTTGCAGACAGATTGCTAGGGTTCAGTGCCTGGGGGCTTCTTAGAACCTGATCTTATCGGAGCGAACACCGAGCGCGGGGCGGCCGAGTTCCGGCTCCCGGAACCGCCCTGGCCCAGGGCTGCGGAGCCTGTGGAGGCTGCTTCTTGGACCCTGCTCCTATCAGAGCATACACCAAGCACTAAGCGGCCGAATTCCGGCTCCCGGAACTGAGCCCGCGGGGACTGCTTCTTGGAGCCTACTCTTATAGGAGCTTACACCAAGCACGGAGCGGCCGAGTTCCGGCTCCCGGAACTGCCCTGGCCCGGGGCTAGGAGCCCGCGGAAACTGCTTCTTGGTCCGGGTCCTGCTGAGGGCTGGTCAGGACTCACCCGTTGCTTTGGTTGCCTGGCACGGGGAACGAAATGCTGCCATTCGCATAGGATACCAACATGGCAGAGATCTGATGTCATCAGAAAGCGGCGGAGGAGAGAACTTCATCAATACCAGCGGCGACAGAAACAGTTGGTCTCCTGGTAAGGGGGGTGAGGCACAGACACCCGAGTCTCCTCAATTTGTTGTCGAGCCAGAGGGGAGGAACCGGGCCGCCGCCAGCACCCGGAGCAGGCCCAGCGGCTCGCCAGCGTGGTGATCGCGTGACCCCAATTGGAGAGGGGGCTGAGCGGAGCCGCCACCCGCACCCGCAAGGTGGGCAGACCCGCGACCCAGTGGTACATGGGCGTGGTAGGAGGGGCAGGCCAGAGCCGCCGTTCGCGCTTGCAAGGTAAACAGACCTGTGACAGCCTGGTGGGTCAGGCCCAGTGGCCTGCCAGTGTGGTACACACATCACCCCAACTGGAGTAGGGGCAGAGCAGATCCTTCTCCCACGCCCGGATCAGGCCCTGCCGGTGTGGTGGTCACGTGACCCCAATTGGAGTGGGGGCGGAGCGGAACTGCCACCCGTGCCCGCAGGGTGAGCAGACCTGTGACCAACCTGCAGATCAGGCCCAGGGGTCCGCAGGCGTGGTAGGAGGGGCAGGGCAGATCCGCTGCCCGCGCCTCCAAGGTAGGCAGACCTGCGACAGACCGGCGGATCAGGCCCAGGAGCCTGCCGGCATGGTACACACACCACCCTAATTGGAGTAGGGGCAGAGCAGAGCCTCCACCCGTGCCCGAAAGGTGGGCAGATCTGCGACCGACCAGCGGGACAGGCCCAGTGGCCTGCCGGTACGACAGACACCTCACCCCATTTGGAGTAGGGGCAGAGTAGAGCCGCCGCCCGCGCGTGCAGGGTAGGCAAACCTGCAACCGACCGGCGGATCAGGCCCGGTGGCCTGCCGGCGTGGTACACTCGTCACCCGAATTGGAGTAGGGGCAGAACAGAGCCGCCGCCAGCACCCAGAACAGGCCCAGTGACCTGCTGGCGTGGTAGCCACGACACCTCAATTGGAATAAGGAGAGAGCAGAGCCGCCGCCCACGCCTGCAGGAAAGATATGCAAGCAGTATGAAGAGACAAGGAAAGAAAGGACCACAAGCAATGCAGGTCAACGCAACTTTAGAAGAGGTAACAGCTGCAGCAGATGGAATGTCAGATAAAGAATTCAGGATATACATGCTTCAGATGATCTGGAGTATCAAGGAAGACATTAAACAGCAAAATCAGACAATGAAAGATCACTTCGACAATGAACTACGCAAACAAATCCAAGAAGCAAAGGATCAACTATACAGGGAGATAGAGGTTATAAAAAACAAACAAACAGTAATCCTAGAAATGCAGGAAGCAATAAACCAACTTAAAAACTCAATGAAGAATACTACCAGCAGAGTAGAAACTTAGAAGATAGAACATCAGACAATGAAGACAAAGTATTTCAACTGGAAAAGAACATAGACAGCTCAGCAAGACTGTTAAGAAACCATGAGCAGAACATCCAAGAAATATGGGATAACATTAAGAGACCAAACTTAAGAGTCATTGGGATACAGGAAGGTACAGAGCTCCAAACCAAAGGAATGAGCAGTCTATTCAATGAAATAATATGAGAAAACTTCCCAGACTTGAAGAATGAGACAGAATCCCAAATCCTAGAAGCCTACAGGACGCCGAATGTGCAAAATCATAAGAGATCCACACCTAGACACATTATAATGAAGATGCCCAACATACAGAATAAGGAGAGAATTTTAAAAGCTACAAGAGAAAGGAAGCAGATTACATTTAGGGGTAAGCCAATCAGGATAACAGCTGATCTTTCAACACAGACTCTGAAAGCTAGAAGATCCTGGAATAACATATTTCAAACACTGAAAGAAAATGGGTTCCAACCAAGAATTGTGTATCCAGCGAAATTAAGCTTCAGGATGGAAGATGAAATTAAAACCTTCCATGATAAACAAAAGTTTAAAGAATTCGCAGCTAGAAAACCATCTCTTCAAAACATCCTCGCCAAAGCATTACAGGAAGAGGAAACGGAAAACAACAATGAAAACCAACAGTGGGAGGTAGGACAGTAAAGGGGGGGGAAAATAATCAAAGAGGAAAACAAACCATGTTTAGTAACAGAAATAAACAAATATGGCTGGAAGAACAACCCATATCTCAATAATAACCCTAAATGTTAATGGCTTAAACTCACCAATTAAGAGACACAGGCTAGTAGAATGGATCACAAAACAAGACCCTACAATATGCTGCCTACAGGAGACGAATTTGATAGGAAAAGATATACATAGGCTGAAGGTGAAAGGTTGGGAAAAATCATATCACTCATATGGACTTTGGAAACAAGCAGGAGTGTCCATACTCATATCAAATAAAATAGATTTCAAGCCAAAGTTAATCGAAAGGGATAAAGAGGGACACTACATACTGCTTAAGGGAACCATACACCAACAAGACATAACAATCATAAATATTTATGCCCCAAACAATGGTGCAGCTATGTTCGTCAAACAAACTCTTCTCAAGTTCAAGAGTCTAATAGACCACCATACCATAATCATGGGAGACTTCAACATACCTCTCTCGCCACTGGACAGATCTTCCAAACAAAAGTTGAATAAGGAAACTATAGAACTCAATAACACTATTAATAACCTAGACTTAATTGACATATATAGAGTATACCACTCAACATCAAGCAGTTACACTTTTTTCTCAGCAGCACATGGATCCTTCTCAAAAATAGATCATATATTATGTCACAGGGCAACTCTTAGACAATATAAAGGAGTAGAGATAATACCATGCATCTTATCTGATCATAATGGAATGAAACTGAAAATCAATGATAAAAGAAGGAAGGAAAAAGCATACATCACTTGGAGAATGAACAATAGGTTACTGAATGATCAATGGGTTATAGAAGACATCAAGGAGGAAATTAAAAAATTCTTAGAGATAAATGAAAACACAGACACAACATATCGGAATCTATGGGACACATTGAAAGCAGTTCTAAGAGGAAAATTCATTGCTTGGAGTTCATTCTTTAAAAAAAGAAAAAACTAACAAATAAATGATCTCACACTTCATCTCAAAATCCTTGAAAAAGAAGAGCAAAACAACAGCAAAAGAAGAAGAAGGCAAGAAATAATTAAAATCAGAGCTGAAATTAATGAAATCAAAACAAAAGAAACAATTGAAAAAATTGACAAAACTAAAAGTTGGTTCTTTGAAAAAATAAACAAAATCGACAGACCCTTAGCGATGCTAGCGAAGAGAAAAAGAGAGAGAACTCAAATTACTAGCATACGGGATGAAAAAGGCAATATCACAACAGACACTTCAGAAATACAGAAGATAATCAAAAACTATTTTGAATCCTTATACTCCAATAAATTAGAAGATAGTGAAGGCATAGATAAATTTCTTAAGTCATATGATCTGCCCAGATTGAGTCAGGAGGATATAGAAAACCTAAACAGACCAATATCAATTGAGGAAATAGAAGAAACCATCAAAAGACTACCAACTAAGAAAAGCCCAGGACCGGATGGGTATACAGCAGAATTTTACAAAACCTTTAAAGAAGAACTAATACCAATACTTTTAAAGCTACTTCAGGAAATAGAAAAAGAGGGAGAACTTCCAAATTCATTCTATGAGGCCAACATCACCCTGATACCTAAACCAGACAAAGACACTTCAAAGAAAGAAAACTACAGACCAATATCTCTAATGAACCTAGATGCAAAAATCCTCAACAAAATTCTGGCGAATCGGATACAAAAACATATCAAAAAAATTGTACACCATGATCAAGTAGGATTCATCCCTGGGATGCAAGGCTGGTTCAATGTACGGAAATCAATAAATGTTATTCACCACATCAATAGACTTAAAAATAAGAACCATATGATCATCTCGATAGATGCGGAAAAAGCATTTGACAAAGTACAGCATCCCTTTATGTTCAAAACTCTAGAAAAACTAGGGATAACAGGAACATACCTCAATATTGTAAAAGCAATCTATGCTAAGCCTCAGGCTAGCATCATTCTGAATGGAGAAAAACTGAAGGCATTCCCTCTAAAATCTGGAACAAGACAGGGATGCCCTCTCTCTCCACTTCTGTTCAACATAGTTCTCGAAACACTGGCCAGAGCAATTAGACAGACGAAAGAAATTAAAGGCATAAAAATAGGAAAAGAAGAACTTAAATTATCACTATTTGCAGATGATATGATTCTATACCTAGCAGACCCAAAAGGCTCTACAAAGAAACTATTAGAGCTAATAAATGAATTCAGCAAAGTGGCAGGTTATAAAATCAACACGCATAAATCAAAGGCATTCCTGTATATCAGTGACAAATCCTCTGAAATGGAAATGAGGACAACCACTCCATTCAAAATATCTTCAAAAAAAATAAAATACTTGGGAATCAACCTAACAAAAGAGGTGAAAGACTTATACAATGAAAACTACAGAACCCTAAAGAGAGAAATAGAAGAAGATCTTAGAAGATGGAAAAATATACCCTGTTCATGGATAGGCAGAACTAACATCATCAAAATGGCGATATTACCCAAAGTTCTCTATAGGTTTAATGCAATGCCAATCAAAATCCCAACGGCATTTCTTGTAGAAATAGAGAAAGCAATCATGAAATTCATATGGAAAAATAAAAGACCCAGAATAGCAAAAACAATGCTAAGCAGGAAGTGTGAATCAGGCGGTATAGCGATACCAGACTTCAAACTATACTACAGAGCAATAGTAACAAAAACAGCATGGTACTGGTACCAAAACAGGCGGGTGGACCAATGGTACAGAATAGAGGACACAGAAACCAATCCACAAAACTACAACTTTCTTATATTTGATAAAGGGGCTAAAAACATGCAATGGAGGAAGGATAGCATCTTCAACAAATGGTGCTGGGAAAACTGGAAATCCATATGCAACAAAATGAAACTGAATCCCTTTCTCTCGCCATGCACAAAAGTGAATTCAAAATGGATCAAGGAGCTTGATATCAAATCAGAGACGCGCCGTCTGATAGAAGAAAAAGTTGGCTACGATCTACAGTCGGTGGGGTCGGGCTCCAAATTCCTCAATAGGACACCCATAGCACAAAAGTTAATAACTAGAATCAACAAATGGGACTTAATCAAACTAAAAAGTTTTTTCTCAGCAAAAGAAACAATAAGAGAGGTAAACAGGGAGCCTACACCCTGGGAACAAATCTTTACTCCTCACACTTCAGATAGAGCCCTAATATCCAGAGTATACAAAGAACTCAAAAAATTAGACAATAAGAGAACAAACAACCCAATCAACAAATGGGCCAAGGACCTGAACAGACACTTCTCAGAGGAGGACATACAGTCAATCAACAAGTACATGAAAAAATGCTCAACATCTCTAGCTGTCAGAGAAATGCAAATCAAAACCACCCTAAGATACCATCTCACTCCAGTAAGATTGGCAGCCATTAAGAAGTCAAACAACAACAAGTGCTGGCGAGGATGTGGGGAAAAGGGTACACTTGTACATTGCTGGTGGGACTGCAGATTGGTGCAGCCAATTTGGAAAGCAGTATGGAGATTTCTTGGAAAGCTGGGAATGGAGCCACCATTTGACCCAGCTATTCCCCTTCTTGGTCTATTCCCTAAAGACCTGAAAAGAGCATGCTACAGGGACACTGCTACATCGAGGTTCATAGCAGCACAATTCACAATAGCAAGACTGTGGAACCAACCTAGATGCCCTTCAATAGACGAATGGATAAAAAAAATGTGGCATCTATACACAATGGAGTATTACTCTGCATTAAAAAATGACAAAATCATAGAATTTACAGGGAAATGGATGGCATTAGAGCAGATTATGCTAAGTGAAGCTAGCCAATCCCTAAAAAAATAAATGCCAAATGTCTTCTTTGATATAAGGAGAGTAACTAAGAACAGAGTAGGGATGAAGAGCAGGAGAAGAAGATTAACATTTAACAGGGATGAGAGGTGGGAGGGAAAGGGAGAGTGAAGGGAAATTGCATGGTAATGGAAGGAGACCCTCAGGGTTATACAGTGGAGGAGGTAGAGAGAGAGGAGGGGAGGGGAGGGGAGAGATGGGGAGGGGGGAGAGTGGAGGATGGGAAAGGCAGCGGAGCACAACAGACACTAGTATGGCAATTTGTAAATCAATGGATGTGTAACCGATGTGATTCTGCAAGCTGTGTATGGGGTGAAGGTGTGAGTTCATAACCCACTTGAATCAAAGTGTGGAATATGATATGTCAAGAAATTTGTAATGTTTTGAACAACCCACAATAAAAAATTAAAAATTAAAAAAAAAAAAAATTGTACACCATGATCAAGTAGGATTCATCCCTGGGATGCAAGGCTGGTTCAATATACGGAAATCAATAAATGTTATTCACCACATCAATAGACTTAAAAATAAGAACCATATGATCATCTCGATAGATGCGGAAAAAGCATTTGACAAAGTACAGCATCCCTTTATGTTCAAAACTCTAGAAAAACTAGGGATAACAGGAACATACCTCAATATTGTAAAAGCAATCTATGCTAAGCCTCAGGCTAGCATCATTCTGAATGGAGAAAAACTGAAGGCATTCCCTCTAAAATCTGGAACAAGACAGGGATGCCCTCTCTCTCCACTTCTGTTCAACATAGTTCTCAAAACACTGGCCAGAGCAATTAGACAGACGAAAGAAATTAAAGGCATAAAAATAGGAAAAGAAGAACTTAAATTATCACTATTTGCAGATGATATGATTCTATACCTAGCAGACCCAAAAGGGTCTACAACGAAACTATTAGAGCTAATAAATGAATTCAGCAAAGCGGCAGGATATAAAATCAACACGCATAAATCAAAGGCATTCCTGTATATCAGCGACAAATCCTCTGAAATGGAAATGAGGACAACCACTCCATTCACAATATCTTCAAAAAAAATAAAATACTTGGGAATCAACCTAACAAAAGAGGTGAAAGGCTTATACAATGAAAACTACAGAACCCTAAAGAGAGAAATAGAAGAAGATCTTAGAAGATGGAAAAATATACCCTGTTCATGGGTAGGCAGAACTAACATCATCAAAATGGCGATATTACCAAAAGTTCTCTATAGGTTTAATGCAATGCCAATCAAAATCCCAACGGCATTTCTTGTAGAAATAGAGAAAGCAATCATGAAATTCACATGGAAAAATAAAAGACCCAGAATAGCAAAAACAATGCTAAGCAGGAAGTGTGAATCAGGCGGTATAGCGATACCAGACTTCAAACTATACTACAGAGCAATAGTAACAAAAACAGCATGGTACTGGTACCAAAACAGGCGGGTGGACCAATGGTACAGAATAGAGGACACAGAAACCAATCCACAAAACTACAACTATCTTATATTTGATAAAGGGGCTAAAAGCATGCAATGGAGGAAGGATAGCATCTTCAACAAATGGTGCTGGGAAAACTGGAAATCCATAGGCAACAAAATGAAACTGAATCCCTTTCTCTCGCCATGCACAAAAGTGAATTCAAAATGGATCAAGGAGCTTGATATCAAATCAGAGACACGCCGTCTGATAGAAGAAAAAGTTGGCTACGATCTACATACTGTGGGGTCGGGCTCCAAATTCCTCAATAGGACACCCATAGCACAAAAGTTAATAACTAGAATCAACAAATGGGACTTACTCAAACTAAAAAGTTTTTTCTCAGCAAAAGAAACAATAAGAGAGGTAAATAGGGAGCCTACACCCTGGGAACAAATCTTTACTCCTCACACTTCAGATAGAGCCCTAATATCCAGAGTATACAAAGAACTCAAAAAATTAGACAATAAGAGAACAAACAACCCAATCAACAAATGGGCCAAGGACCTGAACAGACACTTCTCAGAGGAGGACATACAGTCAATCAACAAGTACATGAAAAAATGCTCAACATCTCTAGCTGTCAGAGAAATGCAAATCAAAACCACCCTAAGATACCATCTCACTCCAGTAAGATTGGCAGCCATTATGAAGTCAAACAACAACAAGTGCTGGCAAGGATGTGGGGAAAAGGGTACACTTGTACATTGCTGGTGGGACTGCAGATTGGTGCAGCCAATTTGGAAAGCAGTATGGAGATTTCTTGGAAAGCTGGGAATGGAGCCACCATTTGACCCAGCTATTCCCCTTCTCGGTCTATTCCCTAAAGACCTAAAAAGAGCATGCTACAGGGACACTGCTACATCGATGTTCATAGCAGCACAGTTCACAATAGCAAGACTGTGGAACCAACCTAGATGCCCTTCAATAGACGAATGGATAAAAAAAATGTGGCATTTATACACAATGGAGTATTACTCTGCATTAAAAAATGACAAAATCATAGAATTTACAGGGAAATGGATGGCATTAGAGCAGATTATGCTAAGTGAAGCTAGCCAATCCCTAAAAAACAAATGCCAAATGTCTTCTTTGATATAAGGAGAGTAACTAAGATCAGAGTAGGGACGAAGAGCAGGAGAAGATTAACATTTAACAGGGATGAGAGGTGGGAGGGAAAGGGAGAGAGAAGGGAAATTGCATGGTAATGGAAGGAGACCCTCAGGGTTATACAGTGGAGGGGGTAGAGAGAGAGGAGGGGAGGGGAGGGGAGAGGTGGGGAGGGGGGATGGTGGAGGATGGGAAAGGCAGCGGAGCACAACAGACACTAGTATGGCAATATGTAAATCAATGGATGTGTAACTGATGTGATTCTGCAATCTGTGTATGGGGTGAAGGTGGGAGTTCATAACCCACTTGAATCAAAGTGTGGAATATGATATGTCAAGAAATTTGTAATGTTTTGAACAACCCACAATAAAAAATTAAAAAAAAAAAGAGTAAGAGCCAAGAATTCAAATTCAAACAATCCACTTCCATCAACTGTTCTTTCCCCAAACTCTGACTGGCACTGGGGATTGAACAAAGGAACACTGTATCCTTACGCTACACCCCCAGGCTTTTAAAATTTTGAAACAGGCTCTCTAAATTGCCCACTCTGGTCTCAAACTCAGCCTCCATAATAGTTGGGACCATAGGAAAACACCAACCTGTATGCCTGGCCACAGAGCATGCTCTCAACTAAAATCAGGCTTCATCATCTTCCTTGCCTTTGTTGTCATTGTCATCATCATCGTCATCCTCATCGTCATCATTGTCATCATCACCACTCTTGTCTTGAACCATAAACTGAGGGTTTAATGTGTACATATTAATTGATTATTAAAGTTTTGTTTACACAACAAATGTTTTCATAAAATGTGTACATCATTCAGGTAACCTAAATTATATTTTAAGTAAAAATTTTGACTTGCAAATGAAAAAGTATATATGGAATCATTCTAAAAGGTTGAAAAATTGTTAGGTCAAAAACTATAAGAAGAGATGGGGTTGTAGCTCAATGGTAGAGTGCTTGCCTAGCATGTGTGATGAACTGTGTTCAATCCTCAGCACCAAATAAATAAATGAATAAATGAAATAAAGGTGCTGTGTCCATCTACAACTCAAAACACTTTAAAAAAAAATAAGTGGTGAAAAGAGACCCTCATCATTATACAAAATACATGTATGAAGATGTGAATTTGGTGTCAACATACCTTATATACAATCAGAGATATGATAAATTGTGGTATAAAGGTGTATTAAGAATTGTAATGCAAAAATAAATAATAATTTTTTAAAAACTAAGAAAACTTAGGGCTCATTCCTTATCTTTTCTTGTTTATTTGTTTGTACTGAGGACCTAACCCAGGGGTCTTTACCACTGAACTGTATCCCCTGCCTTTTTGATTTTTCATTCTGAGACAGCAATATTAAGTTGCTTAAGGCTTTGCTAAGTTGCTGAGGCTGGTCTTTTTGTAATCCTCCTGTCTCAGCTTCACAAGTCACTGGTATTACAAGCATGTGCCACTGGGCCTACCTACTTTCTCTTCTTATAAATTTGCTACATTAATAATTAATTACTATTAATAATTATTACTCATGCCAGGCCCAGTGGCACATGCCTGTAATCCCAGTGGCACATGCCTGTATTCCCAATGACTCAGGAGGCTGAGAAAGGAGGATCACAAGTTTGAGACCACCCTCAGCAATTAGCCAGGACCTGAACAACTTATCAAGACACTGTCGCAAAATTTAAAATAAAAAAGGGTTGGGCATGTTGGGCTACAGCTCAGCAGTACAGGGCTTGCCTCATACATGCAAGGCACTGGGTTCAATCCTCAGCACCACATAAAAATAAATAAAGATATTGTGTTCATCTACAACTAAAAAATAAAAATTAAAAAAGGAGGGGAGGCTGGGGATGTGGCTCTGTGGTTAAGTGCCTCTGGGTTTAATCCCCAGTACCAAAAAAAAAAAAAAAAAAGAGAGAGAGAGAGAGAAGAAAAGAAAAAAGAACAGAAGAATTTCTACTTGCTCTCAAGTTAATAGAATGACTAAATACAAAGCACTTTATAGGCCATTCTAAAATAACAAAAACTGTAGAAATATAAGCTACAATTATCTGCCATTTATACCTCAACAGAAGCAGAGCAGTCTTCATTTGCATCCATTATAAATGGACACATAGAGGCATACATATCCTTGGGGAAAAAAAAATCTTAAAGCCTGGGGCTATGGTTGTGGCTCAGTGGTAGAGTGCTTGCCTCACAAGTCTGAAGCACTGGGTTCAATTCTCACCACTTGAATAAAATAAAGGCCCATCAATACTAACAAATATTAACCTTGACACTTTGCACTCCAGTCCCCGGGCCTGGCTCCTCGCCTGGGCCCCTGACCATGGTCGTGGTGTGGCGTGGCGTCGCGTGGCGTCTCTCCCTGTCTGGTCGGACCTGGGGGCCGTTGCTTGGGCCCCCTACCGTGCTCCCCTCTGTGCCCCTTGTGCCGCCTGCCCGTTGTCTCCTCATCCCCGCAACACCCCTTCCTCATCTTGCCCGCTTTCCCCTCGGGTGGTCTCCCTGCTCCTTGGGTCCCTCATTGTCCTAGGTCGGGTCGGTCCCTACCCTGGGCTCCTTGCTTAGGTCTTGGCTCTGGCCCCTCTCTGCACCCACCGCGAGACCCCGTGCGGAGCCCTCCTGGCCCCTCCTCCTGGCCCCCTTCCCTTGCCAGGCCCCCTTTGCCAGGTCCCTGGCCCAGGATCCTCCTCTGGGCCAGCGCACCTTATGGGAAACCAAGCCCTGCTCCTCAGCTGGCCCCTTGCTCTCCCTGGGCCCTTGGTCCCGCATCCGGAGCCCTGATCCCTGGCCATGGCACTGGGCCTCGAGCCGCCTGCCTCCTGCCGGATCCCTTGCCTTCCCTCTCCAGCCCCTGGCTCTGCATTCCCTGGCCTGGCTCCTCCCTCAAGCCTCTGGTGGCCCTTATTGCCCTGCGCGTCCCTGGGCCTTGACTGGGGGCTCCTTGCTTGGGCTGGCCGCTGCCCTGCTCCTCAGGGGCATGCTGTGGTATCCTGGCACTGCCTGGACCCTCCGCTGCCCCTGCTTCTCCCTAGCCTGGGCTCCTCCAATGGGTCCTGGCTCCCCACCCCTGCTTCTGGACGCAGGGTATCCCCACACAGTGCCCAGCTTTGGCCCTCGTTTGGTCCTCGTCCCTCTCTGAGAATCTAGTCACCTGGGGCAGAGGACTGGAATTGGCTGGCCTCTGCGCCCTGAAGGCTCCTTAAGGGAAACACAGCCTTGCCCCTCACCTGGGCCCCCTTGGCTGCCAGAAGCCTGACACCTGGCAGTAGATGTGGGCATTGCGCCCGACCTTGGCTTGCGCAATCCCCTCCCTTCCTTCTTGCCCTCTCACCTTGCATGCTGCCCCCTACCCCAACCCAGCCCTCCCTAACCCTGACCCTTCGTGGTGCTCTGCTTGGCCGCTTGCCCTAATCTCTGACGGCATTCCTCGAGTCGCCTTGTGTAGTGTGATGTCGCTTCCTGTAGGTTCTTAACCTGGGGGTCACTTCTTGGGTCTTGTAGCGTGCTCCCCTCGGTGCCCCTTGCTTTGACGGGTTTCTCCTCATCCTCACGCAGCCTCTTCCTCCCCTTCCCCATCTCCCATTCCCCTAGCACAGGCGGTAAGCTTCCTACTCCTTGGGTACCTCAACCTGGATCCATTGGGTAGATCTTTTGCCTGTGCTTTTTGTTTGGATCCTGCTTCTCCCCCCTCTTTGCACCCAACTGTGACCCTGTGCTGTGCTCTCCTGCCCTCCTCCTGGCCCCCATCCTTTGCCAGGCATCCTTGGCCCCGTCCCTGGTGTTCAAGTCTCATCTAGGCCATGGAGCTTTATGGGAAACAGAGCCCTGCCCCTCATGCTCTCCCTGGGCCCTTGGTCCTGTTCCAGCAACCCTGATACCTGGCAGTGGCCCTTGCCCTTGAGCCTGCCTCCTTCCTGCTGGATCCCCTGCCTTCCCTCCCCAGCCCTGTCCACTGTCCTGAGCCCCCTGCCCCAGCCCTGCCCTTGGGTCTCCATTCCCTGGCCTGGCTCCTTGCTTGAGCCTCTGGTGGTCCTTCTCTCTCTGCAAGTCCCTGGGCTTTGATTGGGGGCCCCTGGCTTGGGCTGTTTCCCTGCTCCCCTTGGCTTCCCTGCACCACAGTACCCTAGTGCCACCTCTATCTTCTGTTAAAGCAGATGAGCTGTCCTTCCTCCTGTGTAAGGCCAGACTTTCTGCCTGGGTCTGGAAGTCTCTTCCTCCTTGGGGGATTCTCACCCATTAGTTATCCCTGCTCCTGCTCCACTGGATGTCTATTGACATTTAAACAACTCAAGTCTCTCTGGAATCAGACATTGACACCTCTTATTCCCCATCCCATTCTCCTCCTTCAATTATCATCTTCTCTCCTCCACTTTATGGTCAAAAAGCTTGAAATAATACCACAAAAAGTATATGAGGGTAATTACAGAAGCTGCTATTTGCCAGACAGTACATCCTTTGTTCCTTCTACAGCCATAAAATTTCTCCAGACCTGCTTGGTTTATCCTATAGACAATGTCTTTCTTCAGCTGTAACTCTGATGCTCATTATCTCAGTAGATGACTCAACAAAAGAAATTTTCTTTTTAATCAAATGTTCTCAGCAAGCCACCTGGGGAGTCTTACAGGCCTGCTGCCTGCCCACTCAGCCCCACAGAGTCTCATTATTTTCTGAGCTTCGGCTTAGGCATCACAATTTTTCAAGTTCCCCAAATGATTTTAATGTGCAGTCAAGGTGGAAGCCAGTATAAAGGAACAACTCGTTCCCACACTATAGTGTGTGCACTTAAAGTAGTCAATGAACAGAATTTTGAATACATTTCTTTACACAGCCCATTGGTGTCTCTCAAATTCTATTCCTCTCATCAAAAAATATCTAGAGAAAATAGACCCCTCAGATACAGCTGGTGGGAATATAAAATGGCATATCCACTTTGAAAAACAGTCTGGCAGTTTCCTTAGTTGTTAAATGTAAATTTACCATATGACCTAGCTATTCCATGGTTAGGCATGTGCCCCAAAGAAATGAAAACCTGTGTCTACACAAAGCCTCAGACATGACTGTCCAGAGAATCATTAGTCATAAGAGCCAAAAACACCCCAATGTTCATGAACAATGAATGGATAAACAAAATGAAATACAATTAAATGGTAGGTTTATACAATGAAATTGAACGCTATTCAGCAATGTTTCAAAAAATATTAATGTATGCCACAATGTGAAAGACTCCCAAAAACATTGTGCTAAATTAAAGAAGCCAGACACAAAAAAAAAACACATATTGCATGACTCCATTTTCTTAAAATGTCCAGAAGTCAAACCTATGAAGACAGATAATAGATTAGTGCCTGTCTGGGCCAGAGACTGGGAACAAGAACAGACCATAGACTGGGTAATGGAACTTGCTACAGTGACAGAAGTGTTTTAAAACTGCATTGTGTTGATTATGGCACAATTTGGTAAATTTACTAAAAATCATTGAATTTTACACTTAAAACAAGGGAATTTATGGTAATAAGTGACACCTTAGTAAAGTTGTTCAACGAAACCATTCCTAGGCTTATATTTGTCAAAGTGAATAGGGCTGTGTATTAATGAAGCCTGTGATGCATACAGTCCCGTGTAATGGTGCACTTCACCTCCAGGTCCTCCAGTTTCTGCAAGGAAATGATGCAAGACATAGGGTTCTCAAAGTGTGGTCCCTAGAACAGTGACACCAGCATCAGTTGTTAGAAACACGGATCCTCAGTCCACTCCAGATGTACTGACTCAGGAGCTCTGAGGATGGGAATAAGCATCTGTGCTTTCAGAAGCTCTTTGAGTGATTCTGATGCACATTAGCACAAGAGAAACATGGCACTCAATCTACTGCCCAGCCTTTCTCCTCTCCCACCTGTAGATTCAAATGTCCATCAATAGGTAAATGGATAAACATCTTTTGGTGTATATATATATATATATATATCTCAATACTCATACCAATGAAATATTAATCAGCTATAAAAACTACTTATATAGGTATCTCATTCCACTGAGTGAAATAAACCAAACATGGAAGTTTTATTTATATAAAACATTGAAATGGGCAAAACCAGCCTACAATGAAAGAAAGCAGATTAGTGATTGCCAGGGGATGGGTAGATATTTACTACAAAGGGGCAGAAGGACCTTTTAGGGATGATGGAAACAGCCCATATCTTGATTATGGTGGTGGTTATAGGGGTGTTCATTTGTCAGAACTCACAAAACTATATACCTAAAATGAGTGTGGTTTATTGTACGTAAGTGTATCTCAATAAAATTGATTTTGACAGGGAAAAAACAGCATAAGTGACTCTTCTCCTTCTTAGTTCTCTCTTTCTCTTTGGTTTGACTGCCCAAAGCAAAGCTGGGGATCACTGGGTTCTACTGGTCTTCATGTTAGTGGTCTGGGCCCACCATCTGGGGAAAGGTCTCAGGGTGGCCACCTCTATCCCGTATCAGCAGTGTAGCTAATGCTTTCTGTCAGGCCTGGGCTCTGGTACACTTGCAGACCTCCCTGGTTGGGTGGCCCCAGGTTCAGAAGTGCAGGATGGGGTGGGGAGCAGGGAACCTAGACATGGCTGACCATCAGAACCACAATCTACAAACCCATGTTAGAAATGAAGCAATATTTGATTTCCACCTCTGATTCCCGAATCTGTACTCTCAAGTTAACTCTAAACTCAGACTTCTTCACCCTGATAGCCAGAGCTATGTCTGTTCCATCCTTCACCTCCAGGAGGGAGAGGGGCAGCAAAAGCTGGTCCTAGCACAAGGAGATAGTGCCTTTCCAATATCTGCCTCTCTCTCTCCAGACCTGTGACAAAACCACCTCTGGGGCCTTAGCTTGATGGTGTCTATATGGTAGTACTCCAAGCCACTCTCCCTCACTCCAATCTCTATCCCTCTCTCTCTCTTTGTGGGATCAATCCCAGGGCCTCATGCATGCTAGGCAAGCACTCTACCCCTAAACTATAACCTCAGCCCTTTCTTCTCTCTCCTCTTTTTCTCAAGCTTTTTACTGTCTTTACTGTGTGCTGGAACTTCTCTGAGTTTTGTTCTCCTGGGCTAAACAGCATCCTATCTCCTAGCTCTCAATCCTCTGTCCAAATATGGTCTACTTGACATCTCAAAATTAATCTGTTCAAAATTTAAATCTTGAGTTTTTTTTTGTTTTTTTGTTTTTTTTAACTCTATAGCCCTTCTCTTCTCTATTGTTTTCTAATCCATTTGTGGGGGGGGACTATAATAGAGTTTCTTAGACTGGGTGATTAATAAACAACAGAAATCTGTTTATCACAGTCTGGAGGCTGTAAGTTCAAGATCAAGGCACAGCAGATTTAGTGTCTGATGAGAGCCTACTGCCTGGTTCACAGATAGCATCTTTTTACTGTGTCCTCAAACCTTGGAAGGGGGAAATAGAAATATCTGTAGGATCCTTTATAAGGACATTGATTCCTCTAAAACCACACCATCACAGGGAAATGAGGATTTAACATATGAATTAGTAGGGGTAGTCATAAAACATCTAGTCTATAATAGTGCCAGATCTCAGTAAATGGCACCATGTTGGCTCAGGGCAAAACCCTAGAAGACATTGTTTTAAATTCCCCAAACCCAACAAATTCATGGTTCATTCTGTAAGTCTATTTCCAAAATATAGGGGTTTTGGGGGGGGGGGGGGCGGGGAGAGTACCAGGGATTGAACTTGGGCATTCGACCACTGAGCCACACCCCCAGCCCTATTTTGTATTTTATTTAGAGACAGGGTCTCACTGAGTTGCTTAGCACCTTGCTTTTGCTGAGGCTGCCTTTGAACTTGTAATCCTCCTGCTGCAGCCTCCTGCTGCTGGGATTACTGGCATGGGCCACTGTGACTGGCTCCAAAATATATGTTGAACAGACATATACTCTATCTGCAGTCTCCCAGCTGCGCTTCCTGCTTCCCCATTGTCCTCGTGATATTTCACACAATAGAGCCGGGTTGGCAAATTAAAAAAAAAAAAAATTCAGGCAGTAAATAACTTAGGCTCTGCAAGCCATCCAGTCTCTGTTGCACCCACTCAACTCTGTTGTTTTGGAGTGAAAACAGCCATAGATAATACCTAAAGGAATGGGTGTAGCTATGTTCCAATAAAACTTTATTGGCAATCACAAGTGGCTGGCCATATTCAGCCTCAGGACCATGGTTTGCTATGTTCTCTACAATAGAGAGATCCCTGCCTAAAATACTTCATTGACTTCCCACTCCACTTATGAGAAAATCCAAATTTCAGACCACGTACTCTCCCTCCCTTCCTCTTTCCCACTCTGCCACACTGCCCTTTATTTACACATGCTAAGTCCCTTTCCACCCCAGAAGCTTTGCACTTGCTATTTCCTCTGCCTAGAGGTTCTTTCTCCAGGTATCTGCATAGTTTTGTTCTCATCCTCTAGGTGACTCCCTTCACCCTGTCTTTAAGTAGGCCCTTTCCTCTGTTACTCTCTCCCACCAAACACATCACACTATTTTTTTTTCTTTCTTTCTTTTTTTTTTTTTTTTGTGTGTGTGTGTGTATGTGTGGTGCTGGGGATTGAACCAGGGCCCTGTGCATGCAAGTCAAGCATTCTACCAACTGAGCTCTATCCCCAGCCACACTGTTTGTTTCTTTACAGCTGCTATTGCAGTCTGAAGTCCACCTGTGAATTTATTTATTTGCTGAATTTCTGCATTCCCAACTAGACCTCTGGGAAGGTACAGCCAGGTCCTGTTTTCACTATACATCCCTCAGGCCTAGAATAAAATACGGAAAAATGATGTATTCTCTTCTTCATTCAGGGATAGTTATCGTGTGCCTGATATGTGACAGACTCCATTCTAGGCTCATGGTTTACCCTCAATAAATATTGATTGAGTGAATAAAGGCAAATGAATAATTGCTACCATTCCCAGATTCTTTCTGTAATTTTCACCATGTGATCGTTTTTTTTCCATATACTTTAGCATTTTTAAAGCAATTCCTTACATCACACATCCCCTTGTAATGTACAGAGGGCTTCGGTGTTAATATTTGAACATAATACTCCATCTAACTATTGGAGACTCTTTTTGAAGTTGCATGACCATTTTGTAGGGTGGGAGTTTCACGTTTTCTTCTTGGCTCGTGAAGCCCCTAGAAGCCACATGAGGACTAGAAAGTCTCTGAGTGTTTGGGGACTGGTTCTCAGTTAACCCAGGAACATTTTACCTTGCCAATAGTAATTTTAATATTCTCCTTTGTTCCTTTCACCAGACTGTGAGGCTCAGAGCCTAGGGTAATACTTTGTGTTCAGTGGGTGTTAATAATTGAGGTTGGCAAACCAACCTCCTCAGACCATCAGGGCAAATGGCATGTCTTTCCCTTAGCACCATCTCCCATTTGGTTGTTCTCATGTGTGTCTTCTCCTTCAGACCTGTTTTTGATGTTTTTTTTATTTTTTTATTTTTCTTTGTCTTCTCTGGCAAAAAAAAAGACCAAAAAAAAAATCAACTAATAAATCTAGTCCTCTAAAAAGAAAAGATGATTTTATAAAATGTTTCTGGATAGTGTACAAGAAAACAGGCATGCAGCAGCTTTTCACAAAAACACTGTAATTAAATGCATGTTCCCAATAATATGCTGCTGCATTGAGAGGAAAAACAAGGATATCAGAATAAACAGTGAAGATAAAAGCAGCAGCAAGGACAGCTTGATGGAGTCAATTGACAACTGATTAGTTGGGGGGGAGGGCCCTGCGGGGGGCGGGAACAGAGAGACCTCACAATCTCTGGTGTGAAGGGACATGGATTTTGAGATCTGTTGTCTCTCTCACTCCTTCCTTCTCTTAATTTCTCCCCCATCGCCCAAGAGGGCAGTTTTGAAGCCCCATTCCAATTGCAGTGAACCCTGGAAACTTTGACCTGCCCAGAGAAGACTACACACCTCCAGTGCTGTGGGAAAATGTCAACAAATTGTAGGATGCTGCTGCAGCCTTCTGGCCTCCTTCCCTGCCTGAATCCAGAAAGGCAGGATAAGGAAAGAAGCATTTTTTATAAATCTTAATGCAATTTTAAATTCCCAAAATAAAAGCTGAAATGAAATGCCAAGTGTAAATATGACCTATGGACTGGATGTTTGTGTCCTGTACGCCTCAATTCATATGTTGAAACCCCAAGTCCCAATGTGCATTTAGGTCCTTTACCAGGAGGACTAAAGTCAAATGAGGTCATAAGGGTGGAGCCCTGATAATTGGATTAGTGTTCTTATAAAAAGAAATTGCTTCGGGAGTGCTCTCTTGCTCTCTCACTCTCTCCTTCTGCCATGTGAGGACACAAGGAGAAGAGAGCCCTTACCAGGAAGTAGATGGGCTGGCACCTTCATCTGGGACTTCTAACCTCCAAAACTGTGAGAAAATAAATCTCTGCTATTTAAGCCACCCAGTCTTTTGGCATTTTATTCTGGCAGCTGAAGCCGACTAAAGCATAATCCTTTGCAAATCACTTTATGTTCTTTCACATTCTGTCCTTCAAATATAAGCAACCTTTGAAATGTTTGCCTACTTTACATGTGTTTTCAGTATTTATCTTCTTTTTAGCTAGGAATTGCTATAATAAAATGGGAAGAAGAAGAAGAAAACACCTAAGCTATCTGTAGTGCTTGTTGAATGCCACATACCATACAAGGCAATGTGTCCATCAATATTCTTACACATAATATTAAATATTCTCAATTATCCAATATTGAATATTCCCATTCAATATTCTTACCAACCCTGTGAGGAAATGCCACTTTTCTTTCCAAAGATCACACAGCTGTGGGAGAGTTCTAGCATATGAATTCAAATGTGTCTGACTCCAAAATATAAGCGCTTTCTTCTTTAAATTATTTATCCTTAAATCTAAACTACAGGGCTGGGGTCAGTGGTTGAGAGCTTGCCTAGCATGTGTGAGGCACTGGGTTCAATTCTCAGCACCACATATAAATAAATATGACAACTAAAAAATCTAAAAAAAAATCTAAACTACAAAAGTTGAAAGTTTGGTATCAAAATTAGGAGGATAGTAGGACTGTGGGTCTATCCAATTGTGAAAAACCAATATTTAAAAGTGAAAAGAAAGCCTATTGTTTTTAAAGGCCCCTAGACCCTCAGTCCAAAGGCTATAAAAAAGAAAGACATCACTGTATCTGAGTACCTGGGTTTGGAGCATCCCTAGTTTGGCACTACCTAGACATGGACCCGCACTAATATAAGAACAGAGACTCACATCTTCCTATTCTTACATTTTAGCATATAGAGCCAATATGAGGACAGTCGGTTTTGGAAAATCACCTCAGTTCCTATGGTTGTGAGGCTGACATATGCTCCAGCAGGCCATGCCAAAACTTTCTCAGTTTTCCCCAAACCTGCAAGTTGGCTCATAAAGTCTCTTACCCTTGATGAGACATGTTAGGTGTTGTCAGGGGTGTGTCATTACTTTCCATCAAGATGAGAAAGACACAATGAGAATATGAAAGTCATGTCTTGTGGAATACCAGCTCCACTCCGGGAAGATGCTTATGGACAGACAGGGACTTTGAGATCTCAGCTTTCCACTCTTCTCATGCAAGCAGAGTCTCACCTCTATTTTTTTTTTTTAAAGATAGAGTGAGAGAGGGAGGGAGAGAGAGAATTTTTAATATTTATTTTTTAGTTTTCGGCGGACACAACATCTTTGTTTGTATGTGGTGCTGAGGATCGAACCCGGGCCGCACGCATGCCAGGCGAGCGCGCTACCGCTTGAGCCACATCCCCAGCCCCTCACCTCTATTTTATACAGAAAAAAAGAGAAGGCTCATTTGCATACCTGGATTTGCTGCTCTGCATCTAGTGCTCCATGAAAGAATCAATCCTTCCGTCAAGCAATACATTTCTGAGCCCATTGCTAAATAGTGTTCCAGGAGGACTGGAAGAATAGAAACAAGAATCTCTGAAAGTGGAGACTTGAGTGCCTTCATGCCCAATCATTAAGGATCTGGGTGGGACCCAGCACTGTGATAGTCCATAGACCATGATCACAAAGATAGGTGTGATGATGGGCTGAAGTCCCACCCCAAATAAGGTGGCATTCTGAAATATGAGGGGTTAGGACTTCAACAATATGAACTTGGAGTGAAGGATAGAGGACACAGTTCAAGCCAAAGCATGTGGGTAATTGGGAGTTTAATCCTGTCTGTGCCAATCCCTCCTGTAGCTTCGGCATATGACATCTGAATGAGAGTTGCCAAGGGAACAGGAAGATAAGGTCGCTGTCTTTGAGGAACTAAAAATTGTGCCTAGGCCCATAGTAGGTGAAGGTGGTATCAAGTTCCACGTGGTCTCAAGCCTGGGACCACAGACTCTGTAGGTCATCCAAGTAATGGCAAATCCTATGCCAGGACAAAGCTAGAGTCTCACCTGAAGACCCAGGAAGATAATGAACAGATTGAAGAAGGAGTCCACGCAGTTTGGGGTACACTAAAATAGTACAATGCTTAGATTCTTAAAGGTGCTTAGAGTTTTTTCTGCAAATCTGCTTTCCAACTATGTTATCAATCTCTAAGCTGTTTTGATGACCTAAGTCCTGAATTGATTACTGAGCGTGACGCATTGGCATTTCTCCCCAGTAGCACCTTGTGGGAGTGAACATTCAGAGCTGCCAGGAAACAACAAAACAGAATTGCAATCTGGAGAGAACTGGGCTCACATACAATGATTGATAGAGCAAGGGGATGTTTCCTTGGCGTGGCAACAAGGATAAAGCAGAAAAAAACAAGAATTAGTGGTAATAGAGTGATAAACAGGACAAGCAAGAGGAGCTACCATGAAGTAGCTATGTAGAAAACAATGTCAAAGGTACTCCCAGAAACTGTGTGGCCCTCCTCTCCCTTCCCAAGCTGGAGCTTCATGAACTCTGGAAACTCAGGCTTCCTCCAACTTTTTAAGTCTGTGCTCCTGTTGGGCACATTCTATCCTCTCAGAGCTGCCACTCTCAGTAAGTCCCAACCAGCTGGTCTTCACAGCATTAAGCCCACCGCTTCCTTGCTATATCATTTAATTGCTGGGAAAATCAAAAGAAATATTGACTTCTATCATTTTCTTTTTAAAATGGATTGATAGATAGCCAATTGTTAAATATTTATTCAGGATAATGTGATGTACAAATACTCGTTTCATCCAGCAAAGGATGAAAGAAGCATTCACTCAACAAATATTGAGCCTGTTATCTTGGGCACTGGGAATGCAGGTTGAGCAAGATGGAGCCCAGGTCTGAGGGACATAAAAACCAGGAATGAAGGGATAAAGAGGCAGCTGCTACCAGAGACATAGGTACAGGGAACCCAGAAGGGGAACTCAGTATGGGCCAGAAGGTTAGAGAAAGTGGAGGGTCCCGGAGGTGATGCTGAGACTCCAGAGGCATTAATTAGATTGTGAGTAAACCGACTTTTTCTCTCAAGGTCAAGGTCACAAATATTTTTGACTTGGCAGGTGTGTTGTCTCTTTTGCAACTACTCAACTGTGCCTTGTAGCATACACAGTGCAGCTGCCAACAACATCTAAACACATCAAAATGACTGTTTCAATTAGATGTTATATATGGACACTAAAAGTTGTATTTCATTTTAATGCTCCCACAAAGTATTATTATTATTTTGATTTTTCTTAACCATTTAAAATGTGAAAATCATTCTTAGCTTGTAGGCCATTCCAAAGCAGAGAGTTGGCCATACAGGGCCTGAGATTTGTTGACCCCTGATCTAGATGAAGAAGTAGGCAAAGTACAACCCACAGAAGAAACAGCACCTAGGAGAGTCACACAGGCACATGCAAGAATGACAAGCATATAAGAAGACTGGTCATTTAAAAGATAAAATCATGATTTCCATGTAACTATAAACAAACACATGTCAATGACTTTAATTCATTAATGAAGGAGAGAACTAGAAAAATGTTATAACCAGTTCAAAGGAGAGTATTTTCAAAACATATATATACAGGCTATCAGAAAGGCTGAAATCAGTTGGCTGATAGCAACATGGCAATAATCAATAGTATCCCTACAGGATCTAATTTACATTTCCATGAGGAATCATTTTCATTACTATCAATATTTTAAGACTTCTAGAGTTGTAAAATAGCTCAAAGTCAATGAAAGACATATGTAAACAGGATGGATATACCACATAGGATATCCAGGCACCTTTCTGCCCATTTCAAAGATTTTTAACATTTTTCTGCCACAGTTCCTTGTGATCAAAAGGAAAGAGTCAGTTCACTACATATGATGGGCCCCAACAACTTGGTTTTTTCTACCTATTCCGCCCCTGTTTCCTTGCTGTGTTAGTTCATCTCAGGGGAAACATTGAAAAAGAAACATTGAAACCAGGCATGGTGGTGTGCACCTCTAATCTTAGCAGCTCAGGAGGCTGAGGCAGGAGGAGCACGAGTTCAAAGCCAGCCTTAGCAAGGGCGAGGTGCTGAGCAACTCAGTGAGACCCTGTCTCTAAATAAAATACAAAATAGGGCTGGGGATGTGGCTCAGTGGCCAAGTGCTCCTAAATTCAATCCCCAGTACTACCCCCACCCCACCCCCCAAAAAAAAACCAAACAAAAAAAGCAAACATTGATATCCATGTGGATATTGGGAAAGGGTGAGTTACTTCTTTGTGCTTCAGGTTTCTCATCTATAAATGAGAATAATTCAGCACCTAACTCACAAGGTTGAGGTGGGGAGTAAATTATTCAATAAGCCTCATTCTCCTACAAAATATTTTCTTGGATTCTCTGAAAACTTCAAGTGTTCCAGAATGATCCCGTACCACAAAGCCACCACACCAAAGAACAAAATAAAAGAAACACAGCTATCCACATGGGCTGTTAAAGCAGGGAAGATGAAGGGTGGCTATGGACTGATGTGTATCTTTAATCGAGTTACTTAACTCTCTAGATTTTGGTTTCCTTATCTTGCAGACAAAGGGTTACTTATCTCTCAAGTCCTCAAGGGGTGTCACACTCTATATGCCTGTACTACCAATTTTTGCATAGAAATGAAACAGGTTTTACCCATATATCGATAATCTGAAAGTTTAGTACATTTTAGTATTTTTCAATACATGTTGAGATGTATTTTTAAATTCTTACAGAAATTATAAAAAACCAATTGGTGAGCCAGGCACAGTGGCACACAGTGGAGGCTGAGGCAGGAGGGTCGCAAGTTCATAGCCAGCTTCAGCAAAAGTGAGGCACTAAGCAACTCAGTGAGACCCTATCTCTAAATAAAATACAAAATAGGGCTGGGAATGTGGCTCAGTGGTTGAGCGACCCTGAATTCAATCCCCAGTACCCCCCCCCTGCCAAATAATCTGGTGGACTTGAGTCCCCTGCTATCCTGCTATCTCTTAAATGCCCTGCCAATTTCATCTGCCTCAGTCTCTTTAACTAGGGTGCCCCAAGGGAGATTCTGAGGTGAGCCTTCAAGGGTAACCTTGGGCCAAGCCACTTCAGGCTGCATAGTTCTTCCTATCTTCCTCCTTAAAGAAGAAACAGGGAAGGTTATAAGAGAAAACACAGGGCAAATCCACCTGGGGTTCTCTGCAGTTTCATGTGTCACTCTGAGATAGTAGAAAACCGGTGATACCAGGCCCATCAAAAAGGGTTTGGCACTTCCTCACTGCCTGAGGACTTCTCAGGCAAACCACACCCATCTGTCCTCTCAGTGTTGGCAGCTGGTGTCAGCCTCATTAAGCACCGGGATCTTCACTGGGCTCTCAAATCCTATTAAAGCCTGACGAGCTGTTTGGAGGCTTCTGGGAGAATGAGTAATCCCCCACACATCCTGTAAGGACTTGCAAGGCTCACCATGTCCAGTGCAGACTTCTGGAGTCTGGGCAAGTCTTGTTAGGGGCAGCTTCTCCACCTCAGATAGGTGGCCCCCAAGAAGGAAAGACAGGCAAGGCCACAGTCGGAGCAGAGTCATTAGCAGCTCTGGTGGAGATGAGGCAGCACCAAGGACTTTCTTCCCAGGCTGCCTTCCAAGGAAATACCTTGTCCTAAGGAAGAGATGAACCGTTCTCTCACAAGTCACTGTAGTTCAGGTGAAGGCACTGAACTGCCTGTTTACAGTCAATGACATTTGATAGGTAAATTGTACCTGACAGAAGTTCCCAGTCTTGAAAGTTCTAGGAGCTGGGATTTGAGTCTTGCTCCTGCCCTTCAGCCTGTCCTCTACTTCTGAGAGGAGAGAGAGCAAGCAAGAACAAGAGAGTGAGAGAGGAGAGATCTCGAAAGATACTAAAAGATTGTAGGCTTTCAGTTGGTTTTTGGTTTCATATGTCTTTGCACTGTCTGGTTTTGGTAAATGAGCACATATGATTGTTCAGGAAATGCAGTAAAGCCATTTTCATTTTGACAAAGACAAGTGAAAGATGCCAAGACTTTAAGAAGACCTATGCTGAGAGACCACTTCTTCCTTCACTGATAGAATGACCTTTCTGTTCCATGGCCAAATTCTTTTTTTTGGAACTATCTCCTGTCTGGCAACTCTCCATCCCTAACCCTAATCCCAATAGGCGAATAGTTAAGCCTTTCTGAAATGGAGTTAAGTATCCCAAGATATGGCATCAGTCTATAGGAAAACAGCCTGCAGGACCACTGATTCATCATGACTTGAAGGCAACTTTTGAAATTTAAACCATGTTGTCACTGGATTTTCATTATAAAACTGGAGATACACTTACAGGAGAGGGAACCTCAAGATAAGAAAAAAAAATCACTCAAGAATGCAGCAACATCATATATTTTTAAAATGAATAAAAACAGTTTGTGGAACTGCAATGTTTGAAATAAGATTAAAACATATAAATATTCAGTGCCTACATTTTTATGCTTTGTACTCTAAAAGTCTGAAGGAAAATTCATGGTATTGGACTACTCAACAGATGCAAACCCATCAACTGAACAAACTGAAAAGTTTCTCAATTTCACTCAGATCCTGCTGAAGTTTCTACCTAAAAATCAAATATTGACCTTTCACCTCCTAATGCCTGGTGCTTTGTGGAATTTTTAGTTTGTCAAATACTGACTATAAAGTTTCCTTGTACTTACTTAGTCTTGAAATGGAGAAGCCATGGCTCAGGAGTTTGCTTTCTTGGATGTCAGACATAAGCAGATTGGCTTGACCTGCAGGGAAAGCAATACAGTGACATCAATTTAAAATATAGCAATAAATAAAACAACACAAATTATCAAGGGAGAGCCATTGACAACACCTCTGAAAAACTTTCAAGGTATAAAACATTAGTGTTTGGGGAAAGTTTGTCAAATGTATTCCCTGATGTGTAAATATTGTATAAAAATTAGTATCTCGTTTTGGCTCAGCTCACAACCATTATTCTTCCAAGAGGTGTTCTCCATGAATTTCTAGGAATCCCAAATACATCTTTTTCAAGGAACCAATAAAATGACCCACTGAAACTGCACAGGTTTTCTTTACATTGATACTTTAGTTTCCTGACATGCTATTATAATTTAAAACTCTTAACTTCACTTCTATTCTATAAACCTTGTTTATAGGAGAATGGAATTCCAAACTACATGGGTTTCCAAACCAGCTAGACCTGCAATTCCAACAATGGTTGTATTTGGAGAATCACAAGGTAAACAAAATGTGTGAGACTTTTAAGGTGATCCCAAGCCAGTTAGAACTGAACCGAGCCTTGAGGACCCTAATAATAGTACCTCACCTGGCCCTATTGAAGTGGATTGGGGTGGGATTGAGGTCCCTCATATCTAAGAAACAAGCCCCTCTAATTCAGCACATTCATAGCTAGAAAGTACCAAGCTGTTTAAAAATTACTGCTGAAACATGAGCCAATAAATAAATAAATAAATAAAACAGAATGACATATCTCTGCATTTTCCCCTGGCATTAAAAGTGGTTTTAGAGAAAACAAGAACATTTGCCATAAAAATTCAGTTCTATTTCCCTCTGCATACAGGGTGTGTAGTCAAAATCTAAGGTGAGTAACTTCACAAATCACCTTTTTGGCAGGTTTTGGAATACCTCTCATGTTCTTTCCTACCCTTAGGTGCCTCGGGGAGAACATTTTCTACTTAAATTGACTCTCACTTTCAGGTGTGTCTTTACACGCCCTGTTTGCTGCCTGCACACCTCTCGACAGAGACTCAAATCCTGGTAAGTCTTACCTGGTTTCCCTGATAAGTTGGCATTTTATGGATAAGTGAAGTTATCAGCAAGTTCTGAATTTTTAGTTATATGGGAAAGCAGCATTGAGTAAAAACTAGCATATAATATAGCAGAGCATTAATTATAATTATTACATTTACAGACTAATCAGATGATACACAAGATTATTGCTGTATAAAACAGTGTCCACGGGAAAACTGATGCTTAGTGTATAGTGAAGAGCCCCCAATGATGGAGTCTTTCTACATCTTAAGGAAGCTCCAAGTGATGTTCGTAGTGTTGAAATCACAAGTTTTACTTGTGCATTTGGTGACTATTTATTGTCAACATGGAGAAACAACTTGCAAAATTTAGAAAAAGTGTAAATTCTTTAGAACTACCCATACTTTCTGGATATTTTGTTAATATCCTAGATATGAATAAATATTAAATTTTAAGGAAAACTTAGTATCTGCTCTGATTGAAACAAAAGTAAAATTCATAACTCTGCATTCTGCATTCCTCCCTGTGATGCAATTTAGGGGGAAAACGTTGAAATAGCTAATGATTCCATAAGTAATATGAAAAAAATGTCACACAAATAATGGAAAGGGTTAAACACAAGATTTCTATGACAACTCTAGCTTATTTGTGTTAGAAAATGTTTTAAAGACTAATCAATTTATTATAATCAGGCCCTCTGTTGCATATTACTGCATCATTTGCAGAAGAACTGAGCAGTAGTAGAAGCAGTGTGGGATGTGCTTTTCCCATGGAGAAGGCTTTATCAAACACTGCTTCCACCTGTGGGCCTATGGCTCTGCAGTTGGGCATTACCTGGCTTCATCTGTTTCATACAAACTATCTCCAAAAAGCAGAGGAAACTCTTTGATAAGGTGTGGACAGGATGGTCTTCAAGCAAGGGCTATTAAGGCAATGTTAGTGGATAGTAAGTTAACTAATTAGCAATGTTAAAAAGTTTATTATTGTCAGTTTAATATATTTTGCTGTTGGTTTGTTTTTTTTTGGGGGGGGTTGTTTTTTTGTTTGTTTTTTGCAGTACTTAATAAGTTTTCAGATTCGTGTCACCTAGCAGCATTCATTAAACAATTACCCAAATGCATCCTGTGCCTTTGGAAATACATTTACACATTTTTCATCCAAAGAAAGCATAGCTTTGTTTCTTAATGCCAATCACTTTACATGTATTATTCAAACCCACCAAAAAATTGAGCCAGGAAAAAAAAAAAAAAAAAGAAAGTCATATAACCCTTGTGAGGCTTCACAAATGTCAGCTTTGGTAAAACAACAAGAAAAGCAGCACCAATTAAATGTAAACTTGATAAAGAAAGGTATGGAGGGGACAGACATCACAACTTCTGAAATTGTGCTACACATGCAGCTATGGGTTTTATGAAATTTGGGTGGGTGATTTCAGATAAAAGAACTTGTAGAAGTTGACTTACTGTAACTTTATCTATTTGGAGGCTTAACTCACCTAAAATGGAAAACAGAAAACTGGATAAATACTAAAAATGACCAATTTTAAGGATGGAATGATAAACATCATGACTGGGGGCAGTGAAGCCACTTGCAGTGTTTCTCAAGCTCAGTACTCTTGATATTTTGTGTTGAATGATTCTTTGCTGTGAGGACAAGGACTGTCCTATGCATTGTGGAGTATTTATTGAGCAGAATCTCTGGCCTCTAGCCAGTACATGCCAAGAGCATCCCCCTTTCCTATATAGCCAAATATGTCTGCAGACATCGCCAGCCAGTCTCTGCATACCCCAACACCAGAGGGTGGACCTGCAGCATCTATGATGGACTCAGTCTGTCCAGATCATAAGAATGTACCTTCTAGCTAGGCACAGTGATGCACACCTGTAATCCCAGAGGCTTGGGAGACTGAGGTAGGAAGATCTCACGCTCAAAGCCAACCTAGGCAACTTAGTGATACCCAGTCTCAAAATAAAAAATAAAGGACTGGGATGTAGCTCAGTGGTAGAATACCCCTGGGTTCAATCTCTAGTAGCAAAAACAAAAACAAACAAGAAGAATGATTCTGCTGCAGAGTGGATTCTCATTAGGTTTTAGCTGCTGGCCCTAAAAGCAACAGCATCTCTGATCACTGCACTGTGGACTTGGAGGTCCTCAGGGAAGTGATTTTCAAACTGAAGCATTCATCAGACTCACCAGGAAATCTGTGAAAGCTCAGAAAGCTGGGCCCCTTCCCAAGAGTTTGTGAAGCAGGGGGTCCTGGGCTGGGGTCTGATCCTTTGCTTGCTTTTCCCAGGTGATGGTGGTGCTGCTGATCCAGTGGTTTGCCCCAGACTGGCTGATGAATATTTCTGAAACCTAGGGACTTTCAGTGCTAAAACCAGGAAAGTCCCAGCAAACCCAGATGAATCTGTTGCCTTATTCAGTCCACCCTTTGAGAGCCATTGTTTCAGGAGATAAGATCACAGGGATTTGATGAGAATTTGATTTAATTATTAGAGACAGAGGAATCAAGGATGACTCTCAAGTTTTTGGCCTGAGCAAGTTAATTGGTGGTGGTGCAGTGGTTCTCAAACTTTGCTACCCATTGGAATCATCTGGGATCTTTAAAAAATACTGACACCTGCACCTTATCCCCAGGTATTCTGATGTACTTGATATGGAATGTGACCCCAGGTAGCAGGAGTTTTAAAAGCTCCCCAGGTGGTCCAAATGCATAGCAAAGCTTGGAAACCAGGGGGGTATGCCCTCATCTTAGAGTGGAATCCAGGAGGAGGACAGGCATATTGGACAAATTGATGAGTTTTAGATGCTTGCAAGCCACCGGATAGCTCTCATCAACCCTGGCTACATATGAGAATCCTCTGGGGAGCACATTAAACACTTTAATCTGTGGTTTCCACCCAAAGAGATTCTGATTTCTTTAGTTTGGACTGGGCCTGAACATTGGTGGCTTAAAAATCTTCCTGGGTGCCGGGTTTCTGTTCTCGAGATTAAAAAGCTCAGGGTTTACTCCAGTTGAACTGGGCTGACTGGGCTGCTCAAAATAACCACAAAGAGACACAAATACGTTTTTGTTTGGGGTCACTGTGATGGCTCCTCTGACCTTAAGGGTCTGCAGGAAGAGAGAGAGCTGAGAGCATGTGCTGACCCCTTTTATTGAGGAGAAGCTATTCAAATGAGGCAAGGAGTCAGGTTTCAGGGGGCTGAGTCTATCTTCATGATGTCCACTGTCAGCAGGTTGACTGACACCTGGGTAGGCCACACCCAAGGGCACAGTAAGAGAAGGGGACACACACAAGGCACTTCCATGGAAGATTCTATCCTAAACAGGGCAAGGAGTTATATTACAAAGGAATGGTTGAGCATAGCTTTACCCATGGGGCTGTAGCAAGACACACCCATGCACGAGACACGGACCCTCGAACCCAAGAAGGGTGGGGAAAGTTCTGCCACATTTTTGTGACTGAGTGTCTCAGCACCCAGCTGGGGAGTGTGACTCAGTCAAGTGCAATGTTGGTCTCCCACACCTGGGTACATACATTGGAATATTTTTAGCCTTAAAAAGGAAGGAAATTCTGAAACATGCTACAACATGGATGAACCATGAGGGCACCAGGCCAAGTGAAATAAGCCAGTCACAAAAGGACAAATACTGCATAATTCTGCTTATGTGAGGTATTGAGAGCAGAGAAAGCCAAATAGAAACCGGAATGATAATTGCCAGTAGGAGGGGTTCATGAGAACTTGTTCATTTTTGCAAGATGAAAGAGAGTTCAGGAGGTTGGTTGCATAATGTAAATGCGCTTAATGCTATTGAACTATATACTTAAAATGGTTAATCAGCCAAAAACAAACAAAAACCAAGTTTTGGCCTAGGCTTTTCATCTGAGGTGGTGGTCTGCCTCATGATGGCCCTGGAATCTCCTACAGGTTATACAATTTTAAATAAGGTCATCAGTGTAGCCCTGCAGCCTTCTCTAACAGAGAGCTCATTTGCAGAGGGAGATGCTGCAAAAGGACTATGTCACTAGGTCATTTTCTTATGCCATTGGACTTCAGAAATGATCCCCAGGCTGTGTAAGGAGCTTGGACCACAGAATAGGAAATTTACCTAAAATCAAGCATTTCAAAACACCCCCACTCCATTTCAAGACTTCACTGGAGGCTGGCATTTGGGTTTAGGAAGGTGGCTTTAAGGCAATGGAAATAGCACCAGAAGAGGGTTCAGAAAGCAGGAGGTGCTATCCAGCTGGAGTCCAGAGAATGTGGATGAGTGGAATTCAGAGTGTGGGAAAGACAGTAGAATGAATCAGACATAACTTTCTTATGTTCATATGTGAATAGACGACCATTGTAACTCCACAACATGTACAACCATAAAAATGGGAAGTTATACTCCATGTATGTATGATATGTCAAAATACATTCTACTGTCATGTATAACTAAAAAGAACAAATAAAAAAAGAAAGAGTGTGGAACTGCTGAGGATGAACACAGGCCTCATTAGGAAACACCTCAAAGGACAGAATGTCAAAGAGAGTCTCATCTATAAATGCATGAAAATGTTTTTTCACTCACTGTCATTCAAATAAAAAATTAAAATAATAATGATGAGGTATAACTTTTTTGCTTTTTAAGCTGACAAAGATCTAATATTCATAATATTCAGTATTGACAAGGGTTTAAGCCAACAGTTGTTCCCATAAGCTGTTATGAGAGTATAAATTGGGACAAACTTCCTATATTGGCAGTTTGACAGCAACATCAAAATCTGTTTACACATATGCACACACAGGTGCACACACTAAATATACATGCACATATACATATAGTTTGTGTACTCATATATCTGTGTATATATATGTCTACATTTATATATCTATATATCATATATATCTATATAGATATATAGATATATATATACACACATACCTATTACCTATTACACAGGTATGTCTATTTAAAACACATACACATCTTGACCAATTATTTCCATTCCATCTTAGAGGATAAAGACGTGAATTTTAAAGATTTAGCAGAAATATTCATAATAGGAAAATGTTAGAAAAAAAGTACATATAAACCAATGGGAGAATCATTAAATAACTTCTGATTCCTGCATTCAGAGAGCTATTATGCAGTAATTAAAATTCTAGTGTAAGAGAACAGTTTTACCTTCTTTCTTCACAATCTTCTGAGGTGTCTGTACATACCCTTCTGAATCAGGGCTCACACAACAGTGTCTTAGGGTGGAGAGAGGCCTCTCTCCCAGGGAATACAAAGAGCTTCAAAGAAGAGTTGCTAGTTTGCTTTGTCATCCTGATGCCAGGTTGACATCCTGATGCCCCACACTAAACTAAAACCACCAATTTTAAAATGTAGTTGGTGGTACAGAAAGATGTCCACGATATATTGATTGAAGCAAGTGACCACTATGATCCCATTTTTGAAAATTATTTACATACCAGGACAAAATTCTGAAGAACAAGATATCAATTGTTTTCTCTAGGTGTTGGTACTATAGGTAATATTTTCTTCATTTTGCCTGTTCTACTTTTTCTATAATAAGTCTATAAAATTTTACAATTTTTTAGAAAAAAAAATTCTAAATGGGAAAAATGGGATAAATTTAAATATGTGAAGGAAATTTATATTTCATATTATTGCTCATAAACTATTGAATTCTGTGGTTTCCAAAAATAGTAAACATTAATAGCAGCTGGGCATGGTGGCACATACCTGTGATTCCAGTGATTTGGGAGGCTGAGGCAGGAAGATTGGAAGTTCCATCCAGCTTCAGCAACTTAACGAGGTCCTAAGCAACTTAGGGAGAACCTGTCTCAAAATAAAAATTAAAAAAAGGATGGGGATATGGCTCAGTGGTTAACTGACCCTGAGTTCAATCCCCAGTAACCATCCCCACCAATTAATAGCAAATGAATATCCGTTATAATTTTTATACTCCTATTTTTTTAAGGAACTGGGTGTTGTAGATATTTTGTGTCTCTAAACAGTAAGAACCAGCAGTCAAATTTGAGGACTTTTAAATAATTCGTGATGACAACAATGATTGAATCTATCAGTGACTGACTTTAACCATTTTTTTAACCTAGCATAGTTGAATCCAGTCCTTTCTTGGCAAAAGAATGCAAATTCGACTGACCCTGTTTTTACACCTTGGTGAGTAGCAGTTGTCAAAATCCATTTTCTGCTTGTATTGAGTTATCCTAAAATATTTAGTAGAAATCAGTTTTAAACATATTCTCTTATTTTTTTCATACTGCTATTTTTGCATGGCCATTCTATTATATAATTGTTTCAAACAACTGAAAAATTCCACCCATACATGTTTAGTATTCACACATAGCTGTTCCTGTTGCTCCTTAACAGAAAGCCATCATCAGCAGGTAGGATAGATACTAAAGAATGTTGAATAGTTTAAGATTCTTAATTTGCAGATGCAATTCACTTAATTTTTTTTTTAAATAGTCTGCTTTGAACATAGCACTCTTCCCAGTGACAAGGTATTGTGAAGAACTCACAGGCAAAATTCCCTCTTCTAAATGAGCAGCATGTCCAAACTCAAAAAGGCCAAATTCTCCATGCTTTTGCTGTCTTTAATAAACAAAGAATAATTTGCATTAGTCATAGAGAAGATGCTTCCAAAAATTAATTACTCCCTTCTGCCCTGACATTTCTATATCTATAACAGCCCTGCCTTTAGTTGTTGAATACTAAGTCGCTTAGAATCTTCTCTTCAACTTTCAGAATCAAATCCTGAGGTAATTTCTCAGTTAGATTTGCTGGTGCTAGAGGAGCAGCTGCAGAATGATGAGCCTTCAATTTGCCTGCTGAGAATTCCCTGCCTTGGAAAGGGGACCCACAGGACAGTGGAAGCAGGGACTCCTGGGCTACCTGGGGCCCTTGGTTGATATCCACAGCCCAGGACTATGGGGCTTAGAGTTGGCCTCAGCTGGCTGTGTCTTCTGTGGCTGCCTTAGATGTCCTCTTTGGAACTAAACTAGTATTCAGTATTAGAATAGATCACTGAGGATCTGTCTTCCCCAGGCCTGTGTGTGGGATCCCTTAACCACACATTACAACGGATCTAAGCCACTCCAAGGTAACTGAGGGATCCCTCCCCTTTCTTGAGGGTTGGAGGGAATATCTTCAATACTAAATTAGCTCTGCCAGAAAAAGGACCCACTGCAATGGATTCTGGATTCCTGAACCTAAGCTTGCCCTACTCAAAACCAAATCTCTAGGATTGCCTAAGGTCAAACTCCCAACCAGGTTGCCCACACATCATCAGCGTGGGCATTTTCTAGTTGGGAGTTTGACTATAAGTATTTATGCAATTACTAGACCCTATTTAAACATTTCACATTTCATTCTGACTGAGGAAGAGAAGAAGAATCATAAAAATTGCATTGGCCTCCAGATGTTGGAAATTGGATGCAAAGTACAAACCTTACGTAACACACATTCCTTATCACCCATGATAACTAAATGTGTGTGGGAATATAAAGGTATGTGCTTGCATCCTCTAAAACTCTGCAATGGACTCTAAAACGTGAAAACATCTCACATGATTAAGAACATTGTAGCAATATGCAAAATTATTAACCAGAAATATTATACAATGATAGTGATTTCCACAAAATGATCCTTTATGGATAACAGATGCACATTTTCTTTGAATGAGCATATCTCCTAAATTCATTTTTAATAACATTCTCTCTTCATGTTTCATGACATTTTGTGTGGAATGAACCGAATTTCCAAAAATATAAACGTTTTTGTTCTCTGAATCAACTCTACCTATTGCTTTGTGATACTTTGGCAGTTGAAAATTCAGATGCAATTCACTTAATTTTTTTTAAATAGTCTTCAGCATGAAGTTTTAATTTCTGTGTTTCCAGCCATTTTTAATCAAGTGTTTTAGACTAAAAGTTCCTATTTGTACTTATACTATTATAAGAATAATAGTTCAATTTCCCCCAAGTCCTGGGATTTTTTTTTCTGAAAAGTACACATCTAATCAAAACAAGTTTGGCCAAGTCAGGTTAATAAAACATGTTAAAGTTCTAAGGCATCAATGCCAATAAAATAATTCAGGATGCAACTTGTCTAAAAGAACAAATCCCTGGAAGGGAAATCTTAGTTAATCCACATGTAGCATCAACAAAAATTTATACCTGAACTTTAAAAAAAAATCTCTAATTATTAGAGTCCAAACTCCTAAAAAGGATTTTATCCTAAATCCTAATACTAGGAAATAAGAGGAGATGTGAATTTGAGTTGTTGAATAAATAAAAGGAAAAATCCACATTTACCAATCTAGGATCATGTATTATACCACCAAAAGGGTGTAAGATGGAGCTGACTTTCTTTACATAATTACCTCAAAGGAAGAGAAAGAAATGTTGTGCCTTTGATTTAAAATAGCATTCTTTACACGGAGGTTGAGGAGAGGAAAGTCCCTATTCCAACCGTCATTTAGTAATGGAGACATCAGGGATAATATCCTCAAATGTAGAATTCATGATCTGTGTATGTTTCATGCCTGATGATACAACATGACCAGAATAGTAGAATAGTTTATGTGGAGAATGTGTCCATATAAGAAATGATTTTTTCAAAAGCCTACATTTGTGGAGGTCAAGATGAAAGAAATCCACTAACTGTCAAACAAGTCTATGAGAAGAAATTATTTCTTTATATTTTATAATGGGGGAAATCTGAGGAGAAGCAAAATATATTTCACAGTGAGGTTATTATTTTTCATTATAGACCCCTTATTCTCACTCCTATCTACTGGAAAGGTTTGGCATAAATTTTCATATTTCACAGGAAAAAAAAGTATATAACAGCAGCTGAAAAATGTCATGTGTGTGGTATTGTAGAGTGTGAGCTTTCCTTGGTTCACTCTCCAGAGACTGATGGGGAGTTTTTTTGTTTTGTTTTGTTTTTTGCAAGGGGGCTGTGGATACTTTATCTTTTGAGATCACATGCAGCTGTAAGAAATAATACAGACAGATCTTGTGTATCTTCCATTCGATTTTACTCAATGATGATATTTTGTATAATGATAGTGCAATATCACAACCAAGAAATTGACATTGATATAATTCACTGACCTCATTCAGTTTTATGTGTATACCTATATGTATATATATTTAATTCTGTGCAGTTTTATCTTATGCAAACATGACCTCATGCCTTATATAAATATTCACTCAATTAGGTCATGGACCAAATCAGTCCAATTGGAAAAAGGTAAGCAACAGAAGCAGACATTTCAGTAAAGAAGATATAAGGATGGCAAATAAGCTCATGAAAAGAGGTTAAACATTACTACTCATTAGGGAAACACCATTCAAAACCACAAAAGATATTATACACCTATCATAATGGTTAAGATAAAAAATAGTGGCAACCTCAGACATTACAGAGGATGTGGAAAAAGTGTATCCCTCCTACATTGCTGGTGGGAATATACAGTGTTACAAACACTCTGGGGAAAAATCTGATAGCTTTTTACAAAACTATGTTTACCATATAACCAATTGCACTCTTGAGCATCTATTGCAGAGAAATAACAACTTAGGCCCACATGAAAACCTGTGATACTGTACTATCCTATTCAAATATACTTTCTTCCATATTTTATTGGTGCATTATAATTTCACATAATGGTGATATTAATTGTTACATATTAATAATGCACATAATATAACAATAGAATTTGGAAAATATAATTTCCAGTATTTCTCCTTTCCCTCCCGATTTCCCCTCAATGTTCCTTTCTTCTACTCTACAGATCTTCCTTTAATTTTCATGAGAACACACACACACACACACACACACACACTTTTTATCCTTTTTCCTCTCTAGCTCCCACACATGAGATAAAATATATTACCCTCAGTTTGGGTTATTTCACTTGACATAATGGTCCCAAGTTCTATCCATTTTCCTGAAAATGACATAATTATGGATGAATAAAACTCTGATGTGCATATATTCCACATTTTCTTTATCCATCCATCTAATGACAGACACCTAAGCTGGTTGCATAGTTCAGGTATTGTGAATTGTGCCGCTACAAACAGAGGTATGCATGTATCGCCAGAGTATGTTGACTTTAATTCTTTAGGATAAATACCAAGGAGTGGTATAACTGGATCATATGGTGGTTCCATTTCTAGTCCTTTGAGAAACCTCCTGCTGATTTACATAGTGGTTGTGCTAATTTACAGTCCCACTAACAGTGCAAAACTGTTCCTTTTCTTCCATATCCTCTCCAGCATTTATTATTTGTTTTCTTGGTGGCTGCCATTCTAAAGGGAATGAGATAAACTCTCAATATAGTTTTGATTTGTATTTCTCTTATTGCTAAAGATATTTAACTCTTTTTAATGTATTTGTTGGTCATTTGCATTTCTTCTTTTGAAAGTGTGTTTAATTCATTTGCCCATTTAATTGAGTTATTTATTTTTGTGATGTTAAGTTTTTTGAGTTCTTTATGTATTCTGGACATTAATTCAGAAGAGTAGCTAGCAAAGATTTTCTCCCATTCTATAGTTTCTCTCTTTACAGTCTAATTATTTTCTTTACTGTATGAAAGCTTTCTAATTTGATGTCATCTCATTTATTAATTCTTGGCATTATTTCCTGAGCTTTAGGAGTTTTATTGAGAAAGTCATTGCCTATATGCTGGAGTGTTGACTCTATATTTTCTTCAAAGAAATAGTTTCTGATCTAATTTCTAGGTCTTTGGTCCATTTTGAGTTGACTTTTGTGAAGGGAGAGAGATAAGGATCTAGTTTCATTCTTCTACATAAGGATAACAAGGTTTCCCACGCCATTTCAAATATACTTTTTAAAAGAGGAAACAACTATTTCTACAAATAGCAACCCACAAAATAATACAGAAGGGCTATGGATATAGCTCAGTTGATAGAGTGCTTGCCTCACAAAACAGTACACGAATGCACTCATTCTATGTATTCGAATTTATCTGCATGCTAGCTGTAGACCTTAACTCCAATAAGATTCTATTTCATTTTATTCAAACTTCACAACAATTAGAAAATACATTCATGTTATTATTACAAGAGTGAAAAACATAAGATAATGAAGCATACTCTGCAAGCAAGAAATAAAATTCATTTATACATATAGGGATTTAACAATTAACTTACAATGATTCAAATTACCCATTCATTTGCTCCTAGTTTCCTTTCTTTATCTAACTCAGTGGCTCTCAAATATTATATTTAGAATTGTGTATACAAAGTCATGTATGTTGCAATATAAGCAATTTATGAAATGTTCCAGAGAAAATTTAATTATATATGACTAAAATCTTAAATCAATTCCTGAAATTTAACTTTAAATCAGTCTTCAAGTCAGATGTTATAATACCCCACTTACAGAATTGAAGCATTTTTAGAACAGAAGACACTTAAATAAGATGGAATTTAGCATTTCCCGAAGTGTTCTCCTAGTGTTGCATGGAGTGTTAATCTAAGGTGGATTAAAAAAATGCTTTTCATGGTATTGGCACCAAAATAGACATGAAGACAATGGAATAGAATAGAATACACAGAGACAACCCCATATAAATACAGTTATTTGTTACTAGAGAAAGATGCCAAAAAACACTCCTTGGAGAAAAGATAATCTTTTTACAAATGGTTCTGGGAAAACTGGAAATCCATATGTAGAAGAATGAAACTAGATTCCTATCTTTCACCCTACACAAAACCCAACTCAAAGTGGATCAAAGTCCTAGGAATTAGACCCAAAACTCTGCAACTACTAGAAGAAAATGTAGGTCCAACACTCCAGCATATGGGCACAGGAACCAATTTCCTTAACAAGACCCCTAACGTGCAAGAAATAAAACTAAAAAAATCAATAGGTGGGATGCCATCAAATTAAGAATCTTCTGCACAGCAAAGGAAACAAGAACATGAAAAAAGAGAGCCTATGGAATGAGAGAAGATCTTTACCACTTGCTTCTCAGATAGGGAATTAATATATAAAATATACAAAGAACTCAAAAAACTTAACACCAAAAGAAAAATAATAACCCAGTTAATAAATGGGCAAAAGAACTAAACAGGCAATTCTCAAAAAATGAAAGAAAGAAAAGAAATATAAATGGACAAGAAATACATGAAAAAATGCTCAATATCTCTAGCAATTAGTTAAATGCGAATCAAGACCATATTTAGATTTCATCTCACTATATGTATTGGCAAGAATGTGAGGAAAACGATACACTTATACATCATTGGTGGACCTAAAAACTAGCACAACCACTGCAGAAGGCAGTATAGATTCCTCAAAAACCTAGAAATGAGACCACCATGTGACCCAGCTATGCCACTCCTCAGTATATATCCAAAAGATCTAAAATCATCATCCTATAGGGATGCAGCTACATCAATGTTTATAGCAGTGCAATTCACAATAGCCAAGCTATGGAATCAGCCAAGGTGCCTGTCAATAGATTAATGGATAAAGAAAAATGTACACACACACACACACACTCACACAAACTTAGACTTAGGAATATTCTCTCAGAAGCTACACATGAATAATAGAGAACTGAGGTAGCGATTAAGATAGCATTACCCCTGCAGTGATCTTATCTCACTCATGACCAAATTCCCTCATTGCACATCTATAGGACATTAGGCATCAAAATGAATTGTTTGTCATACAGACTGAAACTCTTACTTTATCCTAAAGGGGGATGATTTGTTCCATGGGTTATCTGAACCCAACAATCAGGTTATAAAGGGGTTCTACTGGATCTACTTATTTTAAGGGAAAGATATTTCCCATGTATGTCTTAAAGTCTCCAATTTCATTTTTGCCATTGAAACAACAGATTTAACAGTCAGGATTAGGATTCTCCTTCCTAGTGTCTATTCATTAGGCTTCACTATTTGCCCTAAAATGACACATAAAGAATTCCCAGTAAACAGAAACAGTCTCTGAAGAGGTTTCCTCAAAGCAGAGCTGACACAAGAATTGGTGTGAAGTGATTCATTGAGAGAGTGCCATCAGGAGTAAAGGATTGAAGGCAGTGAACACAGGCCAGCCATGTGCCAAGAGAAGATGCTGAGCATGAACCCCAGGGTGGAGTGGATCCAATGGTATCACCCTTTTGAACCCTGTGTTCATCAGACATTGGCTGTCCCAGGTGGGGCCCAGGGATGCAGATGGTGAACTCTCCCATGCTAGGAGATTCCCATCAGGCTGAGGGCACCAACAGCATCCACAAACTTGAATATCCACGAAACTGGTATTAAAAATAGATGAACCGTTAACTTTCCAGCTTAACCAATTGCTTCTTCAGGCCTTGGGCTCCTTTGGGCCACCTTCTGTGTAGCTGTTTTTGTTGTGTTCAAGGGTGGCTCATTTGCTCGAAAGCTCAAGACAAATGTGACCAGGGTGCCTGCCGTCCTACCCCTGGCAATCTCCTGTTGGGCCGCAGCACGCAACTTACTGCATCTTCTACCTGTGGGCTGAATGGAGCCCAGAAATACTGTATCCTCAGCTACCTGGAGGTGGGTCAGTCCCTTGTTTACTTACTGGGTCATTATTTAATCAATGATGTAGATTTTTCCTGTACACCTGGGCTCACTCAGACAACACTGAAGGATGGGACAATGCTCCTTCCTGAAGTGACCCGGGAAATATAATTAAAAGTCTAGGAAACCTTGACTAATCAGAAAATACAGAAAGTCTGCCAAATTTCTATTTCCTGTACATTCAGAATTAGACAGGAAAGTCTTTATGGTTCAATCCTTGACGGGAATTACAATAAAATCTACCGTTTTACTTATCACTCCCATAGAGCAAACATAATTGACTCATTCAGTGAACATCAAAGGTGCCTCAGGGCCTCAAAACCATTGCTCTGAAAATGAGTCCCCATTGCTCAGCCTTAGGTAGACAGAGGACTTTGAATGGACTGCACATCACCCTCATGATACCACTTGGAAGTTGCATTGTTTCAAAACCATAGATTCCAATGTGAACATATTTTTATGTCTTTTCCCCTTAACAACCAGTTTTTATAAGAAGACCAGTGGCTTTTCAGGGTTCTTCCTCCCTGTATCCTGGCGGCAGAACAAGCATCCAAGGTCATCTGAGTATCGTACCTGCTGAGAACCCTGAGACAATCATGTTCACCCTTAAATGAGAGGATGTACAGGAAGGAAGTTGGACATAAGCCTAATGTTGGTGGCCCAGGATTTTCCATGTATTGTTTATTTAAGGCATCTTGTTTAGGTCTCTGGAAAATGCTTTGTATTCTAATTGATTCTGAGTAAAAGAAGATGATTATAAATAGGTGGAGACAATACTTGTGTGCTTAGCACTGTTCTGTTTGGGAAGTACTTATGTAAGAAAGCAAATCCTCTACATGTTGTAAGGAAATTACATGGAGGAAGTTTTGCTCAACCCTAGGCCAGCTGGGATAGATAGCCCTTCAAGAGATTTTACTAAGTCCAGCTCCTCTAGACAAAAGTGGTTCTCAACTCTCCAGCACTAGCACCGTCCATCTTATTCTTCAACGTCTGGCATTTGTTTACGGTGGTCAGGAGCCAGTGTACTCTGTCAATCACCAGAAATTGGTGATTCTATATCTCAAAGTTATACCACTAGAAATAAAAGTTATTCAGAAAATCAAAGTAAAGGCTTTCTTTTGTTTGGAGAATGACAGAAAGCTTAGACCTGGGGGTGATTCGAAATATTTCAGGCTGACAAGTATCACAGGTGGGGCTACAGATCTGAGTCTATGTCAACATTTGTGCAGCAAAGAGAATGATTGTCCTGCACCCATTGTCTAAGAGAAGTGACAAGCAAAACATTTTCTTTAGAAGCTTCAAGTCAATGCTGATGCACTGCATTTCCCAAGTTGGAATGCCCACATCTGGTGGCCACAGCTAAGAATCCTCTATAGCCAACCCAGTGAAAGACATTGCTTCTAAAATGTTTACAGAAAAAAAAAAATAGCCTAAAAGACCCAAAGTTAAACATTTTCCCTAATTATTTTCATAGTAGTATTTGAAATACTTCAAGGACTTAGCATCTTTTGGTGGCATCACAAGTCTTCTGCTGATCTTCTAGGACAGGTCTGGGACAAACCGACTCATAGGAAGAATTGATCTAGCATCTGTTGTGTTTTTGTTTATTTGTGGTGCTGGGGATCAAACCCAGGGTCTCATGCATGCTAGGCAAGCACTCTCTTACTGAGCCACATCCCAAGGCCCGTCTGTTGTGTCTTAATCTTCAAAGAACATCTTGATTTTTCTTCAACAACAAGCTTAAGGCATCCAGTGATTCTGAAGCACACTGATTATGTGGATTTTTTGGAGGGCTGGTTTACTTGGACAGATTCCAGCTGAAATAATCATTAAAATCATGTGCGTTCAGTCAACAAATTTTATTGAGCATCAACTTTATGCTAGACACTATTCCAGGGAAGGGATATATAGAGAGAAACAGTAAACCAAGTCCTTGCCTTCATTCAGCTTAAATTCTAGATGGAGATACATAATATAGTCTCAAGTAGCGTAAGGATTTATAAAACACGTAAGTTAGAGAAAAGGTCAACAGTGATAGCAAGCCGTGGTGAAGGGAGGTGGTGGCATTTTAGATAAGGTAGTTGAGGAAAAGCTCTTTGAGAGGTTGGCATTTACACAGGGACCTGAAAGAAGGGAAGGATCAAGAGAGAAGACTATTGGGGTGGGAGAATGACTTCTGCCAAGACCCCAAAGAAGAAGGGTTTTTGGTGAGCTTGAAGAATAGCAAGAAGCACGTGTAGCTAGAGCCAGGTGACAAAGGAAGACAGGTAGAAATAAAGTTAAAGCCATGGCCCTGATCAGACAATCAACAGTCACCAGGGACCTGCCTGCTGAGGACATAGGATGTCACAGGTAATTGGTGGCACAGAAAATTATAATGAGCAGTCTCTACTTCTTGGAAGTTTTACAAAAACTCTCCCTCAGAGTCCCTCAAGTGTGAGCCAGGAATAACTGTGCAGGCCACTGAAAGTCCTTTAAAAATGTACATAGAGCCCTCAAGGAGTTTTAAGCAGAGCTACAATTTAAGCTACACCTTAAATTAAGGAAGCTCAAAAGCCAGGCTTTTCTCTTGTCACTTTTGAAAATCCTTCCTAAGCAGAACTAGTTCCAATTTTATTGAGCATCAACTTTGTGCTAGACACTATTCCAGGGGGGGATATATATATATATATATATATATATATATAGAACAGTAAATGAGATCTTCTAGTCTGCAAGACAGGAGGATGGGCCTCTTTGTTGTGAATTTAATGGAAATCCTTTTCCTCTGTCCAAAAATGTGACATAAAGGTTTTTTGTCATGAAAGCTTCCCTACCCCAAACTATCTAAGCTGATAGAAAAGGAATCAAATGACAGTTGCAGATAACCTAGTACCCCAGTGTTTCATGAATTTCTTCTTTCCAAATATTATTTCCTTTTTTGGCTAAAGGAAATAATTCAAAAAATTATTTTGAGTTAGACTCTCCTGAAAATTCAAAAAATACACCATGAGTATTTCTCTATATTTAAAATAACTTGCAGAACATCTGCCTCTTACAGGAGAAAAATTAGTAACACATTTGTATTTTTGCCCCCAAATGCATAAACTTATATAATTTCTAGGTCATATTTGAGTTCAGTTTGTTATTGTATTTAAGCACCTATTGATGGAAAAAGTGATGTCTTGTTATTTCCTCTGCTTTTTATTTTTAGCCCGATTGAAAGATAAATATAGTGTGTACAGCTTGTTTTTAGATTCAGATCAACAATAAGTAGTTAAAATTCCTTATTTTTAAATTTAATAATGGTGTTTTCCAGGGGGAACAAAAATGTTTCGTGTGTGACTCCCGATTTCCCTATGACCCGTATTCCCAGCCTAACAGTCACACCATTGAGAATGTAATCACAAGTTTTGAACCAGACAGAGGAAAGAAATGGTGGCAATCTGAGAATGGTATGATCAAATTTCTTTTCAGTTTTTCATTTCTTCATATTTTAATAAGGCACCTTCCTCTTTGCCTGCTTTTTAACAATAGCACTGCAAGATGTGATCCACCAACAATGTGAGCCAAACTTATTTTCCTTTTAAGAAAGAATATTTTCCTTCAGAGAAACCGAAATGTATTTTCAGCACCTACCTCAGAATATTTCACTCTTCCCATATGGGGGAGGAAACTATCTTTGTATCCTTTTGTTCTTTATAAAAAATTAAAAAGTTTATGAAGTGTTGGTGAATTAACCCTAATCTAAAACACACTGATGTGAACCGAATGAATAATGCCAGGGGATGTTTGGGAATTAACACCAGGTACTTTTTCCTTTTTTAATCCATGGAGAGATAAAGAACATTTTGCTCCTTACAATGAGCTAAAGCTTTTAATTTAAAATTGAAAAGATAATTGGCTACTAACTTTAAGTTCTTTCCTCCCTGAAGTGACGTCCTCCTCTGCTTGTGACAATGGTGCTATGGAGCCCCACACTGGCCATGACCATCTGTTGGTCTGAAGGTCTGACAGGCCCACTCTAAGTGTGAACCTGATGAGGGATCCCTCTTGTCCCACCCATCCCTGGGCCTTATCTTCATGACCTAACTCCATTCCGTGCATGAAGACCTCCCCAAGGGGCAGCCTCCTCACTCGCAGCAGCCCCTCTTCAACATGGGTGTGGAGCCCTCTCAGTTTCCCTTAGCAACAAAATCATTCCACTTACCACATCTCTAGGTTGCACTTTGGGTTCTAATATTTCTATTCTCTTCATATTTCTAAATATATTTCTTTTAGAGGATCCTAGACCATTAGAGAACAGCATGGGAATCATCATATTATATAAGATAGTTTGGGGCAAGCATAACATGAGGCAGTTTTTCTATGCCATCTGCTTGACAAAGGCATGACTGGTGTCTACTAAATGCCATTTCATTTTGGATCCCAGTTATCGTTGAGCATTGGACTCTCCTGAATGAATAGGATGTTGTTTTTACTGCAGTCCCGTCTTCACTGATGAATGGTTGCCATTTTTGCTTAACAGCTGTTCTGACCCACACGTCCAGCATTTGTTCCACTTGTCCTCACAAAGAGAATGTCACTCTGTCAGAGCCGAATACACAATGAGGGTTCTCAACCAAGCGTTTTCAAAGAGAGGAAAGTAGATCTCTTCCTAGAAAGCATTGGAGCCTTTGACACAAAACCCAGAATACGGCTGAACTCTCAGCAGCAAACTCTTCCCCCCTGTTCAGCCTAAGGTCTAAGCTGGACACCGGCTCACTGTGTCAGACCACTGTTGTCTAGAGCTGCACCATGCAGTCTGCTAGCCCCTAGCTACAGGAGGCTGCTGAGCACTTAAAACATGGCCAATCCAAGCTGAGTTGTGCTACAAATGAAAAAACACCTCAGATTTCTAAAACATCATTTAGAAAATGTCTAACAAAGCATTTCAATTTTAAAATATTGATTATAGGCTGAAATGATAATATTGTGGCTATATTGGTTTAAGTATGTTATTAAAAATAAATTTAACTGGTTCACTTTCTGTTTTCAAAGTAGTTACTAGAAAAAAAATTATTCATGTCCTCCTCATGAGTCATTTTGAATAAGACTCATGTTCTGCTTCTGTTGGACAGTGCTGCTCTCAAGAGCTCTGGGCTTCCATCAGGTCCAGGTCAAGGTGGATGCTCCATTTGCATGTTAGAGATGGATCACAGCTAACTAGATCCATGCAAAATCCTGGCTAGGACTTTTGTCATCTCCTCAGTCACAGAGGAGCCCACAGGTTCCCCACTTCAAGGGGAATGTTCCAAGCTATGTTTTATGATAAATGAGTAAATTCTAGTTCAAATGAGTTAGCAACTGTTGGAAGAAACGGGTGTGTTGATTTTCATCATGCTCCAGCTTGCTAGCTCCTGTTTATGTGTAGTCTAGATCTAAGCCTAAGGAAATGAACTCTCTCTTCTCACCCCATGGGAAAGGGCCTGAAACTCCCTCGGGGGCATGTGATGCTGCCACACAGTGGCTGCTTATGTTGCCACCAAAACATGCCTGCATGCCTGCAGAGACCAGGATATATCTATGCTATTCTCACATAGATTTCCTGGGCCTGGAGTGGCCCAGCAGCATGTCCAGACTGGCAAAGAGCGTTGACTACCTGCCTGTGATGTCAAAGGTATCTTACTATAAGCAAGCCAAAATAAGGGGTTAACATGATAAGCCGGGATTTCTCAAAAGCATTGATTTTTTTTTTCTTTCTGGATTTTTCTTTAGGCCTTGATCACGTCAGCATCAGATTGGACCTAGAGGCGATATTTCAGTTCAGCCACCTTATACTGACCTTTAAGGTACAGAGGGACAGGCTGGCTGTCCCCTTTACCTGTCCCTTTTACCTGTCCCATAATCTGAACTTTCACTTTTTTACAGAGAACAAAAGCAGAATAGGTCTAGCCTCAACTTTTGTCACTTGGGTTTTGTTCTTCAGTAAAATTTTAAAAATTGTTTATTAATTAATGAGTAAATGGTTAAATTTTTTTTCTAAAATCTTAGAAGACAAGAAAGAGGCAAACTTCAGGTAATAGGTGATAAGAACCATAAGAATTAGAAAGATAATTCATAGGAGAAAAGGACAGGAACTGAGGATTATTTGGGGAAAGATGGAAAGATTGTGATCAACAGAAGAAGAAAAATTAGACTCTTTACTAAGGTTGGTCAGATGCCAGAGCAAATCATTGTGCTAGAGTCTTTCATAATCACTCATCAAAATTTTAACTTTGATTTCAGGCCTGGTACTAGTTTTGATAATAAAGAATGAGTGTAAAATAAAAAACAAACAAAAATGATTATTGGTCTTTGCCCCCAGAGAACTTACCATCTATTGATGAATACAAGCATATAAATAGGAAGTTGTAATACAAAGTACAGAAATAGAGGCATGATTAGAATGCAAGGAGACTTAGCTGAAGAGGCTAAATCTGCTCTGGGGAATCAGAATCAACTTCACAGATGAGTTTTGAAGGATGTAAAAGAGTTTGCCTGAGGAAAAATATTCTAGATTAAGGGAATCAAAGTGAATTGCTGTTAAATATTAATGGCATTAGCTTTTCAACTTATATGCCATCTTCCTTCAATTACTAGTTCACATAGTCATAAATATTTTCAAAATACAATTAGATTCTGAGGACAAAGTATTTATTCACAAATTCTTCCCTACTTACTGGAATGAGATCTAGGTGGGTTTACTATATAGTAGATTTAAAAGATACATATAAAGTTGGAAAAAATGGAATTACAAAATAAGAATGGCTGGGAGCAGTGGCACACACCTGCAATCCCAGTGGCTTGGGAGGCGGAGGCAGGAGGATTGCCAGCCTTCAGCAACAGGGAGGCACTAAGCAATTCAGTGAGACCCTGTCTCTAAATAAAATACAAAAAAAAGGGCCGGGGATGTGCTCCTGAGTTCAATCCCTGGTACCCCCCCCCCCAAAAAAAAAGAATGTTCAATGTGAAGTAGGTAATAAAATCTGCCTCTGTGACAATTACAACTTTTACTTATTTTCATAGACTTTTCGGCCTGCTGCAATGTTAGTGGAACGATCCACAGACTACGGACACTCCTGGAAAGTGCTCAGATATTTTGCAAAAGACTGTGCTGCCTCCTTTCCTGATGTCACATCTGGCCAGGCCCAGGGAGTGGGAGACCTTGTTTGTGACTCCAAATATTCAGATATTGAACCCTCAACTGGTGGCGAGGTAAAATTTCCTTCCTTTTCAAAACTTTCAAAAATGTGATTGACTCAAATTTTAGAAGAAATTTATATTACTTACTGAAATATAACTTGAGCTGTTTGTTTTTTAAACATGAAAGTGTCTATATTGAAATGATTCCTGAATAAGAAATTATAAATACATTAGAATAATCCTTCATAAGAATGCCCAGCTAAAGGGTAAACAGGGCTAAAATCTAAACTGGGCCCTATGGCCCTGGTCACCTGTTTCTAACCCTTGCAAAGGAGTCACAGGCCAGCAGCATCTCTGGGTTCACCATCCCATTCCCATGCTCTTCAAACCACCACCCAGTGGAACCTCCAGGAACATCCCTCTAAGCAAAGCTGGTGACTGGCAGGGGGTCAGGGTGGGAGTGGGGTTGGAGGTACTATTTCATCAGGGAGGTAAGAAAGAATTGGTGGCAGGTGATAGTTTCAGAACTCTTTGCCAGCCCAAATTGATGGTGGCTTGCTGAATTGTCTACCACTCCACCCCAACCCAGCTTGGACCCCTCTTCACCAATAGCATCATTCCTTCTGTCTGTAGGGATACCTGTGATGAAGAGCCAGGAAGGACTGGTTCACCCCTGGCATTCATATTTGTTCTTGGTACTTTTATTTATATTCTAACCCAAGTGATAATTTATATCCTACATCAGCTAAGTCCACTTGCGAGATCAAAAACTCTTTCGAAGAAAATTAGACAATTAGGTTTTGGGGTTACATGCTATACATTTATCTACATTTGTTTTTACAGGTTGTTTTAAAAGTTTTGGATCCCAGCTTTGAAATAGAAAACCCTTACAGCCCCTACATCCAGGGTATGAATTGTTTTGTATGTTTCCTGCTTCTCTTTAAATTTTGTGCCAGGACTATTCCTTGTAACAGCATCTCCATAGCATGCTAAGGGAATGTTAGTCAAGGCGGGCGCCTTGAACTAATGCAACTTAAATGCATATTTATATATTGCTTCATTTTCACTCTCTAGATCTTGTAACATTAACAAACCTGAGGATAAACTTTACCAAACTCCATACACTTGGGGATACTTTTCTGGGAAGGAAGCAAAATGATTCCCTTGATAAATACTACTATGCTCTGTATGAAATGGTTCTTCGGGGAAGCTGTTTTTGCAATGGCCATGCCAGTGAATGTGGTCCTTCACAGAAAGAGCGGGGCGACACTTTCAGCTCCCCAGGAATGGTGAGTCATTAATCCAAAGAAAAGTTGGCTCTTCTTCCTGTCCCTTGCTGTCCTGATGCTGAATGCACTCCAGACCTCTACATGGAGATCAACAAATCCTACTGCCAGTTTTCTGTTGGAGCAGGAAACTGTCATTCAACCTTGTCCAACAGGCCATCTGGGGGCCTTTCTTCTAGCCAGAGTTTCTTGTGAATTATGCCACCTATGAATTTCATTTTACTAATGAGCAGATTTTATAATTTATGATTTCAAGATGGCCAATCTTGACCTCCTTTTGTTATTTTTCAGGAAATGGAGATTTAATAGGGCTAAACCAGAATTTCACATTCATTCTCTTGCAAAAAATTATTGAAGGTCTGTTGATGTGAGATACTGTACTCAAAGCTAAACTGTTTCAGAAAATATCTGATGTTATAAAAATGTTCAATCCTAGTAATATTCTTTTACTCTGAATAACAATATCTTAATACTGAAGATTGCCCTCATTCTTAGAACTAGTCTTAAAGGTTGGTGTAATAGAACTGTTTTTTTTTGTTGTTGTTTGTTTGTTTATTTTTATATCTTTATTTTATTTATTTATATGTGGTGCTGAGGATCAAACCCAGTGCCTCACGCATGCTAGGTGAGCGCTCTACCACTGAGCCACAACCCCAACCCCAATAGAACTGTTTTTGTTTCATTTTGTTGTGATGCTGAAGAATGAACCCAGTACCTTGCATGTGCCAGGCAAGCATGCTACCACTGAGCCATATCCCCAGCCCACTAACTGTGTTTCTGTGCAAAGTCCCAGGGGTGTGCCTATTAAATAAATTTAGACCATTTACTAGGCATAAATCTCAGGCTTACTGTCTAGGCCATTGTATCTTCCCACCCAACAACTTCTATGTTTCACCAAAATAGAGCAACACTCTGAACGCTGGTCATTTAGAGAAAAACCAAGAGAATCACATGTCTTACAGTTTCCCTTTTTAACTCCCTATTTCCCCTTATGGTTCTAAACACCCAATAAACACCCCTCCCTCAACACTCCCATGTCCATTATGTCTCTCATTTTACTGAGGTTGTAATGTTTGGCACTGAAATAGAATTCAGGGGAAAAATGTATTTAAATGTTCACTGAACTTTTGAAAATTTTTAAAGTTTAAAAGCTAGTTAAGCAGGCAATTGAAGATAGTTGAGGTTGTTATTGTCACTAACACGTGGAAAAAGAAGAGTCAGAGAGGGCCCATGACCAGATCTTTCATTTTTCACTTAAAGAACCCCAGGGCTTTTCAGAGAAAAGGCATATTTTAACACTGTTTATTGCACATGCAGGTTCATGGTCGGTGCGTCTGTCAGCACAACACAGATGGCCCAAACTGTGAGAGGTGCAAGGACTTCTTCCAGGATGCTCCATGGAGACCAGCCATAGGCTCTCAGGACAATGCATGCAGATGTAGGTGAAAAAAATCCTCATATGGATTGAATGTATTCTGTATTCCCAGTTTTGGAGAATACATAGTTCATTCACTGGGGCTGCAGGTTGCAAAGGTGATGAGGCTGTGGCTCCCAGCTCTAATTGTGTGACATCCTAATCCCTCCAGTTATGTCACATAGAAGAACCACCAAATTCTGCAACTGTTACTACAATAATTTTTTTGATAAAATTATATGTGTTTTGTGTGGCACATTTTCAGAGGCTAGGCAGAGTCTTGTGATGCTAAAATAACTAAAGGCAATGCACAGAGAGCTCGACCATCTTCCTGAATGATCATGCGGTCCCTAAACAGGACCTTAAGCCACATATAGGATGATGGGAGAAAGGAGATCCAGAATTGAAATTGACAATAATAATAATAATAAATTATTATTAATAAAATGTGGGAGACCAACCTCGCACATGACTGAGTTAACTCCCCTGCTGGGTGATGTGGTGTCAGGCACCCATGCTGCTAGACTGCCCCCTCTTCTAGGGTTCGAGTGACTGTCTTCATGCCCGGGCATGTCTTCCTACAGCCCCATGGGTGGAGCTATGCTCACCTGTTCCTTTGTAATGTAACCCCTTGCCCTGTTTAAGATAGAATGTTCCATGGAAGTGCCTTGTGTGTGTATCCTTCTCTTACTGTGCTCTTGGGTGTGGCCTACCTAGAAGTCACTCAACCTGCCGACAGTGGACATCATGAAGATAGACTCAGCCCCCTGAAACCTGACCCCTTGCCTCATTTGAATAGCTTCTCCTCAATAAAAGGGGTCAGCCTGTGCTCGCTCCTGCGCTCTCTCTCTCTCTCTCTCTCTCTCTCTCTCTCTCTCTCTCTCTCTCTCTCTCTCCCTCTCTCTTCCTGCAGACCCTTAAGGTCAGAAGAGCTGTCCCAGCGACCCCAAAGAAAAAGGTATTTGTGTCTCTTGTGTGGTTATTTTGCCGCTCCCCGATTAGCCCAGTTCAACTGGAGTGACCCCTGAGCCTTTTAGTCATGAACAGAAACCCGCCAATAAAATATTCAGGTTGATAAGATGTTGTTTTTGATGCTGGCAACATGTTTGCTGCTTCTGAATTTTGATGAACTTCTAAACAATCTTGTTATTTATTTTCTTTTCCCAGATTTAGAAAAATAGGACTTGAGGAAGAGAAAGGAAGTCCCTTAGAAGACCTCTAGTAAAGAAGCCCTTTCCGCCACAGTCACAGTACACAACCAAACATGGGCCAAATTTAGGCTGTTTATAGAGAAAAACCCAAGAGATATTACCATGAAGACAAATTCCTCTAAACAGACTGGCTGGCCCTCTAATTCTCTGGCTGAGCCCCAGATGAGATTTCATATGACCTGCAACCTTTCCTGCAGCTTTTCTGTCCCTACAGAGGGGCATAATCTGAACAGGGCTCAGCTCCATCTTATTTGAGAATCCGAGTATATATAGAACGCTTCAGGTGAAAAATTCAAATTTACAGAGCATAAGTAGGTAAAAGCGCTCTCTATGAAACTACACATATTGCACTCTGTGGCTTCTAGGTCACTTAAATGATTTATTTTGTTTGCATCATTTTTAAAAAACTACATATTAAACATTGAAGGAACACATTTTATAGAAAGTACCGGAGCAGAAACAGAGGGGTGAGGGATCCTTGGAAAGCAGCGGTTTGGGCCCTTTGTACCTTTGCTGCGTCTAGAAAGAGGTGCCAGTGGCTGTGGCCAGGAAGAGAGGTGCAGGACCGGAGTGTGGAACAGGGCTTGGTTCTTCCTGAGATGTTGGCGAATCTCTCAGGCACTAAGGCAATCTCCTCCTTTCTCAGCATGTAGCTGTAATGGCCACTCTGACCGCTGTCATTTCGATCTGGCCACGTACCTGGCGAGTGGCGGCCTCAGCGGAGGCGTGTGCGAGGACTGCCAGCACCACACGGAGGGCCAGCACTGCGACCGCTGCAGACCCCTGTTCTACAAGGACCCCCTCAAGGCCATCTCAGATCCTGATGCATGCCTGCGTGAGTCCCCAACCCCAACCCTGCCCCACCCTTTCCACTCATCCAAGGAAGTTCTGATTTGGCTTCACTGGGGCTGCCAGTCCCCACTCTGCTTAATGGGTCTCCAAACAACCCTATTTGGGAAGGCGGGGGCGAGGCATGCATAAGCGCTTCCGCTTTAAGAGCTTTTCTTTCTCCAAACAAGTTGAGCCAACTAATCCAGGTGGGTCTTGAAGGTCTTGAAGCAGGACCTGATTCTATCAGGGAATCAGGAAACAATTCTGAATTCAACCAGGAGGGGCAGATGGCTTCCCAAGATCCCTTCAGGTGTCTTGAGAATCATGGAATTAGCTTCACTTAGGGAAGTAGCTAAAGAGGTGACTTGCCTAAAACATTTGACTGGCTTGAGACAATTCAATTTTGCTGTTTAGATGAATAAGGTAAGGTATTGCCTTGCTTCATAAAATAATTTAAAAAAAGAAGAACAGGAGGGAAACTTTTAAAATCTCTTATCTTTCATCTCAACTATTTTATGAGAAATAATTCAAGCACATACAAACTAATAGACAATAATATACCCACCACCAACTTTATTAAAACCTAAACTCATCTTATTGCCACCAGGACTTTCTTTAATAAAACATAACAGGCACCATCCAGGTCCCAGGTGCACCCCATTCCTTCACCCTCCTTCCTAGGAGTAAGCTGTCTCATATACTAAGTATTTATCATTATCATTCTTGTTTTATGCTTTCATGTGTGTTTTTATCCACAAACAACGTAGGTTGGCACATTTTCAAATTTTTGATAACAATGATTTTAGATAATAATATTATGCCATAAATAACCTTCAGAAACTTGAATATTTCATTCAACATTATACTTTTAAGATATGTCCATATCAAGTAGCCCTTCTTTCATTTTAATTTCTGTATTGAATTACATCCTATGACAAAGTGTATTTGTCCCATTTTCCTTCTGATTCTACAATAAGCATTTCTGTATTTGTGACTTAGTATACACATGCAAGGACTATCCCTAAGCAACACAACTGAGAGTGGGATTTCTGGCCCATGGGGTATGCACCTCTTCAAATTGATTAGATAATACAGAATCGTCCTGTGCCAATTGCCACTCACACCAATAGTGTAAAAACCTCCTGTGGCTCTATATCCTTGCCAGCACTCAAATTTTGTTAATCTTGGTTTTGTCACACTTTTATTTAGTAAATGAAGTGTTAAATCAACGTGGTTTTAATTTGTATTTCTCTGCAGGACTGAAATTAAAATGAGGTAAGCAAAGCACTATTTCCCAAAATGTATGTAGCATTCACTGTCAGGGTCATGTAAGTGCATACTTGTCTTCTTAAATTTTATACCCTAGGCACTTTGCTTGCCTCACTGTAGTCCCATCATTACTGTATGTTATAGCCCAGATAAATACTCCAAACTGACTTAACCGTACCCTGTGTGAGTAACTGGGTCTGAGATGTTATTTATAAACTAAGAAGTTAGTCTGCTTCCCACCTCCCCCGCTCCATGTTTGCTGGTGGAAGACATGACAGTCTTGGGCCAAAGGAAAAAAAAAACTTTATTATTCATGCCAAGCAAGCAATAAGCTCAGTGGCTGAGCACTTGCCTCACATGTGTGAGGCACTGGGTTTGATCTTTAGCACCACATAAAAATGTAACAAATAAAATAAAGGCATTCTGTCCAACTACTACTACCAAAAAAAAAAAATCATTGTGTTGGCTTGGGTTCCCATGTACCCAAGACCCAAGTCCCAAGGATACCAAATGGATACTGCACACACTTAGTGAGCTTATGCCACAGACAAGGAATATTGAACTTGGAGGATTTGTTGCCTTTATAACAAGTGAAAGCAAGCTTGCTCTTTGACCAGAGGCAGATGTTACCTTATCTTTCAAATTCCTTGCTGCAAACACAACCCTAAGAAATTCCTGGGTAAAGAGGAAGCAGGGCCTTGCATTGTTAGCGTATCAGCAGAAACCTTCAGGATGTCCAAGACCCATGGAGAACTGCCTTTCCTTGAACCCAGAAAACATGCTTCTTAGACTGTATCATCAATGTAAAGTAAAAGCAAGGAAGGTTGCTTCAAACTTAAAATAATCATAATAAAATGAATTCTTAAATAAAAGTAATTCGGTAGCCACCTAACTACATTCAATGTCCTAGATTTCAAACTAGAAATGACCAAATATATCACAATATAAAAAAGTATCAATAAAGGGGTTTTGTTTAGATTACTCAGTAGGCACTAATACAAAATTTAACTTACATGACCTGTTCAAAATTGACATGACATGTAAGTTCAAAACTTACATGACATGTTCAAAATTCCAAGAAAATGTTTTTAGAGCATGTTCGTAAATGTCCAGAATCTTTGATATATCTCTCTCCCCTGCTATATACACACACACACATACACACACACATACACACACACACACACACCACTCACACACACACATGCACATACCCCCACACACCATTCACAACTTTTATTAAGGTTTTAGAAATTATATATTTAGAAAAGAAGAAGCTGGATCTGATGGTGCACACTTGTAATCCCAGCAGCTCAGAAGGCTGAGGCAGAAAAATCGCAAATTCAAAGCCAGCTTCAGCAACTTAGCCAGACTCTGCCTCAAAATAAAAAATAAAAAGAACTGGGGGATGTAGATCAGTGATAAAGCACCTCTGGGTTCAATCCTTTGTACAAAAAAAAAAAAAAAGAAAGATGGAATTGCTCTTCTGGGTAGAATCAGGAAAATAACAGTGTTTCAAAACAGATATTATAGTAATCTAGAAAGATATTTGGAAATAGTAAACCAAATATTTTAAACACATTAATAAAAGTCTTATTCCTTAAGAACTACTTAGTATTAACTTGGTGGTTCCTTTGTGTAAGGAGGGGGCAAGTAACAAAAACTAGTACCCCAATATGAATTAAGTCATTCTTTGTAAACAAGGAGTTTTTCCAGAGAAGGCAGATGAGGAGCTTGTAACAAACTTCCTTCATGTTTGTCCCCAGTTTCTCCCAGTTCACCCAAACATGTGCTTATTGTATGTACACAGATGATGTGGACTGAGAAGATTGATTAGCACTCTCTTACAGATTTTCTCTAAATTGTCCTTGCTTGAACCTAAATATTTACATAAGTAGATTCCAGGCATAAGAGTTGATTAATTTTAAATCTTCTAGTACTAAGACAGTTAAATGCAATATAGAATTGTGCTCTATTGTGTAATATGAAATGAATTGCATTCTGCCATCATGTATGACAAATTAGAATAAATAAATAATTTAATAAATTTTTTAAAAAAGAATCCATTAAGAACCAGTCATCCAGGCCAAGGTGACCTAGAGTTACCATGGTAGTGGGGACCTGACAGTCTGATGTCATCCAGTCTGATGTCAATTCAAAGTCAAGTGGTAAAGTGGGTGGGACTCTGTGGAAACTTCTCTGGGATCCCCAATAAAGTAAAGTGCAGGAAAGGCACACTGTCTCTCTCCTCTCTGAGAGGACCCATTTTCTCCCTTTAGAGTGTCCCTTTTCCATGTCTATCTCTTCAATAAACTTAAACCTGTTACTCTGAGGAAACAAAGAAAAATCAGAGACTTGGTAATGAAAGGTAAGGTAATAAAAGTTTGCGAGAATCAAATTCTGACATGACTAGGTTTTATTGGACTTCTGAAGGCTGGGACATGGATTATTTCAAAGTTAAGTCACTGTCCACTCACCCTGCCCCTAAAGGTACTTTCGTGCATAATTAAATTACACTCTAGAACTCAGTGCTGACTCTTCCGAGTATTTCCCAAAAGAAGTTGAGTTTTTGTCCTTTTGACCACTTCTAAAACGGTCCTTCTAGTCCTTCCTTTTTGGAAGCAACTGGCTTTAATTAAAAGAAAATTGTGACTCTTTTGTCTCCAAATTAAACAGATCCCAATTTTGTTTTTCCACAGAAAGATTTTATCACCAGTCACAATCCTATAACAAACAATCAAAACTTGAAAGAATCTGTCAGACATCTCCGAGTTTGCTTCAATGACAGAAAACAACTGGTTTGACTGGATTTTTTCCCATTGAACTCAGTCTTTACACCTGAGGGCTTTCTTTTTGTCAGTCCAAAGCAAACATATATAAAAGTGAGTGAGGTTTTTCTTTAAAATAAGATGTTCATTTTTTACATTTATTGCATTCTTTAAAAGTAGAATTCCTTGGAAACATGCAGACACAAAGCAACAAGAGACAACAGTATGAACGATTACCTACCAATACATTCATCCTCTAAACCAAGGCCACTGGTGCTACTTCAGCACATATCTGGACACCTCCAATAATGAGACATCACTGCTCTCTGGGGTAGATTAGGTAGCCCTAACTATTAGAGAGCTCTTCCTTATCTTCAAAGTCTACATTTTGTAACCTCTCCACTCTAGTCCTTATTCTGTCCCCTGGAATTATTCATACTATCAGCATCCCTTTTCATGACACTCCTTCCTTGAATTATTCAAATTTCTGTTTAAAATAATAATAATAATAATAATAATAATAATAATAAGAAGAAGAAGAAGAAGAAGAAGAAGAAGAAGAAGTAGTGTTAGTAATGGTGGTGCCAGGCATAGTGGTGCACGCCTGTGATCCCAGCAACTTGGGAGGCTAAAGCACGAGGATGGCAAGTTCCAGGCCAACCTCAGCAACTTAGCAAAACTCTGTCTTAAAAACAAACAAACAAAAACAGCCAGGGCAGGGGACTGGGGATGTAATTTAGTGTCCCCAGAACCAATCAACAAGTGCCAAAAATAAAAATCAAATTTTAAAAATGCTGCTTGTGTTGTATAGCGTCTGTTTGCCCCGTTTTCCAGAATCTCCTCATCCAAGATTGGCTTCATCAACAGATTTCCAAAATGAAATCAGGGACATGACTACAGCTTACTATTCCCCCTGTTCCCTCCCTTTCTTTCCTGTAGGTGTTTCAAGAAAAACTACAAAGAATGACAGCACTTTCCTTGCAACATAGTTTTTTTATGATGGAGAAGAACAAACTTAACCGTTTCAGAGATTTGGCAGACATTTTATGTGATCTCCTCTTTTTTCTCATGTCCTTGGAATGAGATATATAGCATCACAGCATCCTACTTTAAACTTGTGTCTTGACCTTATTTTCATTTTTAGTCTTTCTTTAATCTGTTTATTGAGTTGAAAATTCACATAACATAAAATTAACCATTTTAAAATAAAAACTCACTAACATAATGTACAACCACCAATCTACCTAGTTCCAAAACATTTTCATCAACCCAGGAAGAATTACTCCACTCTTAACATCCAGTTTTCAAAATAGCACTCATCCTCTTGTTCTCCAACTTTAGAATCATTTAAAATCTTTTAAAAATATATGCATGAAATTACTTGATATGTTTTATGGACAAAAATCTGGGAGATATTTCTGAACAGCCAATCTGCCCGTTTGTTTAATTAGGTAAACATAGTCATTTAAACAAAATAAAATAGTTCCAGCATGGGTAAAATGCTATGCTTGCTTATATTTCAGGTTTCCTACAATTTGCAATTAACTAATTAAGACAATGGATTTCTATGTCCCCAGCTTGTGAATGTGATCCTGATGGAACCATATCTGGTGGCATTTGTGTGAGCCACCTTGATGCTGCCATGGGGACTGTGGCCGGCCAGTGCCTGTGTAAGGAGAATGTGGAAGGAGTCAACTGCGACCTGTGCAAACCCAATCACTATGGACTAAGTGCCTCTGACCCCCTGGGCTGTCAGCGTAAGTCTGGGCTGGGCCACCAGCCTGGGTGCATTTTAATCTTGATGTTGTCACTGTCAGCCCAAAATTCATTTACTGCAAATACCTAACAGTCCTGTTGGCTTCTGAGTCTTTAAAAATGATACAATACCTCCCACAAATATTAGGAAGTTAGTGGATATTTCTCTGTGGTTTACTGAGTTTTTTATTAAGTACCAGCAGGGGGCGCTCGTATTTTCCTGGAACAAATGGGAAACGCCAAGAAATTTAATGCCAAACTGCAAAACCCCAAGAAAAATGGCCTCCACTAGGACTATCTATATAAATTTATTCGTGACTTCTTAGGGAATTTTCAAGCGGTGGTTTCTTTTTATTTTTTAAATTCCTTTTTTCTTTTCTTCTCACTCCCCTCCATATATTGACTTATAAATTCTCTGACAACGAGCGGGGAAATTAAAGAAGCAAGGAAGGGGTTGAGGAGAAATATAAAGAACCTCAGCAGTTGTCTGGGGCCAAATGCTAAGGCTCTTGACTCTAGGAGCACAGAAGTTGAGAGCTGCTTAGGGTCTCGTAGAGCTGTTGATTCCTCTGGGAAGTCTGAGTAAATAATTTCCATTTGGTCACAGCATCCTGCTCCGTATTTCGCCCATGTAAGGAACTGTGGATTATTTGCATGTTTAGAGAACAGCAGGCTGAATCTTTCTGTCATAAAATGCTCTTCTCAGGCTTCATGGCAAAATTAAATGTCATGATAATGAATTCTACAGTCAAGCCAATTTTCCATCATACCTTTCAGCATCCCGGGTCTCTCCCTGCTTTAGTGATTAATATGATGTCCTCTGAGAACTTATGGTATGTTGGTTTGTGTGTGTGTGTGTGTGTGTGTAAAACAGCTTTGGAAACATAATTCGCATATATAATATTTTTTTTCTTTAAAGAGCACAATTCACTGGTTTTTAGTACATTCAAAGACATCAGCACATAGATTTTAGGGCACTTTCATCACCACAAGAAGACATTCCTTTTCTGGGTGTATACCCAAAAGACTGGAAAACAGAACTTGAAGAGATATTTGTTCACCCATGTCCATAGCAGCACCATTCACAATAGGCAGAAGATGAAAGTAACCTAAATGTCCATTAATGGATGGGTGGGTAAGCAAAATGTAACATGTACACACAAAGGAATATTATTCAGCCTAAAGGAAGGAAATTCTGACACAAGCTGCAACACCATGAATCTTAAGGATATTGTGCTAAGTGAAATGCACCAGTTGCAAAAAGACAAAAATAGTATAATAACACATATGAGGCACCTGGAGTATTTGAATTCATAGAGACAGGAAGTAGAATGATGATTGCCAGGGGTGTGGAGGAAGAGGAATGGGAAGTCATTGCTTAATGGGTATAGAATTCCACTTTACAAGATCAAAAGAGATTGGTTTCACAACAATATGAATAGACTTGACAAAACTGAAAAATGTTAAGATGGTATATTTTGTTATATGAATTTTACCAAAAAAAAAGCCATAAATTCCTACTTCACTCTACCATCCATGACCCCAGCACAAGGGAAGCACTTATCTATATTCTCTCACTATAGATTTGCTGGTTGTGGTTATTTCATATAAAAGGAGTCATATAGGTCTTTTATAACTGGCTTTTTTCACTTAGCATAATGTTTTCAAGATTCATCCATGTTGTGGTATGTATCAGTTTTCTTTTTTTTTTTTTTGCTGAATAATATTCTGTTGTATGGATGGACCACATTTGATTTAGCCATTCATCAGTTGGTGGACTTCTGAGTTGCTTCCTCAAACACTGGTTTTTCCTGTAGGGGAAGAGTATACCTTTTGTTGGTAGCATAACTTCTTAGCCTTTACAACATAAGCATGAAGCTGGGTGTGATGGCACACACTTGTAATCCCAGTGACTCAGGAGGCTGAGACAAGAGGATTGCAAGTTCAAGGCCAGCCTCAGCAACTTAGAGAGATAAATAAAGCTGGGGATGTAGGTAGTGGGAGAGTGCCCCGAGTTCAATCCTCATTATCAAAAAACAAAACAACAAAACAACATAAGCAGGACTCAGAAATTTCTGTGGATGAAGGAGACAGAGAAGGAGGATTATAAAAACATTACAAAGCAGTAAAAAAGAAAGAGAGAGGGAAATGAGAGGTGCATCTGCAGAGAAGGAGCTGTCAATGAGAACCACAACACTTGGAAATTCCTGCCCTGTGTTGCCAGCCTGGCCAGCATCACTCAGGAAAACTGTGCCGGGACTCCAGCTTACACCTCCTCCTCCACTGCCTTGTCTCCTCCTGATTACCATCCGATAGGACTACTTAAAAACTCTGGAAGTGTCTAGAACAGGATTTCCTGTGTGGGGTTGTATGCAGTACAATAATCATGCAGCCAGGCAGACAATGAATCTGACAGGGCAGGCTGCATTGTGTTTTTGTGACCATGCATCTTACTCATTGTGACTATTAAAGACATTTAAGAATGAGAATGATTATATATGTTGTGCTTTCAGCCTGCAACTGCAACCCCCTTGGGAGTCTGCCATTTGAGACTTGTGATGTAGATACAGGTCAATGCTTATGCCAGGCCTATGTCACCGGACCACACTGCGAACAGTGCACTGTATGTATTTACCTATAATTTTCGTTTACATAGTTATGCAGATTTATACTGTAATTGCCTAGAAGAAACTTGGTCTTATTAATTGCTTTCTTTGTTCTACTCTAGTTTAATACTCCCGGGGTATGAGTATTTACACTACAGAAATTGGTAGACACTATACATCAGCCTCCCTTACCGCCAGACCTTATAGAAAGCTTTTAAACATTTACCAGCATACCACTGGATTGGACTGATGGATCCAGATGGAGAGGCCAATAATATATCCATTGTTTTCCTGAGAGTGCCCAGCAGTAGAGTAGAACACTACGCCTTTTGGCCAACCAGACCATATGGCCTTTCTTTTAGTTTATACATATAATCCCCATACCACCCTTACCACTGTCTGCCTAAAAAGATTTCAGATGAGCTCTTAAAAGAAAAACAAAAAACAATCTTGAGCTTAAATATATTTTAGATTGCTATGGGAAATAAACCCTTGGGTATTTCACAGACAGCACTAAATATATGAACATGTATGTTCTAAAGTTAGTAAGATAAGATTGGTTTCACTCCATAAGAAATGTGTCATGCAACTGAGGAGTTCCAACCCCATTCTTTTCCTTGTTCTCTAATCTTGGCAGCCCACCCTGACATTTTAGAAAGAGTAAAACAAAAACTTAACCTAATAAAAGAACAGTGACCTTCATGTGTCTAAAGAAATGTCACTGATAAATAAGAAACAGATGCCCATGAGGAAAGAGTTTTGTGCTAATATTTTAAGTCATTTTACTGAAAATATAGTAGGCTGGGGCAGAGGAAGTGGGGAAAGAAGCAAGGAAGAAAATATGAAGAAGAAACTGTACGTGGGGCTGGGATTGTGGCTCAGCCGTAGAGCACTCGCCTAGCATGGGTGGGACCTGGGTTTGATCCTCAGCACCACATAAAAATAAAAGGCATTGTGTTGTGTCCATCTCACCTAAAAAATAAATAAGTAAATATTTAAAAAAAGAAGAAGAAGAAGAAACCATACATAAGACAGGGCAGGTAATATAGAAGTTTTACACGAAGAGAAAGGTCAGCCTTGCCATTTCTATTGGGTATGAGCAACACCAAGCAATGTGCACAGGTGTGCAACAGGATTGCTGAAGATACAAAATCAGGTTGTCCCAGACCAAACTTGCGCTCAGTCTGATGTCATGGCAATGAATCATGCAAGCTCAGGCTCAGGCTGGACCACCTGAAAGGCCACTGGGACAGCACACCTGGCTGGAAGAAGTCTTTCACAACCACATCCTGAATGGAACAGCTCATTTCACTTCTTCTTTCTTTGGTTCCAAAACCAAACCGAAATATTAAAAGTCCTTTGCTGCATTTTATACACATTGTGTCCATGTTTGGTGTTTGAAATCAAAATTTTAAGTATAACTGGGTGTACGATTTTTACTGAGATAACAAGAAAAATAATAGAAATACTTAAGACCATTCCAAACAAGAGTTTCATAGCTACTAAAATCTAAATTTTATTTGAGCATGCTAAATTGAAATTGGAGGGACAAGTATTTTTCTGAGAATTTCGTACTAAATGTTATCAGGTTTTAAGAAAAAATAAAAGCTGTTTATATCTCATCAGCTGTTTATATTGCATAAAGGGCAAGATGTTGCAATGTTGAGAAAGCCTTGCATCAGAGTTGACTCTCACATGGGTTCACGGTATGCCAAGATGACTGACTTATAAATGGTTGTCTCTACTGAACTAAGATCTTCATAGAATATCTTAAAATCTGTTTGATTGATTTTTCTATCCCAAAATATTTCAGTGCACTATAAGTAAAACCCCCATGGATTGTCGTAAGGTAAGGGAACCTACTGGCTTTAGTTAAAGAGTTGCAAATAAGATGGCAGAAGACTGTCTTAGACCTTAAATGACCCTGCCTGAGCAAAACTTGGTGCTGTTAGAGGAATTGTTGGCTCCTGTTGTGTTTCCACTTGAAGCCATACGTAAATAACTCTTCTGTCCCCTTTAGTTGAGTGCTACAGATGGGAGAGATGTGTCCGTGGAGATCCTTGTCCAGGCAAGGAAGGCTCCTGTGCAGTGAGTCAGTCTGTGTGGCTGTTGGACTTGTGACTGTTGCGTTGTAGTGATTTCAGTGTCGCGCTTCAGAGCAGCAAATATCTTCACAGCTGAAATCAACTGAGCCCTTTCTCTGTGTAGGTTGGCTACTGGGGACTAGGGGATCAACGCCCTGGATGTTCTCCCTGTGACTGTGATATTGGAGGTGCTTATTCCAACATGTAAGTCAGTAAAATGAAGTTTTGCAGCAACATTCCCTGCCTCCACGTGAAAGCACATTCTATTCTGATAAGCTCACGGTCATAGGCAAAGGGTTTTATTTCATGACAAGGAAAGGGTGTTGAAAAGCAAGGAACTCGAAACATTCCCGAAGCCCAGGTATAGCGATAAACAAGGGTGAGAGAAACAATCTTCTGCCTGGCTGTGCCCCAGAGGATGGGGTGGGTCAGGGGAAATGTGTGACTCACCTGCTGGAAACACCAACTCTGTGCCACCTGTATGTAAAGAGGGGTCCTAATGCTCACCTTTGCCCAGTTTTTGGAGCAGAACTAGGGAGCCACCGAGGAAAGAAGCAGCTGTCTGGGTTCCCTGGATCCGAATTCTCTTTTCCAGATGAGGCAGGTGGAACCCACAACCTCTCAACAAGCTCCCTCAGACTCAGGGGGCCCTTGGTTCAGCACCCCCCCATCTGCACTTCACCCTCAGCCCCTCCGCAGTCCTCCACATGGGTTTTTCCCTTCAGGTGCTCACCCAAGGATGGACAGTGTGAATGCCGCCCACACATCACTGGCCGCAGCTGCAATGAACCTGCCCCAGGCTACTTCTTTGCCCCTTTGAATTTCTATCTCTATGAGGCAGAGGAAGCCACACCACTCCAAGGACTCGCGCCTTTGGTGAGTATCTCCTTGACTCTCCCCACAGACTTCACTCAATGGCATGTCAGTAAATACATACAACACACTCTTGAGATCACAGTTAAGGGACCTAGGAGAGAATGCTTTTGCCCACAGATGTAGATTGAAGCAGTGTTATATCATGCAATTGCAGATTATATGAATTTCAAGGGCAGAGTCAGTGTTATTTATCTTTGTAGCTCCATTCTAGCAGAGTCTGGAGCATAAAGGTGAACTGGATCACATTGTAATGAAACAGACTTTACCTCTTTCAGGGCACCCATCAAATAAAATGTGTTTATTGAGCATCTACTTAAGTCTCCATGATGGCACATAAACAGTGAGAAGTAATGCCTATAGGGTATGTGTGTGTTGCATTGACCTTTGTTGAACTAGTGTCTTGCACAGTGCCTGACACAGAGTGGGGACTTTGTGGATACCTGACAATGAGAAAATAAAGGTCATAAGATTCTCAGAGTGGGACTCCAGCCATAGATAGGAATATGGTGAAGGAAAGGCAATTCAAAGTGAAAGTCTCTAAGCCTGTGAAAGTCAATTCTGAAGATGATATTTGGATGAAGAAAGCAGGGGAACTCGTTCCAGGTTCCAGAGTTTGAGTCATCTCCTGGGATCTCTTCCTTAACTGGATTTTGTTGGTGGAGAGAAAGAACGATGCTCTTGAGAGCTTTGGAATTTGCTTTCTTAGTGACTAGAATTGAAACAAGCAAAGACTCCCACTGTCCCTGCTTAGACATAGAGCTTGTGATGGGAGAATCAAAATGAAGTAATCCTATGTCCATATTCTTCATGGACTTTAGTATTGCGTCCAGGGCTGGGGTGTGACTCAGTGGTAGGGCTTTCCCCTGGCATGCATGAGATCCTGAGTTTGATCCCCAGCATCACTATGTCTCTCTCTCTCTCTCTCTCTCACACACACACACACACTCTCTCTCTCTCTTTGCATTTGCATAGTGGTGACTAAAATAATCAAAACATTTTTGGAAAGGAGCATTGATATTTATATTTAGGCCATGTGTATAAATACAAATGTTCCCATCATATATATATATATATATATATATATATATATATATCAAGCATGAGCTGAAATAAATAGACTGTGACTTAACATTAATTAAGTATGTGCCATGTAGGTGTTGACTTGCAAATAAATAGGATAATATTGAGTATGCTAACACAGCTCAGAACCAGGGGTTGGAGTAGAGTGTCCAGAAGAATGTTGATTTCCTTCATTAGGGGGCCCTGTCACTCATGCACAGATCCTTATTACTCCTTCCATGGTTTAACAACAACAAACAAACAAACAAAACCTGAGGGGATAGAATAGGTTTAAAAGATAAGCAAATTTTTCTTAAAAGATTAAAAGTAATGCCTATAGCAAAAGGAAGAAAATTCAAGATGGGATTGATATTTCGTGTTAAAGGACAACAGTGTGAATAATTTTCCTCCTCTCCTGAGGACATGACCTTCAATAGTAGTAGAAAAGATGTAAATTGGGCACCCTTTAATTATTTGCACATTCATTTAACACATTTTTATAGTGTGCTCACAATGCTATTGCCACAGCTTGTTGTTATTTGTATGAATACAACTTCCATTTATTTTTCTTTATTTCATAATTAATGCTGCATACTTTATATACATTATCTCAACTTAAGTATTATCATCCCTAATTTCAAAATGAAGGAAAACATCCTAAGAGGTTAAGTGCTGTTCCCAAAGTCATGCAGGTGGTGGACAGCAGGGCCTGGATTGAAACCCAGCTACATGTGGTTTCCAAACTCTTGCCCTTTATTAAGCCATTGCTCACCTACATGCAGTAATGCTGAGCACTCCAGGCTGAGGGCAGTATAAAAGGGATTAGTTAGGGACTCTGGCCTCAGGAGTCTGAATCTAACCCATACCTTTATATAGCTAGCTGAAGGTGGGGCAGGGAGAGGGCAGAGTGAGGGCAGAGCCTAAGACAGGAGAGTCAATAATTTGACATAATACTGAAAAACAAAGGGATTTTTAGTGTGGAATAAATGAAAAGACATTCCAGCCAGAGAAAGTTATAAATAACATCTCAGCATAGAAGCAACGTGGGTATATTCACAAGCAGGGAAGGGAGTTAACATGGAAAGGGATCAGGTTCAGTGCCCAGCACCCATAGTCCCAGGCACTCAGGAACTGAGGCACAAGAATCAATTGAGCCCAGGAGTTAGAGGCTAGCCGGGGCACATAGCAAGATGCTGTCTTGTAAAAAACAAAAAACCAACGCAGTACCAAAAATACTTGGTAGGAGGAAGTACCACCTCCTATCAAGGATGCTACATTTTATTCTTTGGGCAGTGAGAGCTCATTAAAGCTTTCTGAGCAAGGAGATACTATGATAAAGACTGTCCTCAGTGTTCTTGCAGAAGGGAAGCCTGGGTTGGAGAGGAGTGTGCAATAACTGAGACAGAATAAACAAGGGTGGAAGATAAGAGGCAGCAGAGAGAAAGGAAAGGTGGAGATATAAATGGACTTACCCCAAGACTACACCTTAAAATAATGACATCTATAGATAAGTTCTTTACTGTTCTCATTGAAGAACTAAAAAGAATTACAAATAACTTTCTTGGTGACTTTTTAAAGATTGTATGTGTCCTTGATATTCAAAATGTAGATGTACAGACCAACAATATCAGCGTCACCTGGGAGATCACTAACAGCTCAGCCCATCCCTGGTACTGAGGCAGATATGCATTTTAACAAGATCCCTGAGTGATTCTTATGCAGTTTGCAAAACATTGATTTAAATTTTCTTTCAGAAACAATGTGAAAGAGAGGAGAGGGGAATGAGTCACTACTCTCCATGTAGAGAAAACGTGGTTTAAAGTCACAACAAGTTAATATCGATTGAACTTAATATAATATAGAATTTAATTCTGTCTAATATAGGGTTAATGTTAATTCCATAATATATGTTTTTGTATGATACAAAGTAGTTTAAAATGTTGTGTTAGAAAATGAACACAATTGGTTAAGGAAAAAAAAATTGTTAAGTGACATAATGCCAGTGTGGCCTATCCAAAGGGTCATCATCACAGAGTGAGCAGAAGGGCATGACTCAGAGAGCACAAAAAGCAGATTCTTGAATAAATGGGGTCTCTGAAGCAAGCCATAGCTTATCTCAGGACTGCAAGTTCATGATGAACTACGAGAGCACTTGTGAAATGAAAATTCTTGCTTGTAAAAACAACATTAAGACATCAGCCAGGCAAACAACAGTATGAAGGGTGCAGTGAGAATTGGGAAACACAGGACAATGGGACACAGACTAGGTCAGTAGCTGGAAAACTGTGGAGATGATATAAAAGAGAAGACCATAAAATCCAGGATTTTAAGAAAACTGGAGTTGCATGAACATTATTCCTCTCCTTTGGTTTCCTGATGGAATTTGCCTATCCTTGTATAACCTCTCATGGGAACTTACAAAACCAAAGCTTACAAATAGTAAAAGCTAAGAGCAGTTGGTCTGGAGAGTGTCAAAAGTTACAATACCTGAGGATTGCCTCCACCAGCCGGAGTCAGGCTTAGCCCAGACCTGCCTCTATAACCTGTGCAGGAGCCAGGACCCAGGGTAAACTTGGTCTGTTCCCACACACGCACCACCTGAGAGCCCAGGACTAACCCACTTCCATCTTGAGACACTGAAGCCATCCCCATAGCCTTCCCCATGCAGTAGTCTCTAACTTGGGACAACAGACAGGTCCTAGAAGCAGCTGCATCTTGGAGCAGGCATCCCAAAGCCAGTGTAAGGCCCACCCTTTCAGCCCCATCTCTGAAAGACATTGCATCCATCTTGGGGCACCTCCACTGCTATCTCAAGCTATAGCCACCACCTCCTCCTATAGTTGCAGTAGCATCCATCCTGGGACACCAGCAGGGTTTGAAAGCCCAACACCAAGGTGAGGTACAGATAATCTGCACAGATACTACAAGATTATAGGGTAGGAACTGTAATACCTCAGATCCACACTGCAAGAAAGGAAATCACATAGACAACATGAAAAAACAAGGGAGGAAAGTGCCCCAAACAGACCAGGATACTACAATAACAGAACCCATGGACAGCACATGTGATGAGATGTCAGAGAAGGAGTTCAGAACATTTATAACTAAAATGATCTGTGAATTAAAGAGTGACCTAAATGAGCAAATACCAGCAAAAATTGATCACTCCAACAAAGAGATAAGAGAGCAAATACAGGCAACCATTGATCACACCAACAAAGAGATAAGGGAGCAAATACATGTAGCAAAAGATTATTTCAGGAAAGAGAGACTCTGAAAAAAATCAGAAATCCTTGAAATGAAGCAAACAATAAACCAAACCAAATAAAAAACTTAATAGAAAGCATCACCCTCAGACTAGATCACTTGGAAGACAGAACATCAGATAATGAAGACAAAGTATACAATTTGTAAAATAAAGTTGACCACACAGTGAAGATGGTAATGAACCATGAGCAGAACATCCAAGAATTATAGGATAGCATCAAAAGACCAAGTCCAAGAGTTATTGGGATAGAGGAAGGCACAGTGTTCTAAACCAAAGGAATGCACAATCTCTTCAGTGAGATAATATCAGAAAATTTGCCAAACATGAAGAATGAATTGGAAAATCAAATACAACAGGCTTACAGGACATCAAATATACAAAATTACAACAGATCTACACCAAGGCACATTATAATGAAAATGTCTAGCACACAGAATAAGGATATAATCTTAAAGGCCACAAGAGAGAAAATCAGATAACATATAAGGGGAGACCAATTCTTATCTCAGCAGATTTTTCAACTCAGACCCTCAAAGCCAGGAGATCCTGGAACAGCATATACCACGCTCTGAAAGAAAATGGATGCCAACAAGCAAAATTAAGCTTTAGATTTTATTATAAACTAAAAACCTTCCATGATAAACAAAAGTTAAAATAATTTACAACTAGAAAGCTTGCACTTCAAAACATACTCAGCAAAATATTCCATGAAGAGGAAATGAAAAACAATGATGAAAATCAGCAAAGGGAGCTTTTATACTAAAGGAAAAACTAATCAAAGGAGAAACCAAGTCAAGTTATATACCAAAAGTAAACAAAAGTGGCTGGGAATACAAATCATGTCTCAATAATAACCTGGAATGGTAATGGCCTAAACTCACCAATCAATAGACATAGACTGGCAGTTTGGATTTTTAAAAAAGACCTAACAATATGCTGCCTCCAAGAGACTTATCTCATAGGAAAAGACATCCACAGATAGAAGGTGAAAAATCATACCATCCCCATGGACTGCAGAAGCAAGCAGGGGTTTCCATCCTCTTATCAAATAAAGTAGACTTTAAGCCAAAGTTAATCAAAAGGGATAAAGAGGGATATTTCATACTGCTTAAGGGAACCATTCATCAACAAGACATAACAATAATAAATATACATATGCCCCCAAAATAGAACACCTACGTTCTACATTTATTTCAAACAAACTCTTCTCAAGTTCAAGAGTCAAACAGACCACAACACAATAATTCTGGGTGACTTTAACACACTTCCTCACCACTGTATAGATCTTCCAAACAAAAGCTGAACAAAGAAACTATAAAACTTGATAATATAATCAATAACTTAGACTTAACTGACATATATAGAATATTTCATCCTTCAAAGAGCGAATAAACTTTCTTCTAAGCAGGCACATGGATCCTTCTCTAAAATAAACCATATATTATGCCACAAAGAAACTCTTAATAAATATAAAAAAGTAGAGTTACTACCATGCATTCTATCAGATAAAGGAATGAAATTAGAAATCAATGATAAAATAAAAAACAAAAGCTATTCCAACACCTGGAGACAAATAATATGCTACCGAATTAAAAATGGTTGCAAAAGACATCAAGAAGGAGATTAAAAGATTCTTCTTAGAGGTGAATGAGAACACAGATACAACATATCAAAATCTCTGGGACACTATGAAGGCAGTACTAAGAGGAAAGTTCATTGCATGGAGTTCATTTCTTAAAAGAAGAAAAAGTCAACAAATAAATGACTTAATATTACATCTCAAAGCCCTAGAAAAAGAAGAACAAATCAACACTAAAAACACTAGAAGGCAGAAAATAATTAAACTCAGAGCTGGAATCAATGAAATAGAAACAATTGAAAAAATTGACAAAACAAAAAGTTGGTTCTTTGAAAAAATAAATAAAATTGACAGACCCTTAGCCATGCTAATGAAGAGGAGAGAGAAAACTCAAATTACTAATATACCTGATGAAAAATAAACTATCACAACAGACACCTCAGAAATACAGAAGATAATTAGAAATTATTCTGAAAACTTATACTCCAGAAAAATAGAAAATATTGAAGGCATCAACAGGTTTCTAGAGTCATATGATTTGCCCAAATTGAATCAGGACGATATATACAATATAAACAGATTGATTTTAAGTGATGAAATAGAAGATGCCATCAGAAGCCTACCAACCAAGAAAAGCCCGGCACCAGATGGATACACAGCCAAGTTCTACAAGACCTTTAAAGAAGAACTAATACCAATACTCTTCAATTTATTTCAGAATATAAAAAAAGGGAGCACTTCCAAACTCATTCTATGAGACTAATATCACCCTGATTCCAAAAGCAGGCAAAGACATATCAAAGAAAGAAAACTTCAGACCAATATCTCTAATGAACATAGATGCAAAAATTCTCAATAAAATTCTGGCAAATCAAATGCAAAAACATATCAAAAAGATAGTAAACCACAATCAAGTTGGGTTCATCCCAGGGATGCAAGGTTGGTTCAACATACAGAAATCAATAAATGTAATTCATCACATCAATAACTTAAAGAACCATATGATCATCTCAGTAGATGCAGAAAAAGCATTTGACAAAATAAAGCACCCCTTTATGTTCAAAACACTAGAAAAACTAGGGATAACAGGAACATATCTCAACATTGTAAAAGCTATCTATGCTAAGCCCCAGGCCAACATCATTCTAAATGGAGAAAAATTGAAGGCATTCCCTCCAAAAACTGGAACAAGACAGGGATGCCCTCTTTCACCACTTCCATTTAACATAATTCTTGAAACACTGGCCAGAGCAATTAGACAGATGAAAGAAATTAATGGGGTACGAATAGATAAAGAAGAACTCAAATTAGCACTATTTGCCAATGATATGAATATATACCTAGAAGACCCAAAAAATTCCACCAGAAAACTTCTAGAACTAATAAGTAAATTCAGCAAAGTAACAGGATACAAAATCAATAACCATAAATCAAAGGCATTTCTGTGATTATCAGTGGCAAAACCTCTGAAAGGGAAACAAGGAAAACTACCCCACTTACAATAGCCTCAAATAAAAAAAAAACTTGGGAATCAACAAAAGAGGTGAAAGACCTCTACAACAAAAACTAAAGAATGCTAAAGAAAGGAATTAAAGAAGACCTTAGAAAATGGAAAGAATTCTCTTGTTCTTGGACAGGCAGAATTAATATTGTCAAAGTGACCATATTACCAAAATCATTATACAGATTTAATGTGATTCCAATCAAAATCCCAATGACATTCCTCATAGAAAAAGCAGTCATGAAATTCATCGGAAAAATAAAAGACTCAGAATAGCTAAAGCAATCCTTAGCAAGAAGGATATAAAGGTATATAAAGAGTAGGGTATATAAAGAATTCAAAAAGCTAAACACCAAATAACAAATAACCCAATCAATAAATGGACCAAGGAACTGAACAGACACTTCTCAGAAGGTGATATACAATCAATAAACAAATATATGAAAAAATGTTCAACATCTCTAGCAATTAGAGAAATGCAAATCAAAACTACTCTAAGGTTTCATCTCACTCCAGTCAGAATGGCAGCTATTAAGAATACAAACAACAATAAGTGTTGACGAGGATGTGGGGAAAAAGGCACATTCAAACATTGCTGATAGGACTGCAAATTGGTGCAGTCAATATGGAAAGCAGTATGGAGAATCCTTGGAAAACTGGGAATAGAGCCACCATTTGACCCAGCTATCCCACTCCTTGGTCTATACCTGAAGGACTTAAAAACAAACATACTACAGGGACACAGGCACATCAATGTTTATAGCAGCACAATTCACAAACAGCTAAACTGTGGAACCAACCTAGATGCCTGTCAGTAGATGAATGAATAAAGAAACTGTGGCATATATACACAATGGAGTATTACTCAGCAATAGAAGAGAATGAAATCATGGCATTTGCAGGTAAATGGATGGAGTTGAAGAATATAATGCTAAGTGAAGTTAGCCAATCCCAAAAAACCAAATGCCAAATGTTTTCTCTGATTTAAGGGGGCTTATTCATAATGGGGGGGCAGAATGGGAGGATTAGATGAACTCTAAATAGGGCAAAAGGGAAAAGGGGGGGAGGAAAAGAGAGGGGGCATGGGAGGTAGGAAAGATAGTGGAATGAGATGAACATCATTACTCTAAGTACATATATGAAGATACAAATGGTGTGACTCTACTTTGTGTACAATCAGAGATATGAAAAATTGTGCTCTATATGTGTAATATGAATTGTAATGCATTCTGCTGTCATATGTAACAAATTAAAATTTTTAAAATGAAAAAAAAGTTATAATAATAGTTCTGTGAATCTCTATATCATGTCTATTGTTAATTTTCTCCAATTTTCTTTGAGATTTTGCTTTAAAATATAGCATTGATATATAGCATTGATATTCTTTTTAAATGCCATAAACCCCCTAGATCAGAATTGAAATTTTTCTCAGTTTCAGCTTTCACTAGTAAAGAATCTTTTAAAAGAGAACCCAACATGTGGCCTTAAGACCAAAATTTCCCATTTGCACAGAAAAACAACAACAACAAACTTTAAACTGCCAGCATTACTTCTTCCTGGAGCTATTAAGTGAGAATCATGATTACCTTTTAAGTTATGGCAGAATCTGAAGCTCTTGAATGATGGTATGATTGACGCCTTTGATGATTAGCTGAACTGTCACCTCTGTTCTTTTTAAGATATTAGCAACAGCTTTGCCAAAATGTGATGTGTATTTCCAGCAACAAGGAGATGATTTCAGAATTGACAAAGGAAACATAATACTGAAGAAAAGTCAGAAGCAAAACATACATGCTGGGGAACAGAATGAGGTAAGCATTCTTAGGGGCCACTGTTGCTTGCTGCAGGTGGAAGTGCAGTCAAGCCCTCAGAGCCACTCCTGGCCTGTATGAGTGCTCTGGCAGCATAAGTGCTTATTGTCCTCATGAACAGAAATGAGGGAAGGAAGAGCCAGGCTCTAAGTAGTTAGAACCTCTTGGGGAAACTTCAAGAGCTTCATTTCTCCTCCAAATATAAAATTCCAGACAGCTGGGTTCTGGAGAGTTGGAGACTTTAGACACTATTAATTCTCAAAATCCTTGACATTTTAGTAAGAAGAGGTTAAGTGCTGAGGAGTGGCTGTCCTGCCCTGGAATGGTGCTATGGCCATGCCATCTACTGGAGGTGGCTGTAGATGGTCAGTGCTGGTCCAAGTGCCAAAATGATGCCACCCTCTCAGGGCCCTCCCTCCAATGGCCCAAAAAACCCAAACACCTTGCAGCCATCCAACCATTGTTCACCTAAACATGAGGCCACTGTTGGCCTGTTTTATCCATTCATCTATTCATTTGTTACATGGAGATGTTTATTGTGCATTCCTATGCACATATGCACAAATAGGTACGTTGGAGAAGCAAATAGAAACAAATGTTGGCTGCTTTATTCACAAACCCAGCACCCAAAACAGTTCCTTACACATAAGAGACCTTGTCATGTGAATGAGGTGGTTGAACAAAGGGAACAGAAATGCTTGGACATGGCACCTACCCTTAATCTTATTGTAGGGGAAATGAACCATGTACACCAACAACTGACATGTGGCAGGGTAGGTTAAGGACCCCAGAGAAGCTGTGAGTAGTGTGATATGGGTTTCAGATTAAGGAGGAGTACTCCCACCTGATAGGGCCAGAGAAGGCCTCATGGAGATTCTTGCTTCTACCATGTTCAAGTGCACCAATTAATATGATTGTGCTTTCTTCTCCTTGTTTCTGTTCCTATCCTATGTCCTCATGAAACCTAATTCTAGGCTGGAAGTAGCTGTCCTCAATCTGAAATCCACTTGAAAGAGAAGAGTGGGCAATGAGTCAGTTCTCTCCTCCCCACTCTGGGGTGCAGATCAATGACCCTCAAATTTTACTCCCTGGAGAGTTTGCTTAAAATGACTCCAGAGGGGCTGGGGTTGTGGCTCAGAGGTAGAGCACTTGCCTACCATGCGTGAGGCACCAGGTTCAATCCTCAGCACCACATAAAAATAAAAAAACAAAGATATTGTGTCCACCTATAATTTAAAAATAAATATTTAAAAAAATGACTTCAGAAATGTTACTTTGGGGACTCGAGACTGGCTCAAAGGCTGAATGTTTTTTAGGCATCCCACAGTGATTCTGAGACAGCTGATCCAAGACAGCACATTGAGAAACTAAGCTCAAAGCATCCGGGACACACTCTCCCACTTATTGCCTGAAATGGCCACCTCTGTGTTATCGACCTGAAAATCTTCCCCTCATGGCTTAAGATCCAATTCAGATTAATCTTTCCCTAACAATCCCTACCCTGACATCTGGACATAGTTAGTTGTTTCCTTCTCTGGGGTCCAATAGATCAGTCATTTCAAACTGCAGATCATGCCTATTAGTAAATAGGCCAAGGAGTCAACTTTGTTAGTTTAGTACAGCTGAAGAATGCATAACAATGTCATATTTTTCCAATTTTGTTCCAGTTTTGTATAAGTGTGTGTGTGTGTATGTGTGTGTGTGTGTGTGTGTGTACACCCACATGTGTGTACACTCATGTGCATAGGCAGTGTCTTAGGCTGGATTACCTGAAAGTGAAGATCACAGTATGGATTTAGTTTCATGTGTTTTGTTGAGTGACCCTTCATAAAGAAAAAAAAAAAAAAAACCTTAAGGGGCTTAGGGAAAGAAGCTACAGAAGAGGACAAAGTGAGCCAAGGAAGGGGCTGAGATAAAGCCTAGCTATGACCTAATCCCCAGAGAAGCAGTAAAAAATAAATACACAGCAGAGTTGTCCTCCACTGAGACACAAGGGCAGATCCGCTGTACTTCCCTATTATCAGGCATTGGTTGTAGGTGGGAAATCTTCCAGGTGAGCTGCCTCTTACCAACCAACAGCAATTCTCAAGAGAAGGGGGCAGGTGTGAGCCACTGCAGCTAACAATGAGGAGCTGGCCGAAGGCTGTGCTGGCCTAGCATCTGCTAAAGCCCACTTCCTGCATGCTCAGACCCTGCGTAAGGTCCCTTGCCCAAAAAACAGAGAAGAGACCTATTGAAAGTACTAAAATATAAAGCTTTTTACTTTCTTTCATGGTCTTTCTCTCAGTTTGTCAAGAGTGTTTTTTTTTTTTAATTTTCTATTCAATGTCATTCTAAGTAAAGATATACAAAAATTTAAATTATTAGCATAAATTTTGCCATTCATCTTTGTATCAGGCAACATCATTTTTTCCATATTTTTATCAGTACGTTATAATCATACATAATAGTGGAATTCATTGTTACATATTTGTACATGATGCAACAGCAATTTCAGCTGCAAACAGAGCATTCCAGTCATGTGGAATCACTGAAATGACAAACTTTTTATTCAGATCTACATTGTCAATTTGTAGTCATGTATTCGGAAGTATTTCATTCTGGCCTGTGGAAATGCCAGCAAAAGGAACTCAGCTGTCTTTAATTGGCCTCTTGGTGCATGTCCTGGTGGTGTCTTTCCACACTAGTAAAGGAGGAAAGATGAAGGAAAAGAAACTATGGGTTTCCCAATTTCTCTTTCCTCTGGTCACCATTTCCAGTGGGAATAGTTGGTTAGTAGAGGAGAATACACAAATAGGAAAAGATATAATGGACTTTTCTGGTTGTCATGTTCCTCAGGATGCCTTGCCTTCTTTCTGCATTCAATCAAGTTCTGGTTCAGACAGGAAGTGTGGCTTCTTAGAGCTGACAGCTGCACCGCTTACCTGGTTGTAGACCTAGCACACTTACCTCCTTCTGTTCTAACCAGGGGAACATAATGGCACTTTGAGTTTCTGGTTACCAGCCTCAACTCAGATCCTAAATCCACTAACATTTAAAGCTGTGGGAATATCCCCTTACTCAGCAAAAAGTGACTAAAGTAAATAGCCATACTTCTCTTGGAGGACTAAGTAAGAGAATCACATTTGATATGGAACTGAAGATTCCTTCCTCATGAGCACCTGTCGCTTGTTTCTAGTACTGAGAAGTGGGTCCGATTTAGAAACTTGGGAAAAAAATGTATCTTTCCTCTAGAGCAGCTGACCTCAGCCTTTAGCTAACTCAGATTGCTCACTTTTGATTATATACATTAAATAGTGTCCATCTGTCTTTTGACTGTCCATCTGTCTTGCTTCTAGGAAAACAATGTTCTAGTAATCATCTCCATGAAAGATTCCTGTGGTTCAGCCCCCTTGTCTTCCATTCCAACCTCACTGCCCATTATAATAATGATTATCCATCTTGTTTCTGAGATTAAGTGCTGCCATCCAGCCTTTGATAGTCTGGAATTCTGCCAGGCACACTGCTAACAAGGAGTTCAATTTTGTAGTAGTGTGTCTTTCCAGTCTACAGAAGAGTCAATACTGGCTTCTCAGCAATGCTGGTCCTCCCTTCCCCTTCTCATTCCTCACCGTTTTGGTAAAACAGCTTTTCCACACAAACTTAGTTGGTGGGTTTTCCAGTCTTATATCTTAAATCCATCCTAGCATGACTAATTCTTTGAGTTTTATCTCTCTCTCTCCATATCCTGCCACAGCCCTTCTTACATCTCAACTTCACTTATTCTGGGCCATGGTCTATGCAAAGTTTCCAGTAGCTACTCAAGTATCCTATCTTGTCTCCCAGGGCCCTTGCCAGGCTGTTAAATCCTAGATTCCATGTGGATTCAAATCAACAAACTCTCCCTTATCCAGTTTCATATTCCACTTTTCAGGATGCACATTCAGTGATTCTCTCCCAGGGTTCATGGTCCATGTCTGCCAGGTCCTCCAGCTTCTTTGGTTATAATCCCTCTCAAAGATCCAGCACTTTCCCTCTTCCGTCATGCTTAGACTTGACCCTAATTATTTGGAAAATGGTCAGAAGAGGAAACACTAACAGATCCTGGGGAAAGCATACATTTTCTTGAAAGACACATGTATTTGAGAATTCTACATTGTCTGAACATGTGGGGGTGAAGGATTGGGACAACATTTTTCAGTTTTTCTTAGGCTGCCCTTCAATAGTCTCAGAGTGCTGAGGAGAACCTGAGGGTTCAGGGTTCTCATGTGCACCATCCCATCTCCAGGCATTCTGCTGCTTTTCGGTGAGCCTGTCCTTGGCATAGGCAACTTACCTCAAGTTCAGTGATTATATCTTGTGCCCAGTCTTCAGCTCTTTTGCCCTCTAGCTAGAGGAGATCATAGTCTCTTTAACATGTCCCCCAAAAGACCCTGTGACTGATTCTTACACTTTGCTTTAAATTGACAATTGATTGTCCTGGGCCTGTCGTTTTCTCTCATCAAAGGCATCCACCCCATCTAAAGTCCTTATAATTACTGTGTCTTCCATATCTTCCAATGCCCAAAATACCATTCAAGACACTGCTTCCCCTTCCCTCATCCTAAATCCTCACTAGTGACAGTTTTAGCAATTGTACCACTACTTCTTGCTGGGGACCATCAGTACAGTTCCATACTGGGGTCCTCACTGCCAGCTGAGTAGTAAATTAACCACCTCCAATATTACATCTTAGGGTCTACTTTTAGGTCAACTGTCTGCTACTAGCGTCTCAGGCCAAGTGCCCTAGAAACAGAGCCTAAGAAGAGATCCTGCCAGGAAGCTTTCTTCAGGAAAATTCTTGAAGGGTGTGAAAGAGAAAAAGAGGAAAGTGCAGAGTAATATGTGGTCTTAGACACAACAGACCTTGAGTAGATCCTCAGAGAAGCTCAGGTATATAAACTGCAGGCCAAAGTGTCCTGCCCCTTGAGGCCTAAGAGCCAGCCTTGTATACCCTCAATCTGTCAATCATTGGCAGTGAGCTCTGCTAGGAGAGTTTGAAGTTAGAGGGGGATATAGAAAAGCAATTCTCCAGTGAGGGTCAGCTGTGAGCTCTTAGCCGCAACTGGGAGATGGGTTTACTAACCAGGTAAAGGAGATGGGGGTGGAGGGCACTGCAATTGCTAGGGTATTTTTTTCAATGTTTGAAAAACATTGCACAGAGGTGACTTTACATATGCCTCTGTCTGTTAGAACCTAATCTACCGTAGGTTTCTTATTTATGTTTCTGTCTTCAGTTCAAGCCTCTGAACAACTTGGGGGCAGCGGCTCTGTCCTATTCATCTTTGCATTCCTCATTCAGAGGCTGGCACTGAATGTTATTAAACAAACATTTCTCAAATCAAGGGAAGTTTGGGGAAGACCACAGAGAAACTTGAACTCCAGGCTGAATGTTTTGAACATTATTCTGTTGGCAATTAAGAAGAGTTCAAAATGCTTCGTTGGCAGCAATGTGTAACAAGTTTTGGACCAGGAAGAGAGAAGAGCCGAGAGCTATTGCTACAATTCAGGCAAAAGCAACCAGAGGCAGAATTTGAGTGGAGGCTCTGAACGTGGAGAGGCAGATGCAAAAGTAATGAAAGAATATTATCTACAAGGTCCAGATGTTCTTACACTGACATCCGGTTTATAGAGACCATCAGGGATTTTAAGCAATCAAATGTGTTAGGAGTTTTGTACTTACATGCCCTCAGGCAGACAGAAGAAGAGCATTTCTCATGTTTGGGTGGAAGAAATATCTAGAAAGGAAACCTATGTGGGTTTTCTCATTGTCATGCACGTTTAAGGAAGAATCCCCAAAGTAGACATGAAAATATTCTTTTTCCCTCCTTATTTTGGCCAGAGTTCCACAATTACATCTAAGAAAAGTCAAGGTTATCAATGTGGAATTTGCTTAGGTCACTAGCACATAAGGTACTGTAAATTTAAATGGTTTCTCTCGACATTGCCTTCAGATTAATCATTCTATATAGTAACATATGTTCCAAAGCTGCAGTGTCAGCACATTATTCTCGCTGGATTCTGGACTGTATCCTGGTGGGAATAATTTATTCATGACTCAGATGGATCATATACACACCAAGGAAATACTTTTTTATTTTTTGCTGAATTCTTTCAGACTGTGACTATAGGGAAAGATAGTTACATTCCTCTTGGTGACTTTTGGCCAGGTGCCTGCAGTTCACATTGTTTTCGGAGAGCTTGTTCCTGGGAACCCTGTTACATGGACTGGACCTGGATTTGCCAGAGTTCTCCCTGGAGCTGGCTTGAGATTTGCTGTCAACAACATTCCTTTTCCCATGGACTATACCATTGCTGTTCGCTATGAAACTCAGGTAACTTTGCACTCCAACTTCATGATGGCAAAAAAAAAAAAAAAAAAATGAGAGCAACACATTCTTGAACTGTTTCCATTGCAGCCTTGCTAGGATAGGTTCATCCTAAAACAATTTGGCACAAGTAAAACATCTGGAAAGTATTAGAGACAAAAGGGTTTCCTAAAAATATTGAAGCATAAAACCATGTGCTCACATGCTTCATCCATAGAGAGAAGCTAACATTGGAGCTGTATGTTTGGGGACCAGGTTTAAGGAAGTAGTGGCTGAATGTTTGTACAAGAACAATAAACAACTAAAATAACACCAATTCTGCCCTCCTGGGATTTTTTAAATTTTTTAAAGTCAATATATGTGCTGAGATTTAGACTGAGAAGGGATGAAGCAGAAGCATTTATTTGCATTTAGGTCTTACCCTGCTACAAGAGAAAGACTAAAACCAGATAGATAGCCCCACACCCCACCTGCTGCCATACTGCCTGCTCTCCACATCTCTTGATAAATATCTGAAATGCAATAAAAACAAAATTAGAAAAATGCTTGCTCTGGAACCATAGTCCCTAACCTTTTCTTTGGTAATATGAAGCTTACCAACCATCTCTCCAAAAAAAATATTTTATGTGACTAGAAAGAGGAATTGTCCCTCTGGGGACCACACTGTGGAGCTGCTCACTGTGCATCACATGATCACATCACTGACCCACTTTAAAACTGTTGATAGAACATAATTCTTTACTTCCTACTTATAAATGAAAGCCATGGACTTGAATGAACTTTGACCCAGTGAGTATGAGCCACTAAAAAGATGTTTTTATTCATAGAACATATTCATCTATTCATAATACAACTCATTTTCTCCAAATTTTAAGACTTCCCAAATGAAACTAATTATTCTCTCTTGACACATAGTTAGATAGGATAGATATATGTCCTTTTATGAAGGACTCCAGATTGGTATTCTTTGTTCTGAGATCCAGGGACATGAGGAATGAACCAAATCCTTCTGAGACAGAGCATGAACATTAGACCTGTCAGAAAGGTTAGGGTTTTTCTAGGCTTGGGGGCAGTAATTATGGCCAAAAACAATGTTCTTGCAGCCTGGATCATAATATAGACACCAGAGAGCTGGGCCTGGAAGTGAGGTACTCAAATCCTTTTGACTCCAAAATTCTGTTTTCCAAGTGAGCTATGGATTGCAAATTCAATTCTATGAACTATCCATTAGGTATACCAGTGTGTGCACAAAATAATTTCCTAACTCCTCACTGTGACATGCTTTGATGTCATGCCTGTATAGTCTGCAGATGACTGGGCCATCCAGGTCGTGTTTAACCCTTCTGGGGAGAGCAAGTACTGCACACACAAGATTCTACCACAGGAGCCTCAGTCTTTCATCTTATCAGCAGCTGCCAGGTATGCTTGGGACCTGTCTTAGAATTTGATTCATATGTCAATAATATGTATCCAGATACTAAAAGGGGGAAGAGGGGCATTGAAAAGACCATAGAACTTATTATGTACTTATATTAAAATATAAATATTTTAATATTTAATTTTTCAGCTGTAGTTAGACACAATATCTTTATTTTATTCATTTATTTATTTTTATGTGGTGCTGAGAATCAAACCCAGGGCCTCACCCATGTTAGGAAAGTGCTCTACTCCTGAGCCACAACTGAATGAGGTAAATTATGTCCTCATTTGATGAAGAGAAATTGAGATTACTTAAAGGACTTTTTCAACTTTTATCTCTAGTGTAGCAAAACCAGGATCCCAGCCCATATATATATCCTGGCCCTAAACTTGAATGTTCCTTTTCCACTCTCCAGATGGCTTTGAAATGTGAGAAAGTGAAATGCTGTCAGAATAAGAGTAGAATATTCAGTTGAGTACTCTCCATAGCTGAGCATCTACAAAGTTAAAGCTACTAATTTTTTTTTTTTTTTTTGGTACCAGGGATTGAACCTAGGGGCATTTAATCCTTGAGTCACATCTCTAGCCCTTTTTTCCTAATTTTTATTTTGAGACAGGGTCTCACTGAGTTGCTTAAAGCCTCACTAAGTTGCTGAGCCTGGCTTCAAACATGCTATCCTCTTGCCTCAGCCTCCCAAGTGCCTGGGATTACAGGCATGCACCACTGTACCTAGCAAAGCTACTAATTTTGAGGCCATGGAGCATCTAAGTGTGCATATACCGTCCAGCCAGCCCACCGGTGCTAGTATAGACCTAGATCTTGTTTTAGCCCACAGTGTGGAGCACTCTTCCAGCTCAAGTGCAATGCTACCAAATACTGTGGCCACATAAGTGATATAATGGTATTTCTGTCACTGAAGTTTGCTGTGTTTCTCTTAATCCAGAATCAAGCTGCTTCCCACACCCATCTGTTTAGAACCAGAAGTACAGTATTCCATCGACGTCTATTTTTTTCAACCTTTGGAGTCCCACACTCATTCTCACATTCTGGTTGATTCTGTAAGTATCTCAGAGCTTTATGGATGCTTTCTTCTCAGCTGAGGGCCAATATAATTCTACCTTTCGACCAATGATACGTCTCTTGAAAAAAATATAAGTGTTTCTGTTTAATTACAAGAGTCACCTAATAGCCATTGTGAGCCGTTTATAACAGCATGTCCCAGTAATGGTTTGGAGGTGTTGCAAATTATGCTATTTAATCTTCACAGCACCCTTGTGAGGTGGGTGCTGTCATTATTTCACAGATGGGAGAACTGAGGCACAGTGTCTACAGAGCTGATATGTAAGGAGTTAGGAACGGGAGCTTTATCTTATCTGTTTTAGGAACCGTGCATAATGCTCTGAGTGACCTCTCTCAGCATCTTTCCCATAGAGCTGAACCATAGGTGTTCCTTCCAAACTTCTTATCTGCACCGTCCTTCCAATACAGACTGGCCACTAGCCAGAGTTTGGGCATTGAGTAAATTTATTTAATTTACCCATTACTCTACTTGTGGTCACATAAGTGGATTTTTCATGACTGTGTATATATGATATATAATTTTAAAATAGATTTCTACTTTATCTTTTCATGGTTCTTGAAATAATTTACCAAATTCTTTTCTGGAAGGAATGTTCCAATTAATTTTCAGTTTCACATTTTACTTGGAAACTATGTCCCTACTGAGTTTTATTGGAACACACTCATGCCCATTTGTTTGTGTATTATCTGTAGTTGATTCAAACTAAAACTTCAAATAGGAGTTGAGGAGTTGCACAGAAACCTTCTGGCTCACAAAGCCAAATATGTTCACTATTACCCCTTTACAGGTAGTTTCTAGGCCCCTCATTTAGTGTAAAATATATTTATGTCATGTAAATTAAGCCTTCAAAGTTCAAATATTTAACCATCAAACATTTAAAGTTTAAATCCTGGAACTTTATCATATCTGCTTATATAGAATTCAGTACGGGCATGTTTATCTTGGATTTTATTAAACAAGTTTTACCTATCATTAACATCAAACAGGCATAGTTTTTGGCTTATTTAGCCAAATATAGGATTGCAAGGTTTAGCCAAGAAAGGCAGAAAGGAAGGATGGAAGGGAGAGTATATTCAGTTAAATTTGAATTTCAGAAGAACAATTAAGTTTTCATATAAATATGTCCCTCATATTTATATGTTTTCATATAAATATTGTCCTCAAATGTTGCATAAGACATTTATGAAAAATTATTCATTGTTGTTATGGTTAAGATATGAGGTGTCCCCAAAAAACTCATGTGAGAGACAATGCAAGAAAGTTTAGAAGTGAAATAATTGAGTTATGAGAGTCTTAACCTAATCGTTTCATTAATCCCATTATAAGGATTCACTGGGTGGCAACGATAGGCAGTTAGGATGTGGTTGGAGGAGTGGGCCACTGGGGGTGTGTTCTTGGGTTTATATTTTGTCTGTGGTGAAGGGAGCCCCCCACCCATCTCTGTCTCTCTCTCTCTCCCACTCCCACCCTTCTTCTTGGTGGTCATGTCCTGAGCTGTTTTCCTCCATCATACTCTTCCACCATGATATCCTGCCTTATCTTGGGTCCTGAGGAATAGAGTTGGTCATATATGACCAGAGACCTCTAAAACTGTGAGCCCCAAATAAACTTTTCCTCCTTGTCTTGTCAGGTCTTTTGGTCACGGCAGGGAAAAAAAAAACTGACAAAACCAGTTATTTCTCTGAAATTCAATTTAAACTGGGTAATACTGGCAACCTTAACCAAGGTGGCCTAACCCCACATCTGGAGGGCTATGTAATAGTTGAGGTGAGGTTCTACCACATTACAATAGAAATGAAGTAGAAAGTAGAAACAAAGTTTTGAATGGGAAACTCAAACTATCATGCTTTCCCTACCTATACAATTTATCTTCTCTGCTGAGGAGCTTTAATGGAACTGTGCTTATGAACCAACCTATGAATTACAAAAGGAAGAAAATCATATCCAACAAGTTTGATTCAGGGACAAAAAAATGCTAAAAGTTGGGAACCCAGACAGAGCAAATAAAGACAAAGTATCCAGGGATCCCTAGATCACTAAGGAGATGATGATGATGATCACAAAACTTGAGCTTATAATAGCCAAGATAGTCCTCATTTTAAACCCATATTCTAAATATTTCTAAATTTTATAAATTCCAAAGGTTATTACTTGATGCTATATTAAATATATCCATCCAAATTATCTCTTCGCTAAACGTATACACTGTATACAACGTATACACCTTAGGCACTGTGCTAGGCCTAAGGTGTAAAATATGGGTTTTGCCTTCAAAGAAATCTCAATTTGATATAGAAAACAAACATGTAATTAAAATTATTGCAGTAATGTTTGATAAGTATAAGTGGATAATTTGAAATTAATTTAAAAACTTATCCATTTGATCATTTTCAAGCAATCATTCTCTTATATATATGAAAAACCCTGAAACATAAATAAAAATTAGGACAGCAATATCATCTTGGATAACCATAAAAAATCTCAGAAGAGGCCCTGGATTCCTGTTTTAGACACTATTCCCTAACAGCAGGGTCTCAGATGCCCTGAGACAGAGTCTCGAATATATGTAATTTATTGAGGGCATGTTCCCAGGAAAAGAGGAATTGCACCAAAGAATTAAATCCACCTGGAGGCAATGTGGTGTTCCTAAATGTGCCCAAGTCATTGGCTGTAGGCTCACCAGTGTCACCACCACCTGCCCTCCAATGAGTACATAAATTCCAGGACAAGATGGCTGAGTCCTATTTTCTGAAGAAGACCATTGTGGTCTTTAGGAGACAATGCCATAGCAGCTGAAGGATTGATACACTAGCCCAAAAGGATCTAGATTGGGCACCTCAGTGTGCACTATAGGCCCTGACAGGACGGCCAGCTGAAGAAAGACATTGTACATTTCATTATTACAAATTAACATCTTAATGCTACATTACTAATTTTGCTACTCTGGAAAATACACAACCAGTTGGGACTGAGTCATATCAAAGTTCATTCTTCCCCTTAGATTATCATTGGCATCTAAGACCAGAGTACATACCAAGAAGACCAAAGGCAACCTCTGTTCTACCCTGGGTACTCTTCGGCACAAATGCCTTTTGTCTGGCAGACATAGTAAGACAGTTGAGATTTGTTTTCAGTTGCTCAGATTACATGATATGTGCTTCCATAAAACTGTGTTTGGAGTCAAAAGTATATTAGGCATTCTAGAATATAAAACTGCCATTCTTTTTAAATCCTGGAGCAGACTACACTGGTAAACATAAAATCTTTTGAAGTTTCTAGGAAAAGAAGTGAGTCATGGCATTACAAAATCCTATAGCTGACAGAGACTCTTGTCATCTTGTCCATCAGCCTGGTTTCAGGAACAGCCAACTCTAAACTGTTCCAGACTGATAGCTATTAATAGTCTCTGGACGGTTACCCTTATCCCCAGTCTTGTACCATCTACCTGTCTCCTGACTCTCTTCCTACCTGTTTTTGTTTTTAAATGTTTAGTTACCTTTGTATCAACTTAAATATAAAATAGTGGAAATATAAATATACTTGTTTATGGAACATAGTTTTATGAAGCACTTACTATAAATTAGACATGATGTTACGCACAGGTGCGGACAAGACATATACCATCCCTGCCACCCAAGGCTCACTCTATAAAAGGGACATGTAGACAAGCAGACAACAACAGAATATATAAGAGGTCCTTGGAGTCATAGTGGGTTACTGGCCTGAAAATCTCAGTATGACTCATCAAATGGCTCTCAACCTTCTTTAATCCAACCTACTGATGTTTTGAACAGCTTTCTATTATTATAACCAAGTACCTGAGATAAGCAACTTACAAAGAAAAAAGGTTTATTAGGGCTCATAGTTTTGGTTGGTTGGCTCTGTTGCTTTGGGGCCTGTGGCAAAGCAGCAGATCCTGGTGGAGAGCATGCATGGGTATTCAATGGAACATTTGAAATTTGTAGATAACATCAGATCATTTTCCATTTTATGAGAATGTCTAGTATTTATGACCCCCATGCACTAAATGCCCTTAACACACCTTACTCAACCACTGTGATGATGAAAACCACTCTGAATTTCCAGATGTCCCCAGTGGGAGGTGCCTCCCATAGTGAGAATCACTGGGCTGCCAGGCTGGGCAGTGGGGTAGCAGAATGAGGAAAATAAGTTTAGATTTTTTTTTTCCAGAGGCAGTGGAAGCCACTGAAGAGTTTATAAGGAGGGGATTATCTGAACAAAGCACATTTAACCAGGATCATTATGACTATGGTTATGGTTTGGATATGTGCAGTTCTCCCAAAAGTCATGTGTGAGACAATGTAAGAATGTTCAGAGGAGAAGTGATTGGATTACATGAGAGCTGTGCCTTGATTGGTAGATTCATTCACTTGACTGGATTAACTGGGAGGTCACTATAGACAAGCAGGGTGTGGGGAAGGAGTAGGTCACTGCGGGTGTCCCTTTGGGGTTTATATTTTATGCCTAGTGAGTGAAGCTCCCTCTCTGCTTCCTGGTGGCCCTATCCTGTTCTGCTGTCCTCTGCCACACCCTTCTGCCATGATGTTCTGCCTCACCCACAGCTAGAGTCTGCTGGCCTTGGACTAGACCTCTGGAACTGTGAGCAAAAATAAACTTTTCCTCTTCTCAGTTGTTCTTGTCAGGTCTTTTGGTCACAGTGATGAGAAGCTTACTAAAACAACTAGAATGCAGAAAGTTGTTGGGAGGTGGCAGGAATGGAAACTGGGACATCTCTTGGGCTGCCACTCTCGTCAGCTAGGGAAGTGGGAGGGAAAGGAGAACAGTAAATGCATCCGAGATACATTTAAGAGGTAGAACTGAGCAGGCTTTTGATTTAGGTGATGTGGGTGGGACACAGGTGGTGGTGGGGTTTGTTGACAGAAAGGGAACAGATGTCAAAATGACCTTGTTCCCTCCACTGAGAGCTTGGCAGATGCGGTGGGTGGCATAACTTAGCAACAGCAGACTCAGAAAGGAGAACAGGTTTCAGTGTCTGGTTTGTGGTGCTGTGGGGCAACCAATAGGCAATTGGATCAGTGCAGATCTGCACATGTGGAGTCTCATTGAGGCAGGTGCAGGAGTCATACATTCCAATGCCAACAGCCTAGAGGTGGCACCGAGGAAGCCGGAATGGAGTGAGAACGGGCTAATGAGAGAACTCTGAGGATCCCCAACATTAAGGGGTGAGGAGAGGTATTGTATTAGCTGGTAAAGAAAGCAGAGGGGTGGCAAGAACATTGTTCAGGAAGTCTGTCCAAGAATCAAGGGCCAGAGACAGGGGCAGTGGTAGGAGGAATAACTGAGATCAAGGAGGTGGTTGTACAGGTGGGAGAGATGTGGACACATTTAATTTCAGCTGAAAGGAAGAGACGGAAGCAAGAAAGTGTGAGGCAGAGTTTCCCAATGGTGGCAGAGATGGCAATGGGACATCTCCTCGTAGAAAACGCCTCTCCCTTTGTCAGCAATTGGAGACATGGAAGTTGGTGATATTCCAAGCTGGAGTCTGGGAGGTAGGAAGGAGAATTCAGGGTCTATTTTCTCTGTAAAATAAGAAGAATAAGAGGGGACAACATCCGCCAAGAGTGCAGAAGAACCAGGCTAGCGAGTCAAGGAGCAGGGACACCCTGATACACATCCAGGGTTGAGAGCCCACCCACAGGTGTGGCCAACAGCAACTGGGGAAAGGCTGGAGAAGGTTGAAGTAAAGGGCGGTGAAAACTGGTTTCAGTAAGAACAAAGCAAAGAGGAAACCAGGGGAGATCTATCTATGCCACCCAGTCCTGGCTAATTTGACCCACTGAATGAAAACCTATTTTCAATACTGTTTTTAACACCAGGTGTTCAAAATGACCACCTTGATGTGGTCAACATACTCTCTACTTTATCATCCAAAGCCATTAATACACATTTTAAATAGTATTAGGTAAAACAAAGAATTTAAAAAGATAAACAGTATTAGGTCATAACAAACTTTTCTCAGAACATGTGACATAATAGCCTTTCTTCACATAGATATTAAACTACAGATGAGTCCTCTTTGAAAATAAACTTATTTTGATACATTTGTCCCCATGACAGCTAAATGGCCTATGCCAGCAATTCCCAAAATCTTATCTATGAAACACTGGTTTTAATAAGAGGTCTTATTTGGATATAGGACCAACTGATTAAATAATAGTAAACACTGAATCTTAAAAGTATCTTTCCTGTAGGACTTCTAGTAACTCTGTTATTCTATACTGTGAATCTCCAAGAAGTTGTGGGTAGAACACCACTGTTAACATGTAACTGAAAAAAAGCCTAGAGGAGAATTTTATGGAATTATAGTACACTCTACCACATGAAAAGCACTGTCTCAGCCATAATTAATTCACAAGTAGCGTAGATAAGTCTTTGATATCTAAGACAAATTTATTAGCAAGTAAAAAAACATCATGATGATGATAATAAAAAGATAAAGGCAATCTAATTTCTTTGCCATATATCAATAAATGAAAATACCTAATTAAAGATTTCTTAGATAATCAAAAATCACAAAGTCTTCAGTCCTAGACAAGTTGGATTATTAAGTCTTTTAAACCATTATTCTCAGAGATCTATTATTTTATATCATGAGAATCTTGGACAGCAGAGGGTTTGAAAAAAAATCTCATTATTTCCAAAGCTTGGCCTCATTCCTCAAATCAATTCATGGGAGGATTTCTGCAGCAAGAAAGACATGGATGAGTATCAGCTGCACAACTGTGTTGAAATTGCCTCGGAAGTGGGACCTCAAGTGCTCTCTGGTGCTTGTGAAAGGCTCGTGGCCAGCATGTCTGCCAAGCTACACAATGGGGCAGTGGGTGAGTATCTGTCTAATGGGCTCTACTGAAGCACTAAGAACTGTACAAATGCCTTTTGGAACATAAGTGAATTCATGTATTCTAGTATCCACTCCAAACCACAGCCAAAATACCCATCACTCAATCATCAGATGTACAGAGCATTCTGCCAATATGTTAGAATCATAATTCCCAGTATAGTAAGTATATAAAACAGTTACCCTGTAGCAGCATTGGAGTGCTGGCCAGCTTGAGCAATGGTCCTATAGGACCCATTTGGAATCTCAGAATTTGAGGACTGGAAGGAACTCCAACCAAGTTCTTTCATCCTGAAACCTTCAATAAATTAGGATATTAGGGTTCAAAAATCTTATGCAGCTTGCCCATTCACTTAGGTATAGTAGAGGGTTTCTCAGCTTCCACACTATATAACTTCTGAGCAGCATAATTCTTTATTGGGTGTGTGCATAATAGGATGCTTAGCCACATCCCTACCCACCTGATACCAGTATCACCCTCCCTGAGTCATGAAATCCAAAAATGTCTCCTATGGGGCAAAATAATCCCCTGGTTGAGAAATAGTGCTATAGAGTAAGAGCTCGGGCTTCCTGAGCTCTAAGCAAATGGTTTGTTTGTTTGTTTTTATAGTGTAGGGCTGTGGGTTCAGTGTGTGTGCCCACCATCTTGTGAAATATATGAAATGGGGGGAAAATTCATAGGTATACTCCAGCACCAACATAGAGCATTGGAAATTGAAGTAATAATACCAATTATAACAGAATAATTTTTAAGCCTTTTTTTTTTTTTTTTTTGGTACCAGGGATTGAACCCAGGAGCACTTAACCACGGAGCCATATCCCTAGCCTTTTTTATTTTTTATTTTGAGACAGAGTCTCGGCAAGTTGCTCATAGTCTTGTCTTCCTAAACTTCTAAGGCAATTCTTGCAATTCTCCTGCCTCAGCCTCTGGAGCTGCTGGAATTACAGGCCACCACCATCCCTGGCTTCAATAAATGTTATTTAACAAGTTAATGAAAGGCTTAAAGTGGGCATGATGGTGCATGCCTGTAATCCCAGCAGCTCAGGATGCCAAGGTAGGAGGATTCTGAGTTCAAAGCCAACCTCAGCAGCTTAGCAAGGCCCTAAGCAATTTGGCGAGACCCTGTCTCAAAATAAAAATTAAAAAGGGCTGGAGATGTGGCTCAGTGATTAAGCACCCCTGGGTTCAATCCCTGGTATCAAAAATAAATAATAATAATAACATTATTATTGTTGAGTATTTACTACATGCCAAATGTGATTTTAAGTGCTACACAGGTATTATTGCCTTTGATCTGTACCACAGTCCCATAAGGTAGATCCTATATTGTCCCCATTTAACAGTTGAGGCAGACAAGGGCTAGAGAAGTGCCAAACAAAGTAAACTAGATCCACAAGGGGCAAGGTCCTTCTCTGCCACCTCCTTCAGCTCTATCCAAGTTCCTCTGTTCTTTTCAGCTTGTAAGTGTCACCCCCAGGGTGCAGTCGGATCCAGCTGCAGCCCACTTGGAGGCCAGTGCCAGTGTAAACCTCATGTGGTTGGGCGCTGCTGCGACAGGTGCTCAACTGGAAGCTACGGTTTGGGACATCATGGCTGTCACTGTACGTAGAAAAATATACAAGGGGAAACATGCTTAGTTACAATCTCGGCATTTCAAAGGCAGGCAGAGGCATGTGGGGGTTTTAAAGGAAGGGAAATTGGGAACTTGACTGCGTTATTCAGGCTTTATGTAGATAAAATGTGCTGAAATTTTTCCTACCAAACTTCATTCATCCACTGATCAACCAGCACCAACTGAGTGTAGAGTTCGGTTAGGAATAAAATGTGGTTTGCGTGTCTGGAATTTTGTATCCTGTGTTAAATGGGAAGTAATCGGTAAAAGTGGGAACACCATGAAGGGAGTTGGCTAGGCAAACCCAGCGTTTTAAAGATATACCCTTTAAGCCCAGTGGCTGGAGAGGTTAGAACCCCCATGAGACCAGGAAGTCAAGAAAGAGCCACCATGGGGCTGGGGTTGTGGCTCGCCTACCACGTGTGAGGCACTGGGTTCGATACTCAGCACTAGATAAAAGATAAATAAGTTAAAGCTATTAAAAAAAAACATGAAGGGAGCCACCCAGTTCTTTCAGCCAGTTATAATTCAGCTTTCTGGCTTCATATGTAGGATTTTTAATTATCTGTTCACTATTTAAGCCATTAAAATATTGTTCCCCACTGAAACCTACCTTAGGAGCCATGAAACCTACAGGTAGATAGGTTCATTCTCCTTTCCAATAGGAGAACATATCTTTTTTTAATTATTTTTTATTGTTGGTTGTTCAAAATATTACATGTTTCTTGATATATCATATTTCACACTTTGATTCAAGTGGGTTATGAACTCCCATTTTTACCCCATATACAGATTGCAGAATCACATCAGTTACACATCCATTGATTTACATATTGCCATACTAGTGTCTATTGTGTTCTGCTGCCTTTCCTATCCTCTACTATCCCCCCTCCCCTCCCCTCCCCTCTTCTCTCTCTACCCCCTCTACTGTCATTCATTTCTCCCCCTTGTATTATTTTTCCCTTTCCCCTCACTTCCTCTTATATGTACTTTTGTATAACCCTGAGGGTCTCCTTCCATTTCCATGCAATTTCCCTTCTCTCTCCCTTTCCCTCCCACCTCTCATCCCTGTTTAATGTTAATCTTCTTTTCCTGCTCTTCGTCCCTACTCTGTTCTTAGTTACTCTCCTTATATCAAAGAAGACATTTGGCATTTGTTTTTTAGGGATTGGCTAGCTTCACTTAGCATAATCTGCTCTAATGCCATCCATTTCCCTGCAAATTCTATGATTTTGTCATTTTTTAATGCAGAGTAATACTCCATTGTGTATAAATGCCACATTTTTTTTATCCATTCGTCTATTGAAGGGCATCTAGGTTGGTTCCACAGTCTTGCTATTGTGAATTGAGCTGCTATGAACATCGATGTAGCAGTGTCCCTGTAGCATGCTCTTTTTAGGCCTTTAGGGAATAGACCGAGAAGGGGAATAGCTGGGTCAAATGGTGATTCCATTCCCAGCTTTCCCAGAAATCTCCATACTGCTTTCCAAATTGGCTGCACCAATTTGCAGTCCCACCAGCAATGTACAAGTGTACCCTTTTCCCCACATCCTCGCCAGCACTTGTTGTTTGACTTCATAATGGCTGCCAATCTTACTGGAGTGAGATGGTATCTTAGGGTGGTTTTGATTTGCATTTCTCTGACTGCTAGAGATGTTGAGCATTTTTTCATGTACTTGTTGATTGACTGTATGTCCTCCTCTGAGAAGTGTCTGTTCAGGTCCTTGGCCCATTTGTTGATTGGGTTGTTTGTTATCTTATTGTCTAATTTTTTGAGTTCTTTGTATACTCTGGATATTAGGGCTCTATCTGAAGTGTGAGGAGTAAAGATTTGTTCCCAGGATGTAGGCTCCCTATTTACCTCTCTTATTGTTTCTTTTGCTGAGAAAAAACTTTTTAGTTTGAGTAAGTCCCATTTGTTGATTCTAGTTATTAACTTTTGTGCTATGGGTGTCCTATTGAGGAATTTGGAGCCCGACCCCACCGAATGTAGATCGTAGCCAACTTTTTCTTCTATCAGACGGCGTGTCTCTGATTTGATATCAAGCTCCTTGATCCATTTTGAATTAACTTTTGTGCATGGCGAGAGAAAGGGATTCAGTTTCATTTTATTGCATATGGATTTCCAGTTTTCCCAGCACCATTTGTTGAAGATGCTATCCTTCCTCCATTGCATGCTTTTAGCCCCTTTATCAAATATAAGATAGTTGTAGTTTTGTGGATTGGTTTCTGTGTCCTCTATTCTGTACCATTGGTCCACCCACCAGTTTTGGTACCAGTACCATGCTGTTTTTGTTACTATTGCTCTGTAGTATAGTTTGAAGTCTGGTATCGCTATACCGCCTGATTCACACTTCCTGCTTAGCATTGTTTTTGCTATTCTGGGTCTTTTATTTTTCCATATGAATTTCATGATTGCTTTCTCTATTTCTACAAGAAATGCCGTTGGGATTTTGATTGGCATTGCATTAAACCTATAGAGAACTTTTGGTAATATCGCCATTTTGATGATGTTAGTTCTGCCTATCCATGAACAGGGTATATTTTTCCATCTTCTAAGATCTTCTTCTATTTCTCTCTTTAGGGTTCTGTAGTTTTCATTGTATAAGTCTTTCACCTCTTTTGTTAGGTTGATTCCCAAGTATTTTATTTTTTTTTTGAAGATATTGTGAATGGAGTGGTTGTCCTCATTTCCATTTCAGAGGATTTGTCGCTGATATACAGGAATGCCTTTGATTTATGCGTGTTGATTTTATATCCTGCCACTTTGCTGAATTCATTTATTAGCTCTAATAGTTTCTTTGTAGACCCTTTTGGGTCTGCTAGGTATAGAATCATGTCATCTGCAAATAGTGATAATTTAAGTTCTTCTTTTCCTATTTTTATGCCTTTAATTTCTTTCGTCTGTCTAATTGCTCTGGCCAGTGTTTCGAGAACTATGTTGAACAGAAGTGGAGATAGAGGGCATCCCTGTCTTGTTCCAGATTTTAGAGGGAATGCCTTCAATTTTAGGGGAACATATCTTTTCAGACATGATTCAAAGATGGGGTCCTCTTCCTTGGCATTTCTTGGGTGTGGCTGCCTACCTAGTGAACAGTACCTACCTAGGTCCATTATTACTTTTTCTTTCTTTTAAAAAAATGTTATGAAGTGCTTAAGATATGCAAAGAGATTTACACAGGGAGCAAATACTTCTTCTGTGTAACACGCTATCAAACCAACAGCCCTTACATTTTTGTACAAGGAAGATTGGCTCAAGAGATTCAGTAATTTATCAGAAAAGCATTGGGCCTCTACTACCTAGTCTAAGAAAAAGAAAACTCTGACTATCCCAAGAAGGGTTCTGACATTTTTTACAGTATCAAAGTTATACTTTGACCTCTAATAATATTTGGAAGTGTAAGTCATTGAAAACATATTGCCTATTTGGTTATTCTGTATAAACAAGGGTTCATAAGGTCCAGCCGTTCAAAACCTACTGTTTATTGAATGAATCAGTTATTTAAAAAACATTTGTCTGGTGCTCATTATGTGCCAAGGCTTTGTTCTAAGCACTTTACAGACTCATTTTATTCACCTGGGTTGAGACAGTGAATGCAAAAAAAATCGTAACTTTAACTGTTTCATCACCATCATGCTTGCTACCACCCAACACAATTCTCTTTGTTTTATCCAGCATGTCACTGCCATCCTCAAGGTTCGAAGAACACAGTCTGTGACCAAATAACCGGTCAGTGCACCTGCCACAAAGAGGTGACTGGCCGCCGTTGTGATCAGTGCCTGGCAGGCTACTTTGGGTTTCCCAACTGCCGTCCTTGCCATTGCAATGGGTTTGCTGAACTTTGTGATTCAGAGACAGGGTCGTGCTTCGATTGTGGAGGTTTCACAACCGGAAGAAACTGTGAAAGGTATGGAATTCACATGCACTTTAATTTTTAGATTTTGAAATTTTTGTTCCGATTTCACAAAGGAGGACCTTCAAGAAAATACTCCACAGTATTTAAGTGTAGAACAAATGCCAGGGGTGGTGGAGATAATGGTTCCATCATGCTTCAGAGTCATCTTATGAACCCAGAAAATGTCTGATTAAATCTGTAACCCATTAGCCTGGCACGTTGCTTTTTATGTTTGTCCACTCCAACATGTAAGTCATGAAGGGTTTAAGGACTGTACTGTGGGACTTTCAATATAAATCAAACAAACAAAAAAATCTTTTACACAACATCTTTTAAAATATTGAGTTTTGAGAGTTGCATTGTCCTAAAGCATAGCAAATCCACAGTTGCTAACACATGACCTTTTCCCAGGAGCATTTGGTAAAAGGAAATTGCTTTGACAGGTGCATCGATGGTTACTATGGAAATCCTTCTTTAGGACAGTCTTGTCGTCCTTGCCTGTGTCCAGATGCTCCCTCAAGCAATCAGTATTTTGCCCATTCCTGTTATCAGAGTCCTTGGATGTCAGATGTAATCTGCAATTGTCTTCAAGGTTACGCAGGTATGAAGTCTAGTTCATCATTTTTCCTTCCATCCCATGCTGCAATCTGAAAATGATCACATGTTCATAATTTGTCTGCCTTGGACACATGAGTGGTGCAGAAGATCAGTTAATGGTAAGAAGGCACAATTTGCTGAGTTGCTGTTCCTTTACTGAACAATGAATTTGAAGGATTCAAAAACCAATGACAAGTAAAAAACTCATTCCACTGAGCTATAATTGCTTTTAAATAATGTTTTAGAAAATTAACTGACCAAATGAGATCAAGTTAAATTATTTAAATTATAATCATCACATGCTTAGTAAAATACATATGATTAAGTAGCATATGTATGTTTTGTATGTATGTAAAACATCAATATATATGTATAAAACATGTTGCATAAGCAAATAAATAATAAAATAATAAAATTTAATCAGTCAAATGTTTTCTTTGTATAATTACAAGTAAGCAATTTGACTGTTATTTAACAGATATAACTAATTTTTTTCAATATCTTTGAGCACTGATTTGGGCATTGTGCAGATACTGCATAAGTTCTAATTCTAAATTTGTATCTGTTGCTCCACCAAAATTCTTTTTTTTAAAAACAGGATTTTTTTAATATTTATTTTTTAGTTGTAGCTGGACACAATACCTTTATTTCACTTATATATTTTTATGTGGTGCTGAGGATCGAACCCAGGATCTGGCACATGTGAGGGAGCGCTCTACCACTGAGACACAACCACAACCCCCAAAATTCTTATTTTAAAGAGTTTAATCATGAATGTGAGTATATAATGCAAGCAAGGAAAAACTTTAAAAGTCTATTTGATTTAATTATACTTAAAAATATGGCAATATTATTTTCTTCAAGGATAATTACCATTATAAATAACAAATCACAGGACTGATTTTCCTCTTGTTTGTTACACCTGAGGTTATACATGGCCTTGGTTAATTCTTGCCTCTTCTTTCTTCTCCAAGCACAGTTTGGCTTGATTCGACAGTTTTTAAGGACTGAGGCCATCTTTAGGCTAAGAGCATTTCCAAGGGGATAAACCAAAATATGAAGAGTGGATCCACCATTTGGGCACCTAAACACTGCAATTCCCTGGAGGTTGGAAGGGAAAGAGTGTTGGAGAGAAAGATGGCTTCTTCATTTGGTGCTTGGGAGAAACACCCTCAAGGGCTCATATATCAAAAACTGCTCTTACCTTTCTTCACCTTAAACACACCTCCCAATCAGTCACTTTTTTTTTGGGGGGGGGGGGGTGCATTTTCCCTTCAGAGCTGCCTCATTTTAACCACAGCTCCCCTATCATATTGGGTGAAAGTTGGTGTGCCATCAGGAGGAGAGGGGCTGTTGCACTGAACTTTCAGTCCTGGGGCACATAAGAGTAACGTTGGTGACATAAGGACTTAGAAGTACTGTGCCCACAACTTCTTAGTTTTTGATAAGAATAGAATCTACTCTTCACCAAAGACTTCTTAGTTCTGTATGATCTTTTAATTTTCTGAATGAATAATACATCAAGTGAATATTTTATTTCATTTAGAATACTAAATGAAATAAAGGTGTGACTTCTCATTATACCTAAAGGAGTCCAAGAATTCTCTATTTACATCAATCCCCCTCCATTACCCAACACTTATGCCTCATCCTGTTCCCTTTTCTTACCACCTGCCTTCAGGTGTTCAGTGTGGGGAATGCGCTGCTGGTTTCTACGGTAATCCAAGTGTTTCGGGAGCACCTTGCCAGCCATGTGCCTGCAACAACAACATAGATGTAACTGATCCAGAGTCCTGCAACCGAATAACAGGGGAGTGCCTTCGATGTCTGCACAACACTCAGGGCACAAATTGCCAGCTCTGCAAACCAGGTCACTTTGGATCAGCCCTCAATCAGACCTGCAGAAGTAAGTCTGCAAAGCTGTCTGGGAGGAATGCGGTGGCTGAGTGGCAACTCATTAATGTGTTGTCAGCTTTCCCATGCTTGCTTCATTTAGGCCGGTCCCTGCAAGTGAAAGCAGCACCCAACACCAGTTGGGTGATAGGACTGTTTCTCTGAGTTGACACCCACAGAAATGAGTGCAGTGTCACCGCAGGCTCTCTCAAATGCAGTCTCAATGTTCTCACTGCTGTTGTTCATTTGCCTTTTGTGACTCTTGTCTTTAACACCTGTCCTAGTAGATTCAAAGCATATCTCTCAAAGTGTGGTCCACAGGGTCCAGAATCACCTGGAGCTAGGGTGAGGTAGGGAGACTCAAATGCAGATTCCTAGGTTATAGGCCAGACCCCAGAATCAGAATCTCTGTGAGGCCCAGGAATCTGTATTTTAAGAAGCTAATCAAGTGGCTTTAATGTATAAATGTGAGAATCACTGTGGAAGACCAAGATTTATTCTGTGAAAAAAGAAAGAAAAAATGTGCACTAAAATATCAGTGGATATTTTAACTATTTCCACTAACCTAAACTGATTTAGTAATCCTTTTTTTCCCCCAAATCATTTAAATAAAAAGGGCTTTGGCGAATGACATAAGGGGAAAGTAAGGCTTATAGTCATCCTTACTGTGAGCTCCCAGAGCACAGTGGGTTGACATGTGTGAAACTGGCACTTGGGGGGGATCAAAAATAATTGAATGGGTTCAGCTTAGATTCTCTAATAAATCCCATGCTATTATGAGGGTTTTCTTTGATTCATTTGGAAAAAAACGATATACCCAGGTCTAAAAAGCTATTCCCATGGTTTGTTAAATGCCAGTGTTATTGAATTTACTTCTAACAACAGCTGTCTTATCTCAGGATGCTCCTGCCACCCATCTGGAGTCAGTCCCACTGTGTGTCCCCCTGGTGAGGAAGCTTGCCTTTGTGACCCCATCACTGGTGCATGCCCTTGTCTACCAAATGTCACAGGCCTGGCTTGTGACCGTTGTGCTGATGGACACTGGAATCTTGTCCCTGGCAGGGGATGTCAGTCATGTGACTGTGACCACCAGACCTCTCAAAGCAGCCACTGTGACCAGGCAAGACACTTTAAAACTTCCTAGTGCATTCAAAAGTGAGAATTGTATTGACTGAAATGTGCCTTCCAAATGTGTAAAGAAAATTTTCTAAGTGTGCTATTGTTTTTAGACATGAATAACCTTATATAGACACAGAGTTGGTATTTATTTACTAAGGAATGAAAAGACTCAGAAAAAGAGTATGAGGATCTCTGAGTTAAGCTTACCCACTTCCATTTTCCTTAGGCCTGTCTGTGACTGGGGAAGTCAGACTTCCTGCACAACAAAGCCCAGATACGAACCTTCCCTCTCAGGATCATAGGGAGGACCCAAGAAATAGGCTGTTAACCAGAAATTACTTATAAATAAACAGATGCCTTCAGAATCCACAGTTCCTTTTGTTGTTGTTGCTGCTGCTGCTGCTGTTGTTATGTTGGTTGGTTGGGTTTTTTGTTTTGTTTTGTTTTGTTTTGTTTACCATGCTAGAGACACAATTCCATTTTTAAAATGGAGCTGTCATTTCTGAGGACTTGTAAGTTTCTTTATGTGTGGTAAAGCAGGATTTCTTCTTTATGTTCAGACCAGCATGAGTGCTTCTAAAGAGCCCAGGCTAGATAGGCCACTGGGAGCCAATGGTCACCACAGAATATACAGCTAACACTACTTAACTATGGTTTATAGTCAATAAAACAAGGGGCATAGAATTTTTAAAGATTATTATAATATCTATTAATGAAAAAATGTCAAATCATAATTTTTTTTTGTTTTGCCTTGTTTGTTGGCTTAATGAATCCATTTTTCACATTAATAGAGATGAGAGAGGATAAAACAATAGTAAGAAATTTTTGAAAAAGACAAATTCACAATATAGGGATCAGAGTTTAATTGGATCAAAATACTAATTTAAGAAGCTAGAGTAATCATAATTCGTATGCATAGCTCACCTCCAATTTCAGCTGCACTGTTCAATTTATTATTCAAAGGTCAAGTCTAACGTACATTTTTGAAGGGAGTTCTTACATATAGAATGTGTTTTCCTTTCTCTTCTTCCTCTTCTGCAACACTCCCCCACCAACCCACACAAACCTACCATTCTCCTTTTCAAAAATGAAAATTTTTTTTATTTTAGAATAGATTTGTGAGATTCTGATGATAGTACAGAGACAATGTACCCCACACCAGTTTTCCCCGCTGTTAACATCTTACACTAATTGCCACAATTAATGAACCAGGATCAATATATTATCATTAACTGAACTTCATTATTTATTCAGATTTTCTCAGTTTTTACTTAATATCTTTTTTAAGTTTTTACTTAATATCACTATAGTGAGTCATTGTGTCTCTGTAGGCTAGTCCTGGCTGTGACAGTTTCACAGACTTTCCTTGTTAGTGATGACCTTGACAGTTTTGAGAGGTGTTTTGTAGAATGTCCCTTAGTTAAAATTAATCCAATGTTTTCCTTGTTAGACTGGAGCTATGGGTTTTGAGAAGAGCTAGGAGGTAAAGTGTTCCCCTTCTCATCACATCATATTAAGGGTACATGTTATTAACATGGTTTATCACTCTTTTTTTTGGCTTCTTTATTTTTTTTTATTGGTTGTTCAAAACATTACAAAGCTCTTGACATATCATATTACATACATTAGATTCAAGTGGGTTATGAACTCCCATTTTTACCCCAAATACAGATTGCAGAATCACATCGGTTACACATCCACATTTTTACATAATGCCATATTAGTAACTGTTGTATTCTGCTATCTTTCCTATCCTCTACTATCCCCCCTCCCCTCCCCTCCCATCTTCTCTCTCTACCCCATCTACTGTAATTCATTTCTCTGTTTGTTTTTTTTCCCATTCCCCTCACAACCTCTTATATGTAATTTTGTATAACAATGAGGATCTCCTTCCATTTCCATGCAATTTCCCTTTTCTCTCCCTTTCCCTCCCACCTCCTGTCTCTATTTAATGTTAATCTTTTCCTCCTGGTCTTCCTCCCTGCTCTGTTCTTAGTTGCTCTCATTATATCAAAGAAGACATTTGGCATTTGTTTTTTAGGGATTGCTAGCTTCACTTAGCATAATCTGCTCTAGTGCCATCCATTTCCCTGCAAATTCCATGATTTTGTCACTTTTTAGTTCTGCGTAATACTCCATTGTGTATAAATGCCACATTTTTTTATCCATTCATCTATTGAAGGGCATCTGGGTTGGTTCCACAGTCTAGCAATTGTGAATTGTGCTGCTATGAACATCGATGTGGCAGTATCCCTGTAGTACGCTCTTTTAAGGTCTTCAGGGAATAGTCCGAGAAGGGCAATAGCTGGGTCAAATGGTGGTTCCATTCCCAGCTTTCCCAGGAATCTCCATACGGCTTTCCAAATTGGCCGCACCAATTTGCAGTCCCACCAGCAATGTACAAGAGTATCCTTTTCCCCACATCCTCGCTAGCACTTGTTGTTGTTTGACTTCATAATGGCTGCCAATCTTACTGGAGTGAGATGGTATCTTAGGGTGGTTTTGATTTGCATTTCTCTGACTGCTAGAGATGTTGAGCATTTTTTCATGTACTTGTTGATTGATTGTATGTCCTCCTCTGAGAAGTGTCTGTTCAGGTCCTTGGCCCATTTGTTGATTGGGTTATTTGTTATCTTATTGTTTAATTTTTTGAGTTCTTTGTATACTCTGGATATTAGGGCTCTATCTGAAGTGTGAGGAGTAAAAATTTGTTCCCATGATGTAGGCTCCCTATTTACCTCTCTTTTTGTTTCTCTTGCTGAGAAAAAACTTTTTAGTTAAGTAAGTCCCATTTGTTGATTCTTGTTATTAACTCTTGTGCTATGGGTGTCCTATTAAGGAATTTGGAGCCCGACCCCACAATATGTAGATCGGAGCCAACTTTTTCTTCTATCAGACGCAGAGGCATTTCTGTATATCAGCGACAAAACTTCTGAAACGGAAATGAGGAAAAACACCCCATTCACAATATCCTCAAAAAAAAATAAAATACTTGGGAATCAACCTAACAAAAGAGGTGAAAGATTTATACAATGAAAACTACAGAACCCTAAAGAGAGAAATAGAAGAAGATCTTAGAAGATGGAAAAATATACCCTGTTCATGGATAGGCAGAACTAACATCATCAAAATGGCGATATTACCAAAAGTTCTCTATAGGTTTAATGCAATGCCAATCAAAATCCCAACGGCATTTCTTGTAGAAATAGAGAAAGCAATCATGAAATTCATATGGAAAAATAAAAGACCCAGAATAGCAAAAGCAACTCTAAGCAGGAAGTGTGAATCAGGCGGTATAGCGATACCAGATTTCAAACTATATTACAGAGCAATAGTAACAAAAACAGCATGGTACTGGTACCAAAACAGGCGGGTGGACCAATGAATGGTACAGAATAGAGGACACAGAGACTAATCCACAAAGTTACAACTATCTTATATTTGATAAAGGGGCTAAAAGCATGCAATGGAGGAAGGATAGCATCTTTAACAAATGGTGCTGGGAAAACTGGAAATCCATATGCAACAAAATGAAACTGAATCCCCTCCTCTCGCCATGCACAAAAGTTAACTCAAAATGGATCAAGGAGCTTGATTTATCACTCTTGACGTGAATCTTGGGCACCAGGCAGAGGTAGCACTGGTCAGGTTTCTGTCTTCTAAAGTCACTCTCTTCTTCCTTTACACACTGTACTCTTGGATGGAAGTCGCCACACACAACCCACACTCAAGCAGCAAGGAATTATGTCCACCCCCTGGAGGGCAGAGTATCTCCATGAATAGTTGGAATTCTTCTGCACTGGAGATATTTTTGTTGTCCCCCATTTATGCATTTATTCAATTTATTTATATCACCATGAATTCATGGATACTTTTACACTATTGGTTATGGTCCAACATTATTTTGTTGTTCAAATTTTTCCAACTTTAACCATTGGAAGCTCATTCATTAGGCCCCTGTGTCTTCTTGACATACCCCCAAATTGTAGGGTTTTTCAAAGTACTTCCTTATTTTTTTATACTGAAAAATGCTTCAGGCTCATCTTTATGTATTTCTTGCTCCAGTCCTAGAATCAGCCCCTTGTCCAATGAGTGCTGGTTCCTTTTTTGGAGATAGTGTTAGAGTTCAAGATCTGGATGCTAGGTGAACACACCCATTTTTTGTGTTCCCTTCTTACCTGTATCCACTAACCATGGAATAAATTGGTAGAACGCCACAGACTGCTGGGCTTCCTGATTCATGAGGGACTTCTAACATGGATGACTGCTCTGTCCCACATGCCTCTTAGACCCTTTGGGAAGCATCTTTGTAGCATTACTCAACACTCAGTTCAGCCATGGAGGCTAAAGGAAGCCTATGAAGCTGAAGGTCAGATGACATTTGTTTAACCAAAAAGCACCTCATAGCAAGGGTATTTTATGTTGTTTGGTCCACTGTGGATCCCATGTGGAAGGTTACTCTCTACAATCAGGAAACACTTTTCATTGGAGTATAAAGAAGACATGTGAATAATTAGATTCCCAGCTGTTCAAACAACTACTGATAAATGTCTCTGTGTCAGCCAGGGGTGGCCCCTAGTGCATTCCCATAGAGAGATCCCAATGTGTTGTCCAATGTTTTCATCAACAGTTTAGCAGAGTTGGAGTAAGAAGTTTCTCAAATGTGCAGATACTGCAAAGCTGTAAGCTAATGTGCAGGAGACAGCACAACCTAACAGGCTGTCGTGTAGGCTAGAAACAAAAGGAAATGTTAACAGGGTAGAAGTAAAATTGTGCAATTAGGTTTTTAAAATCACTTGCACAAATACAGGATAATAACTTGGCACCAGCTCCTGTGAAAAATATCTGAAAATTTTCACTTGCAAGTTCAAGCTTCAAGTGAGCCAGCAGTGTGCCAGGGCTGCCAAAGGAGTGATGCCTGTTCCAACTAGAGCGGGGTCACAGCATGCCCAGCTCAGGGCAGTCATTGCTCCATATCTGCTCTGCTGGTCAGGAAGCTCCAGGAGCATTGTGGTCATTTCTGAGCACCATATTTTTTGTAATTTTTTAGAAAGTTTTAATTAACATACAGTAACTATACACACTTATAGAGTAGAGTGTGATATTTTGATACATATTCACAATGTGTAATGATCATATCAGGATGCTTGGCATATCCATCACCTCAATTCTTATCACTTCTTTGTGTTGGGAACATTCAAAATCCTCTCTTTTAGCTATTTTGAAATATGTAATAAATTATTAACTAGATCACCCTGTTATATTATAGAAGCCTAGAACTTAATCCTCCTAACTGTATTTTTGCACCCATCAACCCGCCCTCCTCTATTCTCCCCTCTCTCTATCCTTCCCGCCTCCTCCATTTCACTCTCTACATCTATGAGATCAACTTTTTAAGCTTCCACATGCATATGAATGAGAGTGGTCAGGATTTGTCTTTCTGCTCAGCATCATATTTTAAACATAACATAGAGGTTATGTCCAAAAAAAGGCAACTAGAATAAGGGATAGAACCATGCTAGTCTGTGATGAAGGTTTGAAGGAATTGGAGGCAGGCAGCTTAGAGAAGAGATGCAAAAGCCAGTTGAGATGGCCATCTTTTGTTAAGAAAGACGGAGCCTCCCTGTTTTATACAATTCCACAAGTCAGGACTCATAACGGTAGGAACCAGTTACAAGGAGGCAGATTTTGCATCAGTAGAGAAATCAGTGCCCAACAATCCAGACCAACTAGCAGTACAACAGGCCTCAAGAGCAGCAAGCTCCCTATCATTCCCTCTTTTCTTTTTTTTTTTTAGCAGAAGCTAATGGGAATCTAAAGATGAGTAGAAGCTTGGTAGACCCAGTCACTTTATGAATCTAGCTGCTAATTTACTGGAAGCCTTCTGACAGAGTTGACATTTAAGCAGATTTGGTCAAGCATAGGACTACTACAATAGTGTTTTATGTTTGTATTCTCACCTATTATTTTCTAACCTCCTCAGTTTTTAGAACAACTAGTCAATAATCCAGTTGGGAGGATTCAAGAAAGTTTAGTCTTCTCCCTCACAGTTAAACGACAGTCATTAAATGATTAATATAAAGTACAAAACAATCCTTTTTTTTTTATTTTAGCAGAACCCTAGCTCAGTTAATACAATCTACATTCCTTAATGGAAACATTACTTGCCAAATTAATTGATGAATGTTAGACCAGGTCTTTGGCTTCTCTCCCCATCTCTCTCTTCTGGGGGAAACTCCCATAACTGTAGAGGGAAAGAATGTGGCCCATTTCCCAATATGTGTTTTGTTTTCATTTACATCTGTGTATGTTTCCCCACTTGGGGCCACCTGTCCCTGAACAGCTGGACACAGGCGGTATATCCAACAGCCTAGGGCCAAAACACATTAGCTCCTGAGTCTCAGTATTATCCAGGGTGCTTGCTGGCCGTGGGAATCATCCTTCTCCGCTTTTGCACAGCTGTATGTTCTAAGTCACTGGAGGGAAAAATGTTCCCTGAGCAAATGCATTATATTTCACACCACAGAGCTCGTCCCTTCCTCACCTCTGACTGTTCTCACAGCTTACAGGCCAATGTCTATGCAAACTGGGCTATGGTGGGAAACGCTGTAATGAGTGCCAGGAAAATTATTATGGTGACCCATTCGGGCAATGCCTTCGTAAGTATTGAAGCTCTTTAAGCATGTGAGTACACTCAGCTGGCCCTGCCGTGGGCACATGATGAACCCACTGAGTTTCAAATTCCTTCATTTGGTTGTTGATTTTAGATGTGGACTTCATTTGAAAATTCACAAAGTTTTATCTGAGTTTTGAAAATAATCTTTTTGTTGCCCTACAAAAAAGTTTTCTCCTATGCTAAAACTTTTAGCCTGTATTAAAAACTAGCCTATATTCAAATCCCTCAAAATTGTGTCAGGCATGGTAGTGCATGACTTTAGTCCCAGCTACTTGGGAGGCTGAAGCAGGAGGATCTCTGAATTCAGGAGTTTGGAGCCACCCTGGGCAATATAGTGAGACTACAACTAAATAATAATAATAATTCCTTGAATTCACTACAGTGGAACAGACCTCTAGGACGATGATTTATAGTCAATTTTCTGATGTTTACAAGTGTTTGGGGGAAAATTAACCACTCTGGACTGAGGGAGAGGCTGGGAGATAGGCATAGGAAGCCAGAGAGATAAATATTTCCTCAAAGTGATCCATGACCCTGGGTCTATCCCATAGTTACTTAGTTAATAAACATTCATAGAACGCCTGCTGGGTGTTTTAGGTGTCACAAACAATGTGACACCACTATCCTCTTGGAGTTTCTTCCAGTGGCCTTCATTACGACGTATGTGAGCCCTAAATAGCAGCATTTCAAGCAGCTCTGTCCAATAGAACTTTCTGCAGTGAGGGAAATGTTCAGCCTCCATGCTGCCCAGTTACCAGCTACAGGTAACTAGCATGTACTGAAACAGAGGATCAGAATTCTTTATTTATTTCATTTAAAATAGCCACATTCAGTTAGTGGGTGCCACATTAGTGCACATTTAGAGTCTAGGTTGGTTCTAGGGAACAGGATTTTTTAATCTCCTTTTAAAATCAGCTTCCAAAGGAGATCAATCCAAAGAAATGCCAAATGTGATGGTCTTACCATCATGGTCACCCCTATATCGCCAAGCATGATAACTCTTTCCTCCTCTCCATTTCTGTATAAATGGTCTTTTGTGGCTAAAAATATTGCCATCCTTCCCTTGCCCCCTTCAAATATGTGTACTCAGTGAGTTCTCTCCATGCTACACTTTACTTAGTTTTCTAAGCAGAATTGATCATTTCAAAACCAGGAGGAGGAGCTGGCAGTGTAGCTCAGTGTAGAGTGCTTGCTGCTGATAGTGCTGGGTAAAATCTCCAGCACTATCACCCCTAAAAGAAAAGAAAAACAAAAAACAGGGAGAAATTTTAACCTTTGGAAATTTTGTCTTAGAGGACCTCTTTTTCCATAACCATCTAATATTCCAATAATCTTATTTCATAAAAATGCTTTTACCTTTTATTGTGAAGCAATAGAGAAACTTTACAAATGTTCCCCACAGGCCACAGACTCCACTAAAGCTCCTGGAGGAGACCAGGTAATGATGAGGGAACCTTGCCTTCCAGCTGGGGAAGTGAGATAACACTACCCCCAGGGCTTCCTGCTGAAGCCCCTGGACCAAATCTGATAATATGTGCTGGATAATATCTAGTTGAGGAGGTTAGGGTGTTAATCAGTTTGTATTTGTAATTGGCCTTATTTATATTCAAACTGTCAAATGCCTTTTAAATCATTTGTTTCTTGCAATTAGTTGAAAGACATGGACCAGTGATTCCCTAATCTTTGAGAGATTGCAATGATGACAATAGCTTCCCACATCGTCCATCCTCTGATTTGATCAGGAACCTACTCAAAGTGCTATGGGGCATCAGATAATTTTTCAAAATTAAGATAATATGCATTTAATTCCCCCACTTTTTGAGAATGAAATAGCCCCCCCTTATGTAATGGAAGACATCGTGGGTCAGCACACCCAGCACACCTGGGACTTCTTTGAGTCAGTAGCATGTCTGAAGTGCTACCCACCATCAAATCCACATGTCTCCCTCAAACAGATAAAGAACATACATAGGCACACACACAATATATAAAACAGTTTCCCAAATTTTCCATATAGAAACCATGAACTGATTTGCTATTGAAATATACAGAGGCATGTTTATACAGAGGCATGACCATTGCACAGATCTCTGAAATTGTATAGTTTTTAAATAGCCACCTTAGAAACATACGTTGGAAAGATTTTCAGGAAAGAAGAGAGAGCTGTGTTCTTGAGCTAGTCATAAGCAAAAAAACAAAGTGACGTTCTTTGCTTCTTTTCTCTTCCTTTTTAGCATGTGACTGCAACATGGAAGGAACCCAGAAGCCTATCTGTGACCCAGACACAGGCATGTGCCACTGCCGGGAGGGTGTCAGCGGCCAGCGATGTGACCACTGTGCCCGGGGTCATGGTCAGGAATTCCCTACTTGTCTTCGATGTCACTTGTGTTTTGATCAATGGGACCAAGCCATTTCTTCCCTCTCCAAAGCAGTGCAAGGGTTAATTAGGCTGGCTGCTAACATGGAAGATAAAAGAGAGACCCTGCCGGTCTGTGAGGTCGACTTCAAAGGCCTCAGAGAGAACATGTCTGAAATAGAGAGGATTTTGAAACATCCTGTTCTCTCATCTGAGGAATTCTTAAAAGTCAAGGATTATCATGACTCTGTTAGGTAAGCTCTGTGCTTGAGGGAAAGATAGCCCAGCTCCTGACTTACCTCAGCTCCTGCCTCTGTCTTCATTGATATCAGGGAATAGATAAGTGTTCAGTTAATAACCAGGCTAGTAACCCTGCTGGTCTGTCTTTCTTGCCTTGTTAGAATTGTATGTGATTTTTTCCAGATGCCATTGATTATAACAAAAAGACAGTCAATACGAGGTTAATTGAGGGGTGGGAACCTAGCTCAGTAGTAGAGCGCTTGCCCAGCACACTTGGGGGCATGATTCCACCCACAGAGAAAGGAGATTAATTGGGAAGTTCAAACCCAGCAGAGCTGAAAAGACAAACTGGAAGTATAGTTGTTTCTAATACAAAAAATACTATTTTTTATCAAAGCACTCATGGAAAACTTGCTAAATTTTCCCAAATTTTTCAGTTGTTTAGAAGCCCATACATTAGTGTGCAGTCTTATAACAAATATGGTATTCCTTCAAAATGCAAGATTGTTTTTATTACATATTGTTGATTCCTTTTTTTTTCCCCCATTCATCAACCATTTCTCAAGATTACATTGGTTTCTCTGGGCCAGAAATCAGCAAACTACAGCCCACAGGTCAAATCCAAGCCAGCCCTGCTTCTGTGAATTAAGTTCACTGAAACATAACCAACCTCATGTATTCACGTACCCTCTGTGGCTGCTCTCCCTCTGGAATGGCAGAGTTGCACAGTTAGGACGGGCACCTCGACTCCTGAGGCAGAGTGTGCCAACTTTCTCTGGGCAAAACCTGGATGAACTGGGTATAGTTACTATCCTCAAAGAAGCTCATAGTCTACTAAGAAATCTCAAAAAGTGAGGTTATATAATACAATGTCTTCACTCCCCATTAAAAGTTCCTGAATTAAGAAATAGTTGAAGCTATAGAGTATTATGTCCTACGTAACTCAAGTGCAACTCTAAGGTCATTCATCATTGATATGTGAATATCTCAGATATATATGACAATTGCTTAAAAGTTACACAAGGAAGGAGATACAGCCTACTTGTATAGTTCTGAGAAAGGGCCACCACCTCATAAACACAGTGATAGGGCCCAGGGAAATCACATGGCCAAGTCAAGCTGGCCAATGAGAACAGACACATCTCTACCCTCTAATGACTTTTGCCCTGCAAGATTTTGGCCCTGTGTTACCAGATCCCCCTGCTTTTTATGAGACACAGACATTTAGATTTTCATGACATGTTTTCATTTTAAAGCATTCTAAAGCTAACCCAATAGCACTTGTAAAATGCACTAAGTGGCCCAAGGAAAACATGCCTGATGATGAGCATAGGCCAAGACCAGTGGTTTGTGGTTATAGATGTCAGGAAAATGTCAGTGTACCAACAAGAAAGAAGAATGAGCCAGTCTACAAAAAGACTGAAAGAGCCCTAAGTAGAGCTAGAGAGAAGACAGCAGAAGGGGGATCCCGGGGCCATGCCTACAGTGACGAGAAGACGGTGGTGGCTACCGGTCTTCTCAGAGAAAGACTTGTGTTTCCTATTCCATCCTCCCACTTCATTGTGCTCCTTTGCCATTGCCTCACCAGGGGACTCCCAGGCAGGGATTGCCTTCTCCTGTGTTTGTCTTTTTAAGCCAAGTGTAATTACATAATGAACATTTGCTGGATAAATTATAAATCAAAGGGGAGCAGGAAGACAGAGAACCTGGGATGTCAAAAGCTTGAACTGGGAAGTCAAGTCTCCCTGGTTTGCATCCACTAGATATGTGTAGCTTCAGGAAGGCAACTTAACTTCTCCAAGCTACAGCTTCTTCGTGAACAAAAGAGAGATAAAGTGTTTGTTTCATAGGATTCTTGGGAGAATTACTCAAGATGGGACACTTAGTATAGAGTTTGGCACATAGTATTTAAGGAATAACAATAATTACTATTTTTATTGTTATCACTATTAGCCTGAAGAATCATAGTTGTGACAACTGAAGCCTGAAGGAAAAGTCTATAGAAAAGAAAGAGAAGAAAAAGCTAGGAAAGCATTAGCTAATGTTCTGTACTTGTGCCAAGATAAATTAATCCCATAATTCATGTTCCCTTAAGTGTACCCTCCAAGATTTTCACCCAGTTTCTGCATCACAAAGGATATACTCATAATCTACTTGAACCAGCTGTATATATTGGACCCAGCAAATTGAGGTTTTACAAAGGTATGCATGATCAAAGAGAAGATGATACGAAAAAATAGACCCAGAACACGCTCACCATGTCACTCATGAAAATTAAAGTTAAAACCCTGCACAGAAGGAGCACTGAAACAAAATTTGTTGAACATAGATTTACTCTAAATTAAGAACTGATTTTTACTTTAGGCTGGGTGACTTGTTCTTTGTTATCATGTGTTGCAAACCAGAGGTAGATGGGCTCTTTTAAATTGATTTAAATGAACCATGTCTAAATACATGTTTTAAAATGCAAAGCAAAGAAAGAGAGAGCATAAATAGTTGACATGGAAAGATTATAAACCCTTATTCTGCCAGAATTGGTATACAGGTATTAGTTTAAATGAAATATTTCAGGAAGCTTAATTAAGAGAAAACAAATGAACCATAAACAGAATTATAGAGTCAAATGAAAAACTGTGTTTATGGAGGGGGGTCCCTTCTAATTGAGTACACCCAAGATAATAAAAGCAATTTATGTGGCATGTTTTTTCAGTAATATATCACACATAATACCTTACCCTCAGTAAACACATTAACCCTCATTTCTCCAACAGAAAACAAATCATGCATCTAAATGAACAATTGAAAACGGTGTACAAATTCCAAGATCTGACAGAAACCATAGTAAGGATGAGGAATGAAACAGACCACTTGCTTGAAAACGTTCAGGAGAAAATTGATTTGCAATCTAGCATTCTTAATGCAAGCACTGAAGGTAAGAAGAAAAATGGTCTTTGACTGTTTCTGCATGAAGTTTGATGAAATCCATCGTTCATTCCATTAGTGAGTCATCCCATACTTAACCATGGCGCCTGAATGCTTTAGAACATGCAAACACACCCATTAAATGTTTTGTTTGTATATGAAGAGGTCAGCTTTTTAAACATTACAGAGCCTGGTTAACATTTGCTCAAAATAACAAATAAAGGTAACAATATCTGATTCTAAACAAATACTAAAACCCAAAGAAATCTAATGCTAAACCCTATAAGGTGTCTTGAGTAATCAGCAACTTAGAAATTCTAAGACGGCTGTAAGCAAATGAGAGAGAGGTTTCTGTGCCTTCCTGGGTGTAAACTACTGCATTTCCAGCAACCACAAATACAAAGGAATATGCAGCAAAAAGGACTAAACACAACATTTCTCATACGAACTTTGTAAGAATTAGTCAAGCAACATACTAGAAATCACATTGCATAGTTCTTAAAACTGAATGTGAGCCGTGCCAAAGCAAAATCAACTTACAGAATAAATGGAACTCTAAACAAAACCGTGTAGTTCATCTCCTGTTTAAGATGACATCCCTATTGTATTTGGTGATGGACAACCTATTACTACCAAGGGAAGCAATACTGAATTACCTACCCTGTCTAATTAAGAAGAAATGGGAGAAAATACATGTTTTTCATCTAATTTCAACCCCAAAAGAGAGGGCAAAAAATACAATTAGGAATGCCTAATTTCCCTGAAGAATGCCTACATTTAGTGAAATGAGTTCTACCACAGATCTATTAATGATGCTCAACACAATTTACTGATTCCTAATCTGAAATAATTTGCAATCTAGCATTCTTAATGCAAGCACTGAAGGTAAGAAGTTTCTGCATAAAGTTTGACCGCATGCTAATCCTCTCAAATTTGCAGTCCAACAGTAGTTACACAGATTTTTCTGTATTCTTGACACTATGCTGGTCAGTAGAAATAAGGCAATGAATCAGCAGGTACCTGCCCTTGAGTTATTCCTGTCTGCTGAGGGAGACAGGAATAGAAACAACCATGTTAACACTAGCAACTGCTTTGGAAGCAGAGTAGCAAAGAATTCTTTCTGGGCTTATTAGGAAAGGCTTCAGGGAGTAGGTGGCCATTGAACAGAGCGTCACAGGACAGAGATAAATCTGTCATATAAATAAAAACTAAAAATCATTCCAAGAAATAGGAATGTGTTTTTAGTTTTTTCATGATAAATGAGAAATGTGATATATTAAGAGCATGACAATGGTAAGAAAGTTTGAAAAGATAAGGTGTGGTTGTTTTATGCTTGGATATGCTTATGTAGGAGGTAAAGATCAGGAGCCTGGCCCCCAGTTCCCAAAATGTAGAGGTATAGTTTAAAAGTCTAATGTATGTTAATATCCATTAAAATATACCATATTACATTCATGAATTCATGTTTTATCACAAATACAGAAAATAGAAGTGTTAAGAATGCAGGCTCTCGAGTCAAACCACTGGGTTCAAATCCTGGCTTGCTATCTTACCAGTGAGGTCTTGGCAAATAACGTACCTCACCAGAGCCTCTGTTTTCTCATTTGTAAAATGATAATGATCACACTGATGTATTCTTCACTGTGTTTGCTGAAGACTGAGGAAGAAAATCAAAGCATACGCATATAGAAAACACTCAACTGGCAACCAGATGCCTGTAATCCTAGCAATTTGGGAGACTGAGGCAGGAAGATTACAAGTTCAAGGTCAGCCTCAGCAACTTAATGAGGCCCTAAGCAACTTAGCAAGATCCTTTCTCAAAATAAAGATTTAAAAAGGGGGGCTGTGACTCAGCAGTAGAGCGCTCGCCTTGCACATGCAAGACCCTGGGTTCAATCCTCAGCACCACATAAAAATAAATAAGTGAAATAAAGGCATTGTGTCCAACTACAACTACAAAATAAATATTTTAAAAAATTTAAAAAGGGGTGGGGATATAGATCAATGGTAAAGCATCCCTGGATTCAACCAGGAAAGGAAGAAAGAACAAGAGAAGAAAACTCTCAACTAGCTATTCTTAGCTAACATCGTCAGCCTCAACATCAGGAGTCTGTGAAGTGCAGCCCTAGGACAATTCCTGCTGATGGGCTCTTTTTGCAAATAAAATTTCATTAAAACACAACCTTAGGGGCTGGGGTTCTGGCTCAGTGGTAGAGCACTCGCCTAGCACATGGGAGGCCCTGGGTTCGATCCTCAGCACCACATAAAAATAAATAAAATAAAGGTATGTGTCCAACTACAACTGAAAAAAATTAAAAAAAAACACACACACAACCTTACCTGTTGTAGCTTTCCACATACAATGTCAGAGTTGAGTAATTGTGACAAAAACATCATGGCCAGAAAATCCTAAAACATTAATTCTCTGACTTTTGCTGAATAGTTTGTCAACTCCTGCTCTTTACAGTCAAGTAAACTTAATTGTTTTATCATATTAGAGTTTATATAGGTGTTTATAGTCAACACTTTATATTTGTGACATATTTTACAGAATTTTTCATATTATCTCAGTCCTCACAAAGTATTAAGAATTTGCAAATAAAGAAACAAAATCTAAGAGATTAACTGATTAGCTCTAAGATGTATCCAGAAAGTAGAGAGTGGAACCAGGACAAATCCATCCCAGTGGACTTTAATGTCAAAGTTGTGTATCTCATGTCTAGATCTATTATACTATGTCTCTTCTTCCCCATTAAAGGCAAAATCAAGCAAGAGGATCTTGAAATTTTGTAGTGAAAGTTTCGACCAAGATAGTAGCCAAACTGTAGAATGATCATAGTGAGAGATGATGCAATTATTTTTCACAAAATTTAACTTACCTCAATTTGTGTTGATGTAGATTCCTTAGAAAATATCAAGAAGTATTACCGCATATCATCATCTGCTGAAAAGAAAACTAATGAAACTGGTTCCATCATAAATAACTCTGTAAACACCAGGACCAGCTTGCTTACCATTTTAGATACACTGACCTCAAAAGAAAACTTGCCATTGGAAAAGTTAAAGCAGATTAAGATACCAGATATCCAGATATTGAATGAGAAGGTAAATACTCATAACGGTACGTAAAAGTGTGGTGGATTCTATGTGGTATACAAACTTTTTAATTGTATCTCACTGTCTTTTTTAAAAAATATTTGTTAGTTGTAGATGGATACAATACCTTTATTTTATTTGTTTATTTTTATGTGGTGCTGAGGATCGAACCCAGTGCTTCACGTGTGTTAAGCAAGTGCTTTACCACTGAGCCACAGCCCCAGTCCTCCCTATTTTATAGTTTATTTTTTACTTACTTTTAAATTTAGATTAATAAAAGTGTGAGCAATTCAAATATATAATATATAAATAATATGTAATATATATTTTATCAAAATATATAAATATATTTAATTTTTATTTTTGATTAACTTTTAATCATATTAAAGATTATTGCTTGACTTTATTGTTTTATATTATTTACTATTTCTGAAATGGTATACCGATTGTGGGCATTTACTCCTCTTGATTTTTGTAAGTAAAAGTTAATATCTATTTTATTTTATTTTTTGGTACTGGGGATTGAACTGAGAGGCTATTTACCAGTGAGGTACATTCACACTCCTTATTATATTTCTATTTTCAGGACAGGATCTTGCTAACTTTCTGAGTCTGGTCTCAAACTTGGAATCCTCTTACTTTACCCTCCCAAACTGCTAGGATTATATACATGCACCACTGTGCCCAGCTAAATTAATACACATTTTAAAAGAATAAAAATTAAATTAACATGGAGACCCTAAAATCTAACCATTTTTCCCCTAAACTATAAATACAAAAATGACATATTGGCACAATACTGAGAAATAATTTAGGTAGTTATTCAGTTACCTAGTTACCTAGGAAACATTCAATAGGTCACCCCCATTTACCAAGCTTGAATAACTGTTGAAGAAATTCACATGAATAAAGCAATGCCTTACTTCAAAGAGTTCAGTAGTGTTAGAAAATCTGCTAACAAGTTGTCTTTTAACATAAATCATTTCTCCTGTGAGGTGTGTGGAGAACCTGGGAACTTGTCATGTGATCTCTCACCCTGTGGGGGAGCTCTCTGCAGGGACTCTGAGGGACACAGGCGGTGTGGTGGTCCCAACTGTCATGACTCTCTGACCCTCTCAAGCAATGCCCTCCAAAAAGCCCAGGATGCAGAATCTGTGGTTCAAAATTTGAACAACCAGTCTCAAGGGTTGAAGAATCAGGTAAATAATCTCTTCTCTTGCTTGATTTTAAAATTGTAGCAATAAAGAAAAAGGAAAAATTTTGAAGTGCCATTTAACTTCCAAGTGAGAGAAGATAGATTCTACATATTGGATGTTCTAGTGACTGAAACAATAGTTATTCTATTATTAAAATATAGATATGGATATGAATGTAGATTTTAAAGTGTGAATATTGAGAGTGGGGGGTGAGTGTGTGTGTGTGTTTGTGTGTGTGTGTGTTAAAGAAAGGAGAAAAGAAAAAACTCAAGGGGTATTTCTGTGGGTCATAGACTTGTGTGGACTTGTTTTGTTTTTTTTTAATAGAAAACACTACATAGAAATGTAGCCTTAAAGTTTTAAAAATTATAGCTCTCTCAAAGCAAAGAATAATTTTTCAAAAATTCAAAGGTTTATTTAAAATTCTACTAAGTACATAAATTTCCATATTGGTTTAATGTTAGAAAATATTTTAATAGGAATACACCCTGAGGCTTTGATCTCCTTCCTATGTTGGTAGACATGATAAAGTTAATTTAAAGTTATTATGGTCATCTCTGTTTATTTTTCTGCTCATATTTATAATAAGTATCATATTTAAGCACCTAGCTCATCATTATCATTATCATTGTTGCCGTTGTCATTGTCATGAACTCTTTCTTCTTTTCTGATGTTGGGGATAAAACCAAGCTCTCAGACATGCTATGCAAGTGTTCCCCATTGAGCTGCATCCCTAGTCCTTTAGATTTTTTTCGAGATGCACTGAATTCTTTGGTTTTGAAAATAACAATGATGCAACTTGTATTTTGACTATGCACATAGAACCTTTGATGAAGAAGAAAACAAAATTTAAGGACTGGAATTTTTAAAATCAATATGGGTTGAATATTGGGTTAATCGGCATTCTCATTCCCAAGCAAGAAAAGCCAACTCCCAAACAAACAAACAAACAAAAAAAAAGAAATGTATGTAAGGACCTCTAGGTCTCAGAATTAAGAGAAATATAAAGGGCCAAGCTTGGGATTTGGGTGAGAACCACAGCCAAGAAAAACACATACACATCCCTTACATCCTTGTCCACTTGCTTACAGAGTCCAAGTTCTGGAGCAAGTATCTGATGAGCCAAGCTGGAGAATATCCTACATGTACTAAATGATGAACAATTCTATATACATGGCCACAATTTTGTATTGTTACATAGTTTTTCACTTTTTTTTTAAGAGAGAGAGATAGAGAAAGAGAGAGAGAGAATTTTTTTAAATATTTATTTTCTTAGTTTTTCGGCAGACACATCTTTGTATGTGGTGCTGAGGATCGAACCCGGGCCGCACGCATGCCAGGCGAGCGCACTACCGCTTGAGCCACATCCCCAGCCCTAGTTTTTCACTTTTATGTAGTTCCCCATTGTTTTCATAAATATTCACTGTTATATACAAATATGCCAACATGTGCCAGACATTGATCTACAAGTTGGGAATACAGCAGCAGTCATAACTGCAAATCCTGGTCTTAAGTCCCAGTAGTTAAATAGAATTGTTTTATGTAATTTTAAACTATTATATTGGTCCTTCTTCAAAAAAAAAAAAAAGACACCATTGAATTGAACCTTGATTGTGGCTTGATTTTATCTTTAAGTTAATAATAGTGTTAGACTATCAGTGATAAAAGATAAACCCTGAAGTCTGTATTGGGAGAGTCTGGGTTAATCAGCACATAAATGGGAAGCTAGATAAGGGTGAGAGAGGGATGTTGATAGAATAGGGTACTATTTTCTATTGTGAGAGAATTCTCAGAAATCAATTGTGACAGAAGATGGATTACAGAGAGATGTTTTAAGAGTGAAGTAATTTAGCAATCTCTTTCTGAATATGGTATCAACTAATCTACTCTGAGATTTCATCTGTATCACTTGGTACTTTCCTGTCTAGAATATTTATTTCTGGAATCCTCATTTTACTGCTATCCATACCCATTCAAATAGATAGAAACCTATTTTAAAGTTAAGAAAATTCTAGAGAATTAAGATACACACATTTCATCATGTAAATACTTCTCTTTTGTTTTATCACTTGCTAATGACCAAAACACAAATGCTTTTTCACAAAATCTATATGGCTCAAATTAGGGAGGTTCCTTTTGTAGAGAAATAAAGGAAGGTATTTCCTCCCTAATTATGTTTGATCCTAATTGGCCCTATTTCTGTCACAATTAATTTATTCACTAAAGCTCAGCTTGTTGGCAATATTGTTCTATTGCTTTCTGCTTTTCTCCTCCCTCTCTCTAATTTGTTGGAATCCTAAGAAAAAGCCCATGACCTTTCTCAAATCACAATTAAGAATTTGCACTTCTGGTTGCTATCAGCTCCATCATTCCTCCACCAAGCACACAGTGTTTGGAATTTATCTTTGTAGCCCACTCTCAGGTCAAGCTCATTTATTAGGAGAAGGAATGCTTTCTAGTTAGCTTTCAGAGAAAGTGCATTACTTGAAGTGGAGGAATGTTTAGAAGAGTTACTATTTTAACTTATATAAAAGAAAACATTTTCAACTTGTTAAACATGGTGGCCACTGCAGGCAGGGAGTGCTGGTGAGTCCTGTGCAAGTTGTTGGTATTGGAAGATGCAAAAACATCTCATTAAAACAGAACTCATATTTTAGATTGATATTAAGAAAATGTATTAGTGCTAGGTTGATAAGGTTTTCAAATAACATTTTGATCACTGACAATGTTATAAAAGGCAAATTCATGCTACTGTGAAAACACGATAATGAAAGAGATACTAATCACCAATTGAAAGAGTCCTTTAAAATGAATTCATAGTTTAAGTATCTAGACTTCTATTTAGTTTTTAGTGACAGCTAAGTAATTAAATATCACAGAATGTGCTTAGTTTTTTCATACATTACTCATGGTTGTTTTGTTTTCTTATTCCAGATCAAAAATATAAGTAAACTGGCAGAAGTCTCCAAAAACAATGTCTTGCAGCTAAATGAGAAACTGGCAAATATGAAAAACCAAAGTGAATTCGAGGAAGAAAAACTGAATCTTTTAATCAAAACAGTGAAGAACTTTTTATTAGGTAATATGTTTTCAACATGAGAATAATTTTTGTTTCTTCCTCTTTTAAAAATTCACACTCAAGGGCTGGGGCTGTGGCTCAGCCGTAGAGCGCTCGCCTAGCACATGTGAGGCCCTGGGTTCAATCCTCAGCACCACATATAAATAAACAAAATAAAGGTATTGTATCTACCTACAAACAAAAAAAAATTTTTTTAAATATTTATACTCAAGAATTATAACCAATTTCAAATTACATTAATCAGAAATGACATTCCTAAATCAGAAAGATTATGTACTGCTTGGTTCTAAATTTGTTAACAAGAATAATCTCAAAATATTAACTCTGTGCCAAAAAATTATAGCTTTCTGTATAAGATTAATTTAGTAATAAATCCTAGAATTTACTATGAGACACATTTCGAGCTTTGGGGCTTTATTTTGAGACAGGGTCTCACTGAGTTGCTCAGGGCCTCACTAAGTTGCTGAGGCTGGCTTTGAACTTTCTATCCTCCTGCCTCACCCTCCAGAGCCAGTGGGATTATAAGGTGTGCGCCTCTGTGCCGGGTTGTCATATACTGTTTCCTTTTTATTTTATTTTATTTGTTCTTTTTAGATATACATGACAGTAGAGTGTATTTTGGCATATTGTACACACATGGAGTGTAACTTATCCTAATTAGGATCCTGTTCTTGCGGTTATACATGATGTGGAGTTACCCTGGTCGTGTATTCAAATACAAGGCTAGGAAAACTCTGTCTGATTAATTCTACTATCCTTCCTATTCCCCTCCCCACTTCCTTCCCTTCATTTCCCTTTGTCTATTCCAATGACTTTTTTCTTCCCCTCCCCACCTTCCCTTGTTGTGTGTTAACATCCACATATCAGAGAGAACATTCAGTCTTTGTTTTTCAGGGGACTGGCTTATTTCACTTAGCATGATGGTCTCCAGTTCCATCTAATTGCCAGCAAATGTCATAATTTCATTCTTCTTTTGATTGTGTATATGTACTATTTTCTTTATCCATACATCTGTTGAAGGCTGGTTCCGTAGCTAGGCTATTGTTGAATTGAGCTGACCAATCAATAAATGAGCAAAGGAACTGAACAGACACTTCACAGAAGAAATATAAATGGTCAAAAAGTACACGAAAAGGGGCTGGGATTGTGGCTCAGTGGTAGAGCGCTCGCTTAGCAGGGGTGGGACCCGGGTTCGATCCTCAGCACCACATAAAAATAAAGGCATTGTGTTGTGTCCATCTACACCAAAAAAATAAATATATTTGAAAAAAAAAGTACATGCAAAAAGGTTCAACACTATTCTAATCTAATAGCAATTAGAGAAATGCAAATTAAAACTGCACTGAGTCTCATCAGAATGGCAATTATCAGTAATACAAGTAACAATAAATGTTGGTGAGGATGTGGGGGAAAAGGTTCATTCATACATTGCTGGTGGGACTGCAAACTGGTGAAGCCACTTTGGAAAACAGCGTGGAGATTCCTTAGAAAACTTGGCATGGAACCACCATTTGACCTAATTATCCCACTCCTTGTTCTATACACAAAGGACTTAAAACCAGCATACTACAGTGATGCAGCCACATCAATGTTTATAGCAGTTCAATTCACAATAGCCAAACTATGGAACCAGCCTAGGTGCCCTTCAATACATCACTGTTTCTTGTACCACCCTGAGCTTTGGCTTCTGCAAGTCACTCAGCTTAGGATGCCTCTACCCTCCCCACACCCTACAGTCTCTACTAGTTTAACCTGCATCCCCCAACGCCCAGTTAGAAGTCTTTCCTGAAGTATTTTTCTCCTTCCTCTGAATCCACAGCATTTCGTCTCATAGTCACCATTTCTGCTCTATGATCAATATTTGCATACACTGGACATCTATATCCCCTCTTGTCCATAAATCTTTGAGGATAAGACCTGTGTCTAAACCATCTCTAGTTTTCTCTGCAGGACTCAGCATTGTGCCTTGTGTGTAATGGGTGGTCAGTCAGGAGTTGGAGAGTGACAAATGCTTGTGACATCACACCCTACCTGCCATCTTCCACTTTAGTTCTTAAAGGAGACCAGTTTCACTTTTCTGACAAGCAAGGAATGGGTGTGTTTAAAAGTTTCTTTGCAATGTGCTATTCACATGGTACTCCACTCTGTATTGGCACATTGCCTTCCAAAACAGAATTTTGAACAATAGCATCAGGAATAGCTGCCCAATTATATAGATGAGCAAAAAATTGTGAGCCTTCTTATGGTCATGGAGGACCAGAATCGAGTTGTGTTGACTTCATACCCAACCTCACTCCTCTCTTATTCACTGTGTTTAAATTTTAATGGCAGGCATTTAAACATTTGTACTGCTTTTGAATCTGCACTTACAATAAAGAATTCTTAGGAAGATATTTTGGAGCATATGCACAGTGTTCCAAGTCTTTCGTTTTCCATTTTTCTGACACGCATTTACTTAGTAAGTATTCAGCACTACAGAAGCAGCATTTCAGCAGGGGCAAGAGAAGGTTGAGGATGAAGAGCATCTATGGGACATATGCAATCTAGTCCTTGTATTCTAGGGACACATTATCAAATGCCAGGGCATTTGACTTGAGTTCATTGTGTTTCTGTGTAGTAGATACAGAGTTTGCTAAGGGAACATGATGCTAAAATCCATCTTCTTATTTAAGAGGAAAACGTGCCTCCAGAAGACATAGAGAAGGTTGCAAATCGTGTGCTTGACATCCACCTACCAATAACATCACAAAATCTAACCCATGAATTTGACAAAGTACAGAAACTTATGCAACTTGGTGAGGACTACAGGACAGAAAAGAACAAGCTTAAAAAAGCAGCACATGGAGCCCAAAAGCTTTTGGTGAAGGCCAAAGCAGCTGAGTAAGTGCAGTATTAATATTCTCATCTTGCTTTAACAGACCATCTGCTAAAAGGTCATCTGAAAAAATGTTTGCTCAGGAGCTATAAAGTGCAATGAAATTACCCTCTGATAGATCCATGTCCAGATAAAAGGCTAAGCTCTTTTTGAAGGTGCCCCAGGAAGCTGGGCATTTGGGAGGCAGTGGGCAGGGATGCTTGCTTTCTGTTTTGCTAAAACTCTAAATACCCTACCAGTGGTCAAAGCCTCTTAATACCCATGCATACCAATAAATTCCACGAATTAAATGCTGATATTTTAACAGGTCGTTGAAATATGGTGTCTTTTTCCCTTCTTTGTCCATTTGTAATTTTAGGATTGTTATAATAAGCACTACTTTGGAATTCTCAATTTTTTTAAAAAAAGACTATAGTAAAAATTTATGGTGGTGGAGGACAGAATAAATGGAAATTATGCCCCAGGAATAATACAGGAGTAAAATGGAATCTATGGTATACAGGATTAACTAACTCCTTTAGAATTTGCCAAGCAAAAAGGCATCAGAAAGATATTTTTATGAGCGTGGAGTGATGTGGGTCAGGTCACATCATCAGTTGGATGGTAACGTGAACATCCAGCACCATTTTTGGATGTTCATCAGGGCTGAGACCTGGACTACCTTCACTGCCTCATCACCCTCTTAAACAAATGAAGGGTTCCACATCTGCAAGTTCAACTCCTTCCCAATTTGTTTGTTTGGTACCAGGGATTGAACCCAGAGGTGTTTAACCACTGAGCCACATTCCCAACTCTTTTAATATTTTGTTTAGAGACAGGGTCTTGCTAAGTTGCTTAGGGCCTCACTAAGTTGCTGAGACTGGATTTGAACTCATGATCCTCCTGCTTCAGCCTCTTAAGCCGCCGGGATTACAAGCATGCACCACAGTGCCCGGCCCCTTCTGGTTTTAATATTTAAAATCAGGAAGCTTAAGTAAGTACAATATGATTACATAGCTATTAAAAATGATGTTGATTAAAAAATTTTTTTAATAATACGAAGAGATTTTGTCAGTGTGATGGTAATGCTTTTTAAATTAAGCAACTGAATTGCACAGGGAAGAGGAATTCAATCATGAAAAGAAAAAAAAAATTCTAGGACAAAATACTCAAATATGCCCGCATCTTTCAAGGTGGTAGAATTACTGGAATTTTTCTCTTTTTTACTTTCTTAAGTAATGTCTGAAGTAGTAGTACATTGAAAATATAAAAAAAGAATATGGAAAAAACATATACATATACGTAGGCAGTGCTCTGGGTATTTTACAGAAGTGAGATAATGCAGGTGGGGAGTTTATGTTGGGAGGAGGGAGGATTCCCAAAGTTTGGAAAGGAAAAGAAATTCCCACTGGGAGTAGGGATGGTTGGATGGGGCAGGGGATATTTTGCAGTTTGGATAATTGTTCTTTGGACACAAACACTTCTAAGGATGCGTCTTCAAAGTTCTTTCAAATATTTCAGTCACTTAGTACATTCTGTTCAAGGTAGTTTTGAGCCTGTAGATCTCAGTATCTGGTGAATGTTGACAAAGGTGAGCTCCTTTCTGTAAAATAGTCTGTATCACTTGGAATGCTTGTGATTTTAACCTCTGACTGGGCCCCTGGGTAGCTGGAATGTCAGCAAAGCTTAAATAACCCTGAATAAACACAGCCTGAAATGCAGGGTCGGTCGTTGGTCCTCTCTTGCTGTCTGCGGGGCCTCTTGACTTGCCTGCCCCACTCCAGCAAGGACCTAAGAGGGCAGCGTCCCTGCAGTTGAGAAATCAGAGAGCTGGAACTGACTGATAGTAGTTTCTTTGTGCAAAGAAATCTGTTTTTACCAGGTGTAGGTAGGTGTGTGTGTGTGTGTGTGTGTGTTTTATTGGCATTTAAATATTCCTATTTCTCAAAATAAAGACTTCATTACTTTGCCCTGCTTAAGAGGAATTGAAATTCACTTTCAAAAGAATTCAGTAAAGGTTTTTGACTGAGTTGAGTGAACTCTCAAGGTGAAGTAAAGCAAGAATTGCGTATTTATCTAATCTGATATGCTAATATCTTACCTTAGGAAAGCAGCAGCTGTCTTGTTAAACCTTGACAAAACATTGAATAAGTTGCAACAAGTTCAAATCACTCAAGGACAGGCAAACTCTACTATTACTCAGCTGGCTGCCAAGATAACAAAAATAAAAAAGAATGTACTGCAGGTAATTATCCACCTTTTTTGAACCTAACTTGAAATAAATGATAAGGTTGGAAACAGTTTTTACGTAAATCAACGTCACACTTGCCTTACTTATCTGATCGGATTATTACAAAGATAAATGAAGATTTGAGTGGGGTTAAGTATTAAACTAAAGTTCTACATTGATATAGTACTGTTACATTAATGTTGACATGATTATGCATTTAATTTATGTTTTACTGAGCCCTCCAACATCATTTCAGTTAGTTGTAACCAGTTCTGGGGAATGAGGCAAGTGCTATCACCAATTTGTAACTGAGGAAACTAAGACTCAGGGAGGCTATGTGATTGTGTCAGGTCACACAGGTAATTAACAGTAGGTTTGAGGCCAGAACCCATGAAAAGGAACAGACTTGTAAAAGCTCACAAATCAAAGAAAGGAAGAGTTAAGTGTTGCAAGATTTTTGTAACTAGTATGATCTTCCATCAGAGTGTTCAAGAACCAAACAGATATCTCACCTAAATAAATGTGTTCCATCCAGAGTTGGTTGGGAGTAGGCCATGGTTTACCCGCTGTGATGGTGAGCCTGGCAGGTGGAAGACAGAGCAGGACCCAGTCCATGGTGAGAAAGCTCTGCCTGCAGGGTTCCGTCCTCTGTTATATATATCCCCTTCCTCCAGGCTTGAAAGTGACTCAGTCTCCATTATTGAGTTGTATCTTGTAGATCTACTACATGCATCCTGAGAAGAGAATCAAAAAGCAACAGAGGTAACACACCAGAAAAGAAATAGGAGGGGGTTGCATACACAGTGTAGCAAAAAAGGGAGGTCCCTAGGTTCTCCCCTTCTAGACACATGCTCTAGAATAGGAATTGGTACGATCCAGCCATGGCCATGTTGTCTATGGCTGCTTTTACACCACAAGGGCTCAGAGTTGAATAGTTAGAACAGAGAATTATGAACCACAAAGAGTAAAACATTTATGATCTGTCCCTTTACAGAAAACGTGTGTATATTCCAGCTCCAGAAAAAATTCCCACATATGCCCAAGGACACAGGAAGGGATTTCATACTAAAAATATGGTAGACCAATACCCTAAGGAGCCCTCCTAGTAAAAAAAAAAAAGTTAGATAGGATACTTAAAATTTTTAAATGTATAGCAGCTATATTAGGAAAGAAAAAAAAAAAAGCCCTGAGAATCCTCAGAGGCCAATGAATGCAGAGAGCTAATCAAATACTAACCTGACAGCAGGCTCAGGGTATCTGTCAATCCTTGGTGTGTTATAGCTTTGGGGTTTGATGGTTGCCATGCATAATAGACAAAACAAAGCTCATGCAAGGAGGTAACAAGACCCCTGCATAGAGCAGGGACACAGAAAGACAAAACCCTTAGTGAAATATTAAATTACTACACACACACACACACACACACACACACACACCAGCCAATAAAGAAACTTGCCTCTGAATAGAGGAGTAACCACACAGGTTGGCTCTCATATGAGTTTGGGACTAAAATCTACATTATCCAAGCTAGGACTGTCATTAAAAATGGTCCTGATCATACATGAATACATGACCAGTATAATTCCACATCATATACAACCACAAGAATAGGAAGTTATATTCCATGATGTATAACATGTCAAAATACACTCTACTGTCATGTATAGATAAAAAGAACAAATAAAAATAAATGGTCCTGAGTTCATAACGCCCCCCCTCCCCATGCCTGACAGTGGCAAACAAAAATTCCCTTTGAAAGAATGACCTTAAAGCCAAGCCTCCAGGATTTCTTCCCAAACATATAAAGAAACAAATTGCTTTAAACAGGAGTCATCTGAAACAATAAATAACAGAATCAGAATGCAAGGTACTGTGGATGTTACTGTTACTGAATATAAAGTACAAAATAAGATTTAGAAAACCAAAGAAGCCATGGGTATGATCCGTGAACAAAAGATTCTGAAAAATAAATAAGACTTCTAGATGTGACAAATACAGTCACTGACATAGGACACAAGTATAAAATGTTCACTGTTGTCTGTAAGGGGAAAAAAGTAGATACCACCAGCACCTGCTGGATATATTTTTATATCCTCAAACGACAGTAAATGTGTAAAATGATGAATGAATTAGAGACAGATTAATGAATTTAGACAACCTGCAAAAGCATAATTTTTAATTTAAATACTCAAGTTGCAGAAATGTATGATATGTTTGCCTATGGTTAAAACATTTTAGAAAGATTACATATATTGCTAGGAATACTGTGTAGGATGTGACATAAAGCCCATGGGAATAGTGGAATGGCAAAGATTAGATTGAGGCTAGAGAGTGCCTTTGGGGGAGAAAGGATGTAGACTGGGAGCAGGACAGTGGACTCTGCCTCAAAGTCAGGGATTTATTCCTAAACCGACTGGTGGATCCATGGATATTTGTCATATTTTTTCCAACTCCTTAGTACATCTAAAATGTTTCATTGTAACTTTTCTAAAATAAATGCAACAGAAGAGGTGAAGGCTCTGTTTTTCTTTCTACCTAGTTTAATGTTTTTTAAGGGGTTAATATAATTTGTTTTCTTGTTTGCTTAATAAAGAGACTTGTCCTTTCTGGTCTTTAAATCAACAACAGGCTGAAAATAAAGCCAAGGAAATGAAGAATAAGCAGCTGGACTTAGCAAAGCAGCTGTCAGAGCAGGAGGATGGATTCTCCCTGCTGCGTACCAAGTGGCAAAGGAACCAAGAACAAGCGGGCAGGGCAAGAGTTCAGGCTGAATCCGCCCGTCGTCAGGCTGGGGGTGCTGAGAAGGTCATTAGTCCCACCCCTGCCACCAAAAGCAGACAAACAGTGCCTTTTCGAAGGATAATCCCTTAATCCCAGACTTTTGTCTCATTTCTCAGCATTTCCTTTAATGCTCTTCCATACTCAGTGGTACACATTTTTAGGGATCCTGATTCCCAAAGGATCTTGTGCAGTGGAGGGCTTTCCCTATAGAAGACAGAAGCCCCTGACCAAATCTTGGTGTATTTTCTCCCTATCTGCCCATACAAGTATTCTCAGCGATGTCTTATCAAATAGTCTGTAAATCAAAATGTTCCTGAACCTTCATATTCTCAGTTTATGTCATTCAGGGGTTAAGTGCCCCTGAGTTCAATTCCCAGTACAAAAAGAAAATGAAAAGAAAGAGAAAGAAAATAGTAAATGAAAGTCATCTCCAAAAAGAACAGATCAAGTTACAAACATTAGATTTGGGTTAATTAGATGGTTGTGGAGAGTGGCCCATTAATTTAGGCTGCTGAAAGAACCTATCAACTCATTTTCTTGCAGGAAATCTTTGGTTGGTTGTGTTAATACAGTTGCTTAAACAAAAGAAAAATGTTAGTGTGTTTACAAATTGCTTATTCCTTTGCTTTTAGTTCCTAATGTGCTGAGTAAAATTTCCACCAACTTGGGAGACCATTTTCTGTAGAGCAGATGTTGAGAAAGGGGCTTCCTGTTTACCTGTATCCCACATCAATACTCCATGGCTGGTTCTGGTCTTTAGCTACTTAACTTTCTAGATGGTCAACCAGACTCTCACCCCAAAGATTTTCATCCTAATTCCAGGAGAGTTCTTCATACTAACATTTCTTCCTTTCCTACCTCCTTGCTACCTCCTGTTACCTTTATTGCACCAAATAATTATCCTTACTGCCTCTAAATCCTCATTACTCTGTTCTTCATCTTGAAGATGTTTAACTGTTCAACCATCTGAACAAGAGTCTTGTTGAGGAGTCTTGTCAATTAGATTATTTCTGTATTTTCCATCCTTAAAATAATATAGGACAAATAGTGTCTCACAGTTGCCTTAACATGCAATAATGACTGATGATATTTCATAGCAAAGAAGTTTCTTTTTAATTAATTGACACTAAGGATATTTTTCAACCTAAAAAAAAGCAAAAATGCAAATACAATCCCCATGGAAATATCAGGGTGACTCTGGAACATTGACTGGATTATGATTTCCTTGATACTCCTTGTGTGAAGGGCATTAGGAGAATCCTGCATATGTAGATGCTTTATGGGTGCTGTCTGATGGGAGTGTGGCTCTGTTACAGGAGTTTCTGGAGCTGAAAAAACAGTACACCCTTCTTCAACATGAGAGGAGGGCTTTAGGACTGACAAAGGAAACAATCGGAAGAGTCAAACAGCTAAAAGATGCCGCCGAGAAACTGGCTGGGGATACAGAGGACAAGATGAAAAGAATAACAGGTATCTATTTGTACCCACCCCACCAGTAGGGCAATGACATCCTAATATTCTTCCTCATAGAATTTATGCCAATTTCAATTTATCGATTAACCCAATTTAACTACATGTAAATCTGCCAAGCAGGGTGAAGTAGGAATTGGTCTTATGTTTCTAGAATAGAAAAGTAACAAGTTTTGCACATGGATTTACATACAAGGGTGGATGTTGGGCATCAGCCTTGCATGAATCAGAACAAACTGAGATTCCCTTTGGTCACCTTGAAAGGTTATAACTCAGTGTTCTCAACTAGCGGTGAGATGTCTGAAGAAAGTTTTGCTTGTGAGGTCAGGGATGTTGCTCAAGAAGGCATAAGACACCTTCCCCAAAACAATTAAGCTCCCCCAAATTTTAACAGTGGCGAGGTTGATAGCCCCCTAACCTAAGTGGCTGATTTTTCCTCTCATGACTCTAGTGCACTAGGTCATCCAGCATAGATCAGCAATCCAAAAAGAATCCAAAAAGAATCTTGATTAAAATGAAAACTCTGATGCACACAAAGTATAGTAAACATAAAATATGTCCAATCAGAAAGTAAATTAGAATCTTCTTTTCCACGACTGATGTTCATGACTTCTCTGGGCAGTCATGTCCTCAACTACCTCTAGTCAAGAATTGCCAAGTGATGAGTTGCATAGTTTTACTTGTGATCATATTTATTGTCTCCCAGAACCTTAAAACTAATTATATTCTTTTATAATATGAATAACTCTTAAAATACTAAACCAGACAAGACTCCTTGCTTTATATGCTTCTTTATTATAAAATGAGACTTTGGCCTCACAACAACTGGTGTCATCACTCTATGACATTAAAAACAAAACAAAACAAAAAAACCTGCAACGTGAGTCTGTGCCTAAGTCAGGAAAAAGACACACCAAACTCTTAACATTACTTATCTCTGGGGAGACAGTAGGGTAAAGAAGAAACCACTAGTTTTTAAAATTTATGTAATTGTCTTAAAAAGCAGTCTTGTGGGTAATTTTTATTTTATTTTTCAACATTTTCCAGAAAAAAATTATATTTAAAGGAAATTCTAGGAAAAACTCAGAAAGTCATAGAGATTTTTTTTTTACCTTACATGCTATACCCAGTACCATGAAAACTAGTTTCCATTATTCTCAGACCTTGGTCCATATTATTAGAACAAAAACATAGGAAGACTATTTCTGTCCTGTATTTTATGTTAGAGTCCAAATTGTTCCCACTTATCCACATTAACTGAAATTGACAGTTAATGCAATTGGATTGGAAGAGAAGTTTAGATTAGAAGACTTCTCAGAGTCTAAAATAAGCATTGTGCTTCATTTTCTCTTTTCATTTAGGGCTATTTTTACCACTCAACAAGATAGAAAAATAAGACATTGGTTTGGCTATCTGCCCTACTCTGCCGCTTGAGAAGAGGCAGAACATCTATTAGGGAGATATGCCCATGGGATCCCAGAGAGAACCTTTGGCAGCATCAAAGTTGAGTAGCCAGGCATCATGGTGCACACCTGTAATCTCAGCAGCTTGGGAGGCCGAGGCAGGAGGATCACAAGTTCGAGGTCAGCCTTGGCAACTTAGAGAGATCGACTTAAAATAAAAAATAAAAAGGATGGGAGTTAAGTGCCCCTGGGTTAAATTCCAGGAAGGAAGGAAGGAGGGAGGGAGGGAAGGAGGGAGGGAGGAAGGAAGGAAGGAAGGAAGGAAGGAAGGAAGGAAGGAAGGAAGGAAGGAAGGAAGGAAGGAGGGAGATTTAAGAGTGGTGATAGACCCCAGTCTGCCGCCAGGGTCCCTCACAAAACTTTATGTCAAGGTTCCCCAAGGAAAAGAAAGCATATTTGGCCACAATTCTAGATAATGTATTTACAAGTAATGTCATCTCAGTTACATATTCCCTGTATAACAAACCACCCCAAAATTTGATGGCTTGAAAGCAACAACTCTCCCCTTGCTCTGGATTGCTAGGGAGGGTCCTCTGCCAGTCCCAACTGGATTGCTCAAGTAGCTACACTGATGGGCCAGCTGGGGACTAGGCATGGCAGATGTGTAAGGGGCTCTCTCCCCTTGGTCTGAATCCCAGGTTGCTTCACTGCACAGATGTTTCAGAGTCCCATGAGAGTGAGAACTGGAGATGCAAGGTTCCTGAGCTCCTGCAACATCATCTCTTCTCATTTCTGCTGGTCAAACAACTTGTAAAGCCAGCTCAATTTCAAGGGTGTGGAAGAGTGAGTGACTAGCAGCAATGAGAAGTCATTAGCATCCCTAGGCCTGAAGGGGCAGGGGAAGCAGGAGTGTTGCCAGAGCCCTGCAAACACTGGAGGGTTAGGGAGAGATACCCACCAGATACTCTCAGCACTGGAGCTGAGAGACAGAAAAGCTGCCAGAACCCGGCTACTGGCCAGGGATGGAGACCAATGGCTTATCCCTCCCTCTGGTCACTTGCCAGCACATTCCACTGGCCAAGTGTGAATGAAAGCCAGAGTTCAAGGGAGCCAGGTGACATCATCCACGGAGGTTAGCTTTCCAGGATACAGAACAGGATGGAGAACAGACCTGATGGGGAAATGTGAGGTAGACAGCTCAACCTTATTAACTTAGCTGATAGAAACACAGGGGTCTTTTTTTTTTAGTGTAAATATAATATTGAATCCCCTTTTCTTTCCAAATGACCTTTATTTGCAAGTTTCCTGCCTCTCATCACCTTCCAAAGAAACTCTTCAGTCTTGGAATCGTTGTGACTGCTAAAATGTTAGAATCCGACTGTCCATCTTCATTGAGCTCCCCCCATTGGTTTTCATTTTATTTCCTCGGGACAAGAGAGTACATACCTGCTTAGCTTCCTAAAGTGGGCTTTCAAGTGCTTACAAAGAGCTAAGTAACGTGCCCTGAATCTTCTTTTCTCCATATGAGTTAACATCACCAGTTAACTCAATTTTTGTTGAGAGGACAGTTTCAAATGTCTTCAGCAATCTGGCTCTTTCTTCTCCACACATGCCAATGTGAAAATTACCTCAAACCAATCCAGTATTCTGATGTGGTCTGACGAAGTAACGTGAGACATTTTCTTTCCTTCTTCTACCTAAGGTCAGAGTCTTTTCCAAAAGGCCACATCTTGCTTTTAAATGTCTCTCTCTACAGATCTTCTATTCACTGCTGTGGGTTCCATATTAAAGTTTACTAGAATTACCAACTACTTATTGAATAAAGAATGAATAAATGAATGCATAGATAGGTGGACAGAAGGATCAACCCATAGATAGGTGGACACAAGGATCAACCCATAAAGCCATGAATTGGTAGAGGAATAAGTGTGAGGTTAAGCAAGTCACTTTGCTTTATAGTTCAGGGACTTCAGTGTCATCAGAGAAGAAAGATGAAAAAATAAAAATGTCAGTTTGTTTTCTGAAAATTGGAAAACTCTAAAACAAAGAACATATGTTTCTAAATGAAGTTAAAGTAATAAGAACAAATCTTTGGAAATACAGCACTTCACTAAATCTAATCAAGGAAGTTGTTATGTATGTTTTTGTTTCTAATGATTTTTTTTTTTTTGGACCAGGGATTAAACCCAAGAGTTCAATTAACCCCTGAGTCACATTCCTGGTCCTTTTAAATTTTTTGAGACAGGGTCTCACTAAGTTGCTTAGGGCCTCATTTCTAATGAATTCTAACCAGCTACAGCCTTACTTTTTTTTAAAAAAAATGCTTTTAGGTATAAAATTTTTAGATAAAAAGATGAATTTTTTTCTGATATATGTGAAAACTTTGAGAAGACCTATGGAAAGAGATGTTTTATTCATTGGATCAAAGCATAAACTAAAAATATCTTGAAGAGACACACAACAAGGTCATTGTTCTGTCATGTTTAACTAATTAAAACAAATTTAAAAATTAAAAAAAGAGAGAGACACACAAATCGCTGTTTGGTATAATATGGATATCTAGGAGGAATCTACCAAATGGGCATATGTCGTTTATTTTATTTTCTTCTTTCAGATTTAGAGAAGAAGATCCAAGATTTGAATCTAAGTAGACAAGAAAAAGCTGATCAACTGAAACAATTAGAAGAGCAAGTTGTTGCCATTAAAAATGAAATTGTTGAGCAGGAAAATAAATACGCCACCTGCTATAGTTAGGCAGAGTTAAGGCCCAAAAGACTGTGCCTGTGTTTCTGGCTTCTGGTGCACAAACTTGCATCAGTGTACTGAATTTGTGAGACACAAAGGTCAGCCTCTCCTGCCTCCCTTCCCTATATCCTCTTCTCACTAGAGATCTGCTCCATGTAGCTGGAGGGAGGAACTGGGCCAGAGAGAGGCCACTTGGATGCCACTTCACAGCAGAAAGATGGAAGAAAAGATATAGTATCCGCTTTCAGAGACCTTTCCTCTTCCTTTCTTTTCTCTTTCAGAACTCGAAAGTAGTTGGTACATAAGATAAGTAAATATTTAAATAAGTACTTACTAAAAATCATTTCAAACTCGGCATGGTAGTGCATGCCTGTAATCCCAGCAACTCGGGAGGCTGAGATAGGAGGATCGAAAGTTCAAAACCAGCCTCAGCAACTTACAATGGCCCTAAGCAACTTAGCAAGATCCTGTCTCAAAATAAAAAATAGAAAGGGCTGGGATGTGTTTCAGTAGTTAAATGCCCCTGGGTTCAATCCCCAGTGCCAAAAAAAAAAAAAAAAAAAAAAAAAATTAAAACAAAAATCATTTCAGTCAAATGAATTTAAACATTAAATAAAGATACTAGGAAGGAATGCAGACGTGTATTCTAGATTGTCCTTTTTTATTTATTTGTATTTGCTTTATTTGTAAAACTATTATTCTCTTTTGAATAAAATGCACACAATTCTAAATGTAATTTGCAGTTACAGCCACTTTCCTACAGACTCATTCTCTCACCCAAAGGATTCTGTTTCCCCCAAATGACATTGGAACAATATTCAAAAAGATAAATATTGAACTACTTTTCACAATTTGTGGGTATTTTGTTGTAAAAAAATCTTCTTGTTTTTAAAAGACTAGCAATCATGTTCTTATTGTTTAGTATAAAATATCAGATGTTTCATTTCAAAAAAGACATTTAACATTAACTTTTTTGCATGTGTGATTTATAACAGCAAACTGTTTGTGAATGCTATCCTTCAGAGGGATAGTTGGAAAAGAATTTGGCCCCACATTTTTGAATAAAAAATAATATACATCAACACTGATATATGAAAGAGGAAGAGCTGCTGGAGCCATTTCTATCTTAATAAAAATAGGATTTATAAATTCAACAAAGACCTTTAATATTGCACATAAGTATGAAATTCATTAAAAGGTAGGTTATTAAGGAAAATGCAGAATCTATTTCCCTGCAGATTCTAAAGAATAGAAGGAAATTTTTCTACAGGAAGTACCACCCCAGAAATTTCTCTTGAAGTATACAATCGTAATGCTCCACCTATCCAGCATTGAGGCTTTTGCAAACCTCCACCCATGATCAGTGTACAAAATGACTCAGAGAGTCAAAAATGTAACACCCAAAATCTAAGTTCTTTATTCTAATGTTAAGGCTGGATGTAACACACTCCAGCTTTCCATAAGATACTGACTTTCAACTTGGTACACAGACAGTTAATGTTGCAAGCACAGGTTTTTTGAGGTTGTTGTTATTTATTCCCAAAAGCAATATTCAATTGTTCTTCCATTTTCAGCAATCAGAGACTACAGAAGGAATAGGTCAGGGGATGTGGGAATAGCTAAAAAGAGAAGAGATTGTGCTTGCTGGCTGGGAAGACTTAACTAGCCATAGAGTTCTGGAAAGGCAGGAAAATCCCCAGGCATCAGGAAAAGACATTCATTGTGGAACCAAGTGCAAAGGCAAGATAAACCCCTCATCTCAGCAGAACCCCCTCACCCTGGGGACATTGTAGTTGAAAGAGGTAAGGACGCAGGAATGTACTTTGGAAAAACTGCAATTATACCTAGTTGTGCTTTCTAAAGTCTGCTGTTTAAAATAATAAGCTTCAGTTGTCTAAAAAAAAAGTACATATGTGAAAAATCTTATTCCTCAGTAATGTTGGGAAACTCATTCTATCTTCTATTAATTGCTATACCCATTCATTATTCAGGATGTGATCAAGGTAAGATTCTGTGAAACAGTATCACTTTATACATTGCAAAGCAATTTGACAATGTGTATCAAGATCTAACACTGAGACCTAATATTTCATAGTTAAACCTGTGTATGAAGAACATTATCTTAAGTATAGGGGATGATGCTTTGTGGATAAATCACTGCAGGACTCCTTACATTAAATATTCAAAATTAATAAAGATGTAAAGCATCTTGCTATAGTTTGGATCTGGAATGTCCCCCCAAAGCCTTATGTGTTAAAGGCTTGGTCCCCAACCCACGATGCTATTAGGAGGTCATGGAATCTTTAAGAAGTGAGGATTAATGAGATGAAGTTAGGTCACTTGGGTGGGGCATGTCCTTGAAACGGACATTAGGGCCCTGTCACTTTCCTGTTTCTCTTTTTGCTTCCTAGTCATCATGAAGTGAACAGGCCTCCTTCACCACGCACTCTCACCATGATGTGCCACCACAGGCCCAAAGTCACAGGGCCCAACAAACATGGACTGAAAACTCTGAAAATTGTGGGACAAAATAAGCCTTTTCTTCTTTTAAGTCAATTATCTCAGGCATTCTGCCAAAGAAACCTGACTAGTACCTATCTACACAATAGTCAACTAACAGTATGATTACAAGGTCATTTTTACTCTTCTATGAAATATTTATATGCAGAGACCAATTCATGAGAAGTCTAGACTGAACCTGGAGCATCTCAGAGCAGGGGATGTGTGAGGGCAAGAGTGAGCCAAGTCTGGAACTTAGTAGTGGCCAGGCAAGGACCACTGAGACTGGTACAATAATGGGAGCAGTCAGGAAGGAGCTAAGATGCTAGATGTGGGAGGCAGAATTAGAAGATGGCCAGTAGACTAGTGAGATCACAGATTCCGGGTGGGCCAGTGATCTATCTGGAAACCCTGTTAACAAAGGGCAGGGTAAAAGCATTTGGAACCCAGGTGTCATATCAAAAAATCAATGTGAATATGAGGGAACAAGTTGACCAGGAGATAGCTGGTGTGGTCCATTAAGGAGATAATTCTCTCCTCCTACATTAGAAACCAATTCCGGGTAAAGGGAAGCTCAGAGGTGAGAACAATTAGGCAAAGGCACCAAGCTGACAAAATGAAGTGAAGGAACTCCAACAGCAGGTCCTGCCTGGCAAGACAAGTGAGGCTCTTGGGGCACAGGCTGGAAATTGTTGTAAGAAATACAATTTCCAATACCCATCTCCCCCCATGACCTCTTAGTAACAGAACTCCTCCGTGTTTTAACTGCACACATAGTTGTCTAGTTAGAGAGACCATATTTTAACCTCCCTTTCAATTCAATATAACCATGTGACTAAATTCTGACCAAGAGGATGTAAGAGTAGGTGTTGTGTGCCACTGCCAGGTCACAACTTCAAAAGGAAGCAATTTGCCCTCTGTGGGAGGCAGAACAATGGCCTCCTAAAGATGTCCATATCTGTGAGTGTGTGAAGTTACATGGCAAAGAGAAATTAAAGTCACAGATGAAAGTAAGGTACTAATAAGCCACACACCGAGATGAAGAGAGTCACCCAGGTTGCACAGGTAGGCCCCATGTAATCACAAAGGGTCTTTAAAAGTAGAAAAGGAGGCAGGTGAGAGGGTGGCATGAGGAAGACTTGGCCTCACTGCAGGCTTTGAAGAGGGATGAAAGGGCCCTTAGAAGCTGGAAAACCAGGGAAAGGAATTCTCCCCTGGACATTCCAGAGAGGAGCTTAACCATGCCTTGATTTCAGCCCGGTGACACCTGTGTCAGACTTCTGCAGAACCATAAGATACATTTGTGAGGTTTTAAGTCTTCTAGTTTATGGTAATTTTTCACAGAAGCAAAAAGAAACTAATAGCATCCTCCATTTGTTTGGTGGTTGTATAGTTTTTTTTCCTCTTTGATCTAGAATATAGCTATACAGCATCTGAAGATAACCTGGCAAAACAAGAAAGGAGAAACTTAGGTCCCTGGTTGCCAGTGTCAGCCTGGGTGCCAGCAGGAAAGAGAGAACACAACTGGGACATTTTAATAAGGGGGCCGTTTACAGATGGGGGCAGGTAGAGGAAAGCCACAAGGAACATGCAGTCACCCAGAGCCAGCATTGGGCAGGGGTCACCACCAATCTCAGCCTGAGGGGTGAAAGAGTGAACATTTAGGCTGTGTAGGAAAGCCACTTAACAGGACCTATGGTCTTTGGTCAAGGGACCCAGTCATCTGTGACAACCCGGCAGGGAATCTGGGGGTATAAATATTCTCATGTCACTCTCCCCACCTGCTCAGTCTCTTACTGATTGATATTCCCACGCAGATCAGCTCTCTGTAGCACACAGCAGGGGACACATAGATGTGAGAGGCACAGTGACCTTGAGGGTTAAAGTTGTGTGTGTGTTTGACTCCCTTGGACGACCTACAGGCCTAACCTTAGAAGTAAAGCAAACCTGTCATTTAAGTCAGGATGACTTTGGTCTCTCTTAAAGAAACTGAACTAACATCCTCATTAGTATGGTTTTTTTAATTAATTGTTTTTGTAGTTGTAGATGGATAGAAAGCCTTTATTTTATTTGTTTATTTGTATATGGTGCTAACAATTGAACCCAGTGCCTCACACATGCTAGACAAGCGTTCTGCCACTGAGTCATAGCCCCAGACCCCTTATTAGTATCTTTGGGACACCAGGGAACCCTAAATCCTCTCCAGTCCTGCTACAGCAGTCCTTCCTTCCTGCAGCATGGTGATGATAGACCAAGGAGACAGTGGAATCCTGCTTTGTCCCTTGCATGACCTCAGATAATGCACAGCCTCTCTGAATCTCAGGTCTTCATTTCCTTCAGCTGTAAATGCTAATAATACACTGGTCTATTTCTCAGGCCTACTGAGCTAATTCACGTGAAGGGCTTTAAGAGCAAGGCATTGCAGAAATCCTTCAAGTCATTACTGTTGTTGCTTCGTGTAAGCTACACCTGTGGCCCCTTCTGCCCCATTGCAGCTGTAGTCCTGCCTGCCTTGGAATCCCATCCGCTTACTCTCTCAGACCTAACCATTCCTTATAGCAATCCCCGAAGGCTTCTCTCTCTAGCCTAGCCCAAAGCCCCTTAACTAAAGTTCTCCCTCATGTTGCCAGGGGACTGATGTGCCATATGTCTGGCCAGATAGTAAGTTCAATGAGGATACAGAGCATGTGTCCTTTTTGATCTTTCACAGAACTTACCACAGTGTGGAGTAATCTAAATAAATATTGGTTCACTTATATAAATTGACTCCAAATTGAAGCCAACAAGCAATCCTCAGACCTTCACTGAAGTAATGTTTTTTTCAACTGTACTATACTGTGAAACCAGTTCACCTTGTGCTTCAGACCCTCTAAATTAAAAGTGTAATTGAGGACAATTGAAATGTTTATCTCAAGTTTTAAAGAGAATGTAAAGTGGGAATGCAATATGGATAAAATTTTTAAAATATATATGCTGGGCATGGTGGTCCACAGAGACTTGGTGGTCATCCCAGAGACTTGGGAGGATAAGGCAGGAGGATCAGCCTTAGCAATTTAGCAAGACTCAGTCTCAAAGTTGAGGACGGGGGCGGGGGGGTGGTGGTGGCAGGGATCTGGGATATAGTTAAGTAGTAAAGTGTCCAGGGTTCAATCCCCAATAATATAGATACATAATCTTCCCATCTCAATAACTAACACCTTCCATCACAGCCATTTAAAGTCCTTCCTTTCTTGAAGCTCCTCTTCTCCAAAACATCTCCAAACCAAGCTCACACAACTCATTCCCTTGCTCTCATTTCCCTGTGATCTAGCCTCTTGCCTTTGCACTCGGTCACTCTCCCCTGCCATATGTTTGAGTTGATTAGAGTGTTGCTATTTTCCAAGTCACTTGGCCATAAATAAGGGGAGTTGCTCCCTAGTTAAGGTCAAGGTCCTGGACAGGCAATAGCTATGCTTTCCAAGTACAGCTCACTGAGCCAGAGGGAGGGAAATCTTTTCCTTCCTGTTCTATCATGCTTCATCCAGAAAAACTGATTGCATTGCAGAGCTAAGAAAAAAAAATTTAAACCTTTACTATTATTATAAAGATGTATGCTTACACAATTTAACATAGATACAAATATAACCTGTAGGCCTCTCAATAGTTCTTAGCATCAAACAAACAAGTTTGATCAAACTCTCCTGTATGCACACCACACATACCTAACTCGCTTCCTTCCTTGCCTCCCCACAAATGAGCTTGACTAGAACACCTTTTTCATTATATTCACTTTATCCTGCTCACCAAAATTCTTTCCCAGCCCTTTATCTGTGCTTTGCAACAGTGAACATAAGAACTTTGAGCAGGGCTGGAGATGTGGCTTAAGCGGTAGAGCGCTTGCCTGGCATGCGTGCGGCCCGGGTTTGATCCTCAGCACCACATACAAACAGGGGTGTTGTGTCTGCCGAGAACTAATAAATAAATATTAAAAAAAATTTTCTCTCTCTTTAAAAAAAAAAAAGAACTTTGAGCAGTCTCACAGGCTGCTTCCCTCATAAGTTTGGAGGCTCTTTGCAACAGCACGGCCTGCTCGAATTTTCCCGAAGAGAGCTTCTGTTGGCTTTCACATTTCTGCCCTCTCCCATTATAAGAAACAGAAAAATGATTATGTGATTTTTTTTTTTCCCTGCCACATCAAGCAGCCTAAGCAGGACTTCTCCCCTCAACACCTGCCTGTCTGATACACCTAGTGTTTCTCTTCTAGGGAAAAATTTGAACCTATGTGCCATCTTTAGTGTTACTCATTGACTGGTAAAGTGGCCACTCTGGATGCATTCTGCTTCTCTGATGACCTGTCTTTAATCATCCTATAGACTGAACAAATTTTCAGTTACACAAAGTTTAACACATTAACCATATTTAATCAGATTATGTGGAGTTTTTGACCAGAGATAAAGTTTCCTTCACATTCATACATTCTAGGATTAAGTGTACAGAATTCACAGCAGCATCTGATATAGTTACACAAACGTAGTTCACTTTGATGATAACACCAAAAGCTAGCAGGGAAGAGGTTGGCTACACTTTATCCCCTATTCACTAGGTGGCCACCACTTTTAAGTACTGCATACACTTCACTAAGTTGTTGACGCTGTATTTGTACTTGTGATCCCCCTGCCTCAGCCTCCCAAGCCACTGGGATTATAGGCATTTTTAATTGGTGCTTTATAGATACACAGAAATGTGGAATGCACGGTGATGTATTCACGTACATACACAACATAATTTGGACAATTTCAATCTACAGTCCCTCCCTTTTCTCATCCCTCTCTCTCCCCCTCAATACCCTTCCTCTACTCCACTGATCTCCCTTCTATTTTCATGAGATCTGCCCCCCTGACTTTTTTATATTTCCTTATTTCTTTCTAGCTTCTCCATGTGAAAGAAAACATTCAACCTTCAGCTTTCCGAGTCTGGCTTATTTCACTTAGCAAGATGTTCTCTAGCTTCAGTGGAATTATTTTAAGTATCCTCAAAATTTACCATGTTTTAAAAATAGGGCCACACTTAAGAGGACCAAATTTTAGATATTAAGTGTTATGTTACCAAATTCAACAAAGTTTATTTGATTTTTTTTTTTTTTGGTAGGAAAACAAAACATAAGCCTCATTACTAGAAGAACTAGTTGGTTGAAAACACTAGTTCTACAGGATGTACAAGCAATTGTAGGACTTTGTAATAAGCCAACCAGAAATCCAGATTATCTCTATTAAAGTGAATAGCTAAATCAAATTGAAACTCTCTTGATTCTCAGTTTAGAGAGCCAATTAAAAGTATCTTCTTACTATGAACTTTCTGGAGTAGAAATGGAAGTTAAATGGAGTCCATAAATCTAAAAACCAAACCAGCATTTGAGAATTCCAGAGGTTTGTACCATGGGAAGAAGCTCAAAGCTTGGGAAAGCTGTATAAACACTCCATATCTAAAGATAAACATTCAAGGATCTTTATGACATTCAGGTTCAGCTTTCTGTTGGACTTATCTAGGGAAGGCAAAATATGAATAGGGAAGATGAAATATTCAGGACTAAGACTACGATTGCTTTCACATAGAAATGGCAAGTCTAACATTTCTTACAAGTCACTATTTAAAAAGGTCAATCTATTTAGATATGGATATTTATTTGGTAGTAGGATTGAACCCAGGGGTGCTCTATATACCCTGCCATTTTTATTTTGCCCAGGCTGACCTTGGACTTGTAGTTCTCTTGCCTCAGCCTTTGAATATCAGAGATTATCCATGAGTACCACAGTTGTCTGGGTAATACGATATTTTAAATGAAAAGTTTTTCTTTTTTAAAAATCCCAGTTCTATGTTGTTTTTTTTTTTGATGGACACAATACCTTTATTTATTGATTTATTTTTTTTTAAAGAGAGAGTGAGAGTGAGAATTTTTTTAATATTTATTTTTTAGTTTTCGGAGGACACAACATCTTTGTATGTGGTGCTGAGACCGAACCTGGGCCGCACTCATGCCAGGCGAGTGTGCTACTGCTTGAGCCACATCCCCAGCCGCCCTTTATTTATTTTTATGTGGTGCTGAGGATCAAACCCAGTGCCTCCCATGTGCTAGGCAAGTGCTCTACCACTGAGCTATTCCTGACCTCTTGATCACTATCATACATTCTATCCAAAGTATAGAAATGTATATGCTAAATTTTATTCTTAGAAAAATGAATTTTCCCTCATCCCACTTAGAGGATCAATACTAACATACAGACAACTTGAAAGACTTGAAAACTTACATAAACACACATCTCTAAGTAGAAACTGAACTCTGAATGCAGCTTCCCATATTTTGATTGGAACATAGGAGCAAAAAAAGTAGTTAAAAATTATTGCTACTATAACATTGCATTTAAACCCAGACAAACCATTAATACTTCCTACTTAACCCCAACTCAAGTTTCCATAAAGTACTAGCTCATTTTAAGGAACACCAGCAAGTGTGATTTAATTTTTCACTGCCCAGAATATGTATTCTCTGCTTTGATGTGAACATTGCCCAATATCTGTGTCTAGGTTGCAGAATCTATCAAAGTGAACTTCTTAAGCAGAAGGTTGTTTTTGAGAATGCAACCACAAGAAATTGTTTTAGTTTAAAAATATTTTAAGCCAGCATGGTAGCACATGACTATAATCCTAGAGACTAGATAAATAAGGTTGGGGATGTGACTCAGTGGTAAAGTACCCCTGGGTTAAATTCTTAGTACCAAAAATAAATATTTTATTACAACAAGGGCTATGCATATTCAATTTAGAAAAAAAGTTGAAATAAGGAAAAAAGGCAGCTATCATTTAATATTTGGGGCTATGAAAATAAATCCTGGGTGTTCTTCCTTTTAATGCCTTCCTTTTAATACATGATACGTATGTTGTAAATTTTTTCATAATTGGAACCTACTTCTCCCTCTACCTGATGTTGTAGAAATAGGCCATGTGGTTTTTAGGCAATTGCTTGGTGTTCCATCTCCTGGGTCTAGAACTGTTATTTTTAACTAATCCTCTAGTGATGGTCATTTTGGATTATTTCCAGTTTTTCTGTAATAAAACAATACTGTAAGCATCTTTATATGCATAGTTTAGTATATTTCCCAATCAAACTCATTTTATTAAAGCATATTTCAGATTGCCCTCCAGGGAAGGCATCTTATTGATTATCCTTTATGCTAGTAGCCTCATGAGGCTTATTATAGATGAGGCAACCAAGACTTTGCTAAGTATTGACTTACCATTATATTGTCACCACTTGAGCTTTAAACATCACTGAACATTGGGTCACTTCTTCATAATCCTCATGTAGACTATACTCTCCTCTTCACAGAGCAGTCACTGAACAAGTATGTGTTTAATTAATACTTTCTTTGTTAATACTTCATATATGTGAATTACAGCAAACTATGTATTTCCCACTGTATAAAGTAAAATATGTCTATGCTTTATTTTTTTAATTTCTTTTTATTTGAAATGGGGCCTAACTAAATTGCCAAGGCTAGCCTTGAACTTGCAATCCTTCTGCTTCAGCCTCCTGAGTTGCTGGAATTATAGATACACATCACCATGCCTGGCTGTGTATGTTTTTTAAAGTACTAATGTGTATTTCCATGATTCACCATGGTCAAAGAATCATCCATGAATGGTTTCTCCCCAGAAAGCACAGTGGGCAGAGTCCAAAGCATTCATTCTCTTGTTCTTGAACACTCTCACCAAGTACTTGATGAGCACCTGCCAGGTAGCAGCTCTGTACTGGTTAAACTAAGATGCTTTCAAGGCACTTGGAATGTAGTATATAAGAAAACTGTACTCAGCAGGGCGCAGTGGTGCACACCTGTAATCCCAGAGTCTTGGGAAGCTGAGATAGGAGTATCGCCAAGTTGGAGGCCAGACTGGGCAATTTAGCAAGACCCTGTCTCAAAATACAAAAAGGGAACCTGGTATGGTGACACGTGCCTGTAATCCCAGCAGCAAAAGAGGATCAAAAGTTCAAGTCCAGCCTCAGCAACTTAGGCACTAAGCAACTTAGCAAGACCCTGTCTCTAAATAAACTATAAAAAGGGCTAGAGATGTGGCTCAGTGGTTAAGTGCCGCTGGATTCAATCCCCGGTACTTAAAATAATAATAAATAACAATAATAATAATAATACAAAAAGGGTTGAGGATGTAGCTCAGCAGTGGAGTACATATGGGTTCAAAACTCAGTACCCCCAAAGCCAAAAAAAATCTATATTCATATACTAGCCATTCACTTGACAGATACTCATTACACAGCTACAGTATGCTGTGCACTCTTCAATTTCTGAGGACATGTCACTAAGTGCCAGAGGAGAATGCCTGTCTTCATGGCACACCTGTTCTAGAAAAATCTAGAAAGTCCCTCTCCAATTGGCATAAGTATTGTACTTAGGCAATGGGGTTGAGAAGGCACTACATGCAAGAAGCTATCTGAGCTGAGGTACAGACTGGAGGAAAAGCTGGCTTCGCACAGAAGTTATTCCTTGGAAGGAACTATAGGAGCCAAAATGCAGGGTTTGAATTTTGCACATAATGAGTATGTTGAGGCTAGAAGTGGATGGGGTGGAAGGGGAGGCTGATAAACTGAGAATGCAGAGACCACGGCAAGATTGTGGAGGGGCCAGACTTCAAATACTGACTCAGGCACCTGAACTTTGTACCTATTTTATAGATAAGGAAACTGAGGCACCAGAGGAATGGGGCTTACCATGGTCCCAAAGGAAAAGCCTGTCATGTCTTTCACGGATGACTAGTGAATCTTTAATTCCACAGGCCTTTGAGTTTGTATTTCAAAGAAAAAATTCAGACTCAGTCAACATTCATAGTCTACTTCAATAGCCTACTTTCTTCAAATTATAGTAAACATTCATTCTTCAGGACAGTTTTGGCTAGAATTTTTGTTCTGATGAAAATGCTCTCCTTGTTTAAAAAAAAAATGACGAGTAAGGCAGGAGTCTCCTTTTATTCCCACCCCAAACAATTCCTGTATTTTCCCCCTAAAATACCTACTGTTATTTATTATTCCTCCTCCTAGGACTTTATCACTTTTTATGTTTATATAAATGTGCTTTTGCTTTCTTTAAAAAAAGTAGATCATTTTGGGGGGCTATGTGTGTAGCTCAATGGTACAGCACTTGCCTGACATGCATAAGGCCCTGGATTTGATCCCCAGTGTTACAAACAAATCAAAATAAAACCCCTGTTGTTCCATCATCTTCAATTGAACCCTTGTTTATTTTACCAACAGCAAATGTATTTCAGAAAATCCTGGTCTGTACACGTCATGCTTGGCACATAATATGTGCTCAAGAAATGATTGCTAGCCAGGCACAGTGTCGCACACCTGTAATCTCAGACACTCGAGAGGCTGAAGCAGGAGCATCCATCCCAAGTTCAAAGCCAGCCTCAGCAAAAGTGAGGTGCTAAGCAACTCAGTGAGACTCTGTCTCTAAATAAAATACAACATAGGGCTGGGAATGCAGCACAGTGGTCGGGTGTCCCTGAGTTCAATCCCCAGTACCCACCCCACCCCCCAAAAAAATGTTTGCTAAAGAATGAGAGATGTTGCTGATGAGGCTTAAGGTACTCATTAGATAGTCATAGGTAAATCAAATCATGGTAACTATCTCCACAGGATTGAAAAAGTCCTCGGGATATCCAGATGACTCGACTCTCCACTCCCTGTTTCATGATTTCCAAAAGGACCTCTGAGGGATCATTTAGTCCTAGATCCTCACCAGAATGGAGGCTCACACTGGCATTTCATTAGCTACACCATATACAGCAAACACATCCTGCAACATCTCAGGTTGGCAAAAAGCCCAATATTTGAAACAGCACCTAATCCTGGAGTGAGACCTAGTGCTGACTTGTTTCTGATGTGATAAAGTGCAGCCGCTCTGTGCTAGGTGGGCCGGTCTTCATAAATCTGATTAGCAGCCTTGGCAGCAGTAAGCGCCGCAGCCATGATGAAATTAATGCTCTCTCCAGAGAAGCAGCCCTCTTCTTCTCTAGATGAACTACAGTCGTAGAGTTAATTCATCTCCAAGGCCAAGGGCATTACGGTTGGGAGAGAGGAGGCAAAACTGCAGCTGTTTGAGAAAGGAGATGGTTTTTACTAACATTTCTACAACTTCTAAAAATGTGCTCAGAGCACAGATTGTTTTCCCAGGGCATTAATACTGGATTGGGAATTAAGACCTGCTCTCCCCACGGTACAAGCCATGAATAATAGCAGAGTGTTTAACTTGCTAATTAAGCCCAGTTTCCTGGATCACCCTGGGTAATGATTAACAACCCAGAATTGTGAGATAATCTAATCTACTCTAGCTGCAAACCTATCACTGTGAGACTCGGGACAAAGACATGGCCAGAACCTTACCAGGTTTAAGATATTTGTTAAATACAACGCACTTTTCATTCAATAAGCATTTTCTAAGTATTTGCTGTTTGCCAGGTCCAGTTCTAGGAATGCTTGGGGAAGTGTGGTAAGGATTTTGGGGGCCCACTAGGAAATCTGACCTTGACCTTTCAAACAGACAGAATTTAGATAAAACAGAATAAAGGAAGACTTCAAAATTTAAATACTGGAATAAAGAGAATTCATTTTTCTCCTCTGGCTTTTACAGAATTGTAGCTTCCTTCTGAAACTAGAGAAAGAAAGCTGAAATAAAATTATTCCAAATCTTTTAAAATAAAACTTGAGGTGGATTTCTTTAAGAGATGAACTGAATTTTAATTAAAAGCTCCCCCAGTTCAAAATTTAGTAAATATTAACCATTACTTACTTAGTCTGACATCAGTGTTTTCCAGTAAACATAGTGATTCACTTTATGAAGATAAAAGGAAGCTTGGGTTGATGGCTAGCATTCAAATCATAAGGCATACAATTGACTAAATTTAAGTGAATCCCACTACGAATCTGATACAATTTTCCTTTAAAGAGCCTTCCTACAGCTGTCTTCTCCCTTCCTCAGACATCAATCTCTCTGCAGCTCATTTTTAAAGAGTCAGGTTAACAATCAGGTGCCCAAATTCACAAACAAAGAATAAATAGTGAACTGAAAAAACTTGCCCCATTTAGAGTGTTTCTATGGTATTCCTGTTAAATACAGATTGGAACTTTAAAAATTTGGAATTCATGGGCGTAGGCAGGCAGAAATGAAGTGCCACCCTATCTCCCCTTGGATCTTGCTACCTTCTTGGGAAGCAAAGTGCAGCAAGTGTTCAATCTTGCAAAATGCCTGTAGCTTAGATGAGGCCTTCTTGAACCTATTTTAGTCACTATCTTAAAACAGTCAGGCACAGAATTTGGTATTCTCATCATGACATCACTTTTGAGATACTGGGATCTCAAAAGTGATGTGTGATTATTCTTAAGACAATGTTGATAAAGACCTGCCAGCATCAGTCAGCATAGGCTACATTATGTTTCAGTTAAGGGGGTGAGGGGAGCCTCTCAAATCTCGGGTTAAAAACAACAAAGATTTATATCTTTCATGCTACATGTCCAAAAAAAAAATTATTGGCTAAGGTAATATATTCTGCCTTCAGGCATAGCTGAATCAAGATACTTCAAGGTGGTCCTTAAGATTTCACCTTTCAGCTTTCCTCTGTGTTGACTCCAGTCTCTTGCAGCCTCTCCCAGTTCCAGGTTGACATCCACATAACTACAAGTCTGGTATGGAGAGAGGAATGCTTCCCAGGAATGCCCACAAAAATCCCAGAGTTGCTCTAACTGGAAAATTTGAGTTTCATATCTACTCCTAAACCAACCAAGGGAAAGGAGATGGAAATACCCCAATTGGCCTGGAGCTGATGGAGGGATTAGCCTCATCCAAATGTGAGAGGGCTAGCCCCTCAAGAAAAATCCAAGGGAGGTGGCCAAATGAAGGGAGAATGGATATTAATGTCAACCCAAACAACAGTCTCTGTTACATGATCCAAGACTTAAAATGCCTTGGCCCCTGTCTGATTCAGGCCCTGATGGTTTGCATGTTATGGAAGGTAATAATAATAATGACCCCTTTGTGATCTCTTAACTGTTAGAAAGAAGGGTTATTCAATTTTATTCATGTAACAAGTAAATATTATATATAATATACTCAAATCCAGAAACTAGAAACTCTCCCAGGTGGCTGGAATATAAACCTTAACAAAACAGTTCTTTTCTTTTTAAATTTTGCTCTAATTCATTATATATGACAGTAGAATGCATTTTGTCATGTTTTACATAAATAGAATATGACTTCTCACTCTTCTGGTTGTACATGTTGAAGAATCACATTGGTTGTGTAATAATATAAGTACATAGGGTAATAATGTCTGATTCATTCTGCTATCCTTCTTACCCATCCCTTCCCTTTACTCCCCTCTGCCTAATTCAAAGTGCCTCTATTTTTCCCTACCTACCGCCTTACTGTGAATTAGCATCCATAAATCAGAGAAAATATTCAGCCTTTGGTTTTTTGGGATTGACTTATTTCACTTAGCATGATATTCTCCAGCTCTATCCATTTACCTGCAAATGCCATAATTTCATTTTTCTTTAAGGCTGAGTAATATTCCATTGTGTGTATATATACCACATTTTCTTCATCTATTCATCTGTTGAAGAGCATCTAGTTTGGTTCTATAGTTTAGCTATTGTGAATTGAGCTGCTATAAACCTCGATGTGACTGTGTCACTGTAGTATGCTGATTTTTAAGTCCTTTGGGTATAAATCGAGGAGTGGGATAGCTGGGTCAAATGATGATCCATTCCAAATTTTCTGAGGAATATCCATACTGCTTTCTATAATGGTTGCACTAATTTGGAGTCCCACCAGCAATGTATGAGTTTTGACCTCAAAGAGTTCCTAGGGACAAGGACACTTAATACAAAAACTATAAGTTTTCAAACTACACATTATAAAAGACATGTACAAAAGTATTCTGACATTTGTCCTGAATTTTACTGGTCATTGATCTTATTGTTACCTCCTAAACTTGAAACATATTGGGAAATCAAGAAATTTGTATGAAATTGAACACACATGAAGCATCAGTTCATGAATGAATTTTGGAAGTATTCCTAAAATGAACTAAACTGGATGATATTTTTCTTTTAACCAGAGAGATTCATGTTTTTTTGCAAGGAAATGGACATGCAAGGAAGTTTTTTTGTATGTGTATGTGAGATTAATTATGAATTTCACAAAGTAAAATTCAAGCTAATTTTCAAAGCAACAAAAATCTAATGTTTTTCATGAGCACAAGTTTATGTAAATAATGAGGGGGGGTTTATTTTGCTTTTTTTTGCGGGCGTGGGGGGATTACTGGGAATTATACTCAGGGGAACTAGGCCACTGAGCCACATTCTTAGCCCTATTTTGTATTTTATTTAGAGACAGGGTCTCACTGAGTTGCTTAGTGCCTCGACATTGCTGAGGCTGGCTTTGAACTTGCAATTCTCTTGTCTCAGCCTCCTGAACAGCTGGGATTACAGGCATGTACACCCAGCTAATAGTGAGGTTTTATGACCAAATGATCAAGTTCTTGAATGTGATGTCCCTGTCGTTTCACTGTTGATCAGAATTTAAGATGCCACCCATATGTGGCATTTTAAGACTGTGAGTGAAGGTAAACTTAAATGATTCTTGGTGGGTTTCTTTCAGATAAAAATAGTAAATGCCTCAGGGAGATAACTGTTTCACATTCTTTAAGGCAGAACAACCAACAATTTGCAATTCCATCGGCCATTCAAAATGCTGCAGAACAGTGATGATTTCTTCATGCAGAAGCAGGTAGTGCCAGGTAAGTACAAGAGAGGGTGTCATCAGCCACTGTGAAGTCTTGGGCAGGCTGACAAAAAATAGACTCATTTCTCCTAAACTTGTAAAATTTTCAGAAATCAAGGAAGTTGTATGGAATATAACAGGTAAAAAGAACTTGTTCACATGTAAAATTTGGTAGCTAGAAAGTAGACATTTAAGAGCCAAGGAAGTCTTTAAAAGGCAGAGACTAGTCTTTCTTTCCTTCTCAAGTACCTCTAACGTGCCCCGTGGCATGCCAGCCAGTGGTCATGCAGAAATGAATGTTACACAGTACTTGTCCTTGTCTCACTGTCTATTGGAGATAAGGGCACAAACAAATAGTTACAGCATTATGTCATATATGCTGTTTTGGGCTTTTACAAGGCACTGGAAGAAACATTCATGTAAAAAGCCAGTTTAAGTGGAATCTACAAAGATGAATATAGTTGATCAAGTTGAAAAGGTCAAGGTGGGTCCATGTAGCAGAGAGAGAGAAAGTCATAAAAGTATAAAATATGTCACGTACAAGGAAAGAGCAAAGGGAAACCACCGAAGGCTACTGAACAAGAGAATAATATAGGCCAGAAGCAGTGGTGCACACCTGTAATCCCAGCGGCTCCAGAGGCTGAGGCAGGAATATTGCAAGTTCAAAGCCAGTCTCAGCAATTCAGTGAAACATTAAGCAAGTTAGTGAGATCCTGTCTCTAAATTTAAAAAGGGCTGGGGATTTGGCTCAGTGGGTAAGTGTCCCTGGGTTTAGTTACTGGTATTAAAAAAGAGAGAATGACACGATCTAGGTTGTGCCTCCGAAATTTCCTTCTGTGGGTTTTAGGAAGGCCTTGACTGCAGACAAGAGTGGTTGGAAGTAGGGACAGCGTCAGAGGGCACCTGCAGGCTCCAGATGTGAAGAGACACTGAACTAAGGAAGGCAGGGCAATGAGGCTGGAGCAATGAGGACATGACAGCTAGTTGCTAAGAAAGTAGAAATGGCTGGAACTAATGAGGGGGTCAGGGAATGAGTGCAGGAGAGGAGGTGTCCAATGTTCCCAGGCTGCTTCATGGGCATGTAATATGTGCAGTTAGATTCAAGAGAGTCCTGTGGTAGGTTTAATGCTCTGCTATTACTGGCTTTACATTATTAATAACAAGGGGGCTATGGGCTGGGGCTGGGGCTCAGTGGTAGAGTGCTCGCCTAGCATGCGTTAGGCACTGGGTTCGATCCCCAGCACCACATAAAGTAAAATAAAGGCGTTGTGTCCACCTATAACTAAGAAATTTAAAAGAAAGAAAAGAAAAACGAAAGAAAATAAGGGGACTACCATTTGTTTCCTACTGGTAATGTAGCCTGACTTTTCCCAGTTCATTCCCTGAGCTAAAGGATGAATCATGGCACTAATAACTGAAGTGGGAAACAGAAGAACTCATTTTGCTCTGTGTGGTGCAATGGAGAGATGAGTTCAATTTTATGTGAATATGAAGTACCCATGTGTCATTAATGTAGAGCTATTCAATGGCCTATTAGAAATTGCATGCAAATTCTGAACAAAGTACAGGCTAGAGATACAGATGCAGGGGTGGGAGACAAGGCCATTGGTGGACCTATTGGATGTGGATGAGCACGTGCAGAATGGAAAGAAAGAGACTGGAACTTTGGGAGCACCAATGCTTAAGAAATCAGAGAAGGACAAGAGAAATGGAAGAGTCGAAGTCCTACGGAAAAATTTTGGAATTCTGTCCTGAAAGTCACGAAGAAAGCAGTCTGAAGAAGGGAGCAATCATCTGAACCATATGCCACAAAGAGATCAAACAGGACCAAAGTGGGACAAAGTCCATTGCACAGCAGTTAGAGGGACATGGCCATTAACAAGAACAATGGTGGAGATGGAAGCTATACTACAACAGGAAGAAGGAGAAACCAGGAGGAAGCAGAGAACCTAAGTGCAGACTGTCCTGCCAAAAGCCTGAGTCTAATGTCAAAGGGAGGAGAGGAGTGGGGGGCAGGAAACAGGCAGGGCTTATTTTGTTTTTAAAATGAAAGGAAAATTGAACAAGTTTTACTGTAAAAGCACTGGTCTCATGAGAGGAAGGTACAAAAGATGTACCCTCCAGGAGAGAAGTACAAAAGATGCAGGTGGGACTGGTGGTGACAAATTCATGGATAGAGTGGTCAGAAGGTAAGTGTTACACACATTCCGCCCCCTACAAATACATTTGCAAATTATAAAAAAAAAAACCCTAAATTTTTCAGTAGTGTTAAATTTACTAAGAGTGTGGTGATCAGGAAGGCAGCCAAGCTTTTGAAGAGTATTAATGGCAAATAAACCTTTGCAAAGGGAGGGGACACTGACCAGGGACAGGTGGCAAGGAGGCTCAGGAAAGAGGTGAATGGTGCTTGCAATTTGTGTGGATGAAATCTGTAAGATGAAACTTTGGTTCAGGGTATTAAGAAGCTGAACAAAGAAGAGATTTTTCCCCCCATTTAATCTGTATAGACTCTCCATTACAGTATTAAAGCCCTCACAACAGTCAGGATTTTCTCAGTGCTGTCTGGACTGCCCAGTTAGCACCCAAGATCTTAAGCATCATCAGAGACCAAAAATCTACTCAGGCTGCAATAGGGGCAATACTTACTTGGTGAATAATTAATACCTCATCAAGACCTGAGGCTCCTGCCTCCCCAGATTAGTGGATGTTTATAAATTCGTAGGGTAGCTTTGTCTATGGTCTAATGATTAAACTTCCCTTGGCCCTATCTCATTGTAGCCAAGTTAAAAACTGACCATTTAGCTATGTAAACCCTTCACCTCCAGGACTGGAAAACAATCAAAATCTCCGGACTGTGCTAACAACTAACTACATTCCCCTCATTTCAGGCACAACTGGTCAGAGAAGAACTAAACAAAGCTCAGACTTTGACTCCATCCATGGTAAAGGACATCAGAATTGGCTAATTCACAGCAGTAGGTTGGTCCCCAACCTCTTTTTCCTGTCCAACCGCTAGGAGATGCGTGAGCTTCTATTTAACCAGCCAGCCACTCACAGTGCTGTTAAAGACCCTTCATTAGAGCCCCCTCCTCACCACCTCATTTGTATACCAAGGAGTTCCTCCCTAGAATTGTCGAGATTGTGCTGTACAGAAATTTTTAAGTGTGTCTCTCGTGAGAATGATCTCTAGCTTCCTGGCTGTATATCAGTTCTTCCGCAGAGAGATGGAGAAAACAGGCCTTAACGATAATGTCGTTCAAGAAATTACCTGAATTAGTGACAGTGTTTGGTAAGAAGTAGGATTTTAAAAACAGAACGGATAATTCAGTGCCATGACCACCTCGGTAGCACAGATTGTAAACATGTCCTGAATAAATGTGTGCGTATAAACAATACACAAAGAATAGCATTTTCCTTTTTCATATGAAGACATTGAAGATTTGCCCATCTCAGACTCTGGGGGCTGTCGGTATGTGTGTGTGTGTGTGTGGTGGGGGGGTTCACATTCCAAACAACAAACCAGACAAGTTGACCCTCTTTCTAAGGGGTAACCAGCCTTCCCCCAACGCCTGTGCAAGAGTTTGTAGCCTTGGGCACCTTTTCATGACTCACTTCTTACAAATGTAAATGTACGAGTCCAGGTAGGTCCCAACTGATTCCGCTGGCTGGGTGATCTGAGCACCTATCTCTGAAACCAGCCCAAACGCATCCCACCCTCACACGGGCCCAGGACGCGCACTGGTGGTGGCCCACCATCACGCTGCAAACTGGAGGAACCAAAACCCAGCAGCAGCCCTAGAAGCTGCCTTAAAACAAAAGAAGCGCCCCGGGGGGTGGGACCCGGACCTCACCCCCTCCTCGCGGAGTTGCAGCCGCCCGCCCCCTCAGCCCCTGCTCTCATTTGCGCATGAGCAGAGGCGCCTCCCTAGGTTCCTCCCAAGGCTAAACTTTCTAATTCCCTTCTTTGGGCTCGGGGGCTGCCAGGACCGGCAGGAACGCTCGCACAGTGGGGTGAGAAGAACAAAGTGGCTGCATGATTTCCCACCCCCCCCTCCTTTCTCCAGCCCACCCCCCTTCTTCCTTGGGAGCGGCAGGAAATGGAAGTGCTCTTCTCCTTTCCCTGAATATTCGCCTTTTCCCCCCCTCCACCTCTCCAGAAACGAAGACGCGAAGAAGAAAAGGCAGGCAGTTTGGCTGGGGTGTTTCCCTTCCTCGGCGGTGTCCCCTCGGCTGTAGGGACTGGATATGGGGCTGCTCCAGGTGTTCGCCTTCAGTTTCTTAGGTAATTCTGAGAAGCGGTGGGGAGAGGGGCGGCGCTTGGGCACGGGGAAGGGAAACCCAAAAGCGGTTTGTCCTCGCTTCGAAGGTAGCCTAGGGGACCGGGAGCAGGACTGGTTGGAAATTATCTCCCTGGGATTAAACGCCACCACCTTCACCTCGGTGGTGGTTGGGGACGGCGCATGCGAAGGGCCGCGGACCTGCATCCCCCGGCTCTGCGCCCAGAGCTCCCGCCCCTGCTGCTCCGGAGGAGGCACCTTCGGCCAATTCATTTTACCCATTAGGAAAGGCAGGCTTCCTAGGGTGGCGGGGGTTGCCGTGGAGGATCTGCGAAAAACTCAATTGCCCAGGAAAGTGCCTGGGCCGAGTGTAGGTATCGTCCAGGGAACTGATTTGGGGCCATGTGGCTTTAATTAACCATCGCTGTTTGTCTCTGGGTGGCACCAGAAACAGCTGGACTAGATGGTTTTTCGAAATGGCGAAACATTGAAGCCACTTCAGATCTGCAGAAACGAAAGATTTGCCCTTTGCGTGAGGAAGCGGCATCTGCTACAAGCTCCTAGTCCCCCCACTGAATCACCAGAGACCCCCGCGTGCATGAGCACACGCTTTAACCCCCCACGCTGGCTCATTTCCACGCGCCCAAATTTCCACGCACACATACTGAGGAGGCGCGCCGCACTGCCATGTGCGCGCGGATGTGCAGCGCGTGTCCGCTAGCCTCCCTGAGCCTCGGTTTAGGCTTGTCCAAGTGGCAGGTCAGCACATCCACCTTTTGTGATGGGAGTTTGCGCCCCTGGGGTGGATCAGGATGGGCGCAAACTGTGGGATGGGTTTTCCAGGAGTGATGCCTTCAGCTGCTGTTAGACTGACCTGATGACGTGTGTAGGTTTCTTTCTGCGTTTTTTTCCTCCAGACCCTGCCTTTCCAGCCTCTTCGCTTATCGCTCGTTTGTGTTTTTTTCTGTGTATTCTGCTTTCTTCTGAATTAGCTCTGTCCCCGCCTCCTGTTTTTTTCTTTTTTCTCGGGCCTTTTCCCTGCTTGTGCCCCCCCCCCCCAACCATGTAGCTTGCTCTTCCTGTAGCCTTGTGCGGAACCCGAGTGCGCACTCAAGAACCGGAGTTCAGCTATGGTTGCGCTGAAGGCAGCTGTTACCCCGCCACCGGTGACCTTCTCATAGGCCGAGCTCAGAAGCTGTCAGTGACCTCCACGTGCGGACTGCACAAACCGGAACCCTACTGTATTGTCAGCCACCTACAGGTGAGGATCGACTATTGGGTGCTTGCACCTCCTCCAGACCTGACCTAAGGGGCAGGCGCAGGGGACTCCGCATTCTGCCAGCAATCCAGATAGGAAATGCAGCCAGCCAGGGGAGTCCTGGGATTAGGCTAGTCGCTCTCGCCCCCACCTCAGTTTGTACAGTTGCATCCGCCAAACATTTTCTGCCACTACCACAATCAGTAAGAAAAGCCAGGACTGCAGACAGACCTGGCCTTTGCCAGGGGCTCCAAAAGTCTTTTTTTTTTTTAATCTTTTATTTGAAAATGTGCATTAAAAATGGTTTATCCTCTTATATACTGAGCAGTAATCTTGGGTTTTCCCCCTCATCTTTCATTCACACACACAAAAAAAGGGTATTCAAAGCACTGCTGCCTTGCAAGGTGATTCCAGTCACTGAATCCATTTTTATTTCTTGGTTTGGTCCTCTGCCCACTTACCTCCATTAGGTATTAGGATCCTATTCAGAATGCCCTGGTTGCCATGGTACCCTGAGAGTAGAGGACCAAAATGAAATGGCAAGGTGTTACCTGTTTCTAAGAGTGAACCCAGATTTTAAACTTCAGAGGTCATGTATATACAAAGTCAGAACTAATTTAAAAGACAGAGCATAAATTACCCAGAATTTGGATCCTTTTCCTTGATTTTTAAAAAGAAGGCCTTATATCTCTGGTCTCTAACAAAAGCAAAAGATGTTAGTCTCACATGTAGGGTGAGTTCCAAGCTAATTGCTCAGATCCTGGTCAGGCCACCCACCTGTGTATCTGCCCTTCAGTAAGAGGACAGTGTGTCCTGTGCTTTGCACAGCAGATGCCTTAAAGCAGAGACACATTTACAAAGCAGAAAGCTCATTCTGGAGACCTGATAAATTAAACTGAAGGAATGTGGTAAAGTGACTTCCACTTATTTGCTTCCAGGTTTATACAGAGATGTCTAGACTGCTTCCTCCTGATTAAAAGGGAGGCTATAATTAAACTTTTTTTTTTTTTTTAAGTTCTGGTAATTGTTCGTCAGTACTAGTTTCCTTGACTACAAGTTAATGAAGGCAGTTGATGTTACTTTTTCTAATATTAGCATTTAAATTTTACCTAAACCATTGTGCTGACATTTATTTCAGAGGCCAGGACATCCTGTAAATGAATCACCAGAGTCTGAAATCAGCTTCAACCAGAATGAGAATCCGTCTGCTTGTCTTAAAAGCAAGTAGAGCCAGACTCTCTAGTTTATAGGATTAGCCATGAAATTGTAGAGTGCTTTTCACAGACAATGGGGTCGAAAAGGGAATAGGCATACACTTTTTAAAAAAAAGGTTTTTTTTGGTGCTGAGGATCAAACCCAGGGCCTTGTAAATGCTAGGCAAGTGCTTTATATCCTCAAGCACTTTCCCCAAAACACTTAGTGGGCGTAGAAATTAAGGGAGAAAGCTTTTGTTCCTAGTCCTCGTATATCCCTAACTTTGGGTCTCTATTATTGTTATTTATTTATTGGTTAATACATCTTGCCAATCCTCAGATTCTTTGGGGAAGAAGGTAATGACTAAATAAATACAAATGTAAAAGTATAGTCAGTCAGTTTGGGCTTTGTAAGAATACTGTCCTGAACCAAAGTCTATTTGTGAGATAGATATACGTCAGTCCCTATATATTTCCGTCTTTTGGTGATTTTCAGACTTGAGAATAATCTGCACTTCAGAAAATGTAGGTATAGAGCAAAGGTCCATATGGAAAGGGAAACTAGTAAACTTTGTTTTTTATGATCCACTCTATTACCATGCAAAGACAATTGGGAATTCTTGTGGCCCTATGGCCCATTTGTCTGTGGCTGCCATCTTAGGGAGAAAGAAAATCAGAGAAATTCAAGTCTCCTCTAAAACAAGTTCATCTTCATTCCAGTTCACATTTGTTTGTGAGTTCTTTGAATTGGCCCCCATTTATAGAGGTTCAATGTGGCAGGACAGCGTGGTACCCGCCTCTCCAGCTATTCTGGGCAGTTTGCAGGTTAGCCTGTGAGCCCACTGCCAAGCTGCTTGCTCAAACAAAGTAGAAGCTAAGAAATCTTGTTCTGTAGATCCCAAAGCTTCTCAAAATACTTCTGCCTAACACTTGGTTTCTGCCTTATTTAGGTTTTAGAAAATCAGGCCAAATGAATTGTTCTTTTTCTTTTGTTTTTTCATTTCCAGTTTGCTTTATGTCAGCAAAAACTCTAATACCTCTTCTTCATTTTCCTTTAGACTAAGCTTCTCCAGCAATTTACTAAGATTAAGGTTTAAGCCTAGAAATTTGATTTTGATTAAATTAGTAGCTTATGAAGACAAAGCCCTCTTTTTACTTTTGACCTTGAATTTGCAAGAAAGGAGAAAATTATTTTCAGTAGTATTTTAGACTCAATAACTTAAAAATGTGAGAGTCATTTAAGAAATTTTTGCTTATTCATCTTTTTTGAAGCTGTAATGGTTTGATTTTTGTATTGTGGGCTAAATGGGTTTTTTGTTGTGGTGGTGGCTAGTTTTTTGTTTTGTTTTAATGAGATTGCTTCCTAGACTCATGAAAAACTACTTATTTGCAGGAGGACAAAAAATGCTTTATATGTGATTCCCAAGATCCTTATCATGAGACCCTCAACCCTGACAGCCATCTCATTGAAAATGTGGTCACTACATTTGCTCCAAACCGCCTCAAGATTTGGTGGCAATCCGAAAATGGTATGTGGTTGACGTGGGAACAAGTTCCATGGGTGTGATTGGTAACATGCATGGGGTTTACGGGCTCCTGGTGTTTGTAATTACTATTGGCTTTTCTGTCCTGTAGTTATGGCCTCTGACAGATACACTGCCTGCAGCAATAACTTTTCTTGGTAAAATCTGACCCTTCTCCCTGAAGCAGACAGCTCAGAAGAAAGCGATATCTCATGCTGGACCACAGGAATATGCCATCGTCCTCACCCAAGGAGTCCCTTAGGGAATGAGTTTGTGTCAGGGGCAGTCACAGGAGGGTGTGTGAAGAGCTCCATATTCCTCAGGCTCTCTTGTTGCAAAATATATAGAGACTGACATATATCTATCTCACAAATAGACTTTGGTTCAGGACAATATTCTTATTCTTCCACAGAACATAGCTTTCATTTTTATCAACCCCAAAGGAAAGGGGTTGATAAAATCAGAGATCCTCCCCAACCTTCTTTCCAGCTACAGAAAATTTCATAATAGTAATGCTGTTAAATAATAATAGTGATATAATTATAAGAGTTCATCAATATGGATATGACCCTAAGTTAAACCATTTCCCAATAATTGTGTAAATCCAGCCCCCTTTTTTCCTTTGCCTTTTGGGTTTTGACTTATTAAATTCATCAAATATGATGCTCCTATTGCTAAGAAACTAAGGTCACATGAGTATGACATTTGTTAAATGTTGAAATTTAGGGAATAAAGGTAAAATCAGTGTGTTAATTAACAATGCACTATTAGTTATTTTTATTAAAATTTTATGGAAAAAGACCCTCAAAGAAGTGAACAGAAGTCTGATATAAAGGGGATGGATACAACTAAGTTTCTTTAGCATAGGCCTATACCTAGGGAGCTTTGGATATGTGCACTTGTTTATCATCCAATAATACAGGAACTCCCTTAATTTAATATTTTCCATGTCATTCACTATTAAATTGCAAAAGTTTCTAGAAGACTGTTTCTAGGGAGGGTTAGTTGTTCATGGGTTGGCCTTGGGAACTATTGGTTACAAATTTGAGACCAATCCTCAGAAAGTATGCATAATTTAGGTTCTTAAAGAATTAACAATTCCTATAGGAAAATATTTTGGTTGACAGTTCAATGTGACAAACGTTGTTATAAATGTGAGTCACAGAGGATTTCTGAAATAGCCTGGAGTGTATTACAAGCAGGGGCAAGAGTGTATCCTGACCTTCCACATTCTTCCAGTGAAATGGAAAGACAATTAAAAGTGTACCTGGACAATAGGAGCAAGACTGTCTCTGTTTTATTAGTAAAATTGCTTTTCAGGTGATAGAGTTCCTAGGGAAGGTTTTTCTTAGTTATATCTGGAGTTGATCCGTTTCTACAGCTTTGAATTTTTGTAACAAGAGAGTCCAAATGCCAGAAGGATTTTCCAAACAGAGGGGCTTGAGTTCTCTGTCACAAAGATTAGATGAGATTAGACAGATGGAACTGGGCCTTTAGAAAGTCATCTACCCTATCATCTCTCTGTTGTCTGATAGCTCACAATTAAAGACTTTCTCTCTGAATGTGACTTTATCTATTTTCTGTGTGTTTTGCATGAGTTGTGCTTATGCATGGTGGTATTTAAATCAGCAGTGCTCAGGCCAAGAGATGTGCCTGGAACATACAGCTACTTTTAACTGACCCTTAATGGTAATCTATTCCTAGATCTGAAAAATCAAATGCCCTATAGAAGAATGATCTTGTTTCTATTCTCCATGGATCGTTCTTCTCATATTAAAACTCAAAAACAAAGCATCAGAAAAAAAAAAAAAAAAACCATAGTGCTTTATCAGGCTATAAATCTAAATGGAATGTGTGCTTTGGGGACACACACTGTGGTATGTGTTCTTACATTACATGTAAGAATGTCTTATGGGGCTGGTCTTGCCTTGTACTTTATTTCGTTATCTCTTAATTTTGAACAAATATCCCAGATTTTTTAAAAGCCTGGAAAAGGAGAGAAGTAAAACCACCTTAGCTTACATTTCACTCAGGAATAAGTGTCCAGAGTAGTTTTGTAACATGTTTCTTTTTAATAAGTTAGATAAGTTTCGTTAGTATGATTATAGTGTTTTTCTTTAACATTCCAACTAACTCATATCCGTTCCAGTGACCACTTTTTCCCCTCAATCGACTTGGCAGTTTTCCAGCAGGAGAGTTTATTTCAAAAGATCCCACTGATTTCCTGAAAATACAACCAGCCTGTGACATGATTCATTCCGACACATTCCTGTCTTCCTGCGTTTAAGAGTTCTTTTACTCTGGAAGATGGCCCCCAAAGGCTCCCTTCAATCTGGAAATATGGAAAAGTCTCCTTGACCAAACAGGCAGGCTAGAGGGCTTAGGGTTGGGGGAGGTGCTTCCCATCCCTGGGATTCCAGTGGCCTTTTTAGTGTGTTCAAGTGGGACCGACTGACCCTCAGGGCACAGTGCAAAGGCTCATTTGTTTGTTCAGGCTTTCCCCTGAAAGGGAAGATGTTAGTATTTGTTCTGGGCCAGTTTATTTACTTGACTGATTCTTTGTCTCTTTAGCATTGTTTTTCGGCTGTGGAAATGCATCCAAAGTTTGCCCCCACTGGGACAGATTTTTCTAAGTTGGCATAAACTAATATATGCACTAGATTTATTTATTTTCTTTGCTGTCCCATACAGAAAAAAGAGTATTTGTATTTTATTAAAGGAGGATTGTGTTCCTTTGCTTCATACTGCAAGCTGACCCCCTACTGTGTACAGGAAGTGCCCCCTTCCTTTCTGAGAATTGCTTGGCTTTGTGGGTTGGGGCATGTTTCATGTCTTCCTGGGCAAGAAATGTCTTTCTTGACAGCACTGAGAGGCACCCTGCCAGATGTCTTGTTCCTGTGAGCAGATTGAGTAAGTTGAGTTCCAGAATGATTTGTGGAAAACTGAAGACCCATTCTGGCCTGTGCTTCTTTACCTAAATAAGTACAGAGGATTAACGTTATTATCTTCAGCTTCAGCATAAGTTGGAAGGCAAAGAGGATTTCTACAAGGAGCCGAAGGGTAGTTTAAGAAAATAGTCTTAAGTAGTTGTTCAGAGATGTCCCCATTGCCTTACTATTTCCTTCTTTATTTTTTAAAATTCTCTGATAGGTGTGGAAAATGTAACTATCCAACTGGATTTGGAAGCAGAATTCCATTTTACTCATCTCATAATGACTTTCAAGGTAAGAAATCTATAATTTTCTCTCAAATGACACGTGCGAGTACTGTGTAATCTCCCCTTTCAAAACAAATGTCCTTGTGAGTTGGCCCAACTGGAATTTTTGTTGCCCTAAGTTGGGATCATTGAGTAATTTTTAAAACACGGACATGAATAATGACCATTAACAAATACTCTGTCTTCATGGCCATAAGTAGAAAGAGCTTCTATTCTAAGGTAATTCAACTGTAAACTTTTAATTAGATATCTCTCTAACTCTCCGTAGAGAGAGACAGCATTGACTTACTCCCAAACCACAATAAAACATCTGGACATAAATCTTTGATCCCATGTGTTTGTTTTAAGGCTGAGTCTTGGTAGCTGAAAAGGAAGTGTATTATCTTTAGTTTTCAAGGTTTTGCAAAATTCGTGGGAATAGTTTTACAGTTCCTTAAGAAATGTGTGTGCCTTCTTAAATGTAGATTTTTCTCATCGTTTTTCTTTTCAAGATGTAAAATGACTCCAGGACTAGGGAATGTCTCTGCACAAAGTCCCTTTGTTTCTTCTCAAGCAGCTGCCTGGAAATGACAGACTCCACATGGCTTAAAGTACACGTTGGCGCACATAAAACTCATAATTTGCTTTTTGCTTCCCAGATTAAAATCGCTTTTGAACAGTTTGCAGTTGGAGTTAGGGAACTTAACTACACCCTCTCAGGTTAGGAAAATGTGCTTGGGATACATGTCCCATATGGCCAAGGAGTTGTGAAAGTTTCACTTGTGTGTACTTACCAAAGCCTGTGAGGCCAGGGAGCAGGGGTGGGCGTGGGAGCCAGAAAGTGACTAGCAGAAACATTGGGGCCATGTGGTTCCCAGGCCTGAGCTCTTCATCTCCTTGCTTACCCCCAAGTAACTGGTGGTTATGTTGCTGGGACAGTAAGGTTGACGTTGATACCGGATCCCGAGGGTGAAGGGGAGAACGGTCACAGAATCCAGGTGCTTCTTTTCACCAGACTTGTCCTCTTACTGACCACACAGTCAACCTGGTGGTTAATTAAAACTCAGTCACACATGAAGATGTTGCCTTCAGTTTATGTGACACCTAAAAATATTGAAACTCACCTTTATTAATGCTTATGGTCTTGACTTTTATCTTGGAGAGGGCATCTGTTCAAATACATGGATAGTTCTGAGTTTATTTCTATTCAAAAGTCCTTTGTGCACATATTTAGTACTCATCCTAGTGAATATAGTGGGCCAAAGATGAAATTCTGCACATAAATGCAAAAGGTCAAACAGCAGGTGGCAACTAGATTGTGAATGATGGACACGTTGGTCAATGTGTAGTTTAAGGGAAAAAACTTACCCTTCGGGTTCTAGCTCCAGTGAGAAAAGCAACACATATGTGGGTGGGCGGATTTGGGTATGAATCTCTGTTCCACCATTTACTGGTGTGGGGCTTTTTCATTGGTAAAATGGGAAGAAGGATGCCTGTATCCAAAGATTGTGTGACTTACCCCTCTGCTCTGGGAATGGGGATAATCGTGCTCTTCTGGCATGTTGTGGGCACTTGATAGTTTTATAAACGCTGTATTTTAGCATAGAAGAGGGGGATATTAATTTTTATCCTGGGATCAAGGAGAAAGCCTCCCAGGGAGAGGACTGGGTTGCACTGGACCTGAGCCAGGAGGGCTGACCAGGATTTCAGTGAGAGGGGGTGGAAGAAAAGCCACTCTTGGCAGAGAACACAGTCTGCGAGCATAGCACTGGTGGTGGGACCGTGGAGCAGGGTTTGTTAAGCCAGGTGCTCTGTAGATTTGCCTGCAGCTCCAGGAAGTGAGGGTAGGGAAATTAGCAAAGCAGATTAGAATCAGAGGGACCTTGTATCCTTGGTGAGGAACCTGAGCTTTATAGGCCTGTGTTTCAGAAAGGGCAACCCACAAGGAAAAAGAGCAAGGACTGGGATAGTGAGAAGAGGAGACAAGTTGGGAGCTCTTATTGAAGTCAGGGCTGGTGTTAATGGAAAGGCCAGCTATGAGCCTCAGAGAAGGGAGCCTCTTCCTGCAGCTCAGGAGTCCAGTCCATATTACAGGTTGAGTATCCCTTATCCAAAATGCTTGGGACCAGAAGTGTTTAAAATTTTGAAATATTTCCATAGACATTATCACTTGGGCATCCCTAATCCTGAAATCAAATCCAAAGTACTCCAATCTCCAGTATTCAAAACTTTTTCAGTCAGGTTGGCACTCAGAAAGTCTTGAATTTCAGAACATTTCGAATTTCCAGGTTAGGAGCGATCAGAATGTTCTTGGAAAGCTTTTTTACATCCCATGTATCCTCCTGCTGCCATACTGAGACCCTCTGCTACCAATGCCTTTGAGAATCATTGCTGAGAGGAGGACACCCGGTTTCCCATGGACAGTGGCTTGGATACTTTAGGATCAAAGGTTGACCCATGAAGGGGAGAAAGAGAAGAGGCAGAGCAGCAGAAGGAAAAGGATGAGTCAGAGGTTATCTAGCCGGCTAACTGGGAAGGGGGTGATTACATCCACAGTGGTGGAGAGGGAAAGGGAACTGAGGTTGGAGATGGAGATGAAGAGTATGTGTTTATTCTCACTCGAGTTTGCCATGGAGATGACTGACTAGGTTTTCTCATTCTGGCCAAACTCATCTTGTGTATGTTCATTAGATTTTTGTATACAGTCAGATGTTTCCAAATTCTTGTGTTTATTATACATCTGGAGGCAACTGTGCAACAGCCCAAGAGAAGATTGATCACTAAGCAAAGGGCACAGAAAGGCTGCCTTCTTGAGGTGCAATGCATTGTTCCGGTTTCCAACAGCATATTAACTCCACAGGAGATTGGATGACTTGCCAATGACCCTTTGGAACTTAGAAGTTTCCAGAAGGGAAGAAGAAGAAAGCACAGGCAAGACTGGTTTCAGTGATTTTCCTCGCTTTACCTTTTGACACAGTGACACCAGACCAGGCGTGGCCCTCTCAAACCCTCTCCAAGTGTCACCAAGTAGGAGTCTGATGTCATGGGACTATGCCATGGCTACTGGCACACAGAATTTAGTCAGTCACTGGGGATCTCCTCCCTTACCTAAAATTCTTAGTCTCCCTTCAGTTTGATTATCATTTTCTTCTATTCCTGGATAGGTAAAAAAGTAATTTATGCATCTGAAAATGTAAACTACTTTCTTACTCCGGACTCATTTTATCAGAGAAAAAGGGTCTTGGGATTAAGAAGAGGTCTGAGGTCTAGGCACGTGCTCATTTTCACCCTTAGCTCTCCCCCAACTTACTGTCAAGTATTGATTTTAATTTAGAAGTAGGTATCTTTATTTGGGTTCTGTTTCCTAGGTGGCTTAACTCTCCTTTGATCTTCTTTCATGGTGGTCTGACTTCACCTCCCAAAATGCGCTCGTCTGTGTGAAGGATTTGCCTATTTGCTCTTTGTTAGTGCTCATTCTGCTTTCTCTTACTTCCAGTTGTCCTTGTTCATCATGCCCTCCTAAATCTTCATCTTATTTTGTTTTTGAGCATTCTATCTTTTTTCTCTTTCCCCTCCGACTCTTTCCCTCTTCTATGCCCTTAACCAGAAAGGGAGATGGTACTAGTCTGATTTAGCCTGGATTTAAATGTAAGCTCTGCCTGTAACTATCAAGTCAATTAATGTCTGAGCCTCAGTTTCCTCCTCTGTAAGTCAAATGTGTTACGAGGGTGTGTAGTTTCCCAGGGCGGCCCTAACAAAGTACCACAGACAGGGGGATGAAACAATAAATATATATATTTTTTCTCCATCTCAGAGGCTGAAATCTGAACTGGAGGTATGGGCAGGGTTAGTTTCCTCTTTCCTCATCTTATAGATGGATGATTTCTCCCCGTGTCTTCACACCATCTTCAGTCTGCATGTGGATCTTCATTTCCTCTTCAAAGGACACCAGTCATGGTGGATTCGAGCCTGCCCTAATGATCTCCTTTAGCCTTAATTATCTTTTGAAGACCCTATTTCCACAGAGTCACATCGTGACACATCGAATTAGATCTCCAACATAGGAATTTGGAAGGAAGTCAGATCAGCCCTTGGAAGAGAGTTAAATGGAATACTGTAATTGGCATCGCCGGCTCTGCTGTTTCCTTTGGTCTAGCCTCTCGCTGGTGTATTTTCCTGTAGCACTGACCTTGGTTCCCCTTATCTTGCCTTTGCTTCTTTTTTGGAGACATCATATAATTGATGGTTTCAAATATTATGTGTGTGCAGGGACTTCATGTTTCAAGCTCTGTTCTCAAAGCTGAGTGCTAGACCACTGTTTTCTCACCTCACATGTAACTGGCACATGCCCCAGGCCCAAATACAAGGGCCTTCACTCCTCTTCTATGCCTGTGTCATTGGCAGCACTGGTGCCTTGTTTCCTTTCCTCTCCACTGAGATCTAATTGACCACCAAGTGTAATTCAGCATATTTTACTGTCATTAACTTTTCAGAGCAGTCAATTCCATCCATTTGTTTATCTCCATGTTGTAATTGCTTCAATTAAAAAACTTCACTTTTTTAAAATTGGGGAGTTCATTCAGGGGCACTTAACCATTGAGCTAAACCCCCAAACCCTTTTATTTTTTATTTTGAGACAGGGTCTTGCTAAGTTGCTTAGGGCCTTACTTAGTTGCTGAGGGTGGTCTCAAACTTGTAATTCTTCTGCCTCAGCTTCCTGAGTTGCTGGGGAAAAAAAAAACTTTTAATTTTTTCCACTTAGTTTCCCCATATCTTGTTTTTCCAAATTCAATAATTCTGCCAAACGCGTTATTTCGCTAAAATGTAATATGATCATTTAACTATTTTCTTCTTAATTCCTCAGGAATTCCTTTTCATTGTAGAAGGGTAAAGTAAGCCCCTTAAAATGGCAAATAGCTGTCTTCATACCCTGCCCAACCAACCTTTCCTGCCCCCTTTGGCCACCTCCAGCCCCTGCCTAGAAAACCAGGGAGGGTTTTTAAGATTGTTTGATGCTATCTTCTCTGCAAAGCATTTCCTAGCTTTATTTATTTTTAAAATATTTTTGGTTGTAAACTATGCATCACATAAAATTTGCCTTTTAACACATTTTAGTGTAAGAAGCTCTGTAGTCCTTAAGCAATAACTTCCGTTGTCTCTTCCCTCTTCCCCTAGTAACCTCTAATCTACTTTCAGTCTTTATTAGATATCTCTTAACTATCCTAGATATTTCATATAAATGAAATTATTATATTTGAAATTTTGTGTGGCTTGTTTCACTTAGTATAATGCTTTCAATATTCATCTACTGTAGCAAATATCATAATTCTCTTTGTGACCGAGGGATATTTCATTGTATGTATTTTGCCATATTTTGTTTATCGGTTTACCAGTTTAAAGAGACTTGAGTTCTTGCTACCTTGTGGCTATTGTGAATAGTGCGGCATAAACAGTCATAAAAGTGTCTATTTGAGTCCCTGTTTTTAGTTTTTTGGGTATGTACCTAGCAAGAGAATTGTTGAATTCCCAACATCTGGATTAACTTCTTCCTCTTTTTTTGAATCACACTCCATGTAATTAAACTATGGTGTTTGACATGTACTGTAAATTTTTTTATGCTCATATCAGTACCTCACTGAACTATGTAGAGCACATGTAATCCAAAAAGGCCCCTGTCTGGTCCATTTAGGCTGTTCATACATTTATTGAAGGGTTACATGAAGAAATGAAAGAATGAGCACCCAAACCCAATTGTGTTATGGGCATGGTGGGTAAATGTGCCAAAAATTGTTTGCTGTTAAGGCCTGTTTCTAATTCACTTCTAAAGAGAAACAGCTTACTAATCTAGTAGACGAGGAAAACTTGTGAAATTTAGAGAACAGACACTTTTCCTTGCAAGAAGAGGCTCCATGAAACAACTTGAAGTAGTTGAAATCCAGCCGCTGTCTGAAATATCAGCCACATGCAGTCAGGGTTTGTGGCACATAGTGAGTGACATTTTCATGTGTGACTTAAAAAAAGTACAGATTACCAATAAAAATTATGAGACTTTTGTTCCCTGCTTTTAGACATTCCGTCCGGCTGCTATGCTGATAGAGCGATCGTCTGACTTTGGTAAAACATGGGGCGTGTACAGATACTTCGCCTATGACTGTGAGAGCTCGTTCCCAGGCATCTCAACTGGTCCCATGAAAAAAGTCGATGATATAATTTGTGATTCCCGATATTCTGACATTGAACCCTCAACAGAAGGAGAGGTTTGTTTAATCCTTTGTTCTCCATTCTACTTGCAAGTCTGCTTTTTTGGACATTGTAAAAATGCCAACCACTCTTATCTATTTTTAGGTGATATTTCGTGCTTTAGATCCTGCATTCAAAATAGAAGATCCTTATAGCCCGAGGATACAGAGTAAGCTTGTTTTCAAATAAATGTTTGGGTGGGAAACAGCACTCATGAAATAAGTATCACCAGAACCCAAGTATTCAGTCCCTAATCCACCTACATTTTCTACATTTTCTTCCTTCCACTACCTGGAGCTCTTGAAATGATCAGTAATAGGTCTTCAATGATGGAGAACATGTTTTGATAAGAGTAAAAGATTTATGTCATAAGTACTCAAACAATTATGTTGATCATCCTGCTTTACTTCTGTTATTGCTCAGTATATTGTTTAGAATACAGGTTAAGCTGTTGTAACAAAGAGTGCCAAAAAATACAGTTGCTCAAATAAAGTAGAAGTTTATTTCTCTTATGCAATCAGCCAGAGGGATTTCAAGAGAAGAAATGTAGCTCGACTGCTATAATTAAGCTTTCACTTCTACTTGCTAAGTGGGTAGCCCTAGCTATATGGCCAGTCTTCTTCCCAGGTTTAGCCACGTGGCTAGAATTAGATCACTACCAGTGTATCCTCAATCTGTGGCAGGCAAGCAAGTTTCATTTAAAATGAGAGATGGAAATTGTCCGTATCACTTCTGTTCATATTCCATTGGCTGCAACTGGTCACAGTACAGGAGACACTAGGAAACATCTCCAACTAGGCGGCCATATGCTTTGCTAGAAATCTTGGTGAGGGAGGAATGGGAAGGAAGAAGTGTCAGCCGTCTCAATGTACTCAGTAAGGTGAAGGTTGTATTTCCATTTAATAGGTGAATACACTGAGGCTCACAGTTGGACAACATACATAAAGTGATGTGGCTATTAAATGGCAGTCAGATCTGAACCCACGTTATGATTCTCAGTTCAGAGCTCTTTTTAATGTTCAGCAGATATGCTCATGCTATTACAGTATTACATGCTATTATATTCTGATCTTTTTGGAAAACAATGTGCAATAATTAAAAGTATAGGCTTTGGAATCAACTGGATTTGAATCCCAGTTCCATCATATAGCAATGTGACCTGGGATAAGTAATTTTTTTTTGACTTTTGTCTTGTTGCTGCTTTCTTTCATCTTTAAATGGAGAGAATGATATTAACCTTAGGATAATTGTGGAAGGAAAATGAGTTGATATATATAACTGACCAACCAAAATGTAGGACCTATAGAAAATGTTCAATAAATTGAAGTGGATGTTGGTGTGAATACTGTAGCCAGCTGTGGTTTGAGGTATTGCACAGAGCTGGCCCTGGAAAGGGTGAGCCTGCCTCCCGTGCTGTGGAGTTGCAAACAGTTGAGTAGAAGCAGGGCTGGTCCTTGCTGATCTTTCCCAGCTGTGCTTGGCCCCTTTTTGTAAACCAAGTCCTCACGGAACTTCCAAGCTCGAAGCATGGAAGAATTGAGTGGAAGAAATCCAGGGAATATTGCCAGAAAAGTACTGCTTCCCTGCTTAAATTAATTTTACATGTGGCCCAGACTGTCTCTGGTCCCTAATTTACTCATTCATTCTATTGTAAAACAAATGTTTAATAGTATTTCCAGCTCTGTGCCACTATCTGAGTGAGCTATGAGGCCATCCTTCCGTGTTTCAAAATTCAGTTGTGAAAAAACATCCTCATGAGCTCTAGGACAAACCTCTCCTAAGTCCCCAGAAGGACCCACCTACCTTCCCCCTTGTAGGTGAAATATGGGGGACTTGGGGATGGTGCTGCTTCTATAACTTTAATCCCCTTCTCTTTTGTTTCTCTATGATCTCAGAAAATCTATTTGTGTGTGACAGAAGCATTCATGTGAGCTGATCATGCTTTGGATTTACTTTGTAATCTAGGGAACAATGTTTCTTGAGTTGTTCCTATTGTACAGACCTTGGAGAAGCACTTCAAAGATGATCCCCTGGTGGAACAGCAGTTTTTTCGAGGCTTGATTGTTAACTATAGCAGGAGAGCAAGGGGAGCATATTTGTTCTTCTGAGGGCTTCCACAAAGATCATTTCAAGAGTTTCTAAATATTCCAGCTGCCCTTCACATTTGTGGTTGGGCCTCTCTTCAGCAGGGGCTTGTGCTCACTTTGTGCGGGAGGATTTTGCAGTATGGAATGTTGCCATTCAGCTCAGTAGGAACGTGGGTTTTCTGCTGCAGATTTTACAAGTTTAAGGCCTGCATTTTAACTTTCCACCCCCAGCCATTTCTGTAGTCTTTGTTGTGAAGTATGCATTTATTACAAGTATTTAAAATTATATTTGGGCTTTGAAAGTATCTAATGCACTGAGTCACTACTCTTTTGTTTTCTATTGTACATTGTAAGACTGTATCAGCATAAATGAAAATAAAGCTTATGAGCAATTTCAGGCTACAGAGCTCAGCCAGGGGGCAGATGGAATAACCAATCTCCCGGGATCCACTTTGGCAAGAACAACTTAGAAATTAATGAAAACAATCGTGTAGAAGGTTGTCTAGCTGTTGGTTTAGCCAGTTACAGGAGGATGTAATTGAAGCCCAGCTTCTGTAGTATGCATAGGCCTTCAGATCTAGGATGGAAAAAAAAAAAAAAGATGTAAGAAATTGATTTATAAGGAACTTATATTTAGGAAAAAATAATTTGCCCTGACATCCTCGTACTAAAACCCCTTTTTTTCTTATGTCTCTATATTATATTGATAAGTATGGAAATGTTTTGTAAAACTAGGACGACAAAAAAGTTGTAAATTACAAAATGTTGCTTAAAAACTTGGTTGACTTATTCTTTCCCTAAATCGTAGTTATTCTGGAGTGTTAAATCTATTTTGGTAACTTGAATTTCATTGAAGTGGCAGGAAATTTCAGATAATATTTTCTCCTCCAAAAGTAGATAAAGAAAGATATGCTCCTAACTGTTGAAATAATAACTAGAATTGAAGTGAAATTAAATCTTTTCCCACCTGAATGGAATTTTTCTGTGAGACTGACACTAATTTCTGAGGGTGCCAGATGGTATTCCGGAAGCGAATGGCTTATGGTAATCACACATCTGCATTCTTATCATTTCTCCACTTTTCACACTTCTTCGTGAATCACTGGTCTTCAGACAGATTCAATACAGGTTAGACATTCTTGGAAAACTGAGAAGGCAGTAAGCTTTCCTGCTTCCAGGGACCCTCACGTTATATTAAGTTTTACAACTGTCATCTAGACCATCTCAGGGAAGTAAACTTTTCTAAAGCCATTTTCATTTGTCAAAATTGCTCTAAAGAGAAAGGAAGTATAATTGCAGAAGAATTCTTGGTTGTTTGACCAGACTTTTCATCTTCTTGGTTGACCTTCACAGATCTATTAAAAATCACCAATTTGAGAATCAAGTTTGTGAAACTGCATACTTTGGGAGATAACCTTTTGGATTCCAGAATGGAAATCAGGGAGAAGTACTACTATGCAGTTTATGATATGGTGGTCCGAGGAAATTGCTTTTGCTACGGCCATGCCAGTGAATGTGCCCCTGTGGATGGATTCAGTGAAGACGTGGAAGGAATGGTAAGTCAGTGTTCCTTGTGGCTTGCTCTTTTATACTGGTGATTTTAAAAGGCAAGATTTAGTCTTACCTTAAACCTTTCACATTTTTTAGGGGGTTTCGTTTTTCAGGCTTAGGTTTCACCACTTTACCAGGTTGGTGGTTGATTGCTGATTTTCTCTTCAGTTTCTTGGACTGTGAGAATGTATAGACTGCTCATTTCACAAACCCTGAATGAATTTTTGTAATTTTTTGTTATAGGCTCTTGCTAAAGTAGATATTCTAGTCATCAAGGATTAAAAAATTGTCTAAATAACAATTTAGTTTGCCTTTACAGTAGGGAAGATTAAAAACCACAGGTATTCAGTCTTTATGCTAGAAAGCAGAAATTGATCCCAGTCCAAAGCAACTGGAAATTTTAACCCAGAGCCATGGGATATCTTTAGAAATGTAAAGTTCAAGAAAAGTTTTCTTTGTATTTTCCTTCTAATTTCATTCCTTTTACACTTCCATGTTGTGTTTGTACTGTTATGAGTGTTTTAAAATTTGGAATTTGGGTGATTTGCCAAATATGTAGAAAGGGTTAGGGTACTCCAACCTAGTTAAGTAACTTCTGGGAAAATTCTTATAGACCCAGGGGATTTTAGTGTCAGGATTCAGAAGATCACCTAAACCAACTGTTCTTGGTAGAAGAGAACAGAGATTAAGGACTTGGCTAAGAAGTCCTAGATAAGTGAATAACAGATGGGTATTCGGATTAGTGCTCTTGCCCTTCCCTTAGGGTTCCTGCCACCAAACTCCAGGCCTCCCTTGTTGAAGGGTGTGCCTTGATTACTTAATGTCTTTTTGAAATTTGTTAATCCTTATTTTAAAACAAGATTCAGGATTGGATGTATTCAACCTTATAAAAATTCTGTCTTCCTTTTACTCCAGTTAGATGTTTCAGTGCATAAACAACTTGGATAATTTTGTTCTTATTGAGGTGCAGGGGATCAAACCCAGGGCCTCATACATGCCAGGCAAGCCCTCTACCACTGAGCCACAACTTACTTAGATTTTTAACAGAGCCTGAAGGCAGGGATAGATGGGATAGATATGTTACTGATCTTATAGTATGTCTTTGAGAAAATGCCAGGTAGATTATGCAGTTACTTTCCAATGTAACAAATCTGCTGCATAGCAAATGTCATGTTACTCTCATGGTTGTCAGAGTATGTTGTTCTGTTTGCTCAGATACTGTAGAGTCTCATGGTATGAGCTTTGGACCATTTTTCAGTTTTTATAAAACCACTTTGTAGTGAGAGGACTTTTTACTTTCAGCTACCTTCAGTCTTGTCAGAGCAAGTCCAAAGGGGCCTGTTAGTTCTGTTTCTGAATTCAGTTTTATAGAAACTAGTGTCAAAGTGAAATACCCATTACGTACATATATGATGAGCAGAAATAGTTTATCATTTGCATGTCTCAGGAGTCCCAAGCATACATGTTTTATAGCTAAATAACATGAATAGTGCAGCAAATTAGATTGTATCTTTCTGCGATTTTGTTTTCTGACTTAAAGGATAAAAAATATTTGATTTTTAAATTTTTATTTTGGTTGAAAAAAGTGCTATGTCTAAAGTTTGTTTGTTTTTTTTTTTAAAGCAAATAACTTTTTAAAAAATGGTTATCTGGGTTGAGCATGGTAATGCAGCCTTAATCCTGGCTACTCTGGAGGCTCAGGCAGAAGGATCACAAGTTCAGCAACTTAGATCCTATCTGAAAATAAAAAATAAAAAGGACTGGGATTTAGCTCAGTGGTAAAGCACCCCTGGTTCTAATTTCTAGCATCTCTCCCCCCAATTTATTTGGCCTTGTGGCAAAACTTGCAGTAATATGAATTGGTCTCCAGATATAGTTCTGCATGGTGACTTTTGAAGTTTCTATTACAGTAGTTTTTTAAAAAAATTATTAAGTAATTAGTTTACTTTTTTAAATTAGCAAATTTTGTTTATCTGAGTTATTTTTATGGATGATAAAATACTGGGCATCCATTATGTCATAGGAACTATTCTAGAGTGGGAATTATAGCCCTCTATGAAATGGATAGAACTTGCTGGGAGAGGAAGAAGATAAATCGAGGAAACCCTCACTGTGGCAAGCTAGCAATTCGTGTGGAAAGGGGTTTATATTTTCTATTGATTGTGGAGACAGTTTGGCCATTAGTTTCTCTGACCTGACCTTGCTGGCCCCTGTTTTTAAACTTTCAAGGTCCATGGACACTGCATGTGCAGGCATAATACAAAGGGCTTAAACTGTGAACTGTGCATGGATTTCTACCATGATTTGCCCTGGAGACCTGCCGAAGGTCGGAACAGCAATGCCTGTAAAAGTAAGTCTCAGCCCTGGGGAGGTTTTGAATCAATTGGGATTCTGGTTCTCTGGTTCACAGTGCCCAAACAGTGAGCTGTTTTGAAGAGGAAGAAAAGTTACACACTTCTCCCAGGCTCACCGTGATATTTCCAGGAGACCAATAGTATGCATTCAGTTAATTTAACAAAAATTACTATTTACTGAGCAGCCCCTCTGTGTTTGGCACTGACCCAGGAAGACCGAGTTGTTGTCCTTGATCTCATACCTGTTTTTAAGACAAGATGATATGAGGGAAAATGAAAGAAAAATATGGCATGGTGGATCATTAAGGCCAGAGAGAGATGGAGTAGGGTTTTCAGCCTCAATTCCGTGCCAGCCAGCTGCGCCTTCTGGATAATTCCCAATGTTATTCTCTGTGCAGAGGAGTACAGAAGTGTGAAGCAACACCCTTCCCACCTGCTCTGATTTCATACACTTTTCCTCCCCTTTTAAGAGAGTTCCTCTGCCCTCGCTAGGAAGAATATTCTAAAAGTTCAGAAACCAGTGAAAGCAGGAGTGGTCACTGCTTTGTAAGCAGTTAGCACCCAGCTGGCCCTTGATGAGTGGTACTTGAGGTTGCTGGAGGAGAGGGACACGGACGTCCCTCTGTGGGACGTCCTATGGCAGAGGCAAGTGGGGAAGCTGAGAGTGTAGAGCCCCAGGAAAGCCAGACAAGAGCAGTTGGTATGCCCTTGTGTTGAGCATGAGTGAGATGATTGGAGCCAGGTTGGATGACTGCCAAAGAGGCTAGAGGAAGGAAATACATCTGAGAAGGTTGGCTAGATGGCTGTTAAACATACCTCAATTTTGTCGGGTGCGGTGGTATATGCCTTAATCCCAGTGACTCAGGAGGCTGAGGCAGGGGGATTGCAACTTTGAGGCTAGCCTCAGCAACTTAGTGAGGCCCTCAACAGTTTAGATCCTGTCCCAAAACAGAAAAGGGCTGGGGATATAATTCAGTAGTAAAGTACCTCTGAGTTCTATCCCCCAGTACCAAAAGCAAAACAAAATACAACGCAACAAAATCTCAGTTTTTACCAAAGAGCTTTACCTCTTTTACCAAAGAGGCCTGATGTGCTGGTAGGAATAGGGAAAAGGGAAAATGATACTTCATACCATGTTGTTCCAAACAGGGAGTCCAAACAGGCTTTCCTAGGAATGTACCACCTTATGTCCTTTGGAGTACTTTCACCCAGTCCCACTGAATGGGACCTGTGGATACCCTCAGTGGACTGGCAGCTGTCCTTCTGATCATACGTTTCCAAGAGAATTTCCCTCGAGGGTTTTTCCTTTTTAATAGCCCATTTTCTTTCACAGATAAATATGTTTGCTTCAGAGAGTTCACATTTTTAGTTTCCAACCTGATTTAGGGTTTGAACCAGTATCATTAGTGAGATTATGCCTTCTTGTTGATTGCTCTTCTTTCTGAACTCAGTTTACCTGAGCCTTATTCCTGCAGACTCTGTTGATAAGTGGCTTAAACGTCTTTTCTTTACATTGGTCTTGTTATACAGAGTGTAACTGCAACGAACATTCCAGCTCATGCCACTTTGACATGGCCGTCTTCCTGGCCACTGGGAATGTCAGCGGGGGAGTGTGTGATGATTGTCAGCACAACACCATGGGACGAAACTGTGAGCAGTGCAAACCGTTTTACTACCAGCACCCGGAGAGGGATATCCGAGATCCTAATCTCTGCGAAAGTATGTGGGGATATGTCACATTGGGACCTACTTTAGGTTACCTTTCACATGGAATTGTCTGTAGTAACATCCCTCTCTGAGCTCAGTATGAGCAGCAGGCCAAGTATGGTTAGTTTAGTTGCTTCCTGGGCTGTTGGGAGTGGAATTTACTTGATAGTTGAAACTTCTTTGGTTTATTTTTGTGAGATTTTGAAGGTGGAAGGGAACAGTGTATTTACATAATAATACATTGTCTTTTCTGGTCCATTTAACCTGCTCCTTTTTCTTCTTCTTAGAATGTACCTGTGACCCAGCAGGTTCTCAGAATGAGGGAATCTGTGACAGTTACACTGATTTTTCTACTGGTCTCATTGCTGGTCAGTGTCGGTGTAAATTGCACGTGGAAGGAGAACATTGTGATATTTGCAAAGAAGGCTTCTATGACTTAAGTGCTGAAGATCCATTTGGTTGTAAATGTAAGTCTGTTTAGTAAGAAGTTTGGGAGTTCTCCCATGTACCCAATTCCCATTTTACTTTGTAATTCTAAAACCAAACAGTGACTTTGGACTCACTTTGTGTGTTTTTTTGTCTCACTTTGTCTTTAATAAAGCTTGTGCTTGCAACCCTCTGGGAACGATTCCTGGCGGAAATCCTTGTGATTCTGAGACTGGTTACTGCTACTGTAAGCGTCTGGTGACAGGACAGCATTGTGACCAGTGTCTGGTAGGTAAATCCTAATCACATGGGATGAACAGTTAGTGAACATGACATGTTTTAATAGAGTACGCTTTTTACCATCATGGAGTCTACCAGCACCCCTTATGTGTTAATGTTAACAGACACAAGTAGAACGTTCACGATATAAGAATTCCTAGTGAATAATTTGACAAGATGTTCACAGTTAAAATTATAAAATAAAGCCACAGTGAAATACCACTTTTACAGGCAAACTAGTAAGTTTTTTAAAATGAGAATACTTGCTATTAGTGAAGACATAATGAGGGCTCACCTTTGTTTGTTGCTGATAGAAATGCAGACTGGTTCATACTCTGGAAAGCATTTTGGAGCTACGTCTCAGTAGCCTGTGGAAATGTGCATACCCCTTGACCCACTAATCCCACTTCTGGGAATCTGTCCTAATGAAATAATCACCAAATTGGACAAAGATTATTCACAGGACTCACTGCCTCTTTATTAATCATGGCAGAAGACTTGGGAACAAGAGTGGGAAAATAGTTAAGTAAATTTGGAGATTTCCATACAGTGCTAAATTGATTGCTGTTGAAAATGACAATATCATGAGGAAACGCTTCTGCTGTTTAACAGAAAAACACAGGGCATGAATAATGTCTTGATTATGTAGGAAAAAATATCCAACAAGAAAAACAAAATATGGAAGGAAATACACAAAAAAGTTCACCAAAACGATTGAATGGGTTTTTGTTGTTTTTGCTTGATGCTTGAGATCCATTTGGTTATAAATGTAAGTCTCAATGGTAGAGGGCTTTTTTCTAGCACATGCAAACCCGGGGCTTTGCATGTGCCAGACAGAAGCCCTCTACCATTGAGCTACATCCCTAGCCTTGGGTGGAGTAATCCTGAGGACAGTTTAAAAACATTATTCTGCATTTTCTATGGTATTCTTACATTTATCACCATTAAAAAAAATGTATTTGTATATAATCCTGATAGATTATAAATAGATTTCTGGAAGTCTGATTTAAATTTGTAAGTTTTTGTTTGTTTTGGGTACCTGGGATTGAACTCAGGGGTGCTTAACCACTGAGCCATATCCCCAACCCTTTTTATTTTTTTATTGAGACAGGGTCTCATTGGTTGCTTACATCCTTGCTAAGTTGCTGAGGCTGGCTTCAATCCTCCTGCTTCAGCCTCCTAAGCCACTAGGATTACAGTTATGTGTCACCATGCACAGCTTGGGTAGCCTCTTTTTAATCTGCTCATTTTTGAGGTTTAGAAATCATCTTCCCTGATAGATACTGTCCCATTTCTTTCTTTCTTCTTCTTCTTTTTTTTTCCCATTTCAAATGCCCCAAAGACTTAATGGTCTCCTCACCCTCCAGTTGTGAGAAGAATCTATGTGGTCTTTCCACACAGGTGAATCCTTGAAAGGCTTTCCTGGTGGGATTTATGACAAACTGAACTGAGGGAAAATTAAAGTCCTGCCAAATATTTGCTGTGACTTACTGCCAGCATAATTCAAATGAAGAAAATTGGTATCTGTACTGCTTACTCATTAATTGCACAAAGAAAAGGAGTCTGATATGACCCTGTCATGTGATTACCTATAATCCTCTGCCTCCTGTGACCTGCAAACTTGGGTTCATTATTTCAGAATGTCTCTTCTGTCAGCTGTCTTTGGTGGAAAAACCAAAACCACGCTGTGACTTGTTCCTTGTGGTGTGTTGTGCAGCTCCAGGAACCCACCTTTACTCTTTTCATCTTTTCTGTTCTGCAGCCACAGCACTGGGGCTTGAGCAACGATCTGGATGGCTGTCGACCTTGTGACTGTGACTTCGGGGGAGCATTCAACAACAGGTGAGTGGAGCTCCACTTTGTGCTCTTTACCACAGCCACTGAGGCAGGTCAGCACATCTAGGAGCAGCCTGAGTGTCTATTGACTCTTAAGCTATACAGAGTATGTCCATCTTTGGTTTTAATACCTGGTAATTATTGGTACCCGCAATCTCTGTATTTTCAATATTTTATTCCAGGATATAGCTTTGAAACCTTCTAGTATACTTGCATTACTTGAGTTTTTATGATGGTGTTTTCCTTTTCAGTATTTTTCATCAATGGAAGCCATGTATGCCCATGGTTAAAAAAAAAAAAAATTAAGTTCAGAAAGGTATAAAGTGAAAAGTGTTTCTTTTCTTGTTCTCACTTTCAATTTTCTTCTAAGCACTGCCTAGAAGTGCCACTATGAGCAGCTTCTTATATCTCCCTAGAAATTAATAGTTTAATATGTTAAACTATTAAAATTGATATTCTGTAGTGCACCAATAAAACATGGAAAAGATTGATATTCCTTCTCATTTCTTGTAAAATGACATGTTAAGTTTTAGTAATTTTTTTTTTGTTTGTTTTTTGGACAGATGAATTCAAAGAAAATCATGAACTCCTTGTTTTCTACTTTTATTCAGGGTTTTAAAAAAGAAACGTGTGTATTATATTCTGAAACTTGGTCTTTTTCATCTGTAGAACCTTTTCCATATCAGCTTGTATTTATCTACCTCTTTCTTTTCAATAGCTCTTTGGCACTTTAACATGTAAAAATGTCTTGGCTTATTTTCATCTTTTTTCCTTTTTAAAAATGTTACAGTGAATATACTTGCTATCTTGATGAACGTTTAGAGATATTTCTGTAGACCAGGTTACCAGCGATGGAAGTGCCAAGTCAAAGTACATGCACGTTTTTTTATTTTAATAGAGAATGTCAGGTTGTTCCAGGCAGATTATACCAGTTGACTTTCCAGCCAGAGGATTATGAAAATACCTTTTCCCCATCCCCAGAAACAGCTGATATCATTAAACATTTTATTTTTTTGCCAATCTAACAGATGGAAAACAGATTCTTTTTTTTTACTTACGTGGAGAATCTTTTTATTTTGTTTGTTTCTTTCTTTTTTTATTTTTTGGTGGCTTCCAAATCCAAAAATAAAAACTGTGTATAGTAATTCTTTAGTTACCAAAATATGCCAGTATTTCTTGAATAGAAGGAACATGAAGCTCTACCAAAAATTATAATACACATTTGGCAAGGTGCTCAATTTGTGGGAGTAATAAACCGCCTTTGAGCCCCAGAGAATTTTGGTCTCTCACTGGATCAGAGTCAGAACATCTGGTAAAGTCAGTGTAAGTGATGGCTGAGAGACTCAACAGATGTTCCCTTGTCATCCTGAATCTCCCCTTGGAGAACATGCTGAATTCATTGAGCAAGCTTCTTGGACTCAAAACTCAGTTCTCTTACAAGGTCATTTCCCAACACCATGGTAGTCCACTGGGAAGGAATGAGATGTTTGGGGTCTCAAGAACATGTTCTGTTTGGCCTCTTTATTTGGGTTTGTTCCATTGCACTTTGTGCTGCAGACTCAGTATGGCCTGTAGTCTCTGCAACTCCAGCGAGAGTTTCTGTTCTTAGAAAACATCCAGGGAATAAGTCAAAAGCAGGAAAAAAGATTAACTGCTGTCTGCTTGTGGAATCCCTTCTCTGACTCCTTTGTGGCTCCTGAGGGCTTATTGATTCCTTTAGCAACTGATTCCTCCATAGAGAGCTGTCCTCACTCCCACAGCCTTCCTTGAGCTAATGGAAGTAGCCTACGTATTTCTCCAAATTATGTCCTAAACTCAGGAATGTCCTATGTTCCTTTATCCTAAGTGCTTTGTTTTTTACACTCCCTTCCTCTTTTTCTCTGTTCCACACACATTTCCTGCATGTCTCCACCCACACACTGCCCCTGGCTGCCCTTCAATGTCTCCTGCAAAACTTAATAAAATCCAGAATGTGTTCATCGAAAGTTTGGAAACAAAAAAATTTTAGTCAAAGATTTTAAAGCAGGTAGTCATCTGATTGACAAGACTTGTCAGCCTTTAAAGACCCATCCTTTAAAGATGACTTCTAGTCCTGCTACTCTATTGGTCTCTAGAGGTGTTTGTCTTCCCCAGTGTTTTCCCCTAAGAGGAATTTCTCTACGTGTCCCCGAGGTCCCGTCTCCTAAAGCACTGCTCCTACTAGGAGACTGTGGTGTGTCAGTGGCACTCAGAAAATATCTGCTGGGTGTTTGATTTGGAGTAAGCACTCATAAATACCTTTTAGCTGACAGAATTCCTTCACTTGCCTCAGACACATAGTAGGTATTAACTAAATGCCAGTTGAGTAAAGGAATCTGAAAAACAAAACAGTTTTTAAGATGGAGTGAGTAATCACGCACTCCTTAGGCAATCTCTAAATGTGATCCTCAACAATCCTTAGTTACTTAAGCCAGGGACAGAATGAAGTCATTTGAAATTTTCCACATTTAAAAATGTATTGCGAGCCAAATGGATTTTTGATGGTACAGTAAAAGCTTAGTGATCGTGTCTATTCAGTCCACTGCTAATCTGAAATTTTTAATATTTAAAGAAGATCTAATTTAAGTAATATAATTCAAGCCAGGTTAAAGAAATTTTGCCTGGCAGATTGCCTGCTTTACTAAATAAGAATTAGTGGCAGTGGTTGCTAGGTAAACAGTATGTTCAGAAACATTGAAAAAGATAAACATCTTTACAGCATTCTTCAAAATTGTTTCCTTAATTAAACTTAGGCCCTCCATATCTGGCTTGAGCCCCCACCACTTTGGGGAAGATTTCTGCTTCTTATACTGATGCTCTAGCCCTCTCTCAGTGTTTCAGCAGCACCTTATTTTTGCATCTCTTTACCACTTTTATTCTGTTTTGTGTTACAACTTTGTTTAAAAGGTCTCCAGACAGTGTAGTTTTTACATCTCCCATGGCACTCAGCACAGTACTCAATAAATGGGTGACTCAAAGTTATCGACTTTGAAACCAGAGCAGAATAAATAGAATAAAATAGACATTTTCATCAGTGTATTGAATGATTATGGTTTATCTAATCCTTTACCAATTACCCTGATGTGGACATAAAGGGATACTAGAAACAGCTCCTACCAATTAGAAAGTATAGTTGAGATGATAGGGTGATGCTGCCCCGGAAAGAATGGGTGGTTTTGTTGATAACCAGGGTGGAACCAACTCTTAATTGAAATCAGACGTATGGAGGAGATGACAGTATTGAGCTATTAGGTGGCTATTATGAATGATGCTTTCTGTACTATAATTTTTTCCACCTAATTCCTTAGTAATAGGGAAAAGTTAAAATTGTATTTTCCTTGCACATGACTATTTAAATTAAAATTAAAAACTCTTCCAAAAAATTTTTAAATGCTGCTAATTTTTATATTTATGAGAAGTCTCTGTTGTTTTAAAAAAAAATCTGTCTTCACCTATTGGAAAAACATAGGGCCTATATTAGTTTTACTATTGCTTCTATAATAAATTACCACACTTTAGTGGCTAAAAACATATAAATTTGTTATTTTACACTTCAGGTCAGTCTCAGCAGACTAAAAGCAAGATGTCCATGGGGCCATATGGCATTCTAAGGGCCTTACTACAGTAAGGGAGAATTTGTTTCCTGCTTACGGTGGTTGTTGGCAGAGTCCAGTTTCTTGCAGTCATAGAATGAGGTTTCCATTTTCTTGCTGGCTGTCATCTAAGGGCCATTCCCAGCCTCTAGAAGCTGCTCAGGGCCCTTGCCTCTATCTTAAAGCCAGCCATGGTGGGTCAGATCCTGGCTTACTTCTCTGCCTGCCTCTCCCACCTTTCAGAACTCATGTGCTGAGACGGAGCCCACACAGATAATCCATGATAATCTCCTCATTTCAAAGTTCTTAACCTAAAAGACATCTGTAAAGTCCCTTTTGCCATATCCACAGATTCCAGAGAAGAGGATATAGACATCTTTGGAGGCTGACAGTGCCTACCCAAGAGTATTATTTATTTTGTCATTATTCTATCTTACTGATTCAATGACTTGAACCTGTTTTTATTTTACAAGGAGACTGGTGGAACATGTAATATTAAAAAGCATACCATTTCTATCACATGTGATTTTTGTTATTACTTGAACACCAGAAAGTGTCTCACTGTGGATAAGATCAGATTTGAGCACCAGTCGTGAAAACTGATGAAGATTAGGTGGGTGGGGAGGGCCTTCTAGCTGAGAGGAAAAGGAGGTAAAGACACAGACAGGAATGGGGGTGGCACAGTGACGATCTGGTGTGATCTTGGCCATCTCTGCTCACTTCCTCCATCATGCTCTTTGTTCTTGTCATACCTACCTCTCCCCCCATGTCAACCTGTCAAAAATCCTTTTTTTTGGTACCAGGGATTGAACCCAGTGGGGCTTTACCACTAAGCCACATCCCTAGCCCATTTTTGGATTATTTATTTTGAGACAGGGCCTGTAAGTTCCTGAGGCTGGCTTTGAACTTGCACTCCTTTTGCCTCAGCCTCTGGACTCACTGGGATTATAGTCTGCACCCACACCCCACTATTATCAAAAATCCTTTTCAAGTTTCGGTGCCACAGCTTTCCTGAAGCCTCTTCAGTCTCCTCAGTTGGATGAACTGTATCTTCCTCCATTCCCAGAGTGCTTTGCTGGTGGTTCTGCAGAGTTCTTACTACATTGGTTAATTACTTTATTGTTTATCTCCCCAGTTAGACTATAAATTCCTTAGGACGTGCATCCCTATCTGCCTCATTTCTCTTTCTGCATATCATTGAGTGAGGGAGAATGGACTTACCAAGGAAGTTTAAGGATTGGTTCAGAAAGTTGACAATGTGAGGGTATTGGTGCCAGGAAGCACAGCTTCGAAGGCCAATATTTGCTCAGTAAATATTTGTTGAAGAGTATGAGGAGCGTGGCTCCTCTGAAAGCTAAGCACTGGTCCTGGAAAGAGAAGCAGTTGTTTTCAGTGACTGGGGTGTGGAAGCTGCAGAAAGGCAGGCAGAGGCTTCACAACTTGAGATAATAAGATCCAGGGAAACAACTGTGGGTTTTGTGAAAAGATGAAAACAGTGCCACCGGAAGGCAGGTTGGGTGGTGGTTGACTGGACAAACCAAGCAGAAGATGGAGAAGAGTTGAGAAGTCAGTTTAAGAAACTGCTACAGTAAACAGGCTAAGACAGTCACCGTGACAACAGGAAGAGGCTGCTAGGTTGAGAGATGATTTGAAATAAGGTTTGAATATTGGGATAAAGAAAAGAGAAGGTTATATCTGACCTGCACCAACAGAAAAATTTAAACTCTGCTGACAGAAGTAGTAGAGGTGAGATTAAGAAGTTGGTGTGAAAAGCGAAGGACAGTTTGGGACAAGATGAATTAGTGCAGAGGGCAGTTGGGCAAACCATGGCAATGTCTCACCTGTGGCTGGAAATACAGAAACAAGCACAGCAGAGTCGGGGTTCCAGGAGCTGTAGGGGCAGGTAGAGCCACAAGAAGGAGCTCACTGAAGCAGTCATTGTGACCTAGAGCCCTGCTCATCAGAGATGGTGATTCACATCTGTCACAAAGTCACCAAGATGTGCAATGGCAGGGCAGTTTGAGGCAAATTTGAGTCTCCTGGAGTTGCCTCACTGGGAGCTGTGCCTCATGGAAGGCAGCCTGGGAGTCTGCCGGGCCTCTTCATCCTTGCCTCCATTTCCTGTCTCTTGTGTGATTGCTCCTGAAGGATCTAGTTGTTTTCTTCTTTAGTGGTTCGTGTTTTGGTCATTTGTTTCCTTGGTAAACATCTGCGGGGGAGGAAAAGAGGATTTCTTTTGTCCATATGATGTAATGTCTGATGGCTGAATTTCTGAAAAATGGCTGTTGGTGGCAGCCTGTGCCAAGAGCGCTGGTTCCTAATGGGAACAGGCTTTCCTCCCCTGGGAACTGGCCATAGGGTGTTAAGGATTCCTGTTTCTGTGGGATAGTGACATGACATGTAGGAAGAGGTCTTCTTCTGAATTGTGACAGCCATTTGGGACATTTTAAACAAGCCTCTGAATGTTACAGATTCCTGTGATAATTGATTTCGGGTGAACTTTGGGATGACAAAAAAAAAAAAAGGATCTCTGAGAATGGGTTACTTTAGTAACAATTTCAAACCACAGCTTAACTTTTTTTTTTTTTTTTTTTTTGTCCTGGGGATTGAACCTAGGGGTACTTAACCACCAAGCCACATCCCCAGCACTTTTTATATTTTATTTTGAGACGAGGTCTCACTAAGTTACCTAGAGCCTCCCTAAATTGCTGAGCCTGGCTTTGAACTTGTGATCCTCCTAACTCTTCCTCCCAAGTAGCTGGGATTACAGGCATGCAATATTGCACTTAGCACAGATTAAATTTTAATGGAGTAAATATGGATGCATGTAATTTGGGTTTTAGGCTCCAGTTGTGATGGGGAAACTAAGGTAAGGCCCTGTTCAGATCCTCAAGGAGTCAGAGAAATAAGGGATTAGAGAAATCTGTCAGTAATATGCTATAAGGAAGAAAGCAACATGTCTTAAGAACAATGTAGTTAAGGAACAATTAAAACCTCAGAAATCACCACTTGAGAATGGTGGAGGGAATGAAATAGAACGTGGAGAAAGGGATAGGAGTTGAATGAGGCTCTGGAAACTGGAGATTTGAAGACCCAGTGCTTCAGTTTAGTGAATTACTACTCTAACGAGCTTTGTTGTAGATGTTGAAGATACAGGAGTAAAAGAGACATTGTTCCTCCCTTAAGGAGGTGATGACGTGAGAGGAAGTTCGTTTTATGGAGGAAATTCATTTTATGGAATGGGGGCTGGTGATCAGGAAATGCCACTGCAAAGGTGGTTTGTAGTTGAATTTTTAAAAAACACGTGGATCTTTGCTAGGGATTAAGGGGAAAGGAACCTTCAGGCTGGAGGAACAGCATAAGCAAAGGGAAGGAGACTTGAATCACGTAGTGCATTCGAGAAACTGCAAGTAGTTGAGTATGGTGGGAGAGATGAGGCTGGAGAGGTGCAGAGTGCACCTTCCCAAGCCACTGTGATGTGACTTGGTTGATAAGTTCCAAACCTGGCAATGAGGATTCCAGTTTGACTTATTGCCTTTGTTGTTTGGGAAAGAGAAGCAAAGTATAGCATGATCAGTAGAAAAGAAGAAGACAGACATAAGATGCAAAGAGGTAAGGTCACAGAATTTTGTTCTTATTTGTATATGAAGAAGTAATCTGTAGAATACCTTCTAAATTTCCAACTTAGTTGACTCAGTGGGGATAGGGGGGAGCAAGAGTGCCTTCACCCCAGTAGAAAACACGGGAGGGATTGAGTGTTGCCATTTTGGACCCTTTCATGTGGGGTGCCTCTGGGATAATCAAGTTGGAGGTGTCCTTCAGGGAGTTGGATATTTGGGTCTGAGGCTCAGGAAAGAGCTCACAGTTGGATATAAGCAAAACAGAAAAGATACCAAAGCAAGAAATTGTGTGATGTCTATAGAAAATCTCTACATGGGTGGAGCATAAGTGAAGAAAGAAAGAGAGGTAAAACTGAAAAGAGGTTTCATTGTCATGCTTTAGAGTTTGGGACTCATTCACAGGCATTATTTTTTCCCTCACATATTTTTGTTTTGTGAAGGAAATAAAATTCTACATAAACCTCTTACCCCCTGTAATGTTTAATGGCAAATACAGAACAGCTTCCAGTGAACCAGTTCATGTGTATGGCCAACACAGCTGACCTGCTCTTCCTCCCTGCAGTTGCTCTGCGGAGTCCGGCCAGTGCTCCTGTCGACCTCACATGATCGGAAGGCAGTGTGACGGGGTGGAATCTGGGTACTACTTTACCACCTTGGATCACTACCTCTATGAAGCAGAGGAAGCCAGTTTGGGGCCTGTAAGTAGAGGGGTGCATGGCAGGTTGGCAAAGCAGCATTATAAGGGGGGTTATGGTGTAAACGTGCTCTTCATAGAGGCCATTGAAGAAGCATTTTTGTAGCTTTTGTCAGCACAAAATATGGGTGTGGACATGCCTTATTGAAAACAGTCTAAATTTAAAGCTGAGTCAGTCTGTCATTCACAAATAAGACTTTGGAGCATTCACTAATAAGGCTTTTGGCTGGTGTGTTTAAGAAATTTGTCTTTGTAAGAAAAAGTCTTCCTCCATTCTTCTCTCTTTGTGTGCTCCAAAATTATATCTGACATCATATATACTTAAAATGTATGTCTAGACTTCAGCTGAAATGGCTGAAGCAGTTGGAGTCTGGCTGGGCATTTTTATCCACATGACCTCTCCAAGCAGGTCTCTTGAGCTTCCTGCTAGCTTGGTAGGGTGAGGACAGCGAGACTTCTTCACCTGGCCTCTGGATTCTAGGAAGGAGGAAGCAGAAGCTGCCAGATCTCTTGAAGCCTGGACTCAGAAGTCCCAGAATATCATTTCCTGACATCCTATTGGTCACACAGCCAACTAGGTCTCATAGAGGATAATGTAGTTTGTGTCTCTTGATGGTTAAAGCTCTTTACAGATAGGGGAATAAAAGAATTGATGGAGGGGCTGGGGATGTGGCTCAAGCGGTAGCGCGCTCGCCTGGCATGCGTGCGGCCCCGGTTCGATCCTCAGCACCACATACAAACAAAGATGTTGTGTCCGCCGAGAACTAAAAAAAAAATAAATATTAAAAAATTCTCTCTCTCTCTCTTTCTCTCCCACTCTTTCTTTAAAAAAAAAAAAAAAAAAAAAAAAAGAATTGATGGTGGCCACCTTTGGAGATGACGAACCACAGGTATTATCTAATAACCTTGTGAACAGGACATCAGAAATGACTTAATAATTAGCAAGTGCTCATCAGCATATTGAGTTTATTTCCTTGTACTTAGAGCCTGAAACTAATGCCAATGAGACAGAAATAACTCCATTAGACATTGGACTGACTAGCCTTGTGGAGACTCTGAAGATGACTCCATCCCTCCTAGACTTGCTTGTCATTTTGAGTTCCATCCCCAATGTCCCAAGACTTCCAACCACAAAACTAAAAAGAAACCAATTACCTGCTTATATATCAAAAACTCTATACAACCTACTGGGAAATTTGTGTCTGAAGAACAGATATGAGAGTCATGGTTTTGAATCTTTGGGTGGCTTTGGATTTCTTTGGCTGTGAAGTGAAATTGAATTCCACTGCATATGAAGCATAGCACTGTTCCCCTTGTTTCCCAGGGAGTCAGTGTGGTGGAACGGCAGTATATCCCAGACCGGATTCCATCCTGGACTGGAGCTGGCTTTGTCCGAGTGCCCGAGGGGGCTTATTTGGAGTTCTTCATTGACAACATACCATATTCCATGGAGTATGACATCCTAATTCGCTATGAGCCACAGGTGAGGAACCACCCCATTGGAGTGTGGGCGGGGGGCAGGTGGAGTGGGGGTGCTGGTGGAAAACAGAACTTTTAATGGGGACTTCAAGTTTCTGTGAAATCTGCGGTTTGTTTTGGTACAGATCAGCCTCTGACTTTTTGCTAACCTCCTTCATAAAAGTTAAAATGTATATTTTTCTTTTAAAGTTTTTTTTTTCTTTTAATGGTGATGGGGATCAAACCCAGGGCCTCACACATGGTGGGCAAGCACCCTACCAGTGAATGACAGTGAATACCCTAAAATGTCTATTTTTCTTGAATCCAGTTTCATTTAGTAAGGTGCTTAACCTGGCTGAATTGAGGAGACCCCATAGGCCTGGCTGCCCAAAGGTAGACACATTTCCCTCACTGTAGTAAAGGGCTGGAGGTGACAGTGTGACAACAGAGGTGAGAATGGGGCTAAAAGATGGAGGGAGTGACACCAACTGGGCTGAGCCAGAGGCTGCCAAAATGTGTCATAAAGAATTGGATCTAGCTGGGTGCAGTGGAGCATGCCTGTAATCCCAGCAGCTCGGGAGGCTGAGACAGGAGGATCGTGAGTTCAAAGCCACCCTCAGCAAAAGTGAGGCCCTAAGCAACTCAGTGAGACCCTGTCTCTAAATGAAATACAAAATAGGGCTGGGGATGTGGCTCCATTGTCGAGTGCCCCCTGAGTTTAATCCCTAGTACCACCCACCACCGCAAAAAAAAAGCTGGATCTCAGCCTTAATGTTTGGGTGGAATTTTTATAAACTAATACAAAGGAAGAAAGGAATATCATGAGTAAAGAAGCAAGATTTCTGGGAATTGTTCCTCTGGGTTAGATGGAAGATATGGCTGGAGATGCTGTTAGGAAGATGCCAGGATCGGTGAGGAAGGTGGGCTACATAGTCACAGGAAGCTTGAAGGGTTCTGAGCAGGGGATCCTCATCATTTGGGCTTGAAAGTAGGCCATAAGGGACACTGGGAAGAGGCAGGGAGGGCCTTCAAGAGGTGTTTCAGCATTTAGAGAAAAGGGATTGGGGCTGGAACTGGGGCAATAGCAGAGGAAATGGGAAAGAGGGAGGAAAAGCATCTGTGTTTTCCATTTAAACTTGGCAAATGATCGATTTGGAGAGAACAGACAGGCAGCCCTGGGCTAATGCAGATGGTCCTCTCTTTGTTTGTTTCATATTCTAGCTTCCCGATCACTGGGAAAAAGCTGTCATCACAGTACAGCGACCTGGGAAGATTCCAACCAGCAGCCGATGTGGTAACACTGTTCCTGATGATGACAACCAGGTGGTGTCATTATCGCCAGGCTCAAGGTCAGTGTGACAGAGGTTTGCAGCTCCACAGAACTAACTAAAATTAACAAAAAAAAAAAATTTTTTTTTTTGTCTAGTCTGTTGTAAGTAGTAGTTACTGTTTCAGAGCCAGACATTGACTATGGACTTGCTTCCTTTGGAATTGTCACTATAGAGCTTTCATTTTTCATTCTAATTTTTATTTTTTGGATACTTATGGGCTGTTTGTTGTCTTCTCTTGTCTGTGGGCAGATATGTTGTCCTTCCCCGCCCCGTGTGCTTTGAGAAGGGTATGAACTACACGGTGAGGCTGGAGCTACCCCAGTACACTTCCTCCGATACTGACGTGGAGAGCCCCTACACGCTTATTGACTCGGTAAGTGCCAGGTCGCCTTTGACACATGCAGGAAAGCCTGGGCAAAAAGTACCCAACTGAGCCAGATGCCATGGTGCACACCATAATCCCAGCTACTTAATAGAAGGAGGCAGGAGGATCTCAAGTTCAAGGCCAGTCTGGGCAACTTAGCAAGACCGTGTCTCAAAATGGAAAATAAAAAAGGCTTGGGATGTAGTGTTCATCTGAGTTCAATCCCCATTATCAAACACACACAAAAAAAGAGCTCAAATGCCAGGTGCAGTGGCACACGCCTATAATCCCAGTAGCTCGGGAGGCTGAGGCAGGAGGATCACAAGTTCAAAGCCAGCATCAACAACTTAGCAAACCTTAAATAACTTAGCAAAATATAAAATATAAAACACATACATATAAATAAAATATAAAAAAAGGGGGCTGCAATTGTAGCTCAGTGGTAGAGCAATTGCCTAGCATGTGTGAGACACTGGATTTGATCCTCAGCACCACATAAAAATAAAGTTATTTTTTTTTAAAAAGTGAATGTTTAAAAATATGTATATTGTACAGAAGCACCCTGGGTTCAATCCCCAGTACCAAAATTTTTAAAAAGTGCCCAAATGCTTCCTGGAGGAGCGTCCATGGAGAAGTAAAGCAGATTATTCTTTCTCCCTTCCAAGTTCACCTTGCTTATAAAATTCTACCCAATGGAAAAGATCTACTTAAACTGCTTTTCTCCCAAAATAGGAACTGCCTTAAACAATAGCATTTCAAAAACAATCATACTATGTAAAGTATATATAAGCTTTTCCTGGCCAGAAGTTTCAAGACTAGGAAGGATTTCACTTAATGAGTCAGATTTTCTTCTGTTCAGGAAGCAGAGAGGCCTTGGGGGTTTTATCTGTTTACTTGTTTAAACTGACGATGTGGACACAGCCATCAGGATTTTTTGCTGTTTTCATTCCTTTGCAGCTTGTTCTCATGCCTTATTGTAAATCGCTGGACATTTTCACCACGGGAGGCTCAGGAGATGGGGTCACCAATAGTATCTGGGAAACCTTTCAGAGATACCGGTGTCTGGAGAACAGCAGAAGTGTTGTGAAGACACCAATGACTGATGTCTGCAGAAACATCATCTTTAGCATTTCCGCCCTGTTACATCAAATGGGCCTGGGTAGGTGTAGCCTGGCAGCTGGGGCAGGTGCTGCTTCCTGCTCTGAGTGTGCTTGGCGTCAGAGGTGCACTGGAGTGCAGACCCTGTGGTTCCGGGTTTAAACGAAGGAGATGGTGTCTGTATGAGGTTTTGTGTTCATTTTAAGTAATATTTTGGTAATCAAGCTCTAGGCGTGGTTCACCTATAATCCCAGCAAGCCTGGAGGCTGCGGCAGGAGGATCACAAGTGGAGACCCGGTTCACCAATTTAGCAAGACCCTGTTGGAAAAAATAAAAAAGGGCTGGGGATATAGCTCAGTGGTAAAGTGCCCCTAGGCTCAACCCAAAATTAATAGATAACTGAGCACCACTGAAGATGGAATCAGTGTTTAAGAAATATATGAACAGCAGGTGACTAGGGAAAAATCCCTGAGGATATAGCATGTCCATAGGTAGAGAGAGGAGTTGGGTGGAGTCAGAGGAGCATCAAATAACAGAAATTTGTTTTTCTGTGAAAGGTCAGAGAAAGGTCTAAGTCCTGTGATATTTGAGCTCTGAAGACCAGGCAAAAAGCCGGAATGACTGTCTGCCTAGAAAAACTGGTTTGATCTGTCCTCTCTGCCCTATTTCTTCTCTCCCACTTGGCATAGGAATGATACTGTTTGAAATTGGGATTCTGAATAAGCCAAAGTAGTAAGAGCCAGGACCAGGGTGGGCCAGCAGAGAGGAGGTGGGCCAGCTCAGAGGCGGGTGTGAGGTGCTGCTGCTTATGTCATAGATTCTGGCCTGTCTCCACCCTGCAGCTTGCGAATGTGACCCTCAGGGCTCCTTGAGTTCTGTGTGTGACCCCAGCGGAGGCCAGTGCCAGTGTCGGCCAAATGTGGTTGGAAGAACCTGTGACAGGTGTGCGCCCGGAACCTTTGGCTTTGGCCCCAGCGGATGCAAACGTAGGTGTATGAGAAGCCCTGTTAGGTGTTCAGATGAACAACACAGTGTCGGGGTGGGGTGGGGGAGGTGTTCCATCCCTCCAGAAGGCAATGCTGAAGCTGATCACATGAGCCCACGAACATTTGGATTTGGAGACAAGTTTGCTAATTTTTAAAAGGGTGCTCTGACATGTCTCTGTATTATTCAGTGAGTTTCTCAAGGCATTTCCTCGTTGGCCTCCTTCTGCAGCTTGTGACTGCCACCCTCAAGGATCCGTCAATGCCTTCTGCGATGCGATCACTGGCCAGTGCCACTGTTTCCACGGGGTGTATGCTCGGCAGTGTGACCAGTGTTTACCTGGGTACTGGGGCTTTCCAAGTTGCCAGCCCTGCCAGTGCAACGGGCATGCCGATGACTGTGACTCAGTGACCGGGGAGTGCTTGGGCTGCCAGGACTACACCACAGGCCACAACTGTGAGAGGTATGTGCACGCCGCCTCTTGTAAGACAAGAGTGATGTTGTCCTTGGCTGAGCAAATATTTTCTTAGACAAATCACAGACTTCATCTCTGCTGGGCTCCATGTGGCTCATTCATTTCTTACCACCTTGGTATTTCCTAGGAGCTCATTCGTTTATGCAGCACAAATGTAGTTTATAACTTGTATGTGCCAGGCAGTGGCCTGTTGCTGGGGATGTGGCAGAGAACAAAACTACCATGAATCTCCCCTCATGGAGTCATTTTAGAGCTCACCAATAGGTCTGTGAAGACATCATGTCTCTGTCTCGGCACATTCTGGCCTCAGATGGGAGTTGTGAAATGTTAGTGCCTAATTTGGGTCAAAGGAGAAACCAAATCCAAATGGGATTAGTCATTTTAAGTAGCTTTGTTTTTCAAAACATTTTATGCAATCCCAGTTTCCAGGAGACATATAAAATGTGCACAAGCAGAACTGTTCTAGCAAGTGTTAATTGAGAAATTATTATGAATGCAAAGCACTCGGAAGAGTAGACATAAAATGTACCTCCATTGACATTAACAATTTAGTTCAATAGATAAAAATAGTCTGTGAAAAATTACACACTGACATATCCTTTCATGACTAATTCAGAAATGCAGCCTTACTGTTAGAAACTGCTCTTGGTGGGGATTATAGTTTCCACCTTTCCATGTCCATAAATTTTCTTCTAATATCTGTCTATAAATATTGTCACTTGTAAGACTTCAGCAGGTGCTTCATTTGGTGCTAGTTGCTTATCAGATGAAAAATGTTTAGTGAAAACTGAATATGTGGTTAAATTAAGGCATTTAAAAACATTCATGAAGCAAACACATGACTCTTGGCCTGATGCTAAAGTGGAATTTAAGAATTTGAATCAAAATCATCACAAAATTGTGCTGTAAAAAGAACACAAGGGAAGAGTTACACAGAGATGAAAGTAGGAAATTAATATATCGCTGTCATCTTTTGTTTTCTGCCCTAGATTTTTCTTTGTTGATTGTCCAGAGGGAGATGGAGAATTAGTATGGGAAAGAGATAGATGAAAAAATAAGATTAACCAGAAGAGAGGAGGGTAGGGAACAGAAGTAAGCAACAAAGGTGGTTTACCCACAGTGCTGATTCAAAATGAGACACTCAAGAATCTTGAAAGAGCATCGGCTGAGAATAGACTGGTTGATATTTGCAACTATCTTTGGGATTTTATTGGTAAATGTTTTTTTTGTTTTGTTTTGTTTTTAATTTTTTTTAAAAGAAGAATAGGAAGTGATGTGGGAGAAAAGATTTTTAGCCCTGGGTTTGGAGGACAACCCTTCTGCCTTCTAGTTTAAGCCAATTTTTCATCCTTCTTTTCCTTATTCCCAGATGATCAAAATTTCAATCCCACAAATTTAAAACTGTATATGCTAGATTTGTTCTTGAGGGGAGGAAGTAAGGGGCAGGGCAGGAAATGAACATTCTATTTGTCATGACGTCTTATGTTTTATTTTACTTAGAAAAGTTCCAGAAATTTCCTCAGATACCATTGTACAAAATTGCTTCATCACTATGAATTTCCCAGCACCTAGCACATAATTAAGGAGTATGTTCATGTATTATTTCTGCATCTAATCAAATATATAATTAATTTTCTCAGAACAGGAAATTAATTCTCTCTTTTTCCCCCCACTTTAAAAATATGTTACCTCTACCTCCAAAAAAGCATGAAAAATAGGCAGGGGTTGTGGCTCAGTCCTTGGTAGAGCACTTGCCTGGCATACGTGAGGCCCTGGGTTCTATCCCCAGCACCCTAAAACAAAACAGAGAAAACACACTGAATTGGAAATCATGGCCCAGCTCTGCTTCTAACTTGCTTTATAACTTTGGGTGAGTTCAAGTATTCAGTTTCCTATAAGTATAACTAGGATGGATGGATTTATCTTGAAGATATTTGCATGACACAGTAAAAGAATCTCTTGTCGAAAGTCAGCAATTGAAATAATAGCTCATTATCTAACAAGGTATATAAGCTTGGCAAATCATCCGGGCTCCATCGACCCCTGGTCTATAAGTTGAGAGGATTGGAAATGCTGAATTTGGGAGTTAATAAATGGCCTTCCTCATTGCTGACCAAGTTGCCACCGTGTGAGACATGGACTCCGAAGTCACACAGTTGCAGAGCATCCCTGTCCACTTTCTTACTGATAAAAGCTGGATCGGACGTGTGGTTGCTAACATTCCATTCCTCCCCGGCATGGTGCACAAACCATGTCCACAAAGACTGACTCCTTAGGGAAAAGAGGGAGCAGAACCCAACACTTGGGGCAGGCGGGTAGCTTATGGGACAAATAAGGGTACATGGGGAACCCTTTATCTGAGGAGCTGTGAGCAAGTGGCCATGTGAGATGATGGTATCATCCTAATGATAGTAGTCCTCCAACTGTGGTGCCCACATCAGTAGCATCAGCACCACCTGGGACCTATTGAGTCAGAAGCTTGAGGAGAGGAGCCCAGCTATGTTTTAACAGGTCCTCCATGGGATCCCAATTGTGGTAAAAGTTTGAAAAACCAGTGCTTCAATGGAAAGTTCTCCATGTGGAAACATGGGGAATGGGGGAAGATGTCCTCAAGCAGAACACAGTTTCTAAGACTTTTCTTGGAACAGGTTTCTTAAAACTGGATCATGGCTCACTGTCTCGTGACTCCTGCAGGTGCTTGGCTGGTTACTATGGTGACCCCATCATTGGGTCAGGAGATCACTGCCGCCCTTGCCCTTGCCCAGATGGTCCCGGCAGTGGACGCCAGTTTGCTAGGAGCTGTTACCAAGATCCTGTGACTCTACAGCTTGCCTGTGTTTGTGATCCTGGGTACATTGGTAAGTCATGTACCGACTTTAGGAGGCAAAGAGGGAGGAAAGAGTAGTCTTTGAGATCACTGTTGAGGAGAAGGAGATGAAGGGTGAGTTAGTTAAGGTCGCTTTTACAATCCTTAAGTAAAAGTTAAGGGAATTGGAAAGATCCTTCTATTTTCATACTTGACATGTGGGTAGAGTTAATTCTTGAGTCTCTAAGATAATAATGTTATCAACTGCACATGGGAAACTCTTCCCCTGGGAAGCTGTGAGCAAGTGGCTATATGAGGTGAGGATATCAAGTTCATTCAAATCCACACAAAACCCTGTGAAACATTTTTGTGTTCTTAAACAGTAGGAAGATTAGTTTCAGTTTCTCTCTTCCCTTGTCTGACTCCTAGCCAAACTGTCTCAAAGCAGTGAGGTGGCCAAATGGTGGCAGAAGGATGAAAAGAATATCATCTAGGAAACTGGCAAATAGCTGTGTTGGTCAGAGCTGAACATTTTCCTCACTGATTATTAAAATCACATTGTCTGTTCATACTTAGTGAATTTAGCTGGTTCTGAGAATAAGCTCCTTCTTATTTCATTATCAAAACCTCTACTTCAATACTAGCTATGCTTTTGTGTGGTTCACATAAGCCTGGGATTCAAGGATTTCATAGGACAATTGGTCATCATCAAGGATCCCATTTTTCAGGTTGCTTCAGAAAGTACAGTGATTTTTCAGTTTATATAATTCTTGGGGTAGGAGTTTAATATCGAGTTACCCTTTACAGTGTCCATCTCTGTCTAGCTCCTGGCCCGCTCCACCCCTGTATAATGAGAAGCTAAAGTCCCATGTGCTAAGAGTCTTACAACTGTCTTGCCCTGCTGTGGCCTCCAAGGCCACAGAATACTTCCCTCCCCTTGCAGCTAAGAAGCCCGATGTAGTGGTCTTAGGCTCTGTCAATACCACAGTGAAGACGAAGCAGCCAGGTTGGTTCTCTAGGCAGGAATATAAGCGGACTGTGATCTGGCTTTTTAGTCAAGCTGATAGTCTTGTATTTTTGTTTCTGTTTTTGTTTGTTTTTGCTCACTAGGCTCCAGATGTGAAGACTGTGCCTCAGGATACTTTGGCAATCCCTCTGATGTTGGGGGGTCCTGTCAGCCTTGCCAGTGTCACCACAACATTGACACAACAGACCCAGAAGCTTGTGACAAGGAGACTGGAAGGTGTCTCAAGTGCCTGTACCACACGGAAGGGGACCATTGCCAGTTCTGCCGATTTGGGTACTATGGCGATGCCCTCCGGCAGGACTGTAGAAGTAAGATTTACATTCTCTTTGCCCTTGGTTGAAATGATTGTCACCTTTCTCTTAATCATCAGGGGGTTGTTTGTATCATTAGTTCAGAAAGGTTATATTTTCAGTTTTAATAAAAAAGATGAGACTGAGCCGGGTGCAGTGGCACACACCTGTAATCCCAGCGACTTGAGAGGCTGAGGCAGGAGGATCGCAAGTTCAAAGCCAGCCTCAGCAACGGCAATGTGCTGAGCAATTCAGTGAGACCTCATCTCTAAATAAAATACACAATAGGGCTGGGGATGTGGTTCAGTGGTTGAGTGCCCCTGAGTTAAATCCCTAAAACAAGGATGAGACCGAATTGTTTTTTAGCATTACAGCATTTTCTGGCAAGTTGTGGAGTCTCAAGATATGGCTCAGTGTCAGGGAGAGAAAACCAAAACAGAAAACTGGGTGTGACCATGATAAATGGCACACAAAGAGTGTGTGGATGTCGTCTTCTGCCTAGGAACTTGCTGACCAAATGGGACTTGGAGATTCTAAATACCACTGTAGGCCACACCTTTTCCAGAGTCATTGATGGAGCAGAGCCCTCCAGCTTAGTGAAAAGGAGTAACATTTCTAAAATCTTTCACATTTTTTTTCTCTCTTATCAAGAGATCAGTTAGAGCCTTCTCTGCTGCTCAAAGCCCCCAGGCCACTGTTGGTCTATAGAAACCTGTGTGGAATGTGGGGACCAGCAGGACCAGATTCCTTCAAGCCTTCCTAGCTTAAAGGGCTTCTTTCTACCTATTCTTTCTGACATGTTCATTACTGCGTTTTCTTGCCAAGAATTTGAAGTTTTTGGATATCTCTATTCCCGCAGGCATATATCTTTTTAAATTTCCAATTAAATCTTCAATTTTAAAATGTTTCACCAGCAGCTTATTAGATTTGTATATCTGGAAAATACTCCTAGGCAAAAATCTGTCATTGTGTATTGTGCAAATATGTCATTTGCCTGAGAAATGTCAGAATGATGTAGTATATCATAACAACTTCCAAAGAACAGTAATTTTAGATTTTTTTTTTTTTAATCGCCTCCTTTCCTTCTTGCCTGTCAAGACTGAGATCTGGAGAGGGAAAACCTTAGCTGATGAGCTGTATCCAGCTTCTGCATGCCTGTGTGTGTGTGAGTGTAACCACAGGTAAAGCTGATCAATGCTGTTCTTTTTCAGAGTGTGTCTGCAATTACCTGGGCACCGTGCAGGAGCACTGTAATGGGTCTGACTGTCAGTGTGACAAAGCCACTGGTCAGTGCTTGTGTCTTCCTAATGTGATCGGGCAGAACTGTGACCGCTGTGCGCCCAATACCTGGCAGCTGGCCAGTGGGACTGGGTGTGACCCATGTGACTGTAATTCTGCACATTCCTTCGGACCATCTTGTAATGAGGTAAGGGGCTGTGGCAGAGGAGTGAGGATTGGATGAGCCTAGGTGACAACTAGACCATTAGATGGCTTTGCCCCAATTATTGAAAGGCCAATACAGAAGTTGGCAGGCACTGCATGAGCGGGCTATCAGCCCTTACTTGTCCCCCTTCTTGGCTAAGGTGACATAATTCTGCAGCGTCCTCATCTGATGCATCCATAGCATTTCATTTTAGTGCCCCACTGCAGATGTAGACTCACCTGAGTGGGCCAGAGTGGGCCCCTTTCCTTGTCTGGCCCCCAAATCAGACTTTTTTTTCTTAGTTTCAAAGGAACCGAATAGCCATACCCAGCATTGTAAAGAGTGGTATTGTTTACTCACACAGGCTGAGTGACATGCTGCTAAGTCATGTGAGTCAGATAGCCTAAGATTAATGTTGATCTGGGAGGATAAACAGGAAAGGAGCTGATGACTGGAGGCTGAGGCAGAAGGATCACAAGTTTGAGGACAGCCTCAGCAACTTAGCAAAACCTTTCAGAAAAAAATGAAAAAAAAAAAGAATGAGGAAAGGTGTAAATCAATTGTATCATGCTGTGGCCCTGCTTAAACACTGTTGCAGGAGAGCAGATAAAAAGTGCTGGCACCAAAGCTGGAGGGACAAGCCTCTCAGTCAGCATGTGCAGGTCTTCTCAGGTAGACAGCTCAGTCCATTCCTACCTGGCAACTAGGGGTGAAGAGTGACAATTAGCTTCTGCCCTGAAGCCACTTGAACCATGATCTATGTTCTGGACGCAGTTCACAGGGCAGTGCCAGTGCATGCCAGGATTTGGAGGCCGTACCTGCAGCGAGTGTCAGGAGCTCTTCTGGGGAGATCCCGACGTGGAATGCCGAGGTGAGGTGCAGTATTCTGCTGTTAACGTTGATGGTAATAGTAGGAGCAGGCTCTACAAGCATTTATGGCAACATTTTAATAAACCATTTCAACTCTTTGCTATTCTTCTGTTCCTAATTTTTCTTCCCTTTTTAAAATTTATAACTAGATATTTTCTATAGTTTGTGTGCTCTTTGGCATATTTTCTTTGTTGCACACACCATGTAGTAAGTTCCCTGTTGGACTCTAAATTTTAAAAATGATCTTTTTCTCTTTTGGATAACCTCATCTTTTTTGGATGAGAACAAGAAATAACAGATCCTGAGTGAGCAACTCTTAAAATATCTCCTTTTAAAAGGCCAGAAATTTAGGAACTATGTTCCTCAACTGCAGGAAAACTTCAAACAGTGGACAACACCAAAGCAAATTCATATGATTTGTTCTTAAGCTGAGACTTAGCTAGAAGGATTTGTGAAGACATCTTTGATTAAGGTTTGTTTCACATAGTGGGTGATGTTTGTTGTGTCAATAAACAAATACTCTTTCATTCATCACTGTCAGTCCAGATGTTGGTTCTAATGAGCTCAGATTTTCTCACTTAGAAGATATTGACAGTCAGTGGACCAGTTGCTCAAAGATATCTCTAGAAATTAAACCCCAGTTTCTGCAGGGCCCTGGTCACTGTCTGTTGAATTCCTCAATCTTATAGTGCCCCAAGGGCTTGATTCTTTTCCACAGAATGGCTCTGTCTTTGCTTAGACCCTGATTCTATCAGCCTGTGTCATTGGCAAAACAGCCTTGACTGCCAAAGCTCTCTGACCTTTTGCTCTATTGGCATGAAAAGCCTTATACTCAAGAGCTGAGTCAATCAGAGAATTGTTCATGGAGTAGTCAGAACTTTACCCCTTACCCTTTTATCCTTTCTTTAAACTTTTGCCTCTAATTCTGTCAGAGACATTGTGGCTTATGGACCCCCACATCAGCTTGTTTGGGTCAAAATTTAAATTGTGTTTTAGAAACTTCGTGAAGAATGAGATTCGTAGCATTGGAGTTCACCAACTTCTTTGTTCATTTTATCTAGAAGAAAAGTCAGCTTATTACATAGGAAACTGATAAGCAGGAAAAACAAACACGTAATACACAACCCAAACCAAGTTTTCTGCAAGGAAAAGTGGTTCATTTAAGAATGTATTGAAACTGGACATGTATATGCCTTTCAGCATCTCCCTTGGGTATTTCCTTTTTAAGGTGATCAGACTTTAGTTAAGGAAGAAACCACAAACATCATCTAGCTTTAGGACTTTCCTGTTGCGTAGTGGTATCCCAGCAGCTCGGGGGCAACAGGGAGCCAGGCAGGTGGAGAATCCCGTAGCCCAGAGCTTGAGTCCTGGAGCCAGGCTGCCTGGGTTCAGGTCAAACACTCCTTCTGTGTTAGAGGAACACCAAGCCCCTGCTCATCTCTGCCACCCAGCACTTTCCTCCCTTTACTCGGTTTGCCATGAATATTTCTAATCTTCTTTGTATGATTTTACATTTATAATTTTTAAAATAAAGCATGCAGAATTTGTTTTTTTAAAAATCCAACCTCAGTTCTTTGCATTTCATTATCCTTTTATTATAATCTGAGTCTTCCCATTCATTCAGCCTATCCCTATTATGGTTTAGATATGAGGTGTCTCCCAGAAGGTCCGGTGTGAGATAATGCAAGAAAGTTCAGAGGTGAAATGATTGGGTTATGAGATCCTTAGCCTAATCAGTACTTTAATCCACTTGATTAACTGGGTGTAACTATAGGCTGGTAGGGTGTGGCTGGAGGAGTCTTTGGGGTATCTACTTTGTCCCTGGTTAGCTGAGCTTAGTCTCTTTTCTGCTTCCTGAGCATCTCCTGAGCCGCTTTTCTCTACCACACTTCCACCGTGATGTTCTACCTCAACCCAGACTCAGAGCAGTAGAATCGACCAGATCTGGATTAAGACCTCTGAAATCATGAGCTCCAAATAAACTTTTCCTTATTAGGTTTTTGGTAATAGCAACAAATAAAGCTGACTAAAAACCCCAACCAGTAAAAAGTTGGTTGCAAGACATTTGGAGATAGTACACAGATTCAAGGGAAAATACCCTAGAGGTATTGGCAGGTTCTAGATATAGGAGTTCCATTCTGTCCTTACGTTCTTATTAAATTATGACACTTTTCCAATCTCATCTTCAGGATTTTTTTCTAAATGGGAACCAGAAAGCCCCTTTTCTCAAAGTGTTAAAATCTAAGTGTAAAATACCTAACCTCATTGCTAACTTGGGCAATTCAAGGTTATAAGATGTTGTCATATCTTTTTGCGTGTTAAGGTCCACGATGTCCTTCTTTGTGTCCACATTGACTGGGCTAGGGTGAGACATTTGGAAATTTTGGGGAAGGGGAGCATTTGGGTTATCACTATGATGGGGCGGTTGCCATAGGTGCTTGGTTTTCAGAAGCCAAGAATGACAAATGTCCCACAGTACTTAAGGCAGGCTCTCAGGCAAGAATATTTGGGTCCCAAATGCCTTTGATATCCTGCAGAGGAGACTCAAAACCTAGAAAGCATCTAGAGAGAGTGAGAATTGAATTCATAATGGGTGATTCATTGCCAACCACAGGGCCTGTGCACACTGGAAGGAAATGGGAGCTAGACCCAATATGGTCCAGTGATCACAGGGCCAGTAAGAAGCAGACTGGGCTCAGGGTTTTCTTTGCAGTGCTATGCATTGGAAATAGGAGTAACAGAACTCAAGGAACTGGGTCCAAAGATCAACAAAGAAGCGTTATCTAAAATTAGATCGGACCATGGGGAAAGAACATACTCTTTTCTTGAATTATGTAATTAATTGCCAAATATGTTTTCAGGGTTGAAATGGTTTGTTGGAGGGCACAAATTTAGACTTTCTGGTGCCATCTTGCAAACAATAAGCTTTAGAAAGACTTAGGTCATAGCTAAGTGTTCTCCTTATGGAAAAAAAAAAATGTAGTTATGTAAAAGACAAATGAGTTGAGCCTCCAACATAAAAATTGTTGAATGTTCCTATTGTCCCAGCAAGTTGGGGCTCTTGGCTGATGGTGCCAAGTCTGAACAAGCCCACCACTGTGCTGGGATGGAGAGAGAATCTCATCCACCCACTGCAGAACATGCTAGAGGAAAGTTCAGCCTGGAGCTCTGCATTGTGCCCCCCAGAAGCTAAAGGGTCACATAAGGAATCGTTCTATTGATTCATAGATTGCAAAGGGAGGGTACGGTTTCCATTTGGGGCCTTGGCTCTTAGAAAAGGCCAGTGTCTCTAAACCCAGAGGAAGGAAGGCAACTGTGGCACAGGTGAGAGGCCCTGGGCAGTGGCCGTTTTTCCCCATCATGTTTGTTTCTTATTTCACATTTCTCCAGTAGAAAAATGGTGCATTCCTTTGCCCACACAGTCATCTTCAGAATGCCTGAATTCTTTTCTCAGGTTAGAATTTCTTCTACAATCATCCCCCACCCCCTTTTTTTTTTTCTTTATTTCCATTGTGCTTCAGGAAATAGGACTTTGAGTCTTTGGAGAACTACAGATTCTGTTGATAGGCGAGTGAAGACACGTCTTATCTAATCCTAATAACAGAATGTGGGTCCCTGGAAGTGGGGAGCTAGACTAAAAGTGGGCAGACTGTAGGCAGGGACCTCACGCAGGCCACTGCCCACACTGGGAACGGAAGCTTGGAGGCTGCGTGTTTGTATCTTCTCTGTGGCTGCTTGTGCTGCAGTGCCAGAGTTGAATAGTCATGACGGACAGAATGGCCAGCAAAACCTCAAATGGTCACTCTATGAATCTTTATGTAAAAAGTTTACAACTCCTGGATTAGTCAGGCAGCCAGTTTCTGTAGGTGAAATCATAGTCATCCTCCCACTTTCATTCCAAAATTGAAGTTATAATACGGAGGCCAAAAAAGGGAAGGGGTAGGAACGGATGTCAGAAAATAGAAAACCACATATAAGATATACAAAGTATTCAAGTGTTTCTTTTAGTGAAATGGAAGTGTCCAGGTAAAACATCAGCTAACCTTTTAGTCTTGCTGCAAATCCTAGAGACCCACTTTACTTAAAAAGCAAAGCTGGTGGCAGCAGATAATCTGTCATCTGATACTTCAGATGTAGCACTTTCTCTGTCCCAAGGCAAATTTAAGTGTCCAACAGAAAGGTGGATAATGAGCCCAGCATTGGTGAGTGAACAGGTCTCTCGCCTCAACAGGAGGTGCTTGCAGGCTATTTGGGGAAATGGAGCACAGAAAGCAGGAAAAGGGTAGAACAAATCTTTTCAGTTGTCAGGGCAAGATCAGTGGGAATTGATGTCATTAGAAAAGGTCTCAAGGAAAAAGTTACCTTTATTGGGCATTTACAGAGAATCTGCTCAATGTTGAGCATTTTCACACATGCGATATCAGTCTTCATTTTATTCTTGCAGCAGCCACCTTTGGGGGCAAGTCTAACCTCCCTGTCATAGTTGACTAATCTCAGACTCAAGTTGAGGCTTGACTGAAGACGTTCCTCAGTGAGGGCAGAGCAGGGCTCTGAGGCCATGCCTGTGCACCCAATCCTGCTCTTTCCACAGGCTTAGTGGCTCCTTGTTGGTAGCTGGTATTTAGAAATTACTGTCCTAGCTGAAGGACGATAAGGACGTTATGTAGTGACAAAGCCATAGGAAGTACCTATAGGAAAAAGAGTTAGCTGGAGTCTTGGAAGATTTGGTTTCACAATCGTGAAAAGCCTCTAATGACAGTCCCTGAGGGTAGACTTTGCTCAATGGTGAAATCAGGTCTGGAGGAGCAGAGGGAAGGGTATGAGGAAAGCAGGTTTCCATTCCGACACTGACTTGCACATGTTTTCCGCTGGGCCTCAATATCTTCTAAATTGGTGCAATAGTACCTACCTCTTAAGAATTGTTTTAAATAAGAAAACTTAGTAAACACAGAGGATACCTCCTGACCACAGAACAGAGAATTTATTTGTAGATGAAAATGGAATTCTTGGGGCTTGTTAATTCTTGGGCCTGGGGCTATAGCCTAGCACCACATAAAAATAAATAAATAAAAAATAAAAGCATTGTGTCCAACTACACCTAAAAAAAATTTAAAAAATAATAATAATTTTCTCATTTTTGAAATGCTATTCTTGATCTTCATGATTTGTTCATGTTAAAGATCAAGCAATAACTTTTTCTGTATATACTCTCTTTCCACGAGAAAGTTCTTGGTTCTCTGCCAAATAATATCACTTCCTAAAGCAGCGCTGTGCTCCAGGCACACCCTTTCTCATAGAAGGCTGCTGGAGCGCATCAGCCACAGCTTGCACAGTTGGTTTATCACTGTTTAGATCCTGGTGGGTGTGAGAGATGACCTTTGAATTTCCTTCATAATGTTAGCATCCATGAAGTTTTAAATTGTCAGGTGTGACCCAACCTTTCTGCTCCAGCTATGTGAGTATCACTAAAACATCTGGGGTGGGCGGAAGGTCTTTTGACAAGGTCACACATGTGGGTCATCTGGTGCTCATCTCCTATGGGACTCCAAGAGAAGCCATTTTGGAAATTCAGGAAGCCAGGAAGGAGGCACATGTTCACAGGAGTATAACCATTTCCCAGCTTCAGTTTGAAATTAAAACCTGATGTATCTAAAATGGTTGTTTTGTATTCTTTAAGAGTACAGGACTGACTTTTTCAGTGATGATCAGCTCCTCGGTTGGAGGAAAGGAATGTTGGTCTGTTTGGCTAGGTTGTCTTTTGGAGAGATTTGAAGCCCCGTGGAACCCAAATTGCATCCCCATGACCAGATAAGGAGGGAAGTTTTATCAGTCTTTTGAGCCTACAGTGTCAGCCCAGTGTTTTTCCCTCAAAGATACTTGTGACAGAATGAGAGCAAAATAGGCCCTTAGCAATGCAATAGGTGAAAAAATTCCTATTAGAAAAATGTTAAATAATTTCAAAGTAGGCCTGCATCCCTTGCCCAAGTTGTGAACCCAGTAAAATCCTATGCAAGATTGAACTAACATGTACCTTTGCATGAGCTGTAGGGAAAAAATAATTTTCTGAGCAAACTAAAGCCTGTGTAGCATATGCCTCAGTTGTCTGAAGCCTAGGGGAGGAGTGGGATAAGTGGGCTCTGGTAGATGGTTCTTGGGGCTATTCATAGGGATACCTCTGGGGCTTATGGGACAGAAGTGAAGTGGGTTTGTTTATTATGGGTGGCATCGCTTATCCCTCTATCACATAGGCCCTTATACTTGTGTATAAATCCTCATTGTGAACTGATAAAGTCATGGTTGTGCCTCCACCCTTTAGAATGTGTTCACACACACACACACACACACACACACACACACTTTCTCTCTCTCTCAAACATGCAAGAGAAGGTAGAAACAGCTGCAAAAATGACAAGGTCAATACTTAAAGTCAGGTCTAGTGACACTCAAAAGCAGCATCTCCTGGGACCTTGTAGAATATTAAGTTGTTGGGCCCCACACAGACCTCCTGAATCAGACAGAGCATGGCGTGAGGGAACAGGAAGCCATAAGTTTCATAATCCCTCCAGGTGATTTTGGTGTAAGCCACACAGGTAACCAAGTTTTCTCAAAGACAACTGGATTTACCAAAATGATATGGAAACTCAATTCTTAAAATTTAAATAACATAAGCCTTTCAGGTGTAGCATTATCTAAGTTCCCCCTATTCTCTTCATCTAAGAAATTGAAAGTAGTGCCTTTCTCATTGTTTTTCTGAGATGTCACGAGGTATTTCACTAAAAAACAATCAATCCAATGAATGAGTTTGAGATACAGCTGGGTAAAAAATATAAAAACAGGTGTTTTTTGTTTGTTTATTTTTCCTACAGAACTCCTCTGGATCTTTAATTTACTGAATTTTTTTGTTGTATATCAGTGTGAAATATGCTCTTAATCTTCAAGAGGAGGATATAGAATCTCCCATATGGGCCTTGACCATGGAACTCTTTTTTCAAGGAACATACAGAATAAAGGGTATAGGAATCACAATTAAAATTATCCATAACTAGCTTAAGCTATTTCCTGATTCAGTATGAGTACCTTCCAAAATTAGGAAAGAATGAACCATGCCTAAGGTGTTTGAAAAAAAAATGTTAAAAAAAAACCCCAAGTTTTAATTTTGAAACCCCAAAGTTTAATTTTGAAAACCTAAGGCACCAAGAAAAGTATATTTTGTAATCATAAAAGTTAAGGACTGGAGTAGTCTAACATTCAAATTACTGGTAAATAAGCCTATGATCATGACTACTTTTTTTTTTTAATCCAGTGGAAATGTAATCAGGGAACACTGGGCAAGAGATCATTAGTCACAGAAAGTGATACTAAAAACTAACTTTTTTTGAGTGCTTTCTAATAAGATGCTCTTCTAAGCACTTTAGAATTAAGTTATTTTTATCCTAAAAGCAATCATATAAGGTAAGTAAAATCATTAGCTCCTCTTACAGATGTGGAAGCCATGATTCAGTTTCCTAATTACTCAGGATTCCATAAGAGTTTTTTTGTTTGTTTGTTTGTTTCGTTTTGTACTAGGGATTGAGCCCTGGGGTGCTTTGCCACTGAACTACATACCCAGTCCTTTTTATTTTGAGACAGAGTCTCACTAAGTTGCTAAGGCTGGCATCAAACTTGCAATCCTCCTGCCTCAGCCTCCCAAGTTGCTGGGATAACAGCCTGTGCCACTGCACCTGGTTCCCAGCTTTCATTCTTCATCATGGTGCTGGATTTGTTGCTCAAGAATTTGGTGTGTAGTTGGCAAAGACAATATAAGGTAAACTAGCAACACAAGGCAGGATGTTGTGAGGTGAGGGTCAGGCAAATTGTATGAGAAGATGGAGGTATTGCAGGCCCCTCTCAGGAATGTCAATATAACTGTTCCTGGAAGATGTTCCAGTAGAGAGTCTGGCAGAGGCAAATTGCAGCTATTACCCAAGAAGACTTTATAAAAGTATCTTGAAGATATGAATCTGTTGAGCTTTGCCACAGTTGCCAGCAGTTTTAGGAGGGTTATTTTCTTTTGAGGAGTTATGTAAATGAGGTAAGGGCCTCATTTGGCAAATACTATTCAACTCCAAGTGCAAGTTAACTCTGCTCAACACTGAAAATAGAAAAATGGTTGAAGACACGCCCTGCCTTTGGAGATCATAGTCTGGTTTTAGGGAAGTAAAAGTATATTTATTTTACTTATTCACACCTTTTTCTAGAATGGATTTAAGGCCAGAGATATGTGTAGTATGGGCCTTTATTTAGTCAAACACTATACAAATACTGTAAAGTGTCAAGTATTGATAGAAAAATAAGAATATAGAAAAATTATTTGGTCACCTGAGATTTGGAACTCTAAGACAGGATCCAGTCGCCTTGGGATTGTAGTAAACAAAATCAATCACGGTTGTTGCCCAGGAACACTAATTTTTACCCTGTACCAGGCATGATTTTACCTCCTGCCATCTGGCTCTGCATAAGATGCCAACCATATCAGGCCCTTGGATCACCTCTGACATTTTATGTGTCTCCGCTTATAGCGTTAGGATAGTTATCACAGTGGCAGATACTCGCGAATGAGATTATATGTGGTTGAAAGCCTTTAAACGAGATACTTTGGATTCCTGAGACTTCTTCCAGATTTGGTTTTCTTTTGATCAAGTTTACTGCATTTTACCAAGTAGTCACTGCTCTGTTTTGTGACCAGATAGGACCAGTTCCATTAGGCACTGCTCTTAGTGATGCACCATCTGCCAAATGACTCACATCAGAATGTAACCTGAATTGTCTGTGCTCACATGGTCTGAGGGAAGTCATAGTTGGAGGCAGAGGTGGGACGGAGGTCAAGAGCACAGGCTCTGGAGTTAGGATGGTGAATCAGATTCCTGACTTGGCTTTTTCTGCATGAGACTGTTTCTCTATACCTCAGTTTCCCTATCTGTGAAGAAGTGATTGTTATTACACCTGTCCCATATAGTTGCCATGAGGGTTACATGAAATGAGACATGTAAAACATTTCTAAAGGGGCTGGGGCTCAGTGGCAGAGCACTTGCCTAACATGTGTGAGGCACTGGGTTCGATTCTTAGCACCACATATAAATAAATGAACAAAATAAAGGTCCATCAACATCTAAAAAAAAAATTTTTTTTCTAAAATTCCAGGCACATAGTTGAAGTGTTCAATAAATGTTTGCTGCTAATTTTTAAATTGTTTATACCGTGAAGAAGGGTCTACAAGGGTTAAGGTCATATGTGCTAGAGGAAGCCTTTGCAGTCTCTACATGAGCAGTTGGTAAACTGTCATTGACAGTTGACACCTTCCCATTTTAACAGTGACTGAGGATTCTAAATGCCAAATCTGGTAACTGCAACTTGTGATTCAGTAGATCACCTACCATTGCTGTTTCCTCTCTAGCCTGTGACTGTGACCCCAGGGGCATTGAGACACCACAGTGTGACCAGTCCACAGGCCAGTGTGTGTGTGTGGAGGGTGTCGAGGGTCCACGCTGTGACAAGTGTACACGAGGGTACTCAGGAGTCTTCCCCGACTGCACACCCTGCCACCAGTGCTTTGCTCTCTGGGACGTGATCATCTCCGAGCTGACCAACAGGACCCACAAGTTCCTGGAGAAAGCCAAAGCCTTGAAGATCAGTGGTGTAATTGGACCTTACAGGGAGACTGTGGACTCAGTGGAGAAGAAAATCAACGAGATAAAAGACATCCTGGCCCAGAGCCCAGCAGCAGAGCCACTGAAAAACATCGGGAATCTCTTTGAGGAAGCAGAGTAAGTAGTTAATGAGCTAAAGTAACAACTTGCTGTTTTTTTTTTCAACTTTTACACAGCAGAGCCTTCCTGGTGTGATGCTTCTGTTAGGTCTGTTGGTCCTGCTAGTGAAAATAGGCTCTGGGCCATCATTTCCCAGCAGTCTTGACTGTGAGCACTTGGGTGAGTGAGTGTGGGTTCATCACTTTTGACCAAGACTCTGGAGGCTGCTGTTTAGAGTAAGTGCATGTTTTATTCTTTGCAAATAATTCTCGAAGACAGTGGAGTGGAAGGAACACTGGATTTTAGACAGAAGATCCATAACTAAGCCTTGGCTTTGCCATGTGCTAGGCCTATGAACTTGGATAATATTTCCTTCCTGAGCCTCTTTTCTCTCCTGTGGAGGAAGGGGAAGGTAATATTTGCCTTTACTCTACATTGTAAAAATGATAATTGTGAAAGTTAAAAAGTTACATTGTAAATTTAAATTGTCATTAGTTACATTACATTGCTACCATTAGGGAAATTCTACCACCACAAATAAGACTCCTTGTTCTTAAGTTTATTTTACTGCTTAGCCATTGATCCACTAGGCCAGTGCTTCACTCATCAAATTATAAGAACGTCTTCACTATGAAAAATCCTCCTCCAGCCTTCCTCAAGGTATTTACCTCTCTGATTGGACAGTGTTTGTTTTTGCCAATTAAAGCAGAGAATTGAGCTGAGATGCCAAACTTCTTAGGCATCATTTTTTCCACCCTTTCTCCTAGCCTCATTTTTTCCTGTCCTCATTCTAATTGCCAATGGTGATTGCCAAAAAGGACCCCAGGAAACAGTACAGTAAGACTTAGGAGCTGAAGGACAAAACAGAAAGGGATACTAATGTTCGTTTCCCAGATGCTATGGGTTTTTGCTGCAATTCCCTATCTAGGCAAGAACAAGAGGATTGTTTTACAGCTAAGTCCTGTCCATTAAGGAGGTGATTTTACATGATGACTGAAGTTCAGTAACTTTTTTTTTGGTATGGTGACACTTAAATCAGCATATCTAAGGCAATGTAACTAATTACTGACATCATTAGCTCAAGTGCCTTATCCTTCTAGATTTAATGTTAACTGATCCCTTGACTTTTTAAAGCCTTAGATTTTCTGCCCAAGACCATGTAGTTGACCAGGGAGTTAAGAAATGTCTGATGTGGAGTAATAATGCATTTAATGAGGCATTTTACCTCATTAAGAAACAGCCTCCTCATGTGCAGCAATCACAAGTTTTGGTAGGCCATTTTCTGAGTGCAGGCCCATTTAGGGAGAGATTCTTGGCCTGGGTTTCATGCCCCTATTTGAGAACCAAAAAATCCAGTGTCCTTGGAGAGCCTGCCAGGAGATTACATTCTAGAAAAGCTCTGTTTCTAACCCGACTACTCTGAGGTAGACTGTAAGCATCTAAGGAAAACTAGCTTCATAAATTTTTTTAACATTATCCAAGAATGTACTATTTTATGATATGAAGTTATCTTTCATAAAAAAAATCAATATTACAGGGTTGGGGGTATAGTTTAGTGGTAGAGCATTCATCTAGCTTGTATGAGGCCCTGGGTTCAGTCCCCAGCATCACACACCCACACACACACCCACACACACACACACATTAGTTTTGATTTTTTATTGTAATTATTTTTGAGACCCGAGAAGAAATGAAAGTCTTTTTTGAACCAACAGATTGACAGGGAAAAGTTGAAAAAATAAACTATTATCCACAGGAAAAAAAGTCATTGGGTTTCTAAAATATAATTAATCTACAAATAGAAGGAACCTGTAAAGTGTTATTCTTTTAAGTTAGGTCATTCGTGGTATTATTTGAGGTTTAAACATAATTTTTACCCAGCTTGTTTTTCTTTTAAGAGACAGGGTCTCAATATGTTGTCCATACTGGCACTGATTTCCCAGACTTGAGATCTTCCTGCTTTGGCCTGAGTAGCTGACCTATATGTGCATGCCACCATGCCTCAGTCATTTTCCCAGTTTTTTGTACTATTATATTCCTGAGAAGACAGTTATATTCAATTAGATAAACCCGTAATTCCCAGAAATAAGTCTTCTCAAATATTTCTTTGCCTCTCCCCCAGCCCCCTCATACACACACACACACACACACACACACATCACATCACATCACATACTGCATGTACAACAACTTTGGAACATGAAGATGTATCACAAAATGCAGTTTGGTCTGGATTACAAAGAAATATGTGAAAGCTACATGTTTCTTTCTCAGTAGATGATCACCTTTTTTCTTATGAAAAATGGAAGGGCAGTTTGGTGTAAGGAGACGCATTTGATGCAACCTTGCCTGAAGAAGGCATATATGAAAAGCTGGTTTGGTGGTTCCTGTTGTCTTCATGGTGGGCTATAGAGTTTCCTCTCTGCATGTTCCATCTTGCAGGAGATCCTTGAGATTCATAGAACATTTTTGGAAGGTGGCTGGAAGGCATAATTCTACACTAAAATCATTTGTTGACTTTTAAGTCTGTGCAGTTATGTGGGCCTCAAGTTGCTTACACATGGAGCTGAGACCCGCACTGACCTGTGTTGTTTTACAGCAGGGACTTGGAACCCATCCACAGCCGCCCACCACAACCCAGCTGGGTGTTCATCTGGGCTTTCTTCAAAGTCTTTTAAGAAAGAAAACTCCTTAGATATAGTAGAATCTATTGTAAGAGTAAAATCAGTACTTAGAGATGGAATTGTTACAAATTACTAAATTGGTTTTGAAGTCACAGAGAGTAACAGATACAGCTGGGCACAATGTGGCATCCCTATAATCTCAGCAGCTCAGGAGGCTGAGGCAGAAGGACTGCAAATTCAAGACCAACACAGGCAATTTAGACTCTGTCTCAGAATTTTTCTAAAAATGGCTGGGGATGAAGCTCAGTGATAGAGTGACTCTGGGTTCAATCCCAGTCCCTGGAGAGAGGGGGAAATAGTAGATACAGTATTAGAAAATGTAAAAGTGAGATTTTACAATTCTCCTTTGATTTATTTTAAATAGGTAACCTCATTTTTCTTTTTTATAGGAAACTAACCAAAGATGTTACAGAAAAGATGGCTCAAGTAGAAGTAAAATTATCTAACACAGCTTCACAAAGCAACAGCACAGCCAAAGAACTGGATTCCCTACAGGCAGAAGCCGAGAGCCTCGACAATACTGTGAAAGAACTTGCTGAACAACTGGAATTTATCAAAAACTCAGATATTAGGGGTGAGCACATTTTTGTGCAAATTCTCAATCCTAGATAATACATTTCACCATCTGCCTCACATTTTAAATAATACTGAGAAAAAACTGTTTTCTAATAGTTCCTAAACTTTTCTCATGGAACTTGTGGGCACAAATGGGGATACTAAAGTCTCTATTTTACAAAGATGGGACTTGGGGCACAGAAAGACTGAGACACAGCAAAAGCTCCGCAGGGTGAGTGGCAACAGTTGTTACATGGGTTCCACTTCCTAATTTTTCCAGTTAATGATTTAATCTTTTGGCCTTTCTTGGAAAGAAGCTTTTCTGAATAGCAAATACAATAAGTTGGTAATTCTGCAAATCCTTTCACATTTGAGAATATTGCTTGGTCCAGGAAGTCATTTTTCTGAATCCTTCATTTATTGGTATTACAGACCACATAGTACCTCCCCCAAAAGCAAAAGAATGTAGAAATAGTAATCACACTATTTATCCTATTTTATGCACAACTGTTTTTTTCTTGTTTAACTAGGTCCCTAAAGTTAAAACACATTATGCTGTTGGGCACATGATACTGGTCATTTGAGTGGACCTGAATAGTAAAAAAAGAAAAGGAAAAAGCATCTGAACATATAATCTACAGACTTCCCAGCACCAACAATTTAGAAAGAACTAGATGTTTGCCTATGAATAGAAACAACATATATATGTGATTAATTTCTCATCTCTCACCTTAATGTTTGGCATCCTTCAGAGCTCAACTAGGTGCTAATGGGACAGACTAGGTTCACTAGTCATGAGAGGAAAGCTCTACTTCTTCATAAAGATTTTTTTTTTTTCTGAATTCTAAAACTTTACAGTAAGTTTAGGGCATCAAATATGGATGTAGCTTGGCTAGGAAATCAGGTACAATGAGATTAATTGTGGGCAATTTCATTTCCTGCCCCAGGTGCCTTGGATAGTATTACCAAGTATTTCCAGACCTCTCTTGATGCAGAAGAGAGGGTGAATGCCTCCACCACAGATCCCAATAGCACTGTGGAACAGTCTGCTCTCACCCGGGACAAAGTAGAAGACCTGATGTTGGAGAGAGAATCCCAGTTCAGGGAAAAACAAGAAGAACAGGCTCGCCTTCTGGATGAACTGGCAGGCAAACTACAAAGTCTAGACCTTTCAGCTGCTGCTGAAATGGTAAGGTTTGGGGTTTGGCCTCACTTCTGCGGTATGCTAGGAGAAAACACTGTTAAGAGTGAAAACTCCCAGGCTTAGCTCTCCCAGCCAGTGTCGGGTATCCATGACCAAGTCAGATAAACAGAGTATGCGCTTTCCCAGCCTTCCCCCTCTTCCAGCTATTTCTCTGTGGCGCAACCAAACAATCATGACCACTTTCTCACACTGTTGTATTAACTGAATGACTTTTTATTGAAGCATGATCCTTTTTATGATGTGATTTCTGTCTTTTATAACCTTATTCTGATTTGAAGTGCAAAATGTATCTCAGTGGGGGAATTCAGAATCATTCTGTGAGAGACTTTCCAAAAGAATCAGAGCAAAAGAATTTTTTCCATAGGTGTTAGCTAAGATGATCCTTTGTTCCAGTAACTTTACCTGGTGAAGATTAAGCCTGAAACTGGCTTAGAAAGTAGATTAATTTCCTAGAAGCTTTTAAAAGTAATTTTGGAGCCAAATGAAATTGAGTAGTGAGTTTAATGAAAGGCAGAAGGCCAAAGGAGAGCCAAACTGAGTCTGTTTCTTCCTCCTGTTTCCTTTCAATTTTTTTATGGAAGGATACATGAGAAAATTTGGAGGGTATTTTTTATAGAATAAGACTATATTTGCATTCTCTGATCCTAGAAACAGAGGAACAGTAAGAGAGATGGTGTTTTTTGAGTTGAAAGAGTTGACTTCATTATCACTTTGTTTTAGCCATGGTCCCTCCTTCCCCCATACCTCTCACTTTCTCTGAAATCAGTGAAAACATGCTGTCTGTACTGTATTGTGACCAATTTTGTTGATGTCTGTAAGGTTTGATAATATCTTGTGAAGCTTTATAGCACCTAGAAGTAGGGAGTATGTAGAGATTTCACCGTTTATTAAATGAAAAAATTAAAGAAAAGCAAAGGCTTAGAACCATGTATAAACTGCACCTAACAGTAGATAAAGCTGTTACAGATGGATACGCCATTCTTTCAGTCTTTTTAGCATGCTAGTTTCTTACTGCAGTTCAGAGATTTTGTGATTACTGATTTTTTTGAATTAGAATTCATAAGGAAGCAATCTTGATTCTAATTCAAAAAACTAGTCATCATGAAATCCCTAAACTGCAGTAAGAAACTAGAATGCTAACAGACCTTTGATCTGTTAAGAGAGCATCTTGGGAGCGGTGGTGGGTGGGCACCCCACTACAAAAGCACACCTTCTCTGGCAGGCTTTTCCACCTTTCAGCTTCCTCGAGATTAGCCAGTTTTGCCAGCTCTCTTACTGTGTTTTTGTCTTTGTTCATTATCCTATGAGAACTCTTTGGGTTCTATACTGTCTTTTTCTTGTAAAAAGACATATTTTTATCCCTTTGTGTTTTCCTAGTACCTCCTGGTTCTTTATCTTTGTTGATATTCAGCTAGAACCATGCTGTTTTTCTCCTGCCTGCTCCTGTTTGTTGAAACAAAACAGACCTAATGTGCTGTCAGATTGTTTTTACAAAGCATCCCTGAGGTTTTGGCTTCTCCTCTTGATTAGGACTCATATTCTTCTATAGCACACAGATTAAACTTTCTGAAGTTGTTTTATGTATTGTAATCCAAAGATGTGAAAGACTGTTATTTTAGTTATTAATTTAAGATAGTCTTCAAACTTTCAGGCCAGAGAGCTGACTATATCTACTAAACTTCTTAAAAATGATACTATCCTCATTTGGGAGTATTCTGATAACTACTTTTCTATCACAGTAAATTTTTTATTTATAGTATTAGTATTTTCCACAAAAGGTCAGTTCTACACAGTTTCTCTTCCTGCTCAGCCTTTTTCATCATATGGTATACTTGTTATTTCCCAATCTGCATTTGCATATACTTGTTATTTCTCAATTTGCATTTGCATGCCATAACCACTCAGTGATTTTGGGAAGTTTTTGGCAGACAATAAAGGTGGTGTGGGAGGGTGGGTGGGTATTTGTAGTAGGGGATAATTTGGAAAAGCTATAGCTACCTTTGTTCAGACTGCTTTCTCCTTTCTTTTTGCATCTGTAATTTCTCCCACTCCCCTTGCTCAAATTCCACTGGCCAATAAACCCTTCCTCATCTATAACTACTATAATCCTCAGTAGTCTCTCCTTTGCTTACTTTCTTTCACACTTACTGCATCTGATCTGGAGTGCTTCTATCTTCCTCCCTAAATGTGAAAGTTAATAAAAGGCTATAGGCCTTTTTATGTTACCATATGCACCAGAGCAACTAACACAGAGATGGGCCCAAAGTTGTTTCACAATACTTTTTTTTTTCCTTAAACCAACTGGCTAGGAAGAAAAAAAAGCAACATTCTGTGGCTCCAACATGACAGAATCCAAATGGATAAAGCAGATAATGTTTATATCCTGGGTATGGCCCATATGATATTCTAATTCATTTGGGCAGGATTGAGGGATGTAAGTTTTATTTCATTATAGATTTGCTGACTCCTGAGCCCATTGTTTCTCTCTCCTGAACACTGTGTTTTTAAACACCCTTGCCAAGGACTACATGCTCTCTAGGGCCACCCAGGCCCTGCACAGCTGTTATATTGCAGTAGATTCACTCTCTGAACTCTTGTGCCTGATCTTTGGCTTCTTGCAGACATGTGGGACGCCTCCAGGGGCTGATTGTTCTGAGACTGAATGTGGTGGCCCCAACTGCAGAACTGATGAAGGACAGAAGAAGTGTGGGGGACCTGGCTGTGGTGGTCTGGTCACTGTTGCCCACAGTGCCTGGCAGAAAGCTATGGACTTTGACCGAGATGTCCTGAGTGCTCTGGCTGAAGTGGAACAACTCTCCAAAATGGTAATTCAGTGGATGGCCTCAGTATTGTTTTTTGTTGGTTTGCTTTGTTATACACTGGAGGAGTTGAAAGGTTGTGATCAACTCTAAATGCTAACTAAAATGAAATGGTAATTTCAGTGTCAAGTATGAAAGTTCATGTTTTTGTGTGGCCAAGGAAAGTGATAAAGAGGTATTATTTATTCATAGAGTTTAAGAATTTGCTTTCTCCTCAACAGAATAGCACATGCTTTGGGTGTAGGAAGCTCAAATCTTAGATAAGCAAGATTTTGAGAACTGTTAAACTGTAGCAGGTTAATGAATACATCCATCTATACTACAAAAATCCTATGCTAAATTATTTGGCATTTGTAAAAGTACTTATGTTGGTACTTGAGAAAAAAACTAGGGAACATTTTATAAACCAGATGTTTTGGAAGAGTTAAAAAAAGTTGGAAAAAAATTAAATGCTAGCCCTATCCACGTAAGAATACTGTATAAGAATTTGTGTACTAAATATTTTGGCTATTTAGGAATACAATACTTGGTTAAATGGGACAAATTTGTTTCCCAGAGACATGATTATAATACTAAAAACTAACATTCTGGTCTGCTTCAGAAAGGATGAAATTGTTTCATAAATAATTTATTCTTTATATTTAGGTATCTGAAGCAAAACTGAGGGCAGATGAGGCAAAACAGAATGCTCAGGATGTTCTGTTGAAAACAAATGCTACCAAAGAAAAAGTAGACAAGAGCAATGAGGATCTGAGAAATCTGATCAAGCAAATCAGAAACTTTTTGACTGGTAAGGATATTTTTCATTTTACTTATACTTTTTGGGGATCCATTTTTATGTTCGTTTGACAACCTAAAAACACATACAGCTTAAAAAATGAACAAGTGTCTGATATTATTGAGGCCTAATCATCTTTCACATTTGACATTTGAAACTCCCTGGCTTCCATAATACATTATTCTGATTTTCCTACTTCTTTGACTCTGAATACTCCTTCTCTGTTTCTCTTTCCCTTTCTATAATTTTCCAAATCTAGGAAGTTTATAAGGAATATCACAACACTTCATATCTGCATTTGCTTCCTTCTAACCTTATATTTTCATTGTAAGGGCAAGGGCTTTAGCTCAGTGGTGAAGTGCTTGCCTAGCATGCTTGAGGTCCTGGGTTTGATCCCCAGAACTACAGGGGGAAAGTTCCACTGCCTTCAATCCTAGCTTTAAATGCTTGCCTCTGTGGTATTCCAGAATCCAAACAACTCACTCTGCTAGGCCTTCACATAACATGCTCTGCCTATACTAGTAGTCTTCATCCAGAAATCTTCCAAATTTAGAAATCTTCCAGACCTGCTCAGTACTTCCCTTACTCTATCTACAGCCTACCTTTGTTGCTTTGTTTCTTTATCTAAGAAAGATTTAAAAAAAAAAAAAAAAAGGCACTTTTAGGAAATAGCATAGACTCTGTTCAACAATTTTCAAAATTGTACTTTAGGACACTGTTCGACTATTTTTATAAAGCAGCTCAAAAGTAACGCACAACCAGTGTCTTTGTGATTGAGCACCAACATCTTAAAACTGTAATTTTGATAATCACTGGAAAGCAACAAAGGCCAAAATGTCTGTTTCTAATGACCAATTCTAGAGCCTACAGCCTACTCCAGACTATGACAATTCTGGTAATACTGTCTGCAGCCCAAAAGTGACCCACATAGTTAACACCATGTAGGTCTGTGTAGGTCTCATCTCCTTACCCAGTTAGGTTATAAATTCTTAAACAGGAAGTGTGGGTATCTCTTGGTGAAATCACATCAAAGACAACTGATGTGGTTAAATGAGTTATGATTTTTAACCTCTTTGCTTTTCACAGAGGATAGTGCTGATTTGGACAGCATTGAAGCTGTTGCTAATGAAGTACTGAAAATGGAAATGCCTAGCACCCCACAGCAGTTACAGAACTTGACAGAAGACATCCGTGAACGAGTTGAAAGCCTTTCTCAAGTAGAGGTTATTCTACAGCAGAGTGCTGCTGACATTGCCAGAGCTGAAATGTTGTTGGAAGAAGCTAAGAGAGCCAGGTATCTGAGACACCATTGCATGTAGGGGACATATTGGTGTTGCTAGCTTGGATTACAAAAGGATTTCACTGACCAAGGAAATACCAAGGAATGACCTCTGTGAATCTCTCTGGGTCTTTTCAGCAAGACTATCTTTAAAAAAAAAAAAAAATGTTCTTTGCTAGGCTTGGTGGTGCCTACCTGTAATCACAGTGACTGTAGGCTAAGGGGAGGATCACAAGTCCCAGGCCAGCCTCAACAACTTAGCAAGCCTACTTTTTTTTTCATGTTAACAAAGAGTATGTTTCATTCTTTTATACAGCAAAAGTGCAACAGATGTTAAAATCACAGCAGATATGGTAAAGGAAGCTCTGGAGGAAGCAGAAAAGGCCCAAATTGCAGCAGAGAAGGCAATTAAACAAGCAGATGAAGATATCCAAGGAACCCAGAACCTGTTAACTTCAGTAAGATGTTATAGTCATAGTTGAATGTGGGGGAAAAATACCCATTTTATCATCCCCTTTTAAGTAGAAAAGTACATTTATCAATGAACAAGAATTCTTCCAACTCTGTAGTAAAAAGGATTCCTTTAATTTAAATAAATTGGAACTACTACTCCCTTAGCACAGATGCTAAAACTGAGTGGTGGAATTTTCAAGGAGGATAAAAAAGGACTGTAATGACACTGGACCATTAAGTCCCCTTCCTTTTTGCCTCCACAAAAAGCCCTCTGTCCAATAGTATGAAGTATAGTATTAAATTTCAAAATTCCATTTTAGGATACTGTCCCACTATTTTTTTTTTAAAGCAGCCCAAAAGTGACCCACAGAGTTAACACCAGTGATTATTCACAAAAACTGTGTTATAGTTTTGATAATCATTGGAAAGTAACAAAAATGAAAAATGTCTTTTTCCAATGCCCAATTCTAGAAGAACCTAATAGAAACCTTATAGCTGAATAATCTATTCTGTTCAGAATGCATGAAAAACTTAAATGTTTTTTCTTTTCTTTATAAGCAAAATACTAAGGGATTTCCAGATATTAAAGGCACTAAGAAAAGCATTTCAGATTTATTTAGTGCTATTCTAACAATCCTCTTGCCTCTTAACAGAAATAATTCAAACAATTCTATTTTTTTTTCCCATTTTTAGGAAAGTGGCTTTATGCTTGTGTTTTGTTGTTATTATTGTTGTTGTTTTAATGGGTGAAGAAAATTTGATGACTAATTGAATTCCTATACTTCGTAAGCACCCACACTTGGCACTATCAGTCTTCTCAGGCTAACCATCATCTGTTTAAAACCTGGGAGATGGTTTTTCAACATTGTTTTGCTACCACTAGTTGATGCAAAACTGTGTTCCTCTATTCTACTGCCTCAGTGAAATGAAACTTGCCAGTTGCTTAGCCATTGTTCCTTAAATTTTGAGACCATATAAGGTCTCTTCTCCAGTCTGCTTAGAAAAATATTTTTTAAAAATTGTTTCTTTTCCAGACTATGCTATAACCATTTAAATATTTTGATTTTTATTTCTGTCTCTAGGTTGTTCCAATTTCTTAATTCTGCTAATAATATTTTAATGAACTTTTATTTATTTTAATGACTTTTTAAAAATTAGTTTTTAAGAGCAAATTGGAAGATATTATAGTTGAAATATATGGTTTGATGATATGTTAAGAAGGTGGATATTTTTCAGGGACTCTGGGGGCAGGAAGTGTTTTAGATCAGTAACAATAAGAAACAAAGAGAACCTCTAACTAAACCATGCTAGCAAAAGCTTGTGTAAATCTATTCACTATTCTCTAAGAATTATTATTTCTCTCCAAGACTTTTTTTTCTAAATTAACAAGTAGGTGAACTTTATGAGACTGAGGATCATTTGGTTTGAAATATTTGTAAATTTTTGCATATTCCACACTCAAATTCATATTAAGACGGTATGGTTACTCAGTTATTTCTATGGGATTGACCTACCTTGAGCATCACCTTTAATACAAACTAAATGGTCAGTGAAATTTGGCTATTCTGTCATAGGCAAGAATAGCTGCCTACTTTGGCTAGCTTTTTGGAAACAATGTTCATTCATCCCACTTAACATTTTCCCAGACAAGATACTCTTTCCCTAAATAATTCTCCATATGTATAGTTTTCAGCTATACTTTCCTAGACCATATGCCTTCTCACAATCTTATAAAAACTTTGCAGAGTTGAACATTCATTAGCTGAAACCTCTACTGCTAGAGCATAACATTTTTTTTAAAAAAAAGTATGAAAATTATATTTCTCACTCACATTCATTTGGAAATTCATGTGGAAGTCCCTCATCTCACAGCTGCTTATTTGTGAACATTCTTTAGGCAGTTTATGAGTGTCCCTAAAATGCTTTCTTACCTACTTCAAGCTTCCTGGGGCTTGTTTTTAATGTCAAATAAGAAAAAGAATTTCCATCAATCTCAGCTTAGATCATTGGAAGTACTAAATGAATAATGTGAACAAATACATGAGATGTAATGAGGACTAAAGTATGGCTCTTCTTATAACTTTTATCAAAATTATATTTTTAATTACTTGACATAGAAAAAAATGACATAGCATCCTTCTAAATCTTCCACTAAACTTGTACTCATAGTATTCTTACCATTTCTTAAACTAATGATTGGCTGGGTTCTTGAAATTATACTTGTAGATTGAATCTGAAACAGCAGCTTCCGAGGAAACACTGTCCAATGCCTCCCAGCGCCTCAGTGAACTAGAAAAGAACGTGGTAGAACTTAAACGGAAGGCTGCCCATAACTCTGAGGAGGCAGAATACATTGAAAAAGTAGTATATACTGTAAAACAAAGTGCAGAAGATGTTAAGAAGGTAAGTAAATCTTTGAACTTCACAGCTAAGTTAATAAAATCTCAACAAATCTCTTCCTTGTCTAACTTAGGATTAATAAGCGACAGATAATAAGGGACATGGTTATTCACCAGAAACATTCCAAATGACCTATTTTGAAATAAGTTTTTAAAGATATAAATAGAAAAGTATAGAAGTAGATATTAGAAGGGTCCAATCAATATGACTTAGGACCTCAAATCCCAACTGGAATTAATTTAACCTAGGGGTAAGTCTTAAAATACGTATACTGAACTTGTATGTCTATATTTTAATCAGAAAGATCTTTATAGCATATAGTAATTTGAGAATACTTTAAAAGCCATTTGAGAATACTTTAAAAGCAGAATGGAAAAAGCCTAGATCTCAATATAGAGAATGGCTTGTAGGAAATCAAATCTCACCTCTTTCAGACTCATTTTGAATTAACTACCCCTTCTCATTAGAAGGTACTATATTTTGCAGAGAAAATTTTACACAAGCCAAACTTTGAGCTAGAAGCCAGATAATGCTTGAAGTATGCATTCAATTTCTAAATTTATGCCGATAAATGTTAATCTCCAAAGATACTTTTGAAACTTGGGGGGGGAGGTATTAAAACTGTAAAATGATTTTTCTAATTCCTTCCTACTCAGAATTTTTCCTAAGTTGCTGTAGTTTCGTTGTTTAATATTTTTTAGTTGTAGTTGAACACAATACCTTTATTTTATTTATTTTTTTTATGTGGTACTGAAGATCAAACCCAGCGTCTCGCATGTGTTAGGCAAGTGCTCTACCACTGAGCCACAACCCCAGCCCCACTTGCTATAGTTTCTAAGTACATAAATGTTAACTTCCCTATACCACTCAGTGAAGAGAATAAAACAATATATGAAGTTTATTGCAGCTATCATTGCTGCTGTAGTTTCCTACAGTTTGAAGGGCAAAAGTCTCCCAAGTAGTCTGCTTATAAGGCATTTTACATAAAAATGACATAACAATGAAGAACAAAATACCTTGTAATGAAATTTCCATGACTACTGTTTGAACAGTTTTCAGGAGAATCATTTGTAGCTACTTTTCTTAAACCAATGCAATTCTCTCCTTACCCACTTTTTTTATATTGCTATAATCTTACTCTTCTTTCCTAATTTTTTTGTTTGCCCTTTTCCTTGGATTTCCTGATGTCCAGTTTCAAACCCTGTATTAGTCAAAATGCAGATGGATCCTTCATCTCTTCAGAATGGACTTTCTTTGATGTCTAGTCTACTTTATGAAGCTCTCCATGTAGTTAAGCTACTTTTCTATGGAAAAATGTTCATCTGAGGGCTTAGATGCAATGCCAAAATTTTTCTGAAAAAAACAATTTTGAAATCATAACTTAATATGAAGCCTGCACAGTGTTCAGAATGTTAGCCTTGCGAATTAGTATCTTTATGGTCCAAGCTTGCTGCAATTAATTATACAATGACTCTTAGATATAACTACTGACATTATCACCTCTTTGTGTCTAAATGTGGAACTGCAGACTCTGGACGGTGAACTTGATGAAAAGTATAAGAAAGTAGAAAATTTAATTGCGAAAAAATCTGAAGAGTCGGCTGATGCCAGAAGGAAAGCTGAAATGCTACAAAATGAAGCAAAAACACTTCTGGCTCAAGCAAACAGCAAACTGCAACTACTCAAAGGTGGGTCTTTTTTCACTTGGGCTCACTTTTTCTTTAAAGGGTGAAAGTCTATTAGCTTTATCTTAGGTAAGCAAATAGAGCCTTATAAACACAGATTGGACCAGGTTTTCAGATCATCATAGACTTAATGTTTTCTTTTATTTTCCACAGATTTAGAAAGAAAATATGAGGACAATCAAAAATACTTAGAAGATAAAGCTCAAGAATTAGTGAGACTGGAAGGAGAGGTCCGTTCACTCCTTAAGGATATAAGCCAGAAAGTTGCTGTTTATAGCACCTGCTTGTAACAAAGAAGAAAAGGCTATAAGATGGCTGAGGTGACCAAAGTTAAATATAAAACAGTTACATTTAAAAAACTGATATAATGTTCAAAATAAAACTCATTACCTATTTAATGTTTTAATCACCAAATTTTGTATGAAGTTAAATAAAGTATGGTGCTTTTATATAAACGGTATAATTCTTACATACATTATTACATTTGCTGATTTAGTGTTCATAAATCCTTTTTAACAAAGAATTTTTTTCAATGTAAAGATGAATTTATAAAAGCTTACTGCCTCCATGAAGACCCGAATTTGTTATGTCTTTAAATAAGCTTTATTACCCATCTTGTCTTGTCACCATCTTCCAAAAATCTACCCCTTAAAAAATCACTTCCAGGTTGGATTCCCTGGTAGAAATTGAGGAGGGATAGCGCCTAAGAAGCCTTCACTGTTTCAGTGACTGCTTAGTTGCTCCAATCTCCAACTCTTGCAAGTATACTTTGCTCTAGGAATGTGTACAAAAGCAATTTCTGTAATTGTGGTTTATAAGTTTTACCACTTAGAATCAGGCCACAGTTTATGGATACTGCTTTTTGCCTTCAGAGCAATGTTACTATTAATCATAAAGTTAAGTCACTACAGTATAATTGCCAAGGCAGTGTCAATTATGTAGCTAAATTAACTAGATTACAGCCCAGCTACTATCTTCTTACACCAAGACTATGCTGTAGACCATTTAATCATCCATATATCCAACACAGCTGCATTTGACATCAGGCCTAGGTAAGTTATGTTAACAGCTGGAATTTAGACAACAAGGCAATGTCCCTCTAGTCTAAGGCAATTATTTGTCACTTTTTTTGAATCCTAATAACAAAGTGGTAGTATCTTACCATTAGAGCAACTATTATTTTTTCTTAAATAGCAAAAACCATCTCTGTTCCCCATGCCTTTTTAGTTAAAATTTAAAAAGCTTTCACTTTATAATAATTTTAAACTTAAGCTCACTCTTCACAGGCCCTCATAATACTGAAAACTAAGTAGCTAACAGTAAGTGAACATTTAAACATTTATTCCTAGGACTTTATTTCCCACCTCATACTGAATGGAACCCTTATGATGGGTTTATTATATTTCATTCAATTCCTTAACTACAAATTTTCCCTGAAATTTAAATAAACTAGCACCAAAATATTGAGATTTTTTTTTTTTAAGATGAAGGTCACTTGCAATAATAGCAAGGTAAACTACCACACCAACTCTTCTACTACTAACAACTGCAAACTCTGAACAAGATATATTTAACAAAAACTGTAAAGGCACTGGAGAGCAACCAAAACAGATGGGAAGTTAGGTGAGTTGACACTAAAGCAGGAAACAAAAACTGACTGAATGTCCCGTTTTAAAAAGCTGTCACTTGAGGAAAGCAAAAAGCAAGTTTCTTTGTTAAGAGAATCAGAAGAAAATTTGGGGCAACCCCAACAGCTGGAATATGAAGGGGAAAGTCTCAAGGAAAGTAAAGACCCCCTTGGCCCAATTCCTAACTAATTTTTAAACTATATATATATATATTCAGGCAGCTCAAATAAAGCTAAAATAATAGAAATTTTAGCAGTTCCCCTACCCAACAAAAGTATGGAGTTTAAGTCAACTGCCCAATTAATTTTTTTCAATATTTTTCAGAGTTATGTAAGAGAAGCCAGTCTTTATAGTACATCAGTCATGACTATGATATAATCCCTAAGATCACTAAACACAATAAAAGAAAATGTGAACCATATAATGTAATTAAAGACTAATAAACTTTTCCTTTTAGCTACAATCAACTGACTGTAATCTGTATGGAGTAAGATACTATCTCCAAACTTTCCTTAAAACTATAACCTTTAGATTGCAATCCAGTGAATATCTAGTTTGCATATCGCTAATATTTTAAATTTTTATGTTCCTTTTTAGAAGTCTCTGCAATCTATGCCAAATATGGAAACTTAAGGAATCTGAAATGATTTTCAAATTTCGTTATAACATGGAAAAGCCTATTTAGCATTTAGTACTTGGCCTTAAGTATTTAAAATGGTTATTTATCTTATCAGTAAATGCAACTTTGTAACTCTTTAAAGAAATGATCGTTTTCTCAGCCAAGGAAAATGACATAGAAAAAGACAGCAAGTTAAGATCCTTTGTTATATTTCTCCAAAAGTATATACTAAACATTTACTAGGTATCTGTAAAGCAGATAAAGAGAAATGACTTTTTAAATGATGTACTTAATGTTATACAATATGAAAAAGAGATATTCAGAACTATAAAAGTAATAAATAAAATATACACCAGATGTAGTCATGAATGAATCAGGACCATCTCAACATGCACTTAGAATAACTAATAAGTGAATATTAAGACATTTATTTCGGTATCTTCATTCCTTACTATAATACATTTGAGTCTCCATTTAATATTTGAGTTCTGTAGATAAGACTCTTGAGTAACTGTAACAGATTTGTAAGCTTCAATGGAACCTTTAAAAACCCCTGAAATACATAAATTCTATCCCTAAATTGCAAGAATTTTAAGAGTTTGAAATGGAAGAGATGGTCACTTTATTTATACGAGTCAGTCCATATATATTTTAATATTGTTCTAATAACTGATTTGTTTCCAATATGAAAACCAAATTTAAAATAACTTGATCACCTTCTTTCAAACACAGCTGCTGACAAACCATACTCCAGGCTCCATCCTTGTAAAAAGTAAATCCAACTTTACTGAATCAGATAAAAGCCACTTAACATTAATTCAAGGAGGTTGAGCCTTTCATAAGTAGCATGAAAATATGGGTTGATGAAAACTTTGCAGGATTCTATTATTAACAGCTTTTTGTCCTGCATAGTAATGCATTGAAACAAAATATTTCAAAATATAGACTATTCCATTCTTTCCAAGCCTATTAAATTCCTTCCAAAAGTTTCATAATTCAGTCCTAGAAATTGTTGGAACTGTGAGCATATCCTGTGACCTCTACAAAAGCTTCCAGGAGATTTCAGAAAATATATCTTCTAATTTAAAAATTGATTGATTTGCCAAATGATGCAGCCAGGTTTGCTTCTCTAAAAGCTTCTGATAAGGTCTGCAAGGGAAAAAATGTAAAATTAAAAATCAAATATTTGTGGGTCAGAAGAAAGTTTAGGTAGCCCATAATTCTGTGCATTGTTAATAATTACCGGATGTGCATGGCAGACTCTAGCTATATCTTCACAGGAGGCTCCATATTCCAAAGCCAGAGCAGCTTCATTTACCATTTCTCCAGCACCCTTTAAAATAAGCCAAAAAGTAATTTTGCTTTGAGGGAAAACAACTGTGTGCTAATAGGATAGCAATTATTAAGAGAATAGAATTTTAAGTCTTGTTTGCCATTATGGCAACTGAGGAAAATTCAGGAAAAGGTGACACAGAAGAGTTTGGGCTCTGAAGCTAGATGGATTCAAATCCCTTCACTCGCTACCTCAACCACTCATTGGCTCTATGTGCTTCATTTAATTTCTTCACTTCAATAATAGCACCTATCTCACAAGCCTATTATAAAAATGAAATAAGGTTAATGTATATACTTAGGAAAAGCAACATAGAAAGCACTCAAATATCATATATTGTTACAACAGATACCTAGAGGAAGAATACACTGTAGACTGAGTGAAGGCTTCCCTTAGGAGGGAATAACAACAATCATCCATGCCAAAATCTGGAGGCAGAGCATTCTAGGCAGAAGATCCTACAAGCACAAAGGCCTATTATAAAAATAAGACTGATGTGATAAAAACTTAATGAGCATAGACAGGGAGAACAGAGAGATGAGGTCAGAAAGGTGAGCAGAGTAAGGCTAGATTCAGTGAGGGCTCATCTTTAACAGTTTGAAGTTTAAAAGCACCACTGGAGGGTTTTAAGTAGGGATATGGTGTAGTGTATGTTTTAAAGGGATGATTTAGCTGTAGTATAGATGATATACTACTATATCAAGACTGTGAGAGTGCTGTTGGTACCCTGGTAGAAATGATGCACAGAAGCCTTAATCAAACTTTTGTTGATAATAACATCAGAATGTAAATACCAGGTGGTTTAAAATTAACCTGTAAAATAGCAATGGTTTCCAAGATTCTCAATGGAATTTCTATTTTTACAATACTCACTGGTCCTAGAATATGTGCTCCCAGTACTCGGTCTGTTGATTTCTGCCCAAGAATCTTCACCATGCCATCTGTGTCAGCATTTGTTTTAGCTCTGCTATTAGCAGCAAAGGGAAATTTTCCAACTTTATACTCAATACCCTGGTGAGACAAAAAATGAGAACTTACATAAGCACTGAAAAAATTCATCTCCATTACTGAAATCATCTACTATTTGTACAGAAAACAAATCCCAAGAAGGCAGTTGTCCACAGAGCATACAGAAATACCAAAAAGCATGTTAATGAAATCTATTTTGGGTATAAATGCAAGCAAATATAAATGTATGTCCATCTATTTCAAGTCAAATATAAAAGCTCTGAAATTATTAGTTTTTTAGTACAGGCAGCTTATTCTTCCCTCTATTACTACTGATAAACCTAAAGAGTGAATGAGCTTTTTGATGCCAACAAAGGAAAAAATAGATAAAATCTAATGTTCTCCACAATTACTAAAAAAGCATCTAGTATTGCATTAATAGTTTATCAGTCACCAGTGTTATTAGATCAATTCAAACACTGAAATAAAACCGCCCATGTTCAGAATTACCTCTTCCTTCAACTGCTCTTCTGACTTGCCAACCCACGCAACTTCGGGGTGTGTGTAAATCACTGATGGCACACAATTGTAGTCAATGTGCACAGCACCACCAGCCATTCCTTCAACACAGATAATGCCTTCATCCTCTGCTTTGTGAGCCAGCATTGGACCAGCAACCACATCACCAATAGCATAGATACTACCAAGAGATCAAAAGAAACAGTGAACTTCTGAAATCAAGGATACTCTTCATCAGTTACACCATGTTAACAAAAATGTTTCTAGGGCTGGGGGTGTAGCTCAGTGCCTCACGTGTGTGAGACCCTGGGTTCTATCCCCAGCATAATAATAAAATAAGTGAATGAGTGAAGAAATAAATAATTGCACTTCTAGTTAATAAGTCACCAAAAGACATATCAAATACAGTTCTTCAACTATAAGCAATGGAAAAAATTCACTAAGTTCTTTTTTATTTTACATCTTCTAAGTACACTATTCTTCCCCCAAGTTGATACATTTTTTTTAAAATATAACAAAAGTCTTATTTTTAAAACAGTGTTTGAAATAAACTTTAAAATTACTGTAAATGCCCAGCATCTGAGAGGCTGAGTTAAGAGGATCACTTGAGCCAGCTCAGGAATTCAAGACCCGCCTCAACAACACAAACCCTGTATGCAAATAAAAGAAAAAAATACATACACATAAACTGAAAATGTAAATAATTACCCAACTTACTTTGGTATTTTTGTTTGGAATCTGGTATTGACTGGAATTCTACCTCTAGGATCTAATTCAATTCCAAGGTCTTCTAGTCCCAAATTCTGAGTAAAGGGTCGTCGACCAATGCAAACCAAGAGTACATCACAAGTGATAACTTCAGCTTTACCACCAGAAGCAGCTTCAATACTAAACAATGAACAGCGTATAACTGTTAAACACACATCTATAAAGATAGGTGATAGTAAGAAATTTAAAATCAAAGACTTCTCAAAGCCTGATGAAATTTCTAATAATGTTACATTTACTTCATTATAAGCAAACTGAGTCAGGCAATGGGAAAAATGTATACATCCTCTAGAGTTTTATCATTAAACTCTAATAAAAACAGGCAATGTAGGACGCACAGTGGCACATGCCTGTAATCCCAGCTATTTGGGAAGTGAGACAAAGTAGCCAAATTCAAAGCCAGCCCCAGCAACTGAGTAAGACCCTCAGCAATTTAGCAAAACTCTGTCTCAAAAGAAAAAATAAAAAGAACTAGAATGTCACTCAGTGGTAAAGTACCCTTGGGTTCAATCCCTAGTAACATCCAAAAAGAAAAACCACAGGTCTCAAGGGTGGGGGGTGTGGATCAGGTTCAGTGGTAATGTGATTGATTGCCTAGGGTTTTTAAGGCCTAGGGTTCCATTCCCAGCAACACAAAACAAAACAAAAAAGCAAAAAACATAAATCTTAGAATCAGTTAAGAACTATTTCTGCCACTCACCAGCTGCATAACTGACTTCAGTTATTCCACTAAATTATTTAAGTATTTAATAAGTAGAACACAGACACAGTAAGCAATCTAATATTATTGATTTCTGCCTAAAAATATTAATTTTACTAAACAATGGGAACTTTAAGTTTTGTGAACACAAATTATGAAAAGGAATATTACAATAAGAACATTGGTTAATTTTGTCTAACACCAACTAAATCATGAATTTCAGTGCACTAAGTTGATAGATAATACTGAGTCATACAATAAGCAATAAAATCGTCTTATGTTATAGAAACCCAATACATTTGTTAAGCTGATCGAGTGTTTCTTAAGGTGACAAGGATGATATGTCAAAAATAAATGTACTATACTTACGAAACATCAATTTTTCCATCTGACTTTTTGGTAGCACCAGTAACCTTTGTATTCAATTTAAATTTAAATCCTTGCTTTTGAAGAATGCGTTGAAAGTTTTTAGATACCTCCATATCAATTCCGACTCCACCAACATGACCCAAAAATTCAACTGCTGTCACATCTGCACCTAGTCGTTGCCATACTGAACCCTACAAATAACAATTTTAAAAAAAGATAAAGATTTCCATAACAAATGTTTATTGAATCGTCTTAAATAATTTACTGAAGACAGTTTCTTCTCTTGCTAATACTTTTATTAGAAAGAGGTTTAAAATGAACTCTGAAGTAAATGGGTATAACTTCATATATTCACTTATTCACTCAAAATTTATTAAGCACTAACCATGTACTACATATGCTTTTATATGCTAGGCATATATTAATGACCAAAACCCACCAAATTCCTGCCCTTGGGGCCCTTATATTATGGCAGGGGACATTAACAAGTAAAATTCATGCTAAGGGACAGTAAAGTATTCTAAAGAAAAAGTAGAAAATAAGAATCAAAATATTAAACTGGCTTCATATTTTATCAACAAAGGAAATGTTAATTTTATTCAAAGTATAATTTCAGCTGAATAGTGTTTTTGTTTGCTTGTTTGTTTGATACTAAAGATTGAACCCAGGAATGCTTAACCACTAAGCCACATTCCCAGTCCGCTTTTTAAGTGTTCAGACAGGGTCTCACTAAGTTGCTTAGGGCTTGCTAAACTCTGAGGTTCGCTTTGAACTTGCAATTATCCTGTCTCAGCCTCCCAAGTTGCTGAGATTATAGATGTGCACCAATGTGCACCTGGCTGAACACTGTTTTTTTATTTTAACCATATTTTAACAATTAGCATAACTTCTGAACAACTGCATAATATACACATGACAAGCAAGATGAATGTCATTTTATAGCATTAAATAATAAAGTATGATAAACAAAGAACATACCCTTTGCACAAAATTATATTAAAAAAATCACCTAGTATGAAGAATAATATTGGCCAAATTATATTGCTATATTGTGTGCATGTACTAATGTGACAACAAATCCCATCATTATGTACAACTATGATGCACCAATAAAAAAAAAATGGAGGAACAAAATCACCTAGTGATTTAATTTAAAATTAGCTAAAAATTTACTCTTTCAATTAGGTTCGTACATTCATTTTACAAATTTCATAAAATTTTGAGGTGAGAGCTGGGTTAAAAAGAGGCAATACAGAGTCACTAAAAATCCAACAGTGAGACTATACAAAGATTAACTCAAAATGCATCCTGAACCTAAAACCCAAGATTATAAAACTTCTAGAAGAAAACACAGAAGACAATCTTAGATCTAATATCTAGATATCTTAGAGATAATATCAAAAGCACAATCCATAAAACAAACAAGCAAAAGATAAATGGGACTTCATTGAAATTAAAAACTTAGAAATATTAAGAACACAAAAGCAAAAGCCAGACTTTTGCAAAGATCTGCAAAATATTGCAAAAAATCTATGTGATAAAGGATTTAGATATAGAATACACAAGGAACTCTCCAAACTCAATGGAAAAAAAAAAATGCACCAATAAAAAACACACAAAATACTGGAACAGACACTTTCATCAAAGATGAAAACAGATAGCAATTATGCACAAACAAAAACTCTCAAGACTACAAGTCACTAGAAAAATGTAAATTAAAACCACAATAAGAGCAGGGCGCAGAGGCTCATGCCTGTAATCCCAGTGGCTTGGGAGGCTGAGGAAGGAGGATCCCGTATGAACAGCTACCCTCAGAAATTTAGCAAGGCCCTAAGCAACTTAGTGAGAACCTGTCTAAAAATAAAAAAAATAAACAGGGCTGGAGATGTGGTTCAGTGGTTGAACACCCCAGGGTTCAATCCTTGGTCCAAAAAAAAATATATGGACAGTACTAAGTATTAGTGAGGAAAAAGAGAAATTGAAACATGAATCACTGGTGGTACTGTAAAAATGATACAGTCACCATTTTGGAAGGTGTTAAAAAAATTAATACACAGAATTATTATGTGACTGAACAATCACACTCTTAGGTACATAACCATTAGAAATGAAAACACAGCTACATAAAAACTTATCCATGGATATTTATAATACTGTTATTCATGATAGTCCCTCAAGAGAAACAACCTAAATGTCTATCAATTGATGAATATAGGTAACAAAATGTGTAATATCCACAGAATGGAATATTATTCAGTTATAAAAAGATATTAGTATAGACAGCATGCTACAACTTGAATGAATTTTCAGAACATTATGTTAAGTGAAAGAATCCATAGACAAAATGCTACATATTGTATGATTCCACTGATAAGAATGTCCAGATTAGGAAATCCATAGACATAGAATGTAGATGAGTTTCCAGGAAGGGAGAAATGGATAAATGACTGCCAATGGGCACCGTTTTTTTTTTTTTTTCCTCAGGTGAGGAAAATGTTCTAGCATTATGCAATGTGATAACTATACAACTGTGAACTATGAACTAAAACCATCAAATCAAACCCTTTAAATGGGAGAATTATACAATATGTGAATTAGATCTCAATAAAGTTGTTTAAATGCAACAGCACTCTTCTAAAGCTAAATTAGAATAATAAGAAATAGTAGGAGTGTGGAAAGAGTAAGAAGCATTATCTTGGAGTAGTAACACTCAAGTAGGGAATGATGAACACAGGTAAGTTCATCTATCCTAAACTGATTCCAAAACTCCAATAATATCCACCATTTATTTATAGAGCTTATTGCATGCCAGGCATTGTTTTAAATGTGTCACTTTATTAAAACCTGACAATAATCCTATAAGCTACATAGGATTTGTATCACCATTATGAAGAACTAGTTCAGAGAGGCTTATTAATTTAACAAGAACACAAAGTCAATAAAAAGCAGAGCTGAAATTCAAATTTAAATATGTACTATTCCAAAACCTATGTTCTCTTTTTCTTGTGGGGTAGGGAATGTGGGGCAGGGTAGGGAGTTCTGGGGATTGAACCCAAGGGCACTTGACCACTGAGCTACATCCACTACATCCACGCCCCTTTTTATTTTCAGACAGGGTCTCACTAATTGCTTAAGGCCTCACTAAATTGCTGAGGCTGGCCCTGAACTTGGGATCCTCCTGCCTCAGCCTCTTGAGTTGCTGGGATTACAAGCATGTGCCACAATGCCTAACAAAATTTAGAGAACTGGGAATTTTTTTCACTTGACATGCTAGGAATTGAACCCATTTTAGGGGAGTGCTCCACCACTGATTTACATCTCCAGCCCTCTAAATCCTATGGTCTCCACCATCAAAACCAAAGCAGGCAGGCAAACCGTAAAAAATAAAAATACAGTCATATAAAAATCTTTATGAAAAAGAGATATGACTATACAGTAAATTCCCTAAGTTTTTAAAAAGATGTGAAAACTAATTCAATACAATAAAAAAACATTGTGTCAGAATGTCTGAAAATGACCTAAGATGTTATGGTTTGGTGAGAGGTAATCCCCCTAAAGCTCACAAGTGAGACAATGCAAGAAGGTTCAGAGGAGAAATGATTGGATTGTAAGAGTCTTAACCCAATCAGTAAATTAATCCTGATAGGGATTAACTGAGTACTAATTGAAGTGGTAGGGTGTGGCTGGAAGAAGTGGGAATTGGGGACCTAGTTTGGGGGTATATATTTGTATCTGGCAAGTGGAGACTCTCTCTCTGCCTTCTGATCACCATGTGAGCAGCTTCCCTCCACCACATTCTCCCACCATGATATTCTGCCTCACCTCCAGCCCTGTGGAATGGAGCCAGTCTTCTAAGGACTAAGACCTCTGAAACCATGAGCCCTCAAATAAACTTTTCTTTCCTAAAATTGTTCTGGTCAGATCTTTTAGTCACAGCGGCAAAAAAAGCTTACTAAAGCATAAGGCTTGTAAAAAACCTAAAGCAAAAGTGCTAAAATGAAGAAATGGAATCACTTTTTGAGGATGTTATACTGACCAACAAAAGGAAACCTAGGCCAGGTGCACTGGCATATGCCTATTGTCCCAGTGACTTGGGAAGCTGAGGCATCAGGGTCATAATTTTGAAGCAAGCCTTGGCAACTTTGGGAGACCCTGTATCAATATAAAAATTAAAAGGGTTAGGATGTAGCTCAGTGGTAGAGCACTTGCCTAGCATAAGCAAGGCCTGGATTCAATTCCCAGTACTAAAATCAACCAACCAATCAATTAATCATTATTCCTTTAATGTTCTTGTTAGCAACCTAAGAGAACAATTTTATAATGGAATGAATAAAATCTTTAGACAAAAAGTGAAGCCCAAGAATAACTAGCTATTTTCAAATGAGTTAATTCCACAATCAAACCAATTAGTTTGACATTAGACATTATCAGTGAACTCTGTTAACTTTAGCATAAAGGAATTGCCAAAATATTTCCTAAATTTTCAAAAAATGGAAAAGAATAGATTCTGGAACATGGAATATCAGTGAACTCTGTTAACTTTAGCATAAAGGAATTGCCAAAATATTGCCTAAATTTTCAAAAAATGGGAAAGAATAGATTCTGGAACATGGAATAGAGATCAGTCACTACATAATACTAGAAGAAACTGTCTGTTCTGACAATGATTAGATGCGACCGCAAGTGTTCCACACATAAATTGCTCTTATTTTCTAGACTGGTGAATGTGGTATATTTTGATATCAGCAAGGTGTTCAAATATAGTCTCAATATAGATAGATCAACAGAGACTCAAAGATGTTTATAACTTGTTAAACACTGTGGCATTGCCAGGTGCAGTGACACATAATCCCAGCTACTTGGCTGAGGGAGGAGGATGGCAAACTTAAGGCCAACCTCAACAACTTGGCAAGACTCTGTCCCCAAAAATAAAAAGGGTAGAGGATGTAACTTAGTGGTAAAGCACCCCCTGGGTTCAATTTCCAGTACTTTATCCTGGTCACAACTTGAATGACACCAAAGGTAGTATCCTCCATCAAAGAAGATGAGATCTGATAATGGGACTGCATTCCTCAGTTAACATTCTCCCCAAATTTCTGAATCACAAAAGGCAAAAAAAAGCAGGCAAGTATATAAATATCAGAATCAAACTAAAAAATAGATTGGAATAATGTGTGCAAGTGGACAAAACAGTCTTTAGTTAGGTTTAAAAGATTAGCCAAGCATGATGATGTATACCTGGAATCCCAGCTACTCAGGAAGCTAAGTGGAGGATTATAAGTTCAAGGCCTATCTGGGCAACACAGCAAGACCCATCTCAAAAAAACAAATTAAAAATTACATATGTGGGCTGGGGATGTGGCTCAGGCGGTAACACGCTCGCCTGGCATGCGCGGGGCGCTGGGTTCGATCCTCAGCACCACATAAAATAAAATAAAGATGTTGTGTCTGCCGAAAGCTAAAAATAAATAAATAAATATTTTTAAAATTCTCTTTCTCTCTTCCCTCCCTCTCTCCCTCCCCCCCACCTTTCTCTCTTTAAAAAAAAAATTTACATATGTGGGACTGGGGTTGTGGCTCAGTGGTATAGTGCTCACCTAGAATGTGTGAGACACTGGGTTTGATTCTTAGCACCACATAAAATATAAACAAAATAAAGGTATTATCTACAACTAAAAAAATTACACATGCAAAAAATGAGGTTTTTAACTAACCCCAAGTTTGATATGGCTGCTTTAAAAAGAGAAAAGATAAACAACTAAACTTGGTTGTCTACTTAAGGGATTCCATTAAAAGAAGTATATCTATGAAAAGAAGTAGTTTCTATTATATTGAGTTCTAGGCAGCATTACAGGTGAACCTGATAGAGTGGACCACATCAAAATGATGACAACAAAATAATGGATCTGGTTTTTATGAAACCAAAGTACTAAACATTAAGAATAGCAATGCTTGGGGTGGGGCTATATAGCTCAGTGGTAGAGAGCTTACCTCTCATATGTAAGGCACTGGGTTCAATCCTCAGCACCACATAAAAATAAAGATATGTGTCCATATACAACTAAAATATAAATTCTTAAAAAAATTTTAAAGCAATGCAGAGTCAAATATAAATAAAACTTAGTCCCTGCCTTCAAGGAGCTCATGGTATTGAAGGGAATTCAAAAGTAAACAAGTAAATGTAATGTACTATTACTAGTAGATCCTGCAAAATGGTAGATACATTATACCAAGGACTCAAAGACAGAAAAACTTAAACTCCAAGAAGTCATCACTAAAAAGGCAACTACTAAGCTGACTTTTGAAAGATATTTATTTATCAACAAATATTTATTGAGCAATAACAAAAACTAATACAGGAGTACTTATTATATATTGGCTACGGTGTTTGGTTCTAAAGATATACAGTAAATGAAACAGTCCTGATATCTGCCCCCTGGAATTTAAGATTTAATGAAATGATAGGAAACAAGCAGTATCAAGAAAGTGAGATAAATAAAAAACTGACCTTCTGGGTGCAATGGAACATCCAGCAAGAGCACCCCAGAACTCTGGGGTAATAAAGGCAGGGCTCATAAGAATGCAAGGACTGGTAAGGAGTATCCCAAACAGAAGGAAGGTCTACCAATAGAGTGAGATCAAGGTGTATTCAGGAACTGATACACAGATAGACCCAGAACATAGCTTGAGAGGAAAAGGTGCTAATAAAACTAGAGATATAAGCCAGTGCCAGATCATTTTTAAACCACATCAAATTTGGATTTGTCCTAATAACAATAGGAAGTCACTGAAAAATTTCAAGCAGGGAAGGGACATGATTAAATTTGTGTTAGAGAAAGATCACCCTACCTACTATGAGGAGAAAAGACTAGAAAAACCTAAGAAAATGCAGGACACGAAGGCAGGGGAGAAATCAATGTATAATTCTAATCTTCCTGCTTACCTCCATATGGGTGGCAGTACCATTTATTGAGGTAGAAGTGTTAGAAGAGAAACAGGTTTGGATTTATTTGGGGTGAAGAGGGAGAATGGGCACAGGAAGGTGAAATTACATTTACTTAACAGAGTGCTTGTGACATACACAAATGGAGACGTTGGTACATTCAGATATGAAAGTCTAGAGGCAAGGAGAGAGGATTAGGCTACAGATATTGTAAGTCATTGAATAACTAGAGTGAGAGTAATATTCTGTGAAAGACAAAAAGGGTCTAGGAGAAAACCTGGAAACAGAATCTAGAGTATTACTCACAATTAAAGGGACAGCAAGAAAGGAAAGGTACAGATGAAGTCAACTCAAAGGATAGATATAAAATCAGCAGAATACAGAAACAGAGAAGCTAGAGAGTTTTAAAGGCAAGAAATCACACAATGCTGACTGCTGCAAAACAGTAGTCCACTGGATTGAGCAATAAATCTAGTCATGTCCTTATCAGAAGCAATCTATTGATACCAGAATCCATGAACTGACGACTGTGTGGGAGCTGATAAAAAAGAGCAGAGACAACTCTTTCACTACCAGTAGTGAAAAGGTGAGAGGAAAATTAGCTGAAAGGTCTGGGATCAAGAGAAGGCTTATTTATATGTACGTAAGCCTATCTCTGCAAGCGTGGATGCACCTGAGCATGTGTGGAGGGGTATGTTTATGTGTGTGTGTGTGTGTGTATACACACACACACACACACATACATACATGTAGAGGCAAGCTCAACTATAAATGAAAAGGGAGAAGGAGCAGGAAAGAGTTTAAAAACTGAAAAATACAAGAAAGAATAAAAATCATAAAACCAAGCTCCTGAGAAGGAAAAAAAATGATGTGCTACCAAGCTCAGGTGAAGGGATTAATCACAGAGAAAACAGCATTTCCATAGTAACAAGAAGGAGAGCAAAAGGATAGCTGCAAAAACAGCTAGTAAGGTCATTTTCAAATGTGGGGCATCAAGGGGAGGAAGTTGTCATCCCAAGGGGAGGGAGCTGTCATCTCATGGTTTCTCTTTAATGTGCTTTTTAGGAGAAAAGGAGATCTGCAGGCAAAAGACAATGTACTAGCAGAGGTATGAAAAAAGTGAGAAAGAAAACAGCCACTACAAGATCAGGACAGTGTACAGGCGAGGGGAGTTATGGGTGGTTACCCAGGCTGAGGAACCTGTTAAGGTTTGTGACCAAAGAATTTATATAGGCATGAATCCACAGGATTCACCTTTCTCCAGAAATAACAATGGGAATAGCATTAAAAAGTCATACAGCTGCATTCAACAAGAGTTTAATTAAACTATTTCTGCCAAGCAATATAACAGAACCATTGAGGCAAGTGACACCATATAAGAGAGTGGTTAAAGTGATAGACTGTGTAAACTGATAAAGAAAGCATTCATGACAGGAAAAAGCAAATGGCAAAAACATATGGAATTTCTGGAATAGAAAATATGGAGTATAGAGTACACTGAGAGTAACTGAGCAACAATAAAGAAGATTGTGGTTACAGAATAAAATGTCTGAATTTATGATTTCAGAAACAGAGCAATTCTTGGTGATGAAAAGTACAATGGTTCTAGAAGAGGATACCTAAAATGAAGGGAAAAGGTCACTGGAAATATGTGGAAAGTTGCCAGATGGACAGAAAGGGTGAAGTTATGAAACAAGCAGAAGGTATGAAACATCATGGTGCTCAGAGAACTCCAAGTTGTCTAATAATTATAAAACATAAATTAGGAGGGAGCAAAGAGCCAGGGCAGGTAGGATGTGTAAGAAGCATAGTCTTCAACTGGAATGCAATTTTGCTCAGAATAATAGACATCTTTTAGCATCTAGGGCTGTCAAATTAAAAAAGAATTAGCCATGGGCTTCTAATCCAGCGGCTCAAGAAGCTGAGGCAGGAAGATCACAAGTTCACAGCCAGCCTCAGCAAAAAGTGAGGTACTAGGCAACTCACTGAGACCCTGTGTCTTAAATAAAATAAAAAAATTGAGCTGGGAATATGGCTCAGTGGCTACTGCCCTGAGTTCAATCCCAGTACCCTTCCCCCGCCCCCCCCCCCAAATTAGATTATCTTCAAGGAATAGAAAGGGTGGAAGAAAGAGAGAAGCAGACTATAAAATATGGTAGAATGTTCTAATTATTAATGATCTAAATAGGGTGTCTCAGAAGAAAAAGTATATTCATTATTACTAGAAGTGTTTAAGCAAAACTCAACACTAATAGGCTTATACAAGAATAAAACAGGGGCTTTAAATCCAACTCCATGGAGGTAGTAAGAGAAAGACACCACTTACCAATTCTACACCAATTACTCCTGCACCAATAACAACCATCTTTTCTGGAACTTTTTTTAAAGATAAAGCACCTGTAGATGACACTATTGTATCTTCATCAATCTATAATAAGAAAAGCAAAAGACACAATCAAAATTTCTTGGAAAAAAACAATAATTTATAAACTGCTATGTCATTCCATAAAAATCACTGAAAAAATTAAGACCTTTTTTTGAAGTATCTATGACTTCTATATGACCAATTTCATCAAATTCCATTAAAAATGCTAACCTTAAATCTTACTATTCAGCATTCCAAAACAAAAAGAATTTTAACTTTAGATTGAACTCCTATATATCTTAATATAAAATTTTATGTTATCTGGTCAAATTCACTGCAGAATAAGTAAGATAAGTAACTTTATAAATCCTAATGATTGTCAAACAATATATTTCAGCCAGAAATCTCTCATTCAAAAAATTCATAAATTACATAAAATAAACTGGGAATTGAACTCAGGGGCACTCTACGCTGAGTTACATTCTCAGACCTTCTTATTTTTATTTTGACAGAGTCTTGCTAAGGAGAATGGCCTTGAACTTCCAATTCTCCTCCCTCAGCCAAGTAGCTGGGATTACAAGCTTAGACCACTGAGCGTAACTTGTAAAACTTATTTCTACAGAAAGGGTACAACAGGTGTAAATTTATAAAGCATACCGTGATTCCAGGAAAAGGAGTAACTTCTGAACCTGTAGCTATAAGAATGTTCTTTGTATCAACAACCTGAGTGCTGCCATCGGCTTTCGTAGCTGTGACCTGATTCTTGCCAGTTATCTTTCCATATCCATTGACGTGAACAACCTTTATAATGTTTATAAATTCACAAAGCTTAAAATGATTTTTTCTGACAAACATGAGTAACAGGGAAAAAATATTCAGTAATTAATTTAAAACACAAAATGCTTCTGTACTTTAAAAAATTGTTGTACATGTCAGGGAAATCTATTTCTGGTTATTACTGTCTTTAAATTAAGCAAATATCCCCCAGTAGGCAAGTTCGAATAGCACCACTGTATTAGCTTAATGTATAATGTTTAATGTGTATATAAAATTAAACAGAAATCTACAAGATGAACACCAACCTTATTTTGCTTGAATAAGTGGGCAATTCCACCTGTTAAAGCTTTTACTGCAGTACTCTTCTGCTCCATCATCTTCTCTAAATTCAAGCGAACTTCAGACACTGTAATTTGTTAAATAAACCTTAAGTCTATAGCTAAATTCTTGAAGCAATGTGTGGTATATTTTACTAATCAAGGTCTGAAAAATTGGTTTAATGCTGATAGAACTACATAAAAATCAGAATTAAAATTTTTAAATCTAATAGCTAGCTTAAAAATCACAGAAGACAAAAGCCAACACATCATATCACAATAACAGGGCTTATTAAACATTGTACTATGTGTATCAGAGGTAAAAATGCAGTGCAAAATAAAATGTGGGTAATATATTTGCTTTAGCGTATATACAACACCTCTATAGTCAGTGATTGCCTACACACGGTCCTTTCTCTCAGAAACCTACTGCTATAAAGGAAAAAATGAAGGACAAGTTAATAACTCAAGGTATATTTAGGTCTTTCCTAGAAAACTTCAGGGGGATAACAATAACTAGAAAGAAAGGGTGAAAACTACCCCAAAAAGTATGGAAGAAGACCCATCAAATTCAATTGTTACAAAATATCCTCCTTTTATTCTACTATGTCTCATCCCTCTCTATCTCCTTGGCCCTTTCTACTACCAACAACTTGAGGAAGCCTTCCCTCCTTTATCTGTTCACCAAACTCAGGAATCCAGTTTCCCCAGATTCTCAAGATGTTAGGGAAATGAAAAATAAGTATTTACAACAAAATCAGTAGACATCTGGCAAAAGTCTGCAAAGGAAAAAAAGATACCATGGAAAAAAATCTGGATCTAAGTAATCTTAAGTAAATCTCTACATTTTTAAGATTTGTTATCTTCCTCTTCCCTCATTAAACATCTATTCACAAATACTAGCCATATAAAAGTATTTAGCAAGAAGAATCAAGTATGCCCCAAAATGTTGCTAAACATAAAAAGTATACTTACTTTCAATTCCCCGAGATGCAAAATCTTTTCCATGGGCCATATGGTAATAGTGAGAATTATTCAACAAAGCCTAAAAAAAGCAACAAAATTATCAATTACTCAATGATCAAAAAGCACTTATGAAATGACATTCTCTACATGAACTAATACATAAGACCACACCAGTTCACATTATCTTCTTATGTAATTAATCTAAGACAAATAATAATGACATAAAAAATTCAACCAACAAGAACGGAAAACAAAAAAACTACTTTCTTTAAAAGCACAAGTGTAAGAACATGCCTCTACCTGGCAGATTAAAAAAGGCAGTCATGTTCATTCTTCATAGAACTAGAAAAAAGCAATCATGAAATTCATTTGGAAAAATAAGAGACCCAGAATAGCCAAAGCAATCCTCAGAAAGAAAACTGAAGCAGGAGGCATCACAATACCAGACCTTAAACTATACTGCAGAGCAACAGTAACAAAAATGACATAGTATTGGTACCAAAATAGATATGCAGACCAATGGTACAAAACGTAAGACACAGAGACAAACCCATATTAAATACGGTTATCTCATACTAGAAAAAGGCACCAAAAACACACATTGAAGAAAAAATAGCATATTCAACAAATGGTACTGGGAAAACTGGAAATCCATATGTAGCAAATGTAATTAAACCTCTATTTCTCACCCTGCACAAAAATCAACTCAAAGTTAATCAAAGACCTAGTTAGACACTAGAACAGAGACCCTGTGCCTAACAGAAGAAAAAGTAGGCCCAAATCTTCATCATGTTGGCTTAGGACCTGACTTTCGGAACAAGACTCCTAAAGCGCAAGAAGTAAAATCAAGATTCAATAAATGGGATGGATTCAAACTAAAAAGCTTCTTCTCAGGACAGGAAACAATCAATAACTTGATGAGAGAGCCTACAGAATGGGAAAAAATCTTTACCACACGCACCTCAGATAGAGCACTAATCTCCAGGATATATAGAGAACTCAAAAAACTTACATTATAAAAACAAATAACCCAATCAATAAATGAGTTAAGGAACTGAACAGATATTTCACAGAAAAAGAAATACAATTGATCAACAAGCATATTTTAAAAAGTTCATTATCTCTAGCAATTAGAGAAATGCAAATCAAAACTATGCTAAAATTTCAGCTCACTTCAGTCAGAATGGCCATTATCAAGAAAATAAGCAATGGGCTGGGGTTGTGGCTCAGTGGCAGAGCGCTTGCCTCATACAAGTGAGGCACTGGGTTTGATCCTTAGCACCACATAAAAATAAATAAACAAAATAAAGATACTATGTCCATGTATAACTAAAAATATTTAAAAAAAAAAAAAGAATACAAGCAATAATAAATGCTGGCAAGGATGAAATTGGTGCAACCACTATGGAAAGCAGTATGGAGATACCTCAGAAAACTTGGAATGGATCCACCATTTGACTCAGCTATCTTACTTCTCAGTTTATACCCAAAGGATTTAAAATCAGCATACATCAGTGACACAGCCACATCAATGTTTACAGCAGCTCAATTCTCAACAGCTAAACTATGGAACCAATCTAGATGCCCTTCAACAGATAACAGATAAAGAAAATGTATACATATACACAAACGGACTATTACTCAGCCTTAAAGAAGAATGAAATTATGGCATTTGCAGGTAAATGGATGGAACTAGAGAATAACATGCTAAGTGAAATAAGCCAATCCCAAAAAAACAAAAGCCAAATGTTTTCCCGGATAAGCAGATGCTGATCCATAGTGTGGCAGGAGTATAGGAAAGAATGAAGGAACTTTGGTTTGTGTAGAGGGAATGAGGGGAGGGGTGGGACTGTTGGGATGGGAAGGATAGTAGAATGAGACAGAAATTATTACCCTATTTACATGTATGATTACACTACTCTGCACTATGTACAGCCAGAAGAATGAGAAATTGTGCTCCATTTGTGTACAATATGTCAAAATGCATTCTATTGTAAAATAATTAAATAAAAAAAGAAAAAGGCAGTCATATTTACATACATAAGGACCTAATAGAATTTACTATTCATTATCTGCTTCATTAGGAAAGAAAACTACGAAGAAAAAGAAAATGGATCATCAGATTTTAAATGGAAAGGTTAGGTACTGATAGAAAAAGCTATTTCAGGAATGAGTGGCAGGCTGGTGACAACACTGTTTTACAAAGAAAACAATGTGTCTTTCCTAATCTTACTTGGGTCATTTACTTCTTATTAACTGTATTAAGTTAATAAGAAGTAAATGACCCAAGTATTAAGTTATTATTAATAATATTAATTATTAAGTTATTATCTAATAATAACTGTATTAAGTTATTATTAGTAATAATAATCTAGTCTCAATACATCCTTATATTCTGTGGCCAATGAAAAAAACATCTCTGCACTATTCAAAATACATGCTCACCTTAGAAGGAATACAACCAACATTCAAGCAAGTTCCACCAAGTGTTTCATTTTTCTCAATGCACACTGTCTACAACCAAAGAAAATATCAGTTAACTGCATGAAATTTGCAAAGTTTCAGTTCACTAAAATTCTAAATGCATCTGTCTTAATTGTTCTGCAAAACAATCTATTTGAACTATTTTTCAGGGACATAGATAACTTTAAAATTCATCATTTGAATAAAAAAACACAAGTTAGCTTCAAAATGAATTACTCTAAAAGGTATTTTTGTTTAACATTACCATATATATGCTTTTACTTCTATCACTGTATCTTCCAAAATGTGATTAGAAGCTCAAGTGAAAAGTTTCAGGAGGAAAGGAAAAACGAAGGGTCTTACTTTCAATTCCTTCAGAATACTACAACCAAATAAACCCTCTATCAGTCTCAGGGTTACAAATAATCTATAGAGTTAAGAAATTATTTATTATGTTTCTACCTGCAAAGTATTTTGTGAATATGATCTACCTGTCCTGTTTGCTTTTGTTTGAAAGCAAATCAACATCTAGTTTAATCTTACCTTAAAGCCTAACTGGGCAGCTTTAATGGCAGCAACATATCCTCCAGGACCAGAACCTATCACTGTTACATCAGCATCAACTATAATAAAAGCAAATTAATATAAAATAGTAAGTTGCTTAATACTTACCAAAAGGTGCTATTAAAAAAAAACCCAAGATTTAAATCTCCAAAAAAGTGCCAATAACCAGCATTTTCTAAACAATATTCCTATTAACTTGATATTCTTTGATACTACTAAATATGGCACAAATTAAAATTTTCATTTTTTTATTTTAAATTTCATTTTTATTTTCAATTATTTATTATAGCACATGGAAATACGACTATAATATTACTGGTATCCAGTGACCTTGCTAAATTCTGTAGTTTTCCTTAATAATAACTGACAGGAATTTAGAACACTGGAAGATAAGTCTATATAAAGGAAAGAGACTATCTTTGGAATCTGAAATAATACTTCAAATTTCTGCTCTGCCACTTACTAATGTCTGATCATGGCCAAGTGACTTCGACTTTCTGTAAGATGAGGAAGATAAGCACGGAATAAATATGACATTTCAAAGAAGAAACAAGAGGTTCAGAGAGGTCAACTGACTAGCCAAATAAATCATCTAGCAACTGAATGGCAAGGCAAAACCAAGCTATCTCTACTAATAATAAATTTCCCATTATTTAATACTATTCCATTCCTTAATTTCAGCCACCGTAAACTAAAATCCCAGAGAAGAACAATTGAGCTTTATAATTACTAGGTATATGACTTTAGGTGAGTAATTTAACCTGCTTCATGTTTGTTCCTCCATCTACAAAATAAAGACCACAAAAAATATATATAATTTACAGCATCATAACACAAAATAATGTACATTGGGACCTGGAAGAGGACGTTTTTTAATTGTCAGTGGCCTTAATTTCCAGTGTACAGTCACACTCTCCCACACTCACACTCTATACTTGATCTCACCTGAAATTGCTCATCCTCTGAAATCCTGAATTGTAATACTTCACTTTCTGATCAAAACCCTACGATCTCCTAATCCATAAAGAAAAAGAAATATAACAACAGATTTAAAGCAAAACAACCCCGGGTTCAAATATGAGCTCTATCAGCCCTAAATCCTTGGATAAATTATTTAATCTCTCTGGACTTTGATGTAACATATGGATAATAATAAGGATGATATCTATAACCCAAGGGTTGTAAGAACAGGGAGAACATAAGTCAAGACCCTAAAAAATGGATGGAACTAGAGAATATCATGCTAAGTGAAATAAGCCAATCCCAAAAAAACAAAAGCTGAGTGTTTTCTGACAGACAGATGCTGCTCCATAGTGGGGCGACGGAATAGGGAAGAATGAACTTTGGTTTGTGGAGAGGGGAATGAAGGGAGGGGTAGGCCTGTGGGGATGCAACTTTAGTCTTGCAGTCTCCAGTCTTATTCCCATCCTCCATAACACCTTATACTGCTACAATGCTACCCTTGTTCTAGTCCTGCTAAAGACCAACTAAGATCTTACTCTCTTGCTCTTCACTGATTTCCCTGTCTCTTACTGGAAAAAGTCCAGGTTAGTAATTTTTACACTCACATCTTTTCTGTCACTATTTCTCAAATCTCATATCACATTCGGTTTACCCAGGAAGCTTCAGCAGAAGTGTTAGCTTACATACACAGAATTATACTGATTATACTGGTCTATCGATGTACAGTCTGTTCCATCTACCCAAAATCAAATACTAAGAGCATGTATTTCATGAAGTTCTTGTGATATATATGATGCATGGTCCTGGTTCTTATATCTAATTAGAGAAAGAATTATAATAAAGTCAAATCTGAGAGAGAAAAAGAAGAGAAATTACATCAAAATAGAAAAAATTATATAAAAATAGAATTACATCAAAATAGGAAAAAAAAAAAAAAAAAGGTCAGTGGACTAGATGAAAGGGACTGAGGGGGAGGGAGAAGAGATGAGGCGGGAAAAACAGCAGAATGAATCTGACCTAACTTTCCTATGTACCTATATGAATATACCACAGTGAAATTTCACCATCATGTACATCCATAAAACACTTAAAAAAAATAAAAATAAAAATAAATAGTAGAAAGATAAGTAGAGTAGAGGGCCTGAACAACTTAGGAAGACCCTGACTCAAAATAAAAAGTGCTGGGGATGTAGCTCAGTGGTAAAGTGCCTTCAGGTTCAATCCCCAGTACCGAAAAAAAGAAAAAAGTTATCAGTGTTAGTATAATTCCATTAAAACCTAAGTTTCTGCTCAAGGAGTATCTACACATATAAAAAGCAATAAATCTTTGTTAAATAACTCCAAAGATAAAGATTTAGCCATGAAAAGTATGCTTATGAAATAAAAAACTAAAATTTATCTTATATAAGTTGAGAATAATAAGTAATATTTCCATTTAACAAAAGAGACATAGGGTATAATGGGTCCAACATTTTCCTCCCACCATCAAGTTAATATTTTTTTAATATTAATTTTTTAGTTTTAGGTGGACACAATATCTTTATTTTACATTTATGGGGTGCTGAAGATCAAACCCAGTGCCTCCTGCATGCTAGGCCATCACTCTACCACTGAGCCACAACCCCAGCCCAAAGTTAATATTTTTTAAAAAAAGATTTCTGGACCTATTCAAAGCTAAAATAAATTACTCACTGTTGGTTACTTGGGACTAGAATCCTCTGCCCCCAACTTTCTTCTAAGAATAAAACATCTGAAATAATAGTTTGATAATACTTAAGGATTCAGGATAAAATTATTTCACAGAATGCAGGGAGACCGACTGTCACAATTACCCCTAGCTAAAAGATTCTACAATGAGGTTTTATAAGACAATTTTTACTTATAATCCAATTAGGTGAGTCCGGTAAAGATCAAACAGATAATTTCAAATAATCAATATCCATATTAGGAAGTTAAAAAAAATCTCAATTTTTATTTATATACTTCACGTTTTAAAAGTATGAAGAAGAAAATTCCATAATCCACAGCTTCCTTTTAGGTACATCCTGCTAGTTTTTAAAAGGTGCTTTTGATAGATCCATAAAGATTTTCATCCAGGACACCAAAAATCATTTCACCATTCTAAATTGTTAAAACGACCAACACAATATTACCCAGTAGGCAAAATCAATTAATTTTTTAAATTTCAAATATAGAAAATTGCTCCTCAGTTCAAAATCTCTCAGTTGTTCCCCATCATACTTGAAGTCAAATCCACACTACTTGGCCTGATTTACAAAGCTTCCATTATCTGATCCTTGCCAACATCTCTGATTTTACATTCTGAGGGTCTCTGCACAAGCTGCATAAGTATTCTTGCTATTCCTGAAACCTCACAAGCTAATTCCCACTTCAGACCTTTCTCACTCCTCTTTCCACTGAGGGCCCTGCTCAGACGTCATCTGCTCAAAAAGGTGTTCCCTGACATCTTAAATAGTCTTACTCCAGTTACTGCTTTTAGTTTCAATTACCTCCTGGGTACTTATCTGTTACTTATGTATTATTTGTCTTTTATTACCAGCTTATTAAGTTTCATAAGAGCAGGGCTTTGCCTTGTTCACCACCCAAAAGACTCTAGGTGCTCAATAAACATTTCAGTGAATAAATACATAAACAAATGAATTCTAGCACAGATTACTTAAAATTCAATATTCACCTGCTTTTACATTAAAACACAAACTGTCAGTTAATTCTAGTACTGTTGTACTAGGTACTTACTTGACTGATCAGCATAAGTTCTCAGAGGCACTGCAGAAACTCCCTGTAGGCCATGGCATATTCGATTGAAATGGCCTCTCTAGAAATGAGGAGAAATTTTTCTATTATGTAAAATACAAATCATAGAACTAATGAAGACTTATGAAAGTACAAAAACTTTGGGCAAATAAATTAAGCACTGCTTTTCAATGTATCTTCTATTAGCACACAGAAGTAATATCAATTTCTCTTTGTTGGTCATCATCTGCACTTTTCACAATCCCAGCTTACTATACTTATTTTTCATTTCAGATATTCAACAAATCATTTCATATTTAACCTAATAAAAGTGATATTATTATTAATTTTTCAGAAAGCATGGCTAATTTTTTGTGCTGGGGATCATTAATGCCATAATTAAAGTTGAAATTTCAAATTCAAGGACTTGAATAATCTGCATTACAACAATTATTTTACTTGTAACTATGGTTTCCTACTCTACCAAGTACGTACAGTCCCTATTTACTTACATGTTCTTGAGCCATCAACTAGGAACTGCAAATTAGACAAGGTATTCAAGAAAATGCACTAAAAATGTACTCTTATTCTGTAGTTACTGTAGTTCCACAAACTGCATCTTAATGTCAACCTCTACAAACCTAAGGTATCATTTCCTAAAAAGAGCGACACCTGCCCCTAACAAATGGGAGGCAAATGGGAGGCAGTGTCAAAAATCTACTCTGATGTAGTAATATTCTCTATTCCAAGGCAACTCTTGCACCTGAAGTAAAGAAAGCAAAGAAGAGTGTCAATTCTGAATTTACTCACTGTTCCGCCTCTCTTTAAAAAGCTTGACTACCGGCATGTTTCACTTACTTTCAGGAACACAGATACCTCAGGTTTGAAAGTTTGATTGCTATATTATCTTTAAGTTCTTGTAGTACCCAGCTCTGAACCAGATACATACAATTTGGCTGTATTTGATAGATGAATGAAACGATAACCCGTTGCAATTAAAAATACAAGCCTGTTGGAGGACCTGAGGGATGGCAATGGACACTAGATCAGAGCTACAAACACAGAGGCCCTCATAGAAATCTTCTAGCGCTATATGTTGGGGTAACCCCAAGGTTACTACCAACAGCAGAAAATTAGGCCACTCTGGGGTCAGGATTAGGACTACGAAAAAGGTATGAAGAGCCAGACCGTAATTGAGAAGGGTGGTTTAATACTTCCCCCGCCAAAGTGAAGGCCTATGGGAGACTCGTACGCCCCTCAGCCCAGGGGATGCAGTGTGTGAGCCCGCTGGTCGCCACACACTAGCGGGGACTGTACACAGCCCGGGCCCGCCTCTCGGCTGCCGCTATCGGAAAACCAGCGGTTACCAGCGAGCCAACCCCGGGTCAAGAGGGGACTCTCGCCAGGGCGCCGGCCTCTCCCACCACCACCCGAAAGGCCGCATCCTGGACCTGTGAGTGAGCTCTTCCTACTTCAGGCTCAGCTCGACTCCAGCCAGTCGGCTCTCACCTTGGCCAAGGAGCAGTAGACACGACTCCAACTCTGCATTTTTCCCCGGTACTTTCCTTTTCGCCAATCCTTTCACCTCCGCTGAGCCGCCCCACTGCTATTCCAAGGTCTCCCCAGCCTGCGCATGCACTAGTGAAGCCTACGTCATCACCCGGGCGCAGAGCGATTGGCCTGCGGGGTCGAGGTGTTCTTATCAGGTTCGGCGTCGTAAGCTGCCGTAAAAAAACATAGTGCTTTGTGGCAGCGGAGCGTTACGTGATCGTTTTAGAGGATGCTGTCAAAACGTGCGGAGCTGCTTTGCAATTTTATACTTGGAAAATGAAATAAACAAATAAAACTATCGTTTGCCCAATACAGGATGCAAAAAGGAAAGCTTGACTAGTCTACAAGCTGTTGGTAGTGCTAGACTTTCCTCGGCACTTTCCATAAGCATTATCTCACTTTGTAATAACCATGTGAGGTACTACTAGCCTCCGTTTCTTGGTTGTGGCCCAGAGAGGTTAAACAAACAATACCTTCAAGATCTCGCAAGGGGAAAATATCTGCAGCCAAAAGTACAAGACTTTTGGTTTTGATTACTGCTTTATAAATTCTCCCTCAAGTGCTATATGAGGGATGGGGCCACAGACTTTTGCATCACAAGCAGCCTGCTCTAGGTAATTAACTAGCAATATATAGGAAACACACTATCGTCTATTTCCTCATTTGGGAGATATACCTCCCTTGTAAACAAAGGGTAGGATAGTGGGTGAGAGTTGGGGATTTTTTAAATTAAAAATAGGTAATAAGTTTAAAAGTGTTAAAAACCATTGTCTTCAAAATTGAGCAGGGAGGTCTGAGGTCTGTTTCTCTCTTTGTGATAACTCTATTTAGTGTGGATAAAACTTCTTCATTTCCTGAAAGTTTACCACTCAGGCACTGTGCTGGGGGCTCTGTGGTTTAAACATTTGTTAGGAATTACTCCTTACCTACATGTGCTCAGTTTTAGGGGAGAAGAATGACACTTAGAATTTGTTATAGACACTGCTAGTTGCCACCCAATAATCATTCTCCCTTTTTTATATAGTAGTAGAATAGCTGGACACATAGGTGCCCAGAATAACAGTTACTTTTTCCCTTGAAGCATGTAAAGCCATGTGACCAAACACTGGTCAAATCCCTTCCTCTTTCAATATGTGTTAAATTACTTCTGATAATTCTCAATGGAATAGCTTTTATTGTAGTATTTTAAAAACATGTCCAAAATGATTTGACATTTCTCCCATCAAAAAGTTAACTTAGGGGCTGGGAGTGTAGTTCACTGGTCGAGCACTTGCCTAGCATCACACAGCACTGGGTTCAATCCCCAGCATCACATCTCTTCCTACCCCCCAAAAGTAGACTTAATCTCACCTTCTCCTGACCTGTACCAACCTTAGGTGAGTGCTTATTCTAATAAATAGAATGCAGCAAAAGTGATATGAGGTGACTCTTAGACCCTAAGAAGCAATACAATTTTGTTCTGGCACTCTGTGCTTGCACACTGCACTTCTCACCCCCACCCCCACCCCCAACACCTTTCTCTCTCTCTCTTTTTTTTTTTTTAGAATTTTCTTTTTTTTTATTATTGGTTGTTCAAAACATTACAAAGCTCTTGACATATCATATTTCATACATTAGATTAAAGTTGGTTATGAACTCCCAATTTTACCCCAATACAGATTGCAGCATCACATCGGTTACACATCCACATTTTTACATAATGCCCTATTAGTAACTGTTGTATTCTGCTACCTTTCCTATCCTCTACTATCTCCCCTCCCCTCCCCTCCCATCTTCTCTCTCTACCCCATCTACTGTAATTCATTTCTCTCCTTGTTTATTTTCCCATTCCCCTCACAACCTCTTATATGTAATTTTGTATAACCATGCGGGTCTCCCTCCATTACCATGCAATTTCCCTTTTCTCTCCCTTTCCCTCCCACCTCATGTCTCTGTTTAATGTTAATCTTTTCTTCCTGCTCTTCCTCCCTGCTTTGTTCTTAGTTGCTCTCATTATATCAAAGAAGACATTTGGTATTTGTTTTTTAGGGATTGGCTAGCTTCACTAAGCATAATCTGCTCTAGTGCCATCCATTTCCCTGCAAATTCCATGATTTTGTCATTTTTTAGTGCTGCATAATACTCCATGGTGTATAAATGCCACATTTTTTTAATCCATTCATCTATTGAAGGGCATCTGGATTGGTTCCACAGTCTAGCAATTGTGAATTGTGCTGCTATGAACATCGATGTAGCCGTATCCCTGTAGTACGCTCTTTTAAGGTCTTCAGGGAATAGTCCGAGAAGGGCAATAGCTGGGTCCAACACCTTTCTCTATGCACTATAACTTATATCCCAGTCATTATATTGTCAGGAAGTCAAGTTGCTAGTTATAGGTATTCCAGTCCCAGTAGACAGCCAACAAAAACCATTAGTCATGTGAGGGAGCAAGCCTTCAGAGGATAGCTGATTCCAGACCAAGTACTGCTCAACTTCCATGTTTATCAGTAAAAATAAGCATTGTCATTGTTTTAGCCATTATGTTTTAGGGGATAGTCTGTTGGACAACAATAGATAACTGGAGCACTCACATCCCCACAAGTCAGTTGTAATTACACTGTTCTCTCTTCCTCTCCTTATGATAAAAAAAGTCTTACCACTGTTGCTATTTATTATGAGAATAGCAGCATTCTTGTTGTCCTGTAGATATTGCCTTTCTCCCACCAAAATGGAACCAAATATGCAAAATCAGTTAGTATACAAACTTGGCTGTCATAACAGGGCTTCCCAAAATAATGACATAGGAGTCCATTTCTCTCTCATATGGAACTCTAGGGGGTTGTTTCTGGAAGCTTTGTTCAAGCCTTCATCTTTTATTTCAAGATGGCTACTCTAGTTTCTGCCGTCATAACCTCATTTCATGTAATTACAAAACCACATCTAGCTGCAACAGGAAGCATAGGCTTTTCGCCTGAGTACCCAGATAAAATTATATTAATAAGAAAAGATGAGGAAATACTGGGGGACAGTGAGCAACGTCTACCACACAGGCGAGGAGAACTGCTTCTCCTTCCCCAGCCTTCTGCAAAACTTGAACATCTGGTTTAGGACTCATTTCTGGGTAAGTACCAAATCAAACAATTCTTCCCTGAACTGTTCTGCAGCTTTTGACTCCTACTCCCTTTCTAGGAGTATAATATTCTCATAAGAAAAACACCTCCAACATTTCCAGCTGTCATTCACAAAGCCCAAGTGCTGAACCAAGTATGAGAAGGCAGGCAAGATATACTTTCCTTACCACACTCACCATGATCCTCCATGCTTCTCTCCACCTCTTCTAACAACTATGTCTCTTCTCTCTTCAGCAAGGTCACAACTCATATTAATTAATGCAAATAATCTTAGGAAAGTTTGATCAATGAAGGATAGCCCAAACTTTTAGTGTTTATATTCCAGGTAAGGCAGCCAAAAATGGGACCATAATTATTTTTGGTAAGTTGCTTTATTTTTCACTTGAAACTATCTCATGGGCAACTTTCCATATCAATATTAACCTGTAATATTAGTTCTAATTACATCTTAGTATTATTTATTTATTTAATTATTCCTTATTATTAGATATTTCATCTATTACTAATTTTTCAATATTATGAACAGCTTGGGGCTAAGCCTTCGCCCACATTTTTTAAAAAAATCATTTCCTTATAATAAATTCCAGGAAGAAGAATTACTGGGTCAAATAAATAACATATTTTAAAGCTTTTATGCTGTATTTAACTTATTTTAATTCCTAACAGTGGTGGCCTTAAATGAATCATAAGTTCTAACTGGCAGTTCCAAATATCATTCATTAGTTTAAGAGGGTTAATGGAAATAAATTATTAATTGCAAGTGCAATAAGTCAGACAAACAAAATATTTCAAAACATGACTTTTAAAGCACTGTCTTTACTTATAGAAAAGAAGAAATATTAACTAAAATATTCTATACTTCATTGAATATTTTGGCACAACTGGTAGTAACAAGAACATGGATTTTGCAGTTGGCTAGGCCTGCATGGACTCTCAGTCTTCTATTTAGTAAACAAATGCAGAAGCTTGTGAGCATTTCTTAGCTTCTGTCATCTTCAGCTCCTCTAAGGGTAACACAAGGTGCTAGTTCCCATGCCACAGGCTGTTATAAATACCAATGTTAATTCCCTTCTCCACAGCCCTTTCCCTGTCTTGTTAAATTAAGTCTTAATTCCTTCTTCCGTCTGTGTAACAATCTGAGTGAGTTTTAGAGGAAATTGTGCTTTCAAAATGCTAAGAGAGTAACTAGTTTAGGTGGTCAACAAAGTGGCCACAGTTAAATGCTGTGCCAGGGATGGAGTACAATGTGGACTTTATCCTTTAAGTTTCCTTCAGTGGCTCTTCTTCCTCTACTTTCTTAAACAATGATGTTTCATAGAAACCTGTTTTTAACTTCGTGTTCTTTCCATTGTACGTAAGTATTTTGGCCATCTTACCCATTTTAATAGCCTAAGCTTCCACCTACATACACTGATAACTTCTAGAGCCTTATCTCCAGTCTACTTCTCTCCTAATCTTCAATTCCACATTTTTAATTGTCTACTGGATGTGTCCAGCAGGCACCTAGTTTCAATTAGCTAACTTCAAAACATAAAATGTGTTTTTCCTTACAACCATGATTAACATTATCACTAAACAGTCTATCATCCACAATAAGAATTTTCTAGTCATTCTCAACTCCTCCATTTATCTTAATATAAGTAATCACTGCTTTAATTGAGCTCTCCTAGAAGGGGAATTGAAACTCAGATTCACTGGAGACTTTGAGAGACAGCATAGAGCCCACTGTATAGCTGTCCTATCCAAAATATATCCATTGCCTTCTGCTAATCATTAGTGAAAACTTTTACCAGGGGTTTTAACTACCTGGCACTTTTGGCCTGCCCAATAGGTGAATTAAGTGAGTACCCGCAACCAGGGAAATCCTTTATGCAAAAAGTCTGTGGTGCTCGAAGTGGGAAAGCTTTTGGTGAGCAGGCAGAAGAAAAGTGAATGCTGAGTGGATACAGGAAAGACACCAACAAGATCAGCTACCATCTAGTCTTATCAGATTGGATAGTCTAATCCAAGCCCTAGAAAGAGAGGAAAGGAAATGTTGAAAATGGCTCTAAAGTTTGTAGCGTGAAACCCAATACAAAAATTGGCAACACAGGAGAAAAAGCAGCATTGAAAAAAGGCAATCAATTAAGTTCACCGAATTTGAGAGGCCAGCTGGACAATCTAATGGAGAAAAGTTACTGTAAACACACATCTAGCATTTAGAAACATTAGACATGGAATTGAAAGTTCGCTGGCATAGGCTCAGGTGTTATGTGTAATAATAGATAACTTCACTAAGGATAACCCCTATAAAGGGAGTTTATGAGGAAGTATGAAAAGAAGCTGGGAGATTGTATGCCAGGCACAGAAGAAGTGCCCATCACCATGGGCTTTATGTCCTTCTGGAAAAGGCTGTTCTACAAGCTGCCTCAGGGAAGGGCAGAACTAGTGATACCCATTCTGTGGGATGTGGGGGTTCCTAGAGGGACCTCTGGCCAAAATATTTCCACTCTATCTGCTGCCCTGACTCCTGGCCTGAAAATTTCCCATTAAGATTTTCATCTCTATTGTTCCTTTTCCAAATATTGTCTATTAAAATAAGCTCTTAATTGCTGCCTATAATTCTCCCCTTAGGGAAAAGAGGCTCTAAGAATGAACATCTTTTGAGCAGATGTGCTAAATCCTGTGGTGAGGGTTTGCATTCTTTCTCCATTTAATCCTCACCATAGGGGCTGGGGATGTGGCTCAAGCGGTAGCGCGCTGGCCTGGCATGTGCGGGGCGCTGGGTTCCATCCTCAGCACCACATAAAATAAAATAAAGATGTTGTGTCCACCGAAAACTAAAAAGTAAATATTAATCCTCACCATAGTGCTGTGAACTGATTTATTGGCAGATTTTCTTCTGGATGGTTGGCCAGGAAAACAAGATCCTTAGGGTGAAGGAATTGTTCTGAAGGGTAAGAACCAGACTTCTGATTGGGGTAAATGCAGCAGGGTGAATGACAGGTGGACATCAAGTGAAGAGCAAAGGCATAAAGGAAAACAGGAGCCAAACTAGATGAGAAGTCAAAGACAACAGGCTTGGTAAGGTGCTGTCCTGCCCAGAGCAGCCCAACACTTGCCTTGAATATGAATATTGACGACTACAGCAATGGTTGTAACAACTATAATAAAAACTTGATTTTTCTTCCTTGTAATTCGCAAACTCTCTATCTATTCACTCCTTTACTGGTCCAAGAATCACTTGGGACCCACTATGTATTTGGCCTTGTGCTAAAAGCTGGGGAAGCAACAAAAAGATAAATCAGAGCCAGTCCCTGACCTTGTAGGGTTTGAATCCTAATGAGGACATAGCATTAATTAACTCATTCCATAATAAGACCATTCCATGATAAGTGCTATGAAGGAGCATGTATTCTGGTTGGGAAAGTGGAGAATGGAAGGCTCTCCTGGGGAAGTGGTGCTTGAGATAACATCCAAACAAAAAGATTTAGCTGGGCAAAGAGAATGGAATGAGTGTTTCAGGCAGTAAATGTTATCATCACATTCATTTTACAGATAGGAAAGAGTGTTGTGAAGATGGACTGATAATTAGGAAACCTAAGTTCCAGACCCAACAGCTACTTTACTTCCTTTGTGTGTAATCTAGCATAATTCATCTCTTGGCTTCCCAGACTTTAAGATCCTTCCAGCTGCAAAGCCTATTTATATGAGTTTCAAAGAGATGGCTTATGAATAAGTACATAACAGTCATAGAGCTGCATACCTGTTAGAATGGCTGTTATCAAAAAATCTAAGATACAACAAGCATTGTTGAGGGTGTAGAGAAAAGAGGACCCTTGTATAGTATTAGTGGAGAAGTATATTGATACAGCTATTATGGAAAACAGTATGTTTTCCATACTGTGCCTCAAAAATAAAAAATAGAACTATCACTGCACAGAGGTTCAAGTAACAAAAACAGGTAGACATGAGCAATGGAAACATTGAGATTAGGAGGTTAATTCTACAGACTGAGATGATGTAATAGCCCTAGATATGTTTCTAAAGAAAAAACTTACACAAGTCATTCTGTTCCTGCTCTGACTTAAGATAATAGTCCATAACTAACAAAATATTATTCACAGAGCTGGAAAGTGTCTGTCCAAGTATCCTCCTTTTATAAGAGGAGAACAGATTTCACTGGCTTAAAACTATCATAAAATCTATTAAAAAAAAAACAAGTTCCAGATAAAACTGGTCGGCACAAACCAAGATGACTAAATTTGCCTTTACGTCCTTGACATGTTATTTAATCTAATTGAAATTATAAATTTGTGGGTTTCACTTAGACACTCATGAATGAGACATATGTGATAGGGATTTAGAAATCTGATACAATCTGTCAATCAAAAGCTAGAGATGGTGCGCTGGCAGGATCCTCTGGAAATTGCCAGTTAACCTCAATAAATGCTGGGACACAAAGGACAGAGTTGTTAATGTCTTCTTTGAAACAACCCTTTATCTCACTTGAAGGTGACTTCCTCCTCTTCTTTCCTTTCTAATTAACTTTGCTATAATTTTACTATGCCTTATGTCTTGCTTGAAATCTTCTATTGTTGTTATGGTTTACATGCGGTGTCTGCCAAAAGTTCACATGTGAGACAATGCAAGGTATGGAAGAGAAATGATTGAGTCATAGCCTTAACATAATCAGTTGATTAATCCCTGATGGGATTAACTGAATGGTAACTGGGGGTAAGTGGTGTGTAGCTGGAGGAAGTGGTTCACTGGGGACATGGCTATGGGGTATATATTTTGTACCTAGAGAGTGGAGTGTCTCTCTCTCTCTCTCTCTCTCTCTCTCTCTCTCTCTCTCTCCTCTCTCCCTTTCTCCCTCTCTTCCTCTCTCCCTCCCCCTTCCCTCCTCCCCCCTTTCCTGATTACCATGTGAGCTGCTTCCCTCTGCCACACTCCTCCAATGTAATGTTCTGCCTCACTTCGAGCCCCAAGGAATGGAGCTGGCCTTCTATGAATTAAGATCTCTGAAACCGTGAGCCTTCAAATAAACTTTTCCTCCTCTACAGTTGTTCTGGTCAAATCCTTTAGTCACAGCAGTGAATAATTGACAAGACACAAGACACCAGAACACAATTCCGTAACACAAGGAGGTTTCCAAGAGCAGAGAAAACCTTAACTATGTTGACGAAAAGAATTTAAGGATAGGTGATATATGAATAACAGTGCAAGAGATTTATGTGAAAGGGAAAACAAACGTTCAAAACTAGGAGTATAGGTGATCTCAGAGATAAAGAGTGAATCTCCTCACTTGGTCTTGAGTTTTAACATTTATAAAGGGACAGTAGCTAGAAGACTGATCTAAAGAGGGAGTCAGTGCAGGGGTATGCAATTTCGTGTCAGTTTTCCTTGCACTTGCACAATTTTACCGTAGTGTTCTAATCTCATGCTACTTCCTATGTCACATGTCTCATTAGCATCTTAAATCTCCACCCAGGGGTTTGTGCCTTACTATCATAATGAAGCTAAGGTATCAGTTTTTAATGGGCATGCTTCCTAAAGGAGTGTTTCCTCCAGATACCTTATGGTTATCTTGTAGTTTTGTTGCCTTTTCAGCCAATCAGCAAACTGCAGGCAAGGTACAATGACATGGGTCAGGTTGCTCACAAGTTGTTTGTTCTGCCTTTCAACAGTTCATAGCTGTTACTCTTTTGAAACTCAGTGCTCTATCTTTGTATCCTTAATTCCTATCTCAAAACCACCATATAATCCAACAATCTAATTAGTGAATACACACACATACACACACACTCACACACAGAGGAAATGAAATCAGTCTTGAAGAGATATCTATGTCCCCATGTTCAGCACAATATTATTTACAATGACCAATTCATGGAAACACCTATGTAACTATTGATAGGTATTATGGTTTAGATATGAGGTGTCGCACCTGCAACCCCATGATAAGATGAGCATTTTTTTTGTTTTAATCTCATTGATTTTGCCTCTGATTTTAATTATTTCCTGCCTTCTACTGCTTTTAGTTCTTTTTCTTCTAGGGCTTTGAGATTGATAAATGGGCGAAGGAACTGAACAGACATTTCACAGAAGAAGAAATACAATCAACAAACATGAAAAATGCTCATCATCTCTAGTGATTAGAGAAATGCAAATCAAAACTACTTTAAGATTTTGTCTCACTCCAGTCAGAATGACAATTATCAAGAATATAAGCAACAATACATTGCTGGTTGGACTGTAAATTGGTGCACCCACAATGGAAAACAGTAGAAATTCCTCAGAAAACTTGGAATGCCATCACCATTTGACCTAGTTATACCACTCCTCAGTTTATACCCAAAGGACTTAAACTCAGCACACTATGGTGATACAGCCCCATCAATGTTTATTGCAGATCAATTCACAATAGATAGAGAAACTATGGAACCAACCTAGATGCCCTTCAACAGATGAATGGATAAAGAAAATGTGGTACATATACACAATGGAATATTACTCAACCTTAAAAGAAGAATAAAATTATGGCATTTGCAGGTAAATAGATGAAGCTGAAGAATATCATGCTAAGCACAATAAACCAAACCCAAAAAACCCAAGGCTGATGTTTTCTCTGATAAGTGGATGCTAATCCATAATGAGGGTGGGGAGAATGAAGGAACTTTGGAGTGTGCAGAGGGGAGTGAGGGGAAAGGAGTGGGTGTGGGGATGGAAAAAAGGGAATGAGACAGACATTATTACCCTATATACATGTATGATTACACTACCCTTGTGACTGCACCACATCCAACTAGAAGAAGGAGAAGTTGTGCTCCATTTATGTACAATGTGTCAAAATGTATTCTACTGTCATGTATTATTAATTAGGACAAATTAAAAAATAAATTGATAAATATATAAAATAAATTTTTTAGATAACGAGGAAAATAAAATTCACAATGGCATTTAAAAAGAAAAGCTACTACATACCAGACACTTTAAATGAAATATTTGCTTTAAAACCTTAGAATGCTGTGAGACAGGGATGATATTACCATTTCATACAAAAGGAAACAGAAGCCCCACATTTAAATTCCTAAGATAATTCATATCTAAGGTAATTCGTACCTAATGCATAACTAAAGCAATTCAGTCAACAAGTAGCAAATTCCAGTCTGTCTTCCTGAGCTTCTTACAGTTCTATGCTACATCTCTTCATCCCAGACACATTACTTATTGGTAAGCAATAGAGTCACTTGCTCTTTCTCTCTACTATTTCATGCTTTTGTGATTGAAAACCTTATCTCTGGCATTGACCTGCTATAATTATAACACAGATTAACTGAGGTTAAATTTTCCCATCTATTAAGAAAAAATTCAGCCCCAGTGGTTTTCAGAGTTATTACATAAGCCCACTCTTCTGGGCATTTTGTGGTTTTATTGAGAGAGTATCTGTATTTCATATCCCAGGCAAGTGCTCTACCACTGAGCTATGTTCCCAGCCCCTGTGCTTCAGACCCTAATCATCTCCTTTTTCCCATAGAAATTTCATTTTCTTATATTGTGCTTAAACAAAAAAATTGTATCAAAATGCTAATATAAGCAGAGATGATTGGTTGAGTAAATAATAATGAGTTACAGTTTAATAGTATTTAATCATGTGAGCCGAGAATTTAGTCAAAAGCCACTAGTATTATCTTCCCAGAAGGGGGCAGTGTTTCCCCATTATGTCACTCATTCTGTGGCTATTGCAGGAAAAGCAACTTCAAAAAGGAAACCGATGTGTTGGTTGGGATGGAAAGATTCACCATTAATCCTTCAAAATGACTCTAAATACAAAGATATCAGGCTACTGAGTGCCATAATTAACAAATCAACAATTACTAAGTATTGTTTGCCAAGCAACCACTTCGTACTCTATATTGTGGAAGATGCTGAAGGGATGCATAAAATGTAATCAGCAAATCTTCCTTATGTAAGAGAGTCCACAATTTAGTCAAGAAGACAAACATCTATGCAAGCAGTAAAGGAGCATCATAGAGTGGGCCAGCCTGGTCTGGGCCTTGTCCATTCCCACCCTCCTCCCCAAGCCAGCAAAAGCCAAATGACTCACTCCTTTGCCTCCAGTAAATCCTCACCTAAAAGTCTCTTTCTCCTAGAGGCTGGTTTTGACCATTCTAATTCCAATCTCTGTCCTGAGTTCTCATTCTCCCTGGTCTGAATTGTTTCCAAAGCGTCTATCATCTTCTACTGTCATCATTATTTTGTTGTATTTATATCATAACATTTTCTGCTGCCAGTAGGATCTAAGCTCCATGAAGGCTAAGATTTCTATTTTGTTCACTGATAACATCTCACTGATAGCACGTCTAGAAGAGTGTCTTGCACATGAGATGCACTAAAACAAATTTTTTGTTTTTCTATGAATGAAAGTGAGTAGAAAAGATAAATGCCATGAGAATAAGAAGGTGAAGACATCATAATGAGCTTGGGACCTGGAGGAAGTCCTGTATTATTTCCCTCCTTACTGTGGGAGACTGGTTCCAGATCAACCCTCTCCCCTACAACAAATATATAGCTGCCCCAATCCAGGATATTCATAAATAAAATGGGCCGGAAAATAGCATAGTAGTTGCATATAACCTATTCACACCTTCCTATATACTTTAAATCACCCTATGTCATTTATAATACCTAATACACCATGAATACTATGTCAATAGTTGTTATCCTATATTATATCCTATACTATTAGGGAATAGTAACAGGGAAAATGTCGCATGTAAACACATAATACAGATGCAATTTTTTTTCATGTATATTCTATCTGCCATTGATTGATTCCACAAATGTGGAGCCTGCAGACATGGAAGCCCAACTCTATGTGCAAGATATAATTACTTTAATTGTTTTTTGAAAGGTGGCATATTGGATAGGGTTCTCTAGAGGAACAGAACAGGATATATACATATGCATGGTTGTTAACAGAGGATTTATTAGATTGGGTTACAGGATCTGAAGCCAGATAGTCCCACATTGGCTGTCTGCAGGCTGGAGATCTGGAAGAAGCATTAGCTCAATCCAAGAGGCTGAAGTTTCAGAGACACAGAGACCAATGATGCAGCCCCAGGCCAAGACTGAAGGGCTAGGAACTCCTGGAGAATCGCTGGTCAGAGTGTACTTTTGAAGAGTGAAGAAGCGGGAGTGAGATGTCCTCTGGCAATTGCAGCAGCAATCCAAGCACCTGCTCAAGAAGAATTGAGCTTGCATCTGCCTTGGCTTCCTCCTTCTTCCACCTTTCTTCCATCCAGGTCCTCAATCTATTAGACTGTGTGATCCACATTCAGAGCAGTGTCTCCACCTCAGTTTGCTGTCTCCCCATTCCAGTCATTCCTGGAAACATCCTCATCAACCTACTCAGAAGTCTCTTAATCTTAGGCATCTCTTAATCCAATGAAATTGACATTCCAGATTAACCATCACAGGTAGGTAGGATTTTGTTGGATAAGAAAGAACAGGAAAAATCTGCATGGGAACATTTGGGCAAAAAGGAGTAAAAGATGAAGGCATAATAATTTACAGTATAGTAGATAGGAAGAGGTATGGTTTTTAGGGTCAGGCCTATAGGTTGGAATTCTAATTCTGCAACTTCTTTGCTTATGCCCTAGGATAAATTTGCTAATCCTGTAAAGTGCTTTCTCACTTATAAAAAGAAGATAATAATACTTCCATTGAAGACTGTAAGAAGAAATAGAGAAAACTTACACATAACATACCTGATACAGAGTAGGACCTTAAAAAGGAAAATTGTTATTAAACTGCTGTAACACACCTGACACTTACAAAGCAATGTAGCTGAACTCATCTTCAAATACATTATAAGTCCCTTGACCTGAGACTCTGCAAATGTTCTATAGTGAATCTTTCATAAAATGGATTAAGGCAGTGGTCATAAAGTGTGTCTATGTGAGTGGCATTTGACAATTCACAGACTTCTGTCAAAACACACTAGCAGAGGTCTACATAGTGATCCTGATGTCCATATGATCACATCATAATTTCTGATAATAAAGTGGGAAAATTTGGCTTTAATAAAATTAAGTCACTGGTCTAAAACCACAAGTTTAATAAATGATTAAGGTAGGACTCAGATTCAGGATTTCAGATTCCAAGCATTGCTCTTTTCATGAACTGTTTCTCTGCCTCTAACCATTTTTATGGGGTTTAAACCAACACAATTATATTGTTGATCTGTTCAGTCAATTGAAAAAAAAATCCTATTGCCTCTCAAACCTGCAGCTGCCTCCTTTCCTCTCTATCTCACTCTTCTCTGTCTCACACTGAGATAAGAGCAACTGGAGAACTGGAGTGTATCTCAAGGCCACTTTCTGCCAGCTTATGAAAGATTCCCTCTTCACAGGCTTTATTCTCACAGATTTAAACTCCTTCAGGCAGAAATGGCACTTGAGGAAAATTCCCTTCTCTTTACCATTCAACATACTTCGTTTGCTGCTTCCAGTTAAGAAGCAATTAATTCTAGCCATTCATAAGTTGAAAGGGGAAAAAAGGAAGCTAAATGACCCAAATGCTTAGGGTACACAAATATATACACACATTGATATGGAAAAGTTATTACTATATGAAGGGATTAATAGATTGATAAATAATGTAGGAGAATATTATGGATTTGGAAAAACTATTAGCTTGCTCTTAACAAAACAGAGAATGAAGAGAGATGGAGGGGCAGGGTATTTTTCATTGTTGTTCTTTTTATATAAACATGACAGTAGAATATACTGTGACATATTATACATACATGGAGTATAACTTCCCATCCTTGTGGTTGAACATGATGTGGAGTTACACTGGTCGTGTATTCATAAGTGAACATAGGAAAATTATGTCCCATTCATTCTACTGTCTTTCCCATTCCCCCTTCCTTCCTTTCATTCCCCTTTGTCTAATCCAATGAACTTCTGTTCTTCAGAGGGGTAGGTTTGAAAAAGAACTAGATGTAACAGAATTAAATAAAGATTGCATGTAAGAGATAAAACTTTTATAGAAATATAGCTATTCTTACTAATAATAAGCTATTCTTACTAATATAAATTCTCTAATATACTATAACAAAGAACATATTTATCATCTGCCACAAATGAGTCATTTTTTTAATTCTTGTCCACAGGCCACATAGGTATTTTCATTTATTTATTAGAATCAAGAAGAGGGGATTGGAGATGTTCGCTCAGTGGTAGAGTGTGTGCCCAGCATGCACAAGGCTCTGGATTCAGTCCCCAGCTTCAGAGAGAGAGAGAGAGAGAGAGAGAGAGAGAGAGAGATTTGCCCAAAGAGAAAATCTCTGCAATTCCTCTTTTCTGTGTCTCTTAAAGAATTACAGATTTTCCCTATGCCACTGATGTTACACTTTATTATTATTTTTCTGACAAAATGACCCTTAACATGTTAAGCTAAAACATGCTCCCATCTAATTTTTTTCCTGGAGATCTTTGCAGCCAATTACTTTAAGTTCATCTTTTACAGAGACAATTCAAATTCTCCCCCAAATGTCAATATCCTATTCCATGGATGTACTTAGTCAACAGGTCAATATGTAGTACCCACACTATGTCCAGCCCTGCAGAACTTGTGAAGAATATCAAAATTTCTTTCTAAGGAAAATTTCAGACACACAAAATGGATGAAATAGTGTGATGAACTGTCATGTATCTCTCATCAGCTTCAACAATTGTCGTATAATGGCCAATATTTCTTTACCTTATCACTGCCCACTTCCCTCCTATTTCTTTTTAAGGCAAATTCCAGTAGTCATGTCATTTCATTCATAACTACCTCAGTGTCTGTCTTTAGAGGGTAAGAATTTTTTAAAACACAACATAAATTTAATTTTTCAACATCATCAAATATCAGTCACTGTTCACATTTCCAATTAAGACTTGTTTAATAATAACATTTACAAAGTTCTTCATGTATGTCAGGCACTGTGCCAAACAATTTACAAACGCTATGCTGTTTAATCTTCCCAAACTATGTGAAGAAGGTCACATTATCTTCCTACACTTTAGCACTGAAGTAACTAAGGCTCAGAGACGTCAAGAAATTTGCTCTGACTTGGGGTGTAGGAAATCTGCAGAAATAGAAAACACAATACTTGCAATAGGTTACTGATTTGCATGGAAAGTAGGATGAGTTTAAAGGAGAGAGAAATCTATCCGGGCTGTAGCAGACAGGGGAAAAATTATGCTGTTAGGCACAGGTATGAGAATCCATAACGCATACTTTAAAGATCTTCCATGTTCTGTAATGAATAGGAATTCCAAAAAAAGTCATTTCAAGCTGCACTTGAGGAGATGTCCTGCCAGAAATAACAAGGGCTTGCAAATGACCAAACAATTTCTTTTTTTTTTTTTTTTGTTCATGTGGCTGCAATATGTGTTTCAACCCATAGATGGAAGCAAGGTGGCAGCCATAGTAAAGTCTCTCATTCTAGCCTCACTCTAACCAGTCATACCCCTGCCTTACTCTCACTTGCTCAAACATATTTTAGCAGGTCTCAGTACACTGACTACTCTAAAGGTGATTTGGGGGCACACAGAGAAAATAAAAGGATCTCTAGAATGGTGTTGCTCAAACTATGTGTCATACTCTCTTGACACTCCCCTCCCCCCCGCCCACACACATATTATCGACACTTAGAAGCCTTGTTAAAATGATGGGTTTTGGCAATTTAGTGTAAGTAAAGATTGTAAAATGTCTCAGAAATTTTATATAGATTACAAGTTGAAATAATATTTTGTATATGCTGGGTTAAACAAAATGTATCTCTACACACAATTCCACCTATTTCTATGGTTCCTGTTGTATCTCTGTTTGACATCCTTGCCCAAAAAGCTAGAGTATGTGACTCAAGCCTGGTTAAGCAAGCAATATATAACCTGTTGGCCACAGTGATTGGTTCAGGGACTTAGAAAACAGAAAAAGTGAAACATACTCTTGTTCTCCCTGGATTTCCATCTAGTGAATATAGGGAGCAGAGCCATTGCCCTGTCTTGTCCCCATATGCAGCCCTATGGCGGAGCAAACACTAAGGAATTGAACCAAAGGAGAGAAATGGCATCACAGTGATGCTGAGTCCTGGATGAAGCCATGTCTGCACTCGATCTATTCCTTGGCTGCTCAGTTACACTCTTTGTTGTGTAAACAATTGTGTTTGGAATTTCTGTCACCTGCCAAAAAAAGTTTCCTAATAAGCACACCTTGGCATGAGTGATCCTTGAAAATAAATGTCAATTAAAAAGAAAGGTGGAAGTCCTTATTCAAGGAATTGGAAACCAAGTGGTAGGGAAATATAGGCTGAAAATGAAAACATGGTGTTTGGTGGTAGAAAGAAAGATAAGTCTGGGTCTGCTCAAAGAAGGAATGGTTCAAGGGAATTGGGTTTTCTGTTGGTTGGCTGGCTGGTTGTTGTGGTTTAGGGAGCCTAGTTTTCCTCAGCTTTGGGGTCAGCAAGAACAAGGAATGCTTCTTCATCTCCCTCTCAAGAAGGCAGTTTGTCAGTGCTTTCCTTGCCCTAGAAGATGTACTTCTTGAAGGAACGCAAGCAACAAGTGATGAAGGACTGAACTATGTCAAAAGAGATGGAGGGAAGAAAAGGGATTTAGAGATGGCAAGAATACAGTTAAAAGACTGGTTTTTGACTAGAGGTAGGATACAAAAGAGAAAGATAAGAATGAGGCTCAGTTTCTTGACTCTGGATGCTTTGTGGTAATGCCTGGAGTCTAGGAGGGAGAATAGAAGAGGGACTGGGTGTGTGATTTTAGACTTGCTAGTTCATTTCTGTGCTCTCCTAGTGGTTGAAGGTATACCTTAACTTTCCCCCCCCTCTTGCATTACCCAAAAGATTGTCCAAGAAGCCCTCAGCCCCTGGAAATATCAGGGCAAGAATTGAACATCAGTCTCCACAATATAGGAAATCCCTCACTCTTTGGGCAGCAACACCACAGAGGACTGCACATTTGTCTAAATAGCTAGTATCCAGCCAGGGATCAAGAATCCATTCTCTCCTTCTTGTGGCACCTACAGTCTTCATAAGCGATTTTCTGGGACACCTGCCACACATTTCTTGGGAGTAGGCTGGAGGAGAAACTTCCTGGGGATGGAAGGATAAACTCACCATCTGAGGCCAAGGACTTTTGTCTCCTGCTCCACCACAAACCATGTCCCTTTCTCCAGGCCTCTCCTTACATAGAGGATAAGTGGTGTGGGAGGTGGAAGATGCTATTTCTGAGTATGGCCTGGGAGAGAATACCACCATGTTTTTTGGTGGCTTTCTTCAGAATGCTGGGTAAAAGAGATTTTTTGTTGGTTGGTTCATTGTTTGTTTGTTTAGTTTTTGCTTGGGTTAGAATGAATGAATACAGCAAACATGTTGTAGCTGGGGAAAGAGGATTCTGTGCAGAAGACACTAAGGTGGGAAAGGTCTCAGCATGCTTGAAGATCAGAAAGGAGACATAAATCCCACGATACTTGGCATGACCTTTAATGGCCTAAAGTCAGCTACTACATAGTGGGACAGATGTATCTCTTGCTTATGCACAGTGACATTCTGATTGCTAAATATTTTGCATATAATTCTGACCTGAAATTATTCTAGTCATATTGTTAATGTGACAGTTGTTTGAGTTGATATTATGGATATTTAAATAAATAAAAACTGTATTATATCATGGGAGGAAGGAGAGACAAAGAAATTAGACTTACAGAAGAATTTAAACCATGTTAAGCCAGGCATGGTGGCACACTCCTGTAATCCCAGCAACTCAGGAGGCTGAGGCAGGAGGATCTCAAATTCAAAGTCAGCTTCAGCAACTTAGTGAGGTCCTAAGCAACTTAGCAAGAACTTGTCTCAAAATAAAAATTAAATAAATAAATAGACCATGTTAGATTTATCCTTAAAAAAATTAAACTGTGATGAGTAAAAAACAGTAAGAGGAAACAATCCTACACTATATTTACATAATTCTTTAGACTAACCCATTCACACTTATAAAGGCAGTAAACTGTATTACTGCTTAAGGTGTAACTGATAACTCAGTCTTGAGATTAAATTTCATAACACAAAGTATTTGCAATGCCACACAGTAGATTCACTTACTTGGCAGGGTGGTGTAGTTTGGATCTGCAATGTCCCCCAAAGGCCCATGTGTTAAAGGCTTAATCCCAAGTTTGGCACAATTGGTAAGTGGTGAGACTTATGAGGAAGGACCTACTGGGTGGTCTTCCAGTCATTGAAGGCATACCCTTGAAGGGGATAGTGAGCCCATGGCCCCTTCCTTTTCCTTTATATTGTGTCCTGGCCACAAGGTGAATGGTTTCCCTCTGCCATGCATTCCTGCTGGGAGCCATTAGCCAAGTAGGTATGACAATTTCCTTGCCAGCGTACCCCATGTTGCAGTGACATTGAATGTAAGTGACCTTGCTCAAGGACCAAGGCGGATTAGGGTGTTCCCGGTTTTAAGATAATCGTGTTTAGGGCGTTCCCGGTTTAGGTTCCAGGTTTAAGGTTTAAGATTATTCCTGCTGGGAATAGGGCGTATCCTGCTGCCTGAGTTCCCCTTGAGTTCTCACGGGATTCAGACAGTATATTTTGGGAGATAGAAGCCCAGTGGAGGTGGATTTGGGAAGAGAACGTGGATTTCCCCAGAACGTGATTGTAGACGGCTGGTGTGAGTTCGGGAATAAAGAGTTGCGCTGTTTGAATCTACAAGCTGTGTGGTGGCTCGTGATTGTGTGCCCAGCCAGACTGCGGCATTTGTGCCCAGCCAGGCTGCGGCACATTCCCACCATGGTGTCCTGCTTCTCAGCCAGAGGCCAAAAAGCAATCAGTCCACCTGAATGTGGACTGGAACCTCCAAAACTGTGAGGAACCAAAATAAACCTTATCTCTTCATATGTTGATTATCTCAAGTATTTGATATAGTAACAGAAAGTTGAATAACATTCTAACACACTTGTGACAAAACTCTTCACAATCATAAATTTATGCCTGTGCGCCATGTCTTAATGAGTTGGTGAAAGAACTATGTTCCATCTTCTCTGAATTTGTCAGTTCTAAAGATACAGATATTCGGGCTGGGATTGTGGGCTCAGTGGTGGAGTGCTTGCCTAGCATGTGTGAGGCACAGGGTTCGATTCTCAGCACCACATATAAAAAATTAAATAAAATAAAGGCTCATCAACAATTTTAAAAATTTTTTCAAAAAGATACAGATATTCTCAGTACCATGAGTGGGAGACATGATCACAGAAAAAAATTCAGAGCAAATCCCAGTAAATATATTTTAAATAAAATATTATATAAGAAAAATGTATGCAAGTGATCCCCTTTCATTTTGTCTCATAAGTTGAAACCATGACTGCCATAGATATGTGGATACTGTGCTTTTTGTAGAAGGGGGAACTGGTGACAAATGGCCCTGGATATGGCTTTAGTGACCACTGGGGTCTTAGACCTCTTTCTGCTTACTGCCTCGCTCCCAGTTGTAATTGAAACTCTCCATTTCCTGATGTCGTGTTTTACAAAAGGAGGTAAACAACATGGTGTGAACATTTGACACCCATTTACAAATGGGTGGCATAATTGAATCATGGAATGTTATAGGTGAAAGAAGCCTTTATAAATCATTTAATATGCTCCATGACTTCTATAATTGACAAAACTGAGGCTCACAAACATGAACTTGCTTAAGAGGTCTCAGAGTCAGTGAATTACAGAGTCAGTTCAAGAATTTACCTGGGTAGGCATGGTGGTGCATGCCTGTAATCCCGGTGACTCAGGAGGCTAAGGCAGGAGGATGGCAAGCCAGAGGCTAGCCTAAGTAACTTGGCAAAACTCTATCTCAAAATAAAAAATAAAAAGATCTGGGGATGTGTCAGGCGTGGTGGCACAAACCTTGTAAACCCAAAGGTTCTGGAGGCTGAGGCTGGAGGAGCCTCAGCAACAGCAAGGTGCTAAGCAACATGGTGAGACCTGTCTCTAAATAAAATACAAAATAGGGCTATCAGTATGGCTCAGTGGCCGAGTGACCCAAGTTCAATTCCGGGTACAAAAAAAAAAAGAACTGGGGATGTAGTTCAGTGGTAAAGCACCAATGAGTACCAAAAATAAATAAACAAATAAATAGAATTTACCTTATTTCAGATGGCCCTACTGATAGCAATTAACCTTGAATTTTGAAATCAGCATATGGAAATTTTATGACAAATATGCCATATTGTAGAAAAACCTTTTTTTTTTTTTTTTTTACTTTGAGACTTCATGTATCATTGTCCTGCAATGTAACTGGAAGGCATTTGTTTTTTAAACTAATTCTCATTAGTAAAGTATTCAACTCTAACATTAAGACTCAAGACTTTGGGGAGATTTAGGAGAACTGTCAAACTGTTAATATGGGGAGGAAGACAAGGGACTGGCCATGGTGACGAGAACCATGCAGAGGAACAGACCACAAAGGGAAATCCTCAGTACCCTCTATTGAATTCTTCATGTGTCCAGTTTCATTTATTAACTAAAATTCTTCTATTTATTTATTTTTGGTACCACGGATTGAACCTGAACCCAGGGGCACTTAATCACTGAACCACATCCCCAGCCTTTTAAATATTTATTTAGAGACAGCATCTCTCTAAGTTGCTTTAGGGCCTTGGCTAAGTTGCTGAGGCTGGCTTTGAATTTTCAATCCTCCTGCCTCAGCCTCCTGAGCTGCTGTGCACCACCACACCCAGCTGTTATCTAAAATTCTTGCTCCAGCCTCTCTCCCAAGCTCTGGGATCAGATCTTTATCATATGCTTGCATAACTGCATTTAAAAATCAGTGTTCAGCAACTCTCAAGGCATATCTACTACAATCTAAATCAAAATATATCAATTACCTGTTTGACAACTTCAATATGCTCCAAAAACATCTCAAAAACAACTTATACACTCTCGCTCCCTCCTTGACCCACCTGTGCCTCCTGTAATACTTACCAGACCCTTAGTTGCTGAATCCAAAACCTAGAAGACATTCTTGGTTCCTTTTTTTCCCCTTTGTCTTAAATCCTTCCTAAGGCATTGATAAATCTAGTTCAACTGAATCTCAAATCCATTCACTGCTCTCTATTGCCAACCCCACCTCAAGTCATGCCACTCTCACCTCTGACCTCTGACCTATGGTACTATAAAAACCTCTTAAATTTTCTCTCTGCTTCCATTCTTGCCCCTCTAGTTCAATTCACAAACCAACACCAAGAGTTACTTTCTTTTTTTTTTTAATCAGATTATTTACTTTATAAGTCCTTCCCTGGCTTCCCACTGTGCTTAGAATAAAGTCAATGTCAAATTATTTACTGTGGCCCTGAATAATGTCTTCACTGACTCCTCAGACTTAAGCCTCTCTTCCATTCATTCACCACTCCTCAAGTCTTTGGACCCTTTTTACTTTCTTAACATGGTAAACTCCTTCCAGCTCAGGTTGCATTGGCTGTGGCCTCTGCCTGGAACTTTCCTACCACTTTTCCTATGGCTGGCCCCTTCTTATCTCTAGGTCTTGGCTTAAATGGCCGGTCCTCAAGGGGACTTTCCTTGACCATCCTTTATAAAATGTGATCACCAATTATATTCTATCTCAGCATCCTGTTTCTTTGTAGCATTTGTGATAATTTGCGATTATTTATGAGTTTCTGTTTTATCTCTCAGTCATCCTTACTAAACTATATACTCCAAGAAGTCAAATGTCTTGGCTATCTTGTTAGTCTTTTTATCTCCAACTCCTAGCACAGGGCCTGGCAGAAAGGAAGCCCTCAACAAACATATGCTGGATGGACAGAGGAATGAATGCCTGTTTACTTTTCTGTATCCCTTCACCCCACCCTAGAACAGTCTCAACTTCATGAGGTGGTAACTGTTTTGTTATCAATTCTTCTGTTCCTAGAGCCTAACTCTATGCCTGGCACACAGTGAATATTCAACATATTTTTGCTGAAATGAAATAAAATGTAGGAGATGAGTTGTGAAACTGCATTGGAAAGGTGGAGGGGAGAACAGTAGGCAGAGGGTACTTGTTCTACTTGCTTCTGGGAAGACTCCCTCACACAGGTCTTGCCTTTTCTAGCATTTTTATAAGCATTCCCAGAAGGAATCTGCTGATCTGAAGTCTGCCAAGCACGCCAGTAAGTAAAAACAGCAAGGTCAAAACTAATATAGAGAGTTTGTTCTCATTTATATAATCAAAAAGATGTGTCTATACATTTATGTACAGAAAATGTTGACATATTCTTGATTTATTACCTCTCAGGGAAGAAGACAAAGGTAAGAGAGTAGAAGAAAAAATCTTTATTTTAAAAAGTACTTTCATGTTAGCTTTTTTCTGCCATTTACAGTATATTCCTTTTTTGGGGGGTGGGGTACCAAGGATTGAACTCAGGGGCACTTGAACACTAAGCCACATCCCCAGCCCTATTTTGTATTTTATTTAGATATAAGGTCTCACCGAATTTCTTAGCACCTTGCTTTTGCTGAGGCTGGCTTTGAACTTGTGATCCTCCTACCTCTACTTCCCGAGCCGCCGGGATGATAGGCGTGCATCACCATACCTGGCCTATAATGTATTCCTTTTTAAAAAATAATGGTCAAATATTTGAATTAGTAAAGATCCTCTCATAGATTTTTGAAAGCTGTCAGACTCAGTATATAATCACCCCCATCAAACCATGGCAAATAGAACTGAGGAAGACCATGAAGGGAAGGTTGTCATTTTGCCTGAAAACAGGAACTACAGCAAGAAACTTTTCCAAAATACAGCTCACTGCACAGATGACACAAGGACAGCCAGGAGAAAAAGGACAGATAGTGTTTTTATGTAAGAAAACTTGCCTGATGCAGTGTCCTTAGAGCCTAGTCCAATGAAATAGCCTGCTCTGACTTCCAGATTATTTTATCCATACTTGGAATGAGATTGATCTCATTGTATTATATGTATGTACTAATATGGCATAAGGATCCCACTATATGTATGATTACAATGCATCAGTTTAAAAAATTTAAAGGCTAGTTTTACCCAGTAACTGCATCCACTTGCCAGTCATGGCTCATGGGCTCTTGTAGGATGCTACAATACCAATAAGCTCTCTTTCAAAACACTTTCAGTAGCTTTTTCTCCAACAAATTCCCAACCTTCTCTTTATTCCTCAGACATACCAGAGGCCATCCTACTCAGGCATGAGTGTCCCAAATTGCATTCATGTTGCTTGTTTATTCTCAAATGGAAGTTATTAGAGATTCGTCTCTATATTTTTCTTGGATGTTGACACATTACAGTCTTCAATTCTTATGATATTCTCTAATGATGAATTTAAATAACAATTAATGATAGGGCAGTATTCTTCAGTTTCCAAATCACTTTCACATGCACTATCTCATTACAACCTAGCAACAAACTCATTAGTAGTAACCATAAGTGAAGAGATACATTCAAGTAAACACTGAGTGGTGGTTTCAGGGCTTGAGTGAGGTCTATAAACATCAAATGCTGGTCTTTCCTCTAAACCCAACTGCTCCTCTGTTCACCAGATCATTTGCAAAAGATGACTTTATGCTTTAAATTTAGATTATACAGATGTATTATGTATATCATACACACTTGAATGGAATGTGTATTAATTATATATATTATATACCTACTATTGGAGTGTTGGCTATCCCTTTAAAACTCTGTAAATGACTTTCAGGTTTCTTGCTATCCCATGAGCATCCTGAATAAAGAATCATTCTATTCTTGATTTATGTTATTTTCTTTTTATGGAGAAAACAGAAGAGTAATTAAGACCTTTCCCGCCTCCGATATGTGTTGGTCCGTTATCAGCTTTTAATTTTGTTGGTGGGAACTTCCCAGGAGCTAAGGTTCATGGTCCCCGTGTTGCTCCCAGGCACTTGCTGTCCTGTGTGCTTTGTCACAGATCTGCTAGAAGCAGAGTAGTAAGAATGGACACTTGGCAGATAGAATTTCAATCCAAATGATATAAAATAGGAGAGAGGGCATCCAGGCTTCTATACTTTCACATTAGTCTAGGCTACTTGACAGAACTTTTGGATGAACTGGGCAGATAGCCCCTGCCTTGGGGAATAGGAAAGGGGCCTCTTCCCTCTTCACCAGAGGTTGTTAACCTGTTTGTACATTGGAATCACCTAGAGAGCTTTGTTTAAAAAAAATGCTCATGAGAATTTTGAGCATATTCATTGTGCTCCTTAGACATTTAGATCTTTGTGCTCCTTAGACATTTAGATCTTTAAACCTCTGGCACTGCCATAGCTGACTTCTTCTGGGTCTATGGGGATGAAGACGTAAACCTTAACCCCAGCCTTATCAAAGTCCCCAGTTGGCTTCAGTGGTCATGAGCAGCACTGTCTCTCCCATACCCATTGACACTGAACTCTGGATCTCCAGCTGAGCATATGCCCAGGAGGCATCTTACTAGAGCGCCAGCCTGACCTCTGCCTTCCTGTTGAGTACTCTGCAAGATGCAAGAAGGATCTAGATCATGTCTTTTTATTTTTGTCAACAAATTAGAAACTTTACCCACTGTACACCTGGACTTTAAATCAGCTGGTCCTATTTTCAATCAGTAAGAATTTCTACACTTCAAGACATGCTAAGGAATCAGCCTGGAATTGTCTGCTTTATAGTGTTTAAATAAAATCTGACTGAAATTTTAATGGAGTCATGTGAAACACCCTTTTGTCTAGATTCCATATGCTCCATCATTGCACACAGCCACACCTGTGCTCTTATTTTAGATTTCTATACAAAAGTCACTACAATGCCAGCGTTGAATATTATGACCTGAGGTCTTTATAGTGAGTTAGTAAATGAATAGCTACATTAATACCAGCCCCTCCAATTATAAGTAAAACTACATTTGAAGACAATAGCTTCTATTTGGCACAGTAGACAATCACAACTATTTTGTTCATTTTATTCAATCAGCAATTATTCAATTACCCTTTTTTGGATAGGTACCAGCCATAGAGAGTTGGATCAATTAAGTATCTATGTTTCTAAGAATTCACAGACTAGTGGGGCTGGGGTTGTAGCTCAGTGGTAGAGTGCTTGCTTAGCACTGGGTTCGATCTTCAGCACCACATAAAAATAAATAAACAAAATAAAGGTATCGTGCCCATCTACAACTAAGTAAAAAAATTTAAAAAAAAGAATACACAATTCTATACCTAGAAGACCCAAAAGGGTCTACAAAAAAACTACTAGAACTAATAAATGAATTCAGCAAAGTGGCAGGATATAAAATCAACACGCATAAATCAAAGGCATTTCTGTATATCAGCGACAAAACTTCTGAAACGGAAATGAGGAAAAACACTCCATTCACAATATCCTCAAAAAAAATAAAAGACTTGGGAATCAACCTAACAAAAGAGGTGAAAGAGCTATACAATGAAAACTACAGAACCCTAAAAAGAGAAGTAGAAGAAGATCTTAGAAGATGGAAAAATATACCCTGTTCATGGATAGGCAGAACTAACATCATCAAAATGGCGATATTACCAAAAGTTCTTTATAGGTTTAATGCAATGCCAATCAAAATCCCAATGGCATTTCTTGTAGAAATAGATAAAGCAATCATGAAATTCATATGGAAAAATAAAAGACCCAGAATAGCAAAAGCAATTCTAAGCAGGAAGTGTGAATCAGGCGGTATAGCGATACCAGACTTCAAACTATATTACAGAGCAATAGTAACAAAAACAGCATGGTACTGGTACCAAAACAGGCGGGTAGACCAATGGTACAGAATAGAGGACACAGAGACTAACCCACAAAGCTACAACTATCTTATATTTGATAAAGGAGCTAAAAGCATGCAATGGAGGAAGGATAGCATCTTCAACAAATGGTGCTGGGAAAACTGGAAATTCATATGCAACAAAATGAAACTGAATCCCCTCCTCTCGCCATGCACAAAAGTTAACTCAAAGTGGATCAAGGAGCTAGATATCAAATCAGAGACTCTGCATCTGATAGAAGAAAAAGTTGGCTCCGATCTACATATTGTGGGGTCAGGCTTCAAAATCCTTAATAGGACACCCATAGCACAAGAGTTAATAACAAGAATCAACAAATGGGACTTACTTAAACTGAAAAGTTTTTTCTCAGCAAGAGAAACAATAAGAGAGGTAAATAGGGAGCCTACATCATGGGAACAAATTTTTACTCCTCACACTTCAGATAGAGCCCTAATATCCAGAGTATACAAAGAACTCAAAAAATTAGACAATAAGATAACAAATAACCCAGTCAACAAATGGGCCAAGGACCTGAACAGACACTTCTCAGAGGAGGACATACAATCAATCAACAAGTACATGAAAAAATGCTCACCATCTCTAGCAGTCAGAGAAATGCAAATCAAAACCACCCTAAGATACCATCTCACTCCAGTAAGATTGGCAGCCATTATAAAGTCAAACAACAACAAGTGCTGGCGAGGATGTGGCGAAAAGGGTACTCTTGTACATTACTGGTGGGACTGCAAACTGGTGCAGCCAATTTGGAAAGCAGTATGGAGATTTCTTGGAAAGCTGGGAATGGAACCACCATTTGACCCAGCTATTGCCCTTCTCGGACTATTCCCTGAAGACCTTAAAAGAGCGTACTACAGGGATACTGCCACATCGATGTTCATAGCAGCACAATTCACAATTGCTAGACTGTGGAACCAACCCAGATGCCCTTCAATAGATGAATGGATAAAAAAATGTGGCATTTATACACCATGGAGCATTACGCAGCACTAAAAAATGACAAAATCATGGAATTTGCAGGGAAATGGATGGCACTAGAGCAGATTATGCTTAGTGAAGCTAGCCAATCCCTAAAAAACAAATACCAAATGTCTTCTTTGATATAATGAGAGCAACTAAGAACAGAGCAGGGAGGAAGAGCAGGAAGAAAAGATTAACATTAAACAGAGACATGAGGTGGGAGGGAAAGGGAGAGAAAAGGGAAATTGCATGGTAATGGAGGGAGACCCTCATTGTTATACAAAATTACATATAAGAGGTTGTGAGGGTAATGGGAAAATAAATAAGGAGAGAAATGAATTACAGTAGATGGGGTAGAGAGAGAAGATGGGAGGGGAGGGGAGGGGGGATAGTTGAGGATAGGAAAGGTAGCAGAATACAACAGTTACTAATAGGGCATTATGTAAAAATGTGGATGTGTAACCGATGTGATTCTGCAATCTGAATTAGGGGTAAAATTGGGAGTTCATAACCAACTTGAATCTAATGCATGAAATATGATATGTCAAGAGCTTTGTAATGTTTTGAACAACCAATAAAAAAAAAGAATACACAGACTAGTGTAGAAAACTGGCATAAACAATCACAACACAAGGAGCTGAGTACAATTAAAGGGTTAGCTCAAGGTGCACAGAGGAGGACCCAGTTTCAACATCAGCCTGGCAGTCAGAGAAGGAGGCCTTAAGGAGTGAGGGGGGTGAGGCCGGAAGGCATGGCTGCTCTTTGTAGAAGGTTCAGATTTAAATTTTAGAAGATAATCTAGAAAGAGCATGGAGGTAGATTTATTTAACAAACACGCATTAGATAGCACTTGCCATGACCAAGCACTATTCTACATGCTCATGTACAGTAAATCATTTAATCCCTATAACAACTCTCTGAGGGAGGAACTAGTATCATCACAGAGATTATGCAACTTTATTGAAGTTGTATGGCTGTTAAAAGAGCAATGCCAAGATTTAGAAGCAGAGGATTTGGCCTCAGAGTTTGTGCCGTTGCTTTGCTATTACGTTATACTATCTCAGGGAGAAAGACCAAAAGGAGAGGCAGGTGACCAGTTGTAAGATTGATGTAGTAGTCCAGTGACAATGGGTATGATGCATTTAGGAGGTGAAAAAAAAAAACAGAAAAATTGACTGACACTCGTGTCTTGATTGCTGGCATAGGAAACTATGTAAATTACTATGTTCTTAACAGTTAAGGAGCGTTTAAAGGTACAACTTTCAGACATACAGAGCAAGGAAAGAAGGATAGGGAAGTAAAATCTATAGAGCAACATTTATGATTGGGATGCTTTACATGGTTATCTTATTAGAATTTTAGAATTCTACAAGGTAGGTATTAAAAATACAGAGACTGAGTTTCAAAGAGGTCACACAATATATTGGACATTTGTAGGTTTGGGCAGCCAGGCATCCTAAAAACACTCTGGTTTTCTTTGGGGGGGGGTCCCATCTCTTCCACTGCATGTGGTCTTGGTGGGAGCATAATTCCAGGTGACTGCTTCTAACAAGAGTCCAGCCCCTACATCATCCTTCTTTCTGGGTGATGATACGGTCCAGAGGTGGACAGGCTAGTCAGAGCTGATTTTGATTGCTTGCAGCTAAGAAATCCTAACCTGAAATTGTAAGTGGTGACGCCAAACTTCAAATCCCACTCCCTATTCTTCCACATCATGCATTACCCATAATTTCTGCCCTCAGAATGTATGTACCTGGTGACTGTTCACCAAAGGTTCAATATGAGAATCTTTCTACAATGCATTAGATGTTTATTCCAGGGTAAGTGAAGGTCTTTGTTAGGCAATTAAATAAAATCATGTATATGAGGTATAATTACATACAAAAATTTCATCCTGCTTAGTCAACCAGTTCTATAATTTTAACAAACATTCAGCCATAAAACTGCCATCAAAAACAGATTATAGGCTAGGCATGCATCTCAGTGGTAGAGCATGTGCCTAGCACATGCAAGGCCCTGGGTTCAATTCTCAGTATAGTAAAAAAAAAAAAAAAAAAAAAAAAAAAAGCTACAGAATGGTTCCATCACCCAAAGTTCCTTTGTGTCCCTTTATGGTCAACCCCTACCACCAGTGCCCCAATCCCTGGTTATCATGGCTCAGTTTTTATCTGTATAATTTTTCATTTCCCAGGAGGCCATGTAAGTGGAATTTTACACTAAGCAGTCTTTTGAGTCTCATTGTCTTTTGCTCAACATAATGCAATTAAGACTCATTCATATGGTTCCAAGATCATTAGTTCATTTATCACATAAATAAATTTTACTAAGTGTTAAATCTGTGAAGTTGCCCAATAAGTCATTAAGTATTTATTAGGCTAAGCACTGTTCCAGGTACTGGGGATGTGACTGAAAGAATCTGAGTTCCTGCCTTCAGTGAGCTTATATTCTAGTGTTGGGAGGTAGAGCAGAGGCAGACAGGAAAAAAAACACCAACAGAAGTTTTGAAATAATTTCAAGTACTTTTAAGTGCCAGAAGCAGCTATAATAGGATAATCAGATAGGGTGGAGGTGGGCAGAGGGTGCTGATTTATGTAGGATGTTTTGTTAAGGCCCATCTAAAGAGGATATGTGAATTGAGACTCAGACAATGAACTGAGACCAGGCGTGAGAAGCTCTTGGCAGAGGAATATAAGTACCAAGGCCCTGCAGGGGCCACCTAACAGGGAACAAGCTTCAGGAGCTCAAACAGGTAGGCTCCATGGGCCAATGCTAGAGAATGTGTTTTTTTTTTAATTAATCAATTTATTTATTCTAATAAGGTATATGACAGCAAAATGCATTTTGATTCATTGTACACAATTGCAGCACAACTTTTCATTCCTCTGGTTGTACACGATGTAGCATCACACCAGATGTGCAGTTATACTGTACCTAGGGTAACCCGTGTTCATCTCATTCCACCATCTTTCCTGCCCCCATGCACCCTCCCCTCCGCTCCTTCCCCTTTGCCCCAACAAGTTCCTCCATTTTTCCCATGTCCCCGCCCCATTGTGGATCAGAGAATGTGGTTTGATCTGATTGTAAGTGGGAGCCTTTGAGAGTTTTAAACCAGAGAGTAACGTGATCTGATTTACACTTTATAAAGATGCCTCTGTCTGCTATGGTGGATGAATTATGCCAAGCAGGAGAAGGGGTGGTTTAAGAACAGAGGCAGAAAGAAGTTCTGGAAGCTTTCTCAGCATTTAAGGGAGAGTTGCTGGTGACCTGAACCAGGCCTGTGGCAGGGCAGATGGTGAGAATGCTAGGATCCAGCACTTTCATAGCATAGAGAGGGATAGAGAAAAATCACCCCAAAAGCTGTTGAACGTAGTATTTACTTTAAAAAGTTTGACTTAAAAATCTTATTTGTGCAAGTCTGAGTAAATAAAAACTTAAAAAAAAGTTTAAAACTCTATATAATATAAACAGGTTGGTACCTAATCTGCACAAAGCAGGTGAACCTGTTTTGATAGTCAAGGTCCAATAACCTAAACTTAGGGGATTCATTTTATTTCACTGCATACACTGGGCAATAGTTCAATGAGCCAACAGTTAACCCAGCCTCCACTGCATTTTGTGTGTCATCCAAAAACAGATGGAAAGAAACACAGGTAGGAAACCTAAACTCAAAGAGCTACAGTATTTTGGTAAAAGGAAACAAAGAGACTCATAGTCATGGTTGTACCTTGTCCAGGTCACACTACCACAGTTACCCTTCTGAACTTTATGGTTTAGAGATAGGAAATATAAAGTTGAGTCAAAAAATATGGTGAATCTATAATTGGAATAAACTATTAAAATCCATGGTTTCCTGTGGCCTTTAGCTTTTTCTCCTCTACATCCTCCATTCTTTCTGGACATTAAGGCCCATGCAAAAGACACTTGGTGTGGGGCCTGGTGGCACACACCTGTAATCCCAGCTACTCAGGAGGCTAAGGCAGAAGGATTGAAAGTATGAGGCCAACCTCAGCAACTTCAAAAGACCTTATCTCAAAATTTAAAGATTAAAAGCCTGGGGATGTAGCTCATTGGCAATGTGTCCCTGAGTTCAATCCCCAATACTGGGGTGGGGGGGACTTGGTGCTCTGCTCTGAGATTATCATTTTGATCTATAGCTGACCACCGTTTTTCCAGGCAAGACCAGCCTCCCTTATAAATACAAACCTCTTCATCTGACCTGGGAATCTGAAGGAATACATCTTGGAGAAGTGTTCTGTTCCTTTAGCTGTTCAAAGGATCTGAGGACCTTGTTTGTTTTTAAATAAGTAGCCAGTCTTCTCCCAAACCTCACAGGACAGCCAGCAGGAAGTCAGACCTGAAGAGCAGTCAGTGACCTGTGTGAGCTCTCTGTTGTCCTGCCCCACTCCTTCTTCTGTTACCTGTTGACTTATTTTGTTTTGAAGATGTTACCTGTTTTTGAAGATGTTACCTGTTACCTGTTTTCTTATTTTGTTTCTACCTGACCTATTACACCCTCAGTCTTTTTCTCAGAGGTTAATATACACTGCCAGTACTGGCAGAGTCCATGCAGAACAGAGCCCAGCAGCCTTTGAGACAGCATGTCAATTCCGCATTCACTCAGCCAGGAGGCAGGAAAGGGAAAATAGCAATGGGAAAGGAACCATGATTGTCTGCAGGCTCTTCTTTTTGCTGTGACTATACTGCAGGGCAGGTGGCTGGTCAAGGCCCTAGAAAAAATCACTGTGAAGTTTAGAAATGACTCAGAAGAGGACCTCCTTGTGGAGAAAGCAGTCAGGAGGAACAGTTTCCTTGTGCTCCTTCACACACCTGCACAAGGGTATCGTCTCTTTATTCCTAGCGCTTGTGCCCAAGCCATTAAAATAAGTATGGTCCTTTTTAAGTCTTTTCAGAGTACAAACTTCATTCCTTCTGAAAACTTTTTGCACTTTGAAAGCTTCTTTTAGGGCTGAGGCTGTAGCTCAGTGGCAGAGCACTTGCCCAGCACGTGTGAGGCACTGGGGTCGATCCCCAGCACCACATAAAAATAAAAAATACAATAAAGGAATTCTGTCCATCTACAACTACAAAAATTTTTTTTAAAAAAAGCTTCTTTTTAAAGGCCATAAAGTCACCAGCAGCTAACACTATAACTACTGCTGCACCAGTTGAGACCAGGCACAGTGGAACACACCAGTAATCCCACAGATTTGGAAGGCTGAGGCAGGAGGATTACAAGTTTGAGGCCAGCCTTAGCAACTTACTGAGGTCCTAAGCCACTTAGCAAGATCCTGTCTCAGAAGAAAAATATAAAGGGCTGGGGATGTGGTTCAGTAGTTAAATACCCGGGGTTTAATTCCTCAGTACTAAATAAACAAATAAACAATAAATAAAATCTTTTGAAGATAAGAGTAGAACATAAGAGACATATTCACAGGGAAAAAGAGAAAGAGAAAGAACAAAGGAGATGAATTGAGGAACTGAGATCATACCCATCTTTCCTCAGGATTGCCCAAGCCACACTATTCAAAACTATTCTGTGAACAACTTTTGATTTCCATTTTTTTTTATTTATTAAAGAAACATTTTTGACCTGAGAAATAACATGAGGTAGCCCTTGGCACATTAGTAGATGCTAATAAATGTTATTTATTATTATTATTTCTACTAGAATTAGTGCTATTGTTATTATTAATGTCTTAGTCTCTGTTCTTAATGATCTTGCAGTCTGGAAGGTGGGCTGGACCACTTAATGGCAGGTCATGGCACGATATAATCAATGCTGAGCTGGGGTAGGTCAGACTTCTGTGGAAGTCCAAGGTAGAGGCATTAGTGAGGGAGGAACAAGAATGAAGGCTGCTTGTGAAGAAAACAGTCATTAAGAGGAGTCTTAGAGGACATATTGAAATGGCCTAGTATATCAGCCAGTCTTAATTGCAAGTAGACTAAGAACGTATGGAGAGAATGTCAGGTGGCCACACAGTTTCTGAGAGAAGACTGGAGAACAAGATTTGAGAAAGCAGCAACATTATGAGGATGCTGTTGGTGGCATGACAATCACAGACCACCCCCATAAACTGCAGGCTGCGGCCCCCTCCCCTGCCATGGCCAGGAAAGAAGTTTCCCAGCCCTGCTTCTGGGTATCAGTGCTTCCCAATTCAGCATCCCAAACAGGGGTAGCTGATGGGCCAGCCTAGCTTACCTGTCGATGTCTTACCTTCCAGGGTAACTGGCAAATTGAATATGGAGTCTTGTCAGTTCTGTGAAAGAAAACAATGCTGTCTTCCAGCAAGGGAAGAAAAGTCCTCACATAGGAAGAGGATCCAGAGGCTCTGAGTGAAAACGTGCCATCCTTCTACACCATGCAGAGGCCTGGCCTGGAGGTGAGAAGTAGCATGGGGGCTCTGGGAGACTGGGGTGATAATTCACTTTGACTGGGGCATGGAGTGTGTAGGAGAAGATGAAGTGGGAAAGGTAGATTGTGTAGTCTGAGAGAAAGCCTGGCTGTCCAAGCCTATGCCTGTGAAGGAGTTTGGACTTCATATTGTAGATCAAAAATGATGATAAGGTTTTCAATTTGGAGGTAGGGGACAAGGTAACAGAGATGGGACAAGGGCTGACAAGGAAGATCAGATTTTTAAAAATTTGAGCTGAGTCTCACCAGAGCCTATCTTCTCTAGGTGCTACAACGAAGATGTTTATTTAGCCTTTGTGGATGGTCAGCTTGCTGACCTTGACCTTCCATACTACCTGCTGTGCCTTAAGTTAGACCCACCTTTCCCAGATTGCAATTGTCACAGAGGTTGATTCTGGGCTGTAAATTCTTACATTTGAGGGAAACATTGACACGAGCATGTGGAAGCTAGCCAGGATTACTGGAATTATATTTAGTTAGGGTTGACACAGGTCAACTGTAAACTACAGCTACATTTTCACAGAGGTATGAACATTGCTCTAGACCGTGGAGATAAGTTGTTAAAAGTAGACATCATTTTGGAATCATAATCTATGGGAGAAAAATACAATATAGAGATGTCATCTATAGATGTCACAGTGTACAGTGAAGTTGTGATGACTGTATAGTTAATTCAGGGCTGATATTCTGATAGAATTTATGGGAGTAAGAAAAGATTTTCAGGCACCTGGAGATTTGAAGCTCCCTGGTTGTCCAGCCAGGAGAAACTGTGAGAATGAAGAATGTGCAGGGAAGGAAACACTCTGGATCAGGCACCAGAAGCTACTGTAGCCACAAACATTGCTGCCTGCAGCACTAGTGGGAAAAGACAAAGGGGAGATGCATTCCACCCAGTGAATGGGGGAAGAATTAAGTAATTCAGACTTAGTTCAACTTGCCCTTCCAGTTCACCACCTCTTGCCTGCATTTCCCACCACACTGCCCACAGAAAAATCATTACAGCAGTCTCAGTAAAATAGTCCCCAATCCCCCAATTCAGGAGGGGGTGTTGTTCAGGGTGTTTTATGGGCACCCAGGCTGGGAACAACGCCCCAGCCCAATGACACCTTGTCAGCCAGTCCCCACTCCAAGCCTCTGCCTAGCAGCTAGTCTTAGTTAACATCTCCATCACCATCTTTGTTAACATCTCGAATTTCTGGGTAGTGACAGATAACAGCATCACAATAAACACCCATCACATCGGACACTTACCCAGTCCTTGCCAGCAAAGGGTGCCTGGGGTCTAGAAAACTCTAGTTCACTCATGAAGTCTCACAAAAACCTACAGTGAAAATGCTTCAGTTGGCTCCATTACCACACATTTCTATAGGGATTTCGAGTTTATGAATTTAAAGGGATTTTTAAAAATTTAAACCAGGATTGTAAAATAGTGAGTGGCGTCTCCTCTGTATTATCTTTAGCTGGGACTAGATTACCTGGTTAGCCAAGGAATCTAGCTGAGTTCTCAAAATACAATTTTCTAGAGGCAGAGAGTGAATCTCTTGGTTCTGATGTAGACCTCATCCACCAGATTGAGGTCAGAAGTATACTTAGTGTATTTGTTCAGGGGCACCCTGAAAAGCCACTCATATGCATAGGGTGAAAACGGGCATTGTAATCTCTGCTCCTCATCTCTTTGGAGGAGGCTATAATGGGGCTTACAGATGATTGTCAAAACACAGTACAACGACCTGGGGGACATGGTTAATGGTATATTTACACCATCACAGATCTGTAGACACAGGCACAGTCAAGTGACCAGAGCCCTACTTTGATTTTTGTTTTTCTTGTCCCATAAGAGTAAGAGCCATTCAGTCACTCTGGAACATTCTGGCTGAACCATGTGTTTTGGGGAAGTTTAGAGACCAAATCATGTCTGTGCACTTTTCCACATTAAGTAATTTTTTAAAGTTTACCTCTTATTATATACTTCTCATTGAACACTTCCAGAAAGAAATAATTACAATGGTTTAAAAATGAAATCCCTGATCTCAATAAATATTCTTTATAATTACAAACAGTAAACACAGAAAAATGGATATGGACTTTCAGTTTACAAGTAAAATAACTAAATAAACTATACATTTTAGGGATAAGGAACATACACTATCATTTAAGTTATTTTGCCACCCTGGTTATTTGAAAACACAATTCACAGGTGAGCTAATCATGTACACATCCATCACAAGATAAAATGAGACGGCTGATTCTAATAACTTAAAACTGAATGTCAGCAGTAATATTCATGGCACATGCATTGAATAACTCAAAAGGTGGAAACAGTCCAAATGTCCAATGGGTGAAAGGATAAACAAAATCAATTCCTTCTTGACTTTCAGATATCAACTCAAGTTTCTCCTTCTCCTGTCTACATCACTTTATCCTGATACTTACCTATTTATGCTCCATCTATCTTCCCTCACTGGAATGTAAGCTTCCAAGAAAGTTCCATCTGTTTTATTCCCTAGGACTCAGAAGGATCTGACCCTAGGTCAAGAGTTCAATAAATCTTTGTTGAAGGAATGAATGGCTGAACTAATGACTCCAGAACTTAAAGGATCAGTGTATGTTCTCTATAAATAGACCTCATTTGAAGTCAAGTGCCCAAACTCCAGGCCATGCCTTATTATTTTGATTGTGCATCCTTGTATGTCTTCCTCCTTCCATCTTTCCCTCTCAATTTTCCCAGTCCTAATTCCATTTTTACATCATTTAAGTGAGTAATACTGAGCCTGTGTGAGCAGACCTCACCCATGTTAAAGTCCATTTGGTCCACACCTATCTTACTGCTCTGCCCAGAGTGGTGTGGTTGGGACTTTGAAGAGGGGAAGTGATTTGAAAGGTGGAAAAGTCAAACACCCTAGTCTATGGGGCCTCCTGGAATGATTCCAGATTGAAATGTGAAGCAGCAAGCCTTCCTGCATAGGTACATTTTATTACAATCATCAGCTGGAATAGGTTTACCTCTTGCTGTGATAGACTTGGGACAGAAAACACAGGAAAAACTAGAAACCATCCAAACTGGCCTCCATTCTAGTTTCAGTTCTCATGAGGTGATATCTGGGACACCTATACACTCGAATCCCCCAGAGCAATAACTTGCCAAGCACAGGCCTTCAGATATGCCCCAGATCTGGGGACTGGCTATATAAAACCAAGAGATTCCAAAGACCCCAGTGTTTCTGGGAAACTTTTATGTTAGGTTTAGCCCTTTTTAAAATTTATTATTATTATTATTTTGATACTGAAGATTGAATCCAGGGATGCTTAACTACTGACCACATCTCCAGTCTTTTTTATTTTTTATTTTGAGACAGGTTGTCTCTAAGTCACTTAGGGTCTCTTAGGTTGAAGCTGGCTTTGAACTTAGGATCCTCCTGACTCAGCCTTCCTAGTCACTGAGATTACAGGCATGGACTACCACACGTGGCAGGTTTAGCCTTTAGATATTAATGGAACAAAGTTGCACATAATCACTGCCAGCAGCTATTAAACAAATGACCACAATCTTCAAATGCCCCCTGTAAGGCAAAAAGCCTAGATCTGCTCAGCCACAGATGATACAGAGTAGGCGACATGAGAAGTAACATTTATTCTTGTAGTATGCCTTTTTCTCATATAGGGGTTTTACTTAATCTTATTTAAGCTATCTATGATCTTCTCCCAGTTCTTTAATGATAGACTACAAATCATCTCTACCCAGCCATGATGCAAATACAGTTTCATTGGCACATGGGATACTGGGAAAAATATGAGTTTAGGTGCGTGGGTCTTGGAAAAACTATTCAAGGCATAAATTGGAGAAAGGATTTGGCAATAACACCTTTATTTTTATTTTTTTAACGTAGTAAAAAATGGCACAAGAGGATGATTTTGTTCTAAGATATGGAATTAATGAGTTTACTTATGTATATCCCTTCCATAACCACCACCTCACCTTTTCCTCTTATTTGTCCATGAATTAGGTTTCTGTGACTATCCAAAAGAATAGGAATTCCTCTGAAGTTTTGCTAAATCAGTTGATGAAAGGAAGGAAATTTAGTATTCTAAAAGTGACAGTAAGTGTTTCTCATACCTCCTAAATGATTCTGACTGTCTCTTTGCCATTTCTATCAACTGGGGAATCACACTCTCCAATGACAGTCAACCAGGACCCCTCACACACAACACCAATGGGAACAGCTCCCCCCCATGTCTTTCACAGTTGTAAAAAATAGTACGAGTATGTGTAGAGAGAGGGTGTGTATAGACACGACACACTGAATGAACAAATATGTCTGTTCTTGCATAATGAAGGGTACAAGACAGGTCTTTTTACCTTACTCCAGAAAGACATACAGAAAACAAGACAATTCGCATTTTTTGCATGTTTGACTTGAGTGGCCAATTCTTGTCTTTCAAGTATTATTTAAAGTAGATATTTTCCCAGAGGACATAAAATCAGCATACTACAGTGACACAGCCACATCAATGTTTATAGAAGCTAAATAGCTTCTATAAATAGCTAAACTATGGAACCAACCTAGATGCCCTTCACCAGATGAATGGGTAAAGAAAATGTGGTACATATACATGATGGAATATTACTCAGCCTTAAAGAAAAATGAAACTGTGGCATTTTCAGCTAAATGGATGGAGCTGAAGAATATCATGCTAAGTGAAATAAGCCAGATCCCCAAAACCAAAGGCCAAATGTTTTCTCTGATAAGCGGATATTGATCCATAATGGAGCAGAGGATGATGGGATTTTGGATTGTGCAGAGGGAAGCGACTCTGCACCATGTTCAGCCCGAGGAAGCAGAAGTTGTGTTCCATTTGTGTACAATGTATCAAAATGCATTCTACTGTCCATGTATAATTAATTAGAACAAATTTTTTTTAAATAAAATAAAAAGTATATATTTTAAGTGTTTCAGTGATTAGATTTTGTACATGAGATATACAATAAAATTACTCTTTTGAAATTTCTATAATAAGAGTTGTTGAGTAAAATATCAATTAATTATGGATACTTGGTACTATTCTTATTTTAGGATACATGTGTGTGTACGCTAGCACCTGCGCACATTGCAAACGGACTTTGTAAATATGATTAAGATTAAAGACCTTGCAATTAGAGGTTATCTTGAATTATCTACATGGGCCCCATTGAATTACATGAAACCTTACAAGTGGAAGACAGAGAAAAGTGGATCAGAGAGATACAATATGAGGCCTTGACCTGCCATTGTTGGACAAGTGTGGACAGCTTCTAGAGGAAAAGACAAGAGATGAGCTTCTCTCCTAGAGCCTCCAAAAAGGAGCACAGCCCTGTCGACACTTTGATTTTAGCACAGTGAGATCTATTTCAAACTTCGCCATACAAAAACTGTAAGGCAAGAATTTCATGTTGCTTTAAATCATTAAGTTTAGGGTACATTTGCTCATCAGAAAGAGAAAACTACTACAGGTGGCAATTTCAGCTACAAAGTAGTGGCATTCCAGATGTCTTCAGCTGTCAGAATGAGGGAAAAGTAGAAAATAGGAAAGATTTTAAAGGCACAAAAGAAGAAATCCTATGTATCCTTTGCCTTGATATCAGCAAACTTTAAATTTCATATTTAATTTTATATTCCCTTCTCCCTATATCTATAGAAGAATTTAGTTTTCATGACTGTCATTACTGAGCCCCTGCTTATACTGTGCACATGTACTCAGCACAATAAACATTATCCCAATTCATCCTTGCTTTAATTTTTATGAAGAAACCGTTTTTAAAAGCTGCAAAAATTTAACCAACATGAACCTGTTAGAGATGGGCAAAGCCAGGATTGAGATTCAAGTCCTAAAACCCACACTGCTAATATAGATCATAACTGGTTCATCCAGAGTTCCCCTAGAGCTTTGTCTATTTCCTCCAGCCTCCTAATTGTCATGAAGGCAGTTCTAGATGTGTGCTAGATATAGCTCTAGATGTGCTCCGCTGGGGAAGCATATCTCTTGGCTTTTCCACAACTATTCTAATTTATAATATTCGGTTTCAAGGTCATCAAAATATCCCAGAAATCCTAAAGTTTAAATGGCAAGTGAGGAGAGACTGCCTGTGACATTAAACCCCTCACCCACAATCCACCATGCTGGATGGCTCCCCAACTTCCTCCAGGCCACGAGTCAACCCTGTGGAGTTCAACCCCAACTTCATGAGGCAGATCATGCCCAAAGTGGAGTAGGGGGCACTTCTGAAGGTGGCTGATACTTTGCACCCGGTGAAGGTGCCCTAAGGATAGGAACCCAATGAGACATTTCTAAGAAAGATTCAGGAGGACCCTTGCAATGTGCACAGGCTAAACAACTGTTCCTCACCAGCTGTGGGATTCCCAGCATGCTTCTGAGTGATAAGGAAAGCCAGGCTTAACAAAGAAAGGCAGTTTTACATTTTCCAACCCTGTGTATCTTTGTTGATGTATATCCTGTTTACTAGTTCTGCCATGTGTCACTCCAACCCTTGACCCCATGACCTACAGAGCACAGTGTTCTTGAGCTCTATACTATATCTTTTTTTCTTTCTCTCTCATTAAAGGTTCAAAACCAAAAACAAACAAAATGAATGGTAAATGAATAAATAGTGTAATAAAATACACAAAAGTCCTCCAAATCATGTACTAAATCATATTACCTTATTTGTAATTCAGAGAAAATGGCCCAGAGGCCACTGTGTCACCTAGCTCCTTAGAAAAGTCATGGCAAATTGATGTCTAGTGCAGGCATTAAATTCTACTCTGCCCAAATAAACTGGTTAATGAAGCACAAAATGAAGAGTAGACTGGACCCTAATCCTGTTCATTTGATTAGTAGGGCACTTCAAATTGGATGGTAACTCCAAATACATAACTTAGAAGTTAGTTCCACTGTGTAGGACATTTCTATGCACAGACAAGCAAGATATGTATGTTGTGTATAGAGCCACATGATTGTCCTTCTAGAGTCCCCAAACCTCACAGCTGAGTTCTGAAGATGCCAAGATCTGCCCCGCATCTCAGGTGTTTTATGCAGGATTTACTCTATCAAATTCCAGTCTTCCTGGCTGTGATTCTCATTTGCCCTTAATCTTACTCTGAACCCTGAAGTTGGAGCATCCTGGGCTATCAGCTGCCTGGCAGGCACCCCAGACAAAGTGCAAACATGTCCAGGACTTGGGGATGGCATAAGGAACAAAGAAGCCGGAGAATTTCAGCTCACACCATTTGGTTTCAGTTTGTGAACCAGTTATAATTTCTTCTACTCTTATTCACAATATTACATTCTCCACCAATATCCAGACAGCATAGAACCCTATCCACAAATGAATATTATTTATTAGAAAAGAAAGGGAAACAATCACTTTTAAAATTAAAAAAAAATGAGTTAACTGGAATTTTCACATATTGATGGTGGGAATGCAAAATGATGGTCATCTTGCAAAACAGTTTGGCATTTTTTAAATAAATATATACTGTTACCATATGACCCAGGAGTCCTACTCCTAAGTATTTAGTCTAGAAAAACAAAAACATGTTCCTACACACACCCATGCACATAACTGGATGGAAATATTGATAGTGGCTTTATTCATCACGGCCAAAACCAACCAGAAACAACCCAAGACCTTCAACTGGGGACTATTATAAACTGAAATACATCCACAGGAATACTATTCAACAAACAAGGAGCAATGACTGATACACATGACATGGGTGAATCTCAAATACATTATGCTACGTGAAATAAATTAGACTCAGAAAGCATGGTGTAATACATGATTTCACTACATAAGATTCTTGGAAAAGGCAAAAGCTATAGGGATAGAAAACAGATGGGTGGTTGCCAAGAGTTGGAGTGAGGAGAGATATTGCAACTATAAAAAAAGAATTGTTCTGGGTGATGAAAACTTCCTATATCTTGATTGTGGTGGTAGCTATACAACCGTACATATTTGTCAAAACTCAGAATTATCCACTAAAACCTACAAATTTCATTGTATGTAAATCATACCCCAATTGATCTGACTTTTAAAGTAAGTGATAGCCCCCCCCTTCTTAAGATAAAGGCAAGCCCCAGTCTCTGCTCCTGTGAGATAATTTTGGACCCATGCTATCAAGATGACCCCAGGAACACTGCTGCTCAAAACAATGAAGCAGTTGATCAGAGACCAGACGCTATTCCCTGCTCACTCGGGGCTTCACACAATCTCAGCTTCAGCAGAGCATCCTGCATTCCACCACCGCCCTCTGCACCTGTGCTTCCTACTCTTCCAAGGCTGGGGCTGCCTTTCCCTCAGCTACTCCCCTGGGGTGTCTTCTGATGCTGCCATTGTCTCCTTAAAGTCGCCTCCTAGCAGACTGCTCTTCCCGATTCTCCCCAGTTACATTAAGTGCCCATTGTTCTTCTCTGCCACCATGCCCTGTCCTTTGCTTCACGGATCATGATGTTAACTTTTTATAGTGTGTGTAGTGTGTTCGTGCCCACTCGTGTGTATTCATAGACTTGCTATTGTCTACATCCTCCTGGAGAAGGAAGCCCTGTGAAAACAGACACCATTTTTGCCTTGCTCACCCTAGCACGGTGCCTTGCCAAAGTAGGTGCTCAGTAAATGTTTACTGAACCAAGGAGATTAGAGCCCTTGCCTAGGGCAAGAAGATCAAATCAGTAGCAGTACAAGTTTACCCAGCATTGCAATTATATTCAGAACCAACAATTGTCGTTTATCCTCTGGTCCCAGAGGCACAATGGTGTCTGCACCATGTCCAGCAGCACTAAATCCTGGGTAAAACAGAACATCCACAAGTGCATTTCTGCTCTGAGCTGAAAGACTTCTAGGGTAAGTTCATTGGGTGTGGGCAGAACCAAACTGTGTCATTGTGCACCACAACATAATGGTGATCTGTTTGTGTATGTAATACCACAGAATGTTCACAAACACTTCTAAAACATGAAAGAATTGGTTTTGATCAATACATTACACAATACCTTCTCACAGTCAGTCAATTAATAAGTTAAAACTTTTCCTAATGAAAATGTGATTAAAAATTAATTTCCTATGTAAACCACCATCCAAGACTCAAATATTGATTTCTTCTCTAATAATTATAGGTCAAATATTTACATCATAGGCTTATATATTAACTAGGTATTTTTCCCTCTTCACCAAAAACTGTGTAAGAGTCGCCAAACTGAGTATTTCTTGCTCAAGATCCTCTTAACCATAGTCATTTATTTGTTGAAATGGAATCTTTATACCTGCTTTTCTCTCTGCCTGGAAAAATCGCCCCTGATGTCCTCAAGGCTTTCTCTGCCTCCCTCAAGACTTGGTGCAAAGGCTACTCTATTTCACTAGAATCTAAGCTCAGGAGGATACAGATTATTTCTTGTTTTACTCATTTATTTACTATTATAGCTCCAGGGCCTGACACACAGCAGGAGAGAGATAAATATGTGCTGGATAAATATTATATAAATTGATGCAATTTATTTTATCAACCACTTAATACTGAATTAATGACAATAATCATAAATCTCAGGTCCCTTCTAGATGGTGTAGTATTGTTTGCTGTTGCTGGCATGTTCACAGCTCAGGAGCTGCAAGGGTTTACGTGCAGGGAGACTGACCTTGGATATTTATAACTCTTGAACTGTGGTCATCACTTGGTATTTATTTGAAATTCTCAACACAAACTAAGCAAGTGTCAGGTAAAAGCAACATAATGGAAAGACACTTGTCCTGGGCTTCAGGACTCACTGTTCCCATAGTGTCAGGCAAGTCACTTAACTCTCTGAGGCTCAGTTGCCTCACTGTAAAAGAGACAAGCCACAGGACTTGCTCTGTTCATGCTGAAGTGTGGGTGAAATGAGAGCACCCACCGCCACCCATACACACACGTTCCTTTCCACACATTCTGTTTACCTTACTTTTTGGACCCTGATGCCAAAATCTGATAAAGTAACTATAACTAATGGATTACTATGCCTGGGTTTTAAAAACATTAAGAAAGTCTTTGCCCTTATTCTGAAAGAACAATTGAAGAAAAGCTATGAAGATACAGATTTCAGCCAGGGTGGTTAATTGTTTGGAGAGCAATGCTCCTTTTGGAATGCACTAAAGTAGACTTCTAAATGATCCTAGGAAAACTAATTGCAGGCCCTAGATAATTATTGATTGCATTCTGTAAGCTAGCAAATATCCTGAGCACCTACTATATACCCAGCACTCCTCTAACAAGTGGCTACACCCAATTACCTTATCTATCCCCGCCCCGCATACACATATATACGCTTTCAAGTGGGTCATGTCCAAAGATTTACAATTCATTACTGTCCTGCTACCAGATAGCAAAGCAAAGGGCACCTAAAAGAGAAACCACTTACTCACCCTCAATAAACTCTCAGTGTTGTCTCTAGAATGATAGGAGTCCTGTCTCCAGTCCTGAGCAGTATCACTACTGTTCTCATACATCTGATGATACAGTGGTTAAAATGTACTCACCAGCTTCTACATTCTTGTCCTTTGTGTCATGTAAATTCACCTTTGCTCCTTGTTGTCTTCCTCTCTCTCCTATGTTTGTCTCTAGTTTAGCTGTTGATTTATACCAGGCGGGGTACAGTATGGTGGTGCTGGGAATGCATTTTAAATCAGTATACGCTGTTACACTGCACATCTGCAAAAATCTCACAGAATTATGTACTGTTGGCTTAAGGGTTGGGCTTACTGCATTCTTGGCCAGTTCAGTCCGTACTTCATAAAGGAATGTCCCTGATGTAGGTCTGTGATCATGTATCTTTACCCTTTGTTAATCCTCTACAGAATGATTACGATTAAGATCTTCTAAGCCTTTCATAAAAGAGGATTTTTTTTAAAAAAGCATCATGTCCTGTCCATGTTTCTAAGACTATGAGAGACTAAATGAATAAACGAACAAACAAATAAATGGGGGAGGGAGACAGGATATTGCTATGTTGTCCAAGTTGGTCTCAAACACATGGGCTTAAGCCATCCTCCTGCTTCAGGTGCCGGGATAGCTGGGACTATAAATATGTGCCGTGGCAAACAGCTAAAAAATATTTTTACAAATTGGAAAACTCACCCTCCATCTAAACTTTCTGGCTTGTGCCAAAGAAAAAGCATAATCTTGATATTTAAAGCCTCAAAATTCAAGTTAATTTGTTCAATAAAAATTAATTGAAATCTTCCTATGCACCTTCAAGTAAAAGAATGAATAAGACAGACATGGTCCCTGCTCTCCAGGATTTCTAATGAGAGAGTCTGGCACCAAATAAAGGAAATAAGCAACTAATGATTTATTGTATATTTCAAAATAGCTAGACGAGAAGATTTTGAAGGTTGCCAATACAAAGAAATAATAAAGATTTGAGGTGCAAAATAGGCTAATTACACTGATTTGATCATTGAATATTGTATACATGTGTCAAAATATCACATTGTATCTCATGAATGTGCAATTGTGTCAATAAAAAATTTTAAATATTATTTTAAAGGAAAAGAAACAAACCCAAATTATGTTAAGAACTGAGAAAGGAAAAGACATGGGGCAGTGTAAAAGAAAAACAGGAGGAATGAATTTAAAATTGGGGAATGGTGCAAGGAAGGTGTGAGGGACCAGGGCTGGGAGTCAGCCAGGCCAAGGAGAACTGGTGCAGAGCTTCATGGTAAAACTCTGAGATGAGAGGAGGCCAGAGAGGCTGAAGCCCAGGGAGGTGGGCAGAGTGGAAGCTGGTCTTGGCTGAAGGGGCAGAAGCAGGGCCAGGCAAGGAGGCAGGCTCTTCAAAGCTCCATGCCCAGCCCGGACCACAACTGACTTCCTCCCAGGAGCGTTAGGCAGTGGAGAGTGTAGTAGGATACAGAGGTATCCTTTCTACCCTCCCTTTTCAGTGCAACGTTGATCTTTTTCCTGCAAATAAAGTTCCCATGCTGACTCACTAATTTGGCAAGAAAAAAGAAAGGGTACAGAGAGATGGGAGATGTGCAAGAGGCACATCTTTTGAAGTTTTTTTTATTTGTATTGGTATATTAAAATTATATGTATGATGTATAAGTGGGATTCATTATGTCATATTCACACTTACATATAACATAATTTGATCTATCCCATTCCCCAGTAATTTCCTTTTCCCCCAAGAGGCATTTTTTGGGTACATAAAGCTGAAGGCTCAGTTCAACTCCAATTAAAACCAATTTAAACCCAGTTACAACAAAAACGTACTACTGACTCCAAGGAGAACATGCCCTACCCACCCTGGTGTTACTGTGTCATCACCTAGCACTTGATTTTCTCCCTTTCTGCTCCCCCAGGCTCTTTCCACATCACTAACAGGTATCTTTTTCTTTTTTTCCTCCACTGACTATATCTTACCCCTAAAGGTGGTGTCAGGAGTAAATGTAGCAGTTGGTGTGGCTCACTGAAGTCAAGGTTCTAAGACACCACAGTGCTTGCTTTAGTTTAGGTGACCTTGCTAAAGGATTCACCAGGTGAGAAGCAGAGCCAGATTTAAGAGAGAGGAGATGCTTCCCTGACTAAAATCTTCACCTACCAGTGGGTGGCAGAAATGTAGGCAGAACTGAGTAGCAGGTCCACCATGGCCCAAACCCTGGTTTGGGGTGGGCCAGTGTTCACAATTCTCCTCTCTGGAATTAATCTCTGGAAGATGGTTTGACAGGATGCTTCACACCCCTTGGGCTATTCAAGTTTCCACATAGTAGATGGAAGAGGCAGATTAGTTTAGTAATAAAGTTTCAACAGCAGTTTCAAGACAAATGGCTTGTGACCTTGACAGCAGTGCAGGAAGGATAACCTAGCACGCAGTCAACACTTAGAAAGATAGCCATATCCTGGCAAAGCCCACTTGATTAACACCTGGATGCATTTCTGACTAACTCAATTTCTCCTGTACAATGGGAAAAGAGCTCATCCATTGCAGGTGGCCAGAAGGTTTTCTCCACAACCTACCTCCACAGTTACCTGGGGAGCTTTTGAAAAGAATAGCACCCTAAGCTTTTGAAAAGAATAGCAATGGTTTATTGACTGCTTATCACAAGTTGGAGCCTGAGCTAACCACCTGATCTCCTTTAATTCCCAGGGCAACTCAATGAGGCAGGTACTAGCACCTGCCTATTTCAGAGATGAGGAAAGATGAAGCCAGGAAAAGGTGTGAAATGGCCAATTCATACCATTGTTAGAGGTGGAGTCAAATTCAAATAACTTGACTCCAGATCCCTGCACTCCTCCCCCTTCATACTATTTAGTGTCATCTCCATTTGCTGGCACCATTCTTCTACATCACCTCCATCTAGGGCACCTGAGGAGTTGAGAGAAGGGAAAGGGATTCACACAGTCCAAGTACACATCCCCTAAGCTAGGCATTGTGCAAGGAGCTTTTACAAATATTTCCCAAGTTAATTGTTACAATTCTATAGCTAATAGCTAACATTAAGCACACTGTTCCAAGAGCTTTACTCATCTAAGAACAGAAAAACTCCAAGAAGGATATTCTGATATTCTAAATTTAGAGGTTCCTAAATTTAGAACATGAAGAAACAGGATCAGATAGAGGTTAAGTAACTAGTCCAAGGTCATAGAGCTGTTATGTGGCAGAATTGAGTTTAAAGGCAGTTCCAAAAATAAGGGTCTGAACTTCTTCATATGCTACCTCTCAGGATGGGCAAAATGGAATTAAGAGGTTGTCCAGCCCAAGGTCTCAAAAGTAAGAGGGGCCCATCCAGGGCTCAGAGCCCAGATTTGTCTACACACCCATACTTGTTTCCAATTGCACCTCACTGCTAGAAGTAAGACTCTGGGGAGTGCTTCTTCCCACCTTGAGGAAGAAATTCAGATAAAGCCTCCAGTTCTGATTATGTTCTTTCTCCTTCATTTCCCCCTACCCCTTTTCTTCCCCCAATTTCTCTTCCCTTCCTCTTGTCTTTTCTTTCCTTTTCTCCCTCTCCCTCGCCAGTAACACTCAGAACACAACAAGGACATGATAGGTTAATGTGTAGCAATGCTCATTAATTCAAGCAGACTTTTATATAGCTCCACAAAAAATGCCAATCTGCCCAGAAGCCTGTTAATAACTGGAAAGTGCTTATCTCAAGAAATGGTGATGAATTGGTCCAATTGTTGGACAAAGGGGCATTTCCGTTTTCCTTATGATCAGCTAATCAACAAGATCATTAAGTGCTCACTGGACTGATTATTTAATAATCTGGTCAAGGGTTTCGTTACTGACGTGGTTGTTCAGATTAACCCAATTACAGTCTTATCCTTAGGCCGGATCCCAGGAAGCCAGCAGTTACCAACGTAGAGGCTGACAACAAAGTTCCTAGTTTGTTGGCCTGGAGAAAATTAGGTTTCTAAAAGACCCAAAATAAAGGAATTTACAAAAGCCATCAGTACCTAAAAGACTCCAGGAGATTTTTGGTACATGACACCATCTGTACACTTTCTATTTATGTTCTAGTGCTGTCCAGGGATCTACCTTGATCCTTTTCTTTTATTTACCTGCCTCCTTGTTCCCCATAATGCCTTCAAGTCCCCTCTCTTGCTGATGACTCCCAGATCTGTTTCTCTAGAACACACTCTCAACAGGTGTTTCTAATCATCTTTCTGAAGTCTCTACTTGGCTATCTCTCAGGAATCTTAAATTCAACCAAAAATAAATTCCTTCTTCTTTTCTCCCACACAATTCTATTCTTCGTATTTCTCAGCCTTACGTATTTAAATTCTTGACCCTTCCGTGAGTCCTCCCGCTCCTACACGCCATACTCTGGAAATGTCTAAGTTCCTTCAGTTTGTACTAAGGAGGTGCCTTCTCATTAGCTCCACCTGCCTTGGTTCATTGTCTCTGACAGGATTATTATTATTATTATTATTATTATTATTATTATTATTACCTTGTAACAAGTCTCTGGGATAGAGTATGTATCTGCTTCCCCATTTGTTTTCCCTTAAAATCTCTACACTACTCATGGGCAAGAATTGAGTCTCATTCATCTTTAGACGCCATTACTGGCAGAACGGAACTGGTTTCCAGCACTTTAGTTCACTATTCCTATTGCTACAGAAATTCACTTTCTACAAATCAGTCATCCCCCTTTTCCATGAGTTTCCTATTACTTACAGAATAAAGGCTAAGCACATTACCATGCCAAGGTCTTTCACAATCTGGCCACAGTCTCATTCTCCTCTTATTCTTCTCCATCTACCTGAATTTCCTCCTGAACACAACATGCTCTATGTGTTCCCATGTCTTTATGTTCGTTGCTGCTCCAAAAGGTATGATCTCCTGTGCATCCACCCCAAAGTTGCCTGGAAGATATTTGCTTATCTTTTAAAACCCAGCTCAGTGTTCCATCCTCGGAGACACTTTCTCAGACACACCTTGCTCTTTCCTCGGCAACCATTCCTCACCTTGATTTTTTTCTCTATGTATGATGCTGTTTTGCAAAGATTTATTTATTTGTATCACATTTGCATTAGTTTCTGCTGGCTGCTATAATAAGTTAACCCAGACTGGGTAGTTTGAAATAATACTTTCACAGTTCTAGAGGACAGAAATCTGAAATCAGTATCATAGGTTAAAATAAAGGTGTCTGCAGGACCATATTCCCTCCTGAAACTGAAGGGAAGAGTGAGTTACCTATCTCTTCCAGCTTCTGATGGCTATTAGAGTTCCTTGGCTTGTGGCCTCATTACTTCAGTCTCTGCCTCCATCATTGTATAGTGTGTGTTTACATGTGTGTGTGTGTGTGTGTGTGTGTGTGTGTAGTCTCTCTACCTCCCTTTTTTAAGGATGCATGTGATAGCATTTAGGTTCATGCGGATAATCCAATATAATCTCCCCACCTCAAGATCCTTAATCACATTTGCAAGAGGTCCCCCCCCAATAAGGGTAACATTTACAGCTTTCAGAGAGAATTAAAATCTGATATTTTGGGAACCACCATTTAGTCCCTACCTGTCCCAACTGGGACTTCCTTAAGAGCAAGGATTGTGTCTTAATCATTTTTTATTCCCAGCATTTAGCACTAATAGGCATTCAAAAAATGTTTAATGAATGGTGGGAAAATAAATTAACTAAACTCTTGTCCTGAAGGTATTGATAAGACAATAAGCATTCAACAATCATTACTCATTATTATTCATTATTCATCCAACAAGCCTTTATTATTTTTATGTACTAGGTACTGCACTAGGCACAAGACATAAAACAGTCATGGCATTTAAAGGAGCGTGCATAAAGAAATATAGATCACACTGTATAATAAGGATTGGGAAAGAAAAGTGCAAGGATCAGTGAGAGAAATTAAGGGGGTGGAAGTTATCGAAGGCCTCTTTGTGGAAGCCTCTCCATAGACAAAGAACTGAAGGATGAATAGCAGCTAAGCGGAGGTGAGGAGGTGATTATTCCAGGCAAAGAAAACAGCATCAACATATGCACAGGCTTTAAGGAAGTACACAGCTTAATGAGTTCAAGAAACCGAAGGAGGCTAGAGGGTGACTTGAAGGGCAGGGAGACTGGTGAGAGGACTGGTGAGGCTTTGGGATCATGTTACAGATTTTGATTTTTGAGTTTAGGTTGGAACAATAGGAACTTAAGGTCATTGAATGATGTGAACAGATTTCTAATTTAAAAGATGCCTCTGGCTGCTCATTTGAGGACTTGTAGGAGAGGTCAAGGGAAGAAGGAGAATGAGGCCACGGTAGGAGTTTAGATGAGAGATGATAGAGTAACAAGGTAGCAGCCGATAGAGAAAGAAGTGCAGACACTTGAGACATGTTTGGAGAGTAGAATGGATAAGTCCATGCTAAATCACAAATACCTTTTTTTTTAAGTATTTTTTAAGCTCAAATGTCCATCTGGTCTGAGTAGAAAAAATTACAAAAGTCAATGAAATATGTATCTACAATAGTTTTACTTTCAACAGCATCTGTCAATGGGGCAAGAGTAGACTTTTCGGCAAATAGTGTGGAAACAACTAGATTTTGACAAACGAGAATGAAGCTGGACCCCTACCTTTTACCATACATAAAAATTTACTCAAAATAGATTGAAGATTTAAACATAAGGGCTCTTAGAAGAACTCTTAGAAGAAAACATAGGGATAAATCTTCATAACCTTGGATAAGGGAATGGATTCTTAGATATAGAATCAAAGCATAAAAAACAAAAGAAAAAAATAGAAGTTGTACTTCATCAAAATTAAAAATGTTTGTGCATCCAAGGTAGTATTAAGAGAGGGGAAAGCAGCCTGTAGAACTAGAGAAAGCATACCTGGTAAGGGCCTAAGAACCAGGATATGGAAATATCTCTTATAATAAAAAACAAAAGATGAACAACTCACTTAAAATGAGGCAAAGGATTCGAACAGATATTTCTCTAGAGAAAATAAGCAAATGAAAAGAAAAGTTGGCAACATCGTTACTTTAGGGAAATGTGGATCAGAACTACAATGAGAAACCACTCCATACACACCAGGATGTTCATAATAAATTCTTTTAAAAAATAAAATAATAAGTATTGACAAAGATGTGGAGAAATTGAAACACTTACACATCGCTGGTGGAAATGTAAAATGGTTTAGTCACTCTATAAAACAGTTTAGCAGTTCCTGGAAAAATTAAACATAGAATTGCCATATAACTTCACAATTCTAGACATAGGTATATCTTCAAAAGAACTGGACATAAATATTCAAACAAATACCTGGCACACAAATGTTCAGAGCAGCACTACTCACATGGTCAAAAGGTGGAAACAACTCAAGATCCATCAACTGATGAATGGATAAATAAATTGTGGCATACATACAATAGAATATTATTCAGACATAAAAAGGAATGAAATCCTGGTAACTGCCACTACATGGATGAACTAAGAGAAGAGGGCCAGACATAACAGGTCATGCCCTGAATAATTTCAGTTAGACATCCAGAACAGGGAGCTCCATCAAGACAGAAATTGCATTAATGACTTCCAGGAGCTGGGGGAAGGGCAAAGGGAAAGGAACTCTTTAGTGGGTACAGAATCTCCTTTGGTTGGATGAAAGTGGTCAGAATTAGATAGAAGTGATGGCTTAAAGTTTATAACTGCTCTAGATGCCACTGAATCTATGCTTTAAAATAGTTGATTTTATGTTATCTGGATTTCATCTGGAAGAAAATAAGTCAATGGAGTAGACTTTTGAGTAGAGTCAGATCAGAGAGATAGACCTGCAAACTCCTTCCTTTCTCATTTTGTAAAGAAAATACAAGTTTGATTCTCTGGGCAGATGAGATCAGTGGTGGGGCCCAAGGAAGTGCTGTGTTTTATAGCTGGCAAAAGGATATTTGTGTGATGTTTTGTTTTGGGAACCCAAATTACCGGTTATACTGAAAAACAATGACATCTTAAAATGGCATGTGAGTACTCTCAGAAGAGAATAAAATAATTAAATATAGAGACTGATACATATAAATATTTGTCAGCTGAACAAAGGAATGAGACCAGAATATTCCAAATCAGCAGGGGATGGGGTGATAGGAGTGGGGAAATTTGTCTGGTTTTAATACCAAATACTCCAAAGTTGTATTCTTAAGGGATTGAGGGGGCCAGAGGGAATAGAGATTGACATATAAGTGGATTGAGCATTGAAGACAGATGCTTGCTTATTTCCAATACTATAATTTTCTCAACTGTCAAAGTTAGATATACCTCAGAAAAATTATAGGCCATAGCAAGAATGCATTGAAAATTCCAGGGCCAATATTCTATTTCTAAAGAACTCATTCCCAAATGACTCATATATTGCCTTCATTTCATTCACCAAAAATAATACAATCCACCGAAAGCACATGTCCCCAAGTAATCTTAAGGAAAATATCAGACAAATCCCAACTGAAGGACATTCAACAAAGTACCTGACCAAGACTCCTCAAAACTGTTAAAGCCATTGTGATGATCAGTTTTATATTTCAACTTGGCTAAACTATAGTACCCAGGTATTTAATCTAACACTAACATAGGTCTTGCTGTGAAGGTATTCTGTAGATATCTATAATATGTTAATATCTATAATAGGTTGACTCTAATGAAAGGAGATCACCTTTAAAATGTTGGTGGGGTCTCATTCAATCAGTTGAAAGCCTTGAAGCAAAACCTGAGGTTTCCCAAGAAAGAAGAAATACTGTCTCAATACAGAAGCATTGACCATTGTCAGCTTCTTGTCTGCCCCATAGACATCAAACTTAGAACCTGCAACATCCAATCCTGCCTGACTTGTCAGCTGCCAGCCTGCCCCACAGTCATATCAATCGCTTCCTAATTAAACAAATACAGATGGATGGATAGGTAGAGTCTTCTGTTGGTTCTGTATCTCAGGAGAAATGAACAAATACAGTCATTAAAAAATGACTGTAAAAGTCCGAGAAAGCGTAACAAATGAGAAGATCCTAAAGAAAAAAGAAAACCAAATGTACTCTGGCATCTTGTATGGGATCCTAGGACAGAAAAGGACATTAGGTAAATTCTTTTTATAATCTGAAAAAAATATGAACTTCAATTAGTAATAAGTATCAATATTATTGATTAATTGAAATAGTAATCAATAATAATTTGAGATGTAGGACGTGGAACTACATGCATATGGGAAGTCTCTACTATCTTGCAATTTTTCTGTAAGCCTAAAACTGAAATTTTAAGTAGGTATTTTTTTCCCCTTTCCAAGGAACCAAAATAAAGTTTGCATTCAAATGTGCCTTCCATAAGGCTATAACTATTTCACATTAAATAAAAAGTAATAAGTATAATTATATAGATATATAAATATTAACATAAACATAAACCAGGGATTATTGTAATATTTAGATTATTTAGCAGACCACTGAATCAAAGTGACAAGAAAAATCCAGAGAATGTCTTCATTAAGCATTTCTGAGTTTGCGTCCCCAGAGAAGGACCACTTCTCTTTATGTCTATTTTTTTCCATGATTCCTGACTTTGGCTTTGGCCTGACATAGGATGAATCTGAAGGGCACCGTAATTTTGAACCACGTGAAACTGAAGTATCAGTGTTCATACAAACTTCATTGGGACACAGTCTTGCTTATACATTTACGTGTTCTCTGTGGCCGGTTTGGGTTATAACACTAGAGTTGTGTAGTTGCAACAGAAAATGTATGGCCTACAAAGCCTAAAATATTTATCTGGCATTCTGTGCAGAAGTGTGTGAGCCCTGCTGTAGATTGTAGCCTATATCACCTCCCTATAAGTATACATTTGTGTATCTAAAGTACTTTTCTTAGAACTAAAAAGCATGTCTGTTACCAAACCTTGATTGTAAGCCTGTTTTCCACAGACCTTTCCTTCCACAGACTATTGAGAGGAGAAAAGGGATGGGGAGCTTTTCTGTATTATCTAGACCTCTCCTGTATGAAAGTCACTGAACAACTTGAGAAATCTGTTGGCTAAATCATGTAAAAATCTGAATTGTCCACTAAAGATCCTACAAGGACAATAGTGCCTTGACATTGTCCACAGAATGCTTCTACATACAAATTACAGAAGCCTTCATATTTGTCAGCCAAACTAGTATCAGACAGATAAATAATGCTATTTGAGCCTGATCCCTTCCTTTCTTTTCTTCCTTTCTTCCTTCCATCCCTCTTTCTTTCTTTCCTTCTTTCTCCCTTACCCCTTTTCAATTTAGCTTTTCCAAAGAAGGGAATGACCATCTCCATCTAGTAAAAGTGACTCTGAAATTTTATTTTTCACAGTCTATAAAAATTGGAAGAAACTGATTAGGAAGCAAAATGTTGACTAAGTAGTTCAGCCAATCATTGATCAACATTTCTTCATAGAACCAACTTATTTCAGTTTAATTGTGAGTACAGACTAAATGTCTAACTTTCCAAAATGATATGTTTGGAATCATCAGCATATATATTTACATTGCAAGTGTTATACTAGGTGAGCACATAAATGAGATTGACAGGCATGTGGTAAAACCAATATGTTAACAATATAATAATTAACCTTTATGGAACTCCTATTTATGGACCAAGAACTATGCTGTGATTTCCGAACATCTCCTCATATTACTCTCGCAACAAAGGCGTAAGGTGGATACTATTGTTTTCTGTTACAGATAGAGAAGCTAAAGCTTAGGGAAGTTAACATGTCAGGGCACCCAGCTAATGGGTAGCAGAACCAAAATTCTCAGCTAGTTTTGCTCCTGTTATGAGGTCACCTTAATAAATGTATTGGTGTGCCTCTTTTTTTTTCTATGTATATATTACCGTGTTGTTTCATTTTTTCTCTCAGATGAATATAACCATCTCCCTAAAGTACATAAGGCATAGTGAGGATTTGGATGAGCTCAAGATGGGGGAAGACATGAGCTCAGGAGTGTTACAGTGGGAAGGAGAGACAGAGAGTGAGTTAATATTCAACTTTTGACATCTAAAAGCAGATTCCCAATTCCTTAGCAAAACAATAGGCTTGAAAGTCAAGCTCTGTCATCAGGGAAGGGGATTTTTCTAAATTTTCTTATCTCCTCTGTTATCAAATAAAGAACCATGTCTGGGAAAGTTGTTCAGTGACCTTCATACAGAAGAGGTCTAGATAACACAGAAAAGCTACCTCTCATTGGTCTGTGGAAAGAAAGGCAGAGTTAGACATCAGGCAGACATACATGTTGACATCTTCCCTTTCTGTTCCAATGCTCTTAAGAGGAGCAGTAGATCAGGTGATTAGAAAGCCTAAATCTGAGGGGGTTCTGCCCTGCTTTCTGTGGAGGACTCTGGAAAGGAACCACTTCAGGAAGAGTCTTGTACCAACATGGAGGCAGCCAGGTTGAAGTAAATTCAGATTGCAGGATGGTTAGGCAGGAGGAGAGTCTTACTTTAGTTCTCCTAATGGATATCAGTCCTACTTGGATATTTAGGCATTGAGGGATCCACTATGGATGAGAGTATAGAATCTAGCTAAGGAATCTGCCGCAGGCATGTGTCTTCAGTGTGTCCTCAGGCTCTATGAAGGTCAAGGTAGGGTTGAGGTGTCAGGAAAGAGAAGAGCAGCCTAACCACAAGCCAAGAGAGAAGACCACTCCCCTTCCTCTGTCACAGTCACCAGCAAAATACCAGGGGACTGGTCTAGTCACCCTCAGCAGCTGCCAGTCCAGGATGTGCCTCTTACTACTTAATTATCCTCCCCTACAGGCACTCCTCTGCCCACCCAGTCCCCCAAACATGCAGTAACATCTGGAAGAGAAGGGCCAGAAATCCAACAGATTGAACATTGTCTCCAAAAGAAAAAGAATATTTAATTCTAAAGAGTTTATTTCAATTATTGATTGAAACTAGACTATGTAATTAAATGAAAATATAATTTCCTCCACTAAAAAATAGATAATTATAAAGAATATCATATAAATAAAATATTCATGTCCTCAGTGAAAGTCTTCAGACAAAATCTGAGCACCGTGAGTGAATCTATCTGATCTCAGAGCCTGAGCTCTAGCTGTGAATTCTAATGCCAGTGTAGGCTAATGATAAAGCTTTGGTCAAAATCTTAGAAACTTTAAACATTTGAACATTTCTCATGCACATTTTTTTTTAGTTGAAGTGGTGGCAGAAGGTATATTGCATGCTATAATAAATAATAATAATATTCCCATTGGATGGTTGTGAGAATTAAGTGCTTAGAAGACAGCCTAGCAAGAGCTGTGTGATTGCTAACATCATCATTATTATTTTATATGGCAAATGTAATATTAATTGACTTGCTGGTTCATGTTCCTTTCCTAGTAGGTAGCATCCACAGAGTTTAAGTGGTATTGAGCCACCCCCAGCTTCACACATGGGTCCTGATTACTGATCTCTCACATTACCAATCTATCCCCTTGCCATAGTGATTGGCACAAATCACAAACTGGCTTGACCAGAGTAAAGCTGGCCCTTCTGTTTAATGTTTTGTGGGAAAAACTCTCTATACAGTGTGGTGAGTATAAAACTATGACCTAAAATTGCTGAGGACTATTTTGCTACTGTATTATCTGTATTACTGTATTAGGCTGAATGAGCAGTTCACAAATTTTCTGGGCTTAGGATCATTTTGTACCCTTAAAATTTTTTTGAGGGCCACAACGAATCTTGTGCTTTTTTAGTTTCCCTCTAGAGTCTCCAGATAGAGTCCTTTCCTTGGCCTGTTCAACTTATGGAGGCTGCCAACTTTCCTTCATTTGCAGCTCCCTCCTTTCTCTCTAAAGCCACCAATGTAGTATTATCACAGCTTCTTCTTTAACTCTCATTTCTCTCTTGTAAGGAATCTGTGATTTTATTGAATCCATTCAGATAACCCAAGGATATACCTTCCCATCTCAGGATCCTTAACTTAGCAGGGTGCAGTGGTGCACATCTGTAAACCTAGCAGCTGGGGAGGCCGAGGCAGGAGGATCACAAGTTCAAAGCCAAACTCAGCAACACCAAGGCGCTAAACAACTTACTGAGACCCTGTCTGTAAATAAAATACAAAATAGGGCTAGGGATGTGGCTCAGTAGCTGAATGCCCCTGAATTCAATCCCTAGTACCCTCAAAAGGGAGGGAGGGAGGGAAGAGAGAGAGAGAGAGAGAGAGAGAGAGAGAGAGAGAGAGAGAGAGAGAGAGATCCTTAACTTAATCACATTTGCAAATTCCCCTTTACTACACAAAGAACATATCCCTAGTTCCAGGAATTAGGGTGTAGACATCTTTAGGGGGCCATAGGCTACCTCACTATTATTATAAAATAATCTATTTTAAAAAAACCAGAGGTCCTAATTGCCTACACTACAGAGATCCAAAATAGTACTGGTTTACACAAAATGATTATCTCTTTTCCATATTGCAGAAAAGACATAAGCCATTAAAGGTTGTCACAGCAGTTCAACAGTGTCAAGGATCCAGAATCCTTTAACGTTTGATACACCTTAATCTCTAGGGTCCAGATGATTTTGCCTTCAAAGGTGTCACCATCTGTATGGTTCAAGGTGGATTATTACCATGTCCAAATTCTATACAGCAGAAAGGAGGAGATATAGAGGAAGGCACTCTCCCTTCCTGCCTTCTGTTTATATCCTATAAGCCAGACCTGGTCATGAGGTCATGCCATTAGCTGACCAATCATGAATCAATGAAGTTTCTACCTCAGTTTTCAGGAGAAAAAAATCTAAGCTGGTGATGGAGATTACAAAGAACAGACGAGCCAAGAAAATGCAGTACTTCCTTTCCAAAAGAAGAGAAGCCAGATCAAGCGTACTCCAAAGCCTACATTTGAACTTTCCAGTTGCATAAGACATTACTTTTTCCTTATGTCAAAACCTATTTGATTTGGAGTTTCAGTTATTTGCAGCCAAAGCTATGTGCCTCAGTAACTATCCAGTATTTCCCCAATCAAAAAGAAGAAATGCAGGGCATTATAGAACTTTGGAAAATGTTGAGGCAGAGGCATATTTTAGATAGTTAATCAGTGCTGGATAGATGAATGATAGAAGTCCAATCACAGCAAGCTTGTTGAGAAAATTGTAGAGCAGATGCTGATTTCTGTTATAGGAGCCAGAGACCTTGCAATTGATATTCCTGAAGCTCACAATAGATAGGAGAATGTCTCATTCACATTCTTTGGTGTCAAAATTGTTCCCTTTACAAACACAAGGAAAAAATATCTGAAAATATCTAAGAATTATAAGAAGAGGAAATGAGTTTTTTTCAAATCAACAGGAAAGAAAAGATAGGGACAAAAAGAAACCCTACCATTAGGAAAGTCCAAACACCACAGGGGTCTTCATTGCTGAGCCCAGTCTCACTTAATGTCTGAAAAAACGTGCTCTGGAACAGGAATTTTTATTTCTGACAATGATGTTTTGGAAAGTGAAAGGACAAGCCACTAAGACTGAATGTGTTTTGGAGATTTCTCAGGGCTATATAGATATGCAAAGTAGATGAAATTTGGAGTTGATAACAAATTCAAATTAAGTGTATAATGAATTTTTGAGATAACCATTTTTAGTCTAAAGGGGATGTAGAATTCACAATAGCCTGTCCTGATTCTGACTGCCTTTCCTTGCTGGATTAGCCTTGCTGTTGAATGTTTAGAACAAAAGAGAAAGCCAATGGGAACCCGGTCTCTAATATTTTAAAACAAAGTAATGCAGTATTGACTGCAAGTACAAAAAGTCAATTACTAGTATTAATAAATTGTGTCAAGAAAATTCTTCTCTTTTCAATAAGGGGAGTTATTTTTTGCTCCTTTTCATGCCCAGTTGCCCATGATTTATGTGTCTCTCCCTCAGTTTCTAAAATCTTAATTACTTGGTAAAGAATAAAGTTCACAGTACCTGCCTGTTCAGTTTCTTTATAATGAATTCAACAAAACATCCAAAGATTATAAATAGTGGGACAAGCAGTCCTTAAACTCATAATGGATTGCATTACTCAAAAAGATAAAATAAATCAAGAGATTAAGAGTCAAATCTGATTTTCTCACAGGAACAACGTTACAATAGCAGGGTTATGTTTGTAGCCAAATGTCAGATCCCATACTATTTTTATTTTTTTAAAAAATGACCACAAATATCCCATTCAATTGGTTCTACATTGCCTTGAAACCATACAATAATACACGTTTCAATGTGTACATAAATCAATTACCAATTCAGGCCAATAACCAAGTATAAGAACTGTACTTATTTAAGAGGGGAATGTTAACAAGATGAGAACAGAGGCCCTGAGAACAGAGGCCCTGAACAGCAGGCCACTCCAAGAAATGATCATACCTCGGGCTCAGGAGGCAGAGTGGTTCCTGGGAAATTACCTACATATGGAATAAGGAGGAGCCCTGAAAAGTCAGAGCCGCGAAGGGAAGGTAAGGGCACCCTTCAATCTCGCACATGAATTGGGAAGACCCAAGGGCAGCCCACGTGCAGAGGGGAGAGGCCTAAGTGCCTGGCTGTACCAGGTGGTAGTTCTTCTATTCGGAGTAGAAAATAGCATTTATTGAGCCCACTATGTGCCGAAACTTCATTTGCTTGCCTCATTGAAATTCTAAAATAGCCACCCTCCCAGGTGTAGGGGTTATTATTTCCATTTTATACATGACCGAATGAAAGGGTGATTAAGTGGCTTGTTCATATTCTCTGTGCAAATAAGTGACAATGTATCAAAATCAGGGCAGAGAAAGCCCCATTGAGAGGGAAGGATGAAACCAAGAGATACCTGTAGAAGAAATGGGATTTAGCAACTCTACAATGAAGTCAGAAAGGAAAGAGGAATTGAGACTGATTGTAAGCACTCAAGCCAGAGTGATAGGAAAGTGATGAGAATGAAATCAGGAAAAATAGGAGATTAATTTTTGTAGGAAAAAAGGAAGCATTAAAAAAGTGTTAATAACAAAACTCAATTTTCAAAAATCCAGTAATATAGTATGGTATGTATTAAAGAGAAAAATCCTTTTCCTCTTTTTCTCAATCCTACTCTGAAGCCATAATGACTATTTATTGCTTCTTGAATATTCTTTCTTGAAATTTATTTTTATATTAATATGATCACACATGACAACTCTTATTTGCATTGTCTTTAATACTATATTTTTAAGATAGAGATTTCTACTTCATTCTTTTTAAAGACTCAATGGTATTCCATTGTACTTAATATATTTAGCCAATTCTATACTAAATAAGTAGTTTAGTTGTCATTTGATTTTTGTAGGGTGTTGTTTCTTGATACTATTACTGCTTGCAACCACAAAATACTGCTGCAATGCAAATTCTTATATACAATATTTGACCTATTTATGAACATGTATGTCTAAGTCATATTCTTAGAAATGGAAGTACCGGAGAAGGAAGATGGCGGCGAGGGGAGTGCATTGCCCCCGTGTGCTGCTTCACTGTGTGGGAGTATGACAAGTCAGGACGGCTAAAAGATATCTTGTTAGGAATTTCCAGCAATAGTGGGGTGCTCCGGAACCTGGAGGAAGGATTTCCATCGCACAAGGATCAGCTACGGGGACTCAAACGCGAGAGGTTTGTCGCACGGAGGGTAACACCGCTTATTCAGCAAATCGCCCCTCGGCTAGAGTCTGCAGCGCGCTGGGAAACGAGGAGATAGCGACGCAGGGATACAGCGCTGCAGTTTCTGCCAGCCGTGCAAGCACCGTACTCAGGGCTGAATTCTGGGTTCGAGACAGGGGAAGGAAGCGGTCCATCTCGGTTCTCCACACCGGTCAGACCACAGAGGAGGCCAGCAGCCACCATGTTGGAAAGCTGACGTCACCATCCCTGTTTTCGACTGACCACAGCTCATTCAGCCATAGAACAGGTAATTTCAGGCTGCAATTCGCCTGCGGCTTGCAGACAGATTGCTAGGGTTCAGTGCCTGGGTGCTTCTTAGAACCTGATCTTATCGGAGCGAACACCGAGCGCGGGGCGGCCGAGTTCCGGCTCCCGGAACCGTCCCGGAACCGCCCTGGCCCAGGGCCACGGAGCCTGCGGAGGCTGCTTCTTGGACCCCGCTCCTATCAGAGCACACACCAAGCACTAAGCGGCCGAATTCCGGCTCCCGGAACTGAGCCCGCGGGGACTGCTTCTTGGAGCCTACACTTATAGGAGCTTACACCGAGCATGGAGCAGCCGAGTTCCGGCTCCGGGAACTTCCCTGGCCCAGCCCCGCGGAAACTGCTTCTCGGTCCGGGTCCTGCTGAGGGCCGGTCAGGACTCACCCGTTGCTTTGGTTGCCCAGCAAGGGGAACGAAATGCTGCCATTCGCATAGGATACCAACATGGCAGACATCTGATGTCATCAGAAAGCGGCGGAGGAGAGAACTTCATCAATACCAGCGGTGACATAAACAGTTGGTCTCCTGGTAGGGGGGGTGAGGCACAGACACCCGAGTCTCCTCAATTTGTGGTCGAGCCAGAGGGGAAGAGGCGGGCCACCGCCAGCGCCCGGAGCAGGCCCAGTGGCTCACCAGGGTGGTGACCGCGTGACCCCAATTGGAGAGGGGGCGGAGTGGAGCCACCACCTGCACCCGCAAGGTGGACAGACCCGCGACCCAGTGGTACATGGGCGTGGTAGGAGGGGCAGGGCAGAGCCGCCGTTCGCGCTTGCAAGGTAAACAGACCTGTGACAGCCTGGCGGGTCAGGCCCAGTGGCCTGCCAGTGTGGTACACACATCACCCCAACTGGAGTAGGGGCAGAGCAGATCCTTCTCCCATGCCCGGATCAGGCCCTGCCGGGGTGGTGGTCACGTGACCCCAATTGGAGTGGGGGCGGAGCGGAACCGCCACCCGTGCCCGCAGGGTGAGCAGACCTGTGACCAACCTGCAGATCAGGCCCAGGGGTCCGCAGGCGTGGTAGGAGGGGCAGGGCAGATCTGCCGCCCGCGCCTCCAAGGTAGGCAGACCTGCAACAGACCGGCGGATCAGGCCCAGGAGCCTGCCGGCATGGTACACACACCACCCTAATTGGAGTAGGGGCAGAGCAGAGTCGCCGCCAGTGCCAGGAACAGGCCCAGCGTCCTGCAGGCGGGGTAGTCACGACACCCCAATTGGAGTAGGGGCAGAGCAGAGCCTCCACCCATGCCCGAAAGGTGGGCAGATCTGCGACCGACCAGCGGGACAGGCCCAGTGGCCTGCCGGTACGACAGACACGTCACCCCATTTGGAGTAGGGGCAGAGTAGAGCCGCTGCCCGCGCCTGCAGGGTAGGCAAACCTGCAACCGACCAGCGGATCAGGCCTGGTGGCCTGCCAGCGTGGTACACTCGTCACCCCAATTGGAGTAGGGGCAGAACAGAGCCGCCGCCAGCGTCCAGAACAGGCCCAGTGACCTGCCGGCGTGGTAGCCACGACACCCCAATTGGAATAAGGAGAGAGCAGAGCCGCAGCCCGCGCCTGCAGGAAAGATACGCAAGCAGTATGAAAAGACAAGGAAAGAAAGGACCACAAGCAATGCAGGTCAACGCAACTTTAGAAGAGATAACAGCTGCAGCAGATGGAATGTCAGATAAAGAATTCAGGATATACATGCTTCAGATGATCTGGAGTATCAAGGAAGACATTAAACAGCAAAATCAGACAATGAAAGATCACTTCGACAATGAATTACGCAAACAAATCCAGGAAGCAAAGGATCAACTATACAGGGAGATAGAGGTTATAAAAAACAAACAAACAGAAATCCTAGAAATGCAGGAAGCAATAAACCAACTTAAAAACTCAATGGAGAATACTACCAGCAGAGTAGAACACTTAGAAGATAGAACATCAGACAATGAAGACAAAGTATTTCAACTGGAAAAGAACATAGACAGCTCAGCAAGACTGTTAAGAAACCATGAGCAGAACATCCAAGAAATATGGGATAACATTAAGAGACCAAACTTAAGAGTCATTGGGATACAGGAAGGTACAGAGCTCCAAACCAAAGGAATGAGCAGTCTATTCAATGAAATAATACGAGAAAACTTCCCAGACTTGAAGAATGAGACAGAATCCCAAATCCTAGAAGCCTACAGGACGCCAAATGTGCAAAATCATAAGAGATCCACACCTAGACACATTATAATGAAGATGCCCAACATACAGAATAAGGAGAGAATTTTAAAAGCTACAAGAGAAAGGAAGCAGATTACATTTAGGGGCAAGCCAATCAGGATAACAGCTGATCTTTCAACACAGACTCTGAAAGCTAGAAGATCCTGGAATAACATATTTCAAACACTGAAAGAAAATGGGTTCCAACCAAGAATTGTGTATCCAGCGAAATTAAGCTTCAGGATGGAAGATGAAATTAAAACCTTCCACGATAAACAAAAGTTTAAAGAATTCGCAGCTAGAAAACCATCTCTTCAAAACATCCTCGCCAAAGCATTACAGGAAGAGGAAATGGAAAATAACAATGAAAACCAACAGTGGGAGGTAGGACAGTAAAGGGGGGGGGGGTGAATAATCAAAGAGGAAAACAAACCATGTTTAGTAACAGAAATAAACAAATATGGCTGGAAGAACAACCCATATCTCAATAAAAACCCTAAATGTTAATGGCTTAAACTCACCAATTAAGAGACACAGGCTAGTAGAATGGACCACAAAACAAGACCCAACAATATGCTGCCTACAGGAGACGAATTTGATAGGAAAAGACATACATAGGCTGAAGCTAAAAGGTTGGGAAAAATCATATCACTCATATGGACTTCGGAAACAAGCAGGAGTGTCCATACTCATATCAAATAAAATAGATTTCAAGCCAAAGTTAATCAAAAGGGATAAAGAGGGACACTACATACTGCTTAAGGGAACCATACACCAACAAGACATAACAATCATAAATATTTATGCCCCAAACAATGGTGCAGCTATGTTCGTCAAACAAACTCTTCTCAAGTTCAAGAGTCTAATAGACCACCATACCATAATCATGGGAGACTTCAACACACCTCTCTCGCCACTAGACAGATCTTCCAAACAAAAGTTGAATAAGGAAACTATAGAACTCAATAACACTATTAATAACCTAGACCTAATTGACATATATAGAGTATACCACCCAACATCAAGCAGTTACACTTTTTTCTCAGCAGCACATGGATCCTTCTCAAAAATAGATCATATATTATGTCACAGGGCAACTCTTAGACAATATAAAGGAGTAGAGATAATACCATGCATCTTATCTGATCATAATGGAATGAAACTGAAAATCAACGATAAAAGAAGGAAGGAAAAAGCATACATCACTTGGAGAATGAACAATAGGTTACTGGATAGATCAATGGGTTATAGAAGACATCAAGGAGGAAATTAAAAAATTCTTAGAGATAAATGAAAACACAGACACAACATATCGGAATCTATGGGACACATTGAAAGCAGTTCTAAGAGGAAAATTCATTGCCTGGAGTTCATTCCTTAAAAAAAGAAAAAACCAATAAATAAATGATCTCATACTTCATCTCAAAATCCTAGAAAAAGAAGAGCAAAACAACAGCAAAAGAGGTAGAAGGCAAGAAATAATGAAAATCAGAGCTGAAATTAATGAAATCGAAACAAAAGAAACAATTGAAAAAATTGACAAAACTAAAAGTTGGTTCTTTGAAAAAATAAACAAAATCGACAGACCCTTAGCCATGCTAGTGAAGAGAAGAAGAGAGAGAACTCAAATTACTAGCATACGGGATGAAAAAGGCAATATCACAACAGACACTTCAGAAATACAGAAGATAATCAAAAACTATTTTGAATCCTTATACTCCAATAAATTAGAAGATAGTGAAGGCATAGATAAATTTCTTAAGTCATATGATCTGCCCAGATTGAGTCAGGAGGATATAGAAAACCTAAACAGACCAGTATCAATTGAGGAAATAGAAGAAACCATAAAAAGACTACCAACTAAGAAAAGCCCAGGACCGGATGGGTATACAGCAGAATTTTACAAAACCTTTGAAGAAGAACTAATACCAATACTTTTCAAGCTACTTCAGGAAATAGAAAAGGAGGGAGAACTTCCAAATTCATTCTATGAGGCCAACATCACCCTGATACCTAAACCAGACAAAGACACTTCAAAGAAAGAAAACTACAGACCAATATCTCTAATGAACCTAGATGCAAAAATCCTCAATAAAATTCTGGCGAATCGGATACAAAAACATATCAAAAAAATTGTACACCATGATCAAGTAGGATTCATCCCTGGGATGCAAGGCTGGTTCAATATACGGAAATCAATAAATGTTATTCACCACATCAATAGACTTAAAAATAAGAACCATATGATCATCTCAATAGATGCAGAAAAAGCATTCGACAAAGTACAGCATCCCTTTATGTTCAAAACTCTAGAAAAACTAGGGATAACAGGAACATACCTCAATATTGTAAAAGCAATCTATGCTAAGCCTCAGGCTAGCATCATTCTGATTGGAGAAAAACTGAAGGCATTCCCTCTAAAATCTGGAACAAGACAGGGATGCCCTCTCTCTCCACTTCTGTTCAACATAGTTCTCGAAACACTGGCCAGAGCAATTAGACAGACGAAAGAAATTAAAGGCATAAAAATAGGAAAAGAAGAACTTAAATTATCACTATTTGCAGATGATATGATTCTATACCTAGCAGACCCCAAAGGGTCTACAATGAAACTATTAGAGCTAATAAATGGATTCAGCAAAGTGGCAGGATATAAAATCAACACGCATAAATCAAAGGCATTCCTGTATATCAGCGACAAAGCCTCTGAAATGGAAATGAGGACAACCACTCCATTCACAATATCTTCAAAAAAAATAAAATACTTGGGAATCAACCTAACAAAAGAGGTGAAAGACTTATACAATGAAAACTACAGAACCCTAAAGAGAGAAATAGAAGAAGATCTTAGAAGATGGAAAAATATACCCTGTTCATGGATAGGCAGAACTAACATCATCAAAATGGCGATATTACCAAAAGTTCTCTATAGGTTTAATGCAATGCCAATCAAAATCCCAATGGCATTTCTTGTAGAAATAGAGAAAGCAATCATGAAATTCATATGGAAAAATAAAAGACCCAGAATAGCAAAAACAATGCTAAGCAAGAAGTGTGAATCAGGCGGTATAGCAATACCAGACTTCAAACTATACTACAGAGCAATAGTAACAAAAACAGCATGGTACTGGTACCAAAACAGGCGGGTGGACCAATGGTACAGAATAGAGGACACAGAAACCAATCCACAAAACTACAACTATCTTATATTTGATAAAGGGGCTAAAAGCATGCAATGGAGGAAGGATAGCATCTTCAACAAATGGTGCTGGGAAAACTGGAAATCCATATGCAACAAAATGAAACTGAATCCCTTTCTCTCGCCATGCACAAAAGTGAATTCAAAATGGATCAAGGAGCTTTATATCAAATCAGAGACGCGCCGTCTGATAGAAGAAAAAGTTGGCTACGATCTACATACGGTGGGGTCGGGCTCCAAATTCCTCAATAGGACACCCATAGCACAAAAGTTAATAACTAGAATCAACAAATGGGACTTACTCAAACTAAAAAGTTTTTTCTCAGCAAAGGAAACAATAAGAGAGGTAAATAGGGAGCCTACATCCTGGGAACAAATTTTTACTCCTCACACTTCAGATAGAGCCCTAATATCCAGAGTATACAAAGAACTCAAAAAATTAGACAATAAGAGAACAAACAACCCAATCAACAAATGGGCCAAGGACCTGAACAGACACTTCTCAGAGGAGGACATACAGTCAATCAACAAGTACATGAAAAAATGCTCAACATCTCTAGCTGTCAGAGAAATGCAAATCAAAACCACCCTAAGATACCATCTCACTCCAGTAAGATTGGCAGCCATTAGGAAGTCAAACAACAACAAGTGCTGGCGAGGATGTGGGGAAAAGGGTACACTTGTACATTGCTGGTGGGACTGCAGATTGGTGCAGCCAATTTGGAAAGCAGTATGGAGATTTCTTGGAAAGCTGGGAATGGAGCCACCATTTGACCCAGCTATTCCCCTTCTTGGTCTATTCCCTAAAGACCTAAAAAGAGCATGCTACAGGGACACTGCTACATCGATGTTCATAGCAGCACAGTTCACAATAGCAAGACTGTGGAACCAACCTAGATGCCCTTCAATAGACGAATGGATAAAAAAAATGTGGCATTTATACACAATGGAGTATTACTCTGCATTAAAAAATGACAAAATCATAGAATTTACAGGGAAATGGATGGCATTAGAGCAGATTATGCTAAGTGAAGCTAGCCAATCCCTAAAAAACAAATGCCAAATGTCTTCTTTGATATAAGGAGAGTAATTAAGATCAGAGTAGGGACGAAGAGCAGGAGAAGATTAACATTTAACAGGGATGAGAGGTGGGAGGGAAAGGGAGAGAGAAGGGAAATTGCATGGTAATGGAAGGAGACCCTCAGGGTTATACAGTGGAGGGGGTAGAGAGAGAGGAGGGGAGGGGAGGGGAGAGGTGGGGAGGGGGGAGGGGGGAGGATGGGAAAGGCAGCGGAGCACAACAGACACTAGTATGGCAATATGTAAATCAATGGATGTGTAACTGATGTGATTCTGCAATCTGTGTATGGGGTGAAGGTGGGAGTTCATAACCCACTTGAATCAAAGTGTGGAATATGATATGTCAAGAAATTTGTAATGTTTTGAACAACCCACAATAAAAAATTAAAAAAAAAAAAAATGGAAGTACCAAGTCAAACGACATTTTCTTTAATTCTAATAAATGTCTTTTAAATGTTGAAAAATTTACCAACAAAACCAAAGCTTTTCATCTTGCCAAACTGACCACATGAATAATGTTACTATGCTATTGTTTTCAGTTGCTACATGAACTTTTAGACATTCTAAGTTTGAGGAGAGTCAGGGTCTCTTAAAAGGAGTGTTCTTGCAGGTGGTCAAAAGTACAAGACTGCCTTTGAATGAGCAGCAATAACTATAGATACTGATCATGATCAGAAGAGAATAAAGTTTTCTAAAAGGGTGAGTGTGCAGTTAAAAGAGCAGGGAAACATACCTAAGCTCTGGGGGACTGGGAGTAATGGCACAAAGAGGAAGATATATCAGGAGACTGATAAGAGACCAGGAAATCAAAGGAAATTTAAGATTATAGAAGGGAAAAGAGGAAGAGTCTCAGAAAGGAAGTGAAAAGTGTCCATATATTGCATCAAGAACTAGGAAAATAGCCACAAAAGAGCCATTTGATTAGGCAGAGCAATGAAAGTAGATTAACTCCATTTCATTATCACTCCTATGTTGAGACTTATGGGGACAACAGCTAGGTTAGAAATCTTTACTAGAAAAACTCCACCACTGGGCTGGGGCTGAAACTCAGTGGTAGAGCGCTTGCCTTGCATGTGTGAGGCCCTGGTTCTATCTTCAGCATCACATAAAAATAAACAAAAAAAATAAAGGCATCTTTATTTGTCCATCTACAACTACCAAAAAATAATTAAAAAACGAAAAATTCCATAATTTGCAGGCTGCGGGGAAAGCCAGCTCTTTTCCAAAGATGAAGTTGGCCCACTTCCAAAATGTTAAATAATATTGACAATAAAATGAAATGACGAATCGCATCCCACACCCATATGCACACCCATTATTTTACTGGGAGTCCCACCTCTGAAATGAAGACTCTGGCAATAAGAGTGAGCTTGGACATGATGAGGACAAAAGGTTATCATGCTGTATTTAAACATATAAAATTTAATTCTTCATTCCAATATTGCTATAAGGAATCTTATCATACTGCTACACGTAATAAAATGAATTGAAATAAGAAGCAATAAAGGAAATGTGACTTATGCAAGAAAGGAGAGTCATGAGCCCCAGGTGACTATTGTTCAAGATTGTACAAAGTGTACTTCCTGCAAGCATCTCAACATCATGTCCCACTCCTTCCCTTAACCACCCCCACTGGACGTGTATTTCTGAGAATGACTTTGACTCCACTAAGGCAAACTCTTGCCGGGGAAGGAGAAATCTTTAAAAATGTAGTTTACAGAATTATTTCTCATTTCCTCTTTCTACTCTCAACTCTCAAGTTTGACCAAAATAAAATATACTAGACAGTTTGTTTCTGATCTCTGATTACTGATTAGTTTTACTGTTTTCATTCTGATATTTGTGTTACTATCGGGTATTTCTGGACTTATCTTGATACTAAGAGAGATTAATAGAGCTTCATATTAAACTGGGGAATTGTTTTCTTTGATGGAGCAGTCTTCATGAAGTCTGATTTCCAAAGTTCTGAAAGAAACAGAAGAAGATGCTCCATATGGGCATCTTTGTAAAGACAGATGGGGTCTATTAGAAGAATTTGTTTGACTTGAAATCAAGGCAGAAATAGAAGAGTTAAAAGTTTTGTTGTTCTCTCCATGACCAAGAGATTTGCCTCCTGGTTTAATTTCTTCTTCTTCTTTTTTTTAATCAATAATGTTGGGGACACACATACACTATGACAGGGAATTTGTTTTGATTTATTCATTAAAACACTGACATTTAACTCAGGAGAAGAAAAACAAAGCCGGTTATTCAAATGACTCCACTAATTTTTTTTACACAAAGCTTCATAATGGATCTCTATAACCACAGTATTAAGTGTGTTGACTCTGCTCTATAACTTTTCATATTTTTCTGCCTTTGAGAACCTGATGAAAATTATGGGAAATTTTGCTTAGAAAATTCATACTTGTATAATCTCAGTCTCTCAATCTCTCTCTCTCTCTCTCTCTCTCTCTCTCTCTCTCTCTCTCACACACACACACACACACACACACACACACATTTTGTAGGGCTTTGGTAGATTCTCTGAATTCTAATCACAGATCCCTGGGGGGGGGGGGTACCCAGATAAGTATTTCTGCTACCTTTAAACTGCATTGGGGTTATGAAAATTTTATTCAGAAGTTCTTATTTTTTATATTTTTTAGATGTTGGTGAACCTTTATTTTATTCATTTATTTATATGTGGTGCTGAGAATTGAACCCAGTACTTCACACATGCTAGGCAAGCTCTCTGCCACTGAGCCACAATCCCAGCCCCAGGAGTTCTTATTTTTGATAGAATTCAGTACAGTGATAAGGTCATGTCTTTTAGTGCTGTAGAGTAGGGTGGTACCACATTACCAAACGTACTCTCTGAAATATTAAAAGTCACATGATGCCACATCTAAAACAAACATGTGGGTGAAAAACTTAGGAGAACCCAAGTAGGTAACAAAAATATTTTTTTACTCAATGTTAATTTTTTTCTTAAATGAAGCAAATCTCTTCCACTATAAATGAATAACAGAACAAACCCAAATTTGTAAATTGAATAAAATTAATATTTCAAAATTGACATTGTGGGTCTGTTATTAAAAGAGAGAGACTGGTAATTCTAGGGTTTTTTCCTGTGCACTAAACTACTATGCTTACGTATTTGTTTATTAACAATAGCCTTACTGAGCACTGGCTGCAGGCCCAGCTTATGCTAAGCACTTAAGATAAAATGTAAATAAAAGATAAATAAATAAAACACAACTCATCTTCAGAATGAGGAGATGGTGAGGAGTCAAGAGAACTATTTTTAATCCAAGGAATCATAGCAATTCCAATGATATTTGACAGGATAGAAAAAGACTTGTTTTCTGAATATATGAGTAACTCAATAAATTTGTTATATTAAGTTTCAAATGTTAATTATTAATTTAGATGTATGATGGCTAGGTGCAATAGCACAGACCTGTAATCCCAGTGACTCCAGAGATTGAGGCAGGAGGATCACAAATTTAAGGTTGCCTTGGGCAATTTAGTGAGACCTCAAAATAAAAAGAGCTGAAGGTATAGCCCATTGGTATAGCACCTGGGTTCAATCCACAGTACACACAACACACACACACACACATACACACACAGAGACAAAAATGCTTCCAGATTATAATCATATAATGGCATTAAAAATAGTTTGTTAATGTATAACACCAAAGGTGTAATCCCATGACACCAAGGCTAAACTTTTAAGGAATATTCCTTATTTTGTTGTTTGAGGGAGAAAACTTAAATAAATAAAACAAATATCCACTATAGGAACTAAAAATGGAAAACTGATAATATGAAGTGTTGGCAAGGATAAGGAGCATTTGGAATTCTCATACCTGGATCATGGGAATTTAAATTGGTAAAACCACTTTTCAAAAGCTGGTAGGCAACTTTACATAAGTTAAACATATTTCTATTCTATCTAGCAATTCTCACAGTACCAAAGAGAAATTAAAACATATACCCACAAAATATTTGTATAAGAATGTTCACAATATGGGCTGGGATATGGCTCAAGCGGTAGCGCGCTCTCCTGGCATGCATGCAGCCCGGGTTCGATCCTCAGCACCACATACAAACAAAGATGTTGTGTCCGCTGAAAACTAAAAAAAAATATATTAAAATTCTTAAAAAAAAAAAAAAGAATGTTCACAATAGCCATAAGCTAGAAACAATCCAAATGTCCATCAACAAGAAAATTATAAACAAAAATTGGCATAGTCACACAATAGAATGCTATCCAGCAATAAGAAAAGAACAGGCAACTGATTCACATAACAATATAGATAAACTGCAAACATATTAAGCTATGAGACAGGAGCCTGGACACTAAGGAGAACATATCCTTTTATATGAATTTCAAGAATAGGCCAAACTAGGGGCTGGAGCTGGAGCTTAGTGGTAGAACACTTGCCTTCCATGTGTGAGGCACTGGGTTCGAGCCTCAGCACCACATAAAAATAAATAAAGATATTTTTTTAAAAAAGAATAGGCCAAAAAAAATAACCAAGAAATTCAAATAAATCATCAATAATTTTAAAAAAAGAATAGGCCAAACTAATCAAGAATGATGAAAATCAAAACAAGGTTTACTTCTGGGAGTTGGCTGGGATTCACTGAGAAAAGACATGAAGAAATTTTCTGGGGAGGGGGATGGAAGTGTACTCTGCTTTAGTGGGGTGGATGTTAGACAAAGCAATAAAGAATAATGACCTTTTACCTTATACAGCAAAAAGGACTTTGCAGATGTGATTAAGGTTAAGGACCTTCAAATGAGGAGACTACCTGAATGGGCCCAACCAAATCATCTGAGCTCTTAAAAGCAAAGAACCTTTCATGACTGTGATTAGAGGAAGAGAGACACTGTCACCAGAAGAAAGTGTAGAGAGATCCAAAATTGCTGGCTTTGAAGGTGGAGGTAGGGGTCATGAGCCAGGAATGTGGGAGGCCTCTACACATTAGAAAAGACAAGTTAATAGATTCTCCTCTGGAGCCCCAAGAAACACAGCTCCATTGTCACCTTAATTTTGTGCAATAAAAGCCATTTAGACTTCTGGCCTTCAGAAGTATAAGATAATAAATTTGTGTTGCTTTAAGTCACTAAATATGTGATAATTTTTAAAGGATCAATAAAAGCAAATACACAAGGATAAATGCATTAGAAAAACTCATTAAAATGTACATTCAAGATTTTCATATTTCACTGCATGTAAGTTATATCATATTCTTAATTGAATTGTGTCCTCCAAAAAGATATGTTGAAAACCTAATTCCCAGAACCCCAGGAAGACATTATTAGGGAAAAGGGGTCCCTGTGGATGTGATTAGTTCTGCTGAACTCATACCAAAATAGAGTGGGCCCTTAATCAACAATGATGAATATCCCTAGAAGAAGAGGCAAGGATAGAGACAGTGCTAACACCATGTAAAGACACTGTCAGACATCAGATTGAGGAATGCTAAGGGTTGATGGCCATACCAGAAGGTAGGAAGAGGCACCCAACGTCTCATAGAATATGGCTCTGCAGACACATCCACTTTGAACTTCTGCCTCTAGAACTACGGGAAAATAAATGCCTATTGTTTTAAGCCACATGGTTTGAGATACTTTGTGCTCTCATCTTTAGGAAATTAATATATACCTCAACTTTTTCCAAAATTCTGCAATAAGAAAAAAATATAAAACTTTACAGATACAGTTGAAGCCCACTTAGTAGTCCTCTCCAGAAAACTGCCCCTCTCTCCACAAAACAACCATTATCTTTAATTTCTTTTTATCATTCTATTGTTTGTTTTGCATACATTTGCTATGTAGCTATGAATCATAAACATTTTTTCCTTTTAAAATTTATTAGGACAAAAATATAAATTCCTCCTTTCTCTTTTTTGATAAATAAAAATTGTTAATTTAAGGTGTATAATATGATGATGTTACATATATACACATTATGAAATGACTACCACAATCAAGCTAATGAACACTTCCATCACCTCACATTATTACCCTTTGTGTGTGTGTGTGTGTGTGGTCACTTAAAATCTACTTAGTAAATTTCAAGTATATAATATAGTATTGTTAACTATAATCATAATCACAATGTTATATGTTAGATCTTCAGAATTGTGTGTGCGTGTGTGTGTGTGTGTGTGTGTTGGCAGAGGCAAACACTTGACCAACTGAGCTATATCCCCAGCCCAGATCTTTAGAACGTATTGGCCTTATCACTGAAAGTTTGTATCTTTTTTTAACATTTATTTTTTTTTAGTTTTAGGTGGACACAATATCTTTATTTTATTTTTATGAGGTGCTGAGAATCAAACCCAGTGCCTCACACATGCTAGGCGAGAGCACTACCACTTGAGCCACATCCCCAGCCCCTGAAAGTTTGTATCTTTTGGCCAATGTTTCCTTGATTTCTCCATTCCCAGTCTCTGTCAACCACAATTCACAATTCTTACCCTTGTTTTTGTTTGTTTTGTTTGTGGTATTAGGAATTGAACCAAGGATGCTCTATCACTGAGTTGCATCCCGAGCCCTTTTTAATTTTTTTTTAAAAAAATTTGAGACAGGGTATTGTAAGTTTCCAAGGCTGACATCAAACTTGCTATCCTCCTGCTTCAGCCTCCCAAGTAGCTGTGATTATGGCATACACCACCACACCCGGCCTCTACTCTTGGTTTTTATGAGTTTGACTTTATATTCCTCATATAAGTGATATCATACAGTATTTGTCTATGTTCATCTGGCTTATGTTATTTAACATAATGTCCTCCAGTTTCATCTATATTGTTGTGAATGGCCAGATTTATCTATTCTTTATGAATTAATATTATTGTGTGTACCTACCACATTTTCTTTATCCATTCGTTTGCCAATGGACACTCAGGTTTTCATATTTTGCCATTCATTGATAATGCTGTCATGAATGTGGGAGTACAGATATCTCTTGAACTTACTGATCTCATTTCCTTTGAATATATACCCCAAAGTGATATTGTTGTAAATTGGTCCAGAAATTATGGAAATTGGTACAGTCATTATGGAAAACAGTATGGAAACTCCTCAAAAAATTAAAAATAGAACCACCATGTAATCTAGTAATTTCATTTCTACATGTTTTTAAACTTTTTATAAACAGATTGTATTGCATTTGTTCTTTAATAATTTCTTCACTCAATTTGTATTTGTGAAATGAGTTCATGTTTTGCAGCTCTAATACATTAATTTTCATCATTGGATGTCTGTAATTCCATTTTATGAGCAAAGCAGCATTCTTTTTTTTTTTTTTTTTTTTTTTTTTTTGAGTGTAAGAATAGGATTTATTCAAGAGTGCACAGAAACAGAACTCCCGCAGGAGGAGAGGGGGCCCAACAGGGGTCGCCCTACTGTTAATAGATGATGAGGATATTTAATTATTTTATTTTTATATTTTTGCTATTACTGCTATGGGCACACTTGAACACATGCAATTTTCCTTAAGGATATTTTCTTTAAGGATAATATCCTTAAGGATATCAAGGAATTTCCTGGGTCTTAGATAACTTGTGTCTTCAACTTAATAAGATAGTTACTAAATGCTCTGGGAAATCACTACACCAATTTACACTCAAAGAGATAGTATGAGAGTTCCTTGTCACACAGAAATCTATTATTTTGTGCAATTAATATGCATTAATAATTGCAGTAATTTTTAAAAGTACCCCTTCCTGATAAAGTTCCTATTGCTTCCCATCTCCTGTGACAATATTGTCAGGTGTGTGTGTGTCTGTGGGCGTGTGTGTGTGGGCGTGTGTGTGTGCTAGGAATCGAACCCAGGGCCTTGCACATGCTAAGCATGCATTCTACCACTGAGTTACACTCCCAGACAGGTATTGTGTTTACCATCTGATAGGCAAAAGAAAATTCACCGTGAAACAAATGAAGTTTAAGCTTAAGGACCCTTCATTCCCATGGACCTCTTTGAAAACCTTGTAGCTAATATTGTATTTGAAATTGTGTTTTTCTTTTTCTTAAAATGAGATCCACAAATTGCACAAACTTCAAGCCCCACCAAATCTAGACACAGCCCTGCTGATGATGGGTGTGAAATGTATCTCATTGTGGTTTCAATTTACTTTTCCCTGATCACTAATGTAATTTTACTCCTTTTTATGTGTTGATTGGCACATCAAGTTTCCTTTGAATTTAGCTTCTTTGTCTTACTGATTTGTAGCAATTCTGGACTTAATTGGGACAAATAACTCATCCAGTATGGAGTTTATCTTCATTTTTGTCATAGTGTCCTTGATGTTTTATTTATAATGATGCTGTATTTATCCATCTTTTTATTTATGATGTGCACATTTTTGTAACATACTTTTATGACAAGGTTATAACAGTATTTTTTCTCCTTCTAAAAGTTATGATCTTTTTATTTGGGCTTCTAGGGAATTTGAAAAAAAAATTTGAAGTATGGCATGAAATTAAGATCTAAATTTTATTTACTGTACATGGATAGCCAGTTGTCTCAGCACCATTTATTGAAAAGTCCCTCATTTCTCTACTGCCTTGTAGCCTCCATCATGTTTCAAGTTTCAGTATATGTTTCCAACACTTTTGTTCCATTGCAGAGTTGCCAGCACCCTGCCAGGGTAGATCGCTGCTCAGGAGGTGTGAACTGCCTGAGAAATAGAAAGCCTGAAATAATTAGTAAAAAACAAGCCAGAGCCAAAAATTAGATTTTAAAAAGCACCTAATAGATCTTACAGTCCTGATAGGAGTTGGAACTAAACAACTAAAAAAATGGCTCCAATTCTTTATTTAAGGGGGAGTACATGAAAGGCAGAGATAGGTTTCAGCAGGAGGAGTCTTGGTAGTCTTGGCTCTTCCTTCTCAGTGTTGCAGGGGTCTTGCAGTAAACAGTTTGTGGCTCCAGTGGGTCATCCCATCTCCGATGATATGCTGAACTTTTGATGGAGCTGGGTAGGAAGCCACATGAACCAAGCGTCCTCAAACCAGCAGCATTGCTGCTGGGAGTTTCCAGTACCAGGCTTTCCTGCCTAATGGCTTCCACATCACTTTAGTTCACACACAGTTCACGGATGACTCTCAGCATTCCATTGGTCTAATTATTGTGTTCATAGCACAAACCTGACATTGTCACAGTCACTATAGCTTTACAGCTAGTCTTTATATCAGGCAGAATAAGTCTCCCCATTTTTTCTTAATCAAGGTCATTTTGACTTTTCTTGGTCCTTTGTGCTTCCATACAAGTTTTAGGATGTTTGTTCACATCTATGGAAAAAAACCTTTAAGAGTTTTATTGTAATAGCATTTGAGTAATAGACTTTTTGAAGAAGACTCTTTAAATATTGAGCTTTCACATCCATGAAGATGTATGGTTTTATAATTTTCTCAAGTTTTCCTTTTGTCCTTTAATGATTTTCTCATTAGCATTTTTCTTTAGATATTTCTTTTATAGTTGTAGATGGACAGCATGCCTTTATTATATTTATTTATTTTTATGCGATGCTATGGATCGAACCCAGTGCCTCACACATGTGAGGCAGGTGCTCTGCAACTGAGCCACAACCCCACCTCTCATTAGCATTCTTATATGTCTTTAGATAAGATTTATTTATACTAATCTTTGTAGCTCTTGTTGCTATCATCAAAGGTATCTTCCTGTTATATATTCTATTTGGTTATAGTGTATGTATGTGTGTGTGTATATATATATATTTGTATATAGTATTTGTTTTTATTCAGCTTGTATCAATTAACCTTACAAATCTCTCATTTGTTCTAAATAAGTCATTTTTAATCTGATCAGTGGTTCTGAGACTCTTCTCTTATGTACAATATTTTCTAGTTCTTTCAGCAACAAAACCTAAATACACAATTTGATCAATCACAGTGGTTCTGAATAGATGTGCTGTACGGTTCTTAAAATAATCAAAAGCAGTATTATATGTTAGCCAAAGAAATGATAAAGTTAGGCTGCCTGGTTCTAATTGACTCTACCACTTAAAGCAAATCTTAACATACTCATTTGTAAAAATACTGTGCTGCATATGGTTCTTGCAAGGACTCAATGGAATAAACACAATAAAATATGTTGTATAGTCTCTGGCCCATTGTAAGCATTGAATTAAGGTTAATTATTAAAAGCATGAGGTAAATGACACCATTATTAATTACATAGTAGATTTATAAACCAGAGATTAAAACATGGGTTAGATTAATTTAGAACAAACTCTTAGTGACCTGTCTAAATTATTTTGCAACTGTGTTATACCAAATACAATTTATTCATTAACTGTCAATCAACTAATATTGCTGTTCCATTATTGGTTGTTCTGTGATTGATTGACTCGAGGTATTGGGATGCAGTGGTGGGTACAACAGTCAAGATTCCTGCCCACATGGAGCTTTCACCCTAATAAAGGAGCCAAATTTTACATACATATATAATTGTGTATTTTTAAATTATGCTGCTGTGTTTAGAAAAACAAAGTGTAGGAAGCTATGAGAGAATACTAAAAAGGGGCATCTAGAGATTAAGAAGTCAAAGGGAAGTAACATCAAAGTCAGACAGAGGGAGGGAGAAGTGCATTTAAACAGAGAAAATGAGGCCTGAAAGGAGCTGACAAATTCAGGGGACTAACAGAGACCAGTATGGCAGGCGAGGAGAAGGCAATGGTGAGCGGGGCCAGATGAAATTGGACAGGTGGACATCATATAAGATGTTGAAGGCCTTTTATCCTATATAAAATCACTAGTCCCATGAAGGAGGTGAGCATGAAAAGTTCATTCCAGTTATTAGGTAGAAAAGAGACTAGGAAGGATAAGAAAGGAAGTGAGATGGGCAACAAAAGGCTCTTGTAAGAGGCGGTGGTGGCTCAGGAGAGGGAATTAAGTGAAGATGAAGCAAAGTGATGGCTTTGGGGTATATTTGGGGGGTAGACTCAAGAGGACTTGGTAAGGGACTGGTTGGAATGGGGAGATGGTCAGTAAGGGGAGGGTCAGCAGAAGTTTCCAAGTTTCTGACTTGAGCAGAGGGGCATGTTCTTTACTACAATGGGGAAAAGTAGAGATGGAGCAGATTTGGGAGGGAAGATCAAGGGGTCAGATTTGAATGTGTCAAGTTTGAGATGCCATAGAAGTATCCAAGTAGAGATGTTGCGCAAGGATATAAATATATGGATCTTGAGGATTCCAGTTACATCTGAAGGTCACTGGGAACCAGAGAACTCTTACTTAGGAGAAGAGGAACAGAGAGAAGAGAACAGTAGTCCAGGACAGAACCTTGGAGAATGCTGAAGAAGGAACTGGATAGAAAAGGAGTTGGCAATGAAGTGTGGTGAGAACATTTTTTAAAACATTTTAAAGATGGTGCAATGAGTCGGATGTTATTATCCTATATATGGGTATGACTGCATGAATGGGGTGACTCCACATCATTTACAACCAAGAAATGAAAAGATGCGCTCCACTTGTGTAAAAAATTAAATTGAATTTTAAAAAATAATAAAATCAACATTTTAAAAGGAAGAAATTTTGAGGAAGAGAAGTAGCAGGGTCAGATGTTAAGAGGTAAAGTCGAAGAGGATTGAAAGTATTCACTGGCTTTAGCAACATAGGGTTTACTGCTCTTAGCAAAAGCAGTGGTAGGAGCAGAAATTAGAGTGCAAACAGAGCACTGTTGCCTGGAGTTGAAAGAGCGTTCCTAGCAAGGACCTTTATCGTACCAAGAGTCAACTTGTACGCTCCCCTTTTGCAGTTCCTAAGCATTTCATGGAGTCATCCAGCCAAGAAACGACACCTCTGCACTTCCATCTAAACTGGTTGATAAAATGTCAGGGAGATAACGCTGGCGAAGGTTTTTTTTTTTTTTTTTTTTTAAATCTCTGTGTGCAAATCTCTGCAAACCAATGGAACACACACAGACACACACACACACACACACACACACAAGTGCAATAGGTGGTTTAATCTCACAAGGAACTTAAGGAAGCTGTTGTCATCATCACTTCTGCTGATCAGAGTCTCAAAGGTCAAGACCACATTGGAGTCCTTCCATTGTTGTAAAAGTTAATGAAAGTTAATTATTAAAACTGACAGAAAGGTAATTAGCTCACTGCCTTACATAACCTATATATAGACATCCATGAACATATGGATGCATGCAGAGCCTATAGACCTAAGTAACTGGACACTGTTTCTTCGAACTGGGCTGCTTTATCTCAAAAATTGTCCACAGTTGCTGAAGCTCCTCACTGAGTGCATTTCAGGTAGGAAAAAATCTTATATTTGTTTTACTCAATCTGGATTTCTATTTCTTGAAAATGGCATTGTCTTTCTGATCAAGGCCTGTGTAGAAGTTACTGTTGTATTCTTGAGTTTATTTCACAAGGATGAATATTTTGAATGATTCCACTAATAGGCTAAAAATGTATGTGGGGAGCACTGGCAATGTGAAATAAATATTTGAATAGGCTTTAAGTTACCAAGTTAATGTTAAGGTTCAATGGCCTTTTCAAAGATAGTGGTGAGTTTTACCTTAATTATTCAGCTAATTCCTTTATTCCCCACCCAAATCTGTCTGTATAGTTAGATCATCTGCTCTGAAGGCTAGCAAACATAGCAAGCCTTTAGGAAAAGTTTTCTCCAGGAGGTAGAATCATCCTTTAGAGAGGATATAGAAAGGCCATCTGGCCCTGATATCAGGGATTTATCTGCCAGACACCCAGAAAGTCCAAGACCAAAGGAAAGGGGGAAAGGAGAAAAGGCAATAGAAGGACCAAGAGTCAATAGGGAACAGAAATAGGGAAAAAAAATTATCACTGGACAGCTGCAGAGAGCCCTATGCCACAAGACGTATAAGATCATGCAGGGGTACATAGCCTGTAGATTACCAACCCTACATAAATATATAAATCTAGTTCATTCTTTATAATAACAGGAACAAAATTTTACAATATTCTTTGTATGTACAAGTGGGAAACAATTTATCACGCCATTGAACTAAATTGTTCTTTTTTCCAAAGTAAATTTATCATTTGAGCAAACAGTATAGTGAAAGCTGGCCACATAAACATCATTTCTACTGAGAAATTAGGATGCCTCTATTTGATTTCAGAAATAGGTAATTTATAATGAGTGAATACATATCTTACCTCTTCCCTCTGGATAAATGGATTAGTAATACAGAAATAAATGAACAAATGTAGACAAGAAAATACAACCTCAGTTTCACAGTGTTGAGGAGCATAGGGGAGAATAAACCAGATCACGTCGTGAAGATGGAGCCCTAGGCTGCCCAGGCTCACAGTGTGTGTGTGGTGTTGACAGTAGGAGTGGGTGGTTCTACTCCCAAGGGCTAGGGTTCTAAGGGTGTCTCTCCTGGAGCTCTGAGCATGTGCCTTGCTTCTCATGAAGATAGGGGCTAACAGGTCCCACATTAACACTGCAGAGAAAAACATGCAGTGGAGTGTCAGTGATTCACAAAACCTGGTTTCTTTCTGGCTCTGTTACTTGCTAGCTAGAGATGTGGCTTTGTGTGTTTTTTTGTGCAGTGTAGTGTAGGGGCTCAAACCCAGGGCCTCACACATGCTAGGCAAGCACTCTACCACTGAGTTACACCCAAGTCATTTATCTTCTCTCATCTCAATGTCTTCATTTGTAAATTGGCGATAATAATATCTACTTTTTCTGCATAGTTCACAGGGAACCACTGGAGGAAGAAAAGTGAAAGTGCTCAGAAAACCACAAAGCCTTCTAGAAGTGGCTAGGAATTCTCTTTATCTTGTGTGCTCCTATTGGGCCTAAAACTTCTTGCTATGGTGCATTTATCTAATGGTTTAGTCTTTGGGCCAACAAAGCTTTCTGTTTCCGTTTTTGGGTTTCTTACTGTTATCTGGGTGTGATTTGTTCATTCCCTACAACCTTCTCATCATCCTTTCCAAACTTATCTGTTCTGTGAAGTCTAATTCAAGACCCACACTTCCTTCATGAACTTCATAAAACAGTTCCTTCATGAAACTTTTCTCAACTCCAGCTTACATCCTTTCTTTTTTCAACTTATTATCTGGACCAATCATTTTAGACACTTCTCCTGTATGTGCAAACTTCAGATTTCAGGGTGATATCATGTATATCTCTTTTGTTCACAGTTTAGTTTATTCCAACAAACCTTCTTGCATACTTACTATGTTATAAGACCTATGTAAAAGAGAAAAAATAGAATTTGGACCTTAACTTTTAGGGAATTTAATCTTATAGATGAGAGAAACATAAGCAAATAATGACAATACAATATGATATGAAATAGAAATATGTTCAAGGAGCTTTCAAGAAGGAAATGATTAACTCTTTCTGAGGGGTTCCATGAAGCTTTACAGCATTTTCTTATCTTGTACAACCAAGTTCCTGACAAACAATAGGCCGATCAATGCCTGTTGAAGCAATGAAGAAAGGAATCAATGGTTAGGGACAGATGAGTATTTTTAAAGATGAATTGGAATTTAGTAGATGGGGAGAAGAAACCAGATAAAGGAAACCATATGGGCAAAGACATGGAGATGTTAAATCATCATGGCAAGTTAAGAACCTATTATAATCGTGAAGAAGCACCCAAGAACTAGAGACATAGGCCAGAGACAAAATATAAAGAGCCTTGCATGCCAGGCTAAACAGGTGAGATAGGTAGATTCTTTACAAAATTATATTCAAGGGGGCTGGGGTTGTGGCTCAGCGGTAGAGTGCTCGCCTAGCACATGTGAGGCCCTGGGTTCGATCCTCAGCACCACATATAAATAAATAAATAAAATAAAGGTATTGTGTCAACTACAACTAAAAAATATTTATTAAAAAATTATGTTCAAATAAACTGGGGTGAGAATGGAAAACTGTTGTTTCTGGAGATAAGCTCAGAGTAAACATGAAGATCTAGAAAAGGTGGCAGCATGAACATTTTCCAACAGGCTATGGTTGATTTTGTAAATTGGGCCTACACAGTTAATCCTAAAGCTTTTATATATAAAATCAATGCCAAGGTGTCTCTCTTTGCATACCTCAGCTTACCTTGACCACAGCCCTCAGGGAAGGCCTCCTCCTTTTACCATTAGACAAACTGAAGCTGGAAAAACTTGCTCATAACAAACACAGGTAAAGAATGGCAAAGTAGGGATTTAAAACCAGGCCTACTTAGTCACCAAATTCTCACTCTTTTCTGCTTCAGACCTACCTAAATTAGATTTGGCTTTGTTTTCCAGCATTGTGGGCAGTGTAGTAAGAGAATTAATGAAAAATAATGTTAGTGACTAAGATTAAACTCAAACTGAGCTAAATTCCTAGAACTATATATTAACTCAAACATGTAAGCATACTTCCTAAATTAATAATACAACACACATGTCATTGCCCACCATGGACACTGAAATAGAGATACATGAATTATCTACATAAATTTGGCCAAAGGAAAAAATAATCAAGAATATTTTCTTTAGCAGTCTTGCTTAGACATCTAGGGGAACCACTTCCACTCCCTTAGGATCCTCACTTAGGATCCTCACCCAAGTCCCATCACCTTTAAACACCTGGGTCAGCTTATTATCCCCTCTTTCCCACTCTGGTTTCAAAATCAGTCTGTGTTTGTGAGATGCCAATAACGATTATCACTAAATAGCAGAGAAAAACTCAAGTGGTTTTCATGTTCTAAATGATAACAGACACACTTATTTCTTTCAAAGAAACAGCTCAGGTGTACATTCATAAGATACCTTCATTAATTATCCTATTGTGCTTCAAAACAGACATACAGGAGAATCGTAGCATTTAACAGGAACTCGCCCCCTTCTGACCTCTCTTTACCATTGAGTTACTCCTCATCACCACTTGGGCCCTATCCCATGCTGAAGCCATCGTCTCCCTACTCTACTCAGCTGGACACCAACAGATGTGGACCTTTTTGTGCCCTTGATTCTGGCTCCACTTTGCTGACTGGGGTGCCTGTGGTGGTGATCACCGCAACAGTTGTTCTACTTGTTCTCCCATCTCTCCCCACTCTCCCAAGGACAGTTATTAGAACACTGCTGTATTCCCTTTCTCCAAGGACCAATTCACAAAATAAGGCTAGCTTACCTATGGTTTTCCACTGATTGGCACAGGTGTATTTGAGATCCATGAAAGAAGCAGCATTTTCAGCACATGTTAGCCATAGCATGGCATTTGCAGTGATGCCTTCAGCAGACCCTCCTTAATGTGGATGGCTCTGGAGGGGTGATGTCAGGAGAGCTACCTGGTGCTCTGTGACTGAGGAGGGGCTGGGAAATGCTCTGCACACCTGCTTGCATCCTGGTTTCAAATTATCGCTAAGTAAAAACAAATCCTAGCATTGCTCATGAGCATTTGGGTTCAAATTAGTTGTCTCCCAGCAGAAAGGACAGACCTCTGAAAGTCTAGAAACCTTGATCAATGCTGAACTGTGGAAAGGTCAAAGCTGCAGACACCTCTCAGGAGTGGGCATTGAGAGTGGAGGCTCCCAGGTAATCAGAGGCCAGGAAGATACAAGTGCTTAGGCTGGAAAAGAGTGGAACCTGAAATGGTGGGGAAAGGGTGTGTATATGACAATCCTTACAAGTATCAAAAAAGTTATTTAAAAACTGGAATAGTTGGGGCTGGGATTGTGGCTCAGTGGTGGAGTGCTTGCCTTGCACATGTGAGGTACTAGGGTTCAATTCTCAGCACCACATAAAATAAATAAAGGTATTGCATTTATCTACAACTAAAAAATGTATTTTTAAAAAACTGGAATAGTTAAATTGAGAAACTAAACTTCAGAAATTAACTCTAGGATTAAAATTCTACTTAAAAAAAGAGAATGACATATACATATAACTAAGACATGCACCAAGGTATACAGAAATATGTGTGCATACATGTGTGTGTCTATGTAAATAGTGTACACATCTAAAGGCCAAAAAATTTAAAAGAGCACATCAGAGGAAAGTGAATAAAAATGGGAATATTCACCAAAAAAAGTATCAGAATTCCAAAATTATTGGGAGGAAGGGTCCCTGAGAATGAATTTCAATTTCCCAGAAGCCAATGACACCCTAAGGAACCCAGAGAGAAATTGAACCACAAAGATAAAACAACATGAGAAGACATATGTTAATAGGGGAGTGATATTTGCAGGTGAAAATGTGTTCCAAAAATTTAAAAAAAAAAATTTCCCAAGAATTTCTAGGGGAAAGGTAACTTGTTCAGGTGAAAACAAAGTAAATAAAATCACTTTTGAATCCTTAACTAAAGTAGGTCATTCTTAACAAGCTCAGAAATGATGAATGACATTCACTTATGACTCTCTGGAGCCTGCTTCAGCAGAGGCTCCATCTGGGTGTTGGCTCAGGGCTCATTTGTTTGTTACATGTGGATTACAAAGTAGCAGATTTGGGAGCAGGAGGCAGACTGGAATGTGGTTCTCAAGGTCTCCAAGTTCTGGAAAGATTTCTTGAGCTGCCCTGATTCCTTGCTCTCAAGCCCTCCCCTTGCAGGCAGTGCTGGGTGTGGAAAGGAGACTCTTTCCAGTATGCAGCAGGAGGGCTAGAGTTCAGGATTTTGATCAGCTGGGGGTTTGAGGGAGCACATTACAGACCCAGTGTCAGTCATCCCAGGGAAGGAGCTACATTCAAATGAAGGTCTTTTCTACCATTATTGTCACTAGTTTTTTAAAAAAAAATTAGACCATGGCTTAGCAGAGAGAGCACATACAATAGTCAAAGGAAGAAAAGAAGTACCCCCAGGATCTTTCTTAGGGAAGAGAACCAATGAGTTTCTGTGAATTCCTCAGTGGAAACATGAATGAAGCAACAAAAAGGCAGATTTTTTTCTTTTCCTTTCTTTCTGTCCAGAGCAGCATCTGAGAAAAGTAAAAGCACATAGTGCTTCAGTCTTTGTCCTACAGCTAGCTGGCCAGGCTGGATCTCTCACAGGATTAAAGCTGTTCTTGGAAGACACTCTAGACAGTCTTTGCAAAAGACCCAAGATGTCAACAGTCATTGACCATAGATTAGATATTAAATGTTAATGCCCCAACCAAATTGTTGGTAATTGGCAAAAAATAAAGACAAAAATTTATGTTATGAATGGCAATGACCAAGCCAGCTCCACTTCATGAGCAAGTTCTTTTTTTTTTTTTTTTTTAACCAAGGCTCTTAACCACTGAGCCACATTCCAAGTCCTTTTGGGTATTTTATTTAGAGCAAGGGTCTCACTGAGTTGCTTAGGACCTAGCTAAGTTGCTGAGGCTGGCTTTGAACTCACATTCCTTCTGCCTCAGACTCTCTAGCCACTGGGATTACAGGCATGCACCACCCTACCCAGTACGAGTATAGTTAGGGTATGCCACCTGGATGTGAGGATGCAAAGATGGAGGTGTGAATGGAGATGAGAGACAGAAGACAAGCTGCTTGACTGAGAAAAAGGCTCAGAAAGAATAGCAAGAGGATCTAAAAGTCATAATAAAACTCAAAGGGTCTCAATACTGGGGGCCATGCTAGAGGGTGAGGCAGAAGCACTTCACTGTGGTCAGAGAAGACCAATACAGAGAAAGATAAGGGCACTGAAGAATTGGAGTGGGCAGGTTGTGGGTATTGAGGAATGGATGGTCAAAGAGAAGTCAGGTGAGGCCAAGAGTTGAGGCCATCATCAGATTCCTGGTTGTAACATGAGCTCTGCAAACATGCTGAAAATGCCCTCAGGTATGAGAAAGCACCATGTAGCAACATACAGTCTAGTGTGACATAATTCATCTAATCACTGTGATTTCAGTCAGGGAACAGAACCCTGGGCATTATGGGTAATAATGCAAAATCAAGTGGGGGGGGATGGAATGCTAACAGAATGTTCTTTAAATTGTTTTTATAGGACAATAGAGAAACTGCATGTTGTAAAAGAAACAGCAAAGTTTGAAAATGGAAGTCCCATTTTGACACTACTCATGGTCTGACTCAATAAAAAGTACTTAGATTTTTGTCAAGGGGTGGATGTGTATGCAATCATGTTATTATTTGTAAGAGGAGAAGAATTGTAAGGCCTCAGAGAATTGTGAGGGATAAATTGACAATGTACATAAAAAGTCTTTGTAAAATTGATCTTTTAAGTGTAATAAAAATAGAATTAAGATAATAATTAAAAATTCAGATCAGACATATAATTGTTAAATAATAACTACCAGTTGATGAATGCTTATAGCTTGCCAGGCACAATGGCAGATGTTTTGAAAACATTCTCATTTAATTTTCACAATCACCTTGAAACTTGGGTATCATCATCATCACTGTTACATAGATGAAACTCAGAGAGGTTAAGTAACTTGCCCAGGATCTTTCCTTAGGAAAGTTCTTGTCACTTGTAACTAAGTAACCAATTCTAATTTTAGTTTGTGCCATAATTATAAAATTATAAAACTTTACCAGACTCCCAGAAACCATAGGAAAGTAAACAGATTATATATTTTAATTTCACAAATTAAAAGCACTTTATATAGTATCATAAAAATCCTGATGACTAAATTGGAATATTGTTTGAACCTAGGGACAATGAAAAGACTTCAATCTCTCCAAGTTCTCCAATGCCTCACTTTGGAAACATTTCTAGGGAAAAAAAAAAAAGTCCACAAGATGATCTCACTTTATACATAGAAAACAGATTCACTGGTTTGTACACTGAGTCAATTTTTATTGCTTCTTTAAAAATTAAATACAAGCTCTTTGTTTACTTACCCAAAGGAGCAGTGTCCAGCTCATTGGAGGAAAAAGTGATATCACTGTCACAAAACACAATCTAGGTCCCTTAATCCTGCCTCTTTTGATCTCAAAAGGTGGTAACATTCAGTTCAGAGCTCACTCATCTGTAAATTGCATCACATTATCTCTGAGTTATTTAAGAAGCAAGTTCTATTTGGTTTCAGGCATTTTAACCTGCTAACGGCAAGAAGAAGGGTTCACCACATAGTTCCAAAGGTCTTCCACTTGCCACCACTGCCAAAAGAAGCAAAATGATCGAACCCATAGGAAATCAGTATGTTGTGGCCAGGCCAGTGTACTCTGCAAACACTTTTGGAGAAGAACATAAGAAGAAACACAGACATCATAAGACATTTCTGGATCATCTCAAATTGTGTTGTAGGTAAGATATTTTTAAGGCATTGACATTAGGAATAAACGGAGACTTTCTCCTAAATTTTCTAGCTTTCAAGCTCTCCTTTCTGGCTCTAGTCCATAACCAAGGAGTCTTTTTGTCTGAAGTTTCCAAATCTCCTACTCCCTGCCAGAGTAGGAAAGTTATGTCTAAAATGAATACTGTCTCAGCTAACGACATGGTCTTTCCAAATCAGATAACTAATAGATGGGGATGAGGAAAAGTCTCAATTGAAATATAGCACAGTTCAAGCTAAGGATGACAAACAAATTCTACTACAGCTAAAGAAAAGTTGGTCTTTTTATTTTTTTAATATATTTAAGTTTTAGATAGACACAATACCTTTATTTTATTGATTTTTATGTGTTGCTGGGGATCAAACCCAGTACCTCACACATGTGAGACAAACACTCTACCACTGAGCCACAACCCTAGCCTCGTATTTGTCTTAAAAAAAAGAAAAATTCTATGATGGTGACCAGGGATCTGTTAACCTGGGTATAGTAGGAGTTATATGGCTAGTTTGATCTTTAATATATTATCATCTTTACCAATTTTCCACCCACAGTTAGGAACTGAACTTAAAATTTGATATTAATTAACTGACCTGTGGTTTTCAATGTTTCAGCTGTTCCACACAAAAGGCCAAGAGAATTGCCCTCTCTTTCTTCCCCATAGCATCTTGGTTACCATCATACCGAATAAAGGAATGGCTACTCAGTGACATCGTTTCTGGTATCAGCACAGGGCTGGTGGCTGTACTTCAAGGTACCCTCCTCTCCTTTTTAGATATAATGCATATGCCATAAAATTAGATATAATGCATATGCCTTTTTGTGGGGGGGGTGTGTGTGGGTGTGGTATGGTGCTGGAGATGCAACTCAGGGTCTTGTCCATGCTAGATACTCTTTTTACCACTGAGTCATACCTGCAGCCACCCTTTTAATGTGTACGATTCATTGGATTTAAGTATATTCAACAGGCTGCATATCTAACACCACTAATTCCATAACATTTTCACCCTCCAAAAAAAATCCCTTGCTCATTAACAGACACTTCACATTCCACACACCCCAATTTATCCCCTTGACAATGATTCTCTGTCTCTATGAATTTCCCTATTCTGGATATTTCATAAAAATTGATCCATACAATATGTGGCATTTTGTGTCTGATTTCTTCACTTGGTATCATGTTTTCCAGGCTCATCCATATTGCAGCATAGACAAATAATGTTTTACATGATTATTCCATTTTGTTTATCCATTCACTAGTTCGTGGACATTTGAGCTGTTTGAACTTTGAGCCTATTATGAATAATGCTATTATGAACATTTGTGTACAACTTTTTGTGTAAACATGTCAATTGCCTCAGTATGTACCTAGAAGTGTAATTGTTGGATCATATGGTAACTTCATGTTTGATCACTTGTTGAACTGCCAAATTATTGTCTAAAGTGGCTGCTCTCTTTTACATTCCCACTAGCAGTGTGTGAGGATTCAGATTTCTCCACATCCTTAACTTTCGTCTTTATTACTTTAGCTATCCTAGAAGGCGAAGTGGTATCTCATTGTGGTTTTAATTCGTATTTTTCCAATGACTCATGTTAAGCATCTTTTCTTGTACATATTGGCCATATGTACATCTTTGGCAAAAAGGGCTATTCAAATCCCTTGCCCTTTAAAAAAAGGTTGTCTTTTTATTGTCAAGTTGCAAAGGGTATTTATATTTTGTACATATAGTTGCAAAGAACTCCTTATCCAACATATATTTGCAAATAATTTTTCTCATTCTGTGGATTATCATTTCAGTTTATTTTTTTCCAGTGGTGCTGGGGATCAAATCTGGGGCCTTGCATATGTGAGGCTAGTTCTCCACCACTGAGCTACATCTCCAGCCCTTAGTTTTTTGAAAATATCCTTTGAGTACACATTTTACAAATTTTAATCAAGTCAGTTTATTTATTTTTTTCTCCAATTGCTTATACTGTAAGGGGTCATTTCTTAGAAATCATAACCTAACCCAAGGTCACAAAAATGTATACTTGTTTTCTTCTAAGAGATTTATGGTTTTCATTCTTACATTTGTATCTTTGATACATTTTTAATTAATAAGGTAACTTATTTTGTTTCCTTAAGATAACTTATTTTAAAGTTCCAACCTCAAATATCAGAAAAGCCCTAATGAGAATTTGTGAGATTCCCTTGCACAAAATAAGGATCCTTCTGCTTGTGTGTTTACAGGTTTAGCATTTGCTCTGCTGGTCAACATCCCCCCAAGATATGGGTTGTATGCAGCCTTTTTCCCAGTCATAGTCTACTTTTTTTTGGGTACTTCTAAACACATATCTGTAGGTAAGTCAGTTATGGTGCTAATGAATGTTTTATTGCTTTTTCTTTATGAGTTCTATTTCCCGTAAGACCTAGGACTGGGATTTGGGTAAAGGGCAGTCTTTGTATATACTGTATTGTAGTATGTGCTCCAGAGAGGCACAGGCTGACCACAGTTTGCCTTCTATTAATTAGGACCATTTCCAGTTCTAAGTATGATGGTGGGAGCAGTGGTTACAAATGTAGTCTCAGATGCCAGTACCACGATGGAATCATCTAATAGCACAGAGAATAATGACTTGATATTGGAGCAGAAGAAACTAGTGGTGGCTACAACTGTCACGGTCCTTTCTGGAATCATCCAGGTGAGCACTTTCTCATAATCCGCTTGTTTTGACTAGTGTGCATTTTTCTGGGAATTTTTTCCCCTCCTCCTACCCACTCTTCATCTTCCCTTTGGTTTGTGTCCCTTGTTCAGAGGCCCAGAAGAAGTGATTTAAAAAGTATCACTCTCCACAGCCAAAGGGTTGGGAAGGAGAGGCAGATCCATATTGCAAAAACAAGTGAATGTGCATCTAGATAGAAGGGGAAAAAAAAAGGAGGGGAACAGGGTGGTGCAACTGGTAAGGAATTCAATACTCAAGTCAATAAAAGCACTTGGTACAGTCATAAAACATAACAAATAATAGGGACACTAGTAACTTCTGGATTTTTTTCTTCCTAATCCTTCAGTGACTCCAAGCTAATTGCAAGGGTTAGGGGCTTTGCACTTTGAACTGTTCATATCAAAGATTTGAGGGACAGTAGAGAAGATCATGGTGGAACCTAAAGACTCACTCTCAAGCCACAACACTGACACCATTTTGAATAGAGAAAATGCCATGGAAACGTCAGGATGTTGTTCAAGTTTACTGTTAGTGAATTTCTTGAAGAAAGAATAAATCAGTCTCTACAGTACATAATGTGTATCCTACTTACTGACAAACCATGCAGTCAGTTGTTTGTAATACATTTTTGAACCTAAGAACAGAAATAAAACCCAACTGGACTTTGTGTACCCAGAACTTTGTCTTCATTCTGAAGACATGAGAGGAAAGAAAGGCCAAATAAAGGCCAAGAAAGTCCATTCCATTCACTTTACTGCAAAACCCTGATGCTTTGAGAGGAATTAACTACCCTTGTTCCCCAGCTAGAACCAAGCACTTTTGATGTCCAATATGCAATAACGTGTTTCTTAAACAGTCAAACAATGTGTTTGAGGGGATGGGAATGGACACTCACCCATGCATGCTGTAGCAGCTAGAAAGTGTTGATTTCAAATTACATCAGCAAATTTATGAGGGCTGATGATAGATAAGATTCTGCTATAAATGGTTTATGGTGAGTCTTCTAAAGACACTGCACCTATAAATGGGTTAAATCTTGGGGGCATATTGGACTTATGTCCTCTTTTCTTTGAACATCATGTAACTTTCAACCTGGGGGGTGGGATGAGAGGGAATTAGAGGGAGGAGTCCTGAATGGGAGTTTTCTGGGAGGAGAGACAGCAGCCTCTTCAAGGCCTGTGCATGCAGGGTGAACCGCTACATTGGAATCCTTTCCATGGCTGATCCTTTAGCCATGGAACACACGCTTTTGTTCTTCTCTTGCCAGCTGATCCTGGGGGTTCTGCGGATCGGATTTGTAGTGATTTACCTATCTGAGTCCCTGATCAGTGCCTTCACCACCGCTGCCGCCGTTCATGTATTGGTTTCCCAGCTCAAATTCATGTTGCAGCTGTCAGTTCCAGCACACACGGACCCATTCTCGCTTTTCAAAGTAAGTGTTCCCCTCACTTAAAAAGAACTATTGAAATACATAAAATTCACCACGTGTTTCCTAGAGAACCTTCCTTTAGTGCCTTTGCTGTAGGGCAAACCTACAACTTCCAAAAATCAATGGGTTGTGAAATTGATTCACATTATAAAAAAGGTTGGTAGAAAAGAGAACACTGAAAATCAACCACATCTACCATATAGTTAATGTTAACAACAGAGGGAAAAAAAATAACCACAATCTAAGTGTATTATTAAAAGGTTTGCTATTTTTTCCTGAGTTTTAAATTTTTTCCCAAAGTCTAATTTTCAAAGAAATTTGCTTATTAATTTATTATATTTCTCTATTTCTCATAAATCAAGTCTTTTGAAATTGAAGTTGTTGAGTCCTTTATGCATGTCTGTTCATATAGCAAAAGGAAATTGTTCCACAGGTAGATAGGGCAGTGGTTCTCCCCTCCTTCAAAGAAAGCAAAGTAGAAGTATTAAAAGATGAAATTACAATAAATCTAGTTTTGCAGATATTAATTGGCTTTATTTGTAATTATAGAATCAATTGGACCAAAATGGTTCAGAATGCTTCACTCCACCACACAGTCTGGTTACATTTATAATCGGAGGAAAGGAAGTGACATAGAGAAGATGGAAGTAAGGTACAGAGACAGTCCGCCTGGTTACAGCTCATGTCTGTCTTTTTTTGAAGATGGTTTGAACTGTCAACCTCTTGTGACTAGCTGAGTGAGACTCAGCTACTTGTTACAAGAGTAGTTTAATCTATGTACACATGAAGTTATGTTATTACATAAAAAGAAATTTATTTAGGTCAAATTAAAACAGAGGTAGTTTTAGACCAAACCTTATTCCCCCACTTTGGTTCAACTTTTTAATTTTGAGAGATTAACCCAGTTTTGTGGATAGGGATGTCACTCTGTATCATCATCATAAATGGACTTAGTCTCAAATTCCATTGGGAAATAGTGGAACAGTGGGGTTGGTAAAGTGGGAAGAACAATACAAAAAAAAATTGATTGGTTAAAGGCTGATTACTTCTGGTTTAGTTTCTCCTCTTTCCCCCAGGAGTTAAAGCAAAGGGGACCATCTTTTTAGGCTAAGTCAGACTGAAATCACCTGTGTCTAACAGGGGGAAACTGTTATGTTTTGAGATCTATCTGCTTTCGTAAAGTTTCATCTTGGTTATGTGGCATTCAGCATGAGTGACTTCATTTTGGTTTGATCTGGTCCGGGGGAGGTCTATTGCAGGAGCTCAGTTTAAAACAATGACCTTCCATCATTTCATTTAACAATAGGTAGTGCTCTTAGTACTTCTATCAAAACAATCTTGGAGACAGATCTTGCTCTTTATTGGAGCAAACAGTCTCTCATTCCTGTCCAGAGCAACTCCTGTCTTGGCCCCATAGATATGCAACCCTCTGACTTCAGGAAGTGAGAGCATGCATTTAGGGAACTATTTTCCAAAAAGTGATCTGGAAAATAAGCCAACAAATATGAGGGAGTTGAACCTTTAAAAAAACAAGATTTAAGGGAATACAGGCCAGGCTTAAAAAAAAAAAAAAAAAACTATCAGGGGCTAGGGATGTGGCTCAAGTGGTAGCGCTCGCCTGGCATGCGTGCGGTCTGGGTTCGATTCTCAGCACTATATACCAACAAAGAGGTTGTGTATGCCGAAAATTAAAAAATAAATATTAAAAAAATTCTCTCTCGGGGCTGGAGATGTGGCTCAGGCGGTAGCGCGCTCGCTTGGCGTGCGTGTGGCCCAGGTTTGATCCTCAGCACCACATACAAACGAAGATGTTGTGTCTGCCAAAAACTAAAAAATAAATATTAAAAAATTCTCTCTCTTTTTTAAAAAAAGAAAAAACTATCAGGGATTAGGAGTTAGTCCTTGGATATAACAGCAGTAATGGTTGTGAAATAAAGAACAACAGCTAAAGAGAACTAAGTGCAGAAAAGACCTGTTGTAAACTGTGAAAAGTATCCAACAAAATTTGACACTAGCCAAAGAGCTTCTCAGAAAAAGAAAAAAAAAATGACGGATGTCCCCCTACACCAGGGTATCACCTCCACTAGGCTAATTTACCCTTCTCATACACACCTCCATGCTGGTCTTTACGATTTTGTAGTTTACATTTGACAGGAGCAGAACAAAGACTCACTATCCCTCTTCTGCCAGTCCTCCTGCTTCAATGTATATTTTTATCTATTTGGAGGTAAGTGTTGTATCCAAATTATGCACTAATATAGGAGCTTGGTGTCTTTTTTTGTGACTGTAGGTACTAGAGTCTGTATTCACCCAAATAGAGAAGACTAACATTGCAGACCTCGTGACATCCCTGATTATCCTGTTTATTGTATTTGTGTTTAAAGAGATAAATCAGCGCTACAAGTCCAAACTTCCAGTGCCTATCCCCATCGAACTTATCATGGTAATTGATCATCTTAAAAATTTCTTTCATATTCTAGTGTCATCATGTCAGAAAGTTTTCATCATCTGCAGATTTTGAGGTTTTAGTGGGGCAGATGCTATTTCTGCAGTTTCTTAAAGGATTTTTCTGTTCATTCTGAATTTAATAACTTCCTGTTATGATTTTGGGATTATTCTTTCCATGTAAGACAAAGATGGTGCAGAGAGCAAGACCTCTAAGAAGACCAGTCAACAGACCCATTTGAATTAGAGCTATGGTTCTTTGCTTAACTGGCAGTCAGGATTGCCTCAGGACCTCTTTTAAAAAGAAATAGCAAAGCCCAGGCTAGAGAGGCTTATTAAAATGTCCAGGGTGGGTTTTGGCAGTGTTCCCCCACCCCAGGTTCAGACTCTTGGTTGCATCAAACATTTCTAACTTGGGCAATTTGCAACTTTGCAGACGGTGATCGCAACAGGTGTATCCTATGGCTTTGACTTCGAGCACAGGTTTAACGTGTCTGTGGTTGGTCAGATGGATACTGGGTAAGTGTGTCTTCTATGCTGGTGTCTCCGTGCATCAGCAGAGAGTGAGTAGACAGCAGTCACAGGAGAGTGCCACCCTGGTGAGAAGCCCCAGCACTGCACATGAAGAATGAAAGCTGGCTGCTGTCCTTCAAGGAAGTAGCTACAAAAGGAGTCAGGGTCCACTGTTAATGTCAGGAAGTTTCTCCTGGTTAGAAGAACTCACAGCCAGGCCAGCAAGGATGCACATGAAAGTAAATGTTAGGAAAGTAGTGAGAGTTAAAAAAGTAGGCAAAAAAAAAAAAAACCACTTCTTCTAAAGAAGCATCAACTAAAATCAGATTTCCTTGTCTGTAAATTACTATAAACAACACATAGTGCTTTGTTTGAGGTTACTGGAGCCAAGTTCCGAAAGTTCAAAAGAAACACTGAAGGAATACCTGTACACCGCTTGAGCAATCGATAGGCACACTGGCACACTCTGTCCTTTCTCGTGGTCAAGTTCAAAACAAAGCCAGAGCAGCTTTCCCAGCTAGTACAAGGAATTTGAAAATATATTTTATTACATTTAGTGGATTGAGAGGGGAGATCTCTTTTTGTGTTGTCCTTTCTCTGCCCTCCAGGTAGCACCAGTTTCTTTCTCCAAGGAAAGATCATCATCTGTCAAAACAAATTAAAGACCACTCCTCTCCCCATGCTTTCCAAGGTTTTGAGAATGCCAGAAGTCAGCAGTTTTATGTATATCCTTGTCTTAGAATAGCCAAATTCCTTTAAGAACAGATACAGGTATATTTTTAAGCAAAAATATATTTTTATCACCAGCTCTTCAGGTGTTCCACTTAATGAATCTCAAACATCACTTCTGTGAAGTTGTGAAGTGGAAAGTAGGCTGAGACTAAAAGACTATTTCTAGGTTTACCCTCCACCCTGTAACTTTCAGGTGATTGCACTGTAAGATGCCAAATCAAAAATAAATAAACAAAAGCAAAATCAAAGAGAGTCTGGTCAGAAGCAGACGTTTTGAAAATAAATGATAAACTTCAAGATCACTGAGTGACAAAATATAATTTCAAGGTCAATGGACCTCTCTCTACAAGGAATGTGGGGTGGGGGAAGAACCTAGCTCATATTTATTAACCATTACACTCTACAGAGAGGCAGTGTGACCCATTAGGTAAACTCACATGTTCTAGAGGCAGAGAACAAATAACTAAACTCTGTGCCTCAATGCCCTGGGCTATAAAATAAGGCTGAAAAGAATAGCTGTCATACAGGATTTTCAGAAGGATTGAACTAGTTACTACATGTGCCATGGTTAAGTGCTCGACCTACAATTAGTGTTGAAACTGCATTATGACTATTACTCATTTAGCATCCGAGTTAGGTAAGAGGCACTTGATGTGCTGTTTTACACTCTCATTTTTTTTTCTAAGCAACAATTGAGGATTTTAAATGTCTGTTAATTGCAAATACAATATTACTGGAAGATAATGATCATTAATTATTGTTGTTAATGCATATTAATGCTATTAATGCATATGCCACTTTACAAATCATTTTCATGAAGACACACACACCAAATGCAAATAACTTGGCCAAAGGGAAGTGCTGGTTGAAATACTGGAGGAAACACAAAGGATGTCATTTAGATGCAGAGGGTCCTGTAATAGAAGCTGATAGGCACTTCGTATTTCACAGTGTATAAATAGCAGTCCTATTCATCATTTTATTTGACCCTCCCACAAAACTATGAAGAAAAAAAGAACAGTTGTTATCATCCTCACTTTACAAATGAGGAATCTGCAGCTCAGGAAGGATAAGTGGCAGACCAGAAATGAAAACTTCGGACTGTAAAATCTCCATCACAAAAGTTTATGGCATTCAGAAACTAAAACAAAAGAATAATAGTAAGGTCCGGGTTATTTTGGCATCAAATGCAAAATTTAATTATATCAGAAAACAGGGATGGGGATATGGCTCAGTGATAGAGCACTTGCCTAGCGTGTGTGAGGGCCTAGTTTCCAACCGTACCACCACAAATAAATAAATATATAAATAAGCAAGTAACATTCCTACAACCTTTCTAATTTATGATGTCAGCCGAGTATAGAAAAATAGTACTTCTTCCAAATTAAAGCTGAAAATGTATTGTCAAAGATGTTTATAAGCTGGGCATGGTTGCACATACCTCTAATCCCAGCGGCTCGGGAGGCTGAGGCAGGAGGATCGCAAGTTCAAAGCCAGACTCAGCAACGGCGAGGTGCTAAGCAACTCAGTGAGACCCTGTCTCTAAATAGAATACAAAATAGGGCTGGGATGAGGCTCAGTGTCAAGTGCCCCTGAGTTCAATCTGTGGTACCCTTCACCCCCCCAAAAAAAAGATATTTACAGATTGGATCCAATTAACCCACTTCCAATATGTTTTAGATCAGAAACAGATGTTTATAGGAACTGAGCATTTTAGTAAATTGATATTAAGTTTAAGATATAATACAACTAATAAATATATCTAACTCTCTAAGTTCGTGAGGCATAAGCACAGAAGTATCCCTTGTGAAATGAACATTTCTCTGACACTCGATCACTTTAAACTATAACACATGCTCATCAGGGCCATGGTTGGCTCTGGCAGCTCTCTGGAGTGTGGGGCAAAGTCCAAGACCCACCTGTTTGCTAGGAGTTTTCCATGAAATGTTATGGTTATCAAATGACTTTTGCTTTTTCTTTTCTTTCTTTCTCTCTCTCTTCCTTTCTTTCTTTTATTGTTTTGTTTTGTTTTGTTTTTCTTCTCTTGTCTCAAAATTGTTTGCTCAAAGAGCCTTCACCTATGGATAACTATTGGAGGCACCAGAGGCGATGCTTTGCAATGTAACAATACAAGCAGAATGTAAAACATTTTGCAAGAAGCTTGTAGGGATAAAAGTGGACATCATAATGTAGGTGTGCTGGCAAAATCATATCCATTGTACCACTCTCATTGGACTGGATTTAAAATATTTTTTTCAAACCCAGGCAGTGTTGCTTTTCAACAAGATGGCAAATTCCAAAGGTCTCAGTAGGACGAAATTTTTGTTAAGTCACACTCAATTATTCTCAGCTTTGTAGTCATCCAGCATTGGGCTCTAATTGTAAAACATATTCATAGTCTATTCATCACTACTCCCATAGTTCTGTCACATAGACATAACTCAGGCAAGATTGCATTCATTCCTTGATTTTTTCCAATAATCACATGAATTTATAAGCTAGTTGGTGACATGCAAACTCGTTGCATTTCAATTTCAGATTTGAGCCCCCTATTACACCCGATGTGCAGATTTTCCAAAACACCATAGGAGACAGCTTTGGCATTGCGATTGTGGGCTTCGCAGTGGCCTTTTCTGTGGCCAGTGTCTATTCCCTCAAGTATGATTATCCAATTGATGGCAATCAGGTAAGTACATAATCTATCCTGGGTCTGATTAGGCAACTGTAAACAATATTTTGTGCTCACAATATTCTTCTAAAACAGAATACTTCTAAGAAAACTTCCTCCTTGTTCTCCTGTCAGGAGTTAATTGCCTTGGGATTGAGTAACATATTTACTGGATCATTCAGAGGCTTTGCAGGGAGTACCGCCCTCTCCAGATCAGGGGTCCAGGAGAGTACAGGAGGCAAAACGCAGGTATTTCAATATCCTTGCTGCAGGGGCCATCCCAGAATTCATACCCGGGAAAACCAAGCTAAGGGCAGAGTGCAAATTGTGAAGAGAACTGTTTTGTCTGCACAGGTTGCTGGGCTCCTCTCTGCTGTCATTGTGTTGATTGTCATTGTGGCCATTGCTTTTCTTCTGGCACCACTGCAAAAGGTAACACTCCTCTCCCTTTAGGTAACATGGTTTTCCTTGGGGTGATACGACAAGGCTCTTGGCTCTTAAGTTCTGAAAGCACAAACTAAACTAGGGAAAATGAGGTAACAGCACACTCTCAAATATTCTCTTTAGCCAGTCCTCCATGGTTCAAAAACATTTTCTTTTCCTCCTGGCAGCATTTTATGAATGTTAGGAATGCAGATGCCCAAACTACCTTATCTACTCTGCTCTGTGCATGTACGTAATGCAGAATATAATTAATGTTTAAGCAGCAGGGCGCCCTGGCACTGGAGCCTCAACATGATTGACTGAAGTGGAAATTTTCTTCAAGGCTGAGGTCATCACAGGCCGTCTATCTAATGCAGAGAGTGGTGCTACCAGCCACACAACCTGTTCTCAAAAATACGCCCTGCAGCTCCTAGAGGTTTGGTTTGACTCCAAAACCAACACTGTCTGCTTGCAGGATGGGAGCAAAAAGTTCAAGGTGTCTAATCAGACCCAGCATAGGTTATGTACTTACCTGATTGCCATCAACTGGATAATCGTCCAGGGAATAGATGCTGGCAAGACACAGACTTCACCTATTCACCCTGGTGCTCCCCTAACTGTGAGGGTTAGTTAAATGCTTGTAAATTGCTGCAGCATCCCCATTTTAAAAAATAACATCAGATGGTAGAAAACATAGGATCGCTAGGAAACCAGATGATGATAAATACAATGCATTGCTCTTTGTGGTTCTAATATGATTCAGAGGTAGTATATAAAGTACTGGGTCAGGAACTCTGTAGATCTACTTCTAATTCTGGCTCTGCCACTTATTTTCTGTGTGCTTCTGTGCCAATAACTTTACCTCTCTGAACCTCAAGTTCTCTATTTGTAAAATAGAGAGGAAATTAGTACCCAACACACACAGCTGCAAAAATTAAATGAGATGGTGTAGATGAAGTACTTAACCTAGGTCATTAACATGAAAGTTCATTAATATGAAAGTCATTAATAGTATTATTATTATTATAAAAAACATTCTATTGTTCTTCTGACTAGAAGGATATATAGTTCACCAATGTCTACTGGCTGTTATTTAAGCTTTTTTCCCAAGTTGGTTAGTAGCTGAAATGTGAATTTCGTCCCAGGCTTCTGGACATCCATTGTGATCGTCCCAAAGAGCTTCATTGGTCCAATCTGTCTTTAAACAATGTGGAATACTGTTTGCCAAAAACACATATCCTTCATATACTGACTCTTGATTTCAAAATCGATAGCATGAAAGACGTCAAGAAGTCACCACTATATAAATAGAAAAAATGTGTACCTCAATAAAATTGATTACGTACACTTACCCTTACATAGAGCACCCTACTGTGTATCCTCAGAGTATAAATGTGGGCTCTTCCTCCCCCAACAACTTGGAGATGCTGAAGAGACAATTGCCATTTAAAATCCTCTTTCCTGAATAAACCACACTCCAGGACATTGTCCAGAATGTCAATCAAAACACCTTCCTCAAAGAATCCACGTGATAATTCTCTTTAGATGATCGTGTCAGGAATGTCATTCAACCTGAATAGCAAGTTTGCTTCTTTTCATCATATGAAGGAAAAATAGCTCATAATAAATTGGACTACATTTGTTGAGTACTTTATTTGTTATATATTTATTTATATATAAATATATTTATATATTTGTTAAGTATCAGCAGAGTTTTAAGCATTTTATACCTATTTAGTCCTTTATATTAATTGCAATGTGAATGTCAGGTTCCTGGTAAAATCATCCTCCTTTCTTTTCTATGCTTTCTCAATGCTCTACTCTACTTTTAAAAGTACTCTATTGTATATATATATTTCATTATAAATTGCTTCAAAGTATTGTTCCATAGAATACTGACCAGTTGGGAAATAACACCTAATGAAAAAAAAAAAAAGTCTCTAAAAGGTTGTACTTTACCTATTTCACACTTATACTAAAGTCCTACAAAAGAAGGAGGGCCATTGAGTACAGAGTCCTGTGAGTCTCACACCAACAACTACAGCAGTGACATTTCTTTTTTTAAAACATTTTTATTAGTTGTTGATGAATTATTTTTTACTTATTTGTATGTGGTGCTGAGAATCGAACCTAGGAAGTCACACATGCTAGGCAAGCGCTCTACCGCTGAGCCACAACCCCAGCCCCAGCAGTGACATTTCTTAAAGCTGTAGTACACTATCAAAACCTGGGCATTGACATTAGTACGGTACTAGTAAATAGATTACAGACTTTGTGCTGTTTCCCCCTACTTCTTAACTGACATTTATTTGTATGCAATTTCCTTTTTAAAGTTACTTAAGACCATGTTTGTCTAAATAATGATCTCTAGTCTCAGAATGAATCAAATGAACAGCTTAGATAATGAAATGTGAAAGTTACTTGTGAAAATTAGAAATACCTGAATCACTTAAACTGTCTTCAAGATATAAAAACAAATGCTGCATTTTTTTGGATATCGGGCTTTCACGGTATGGAAGTAGTCAGTATACTCAGAGCAGAACAGCTCGTATGTTGCGGGGGCATTCCTACCATTGTGTTAAAATCTGAATAAGGATGCATATACTTAGCTATTCAGCAGGTTTCACCAGACTTAGCACAACTCTCACAAGACCAATTATGGCATTCTTGGGTGCAAAGAACTGGAAGCCTGAAGCTTATTTGAGGAAATCTGAGTTTAGTGAATCCATAATTCTGTGATGTCAACACTAGGGCTTTGTGAGAGGCTGTGTTGTCAGTGGCAAGTACTAGCGTGGGGAATATTAGTTTGTTATTAATTATTCAGCTGAATAATTATAGAGCCACTCCCATATGCATTTACTGTAGTACCTTCTGAGGGTACACCAGGAAACAAGACACATACAGTTCATGCTGTCAGAGAGCCTACCTCAAGTCTTGGTTAACTTTTTGGGATCTTTAGCTTCCTCTTACAAAATGGCACCATTGCTGGTCTTCACCAAAGATTGGGATTCTCATTCCAGAACCTCAAGTTCCCAAAGCTTTTTTTTTTCCCCACAAAGGGCAACCCCCATCTCCTCAACTTTAATAAATAGATACACATTACACGGGCTTTGCTTAGGGAAGAATTTATTCTAGAGCTTACCTGCCAAAGGTCTGAAGATCTACCTTTCTCTGTCCCAAGGTGGAGGCTAGTAAGTGCCATCAGATCATCTATGGCAAAATCACAAAGAGCAATTCAGCCCTTGTCACTGTGGGGACAATAAATGCAGGGGCTAGGTCAGAGTTCTAGCTCTAATGTGTCTGTCTTGCATGGCATTGGACACTGGAAAAGGGTGTATTCTTTGATATGCTTTGAGGCCCACTAAAGGACTCACTTATCTGCAGCCTTCACCTTTGCTTCTATATGGTTTATTTGATTAACTTAAAGTACATCTGCTGTCTCTGTGTTTCACAGTCTGTCCTGGCAGCTTTGGCACTTGGAAACTTAAAAGGAATGCTGATGCAGTTTGCTGAAATAGGCAGATTGTGGCGAAAGGATAAATATGATTGTGTAAGTAGATGCAATGGTACTGGAAAAAGAGATGACTCAGGATGGTAGTTTATTTGTTGATGTAAAATATATATTTACATTGTAAACTCTATGAAATTTTATTTTTATATGTCTGTTCAAAACAACCTCAGATTGTTTGATTTGCCGTCTTTAAATTGCATACTCTAATGGACATTCTCTGATATTTTAATATAAAAGGTTGGACTCCCACAAGTAGAAAATGCTCCACACAGCACTAGTGCAGGACTTTCTTAGATCTACCTTCTTCTTTTTTTTTTTTTTTCAGTACCAGGGATTGAACCCTGGGATGCTTAACCACTGAGCCATATTCCCAGCCCCTTTATCTTATTTTATTTAGAGACAAGTTCTCACTGAGTTTCTTAGGGTCTTGCTAAATTCTTGAGCCTGGCTTTGAACTGGTGATTCTCCAGCCTAAGCCTCCTGAGCTGCTGGGATTACAGAAGTGAGCCGCCATGCCTTGCAAAACCTAATTTTTTCTTACAGTCATCATGAATGCCACAGAAACTCTGAATTTTAGGGGTGGATTTTACTTTTGTTCAGAATTGAAATTCTGAACATTCCTTCTGGAAAACACTTTTTCTTTTGAAAAGGCTCCCCCTTGCTCTCAACATGCCTTGCTGTGAGAAGCACAGTCCATAATTTACTCAAGGCCAAAGTCTATGGTGTAAAAATGCTTGTCGGCATACACTGTGGTACTTAAAGAACATAAAGTAATAAGTTACCCTTGGTTTACTTTTGTTCCTGATAGATCATTGTGGGGATTTAAACACCCTTTTGGCATGCTAAAAGTCTCTTAGAAACAGTAGCCATTGATTAAGTGAGCAGACCAAGAATTAGATTGGTATAGGCTCTACCAGTTAATCTTCTGATTTTAACTACTAGGCTGGTTCTGAAATTTTTGTTGTGAAAAGTAGACTGTTTCTTTACTGGTTCAGAGGTGAAATTAGAAATAGATGCATTTTCTTTGGCTCTTTTTATATTTGCTAGTGTTTCTGTGGCACAGACCCTGGGTCTGCAGAAATGACCTCTCAAGACAGTCCTCCTACGTACTTTGCTCCCTGGACCAAGATAACAACTTCCAACCTCTGCTTTTGGCCCCGGAAGTTCACACGTTCTCATAGCTCTGGGCATAAAACATTGTACTTTACTCAAAGTAAATTGTATGCATCTGTTGCTTTCTTTTTACAGTTAATTTGGATCATGACCTTCATCTTTGCCATTGTTCTGGGACTCGGGTTAGGCCTGGCGGCAAGTGTGGCATTTCAGCTCCTCACCATCGTGTTCAGGACCCAGTTGTGAGTGCTCATTGTTCTCTGCATCCTGGCAGGCTTCGACCTGCACAATCAGAAGAGTAAAAACTTTGTCAAGGGTTAAGAGGAGTTTGGCTAATAGGCATGCATATCTATCAGGACTAACAAGTACAGCCTTCCTCAGATTGCTCACCTTAAGGATGGAAGGGTAATAGAATGGCCCAGCTACAGAGCGAGAGCCCAAGGAGAAGCTTGCTTCTGGTCTACTTCTGGCTTTGATAATAATTCAAAGAAATCATTTAGATCTCTGAGTCTGTTTGCCCACCTGTAAACCAGAAGTGATCTATGCTAAGTGAGTTTAATTTCATTGTCTCAGACCTGTTAAAACACGGGAATGTGTTACTGAGAAGACAGTGAAATTCTCCAGCCTTCTTCATAGGTTATTAAATTGCACTCTCATCTTAAAAGCCTGGAGCTGGGTTAGAGAACTTCTCAAAGGCCCCTCTAGGTCTTAATGTTCCACAAAGACTGGAATTATTCTTAATAGTCATGCAGTTCAAGCATCTTTCTGATGTTTAAATCTTTGTCATGTATCAACCTGTATTGTATTAAGTGGTGTGATTATAAGGAAAAAGAAGGCTCCATGGGAACTAAGGGTTTCTAGGGCAGAAGTCACCATAATAGTTAAAGTGATTCCTTGACTAACAGAATATACTGGTATTGAAATACATTGGTATTGCTTTTGCACTTTTTTATTCATTTACATTTTTATTGGATTCTTTACTGGGGACCCATCAAATACAGAAACAAACTGAATGGTCATATAATCAAGTAATTTTACTTTTCCATGTCTTCATTCATATCACTGCCTTACCTCCCTTAAAAAGCTATAGTATCCAGAATGAACATGGCAAAAGGTTATGGCATTGCTTTGTAAACTGGCAAATAGGAAACACTGTTTTAGGAGCTGTGGGAGGACACAAAGATAAGTAAGCAAAGTGTCTGCCATCTAGAGTCTCTGATGGCATAATGATTCCCCAGTTTTTTAAACTGAAAAGTGAACCTGTGTTGATATGCTAGAAAGAAAACAATGTTAGCTTATAGGTCTAACAAATATGCATGAATAATTTATTTGCTGTTGTTTTTCCCTACAGTCCAAAATGTAGTACACTGGCTAATATTGGAAGGAGCAACATCTATAAGGACAAAAAAGACTATTCTGATGTAAGGGAGCTTCATTTTTGTCTTTGACTTGCTAAATGATATTTATATGAATCTACTGGGTACCATCTAATATTCCTTCTCTGCCTTATAGATGTATGAGCCGGAAGGAGTGAAAATTTTCAGATGTCCATCTCCAATCTACTTTGCAAACATCGGTTTTTTTAAGCAGAAACTTATAGATGCTGTAAGGTTTGGGGTTGTTCTTCTTTTTTTTTTTTTAATTTTGTTGAGTCTCTGGGAATGAAATGTTTGGTTTTTAACAAGAACGTTATTGACTTCATGTATTCTGAGGCTGAGTTGTATCAGCGTTTTTTGTGTTCCATGTCCCACGGCAGGTGAAACTGCCATATAAGGGATCCATTAATGTGTTCTGAAATAAGCCTCTTTAGATGAGGTCCAATATAGAATCCTTTAATCCAATTCTGCTATAGAGTAAAAAAAAAAAAAAGACTTACCACAGGTTTAGACTGCTGGTTTTTAATAGATATTATCTTACATATTTTCTTTGGGCATCAACTTCAGAGACAACAAAGGAGCATTTAATATTTGACTGGATCATGGAAGAGATAACAGTTGTAAATGAATATTTAACAGTAAATACTGGGTGTTGGTAAAGGTGAGAAGGAAGCAGTCTTTAATATTGGGAAACAAAAGCTCAGAACTCTTCCTAGATACAGACCTTTTGGTCTGATCTGTGCCTTGCATAAAGTTGCCCTAAGCCTCATTATCATTCAGTATGCATCAGATATTACACTACCTAAGTTGGGTTTTTGTTTTTTGTTTCTTTTTTTTTTTCTTCTTAAGACTCCAGACAGCTTTTATTGAAAAGATTATATGTGGTGCTGAGGATGGAACACAGGGCCTCACACATGCTAGGCGATTTCGCCACCGCTGAGCCACAACCCCAGTCCCTTGGTTTGTTTTTTTGGTTTTTTGTTTTTGGGTAGCAGGGATTGAACCTAGAGGCATTTAAATGCTTAGCCATATCTCCAGCTCTTTTTTATATTCTATTTAGAGGCAGGGTCTCACTAAGTTGGTTAGGGCCTCAATAAGTGCTGAGGCTAGCTTTGAATTCTCAAAACTCCTGCCTCAGCCTCCGGAGGCACTGGGATTATAGATGTGCACACCACCATGGCCGGCTGCAACTATTTTTTAAAATGGGATCCTTTTGTATATATGGCTTTCTATATTCCCTTTCCACTTAATCTAGTATCTTTCCCTCTAACTACATTTTTTTTTTTGGCCAAAGATTTTTGTTACATATTTGATCCCCCTTTCTTACTACTCTTGAACTAAAATTATAGCAATAAGAACACATTTGTATTGAAAAGGGGGAAATGAAGGTTAACTCCAGAGCTAATAACAAAATTATAAAATAAAGTCATATAGGGATAGGTTTTATAAAATATAATCAAATAAATTGTAATAGAACAAAAATTATATACAGAAGCAGAATTCTCATTAGGTATCACTATACTCAAATAAAATTCCCTAACAATAGTGAGGGCTCAAAATACAAAAGAATTCAAATGAGGCTTACATCTATTAATGTATCATTTGTAGATAACTCCTGGACTGTATGGAGAATTTTAAATGTTGATAATTGCATATGGACTAAGGGAATCACAGGTCTGACGCAATGTTGTTGCCGATGTTGTTTAAATCATGTTTGGATTTTATCACAGTATCCTTATTTTGTGTCCTAAGCCCCCAATGCATGGCTAGTTATAAGAATTATGCTATCGAGGTAGAATATTCAGTACTCTTGTAACAGAGCAATGGGTTTTTCAGGTTGGCTTTACTCCACTTCGAATTCTACGCAAACGCAACAAAGCTTTGAAGAAAATTCGAAAACTGCAGAAGAGAGGCCTGCTACAAGTGACACCCGTGAGTTGCCTGGCCCATTCCATGTGTTATATAGTTAACAGTTCAGTAAGATATAAGTCAAGGTGTGAGTCCTGTTCCTTTAAATGAAATGCCAGATAAACAAGTTATTCCATGTGTCACTGTTATTTCAAAAATGGTCTCCTCAAATTTTTTGTCTTGGGAAAAGTACCAAGACAAGTGTCTACAGTCCCATTGCTTGACCTGACTTTAAATCTATGCTCTAGAAACTCCTTGGTTATCCTCAACATATCCCTTTCTTACTACTCTTGAACTAAAATTATAGCAATAAGAACACATTTGTGTTGAAAAGGGGGAAATGAAGGTTAGCTCCAGAACTAATAACAAAATTATAAAATAAAGTCATATAGGGATAGATTTTATAAAATATAATCAAGTTATGTTTTTCACAGTTAGAATTATCATGCTTGTTATCCTCTCCTGCAGAAAGGATTTATATGTACTGCTGATGGATTCAAAGATTCTGATGAAGAGCTAGACAACAATCAGATGGAGGAACTAGATCAGCCCATCAATACCACAGATCTGCCTTTCCAGATAGACTGGAATGCTGATCTTCCCCTCAACATCATGGTCCCCAAAATCAGCCTCCACAGCCTTATTCTCGATTTTTCAGCAGTGTCCTTTCTTGATGTTTCTTCAATGAGGGGTCTCAAAACGGTAATTTATTTATTTTTCTTAATGGAAATAATCAATCATTAACTAAAAGTAAAAATTATAGTTATGGAAGGATGTTCCTTTAGATAATACACACTGAATTAGAGGTAAAATTTAATCTTACAATATTCCATGAAAGGGCTGAAGGGGAGGGAGTGGTGTGTTCCATGAATTCTTTAAAACTGCATTTCCCATGGAACTGCTTACAATTTTGAAGGTGACCAAACCCCATTCTAAAGTAGGCTGAACCTTCTCTCAGACAACTATGCTCACACTCCTGTACAATCTGGTCATTGAAAATGGTGCTTTCAAATCCTGTGGGCATGTATCTAACATTATCCTGAAAGATTTGGAAAGGTCAGGGAAACAGCGGAATAGTGAGTCTTTTTTTTAATCCTCATTCATTATAAGTTGATGAAATTTCACTTGGCTATTTACAATAATATCAAAAAACAGATATATAAAAGAACAAGAGTTACATGTGATTTAAAAATATGGCAAAAACAATCAAGTTGCAGGTCTTTCCACAATTTCATTAACATTTTTAAAAGCAAATAAATATGCAACAAAGATGCAAAAACAGAAAATTTAAGAAATTCTACATTTTCCTTAGGTTTTCACAGAAATCTTCCTAAGTAATCTGAATTAAGATAAGATCTATTAAATATGAATAAGCTGGACACAAAATTAGGAAATGGGATCAGTTTAGTTTTCTTCCAACTTATCTTGAAATTGGTTTTGACACTACATAATTCTCAAGACTGCTTGCCTTTTCTTTTTTAGTTTCATTTTTGTTTATATTAGCTTTTTTTTTTTTTTAATCCCAGCAGCATAGCACAAAGGACAGGGACAGGGGTTTTTTTCAAGCCCCAGCTCTTAGCTCCAGATTTCTAAAAATGTTTGTTGATGATGGTGATAATATTCATCATCAGCATCTAACCTGATCAACAGTTCATGGAACTGTTTAATATTGCTCCTATCATCACTGATATCTATTTTTAGCCTAAAGACTAATACAGAGGATAAATATTCCTCAGTGCTAGATATATCAAGTAACTGTGGACAGGAACAATGAATGACATATAGGCCGTAGTGTTTTGTTTTAATGTTATGTACCCAGAAAGCTCTAGTTCCTATCATCCTCACTAATGATATTAGTTTAAAATTAAATCATAGAGCCAGGCACAGTGGCTCATGCCTGTAATCCCAGCCACTTGGGACGCTGAAGCAGGAGGATGGTGAGTTCAAGCCAGCCTCAGCAATGGCGAGGCATTAAGCAATTCAGTGAGACTCTGTCTCTAAATAAAATACAAAATAGGGCTGGGGATGTGGCTCAGTGGTTAAGTGCCCCTGAGTTCAATTCCCAGTATCAATAATAATAATAATAAATTAATTAATTAAATCATTCTTGATGTTATGAGTTTGAGGCATGAGATTTTCTCAGAACACTTCCCTCAAGATTGATCATTTTTAACTTCTTATTGAGGAGGGAGGAGGGCTGTTCTATTCAGGTTTCTTTCTTTCTCTCATAGAGCCTTGTTTTTAACTTTAGTATCTACCTATGCTATTACCTCTTTTCAAAATGTAAAAGGTTCTGAAAGTAATATATCCCCCAGAATTGTTTTCCTTATGTATCTGATAAGTGATACTGTTCCCTAAAAAAAAAAAAAAAAAAAAAATGCACTTTTTTTTAAACAGATTTTGCAAGACTTTATCAGGATCAATGTGGATGTGTATATTGTTGGAACTGATGGTAAGTTCTTTTATATTTATTTTATGCTCTGATACTAACTGCAGGCTCACTGCCAATGCTTGATCTAGACAGCCTCTCCAAAAAACAGGTATTTTATACAATCATCAAAAAGGAAACCTAATTCGCAATTGAGCCAATAAAATTCCCTATGGAAACAGTTTCACTGTGTTTGAGTTGTGTTGATATATAATTAAATGAATTTTACAGTTTGAATTCTTAGTAAGCATCAAATGAGCAAACATTATTTTTTTACTCCAAACTTGCTGCATTAGTCATGTTTTGTGTCTCTCTTCCTCTCTTCCCTTGCATTCCTCTGCTATAACATCTTGATTTAGGCTTCCCTTGGATAATGAGAATGCCCTTGTCAATGTTATGGTGATGTCCAGCTTCTCAAGATTAATGGCCTCCTTTTCAGTCTCCTCCTGCTGGAGCTTGCTTGAACATATGACCGTTTCATTGGCATTTGTCTTCAAAATTCTCACTCCCTTGACTTCTGTGAGTTGAATTCCCCTCCTACCTCTCTAGTATTTCCTCTGTTTCTGACACTGGTGCCTCTCCTATCCCTTAGCAGTTTGTCTTCCCAGCCTTCTACCTTAAACTCCACAGTTCTTCTTCCATGAACTCCTAGTCAATATCCTTAATGGATCCCCATACCATACCTCCAGCCCAGACCTTTCTTCTGAGCTGCAGATCCATGTATTCAATTGTCTGCCTGTCCCCCCCAGGCACCTCCGACACACGTATTCTAAACTATATAAATGACCCTTCCTTCCTTCCTAAACTGCTCCTTTCCTATGTCAATTACCACATCACTTTTCATCCAGTTGCCCAAAATGGAAACCCCAGAACTCTCTTTAATTTCTCCCTCTCTCCTTCCCTTTACAGGTAGTAAGCCACCAGCTCCTAAAAATATTTCCCCTTAAGTCAGTCTCTTCCTTGGGCGGGGATGTGGCTCAGTGGTAGAGTGCCTGGAAAGCATGAGGCTCTGGGTTCAATCCCCAGCACACATCTCCCCGCTCCCCTCCCCAAAAAATCAGTCTCTTCCTCTCCATTTCCACAGCCTTAACCCAGATCATTATAAGACCTTTCTAACTAGTGTTTTTGTCCATTGCTAGAATGATCTCTTATCTCATTTTTTTTTTCTGACTAGAAAATTCCTTCTAGAATTTTCCCCAACAATAACTGTGACAATTTCTTCCTTACCCAGGCAGTGCACTGGATCTTCAGACTGTTTGCATCTGTAGAATGCACATCACATAATTCTGCGGTTCTGTGTTTGCGTCCCCACTAGACTGTAATCTCTTCCAAGGGCAGTTATTAGTATTGTTTACCTAATTATCTAGTTTAGAACATGCCACACAACTACTATTTGCTCTGGGAGTGGCTATAGCAGTGAATGACAAATCCCTGCCCTTGTGGAGCTTATAGTTTCATGGGAAAGTCAAATAATAAACAAAGCAATATTTAAGATAGTACTATAAAGAACAAAGCAGGGGATATAGAGCCATGGGCATGTTGCTATTTTAGACTAGCCATTAGGGATACCCAGTAATGTGACCCTTGAGAAGAGACTAAAATGAAATATGGGAGTCAACCTTGACATTATCTGAAGTGTATTTTAAGTGTTTTTATTTTAAGTGTATTTTAAGGAGTATCTTGTACAACTAGTACACAGATCTGCAAGGAGACAGAATTAGCACCTTTAATCTCTCTTGCCCCCTATCCCAAGTCTACAGATATATTCAGTTCAAGGGTTGCTTAAAATTATAAATGTTCTCACTCAACTATTAACTCTTAATTTACTAAACAATTTTATTCCTTCCCCATCATTCCAGATCTCTTTGAAAGTGTCCATTCCTGCTGCCTGGTATCCCTTCTCAGTCAAACCAACATCATCCCTCTCCCCTACCCTCTCCCTCGGTCACCTGTCAAAAGCTTGCCTGTGAGCACTTTCCCATCTCCATACTTTTGCTCCTCCTCTTCTTCCACCTTTCTCCAAATCATAGATACTAGAAAAGTGACATCTATTCAGTTAATTTATCCCAGATACCCACCAAGAGGAAACAATTTTTACCTACTGTCTCAGAATTTCCATAGTACATACATGTCCTGCACCTCTCTTCTTGAACAACAAAAAGATAATATGAATACCTATTGTGAGCTGGGCATTATTTTTGAAACTAGTAATAAAGAAAAAACTGGACTGCTCCTTTCCCTAATTATTTTATAAAACACTTTTTCCTTTCAGTACTACAATTATATATAAATATTCTATGTTCCTCCAGGGTGAGATTCAGATCTAATTTGCCTTTTGATCCTTTTTATTACTCAGCCAGAACTTTGCACATAGTAGACATGAAGTCATATTTGGTTGAATGATCTGTACAAACAAATGCTGTTTAGTGCCTATGAGAATGGGATTTCTCAAAGGTGATGGCAGTGGTGATATGAAATCCTAAGGAAGATGCTTTCTAATAAATCCCGGCAGCTCTGGGAAAATGGGCTACAGTTAAGTAACTGGTAAATGATAGGTTTGGCAATCAAAAACCAAAGCATATCACAGATCTATCATGTTTTGTGTTTTGAAAGAATACCAATTTTTAATAACTATATTTGATGTTCTAGCCATTGAACAGGGAGATTAACTTACTAGGTTCCTGCCTAAATAAATGTGGATTAATTTTCCAGGAACTACTTCAGATTTTCCCATTTGAATCTTTTCCTTCTTCCTTTTTACAGTAGGGCATTAAACAGGTATGTTTATTAGAAAGGTACTCTTTAATTCCAGGAGACATTGCACTAGTGATACAAAGTTATCCTATTGTTGGAACCCACACTTAACCAAATGTCAATGAAATGCACATTTGCAAATGGAATTTTAAATTATCAACCTCAAGAGGAAAACCTGCAGCCAATAACTTCTTCCTAAGTGTGACAGTTTCTTTTCTCTCTTCAGATGATTTCATTGAGAAGCTTGCTCGGTGTGAATTTTTTGATGATGAAGTAAAGGACTCAATATTTTTCTTAACAATTCACGATGCTGTTTTGCATATTTTGATGAAGAAAGATTATAGTAATTCAAAGTTTAATTTCAATCAGGTACCAGCTCTTTGATGACATCACATTTATAACAAACCATTTGCATTTCTTAATTTTTCATTATATTTGAACATTTTAAAAACTATACTTTCATTCTTTTTCTTAGAAGAAAGAAATGAAATCTGATTTTACCATAAATACAAATGGAGGATTGCGTTATCGGGAATATCAGGTAAGATTCTTCAACAGACTTATCTTTATCTAGATATCACAGCAAATAAATAAATAAATAAATAAAGTAGTAGGGCCTCTTCCAGCATACTGTAAAAAGTCTAGTAGTTGTTTGTTTTTGAGTCTCTCTGCCTCATCCCTAGAAAACTGAAGCAATGCCAACCAATCTCATGGGAAATTTTGAAGAAAATTAACTCAAACCAGTAAAAACAACCCCCCCCCAAAAAAAAAAAATAAAGCCAGGATAGAAAACAGTGATGATAGATCTCTATTCATACAGTACTGAGAATATCTTTTTTTATTTTTCAAACTACTTATAGCCATGATCTTATTCTAGCCTTGTACTAAGTCATGAGACAGAAGAGGTATTGCTATTGCTGTAAATAGATGAATTAGTGATGGAGTTGAGAAACTAATCCAGGTGCATGGGATGTCCTTAGCACAGTGCTTAGCTCAACATGAAAGTTAAGTTCTTTTCCTTCCTTATGAGATGACTTACCAATCACTTAACTGGATAGTTCCATTTCATTCTAGAATGTCAAATCAAAATGGGTTTCTGTTGCAGGACAGGTATATGGTGGTGGATCCCATTCATTAATTCAATCCTTACAACAATATACAAAGAGGATATCAATATTAGAAGTGAGGAAATTGGGAAAGAGTTTCAAAAAATTTGCTTAAGGTCACACACCAAATGACTATAACAGAATTTAAACTAGCACCTACTGAGGACAAGACCTGAGCTCTGTTCACAATAACTACTTGTATTCTTTGATGAAAGACTAATGGATTGAGGATCCTGCAAAAATCTACCAACTTATCTTCAAATACAAGAAGACTGGTGGTATTTTTCTTAACTGAGGAAAGGTCTAAGACAGCAAAAAAGAATGTAGATTAGAAATGAAGAAATGTTTAATGTAAAATAACCTGGACCAAAGAGTAATAGCAAAGGTTAAATGAAGAGGTCATTGCAGAAAGTTAGGGAGACCAAAGATGAGAGGAGAGTCAAGTACCACCATGCTACCTTCCAACACTGGTTGAATGATCTGTAGAAACAAATGCTGTTTAGTTCCTATGAGAATGGGATTTCTCAAAGGTGATGGCAGTGGTAATATGAAATCCTAAGGAAGATGCTTTCTAGTAAATCCTGGCAGCTCTGGAAAAATACAAACTCAGCTCCTTGCCCAAGTACAATAAAAAGTACCTGGAGATAAATGCTCTATCTGATGTGTGTGTGGTAAGAATTTGTTCCTAATTAGTAGGCTCTCCATTCACCTGATTGTTTCTTTTGCTTCTTTTGCTGAGAAGAAGCTTTTTAGTTTGAGTCCATCCCATTTATTGATTCTTGATATTAATTCTTGTGCTATAGGAGTCTTATTAAGGAAGTTGGGGCCTAATCCAACATGATGGAGATTTGGGCCTACTTTTTCTTTTAATAGACACAGTGTCTCTGGTTTAATTCCTAGGTTCTTGACCCACTTTTGAGTTTTGTGCATGGTGAGAGACAGGGGTTTAATTTTCTTTTGTGGCATATAGATTTCTAAAACCCAAGAACAGTGTTTAAATATGATGCTGATCCAAGCTTTAAAACTTTAAAACAAGGAACCATGCTGTACCTTGCCTTCCCATATTAAAAAAAGAAACATTTTGGCTGGGCTCAATGGCATGTGCCTATAATCCCAGTGTCTCAGGAGGTTTATGCAGGAATATTGAGAATTTGAGGCCAACCTCAGAAAATTAGTGAGGCGCTAAACAAATGAGTGAGACCCTGTCACAAAATTAAAAATGAAATAAGAGGGAATGTGGTTCAGTGGTAAAGCACCTCTGGGTTCAATCCCTAGCACCAAAAAAAAAAAAAAAAAAGTAACAACACTCCTGACTTTGCTTAGAGGAAGTCAGCATTTGTGGATAGGCTACTAGCAATAATTAGAGGTAAAAACTGAATGTGGCTGGGGCCAGGCACTGTGCTACGAAAATTCCTTGGAGGAATTCCTTGGAGTTTGTGTGGTCCCTAAAACAAATATAAAGAAATATATTTCGACAAAACATTATATTGTTATTTTGATTGGGCAAAAGCAAGTCTTTGAAACACACACATACTAAAAATAATATAACATGGATCTACATTAATCAAGTAGTAAATCATCAGTGCATTCTGATCACTAAAATTGAACACAAAAATATTTCTTGATGACTCCAGAAAATGCAACTCCTAAAATGATTATTGAAAGACAAAATTTAACAAATCTTTTAAAACAAGAACTTTTTCTTTTTGCAGGTACCACTTGAAACAAAATTCTAATCAAAATATAATTCAGAGGGACCCTCATCTGGCTGTCACATGAAGAACAACTTTATACCCAGAAAGTTATTGATAAGTTCATACATTGTATGAAGAATATTTGTATTTGACAGAATTATGTTTCAAACTTTGGAACGAGATTGTTCTAGCATGGTATATTTTTCACATATCTATATAAAATTATGTAAATACTCTTTAATTTTATACCTGTAGATTTATCAAAGGAAAATTATTTTGTATATATGTATTTTTGTAGCACTGTCAGATTTCCATTCAAGTGAGAACTTTCACAATGCTTTGCAGTGTCTTTATACCACTGCTTTGAATCTCATAATTTATACAAGTCATGCTAATATTTCTCCATTTTAAAAAATTCAGTTGTACAGCAAATGTGTTGTTTTATTAAATTTGTTATAAGCTTTCTGATACATGCTTGCTGTGGGTCCTTTTTATAGTGGTCTGAATAGAAAACTGCTACATGAGAATCTTAACAAAACCCCTGTGATGAGACTTCTCTGCACAGATTTTATGACTGCTCCTCCAGCTTTTTAAAATATCTAACCTACTATCCAGATTGACACAATCCTCCTAATGTCATATGTGTAACTATAATTAGCTTTTGAGGCAAATCCTTATTTTCCCCTTCTTACTATGAAAAATGTATAGGCTAATGTGGGCTATAAAATGACAAAGCAAGGTAAAAAGAGAGACCATGATGGATAGATAGCCAATTTTTCCTGGCCTCAATGGGAAGAAAACAAGTGGTAGGAAAAGGGATGACTCTTTTCTTTTTTCACTGCTGGTCATTGCAACTGAAAGGGCAGAATAACATTTCTCGAGCTCAATTTCACTAGAGAATGAGATTCAGTACCCAGGCTTCTTTCTCACTGGCATTGTTCCAAACATCTTGTCAATGGGAAAAGCTGTCTCAATTGTTTTAGATTTATCTTTCAACATTTATTGTCAAAATACTCTTTCATCCTTTGTTAACAGTGTCTTATACTGAGAGGGTTTGTTTACTGGATGTAAGCCCAAATAGAGAAAAGCATAATAAAGGTTATTTACATAGCAGATCTTAAACTATAATATCAGTACTCTTTACAGTGTTTCTTAAACAGTTTGAATCATGAACATCTCATACAGTTTTATGCACCTTGTGGATTTTAGGGGAAAAAAATATACATACACATGTATGTGTGCCCTACAAACCTCAGAATAAGATCTTTTCCTTGATATAAGGTATAGACTAGAAATTGAAAACAGGAGTCTATTTAAGTGATCATTTGACTTGAGCAGGGGACAAATGCTTTATATAGGGCTGTGGCTGAAGGCTACAGTATCTTCCCAGGAACTGATGCCCTCCACATTCTTGCCAACCAAGATCACAGGGAACAGGCACAGGTGCTTCAGTTGTCAGGCCCACATCACCACACATTCAACTTTTATATCCTGAAATGTTTCTTTTCTTCTAGGTCTCTAAGGTGGATATGCTTTGAGTAGTGGGAACATGTGGGCCTGGGCCTCTACTTAGTAAGCAGTAGAATTTATTTACTAGTACAGAAATCTGACCCCTGATTTAGGATAAGGTTAGGAGATCACGATGCAAGATAGAAATAAAATTATGTAAACTAGAGGAAGATTGAAGGAGAAAACACAATTGGGAGACAGAACCACCTTGAGGAGACACAAATACATTATTGAAATTAAAAAGTTTGAAGCTATACATGTTGAGCAGTTTGTCTTATAATAATTAAACATTTGATAAATATTTGTAATAAGTTGCTACTTAGAAACATAAATAAAATGCTTTAAACAAAAGTCTGACTATTCACTGTATGAACAAGAATAGAAGAGGAATAATTAATTCACTTTTTTTGGTACTTCTTCCTGGATTTCACCTTGTTGAAACTGATCTGCTCCCCTTATTGTGTTCTACCAGCATATTTTCTGACTCTGTGATTCTACAACTCCACTCTTCAGGCTGCTCAGGCTGACAAATCTATCAGGAAATCCTATTGACTATGTAAACATACAATCAATTAATTCTCAAAATAGCCCTTACAGGTAGACACTATGATTATGCTGACTTTATAACAAAGTAAAACAAGGCTCAACAAGGATACAAAAACTAGTCTAAGGTATATAGTTGCAGAAACCTGTCCAGAAATCCAACTTCAGAGCCCAGGTTTTTAATTAGGAAATATTACTTCCTAAAGGAAATTAAGACCTGTCTAAAAACTGATCTATTTCAAAGCTGGACATTTTTAAAGGTTAAAAAAAAAAAAATCCTGCCACTACAACTTGAAAAATACATAAAAGAAAATCTCTTGAGAAAATCTTAGGGATGACTATCAAGGACAATTCCAAGACAAGTTAAATTGTGAGCCCCTAAGGGGCAGGGACTGTATCTTTTTTGTTCATTACTACATACCCACATCTAATACATATTAGGTGCTTAATTTTTATGTATATTTATTTATATACATATATGTATCCTTCCTCAAGTCACCCAGTTCTTAATGCCTACAATGCTACCACCATTATCTCTTGTGTAAAGTATTAGAACACCCTTCTGAATTGTCTCTGCCAGATTCTCCACTCTTTTAGTCAGGAGGCTACAATGGCTTCTCAAATCTATCGGAGCAGAGTCAAAGTCTACAAGGCCTATTATTTCCCTATTCCATTATTATCTCTGACTCCCCCCGCCACACACACACACATATATAACACTGGCTATTAAACTCAAGGTCTTTCTTGTACATGCTAAGAAAGTGCTCTACCACTGGCCTAAAACCCCAGTCTTTGACCTCCTAGTATCTCATTTATTCTACTCCAGACTCCTTGCTTCTCCTCAAATATGCAAGGTGCAATCTCATTTCAGGCCTTTACAAACTGCGCACTATGCTTCAAAAGCTCTGACCTACATTATCTACCTGACTTTCACTCAATATTTTTCATCAAATGTCACTTTTTCAATGAGTTCTACCTAGTCCATTTTACTTAAAATCACAAACACCTAGTCCAATTACCCTTTTTTTTGCATAAGATTTTACCACATGGTCTACAATCTAATGTTTATAAATCACTTTGTCTCTTTTAAAGATTGTGCATCCCACCTATCTGGAGCAGGGTCAAATTCTTTACTAAGGCCTTTCCATCACTGAAAAATACTTTCAGAATGCTTAAAATAACACTTGTGTTACAAGTTTAAAACTTTACTTAGTGCTTACTTAGCACTATGTCTAGTGCATAAATATTTGAATGAATCTTCATATTCCACAATAGGAACTCAATATATAATTATTGAATAGAGGTTATGAAATTTACATTTGGCATGGATTAAGATGCTTACCAGCTGAGCATGTCTATTTAAATGTCAGATCTATAAAATGATTAGTCATACAAGTCAGTTTTAACAATTAACAAGACTTATCAGAAGCTCACTGGGCAAGTGGTTGAAGGTATCTCCTCTGCCTTTATTTGTAATATTAGTTTGTTTCCCCACAGGATATCATACCTGTGTAACTGAAAGTGACTAAAATTTTTTAAAAAATAAAAGATTTTAAACAAGGAAGTAAAGTAAAATGGAGCAGGAAATTTCCAATCTGAAGGCAAAAGGACAATTTAACAGAAAATGTGCAGCAGTCCAGCTGGGCACAATAACCAGGAGGTGAAAAGCAACTTGAAGGTTGAAACGGGAACTGCTTTATTGCGGGGAAACTCAGTGGGAACTGAGCTGGAACTCAAGGTAGCGGGCACCCAAGGTAGCATGAGCCGCTTTATTACAAAACAGCAGAGGTATATATACCTAACTGATTACACACTGCTTGACTCAATTAGCATCATCCTGTTACAGCAATCAGCCAATAAGGAATCTCCACCAACTTAATGGCTCAGTGGCGATGCCTCACAAACCCCTCCTCCTGGTAAACTGCCAGGCGCCATCTTGACTTGATTTGTGGTCCCCAACAAAAATGGGCTTAAATTCAATATGACAGGGCTTACAACTACTTAAAATAGAAATGATAGATATTCTTGGGTCATAGAAAATATTTTGTAATGAGTTATTTTTTTAAAAGATGATCCTGAACAATGTGAGAACCAAACCCATTACTTACTTTTCAATACTATGATTTTGTAAAGCCTAAAAATTCATAATTTTTAAAGATGGGGAAATTAAGCTTTAACACAAGTGTTATTTTAAGCAATCACCCTTAAAGTATTTTTCAACAACGGAAAATCCAAGGGGCATGAATCAAAACAAGGTGTTTGAAAAGCCAAGAAAATTCTTATTAGTAGTACTACCTAATATTTCATCTGGCATAATTCCCATTCCTCTTTCAGCTTAGTGTATTATCTAAACACTGCTTTACTAGAGTGTGCATTTATTGTAGTAAGTAAATTCTGCTTGGTTTCTAGGCCATACTCATACAATACATACAAATTACTCACAAAAAGTAAATTCCCTTCAATCCAGCTATAATGTTTGAATATGATTATGTCAAATTTCATTTAATGTTGATCTACTGATTTGATGGCTAATCTGAGAAGTATATTTTTTAGATATTTGTGTTTTTTCATGTACTTATAAGACTATTTTTAAAAATTCATGAAAGACAGCAGTGTAGGTCTTTTTCAAAAAGATACTCTCCCAGAATATCATTCAGAACAAAACTTTAAAGCAGTTCTATATATTTCATAAATAGTCACTTATTTTTGAGTTTTTAAATTAGGCTCAAATCTCTTTTCTACTTATATTTTGGCTAGATATGATTAGTAATTACACAATTTTGAATAAAATGGATAGTTTCTTAAGGTCTTTGCAACAGATTGTTCCCCAAATACTATACTGTACAAATACGCACCAAAGAAATAAAACAATTTGTTGGTTTTAATCTTTAAAAAAGTGAACCTAATTTTGCTGTGGAAAGTTACAACATAAACATCGAAAATTTTGTATTCTCCCAAGCATGTCATCATTAGGTAAAAACTCATCTAGGCAAAATAGTATTTATGCTTCCATTTTATTGTTTTTAAGAATTAAACTGCCACCTCAGTAGTCTTAAGAGCAATATAATGAAACATACATACATTTAGACTTATGTCCATCATAGCTTCAAAGGCTTCCCTGAAATAAGGCTGGGATTCACATCTTTTTCCTTAAGAAAAGAAACACTAACAGTAATTTTGTTTTCCTTCTACCCACCCACCCTCATTCAAACAATGAACTGATGAATTCAAGTCTAACACCATTTAAAATTTTTGTCCGCTACAAGACATTCATCTGATCTGCCTCCCTGCATATTTATTAAACATAACTGAAAAATAAATCATTTTTAAAAGCCTATAAGAATTATTAATGTGGAATTTCACCACGATAATTTTTTTTTATCCAAAACACAAAGTGGTTTCTTGCCACATTCAATGCTAGTGAATTTCAATAAGCGAAGGAGAGCTTTTCATAAATAGTTGAGAAGCTCTAAAGTGAATTTGGCTATTTTTCTAATTACAAGAAACAAAGAACGGTTGGGATTTAAACAGTAATATTTTAACAGCTCCTAAACAGGGGCATGAAAAGGAATCAAGTTTGCATCAGTCCAAGTACCTACAGTAATATGATAGAAGCACTCACCACCATTTCACACTATTTCACTCCCATGCTTCTAATAACAAGAATTTCTCACTAGAAATAGTGCATTAACAAACTAGACTTTCAAACTGCTAAGTGTGAAAAACCACTTGCTTAAGAAAAAAGTGTATTACTTATTTTCAGCCAAAGTTGAAATGGCCATTTGTATTATTTCTAAATTCTGCTCTAAATTCAGAAATGATTTTGCATCTGATTATCCAAGAATTGTGTTTTGCCTATTCCTGACAGAATCAAATGGTAAATTAGCAATCAGTTTATCCTTTGTCAAAAAGAAATGTTCTAAATTTATATACTATACAAACTATCTAATAAATGATATCTGCATTCTACACATCATGTTTATGTTATGCACCATTTTAGGGGGGGGGAGGAAAAACTTCACAGGGTTTATTCAAAGGATATACAATAATATCCTAAGAAGATTGATTTATACATATGAGATCTGTATAAACTGTAAGTGGTCATCTCAGCTGGACTGTAACAAGCCCCTATAATGCAAAAGCTGACTCTAAAGGCACCTTATAAAGCACTGAAATTCACAATTTAGTCATTACTTTTCTCTTCTCCAATACAAAATTATCTGGTAGTCCTTACTGTTGACTCCATGCTAAAATATTCCAAGTTTAGACTGTTTTACCAACCAAAGGGAAAGGAAATAGTTTTTAAATTTCAAGTTAGAGGAAAACCCCTTATTACACAGCAATGAAACCTGAGCAAATGCTAGTTTGTGATTACAAGAAAACATCCTTCATTAATACATTATTTAAATTCCTCTACAACATTCAAATTGTAGTTTAAAATCCAATAAACGAGAATCCACATAAGCACAGAATTAAGCTACCATGAAACGAGGATTTATATAAAGTCTATTTAGCCCTAAATATTTAAGACAATGAACAGAGTAGAACACACTTCATCTAAATAACACCATTTAAACAGTTCTATAAAATAATGTTACTTAAGATTAATAAGTGTGGTGCATCATGTGATTCCAACCATTCACTAAAAAAGCATTAATAAGTAACAGTATCCCCCCACCAGCTTGGAGCCTACAGTGTTGAATCCTTTGGCCATATCTTTTCAAATAATTAGAATATTTTTTAATATTACAAACATAAATATATCTTAATATTGGAATTCCAATGTATTTTGGTGCTCCTGAGGCTGCCTAAACATAAAAAGGCATCCAAGTGAAGTGTATTACATACTTACGATATTGCAAAATTTCAGTGCCTAAAATGTGAAATAATTCTCTATCGTTTAACAGTCTGCCCTTATAGCAAATTCTAGCAAATTTTTACTTCTAGGATTTTATTGTAACTTTGGGAAATTAGTGGTAAAACATATGGTTTTATAAAACAGTATGTGGCTGCACTTAAATTCACATAAAAATAGCATTTTTACAACCATATTGAAATTTAATCCTTTTACACAGGTTAACAAAAATGTATCACAAGAAAAACTAAACATTGGGTTTAACAAAAGCAATACTTTTGAAAGTGGAACAATGAAAATTTTTTTTTCAAAAAAATTTTTTTTTTCTTACAAATGGTCTCTTCTGGGTCAATTTACCACCTAGAGAACAAAGTTGTTAAAATATAGCTGTGCTCAACTGAGCCACTCATCTGCACTATAGCATAGTACTTGAAATCAATCCTAAGGTCAAGATTTAAAACCATTTTAGAGACAAGACCCTACGTGTTTTTTATAGTCACCTCAGAGGTACTTTTCCTTCCCCAAACAGTCAAAGCTTAATTAAAAGATTGACTACACGTTAAGTTTTTTTTCCCTCATCATATCTTCAGTTCAAAATACTATTATCATTGGTAATAAGGTCTGTATCTTGTCTGATCTGGATGATGTGGTCCAGGAAGTGGGGTTTGAGAAGGCGGACCCTGCATTCGTGGAGGAGGAGGTGGCCCTCTTGGTGCAGGCCATATACCAGGACTCATTCCCCCTGGTTGTGTAAATGGAGGGCTCAGAGTTCCTTGATCTTCAGTAAATTGGGGTAAAGAATTTGGATTATAATGGTGAGGAGGGGGAGCAGTTACAGGTGGACCACCATGTTGAGGTGGGGGAGGTCCTGGAGGAGGATGATTCATATAAGGTGGCATCTGGGCAATAATATGTCCAGGGGGAGGGGTTATTGGTGGTGGAGCAGAGGTCATTGGTGGAGGTGGAGCTTGGCTATACACCAAGTGAGGAGTACCTGCAGCCTGGGGAGGATGTGGCATTGGATGGCTTATTGGTGGTGGAGGAGGTGGGGGTGGTGCATAATGTTGTTGTGGAGGCATAATATGATGAGGGTGCGATACCACTGGTTGACCCTGATATTCAGGATGATGGTGAGCAGGTGCTGGGGCAGGAGGTGGTGGTTCTCTAGCACCTGAATTTGAGTCATCCTGAATAGGGACAGTTATTAAATTGCTGTGTTTTCTTGTTGAAATGCGAAAGGTTTCCTGACTGACCGAACGAGGTGGAGGTGGAGCCATGGACAATTCTGCTGGAGGAGCACGAATATCCTCATGTGGCTGATTATAGTGCTCATGAGGCACATGTTGCAAAGGAGGTGGTGGCATCATGATGTGCTGCTTTGGCGGAATATGACTCATATGGTGCTTGTCTGGTGGCATTATAAAACGATCAGGGATGTCGGTTGGTGGTGGGGCAATAGGAGGATGAACATTTTCAAGTGAAGCACGGGTAACAGGTTTTCCAGCTCTCATATGGCGATGGTTGATATGAGCCTGTAAGTCTCTCTGAGACAAATACGTTCTCTTGCACCCTTGAACAATGCTACACATGAAGAGAGAACCTCGTGTACACTGTTCAATTCGCTGCACAGGATCACTACAGCTAAATTAGAAGGGAAAAAATTTGATTTACTAAAAAGGTAAAAATAATGCACTTATTTTTAAAAATAATACTTTTAAAATGTTATATAAACAGCAAAAGAGTACATTAAAAGTTATAGTTACTCTAAGTAACTTTAATCTCCCCTACCTTGTTTCTAATCATTATTTCTGTCAACCTTGAACTCTTCGTGGTATTACCAGAATATATCTTAAAAGGAGACCTTATACTTCCCAACACCTTGAAATGATTTTATAAGTGGCTTTTTATTCATTTGTAAAAATAATAACAATAATAATCCAGAAAGAACTAAGCCAAGGACCTGTCACAACCAAAGGAATTCAGACCTTGAATTACGGGAGCAGTATTTGCTGAGCAAATACTACTAAATGGAGAACAGTAAGTGGGAGATGCTGCAAGGACAATAACAATGGGTAAGATCATCCTAACCATTAGTGCTCTTAACATTAAATATAAATAACTTAAATTTAAACCTTGACTATCAGGGTCCCTTTAAGAAAGGAATTTTTTTGAACTGGGAAGTCATTGACCCATTTTGAATGTTTCCTCATTTGTCAAGTGAAATTAAATTATGTACTCTAACTCACAATGTTGTTATATCTATTTCACCTTAAAAGAGTGTTCTTAAGATCAAATAATGAAAGTGACAGTATTTAATCACCGGTTAAGTGATATTGTTTAGATACAAGCTGTTAACAATGACTATGTGTGTCAACTGACATTCTTATTAAATATATATTTTTTTGGTATTAGGGGTTGAACCTGGGGTACTTTACCCACTGAGCTACATCCCCAGACCTTTCTAGTTTTTTGAGATACTAAGATGATGAAGCTGGTCTCAAGTTTGTGATTCTCCTGCCTCAGCCCCCACAATCACTGGGATTACAGGTGTATGCCAATAAGTTAGGTTAAATGGTTCTATACTCTTGAAGTTGAGTTCTATTTCTCCATCCTGCTATAAGGCTGGCAATTCCTGTTGATACTAAAATGCTTCCTTTAAGTGACTATATAACACACTTCTAATTTTTCATTATAAACTCAGAAACATCCCTACATTAAGAGGATGTGAGACACTTTCTCTGGGTGATGCCTAACAGCAGTAATATGTAATGTTTATATTAACTCTGGTTGTCATTTCTTCACTTCCTGATCTGGGTATATTAATCCAGATAGGCTTATGTCCTAAAATAGATAAGGACAGCACAGGTGAGGTGCTTACTAGAATTATATTTAATGCCTTGAAAACCAAATTTCCTGTTAAACATTATCACTGAAACCCTTATGTAAAAGAGGAAACTTCTTAATGTCCTTTACATACTGTTTTATCACATATGAAACCCTTTATCCAAAGGAAGCAATCTAAATTTACTACATGACTTAATGTATACTGGGTTGAAAAATTAGGCATTAGAGAAAATAACCAAAACAAGCAATATAAGCTTCTAATTTCATAACTCTTCTGAATTACAATTTTACAGAATACTGTTTTAATCCCCAATAACAAATTTTATAATGTTACTTCAAGCCAAGAAAATCAGTTGTCATTGGGTTCTCAATGAATCATTCCTTTCTCAGTAATGCCAATTTCCTACACCAAAAAGGGAATCACCCCATGCAATCATTCATAGCTTTGTTAGCAACCAATACTACAAGCCTTGGAGTGCTTCAAATAGAGGTTATAAGTAATCTAAAAAGCCTAAGGCTGGGACTGGAGTTGTAGCTCAGTTGAACGCTTGACTAGCATGTGTGACGCACTGGGTTCAATCCGCAGTACCACATAAAAATAAAAATAAATAAAGACATTGTGCTCCACATACAACTTACAATCAATCAATCAATCAATAACCTAAGGCTGTTCCAAGGAAGTTTCTATTAGTCTTTCTCAAGCCTGCCTTATCAGGGGTTCTAAACTGATATAAAAATTCCTACTTTATTCTCAATTCTTTTAGACTATCCCAAAATGGACCTACCTCTTCATAACTCGTTTGGGTCTATGTCACAACTGTGAATAATTCATTTCCTCATTTGTTAAATGAAGTTATATAATAATCATATTTGAATAGCTTATATATACATAGTGCTTATGTTCTATCAATCAATCAGTCTTTGATGAATCCTGAAAATAATCTAGGAAGGTCAGTATAATTACCAGTCCCATTTTATAGATTAAAAAATAGCTTATGTCACATAGCCAATAAATGGCCGAACAGGGATTTGAATTTAAGAATTCTAATACCAGGAGTCTCGGTTCTTAATCACTAACCCATACTACACTACCTCTCTAGTGAGGAAGAGGGAAAGAACAACCAAAAGAAAACGAAAGACTGACTATCCCAAAATGGACTTAGTTCTTCATAACTTGTTTTGAGACTATGAAAAGCAAACGAAAACATAATTGCTTCTGGTTTAGAATACTAATTCTATGATGGCACAGAGATTTTATCATGTGGGTCAGTTTAAGTTGACTGATGGAGGCTGCCCATCATCTTGAAAAGGCTAAAGCCAACTCTGGGCTCACAAAGATTAGCTATGTCTACATATTTGATATTTTTGCCTGGTTTACATCACACCCTGACCTTTAACCCTTTATAAATCATTATACCACAAACTTTACCAATTAAAAAAGTAAAAATGACCTTATCTTACCCTGGACACATCTTATCTCCTTTTTTTTCATGTAAAATAGCACAGTCATAGCAAAAAACATGCTTGCATGGAATCTGTAAACAAAGACATTATAGTTAAGCACACTGGAACAACTTAAAATATTTCTGTAAAAAAAAACAATAAGCATAGTGATCTATATCTAGAAAGCATATGAAAACTGTTCAAATGAACATTTAATAAGTACTAACCATATAAAAGTAATAGTTAACACTCTTTTTAATCACAAAGGCTTTGAGAATGTGTTAAAACTTTGATCCCTTTTTTAATAATGTATATATACACATACATCTGTTTACATTTTCTAGATGTGTAAGTCCTATAAATTTCTAACACAGTCCCTGCTGGTTAAAAGCTCCTGAAAACCACTGTAAACACGTTTTATCTTATCTTGTTTCTCCTGAAACTATTCCAAAGTAATAAATAATAATTATATTAAATTTGTTGTATTCCCTTCGTTAAAATTTCACTTATGGGGCTGGCATTGTGGCTCAGTGGTAGAGCACTTGCCTGGCACACATGAGGCACTGGGTTCAAACCCCAGCACATTTAAAAAAGAAAAAAACTAAACAACAAAATAAAGGTATTAAAAAGAAAAAGATTCACTATGATGGAAACATTTCATGCTCTTAAAAATTAAAGTAACAAAACTTTGCTTACATATTTCATACTTAAATGTTACAAACATACTTATTAAAGAATGAAAAACTCTGTCTACTTAAATTTTTCAGAATTCTACCTCTACACAAATGCTTACATTCACAAAAACAGAATTTAAGTTAATTATACTTACCATTCGCCCATAGATTTTAATAGGCAATCCACATTTGTCACAGAAATGAACTGGTGTATCATCCTTTTCACCTAAGATGTTGATCTGTTGAAATGATATAATTAAAATTTCCTTCTTATGCAATTCTAAAAATTTTAGAATTCACAGTGGTATGGTTAGAATTTTATAAACATTGTTATAACAATTAGAAATAGAGGTTTCTTAGTTTAATCCTCACATATTACCCACCATTAGTTTGTTTTTCTTCTTAAATAGTGGTTATTGATCTTATTTTACTTCAATGAACATCACCTCAAATTATTTTTGAAAATAACAGAAACCTGGCATTAATAAGTAAGTTATTTGTGTATGATGAAAAAGTCACGGATATTAAAAATTCATAACATTCTTCCATATTATGCATTTCAATTATTTAATACTTAATATTTTATTTTTAATTATACCTTAAAGTCCCAAAAAAGGTGTCCAGGAAATCTTCGCTGATTTCCAAACAGTTCGCCCCCTTTACAGTCATACCGCTCTTCTTCATTATAATCAAATCCTTCTGAGGAAAAAAGAACGTTACCCATTTACTTTTCAAATCTTAAATTTCATTTGGGAACTATATGTATATGACAAAATAGGCCTATTCACTAAAAAGTCCATCTTATATCTTTCAAAGTTCTTCTAAAAATAAGGTAATTAAGACTAGTTTAAAACACCAGGTAAAAATGATCATATAGTCCATCCTATTACTTTATAATTGACTGCAGAATACTCAATAATTCAACATACAAGATTAGTGGCAGAACTAGGCATGGTGCAACACACCTGTAATTCTAGCTACCAGGGAAGCTGAAACAGAATAAGTTTAAGGCTAACTCCAACAACCTAGCAAGACCCTGCCTCAAAATAAAAAAAGGACTAAGGATGTAACTAAGTGGTAGAGTGCCCCTGGGTTCCATCTTGTATATGGTGCGGGGGGGGGGGGGGGGTGCCACAGGGCAGGGGTGTAATTAACAGCAAAATCAATCTCGACTCCCATTCAAGTGCTCTTATCAATTATAACCATCATGCTTGTTGTATAATATTTTAAGATATCATATTTATTCTAATATCTACAAAAGTAGATACAAGGCTACAAGAAACTGATTTTTATTGCCAAAAGAACATAATGAAAAAGAGCAAATTCTGAAGATTTTCTATGACAAGATTTTTCTTGTTTTTTTATTTTTTGTTTTTTTTTATTTGTTTTAATTACACATGACAGTACAATGATCTTGACATATCACACATCTGAATCAGATGGGATATAATTTCTCATTTTTCTGAGTGTACAGGTTGCAGAATTATATTGGTCATGCAGTCACGTAAGATTTTTCTTCTGAAGATTTTCTTAGGAATCCTTCTTACCCACACACTGGGCATGACTTTAGAATCAACATATTCATACTTCATCCTTTCAATTAAAACCTCTTCCTAGTTAATCACCCAAATAGCAGGAGCTGTATGATTATTATCTATAAACTTGAGACAATAAAAAGATCAAATACTCTCACCTTCTCTCGCCTAATTAAAAAGTTGAGATAGCATTCCTCTCAATCCTTTCATCTCATACAAAAGCACAGAAAACTGATGGAAATTCTAGGTAGAATCCAATTTCCTAAAGTAAAGCTGAGAAGACAAATATATCCCTCCTTCAAGGCTTCTCATGACTCTTTTGGCCCTAGAACTGGTAAACAAAGTAGCCAAAACACTTTTAATCTTACCCACATAGCTAAATACCAGCACCTATGGACAGATGGATGGACAGGCGCACACGCGCACACACATAGTGACGCAAGAGTTTTGTGAATACTCCAATATACTATTTAATTACCTCTAACACAAATGTATAGTGGAAAGTCAGGGTTTTCTTATCATTTGTACCCAAGCTCTTGTATGGCCATTTACACCTCATAAAAGCTGGGGTCATTTAAAATTCCAAATAAAGAAAATCATTGCTGGAAACCCAGAAAATTACCAAGATGAATGACCAAGGAAATGAGAAATATATAATAATTTGTCAGAGTGGCTTAACCAGTAATCCTATCATTAAATTATATATCTGTGCAGATAATATACTAGCACCCAAAAATCACTATTTTGATCAATGCCTTAGGGGGAAAAATAATTTCTTAAGAATACCAAATAAGTGAACCTAAATATCCAATAATTACCTTCAACCTAAGTTAATGTTATTAAGAGAGACTTGTAACAGTAATTCCCTCTAGAAAGAGCTGTAGGATTGAGGATGAGTGAGGCCATACCTAAGAGGAAACATGAGCGCATTTTTTTTTTTTTGCATTGTTTGGATTATTATTAAGACAGAGCTATTGTACATCATGTTTAGTTTAAAATATTACTTAACAAAAAAAAGGGGGGATGGGGAGCCTATATAGTAGAGTAGCTGCCCTAGGCTGTAACTATTGTGATTTTTCATTGATTTATTGGTGCTAGGATTCCAACCTAGGACCTTGAATATGCTAAATATGTTCTACCATTCAACCATACCCCAGCTTTACCACCATGATTTACCATGTTTCAACTTCAAGTAGACTTCTTTAGGCAGAAGAGAAACCCTATGGTAAAAGGAACTATTTTATAAGGTAACTAAAGCAGTCTGATACTTTAAATAATAATAATAATATACAGTCAGATTGCTAGAATACAGTAGAAAATCTAGAAATATACCTACTTTAAGAACTTTAACATATGTTAATGGCAAGATTCCTAGTCAGCAAAAAAATATATATACAGACTAGTAAATGATTGCAAAATGGCTAGCCTCTATGGAGAAAAATAAGTAAGACCTCACTTTCTGTTAGGCTTTTCATTTGCTTGTTTTTAATAAACTAACACAGAGAATGGTGACACACATCTATAATCCCAGCAACTTGTGAGGCTTAAGTTTGAGGCTAACCTGAGCCATTTAGCAACGCCCTAAGCAACTTAGTGAGATCCTCTCTCAAAATTAAAAAAAAAACACAAGTTGGGGAGCCCTAGGGATATTGTTTATGGTAAAGTGCCCTGGGTTCAATTCCTGGTACTAAAAAAATTAAAATAACAACAACATCAACAACCACAACTAAACACATATCCATAAATGTCCCAAAACAGGGGTTAGCAAACTTTTTCTGTAAAAGCCCAGACAATAAATATTTTAGAGTTTGTGGGCCATATTGTCTCTATCAAAAATACTCAGCTCTGCCATTATAGGAGGAAAGCAAAACAGCCACCAATAAAACTTACATGAACAATCATGGTTGTGTTGTAAACTTTATTTATAAAAACAGGGCCAGATCTGGCCCACTGGCCAGTTTACTGACCTCTACTAAATAGTAAAATAGGAAAACTTATATTCATGGAATAAGGAATTCCATTTAAAGAATGTCCTAAAACCCAAAAGTCCTAAGAGCAAGACTAATTATCTGGCTACACAGAGTCTTCAAGATCTTTACAAATAAAAATTTTATTCAAATAAAATTCAAAAGACAAGTGGAGAATACAGACAATATATAACAAAATGGCTAACTGCATTAATTTACAAAAATCCCATAAAAATTGGAAAAAAGACTGCCAAACAGAAAAACTGGAAAAGAATATGAATGGGAAAAACCTAGGCAAAAGAAATGACCAATACTATGAAAAGATATACTATGAAAAGATATATATAATATATAAAACCTTATATATAATTAAAGAAATATATATGAAAAGAAAAAAATTAAGTTAATAATACCAGAAATCGATGTGTGGGAATATAAGCTAATATACCTTTCCTGAAAAGCACTTTGACAATATCTGACAAATTCTAAAATGTACATTATCATCAAGTTTTTAAATGTCCAAAGTTTTTGCAAAGTATAAATTTTACAAAATAATCATATTAAGCCATATACACAAGGATATTTGCTGTACCATTATTAGAGGAAAAAAACTAAAAAATTTGCTAAATAAATTATGGTATATCATAAATGAAATATCCAAACCTATTTCTTTTTTCTATTTTTGGTACCAAGAATTGAACCCAGGGGCACTTTACCACTAAGCCATATCCCCAGCCCTTTCATATATTTATTTAGAAACAGGGTCTTGCTGAGTTGCTTAGGGCCTCACTAAACTGCTGAGGCTAGCTTTGAACTTACATTCCTCCTGTCTCTGCCTCCTGAGCCACTGACCAAACCAATTTTTTTAAATTATGTACATCTGAATGTAGTGATAAGGCAAAATTTCAAATGCACTTTACATGAAAAACTACCTAGGAAAAAACTGTACTTTTGTGCAAAAGTCTTCATAAGATTATCTTTGGAAAGAAGGATTATAGAGGGAGCTATTTTACTTATGCTATGCTTTCTGGAATACCATTTAGGTTTATTTTTAAAGGGGAAACTTATAAAGGGAGAAAAAAAGCATAAAATATACCAAAATGAAATTAAAAGGCTGAAAAGAGCATGTAAGATTAAAGTAGCCATAAGTAAATAAGATCACAGACGTATGGTGCAATGAGATAAACAAAAAGACTATTGAACATATTAGTTTAAACAAATTACCTTCATCACCAGGTGGAGCCTTTGTAGGCATCCTGTTTATAGTCCTTTGAGTTCGAGGTGCAGGTTTGGCTTTGTTTGCTTGTTTGGAGATGAGTTTTATAGGAATTCGTCTGCGAACATCAAGACCACCCAATGATCCAGAACTATTAGTGCCTTGTAACTCATTATCTATGTTAGAGGAAAAAACAAATTTTAATTTCTTTTAGTTTTTCTTTTTGAAGATTATTTCATCTCAGGTATTAAAACAACATAACCAACATTATCAAGGGTTAACAATATTAGTCCTGATTTTAAATATTACACTAACACAAATTTACTGCTAATTTTCTTTATTTTAGATAAACTTTTAAAGCAACGCTTTTTGAGACACGGAACCCTATTAGAAACTGACAAAGCTATAGTACTTTTATCTCTCTTAGAGAAGTGAACAATAAAAATTTTCACTAATTCCACAGTTTACAGAAAAATAAAAAACTTCATGAACCCAAGATAAGAACCTCTGTCTTGAACTATAAGAATTTCTTAGAGGTAAATGAGAACACTGATACAACATATCAAAATCTCTGGGACACTATGAAGGCAGTACTAAGAGGAAAGTTCATTCCATGGAGTTCATCCCTTAAAAGAAGAAAAAGTCAACAAATAACGTAACATTACACCTCAAAGCCCTAGAAAAAAGAACAACAAATCAACACCAAAAACAGTAGAAAACAGGAAATAATTAAAATTAGAGCTGAAATCAATGGAATTGAAATAATTGAAAAAACTGACAAAACAAAAACTTGGTTCTTTGAAAAAATAAATAAAATTGATAAACCCTTAGTCATGCTAATGAAGAGAAGGGGAGAGAAAACTCAAATTACTAAAATTTGTGATGAAAAAGGAAATATCACAATAGAAACTACAGAAATACAGAAAATAATTAAAAATTATTTTGAAATTTATAATCCAATAAAATAGAAAATATCAAAGACAAATTTCTAGAATCATATGATTTTCCTAAACTGAATAAGGATGATATACACAAGTTAAACAGATCAATTTCAAGCAATGAAATAGAAGACGCCATCAGAAGCCTATCAACCAAGAAAAGCCCAGGTCCAGATGGATACACAGCTGAGTTCTACAAGACCTTCAAAGAAGAACTAAAACCAACACTCCTCAAATTATTCTATGACATAGAAAAAGAGGGAACACTTTCAAACTCATTCGATGAGGCCAGTATCAAAGGCCTGATTCCAAAACCAGACAAAGACACATCAAAAAAAGAAAATTTCAGACCGATATCTCTAATAAACATAGATGCAAAAATTCTTAGTAAAATTCTGGCAAATCAAATACACGATTAAGTGGGGTTCATCCAAGGGATACAAGATTGATTCGACATATAGAAATCAATAAATGTAATTCATCACATCAATATATCTAAAGAATCATATGATCATCTCAAGAGATCAGAAAAAGCATTTGACAAATACAGTACCCCTTTATGTTCAAAACACTAGAAAAACTAGAGATAACAGGACCATATCTCAACATTGTAAAAGCTATCTATGCTAAGCCCCAGGCCAACATCATTCTAAATGGAGAAAAATTGAAAGCATTCCTTCTAAAAACTGGAACAAGTCAGGGATGCCCTCTTTCACCACTTCTATTTAACATAGTTCTTGAAAACCTAGCCAGAGCAATTATACAGATGGAAGAAATTAAAGGGATATGGATGGGAAAAGAAGAACTCAAACTATCACTATTTGCTGATGACATGATTCTATACCTAGAGGATCCAAAAAATTCCACCAGAATACTTCTAGAACTAATAAATGAATTCAGCAAAGTAGCAAGATATAAAAATCAACACCAATAAATCAAAGGCATTTCTGTATAGTGACAAAGCCTCTGAAAGAGAAACTAGGAAAATCACCCCATTTACGATAGCCTCAAAAAAAAAAAAAAAAAAAAACACTAAAATACGTGGGAATCAACTTAACAAAAGAGGTGAAAGGCCTCTACAATGAAAACTACAGAACACTAAAGAAAGAAATTGAAGAAGACCTTAGAAGATAGAAATATCTCCCTTGTTCTTGGATAGGCAGAATTAATATTGTCAAAATGACCATTACCAAAAGTACTATACAGATTTAATGCAATTCCAATTGAAATCCCAATACATTCCTCATAGAAAAAGAAGTCATGAAATTCATCTGGAAACAGATTTAATGCAATTCCAATTGAAATCCCAATACATTCCTCATAGAAAAAGAAGTCATGAAATTCATCTGGAAAAATAAGAGACCCAGAATAGCCAAAGCAATCCTTAGCAAGAAGAATGAAGCAGGTGGCATCACTATACCAGACCTTAAACTATACTACAGAGTAATAGTAACAAAAAAGGCATGGTATTGGCACCAAAATAGACTTGTAGACCAATGGTACAGAATAGAGGACACAGAGACAAACCCACATAAATACAGTTATCTCATACTAGACAAAGGTGCCAAAAACTTATACTGAAGAAAAGATAGCCTCTTCAACAGATACTGCTGGGAAAACTGAATATCCACATGCAGCAAAATGAAAATAAACCCCTCTCACCACACACAAAACTCAACTCAAAATGGATCAAGGACCTAGGAATTAGTCCAGAGACCCTGCGCCTAATAGAAGAAAAAGTAGGCCCAAGTCTTTATCATGTTGGATTAGGCCCCGACTTCCTTAACAAGACTCCTATAGCACAAGAAATAAAATCCAAAAACAATAAATGGGCTGAATTCAAATTGAAAAGCTTCCTCTCAGCAAAAGAAACAATCAGTGAGGTGAAGAGAGAGCCTACAAAATGGGAGCAAATTTTTAGCACACACACATCAGATAGAGCACTAATCTCTAGGATATATAAGGAACTCAAAAAACTTAATACCAAAAATAATAATAATAATCCAATCAATAAATGGGCTAAGGAGCTGAACAGACACTTCTCAGAAGATGATATGCAGTCAATCAACAAATATATGATAAAATGTTCAACATCTCTAGCAACTAGAGAAATGCAAATCAAAACTACTCTAAGATTTCATCTAACTCCAGTCAGAATGGCACCTATTAAGAATTTAAACAATAAATGTTGACAAGGATGTGGAAAAAAAGGCATACTCATACATTCCTGGTGGGATTGCAAATTGGTCCAACCAATCTGGAAAGCAGTATGGAGATTCCTTAGAAAACCTGGAATGGAACTACCAATTGACCCAATCCCATTCCTTGGTTTATACCCAAAGGACTTAAAAACAGCATACTATAGTGACACAACCACACCAATGTTTATAGCAGCACAATTCACAAAACCTAAATTGTGGAACCAACCTAGATGCCCTTCAATAGACGGATAAGTAAACTGTGGTGTATATATACACAATGGAATATTACTCAGCATTAAGAGAGAATAAAGTCATGTCATTTGCTGCTAAATGGATGGGGTTGGAGAATATCATGTCAAATGTTTTCTCTGCTATGTGGATGCTGATACATAATGGGGGTGAGGGGGAGCATGGAAGGAATAGAGGAACTTTGATTAGGGCAAAGGGAGGGAAGGAAAGGGAGGGGGTTTGGGGGTAGGAAAGATGATGGAATGAGATGGACATTATTACCCTAAGTACATGTATGAAGACACAAATGGTGTGACTCTACTTTATGTACAACCAGAGATATGAAAAACTGTGCTCTATGTGTACTATGAATTCAAATGCATTCTGCTGTCATGTAAAACAAATTAAATATTTTTTTTAAAAAAAGTAACTATGAGAATTTAAAAAAAAAATGAAAAAGGAAAAGAAACAAAACCATCCCTATCTCCTGTCAAGCTTGCCACGTAGACAGTCAATAAAGTTGCTAAGTTTACATTAGGGTAACCAATAAAACTGAAAAAAACAAACAAAAAAAAAAACTAACCCTGATGAAGGCAAAATTAAATAATGCACCTGAAAATGAAGTCAGTTTTAAAGAGATTATTTCCTTCAGCCTAAAATGAAGGAAAAGGGTTGAGCAATAAAGTAAAAATTTATTATACCCCGTAATAACAGAAACATGCAATAATTTGTACTACAACATTTCTAGAGATACACTGAGTTATTCTTAGCACTGTATTGGAAAATTATAATCTAGGAGGATGCAAGGTTTCTAACTCCATCTATCTAAGTCTAAACAAATGACACCTCTGCTTGTTATCATCTATGAAACAAATTAACTTATGTTCCATTATTATTTCATAGAACCAACTCATGTAGAGCTTAAAGAGTTACCTTTGTTCAAGTAAATGAAAAGATATTATAACACAGAAAATAATCAACTTTACCTAGAGTCAAAAAGGAAAATGCTCTAAAATGAGAACTACAAAGAAACAAAAATTTTAAATTATGTTTTAAACATAAGTTATTGAACAAAGTTGTATAACTGCCCCTGCAAACAATATTACAATCAAAACAAATAAACTGTCCATATTAATTATGAGTAAAGACAAAAGTAGTAACTAAGTACCAATGACCTCCAAGGCTGTATTACACGTACACTTTTTGTGTTAAAATAGGTCCTGAATGATTATTTTGAATTTTTTCAGTCTACTTTCTACTTTTTTAACAGGTAATCTTGCAGGGGGATATGAAAAAGGGATTACATGGTTAGCTAAACTCTTGAATTAGAATAAATTCAACTTTTCCAACTTTATCAATTTTCAACATTTCACTAAATGAACTAACAAGCTGATTAATGTATTTCATTCATTTTCAATGCATTTGTTTATTTATGTAAAAATACTTAAAGCAATGCAACAGCCAAAAGGCAGATATTTCTAAATAACATTTTTCTTAAAAAGTATTCCTGACTTTCCAATTATTAAAAAAGAGTTAATATTGTCCTTCAGCTATCAAAAGGATTCTTAAGGGTTTTACCTTTGTGAATGAAAATACCAACACTTCATTACAAGTTCTTTTCACACCACCCTGAACGCTTGAGGTCTCTTATTGTTGATCACATAGCCAGCTTGCCATGTGCAAGAGCCTGCTGCCCCTTAAAATTTTGCTGTTTGCTTCACAAATTTCAAGTTATAAAGTAGAACACTTCACAGTGACAACAATTTGGGATTGTTTGAGGAACTTTTTTTTGGTTTGTGTCTTTTTAAAATTAAGGATCAAAACATACAATACAATTTCCTTTTGAATTAATAACTAAACATACAGTCCATAGTAACAAAGTCCTTGGATATTATTCAAAGAGAAAACTAAGGATAACTGGCCATTTATGGTGAATTCACCTTACAAGAAACAGCACTTTTTATTATGTAGCTTAAAAAGGTCTTGGATTTTTATCTTGAATAAAAGGAACAAAGAAATATTTTACAAAATTTAGGTTACTTTACAAAGGTGCTAATTCAACAATGCATATGAGTGACCAAAGAATGAATCAAGTGTTAACTGTTTCATGGAAAATTTTTTCTCCTTAAAATACTTCATTTTACATTTCAATTTTACGCATGACCATATATACAATGAGTCATTTTTGCACTAATATTCAAGGGTTTCACCAATTTTTCCAAAGACGACTTGATCCTTTGATATTAAAATCATTCTCAAGATGCCTATTCTATCATGATGTCTTCAATTAACTAGCTAACAGCATTTCCTCATTTGTCAATGGCTTATTTGTGATTGTCATCAAATTCATGTTTATGAACTCTGATATCTGAAACTTTCACAAAAGTTTCTTCCCCACAATCAGTGTATAGCAACTGGTACTGTCTTCTGATATGAAACATTAAGGAGAAAGTCTCAAAAAGAAATTAACTTTTATTTCCCATGCAAACTTTTAACTTAAAAAGTTTAAAATTAGAATAAAGCCTCTTACACACCCATCCATTTTCAGATTTCCTAATATAACAACTTCTAAACTGTAAAAGGGACTTCACTCCCAGTTCCAGTAACAGGATAAAGGAGAAATATTTTGCTAAAATCACACATTTGTTACCCTACCCTCAAGACTCCAGAGTTTCAACTCTATATATTTTCCAAACTCTGGAATTCCTTAAAGCCTGGTTCTAGGCCCTCTTCTTTTCTATACGCCTCTCACTAAATGATCTCTCCCATGCTCATGCTTTAAAGAGATCAACTATAAGGTATTAACTCCCAAATATATATTTTTGGTCCATATCTTTCCTCTGAGCTCCATTTGGTACCGCCCATCCTATATCAATATACATCACATACCCAGCAGTCCAAAACCAAATTCTTGTTCCCAAATTCCTAACTTCCACTGAAACCAGAAGCCCAGGCATTTCTCTCCCATACCCCCAAATCAATTCATTAGCAGGTGCTTGAGCTCTACCACCAAAACATCTATTGCATCTGCCCTTTCTCGCCCCTCATCCCACCTCTCTCCACCTTTTGTTGTTGTAGTGGTGGTGGTGCAGGGGATTCAAACCAGAGCCTTGTGAACTGCATGTTAGGCAAGTACTCCATCACTTCATTTTCACTAAACCAAGCCTCCTTTCTGGTCTACTACAATGACCTCCTAAATTGTCTATTTTCTATTATTCTTGACTTCCACAAAACAGTCCATTATGTATTTAAGATTATGTTCCTTCTTTTACTTCTATTCAGAGACTTCATATTCACTCAAACTAAAATTAAACTCTTTAATGTACCTTTCAAAGTCCTGAAGGTGGTGACTTAGACTTCCTCTGCAACCTCAACTTAGGGCTCTTTTTCCCTTGCCAACTAGGCCACAACCAACTGGCATTCTCTACATTTTCCTATCCTGGAGTCTTTGAACTTGCTGAAAATGTTCCTTCTGTTTTATTTCATGGCTAGATTCTTCTTATACATGAGTCTCAACTACTAACCTTTCCCAGAAGACCTTCCCTGCCCATTCTCTCTGAAACTTCCTACTCCACAGCATTTGTTTTCCTTGAAGGCATTCACCACAATCTGTAATAATATGTAAACGAGTTTATATATATATATGGGGGTGGGGGGAATGAGAATGTGTGCGACTGTCTGTCTTCCCCAGCAGGATGTAATGTCCAAGAGGAAAAGAACCCAGTTCTATTGTTAACTCCTTCATCATTCCATCTTCAGGCCTGCAAGTATCTAGACATATCCGGCATAAATAAACATGTATGTACACACACTCAATAAATATGTAGCTGATGACTGAGAACATTCAGATCAATGCTTAAGAAAAAGTCTATTCCCCCTACGTGTGCTATGATCGATGTAACTGAAGCACTTACTAATTTCAAGTGCCTCACTCAACATCCAAGAACCACAAGAAAGCGAAGCACATAACACCTAACAAGAGGTGGAGCTACCCTTGGCGAAAGGGATGAGAATGTCTTGATCTTTTGTGTTCCTATATAAGTGGCCTCAACTGATGATGAGAAAAGACCACAGCCGAAGCATAGGCATGGTTTAGGCTTAGGTGGAAATTTCTAGCTGCTCTGTTTATGAATTGGAAAACTATATCCGACTCCCTTCCCTTCTGTAACCTCTAATCCATGATGGACCGAAGAGACAAACAAGAAATAACTGCAGCACCCGCCTAAAGCTGAGAGCAGGAAGTCTTCAACTAACTACCAGCACAAGGAGACTTCAATCACCGCTGGTGTCCACCCACCAGTACCCCATAACCTAGGGCAGAGCAACTGTGTTGAGTTTAAATAAATAAAAGATACGGCGCTCTCCCCTTGCCAGGAAGCCTACGCCGCCCACTGTCCCAGCTGGGAGCTCAGCAAAAGCAGACACAGAAGCGGTTGTTGCCGGCACCGAGGATGGAGGTACCGCACCGGAGGGTAGGCCGAGAAGCAGCAGGCCCTGCGGGGCACGGGAAGAGGGTCTACGAGATTTCTTCCTCACCGCCACACCCCAGTGCTGTGGGGCAAGCGTAACCCCTTTTGCCCGCTGGACGACCAGTCCCAGACTAGCCAAGGGGGCATGAAACTGGGACCCCCACTGCCTCCGCCTCCTTACCAGTGTGATCCATGATTCGGCTCGCAGGGCACAGTGGGAGCGGAAGTCAACCGAGCCGAAGTCGCAACGAGCGCGTGCGCGCTACCTTCCGGAGCCCAGAAGACGGAAGTGTGGCCGGTTTGCCCCACTTTGCCCTGCAAGAGCTCCCTTCTCGCGCCTCCACCACCCTTCTCTGATGAGGGAGTCAGGCATAGTCCAGGTAGAGGCAAGCGGAGCCGGGAGCTTCTGTATTGAGATTGTTAAGGCTTCCCGTTTGCCTCAAAGAGGAAGTAGCCTTTAGCGTGGGAAGGGAATAGATGGGGCCAGGGGGTTGGGGGGCGGCGGCAGCCGGAGAGCGGTAGTAGCTAGAGGAATAAGCTTGGGGCGGCTAAGGCAGACGCCTGCCCACGCAGAGCGTTGCCTTGTGGGACTTGTAGTGTCTTGGAGCCGGCTGGCTTAGCGCGCATGCTCGGCCTTTGGGATGGCCCCACCCCAGCGGGCGGAGTAACGGTTTGGAATCCCCCCGGGTCCGCGAGGGCTGCTTTACCTCCTCCTGCTCTAGGGAAGGTGTAAACACCGCGCTCCTGCAGGCGTCCTCCAGTGGGAGGTTGCCCAGGGAATCGCTGAGCTGGGGGAAGCTCCCGGCTAGAGGGAAGCTCTGTGCTTATAGTCTAAATTTCGCTTTGTCCTGACGGGCTGCCGAGACCCACGCAGAGCAGACAGTTCCCCGGTTCCCACCTCCGAAGTTCCTCTAACAGTTGAAACACGTTTACAGTGCTTGACTACCATTCATTATCTAGGGAAACTCCGGCGGCGCTTCGAACCCTCCGGACGCTTAAAGGACTGGAGGACGAGCGAGGCGCCCTTGCCTCCCCTTACAGGGACACCTAGCAGTAACGTGCAGAGTGAGACGGAAGAAGAGAGGATCAAGACCTAGGGGGGGGGGGGGGGGGTGACGAGAGCACTAGGGCTTGGCCGGAAGAGAGGTTAAAGAGGAAAGGCCTCACTGGAGAAAGAGAGAGTTAAACCACAACAGGCAATACCTAGTTCCAGTTCTTGGTCCCAGGGGTTTGTGGTTGCTGCTTTCATCTTGCTCAGCCAAAACAAAAGGAAAGTGTCAAATGGCGATTCCTTAGGACTTCCAGTGCAGTCTCCACCTCGCAGATTTGGCTCATTTGTGTCCACTCCTTTCCCTAACCCTTTATACTTGATGCTCTCAGATGAGTAGAAAGGAGCACAGTTAATGGAAAACACAGCTTGGGAGTCAAGGGATTTGGGTTCTATTCTTGTCCCTTGGTGACGACATTACTTTGGGTTATTCACACTTTCAGTGCCAGAATTCCTAGATCGATAAAAGATTATTACATTGACCTCTTATAGAAACGTTTTGACGGTACTGAATTCCTAATAAAGTCGTGTAACAATGACCTATATCTGTGTAGTTGTACTGTAACAGCTATGAATAACTATGATGATCAGTACTGTAACTGCACCATGTTATTGGTGATTGTTTTAGTGAGATCTTTTAAAGTCTCACTTTATTTCCCTCTTATATACAAGATTGTACTTATATTCTGGACTAGATGGACATTTATGAACACAAGTCATTATTAATTTTGTTAAAATGTGAAGTTCTTTCTACTGAGTGTTTTTCAGGATGCTTTCAATTGCTGGCATTTTTGCTTGGGGTCTGGAGGAAACTTAAAACACTTCCTCCATACCTTCCTATTTCTCTAAATATGATACTGATGTGGTTGAGTATTATTCACCAATTTAGGGTTTTCTGGGAGATAGTTTCCACCCAAAAAGTGCTCTTTTTTTCTTCCCCTATCAAACTGATCTCTATCAATTAAACTTAAGGTTGATGCAAATCTAGGTTCAGAATAATGTTATCATTAGTGTCCACTGGTGCTAAAGAATTAAAAAGAGCTTTTAAATTGTACTTGAGGAGGTGGTACTGGTAATTGAACCCAGAGGTTCTTAACCTCTGAGCCACATCCCCATCCCTTTTAATTTTTTATTTTGAGACAGGGTCTCCCTAAGACATTGCTAAATTACTAAGGCTGGTCTTGAACTTGCAATCCTCAGCCTCCCAAGTTGCTGGGGTTAGAGGCTTGCATCACTGCTTGCAACCTAAATTGTATTTTATATAATTTAATCAGCAAATCAGAAGTTTTATAAGCATTTTATAGTGTATTAAGTTATGAAATTGGCTGAAGCAAGAGTCACTTATTTTAAATTTGATCAAATATTAAATATTCATTTTACTCGAAATCTGTCATTTTTATGCATTGTTTTTGAATTATGCTCTATAATCATCCCCCCACCTTAATTGTGGTTGCCTCACTTTACCAATGCAGTAGCACTGTGACAAATTGATAAGTGAGACTGTACAGAGAATTTTATTACTACCCACTATAACATCCCTTATTATGAAGTAACTTAAGCTGAACCTTGATGAACAGATAAAATTTGGAGAAGAAGAGAGCAGTGACCGGCACATCATTCAGGGAAGAGAATGGGTACAGATGTGAGAATTGTTATGGCTTATATTAAGGGCTGTGATCAGCTTGACTTGTACTTTTGATCCATGTTTGGGAGTAGTAAAAATAAGGTAAGATTGTAGGGAACCTTGAAAAAGTGAGATTTCAGAGTAAGATTTGGAAAATAGAATATATAATAAAGCCTAGGATGGTGTGGTCATTTAAACAACATAATTCAACAAGATACATTAAAAAACAAAAAGCAAATTTTAAATTTGGGAAGGAGGTAGTAAATCAATACTATTAGACTAAGAGAAAAACAGTTGACCAGGAAACCATGGACAAAATGCTGGCACTTCTTAATGAACAGTTCATAAAAGAACCAATGGAACTCGGTGTAATGTCACAAGCCTGTAATACCAGCCACTTAGGCAGCTGAGGCAGAAGGATCACAAGTTTAAGGCTAGCCTGGGTAAATTGGCAAGAGCCTGTCTCAAAATTTAAAAAAGGGCCGAGCATATATTTAGCTCAGTGGTTAAACAATCGCCTCACATATGCAAGGCTCTAGGTTCAATCCTCAGTAACACCAAAAAAAATGAAAATAAAAAAATACTGATCAGGATAAATAATATTTACCATATGTTAACATAGTTACTATATGTTTGATTAAAATGGATGAGTAAGGTGCACTGGGTAGATGGATGCCTTTTCAATGTATGGTAGTCAGCTTTCTACACACCATCAGATAATGGCCAAAAGACAAATTCAGAGATTAAGATAGAGGGCTGGGGGTGTGGCTCAGCAGTAGAGCGCCTCCCCTTAGCATGGGCAAAGCCCTGGGTTTGATCCTCAGCACCACATAAAAATAAATAAACAGATAAATAAAACATTTTAAAAAGAGAGATAGAAATGAAGACTAATAGAAATGAATGCTGATGGTTCAAGGCATTTTCCCATTTATCTCTTTAAGGAGATTACATCCTTTGGGGCTGGAACTGTATGTACCCATTTGGAAAGGATCTTTTTGAATTAGCAAAATCCTGCACCCTGCCTCCTTTTTTGAGAAGAAAAATTTTGCTGTGGGTATCCTTTGAACTGGATAGACCTGTACCTCTATAGAGTTTCTCTGCTAAGAGATGATTGCCTTGCTTTTTCTCTACCCATTTCTATTCAGCTCACTCCTGAAAAAAAAAAAAATGCTTAGTGTATTGCTGTAGTTTGAATATATTTGTCCTCAAAGGTTCATGTACTAGAAGCTTGATCCCCATTGTGAAGGTACTGGGATATGGTGTCTTTCTGAGAGTATTAGGTAATTAAGAGGGATGGATGTTTTTTCTCATAGGAGTGAGCTCTTGATATTGTAGAACTAGATCAGTTACCACAAAAGTGAGTTGATATAAAGCAAGTTGGGCTTCTTTCTTTCTTGCTGCTTCTCTCACCATGTGATATCTCCCCACCATGCGTGTGGCCTGCTCTTTACCATGAGATATTATGTATCATGAGGCCCTTACCAGAAGCCAGTGTTGGCACTATGTCCTTGGACCTAGAGAGCTATGAACTAAACCTCTTTTCTTCATAAAGTATTTAGTCTCTGATATTTTGGTATAGTAACAAAGCAGGGTAAGACAGATATTAAACTGCTCTATAGCTATGCCAATTATGCTGTAAATAAATAGTCTTTGATATTGCTTTCTGTATTTGAGAAAATTTTGCCCAAACACTTCCTGACCTTAAACTTAGATACTTCATTCCAGTTGGAAAAACCATGCAGTCTTAGTCTCTAATTATACATTTTGAATATATATGTTCCTCCAAAATTCATATGTGACACTTAAACCCTAAGATGGTGGTATTAAGAGGTGGTGATCTTTGGAGAAGTGATTAAGTCATGAGATTTATGCTCTTATAAAAGATGCTTCAGAGAACTGCCTGTCCCCTTTGCCCTTCAGCTGTGCAAAGTCACAGTGTTCTCCTTTCTACTTCTTTCTACCATGTGAGGGTGGAGCAACAATGTGCCATCTTAGAAGCAAAGACTTACCAGATACTGAATTTGTTGATCTCTTTACTTTGGACTTCCTAGCCTTCAGCACTGTTGGGTAATATGTTTCTGTTTATAGATTATTCAGTCTCAGATATTTTTTTAGGGTAGCACAAATGGACTAAAACATCTGGTATATTTGGTTTATAAATAAAACTTTCTCATTATCAGGAATACATTTTACATTATAGCCTAGTACCATAATCACAAATTCATGTACCTAAATATATTCATAAGTGTCATGAAATTTCCTTTTATGCAATCGTCTCTGCTCTTTCTATTTTGACATTTTTTTTAAATGTCGATTATACTGCCCTAAACTAACTATATGGTTGTAATTTAAGTTTAAAAACCAATGATTTACATTGAGAGGGGAGCTATAGATCAGAGGTAGAGCGTTTGTAAGAATTATGTGTCTCCATTGAGAATTTCAGGTGTAGATTTATAATTCTTACTCCACCTTAATACTGACCTATCTTTTAAGATATGTGCTCATATGCCACCTCCACCAAGCTTTCTCTGAATAGATAATATAAAGAAAGAGCTTTGTATCCAGGCAGAACTGTATTAAAATCTCAAATCTCCCTGTATGATATTAGGTAGTTACTTAAATTCAATTTGTATCAGTAAAATGGGGGCAGTGACAGCTTTCCTCAGAGTTGTCCTAAAGATCAAAGTAGATGACATCTCTAAAGGTTCTTTATTGCTTACCAAATATCAGGCCTTCAGTAATTGTTCATTTCCTTCATTCCTCTTGAGAATTACTACCCCTTCAGAACACCCAAGCATTGTTTCTTTCTTTTTTTTTTCTTTTTTTTGTAGTTGTAGATGGACTTTATTTTATTTGTTATTTTTATGTGGTGCTGAGGATCAAATCCAGTGTCTCACACATGCTAGGCAAGCACTTTGCCACTGAGCTACAGCCCCAGCCCCAAGCATTGTTTCTTTTAAGACACGATTTTCTACTTCTTTGTAGCAGAATATTTATTTTAGCCATTCTACAAGTCAAGCTTGTTGAGGATGGGGTCAGTTGGTTATCCATATTTGTATACATAGTATTTAGCAGAAGAGACTCACAGAATATTTGTTGACCTACTGAAGAATGTCATCAAAGAGAAAAATGGCCATGTCAGAATTTTAGGAAAAAATGTAACTTTTGCACATGAATGTGACAACTAGCTAAAAGCTTCCAAGAAAAAAAAATGTGATAAAAAGCACTAATTAGTAGTGTATCCAGGCAGAACTGTATTAGTAGTTATTATAAATAAATAAACTGTATTAGTAGTTATTATAATAAATTAGTAGTAATTTGTTATACCAATCAATATTTAGCATTCACTCAATAAAATAAGCAAAGAGCATCTAATGTCAGAAGATAATAGCCAATGAGTACAGAGCTTCTGCTGGGGGAATTATGACAAAGAATATTGTATCCAGTAGTTCCAGCTTTCAGAACTGTGAGAAAATGAGTTTCTGTTATTTATGCCACCCAGTATATTGTTATGACAACCCAAGCTAATACAGATTTTGATACTGAGATTTGGGGTTGAGAAACTAATGTGACTCCATTTTTGAGAAACCAGCTTCTACCTCAAGGCCTGTCCAGAGGGAGGGGGCAGGACCCTTGTCCTTGGAAAGTGGCTTTCATCAAGGACAGAGTAAACACAATTCAGATGATGGTTCTGCGAATCCACTATCAAACTCTAGACCCAGAAGAAGAATCTTACCAAGATGTAGGGCCTGCCCAAATAGACCCCCAACTGAGGGAACCATGATTGGTTACCAAGTTTCCAGACAAAGGGGGGAATGAGAAACTGATGTGATTCCATTTTTGAGAAACCAGCTTCTACCTTAAGTCCTGTCCAGAGGGAGGGGGTATAACCCTTTTCCTTGGAAAAACCCACAGAACGCTCCAGGCACATACCCACCCTGCTGAGTTGTTTAACCTGAGAGATCTTCCGTGCTAGGTGTCCCTGACTCAGTTATGCTAAGTGAAGATCCATAGCAACTCCCTAGCAACTACCAATCAGGGAAAATATCTGAAATGCCAGGTGACCCTCCCAGTAGTTTTGGTGATTGATAACAAGATTAGGCCACCCTGCAGTTCAGCATATACACTCTTGCAACCCCTCTCAGCCTAAACCAATCAGTTCAAATGTATCTACCCCTTGAACTAACCAATCACGCTTACTCAACTTGTTCCCGCCAGTGAATGTGCTAATCAATGTTAAGAGTTGTTGTTTGATTTTCCCGCAGTATGAAATGATTTGCTGTGTGATGTTGTGACACATAGAGTATCTCCCCCCAAAAACTTATAAATCCTCACTGAACTAAGGGCCAGGACTCATTCCCTGGGACCGCTGCATCCAGCTCCATGAGTCCAGGTTCGAGCTTGCAATAAAGACTCTTGTGTGATTGCATCGAATTCGGCTCCTGGAGATCTATTGGGGTCCCACGAGTCTGGCATTACAGGGTAATACTATAAAAAAACATAAATATGTAGAAACATCTCTGAAACTAGGTAACGAGTAAAGAATGGAAGAGTTATTTGAATGTTTGTTTTTTTTTAATATTTATTTTTTTTTAGTTTTCGGCGGACACAACATCTTTGTATGTGGTGCTGAGGATCGAACCCGGGCCGCACGTGTGCCAGGCGAGTGCGCTACCGCTTGAGCCACATCCCCAGCCCAAGGATGGGAGAGTTTTGTGATATGCTAGAAATATGGATGGTAAGGGTATTTCTGGTGAGATCTCAAATGGGAATAAGGAACATATTGATGGAGGAACTTGTTAATTGGAGGAAAGTTGATCTTTGTCATAAAGTGGCAAAGAATTTGGCTCAACAGTGGACTACTGTTTTGTGGGAGGTAAAACATGTGAGACTTGAAATTGGATATGTAGCTGAGTAAGTTTCAAAGGATTCCTCCTGACTGCTTACGGTAAAATGTGACAGAAGAAGGAATTGTTAAGCAAAGGGAACCTGAACTTGAAGATTTGAAAACTTCTTAGCCTATCAATATTACAAAAAGTGATTAAACTTTTTCTGCGAATACTAAAAGTGTGGCCAAACTGTTACCAAAAGCATGGGTTGTTGTTTTTTTCTCACTTCAGGATAGAAATGAAAAGACAAAGTAGAGCTCTTTGATATTACCATCTTATTTGGTATTCCAGCTTTTAGTTTCACCAGCTTATTCGAGGGTTCTTTTGCTCAACTAGAGGCAGACATCAACAAGAAGCAAGCAATACCATATGAACGAGGCTTTATGGGGCTTGTGCTCAAGCACAAGTGAAACAGCACATAGGTTAGAGTCCCCACACTGCTCCCCGAGGACACAGTAAAGTTTATATAGACAGAAAAAGGCAGGCTTGCACAGGCACACAGTCAGCTGTTGCCCATGATCCCAGGGTTTCTGCACACATCTTGTTAGTTCTTTGCTCTCAGCACTGCACCAGATTTGTTCAACAAGGCAATTTGCATGCAGGTTGGGTTCATCTGCACCTGGCTCCATAAAGATGGGGGAGGTACTCATTACTGCCACTCCAGGAACGTTCATGTATTGTTGAAGTTCAGGCCTAGTCATATGTGGGGCTGCGGATTGTGGTAAGGTTTGGGGGAGTCAGCAGCTCCTGAACCTGGTTGTTGGTGAAAACAGTTATTTCAAAGAAGCTTGCATTCACTGGGAAACCTAGATGGGGGAATCAGGGGCCTTCCCTGCTTTGTCTCAAAACAGCCAGTTGATGAAAGGTGTGATATTGGACTTAATCAGCCACTTAAAGAGAAATCAGGAATAGGGATGGTATTATACCAAGAGAGACATTCCCAGTTTGAACTGAAGGGGACAAAGAAGTCAAGACAAAATGAAAAGCTGGATGTGGTCAAACACACCTGTAATCCTGGCAGCTTGGGAGGCGGAGACAGGAGAATTGTTGAATTCAAAGCCAGCCTCAGCAATTTATCGAGGCCCTAAGTGACTAAGCAACTCAGTAAGACCCTGTCTCTAAATCAAATACAAAAAATGGCTGGGGATGTGGCTCAGTAGTTAAGTGCCCCTGAGTTCAATCCCTGGTTTTAAAAAAAAAAAAAAAAAAACAAGAAATGCTGTCAAGACTTCTTGGATTTTTCTAGAACAAGACCATACAGCTATTTAGCTATGAATACATTATTTTAATAGAACTGGGAAGACATATGTTAAAGGTAATTCAGAAATTAGGGCTGCCCTTTCCACCACAGGCCCAAAGTGTTGCTGAAGCCACCCAGTCTGTGGTATTTTATTATGGCAGCCCCAGCTAACTAATATGTCTGGGAATGACTTAATTTTCCTGAGTTACACAGGAAATTCTTAACAATGTCCTGAAGGTCTACTCAGGAGAAAGAAAGAATGTGCACTCAAGTGTGATGAACTTCTCATTTGGAGGCAAGAAAATGACATACTCTCCTTTTATCAAGAGTATGCGCTTCACGATGTCAGAACAGAGTCTGAACTATCTTGTTTGCTGTAGGAAGAGAGCATCAGTCTTCACTGTACTTCAGCTCTTCCATTTATTGCTACTGTTTGTTACTGTTTGCTTATCTGCTACAATAAGAGACAATAAAATTGATAACCTAGTCCACCTTCACCCTTCCCAGAATCACCGGAGGAATTCAGAACAAATCTTATCTACCCAGGATTTAGTGCAGGACATTTCTTGGCCCCTTCTTAATGACCCAGGAGATAGGCAAACTGTTCCTTGGAACCTGTTAGTACTTAACTCTTCTTCAAGCATCTCCAGGCTACAGAACCACACCATCAACATCCACTTACCTCCCAATATTGTACTGATTTCTCTAATTGAAGAGGTGACCCAGTGTTTTAGTATAGCAGTATAGCAGTGGGCTCTGGAATTTTACCCTTGCCATTTACTTCCTGAGTGACCTTAAATAATTCTTGACTTAGTTTCCATTATCTGTAAAATGGGGATAGTTGTTCCCACCACCATAATGTTGTTTTGGATACTAAATTAGTCAATAAATTTAAATAAATTAATGCTACACCTAACCCAATGCCTAACATAAATAAGCGTTTAATGAATTTTGGCTATCTTCATCAACATTGCCAAGTAGATAAAAATTCTAGACTCAACCCTGTTTAAATGATGCCCACTAGGTGGCACCAGTCACGGGTAAATAAAATCTTACAAATATATTGTACTTCATCAAAAGTTTGGAAATTTTTTGAGTTCTTTATATATCCTAGAGATTAGTGCTCTATCCGACATGTGGGGGAGCAAAAATTTTCTCCCAAAATGTAGACTCTCTGTTCACCTCATTGATTGTTTCTTTTGCTAAGAAGAAGCTTTTTAGTGTGAGTCCATCCCATTTATTAATTCTTGATTTTATTTCTTGTGCTTTAGGAGTCTTGTTAAGGAAGGTGGTACCTAATCCCACATGATGAAAATTTGGGCCTACTTTTTCCTCTATTAGGCATAGGGTCTGGACTAATTCCTATGTCCTTGATCCACTTTGAGTTAAGTTTTGTGTGTGATGAGAGATAGGGGTTTATTTTCATTTTGCTGCATATTGATTTCCAGTTCTACCAGCACCATTTGTTGAAAAGCTATCTTTTCTCCAATATATGTTTTTGGTATCTTTGTCTATTATGAGATAACTGTATTTATGTGGGTTTCTCTCTGTGTCCTCTATTCTGTACCATTGGTCTTCAAGTCTATTTGAGTGCAAATACCATGCCTTTTTGTTATTATAGCTCTGTAGTGTAGTTTAAGTTCTGGTATTGTGATGCCTCCTGCTTCACTCTTCTTGCTAAGGATTGCTTTGGCTATTCTAGGTCTTTTATTTTTCCAAGTGAATTTCATGATTTCTTTTTCTATTTCTATAAGGAATGATGTTAGGATTTTAATTGGAATCCCATTGAATCTGTATAGCACTTTGGGTAGTATGGCCATTTTAACAATATTAATTTTGCCCATCCAAGAGCATGGGAGATATTTCCATCTTCTAAGGTCTTCTTCAATTTCTTTCTTTAGTGTTCTGTAGTTTTCATTGTAGAGGTTTTTAACCTCTTTTGTTAAGTTGATTCCCAAGTATTTTAGTGGTTTTTTTGTTTGTTTGTTTTGTTTTTTGTTGTTTTTTTGAGGCTATTATGAATGGGGTAGTTTTCCTAATTTCTCTTTCAGAGGATTCATTACTAATGTATAGAAATGCATTTGACTGATGAGTGTTGATTTTATATCCTGCTACTTTGTTGAATTCATTAATTAATTCTAGAAGTTTTCTGGTAGAGTTTTTGGATCCTCTAAGTATAGAATCATGTCATCAGCAAATAATGATAGTTTAGTTCTTCTTTTCCTATTCGTGTCCCTTTAATTTCTTTCATCTCATTGCTCTGTCTAGAGTTTCAAGTACTATGTTGAATAGAAGTGGTGAAAGAGGGCATCCCTGTCTTCTTCCAGTTTTTAGAGGGAATGCTTCCAATTTTTCTCCATTTAGAATGATGTTGGCATTGGATTTAACATGGATAGCTTTTACAATTCTGAGGTATGTCCCTACTATCCCTAGTTTTTCTAGTGTTTTAAACATGAAAGGATGCTGTATTTTGTCAAATGCTTTCTCTGTATCAATTGATATAATCATATGGTTTTTATCTTTAAATCTATAACCCAGTCAACGAATGGGCTAAGGAGCTGAACAGACATTTCTCAGAAGATATACATTCGATCAACAAATACATGAAAAAATGTTCAACATCTCCAGTAATTAGAGATATAGAAATCAAAACTACTCTGAGATTTCATCTTAATACCACTCAAAGTAGCAGTTATCAACAATACAGACAATAACAAATGTGGGTGAGGATGTGGGGGAAAAGACACACTCATACATTGCTGGTGGGACTGCAAATTGATGCAACCAATCTGGAAAGCAGTATGAAGATTCCTTAGAAAACTTGGAATGGAACCACTATTTGACTCAGCTATCCCACTCCTCAGTCTATATCCAAAGGACTTAAAATCAGCATACTATAGTTACACAGCCACATCAATGTTCATAGCAGCTCAATTCACAATAGCTAAACTCTAGAAGCAAACTAGATGTCCTCCAATAGATGAATGGATAAAGAAACTGTGGTATGTGTACACAATGGAATATTACTCAGCATTAAAAGAATACAATTATGGCATTTGCAGCTAAATGAATGGAATTGGAGAATATCATGCTAAGCAAAGTAAGCCAATTCCAAAAAGCCAAAGGTGGAATTTTCTCTCTGATAGTGGATGCTGATCCACAACGGGGAGAGGAGAGGCATGGGGAAAATGGAGAAATTTTTTTTAATATTTATTTTTTAGTTTTAGGTGGATACAATATCTTTACTATATTTTTATGTGGTGCTGAGGATTGAACCCAGTGCCTTACACGTTCTAGGCAAGCATCTACCACTGAGCCACAACCCCAGCCCCATAATGGAGGAATTTTGATTGGGCAAAGGGGAGGGAGAGTACATGGAGGCAGGAAAGATGGTGGAATGAGATGGACATCATTACCCTAGGTACATGTATGACTGCTAATACAGTGCGATGCTACATCATGTACAACTATAGAAATGTAAGTTGTGCTGCACTTGTGTACAATGAATCAAAACACATTCTGCTGTCATATATACTTAATTAAAATAAATAATTTAAAAAATGATTTTAAAATGGGCCACAGGTCTAAATGCAAAACTACAAAACTCCTAGAAGATAACATAAAATGGTAGGAAAGGACAAACAGGTGAGAATAGAGAATGGAGGAATGAACTGGCAAACCACAGAGGATTTTTATAGCAATGAAACTACTCTGTATAAGGGCCAGGGTTGTGGCTCAGTGGTAGAGCACTTGCCTAGCATGTGTGAGGCACTGGGTTGGATCTTCAGCACCGCATATAAATAAATGAATAAAATAAATGTCTATCAACAACTAAAAACAAATATTTTTTTTAAAAGAAACTACTCTGTATGATACTATTATGGTCAATATATGTCATTTCAAATTTGTCCAAACTCATAGAGTGAATGTACACCACTAATACTGAAACGTAAGGTAAAGCATGGATGGGGGCAATAATAAAGGGTCAATGTAGTCTCATCAGTTGTAATAAATATACCCTTTGGTGGGGATGATGCTACGGGGTAGGTTATCCACTTGTAGGGGCAGGGCTTATGTGGGAAGTCTCTGTACCTTCCTTGCAATTTTCCTGTGAACATAAAACTTCTAAAAAAAAATGTCTATTTTTTTTAAAAAAGTCAAAAAATAAATAAATAAAGTTGGGGAGTCATGAAGAGACAAATAATAATAACACAATGTGTTCAAATAAGTATAAATATATTGTGGCCTCCAAACTAAGAACTGAATCCATAATAATTACCCAAAGCATGCGTTACAAGTCAAATATTGTGTTTGTGATTCCCAGACCCTATTTGATGCCGGGGTTAGCAAACTGAGAAACCCTCTGATTCTGTATCCAAGTATGGTGAGACAAACAACTGAGGCTTTCATTTTGTAGAAATCTGTTCCTCCAAATTCTATAGAATGGTATGATTTGGAGAAGACCCTGCTGAATGCCAGAGATTTTTGTACAACCTTTGTCTTCACAGAACTTTATTCAGTAACCATTGAACACTTAACTCAACACTGTTCTATGTACTATGATGTACAGATAAATGAGGTACTGCCTTAAGGGTGTAGTCAACTTATAACAGCAGGGTTATCTGGCCTGGGGCCCAAACAAATAGGATACTGAGTCCTATAATGTTGGTTGGTAGGCCAGGTACTACCCTTTGGCTACTGTGCTATCACAACCTGATTTTCTGACTGCTTGCTCAAATGCTATTTCATCATAGTATTAACAATTTTCCTATCAACATTGTCCTAAAATTGCTGAAAAGGTGACCCTTTGGGAGGAAATAACAACTCTTTATGGTTCCCAAACTTATCTTCCACCCCAACTAAGCTTTCCTTATATTCTCTTGGAGCTTGCTCTCTAGTGGGGTAAAACTGATAGTTTACATGTAAACAAATAATGATTTCAGATCAGTGTAAATACTATGAAGTAAATAGAGCAGGGAGATGTGATAGAGCAGGGCAGGTTGGTTTATATAGAATCATCAAAGAATGCCTCTTTAGGAAAATGATAGATATTAATCTGAGACCTGAAATATGAAAAAGAATTAATCTTCAGTACAACCTGGGTAGGAGGGGAAGCTAGGTGGTGAGAAGAGTTTAGTGCAAAGGTACTGAAGAACATGGAATGTTGAAAGAATTGGAAAAATAGTCATAAACTTTGTGATATAATGGTGGTTAGAACACAGAGGGAAAGGTGACACTCTAATCAGAATGGCAGTTATCAAGAATACAAGCAACAGTAAGTTTGGCAAGGATGCAGGGGAAAAGGTACACCTATACATTGCTGGTGACACTTCAAATTGGTGCCACCACTCTGGAAAGCAGTATGCAGATTTCCTTAGAAAACTTGGAATGGAACCACCATTTGACCCCGCTATCCCTCAGTCTATACCCAAAGGACTAAAAATCAGCATATTATAGTAATTCAGCCACATCAATGTTTATAGCAGCTCAATTCACAATAGCTAAACTGTGGAAGCAAACTAGATGCCCTTCAAAAGATGAATGGATAAAGAAACTGTAGTATATGTATGTACACAATGGAATATTACTCAGCATTAAAAGAGATTACAATTATGGCATTTGCAGCTAAATGGATGGAGTTGGAGAATATCATACTAAGCGAAATAAGCCAATCCCCCCCAAACCAAATGTCAAATATTTTCTCTGATCTGTGGATGTTGATCCACAGTGGGTGGGGGCGGGGGAAGAATGGAGGAACTTTGGATTGGACAGATGGGAGTAGGGGAAGGGAGGAGGTATGGGGGTGGGAAAGATGGTAGAATGAGAAGGTCATCATTACCCTAGGTACATGTATGATTGCACAAATGGTGTGACTCTACATCGTGTACAACCAGAGAAATGAAAAGTTGTGCTCCATTTGTGTACAAGGAATCAAAGTGCATTCTGCTATCATGTATAATTAATTAGAACTTTTTTTTAAAAAAAAAAGGGAAGAGGTGAGTCTTGCTTTATAAAATGGGAGATGTTAATACAGCATGTTTAAGTGCTAGCAGTTATGATTCAGCAGAGAAGGAAGAATCAGGAGGCAGGAGAAGGATCCCTTGCCCAAGTGGAGGAGGCTATTTTGATAAGAGCCAAACACATAGCTTTTAAAGCTCTTTTCCCTTAGTTTTAATGTCACTCTTTCCTCTCCCACTCTTTTTTACAGTGCTGGGGATTGAACCCACAGCCTTCTGGGATAGACAAGCACTCCATCACAGAGTCACATCCAGCCTTCCACAACTTTCAGTAGTCTTACCCCTAACCACACCAATATATATCACTAGATTTTGTACTCCTATCCAACTTCAGATACTTGCTTTAATCTTCCAGGTTTATATCTACAGTCCTTGTCTGTCTTCTGAGCTTTTGATTTAGCTGCTTATTTGACACCTTCTCTTGCGCAAAGGCATCTTGAATTTTTTTTAATTAGTTAATTAATTAATTTGTTCTAGGGCATCTTGAATTGAACATGTTCAGAATTGGAATTCTCGTGTATACACACACACAACCTAACACTGACCAGCAGGTTACCATGTCTTCTCATAACCCCTACCCCATTCTTTGATACATAGATAAAATGTCATTGACAAACTTTATTTGTGTTCACAATATTTTTAATTCTCTTTCCCTTCCTAGACATTTGGAAGGATTATATTTATTCACGTCCTTTACTTTGGCCACTGAAATGTAAATGAAAGTTACATTTTGCTTCTGGACAGAACTCTTTAAAGCAGCTCCCCACTCTCTCACCTCCCCAACCCCAACCTCTACCCCTCCCCCACTTTCCCACCCATCCCACCTTCTTTTGTACCAAGGAGATTATGTAGATGTCTAAGAGCTAAACAGCCTGGAATGTTGAGGCATCCTGTGAAGTAACATAATATCCCTAAGAGTCACTTGGACCTGCAGAAAAGTTTGAGCAAGGAAAAAAAAAATCTTTGTTATATAGATCATTAAGGTTTTTGCTTTTTTTAGTTCAGAAGCATGGTGTACACGTGTGTGTTTTAGGTTACTGCAGTATAATAAATCCTATCCTGCTGATATAAATGCTATTTAAATGCACATTCAATACACATCTCTCTTAGCCTCTACTTCCAACTAGCTAGTCACCCATAAGCCACTCTAAACAGAAATTCCAGAGCTGTGTGTCCCAAACTCCCTTTTCAGCTCTCCCCAATTTCAGTAATTATCATCTCCATTTACTTAGTTGCTCAATCCAGAATTTTCAAGCAAGGAGGGAAGACTTTTTCCTTTTCCTCAATTCCTCCCCTTTTTCTCGCCTCTTTGATTACTAAATTAGTTCCTGAGTATGTTTCACATACCTCGGACCTCTACCTTAGCCTACTTCCTGTTCCTGTTTCCAGCCTTGGAATATATGTGCTTTTCCATGTTACAGAATCAGGAGTTATTAAAGAGTCAACAGTAAAATTCTGCTTCCCACTCTGTCCCCCGCCACCCAGTTTGTTCTGTTCCTTGTGTATCCTGTGGGAGATAACACTCTGCACATAGTAACAGACAAGTCTGAATTTCTCTCAGAATAATCTTTTAAAATGCTAATCTGACCATATTTCCCCCAGTGTAAAGCCTCTTACTGCCTTCTGGTTAACAAGCTTTTCGATGCCGAGGATTCTGCCTTGGCAGCCCCCTCACCTTCCCTTCCTCTCACTACATTCCAGATCTGCTGATCTTTCCTTTCCTATTCAACACCCCTCCCAATTGACTTCTTTCCTGTCTCAAGATCCTGCGCAGTTCCCTCTGTTTTAAGAGCTCCGCCCCCACCCCCTCTACATACTAATCCTCCCATAAATACTCTCTCCTCTGGGAGTAAGCTTAGTCCTTCCACCCTTGTTGTTTTTGATCATTGCCCTCCATGTGTCATCTTCAAAGCCTCTACCACACATGTCATTTATACAGTCAGCCCTCTATATTCACTAGCTCTGCATCCATGGAGTCAACCAACCACAATGGAAAGTATTTGAAAAATGTGGTAACTATGGTTGACAACAATTCATTGTATATTTTAAAAGGGGTAGAGAGAGAATATTTTATGTTCCCAACACGAAGAAAAGATCAATGTTTGAGGTGATGGGTTATGCCAGTTACCTTGACCTGATAGTTACATATTGTATACATGTGTTAAAATACCATGTTGTACCCCATAAATATGTGCAGTTTTGTGTCAAATAAAAATAAAAAAATGGTTGATAAGGTGGTGCACACCTATAATCCCAGCAGCTCTGGAAGCTGAGGCAGGAGGATTTCACATTTAAAGGCAGCCTCAGTAACTTAGTGAGGCCCTAAACAACTTAGTGAGACCCTGTTTCAAAATAAAAAAACGAAAAAATGGGCTGGGGATGTGGCTCAGTGGTTAAGCATCCCTGGGTTCAATACCTAGTACCAAAAGAGGAGGAGGAGGAGGGGGAGGAGGAGGAGGAGGAGGAGGGGGAGGGGAGGGGGAGGGGAGGGGGAGGAGGAGGAGGAGGGGGAGGGGAGGAGGAGGAGGGGGAGGGGAGGGGAGGGGGAGGGGGAGGAGGAGAAACTGTGTCTTATGTACAGACTTCTCTTGTAATTATTTCCTAAACAAAATAACAGTAAAACCGCTATATTTACATAGCATGTACATTGTATTAAGTATTATAATTAATATAGAGTTGATTTAAAGTATATAGGAGGATGTGTGTAGGTTATCTGTAAATATTACACCATTTACAGAGGGGACTTGAGCATCTATGGATTTTGGTATCTGTGGAAGTCTGGAACTAATCCTCTGTTGTTTACTTCTTTGTTGATCACTTCACATTAAAGTTTCATGAGAAAAGAGACTGGATAACAGTCTCTTACACAGCCCCTACTTCTGTGCCTGTCATAAAATAGGTGCACAGTAAACATTTGATGAATGAATGAGGAATTGCTGGAAAAACTAGTGCCCTGGGGGTGAGGATGGGTGGAAGCAGATGAAACAAAAAAGAGCAAATACCCTCTATGACTTGAGCAGGCAAATTTGGCCTCTGTGTTTCCTCACTCTGACCCCAGAGATTTTGATCCCAAGCTTCCTCACACTGTGTGGCTGCCCATGTGGCCAGCCACCCAGCATGGACAAGAGGGGCTTAGGAAAGGCAGAGCGGAGTGTCACTCCCAAAGTTTGAAGCTCTTTAATTCCTTGGGATGAGGTGGCAGCAAACACAGAGCCCTCATTTGCCAGAGCTGGTATTTTGTCACAGACATTTAATAACTGGTTTAAACAGAAATATTAAGCAACCATTCTTCCTTTGTTTTAGGGACTGAATGTTCCTTTTTTTTTTTTTTTTTTACAAGCAAATAAAACCAGAAGAAGACAGTGACTCCCACATAGAAACAACAACATATTTATAAGGAAATATTAACTCCATCATCTCAAATCAGATTCTGATTTTGCTTTATATATTTTAAATTCTACATATTTATTTTTCTGATCATAAAATAAGGTCTCATGTAATTATAAATAATGTAATACTGCAATTATCTTAAAAGGATGAACTATAGAAATGAAAATCACCATCATGGAACAAGGCCTTTGTTTCAAAATCACGAAAGCTTTCATCTCTTACTCTGTCCTTGGAAACTAAAACACAAAAGCCCCATTCATTCAGTTTAATTTCACCTTCTGAATTTATTTCTAGGTACCCAGATCAGCTGATTGGATTAGTCAGGTAATGTAACCCAACCATTTTTGCCTTTATCTCTTACCAGAAAAGAGGATAAAATCCAAGCTCCTTAATGTAGTATACAAGACCCCTCATTATCTGGCCCCAGGCCAGTCTCTAGTCTTGTTTCTCACTACTTCCTTCCCTGACCAACTAAATGGGGAGCTTACTGGAGAATGGCCATGAGCTCACAAGTGTGTTCTAAGGATCCAGAACTCTCCTATTCATGATATACTTCTCGCCAGAGTATAGAAGGATTCCCAGCTCTTTCTTTTGTATATGGTACAAGCTTGGGGGGAATAATTTAAAGGATCCTGCTGTGCTGATTCACAAATTGATGCACTAGGAAATGAATTCAACTGGGGAAAGTAGGCTTGGCTATTTTGATCATCACATAGAGATAAGAACTATCCTCAAGTGTTGGGGCAGTGTCACCTAGTTCACAGATGCCTTAAAGAAAACCTCTTCTCTGAAGACTTCCCTAGCTTGCAGTACTGTTTGGTCAAGGACTTTTAGCATTTCATCACATGTAAAAAGTGACATTTAGATGTTCCTGCTATATGGCCTGGAGCTCCTCCATGCCTGGAATAGTAGTGGGTAGAAATGAAGTTGCAGAGAAAAAATATTTTCTCATTGGAGGCTCACTAGAAATCATTGCAAACAAGTTTTTAAATTTTTAAAATTCATTTTAGTTATAAATAATATTAGGATTCATTTTTACATAATCATACAAACATGAAATACAATTGGCTTCAATTCAGTCCCCAGTACTTCACCTTTCAGTATAGTACAGTGCAGTAGAGTAGCAGGCATTTAACCTAACCTGGCCACAGGAAGGTTAATACCAGAAGTGCTCTTCCAACTCAAAATGTCCTTGTTCACATCATGGTGGTGATGGTGGCAAGGTGTATCTGCACTTGGGAGTGCTTTTTGAAAAAGGGACCTGAGGAAGAACTGGGAATGAATCTGACCTAACTTTCCTATGTCCATATATGAATATACCACAGTGAATCTCACTTTCATATACATCCACAAGGCACTAATCAAAAAAAAAAAAACTATAAATAAGTGTATCAGTAGAGGAAAGGGAACAGGGGAGGGAAGAGGGATGGAAAGGGCAAGAACTGGGGACTGAATTGTATTAAATTATCTTCCATGCTTGTATAATTATGTCAAAGTGAACCCTAATATTATTTATAACCAAAATGAACTAATAAAAAAAATAAAATATTTTTTAAAAAGGGAGCCCTCAAAAGAAGTCTTGTGTTGACAGGGTAGTTAAGCTTGATTGTGGTTCAGTTGTTTATATGAAGTTGTGCAAGGGATAACATTGCATAGAGTTACCAAAAGAAGAAGAAGAGGAGGAGGAGGACGTGTAATTGATAAAATGTGAATAAGCTCTATGGTTTGTAAAACACCAATTTCCTGGGTTTATATTATATAGTCACCATGCAAGATGTTAACACTAGGAGAGATGGAGAGAAGAGTGCCCTGGGAAAGTTTTAAGTGAGGACAAAGGAGCTCAGTCCTGGAGCAAATGATCTAAAAAAAAAAAAAATGCACTAGGAATGATTTTTTTTTTTTAAGTATTTTAGTTTTCGGTGGACACAACATCTTTATTTTATTTTTATGTGGTGCTGAGGATTGAACCCAGCACCCTGCGCATGCCAGGCGAGCGTGCTACCGCTTGAGCCACATCCTCAGCCCAAGGAATGATCTTGAAGCTTGAAAATATATACAAAAAAAAACAAAACAAAACAGTATCTCCATGTCCAGACCCAAAGATGTTCCTGAAGAAAAAGATAGAGTGGGCTACCTTGGTCAGCGAATTCAAAATGAGTACAAAGTCTAAAAGACCTTCAACAGCATGCTTTTTGTTAGCAGCTAAGTGATTTGTCAGCCCCTTTCCTGTAGGCCTTAGAAATAATCTTGAAAGCTGGGGAAACACTGCATGTTTATATATATATATATATATATATATATATATATATACACACATACATACATACATATACATATATATATACATACATACATATACATATATATATACACATACATACATACATATACATATATATATAAATAAATATATATATATATGTATATATATATATATATATATATATATATATATATATATATATATGTATATTTAGTTTTCGGCGGACACAACATCTTTGGGGTTTTTTTGTGGTGCTGAGGATTGAACCCGGGCCTCACGCATGCGGCGAGCGCGCTGGCTTGAGCCACATCCCCAGCCCTGTTATATATTTTGAAGATTACCATTCTCAGACCATGTTAGCCTGATTCAGCATCACTAACTGCAGCTTAATTCAACCATTCAGCAATATTTATCGAGCACCTAATGTGTGACTGGCCCTTCTGACACTTCTAAGTGCTGGTGTTATGTCCAGGAACAAAACAAGAATTCTGCCCTGGAAGAGCTTATGTTCTAGCATAGAGGAGGAAACAGGAAGAGAAAAACAACTAACATAAGTGAAATATAGGGCAAACCAAAAGATGATAACTATATGGGGTGAGGGAATAGACCCAGGTAAAGAGGACCAAGAGAGGGTTTGGTGTGTAGGACAAGGAGTGTCACTCACTTCTCTTGAGTTTTTAAAGGATGTTTGTATTGAAATCAACCCTCTATTTGAATTTTCTTTTCCTGCCACCAAATTCTCTACCTCCTATTCCTTTCCTAATTTTTTTTTTTTTTCAGAACTGGGGATCAAACCCAGGGCCTCACGCATGCTGGGCAAGTGTTGTACCACTGAGCTACAAGCACAGCTCTCTTTATTTTGAGATAAGATCTTAGTAAGTTACTCAGGCTGGCCTTGAATTTGGGATCCTCCTGCCTCAGCCTCCTGGGAAGCTAGAGTTACAAGTATGCACCACTGAGTTCAGCCCTCTAATGCCATTTTCTTCATCAGTGACTCTCCCCCTTTTTACTCTTTTACCCCTCTGACCTTTCTTTCCTCTTTCCCTTACATTTGTTTTTCTCTTTCTCCCAATTCATTTTGTCCCATTCACTTGTTCTTATGTAGTTTTCTTTTGGAACTAATGTTCATTTGATTAAACTAAAGTCCATGTGCCTTGTGTTACATTGTTTATTTTATTGTTCACTTGACAAATGCTTTTTATTCTAACTGATGTAGTCAGAGATTAATCCTACTTCCACGGACTCTCATCTCTTAGGGCCATGCCCCATATAGAGGACCCCACCCCAGATATTTCTGGAACCTGGAGGAGCACCTCACAAGAATGTTCAGAGCAGTCCTATTCATGAAAGCCCATGGATAAATAAGTATTTAGATATTGGGATACTATACAGCAGTACAAATTAATGAATGGTTGCTGCATGCATAAACAGGGAGGAAACTGATGATGATAACATTGAGTAAAAGAAAACACACAAAAGTGAAGGAGGAAAATAATCCTTGCTTCCATTTATTGCCATTCAAAAAATAGGTTTTATGACTGAGGACAGTGATTACCCTTGGCTTTACTAGGCAGGAGGAGTTTGGGAGGGCTGCAGGGCACTGATTCTATTCTGCTTGTTGATGTGGGACTGGCTGACGAGTGTGCTTGTGAAAATTCTTTAAGAATACACTAGGATTTGTATTCTTTTTATATGTATGTTGAACTAGAATGAAGAGTTTGCTTAAGATAATGAAAATCATTGTACAAAATAAGCTGTAAATATTTGGTTAAGAATTACGGATTTTATTGAGATTTGTGAATAACGTTATTTATGCATTGATAAACCTACAAAAAATTACCTACAAATGGAAGTAGGGCTATGAAGAATACATCAAAATGATGACTGATAAAAGTAATGGCAAGGGCTGGGATTGTGGCTCAGTGGTAGAGTGCTCCCCTAGTATGGGCGGGACCTGGGTTCGATCCTCAGCACCACATAAAAATAAAGGCATTGTGTTGTGTCTATCTACATTTTTTTTTAAAGTAATGGCAAACTTGGAATATGGGATTTTAAAATTATATTTAATAGTTTTTCTCAGAAAGGACACACCTCAGGAAAAGGCAACTTTGCATTTATTAAATTTATGTGTAAATATTTTCAAATTTATATTATTTCAGGTTTTTCTTAATAACACTCCTTTGGCACACGAATTAAAATCAAGAATCAATAAATGGGATGGACTCAAACTAAAAAGTTTCTTCTCAGCAAAAGAAACAATCTGTGAGGTGAATAGAGAGCCTACATCTTGGGAGCAAATATTTACCCCTCACATATCAGATAGAGCACTAGGGTATATAAAGAACTCAAAAAGCTAAGCACCAAAAAAACAAATAACCCAATCAATAAATGGGCCAAGTACCTGAACAGACACTTTTCAGAAGAGGATATACAACCAATCAACAAATATATTTAAAAATGTTCATCATCACTAGTGATTAGAGAAATGCAAATCAAAACCACTTTAAGATTTCATCTTGCTCCAGTCAGAATGGCAGCTATTATGAAGACAAACAACAATAAGTGTTGGTGAGGATGTGGGGAAAAGGTACACTCATACATTGCTGATGGGACTGCAAATTGGTGCACCCAATTATGGAAAGCAGTATGGAGATTTCTTGGAAAATTGGGAATGGAACCACGATTTGACCCAGCTATCCCTCTCCTCGGACTATACCCAAAGGACTTAAAAAGAGCATACTACAGGGACATAGTCACATCAATGTTTATAGCAGCACAATTCACAATAGCTAAACTGTGGAACCAACCTAGATGCCCTTCAATATATGAATGGATAAAAAAAGTGGCATATATACACAATGGAATATTATTCGGCAATAAAAGAGAATAAAATCATGGCATTTGCAGGTAAATGGTTGGAGTTAGAGAAGATAATGCCAAGTGAAGTTAGCCAATCTCAAAACAACAAATGCCAAATGTTTTCTCTGATATAAGGAGGCTGATTCATAGTGGGGTAGGGAGAGGGAGCATAGAAAGAATAGACAAACTCTAGATAGGACAGAAGGGTGGGAGGGGAAGGGAGGGGGAGATGGGGTTACAATGATGGTGGAATGTGATGGTCATTATTATTTAAAGTACATGTATGAAGACACAAATTGGTATGAATATACTGTGTATACAACCAGAAATATGAAATATTGTGCTCTACATGTGAAATAAGAATTGTAACGCATTCTGCTCTCGTATATGAATTTAAATAAATAAATAAATAAAACATGGAAAAAAGTAATGACAAACTTGGAATATGGGATTTTAAAATTATGTTTAATAGTTTTTCTCAGAAAAGACACACTTCAGAAAAAGGCAACTTTGCAATTATTAAATATATGTGTAAATATTTTCAAATTTACATGATTTAAGGTTTTTACTTGCTATTAAAATTCATATGTAATACTACAATCATCCTATAGGTTAGAATATGACAGAGATAGTTTTAATTTCAAGTAAAATTTCCATAGACAATACAGAATTAAGGGTATACTTGCTATTCACAAAATGCATAGGAGAGTATTTCTAGAGTGTGCAGGTGAAACAAGTAAGACTGGTCTTCTTAGTCGCAAATGGACCCAAGATTTTACAAAAATCCAACTTATAAAATGGAACTTTGGTATCTCCTTAAAAAAAAAAAAGAGAGAAAGAGAGAGAGAGAGAGAGAGCAGTGCACACATTCCCTCTATTGAACAGAGGTATTCTTTCATTTTCTGCAAGACTATTACATTCACTCTTTAGAGATAATTTTTGCCCTTATAATCAGGTATCACTATGAAAATGAGATAGCATTATAATTCTGGTTTTGCCACAACTAGATATAATCACAATTCAGGATCACCTAATTTTATATTATCACTGATCATCTTCCTTCAGAAGTGGGAACATGGTTTCTGATTTTATTTAAGAAAAAAAAAAAAACAGAGATGACACATTGTACCTTTGGATAACCAAACACATTTGGGAATTTCACACACCTGTGCTAAAGGGAAATATAGCCCTCAATCAAGCAGGACACTGGCTCAACTGAAGACCTAAGTACTTATTTGTTTCTGGAAATGGTGACTTCACTCCAACCTATATATTATACATTAATACCTAGAACTGTATTTGGAAAAGACTAAGTAAAAATGAAAGATAAAATTTGCTGGCTTAAGATATGGATTTTTTTAAAGTATCTATTCCCAAAGTATATATTCCAAACCATTTTTTCCTTTTGAGTTCACTCATTTTAAGTACAGACTACTATAGACATTTTATTTTTAGATTTCTTTTGAAAAGTAGTTAGAATTCAATTAAATATTACTTTATGTACTGATAAGTGGAGAAAAATATAAGCTAATTTTAATCATCATGATCTTATATCAAAATTGGTTTTGCTCATAATAGCAGTTTTCAATATATCATACCTATATAAAGTTTCACACAATGAGCATTTCTATAAGGATAAGTTAAAACTTCATTTTTAAGCTAGTCTGTCTCGTATTTTATTTTCTTTGATCTTAATTGTGATCTATGATGTTATCATATCAAAAAATTATTTCTATAAGCCATGAAAATCTCACTTCTCTGCCCCAATATTTTTAAAATATATGAGCCCCATTCTAATAGTTTTTAAGTGAACCATGTCCAGCATTAAAGAGATCCTAAATTCTGGTTATATATCTGGTCACATATAACAACACTTCATTACTAAGTACTAACCAAACTTGCATTTTAAAAACTTTGACTTATTTTGCAAAAAGGCTATTATTGATAAAAGCATGAATAATTGCATTTCAGCATTTTCTGAATGTGCCTTTACTCTGTGATCAGTGCAGCTCATGGATATCAAGGTCAATCAGAAATAGATCTTTCTTTATGATTAGTCCTTCCTGACTCACCCGCCCACAGAAGCTATTAGGTCAACACTTACTCTGATTGAACAGAGATATGCCAGTAACCTGGTGCACATTGCTAGTTCATCTGCATGACAGATTTGCAGCATCTTACAATGTCAGCAGATCCTGGACATTACCAATTTGCCTGGGCAATTCTCCTTGCCACTTTGCACATTTTAGAGGTAAGCTGCTTACTAAATAAATAAGGCACAGAAATTATCTAAATGTTTTCATCATTTAATGACTAAGAGGTTAAAAAACTCAATGACTTAAAAAAATGCAAAAGGAAAAGAATGAAGTGTTTCAAGTCCAAAGAAATAATCAATGCAGAAAATGTTTGCATATAATGATATTGTTGGGTAAATTATGCCTTGCAGTCCTTGTTTACAGTGAGTGACCTCCTGATCCCACTTTCAGGAAGCAAGTCTACGCATAGCCTGTGGAAACAAAAGGGAAACAGTGTTGGTGCGACTTGTGTCTACATCATCCTCTTATAAATACGTTTTTATGGTATTGGTTGCTTAATTTTATACATCTTAGGTACATATTGTCACAATAAAAGTAGAATAAAACTTAATGACCATCATACTTTAATTGGATTTATAGAAAAGCAATAATTACTATTTATTGAGCATTTACTATACATAAGACACTGCTCTTGTTATTTCACATGCATCCTTCACTTTTTAGAACTCTGTGGTATTTTCTATTTTACATGCAGATACCAAAATAAAGACAGGGTATGTAATTTACCCTGGGCTGTACAGCCAATATATCGCAGAATCAGGACTAGCCCGCAGATCTGTCTGGTCCTAAAGCCCATGCCGTTGAAACTGCTATGCCATACTGCTTCACCACCTATAGAAGCCTAACTGAATGATCCTTTTATGTGGTAGTCAACAAAAATCCTATAATATAACAGCTTCTTCTTAAGTTCCAGTTTTGAGAGGAGTTTTTACTCAAACTAAGGCTGCCCTATATCCATAGAGTCATAAGTTACTAAAACTGGAAGAAATTCTCAGCTCATAATGACTTTCCTAGGCTCATTAAGCTGGTGGGCTAAGATGCAGGGCCTGTGATTCTCACTCTAGCAATATCTTTATCAAATTTGCTGCTCATTGTCTCTATTGCCTGATTTTATGACAGGGGTTTGGATGTTATTCTTTTTTAAAAATATTATTTATTCTGTGTGGGAGGCCGTCACTCTATGTTACCAGCATTTTCCCTCCCTGATTAGTTGAGGCTCTGTCGGTCACTTCCAAGTGATTTGGCCACATCAAAGTGGCCCTAGATGGCTGCCCCGATCTTGGAAGTCACAAAATGTCACAAAATGTGTTTTCATGTGTAGGCGTGCCTTCTTGCAGCCCCATGGGTTGAGCTATGCTCAGCTGTTCCTTTGTGATGTCACCCCCTTGCCCTGTTTGGGATAGAATGTTCCACAGAAACGCCCTTTGTGTGTCCGCTTCTCTTGCTCTGCCTTTGGATGTGGCCTTCCTAGATGTCAGTCAACCTGCTGACAGCAGACATCATGAAGCTAGACTCAGCCCCTTGAAACTTGACCCTTTGCCTCATTTGAATGGCATCTCCTCAATAAAAGGGGTCAGCACGAGCTCACACACTCTCTCTCTCTTTCTGCGGACCCTTAAGGTCAGAAAACCTCTTATATGTAATTTTGTATAACAATGAGGATCTCCCTCCATTACCATGCAATTTCCCTTTTCTCTCCCTTTCCCTCCCACCTCATGTCTCTGTTTAATGTTAATCTTTTCTTCCTGCTCTTCCTCCCTGCTTTGTTCTTAGTTGCTCTCATTATATCAAAGAAGACATTTGGTATTTGTTTTTTAGGGATTGGCTAGCTTCACTAAGCATAATCTGCTCTAGCGCCATCCATTTCCCTGCAAATTCCATGATTTTGTCATTTTTTAGTGCTGTATAATACTCCATTGTGTATAAATGCCACATTTTTTTTATCCATTCATCTATTGAAGGGCATCTGGGTTGGTTCCACAGTCTAGCGATTGTGAATTGTGCTGCTATGAACATCGATGTGGCAGTATCCCTGTAGTACGCTCTTTTAAGGTCTTTAGGGAATAGTCCGAGAAGGGCAATAGCTGGGTCAAATGGTGGTTCCATTCCCAGCTTTCCCAGGAATCTCCATACTGCTTTCCAAATTGGCCGCACCAGTTTGCAGTCCCACCAGCAATGTACAAGAGTACCCTTTTCGCCACATCCTCGCCAGCACTTGTTGTTGTTTGACTTCATAATGGCTGCCAATCTTACTGGAGTGAGATGGTATCTTAGGGTGGTTTTGATTTGCATTTCTCTGACTGCTAGAGATGGTGAGCATTTTTTCATGTACTTGTTGATTGATTGTATGTGAGGGGAATGGGAAAATAAACAATGAGAGAAATGAATTACAGTAGATGGGGTAGAGAGAGAAGATGGGAGGGGAGGGGAGGGGAGATAGTTGAGGATAGGAAAGGTAGCAGAATACAACAGTTACTAATAGGGCATTATGTAAAAATGTAGATGTGTAACCGACGTGATTCTGCAATCTGTATTTGGGGTAAAATTGGGAGTTCAAAACCCACCTGAATCAAATGTATGAAATATGATATGTCAAGAGCTTTGTAATGTTTTGAACAACCAATAAAAAAAAAAAAAAGGTCAGAAAACCATTACAGGACCCCCAAAGAAAAAGGTATCTCTGTCTCTTGTGTGGTTATTTCCTCAGCCAAGTTCCCCTGGAGTGACCCTGAGTGTTTTTGTTGCCGGGAATGCGACAATTCTAATTTGTTATACATGACAGCAGAATGCATTTCAATTCATAGTACACATATAGAGCACAATTTTTCCCTTCTCTGGTTGTACACAAAATAGTCACACCATTTGTGTCTTCATACATGTACTTGAGGTAATGATATCCATCTCGTTTCACCATCTTTGCTACCTCCTGCCCCCTCCCTTCCTTTCCCTCCCCTTTTCCATATCTAAAGTTCCTGCATTACACCCATGCTTCCCCCGCTCCAATCCCCATTATGGATCAGCATCTTCATATCAGAGAAAACTATTCTTATGAACAATTTTTATCAAGACCTGGAAAAAAGGCAGAGAAGGCATGCTTATCTGATTTGCCTATGATATAGGTTGAGTTGGGGAGTTAATAGTTGATTGATAGGTTCAAGTTGCCAAACTGTTTCAATAAACTGGAACCATAAGGTACAATATAGCAGAAATATGTGTAATCTTACATTTGGGCCTAAAATCAATAACAATATACATGAGCACCCCTGTTAGACCACAGTTTGTATGAAAATGTCTTTAGTTGACCCTGTTGGGTAGATGCTAAGATTTGCATGTAGCTACAATGAAAGCAGACATTTTAAAGTTACAGTAATAAAAAGATCTTCAAAGGCTGGGGTTGTGGCTCAGTGGTAAAGAGCTCGCCTCACATGTGCAGAGCCCTGGGTTCAATCACCAGCACCACATAAAAATAAATAAATAAAATAAAGGTATTGTGTCCAACTACAACTAAAAAGATTTTTTTTAAATCAAGTTAAGTAGTGGTTGTATAATGTCCATCTGGGTCTGACTACCTTTAGGACTTTTTGTTCCCATCTTGGACAGTGAAATATTGACAAACTGCATGTCTGTGAGGAACAGTAGAAGAAATTGGAGGAGTTTTCCTGGAGGAGAGTCTGGAAGAGACATAAGAGCTATTCTCTGTTAAGTGGGAAGGTTTGTGTTGCTAAGGAAGGCAGATCTCATTCTCACTAGGTGGTTATTATGGAAAAGCCAAATTCAGTTTTGTAAACACAGCTAACATTTAGAAACTTGTGTCCATGTAGCAAACTCCATTGAGCATCACTTGTTGCCCGTTTTTGGAAATGTTCACACAAAAGTAAACATCCATCAAGAATGGTGCAGGAGGGATTTCTACATAGGGTGGGATGTGACACTACTTTTTTTTTTCAACACTGAGGATTGAACTTAGGGACACTCTACCACTGAACTGACCTACATCCCTAGCCCTTTTTGTTTATTTTGAGCCAGGGTCTCTCTAAACTGCTGAGGTTGGTCTTGAACTTATGTTCCTCCTGCCTCAACTTTCCAAATAGCTGGGATTACAGGCATGTGCCACCATATACCCAGCTAACTTCATTTTTAAGAAATCTTCCAACTTTAAAATTCTCTGATCTTGGGACTGGGGTTGTAGCTCAGTGGTAGAGTGCTTGCCTAGCAAATGTGAGGCACTGGATTTGATCCTCAGAATCACATAAAAATATAAATAAATAAAATAAAGGTACTGTGTCCATTTACAACAACAAAAAAAATCTTTTTTTAATTCTATGATCTTCCATTGTTGCTACCATTTTACTCAGGGGTGGAACCACAAAGCTTATTCAGACATTAGAAGTTCAGGCAAGTTTCCTAGGAATAGTCCAATGCCACAGAGCATCTGAAATACATAGAATCAGCCTCCAGTGGAAGGAGTATCTTTTTAAACCATTATCAGTCAGACGAAGAAAAGTCATAAGGTTTCTATTCCTTATGTACTATTCCTGAAGCTTATGAAATTCCTGGGTTAGGAATTCCTCCATTCACCTTCTCCCTATCCCATGGCCTCAGGTCTCTGAACAATATTTTTTGGAGTTAGGTATAAAATCAAGATGCAGTGCATTAGCTACTGCAAGTTGCTGATCATCTCTATATGCTTTCGACAAAAGGTTGTCAAGTATTTCATGTCTTCAAGGGAGAATTCTTGTTTTCTATTTTTCCCTCCTTTCAAGCCATCCTTTTTATATATTTTGGAACTCTTTTGCCTGAATGGTTCTTTTTCAAAAAATATTTATTTTTTAGTTGTAGATGGACACAATATCTTTATTTTATTTTACTTATTTTTTATGTGGTGCCAAGGAGCAAATCCAGGACCTCGCACATGCTAGGTGAGAGCTCTACCGCTGAGCCACAACCCCGGTCCCGTGAACGGTTCTTAATCAGACATACTCACTACTTGCCTTATTCGGTTTACTCAAAATTTAATCCAAACTATTTTCTTCAGGAGAAAATATCATACCTCATCCTGGACATCAAGTTCTTCCTCAGTCAACTCCGCTTCCATTAATTCAAGAGGATCTTTACAATCTTGAATGAGGGTGATCTTGACAAAGAGAACACAAAGTATTTATTGGCAATATAATAGCATTCATCCATCTGATACCACACTGAAAATTTGAAGCTCTGCTGGTGCTTCTCATCTCTAATCCCAGACTTCAGAATCCTCTTCAGATTTCTTCTTTTTTTTTTTTTTTTAATTTCCCACCTTACCATTTTCCCTATACCATTTTTTCACATTCAAGTGTGAAATAGAGAACTGGAGTTCTCTATTGTCCAAATTCCTTTTCAGCAGTCTTCCCCAACCTCTGAAGTGCATGCCTCTCAACAGGACAACCCCTGCCTAAAGGACTGAGCAGTCAATAGCTCTCTTTCAATAGCTAAGCTAAGAGCACTCCGTGCAGCACTGAGCAAACAGTGAATGCGCTGTGAAGGGCTCGTGATTCAGGTCATTAAATGGTCCCAACTTGAATTGGATGGAATTAATTTTATTGGAGGTGGAAACCAACAATCTATAGACCAAGCTGGCTGTTCCAGAAAGCTCTGCTTTTTAAGGGTAGTGCATAATTTAATCTGCATAAGGGAGAACAACAATCTAGGGGTTAATGCATGAAGGACATTTCCAAAGCAACTCCAAATATATGCCAAGGATAAAATGTCATCTTGTGGTGCTACTTTGCTCTTTTTCATCTCACAAATAACCCACTTCTCTTTTTTAGTATGGAAATTAATTAAAAGATTAAGTTGCTATGGTCATGACAGAATGGGAAAAGTACAGTGAAGTGTAGCGACAAGTTGGGACTGTTCTGGGGGAAGAAAAGGGATAGGAGAGGATCATATTGCTGCTTCTACAGTGTCCTTAATATACAAGTGACTGTTTTTGAAAAAAAGGAAAGTAGCACAGGTGAGGTTTGTCATCATTTACCATTTATCTATCATGTATGGAGCTTTGTGCTAGACCCTAAGGAGACACAGAAGTGTAAGGTTCCTGATCTCACCGGCCACCAGTAATGCTCAGCCTACTCTTCAGTGAACCAGGAAGTATGTCATGCAAGCATTCAGTTACACTCAACCTAACATATTCGGAAAAAAAAAAAATTCATCCCAGCCACTCACAGTGTCTCTCTGATTGCAAACAAGATGGAGCCTAATATGGTGGGTGTACTCTTTGTTTTAATATATATTTTTTAGTTGTCAATGGATCTTTTTATTTTATCTATCTGTCTATTTATTTATTTATATGCAGTGCTGAGGATAGAACCCAGGGCCTCACATCTGCCAGGTAAGTGCTCTACCATTGAGCCACAACCCCAGCCCCAGTGGGTGCATTCTTGGTGAGTGGGTTTTGTGACATTCACTGCCTAGGATTTTAGATCAACTTGTGTTATCAAAAATAACTATTTTCATGTTGATAAAGAACTCAATACCTTGGTTTTGCTTTTATCTTTAAAGTGGAATCTTTTTTTAGATATATGATCCCCCCCTTTTTTTGTCTTTGGCTTAGAGAATTTTAAATTGAATAGAAAAAGGTTTATGAGTTTTCAAAGATGAGCAGCTTCCATGTAAATTTTTTAAAAATATATTTATGGTTTTACTACTTTTTCTCTTTTTCATATTTAAAATTGACACTTCAGTATTTAGGGCCTCTCTTTTTTCCCTGGGACCATTAAGCAGAACAACCTCTCCACTGACAGAAGCTGAAATAGAATATATAATACTTTATAAATTAGTTTACTTCAAACATCAACTTCCAATCTACAATAAAGATCTACTTATCCCAATTTTATAACAATGAGAAGCAATTTAATATTCTTTATGCCCCTAGAATCATCATCATCATATTTTTGTTGGCATTGGTTCTAGTTTCCCAAATTCACTGTGAAAAGGTCAAGGTCAAAGAGAAAGGAGGATCTTGTTCCAGGCCTACCAGTAGCCTCATGCAATGAACTAGACCAGAATGTTCTCCTCTCCTAGATATTTGATAAGAGAACTGACAAAATAAAACCAATAGGAAATTAAGGCCTATTCTGTTTTGTGGGAGAAAATTCACCCTGGGTTTATTTGTGACCTTAGTATTTTTTTTTTTAAAGATCACTTATAAACTAATGGATCCTATTTAAAAATATTTATAATACAAGGATTTCCAGATTGCTAAACTTTATCTTGCATTTATATATACAAATCATGGAAGATCCAGGACTCAGTGCTATCTTATAAAAAGGCATTATAGCTAATGCCCACTTTTATTAGTAAACCCAAACATTGTAGAACTATTACACTCTAGGCATCCCAGGTATGTTCCTATAAAATATCTCATTTAGTCCTCATGTCTACTCAGCAAGGTAAATATTTTTACTTCCATTTCACAGATGAGAAACTGAGCCTCTGAGAAGTTATACAACTGGCCTAAAATTCAACAATTAGGCTGGATTTCAAACTATATTTGTATAATTTTTGCAGTTTATAGAAAACTTGATAGTTTAGGAAAGATACAGATGCAGAAAGATTAAATACTTACCGTTTCTAAAATGGAATCTTGTCCATCTTGGGATTTAACCTGGTTCTGTATATAGATTATAGCATCATGAACAGTCAGAAAGAATGTGTCCTTTCTAATGTTATCATCAAAGAAGCCACATTGCTCCATCTTCTCTATCACATGATCTACAGAAGAAAGAGATAATGGTTAGTAGTTGATAGGAAAGGTATTTTTATAACATCTACCAATACTGGTTTTGTAGCTCCTTTCTTTTTTTCTTTCTCATTTTCAGAATGTGACCCTTTTCTACACTGACTGAGATTTTTTTTTCCCAGTAGCACACATAATGATTATCCCATAACTGCTTGTAGATGGCCTTAGTCCATGTATCTTTTGCCAAATCAGTGTACCAGCTGCTGCGAGCCTGGCTGCTAACGGTTCACAGCTCTGCTCCTCTCTGGGTAATTTTCCTTGGCCAATAGGAGCTGTTTTGCCTGAAGAGACCTGAAGGCTATACCTGTATCTAAGGGGGATCTGCATCAATGATTAACTATAATGAGAATACAAAGGCGGGCCCCTTGCTCAAGATGGCATAACCTCTGGTGATCTTCCTGCTGTGGAGCTCTCTATGCAATCAGGAGTCTAATGTCAACCTTCTGAAACTACTTCGATGACCAGCCTCTCCTGCCCTGTCCTGCTTTCTTCACTTCTTCAGTTACTAACGCAAGAATCCCTGTCTCAGGCTCTGCTTCTAGAGAACTCAGTCTAAACATTATCACTTTCCTACACACATACAAAGACACAGACATAAGTTTCTATACATTCCCAGCTCTGTGACACAAATTCAAGGTATTATCTTTGACATAAAAAATGTTCTCAGAATTATTGTGTCATTGGTACAGAGCTTCTGTTTGTGATGATGAAAAATTCTGGAAATAGTGATGTTTATAAATATTGTGAAGATAACGAATGCTAGTGGATTAACTATACACTTAAAAGTGCCTAAAATGGCAAATTTTCTTACACATTCTTTATAACAATATTAAAGAGTTTTTTGTTTTTTTTTTTAAAAAGACCTTCAGACATTATGTGCCCATATTCCAAAGTAGGAGAGAAAGGACTTAGGGAAAAGTCTTATATATTGGCACATAGATGCATTTACCTTGAAGTGATGCAAAGTACACATTCACATCAATTCTTTGGAATTCTTTGACAATCTAAAAGTAAAAACATCAGACAGGTAAGCATCAGAAAGGTAAGCAGACTAAGGCATGACAATCAGATGTAATAATATGAAGCAGATTTCTAACAGAGGTTTAACTTAGCTGGGGGCTTTGGGGCTACATCTGCAAGGACAGGAAATGATTCCAGGGTGTGGGTACTAGGTAGGTAAGATAGGGAAGTAATTATGCTTGGCAAAAGTGTGTGAGAATATGCTGAAAGGTTCTGTTCTCTTAGCACATCTGGTTATTAGCTCACTGGAGAACACACACTTGTTCTTTGTTGTTCATTTCACTCTAAGCATTGGCTTAGATCCATTTTAGATTGTAATGGCCCAAGGGTTTAATGAATTACTTTTGAAGAAAGTCTAACATATTTAATGCCAGAATATTTCCCATACTTTAATAGTTGCTTTCAAATACAATGATGATTATATAGAATATATTGCACATAGGTCTAGTGCATTGACTTTTTAAGATTAAATGTTTTATGATCATTGTAAATGTAGTTGTAAGGAATTGTAGAGAGATTTTATGTACCCCTTTCCCAGTTTCTCCCAATAGTAATATTTCATAAAACTACAATACAAAATTACTGTCAAGATTCTGACATTGATATATTCATAACAGAGATCTTGAGGTCTACCAGAAGTTTCACCTAAACTTGAAACCTAAAGGTGACGCTCTCTTTAAAGACTTCTTCGGAACACTTAATACAGTTGTTAAATTATAAGATTACTTAATGTTTACCTTCCCTTCTAGACTGCTTAGTCCCATGAGGGTAGAGACCATGGCTACTTACTTCATCACTAGTCTCTTGTGCCTAGAAGAGTGCTTAGCACGTATAAGGCATTTAACATCTACTTGAAAGAAGGTGTGAACTTGAGCTTGCATAACTGCTTTCTGAAATCATGGATGTTTTCACCCTGCATGCTTCTCAACTCTTGCCTTGACTTCCTACATGCCTGACTATTCTAACCTCTTAATAATGCCTGGTTTTTCGAGTCCTACCATGTACCTGGTGTTCCTTATGCTGCTGCTATTCACATAAAAAGTAGAATAATAATGACACAAACTTTGCCCATTTTCCCTTCTTTTCATATTCCATTTCCTATACATTCTCAGAAAAATAAAACACAATAAGTGTTCATAGCTGGGTATAATGGTATTCACCTGTAATCCCAGCACCTTGAGAGGCTGATGCAGGAGGACTACAAGTTCAAGGCCAGCCTCAGCAATTTAGCAAGGCCCTAAGAAACTTAGCCAGAACCTGTCTCAAAAACAAACAAAAAAAGGTCTGGAGTTGTGGCTCAGTGGTAGAGAACTTGCCTGGCATGTATTAAAGCACTGGTTTGATTCTCAGCACCACATATAAATAAATAAAATTAAAGTATTGTATCCATCTACAATTAAAAATATTTATAAAATAAAAAAGGGTCTGAGGATATAGCTCATTGGTAGAAGACCCTTGGGTTCAATTCCCTGTACAAAAAAGAAAAATAAATATTCATAATTGCTAAGGGGTACGTATGTGCCAGTCACTCTTCTAAATTCTTTGCATTTATTATCTTATTTAATCTTCATAACACTCCTGTGAAGCAGATGCAATCTTTACCCACCCCTCTATTACAATGAAGAAATAGAGACACAGACAGATCAAGCAACTTGTTCAAGGTCACACTGCTAGTGCTAATGATGAAGCCAGAATTCAACTCTGGCTCCAGAGCTTATGCTTTTAAATATCACACTCTTTAGAAGAAGGAGATCAAGGGGGAGGGAGGAGGGAAGGGAAAGGGGAGGAAATGTGGAACAAATTTAACAGAATCACATTATTTGCATATGCAAGTACATCACAGGGAATTTAAACCTTTATGCATATGTAGAAAGCACCAATCAAAAATAAGCGAATGGGGCTGGGGTTGTGGCTCAGTGGTAGAGCGCTGGCCTGGCATGTGTGAGGCACTGATTCGATTCTCAGCACCACATATAAATAAATAAATTAAATAAAGGCCTAACAACTACCACAACAACAAAATATTTTTTTAAAAAAAAATAAGTGAATGAATGAAAGGAAGATCAGTAGAGGAAGGAAAATAGGAAGAGAGTGGAGGGAAAGAGGAAAATAGGAAGAGGGAATCGGGACTGAAATGGAGTAAATCAAATGCATAATTTTGTTAAAATGAACCCAGCTTCTATGTAAAACTATACTGCTCTAATAAAGTAAAAAATATTGCATTCTATCACAAAAGTATTCACTTGGAAAAATTATAGAGCCCATGCATTAACTCTTTTGCAAAACGGGGTAACCCATTTTACTCTTGTCAAATCTCCAAGTTTATAGTTCAAATAAACGGAATCTTACCAGCCGCAATGACCTCACTCCAACGACATCCAGGAAAGATATAGCTCCACAATCAAGCACAAGGCTATGGATTGGTACCTTGGGAACATTCACTTTGACTGGAAGCTCAGAGTTCCAATCCACTTGAACCTCGATTTCCTTGGTTGGGATATCAAGTTCTTCAGGATCTTCAATATCTTCATCAGGCTCGAAAGCATTATTTGATGAACCAGCATCACTAACGATGCCATTCTAAATAAAGAAAACTCTGCCATCTTAATTGCCATTGATTTGAAATGTCTTTCAACCATTCATTTCAAGTTATTTAAAAGTCCTGAATACAGTGTTCCTTGGTAAACAAAAATGTCAAGAGAATGAACTCTTTTTTTATGGCGGGGGTGGGGGGTACCAGTGATTGAATCCATGATGTTTAACCATTGAGCCACATCCCCAGCTTTTTTTATTTTGAGACAGGATCTTGCTAAATTAAGTTACTGAGTCTGGTTTTGAACTTGCAATCCTCCTGCCTCAGCCTCCCGAGCTACTGGGATTGCAGGTGTGTGCCACCACACCCAGCAAGGGAATGAACTCTTAAGGAAAGAATTTTACCTCAGCCCAAACTTTGGTGTTCTCTAGGAAAAAATGGAAAAACAAGGAGCCAAAATATTCTAGATTTCTGGAAGATAGTAGAACTTTGTCAAGAGAGATATTGGTAGGAAAATCTAAGCAGAAGTTAATAGCTCTGAAAGTTTATGAACTTACTGCCTTCTATTGTAATTTTCTGGCATTGAATTATTACTTTTGTTCCTTTAAAATTATTTTTGAAGAAAAACCCTTATTTTTAAAATAAGGTTTTAAAATTAATACAGATGATGTTCATGCTGAAAAAAAATCACACCCTGTGTTTTGAGGGAGCCCTGCTGATTTCATTTTATTCCCACCCATTCCTCTTGCCTACAAGGACAGCTCAGCTGTTCTCTGACATACATATGTCATTCGTTCCTACACATCTGGATTCTAAAGGGGATAGATTTAATTTTAGATCATCTGACTGCTTTCATGGAGAAAGGAAAAAATTTAAGGGAGAAGGCTGGGGTTATGGCTCAGTGGCAGAATGCCTGCCTGGCACATGTGAGGCACTGGGTTTGATCCTCAGCACCACATAAAAATAAATAAATAAAGATTTAAAAAAATAATTTAAGGGGCGGAAGAAAGATGGAGCCTCACCTTTGTTGCCCTTAACTGTCCTTTTTTGATGAGTTTCTGTATTCTCCTCAATGCCTTCAGCCTCTTGTTATATACTCTAATGGCATCAAATCCAACCTTTGGAGATAAATGTCAGGTTACTTAAAATGTCTGGTTCCCAATGCTCATTAGTGGCAATTGTTATCTGAACAGTTATTTCTCAAAAGATATTGTTTCTTTGAGACACCCTGCCAAAAAAGAAATTGTGTATTCTGATGGAGTAGATCCCCTCTACTACCAGGTCACCCAACCCCCACCAGAGACTTGTGGAAGACAACAGCATATTAAAAGTTCCAAGAGAGTTAAAAAAAAAAAAAAAAAAAAAAGACAATAATGGCAAAAAGTAATCTCCTTAGCTTTAAAACTCTCTTTTCCAAATTTCAGTAACATCACAGAGCCCTTTTGTTATTTGCAAATTCTATGAACATTCCTCTGAACCAGTTTGCCCTGGAGCTCACTTAGGAAAATACTGATCCAGAGGCAAATTCCAAGTTCAAGTTCGAAGTTTAGAGAGGCATTCAAGACCAGAACTTCCTTCTTATGTATTCCTCTATTTACTCTTTAACTGGGCAACGGGTCCCCCCCCCAATACACTGCTTCCGGCAGTCTCCTCGAGGCTCACATGACTCCCAAGCACCTGACATGATCCTCTTTTCCTTATCCCGGCTGTCTAGTTTGTCCAACTATCTTGGACATCTCTCCCTTCTATGAACATTTTTTCACTTTTAAAACTATTTGTTAATTTAAAATAATCAAAATAAACCCAATATGTGTCAACAAAAATACGTTTTATTTTTAATGAAGGAAACTATTTTTCCAAATAAAAATATTTACAACAGTGGCATTGTTTTGCATAGTTGTTTATCTCTTCGATATCTGCCTTCCCTATCTGCTCCTCTGGGCAGTCTGTTGCACAACACAATTTACATCGCCTCTGGAAAACTCCGCAAAAAACTCTGCAACCAGACCTCTGCCTGTTGGAATCCCAAAGTCCTAGGCAGCTGTCCTGAGCAGCACTGCAGGTTCCCGGGGCCACTCCCTGGGTGGCTCCTGGGTGACTACAGTTCCTTGGTGCCCGCAGCGATTATAACGTCCTGGGAACTTGCCCCAACTCGCCAGTCCTGTCCCGGTAGTGTAGCCAGCAGTCCACAAAGGAGCACTTAACACTTTCTATGCTATTTGTTTAGAATTCACTAAATTCTGACTGGACTCACCTCTAGCGTTTTTGCCTGGCAATTGTTGCTAGATTAACATGTGGATTAAAATTCCCAATAGATGGAAACCACTTATTTTTCTCTCCCTATATAGTTTTTGAGGGGAAGGATATTATATAAAATGTCCATCATAAAAGGAATATGCATAGGGCCTTATTCCCAGTTGGAGCCCAACAAATAAATGAGTGAAATCTCAAGGTTAGAAACCAGACTTTGAGGGATCAAACACTTACTGTAGACTTGATACATTTTTTAAAACCATCGACGTTGCCATAAAAAATAGGACTCGAAAATCTAAGAATCTTCACTCCTTCAAGTTCTTCAATCTGGCATTTGAGAAAAAAAAAAAAACAAAAACAAAACAAACTTTTTGAGGTTAAATAATTCTGGCATCAAATCATCCATTAAATTTCTGGTTATTCTGCAAGGAGCCAGGACAGAATTGCTTAGGGGAGCTGGGTGGCAACGCCCAACTATTCTTTTTTTTTTTTTTTTGGCAGCTATGTAACAGGATTTATTAGAGTACTAGAAAGAAAGAAAACAAAGCTCTCAGGGCTGGGGTTGTGTCTCAGTGGTACAGTGCTCGCCTAGCACATGTGAGGCCCTGGGTTCGATTCTCAGCACCACATAAAAATAAATAAATAAAATAAAGGTATTGTGTCCAACTACAACTAAAAAGATAAAAAATAAATTTAAAAAATCTGAAACTAAGGGAAAAAAAAGAAAACAAAGCTCTCAAAGGTGAGGAGTCCCAAGAGACGGATACCCAACACTCAACTTCCCACAAATAGGGACTTGCTTCATCCCATTTGGGAAGTAACAGATGGCCAAAGCTCTGGGACTTCCACAATACCAAAAAAGGTCAAGTCTGAAAGGGCACAAAGAAACTGGGGCTCAAAATGGTGAAATGATTTGTCTCCAGTTCATACCGCTGACCCTCTAGATTTTTCTAAAATTCTTTGAGTAGTTTGGGAGGCAGGGGGCAAAATCAGGGTTTTGTAGAAACTGAAGCCTATGGTGTCATCTGCTTATTCGTACCCTGACACACAGTGGCCATGCAAAGAGTAGAATCCACAGAATCAGAATCAGGCTTTTCTGTTCTTTAGGAATCATAGCAGTATTAATCTGGCCCTTTGGGGTAAGAAAATTGAGGCCCTGAGAGGCTGAGTGACTTGGACAGTCTCACCAAGGCGGAGCCTAGATTTTAGAACTCCCAAAATTCAGGCTAGGGTTCCCTATGCCAGAGTCCAAAATCGTTTTTAGCTCTTGATGCACTTGGTTCAACATAACAAAGATTGTGAAAATAAAGTAGCAGCTACAGAAATTCCAGGTTCAGTGTCCAGTAATTCTTTAATATTAACATAAAATTAGACTATAACTTCCTCGGGCTCACATTTATGCCTTATATGTTACATATATATACACATATGCATATATACATATACACATATAAATATGCATAAGTATGGTTTTGTTTTATATGTTTGTTGCTAAATTTCTGTTTTCTTTAATTTACTTTTTCCACTTTTTCATCTGTTTCCTTTAATGGTCACTAAGCAATTGTATTTGCAGGCAACACAAGCCCATCAGCTTAATTTGTTTGTTTTTCATTTCCTGTGTCCTAATATTTCTTCCAATTTCAAGGATAAAGCAAAATATCAAATAAGCTCTTGATGACAGAGAACTTGAAAATCTCTTGTTAGAACTGAAAGAAGAACATCTTACAGGGATTTCAGGCATTTTCATAGAGGCTAACAATTACATAACAGAGAAAAAAAATTTGATTAAACATCTGGGAATAATCAAATTACCTATTATTTAAAATTTCTTACTGCAATGGTTTTTACATTAAAATGACATTCAACTAGCACAGAGTTCAGATAATCCATATGTCAAAAGATGCATTGAATCAAAAGTTCTTATGACATTTCCAGTATACTAAGGACTTTTCCAGCAGAAGTCTCCATCTTTGACCACCATGTTATGAACATGATAAGAGAGAACTATGTGACTCCTGGATTGCAGGCTAGCAGACCCATATCTACCAAAAATATCACAAAGGCACTTACATTTTTGTAATGCTTGATACTTTTGTAGATGTCTGTACTAGGGATGCTTCCAAGGCTATTCCATGAAGGACTAAAAGAAGAGAAGTTAACATCAGGGGTTTTTTGGAACAGCCATATTTTGCACTAAGAAGTTTTTTTTTTTTTTTTAAATAACAGCTACTGAAGAGCCCATCATTCTGGTGTTTTGGACTCTGTCTTTATTGCAGGTGACATTTTCCCAAAACTAACTCTGAAATGAACAGCTGGTGTTTTCGTGGAACTGGAAAAGAAACTAACTGTGACTCTCTTCTGATAGCTCAGAGAAATAATGAGCATTATGCTTTCACGTGCCTAACAATTTATAGGATAAGCAGAGAGCTTTCTCACATGTTAAATCTATTTGAAGCTCTACCATAACCTTGAAAGATCAGTGGTGCTATTCTTACTTTTATTAGTGAGTAAACTGAGATTTAGAGAAATTAGAAAAGACCCAGGGGTAAAGAACAGCATAGCCTCTGTCTCTTAACTCATATTTCTTTGGTGTCTGGTACTTATCTGTGACTTATGGCAACTTCCTGATGAAATATGGAGAATCTGCGGGTGATCAAATTAGTCTCTTTTTATAGAAACAGCAGCCTGGGAAGACCAGAAATAAGTCCTTCCTGTCAACCAGACTGTTGATTTCCTGTTCCCAATGCAATCAGATAAATTCCACGTTTCTTCAAGTGTGACTAGGGACATATGCTAAATGCAACTCCTAAAGAAAGACTATCTGTTTGGGGTCCTTTCAGCATTGTGCTTTCTGGATCAGCATTATAATTACTGAAAATTAAATACTGTGCAGTATACTACTTTTTGATGGCTAAAAGTCTAGTTACCAAACCAGGGGCTAAAATGTACCACCAATTTTTCCTTGGCCTGCTGTGTTGTGCTGATCTTTAACATAATACTCATAATGTAGTCTTCCTCTCCAAAACCCTTCTGTCTCAACCACACTCACTTAAGAAAAGAAAAAGACTCTGAGGCAGATATAGGAAGAGACATAGCATTCCCACACCCTCTTTTCTTTCTTTCTTTTTTCTTTTTTTTTTTGCAGCACTGGGGATGGAACCCATGGGTACTTTACTACTAAGCTACACTTTAGTTCGTTTTTATTTTTTATTTTGAGACAAGGGTCTTGCTAAGTAGCTGAGGCTGGTCTCAAACCTGCAATTCTTCTGGCTCAGCCTCCCAAGTCCCTGGGATTACAGGTATATCTACTTTGCTTGACTGAAAGGCAGCATCTTTCAATGGCAATTTCTGAGATATTTCCTAGCAGCAAATGAGGCACTCTGGAACATTATGTGCCCTTTCAGGTCCCTGGGCTCCCAGGAGGCTGAGGCAGAAAGTCACAGGCCTTTTGAGTAGATGTGATGTGCTAGGGAAAGGAGGAAGGATAAGAAGAACTGTTGAAGGAATAGGAGATGTAAGCCTTTGCTAAGCTGAAAACATCTATGTTGATGTTTTTCCAGGTTTCTTCTTCCTTCACGGCCCAAACACAGGCAGAGAAGAGGCCAGAAATCTGGAAAGACAATGGAAGAATTGAGGAGAGAGAGAAGCTCTGTTTCCCTCAAGGCCCAGGAGGACACTTACCAAATCCTCTCCAGAGTCAAAACAAAACCAAGGACACCTTCAGGCTCCCTGACCTGCCCCCACAGATTGTTTTCCTTTATTTAACTTGTCTTTGCTGCTTTTACTCTGCATATGAACTAATTATGTTTACTTCTCAGAATTGTGTGACTTTGGGGTTTGTGCCTTATTTGACAGATTTGAATGAATTTTGGCTATAATTAGCTGTTCTAAAGTTCCCCTGTACTGAGTTGCGTAACTTTTGGGTTACTAGCTTCAAAAGAGGAAAATGAGCTATAAATTTAGCAGTTGCTTTGCCTGACCTTGGACCCAGTGCCCACCTTGCATCTTATTTAAAGAAAAAAAAATGACAAAGCAACTTTGGCTGAACCATGTTTCTTTTAGTCTGACCATAGCTAAAAGGAGAGCACAGCCGTGGAGCTTGTGACTACATGCCTGGACTTTGGGGTGAGGTAATCTGGGTTCAAATCTTAGCTCTGCCAATTGGTAACTGTGTGACCTTAGGAACGGTCCTTTGGCTTTCTGAGCCTAAATTTTTCTAACCTGTAAAATGAGAATAAGCCATCTTATTCATAGGATATTTTTGAAAATTAAGTATGATAAAGTTTGTAAAGCACTAGGTGGCTTAATTCATAGAATCTCTCAATATATAATAACTATTATCAAAGGAAGAAGTTTCATGTAAACATAGGAAAGTAGAGGATGTGTTGTCCCTTTCATAGAAAATCTGGATTTTAAATACTCACAACTGAACTCGCAGGACCACGGTCAATAGTCCAAATAGAAGGCCAGCTAGTAAGCCCAGGTCCAACCCCAGAATGATGGACATGATGCATGTAAATACCCAGATAACCTACAGGGGAATGGAAATGAAAAGAATTACATTGATTCATAGGGTACTGTCAAACGTTAGGCTATCTATAACAATAAAATCAATCATTCACAATTATACCTTTTAAAAAATATTCTGACATCATTCATTTTATCCATCCATTCATTCATATTTAAGTGAAACTGGAGTTGGCCTTCCCAATAAAGACCAATTGTCCCATTTTATTTGTTTTTAAATATTTGAATAGGGCTCAAAAGAGAATTAATTTTAAGAGCTTTACAGTGAAAACTCTTGCTCACAATTTCTTTCCTCTCTCCACCCATTCCCAATCACCCTCCCTACATGTAGTCTCTTCATTTTTGTGGATATGCGCGCATGCGTACACACACACACACACACACACACACACACTTTTCCCCAGCATTTCTATTCTGGTCTCTTTTTTACACATCAATATATAGGAAGTTTTCTCTGTGCATGTGTGTGTCTAAATTAGAGTAAACTGTAGAGGACTCATTTCTGGCTTTTGTAATTCCTCAGAATAGTTGTGAAGGACATTTTAGTCACAAAGTCAGCATGGGGTTTTGTATTTTGTTTTTGTGTTTTTTTTAAAATTTGTCCTTTAAACTAGGTTTTAAAGAAAATGTGGTGTGTTGTGTTTTGCTTTGTTTTGGCTTGAGAAGGCCCAGGGCCTTATATGGGATTCTTGTTAGAAATCAGTCTTCTCAAAGATAGAGGAGCTTCACTAATGCAGTTCACATAGAATACAACAAGGCTTTTGTTTATACACACAATTCTAATTTCTGCTCTGAGGTTTCCAAAGTGCAGGTAAGATTTAGGAAACGGGGAGACTTAGTGATATGACAGGAAGCATATGAAAACCAAATCTTATTTCAGAGAATGGGTGGTGGGTGACTTACAGCATCAGTCTTATTCTGCCTCCACAAACGAGGAACATCACACACCTGCATAAACATCCCTTTCAGGTTGGCAATTACAACTGCTGCCAGGACTGACTGCCAAGAGAGACAGGGAAGGCTGTGTTATTCAGGGGAATAGCTTTCCATGTGATGATTTTTAAATCCCCTGTTATTTCTCTGGTAGCAGAGTGGTGACAGGAAATTATGCAATCAGTATGCAGAGAAGCAGGGTTTTACCTTCTGCAAGGGTTCCAGAAGCTTCCCCAGGGCAACAATGGCGATCATCACAATCCCAGCAGAGATGATGCCAGCAATCTGAAAGACATACACCTTGCATGAAGAGGGTTCATCCTCCTCCCTAGTGTCTTTCAGCTCACCACATGATCATGAACGATCCTGCACACAGGCTCATTTGGTGCTTCTCTGATTCCTCTCCTCCCCCAGCTTCTGCTCAATATTGGGAGAAATGAGCATCATTTGCTAAATCAATACAAAACTGAAAAAAAAGGAAAAACATATATATGTGTGGAAGTGTATGTGTGTGTGTATGCTATTGCAGAGAAATTAAAGAAAATGTGGAAAGTGGGCCTGCTGAAGTAAAGCTACTTTAATTAATGTGGATTTTATCGGATAGATTATACCTACAGTTTTAGTGTCAATTCTGGAGCCAACCTTCTAGTAGTTGCCAAGCCATGAAACATACCAACTCTCTCCCTAACAACAGAGATTATTATCATGTTCTTGGGAAATAAATCTCACAGCATGTATCTGATTGTTTTACACTGTTGAAGCAGTGACCACAATAGCCACTCTGATAACATGTTGTACTTGTAGCACACGGTTCCCATGAAAGTCTCAGAGAAAATAAGTTTATCCATTCAATTGCCAATTCATAGTGCCACACTGGCATGCTGAGAGGTGGGACCCTGTCTCCTGCTTCCTCTGATATTTGCACAGGTGCAGGCTCCAAATTTGCCCCAAAGCAGCTGCAGTGATGGAGCAATAGCAGGGGTAAAGAAGTCCAGAAACTTTACCTTCACTGGAAAATAAAAAAAGAGCTCTCCTTAGGTCCACAGATAGGAGAGAGACTGAGGGGGCGGGGGACTATTCTCTGGTTTGATCAGATGACCAATGAATTCTCTCTTGAGACAGCTGGGGCAGGGCCAAGGTGGAGACTAGAAGCTCTGAAACAGAGGAGAAAAGAAGACAGGAAACCAGAAGCAAAGCTGTCAGAGAGGAATCAACAGGGAAGATGGTGTTGAGTACAAGCATTGCCTAGTACAAGAGATCTGAGTTAAAGGAGGAGGCAGGCACAGCAAATAGAAAAAGGAAATTAGCATACTTAATTAGAAAGTATTTGCTTCAACTGGCAAATGATATTCAGCTTATGTTCATTTATGTTCGGCTTATGGCTGGGTCAGTCTGGGCATCCCTGTGATGTACGAAAATGCTCACTTTGTTTATCGAGCTCCCTACTGTATGCCTTTCCGGGCACCATGCCTCCAGGTTCCCAGCACTTTGGTGAGCTTTCCTCTTTCCTAACTAAACAAAGAAGTTAGTACCTTTCCAATGACTCATGCAATATTCACTGAGCCATTTGCATCTCACTGTAGATAAAGGCCTCTGTGAAACGGTGAGAGAGATGGAGATTTGCAGACAGGAACCACAGCCTGCTGCCCAACTCAGGACAAGAAAGCATCCTCTATTCACCAGTATATATAGTGAATAAGTCTCCAAATATGGGGGTCTAGGCTAGTTTTGAATATCGTTAAGATCTGTGAGGGGTCAATTACTTGTACTTATGGTATAAAGGCTGGCTTGTGGGAAACTCTGTAGATTTTATATCTATGAGCAGATTCAATTACCAGGGAATTAATTATTCTGTTAAGTGAGAGAGTAATCAGAGCTACAGAGTAGTTTGTAATCAGAATTACTTTTTTATGAATTGATAAGAGTAAGATAGAGTGAGAGAAAGAACACATGGCCAATGTTCAGCTCTTCTACATTGTAGAGATGTGCTGAAAACACCAACACTTTTTCTTCTATTCATTCCTTCAGCTAATATATGCTAGGTGTTTCTTACATGCCAGGAACAATACATGTATCATAGATGCTAAGATGCCATTCCTACCTTGAGCCCAGCAATCAGCACTTACTGGTATGTGCTTCACAAACACTTCTGAATCTAATCCTCTCACTGTTCCTATAGATGGATACAACTTTAGTCCATTTTATAGGTGCTGAAACTGAGGCTTCAACAGAAGAAAAAAAATATTAGAAGCCACACAAGAGAAGACCTGCCAGTTTATTTGGTCACAGTCCAGGCACATAGATGTTGAACCCCAGAACTTAGAATACATTTCAGTAATTAAATATCAAGCCATTTCTACACTTGTTTCCTTCTTCAGTGCTGAAATTCTGGCATCCATCATTCCTAAATATAATACACGCCAGTGTGTGGCAGAGGATATTAGCTTACCAGAATGCCATTATCCCCCAAGCCCTTTGCCAAGAAGGTCACTTTACATGGGCATTCTTACTGGGGCAGCCAGCCCATGACTCATTTGAGCTTTTGCACTGTCTGGTGAGCAGCACATCTGCAACTCTCATATAAAGTTTTTCTGTGTTTGGAGGTAACAGCAGGAGAATGGACACCAGCAGTTCAGGATTTGCCTGCACCCTCTTAGGACCACGTGCCCTGGAGAGCTTATCAATACTCTGTCTTCAATGCAAGCAGCAAGAACTCCTGCTGCTGACAGCTGCGGCATAAAATGGGCACAGCTTTGGAAATTAGCTCTGACCTCTTCCCCTCAACAACAGATCTCTGGCTGGTTATGCCTCCTGGTTTGGACTATATTATTTTACCTGCTCCCTCAGAGCTAGAAATGCTTGCAAAAACAACTTAAGAAAAATTCTGAGAATTAACAATAAATTTTTGTTTCAAAGGAGCCCAGACATTGGAAGAGGTCAATTCTTCAAACTCTGTAATTATCACAATCCATTATAAATAGGAGAGGAACAACCTGTGTACCATGGGGACAATTAAAGCTCTCTCTAGGCAAGCCACTGTTGGAGTCTTTTGTTTTCTCAGTTGTTCTCTTTCATAGTTATTTGTGTGTGTGTGTGTCTCTGCCTTAATAAAATGCTGTAAGAAGATGCTGTGTGTGTTTTACACTATTTAGTTTGGATCTGTTTTACTTTTAGAGTCTGAATGCACTTTTACTTTTAAATAATGCTTCTTCCTGTGTTAGGAGAATAAAACCCTTCAGGCATAAAAGAGGCACAATTCCTGAGTCTGTCCCTAGCCCAAGGTCACTGGTTTGGCATATCTGATTCTGTGCCTGGCTTTGAGAACCATTCCTGAGCTTTCTGACTCACTGGGACTGAGGGATTATCCAAAGATTAAGTGGGATGCTGGTTCTATGGTCATCTCATGAAGACAACCGACAGCCACATTTAAAAAGGCAAGATTAAGTACACATTCAGAACTTCAAGAACAAAAATCATACTCGGGAATAAATGCCAAAATGTGACAATACAAGATATTCTTGGCTAGCAAACTCCTATTCTGTGGGACCAAAGGCCTCTGGAGGAGGTTCCTGATCCTGGTAAAGGAAATGTGAAGAGAAGTTTTCACTTTCCTGAAAGCAAAATAACACAAAGCCATGAAGTGCTTTTACTGGGCCTTTACTTTCCCCAGGTTAGAAATTACTAACAACCAGCATTCTTCATCCCCATCCTTGGCAGTAGCCAATGCCCCTAGAAAATCACTCCAAGTGCAGTGCTACGTGAGCATTGACACAAAGGTTTATAAGAACTGCCATCTCAGGAAATCATAAATGTTGCTTTTCAAGAGGTTTTTGATGAGGGGGTGATTCAAACAGATGAACAGGCCCAAGTTGGATCCAGTGAGGAAACACAAGTCCCTCTCTTCTCAAAGGTCAACTGTCCTGCCTAGTTCTTTCGCAAGCCTTTTTGAGCTGCCATTCCTTGGCTTGTTCTATGTGATTAATGTTATCTGCTGTCATTCCATACCTGTGTCTTTCCCCCTGTGCTCTCTTGGACAGCTGTCCGGGACAAGGCAGTGGTGGCCACAAAACAAGAGAAGAATCCTGAGAAGATGTTGCTGATCCCAAAGGCAATGAATTCCTAAGGGAGAGAATGGATGATGTAATACTACAAATAGACTCTTTGTAAGACCCTCACCTCATGTTCAAAGGAAACTGCTAAATCAATCCTGCCTGGTGGTCCAATTTCATTTTTACCTTTAAAGGTATATGAGGATCTTATAAAACATCTGGGGTTTGGACTCCATAGAATCTAAAAGAAACTTCACAGCTGTTGAATGTACTAAAGGTTGACAAGAAATAGTAACTTGTGATCCTTTGCTAAGATGCTTTTACACTGCCTGGTGAGCAGCACATCTGTAACTCTCATAAATATAAGTTTTTCTGTGTTTGGATATTTGCTATAAAACATAATATAACTAGCAGAGCTATCATTCTGCTTGATTACTAGTCATTTAGCTGTAATTGCTATTCTGCTTTCAGAAACATCCAACCACAAAACCTGCAGTCACCTGACAACGTATCATATACTTACAAAAATTGTCCTGTATTTATTAATTGCACTGTGAACTAACCACAACATAAAGTGGTCATAGCTATTAATTGTATTTTTACCTTGTTTTGTCATATTGTGCTGCCATTAAAAAAGAAATGACCAGAAAGAGTTCTCATTCTGATCTAACATGATAACTTTGAGGGTTCGTTGTGTCCTGATTGAATTAGCTCTTTTAAGATTAGGATTATTTCAACCTATTTCTTAAAAAGCAAAGTGATTTGGGAGTGGGGTTGTGGCTCAGTGGTAGCGTGCTCACCTAGCATGCTTGAGGCACTGAGTTTGATCCTCAGAACCATATAAATATATTGTGTCTACTTAAAACTAAAGAATAAATGTTTTTTTAAAAAGCAAAATGATTCAGCATGCATATTTCAAAATAATTTCTAATTAGGAAGCCCGAGAGAAAAACCAACTCATTAAGGACTGCTGGAAAAATCCAAGTCTTTCTGTAGCAGAGACCAAAGTCATTCTTGTTTATGTTTCTTTCTTGTTTTCTGCTCTATAAAAGCAGCTCAGCATGAGGGCTCGCATACCTGGTTCCCATCGATGGTATAGTCGTGCTTAATGGCATAGACTTTTCCTACAGATACCGCAATAGCATAAGCCACCACAGCGATGGAAAATGATGCAGTCAGCATCTTGGAAAACAAGTTCACCGGGGGGAGTGCAGGAGGCAGAAACCTAGGAGTTTTTAAGTGAAAAATGCAGTGAAGATTTGACAACAGCTCCTTTTTCCCACCTCATCAAATGCTGCATCCACTCAGGCACATGAAAGAATGAAAGGTCATGATCCAAGAGAATGAAGAGCACATATAATGCATGAATGGCAGCATCCATATCCACACTTTTAAATCAGAAGTCAGTGCTATCTCACTGGCTGCTTTCTTTGAAAGCCTCTCCTAAACCTCTGACATGAATAAATCTGCCTTGACTGATTGATTCTTCAAGGCCATACGGCTCACATATTAGAATTTCTCCTTTCGCAATTTAAGCTTAAAGGTCTTTGAACTTAAAAGATATTCTAACCACAATATGAGATTTACTCGTGTGAAGAGATGTCATTTTGGTTAAAGGGACCAATGGTATGATATTAAAAGAGTGCAGTGAAAAAGCTGGGTGTGGTGGTGCATGTCTGGAATCCCAGTGATTCTGCAGCTGAGGCAGGAGGATTGCAAGTTCAAGGCCAGTCTGGGCAATTTAGTGACTAAAATATCCCAATGAGTGTGTGGTTAAATGACTACTGTTTGACAAAACTAGAAGTGATCTATTAAACTACATAAGTAAACCTATAATTTTATAATCATGAGATTGTCCCCAAATGTGTAAATTTGGGGGATGACCTTCAAGTACCCATAGCTTGATAACTATCCATATGGTGTAATTTCAGACCCCCCAACCATAAAAATATCTCTCCACCTACCTCATTTATGCCTGAATAAAGATAAAGTGGAAAATTAGATTCTTAGAGAAAACCACAGATAAATTTAGAGTTAACAAGAATCCTAGATATTGCTTAATCTACCTCTTTCATTTTGTTGATAAGGGAACTGAGACCCAGAAAAGTCTAGATATGAGAGTTAGATAGTGTGACTTTCTAGGTAACAAGATCTTTCTGGTTCTCTGCTCTCATTAGGCTTTCTCTTCCCAAGGGGAGAGGCTTAGTTTTTAGATGCCTTTTCTTCCCATATCCCATCCTACCTAGGTGTAGGCTCTAGCATGCACCCCATCTGTAGGCAGGCAGACAGGACATTAGAAACCCTGAGTGACTCACCATTATATCATCAGATAGTCTGGATATGATCTTAGACCTCACTTCTTAAAACCAGGCTTCTTGGGGCTGGGATTGTAGTTCAGTGGTAGAACACTTGCCTAGTATGTGTGAGGCCCTGGGTTCGATCCCCAACACCACATAAAATAAATAAACAAAATAAAGCATTGTTTCCATCTATAACTAAAAAAATATTTTTAAAAAGGCTTCTTTTTTTCTGAGACCCAGTCAACCCTACTTCAGGTAGCTATGGGGCCTCAGGATAACTTTCCAGCCCTGCAAAGAATTTAGTTTTCATAATCTCCTAATGTCCATTGCCTACCCACTGCTTCCTTCTCCAAGTAATACCTGATCCTTGATTGTTCAGGGTCACAAAGGTAAGGGGCAAACTTGAAATCAAAGGACCTCAATCTCTCTGTGAGTAACTTTATGACTTGGGCATGTTGTTTAAACCTGCCAAGTCTCGGTTTCTTTGGCCATCTAGTGGGGACAATGCACTGTTCTCATAGAATTAATTGCAGTATTATATAGTGAGGAATTAGTACCTACACACATATTAGGTGCACTTTAAATGGGGAGAATCTAAGTCTGTCATATTCCTGCCACCTTTCATTCTGTCTTGTTGGACCTTAGTGGTATCAATTATTTGCCCCAAGTCAACTGAAGCCCTGGCTTCTGATGACCTCTGCGTAAGCCTTTCCTCTAGTACTTGTCCTCCTTCAGTGGATATAACTCTTTACAAATTGTATGCTCACTCAGGGGGCTTGTTTGGTCCCAGCCAACCCTGTCTGACCTGATCATGAGATAACACTACCAAGAGCCTGAAGGGGAGACAGCATATGAAAACCCACTGATCTGAAGATGAGGATGGGAAGGCGTGAGCCCTGAGGTGCCACAGAATCCATGAAGAAAGTCAGGCATGTAAACATGGTGCTACTTCCAGTTGGACCTCAACATTTGACAAAAGTGCCAGTGCTCCAGCTAAAGGAGGAAAATGGCCCTCAGAAATCAGCCAGGAGAAGAACTTCCAGAATTTTTTGGCCACTCTCCCCACTCTGTGTCCTTCCCTGGGCCACACTTCCAAGTACAACCACAAACAGCATGACAGGGAGGAGCCCTGGTGAGGAGAGGACCAGTCACTGCTGAGAGATGAGGCAGGAATGAGTTTACATAGGGATTAAAATTTAGAGAATAGGAGCTGGAATTGTAGCTCAGTGGCAGAGCGCTTGCCTACCAAGTGAGAGGCACTGGGTTCGATCCTTAGCACTATATAAAAATAAATAAAATAAAGTTATCATGTCCATTTATAACTAAAAATATTTTTAAAAAATTAGAGGACAGAGCAGAAAATTGTGTTACAGCTTAAAATACAACAGTGACATGTGCCTGTAATCCCAGTGACTCAGGAGGCAGAAGCATTGCAAGTTCAAGGCCAGCCTGGGGAACTTACTGAAACCCTGTCTCAAAATAAAATAAAAAGGGATGGAGATGTAGCTCAGTGGTGGCACATTCCTGAATTCAGTCCCCAGTAACACAAAAACACAGCCCACCACACACAACCATGATGACAGAGGGGTAAATGAAAGCCCAGGTTGTGATAAGTAAGAGACTGGACACATTAATAGCTATAGGATTGGGCTCAGTTGTATGAGGAGAAAGGCAGGCTGTGATTGCTCTCTTGGAACGGGAGCTCCCAGTTTGAGTGAAACCTCAAACGCTGACTGGACATAGACAGGTATCACTATCTATCCTAGCTGGAGACCTAATGCTGGGTTCAAAAAATCTGACTATTCCAATAACTTAAGAAAATGGCAAAGAAAGCACACAAACACACAGAAGTACCTTTTCAAAATCCGGGGATAGTTCTGGGACCTTAGAGGTTCGTGGAAAGAGAGCCACTGGCATTCTTTATTCTTAAATAGGGGACACACAAGGGGAGTTTCCATGGAACATTCTATCCCAGAAAGAGTAAAAGGGTAGGATTACAAAGGAACAGGTGAGTGTAACTCAACCCCACCTGGTGACGCCTACTCCTGGAGCCATACCTCATTATCTGAGCGAAGGTAAAGCCCAAGTTATTGCAGGGCGCAATAATTGTTCAGTATCTCTTGCTCAGGACTTAAGGGCGTGTATTTCCGGACTGGCTCCCGACAGACAGGCTTATTTTTTTTTTTTTAGTTGTAGATAGATACAATACATATATTTTATTTATTTTTATGTGGTGCTGAGGATTGAACTCAGTACCTTACATGTGCTAGGCACGCGCTCTACCACTGAGCCCCAGCCCCAGCTCAGACAAGCATATTTTTACCAGGAAGGGAGTAGAGAAAAGGACAAGGAGTTACAGCTTTTGTCAGTCTAATGTGACATTTTTATTGGGAACCAAGCAATCCTAACATATGGCTCTGACCCTGAATAGGATAAAAGCAAGCTGCCAACAGCAGCCTGATTGGAGGCATGAGGCAGGGAGGAGATGAGAAGGTGGCACACCCCCCTTTCTCCCTCTCTGTTCTTCGGCCTTTCCCAGGACTCGCCTCAGCCACTTCAACATCTCTTTCACTTGCTCTTTTCCAATGTCTCAGTGCTACCCTTTCTTTCTCAGGTTTATTAATATTAGAATTGTTTTTATGCTACCAAGTGACATCAGATAACAAAGGCCTTTCTTGTGGCTTGTGTATAATGACACAGGCCTTGGTATTTTAACCCTTCAACAAATATTTTCTGAGAGTCTTCTGTGAGATAGGTACTGTGCTAGGGAGACAGAGCTGAGCAACACAAATGGGTTTATTGTCCTGTTGGAAGAGCTTATAGTCCTCACAGCCAGCAGGCTGTTAGCTGACCAGGTTGACCAGGTGGTCTGTCAGAGGATTCAGCTTGATTAAACCCAAGGCAAGAGGCTCCCGATCCATTCTCAGGAGAAGCCAGTCAGGAAAGTTTAGTAGAAGGCCGGGAAGGACAACTAAGGGCAGCAATCAACTAATAGAATATGGATTTGGGGGGCAGGGGATATGCTGCCCCCCATATCCACCTATAGTTTGTTACATATTAGGGGGCCTGACAAAAGGGATCTATGAAATATAGTTTTGTATAATTTTTATAACTACCCCAAAAATTGAATATTAGGGTAAAAACTCCATAACTCAAGTAGCCACATTGCAATTTTTTATCATTAAATTCCTCTCAGCTTTAGAATTCACTACTAAAATTCAGATCTTCTAATATAGAGTTTCCCATATTTATCTGATCAGAAGACTCATTTGAGGCAGTTTTGAAAAATAATAATTTCCAGGCCCCTATTCTGGAAAGCTTGATTCAATAGTTTTGGGGTGGGAGCCAGGAATCTTTGTAAAGACAGGTCTCACATGATTCTTACATGTGTAAGTTTGAGAAATGCTATTATGGGTAATATGTAACTCAAGTCCCATGTAGCTAGTTGTTTGTTTTGCAGTAATGGGGATTGGACCCAGGGGCTCTCTACCACTGAGCTATACTCCAGTCATTTTTTTTTTTGTACCAGGGATTGAACTCAGGGGCACTTGACCACTGAGCCATATCCCCAGCCCTATTTTGTGTTTTATTTAGAGACAAGATCTCACTGAGTTGCTTAGCACCTTGCCACCAAAGGGATCTATGAAATATAGTTTTGTATAATTTTTATAACTAAAAATTAGAAGTTGTAGATAGATACAATACATATACTTTATTTATTTTTATGTGGTGTGCCACTGCTGAGGCTGGCTTTAAACTCACGATCCTCCTGCTTCACACTCCCAAGCCACTGGGATTACAGGTGTGGGACGCACGCCTAGCCAACTCTCCCTTATTTATTTATTTATTTTTATTTTGAAATGGGGTCTTGGCCAAATTGCCAAGGCTGACCTTGAACTTGGCGTCCTCCTGCCCCAGCCTACTGAGTCTCTGGGATTACAGCCCTGTGCCACCAGGCCCAGCCATTTTTCAAATATTTTTTGAGGTGATTTGGAAGAAATTGTGAGATTAATCAAATGGGAAGGTAGCAGTTTCCTGTGGAACAAGCAGTAGGAATTAGCTCGCTTGAGTAGTTTCTATCAGGATCATGGAAAAACAAAGACCAGCACAAGGTGCCTCAACTAAGATTAAGCCAAGGGAAACCAGTACTTACCAATCAGCAGCAAGTCTAGTCATAAATGCTATAAGTTAATGTTACATATGTGATAAACATCTGGGATTCTTTTTTAACACCATATAACAAATTTATAGTGTAAAACGCTTTTTCCACTCTGCATTTTATGAGAGCTCTCACTGGCATTTCACAAGCTTGAATTGAGGCTTCAGTTGTTGTAATTACCCTTCACATATAGGCAACTTCCCGAAAGCCATACAACTACACAGTGACAGAGATGGACACTACCAAACTTATTTAAAACTCCCCTTAAAGGGCAGGGGAAGTGGCTCAAGCGGTAGCGCTCTCGCCTGGCATGCGTGCGGCCCGGGTTCGATCCTCAGCACCACACACAAACAAAGATGTTGTGTCCGCTGAAAACTAAAAAATAAACATTAAAAGTTCTTCTCTCTAGAAGGGAAATTGCATGGAAATGGAAGGAGACCCTCATTGTTATACAAAATTACATATAAGAGGATGTGAGGGGAAAGGGGAAAAAAAAATCAAGGGAGAGAAATGAATTACAGTAGATGGGGTAGAGAGAGGGGAGGGGAGGGGGGATAGTAGAGGGGAGGGGGGATAGCAGAATACAATAGTCACTAGTATGGCAATATGTAAAAACGTGGATGTGTAACCGATGTGATTCTGCAATCTGTATACGGGGTAAAAATGGGAGTTCATAACCCACTTGAATCAAATGTATGAAATATGATATATCAAGAGCTTTGTAATGTTTTGAACAACCAATAAAAAAAATAAAAGTTCTCTCTCTCTCACACACAAAAAAAAGTTCTTTTAAAACTCCCCTTAAAGAAAGGCAGCAGAACACAACAGACACTAGTATGGCAATATGTAAATCAATGGATGTGTAACTGATGTGATTCTGCAATCTGTATATGGGGTAAAAATGGGAGCTCATAACCCACTTGAATCAAAGGGTGAAATATGATATATCAAGAACTATGTAATGTTTTGAATAACCAACAATAAAAAATTAAAAAAAAAAACTCCCCTTAAAGATAATGCAACTTATGTATAGATACAAAAGATATAATTATTATCTAAGATAGATTAAATGGTAGAGAATTTAAGCCAGATGTCCCTGACTTCTCAAGCAGATTGTTCACAGTGCAATAAATACTACTGATCATAACTGTGTAATTCTATTGTGTTGTAATTATACATATGAGTTTAAATCAGGATTCTGGTGTTAAATGTACACATCCTGCCACATTTTAAGAAAATGAAGGGAAAAGAACATATATAGGGACGACTTTTAAACAAATGGCTTGAACTTTATCCATGCATGTGCTGTTTGTCTGATGCTTTGCACAAATAGGTGTTTCTTTAAGATCATACACAAATAGGACTACTGAAAAAGCACCAGTGAAGTGAAGCTTGTAATAAAAGGTTTCATTTAAATAGAAAGTACTGGCTTTATATGTTAGCATTATCTAAGAGAAACGTCATACTCACCCCCTTGGGATGGATTTAACAATACCAGCATTGTAATTTTTTTCTAAGTTGGCTCCATATGAAATGGCAGTGGCAATTATGGTCTGAAATAAAATAAAAGAAGATATGAAACAAAAAAATCCGCAATCCCTCACTGGTCAACATAATTAATGCTGAATTTTCTAACTATATGTTCTACTTACCACAATTACTTCTATAGGAATAGGAACTGGGATTTTGTGTTTAAATCGATCATTTAATTCCTTAACTGCCATACAGATGACAATGGTGAGTAATCCAGCAATGAAATCAGCAAGATTTGTCTCACCAATATTTTGAAAAATTTCTACCAGAGTCTGTAAAGAGAAAATAATCTTATATACTTCCTGCTGCAGAGACATACACATACATAAAATCAATTCTCTCCTGGATTTTCCCACATGAAAAATCAGATCATCAAACAATATGTGAACATTTTATGTTAAATCTTAACAATGTGTTGGTTAATACAGGGACCATTAAGTACATGCTGTCTCTGCTAAGTGTAGATATATACATGTGTATATGTAAATATACCCAAACATATATGTACATGTATGAGTATACACTAATGACAGTCTATTTGAAGAAGTAAAACTATGGGTGGTTTCTACATTTTTATTTTTTATAATAAAAAGTGAAGAGCTTTTTGGGGGCTGGGATTGTGGAAGAGTGCTTGCCTTGCATTCGAGAAGCACTGGGTTCGATCCTCAGCCCCACTTAAAAATAAAATAAAGATATTGTGTCCACCTATAACTAAAAAATAAATGCTTTTTTAAAAATAGTGAAGAGCTTTTTAAAAATGCCATTACATTCTTGTCCTTGCTGAAAAGCTTCAAAAGTTTATATCTTAAACTGGTTTTTACAGGTGCTATTAAATGGCCTATTTTTCACCAGCTGGATAAGGAATTATTGAGACTAAAAGTTAACAAACAAAAAAGTCCCACTTGTTTTCTTTTGGGGTGGGGGGTAGGGTCTCAATTAGCCAGCAGCTTAAATAATGCTTTTCCCTAAACCCAAATAATACAGGTAATAAAAATAAATAAATAATCCTAAAATACATCCATATGTAGATACAAGTACACTGATTTATTCTTTCTTTCTTTTCTTTTTTTCTACCTGGATATCAGACCCCCAGGGGTGATGTACCAGTGAGCTACATCCTCAGCCCTTTTTATTTTTTAGACAGGCTTTCACTAAATTGCCAAGTCTGGCCTTGAATTTTCAATCCTCCTGCTCAACCTCCCAAGTCACTGGGATTACAGGTGTTCACAACCACATCTGACTGATTCATTCTTCATGGCAAAGGATATTAATTTGATCTGTAGGCCGTGTATATATATTTTGAAATTAATTTGGTACAGAGTTTAAACTTGAACTAAGATAACCACTAAAGATAATTCTTTCCAAGTGAGCAGAGAAGCCAGGTCAAGAAATGTAAGTTTTGTTTTGTAAATAAGAAGTTTTTGGAATTGAGGGTATTCTTAAAGGAAATTAGCAAAGGAGTCTGCAGGAAAGAACACTAACATCTTTGTTATATTTGTCGTGTATAAGTCACAACTTAAGAAGACATCCCTTAAATCTTTGAGATTTGTGATGTCTCAGTGAAGCTTATTTTTCTTTGAATGAATCTTTATATAAAGATAAAGGAATGAAACATCTTACAGTTCACAACAGACACCTTGTTGATTTTTGTAGGTAATTAAAATTCTTAAAATAATTATAATGATAATCTGGTAACCGTTATATAAAGAACACAAAGTCATCTAAGAATCATTTTGCGAGCAACCTCAACTCTGGAACACATTCAAGAGTGAGGGAATGAGGGAATATTTTGCAAACAGAATACATTCCACCAAGAGCTTGGATGGGAGCTCAAACATTGAGCTTGTAGGAAGCCTTTTGGACTTTCACTCAAAGGGGATTTTTGTTCTTATTTTAAACCCTGTACTCCTACCAGGTACTGGGCTGTCTGCTTCCCAGAATCACTGAGAATTGCTGGAGGCAGATAGGCTGACAGAACAAGATTTAGCCAGCAGCCCCACGGTGGAAGAGAAAGGGAACTTTCAGGAGCTGACGCAACAAGAGCTTTGGCCATCACACACAGGAGCCAACCGCCCTATTCCTTACACAGAGGCTTGAAGACTGTCATTGCTGTTTGACCTTTAGGAAATCAATTTTCTAATGAAGACCTTCATTAATTCATGAGCTAGGTATAATATTTTGATTATATAGATTAACTGTCTATATAATAAAGGTTGACTTTCCAACTCAGCATGGGAAAATTCCAACTTAAAAAACAAAACATTTGGACTAATTATCCTAACCAAACAAATATTTTCACATTATAAAAATCAGTACAGAAGAGCTGGGAATGTAGCTCAGGGGTAGACCCCTTGCTTAGCATGTGCAAGGCCTTGTGTTCAATCCCCTACCACCAAAACAAAACAAAACAAAAAATCACTACAGCATAGTCCCATTTAATCTAAGAGACACTTAGACCTTTGAATAAAAAGCACTTCTTGCAGGGTGCAGAGGTACACGCCTGTAACCCCAGCTATTCGTGAGGCAGAGGCAGAAAGATCACAAGTTCCAGGCCAGCCCAGACAACTTAACAAGACCCTGTCTCAAAAGAAAAAAAAAGGGGGGCGGGGCTGGGGATGAAGCTCAGTGCTAGAATGCCCCTGAGTTCAAGTCCTAGTACCACCACCAAAAACAAAAGAAAACAAAACAACTCTGTTGGGTCAAAAATGTAATATGAGCTGCAAAAATCAAAATCAGTTCATATTATACAATTGTTTCAGCAAAGCATATACATATATTAGGTTTCCTACACACTGAGTAATCATTCAGGATTTCTTATGAAATGTTCTACAGTAGAAACTTTAGTCTATATAGAAATAAAACTCAGGGCTGAGGTTGTGGCTCAGCGGTAGAGCTCTCACCTCGCACATGAGAGACCCTGGGTTCGATCCTCAGCACCACAAAAAAATAAATAAGTGAAATAAAAGTATTGTGTCCAAGTACAACTAAAATAAATAAATAAATAAATATTTAAACAAACAAAAAAGAAATAAAAGTCAGCCATATAAACTGAGTCATAGGAAAAACAGTGGAATGAATCTGACATAACTTCCTATGTACATATATGAATATACCACAATGAATCTCAACATTATGTACATTCACAAGACTGGGATCCTAAATAGAATATGATAAATTCCATGCTTGTATAAATATATCGAAATAGATCCTACTGCCATGTATAACTAAAAAGAATAAAATTAAAAATAAACAGAAATAGAATGTACTCAAAGAGAGAAGAGACACTCCAAGGATGTACTGAAAAATAATGCTAATTGAGTTTTCTATAAAATACTAAAATCTGGATAAATATATGATCCTGTATTTTAGTCTAGAATTCTAACATAGTTCCAATCATGTTATTGACTTTTCAGTAATGTATAATATTTCACTATATTTCTTATGACTTTTGGGGAATTTTAGGACCATTTCATTTAGATAACTATTCTTGCCCAGCATTACCTAGGTGTAAAGCCATAGGGAAAAAATTACATCTGATCTTGTATATAATGAAATTTACTGGTTAACTTTGAAACTGAATTTATTTTAGTTTATCTTATCTCCATGAATATAACAAACCTTCATAATCACCTCTTGCCTTCAGGAACTTTCTGCTGTCAGATATTTTGTGTATATGTATATTACCCCTTAGTGTGACTTTCTGCTTTATTAAGGGTGTAAATTTAACATACTGAAGTAAGTGAGACGTTTGATCAAGCTAAGCTATGGCTTTCAAAACTCTCAGCTTTGGACAGAACTTCAGTGCATTCTTCTTCCTCACCTTGAAGCAAGTAGCATGAATTTAGTAAGCAAACAAAGAAACAAACCATTCAAAGTGAATGGAGGAAAACAACCACTTTACTTTAGCTACATGGTAGCATTAGTATTATTAATTAATTAGTATTATTAACTCTGAATTGCTGCCAACACCCTGTCATGCTCACTTCTGCATTCTATACCCAAGCATCTCTGGCATTTGTGAACTAAAGGTTTTTCTTTCATTCCTAAGAGTTCCTCCTTCAAATTTTTGTATTCATTACTTCTAATAATCAGTACGTCTTTGAAGGACAGGCTGGAACAAACCAAAATACATTCTTACAATAAAAATATTTTAATTTGTACATGATGTTGTAATAAGTTAATCACATTCCAGGCAAAGTATTTTATAATAATCCTATAATCTTTCCTAGAAGAATCCACTATTGCTGAATTTATTGAAGGAGACTCTTATAAATGCTTACAATAGTAATGTCATAAGCATGGGTCCATTCAGGGACCAAGTGGCTCTTTGAATTTCATGCAATAATTTCTAGACCTGTTCATTCTTTTTTTTTTTTTTTTTCCAGAATAGAATGCTTGCCGGGCATAGTGACACATGCCTGTAATCTCAGCTACTTGGAAAGCTGAGGCAGGAATATCTCAAGTTCAAACCAGCCTGGGCAATTTAGGGGGATCTTGTCTCATAAATACAATTTTAAAAAAGAGATTGGGATGTAGTTCAGTGATACAGCACTTCCATAGCATGCATGAGGTCCTAGTTCAATTCCTAATACCACAGACTTTTCAGAATAGAAAGTTTATATTTACTGTCAAATAGGGGTAATTGAAATTCTTCATCACACTTGACTGGCCTATAAGTAATTTCCTACAAAATTCTACAACAGTAAGCTCATCAGTTATAAGAAATGTACCACTCCAGTGCAATATACGATGTTAATAGTGGGAAGGTTGGGGATGAACAGTGGGTATATGGGAACTCTATACTTTCTGCTCAATCTTTCTGTGAGCCTAAAGCTTCTCTGAAAAGTAAAGTCCATTAGAAAAAATCCTATGGCACATGCTAAACTGAAACTTCAGGAATAATATTCAATAGGAAATAAGTGACACAATGATCATGTTTGGTTTTGAAATTGTGTTTGACCTTGATCTTACATGTCCATGTTGCTTTAGTCCCTTGTGAAACTGGGGCCATTAGCAGCAAGTTTCTTCTTAAACATAGTCCTAGAAGACTATATGAATCATTTCTCCTGTTCTCCAGATGTCCAGCAATGGCCAGGATCCCTGGTCAAGGGCTGGCTTATGCCTCCCGTGATCTGAGTGGATGTAGGCCTAGCACTGTTCTCGGAAGGGGTGAGCATAGTTAGTAAGAGATGTCTTGGTGGGTTTGTACTGGGAGTGAACAGTAACTGGCACATTTGGTAGCTATTCAATAAATCTTATTGCATAGGTCAGTTGAATGGATGAAAATGAAGGAGTAGATGAAGTGTTGATGGAGAAAGTGTGAAAGCAGCCGAAGATATGTGAGAGGCTGCAAAAGTGACAGAGCCTGTCTGAATAAGAAGTCTGAAGTTCTCAAAAAGAACTGAGGACTTGGAAAGGGGAAAAAAAATAATTCTGAATCAGAAAGGAGGCTATACTAATAACGTTTTTTCATAGGCTGGTTCTCTGGGAGGTAAATAATAACCTCCATGAGGCCTATTCTTCCATGATAATGAAAATAATAAAAACAATAAACTGAGTTCTTACTATATGCTAGATATTATTTTTAACGACTCACACAAATTTTATTTTAAAATCCTCTGAGATAGATATTACTATACTCTGAGAGATAGATATTACTATCACTCCATTTTATAATTAAAGACATGAAAGTTTAGGGAAGTTAATTTTTTGTTGTTTTTCTTTTTCTTTTTTTCTTCTTTTTTTTTTTTTTTTTTTTTGATTGATGGTATTTTTATTTGTTTGCTTATTTTGCAATACTGGGGATTGGACCCAGGGTAACCTAGCAATGAGATACACCACTATTCTTGTAAAATTTTTTATTTTGAGACAAAGCCTCATTAAATTGATAAGGCTAGCCTTGAACTTGGGGTCCTCCTGCCTCAGCCTCCCGAGTAGCTGGTATTACAGGCGTGATCCCCTACACACAGCTAGGGAAATTCGTAGTAGCATAACCAATCACATAGGTAGGTGGTAGAAACAAGACTCCAACTCAGGTTTGTTGAAGTTTAAAGTCCATGATCTTAATCACTATGTTGTTCTCCTCCTATATGTATTTCTATCATAAGCATACTGGCAAGCTTGGAGAGAACACTTGGGAATACTTATTGAATGGATGGAGTAATGTGGGATTGTGGCACTATTATGAAATTCAGCAAATTTTTGACAATATCACTAACTCTTTGATATGTATGCAGAGCCTTACATTGTTTTAGATGTTGAAGTTTAAAGTCCATGATCTTAATCACTATGTTGTTCTCCATGATCTCAATCACTATGTTGTGGGTAATGAAAGGATTCAAACCCCACTGGTACCTTATTTTTGCATGGTATAATTCCCCTCAAGCTAGAGTGACATCATGTTACTATTATCACCCATTTTTTCAAGCATTAGTAACAGGCTTTATATAGAATATATATTTAGATCCAAGAACTTCTTCAAATCTAATTAGTGTGATCTATATCCTTCTTTTGCATCTCTTTTGCATGTTGAGTCATCTTGAATTTAATGTTCCTTTTCATTTATAATTGCTGAGACATTTGCATTATGCATTTTATGGACTCTCATAATTAGAAAGGGCTAGAGAAATACATATCCAGTCATTTCATTTTTAAAATAAGACAGAAAAGAAGCCTTGAAATAATCATTTCAAAATAACAACTTTTTAGTATTTGCTATGTGTTAGCTCCTGACCAAGTGCTCCTCATCTATTCTTTTGTATGTGAGCCTGTGTGGTACTGGGTTTAACCCAGGGCCTCTGACTTGCTAGGCAAGCACTCTACCACTGGGCTATGTCCCCACCCTTCACTTTTATTCCTATTTAACAATCCAATCAGGTAGATACCATTAACAACCCCATTCTACAGAAAAGGAAACTGAGGCATGATGAGTTGCTCATATGACTAGTAAGTAGCAGAGTCAGAATTTGAATCCAGGTCCATCCAATTTTAAACCTGAACTTTCAGCCATTACCTTACTTGATGTATTCAAGGTCATTTATCTTGTCATAGCAAAGCAGAGACTAGAGTTCCAGTCTGTTGCACCTCAGAACTGTTTTATTTCAGCATATTGCTTTTTTCATAAATGTTTTTAGGTACAGTAACATTTCAGAAACCATTCTGACCAGTTGAGAACACTGATTTGCAAAATCTGCCTTCTTCGATGTTATTTCTGATTCTATTTCTTCTTTCAGAGAAAAATGTTTTCAGTGGTTACAAAAGTATATATGGGGACTGGGATTGTGGCTCAGTGGCAGAGTGCTTGCCTCACATGTATGAGGCACTGGGATTGATCCTCAGCACCACATACAAATAAATAAATAAGTATATATGGAAAACAGGTTATCCAGGCTCAAGTTAAATGGAGAAAGAACAATGACCCCTCCCCAGAATAAAAAGCAGCACTTACATAGATAATGGAGAGAACTCCATTATAGTTTTTGGTTGAAACGTTGAGGACAATCTTTAGCTGCGAGACCAGTACCTGGAAGGCAGCAGCTGTTGTAAATCCTCCAACCAATGGATCTGCCAAGTACCTCACTATGAATCCAATCTGCAAACCTCCAAATACCAGCTAGGATGAGAAGAAAGTAAAAAGTTAAAATGTTTTCCTGAGAAGCTAGGTTTGTGGCACACACCTATAATCTCAGCAACTCAGGAGGCTGAGGCAGGAGGAGAATCATTAAGTTCAGGGCCAGCCTCAGCAACTTAACAAGACCCTATAAAACTTAGCGAGACACTGCCTCAAATTTTTTTTAAAAAGAAAAGGGTTGGGGATATGGCTCAGTGGTTAAACACCCCTGAGTTCATTCCCCAGTATCAAAAAAAAAAAAAAAAAAAAAGTCTGAGAAAAGAACCATCTTTCTGGAAATATTAATAAATTAAGTTTAATATCAATCAAAACCCCTTGAAATATAAACCTCAAAGTATTTCTGTGTATGTACTAAGAAAAGCAAACATCATGTAGATTTTTTCTGTGACTTCCAGGTCCCGTGGCTCTGCTCACCAGTATATATACTTTCTTTCTCTCATCCTCAACTGAATCAGGCATTTTCATCTGCTTTTTTTTTCCCCCTTCTATCTCTACTTTTGATAGTAAGTAAATATTAATAAGTGAGGTCTTTCAAACTATCTTAACATCCGGCTAAGATAATGTATTTGGAAAATAACTTTTGGGTCCCGGAAATTACTTTGTTTTCCTTTTAGATGAATCTTTATGTTCACATGTTTTGAAGTTACTTATTGCAAATAAGAATCACACAATGGAGTTGGGGCTGTGGCTTAGTGGCAGAGTGCTTGCCTAGCATGTGTGAGGCACTGGGCTGGATCCTTAACACTGCATAAAAACAAATAAATAAAACAATTATTTTTTTTTAAAAAAAAAAGAGAGAGAGAGAGGGCGGCTGGGGTTGTGGCTCAGCAGCAGAGTGCTTTCCTAGCATGTGCGAGGCCTTGGGTTTGATCCTCGCACCACATATAAATAAATAAATAAAATAAAGGTATTGTGTCAACTACAACTAAAAAAAAAAATTATAAAAAAAAGAGAGAGAGAGAGAGAGAGAATCACACCAATCTATATTTTACTTGTATGACCATTACCTGTATGATTCCAACCAAAAGGGTAAGGGTGCTTGCAATCATTACTCTTGCAGTATCTCTGGCTGCTGTATCTAGCATGGTAGTATTCAAGGTACTTCCATTATTGCTGGACATGAGAAATTGTTCGTCGGGGGCCATACTTAGAACAACAGATCCCACCATTAAACTGACCACAGGGAAAGGTCCTGGGGAAAAAGTCTCTTATCATTAATCAGTTATTAATCACAAATATTTAGACTCAACACGTCTATGTAGGATTATAAAAATGTATGAAATAATTAGCTGTGGCTAGGAAAATATTGCTTATTCACAAAAGAAGTTGAGAAGTAGATATCTCAAGTCATTCATGATCCAGAAATGGCCACCAGACATGTCAGTAAGTGATCATGATACCCATTCAGGATGCTTTGTGAATACATAGGAAAGGTGTTTAGCTCATTCTGTGTGTGATCCTCTTGTGTATGGGGGATGAAAGTTGGGGTGGGAGTTGACAATTAAAGCTTTCCAGACAAAGGCATCATATAAATTGAATTCTTACTTGTTCCACCTAATTGTTAGTCCATAAAATATTAACTTTCTCATGTGTCCAGTATCCTGATCTCTGAATCCAAGTGCCTTGATCAATATCACAGGGTCCAAATTGGCAAAGGAAGTATGTAGTTTCTCTTTCTGTCTTTGCAAGATAAATTATTTTTTCATGTCAAATGCCAGTCTGTAAGATTGTAAGTTTTAAAAAGCTCTGATTTCTCAAGGGTTGTGTTTTCTCTTATATGTGGAAGCTAGAGAAGAAAAAGGAAAAGAAAGTTGGAGTGGGGATCTAATTAAAATCAAAGGGAGATCAGTAGACTAGAGAAAGGAACTAGTGGGAGGAAGAAGGGGAGGAACATGGGAAGTACTGGAAAATGATATTGGCCAAATTATATTGTTACGTTGTGTGCATGTACCAATATGTAACAACAAATCCCTCCATTGTGTGCAACTACAATACACCCATTAAAAATGTGGGGGGAAAAACTGATTTCTTCCAGGAAGTGTTCCATTCACTACTGATATTTATACCCAAGATGATCCTATTATTTGACCAACAAAGGGATTTGTTGTTGGGAGAACTCAGTACCCAAACCCAGTAACCTGGAATGTCTAAATGTAGAGAACACTGAGGAAAAAATAAACTCTTATGTTCCTTGCATTTGACATTGATGGATCTCCAAGATGAGAAAGTTCTTTCATTTAATAACCTCTTTCTGGTATCCTCCAGACAAGGCAATGAACTAGATAATGAGAGAGATACAACTAAGCACAGGGACATGGGTGGTGGGTAGAGTAGATGGTTATATTTGTTTCAAGAGGATCATCCAGGTAGACATGTCTAGCCAACAGATGGATACAGGAACAAAACTATCTTTAGTGTAAATGTCAAATTTGCACAAAATAGCATTAAAACATTCATTTACTAGAACATTCTAACAAAAGAGAACTTAAATTTTAGAAATGGCAGGAAAACCTTTTATGAGCCTTGCCAAGAAGAAAAATCAAGCTTGGTTTCTACATTTTTTGGCAAGATTTTGCTAGTCTTCCAATTTTAGTAACTTAAAAATCAGTATGCTCTTTAATTTAATGAATATGTATTTGATGAGTATAATTTAATAAATGCTAAGTTAATCTAGTAAAATACTGATTCAAAGACCTTGCGAAGATTTGTTACCCTGTCATTTTATATTTGGGAGAACAATTTCTAAATATAGAGTCAAATTTATTATATTTTTAAAATCAAAACATACTAAGATCTAAAGGCAGGATTTTTCAGTCTTTCAAATTTATCCTCTTAATTTTAAAAAGGTATGTATACAGTTAACTAATATCATTGACTAGGAAGAATAGACAAAGCATCAAAGCCTGATTTCCTTGGAAAGTATTAATAAAGATAAAGAAGACTGATGCACATAATATAGCTAAACACCTTGAACATGAATGAAGACAATTATAAAATATGTTTATATTTACCAACTGAGGGGCTGTGGTTGTAACTCAGTGGTAGAGTTCTCGCTTAGCAAGTGTGAGGCACTGGGTTTGATCCTCAGCACCACATAAAGATAAATAAATAAAATAAAGGTATTGTGTCCATTATTAAAAAAAAAATTACCAACTGAAATGTGTCTTGATGTTCCAAAGATGAAGTATGTCAGGATAGGAAAAAAAGCAGAGTAGAGGCCATATCCAATAGGAACTGCAGCTAGCAGAGCATATGCCATTCCTGAAATTACATTCAAAGTGATTAAATTCACAAACAAAAGTTACAGTATATTTAGATATGTAAGACTTTTCATTGATACTCTCAATTTATGGGTTCAAAACATCAGCCTGTCCTGAGTGGTTTCTTTATCTTGCATATAAACTGTGCCTAGGCTACCATGCAGCATATGATTTAAATCAGAATAATGATTTCATCTGTGTGCCTTACCTGCTCAAATGAACAGACTTGATCAGTATTTCCATCATTGACTGATCATATCAAGTCAGATATTGACTAAGAACTTAGTAAATTCAGGTCTGGGTCTGTAGCTCAGTGGTAGAACACTTGCCTAGCACATGTGAGGCATTGGGTTCAGTCCTCAGCACCACATGAAAATAAATAAATAAAATAAAGGCATCTACAACTAAAAAAAAAAATTAAGAAAAAAATCTTAGTAAATTTAGTGAAGGATCAGACCAGTTTTTGCATGTGGACAATTTTGTCTGAGTTCATTCACTGTCCCTCCATGTCCAGTCACTGTTGCATTTATCCTTCTCTTTTCTTTTTGGGGAGCAGATGTTAGATACAAAGCAAGAAAAAAAAAAAAAAAGACAATTGTGCTTAGCAGCAGGCAAGATAACTCTATCCTGGTAAGGGAAAACAACTCCACCAGTAGGCTATGCCAGCAGCCTATGGGCCCACAAATGTTAAGCTATAGAAAAATCAACATTTCAGTGTATATGAGGGTTGGAAGAGGATAATGACACATTCTTTTTCTTGGTTAAATACTTAGGCAGTCAGTATAGCTTAATCCATAGTACCTCCCCACCCTTCAGTCTCAACAAGAGAAAGTCAAGTCTTTTGACCCTGAGTTGTTAGTAAAGGCCTATAACATTTTTTTTTTTTTAACAGTAATAGCAACCCAACCCAAATGATCTGGCCTACAGGCACTCAAACTATTTTCTGAATGAAATATCTTCAAATAGGAAATGGCTAGTTAAATTATACTTCATCTATGGTATTTCTAAGTTGTTGATTTTGGGGGGGTGGGCAGGGGGAATGCATGTAATTCCATGAGATGTAATTGATGTGATGTATAGCAGGACATGGAAAACTGTGAAGTAAATTTTTTTATAAAGTGAGAAAAATAAAGATTAAAAACTGATAGTGTAGGCATGTTCCCACTCTTATTAAATTATTTGTTTAAAATATATATTTTAATATAAATTCAGATATGCAAAAAGATAATGAATATTAAAACACTCACGTATCCATAATCTAGCTTAAAAAATGTTATTGACAGTACCACTGAACCTCTCTGTATCCTATTCCTCAATCACATTCCCTTTTCTCCCTCCACCCTCAAAAGGCAAACATTATCCTGAATCTGGTGCTTATTAGTCCCGGGCATTTTGTATACTCTTATATAGATATGCATTTTTGTGTTTAGTACAATACTTACTAACATATGAATATCATAACATATGAATGGGTTATATGGTAGGATCAGAAAAGACTTCCAGTTTATAGAAGTGATTTTTTTCATGTTCCTTATATATATATTTTCTAGTTTTCTACGTAAGTGTTCATTCATTCAACAACTATTGATTATACACATATCAGGTATGGTACTACTGAGGTCTCTGCCTTGTGGAATTTGCATTCTAGAAAAATATGTATTATTGGTGTAATCGTTTTAATAGGTAAATTACAATAAGGAGTTACAACAATCAATAGTTCCAGGAACATGGATTTAGAATAAAAAGATGACTCCTCAAAAGGAAGACAATAAAGGAAGGAGGAGGGAATTAAAGCACAACCTGTTTCTAATGGACATTTTTCAAGTTCTTCTCAAAGTTCCATTTCCCTAAACTGGGCTCTGTAGTTTAAAAAAAAAAAAAAATATATATATATATATATATATATATATATATATATATATATATATATTTTTAGTTGGACACAATACCTTTTATTTTATTTATTTATTTTTTATGTGGTGCTGAGAATTGAACCCAGCACCTTACCTTGCACATGCTAGGTGAGTGCTCTACCACTGAGCCACAACCCCAGCCCTCTGTAGTTTTTAGTATGCCTGGAAAAATGGGAACTTTTTCAATATCTGTTTAGAAACACCTGCTACTCAAGTATATTGCAATCATCTTTATTACAAAGAAACTTGGTACAATACTTTTAATAAGTATTCAGTTTGTAAAGAAACCTAAGCCATTAATTTAAATTATGCAATCTCTTTGTTGGTCCTATGATGTGTAGGATGGTGGCATCAACTGCTAAAGCAAGTGCTACTAAACATTTGGAAACACCCAAAAGGCAAGTCCTCCCACTATGTGAGGACACAGTGGTCCCTCACCAGAAACTGAATCTATAGGGGCCCTCATGTTAGACTTCTTACCCTCAAGAACTACAAGAAACAAATTTCTACGTTTATTAAATAAGTAAATGTCAAAGATAGAAAGTAGATAGCAAAGGAGGGTCTAAAATTGCATATTAGAAGCACATAGCACAGCTGGACCTGATGGTGCATGCCTATAATCCCAGAGCTCAGGAGGTTGGGACAGGAGGATCACAAGTTCAAAGCCAGCCTCAGAAAAAGCAAGGTGCTAAGCAACTCAGTGAGACCCTGTCTCCAAATAAAATACAAAATAGGGCTGGGGATGTGGCTCAGTGGTCAAGTACCTCTGAGTTCAATCCTCAGTACCCATGCCCCAAAAGAAACATCTAGCACTTGCCCATTTCACCTGGGTTAAATCTCTAGGAGTGTGTGCGTGCACACACACACAACAACAACAACTGAACTGCAAGGCATAAGGGAACAGAAGTTTCCCCTTCAAAACTGTGGTTTGGGGAGCCAGCTGTAAGAGTCCAGGGGAATAAGCAGCCATGTGTGATTTCACTTAGGAGCTAAGTCACACTAAGTAGAGTCACGAGCAGTACATTGTGAGGGGACTGCCCACCACTTTCCCCACAATAGATATTTATGATTATATAGCTTCTTCCTGCACCAGTATACACTACTTATTTCTTGGCTCACCTCCTATGGTCCAGAAGAGGCAGCAGAGGCCATTCACTCTGCCACCTTTGTTTATTCCTAAGCTTTTGAGTTATGGATATTAATCCTCTGTCAGAAGAACCCCAGATAGACATAACCAGAAAAGAATGTCTCCATAACATGTAGTTAAACAAAGTACAGAATAAATAAATAATATTAAAAGCTGCAAAAGAGAAGCATAAAGTCACATTTAAAGGCAGACCCATCAGAATTAATTTCTCTGTAGAAACTCAAAAGTCCAGGAGAGCATGGAATGATGTATCAAGAAGATATAATGATTATAAATATATAGAGATATATGCTGAATCAGAGCATCCAATGTTATAAAACAAAAACTACTAGACATAAAGGGAGAGATAGGCCACAATGAAATAATAGTTGGTGACTTCAAAACTTCACATCATCAACAGAACATCCAGATTAATAAAAGAAAAAGAAAAAAAATCAACAAAGAAACATTGAGTTACGGATCAAATGGAATTAAGAGATATCTATAGAATATCCCATCCAATAGCTGTGGGATACACATTCTTTTCATAAGCACATGGAACTTTTCCTAGAATAGATTAGCTATTAGAACATAAGTTATAATATTTTTTTAAAAATTGGAATAACTTCTTGCATATTATCAGATGATAATGGAATGCAAGTATAAATCAACAGCAAGACAAACTCCAGAAATTATACAAACACATGAATAATTTAAAATACACTTTGAATGAACAGTAGGTTATTGGAGAACTTGGGGAGGGGTGGAATTAAAAATTCCTAGAATAAAACGAAAATGGAAACTCAATCTACCAGAAACTATGGTATACAGTGAAAGAAGTACTAGTAATGAAGTTTATATCTATGATTGCCTACATTAAAGAGAGAGAGAGAGAGAGAGAGAGAGAGAGAGATATCGATCTCAAATAATAACCTAATGATGTATCTCGAAGTCTTAGAAAAACAAGGGAAAACTAAACCGAAAACTAGTAGAAGGGAAAAATAGTATAGATCAGGCAGAAATAAATGAAAAGAGACTAAAAGAACAATACAAAGAATCAATGAAACAAAGGTGGGTTTTTAAAATTTGTTTTTTGTGGTATTGGGGATTGAACTCAGGGCCTCAATGTTAGGCAAGTTCTCTTCCAATGAGCAACACCCCCAGAAAAACAAATGAACAAATTCAGCAAAGAAGCAGAATGCAAAATCAACATTAAAAAATCAGTAGCTTTTCTATATTCCAATAATGAACTCACTGAGAAACAGGAAAGCAATCTGATTTACAATAGCCTCAAAAGAAAAACAGAAACCCAAAGAGTAGTAAACTTAACCAAAGAGGCAAAAGATCTCTACAAGGAAATGGTACTGGGGAAAGTGGATATCCACATGTAGAAGATTGAAACTTGACCTTTATCTATCAACCTGTACAAAAATCAAATCATAATGGACCAAAGAGACCTCAATGTAAGACCTGAAACTTTGAAACTGCTAGAAGAAAACTTACAGGAAACATTTAAAGATATTGGCACAGGAATGATTTCCTGAATAGAACTCCAATAGCTCAGGTAACAAAAGCAAGAACTGACAAATGGAGATTACATCAAATTAAAAACTTTTTCATTGCAAAGGAAACAATCTACAGAGTAAAAGAGAACCTACAGAATGGGCAAACATCTTTGCCAACTATTCTTCTGACAGAGGATTAATATCCAGAACTCAAAATCGTAACAACCTAAGAACAAATAATCCAATAGTAGAAACGAAGGTGGGAGTGAGGTGCGCCTCTGTAGTCAGGCTGAATGGCCTCTGCTACCTCTGCCAAACCATGGGAGGTGAGCCAAGAAGTCAGACCACTCAGGACACAGAGGTGGTGAGGTGGTGGTGTGGGCAGCCGTCAGGGACCTGAGTGTGGGGAGCCTGCTGGCAGCTGGCCTGGCCTGGCCAAACTGGAATTGCTATTCTTGGCCACCGCAGGGCAGTCCACACTGTCTTCCAGAATCCTTATCACACAGGAAGAACATTTTCCTGACATTTAGGTGCTTTTATATTCATCTCAAAACACATCCTGAACTCAGGACCTGGCAGGTATTCTTATGTTGTCTTCCAGAGTAGGTAGTCCTGCTTGTCTCATCCAACCACTTTCCCTATTAAAACATGGATATCTTTCTACACATTACCTCCATGGTTTGGAATGGAAAAGACTGCTTTTCTTTTGTTCCACCTTTCAGATTCAATACAGAAAGAAGCCCTTAGGATGCAGTTATCCTTCATCAGGAAGGAAAAAAAAAAGTAAGCAACTGATAATGCGTCATCTTCTGTAGTTTGCTAATTATTGAGAAATTATTCTGCAAGCTGAAGGCTGATGTTTAATTTGAAACAGGTGCTTAGGATGTGGTACTGCCTGGTGAGCCCATTCCTCAGGAATTGTGCTTTTCTCTCAGACAACTTCTAAAACCTCCCCTACTTTCCTCAATACAACCATTTCTCTCTTCACCAGAGTAGAAGAGGCACATCTCACCTTTTCATTGAAAACATGGAATCCAGGAGAGATGCTCCCAGGTTGCTTTTCATCAGAATTTCAAGCCTCTCTGAATCTGCACACTTTGAACCAACTATCTTCCTTTGAAATGGAGGAAATCTCCTCCTTGTCCTTAAGGAGTAATAATCCCACTTCTGTCCAGCAACCTATCCATATTTGCCTCCTTCTCATGAATTTGCTTCTAGAAATTTCTCCTTTACTTCTTGAACCACGGATCTCTTTCTTTCTATGAGGTTATTCCTTCCATTTCACAAATAAATTCTAGTAGCTCTTGTATTAAAAGGAAAGCAGATCTTTCCTTCACTCCACCTGTATCCTTTATCTCCCTCCAATTCACAGCAAAACTTGCTAAAAGCAGTCCTGAATTTCCATGGGAAGCTTTATCCTTTTTTGTTTTAAACTTTTCTCTTTCCTTCTGGTCCCTCATTCCTTTGATCGTATCTTTTTCTCCAGCTTTCTGAGTCCAACTTCCTCAAGTTGTTTGTTACCCCTTCTCATTTTCCTGACCTCTAAGTACACCAGCCCTCTTCTCCCCATCTGCCCTTCTTTCCTAAGTAATTGCAGACCTTTCCATTCCTTTAATCCCGCCCTCCCCCCCCCACCGCCTTTTTTTAAAGGTACCAGGGAGTGAACCCAGGGCCTTGTGCATGCTACATAAGTGTTTTACCACTAAGCTACATCCCCAGCCTGTCCTGCCACCTGTTCCTTTAAATATCACCTCTAAAGTGATGTGACATTCAGCCCAGGCCTCAACTTTGATCTTTATACTTGTAAGAGTTCCAACTTCTGTTTGGAATCTCTATTTAGATGTCTCATGTGTATCTATCTCAAACCTAGATCATCCAAAAGGAAACCCTTGGTTTGTCATTCCAAACCTGCTTCACAGCCAGTTTTTGCCCCCTGCCCCTGCCCCTGTACCTAGGGCCTTGTGCATTCTTGGTATGTATTCTACCACTAGGCTACATCCCCAGCCCTTTTTAAAATTTTATCGAATCAGGGTCTCCCTAAGTTGCCAAGACTGGCTTTGAAGTTGTGATTCTCCTGAGTAGCTGGGATGACAGTTGTCTACCACCAAGCCTGGCTCAGTCTTTGCCTTTTTGTTTGTTTGTTTGTTGTACTGAGGATTGAACTCTGGGGCACTCAACCACTGAGCCACATACCCCAGCCCTATTTTGTATTTTTATTTAGAGACAGCAACTCACTTTCACTGAGGCTAGCTTTGAATTTTCCATTCTCTGGCCTCAGCCTCCTGAGCCACAGGGATTATAGGCATGCGCCACTGCTCCCGGCAATCTTTGCCATTTTAATAAATGACATAACCATCCACCCAGTTGCACAAGTCAACAATCAAGGAGTTGTCTGTGGTTTTTATATGCACTTATCAGTTATACTGGTGAGTTCTTGCTGCAAAAAAAATACTTCAGATGTTGCAGATCTCACCATGTTCTGCTTGATCTGGTTCAAGCCAAATCACCTATCCTAAGGGCTGGGTTTGGGGTGAGGCAAGTGAGGAGCCTAGGGCACAATATTTAAAGAGGCTCCCTGGGAGTGAATGACCCTCTTGCCTGGCCCTAAACCCTGGCCTTCCTAACCTTATCTCATCTTTACCCACCCTCCCTCGCTGTACTCCACCTAAACCAGAATTTTTCCTGCTCCTCCCAGATCTAGCCCAGGCCCTGGAAAAGACTAAGCACTTTTTGCCCTCATGGATTTTACATCTTTACCTGGTGCCCTCTTCCTCCTGCTCAGCACTTGGCTGCCTCCTTCTCTTCCTCTGGTCTCTGTCTATAATTCTACTTCTTCAACTCGGCCTTTTTTGACCATTGTATCTAAAATAGACCTTTCCTCTCAAATTAATTCCTATTTTTGGCATTTCAACTCCACCACAATGGTTGTCACAATCTATAAAATATTTTTTATTTATACACTTAATTATTTAATTCCCAGAACTACCACTAGAAAGGAGCTCCATGAGGTCAGTACCCGTACCTGTTAATAAATCATTGAATCTCATGGCTCAATACCTGGCATACAGAATTAGTCTACAAACATTGATTACACAAATGAATAATAAACAAATATATGAATGAGCCAGACTACCCTCCCAGAAAGTTATCTTATAAAGATAATGTTTCTGGAAAAACCACGTATAAAGTAAAGAACATACAATGTACAAGTTAAGATCTTAGAAATTAGACTCTGAATTCAAATTCAGCTCTACCACTTGCAGCTCCCTGAACTTGGGGAAGATTTAATAGATTTCTCATCTATTGAAAAAGGAGATGATAATAGTACCTACCTTGCAGGGTTGGTGTGAGGATTAAATGAGATAACTAGGCAATATCTTTTGTATAGTTTCTAATACAAACTAAATAAAATTAATCCATAGACTAAATACTTGTCTATGAAAACTCAGGAGACCTGGATCTTGAACTACTATTTTCATATATAACGACAATTAGTTATCAACAATTCAATCCTCTTCACTAAATATTTATAGGGCCATCTATTATGTACCAATTTCTATGCTAGGCAAACATGAACTGCTAACCAACTGCTAAGCAAACATGAACTAGACATGCATGGTTCCTGTTCCCAGGAGCACTGGATGTTGCTTTGTCAGTCATTAGAGCCAGCTGCATAGAGCAATGCCCCATTCTGTTCTCCCTCCTATGGCTTTAGGAGTGAGACCCCACATTGGGACCAACAGAACATTCTCCCCTGTGGGAATCTACCTGGCCTGCTCTGAATAATCTGGAGCGCTCCGTAACCAAATTTTAGCTCAACACAATATTATTTACCATGTATTACTAACTTCAAAGTAGTCTGTTTTCAAGCCACCTTTCTACACACAGCCATACCCTCCACTACTTCCCATCAGCTGAGACTCAGACTTAACCTTCAGGGAAACAACTTTGACAACTTAAGTTCCAGGAAGCCATTCCCAATCCCCTGATTGGGTTGTGGGCTCCTCGATGGCACCCCATTAGCAGGCAATGTTGCCCCTGCCACAGCCTTCAACACACTAAATTGTGAGCCTCCATTTCTCCACTAAACTATGAGCCCCTTGAAAACAGGTGGTACATCTTATTCTTGTCAGTGTACATCCTAGGTGCTCCATAAAATTATAATAAATAATGAGACTTCTTTTCCATGACTTGGAGGCTTTGAGGGATTGGACAGGATGGTGGTGCCAGTAGTGCTGAAACAAGATAGTGAGGATGAGGGGCAGAGGAGAATATCTATACTGTTACACACAAACTATGCAACAGATTTCTAAAATGCTTATGGAAATGTTATGGAATAAATCAAGTTCCAAAATAAAACAAAAAAATCTCACCTGTGTTGGAACATTTTCCCAGAAGATTAAAATAAGAGGATGGCTAAAAGGGGAGTGGAATATTCATGTATGTCCAAGCTAAGACACTTTGTTTTTAATTTCCTTTAAACCAGTTTCACACTACAGGTGAAGATCCATGCGTAAAATGTAAAATAATTTAATGAGCTAAAATAATAATTTTAAAAAACCAGACTAGAATAGGACACATTATAAGGTATTAATACAATGAGAATAAACATTATTTCACAAAAATTTAATTGTGATTAAATTTATTTAATATTTATTACAATAAGTTGTGGTTTATAGGGGCTGGGATTGTGGCTCAGCAGTAGAGTGCTCACCTAGCACAAGTGAGGACCTGGGTTTGATCCTCAGCACCACATAAAAATAAATAAACAAAATAAAGATATTGTGTCCAACTACAACTAAAAAAATAAATAAATATTTTAAAAAATTGTGGTTTATAAATGTGCAAAGCCACGGTTTGGTATATGCCTCTAAGTTGGAGCCACACAACTAGAGAAGCTATAGCATTTCCCAGGAAAAGAACTCAATGAAAGAGGAGAAAAGAGGTGAATTTTCCCACTGAGGGACTCTAGAGGAAAGATGAAGGCCTTGAAGGGGGAGTAAGCATTTGGTACAGAGCCATGGTAGAAGGAGTGGGGCCAGGCCATTGTGGACTACAGCAGAAGACAGTATCTCTCAACTACTTGAGACCCAGCCCACCAACATCTTACCTTGCAGTGTACCCACAAGTCCAGTACTAACTCCTGAAATGATATCACTGAGCAGCCATTCCTTGATTCGGTATTTGGGGAGCCAGTCCAGGATGGGCAAGAGAGACTTTAGCACACCAAAAGCTCTCTTTCTTGAACAACTGTCAAAAAATGAGAAAGCTGGGTTTCCAATTCAATTTCAGTCATAATCAATTGTAAATCCTAGAATTATAGAATGAACTCCTCTGATGTTTCTAACCATTTAGAAAAATAATTTATGGAAAATACTAGCACTGGAGAGCTACCACGATTTTGCCAAGAACTGTAGCTATCCTTTTAAGTGCACTGTACTAGGAAACACAGGATTAAATGACCCCTCCTCTCCTCCACCTTTTTAATCCTGTGAGAAAATATCCCTACACAAGAACCCATTTTCTGGCCCAGCCAAAGAGGGATCAATGTGGAGTCTCTAAGTGGAGATTAATTTTTAGACTTCTAACCTAGTACTGCCTTCTTTTTTTTAAACAAAAATAAACACACTGAATATTTTGGCAATACAAGCTTGGAGTCAGTTAAGAAAACCTTAACATAATAAATGTATACCTTGTAGCAACTTTAAATTCAACAACCTACACACATAAGAGGAAAAATATCAACAATAATAGATAAACATTTGACTCATAATAGAAAATTGTGTTTTTAAAAATGATGACATTTATGAAACAATTGGAAATGTTTAATGCTGAGCCAATGTTTTTATGTTAAGGAATTGGTTTTAGGTAGATAACAATATGTGGATATATAGAAAGAATATATATATATATATATAATATAATGTATATTTTATACATTATGTATAAGTTATACATAGATATTTTATATATAATTTTATGCAATTTTTTTTTTGGTTCTGGGGAATGAACCCAGAGGGGCGCAAACCAAACCCAGACAGGGCCTTCCTAAATTACTGAAGCTGATCTCAAACTTGTGATCTTCCTGTGTCAGACTCCCAAGTCTCTGGGATTACTGGACTGGGACACCACACCTGGCTTGTGGTTATGTTTTTAAAGAGTTCTTAGAGGTACATACTAAAAGATATATACAGTGGGCCCTCCTTTTCCATGCATTCTGAGTTAACCACAGATCAAAAATCAGGGGGAAAAATTGTGTCTATATTGAACATATGTAGATTCTTACTTCCTAAGTAGCACAGTATAACAACCATTTACATATGTTGGTATTACAAGTAATTTATATATATTATAGCCATTTTATATAAGGGACTTGCGCATCCTTAGATTTTGGTATCTTCCAGATTCCTGGAGCCAATCTCCTATGGATGTCAGGGTAGAACTGTAACTGAAAAAGATACTACATGGGATTTCCTTCAAAATATTGGAGGGGTAAGGGAATGGTTGTAGGTAAAATAAGATTAACTGAGTTGGTCATTGTTGAAGCTAGGTGATGAGTAAAAACTTCGCAGGGGGGATTATTATACCTTTCCATATAATTTAAGTGTTGCATAATAAAAGGGTAAAAAAAAAAGAAAACAAAAATTTGCAATTAGTTGACTGTTTTCTAAGTTCTTCATGTTTGGATTTTCTAATTCTGTGTGGCACATTTGGGCTTAGAGACAAGGTGGTTCTCTGTAGGGGTCCCCCCTCTCTCCTGGTGAAGTAATTGGAGTACACCACTTGGAGCTGTTTTCTTTCATCCAGGTCTCTAACTAAATGGTATCAACCCGCATTCTCTTGAGGGTTTCAAGGACTCCTGGCCTGGTGGTGGGTTTATCCACCATTTCCTTTAAATGAGCCGTTTTCTTCCCTTCTTTCCTCATGCTGTCCTTCAAAAGAAGGCAACACAGAGACCCACAGTACCTCAAGGTACACTCCAGGTTTCATCAAGAGAAAAGAGATGGGGCTCCGGGAACCCACTCCCTCCGAAGGCGAGTTTCCCCAGGCAAGAGTTACAGTGATTCCTGGCGGGAGACTGATGGAGCCACCGTCGGACAAGGAAAGGTGGCATCGGGGTGGTGAGACTCAGAATCAAGTCTCTAAGAGAAGCGCCGGGCAGTGCCGCGGGTAGGGCGGGAGCCCCCCACCCCGCACACCCAGACGCCCCGCTCCACTTCTCTCCGCGCCTCTGGCCAACTACCTGCAGCTCTTGGCCAGGCTCTCCCGCAGAGTCCTGCGCTCCTGCAGGCGCCGCTCGTGCTGTTGCTGGAAGGCGAGCTCGTTGTAGACCCGCCGCGACAACACGTAGCTGCAGCTGTACTCTGGTAGCTGCGGCGGATCCGATCTGCTGCCCGGCGCTGCCATGACCTGCGAACCCGAGGACAACCAAGAGGGAGGAGAAGCGGAAAGGGAGGACAATCGGAGTTGAAGAGCAAGAAACAGGCTGTTAGCATCTGTTAGCTGCCTCTGGGCGCCACCTGTTGTGGCCGACCGTGGCGAGCCTGGTCTGCGTCCTGCAGCCCTCCGCGCCAGCGACACGCAGTTCCACGGCACACACGGCCAACCTGGAGTGGGGCACCTGAGCACCTTCGTGTCCCGTGGCCTGCACCTATTGCCGGGGACTGCCCCACTCTGAAGAGAGGGATCCTTATTCTGAGGGCTTCCAGATTTGGAACAAGTCGCTGACTTGGGCAGCTGGGGCGCTGTCCGCGTCCTGAAATCTCTACAAACCACCCTTCGGACAGGGGCCTCAAGAGCTTGCCAGGGGAAAAGCGCCCTCCCTTCCTGTACCAGACCCAGGGCACTGTTCCAGGCACGTAGTGGGAGGGGTGCACCAAGCAGGGCGTGGGACCCCCAAGATGTGCTCCTGAGGTCTCGAGGTTGCCTACGCTGCAGGCAAATTCCAGCGATAGGTCCCAGCTCTCCTGCGGGGTAGAGGAGGAGGACCCCACGTCTTGTTTTCTAACCCCCTTACTGTCAGCTTCTCAGAAAGAAGGCTGTACTGCCCCCTGCCCGCCCGCAGCGTGCCCCTAGACTAGTCTCGTCCCAGGGAGTTGTGCGAGGGCGGGGCGGAGTGAGGTAGTCTTCAGCGGTGAACTCACCTGCTTCGCTCCTGCGCTCCGCCCGGAATGCCCCGGGACAGCCGCTCCGCAGCCTTTATAGCGCAGACAGAAGTCGGTGCGACGTTTTATTTATGGAGCAACAGAGACACCTTGGTCAAAAGGAAGGACACAAGGACTGGCGGCCTTTCCCCACGGACCCTACCGGGAAAGAAATCCTTTCCCTGCCGCGTTCTTTCCCTTTCCCGAAGCTGGAGGGCTGAGTGTGTTACTGGCTGTCACACAGGGGCCACCCAGATCTTCACTCACCCCCCAATTACTAAGGCGGGTGGCGAGGTCAGGGGCGGGGCAGCCCCTGTGGTATTCTTTTCCGGAGAGCAGCACCAGCTGGGAGGGCTGACCTTGATTCCTAGGTTGTGTGAATCCACGATCCACAGTCTAGCACAGGTGCTCTCATGAGGTGTGGCGGGCGGGGAGGAGAGGAGGAGTGGTTGGTTTTGTGTATTAATAAGACTTTGGATTTCTAGAAAGTATTTAGGAGTACTCAGTGGGTGATGGTTAGAGTGTTCATAATTTACTCGTAGATTTAGGTACATGTTCTGTGCACATATTTCACAAAGTCAAGTGTTCAGGTGGCCCCTCTGGTTCTTTATTTTTTTCTCATGCACCTGTACAATCAGGGAGGGAATAAGCTGGACTAGACCGGAATCAAGACTCAAGGGTGAGGGGCAGTCAGATCTATTCTACCTTATCAGTGTGTTGTCTTCTGTGGGTAAGTACATGCTGGGATAAATCTTGCAAAAACTAATACTTGATTAAGATGAACATCAAAGGAAGGATTATCACCTGAGTTTCAATGTTTTGAGGTAAAGGAAGAAGAGGCTTCAAAATATGGACCTTCTGAACACTGTCAGTTACCCATATTGAAAATATAGAACATGACTCATCTTTCGGCTCCTGGAAACAGTACTCCTCAGTGTAAATTCCCTAGTCAACACCATGCAAGCATGCGGTGTTTTTCTGAGGTATGACTCAACAGCTTTCAACAGATTTTCAAAGACTTTCTTGACCCAAGGAAGTTAAGAACTAGCTGGGTGTGGTGGCTCTGGCCAGTAGGCCCAGACACTCAGGAGGCTGAGGTGGAAGGATCACTTGAGCTGGTGAGTTCAAGACCAGCTTGGGCAACACAGTGAAACTTTGACTCTGAGAGGAAGAGAGAGGAAGAAAAAGGCCACTGAAGAAGGAACCTAAAAAACAATTGAGGTCATGAAGTGAATTCTTATCCACTTGCAGAGAAGAGGGAAAGAATCACTTGTGTGTTGTGGTTTCATATACCAGAGTTGCTTAACTAAAGGCTATTTTGCCCCCTCCCACCCATGACAATGTTAAGAGACATTCTTGGTTTTCACATCTGGAAGAATGTTACTGAGATCTATTGGGTAGAGGTCAGGGGTGCTTCTAAACATCCAATAGTGGAGTTAATCATCCTGCTAAGGTTTTGTGTGTGATTCAACTTTTACATTTACTAATAATTTCCCACCTGTATTAAATATACTCATCTTTCCATATATTTGTATGTGTGTATGTATTTCTTACAAATAGCACGTTGTGGTTGAATATATAACTCAGCTCCACTGAAATAGAGAGAAATGTTTATTTTAAAGTGGATTCTGAATATGCCTATATTATATACCCTTACACAAACTTTCAAGGTCCAGTTAAAATGCCATCTTTTCCATCAACATTCCTTGATGCTTTCAGTCAGAATTAATAGAACCCTTTTTGTGGTTTCTCTTGGCACCTTATCTGATTCTCTCTTAAGATGTCTCTCATAATTACCTTAGTATCATATTTGTATTTACCAATAAGTCTTATCTTTCTCACTAAACAAAAACTTCTTGAGGACAAGCAATATATCTCCCTCCAACAATTATTGCCTTCTATCATGTTCTCTAAACAGACTAACTTATAGCCCAAACATGTTTTTTAAAACTAAAAATTATATTACATGTTTGTCTACATTTTGTTTTTCAGGTAAGATTATGATATAGGTAAGTACATGTGGATTTTTCTAGCCTGGGCCAATGGCTGTCTAGGATTCCAGAATATCAACTCATATATACAACTTCACAGGAAATCACCTAGATAATTCAAGCCTTTCTTTAATTTAGGGGCATTCTGTACAAACATAAAGACAACCATATATTTATTTTAGTCTGGTCCAGTCAGTCCTCTGAACCACTTTGCTTCAGGACTTGGCAATGGTTTGGTGGTGATAGTGATTCAGAGGATTAAGGAGTGAGATAGAGATGGCAGAAGGACAGAGGAGAAAACAGACTATCAAATAACACCAGGAGTGAACAGTGTTAATTCTCTTGACGAATAAACAGAATTTTTGGAAAGGCAAATGTATAAGAATTCCATTCAATAATCACTATATGTCCTGCATGTAAACGGATGAAGATATTGCTTCCTTTTTCTATTAAATACTTTCACTATAGCAGAAATAAATAGTGCATGAACAGAATAGCATTTCCATTACAAAATTCTATAAGAGGATAAAAATCCTTTTTTCATAGGTAAGAGTCTGTGAAGTTGGCTGTATTTTAAAAACAGAGAAGAGTAGGAGGTGATAACAGTTTTCTCTCCTCACACAATTTACTTGTTATATTAAACACATAAGATTACTCACTTGGGCCTTACAAATCAAGCTTCACCTATTTTACATAGAGGTAGGTGGTTCTTATTTATCAGAATTTAATCATATCCAGGATTCTTTCCAAGAGATAGATGTGTCACTTCAAAATAAATGTCAGACAATAATACTGTTACTTTAGATTTTTAATTAGCAGATAATGATGATTTAAAATGTATATTCTGATTTATCATATCATTTGGAGTGTTAGATATACACATTCATTCATTCGTTCACTCAAGGGTTTATTAAAAAATTTTTTGTTGGTCATGGATAGAATGTTGAACAAAGTCATGCACCTAGCCTCATTTGTGGGTGTAGCAGATACTTACCAAATGGTCACAAAAAGTATATACTATTTCAATGATTTTAAAAATGCATATTTTCTACAATTTATCAGGATTCATCTTACAATTGATGATGTACAATGGTTCAATTGGCAGCATTTTTTCTTTCTTAGTCAAAAATAATTTTGAGCTTTATAATCAATGACATCCTAAAACTAATGAAATATATATTTCTATACTTTCATAGTATATCTATGCTTTTAAGTGACTATTTTTGCTACAAGAATGATTAGATTCCTTTGTTTATTTAAGTGCAGCTAATTTTGTTACATTTTCCTTATCTAAACAGGAATATAGTGTAAATTTTTTTTTAATTTTCACAACGTAAGAAGTTCTGTAATCAAGAATTGCAGAAGAAACATTCAAATAATGCCCAAAATGCTATTTTAAAAAGCAACCTAGAGTTTGATTTTTATTATTTTCTACATTTGAAGTGTGATGTATAAAGCCTATTTATTATTTTTTATGTGAAGTTGAATCATTTTTGCTAGGAGGCAGTGTTTGGAATTCTAGGGATGAAACCCAGGGCCTCCTACATGATAGGCAAGCACTCTACCATTGAGCTATATCCCCAGCCCCAGTTATCCACACTTAAAACTGAAACCCTGCTCACATTGCCGATTGGCATTCATGGTCAATAGGAAACCCCAAAAATCACTAGGGAAAGAGGTAATTTTCCCCCAGGAAAATTTAACCCTAATTTTGATCTTTTGTTTTTATTATGGTTGTTAAGTTTCTTCTCTCAATTTTCTTGACTTCTCCTGCTCTGAACAATTTACTGAGCTTATTGTCAATAACCATACAGTTTTGCCCTCAATTGTTTTGTTTCCTGCATGTTACTTTTTTTAAAAAAAAAAAACAATATCTTTATTTATTATTTTTATGTGATTGATGCTGAGGATCGAACCCAGGGCCTCACATGTTCTAGGCGAGTGTTTTCTACAGCTGAGCCACAACCTCAGTCCAGCCCCACTGCGTGTTACTGTTTTTTCCTCTCTCCAGTTATAAGATATGCTCCTTAAGGATATAAATAACATATATCTTTTATGGTATTAAAAAATAAGATGTGTCTATAGTAGAAAATTTGGGAGGGCTGGGGTTGTGGCTCAGTGGTAGAGCGCTCATCTAGCATGTGGGAGGCCCTGAGTTCAATCCTCAGCACCAAGTAAAAATAAATTAAATAAAGGTATTTAAAAAAAGAAAATTTGGGAAATATATTAAATTAAAATTAAAAATGGCAATCACTTCTTATCACATTGCTCACATAATAACAGTTATGAATTTTGCTTATTTCCTTTTTTTGTCTTTTTTCCTCTGTGCATACAAAGGTGTTCCTTCCCTCCTTCCCTCCCTCTTCTTTTCTTTCTTTCTCTCTCTCTCTCTTTCCCTCCCTCCCCCTTTCTCTCCCTCCCTCCCTCCCCCCGCCCTTTCTTTCCCAGTGGCACTTGACCATTGAGCCACATCCCCAGCCCAATTTTGTATTTTATTTGGAGACATTTTCTGAGACTGGCTTTGAACTCCTCCTGCCTCAGCCTCCTGAGGTGCTGGGATTACAGGCATGCACCACCGCTCCCAGCAAAGGCGTGTATTTTAATTAAGATTATAATGTTAGGGGCTAAGGGCTGTGGCTCAGTAGTAGCGTGCTTGCCTAGCACTGGGTTCGATTCTCAGCACCATATATAAATAAATAAATGAATAAAGGTCCATCAATAACTAATAACAATTAAAAAAATATTATAATGTTAGCCTGTTTTGTTTCCTACCTTGGCAAATTATGATAATATAATAGGAACTGGAAAAATACTTGCTCGATTGATTGGCTGATGATAGAATGTTAAGTAATCATTAGATAGGAATAAAAGTAATTTTATTTTAATGTTTTTAAGAGACAGAATCTCATTATGTTGTCCCAGCTGATCCTGAACCCCTGATCTCAAGTGATCCTCCTTCCTTAGCCTCCTAGGTAACTGGGAGTAGAGGTGTATGCCACCATGCCCAGCTTCAAATTAAACTAACTTTAAAAGGTGAGAATCCACCCTTTGAAAAAAAAATTCTTTGTAATCCTTATGTGGCAATCTATGCAGTTTAAAACAAATTTAGTGTGACTAAAATTACAATTCAATAAATTTCTCAGGCTATAGGGGAGATCCTGCTTTTTGGGGGGAGGGTAATGAGAATTTAACCCCAGGGGCATTTTCCTACTGAGCTAAATCCCCAGCCCTTTTCATTTTTTATTTTGAGACAAGATTTCGCTAAGTTGCCTAGGGCCTCACTAAGTTGCTGAGGCCGGCTTTGAATTTGTGATCCTCCTGCCTCAGCCTCCCGAGTTGCTGGCATTACATTCTTACATTACATTCTTTAATATGAATCCAAACTTAAATTTACTGCTATTAAAAATATTCTAAGATACATTAATAGAAAAAAATAAACAAGTTACAATATAAAAGAAATCTAAATTTAATATGTAGTTTAATAGATTTGTCTCTTCCTACCATAAAACAATGGGATAGTTGTTCCTTTTTTTTCAATGTGGTGCTGGGGAGTGAACCCAGAGAGTTCTTTGGTGGTCTTCCTGCACTTAAAACTTACTTTCCAAAGTGACCAAAAAGAGTTTTAGAAATGCATATCTGGTCAGGTGCATCTATCCTTAATTTAAAAGCCTTCAAAATGGCTCTCCATTGTCATTAGTCTCCTCCTTCTATGAACTCAATAGTACTGAGCTCTCTTTTATCTCTGGATTTGGTGACCTGCTTCTTTCTTAGTTTAGTTATCCCTTTTGATAATGGCTTTCCTAACAGGCAAAGGTAAAGTTAGATGTTCTTCCTATACATGTCCTTAGCACTCTTACTGTGTGCACTTCCCACACTGAATCCAGTATTTTCTAAAAACAGTATTAGGCCTTAAATTCCTTGAGAGTAAACACTATTTAGAATGTTGTGGAGTCAGACTGAGTTTCAATCTAGGCTCTATAGTTTTTTACCTGTGTGACCTTGAGGAAGTTATTTGGTTTTCCCTGGACTCAACTGCATCAATTTAAAAATAAGACTATGTGAGAATAGTATTATCTCATAATGTTGGAGTATTAAATGCCCATGCCTGGCACATAGTAAGCATTTGAAAAATGTTAGCTATTACACTTGAATTTCAGAGCCCTAGAGAGCCATTTAAGTTAGATCTTGGTGTATTTTGAGCTTCATTCCAGAAAAAGGTACATGGGTGTATGTATACGTTATTTAATGTTGCCAGGAATAGCTAATTTTATCTGTCAAAAATTTCTTTCTAGCACGCTCTTTTGAGTCATGGATTTTGGCTTTTAAGTAAGCTAAAGGTTGTTAATTGGGAAAAGGGCCAGAAGAACTTATCCACAGCTTTGGAATCACATGTTGAACAAATCTGGCATCACAAGCGTCAAGCTGCCTTCTGTTTCTAATCGTTTTTCTTTCTAATTTAGTTTCTCCCACTCAAAGGGATTATAATTTATTTTCATTGCAGAGTCCATGAAGATGTCACAAGATGTGAAGGCAATCATTTTCAAGTAGATGAAACCCATATTTGCTGAACATCATAGTTGGCTTTATCCCAAGTGCTAAGCAGTAGCAATACTTCCCCGGATTGAGAAAACATGTTACTGATCTACAGAGCCTGGCAAGGATCCTTAGCTGACATCTCATCTATACCTCTGGAAAAAAAAATATGTATATATACAATATATACATGTATATAAATTTTACATATACAAAGCAAGTGGCAGCATCTAATTTTTGAAAGTGTGTGGGAGTAGGTCAGCAGAGTCTGGGCTACGAAAGCTTTGAACCTGTCATATTTCAAAATCTTCTCCCAGGGAATTTCACTTTTCTACCCTTTCCTCTCTTCATTTTCCAATAGCTACCACGCCACCCTTTACTTTAACTTAACAGAACAACCTCCTTCTTCATGTCCCATATTCTGCTCTATCACCCACAGGCATTTTCTACACATAGGCTCTGAAATTCCTATAAAACGAGGTGACTGGAAATGCTTTTTGTCAGTCCCAAAGGTCTTAGGTCACCAACTCTTTTTTCCTCCAGGAAGTCCCACCAGCATCTCCTTTGTACTGAACACACTTTCCTTGGAGATCTTTCTGTTTTATTTCTACCACAGATTTGACATAATCTTTTGCCAGTTCCTTCTGTGTTTGTGGAAACCCCCCAGTATAAAGAAATGTTTCTGGAGGGTTTAAAGCTTAATTCTGTGACCTTGAACAAGTTCCCAAACCTCCTTCACAAGTATAATGAAGTAACAGTCATTCATTACATTGTCATGGTAATTAAATACAATGACAAACTTGCTGGACCATAGTAAAATGCTCAATAAAGTTAATCCTCTTCCCTTTTTTCCTAGTTTTTTTGTTTCCTTCATAGTGCCTCACTGGCCAGTGGGAGGTAACCTGGAACACTGATTCACAGTATGGGTTCTGGGTTTGATTTTCTGCTTAGCCACTCCCTAAGGAATTAAGGAAACATAATCTCTTTATACCTAATTTTCCTTGTCTGCAAATTGGGGATAATACTAGCATTTACTTCGGAGGGTTAGCTGCAATGATTAAATGACAGAGAGAGGTAAAGCAATTAGAGTGTAGCACATGGTGAGTACTCAAGGAATGCCTGCTGACACTATCACAGTGCGCAGTGATAGTAGGTGCCTAAAAATACAATGAATTGAGAAAAAAAAATCAGAATAGATTAACTGAGATAATATTGGTTGCTGTTCTCTACCCAATGGTTGTCTTCTTTTCTATTTAGTTTGCCCAATGCATTTTATACCTGGATTTTACAAAAGATTTACTGGACTGGTTCAAACTGTATTCAAGTCATAAAAATCATAAAAAAATATATATTTTTTGTACTGGAGATTGAACCCAGGGGCACTTTACCACTGAGCTACATCCCAATCCTCTTAATTTTTTATTTTGACACAGGGTCTTGCTAAGTTGCTGAGACTGGCCTGGAACTTGTAATCCTCCTTCTTCAGTCTCCTGATTAGCTGGGAGTACAGGTGTATACCATGGAAAAATAAAAAAATTTCGAAGACAAAAGCCAGAAGGAATTGTTAAGTAGAATCATAACAAAGTGGGAAAGATGTTTTATGAGGGTGAATGAGAAATTTCTAGGGTTATACATGTTATTATTTAAATTTAGCTGATGTAATGTTAATATAATTATATTAGGAACATTAAACTAAGAACATCAGAAGTATAAATAAGCTTTTTATTCCTCCCTCTAACAGGCTAATAATGTATTATAAACATCTCATTAATCTGCAGTGTTTCTAGAAAAGTAAGGTATTTAATTCAGAAATATTGCTTTTTAAAAAAAGTGTTAATTTCATCAGTCTTATAATTTAAGGAATCAACTATTTCTACAAGGACAAATACCAAAAATTACAGTCCTCAGCCTCCTTCTCTCAGTTCCCCTCCCTAAGGTAACCACATTCAAGTTCATTACCTGAGTCTTAGATATGTATGTCCCTATCTCTAAATAATATTCATGTATATGTTTTTCTTATTTTGTGAGATAAAGATTTAGCTCTCTTTCCTGTATTCTCACCACCACCAAAGCTCTGTGAATTCGTCATTGCTTCATCCTCCCAATACAGCATCATAAATTTGGTTAGATCAACAGTTAGTATTTATATTGTTAATACTTCTGTTTTCTGTATAGAGTAGAGCTATGTGGAAAATCACTATTAACTTTTTATTTCCTGGACTGCATGTGTTTCCTTGCATTCTAATTGTCTTGCTTTATTGTTTCCTCATTTTGTGTTACTTGCTTTGTTTTCTATGACCACTAACACATATCACTATTTAACCTTAAACTGACTTCCAGCTTCTACATGGCTCAGTATGGTTATTCATACCAGCTATCTGATCAACTTCATCTTCTAGAAAAATTCTTTCCCGGAGTTGTCTGAGCTGCTTTGTAACTAGCTAACAACTTCTCTTAACCAACATCCTGGGGATTTTCTCTGCTTCTTCCCTGTATGGATCTTCTTTTTCCTGGTTACAATCTTCCTTTTTCTTGGTTTATTCATCCTTTAGGTGGAGTATATCCTCCCTCTAGTAGCTTCTTAAGGATAGATGTGTAGGAGGTAAATTTTTTGGAGAACTTGGAAGCCTAAAAAATGTCCTCACTCATATTTGGCTTATAACTTTACTATAGAGTACTAGGTTGGATATATTTTTTTTAGTCAGAATTTTGAAAACATTGCTCTCTTGTTTTCTATTTTCCTAAGTTTCTTTTGAGAAACCTGAATTTATCCAGATGCATAATCTTTGTGTTTTTCTGGATACCTGTAGAATCTTCTTTTTGAACCCAGTTCACTGGTTTGAATGTCTCCCCACCAAAATTCAGTTGAAATTTGATGGCCAATGTGGTATTAAGGAGTGGAGTCTTTAAGGAGTGATTATGTGATAACCTCTCATGAATGGGATTTGATGCCTTTATATAAGGGCTTAATTGAGGAAATTCATCACTTCTTGCCCGTGTGTCTTCTGCCACATGAGGACACAGCAGACTCTCTCCCCTCTGGAGAATACTGCATGAAGGTCCCATCTTAGAAGCAGACAATAGCCTTCACCAGACCTGAACCTGTTGCTGTCTTGATCTTGGGCATTTCCATCTCCAGGACCATGGGGAATAAATTTTGTTTTTTATATATTAGTCTCAGCTGTATTGCTATGGTAACTCAAACAGAATAAGAGTTGATTTTTAGGCATTGTGTTGATATTTTAAGTGGGCCCTATTTTTCTTCCAATAGCTCTTTTTTATTTTCCCAAAAAAAAAAAAATTTAAAAAGTTTCCAATTCTGATTTTATGAGTGCATTGAGATAAGAATCCATGGTGTCTCTGAAGACATTGAGAGCTTTGCTGTTATTCTCCCTATACACTTTCTGTTTTCATCACATTAAAAAATTCTTTTCAGGCTTTTCTCAGACCCCTTCATGCTTGATTGCCTGCTCATACTGAGGGCCTCAAGAGCTGCCTGGAAGCTTGAAATGAGTGGGTGAGGTTTGTTCATGAGGAGATTTCCTGTAGGGTGAGTTATTACCCTGTGTCTGTGGTTGGGGAACCTTTGATGTCAACATTCATGTCTCTTTGGGCCTTTCCTCTTGGGTCTGATGAATTCCCACCAAGGAAATACACTTTGGTTTCCTGGAGGTAAAGGACTTGGCTGCCATCATTCTGGGGTGAGGAAGAAACTCTGCACTTAGTATGCATGCATCATTTACCTAACTCTCCCATTTTCTCTGTTTATTAAAACAGAACTGTGTTTTACTTTCTTCAGAGAGGAAACCTGTCTTCTGCTGGTCCAGGGAGGGGAGCCATCCAGCATTCTGGAGAAAGAGGGGCATCCAGGGATCAGATTGTTCAGACAGCTTCCAACCAACATGTTCCTCTTTTCAGGGAGTAGTGGTGTCAACACCTGAGCCTTCATTATTTGGTGGTTTAAATTGACCTGATTCTTGGCTTTCTCTAAGAAGTAAGATATTCAATTTGATTTTTCATCAGTACCATTTGTTCATCTGCTTGGTAGCTGTTTCTTTTCATGTTCACTTTATCCTTGTACCTTTATGCCTTAAAAATTCCCTTTATAATTTGGCCAATATCACTATACTGATCTCCTTTTGGTTTTCATGAGATCCTTTCCCCCCTCCCAACTTTCTTTTCCTTTTTCCTCTCTAGCTTCCCCATTTAAGAGAAACTGTACAACCCTTGACCTTTTAAGTCTGGCTTATTTCAAGTGCAGTTTAAAAGAAAGTAAAAGTGTATTTTCAATTAGCCATCCTTTTGCAAGTTTGCTTTCCCTAGGTGAAAAATCCTACACTGGATATTTTCTAGTGTTTGGAGAGTTTTACAATTGCCTGCACTTAAAAAAACCACAGACAGCAGACTCTGGGCACGCTTTGCTGGGAGGAACTCCTCTTCAAACCCAAAAAGTAGGAGTGTGTTTGCTTCTCTTACCAGTTAAAAATAAAAATTCTCCAAATCAAGAACCAAGAAAAAGTTATGGGAATCTGATTGCAAAAAGCATTTTCAAAAGTATTAGCATTCTCTCTAGGTGTCCATTGACAGATGAATGGCTAAAGAAAATATGGTATATATATACAATGGAGTTTGATTCAGCCATAAAGATGAAAATTATGTCATTTGTAGGAAAACAGAACCGACATTATTCACTTAACATTATGTTAAGTGAAATAAGGCCAGACTTAGAAGATCAAGGGTTGTACAGTTTCTCTCAATGGGGAAGCTAGAGAGGAAAAAGCCAAAAGAAAGGTGGGAGTAGGGCAGGAATTGCATGAAAATCAAAAGGAGATCAGTAGGGAAAGGACTAGAGGGTATGAGGTGGGGAGAAAGAGGGGAAGTGTTGGGGAGTGATATTGGCCAAGTTATAATTATATTGTATGTATATATGTAACAACAAATCCCATCATTATGTAACTATAATGCATCAATAAAAACTGTGAAAAGAGAGGAAGAAAAAGAAAAAAGTATTTAGCATTATCAAAAAGCTGTGGGATTTTAAAGCTTTTACCATAAAGAAGTTTGAGTAAATATGTTTTAACTAATTTAAACATTATACAATGTACACACATATCCATTACAAGGTGTCCCATTAGTATGTACAATTTTTATGTTTTTATCAGTTAAAAATAAATTCAATTAAAAAGAAGTGAAGGGGCTGGGGATGTGGCTCAAGTGGTAGTGCACTCACCTAGAATGTGTGAGGCACTGGGTTCGATTCTCAGCACCACATAAAAATAAAATAAAGATATTGTGTCCACCTAAAACTAAAAAAAATAAACATTAAAAAAAGAAGTGAAGACAAAAGTTAAAAAATAAAAAAAACCAAAGTGGCCTTTTAAAAACATATTTAGTATTCAAATAACTTACTCATTGTGGTAGAAAGAATAATGGCCTCTCAAATATTTCTACATCCTAATTCTTGGAACCTATGACTGTGTTGAGTTACATAGCAAAGGGAAATTAAGGTGGCTAATCAGTTAAATTATACAGATTGTCTACATGAACCTAATGTAATCACGAGGATTCTAAATGTGGAAGAAGGAAGCAGAAGGGTCTGTGTCAGAATATGATGTTAGAAAGATATGACCAACCATTGCTAGCTTAGCCAAGAAATATGGTCAACCTCTAGAAACTGGAAAAGGAAAGAAAACATTCTCCTCCAGAGCCTCCTGAAAGAGCTGGAATAACATTTTGTCTTTAGCCCAATAAGCCCAATTTTGGACTTCTGACTTTCAGAACAGTAAGATAATAAATTTGCGTTGTTTTGAACCATTAAGCTTTCTCATAATAGGTAACAGCACCAATAGGAAATGAATATACTCACTACAATTTTTTTTTTAAAGTGAGTCATACTTTAAGGTTTCAGCAAGTTAATTCCATTCCTTACCTAGAGGCAGACTAACTTGGACGTAATGAAGTTTAAGCTTCAGGGCTCTGGATACAGAGATCCCTTTAAATACTGGAGTTGAAGAGTATCCTAGGTAGAAAGGAGAAACCATGTTGCAACTAGGAAGCATTCCTGATAAAAACGCCCTAAGAGAGCTTAGAAGATAGATCAAAATCTCTAAAGCTACATGATTTGTGATTTCTGTTCTTACTCTGAGTAAATTATTGCATTCATACCTAACTTTATTTGGTATTTTTGTATTTATTTTTATATAGAGTACTCCCTACTCTAGGCCTTCAGAAAAATTAGATCTGCCCACTCTTGCCTTTTAAAAAGTCAAAAATGTTATATATATTGTATAGATATAATTATATGTAATTATTATTTTTAACTATTGGGAAAGGGAAAAAATGCTGTTAAGGCTGAAGTGGCTAATAAATGCCCCCAACCCAGGCCCTTCCACAATATCAAATCTGTCAATGAGATTTTAAGGGAAATACATCAGTTCCTAGAATACATAGGGACTTATTAATATTTTAAGATGGTTAAAATTGTATCTGATCATGTAATAATCTTACTATAACAAGGACACAGTCTAAAGACAGGGAATGGGAAGTCACTTGAAAAGAATCAGATGCACTAGAACTGAACTGAATACAACCCCCCAAATGAATATTTATTGCATATGGAAGCACATTGGGTACTGTGCTTTGTTTGGGGTGGGAAAAGAGGACACCAGAGGGCATTTTTTTTTTTTTAAAAGAGAGAGTGAGAGAGGGAGAGAGAGAGAGAGAGAATTTTAATATTTATTTTTTTTAGTTTTTGGCGGACATCTTTGTTTGTATGTGGTGCTGAGGATCGAACCCGGGCTGCACGCATGCCAGGCGAGCGCACTACCGCTTGAGCCACATCCCCAGTCCTCAGAGGGCATTTTTATTACATAGAAGTAGGGGGTCCTCCTTCTACCTTTTTCCCCAGTGTTTTTGTATTGTGGTAAAATAAGCAAAACAAAATTTTCTGTCCTAAATCTTTTATGAGTGTAGCTAATTAGTATTGTCTACATTCACATTTTTGTGCAATCACCACTGACTTATCTCCAGAACATTTTACTTTTCAGACCTATTCATAAATTTCTGTCAGATTTTTTAAAAATGGGGACAATTCACCATTTGAACATTAGTGTATAACAGAGTAACTTACCACCAGATACTACTTCACATGTATTAACTCAATGAATTCTGTTAAGAAGTGCATGGAATAGAGCTCTAACCACCTTAAAGATGAAGAAAGTGAAAGTCATAATGTAAATGGGAATTGAACCTAGGTAGTTTATGCATGTAACCACTATGCCCTATGGTTTCCCCAGATCATTTTCTGCCAATAAATATTCTCATGAAAAGTCAACATCAGGGGATAGGTTAAATACACTATGCCATAGGAAGTCTGAGTCCCCTTCTTCGCTCCCAGTGGTGATGGGCTCGGTTTCATTGCTAACAATGGTTACCTGGCTCAGTAATTGTCAATGGGGGCAGTGGTGAATAGGGCTTATGAAAAACTACTGGCCCCTCAGATGATGTTTATATGACCTGTTACAGGTAAGTTGTACACCCTTTTCATAGAATATTTTATTGACATGAGGGGAAAAGCAGGTTATGGTGGAGTATGTATCAAAATGATATTGTTTTTGTAAATATTTGTGTGGATGTATACATATAAGAAAATTAACCAAACTGTTAACTATTTTTTCTGAAATTTTTACATTCCCTACATATTGATTTGATTGATTGAGTTGGGGGCAGGGGGAGAAACACTTTCATGAAGTAAAGCTTCATGGAAAGTTATGCCAAGAAGCCCTTAGCTAAAAGTGATATTCTATGCCTCTTTGTACTCCAGGAAATTGGCAGTTTTTAGAAGAGAAGGAAATTTTTACCACAGGTGGTGCTTCTCACAGAACAAGGATTTTTAAGGAGCACTAGAGAGAGACCTGGCATAACCAAGAAGACACCTGGTTTGAGGGTCAAAGCCAAAACTTCAAATACATTTTTTGCTCAAATCTAGGAAGAGGGATGATTACCAAGATCACCACCCTGTAAGAAACTTGCTTCTCCTAATTTATTAGGCTTACACATCAAGTTTTTATGTGCTACCTTTTTATATGTGATGTAGCTGGATGTTTTTGTGCTTGTAGTGCAGGCTCTCCTTATGGTGTACATCATGCTAATGACAAGGAAGACATGGAAGAAGAGTCCATGGTCTGTTCTCTTGTAAACTCTTATAGTGTGAAATGTATAGGCACTGAATGATGTTGATGGATTAGTAATAGTTAAATATAATATACTTAATATGCAGAGACAGTAGGGATGTAATTTTTAATTTAAGACCCCAACACAGAAGGCAGGGTACAGAGGCTAATGGCTTTGTGCCACGTAGGAGACATTTATGACTTTTTATCCATGTTTAGGATGTTAAGAGATACAACATATCAAAGATATCTAGTGTCATTCATTTATTCAAGAACTTATGGGAAGTAATTCAGGACAGGAATGGTACTATGTTATCGGGGATATAGTTTCCTTCTCTCGTTTCTCCACTTTGCATGGCCTCAAACTCTTGATCTAAGAGGACAGTGTATGCTTCAGAAAGAAGGGCAGACGAAGAAAAAAATAAATTGCCACCACATGACATTCCTATTTCCACTTATTAGAAGGATGTGGAAAATGTTTTTATGTTTGGTAACTATATGAAATAAAATCTGGGTGTCTGTACCACAGTTAAACAAAATAATTAGAAGATGGCAATTAGTATCCTCTGCCATAAGCACCAATTGTAGGATCTTTTAACCTTGGTGATGTGGATGTTTTGGGTCAGACTAATTCTGTTGTGGGTATCCTGTGCATTAAAGAGTGGGATTAGCAGCATCCCTGGCTTGTGTCCACTAGTAGCATCCTGTTTGTGATTATCAAAAATATCTCTATGTACTGCCAAATGTTCTTTGAGGAGGTCCTTTCCACTCCTTGTTGTGAACCATTGATTTACTGTGTGTAGGAACTGTGTTAGTCACTGGGAAGAAGACAAAAACAAACCATAAGTCAGGCAGTTTCCAACAGTGGTAAATGTTAAGATGAAAATAAAATAGGGTAAAAAGTCAAGATAAGGTCTTGGCATTGTGATGCATGCCTGTAATCCCAGCATATCAGGAGGTAGTGAAAGGAGGATCCCAAGTTTGAGGCCAGCCTCTGGAATTTAGTGAGATCCTGTCACAAGATAAAAAAAATTAAAAGGGCTGGGGATATATCTCAGTGGTAGACAGCCCCTGGGTTCAATGCCCAGTCCTGGGAAAAAAAACAAAAACAAAACAAAAGCCAGTTGGGTGAGATGTAGGGATGGTGGACTGACAGGATACTGGATATTAGGTGGGAGTCTGATGAGATCTTGGGGTTTCAGGTGATTTCAGGTGCAATTGAAAATATTTGGAAAACTTTAAGCAGAGAATGACATAATGACATGATCTTTGATCTTTTTAAAAATTAAAAAAAATCAGGTAGTTGCTGAGAATGTGTATGAAAGGGTTAGGAGAAGATCCAGGGAGATCAGAAAAAGTTTGTCATAATAGTTCAAGTGAGAGATGATGGTGGCTTGCAATTTTGAGTGGCAGAGGAATGGAGAAATAAAATTCAAGGAGAAAAAATTAACAAAAACAGGAGAGATGGCTAAGGCAATCTTTGATTTGTCCAAATGGCTAACAGGCAGCTTAAGTAGTGGTTTTCCACACATTTTGAAATTCAGTCCAGGCCTGTATAGATTAGTCTTGTCTATTTCTGTATTAGCTTCCCCTGGCAGCTGTAACAAGTCACCATAAACTTGGTAGCTTGAATCATCATATTTATTCTCATAGTCCTGGAGGCTAGAAGTTCACTGTCAGTTTCACAGAAAGGTATGAGGTGTCATGATCCAGCACAGACTCTAAGGGAGAATTTTCTCCTTGCCTCTTCCAGTTTCTGGTGGCTACTGGCATTTCTTCACTGTGGATATCACTCTAATCACTGCCTCTGTGGTCATAGTGCCACCTCCTTTAATGCATGGTGGTATCTTCCTTTATTGCTCTAATAAGGATAATTGTGATATAGTTAGGACTTAGCCAGTTCTCAGATTATATAACCTCTCCATCTCAAGAGCCTTCATTTAATCACATATTTTATCTTCTGCCATAGAAGAAAATACTTCCAGCATCCAGGGATTAAGACATGGGTATCTCCTGGGAAGCTGGAATTCAGTCTGTCACACACAGTTCCTTAAGTATTTGAAATCACTTTTGGCTAGAGAAAGAGGGACTGAAAGTCACATGTTTCTTTAGAGATCAAAGTGGAAAGCAACACTGTGAGACAATAATAAATAAAATGCTCTTCAGTAAACAAACAGAAAAATCTTAAGAAAGAAAAATAAATTTTCATAAGTGGATTTTCAAGATTTCTAGGAAACAGGCTGAGAGATTTAAAAAAAATACAGGCATGCTTCATAGACTTTAGACAGTCATTCTAGACTAGACACTAAAAAGCCAATGCTTGAAAGAATTGCTATATTTATATATTGGGTAATGGACACTCAAATGCATGATACATCACATGTCTGGAGGGCTTGGCTGGGCCATTCAGTTGTGGTGGTACCCAGATTAGAGAGACCCTGAGAAGACAGTAGACACCAAAAAGAAAATGAGAAGGCAGAACTAGGCTAATCCACAGAGGCAGGGCAAGATAACAGGCACAAATAGCTTGGCAGCTGTGGTTGGGAGCTCTAGATTGGGGTTCAGGGACAGGACTTTGTCACTGGAAAGGGATCCTAGTTCCCAACATAGTGTAATAAGTAACTAGGAGAGGAATTTAGGCCTTAGGGAACAAGTGATTGGGCTGGGGACTTAGTTCAATGGCAGGGAACTTGCCTAATATATGTGAGGTCTTAGGTTTGAGCCCTAGCACTGCAAAGAAAAAAAAAAGGAACAAGGAAATTACAAGTATTGGAGTTCAATCAACATTGAGCTGGATAAGCAACAAAGATGACTCCTGTGGAATTCTAGAATGCTCAGCTAGAAGATAAGTGCTACTTCCTAGAGACCAGAAACTCAGGCAGACGTTTAAATAGGAAGTCTGACAAACCTATGTAATTCTGATGGAAAAAGGGAAAAATAACAGTCCTGTGTATGAATTTATAATGCCGTTCAAGACATAAAGAAGTCATTACTGATAATGAGAAGAAAAACAATTTAATATGCAGTGTAACTAAATTCATGTAATACATATCTCCTCACATGATAGAAATTGCTAAGGAAAAACTAACAAATATGATGTGTGAGACAGTTTGGTACAGTGGTAAAGCATACAGATTCTGTAGCCAGACTCCCTGGTTCAAACACTGGCAAAACATGGCAATGTTTTCAATTTAGCAAATTACAGCCAGTTGTGAATGAATATGCAGGGAAACTAGATACATGAATTCTAGACTCAAATCCTTACCCTCAAATCCTTTCCTTGGGAAAAAGGATCAAACTTTCAAAGTCTCTAGTTGAAGATCTGCAAAACTGAGTGTTGAGGTTTAAGATCCCCTATATGTAAACATTAAAGTTTTGCAAATCCTCATGCTTGTCAAAAAGTACCCAGACTCCTTACTATACAGTTTGAACAACTTTGAGAATCACTGTGTAATCTTAGTCTGTATAGCAATCCTTATCAAATTTTATTATTCCCATTTTGGAGATGAAAATGGAGGCCTAGCAAATTTGAAAAACTTAAAATCACATGACTACATAAATGATGACGTTGGGATTTTGGTTCTTCCAGTTCTAAAGATGTGTATTTTTCTCCTTTTTTTTGCATGTTATTCTGACTTTAGACTTGATTTTTGTAGAGTAGGCCAAGATCACACACATTCAATATCTTATATATTTACCCATATAGATCTCACTTTGATATTTCTATGTCTTTACTTTGAGCTGTCATTTGTTCATTTCTCTCCTATTTTAGCACTCCCTTTCCTTGTTATTTATGGTGTTGTTAGACCATATGGGCTAACTCCTATTTCTTACTCCTGTTAAATGTCTCCTTCATATCTGTTTTCTAGCAGTAACTCTTGACTTTTACTTGAAATGATATTATACACCTTACAATAAAAAATCAAATACACACAAAATTAAAATACACATTAAAATTACAATGAACAACAGCTGGGTGCTGTGGTGTATGCCTGTAACCTCAGCAACTGTGTAAGGGACACCGAGGCAGGAGGACTGCAAATTTGATGCAGCCTGGACAACTTAGTGAGTCTTGTCTAAGATTAAAATTAAAAAGAGTGGGCTAGAGAGTACCTGCTTAGCATGCAAGAAGGCCCTGGGTTCAATCCCAAGTACTAAAAAACAAACAAACAAAAAAAGAGGATGAGGGCTGGGGATGTGGCTCAAATAGTAGCATGTTCGCCTGGCATGCGCGCAGCGCTGGGTTCGATCCTCAGCACCACATACAAATAAAATAAAGATGTTGTGTCTGCCGAAAACTAAACAATAAATATTAAAAAAAACTCTTTTTTTTTTTAAAAAAGGGAGTATCATGTATATTCAATAGCAAAATAGTTTCCACAAATAGATACTAATTTAAGCTCTTTTTGAGTTAATGGTTATTCATTTGTTTTAAACGTTCATCAATATTACTTAATTTTTCTCATAAAAAAAAAAAGAGGATGAAACAGACCAAAGAAGAAAAACTCCAGTTATTTTTCATTTTCTTTTATATTTAGGTCTTTATGAGACAAGGAAATAAATTTTCATGTCTAAACACTGAAACCTAAATCGTTAACTAAATTGTTACTTTTACAATCACTATCTCTAAATGAATATTTGAAAGGAAAGCAGCATTTAATATTTAGCTTCTAGAATACAGAAATGTCTCAGAAACTGTGGACACCAGTGTATGAATATTTGAGGTAATATCTGTGTAATTTGTAGCTCTCACAAACATAAAAAACACTGCTTTTTGGATATGTTATACATTAACTTTTTAAGTCAAAAATTCCACATTGTAAAATAAGTTCAGTCCAATGCTATGACAGTTAATGCAAACAGTTGTAATCTCTATTAATAGAAGATCTTGAAAAGGTAGAATTCTTTTTTTTTTTTTTTTGAACCAGGGATTGAACCTAGGGGCATTTAACCACTGAGCCACAATCCCAGTCCTTTTTTATATTTTATTTAGATACAGGGTCTCACTGAGTTACTTAGGGCCTTGCTAAATTACTGAGATTGACCTTGAACTCATGCTTCTCTAGCCTCAGCCTCCAGAGCTGGGATTACAGGCGTGTGCCATGATGCTGAGTGAAAAGGTAGAATTCATAACAATTTTTGTGTTACTAACACAAATGTCAATTAAAAAACAGTATGACATGTGCAAAAGTGCAGTAACAAAAATATATCAATAGTCTTATTTGAGTAAACCATAGTAAGATCAAGCTTAAAAAAAATTGTCATTGTTTTCACTGTTGTTGGTGACTCTTCTCTATAAATACAGTGGTTAATATTTATCATTTATCCTTATTTAAATTTCCTATGAATAAATTTTCCAATACTGAATACTATTTTCAAACACATCATTATCAGCAACTGATTAAATAGATTATGACTGAAAACTCATCAAAGCTTTCAAGGCTATTGATAGTTTCATGCAACTTTAAAACGTCTAAATTTGGAAGTAACTGGCTAATCAATGAACCTTTTATTGGTAAAGAGCCACCATTGCACCAAAGTCTATCAATATGTAAATATGGGTTTTAACATGCTTATATATTTTTTAAAGAGCTGGAATATACTCTTTGTGATATATTTGAAACATTATCAAATATTTTGAAAATTTCACTACTACCTAGTCTATGTGTGGCATTTAAAAAACAGTCATAGTACATTTTTCTAAATTGAATTTTAAATTTTCTAGTGGCTACCATGATAACAAATTTATTATCTTGACACGGTGTATCAGAATCTTCTTCCATGAAGTTCACAGACCTTTCTTATTGTCTCTTTCTAAACGATTCTATAAGAAAAAAGATAACATAGTAAAGAGAAACAGATTCACAGCAAAAATATCTAAAAAAACTCTTTCTGTGTATAACAATTAATTATACAACTAATCATGTGTGAAAAATGAATTAGGAAAGTCTCAAATTATAAAAACTATAAAATTTTAGTTTTGCTTGAAAAACTTTACAGGGCCAAAATAATACCCTTGGATAAGTTCATTTTTTTTTTCAATTTCTTAATCTATTTTGCTTTTGTTTCACAGGTGACCCAGGAAAACAAAATTTTTAAAATTCCCCTACAGTAAACCCAATTAAGATTTTTGGCAAGGAAAGAATGAGGGGAAGCAAAAACCCAGTAGGAATGGCTTTTCTTTTTTGTCTTTCTCAAATTAGAACTGGCTTCACAAATTATGCTTTCTTGATCATGTTATAAAGATGACTATAATATGTCACTTAAAACTGAAGGAAAATGGCAGAGAAATTAACCTTAAGAGATCACTTGAAATCTCTTAAGAGGAACTGCAGAGTATTATTACTTGTACACAAAACTCTTGTTCAGTTTGAGCATTAATGCTTTCAGAGCAACTTAAATAACATTAACAATCAAAAAGACGATGGGATTAGAGGAGGTATCTTGAATAATAACATACCACTTTTACACAGTTATTTATACCTAACTATTTTAGATAAAAAATCACAGCTTTAGCTATTAAGGACAAGTCCTTTAAGCAAATGGTGATTTTTCCAAAATGAAATTTAAAAACTGTCAAGTGCTAATGGGTTTGTGCTGCCAAAAATCCCTAATCAGTTCTTTTTCTTTTCTAAGAAGAAAGTCAGGGCAAATAGGGAAAGTAAAGATTACATGTTTTGAAGGAACTGTATTCTAATATTTACTTAGTGCCTATATAAGGGACAGGAACCAGATGGGAAAATCCAAATGGATTTAAAAGATGCAAAATGAGATTTGATTGTGGAAAAGAAACCAGGTTTCCCTTATTTTTATTTTGTTTCTTTAATATTTTAATTATCCTTTATATTATGCTTGTTTCATTTGAACACCTCAATTATGTAAAATTAAGAAACTCGTAAGTTTTCCAGAGAATCTTGGAATATAATTCAATTACTAAAGTTGGTTTTTGACAACAGAAAATATTCATGAGGTTAAACTCATAAGGTATATTTCTTATTTAAGTAATGGAGTTAGTTGAGGTACATGGATGTCTGATAATTTACCTGAGGGTTATAGAAGCTGGGTTTTTTTTTTCCCCAACCCTTTGAACAGAGATATTTATTATTGGGAGCTGGTTTCACATGTGATGAGAATAGTTGTACCAAATATTGAGGTAAGGCACTTCAAAGATTAGCAACAGCAAAAATCCACCACTATTCCTTGGGCTGAAGAGACAAAGGAGGATATGGTTAAGGGGCTCAAGACTGAGGGCCAGCAGGTAGAACTGGAACTATTGCCCAGTGGGGAACTGGAACCATGGAGGAGGGAATTAGAGCCATGAAGGAGATGATACCCAAAGGAAGTGGGTAGGGGGAGGAGTTCTTGGTTTTCTTTTTCCTCTTGCTTTTAGCCTGGGAAATTATCTCTCTGAGACATGGAGTAGAGCAGCAATGGGAAGAGAATGGATCAAGAACACATAGTCTAATCAATGACCAGCAAAGGCCAAAGAACCTGGTTAATAATGAAAGTTCTAGAGAAAGATTTTCTGACTTTGAATCCCAGCATTAAATCTATCACCTTCTCGTTTACTTTGGGTGAATTATATAACACTTCTGGTTCTTGTTTGTCCACAAAAATGTGGGTATTAATATATTTTAACTTACTGAGTTGCCATGGGGGAGTAAGCATATATGAAGCCAAGTATTATATCTATTGCACATTCTCAGTAAATGTAATCTATTAAGAATTTAAAAAAATGAGATACAAGTAGAAATTAGATTAAGGCCTAAAGATGCTATCAAACAAGGCCCAACTCCCAGACTGGTACTTGGTATATCTAGGAAGGGGTCCTTTTCCAAAGAAATGGATATTAACTATTTTGGGGGGAAAGAATTACTCAGAAAATCTTTCTACATATTTTGCCAAGAATACAGAAGTTCCAAGCTGAAAGTAGTTTTTTTTTTGGGGGGGGGGGGCACGGGGTGGGAAGGGAGGTGGACAGGTTGGGGAAATCTTACTGTTATATATTCTTTAGGGATTAAAAGAGTAGCCCTTTGCTATCGCTGTTACTACAATGGAGACATTGAGCAATGAATGCTGTTTATAAGAAATTGAGGGTATGTCCTGTTTTTCTTTTCTCCATTCAATGGTCTAAGCATTTTTCAGACCCTGGTCAAGTCCACAGATATTGAAATTTCCTGGTTGAGGACACCTTGAATTCACAGGAGGGAAAAAAAAAATGTAGGTACAAGGCCTTTGAAATGACTTCTCCACTTCCCATGGTGGATCTTGATTTCATGGAGTAATTCTTATCATGCCCTCAGGAGGTAAGCAATTTCACAAACTGTACTATAATGAGGGGAAGGGCAGTCTTGATGGAAATCTAACTATCTACTCCAAACCTATTTGAACTGAGCCCTTAGTGTCCTGGGACTGGGACACACAGGATATCTACCCTTCTCTAGGCTGCCCAGTCTTCTTATTGTTCTTGTCAAAATAGGCTAGTTGAATCAAACATGCAAACCAACTGGGAATGCCAGATTACAAACATGCTTTGGAATGCTTCTTAACTAACCCAAGACCAAAGTGTATGGTTGAGAATAAGATATTCTTCAGTAAAAAGAAAGTGAATCTCAGAGAGATAATATAATCTCCAAAAATCGAAAAGCTAATATAATACTAAGCTATTCTAGGTATTTATATATATATATATATATATATATATATATTATATATATATATATATATATAATATAGGTATTCCAGGTCTCTGACTCCAAAGTCTATTAAGTATAGTGTCTCTGGAGTGGTCTCTTTCACATATGATCAAAGTATGCTTAGGAAATCACTTCAGGTTATTGCATGGCAACTAAAGAGAGGGACAAAGATAAGCCCAATATGGATGAATGTTTGGAAATAACTCTATAAAGGGGCATAATGTCTGCAAAAGGGTAGAGATGGAAAACCTATGGCTTAGATCTGACTATGACTTTAACAACAGAGAGATGTTTTTTCCTCCTATTTCCATTGTTCGAATCAACTGTACAGGCAAATCATGTTATGTATTTTGAATGCCACAGTCTTTTGTCCTAAGGTATCTAGAATACTTGGGACATTTGGCCTCACTTTGGCACAAATACTGCAAACATTCCACAGTGAAACTCCAGATTTTCCAGAGCCAGTATATTTTTCAATGCTGAATTTTTTCTGCCTCAATTTTTTCACCTAACATTTCATCCAAATTGAGATATTAAGTTACATGTCAACATTTTTTATGTGATGACTACCTTGTATTTTGCTGCAATGTCCTAATCTTCACCCTCTAGGTAAATCTGCCTTCTTCAATCATTTAATAAAGCCAGGATTAAGTAACTCATTTTAAATTTAGAAGGACAAATATTGATTACTATTTCAAAAAATTTAGGTGAAGTGTATGTTACCCACCTGAAGTTCTGAGTGCTCTTTCAGGAGTCGATCATATTCTTTTGAAAGTCTCTCTGACTGTGTCTTCATTGTCATCACATCACTCTGTGCCTTAAAAAGGGCTAGAAAATATCAAATAGAATTTTATTTTCAAAGAATTTGAAATTTACAGAAGAGCTGCAAGACTTATATAGAGAATTTGTATAGTCTTTACTCAAATTTACCAGTTGTTAATGTTGTACTACATAGGTTATCATTTTCTCTCTTTGTCTTTCTCTTTCTTTCTTTCTTTTTTTTTTTTTTTGATGGTAGTGGGAATTGAATCCAGGGGTGCTTTACTACTAAGCCACAACCCAAGTAGTTTTTTTTTTTTTTTTTTGAGCTATGGTCTTGCTACTATGCTGAGGCTGGCTTCAAACTTGAAATCCTCCTGCTTCAGTCAGGATCCCAAGTCTCTGGGATTATAGGTGTGCACCATCATACCAGGTGAGCACACTGTCACACATGATTATTTTCTTCAATCACTTGACAGTAAATTGCAGACATCATGCCTCTTTACTCTTTAAAATTTTACTGTGTATTTCCTAAGAATAGAATATTCTCTAACATAATCATTATAGTTACTAAATTTAGGAAATTTCACATCAATGCAATACCTTTAATTTATCACCCATTTTCTTCCTATTTCTAGTCCAGGATACAGTCTTGGATAACATACTACATTTAGTTGTTGGGTGTCTTTAGTTTTATTTATTCTGGAATAGTTCCTCAATCTTCTTCCAGCCCTTCTATCTCCATCTTTTGTGACACTGGCATTTTAAAGAATATAGCACACTTTTGGGAGCTCAGTGGTACAGTGTTTGCCTGGCATGCATGAGGCCCTTGGATCAATCCCAGCACTATTTTTTTTTTTTTAAAAAAGGGTGAGTTTTAAAATAGAACAGTTCATTTTGGTTTGGTTTTAAAATAGAACATTCATTTTGGTTTGGTTTTGACTGACTTTTCTCATGATTAAGTTCAGATCATACATCCCACTTACTTATGAACATAAGAAATGTTTAATTTATTAGGATATTTAGAGGCTTATCACATCTAAAGATCCTCTGCCCCTCACTGCTTTTTCCATTTTAAAGTTGATATTTTCCCCCTTGTAACTTAAGCAGCAATATATGGGAAGATAATTTCAATAATGTAAACATATTGCTCCTCTTAAAACATCTCCCCTATATCCCACTGATAATTCTTGCCTAAATTAATCCTCATTATCAGTTGCAAAATGGTGATTTTTCCTACTTCACCATCCCATGCATATTAATGTCAGCATTCTACTGTAAGGAAGAATCTTTTTTTTGCTCTCCACCCATTTATTTGTCAATTCCATCCATCTGTATGAACTTGTAGCTTTATATTTTTTCAATGACTTACAATTCATTCCTATATTTAATTATTTTGATGCTCAAACTTCCCTAGAATTTTTCAGTGTGAACTTCTTCATGCTGGCTCCTAGTTCCATTGACATGTCTCCACTTAATTTATTTATTTAGATTATTTGGTTACTTTCTGGCACAACATGTCTAAGGCTCTCCTAAATCTTCCCTAACTCAGTATTATAGAAGAAGTATCAGAAGGGTCTGCTTCCAAAAACATGGATAGAAAAACTATTTTATCATTCTTGCTAAGGGATGGACAACTATATCTCACAAAGTTAAAAGTATGGGGTATATAATTAATGCTTAAAAGGTTTAACTGAAGATAATGACACACAAAATGGCTATATATTGGCCTCTGTTGACCAAGAAACTACAGTTACAAATCATCACATTAAAGTTCTTAGAAAAAACAAAACAAAACAAAGCAAAAAAACCAAATATATAATAACACAGTTTGGAGAAGAAGATAATGAGCAAAACATACAGAAGGGAAGAGTAGCCTAAATAGGCAATTGACAAATTAAAATTGACATACTTGAAATTTTCTCTTAATGCTTTTAGAAATTAGTTTTCCAGAATCTGGGAATACTGAACAAGTTCTCTATATAATACTGTATAAGTAGTCTTTGGAAGTTCTGCATTTGTTAATCTTTTAGGGTAAGAGTTTTAGGGAAGAATGTGGGATTTATAAGTTTAAAATTACTTTATTGTCACAATGAAATTGTCTTATTATAAACAATCTAAATGCCTTCTTGAGAAATCATTTTGTGGACATTTTTACATAAACATATAAGCCATTATCAATTAAAATGCTTTATGTCTTAGTACTTTGTTAGTTGTCAATATGGAAGTAATTACCTATGCACAGCTAGGGTGTGCTTTAAATGCAGCCAGTACAATTAAGGAAGAACTGAATTTTAATTTTATTTTTCATTAAATTTCAATTTAAATAGCCAAATGTGCCTAGTGGCTAGCCATATTAAATAGCACAACTTTATAATTTCTTTTTTATTCTTTTATAAAGTCACAATTCCAAATTAGGTATAAAACTGATTTTGACAAACTTAATGTAATATTACTTGGTAAAGGTAGGTAGATTTCATTAGGATCACAGCTACAATATAGAGTTACATATTAATTTTCAATTTGGATTCTATCAGAAAGGCATTTCCAGAGGCTACCTGAAAATAAGAAACATGGGGTAGGGAGGGGGAGCATGGGAAGAATAGATGAATTCTAGATAGGGAAGAGGGGTGGGAGGGAAAGGGAGGGGGCAGGAGATTAACAAAGATGGTGGAATGTGATGGACATCATTATCTAAAGTACATGTATGAAGACACGAATTGGGTGTCAACATACTTTATATACATATAGAGATATGAAAAATTGTGGTATATATGTGTAAGAAGAATTGTAATGCAAAAAACCACAAAGTACATGTATAAAGACATGAAATGGCATGACTATACTTATATACAAAGACATGAAAAATTGTGCTCTATATGTGTAATAAAAATTGTAATGCATTTTGCTGTTATTTAAAAAAATAAAATCAATTAAAAAAAAAGAAAATAAGAAATATGGTTGGTGTTATCTTTAGGACTTAATAAAAATGCTTAAGAGCCCATATTTCTGGTATTTAAAAAGCAAAGTAGATTTCACAATCTAATAATGCCCGACTAGCCTTCATAGGTTTTAAAGATGTTGATGTAACAATCTAAATGTTTCTTTGCCCCTAAAAGTCATATGTGAAACTTAACCACAATGTCATGGTATGAAGAGGTGGGGCTGGGAAGTGATTAGGTCATGAAGGTGAAGTCCTCATGAATAAGATTAGTGCCTAAAGGTCACAGAGAGCAGTCCTCTCTCTTCCCTCATTTGAAGACAGGTGAGAGGACTCCATTTATAAACCAAAAAACAGGCACTCACCAGACACTGCATCTGTACTGCCTTGATCTTGAACTTCCCAGCCCACAGAACTATTCGAAAGAAATTTAAGTTGTTTGTCAGCTAATATGGGTCTTTGTTATAGCATACCAAACAGACTAAGACAGTTGGTCAGGAGCTTGCATTGAACAGGGGGTTTGGTCTTAATGTTAAAAATAATTTAAATTTCTGACAAGAATAAATTACTTAGGAAATTTAAGACATCTAAGAAGCTATAATCTACTCAAGAGTTTCCTCAGGTTATTACTGGTATAAAGCTATAATAAAACAACAATGTGTAAATGTTGTTTCTCTGCCACGTCAAGCCAAGGTATGAACTGTGTTTTTGTTTTTGTGTTTCAGTGGATATCAATAAGCTTAATGATTACTCTCCTACTGAATTCACTCCAATTAGGGAAGATTATTACTGTCTATAAGCCTCTTGTACTGTTTCCTAGTTCTTTTCTACCTCTAATTTTATAAAAATTACAATATTGTGTTTTGGATGCTTTCCACCTCCTTCTGGAACTGCATCTGTAACTAAGGGATTATATAAACTTGTCATCTGACATGTGAGTATGCTTGTTTTATTTTGAGCCATATTATTTTGGAAACAGAATATATAGGAAAAACATAATTGGACAAGGAGGTTTGAGGTGACAAATCTAAATTGCTGTTTCAATTTTTGAATCTGCAAAAATGGATTGCTATCACTTGCCAGTAGCTTTGCAGAAATGCTGAGGTATTTCATGAGAATCTGGCAGATTGAACTAGAGACTAGGTTTGGAGTCACTAGGAACTTAAGGCACATACATCATTTATTAATATAGAAAATAACCACAATAAATATTACAGTGATGCATATTAAGCCAAAATTTTGTGCAAAATGACATATAAACAGGTCAAAAATATATGTGGTCTTTCCAAGTGCTAAACTACTACATTTATGAGGCTACTGGCACAGTGGGAGGAGCTAATGATACTAATGTACTGTGTAAATGTATTATATTACTATGATTTCTACCAGAGATAACAGAGACAGTTAAGTCTTGCCAGGAAATGAAAGAGAATAATTTTTAGAGGCATTGGCATGGTATATAAAGTTGGGCTACTGTACAATAGCTGGAAGGATTGAGCCAGAGGAAAACATATCTTATTTGAAAATTTTCCATATGTCTAGTGTTGTTTTCTTTTCACTTAATTTGGTTCTGTTTTTGAGAATTCAAGAGTGCAATACATTGGCGTTATCCAGTAGTTAGGCTTTGTATGTACTATTCTTTTGCCCTTTATCTATTATTGTACATTAAACCACTGTAATGCTTCCAATATGCTTCGAAAATAGACACACAAACTTTTGTTCACTAAGGAACATAAACTGTAACTTTAATTATATTAATTTATATATATGCCTATAGTGTCAGATCCATGTATATAAGGTCTATGTTTTATTAACCATTTCATTGATTACCTACTCTCTCTCTTTTGATACTGGGGATTGAATCCAGGGCTTTGCATGTGCTGATAGGCAAGCACTCTACCACTGAGCTACATTCCCAACCCTTTCTAAAACTTATTTTGAGAGAGGGTCTTGCTAAGTTGCCAAGGTGGGCTTTGAACTTGAGATCCTCCTGCCTCCCCAGTAGCTGGGGTTACCATGCCCAGTTGGTATTTAGTTCCCTCTTTTTTTGGGGGGAGGGGGAATATCAGGGGCTGAACTCAGGGGCACTCAACCACTGAGCCATATCCCCAGTCCTTTTTTGTATTTTATTAGAGAGAGGGTTTCATTGAGTTGCTTAGGGCCTCGCTAAGTTCCTGCAGCTAGCTTTGAATTTAGGATCCTCCTGACTTAGCCTCCCTAGCTGCTGGGATCACAGGCATGTGCCAGAACCCAGCTCAGATCTCTTAATCTCACATTCATCTGCTAATTAGGTTTGTTGATTGTATTTTATTTATATCCACTCCACCTCTGTACATTCTTTTCATCTCTAACTTAGATTACTCAATCTTAGATTCCTGACCTAGTTGTTCAGCTCCTCTAATTCACTGTCACAATGCTGACAAAATGATTGCTCTCATGCTTAACAACCACCCTGCAATAGTGTCTCCAAATTGTTAACATATAAACATGACATATGAGGTGATTCAAGATAATTCTTATGCCTGCTGCTCAACTTTCTGCCTTATTTTATGCTGCAGTTGCAATGGGCTTCTTATAGTACCTTCAAAATGCCATACTCATTCAGTTATGTGCTGCTCATTTGGTTAAACATCTGTCCATCTCCCTTTATCTCCCTACTTCACTCATTCTCTCACATTTCATTTGGCTCATTAACATCATCCTTCAAACCACTGAGGAATTGTCTTGTTCTCCAGTGTGGGCTTCAAATGCATCTCAAGCTTACCATCATCACAGCACTTGTCATGCTGAAGAACAACTATGTCCTCACTAGATGAGGGACTATTACTCGAAAAACAGAGCTGTGACTTGTGTCTCTCTCTGAACATGCAGCACACTGCCTACCACATGGCAGGTGCTTAAAATATGTTCCCTGAAGGAAAGAAAAAAAATGTAAAGTGTAAGCTTTAAGCATTTGAAAAACTCTGTGAAATCAGTTCATTTTCTACAGATGAGATGTCACTTTAGTTACTTAAAGGGACTCTTAGTTGCAACAAGATAAAAACAACTATCTCTTCAATCAAAAAACAAAATATTCAACATAGCTGGAGAGCCACAAAATAAACATATGAAATATATATTTGATGAAAATATACTCATGTTACAAATATTTCATGCTACTCCAGAATTAAAACAAAATGCAAATAAATAGTATCTCAGAATACAATTCAGTTAAAAAAAAAGTTGAAACACTAATTCTAAAGAATGGGGCAGGAAATAAGCAAGATAAGCCTGAGTATCTTGTGGTGTCAGAAAGGTAGAAAATGCTCCAAAAAACAAAATTTAAAAAAATCTATAATAATGAAAATCCACAATAATGGGGATATATCCAAGGGACACAAGAGCCAACCAAGAGTCCTCAGTGGTTGAAGTTGGGCAACCTGGGAAACAAAATGGAAGTAATATTAAAGCATAACCCAAAGTTTAAGATAAATATTTATGAATTCATACTGATGTAAAATAAACAAATGGTAGAGAAATGACAAATTTGTGCAGAATAATTCCAAATAATATACACAGATACTCTGTTCTAAGGAGGTATTGTATGATTCCCCATTTCTTAAGTGTGGACTGTGAACATGACTTCCTTCCAAAGATAGAGGGGGAAAAAATAACTTTACAGTACAGAAACCTGACAAACATAATTTCTTTCAGGTGATCAAGTTATCATCAATAGTGATAATAATGTTAATAGTATATACTAGAAATAATGTGATGAAAATGTCACTTTACCCCTATATTTAAACTGTAGTTATATATTCCAATGAAGAAAAACAAAAGATAAATCCAATTGAGGCTCGTTTTATAAAATAAAAGATCAGTGCTTTTCAAAAATGTCAAGGTTAAGAATAAGGAAAATCTGAAAAACTATTCTTGTCAAAAGGAGCCTAGGGGTGATAGGATTACTAAATGTAATATGATATCCTCAGTGAGATCGTAGAATAAAAGAAAGACATTAAGTAAAAACTAAATCTGAATAAATCATGGATTTCAGTCAATAATATTATGTGAATATTGGTTTAATAATTATATGTATTTACTAGATTAATGTAAGACATTAATAATGGGAAAACTGGGGTGGGAAATATGGAAATTCTCTATATTATCTTTAACTAACTAGATATTAGTTAAAATATCTGAACTGTTTTAACATAAAAAGTTTATCTGAAAAACACAATGGGAAAAAAACCCCAAAATACTATGTATCTAGGACCAGATACAATAAAATTCACTAAGTCTATCCAAGTTTCTAAGAGTCTATTGAAATGACCTTCAAGGACAAAATATGATTCAAGGGTACAACAAGGAGATACCCAAGCCAGGGTATCTCCTTAAAATTTTTGTTCTAAAAATGCACATTAAAATGACAAAAATATGTATGCAAAATATTAACCAGTTTTATGTTCATATAGATTTACTGTCCACTAAGCAGAACCAAAACTGGACTAAAAACTAAGTATCTCTTGGGTTAAACACTAAAGTCTGGGGTTTATTTGTTCCAGGAAATTTTTTTTTTATGTAAGTAGTGTACTATGGATATTTTTAGTCATGTTAAAAGCAGCATGCAGAAACATATTCTTTGGAATAAAATTTATAGTAGTGAAACATCAGAAATCATAAGAGTTTAGTAAACAAATATGCATAAAATTGATGTCTTATTACTCGAATTGAAAATTGTAGTTGAAAAATGACATAAAAGGGCTGAGGTTGTAGCTCAGTGGTAGAGCACTTACTTGGCACATGTACGGCATCAAGTTAAATCCTCAGCACCACATGAAATAAATAAAATAAAGGTACTGTGTCCATCTACAACTAAAAATATATTTTTAAAAAATGACATAAAAGGTTTTAATATTAACTGTAATAAATTTAAGAACTAAAAAAATCCCAAATGGCCTTCTCAATTCATTTAAATAGATAAAATGTTAATTAAAAATTGTACAAAATTTTCTGATGTTTTGAAATTATGTGGTATAGTGTTACAGTATATATTTTTAAAAAACTAGAATCAAAATGGTAATATTAAGAAAGATCAGTGAGTGGGCAGTAAGAAGATGGACATAAGAAAAGCAGATTGAATGCATTTCAAAAATGTCAAAGTATAGGGAACAACTTCTGTGAACACATCTTATATAAGAGAAGGGTTGAGAGGCAACATGGTTATAAATATCTTAAAATATATTTAAAAAAATTCATAAAAAAGTTTTTATGAAATCATACATTATGGTAAAAAAGTGCAACACACATAGAAGGGCTGTGAAAATGAAAATCCTTAACAAGAGCAATGATAAGCCTTTACTGTTTTAAGAATATGAGAGGGCAGTTTTTCTCCTGGACTCTAAGAACTGTGACTCCATAAGTACATACCAAAAGTTTCCCTTTCTGTTCAACAACTTATGAAATGCCTACTTTCATTCATTTTCTAAATGTGGAGGATACTGCGAAAAGATAGCTAGCTCATTTTCTACGAGGGGAAAGAGATATACAAACAAAGAAACCGAACAGTGATAGTGATAAGTGCCACACAGAAAGGTAAAACAGGGTAAATGGCTAGAGAATGACTGTGTAACTTTCTCAAATAGAGTAGTAACAAAGTTTCTGTACAGAGAAGAAATTTAAGCTAAAATCCTTTTGTCTGTTTAGAGGGCTGAGAAAGAATGATACTCCAGTAGCACTAAGCACACGTAGGATCTGCATCTTATTTTCTAAATGCCATTCTTTACTTAAAGGCCAATTCAAGGACTGGGAAAAGGGGCTGGGGATGTGGCTCAAGCGGTAGCGCGCTCGCCTGGCATGCATGCGGCCCGGGGTTTGATCCTCAGCACCACATACAAACAAAGATGTTGTGTCCGCCGAAAACTAAAATAAATAAATAAATATTAAAAAAAGAAGAAGAAAAAAAAAAGGACTGGGAAAAGTGCTAAGATGAACCTGGAACATCTTTCTTGCTATACCAGAAAACTTACAATAGAATGACATATAATAAAAGGGGGAGGAATGAGGGAATTAGAAAATCACCACTGGAAAATATCAAAATAATAAGTGAGAAAAATATGGAGAGAGAAAAAGATAAAGCAAAATGTTAAAATGTTATCATTTGGAAAATTGAGTGAAGGGTATAGGAGAAATTGTTTTTTATTATTCTTGTGCCTTTTCTGTGAGTTTGATATTATGTCTGAACAAGAAGTTAAAAGAAAAAATTAGAAATTTTTCTAAGTAGAGCAGAGAATTGGGGTAGTTGCTGGGCATGGTGGGGGGTGGGATGAAGGAACTTTTTTTTTTTTTTTTTTTGGCATAGGAGATCCCAGAGAATGTTTGTAGGATGACGGGAAGTAAAGGAGTTTAGGGAGAAATAAAGTCCTTGAGAAGGTTAGTGAGGTTGGGATTCAAAGTACCAGAGAAAAGATTGAAACTTCATTCAAGGGCAGGGAGAGGGTGACACTAGCTATGGGGGATTGAGAGGTGGAACAGTGGTTTTGGTGGTGGGAAGATAAAAGTTGTTTTTGTGTGATTCATTCTGTGTCCAATGAAACAGGGTATGTTTAGAAGTTTGAAGTTGACACAAGATCTAAACAGTTTTGGAAAATGAAAAAGTAAAGAGTTAAGAGAAGTTCAATAGAATTATCACACAGTGTTGAGGGCAAATTTAAATGTAATGACTATTTATTTAAAATAGCTGGGTCTTTCTGAAACCTATGGAGGGAAGAAGGAGAAGCAAGAGAGCGGGGAAAGAGAGCAGATAATAAGTTTTCAAGAACATAACTATGATGAATCATGAAATCCTAAACTGGATAAGGAGAGAAGAGAAATCAATGTTTGTGGGTGAGATTTATCAATATGTTATTATATGCCAGATCAGGAACAGTAGTGAATGCTGGAGACACACAGATGTCTTAGAAGCAATATTTGCCTTCAGAGCACTTACAGTCTAGTATGAAAGTCAAGAAAATAAAAAAATAATTTCTGTGGCATACACTCAATAAGTAAGTAGGGCATTCTAGACAGGCAAACCTGTAGTACTACACAAAGGTGAAAAATAATGAAACACCACTATTACAACTACCAACTATGATAATAAAGTAGGAGTGTAAAATTTAAATTGGACAAGGTTGGAGATGACATTGGGGGCCAGATCACAGAGGGCCACATCTGTAACCTTGGGGAGCTATAAAGGTAACAGAAGCCAATAAAGAATTTTTTAAAAAATATTTTTTTAGTTATACATGGATACAATATGTTTTTTTATTTTTATGTGGTGCTGAGGATTGAACCCAGTACCTCACATGTACAAGGCAAGCGTTCTGTCACTGAGCCACAACCCCGGCCTCCAATAAAGAATTTTAAATAGTGCAGAGGTATAAGTGTGGTTTTAGAAACTGTTCTAGTCTGGAATGGCAGCACCTGCCTTTAATCAGATTGCAAGTTCAAAGCCAGCCTCAGCAACTTAGTGAGGCCCTGTTTCCAAAAAAAAAAAAAAAAAAAGCTGGGGATGTGGCTGAGTAGTTAAGCACCCCTAGATTCAATCCCCCAAACCAAAACAAAATAAACAAACAACAAAACTACTCTAATGGCAATGTGAAGAGGCCAAACTAATGATTAACAGAGATTAAACTGGGACATATATTAGGAGACTGCTTGCTCAGCAAGAGGAGTCAGACATTTTTGGAGTAGAAAATAAAGCTGCATAATTACATTACAGAACAAACATTAATGAATAAAACCAAATATAATTCTTTTTTATATGCAAAGAACAAAGGGGACAAGGAACAAAATTCCTTTTATTTTTCTTTCTTTTTTTCCATTGTCTCAATCTCTCAAACTTCTGGACTTTGGAAAATATATAAGGTGCATGGGCAAAGTGGCAAAATACTTCTGGGTTTTAGAAAAGAAATGAGTTAAGGCATGCTGACACTTAAACTGATGATTGGTACTCTGGGCCAGGGAACTGATAAAAAGGCTTTCTAATTTAATAAATAAAATATTCACTATTGGTAAAAGAAACATGATAAACACATGATGAAGAATTCATTAATCTTAGGTTAAAGTAATGTATTTAAGAAAATAATTCTGTATGTATTACTGAGCAAAAATATTATAAACTGTATTAATGTGCTAGACCTTAAATAAAGATGTACTTTTTAGGCAAAGCACTACGTAATTACAGATTATAGGAGATGCTTTGAAAAGAGAACACTTTTTAAAAAAAATCATTTTTTAGTTGTAGTTGGACACAATGCCTTTATTTTATTTATTTATTTTTACGTGGTGCTGAGGATCAAACCCAGGGCCTTGCACGTGCTAGGTGAGCGCTCTACTCCTGAGCCACGACCCTAGCCCTGAAAAGAGAACACTTTTATAAAGCAATTTTATGTGTATACAGAATTGATGTGAAATCTAGAATTACCAACCCATCATACATGAAAACTGAAGGAGTAAATCTGCTTTGTCTACAAGCACATATAATTTCTAAAATTATCTGATCAATATTGATTCGGCAAGCACTTAAGTGCACAGCAGATTTTATAACATTATTAGTGGCAGAAACCAATCTTTTCAGCATATTTTCATTTATAGTGAAAAAGATACTTTCTTTATCTGAAGACTCTAATGGCCAATATTTCTGCAAAGGGCCAGAAAGTAGGTATATTTAGTTTTTCAGGTCATATAATCTCTCCAATTACTAAACTCTGCAGCCATAGAAATCATGTAAAAAAATGGGCACAGCTTTGTTCCACTAAAATTTAATTTATAAAAAAAGGCAGCAGGTTGAATTTAGTTCATGGGAAATAATTTGGTAACCCGTGTCCTAAAACAACATTTGCAAGCTTTATCATTTTATCATAGATTATAAGTTTACTCAAAAGACCCATAAAATAATGTCAGAACATGAGAGAGAATGGTCCAAATTATACTGCAAAATATTAAGAAAACTACTATAAAGTCTTTTTTTTAATCTCAATTTTCCTTATAGAAAAAATACAGGCTACACAGGGGATGTTGTAATGGGATTTACTTTTAGAAAGAAAGTGTTTTTTTACTCCTGTAATTTTTTTCAGCTGAATTTTTTTGTAGCTGATTGTTTCTTTTCAATTTCAAAAGTGACTGATCAGGAATCAAAAGTGAGGATATTTGAAGGGGAAGGAGAATATAAGTTAATATGAGACTGTGCCTAGATTTTCACATGGTAATGCTCTCATGAGGTGACTCTAATGCCAAAACTCACACTCTAAAATAAAAACTAACTCATTTTATTTGTGTTTATCACTTTTAAATACTGGGCGACTAATATACACTGGTGCCTAATTAATCTATTCCCCAGACCCTAATTATACAAAACAGTACTATTATTATTCTTTGAGTTTATAAACCAACCCCAGATTTAATCAGCAAATGAACAACTCAAACATCTAACATTGCCTGTTTCATTACTGATCAAGTTTTGAGAGGTCTTCTCTTTCAATGCAAAAAGCCTGTAAAAAATTTTATATTAAATCCCACTACATCCTCATTAGGCTACAGGAGAAAGGCAATATTAAAAAAATTAACCCTAAACTTGAGAAAAATATTTCAGTTATGATAATTTTTTTTCTAAGTTTACAGTTAAAAGCTAAACTTTTCTTTTTATTTCAGTCATTTCCTATTAACTTGGAAAAGTTTTATAATAGAAATAATAGTAATAATGATAATAATAGTCTTAAATTTTTTTTTAGTTGTAGGTGGACACAATATCTTCATTTTAAAAAATTTATTTTTATATGGTGCTGAAGATCAATCCCAGTATCTCACGAGGCAAGCACTCTGTCACTGAGTCACAATCCCAGCCCAGTTAGTGAGTCTTAACACTGAATTATGTGCTCTGTATTCATGACAACTCCATGAAGAACTACTAACTTCCTCAAGGCCAAAATTCTGTTGCTGTTTCTGTACTTTCTCGAGAATACATTTTTGACTCTAAACATGGTACTCAAGCACTCCCACATCTTGTCTGTTTTCTTGCCAGCCTCATCATTCCCATTCTACTCTACCATCAGCTTCAAGCTTTGCCACAATGGCTTTTCATTCTTGGTTTGTGTGTATTCTTAAGACTAAGGGAATACACTCAATGCTCATTTTTGCTTCTGAAAGAAATACCACTGAAGCCTGCAGCCCAGATGAAATGATACCTCTTCACTAATTTCCCAATTGTTTCAGTAAGAAAATCATGAGCTCCTCTGCACTGCCATAGTCCTTTGTATTATAACTTTACTTTGACTTTTCTGACCCGTCACCTTACATTTTTAGTATCAGTGAATTTGTCTATTTTCCTCATCATACATTCTTGAAGACTGGGATGACTGTGTATTTATTCATCTTGGTGTTCTTCATAGAATCCAACACAATAAGTTGCAGATGGGCAGATACAATTACAAGTTCAAAAACAGAACTGAGCAAAGATTATATATTGCTTATGTTCCTTTACTATGCAATCCCTTGACCATTTGCAGTATTTCAAGTCCCAGGAGCTGATCCTACAAAAACTGTTAAGGAATACTTGGTTCAAAACAGTTGTAGCCACATTCTATGAAGCAGAAGAATATGCTATTGATTCAGTGTATAAGTCAAAGAAAATCAATTTATGAGAAGGTTTACTGAAATGAAATACCAATTTTCGGGAACTGTGACCACCCACAGAACAGGCCCAGCAGCCTGCTGAGGGGCAGAGCCGCCCCCCACACCCGCGCCTGCCAGGTAGGCGGAACTGTGACCACCGATAGAAAAGGCCCAGTGGCCCGAGGAGGGGCAGAGCTTCCAATCACCCCTGCAACGTAGGCGGGCCTGCGACCCACCGGCAGAAGAGGAGCAGCGGCCTGCTGAGAGGCAGAGCCGCCCCCTCCCCCTGCGCCAGCAAGGTAGACGGAACTGTGACCACCCACAGAACAGGCCCAACGGCCTGCTGAGGGGCAGAGCCGCCCCCCACCCCCCGCGCCTGCCAGGTAGGCGGAACTGTGACCACCGACAGAAAAGGCCCAGTGGCCCGCGGAGGGGCAGAGCTTCCAACCACTCCTGCAAGGTAGGCGGGCCTGCGACCCACCGGCAGAACAGGCGCAGCGGCCTGCTGAGAGGCAGAGCCACCCCCTCCCCCCGCGCCTGCAAGGTAGATGGAACTGTGACCACCAACAGAACAGGCCAGACCTGCAACCCACAGACAGAACAGGCCCAGTGGCCTGAGGAAGGGTAGAGCCGCCCCCCCCGTGCCTGCAAGGTAGGCGGACCTGCGACCCACCGGCAGAACAGCCCCAGAGGCCTGCAGAGGGGCAGTGCCGCTGCCTGTGCCTGCAAAGTAGGAAGAACTGCGACCACCGACAGAACAAGCCTAGCGGCCCGCAGAGGGACAGAGCTGCCGCCCGCGCCTGCAAGGTAGGCGGACCTGCTACTGACCGGCAGAGCAGGCCCAGCGGCCTGCCGGCGTGGTAGGCACATTGCTCCAATTGGAGGAGGAGCAGAGCCGCCGCCCGCGCCTGCGAGGGAGACTTTGCAACTATACAAGACCAATATAAATATATAGGGGGAAAATTCAATAGCACAACAGTTTCACCAAGTAGAAAGGAACGCGAACAGTATGAAGAGACAAGGAAAGAAAGGACCACAAGCAATGCAGGTCAACTCAACGTTAGAAGAGGTAATAGCTGCAGCAGATGGAATGTCAGATAAAGAATTCAGGATATACATGCTTCAGATGATCTGGAGTCTCAAGGAAGACATCAGACAGCAAAATCAGACAATGAAAGATCACTTCAACAATGAATTACATAAACAAATCCAAGAAGCAAAAGATCAACTATACAGGGAGATAGAGGTTATAAAAAACAAACAAACAGAAATCCTAGAAATGCAGGAAGCAATAAACCAACTTAAAAACTCAATTGAGAATACTACCAGCAGAGTAGAACACTTAGAAGATAGAACATCAGACAATGAAGATAAAGTATTTCAACTTGAAAAGAACATAGACAGCTCAGCAAGACTGTTAAGAAACCATGAGCAGAACATCCAAGAAATATGGGATAACATCAAGAGACCAAATATAAGAGTCATTGGGATACAGGAAGGGACAGAGTTTCAAACCAAAGGAATGAGCAATCTATTCAATGAAATAATACGAGAAAACTTCCCAGACTTGAAGAATGAGACAGAATCCCAAATCCTAGAAGCCTACAGGACGCCGAATGTGCAAAATCATAAGAGACCCACACCTAGACACATTATAATGAAGATGCCCAACATACAGAATAAGGAGAGAATTTTAAAAGCTACAAGAGAAAGGAAGCAGATTACATTTAGGGGTAAGCCAATCAGGATAACAGCTGATCTTTCAACACAGACTCTGAAAGCTAGAAGATCCTGGAATAACATATTTCAAACAATGAAAGAAAATGGGTTCCAACCAAGAATTGTGTTTCCAGCGAAATTAAGCTTCAGGATGGAAGATGAAATTAAAACCTTCCACGATAAACAAAAGTTAAAAGAATTTGCAGCTAGAAAACCATCTCTTCAAAACATCCTTGGCAAAACATTACAGGAAGAGGAAATGGAAAATAACAATGAAAACCAACAGTGGGAGGTAGGACAGTAAAGGGGGGAAAATAATCAAAGAGGAAAACAAACCATGTTTAGTAACATAAATAAACAAATATGGCTGGAAGAACAACCCATATCTCAATAATAACCCTAAATGTTAATGGCTTAAACTCACCAATTAAGAGACACAGGCTAGTAGAATGGATCACAAAACAAGACCCAACAATATGCTGCCTACAGGAGACGCATTTGATAGGAAAAGACATACATAGGCTGAAGGTGAAAGGTTGGGAAAAATCATATCACTCATATGGACTTCGGAAACAAGCAGGTGTGTCCATACTCATATCAAATAAAATAGATTTCAAGCCCAAGTTAATCAAAAGGGATAAAGAGGGACACTACATACTGTTCAAGGGAACCATACACCAACAAGACATAACAATCATAAATATATATGCCCCTAACAATGGTGCAGCTATGTTCATCAAACAAACTCTTCTCAAGTTCAAGAGTCTAATAGACCACCATACCATAATCATGGGAGACTTCAACACACCTCTCTCACCAATGGACAGATCTTCCAAACAAAAGTTGAATAAGGAAACTATAGAACTCAATAACACAATTAATAACCTAGACTTAATTGACATATATAGAATATACTACCCAACATCAAGCAGTTACACTTTTTTCTCAGCAGCACATGGATCCTTCTCAAAAATAGATCACATATTATGTCACAGGGCAACTCTTAGACAATATAAAGGAGTAGAGATAATACCATGCATCTTATCTGATCATAATGGAATGAAACTGAAAATCAACGATAAAAGAAGGAAGGAAAAAGCATACATCACTTGGAGAATGAACAATAGGTTACTGAATGATCAATGGGTTATAGAAGACATCAAGGAGGAAATTAAAAAATTCTTAGAGATAAATGAAAACACAGACACAACATATCGGAATCTATGGGACACATTGAAAGCAGTTCTAAGAGGAAAATTCATTGCGTGGAGTTCATTCCTTAAAAAAAGAAAAAACCAACAAATAAATGATCTCATACTTCATCTCAAAATCCTAGAAAAAGAAGAGCAAAACAACAGCAAAAGAAGTAGAAGGCAAGAAATAATGAAAATCAGAGCTGAAATTAATGAAATTGAAACAAAATAACAATTGAAAAAATTGACAAAACTAAAAGTTGGTTCTTTGAAAAAATAAACAAAATCGACAGACCCTTAGCCATGCTAGCGAAGAGAAGAAGAGAGAGAACTCAAATTACTAGCATACGGGATGAAAAAGGCAATATCACAACAGACACTTCAGAAATACAGAAGATAATCAAAAACTATTTTGAATCCTTATACCCCAATAAATTAGAAGATAGTGAAGGCATAGATAAATTTCTTAAGTCATATGATCTGCCCAGATTGAGTCAGGAGGATAGAGACAACCTAAACAGACCAATATCAATTGAGGAAATAGAAGAAACCATCAAAAGACTACCAACTAAGAAAAGCCCAGGACTGGATGGGTATACAGCAGAGTTTTACAAAACCTTTTAAGAGGAACTAATACCAATACTTTTCAAGCTACTTCAGGAAATAGAAAAAGAGGGAGAACTTCCAAATTCATTCTACGAGGCCAACATTACCCTGATACCTAAACCAGACAAAGACACTTCAAAGAAAGAAAACTACAGACCAATATCTCTAATGAACCTAGATGCAAAAATCCTCAATAAAATTCTGGCGAATCGGATACAAAAACATATCAAAAAAATTGTGCACCATGATCAAGTAGGATTCATCCCTGGGATGCAAGGCTGGTTCAATATACGGAAATCAATAAATGTTATTCACCACATCAATAGACTTAAAAATAAGAACCATATGATCATCTCGATAGATGCGGAAAAAGCATTCGACAAAGTACAGCATCCCTTTATGTTCAAAACTCTAGAAAAACTAGGGATAACAGGAACATACCTCAATATTGGAAAAGCAATCTATGCTAAGAAAAATTGAAGGCATTCCCTCTAAAATCTGGAACAAGACAGGGATACCCTCTCTCACCACTTCTGTTCAACATAGTTCTCGAAACACTGGCCAGAGCAATTAGACAGATGAAAGAAATTAAAGGCATAAAAATAGGAAAAGAAGAACTTAAATTATCACTATTTGCAGAGGACATGATTCTATACCTAGCAGACCCAAAAGGGTCTACAAAGAAACTATTAGAGCTAATAAATGAATTCAGCAAAGTGGCAGGATATAAAATCAACACGCATAAATCAAAGGCATTCCTGTATATCAGCGACAAATCCTCTGAAATGGAAATGAGGACAACCACTCCATTCACAATATCTTCAAAAAAAATAAAATACTTGGGAATCAACCTAACAAAAGAGGTGAAAGACTTATACAATGAAAACTACAGAACCCTAAAGAGAGAAATAGAAGAAGATCTTAGAAGATGGAAAAATATACCCTGTTCATGGATAGGCAGAACTAACATCATCAAAATGGCGATATTACCAAAAGTTCTCTATAGGTTTAATGCAATGCCAATCAAAATCCCAATGGCATTTCTTGTAGAAATAGAGAAAGCAATCATGAAATTCATATGGAAAAATAAACGACCCAGAATAGCAAAAACAATGCTAAGCAGGAAGTGTGAATCAGCCGGTATAGCGATACCAGACTTCAAACTATACTACAGAGCAATAGTAACAAAAACAGCATGGTACTGGTACCAAAACAGGCGGGTGGACCAATGGTACAGAATAGAGGACACAGAAACCAATCCACAAAACTACAACTATCTTATATTTGATAAAGGGGCTAAAAGCATGCAATGGAGGAAGGATAGCATCTTCAACAAATGATGCTGGGAAAACTGGAAATCCATATGCAACAAAATGAAACTGAATCCCTTTCTCTCGCCATGCACAAAAGTGAATTCAAAATGGATCAAAGAGCTTGATATCAAATCAGAGACACGCCGTCTGATAGAAGAAAAAGTTGGCTACGATCTACAGTCGGTGGGGTCGGGCTCCAAATTCCTCAATAGGACACCCATAGCACAAAAGTTAATAACTAGAATCAACAAATGGGACTTACTCAAACTAAAAAGTTTTTTCTCAGCAAAAGAAACAATAAGAGAGGTAAATAGGGAGCCTACATCCTGGGAACAAATCTTTACTCCTCACACTTCAGATAGAGCCCTAATATCCAGAGTATACAAAGAACTCAAAAAATTAGACAATAAGAGAACAAACAACCCAATCAACAAATGGGCCAAGGACCTGAACAGACACTTCTCAGAGGAGGACATACAATTAACCAACAAGGACATGAAAAAATGCTCACCATCTCTAGCAGTCAGAGAAATGCAAATCAAAACCACCCTAAGATACCATCTCACTCCAGTTAGATTGGCAGCCATTATGAAGTCAAACAACAAGTGCTGGCGAGGATGTGGGGAAAAGGGTACACTTGTACATTGCTGGTGGGACTGCAAATTGGTGCAGCCAATTTGGAAAGCAGTATGGAGATTTCTTGGAAAGCTGGGAATGGAGCCACCATTTGACCCAGCTATTCCCCTTCTCGGTCTGTTCCCTAAAGACCTAAAAAGAGCATGCTACAGGGACACTGCTACATTGATGTTCATAGCAGCACAGTTCACAATAGCAAGACTGTGCAACCAACCTAGATGCCCTTCAATAGATGAATGGATAAAAAAAATGTGGCATTTATACACAATGGAGTATTACTCTGCATTAAAAAATGACAAAATCATAGAATTTACAGGGAAATGGATGGCATTAGAGCAGATTATGCTAAGTGAAGCTAGCCAATCCCTAAAAAACAATTGCCAAATGTCTTCTTTGATATAAGGAGAGTAACTAAGAACAGAGTAGGGTCGAAGAGCAGGAGAAGAAGATTAACATTAAACAGGGATGAGAGGTGGGAGGGAAAGGGAGAGAGAAGGGAAATTGCATGGAAATGGAAGGAGACCCTCAGAGTTATACAAAAGTACATACAAGAGGAAGTGAGGGGAAAGGGAAAAATAATACAAGGGGGACAAATGAATGTCAGTAGAGGGGGCAGAGAGAAAAGAGGGGAGGGGAGGGGAGGGGAGGGGAGGGGGATAGTAGAGGATAGGAAAGGCAGCAGAACACAACAGACACTAGTATGGCAATATGTAATTCAATGGATGTGTAACTGATGTGATTCTGCAATCTGTATATGGGGTAAAAATGGGAGCTCATAACCCACTTGAATCAAAATGTGAAATATGATATATCAAGAACTATGTAATGTTTTGAACAACCAACAATAAAAAATTTAAAAAAAAAAAAAGAAATACCAATTTTCACATACGGTGGGTACAAAAATTTTTACCTGACAGCAATATTTTGTTAACATTTAAGAAAGCAAAGCAAGATGGAAAGAGAGGAAATATTTTTTAGTTGTAGATAAACATACAATATCTTTATTTATTTTTATGTGGTGCTGAGGATCAAACCCAGTGTCTCATACATGTGAGGCAAGTACTTTACCACTGGGCTACAGCCCCAGCCCTTACAGTCTTATTTTTAATAATGAAAAAAAAAAAAAAAAAAAAAAACAGAAAACATGCTGATTTCTTTTTTCAAATCACTTCTCCTTTCCTGTGAAGGTTTACTATTCCATATCAACAGATCCAAAAGATGTTCTAACAACCAACCATATTCTTAACACTAATGAGAAATTGTTATGTTAGCACATGCCCTCTTTTTCTTCCCAATGTTCCATCCAAGAGAGTTAAATATTCAAGATTGTGTGCTAACAGATGGATAAAACATTCCAGGTCCTGTCTTAATGACAGCATGAGACATCTTTCTGAAGTGAAGAATATGATTTAATTAACCACCTGCTGAACTTAAGTTTGAGGGAAAGGGAAGTTACTGTGTAAAGTTCTCTCTCATGAAAAATAAACGTAATTAAAGAATCAAAAAGCCAACAGTGAAAATAGTTCTTGATGGTCATTTCTGCTTCTTGATTATGCTATTTGGGGTGACAAAAAAATTACAACTAGTTATTCCCTTGTTTAATGGAAAACTGTTGCCAAAAAGGGTTAATGGCTGGACCAAAGTTATACAGTGTATTCTCACAGACTTTGAAAAGTAAAATTCATATGATAGAAGTTAAACTACTTCTCATATTTAGGGTCCACTCTCAAAGTACAATTGGAAATAGTCCATTAATTAGGTAATTCAAGCAAAACATCTACTGCCTCACAACTACCAAGATACTTGGAAGAGAGGTTAAAAAAAAAACAATAAAAATCTTTCTCATTATATATATGTATTATACATGTATTATAGAAAATAATTTAAAATCCAGAAAAGTCATTCATTATACATTCCAAAGATAACCATTTGTGTATTAATAGTTTGGTGTATGTTTTTCCTAAGTGTTTTTATACTAGATTTGCCCAGTTTAATTTCTGTACCTCATTTGGCAATAAACATAAATTGCTAAAAGTTCATACATTTATTATAAAAGTATTTTATAATAAATGTATATAAAAATGTATATAAAAGGTCTAGTGAACATGCACAGCTAGGCAAGAAATAGGCAGGAAGAAAGAATACCAAGGTATTCAAATTAATTATCCTCCTTTAGGAGATCCATCAATCGACTCCTCAAGTTTACAGAATTATTGTTTATTGCTTCCTAGTGTGACCATCAACTTCTAACTGACCAGTCTGCTATATATATTGTTCCTCTTACTCAGAAGAGTAAAGCCATTTCACTCAATTTTCTGCCACTCTAAGTTCATCAAAACATTTAGAGAACTGTGATTTTTATCCTTATTCCCTGGAGCATTCCTATATTCTGTATGCATTTAGCACTCTCCACTTATATTTTTGTGATATACTAATCTATGTATCCTATGTATGTATGTTTAATCCACACATCTGGACCACAAACACTTCAGGAAACAATCTACTTTCTCTTGCTTTAATGTCCACTTTGTAAAGAGTATAATAGCTTTTCCTTAGGACAGATTATCAGTTTTGCTTGCTGGGATTGTTAATAACACATAAGGTATCCTTGAATTTCTGTCTTAATATCTTCTCCACAGCTTTTCCTCCCGTTCATGGAAGACAAATAGTTTCAGGCTTTGGGAATAGATAAAAAGCTCACAAAAAAGGAAAATAATCACAACTAAGTGGTAATGTAACAAGGAACCATACAGAATAAAATATCAACATTGCATATTCATTTCAGGAAAGTAATCCTATAGAAAGCAAGACTCTTTTTGCTGTTTAACAATAACATTAACTGTAAGAGGAGATAATACAGATGAAGTAATAAAAACTAATAAATCCTTTATTTACTTAACTAAAAGGCTTGGTCATAGATTTTGCTTTAAAAGTTAATATACTACAAATTACATATTGCCTACTGCTATATCCATCCACGGCTTCACACACGGTAGGCAAGTACTCTACCACTGAGGTATACCTCTAGGCCTATGGTATTCCTTTTTTTTGGGGGGTGGGTACTGGGGACTGAACTCAGGGGCACTGGATCACTGAGCCACATCCCCAGCCCTATTTTGTATTTTATTTAGAGACAGGGTCTCACTGAATTGCTTAGTGTTTCATTTTTGCTGAGGCTGGCTCTGAACTTAAATTCTCCTGCTTCAGCCTTCCGAGCTGCTGAGAGTGTGGCAAAGCCACAGGTGTGTGGCAAATGATGATTATTTTTAGCTCCAATATATTCAAGGGTAGTAAAAGGAAATTTTATTTCTTTTCAAGGTAGGTCAAGGTGATATGAAGGTATTTATTTAGGAAGATAGTTGAATTAACAGTATTTCAAATAGGGGACTAAAATATTTTGTTTCTTGGTTCAAATGTAAGGTCGCTGTTATATTCTGTCAATACTTAGGCATACTTAATACGCTTTTATATTCACCTTAAATTGTGTTTGCATATAATTTTTTTAGAAAACTGATTTAAAATTTGCTTTTTCCTCAACAGATACACTTTTTAAGGAAAGTATTAGTTATGCTTCATGTCCAATTATTTTGGAATGAATGAATTATTGAAAACGTATTTTAAGGGCTGGGGATGTGGCTCAAGCGGTAGCGTGCTCGCCTGGCACGCGTGCGGCCCGGGTTCGATCCTCAGCACCACATACAAAACAAAAGATGTTTTATCCGCCAATAACTAAAAAATAAATATTAAAAAATTCTCTCTCTCTCTCTCTCTCCCCCCTCTCTTAAAAAAAAAGAAAATGTATTTTAAAAATTGTTGATAATTTATTTTGATTATATATATATATATATATATATATATATTTTTTTTTTTTTTTTTTTTTTTTTTTTGTGGTGCTGGGGAATCAAACCCAGGGCCTTATACATGCAAGGCAAGCACTGTACCAACTGAGCTATATCCCCAGCTCAAGTTCACAATAGCTAAATTGTGGAACCAACCTAGATGCCCTTCAATAGATGAATGGATAAAAAAAATCTGGCATACATACACAATGGAAAATTACTCAGCAATAAAAGAGAATAAAAATCATGACATTTGCAGGTAAATGGATGGAGTTAGAGAATATCATGCTAAGCAAAATAAGCCAATCCCAAAAAACCAAATGCCAAATATTTTCTCTGATATAAGGAGGCTGATTCATAGTGGGATAGGGAGAAGGAGCATGGGAGGAATAGACGGACTCTAGATAGGGCAGAGGGGTTGGAGGGGAAGGGAGGGGACATGGGGTTATTAATGATGGTGGAATGTGATGATCATTATTATCCAAAGTACAGGTATGAAGACACAAATTGGTGTGAAAATACTATATATACAATCAGAGATATGAAAAATTATGCTCTATATGCGTAATAAGATTACATGGTAATGCATTCTGCTGTCATATATAAATCAAAATAAATAAATAAAAAATTTGTTGATGAAAGAAAGGCAGGAATGCAAGCAGAGTTAAGGAATTTGCCTCAGTCACTTTGCTTTTTGTAGGAGATATACACTACTATACAACCTATACATCCTTTATTATAAGATTGGCAGCCCTAAAAATTCCTTTTTTAAAAAAATATTTATTTTTTAGTTGTAGTTGGACACAATGCCTTTATTTATTTATTTTTATGTGGTGCTGAGGATCGAACCCAGGGCCTTACACTTGCTAGGCGAGCACTCTACTGCTGACCCACAACCCCAGCCCAAGAATTCCTTTTTTAACATAGCATGTGATAGATGTATTCCTGTCCCTGAAGGAATGAGGGGCAGATACTTCTATACACAGCTCAATCACTATTTAATCATATTTACCCTTTCCTGGATGCATGCAATGACTGAGTGTTGCATGTTTCTTTTAATTTCAAGAATAAATACTGGGAAAATATTTATTTATAAGAACAAGTAACAGTTTTCCTGGATGTGTCCTTTGAAGTCAATCTCCTTGGACGATAGGTTTTTTTATAATATAAAGTTCTATTTCTGTTATAAAAGCTTATGAGACAGACTGTAAATTCCTTAAAACTTCGGCTATCATTTTTCATAGCAGTGCTCTTTCTCAAATACTCCACACTCTGGGATATCGGAGTCATTGTTAAATGGATTATTAAAATGACAGACGAGGTTCTTACACATGACTAAGTAGTCCTGAGTATAAATTAGGTGCTTTGGGATATGTATGCTCTCTTTTAAATCTCTAGAGTGATATTACTACATTGAAGTACAGGAATAGTTTACTAACTGGTCAAATCTAAGCTGGTAATTAAAAACTGATGAAGTTTGGCACTACGATAGAACATTTTTAATAACTGCCTTCAGAATGCCACTTTTCTAATTTGGAACTTATCAATTTACATAAAACTTTGTATTTACAGTTCCACTAATATACTTGGGAGAAAATGTTTCACTTAAATTTAAGAAACACCAAAGGCAAGAAAATTCATATGGAAAATATCTTGGCCTCTCTCAACATTTGCAAATATAAAAGTCTTTACTGAAAACTTTTCAAACACTTTTCACCATAATATCCTAAATTTTTAGGAATCAATGAATATTTTTGAGTGATATTATATATAAAATATATTGCTGCATGAATCTAAATCCATAATTCTAATTGATACAATTTCTTTATTCTTGCTTTCATGAATCTTACTGGTTGAAGAGAACATGGTTGAAAAAATGCCTTCTTTAGAAATGGGACCTTTGAGTTTCTCAAGGTTATTAAGAATATTAAAAAAGTAACTTTGGGTAAATAAGATGTTTTCATAAAATATCACATATCTTGCAGGAACCAAACCAGGCATACTCAAACAGGTAAAATCCGCTTTTATCTCAATACTTTCTCACTTTGAAAGGAGTTATGTAGTCTACATTTCAAACACGGAAGTTGTTGTTTCTTGTTATCAGATTACAAGTACAATGCCTATATTATCAAAGAGTTCATTTTCTCCAAACACCAAATTTGTCTTTTAAAGAAATACTCATATAGTATTTAAGCTGATATTTATGTCAGACTTAGGAAACTAATTAAAGCTTCCTGAGAGGGGTCAAGAGAGGCATACAAAGCCTACAGCTTATTCTTGTCTTTTATTTTTGTACCACCTGTTTATAAGAAAAGGAATCAATAACCTTCCTACGTTCATATATAAATACATGACTATTAGAACTTCACAGCATGTACAATCACAAAAATGGAAAGTCATACTCCATGCACATTTGATACGTCAAAATACATTCTACTGTCATATATAACTAAAACGAACAAATAAAAAAAAAGATCCTTGGCTGATATAAAAGAAAGTAAGATTTTGAAACAATTTCCTTCCTTCTTTTCCTTTTCTTTTTACTCATTTAAGATGGCTTGGAAATGGCTCCATGAATTCTCTAAAAGGATTAGCAATAACATTTTATGCTAAGTAAAAAAAAAATGAATACTACTTTCTTTTCTCAAATGACTACTGCAGAGGGTAGGTGACTACTGAATTTTAATGTAAATGTTAAAATTTTTTTTATCATGTCCAGACTTTTTGTAACTGTAGAATATTTATCACTACCAACTATATGATTCCTCAAATTTGAGCTATACCATACCAACCAAATATTCCACTTTGTCTAGAAGGGTAATTTATTTATTTACTTAAATTTTTTTTTAAGTTCAGTTTATTTATTTATTTATTTATTTTATGCGGTGCTGAGAATCAAACCTTTACCAATGAGCCACAACACCAGCCTGGGTAATTTATTTTTAACTTACTGCCTCTAAACTGCCCCCCCCCCCCTTTTTTAACTTTAAATAAGAAACAGAAAAAAAATGCTTAAAGAATTTTTGCATCATAAAATATCCTGTGAATTTTCATATTATTTATAGAATTAGCTTTTATCTTTGGGCTTTCAATTTAAAATTCAAATTTATCTCGATGCAGTAAATCTCATCCAAAGAATGTAAATAGATGTTTAACAATAACATGTTATTATTTCAAGGAACTTTTATTGTACTGAGACCTACTAAAAGGAAACCTAAACTTACAAATGGCAGAAAATAGGTAGATTCAGTCACCAAATATTCTCCAACTTATCTCCAAATTAAAGTAGAAGTGATTTGAAATTGGACATGGTCTATGCATTCATATTACCTTGATCCTGACTGGAAGACAAGTTCCCCAGAATCTAGCTAACAGGTTAGGAACAATTGTTCCTATATGCAGAAATGTGCCAGAGGTTAAGCTACACACTTACAACATGAGTTTTCTATAATGACACTGGATTTGGGATGTGCTATGCAGCTGCAGGGAATATTATTTTGTATTTTGGTTAGGAAGAAAATACTGTCAGAATACTTTTTTTCTTTTAATGTAGAAGAAACAGCTGCCTTCATGGAAATGGAGTTGGGGATACTCCAATTCAAGCCTACAGTACAATGTATTTTGGAATGGAGCACTTGAATTCTCAGCTGCCATCCCAGATTATTGCTTCTACGTCTATCCATCTCTTTCAAGGAATGCTTTCCTTTTATCTAGTGGGTAGGAAATATTAGAACTTGGGATAAGCGATATATCTTTTTGTATCCAAAACTAACCTTAGTGACTTGTTTCTATGAAAGTAGTAATACATGATGATAGAAAAATGGGATTCATTTTACAAAAATGTATTTACAAGCAACTTTTTAGGAACATAGCTCTTCTACTAAGGCACGAACATTTGTATTTACAACACAGATCTGAAACACCTACATGTTTCTCTACATAACAGAACATGTTTCTCTTAGCTGATGCAATGTTTTATCTTCATATTTGAGCAGGAATTTATAAATAGGTCATTCTTAGTATTTTGGCCAAAAGGACATTTAAGCATGAGTTTTGTTTTAGGAAAAACAGTGAAGTGTAACAGCATAAAATATGCTAGTCTTTTCACTTTTTTACATGCACACAAAGTTACCATCTAAAGTCTTCTTTAATTCAGCTTTCAGTTTTTCCTGGTCTTCTACTAGTTTTTTATTTTCTGTTTCCAAAGTGTGTTCTTCATCTGTGGTTTTCAAAATCTATCACAAAAGAGAGGTACAGGAAGAAGTAAGCTTAGATTAAGATAGCTAGATAGATAGCTAGATAGCTTATAGCTAGATAGCTTATAGCTAGATAGATAGCTAGATAGCTTAATTAAAGCTCTACTGAATATATTATATAATCTTAAAATCATGTTTGGGAAATAAGGATTAAAATATATTCTGGAACTAAAGGAGACTCAAAATTTTGAAATTAAAAAATAATTTTTAAAAAATCAAGACAAGAAAAAAAATTTATAGGAAGGGAAACAAGTAATCTATCTAAAGCTATTGGTTTTTATTTTATTCTTTGTCCTTTTAGATATTTTATAATTTTCTATAAGGTTACCATTTTCTTTTGCTAACAGAAACTTGATAATTGACACACACAAAAAATATTTCTTTGTATTATGGCTAAAATATCTGAAATGAAAATAAGAATTTCTTGATAAGGTACAATTAGAATTATGTTTTCAAAATTATTCAGGTAAATAACATGAATCTCTCTTCCTCAATTAAGTGCATGGCATAAATCTAAGGAAATAAGAGGTTGACAGTAATTAGAAAACCATTGTGTTCTGGTTGCAAAGCTGTCCACTCAAGACTATTTTTTTATACAGACAAATTTGTAAGAATATAAAGTTGTCAGGGTGGAGACGGATAAGTGGAAAATGACAGGGCCATATCTATGGCTGGAAAATTCTATCTAATTTTCATTGAGCAGTCCCCAAATTATTTTTACTCAGCAATTAATTCTTTACAATGTTATTTATATTTTGAAATCTATTCTGGCTTTTAGAAAAATTGTAGCTTATCTTTTCTAGGCAGGAAAAATTAAGATCTCAACAGTGAAACAACTGATTAAAATAAAAACATCATGAAGTAAAAAATTCCATAATTTATATGGATACAAACTATCACTGTTACTAGAACTAGGAAGCTGACTTAAAGAAATATTAAGGAATTTAAGTTACTAATATAAATAAATGAACATTTAAAAACTAAAATATGTAACCTCTAGCATGGGTTAGTGGACTAAATAAAGTGGCAACAACTTAATACTGACAGCTTCCAGGGTCTGGTAAAAGAGCAACTCACAAGAATTTTACACAGACTGAGGTAAGAATTTCAAGGGCAGAGTGATTCATTTTTTAATGTAAGTTGATATGGTCAACAAACAAAACTTACAAATTTCCACTGAGCAATGACTATAGGCAAATATTTTATAATCCAAGGTGCTGTAAGAGAAACATGATTCCTACTCTTAGGTAACTTTAGTAGAAATGAAAAGATGAGCATAAAAACTGTTGCACAAGACCAAATATAGTACTAATGCACTATAACAAAAATTAGGCAAGTCAGAGGAGGAATTAAAGCTCTACTGAATATATCATAAAATCTTAAAATCATGTTTGGGAAATAAGGATTAAAATATATTCTGGAACTAAAGGAGACTCAAAATTTTGAAATTAAAAAATATTTTTTTTTAAAAATCAAGACAAGAAAAAAAAATTTCTCCAAGTCTTTTAATTTGTTGCTTAGTTCAAGTTCAAAACAATTATAGCTGTTACTTCATTGAATTCAGTTCATAAAATCTCTAGTGATTACTCAAATTGGAAAAGAATCACTGAGTTGCAGGAATGTTTATAGTGACTACTTGAATTATTATGGCAATGATTTGGAAAAGTTGGATTTGTGTTAGTCTTGTAAATAAGCTTTCATTACTGCACCTGTAAAATCATCCAAATTTATTATGTGTAACTTCACTTTGGAGACAGACCAGGGACCCTAGAATCTGAAATTCAATAGCTACCAGCTACATGAACATAAGTATTCTCTGTCCCACTCACCTCATCCCACCTTGGTAAGTGACTGGAACAAAAAGTCTGTGCGAGGTAAAACTCTATACTGTTTTTTTTTTTTTTTTTTAATTTTAAAGCACTTAAATTAAAAGTGAGTTTTTTTTCTTAGTTTTAGTTTTATTTTTGTAATTATTTCCTTCAACTGAGAGGCAGAACAGAAAAGGCTCAAACTTCATTTTTTTAAAACAATTTTTTTTTAGTTGTTGATGAATCTTTATTTTATTCCTTTATTTATATGTGGAGCTGAGAATCGAATCCAGTGCCTCACACATGCTAGGCAAGCACTCTGAGCACAACCTCAGCCCACTACAAGTCATTTTAATAACAGGATAGGAATTGAGGGCAGAAAACAAAGTGGTTTTAAATGTGGATTCTAGTGTCAGGCTGCTTAGTTTCCAATTTTCTGAGTAACAGAAAACTTGATTTTGTGCAAGTTACTTAGCCTTTCTAGGCCTGTTTCTTCATCTATAAAATGCAGATAATAAAATATAAAACTCACAGGATTGTTATGAGAATTAAGAGAGTTAATACCTTACTGTCTAGCATTTGAAGCAATACTTGACATGTTGTTAACTATTATTTACAGATAAGGAAACTTTAAGACCAGAACACACAAGTAACATCCCAGGTCACATTGCTAATTACTTAATTACTTACTTACTTAATTAATTGCTAATTACTTAACTGCAGGGACTGGTACCCAAGTCTCTTAGATCTCAAGATAATGAGCTTTCTACTACATAACATGCCTCTGATAGAGAACAAAGAGAAAGTTTTATTTTTCCTTAGCTAATATTTCAAAATCCACAAGTACCTGAAATCAAAGCCATCCTTTATATTTTCACCTATGGCTTTTATTTTATTGGTCAATTAGTTACATTCTGAGCACTGAGAGTATTTTGGTCTAGTTCACAGACTTTCGTCCCACTGTATACTAGCCTTAGTCCTGCATTATCTGTGCTTCATCTGATGATCCAGCACCACTGAATAGGTCTCAGCTATGTAGGAAGCAGGGAACCAGGACAGCATGGAACCAAAGGAAAGGAAAATAAAAAAACAAGAAACTGTGGGAGGTCAAGGAATCAGTGACCATAAAATAGATTTCCTTCCTTGGGGTAACAGACTTGAAAACAATTTCCAAAAGCAAAGCTCCAAAAATATTTTGAGGAAAGTGATTTTTTTTTTTGAAGAATAAGGGAAATTTAAGTGCACTAATTATGGTGTACATGGGAAAAGTAACAGTTTCAAAACTTTAAATACTTTACATTTTTGTAGAGTTGAGCAGTAAAGAGAAAGACAACTGAAGATGAAAAAGTAAATGTCCTTACAGTAGTTATAATTCATTACTCTGATATGATGTATATAATTTACAATCAATATGAGCATCCAAGAAGTCTTTTCATAAAAATGAGGCTATGTACTTTTGAATTTAGCCATCATAAGTTAATCAAAGCTTAGAGGACTGTATTTTGTTTTCTATTATTGGGAAATGAGATCAAAGGATAAAAAAACGATGCAAGTAACATTAAAGCACAAAATAAAGTGCTTGACTGTGCTGCTGATACATTCCAAAAAAGAAAATGACATATTGCTTGCTTCTGAATACAGAAAATACCAAAGCAAATTTACAAGACTTTGATAGATCAATGACTTTTTGAAATAGAGCAAATCAAAATATAAACTGGTTCTTGTACTCCAAAAGTTTCCTTAACACATGCTAACAATCTACTCAAAAGAAAGACTTCTGAATTCTGTTTCTATGAACAGAGATCTTTCTTTACCTTTTTTGTTACAGTATAAATGATGCAGATATAAAAAATAAAATATGGGCTTTGAAGATGTGACCATAATAATGGAGAGTCATTACAATTTTTTGCAATTAGTTGTTGCCTCATTTAATAGGTTTTAGAAAGCTTTATTCTGTATCATGCATAGCTAACTTATTTAGAATTGATGAAAGGGGGTGCTAATTATCCTTTCTGTAAGAGACTGAACATTAAGATTTAGACAAGGACTTTAATTTTCTATTGCTTGACTCAAAATACTTTATACCTAACTATAACTTGGTGTAATGATAATGACTGTTTGCATTTCTTTAATTCACAAGAGAAAAATAATTTTGGGATGTGGATGTGGATCAGTGGTAGAGCGCTTGCCTAACATGTGTAAGGCACTGGGTTTGATCCCTGGCACCACAAAAATAAATAAATTAATAAAACAAATAAAGTAAAGGTATTTGTCCATCTACAATTTAAAAAATATTAAAAAAATAATATTATTGCATTATTTTAGGAATGATTTCTTCAAGAAAATGTGTTTCTCTTCTCTTTTTTCTAAGGAGAATGAGTGAAACTAATGGGACTTAATATGAACTGACAACACTGAAGCATTGAAACCTGACTCCTAAATTTTAAATTTCTTTAGAAAAAAAGATATCCAAAGTAATTTTGTATCTTTCATTTTTCCATTTGTTCTTTTTGGTCAATGGAAAAAACACCAGTACCTAATCCACACTGAATGTAAGGGGAAGGATAATATAGGATTCTCAAAGTAGGAATATCATTAGCATCACCAAAATAAAGATTTAAACTATTATGAGCAATCATCAATCTACAACCAATGACCTCTCTCTGCTTTTTATACAACCAATCATACTTTAATTGAAAAAGAAAAGGAAACAGAATCACAAAGATTTAGTTTGGGTAATGAAGTAAGATTAATGGTAATGAAGAAATTAAAATTCATAACCTCAGAATGTTTTCTCTTTGAATCATAAGAAATAGGTCCAATGATATTAATTTACTATGGACGAGAGACGTGAGAACAAGTAAACTAAGAGAATAGTAAAGGTACTTTCGATATAATCATTCTACAGAACATTATTGTTCAACAACAATATCAATAATATTCATATGAACTGTTACAAAAAAGATTAAATACCCTTTTTAGTTTTTCATTCTCTTCCATGAATCTTTTGGCAGCCTTATTAGTATTTTCTGCTTGACTTTTAAGCATTTCTTTGTTTGAGAGTTCTTTTGCCAGCTGAGTTATAAGTGTAACCAGACGTCTCAACACTCTGAGGAAAAAAAAAATCATAATAATGCATCACTAGATCAATCAGTAACTGTGACTTTAAATCAAAGAGCCATTATCAAATGATTCCCTATAAGGTACACAGGTGTGGGTGGTGGAGAAAGTGATGTTTAAATGGAATATATATATATATATATATATATATTTATAATGTATGTATATAAGTACATATATATTTAATCCAAGTCTCTTAGTTAAAACAAGCCTGTGTCTTATTCCTTTGAAATCTCTGTTAGAAGACTAGCATTTAGAATAGTTTCAGTGGTACTTTTTTCTCTTATTTTGTTTTGCAGTGCTGGAGACAGAACCTAGGGCCTTGCGCATACAGTGATACTTTTCAAATTATTTTCTAGTACAGCTCTTTAGCATGAATATCAGACAGTAAGGCCAAAATGAAAACCCATTTTTTTCTGACCAGTTCAAAAAATGGTATTTAAAGGCATTGTATACATTTGACGGAGCCTAAAAACTGCTCATTCACATCTGTTCATGGTAACTTCCATTGTTAGAAATTATAATTGATCTCTTCAATTATTCATTCAGTGATGTTTACTGAGGAACTGCTAAGTATTAAACACTATGCTAGGCACTTGGGACACAGCAGAAAATGAATTAAGTCCCTGCCTTCAAAGAGTTTAGGTTCTAGTTGGAGGACCAAAACAGTATTTAATTACAATTGTAAATGATACTAGGAACAAAAGTATATACATGTAAGAGAGAATATAACAGAAGACCTACCTACTTTTTGGGGGACTGATGGCCACAGAGGGCTTCTCTGAGAAAGTCTAAAGAATGAGCAAGGGAAAGGAAAACAGGGAAAGGAAAGGGTGTTCTGGTAGAAGAAATAGCTTGTGTGAAGACACTAACATGGAAAGGAGCTGGCTACACCACAACTCATTTGTTCTAAGAAAGAGTGAATAGTGAAGGTGAGTGTGGCTGGAATGTATGGTAAGTATTAGAAAAGAGTACAAAGAAAGGCTAGACAGAGAGAGACAGGGGCCAGATCAAGCAAGGTCCTATGGAATTAGCAAACCTATAAACAGTAACAATTACTTGCCATTTGGTCATTTCACCTGAGTTCCTTTATGAAGATATTAGTAAAAAAAAGTCTTCACATATGTGGAAAAAGTGAGAGAGAGAAAGAAACCTAAACAATGTGTTAAAATTGTGATTCAACTTTTTTTTTTTTTACTTACAGCCAAAAAAATAATGAAAATCCAGAAATGTAAAGATTTCTTTGAGACCTAAAAAGTTTCATCTGTGTATGTTCATAGGCACCAAGTTTGCTAGTTGAGCTCTTGTCAATGGTATGAATAGAGGCATATTTCCTTACTTCTCTCACAGCATCTATTATAGTAAAAGAGAAAATACTTTGTTTTTAAGAATATAAAATCATTAAAGAAAGAGAAGCAGTTTTAGAGTAACTGATCAAACTTTTTAATAATTGACTTTATGTAGGGGGCTCTCTTTCCTTTTTTAGCACCTGGAGGGTAAGTAAGTAGTGATTGTGATAGATTAGACATTATAGAAATGTCTGTTTAGTTCCTTCATCCATTTTTGAATTGGGTTATCTGGCTTTTCATTTGTCCCCAAGATGTCTTTTGTAGATTTTTTTTTCAAGCTGAGAATTACATAATGGACATTCGTCAGATGATTACATCTCTGTAGTTTTTGGATATATAATACTTAAATTGGGTAACTGATTGGATCAGTTCAATAATTTTGGTAGGTTACCATAGCATTAAAAAAAAAAATCCAGCATGGACTTGCTGGAACTTCCAGCTGCCAGCATGGACTGTCATTGGTCATTGTATTGTCTTTCTAGCTATACTACAAACTTTTACCTTTTACTCTATCCTTAAGAATGACTAAAATTTCACCTATTGACAGTAATTTAATGCAATATACCATTACCATCAACTCCAAGAGATGATCCTATTTTTCTTATAGTATTAGCATTTTTTGTAGCTACTATTACTTTAAATAACTACAATTTTAGAAATATTTAACAGGTTTGTTAAAATGGGATTTGATCTATGGTGGCATATACTATATATCTATATGGTGGCATATACTTCCCTGACTAACAATTGGATTACACCTATTATTGGAAATTTTCAAATAGCTGTTCCTTTGATTTTTTCAGTTCTGACAGGTCTCAGTTCCAGGTGAACTATTTCTTTCTAGTGCAAAATAGATACCAGCACATATGTTTAGTGCATTGTAAAATTAGAATTTCATAGTTAGTTATTCTTAATCACTGGATTCTTTCATGTTCTAGAGAAGGCAACCATCTTAAATGTTTTAAAGCCAAAAGAGGTACAACAAGTTCGAATGCTCCCTTCATGTGACCATTAGCATTCCTGGGGAAGTTTTTGCCACATGAGAAAAGAGATTCCAGTTAGAAAATTGAGGCCACTTTGACAATCATTTGAATTTATTTTTTATAACACTTTGAGACAAAATTCACAGTCTGTTTGAACTCAGTTACTTCTAAAAAACATGGTGATTATGAAGACTTACAGAATTTGTTTTGATTAAAAACTTTAAAGCCCTTTTAACTTCTAAAATAAAAATTTCAAACTTGCTGAAAACTATCACCAGTTAGAGTGTTCTTAATCTGAAATGCTTATATTCAGAAGTATTTGGGATTTACTCATTTTAAATATTTGCATGTACATGTTAAGATATTTTAAAGTCACATGAGATTCATTTAATTTTTATACAAACCTTATGCACATAGCCTGAAGCCAATTACATACAATTTGCTTGGGTTTTAAAATTATTTCTAATAGGCACATTATAAAGATACATACTAGTGGGATTTGTTATATCTCTCTATATATGCATATAATTTGATCAATCTCAGTCCTCACCACCTTCCCTTTTCTTTCCTCCCTCAATTTGCTTGCTGTACTGATCTCCCTTCTATTATTATAATGTATTATAGTGTATTATAATCATATACATAAGTGGGATTCATTGTAACAGCAAATCCCATTATTATGCACAACTGTAGTGGACCAATAAAAATTGTGGCAAAAAATCAATATCTATCAATATATATATAAATTCAACTACATGCCAATATCAACATCAACATAACTAAAAATCAAGAAATTCATTAAAAAACAACTAGAGTTATGTTTATTCAAAGGAGGGATCAGTACTAGTACTTACCTAGAAACAGAACAATCAATAGGATTATAATGGTAAGAAAAGCCTTGTTCCAAAAAGTTGCAATTTTACCCCAAACATTAAATGAAAAAATCTTCTGCCATCTGCAAAGCAATATAATTACATTAGGTATATATATATATATATATATATATATATATATATTTTTTAAAAGGCGGTTTTGAAATACTTTCTAAATAAGTAACATTTTTGTGGTAGTGTGACAAGTAAAAACAAATAGAGGGCTGGGATTGTGGCACAGTGGTACAGTGCTTGCCTAATGTGTGAGGCACTGGGTTCAATCCTCACCACTGCATAGAAATAAATAAATAAAATCAAGGTCCATCAACTGAGTCCAAGGGATACAAATAAAGATAGAAAAAAAGAAATAGAGAAATTTAATATTCATGAAATAGAGAACTCTCTCAAATTTAATAATAATCTGACATTTGATTATCTTCTGTCTGGCAGCTTAAAAAAAAAAAAAGGCTTTGTTTTTTGGATACAGTAATGCAGTGTTGCCCAGGCTGTCTCTAAAATTGAGATCATCTTGCTTCATCCTCCTGAGCAGCTGGGATTATAGGTGTGTACCACCACACCCAATTAAAAAAAGGAATTCTTAACAGTAAAATGTTGTATTGTTGATCAAAGCTATTTATATCATCTTTTCTAGTCAGAGTGATGACTCAGAAATGACAAAAGTCTATTGGTCCAAAAATTAGCACCATTTCAGGAGTAAGAAGTTTCTCTGTATATTTATTTTTATATAATATACTTTTAATATCTACTCCAAATAAAGATGTTTCTCTATTTTAATCATGAGAATTAAAAAATTGAGGTACTAAATATATAAAAAAGTGAAAAAAATCTTATATAGCTTGATAAATTTTTACGTATGTTTATATCTATGTAATTTACCTACTACCCAGATCAAGATCTGAACACAGAGGAATGAGATGAGGGAAACAGTCTAGGTGGAATAGGCAGTAGAAGTAAACACAAGCGTTAAGAAGGAATGAGCAATAAATGGCAAAGAGTGACAAAATGATCCATCTTATAATTTGAAAGGTAACAAACTTTGTATAAGAGGATTTTAAATTAAAAAACACATTAACTGAGTCCAAAGGAGACAAATAAAGGTAGGAAGCATTAACTACATTTCAAGCAACTTATAATCTTTAAAAATAATTTTAATTTAAGATTACGACAAATTATTCACTGGTAAAATTTGTAAACAACTCTAAATATTAATGACTTGAAGTTGATGGGAAAAGGGATTGATAACAGATGGAACATTTTTTGCCTCTATACTTTCTTTTTATTTAATTTTTTATTTGTTCTAAATTAGTTCTAAGAATATACTTCTATACTTATTTCTATACTTAGAATTAAGTATTTTTATACAGGTGCTATTCAAATTCTATATTACAAAACTTTTATTTTATATTACAAAACTCTTTTAAAACAAGAACATAAGTGGTAATACCTTGATCTATGTCCAAATGTAAATTCACTTAACCTCATTTCAAAGGTCAATACAAGAGGGAATGGAAGTGACTCTCTATAGGGAACAACCAGCAATTAATAGGAAGACTCAATTCAAGAGCACCTAAACCTTGCTATATTATTGGTTCTAAGCAATCCTACACAGCTATCCTACTTAATTAATACAATTACCATATGAGGCATTATCACTTCAGGAGTAAGAGGTCTTATTATATAATATACTTTTATATAATATAATTGATAGACCCAACCTGATCTTTTCTTAAAATTGGGCATCTCCCCACAAAACCATGAAAAGATAATTTCGGCTTTACTATAAATTACTGCAAATTCTGAACCTGCTTGGAATGCCTGCCTGTGCCTTGAACTCACCCATGCCTGGCTCTCTGACCAGATAGCAGCCCTCTCTGAAACTTAGTGACACCTCATAAATATTTGCCTTCCCTGGCCAGACAACGACCCTCTCTGAGGCTCTAATGGTCCTCATAAATTCTGATGTTGGGGCCAGCAAAAAATGCAAACTACCATTAGTGTGATGCTTGTCAGAGTTCTGTTATCTGTAACCCCCCTTTGTGTAACTTTCTGGGCTATAAAGCTGGGCTTCAGGAAAGCTGGGGTGCTGTCTTGTTCCCGCCGTTTTGGGAGGGAGAGGCAGCCCGGCCGGTCGAAATAATAAGCTTGCTTTAATTTGATTTTAATTGGAGTTAGTGGTCTTTTCTTGCATCCTGGTCTAACAATAATATTATATAATAGACAGTACTATTTCCATTTTATAGAAGGGGAAACTAGCTGGAGAGAGTCAATAACTTGCCCAATGTCACACAGTTAATAAATAATACCAGAGAACTGGGATACATACCCAGGGAGTTATTTTGAGCCTGTGCCTTTTATGACTGGGTTATATGAGAAAAGACCAAAACTTTTTTGTTGAAGATTATGAAGATACACATATAAAAGGTCAAAAGATGTGTATACACAAAGAAAAGGGACATAGTATAAGTTATTTGTGTGTAAATATGCCATATTTTCTTATGTGTATTTGTACATGAGAATATTTATATATCATGTGCCCAAACACCCACATCAATGTAACAGCTATTTGATCCTGATGGATATAAAAAATATTTGGAAGAAAGAAAAAGGCTGATCTCCAATTATGAATCACTTTGATGGAGAAAGATCAACTGAAGCAGCACTGTTTTTTTTTTTCTTTGCAAATCTTCAAGCCTTACTTGTATATTGGATGTTCCCAAACAAGATCTTTCTCTTGTATATATAAATGAAGCAAAGTTTGAATATATAGGAGTCCATTGATGCAAATACTAACAAAAATCAAAAGAGGCATTATGGAGGGTTTAAAATGAGAGGCAGTATGATGAAGCAGCAGCACTGGACTGAAAGCAAGATTCTTGTTTGGAATTTGCTGCTGACCACGTAGGTGATCTTGGTTAGGCCATTTGCCTTCTCTGGGTCTCAGTATGTGATCTAAGGAATGAGCTGGGTTGGATGAGATAACTGAAGATTCCCTCCCCACTTACAATATGATTTTTTTCTTTAGTAAGGAAAAAAAAACCATCAATAACAAAACAACAATGATATAGTTGATAGGCAAAGACAGAAGTGAGTTGAACCACGTAGATAATGAGCAAGTAAAGAGTTGTGAAAGACTACCTAGACCTCGAGCCATGGTAAAACTTTCTAAAGTTTCATCGAGTCCCATTATTTTACTACAGTGTAGTTTAAGAAGATATTTCTAGGATCTCACTTATGAAATATTTTCTTGTAAGTCATGAGTATAAACAAATATCTTGTAACATTTTATTACAAATCTGTTTTACTATCCATACCATCAAGTTCCTGGATCTAAAACTAACCCCCTAATGAGTAGATTATTAAAGGTAAAGTGTGTTAACGTTTGGGTTGAAATTTCTGTTCTTAAAGATCTTAAAAGGTCCTTTACTAAAGAAATAATGTTAATACATTGTCTGATAGCTTTCACATTTGGCCCTTTTAATACATTGAGTGGAATAAAAAGTAATAAAATGCCATCATTTTACATAGTTTACATAAGGCCAAAACTAAAGAACTTACAGGCTTTGGTTTCTAAATTGCCATTCCACTGCCTCAATTTAACATTTTTTAAAATACATGCTGTATTGTAAATATAATTTTTTTATTCCACTGCTTCAATTCAGGGCAATAAAACAAAGGTAAAACCTCATGACAAGACAGGGCAAGTATCAAAAGTATGTAATCAACAGAATCAGAAGTACTCGCACTCAGCTTCTTTCCTTTGAGAAGGGAGGAAAAAATTATCATTTGTACACATAATAAAGTTTTATAAATTTTAAATAGATATTGTCATGAAACAGTTCTAATCTGTTAAGTAAGTTTTTAAAAGAATACTCTTTGCACAGCGGGCTCTGAAAACTTTTCAATCTTAAGAAAACCTTTCCGTATCACACTGCAGCCTAAAGGAGCTAATCCAATATTTAGTATTTTTAAGATTTGAAAGTTTCCTACCTCTGAGGAGGAATAAAAGGTAGACAGAAGAGTAAAATGAGTCCTATTTCGGCATAAAGAAAGGTTGCAACTGCCACCCATTGGATTGTCATTTTTTTCTTTACACCTGAACGGAGAAACATTTATTTTACTTTACTTCATTTGAAAGAAAACTGGGCTGAAGGCCCCGGGGCACACTGCTACGTCAAAGGCCTGTACCGAGGCCCCGCACACACCTCGGAATGGACCGGACTAGACCGGACGAGACCCGGCCCGGGCGTGTCCACCTCCTTGGCGGGCCGCGCGGAACCCTAGAGGCGGCCACAGGGCGCCAATGACTTCCTCTTTGGCCGGCCGCTGCACCAACAGCCCAACGCCTCCCTCCTCTAATGCTTTGTGGCCCTCCCGCCCTCCGAAAGCCGCGGGCCAGCCGGCTCCGCTGGGTTTTTCAGCCCACAGCCTCGCAGCCCGCGGGTGTTACTCGGCCTTACCGCGCTGCGGCCCGTCTGGCTCTCCGCGCAGCTCCGCCGCCCCGACGCGCGGGACGTCAGACGCCGCGACGGGGAGGGGGAGGGGGAAGGGAGAGAAGTGGGGGGCAGGGAAGGGGGAGTGGGAAGCGGCTGGCGAACCGGCTTCCCCCTGCCTTAGGCTGTCGTCCTGCTAAGGTCACCGGCGGCGAGGCCACGTTTGTTGGTAATAATTGTTTCCTAATTGGCGATGGAGTCTAAGACGACTCAGGCTCGGGGCTCGCAAATGCAACTTCTTCCGGAGGGCGGGCTCGCGTTTCTCCAGCGCGCCACCGTTTCTGGAGGAGCGGCGAAGGCCCAGATCTGGAAACCACTAAAGTGGGCTGCGCAAACCCAGTGTCTGCGGCGAACTCTTTTCCAGTTGGGGCTCTCTCGGAGGTTAAAACTTTCAAGTGTCCAGAATTAAACTGTACAAGGGCCAAGACTGGGTGGTCGTGCAGCATTGTTTTTGAAACCACAGGAGAATCTGTAGCATTACAACATATTCTGTCCGTTTTCCCGGTTCTTTTCCATGGTCTAGGAAAAGGCAATACCCTTTGAGGTGTTCTTTGGGGACCCAGAAAAGGTGGCCGTATTTATTCACTATACATTTCCCAGGTTTTCAAGTTGCCTGAAAAACATTCGAGTTATATAAGATTTTTTTTTTTTGTATTGACAACGTATCAGGAATATAAAGTATCACTTCTCGGAGACAGTTATTTTGGGACCATTAAACAAATGTTGAGAATAATTACACAATGTACAAACACATTTAAGTCGGTGCTTCTCCTTAATTACATATAGACTTGACCATATATAAACAGGAAGAAGTGGGGGGGGGGAGGACTTTGAACACAAATTAACCATAAGGAAATTATTTTTAACCCAATACCTGACTCTTGGAACACTGGTACCTTCCCTATGCTGTGCATCTTAACTCTAGTGGTGCTGCTGTGCTTACATTAGTGTAATTCACTCCAAAGTTAATTTACCGACATCAAAATGTTATATATCTCCCTGTTTGCTAATATATTATTTCTATTCTATCTATTAAAATTTCAGTAACTGAGAAGTGAAAGCACAGAAGAAAAAATGTGGCAGTTTAGTGTTCATGTTCAAATTGATTCATTTAATATTCCCAAACTTGAATTAATGAATAAACAGGTTTAGAGAACTCCTTAATTTTTGTGTTGGGCATAAAGAATATTTGAGGTATAAATTATTTTCACTGAAATACTTCTGTAGCTCACATCAACCAATAACAAAATCTATTAGTAACACTCTCAAACCATGGGAATTTAAATTGCAATTATCAATTACAGAGAGGCATAAAAATAATGTCACTAATAACAAAATATGAAAAGTTGTTTTAAAATTAAAATCTGGCTACTATTCTCTACTGAATAGTAGAGAAATATATCATTTCTCTGGATAAATACTATTTGGAGATATGTAATCATTAGCTACCAATTTTTTTTTTTTTATAGTTAAGATGTGAGGGGACACAATTACTCTTTATTTTTTTAGATTCAGGTGTGTTTATCGAATTTGCAATCTTCTAAGGATCTAGAAGGCTTAAAATGCACAAAGTCTAATATTAAAGAATTCCATGAAATCTAGGCAAAGGAACTGGACAGGCACTTCACAGAACAAAAAATACGATCAGTCAACAAATATATGAAATAATGTTCAACCTCTAGCAATTAGAGAAATACAAATTAAAACTACACTGAGATTTCATCTCACTTCAATCAGAATGGCAATTATCAAGAATACAAGTAACAAAAAATGTTGGCAAGGATGTAGGGAAAAAGGTACACTCACATATTGCTGGTGGGACTGAAAATTGGTGCAACCAATCTGGAAAGCAGTATGGAGATTTCCTCAGAAAACTTGGAATGGAACCACCATTTGACCCAGCTATCCCACTTCTCAGTATAAATCCCAAAAGACTTAAAATCAGCATATTACTGTGAAGCTGCCACATCAATGTTTATAGAAGCTCAATTCACAATAGCTAAGCTATGGAACCAGCTTAGGTGCCCTTCAACAAATGAATGGATTAAAGAAAATGTGGTGTATATACACGATGGAATATTACTCAGCCATAAAGAGAAATGAAATTATGACATTTGCCAGTAAATGGAATTGGAGACTATTATGCCAAGTGAAATAAGAGAATCTCAAAAAAACCCAAAGGTCGAATGTTCTGATATGTATCCACATAAATAACAATGAGGTAGGGGGGAAGAAGGGAAGAATAAAAGTACTTTGGATTAGACAAAGGGAAATGAAGGGAGGGGGAATGAGAAAAGGAAAGCTAGTAGAATGAATCGGACATTACCTTCCAAAGTTCACATCTGACTACACGATCAATTTAATTCCATATCATATACAACCAGAAGAACGGAAGTTGTATGCTACATATGTATATCAAAATACATTCTACTGTCATGTATAGCTAAAAATAAAAAATTAGAATTCCATGCAATCTTAGTTCTAAATTCCAGATAACATATCTAATAAATTTTTGTTATGTACAATTTAAAACAAATATCTTGAGGTGTAAAATTCAATTAGGAAGTGTACCAGTTTGACATTCCAATTTAAAGTTTTAATGTTAAGCCCTGAGAATAATTCTATTTAAGAGTTTCTTGTTCATTTTATATGATGTTAGCTTTTATTCTACCAGAACTCTGCACTTACTTTTATTAAAAATGTACTTCTTGTTAAGGTACAGATATTATATAAGTCATACCTTGTTAGTATTAAAATAAAAAGTTTTTATTTAAAAATGTTAAAAACATTTCCTTTAGAGAAACCCTCCTCCTCCAACCATAACAAGATTCTAAACAGTTTGTCCGTGTTTGGACCTAGAGCCACTGATTTAAAGTAAAAACAAAGATGCAACCTTATATTTTATAAAGTATAAAACAGAGTATATATTAATATAATTTAGGAAGTCCAGTCAAATGCCATAATGCTCTGTAAGGTAATCTAAGACTGCTGATGCGCTTGACAGTGCATTAAATACTCTTCTTTCCTGCTTTGAAGTTATCTTTTCCATCATGTACATTAAATGTTGATGGAAACACATGTAAGGAGTTCCAAGTTCAAGAGCGATGTCAACCCAGTCCCAGATGCATTTCAATGGGGTTTCCTCATATCCAGCAAACATGGCTGGGTTTGCTAAGAGTCCTCTTGCAACCATCACACCTACAAATTAAAGCAGACCATGTTTGTCCATACCTTAAGCGCCCATGATTATTAGTTCAAACTCAATGAAACAAACGTAGAATATTAAAAAACAAGTTATGACTAAAGATTTTCACAATGCTCTATTTACATTAGTCTGTTTAATTCAATAATTTAAAATATTTTAGTACCTTTTGAAAATGAATGAAATTAAATGTATTTAAGTTCTTCATTTTTTAAGGCTTCTACATTACAAAATTAGTTTTTAATTTTTCTTTAGGGTAAACCCACAGTGTCATAAATCAGAAGGTTTTCAGTTAAAGTTTATCTGCATTCTCCCCTATAGTAAATTATTACAGTGCTTGGCTTGGTATACCAATAATTTAAAGGATAATGAAACCACATAGGGTTCCTTTGGCTTCTCTGATTACTCCTGAGTTTATTAACTCCATTCTATTCCAGATGCTTTTTTTTTTTTTTAAATAATAGGTTATTGGGAAAATTCCTAATTAGTCACTAGATATGATGGTGGAAGACAAGTAACTTAATTTATCCCCATTAAAATAATATAGTTTCTAAGCAGGAGAATGAATAGCATTTTAATAGACTGCTTAGCTTAAATCGGTATGATGGGAAAATGCAGCCCAATATTAAAAGAAAATAATGAAAATCAAATTAACATTACTACCTTATTCTTTTTTTTTCCCAATTAAAAGATAAACAAAGCACTTTTTTCTTACCGTCTGTCCCAGTAATCTGCCACACATTTTCAGCCTCTTTTAAACTCCTGATATCTCCGTTAGCAATTACAGGTATAGACATATTTTCCTTTATTATTTTAATGGCATCATAGTGGACTGGCTGATGTCTTTCTTCAACAGTTCTTCCATGGACTGTAATCCAGGAAACTCCAGTTGCTTCAGCCTTTCGACAAAGATCTACGGTTCTGGTAAGGTCATCATGGATCCTATAATTTCAAAATTATACCTATCTGTTCATATCAAACAAATCTTAATACTAAAATTCACTAAAAAAATGGTATTTTATATACTACACTGTTTAGTTATGTTATCATGTCATGCCACTATCAGGAAGGATCTTTTCAGGGATTATTCCCAGCCAAGACCTCAAATTTATTTACTTTGCCATTGGCAACAACAGGACAACAAATGAGTTTTATCTTACCTATTGCTTCTCCCTTTTGGCTTTGATAATGAAAAAGTTATCAAAATACTAAGATAGATGAAGTGAAAGATGCTATGTTAACCCACTAAGTCCAAAGTTTTCAATTTTATATAGGACTGTGGAACATAATGGGTCAAGATTTGATATGAATGCCCCAATCAACAAGTGGAAGAACATACTACTTTATCTGTTAAATATGTTTTTAACTTTTCACCAAAAACACATTACTATAGTTTATTTTTATTGTAATATTTTAGTGCAAATATCTTTTCATTTTTATTCTTGGTGCTAGGAATATTTCTTTAGTGTTAATTAAAGAAAACTTGGAAAAAGTTGAGGGAATGGTGAAATCTTTTAATAAAGGGAGGTTTAATTTTTGTTAAAAAAAAGGTGTTCAGGATTATAAACAGAAGGGTATATATTTGTTTACTAAATGTATTGTTTCAAAAATTCCTAAACCAACTACCAATTTATTTAGGACAGATACTCCCAAATCACCAAACAAAAGAAATATTCTTTTAATTCTTAATCATTAGATTATTTTGTCAACAGACTAAAATATTGACTTTACCTTATTTTAATAGAAACTGAAAATTTGGGGTTTTCCACTTGATTTCTTACTTGTTTCACCATATCTCGAACAAGCTCTGGCTTATTTATTAAGCAAGCTCCGTAACCTTCTGCCATTGCCCACCTTCGTAAAACAAACAGAATAACAAATGAATTACAAACAGGTGGAAGAGAAGTTAAAAATTTAAAAAGCACTGAAATGTAAATGTATTTGTATATTTCTTTATTTAGTGATCTGAAATGAATCAGATTTTAAAAACTCATAGATCAATAAGATTAGGAAAACAACCTATGGGAAAAAAAATATAATGATAAGGAAAACATGTTCCCAGATCAAAACCAAACCAAACAACTCCAGGGAAATAGTTTCTGTTGGCAGATCAGAATACTAAATTAGAATTAGTTCAACCAAAACAGATTAAAATATTTGTAATTAACTGCAATTACTTCAGATATTTTAAATACCAAATTTGATGCTTATTGTACATAACAAGAGGTTTTATTAACTTTCAAAATTTTTGGCTTCTTTAACTCTTCTAATGAGTATACAATACATCTAATCTGGTTTGGATTATGATGTACTTAAAAACTTGATTTAATTATTTGGATGCATTTTGAATTGACAGATAAGCTAGTACAGTAGGGATACTGTTGGCAAGTTAAGTACAGCTTACTCAAATCCAGTTACTTAAACCCAACCAAATAACTCTGGCATGAGAAAGGAAAAAAAAAAAAAAGAAAAGAATGATTATAATAAGGTATTTTTTTAAGGAAAATAAGAAGAAAATAGGCAGTTTCTATCAAATCATAGAAACACTTTTTAGAGCAAGAATATATATCACACGATAGTAAAATACATTTTAGGGATTATTGTAGCCGCTACATTTCTCATATAATTTTGGATAAGGTTCAAGCAGATCTACACAAAAATGTTATTGATAAGGGGAGACAAAATACTTTTCAAGGGTCTACACATCATTTCAGTCATCAGATAGATCTTTGAATTTATGTTCCTAAATATTTTTTCCTTCCTTCTTTTGTAGAATCCTGGTAGTTTAATTCTATGTTCTTACTTTTTAATTTTTGGAAAACTAGAAAGAAATTTTACCATGTTCATAAAGTTTTTTCTAATCTTTTTGAAAACTCTTCCAACTTCTTTGAGCTTTACCTCTGAGGGCAACCACAGTTAATGTCTATTCCATTCGCATAAGGACAGACTATACGAGCAGCATCAGATAAAAGTCTGGCATCGTTGGCAGCAAACTGAACAATCAATGGGCAATCACCTGATAAAACGAATAGCTCAACATTAAAATCCATAGGAAAAAACCAAACACACACACACACACATACACACACAGGAAACTCTAATGTTTGTACAGGATAAAATAGCAATAAATATTTTTAGCACAAGGAACATCTATTCAAATAAGGTAATATTCAAAAAGATTTATTTAAAATTGAAATAAATTTACACAAATATTCAAACAGCACAAAATTAGATAAAATTAAAAGTATTCCAGTACTTTTTGATGAAAAGACCCACTTCCTAAATGTGGGAGTTAGTTTATTATATCTCAGCAATTTTATATGTAAACCTTTTATATGTAAACCAATCAATGTGAACAATTCCACATACGTTGCTATGCTACCACTCTACTTTTCTTGATCTGGGATATGTACTCAGATGTAATTTCTCTAATATTCCACTGTACAGATGAACCATACACAATTTAGATTGCTTCTTATTTGTGGCTCTTGCAAATACAGCTACAATACGGATAGTTTTGCATTTATGTTTTTTTGTGAAAATATTCATAGAATGGATAAATTACTAGATGTATAACTGCTGAATAGGCATTTAACATTGACAGATATTACAAAATTATCTTGCAAGAGTTTATCAGTACTGATACATAGCAATATGGTTCTTTCTTCACAACTTATCCTACAGTGCTTATCTTAACATTTGTATATCTTTGTGAGCTCTTTTCATGTTTGTAAATTTTTCTGTGTAATTCTATTAGTTATTCCTTTTTTACTATCATTTGTAATTTAAAAAATAAATTAGTTTTACTATTAATCAGAGTGTTTTTATTTTTCTAGTTCTTTATCTCTATTTGCATATTATATATAAAAGTTTAAATTTTAATGTAGCTAAAGATATCATAGCTTTCCTAGGTTTTAAAGACCATGATAAACTCTGAATAGATCTAAATTTTTCTGAGGACTACCAATATAAGATTCACTGGGTGTTTATAAAAATGCAGATTTCTGGACATCGCCATAGTTGTACTGATTCAAGATCTCTAGGGCAATCCACTGACTTGTAATTATGATGGGGTAGAATCTGCTTTTTTATTCATGTGGACATAGGGTGCTATTCCCTTTTCTACTTTGTTACAGAATTTCAACTTAACAACCATTTATTGGGCAAACAGATTTCACATTGTGTTAGTTCTTGAGGACAAACATCAAGCTATATTTATAGCTTGAGCCCTCAAAGAACCCACCATCTAGTGGGAAAGAGTAGCACAATTAATGAATATATTTTAAAAAGTAGGATTAAGTGCAATAAAAGGAGATAGGGCACAAGTGGAGAATGATTAGGAAAGATTCCCTGGCTACAAACTTTGAATACTGAATTAAGAATCATGAACTGTAATTTGCCTTAGGCTCCCAAGTCACTAACATTACAGGTGCAATATTCTAGGTAGGGAAGTGTGAGAGAACAAGGTATATATTCAGACACATAAAATAATGTAGTTTTTTTAAAAAAAATATTTTTAGTTGTAGATGGACACAATAACTTAAATTTTTTAATTTTTTTATGTGGTGCTGATGATTGAGCCTCATACATATTACACAAGTGCTCTACCAGTGAGTTACAACCCCAACCCTAATGTAGTATTTTTGAAGAATAAAGTTGTGGGCTAGGGGAAGAAACTAATGGAAGTTAAGGCTGCAGAAGATTTATTCACAGGCTAGTAGGTCATGAAGGACTTGGCATCTTATCCTCAGGTGCAGAAATTTTAGTCTTTAAGTCAAGGGTTCTCAAACTTTGGCAAGTTCAGAATTATTTGAACACTTTTCAAAATAGATTGCAGGACCACATACCCATAGTTTTTGATTCAGTAGGATTGGGGTGAAGCCTAAAAACTTTCATTACCTTTTTTTTTGAGACAAGATCTTACTGTTGTTCATGCTGTCAAATTGACACTTTCGATAGGTCACTTTGAGCAGTATGGAGATAGTTTGGAGTGGTACAACACTATAGACTGTAAGACAGAGATCTATTCTGATAGTCCAGGGGAGAGGCTGGACACCTGAAGAAAGGCTGACCATATATTTTGGTAGATCACCAATAACCTATAAAGCACTCTGTATTATATGTAAAATACTAAAGGCATTTAAAAATGAAAGGATTTTGGGGCTGGGATTGTGGCTTAGTGGTAGAGCACGTGCCTAGCATGTGCCAGGTCCTAGGTTCGATCCTCAGCACCATATAAAAATAAATAAAATAAAGGTATTGTGTCCAAATACAACTAAAAAAAAAAAAAAGAAAGGATTTTATCATATAAACTAAGATAGGTTTTGTCTGATTAGATAAGTAGCTGAGTTACAAACAAAATTTTTTTTGGTAAGTTTTACAAAGTAAACAAACTATGGGTTTCACATACCTTGGTTTGTGGTAAATTCACTGTCTCTGGCTTTTGTAGATCTGACAAAATCAGCGGCAACTATCATTGGTGTATAACACAGATCACAACAGTATTTTCTTACTAGTGTTCTAAAAGCCAACCTGTGAGCATATAAAACTTAAATTATGCATTTAGAAAACACCAATAATCATATCTATTTATAAGTTTAATTTAGTTGATTATTAAATATTTATTAGGGAGAGTTCTGTCCATGAGAAGACAGAATAGCTGTATTTTTTCCTATTCTTCCTACTCAATATAACTAAAAACCCTTTATATTATATGTAAAATAAACACAGGAAATTCTGAAAAGTTAAAAGAGGCTGCCAGGTTAAAATAAGAGGTGGTAAGCTCCTTCAGTTTTATAAACTCAAATACCCCAGCCTTGGGACTGAAGAAGCTGATCTGGAATCACCCACCAGTGGGTGCTGAATAGCCTGCAGAAGTCCGTCTAGTTAAAAGACTAGGAAAGGGGAAGCCAAGCATGACACAAAACTTTTTTATGGTAATGGTTCAAATTCAATCAAACATTATAGAAGAAAGCTATGGCCTCACCTCCACTAGAAAAGGTCAAACGGGGACTTCTACCCCCCTCCAATGTTGTAACAAGGTGCTCCAACATCCCACTGTGGTGGTGTTCAAGAGGACCTGGTAGGGATCTGAGACTTTCATCCCTATTGACCTGTGAGGGCCCCAATTTTAGTGGTAGTAGTGTAGACCACATGAGGAGCACAGACTTCCATGTTTACTCAGCAGTAATAAGGCACTCTCTTCCTTGGGTGTGTTGTCAGAGACCATGTGGAAAGCCAGGACTTTTAGTATTGCCCAGTAGTTATGAGGCCACCCCCACCAAAAGGAATTGGAACTCTCATGCCTTCCTACAGCAACAAGGAGGCCAAGAACCTAGACTTACTACTGACAGCAAGGAGATGATGCCCTTCTCCCCACCTTTCCCTGCTAGAGAAGGTTCAATATTCAAAATCCATCAGTATGAACTATCATATTAATATGCTAAAGAAAAAACACATAATTATGAGTTTAGCAGAAAAAGCATTTGACAAGATACACTTATTCATGATAAAAAAAATTCTCAGAAAAACAGAAATAGAGGGGAACTCCTTAACTTGAAAAAGAATATTCACAAAAAATTCGACAGAACACTTTCCTCCTAAATAGGAAAAAGGAATGGATGTCTGCTCTCATCACTCACATTCAACGTAGAGATGGAACTTCTAGATCAGTGCAATAAGGCATGGGAAAGAAATGAAAGAAATAAAACTAAATCTGTTTGTAGATGACACAGTTGTTTATATCATCCCAAGGAATTTACAAATAGCAAACAAAACAAACTCTCAGAATTAGGAAGAGGGCTCAAGAACTTTGTAGGATATAAGATCAACATACAAAAATTAATTGTATTTCTATATACTACTAGTAATGACCACATAGACACCAAAATTAAAAATACAATAATACCATAAACAACAACAACAACAACAAAAACTGGTGCTAAGTTTTCCAAAAGATGTACAGAACTTGTATGCTGAAAACCACACAATGCTGATGAAAGAAATCAGAGAAAATCTGTATCAATGAAGAGAAACATCGTTTTTATGGATTGTGACATTCAACATAGATAGGATGTCAATTCTCCTCAAATTGATATGTAGGTTTCATTCAATTCTTATGGAAATTCCACAAGATTTTTTTTTTTTTGTAAATACACAAAGATCATTCTAAAATTAAGTGGAAAGCAAAGCAACTAGAATCAGGAGGTTATCAGTCCCTTGATTCCAAAACTTGTTATATAGCTACAATAAATAATCCACATACTGTGGAAATGGTGAAGGGATAGACACATAAATCAATGAAACAAAATACAAAATACTGATTTTTTTTTTTTTTTTTTTTAGTGAAGTAGCAGAAGTAATTCAATCAAGTAAAAATAGACTTCTCAACAAATAGGGCTAGAGTAACTGGACATTTCTAGGCAAAAAAAAAAAAGAACTATCTAACTCTCACACTTACACTAAAATCAATACAATTGAATCATGATCTTAAACGTAAAGCATAAAATTATAAAAAACTTTTAGGAAAAAACTTTGGAGAAAATCTTCAGAATCTGGAGCTACACAAAGATACCTTACACTTGACACCAAAAGCAAAATTTATACAAGGAAAAACTGATAAAATGGACTTCATCATAATAAAAAACTTTTGCTTTGCAAAACACCCTGTAAAGAGAATAAACTATATAATCTGAGAAAATATTTGCAAGTCACATAGTTGACAAAGAAGTCATATCAAGACACCTCAACACTTAATAGTAAACAAAAATATAAACCCTGGGCTGGGATAGTGGCTCAGCGGTGGAGCACTCGCCTAGTATGGGCAGGGCCTGGGTTCCATCCTCAGCACCACATAAAAATAAAGGCATTGTGTTGTGTCCATCTACACCTAAAAAATAAATATTTAAAAAAATAAACCCTATTCAAAAATGGGCAAAATGTTGAATAGATATTTCTACAATAAAGATATACAATTGGCCAATAAGAAAAGATGCTCATGTCACTAACCTTATGGAAATGAAAATCAAAATTATGATGAGATCCACTTTACACCCAGTAGGATGGGACAGGATAAGTTTTGAAAATTCCAGAAAATGATGAGTTGGCAAGGGTGTGAAGAAATTAAGAACTCTTGTGTAATGCTGGTGAAAAGGTAACATGGTATGGCTTCTATGGAAAATAGTATGAAAGTTCCTCAAAAAGCATAACACAATTACCATGTGATCCAGCAATTCCACTTCTGATATATATATAGCCAAAAAGAATTGAGATATTTGTGCATCCATGTTCATAACAGCATTATTTGCAATAGCTAAAATATGGAAGCAATCCAACTGTACATCGATCAATGAATGGACAAAGAAAATGTAGCATTCACGAACAATTAGCCTTAAAGAAGGAGCTGGGCATGGTGACTCATGCCTGTAATCCCAGCAGCTCTAGAGGCTAAGGCTGGAGGACCTCAAGTTCAAAGCCAGCCTCAGCAAAATCGAGGTGCTAAACAACTCAGTGAGACCCTGTTTATAAATAAAATACAAAATAAGGCTGTGGATGTGGCTCAGTGGTCGAGTGTCCCAGAATTCAATCCCTGGTATCCTGCCACCCCCCCCTTGAAAAAAAAAAGAAAGGAAAAATCTGGTATATGTTACAATATGAATGGACATTGAAAATATGCTAAGTAAAAAAACTAGTCTCAACAACTATATGATTCCACCTACAGTACTTCAGATAAGTAGAATCATAAGAAAAAGTAGAGAAACAGTAGAATAATGGTTGCCAGGGTTTAGGTGGGGAGAGGAATGGAGTTATTGCTTAAGGGTTTTTTAAGACTAGAGAGTTTCAGAGATCAGATGCATGATATGGAACATAACAGTGCTGAACTTTACACATAAAAATTATAAAAAGATAAATATTATATGTATTTAATAATAATTTAAAAAACCACAAGAATAAAAGAGCAATATTACGATATGGGCAAAAAGCATTAAGAAACATTTCCTCAAAACTATACAGTTGCCAAATAAGCACATGGAAAGAAGTTTAACATCACATACAGGACATGTAGAAATTAGAAACACAATGAGGTATCACTATATACCGTTAAAACAGTTAAGAACAAAAAACCAAAACACTGCTATTATCAAAAGTAGGTTAGAATGAGGAGAAACTGGATTTCTCATATAGTGCTAGGTAGAAGGGTCAAATAGTATTGCTACTCTAGAAAAGTTTGGCAGTTTTTTCAAAAACTAAACATCTTATGATCCAGCAATTACATTCTTATACATTTGTCTCAAGACACATATTCAAACAAAAACCTGTGCATAAATGTTTATATCCATTTAATATCTACTATACCTTATAGATGGGAGTTATAAATGCCACCATTTATAAAAACATAAAATGTGACACTTGCAGAGATGATTTGCTCAGGCATGTGCACACACACATATACTAGGCACCAGGACTCATTTCTAGATCATGATTCCAAAACTAGGAATTGAAGAGTCCATATAGTGGTCTTACAGTACTTAAAAAAGGCAGAACGAAAAAGGGAAATTATGCCTCAGTTCATTAACATTTAACAACACTTACTTTGAATATCGAACCATTGGGGCACAGATTTTCACCAGCTGCCCAGAATGAAACATTTCTATTGGATCTTTTTTTCTTTCTTGACATATTGTGGTTTGTATGGAGTCACACTTCATGAATATAGATTTATTTCAAATCTGAAAAAGACAATCCATTTGCACTTGGAATATCCTTTCTCTAGGTGAATTCTCATCATTCTAAATTTCAATTGCCAATGATATTTATTTTTCATTAGGATTGTGGGATCAGAATTTGTTTTAGCTTCTTTTCATATTATTAAATAGATTATCTCTTTCTCTCTCTCTCTCTCTCTCTCTCACACACACACACACACACACACACAATGGGATATTACTCATCCATAAAGAAGAATGAAATTATGGCATTTGTTGGTAAATGGATGGAACTGAAGATGACCATGCTAAATGAACTAAGCCAATCTCCCAAAATCAAAGGTTGAACCTTCTCTCTGATATGCAAAGGCTAACACACAATAAGGTGGTGGTGGTAGGGAAACAAGTTCATTGGGTAAGACAGAGGGGAATGAAGGAAAGGGAGGGGGAATGGGAATTGGAAAGAAAGTAGAATGATTCCTAACAACTTTCCTAAATTCACATATGAATACACGAACAGTATAACTCCACATCATGTTCAACCACAAGGATGAGATCCTTAGAATGTTATATTCCATTATGTATAATATGTCAAAATACATTCTACTGTCATGTATATCTAAAAAGAATAAAAAATAAGATAAATAATAGAAAAGGAATACCACAGAATTCTACTTCTAAGATAAATCAAAGTTGAAAACTACATGAGATAGTTGTAGAAAAACAAGATAGAAAAACTACAAGATTTTTTCTAGTATACAATATTACTTTTATTATTTTTTTCCGTTTTATTTTCTTTGGCATTGATAAATCAAGGTATTTGATTTGAATAATTTCCTACAAAATACTGTGTATGTCTGGTACTCGGAAATATCCTGTTTTATTCAGGAAAATTAAATGCCATTATAAGAACAACTCTAAATAGCACTTCAAAACATAACTTGGTATTTTTATTCTTTATGATCATAAGGCAAAAAAAAAAAAAAAAATAGTGCAGTTTGGGACATGCCAAAACACTAGTTTGGTTTTTTATGGATAATGAAACATAATGTGAAACTGAGCACACTGCCCCAGGTAATTCATGTGACCTTCACTCAGAACACTGACCCCATTTGTATAATTGAGATAAAATTATATTAAGGAAAACCCTCTGAGATAAAGTCAAGTCAAAGGATAATGCGCAGTAGCGTGAGACTAGCTCACCTGAGTGGTTACGAGTATTAAATGAGTATAGATTTACAAAATAATTTAGAACACCCTTTAGCAACTTTCGTTCCCAAGCTTTTCCCGCCTGTTTTTATCCCTGGATTGCCAATCAGGGCGTGGGGCAGTTACTAACACCCGCCTGCCTAGAGTGTGCTGTGCCAGCGAAGCGCCCAGAAACCTCCACTATTGTCTCTTGCCCTGCGTCGCAAGGCCCGGGTTCTTAGGTTTAATACTTGCTTTATCTTTTCTTTCTAAAATATGCGCCACGGTCACGTTCCGGCGCCCACCTTCTCCTCAGTCTGAGGAACAACTCCAGCCTCTGGGGCGAGGCTCCGAACTGCGAAGGGAGACAGCGAATAAGCCCGGGGCGGACTCGGCTTCCTAGACTGCGTGGCCGAGCACCGGGTCCTCAGCGCACGAGGGCTCTGGTTCCCACACCACTCCCAGCCAGGCTCTGTCAGCCGCGTGAGCAGCGTTTGGATTACCAGGCGGGCCACAGCCGTGGTCTGTGAAGGCGGGCGGCGCCAGGATTCTGCGTCAACCTGGGCGGGACCTCCTCTCACTGACGCCATCAACCCGGTACCTGCCAACATGGAAGGTGGCGACAGCGGCGCCACTATGGCTGGCTTTGGGGCTCTGGGTTCTGGAGCGGCTGCAGCGACAGTGCGGGAGCTTTTGCAGGACGGTAAGGAGTGGAGTACTGGCCAGGCTGCGGGGCGGGAGGGAATATCCTGCTCGGTGCCTGGGCCAAGGTGGTGGACTCAACCCTTGCTTTGCCCAAAGTTTTCTGGTCTCGACTTGACCACTCCCCTCCGCCCGGCCCCCTGACGTCCGGGTGCAGCCCAAGCCAACTTATTCCCCCTCTTCCTTTCTGGTGTCCTAGGAACTCCTGGTTTTGAGTTGCTCCTCTTCTCAACTCCGTCCCCCATGTGTTTGGGCTTCCCTGAAGTTCTAGGACCTCACACCCAGTGACCCGCCTTGGCAGCCACCGCCTGCTGCCGCACTTTTGACGAAAAGATGAAGCATTCTAGCCCATGAAAAGTGTAAGACCTAGAACAGATAATAGACATTTATTGAAAGGAGTTCTTTTTAAAGTGGAGTTGGAAACACCTCCTCCGTTAAATTATTGGGTTATACAGGTGTCCCTTCTTGCAGTCTTGTGTTTCTTTGAGGAGGCAGTTATTCACAATTAGGCAAGCAGGAGGGTTTATACTCTTAGTTCAGGCAGGGGTTATCTATTCGTACAGAAAACAGCAGTCAGATTTATTGGTAGTCAGTTTTGAAGAGAAGTTATCCCCAGTAAGTTTAATATAGTGTACTTGAAAAGCACATTCAGTTGTAGTCCAGTTAACGTGCTGAGTCTCATCATTCAGAATAAAGTTCAGATTTCTGAGGGTAAACATAAGTTTCTTAGTGTTTTCCCTAATGGATATAACGTTCTACCTTGTATTGAAATCATTTGTATACTTACCTTAATCTCTTCTGCTCTATTGTAAACCTCTACGCCCTCTTTTTTTTTTTTTTTCTTGGTACTGGGGATTGAACCCAGGGGCCCTTTACCACTGAGCACATATACTCAGCCCCCATCCCTTTGTTACTTTTTGAGATGTTGTTTCTCTGAGACTCGAGATCTCTCAAGTCGCTGGTGTGCACCACCACACCCTCCGTAAAATCCTTTTTTAACTCCACAATGTTAATAGCCCTATGTTATATACAGTAGGTGCAGAAAGATTTTTTTAAATTGAACATTCCTGTAAGTGTATTATAAAAGGTTAAAAGTTCTAAATTGTTTTTTTCTGTTGAGTATTTTTGTTGACTTTTCATGACAATCTATATACTTTTTTTTTGTCAAAATTAAGGATATTTTCAGGACTAGATTGTGTTGAATCCTTTAGGTTAGGTTCCCTGTCTAATACATCTTTGTTTTTTAATTGAAATTCAATTTAACCAAGTTTTGAACTCTTGTGAGACTGTCTCCATTTTTTTATTCTCAAGTAGCTCACCATCTAGTAGGGGAGAATGGGCCGGGGTTGTGGCTCAGTGGTAGAGCGCTTGCCTAGCACGCATGAGGCTCTGAGTTCAATCCCCGGTACCACATTAAAAAATGAACAAATAAAATAAAGGTGTTGTATCCATCTACAACGAAAAAAAAATTTAAAAAGTTAATAATCTTGTTGAGCTCTAAAAGTAAGTATTATAATAGTGTTGTAATAGTAGCATTAGAACTGTGTACAAAGTAAACCATTAGTTCAGAGGATGATAACTAGAGGTTAGGGATTGGTCAGGCAGTGTCCAGAAAAACCTTTCTAGGATTAGTTGTTGTTTTTTTTTTTCCCAGTGATTACATATGTTTTATTTTTTAAATCAGACATTGTAATTATACATAGCAGTGAGTTCATTTTGGAAAAAATCATACAAGCAAGAAATTTGATTTTAATCCCCATTCTTTCCTCCCTTTGGTCACCCACTTCCTCCCCTATTCTCCCTCTTCTACTCAAATGATCTTCCTTTCATTACTTGATTTATTTTTGATTGGTACTTTCTACATATACATAAAGGTGAAATTCCCTTTGGTACATTTAGATATGCATATAACATTATTTTGTTATATTCATTCCTTCTTTCCTATTCCCATAATTTCTCCCTTCTTCTTGTTCTCTTCCTTCTCTTCTAGTGATTTTCCCTATATATTTATGATATCTGAACACCCCTGTCCCCCAACAACTGTCTTTCCTTTACTTTGTTCTAGTTTCCCCATACCAGAGGAAACATTCCACCTTTGATTTTCTGAGTCTGGCTTATTTCATTTAGCATGATGTTCTCCATTTCCATCCATTTACTGACAAATGCTGTGATTTCATTCTTTTTTATGGATGAATAAAACTTGATTGTGTATATATTCCACATTTTCTTCAACAGGCATTGGGCTGATTCTATAATTTGGCTATTGTGAATGGTGCTGCTATAAATACTGTAGTGATTATATCGCTGTAATATGTTGATTTTAGTTCTTTTGGATAAATATTAAGGAGTGGGTTAGCTGGGTCATATGGTAGTTCCATTCCTGATTTTTTTGAGGAATGGCCATACTACTTTTCAAGTGGTTGTACTAATTTGCAGTCCCACCAGCAATGTATGAGTGTATCTTTCCCCCTACATTTTTGTCAGCTTTTACTATGATATATGTTCTTGATCTTTTGTGTTCATGATCCATTCAGATCATTCTTGATAAAATCTTATTGTAGTTTTGGTTTGCATTTCTTTGATTACTACAGATGTTGAACATTTTTTTTTTCATATATTGTTGGCCATTTGTGTTTCTTTTGAGAAATTTCTGGCTGGGCATGGTGGCACACGCCTGTAATCCCATCAACTCAGGAGGCTAGGCAGGAGAATTGCAAGTTTGAGGCCAGTCTCAGCAACTAAGGCCCTGAGCAACTTAGTGAGATGCTGTTTCAAAATAAAAAAGTAAAAAATAAAAATAATGGCCTGGGGATATGGCTTAGTGTTAAAGTGCATCTGGGTTCAGGTCCCGGTACCAAAAAATTAAAAATAAATAAAAAATAAAAACCAACAAACCCAACCAAGTAAACAAAAAGCAAGAGAAAGAGAGGGAGGGAGAGAGAGAATTTCTGTTTATTCTTTTGCCCATTTATTGATTGGGTTATTTGGTTTTCTGGAATTGAGGTTTTTTTTTTTAAGTTCTTTATCTCTTCTGGATATAATCCCCTGTTAGAGGAGTAGCTGGCAAAGATTTTTTTCCCATTCCATAGGCTCTCTTTTCTTAATAATTTCCTTTGCTGTGCATAAGCTTTTTAATTTGATGGCATCCCATTTATTGATTCTTGTTTTTATTTCTTGAGCTTTAGGCATCTTGTTAAGGAAGTCAGTGCTTGCCACTTTATGATGGATTGTTGACCCTGTTTTTTTTTGAAAAGAGAGAGAGAGAGAGAGGGAATTTTTTAATATTTATTTATTTTTTTAGTTTTCTTTATTTTATTTTTATATGGTGCTGAGGATCGAACCCAGCGACCCGTGCATGCCAGGTGAGCGCGCTACCGCTTGAGCCACATCCCCAGCCTGACCCTGTGTTTCCATCTAGCAGTTGCATTGTTTCTGATCTAACTCCTAAGTCTTTGATCTTTCATGTTTCTTTCAAGTCTTTCATGTTTCTCTTCCTTTTTTCCTGAGCATTCTTTAGTCTCTGATTTATATTATTTCCTTTATCCATCTCCGAATTTTTGGTGTCCCCCCCACTTGCTTCTAAAGCCTATTTCCCCTATTTCCCTGTTTATTTTTTATTTTTCTGCATTCAAAAATTTTTTCATAAATCATCTACTCTTTTTGTTAGCCATCTTCTGAATTATAGAACTACATTTTCAAATGTGTACTGGAATTTCTGTCTTAATAGTGAACAAGCAGTACCAGTTCTACATATGAAAACCTACACATAAACAAATAGTACAAGTTCTACATATAAAAAAATGAAGTAGATTTTTTTCTTCTACTTCTCTCTCCTGATTTTTTCCTCTGGTAGATTCTGTTTCCATTTATTATATGTAGGTAGGTAAAGCCTGCGTGTTCCTTATGTAGATTATGAATTCCTTGGTGGCTGGTGTTTGTTTATGTTCATCTTTGCATATTTAATATCTAGTGGTCTAGCTTAATGCAAAACTGAATTCCCTATTTCAGTTACTTAATCAAGAAACTTGGAAATCATCCTTGATTTGCTGCATCTAATAGCCCATTTTCAGCTTTTCACTAAGTCCTAAACAGTGTGTTTATCTGATTATTTGTTACTCTTATCACTTCCTTGACATTCTTAGTGACACTATCATTTATGCCTTCCTTATGTCACTTGGGCTATTACCATAGTACTGTACTTTACTGTACTTTGTGGCTCTACTTTATGGGTGGCATACTGGTTATCTATCGCAGTAGTAAATCAGCTTTCTGGGAAAATAGAAAAGGTCCTTATTTTATAGTATCTGCCTATTTCCATAGTGTAAATACCCTCCCCCTGGTCAATTTTAAGATATGCACATGTGATGTCAGCTGGCTTACAGAATTCCTGAAAATGTAATAGCTTGCTGCCACAAGGCAACAAGAGCCAATTATAGCAAACTGTTGTGTAACTAATCCCTTTTTAGTCATCCTCCATACCACTGCCAAGATTATTGTTCTAGAACACAAAGCTGACAGTGCTCCTTCTTGTCTTCAAAACTTTAAATGGGATATAATTTGACTATTTTGGGTATCTTAGAGGCCTCTTTTCAAACTGCCTTCCAACTTCATCTCTCATTCTTTACCCTTTCTGCCTAGCAGATACATTCTATGATGTAGACATATCAAAGTTAGTATTTTCCATATTTGTTAAAACATGCCATGGTACTTGCTGTTGCTAAGTCTTCCATTTGCTTGAAATGGCCTTTTCCAATTTGTCTGTCTGACAGGATTATTCTGAGAACCACTGGGCAGATTGGAAGGAAATGTGGTTCTCAGAATTAAGGCCAAAATAGCAGTATTCTTCTTTTACTTCACTTCATTTTGAGTCAAGAATATGAGTCTTTGCTTTTAGCAGAATAATACTTTCAGTTGATATACAAATTAATTAACTCAACCAATGCTGCACATCTGACCATGTGTCCCATTTTTTTGGGGATGTAGTAGGAAACAACACAATGATCTTATCCTCATGGATCATACATTATAGTAGGTATAAACATGGATCATACATTACAGTAGGTGTAAACAGCTCAAGTGTTATTAAATACTTTGTTTTGCTTGTTGGTTTGTTTTGCTTTATAATGTCTGTCAAGGCAGCCCTATCTCTATCTCACATACAGTTAGGAGGCTGTGGTATATATCTACCCTGAGATCATTTTTATGATTTTTTTTGGTTGGGGGGGTACTGGGAATTGAATTCAGGGGTATTTAACCACTGAGCCACAAGACCTTTTTGTTTTTCATTTTGAGACAGGGTCTAAGTTGCTGAGGCTGGCTTCGAACTCACTATCCTCCTGCCTTAGCCTCCCAAGTTGCTGGAATTATAGGCATGTGCTGCTATGCCTAGCTCTGTATATCTACTTTTATCTTTTATTTTCTCCATTTTTTAAATCACTCACAAATTTGTGGGTTCTTTATAGAAAGTTATCTTTTTAACACATAGTATCAGTTCTTTTACCTATTTACTTATTTCGCCTGGAAATCCTAAATTTCAGTAACACTTATAAGTTTCCTTGCCTATTTCTCTTAAAATTCAAGATTCACTTTATTATAACAGTATTCATGCACTGATCTAGAAAGATCTGAGGCCATACATATTATATATACATAGCCAATTTTCCTGTTGTGTTCTCCCTGGCAATGACCTTGTTTTCTTGGAAAAAAGACTATGGTTGGTAGTTATGTTTCAATATTTTACTCAGTGTTTTCCTTCCTTTTGATTCATTAAAAAAGTAAGCATTTAACAGTATAGCAGAGTGGTTCAGAACTTGGGCTCTGCACTTAGACTTCCTGGTTTGAAATTGCAGAGAGTAATGTTGGATAAGTTGCAGGCCCTGTCTGTGCTTGTTCCTCATCTGTGAAATGGGGAAAAGGATAGCTCCAACAGGGTAGCGCAAGTATTGAATGAGTTTGTATATGTTAAGTACTTAAATCAGTGCCTGGCATGTAGTAGACTTGAGTATTCTCACTGCTCTTCAGCTGTTGCCTGCTCCACTCCTTCCTCATTATTATAGGGAAGCATTTATTACAGATCCCAGTGTACAGGAAGATGTCAGAATATGTTAGTTATAATTGTTGTGTTTAATAACTGTGCTTTAGGACAGGATATATAGAGTTGTCCTGATTTTTTTCCTCCAGAGTGTTATAGTGACTTTTTAAATGAAGACTTTGATGTGAAGACTTATACTTCCCAATCTATTCATCAAGCTGTAATTGCTGAACAACTAGCAAAACTTGCCCAAGGGATCAGTCAGTTGGATAAAGAACTACACCTACAGGTAATTCAGTTCTATTGGATCATACAGATTATTCAGCCTAATATGATAATTTAGCCTTTTTGTAGAATCATTATTGTTAAATTTAAGTGCATGTTTGTATGAATAAATGCATATCTTACCGGTGACTTATTTTTCAAACTACATTTTTGCTTTTTGCAGAGTTTTCCGTATATACCTAAAACGTTTTATTTATTCTTACTGTTTACCACATAAATTGATGTGCAATGACTATAATGAGCAAAAAAAAAAATTAGAATGTCTTTGATTAAAAATAATAGAAAATGGAATTTTAGAAAGAGAATAATGAGAAAAATTGGGATGTTATGTTGTGTTTGTAAACACAAAGGTAAAAAAAACCTTTACTGAAATTAAAGAAAGTTGATAAATATGATAAATATTGTGGTGGGTAGAATACAACCGGAACAGTTAGGAGATGGGTCTTAATTTCTGATGTGTAGTTAACTGAATTTCATATCATTTATCATCTTTGAGTTTTTTTTGTTTGTCTTTTAAATCTATGAAATGGGTTGGAATGACTGAGAGGAGGAGATTGCAGTAGATAATCTTGTAGGTTTCTTCCTCTTGTACAATTCTGTAATTTTTTTTTTGGTACCCGGGATTGAACTCAGGGGTGCTGGACCATTGAATCACATCCCCAGCCCTATTTTGTATTTTATTTAGAGACAGGGTCTCACTGAGTTGCTTAGTTAGTGCCTCACTTTTGCTGAGGCTGGCTTTGAACTTGCGATCCTCCTGTCTCAGCCTCCCGAGCCATTGTGATTACAAGTGTGCACCATTGTACCTGCCAATTCTGTAATTTTCATAGGGTAGTTTTACTATATGTTTCTGGTATTGCATTTTGCTTGAATAGGGACTTAATAAATAATTTTTTAGATAATGAAAAAAAATATGCAAATAAATGGACCATGTATCATGAGACATGTCTACTTAAACTTTTTGGGTCTTAGTTTCTTAAATAAAATAGCAGGTTAGAGGATTTGTATGACTTTCTAATGTTACTTTAACTTAAAATTTTTTTATTATATACGGTTCAATATTTATTGACAAATATTTAGAAGACATTTTTAATTGTCATGTTTTGTGTCAGGCTGTGGGGATAGAGAAATGAATAGAACACATTTCCTGACTTTCCAGGGACTCTTAGATCAGTGGCAGACAGACAGAAGTAAAGGCGAACAGATGAGGCATATTTTAATTAGAATAGTACAAGGTGTTTGTGAGATAAGGGAGAATGTAGTTAACTGTGCATGTAGTTCTAAGGTGTTGGCATTTTGCAAGAGTCATCTGAAATTATTTCTGCCTGCTTATGCTTATTTTGTCTATTTTTGCACATACTACATTCTCTGTAGGAATCAGTATGAATTTAAAATTTAACATTTCATAGATAGGACAAGTTACACTGTTAAGTTTAGGATGTGAGAGGAAATCTCTGAATTATAGTATGAGATCTGAACATGCTATAAGTGGTGTTTTTACAGAAGCAAAATTGAGATAATACTAATTGATAAAATAAATACAATAAAATTAATTTGTCAGTGAGATGATTAATATTGCAAAAGATTTACTAGTAGTTAGGGCATGAGGAAAATTCAGATGTCTTCTGGTAACCTCAGAGGTTAAATTAGACTAACACTTGGATAGGAGAGGAAGAGACTTGATAGAATGACAGTGATATCTGAAATAGGACAAAGTGGAGGGTGTCAATGAATGAATCTTTGCTGATTAGGAACTTAAGTTTACCAAGATAGCTTTAGTTCTTTGTAGATACAAATAAGAAACTTTTTATTCATTGGAATTAAGTGTAAAAAATGATAAAGATTTTTCATTCTAAAGATTTGGATAATTTCTTAATGTTCTTCGGAATCGCTTGCCAGTGAATTTTAACTTTTTTTTTTTTTTTTTGGTACCAGGCATTGAATCCAGAGGTGCTCATCCACTGAGCCACATTTCCCAGCCCTTGTTATATTTTTTTTTACATTGAGACAGGGCCTCACCACGTTGCTTAGGTCCTTATTAAATTTCTGAGGCTGGCCTTGAACTTGCAATCTTCCTGCTTGAGCCTCCTGAGCTGCTGGGATTATAGGTGTGTACCACTGTGCCCAGCATGACCTTTAACTCTTAACCTTCTTTACTTTTGTTGTGGTCATCTACACTGCCCTAATTTTCTTATATAAAAATGTCAGTCTTCTGTAGGAAAGAGAATTTGCTGTGACACCAGGAAACTGGAAGCAGGGATATATTTAAGTATAGATAGGCACCAAGCGCCTTATCTGTCCATATTAGGATATAGCTTTGACAGTACTAAATTAAGTTCAAGAACTAAGAAAACCTGATGTTTGAAAACATTCTTTAAAGAGAAAGAAGAATAACCTGTCAAGAACTAGCTGATTTTTCCATTTTTGGTACAACTCCACTTATGTATTTCATTAGGGAAACCAGGGGCTTCCTATGGTCTGAGAGTTCTTATTTCTGAAGAATTAATGTAATGTGTTGAAGGTTAATCCCCAATGTAATAACATTAAGAGTTGAGGGAGTTTTGGGAGAGTAGTAGGGCCCTTATTAGTGAGGGCCAGGGGAGCTGTTCAGGTTTCCTACCATTGAAGACACAGAAAGCACCGTTTATAAGGAATGGGTGTTTACTAGACACCACATTTGCCTGCACCTTGATCTTGGACTCAAAGAACTCCAGAACTATGGACAATAAATCTGTTTGTGAAATTACCAGTCTGTGGTATTTTGTTTAGCACCCCAAATAGACTAAGACAGAGCTAGTGAAAAGTCAATATTTCCTCCTGTTCTATTAAACTATAAACAGATGTAGGTGTTCCCACTAGTAACTTATTTTAAGCACACTTCCACAACCTCATAACCTTCATTTGTATTAGTATTTGTCCCATTTATACACCAAGAAAGAGCTTCAGTTCTTTATTGTGGTAACCAAGAAAAATGCATTATAGAGCAATTGTTGATTATTCATTCTTCATTTTCAGGTTGTTGCAAGACATGAAGATTTACTGGCACAAGCAACAGGGATTGAGTCTTTGGAAGGTACAGTTTATCAGTTACCACAGATTAAGTATGTTCTTGGGGAAGTTAAGAACCTTTAAGTGCAGATAGACCTAATATTAGAAATTGAGATGGGATAGAGTGGAGAGGATTATGCTTTTTTTGGCGTTGGGGTGGGGCAGAAATTAATCTTGGGCATCTCAAATTTAACATAGCAGAGTTCAGGGCTCAAAATTGTATGTGTATGTGTAGGTAGTTTGCTACAAAGAAAATCAATGTATATATACATATTTATATATGTGCATAATATGTGCATATGTACATAAGTATACACACATATGTATATATCAATATTTTATTGAACAGAGAGTATTTAAACATTGGGATTGAATGAAATCCCCAAAAGATTATAGATGGAGTAGAGAAGATTTCTGAGAATCAAGTCTTGGGAGGTACTCCAACATGTAGAGATCTAGCAGAGGAAGGAAGAGTAGGATCAACAAACTCAAGGGTGTGATGACTTGAAGCCTAGAGAAAAATGTATTTTAGGGAGGGAGTGATGAAGTATGTCTGTGACCCTAAAGACAAAATTGACTATTGAATTTGGCAACTTGGAGATTTCAGGTGGCCTTGAAAAGATCTATTTCAATGGAGTATTAGTGAAAACTGATTAAGAGTAGATTGTGAAGAAAATAAGATGTAAGGAAATGCTGACAACCAAGACAAGTAGGGGAATGAACCATGAAACCAGCAAAAAGAAAGGAAAAAAAATAATCCTCAGGTCCTTTTTGGATTCTGTTGGACTGAACCATATTAATGTATTATTGTATGCTGATAGTAATGTTTTATTAGTTCTAATGTTACTTTATTTAGAATATGAAAGGATATCTATACTTAAATTTATTTAGATTACTATGTTTTAAAAATATGTCTGTGCCAGTTGAATATAGAAACTGAGTTTTAAAGAGTAGAATTCAAAATAATTGAATCACAATAATGGAAAGCCTAAATAATGAAGTTTAAGTTCTCTCTGAAAACACTAATAATTTTGTAATTTTTTCATCATGTTGTAAACCTGGATTATAAAGGCAGTAATATGCTTGCTGTCCATATTTATTTGTATAATACATAATTCATTAATTCAAAAAATATTTATCATGGGGCTGGGGATGTGGCTCAAGTGGTAGCGCGCTCACCTGGTATGCGTGGCCCGGGTTCGATCCTTAGCACCACATACAAACAAAGATGTTGTGTCCGCCAAAAAAACCTAAAAATAAATAAATATTAAAAAAATTCTTTCTCCCCTCCCTCCCCCCCTCCCTCTCTTTAAAAAAAAAAATTTATCATGTACCCGCTAATGATTCTGAGTTAGGCTTTGGTTATATAGTAGGGAATGAAAAAGATACTTTCCTTAATATCAGGAATTTATATCCTGGCAGGGGAGTAAAACATTAAACATATATAACTAAATATGTAATTACTTAATATAATTGTGCCATAAAGTAAAAAATATAATATTCTATAAAAGTGAATAAAAAAGGGATCTAAATTAGTAGGGGATCTTGTTAGTAATTGTTTCTGTTAAGCACAAGTCTTGAAGAAATAGTGGGAATTATCTTATAGGAAATTAAGGGCTAGCTAGAGTAAGTACTCCATTTCCAGATAATGTGGGATCTAACAGACTAAGCTATGGACTATAGTTTTAATATAATAGTGAAGAGGAGACCACAGACGGGTTTTAAGCAGAAGAATAGTATGATACAATTTGAACTTTTGAAGATTTCAAGGCTTTGTTTTTATAGTAGTAAAGTACATGTAATAAAATTTACTATTTTAACCATTTTAAAGTATACAAATTAGTGGCATTAAGTACATTTACAATGTTCAAGAACTGTACCACTACCTAGTTCAAGAACTGTTTCACCAATCCAAATGAAAACCCTATACTCATTAAGCAGTCATACTCAGGTCCCTCAGATTTCTTTTGTGGGGTAAGCATTGAAGGGGGAAGCTAGTTATAGGTTTTCATAACAGTGCAAGTAAAAGATATCGATCGGTTGCTTGGATTAGGATGGTGGCAGAAAATGTTAAAATTAGATTTGTATATATATTAATTTTATTTAATTAATTTATTTTTACCCAGTGTGAATCCTTGTACTTGTAATGCCAATGTAAGTTGTTGTTTTCCCAGGTGTTCTTCAGATGATGCAGACAAGAATTGGGGCTTTACAAGGAGCTGTGGATAGGTACTGTTATTCATTTTATAAATATATGGTGTGAAATTATTTGTTTATATTTTGAAAATGATTCTTTTTTTTTTTTTGTGGTGCTTGGGATTGAACCCAGGTACTTGTGCATGTGAGGCAAGCACTCTACCAACTGAGCTATATTCCCAGCCCTTTGAAGATGATTTTGTTCTTATTTCTCTTTCTCTTTTTTCCTCTCTTAGGATGAAAGCAAAAATTGTGGAGCCATACAATAAAATAGTAGCCCGCACGGCACAATTAGCAAGGCTTCAGGTAGGTTCTCACTTTTATTTTTAAAAAACTTTATTATTATTATTTATGTTGTTTTTATAAATTTTATTTCTACAAACTTTATTATTATTATTCATGTTGTTTTATAAATGTGCTTATTTAAAGAATATATATCCTGCAGAAATAAAAGAATTGGATAGAACATGAGAGAAAAGGGGACGAAGTAATAAATAGCCCTAGAAGATATCCAGTTTAAAAAAATATAAATCCAAATTATTTAAGTGAATTATTTTAATTCTCGTTATTGCTGTTTAATATATCATTTACTGTTTTATTTTCATCTTCAATTTCTTTCATCAATTTTTATGGTTTTTGTTGTATAGATCTTTTACCTACTTAGTAAATTTTGTTCCTAAGTATTTTATTTCATTTTTGTAGCTGTTAAAAATTGGACTATTTTCTGGATTTACTTTTCATTTTCAGTGTTCAGAAATACTACTGATTTTTTTGAGAATTTTTTAATATTTATTTTTTAGTTTTCGGTGGACACAACATCTTATTTTATTTTTATGTGGTGCTGAGGATTGAACCCAGCGACCCGCGCATGCCAGGCGAGCGCGCTACCACTTGAGCCACATCCCCAGCCCAATACTACTGATTTTTGTATGTTGGTTTTTGTATCCTGCAACTTTATCAAATTCATTTTCTGTTTTTGGTGAAATATCAAGGGTTTTCTACATATCAGATCATATCTGCAAATAGGGATGATTCTTGCTTTTGGGTTTGGATGCTTTTATTTCTCTTTCCTCATATCTCTGGCTAAGACTTTCAGTATTGTGTTGAATAGGAGTGGTAAGAGTAGATATCCTTCCTCTGTTCCTGATCTTAGAGAAAAAGCTTTGAACATTTTACCAGTGAGTACAATGTTACCTTTGGTATTGTATATGTATTATATACGGTCTCTATTGTGTTGAAGCACACTCTTTTGAGAAGCACACTAATTTGTTGAGAGTTTTTTTTAAATTATGAAAGGATGTTGAATTTTGCCAAATGGCTTTTCTGCACCTGTTGACAGGATCAAATGTTTTTTTTTTCTTCAATGTGTTAATGTGGTCAATCACTTTCATTGATTTATATATGTTGAACCATCGTTGTATCCCAAGGATAAATACCCTTTGGTCATTGTAATGATCCTTATAATATGCTGTTGAATTTGATAGTATTTTGTTGAGAATTTTGCATCTATATTGATTAGGGATATTGACCTGTAATTTTCTCTTCTTGTAGTGTCTTTGCTTGGCCTTGGTATCAGGGTATGCTAACCTCAGAAAATGAGTTTAAAAGCATCCCCTCCTCTTCTGTGTTTTGAAAGAGCAAGAACAATTGGTGTTAATCTTTAAATGTTTGTCAGAATTTCATCAGTGAAAGTGTTAAGTTCCTGAACTTTGCTTTGATGGGATACTTTTTATCATAGATTCAATTTTGTTACTTATTATTGGTCTGTTCAGATTTTGTTTCCTCATGATTTAGTCTTGGTAGGTTGTATATGTCTAGGAATTATTCAATTTGTTGCTCTATAATTGTTCATAAATTACAATCCTTGTATTTCTGAGGTATCAATTGTAATTTGAGCCCTTTTTTTCCCTTAGTCTAACTAAAGTTTTTTTGAATTTGTGTATCTTTTCAAAACATCAGTTCTTAGTTTTGTTGATTTGAGGGGCAGTTCTGGGGATTGAACTCAAGGCTTCATGCATTGCTAGGTGTGAACTGAACTATACCTCAGTTGATCTTTCCTATTCTTTTTTTTTCCTTATACCTTTATTTATTTATTTATTTTTATTTTTTAGGTGTAGATGGACAAAACACAATGTCTTTATTTTTTTTTTATGAGGTGCTGAGGATCAAACCCAGGTCCCGCCTGTGCTAGGGGAGCGCTCTACCGCTGAGCCACAATCCCAGCCCCTATTTATTTATTTTTATGTGGTACTAAGGATTGAACCCAGTGCCTCACACGTGCTAGGCAAGTACTCTACCACTGAGCCACAACTCCAGTGCCTCCTATTATGTTTCTAATCTTTTATTTTTTCTATTTCTGCTTTGATCTGTATTATTTTCTTTCATCTAATAACTTTAGGCTTAGTTTTTTTTTTCCTAGTTCTTGAGATTTAATGTTATTAGCTCATTTGAAATGTTCTATTTTGATGTGGGTGTTTATTGCTATAGAATTCCATCTCAGAATTACTTTTGCTTTATCCCATAAGTTTTGGTATGTTGTGTATTGTCCATTTTTGTTTTTCTAGAGATATTTTAAAATTTCCCTTTTAATTTCTTTTTTTGATCCATGGTTGTTTGGGATCATGCTGTTTAATTTCCACATTTGTAAATTTTCCAGAATTTAACCTGTTATTGATTTCTAGTTTCATATCATTGTGATCAGAAGAGATATTTGGTATAATTTTAGTTTTCTTCTATTTTTTAAGACTTGTTTTGTGGCCTAACATATGATCTATCTTGAGGAGTGTTCCTTTGAACTTGAGAAGAATATATATTCTGCTGCTCTTGGATGGAATGTTCTATAAATGTCTGTTAGATACATTTGGTGTACAGTGTGGTTCAGGTCTGCTATTTTTTTACTTCTTGGTGATCTGTACATTGCTTAAGGTGGGGTATTGAAGTCCCCTATTATTTGGCATTTCTCTCTCTCTCTTGCTCACTCAATTGATAGATTGGTATTAGCTTTAAATATTACGGTACCTCTGTGTAGCGTGCATATATAATTATGGTGGTTATGTCATCTTACTGAATTGACCTCCTGTATCTTTATAAAATGATTTTTGTCTCTTTTTATGGTTTTTGGCTTATAGTCTGTTTTATCAATATAGCTGTAGCTAGCTCTTTTCTCTTTAGTTTCCATTTTTATTTTCTACTCCTTCATGTTCCTCACGTTCATTCTGTGTATATTCCTAAAAGTGAAATGAGTGTCTTAGGGAACGCATAGTTGGGTCTTTTGTTTTTGTAAAAAATTTATTCAGTCACTGTGTCTTTTGACTGTGATAGTTGACTGTGATACTGTTGTTACTTTGTTGATTGTTTTCTGTTTCTTTTGTGGATCCTTTACTCCTTTCTTGCTGTCTTTCTTTGTGATAAGGTGATTTTAAAATTTTTGAGATATTTTGATTTCTTTTCATTTATTTTTTGGGACTCTAGGGATTGAACCCAGGGCCTTTTGAATGCTAAACCCATGTTGTACCACCGAGCTGCATCCAAAATCCTCTTATTTTTTATTCTTTTAATGTATCTATTAACAGATTTTGATGATTATCATGAGACTTTCGTAAAACACCCTATATTTATAACAGGTTATTTTACACTGATCACAATTGAACTTTGCACAAAACCTTTTTATTTACTCCACCCTGTATTTTATATTTTGATATACCCATTTATATCTTATTATTGCATATTTCTTAAAAATTATTGTAGCCATGACTTAATTGTTTCCTCTTTTAACCTTCCTGCTAAAGATACATGTGACTTGCATACCACCATTACAATATTAACGTACAGTAGTTCTCCATCATCTATTGTTTGGATTTCTGTGGTTTCACTTGTCGGTGATCAACTATGGTCCAAACATATTAATTGGAAATTTTCAGAAATAAACAATTTATGTTTTAAGTTGCACAATGTTTTAAGTAGCAGGATTAAATCTTGTACTATTCTGCTCCATTCTGTGCAGGATATGAATTATCTCTTTGTCCAGTATATCCATAGTGTATATGTTATACACACCTTTTAGTTACTTTGTCTCATCAGATTGACTGTTATGACATTGCAGTACTTGTATTTGGGGTACATTTCTATCTGTGGATTAAGGCATTCAACAGGAATTCTCAGACTGTATTCCTCATGGATAATGGGGCTGACTATGTGTTCTGAATTTGAATTCGTACTTGCTTTTATCAGTGCTTTCTATTTTCATGTCACTAATTATCATCTTTTGTTGAAAAACTCCCTTTAGCATTTCTTGTAAGGCAGTCTAGTGGTGATGAACTTTCTCAGCTTTTGTTAGGGAAAGCTATTTTTTTCTCTTAATTTCTGAAGGATAGTTTTGCTGATAAAAGTATTTTTAGTTGGCAGTATTTTTCTTTTAGCATGTTGAATTGATCTCTCCTGGCCTGTATGGCTTCTGCTGGAAAATCTGCTTTTTAGTTGTATTGAAATTCCTTTGTATACAATATACCTCTTTGCTCTTGCTGCTTTCAAGATCTTGTTTTTATCTTTGATTTTTCAAGTTTATTTTGCTCTGGTCTTGATTGGGTGAAATTGATTGGGGATCTTTGAGATTCCTGTCCCTGGATGTTTGTCTTTCCTAGAATTGGTAAGCTTGTCATCTTTTCTGCCCATTTCTCTGCCTCTTCTGGGCTACATTGGTGTGTTTGATGGTAACTACTATAAGCTTTTTTTGCTTTTTAAAATCCTTTTATCTTTATATTTGTCTGATTCAGTATTTTTAAATAACCTGTCTCTGAGATCACTGATTCTTTCCTTTGCATGATCAAGTCAGCTGTTGAAAATGTATGGACATTTTCTCATTATTGTGTTCTTTTTTATAGTTTCAATTAATTGTTGAAATTCTCATTTTGTTTTTTTGTCCTTTCTCTCATTCCATTTAGCTGTGTTTTTTGGTTGCTTTCTGAGCTGCTTTAATGTGATTATTTTGAATTCTTTGGAAGTATGTAAATCTCTATTCCTTAATTGTTGGTTATTGGTGCTTTATTTTGTTTTCTTTGATGGTTTCCCTGATTATTAGTGATCCTTGTTGCCTTGTGTTGGTATCTGCACATTTAAAGAATTAGGGACTTATTCCTGTCTATGCAGACTATATTTGACTGGGAATGCCCTTCTGCATTGAGCCTGTTCAGAGATTGTGGGTAGAGCATCTGGTGTGGTTCAGGTGCAGGCTTGTTGCTTTGGTACCTGGTCATCAGTTGGACAAGTTTGGCTTCAGGGTCCAAAGCATTGGGTCTGGAGCCTATGTCCAATGAGGAAGGTCTTTGAGATCTTTTCAGATTTTGGGGATCTTTGAGATTCCTGTCCCTGGATGTTTGTCTTTCCTAGAATTGGTAAGCTGTTGTCATAAATTTTCTGCCCCTGTTTCTCTGCTTTTTCTGGCCTACATTGGTGTGTTTGATGGTGTTTCATAACTACTGTAAGTTTTGTTTTTGATGAAAGAACAAACAAGGCTTGTCGTTGGAGCAAATGCCCGTTTATTGAGGAACAGCTCTGCATATTTATAGAGCCAGGGGTGGTTTGACAGTTGGCATGAGGTGCTTTTTGATTGGAGGGTAAGGATCAGGTGAGCCAGCAGGGCTAGTCTGATTGGTGGGTAGGATCAGGTGAACCAGCAGGGCTCACCATTGTATGGCTCTTCTTGGGGTATGGGGAAGTTAGTCTTTGGAGCCGGGGCGACTCCCAACAGTTTTTAAATTTATATCAGCTTGGGTCTGCTGGTTTAGGCCTTCATCCTGGGTCCATAGTGCTAGGCTAGCTCCCACTGTGGTGGATCTGTTGACTTAGCTTTACTCTTACATGCCTGGAGCCTGTATTTGTGAGGGCCAGCCTGAAACCTATGTCCTTGGACACTGATCTGATACTGGGACTGACTCTGAGCCTGAATCTGCAAGATGAAGCTAAGTGCTAGAACATTCTGGTACCCAGATCCTCTGGGACAGATTTGAAACCTGAATCCATGGTGGTGGCCTGGATTTGTGGTGAGTCTGGGTTGTAAGTCTGTGGGTTGGGCCTTTGTCCTGAGTCTACTAGGGGTAGCCTGGGGCATGAATGAATCTATAGGGGAGTTTCTGGACCTCTTTTATATATAGTATTGGCCTGGAATGTATGTCCATGAGGGTTGGCCTGGAGCTTGGGTAATAAGGACAGGTCTAAGTTATGGCTTTGTGACTCGGTGTTGTGTTCTACTGGCATGGGCCTAGACACTTGGTCTGCTGGAGCAGACTGGGATGCTGGGCTTGCTGAAAAGTGGGGCCACAGTGGCAGATCTAGAATTTTTCTCTGGTGTCTGGCTTTATGTCTGAGGCTATAGATGCCTATCTGGTATTGTGGTGGGCCTGAACTGGGGCCACATGATCTGGTTTGGAGCACGATGTCTCAGGGGCTTGCCTGATTCTAGTGTCTGTGGGTGCTAAGCTGATGCAGAGGGCAGACTTGAAGCCTAGCTAGGTCTGTGGTGTGTCTGGTGCTGAATTAGTCCTGGAGATAAGTCTGTAATGCTAACCTGGAGTCTGGGCCACAGGGTTTGGCTTATTGCTCGAATAGACCCAAAATATGGGGCTAGTCAGAGACTGGGTTTTTGGGGTATTAGCCTGGTGGTGGGATGGGTCAGGAGGCCTGGTCTGCAAGTGCTGGCACAGAATGTGGGATATTAGGGTTTGTCTGATACTGGCTTTCACTGTGGAATGCTTGCTGTTAGGGTCCAAGCCACAGTCCAGTACTCATTTCTTTCTCTGTCCCCCTCCTAGAAGATATTTTTGTGTCAAGGTGCCTGGGGTGGGGAAAGGGTACATGGCCATTTCTATTAATGTGGCATTTCTTATTTCTGTGCTATACTCAGATGCTGTAATGTCTCACCTGCTTTTCTTTCATCTTGTGAAGGTATTTTTGTGCTTGGAAAAATTATGCAAATTATTGTGGCTGCAAGCTGAAATGCTGGAGAAAGGGCAATAATAAAATAGATATTGAAAAAAGCATCCTGGTTCTGTCGCAGATGTAAGGATAGCCAAACTGGAGTTTTGGATATCAGCTGTTATGGATTTGAGCCAAATCATCTTCTTTTTGGTCTGTAGAAATCGCTTTAGTTAATCTCTCTGGAATCCAAATCGGCTGCTGTTCTCCCTGTGGAAACACACAAACAGACCCCCGACTCCAGACAATTACTGGGTCAGGACCTTTCCATTGTCCTGTTAGAATATCCTTCCAAAGTACCTTGGGTTTATGCACATTTTTTGGACACATATGCCTTTCCGCAGCACTAAGCCCTGATGAATCCAAATTTAAAAAGTTTAGAGTAAAAAGGGTTATTTTAAGTTTATCTTTGGGGACTATATACCCCTTCCCAATTCCTTCTTTTTGCTTTAGTAAGTACATTTTAATAGTTTGATGAGCTCTTTCAACTATGCCTTGTCCCTGTGGATTGTATGGGATTCCTGTTATATGAGTAATGCCAAATGATGAGCAAAATTGTTTAAAAGAGGTAGAAGTATAACCAGGGGCATTATTTGTTTTTAACTGTTTTGGAACACCCACAGTGGCAAAATTTTGTAAGCAATGAGCTATAACATCTTTAGTTTTTTCTCCGGCATGAAGGGAGCCCATCAAAAATCCAGAAGAAGTATCAACTGTAACATGCAAATATTTTAATTTTCCAAATTCTGGCAAGTGTGTGACGTCCATCTGCCAAATATGGTTAGGTATCAATCCTCTAGGATTGACTCCAAGATTAACTTGTGGTAAAAAGGTCACACAATTTTGACATTGTTTTATTATTTGTCTAGCTTGTTCCTTAGTTATTTTAAAACGCTTTTGTAAAGTATTAGCATTGACATGGAACCTTTTATGAAAATTTACAGCTTCTTCTAGTGTAGAGAAAATATGTATGTCATGTGTAGTTTTATTTGCTAAATCATTGCCCAAACTAAGGGTGCCAGGCAATCCTGTATGTGCCCTGATATGTCCTATAAAGAATGGATCTTTTCTGTCCCAGATTAGACTTTGTATAGTGCAAAGCAAAGAGAAAACAGTAGAGGAAGGGGAAATCCTACCAGCATCTTCAAGGGATACTATAGCATTAACTATATACTGACTATCAGAAAATAAATTAAATACAGAATCTTTAAACATCACAAAAGCTTGTAATACTGCATTAAGCTCTACCTTTTGAGCTGATTGTTTTGGTACTAAAAATGTAAAAGTTTGATCAGGTGTAACTATTGCTGCTGTACCATTATTTGACCCATCAGTGAATATATTTGGAGCATTCATGATAGGTGTTTTTCTTGTCATTTTTGGAAAAATTACAGGATGCGATGACCAAAAAGACAATAAAGGATTAGATGGTAAGTGGTTATCAACTGAAACATTAGATTTGCACATGATTATTGCCCAAGTATTTAACTCATTAGCTAACTCATCAATTTGATTCATAGTATATGGAGTAATAATTTTATTGGGAGAAATTCCAAACACTCCCTTTGCTGCTTTTATTCCTTTGAGTATTAATTGTCCTATAGCCTCAGGATACCTAGTAAGAATAGTGTTAGGAGAATAAGATAAATGTATCCATATAATGGACTTTCTTGCCAAAATACTCCTGTAGCAATATTTTTTGTTGGTAGTACAATAAATAATAAAGGCGAACTTATATCAATTCTATCCAAATGCATATTTTCCATATATGTTTCAATGATTTTTAATGCCTTTCTTGCTTCAGGTGTTAACATTCGGGGTGAATCTGGATCTGATGGACCTTTTAGGATATCAAATAAAGGTCCCAACTCTCCTGTTGGTATACCTAGATAAGGCCTTATCCAATTTATGTCTCCTAATAACTTTTGAAAGTCGTTAAGTGATTTGAGTTGATCTACTCGTATTTGAATTTTTGGTGGACGGACCATGGTTGAGGATAATAGAACTCCTAAATAATTAATTGGAAAATTTAATTGTACTTTATCTATTGCTATCTCTAGATTATAATTTTTTAATAAGTTTGTAAGTGTGGCATAACATTCTAGCAATGTGTTTTTAGCTTTGTGTGCTAATAATACATCATCCATATAGTGAAATATTTGTAGTTAAGGATTTTTATTTCTAAGTGGCTGGATTATTTTGTTAACATAAATTAGACACATAGTTGGGCTGTTAGCCATCCCTTGAGGGAGTACTTTCTACTCATATCTCTGATCAGGACCTTCATGATTCAGTGCAGGGATAGTAAATGCAAAACGTGGACTATCCTCAGGATGAATTGGAATTGAAAAAAAACAATCTTTAATATCTATAACTAAAACATACCAAGTTTTTGGCAAAGCAGACAATTGAGGAATCCCCGATTGAGCAGGTCCCATAATAACCATCTCATTATTAATGGTTCTTAAATCTTGCAATAATCTCCATTTACCAGATTTCTTTTTGATGACAAAAATGGGAGTATTATGGGGAGATACAGAAGGTTGTATATGTCCTTCCGCTAATTGTTGTTTGACCAGGTCATGGGCTGCTTGTATCTTTTCTGTAGTCAGGGGCCACTGAGGAACCCATACTGGTCTTTCTGATTTCCAAGTAATTTTTATTGTCTCAGTGGCCCTTTCTGAAAATCCAACCCATGTCTGTCTATTCCTTGATCTATTTGTATTGGTGCTGCTATACCTTGTTCTTGTTTTTCTAATCTTTTTCCTTTCCTAAAACCTTGTCTAGTCATAATAGTGGGTGCATTTTGGTTGATGTTATTTGTTAATGTCAAACCTAATTGATCTAGGACATCTCGTCCCCATAAATTTACGGGAAGATGATCCAATACATATGGCTGTATAGTTCCTTCACATCCTTCAGGATCCTTCAAATCTAATACCATTGCACTTCTATGGGGATTAGTCGCCAGTCCTAGGCCTCGAAGCGTTTGAGTGGCTTGTTGTAATGGCCAATGTTTTGGCCATTCTTGACGAGAGATGATGCTAAGGTCTGCACCTGTATCCAGTAGGCCATTAAATTCATGTCCTTGAATATTTAGTTTTAGCATGGGGCGAGAATCTAAATTTAAAGAAAGCATAGCCCAATCTACACCTGTGGAGCTTAATCTCTTGGAATCTCTTTCTACAGCACGACTGGAAAATTTATCATATAGGCTTGGTATTATTAGTAACTGTGCTATTCTATTTCCTGGTGAAATTACTGATATACCCTTTGGAGAACTGGCTATAATTTTTATTTCACCTTCATAATCGGGATCAATTACCCCAGGACTTATCATAAGTCCTTTTAGAGTAGAAGAGCTGCGTCCCAATAATAAGCCTACTGTTCCTTTGGGAAGAGGTCCTTTTACCCCTGTGGGAATGATTTGAACTCCCATCTCTGGAGTTAGTACTGCTCTGGCGGAGGCGCAGATGTCCAACCCTGCGCTCCCTCTGGTTTGTCTGATGAGGGATCTGATGGACAATGTGTCCTGGGCACTACCCTGATGGGGTTGCTGGGTTCCTCCAGTGCTCCGTATATTTGTGGTTTTGGGCCCCGGAGCATTGGGCCCCCCTGTCCATTTTTTGGCAAAGGAGCCCAATGCCTTTCTCCATGATATCGTGGATAAACACCTGGTCCTTGTTCGTTTTTTGATAATGGAGTACCCTCTATGGTGGTTTGAGAACGGCATTCATTAGCCCAATGTCTCCCCCTATGGCATCGTGGGCAAATACCCGGTATTCTACTCCTTTGATACCTAGTTTTGTTAAACCCTCCTCCAATGGGGCAATTCTTTTTAAAATGTCCTGTTTGTTCACAATTGTAGCATGTTCTTGGCCTGGCATCTAAAGCCTGTTTTACTGCAGCTGCCACAATTTGCCCTTGTTCATTAATGTCTCTGGCATCTAAAGCCTGTTTTTCTGCAGCTGCCACGACTTGCTCTTGTTCATTAATGTCTCTACATAATTTAATATATGTGTTTAAATCTTCATGTTTCCATGGTCTAATGATATCTCTGCACCAACTATTCGCTTGGTCATAAGCCAGTTGTTTTATTAATAGCATTGCTTGTTCTGTATTCCCAAAAACTCTGGTAGCTGTTTGAATAAGTCTATCTACAAATTCAGTGTAAGATTCATTTGCTCCTTGTATTACCTTAGATAATTGACCTTGTAAACCTCCATGTCCTTGTAAAGTCTTCCATGCCCTAACCGCCTCTACAGCAATTTGTGCGTATACGCCAGGATCATATGCAATTTGTTGCTGCTTATCCTCATAAGGTCCCTTTCCTAACAACATATCTAGATTTCTCTGAGGATAACCAGCTGCTGCATTTCGCGTAGCCGTCTCCTTGCAAAATTCCTCATTGGCAACCTTCCATAACAGGTATTGACCTCCATTTAGCACAGCTTTACACATATTAGCCCAATCTGCTGGCGTCATGTTCAAGTTGTTAATGGATTCGACCAACCTTACAGTGAAGGGTGCTTGAGGAGCATAGGTTGTTACATCCTCTTTTAGCTGCTTCACTATTTTGAAATTTAAAACATGGTGAATTCGCTGCCCTCCTACCTCAAATAGAGGGCATGTTAATACTTGAGATCCTGTCTCAGGATCCGAACTATCAACTGCGGGGGTTGGGGGCCTCCCAGCATATGGAGGTGGCCTTGTTAGTTGGACATTTATGTGCTCTGGTGATAGAAAGGTGTTAGTAGCAGTCTCCTGTAGAGGTGGCGCTGTTGGTTGGACAATTACGCCCTCTGGTGATAGAAAGTTGTTAGTAGCAGTCTCCTTTTGTAACTTTCCCCCTGATGGCTTTTTCTGCTCTAAGCTTTCTTCCTCCATCTTTGTCTGAACTGAAGGCTTTGGACTAAGCAAACCAGATACAAACGTCCACAATGGCAATGTGCCAACTGGCAGAGTCCCTGGGCTGTTCTTTTCTATTCTTTTTAAATCTTCACCATGATGGTTCCATTGTGATATATTTAACAAGTCCTCCTTAAAAAGCCATGGGCTACATTTTTGTATTGTATCAACGTATGCCCTGACTGCTCTTGATTTTACTGAGATGCCTCCTTCCTCTAACAATTTACTTAACACTCTTTCAGTTTGTTTTTTACTAATTTCTGATCCCTTATTTCTACTATAATACAACCCAACAAGATGACGCCAAACAAAACCGAGACAGAATGAAATAAAAAGGGAACAACAAAAAGTCATTATAGCCTTTCTATCCTCCTGACATGTGCATCCGTCCTTTCTCCCTATCTGTTCCTCAGACGTAAATAGTTTTTCCTCAGATGTGAGCGGTTTTTCTTCCGTCTCACTCATCTCCAGGGACAGGCAACTTAAAACAAAAGTGAAGCAAAACAAAAGAGGAATCTTAAAATGGCTACCCATCCTCTCGCCCTACCCTCAGGGGGGAGCAGTTTATCTTATCACTTACCCTCAGTCGCTCCCTCTGCGAGCACCAAATGCCGCAGTCTGGCTGGGCACAATTCAGGAGCCACTTGTCAAAAGAAACGAAGTTTATTTTTAGAACCACACATTCCAAACAAAACCGCTCCTCAGGAAAAACCCTCAGAGCCCAACTGCCACCACCGGCTTCCCACAAACCTCTCTCTCAACCACAAGCCTCTCCACCTCCCACAATCCTCCTGCTCTTGGGGCTGATTGGCTGGGTCTCATGGGCGGAGCCAAAAAAGTCCCCCAATGAGTAGCTCCGTGGTCTGAAAGGGCAGGGAAACAGCCCAATGAGCATCACTGCAGAGGAGCCAATGAGCTAGATGTTGCTGGGGCGCTGTGAGCCAATCATCAGCTGGCAGTCTGAAAGTTTGCTGGGGCCCCTTAGGCTGTGGCTCTCAACAGCTGGAAATTATGTTATCTTGCTGACATAATTCTTCAACATCTCGTGTTGATTTTTTTTTTTTAATGTTATCTAAAACTGCAGTACCCAACTTTTTGAAAATAGTATGCCTTTAAAAAATGATTCATCCATGTTGATTGTTTAGTTGCTTAATTTGTATTGCTGTAGAATATTCTGCTGATTTCATATAAATGGATCATACATTTGAGGCATTTTATGTTTGGCTTCCTTCATTTGGCATAGTATTTTCAAGATTTATTCATTTTGCAGGATAGATCATTCATCCTTTTTTAAAGACTAAATAGTATTTCATTGTGTCAGTATGCCACTTTTTGTTTATCTATTGGTTGATGGATATTTTTTCTGCTTTTTAGCAATTATAAATTAAGGCTGCTATGAACAAGGTTTGTGTCTAATTTTTTTTGTATGGACATATTTAAAAAAATTGTCTTGGATATGTTTATTCCTAAGAATATCTATGACAGGTCATATAACAACTCTATGTGTAACATTTTGAGGGATGCCAAACTGTTTCCAAGGCATCTGCACTGTTTTCTATTCCCATCAGGAATGTGTGAAGGTTCTAAGTTTTCTATTTCTTTCCAACGTTTTTCTTTTTAATAGAGCAGTTGTATTGGATGTGGAAAAAGTATCTCAATCCAGGTATAGATACTCATGCCTGTAATCCCAGTGTCTTGGGAGGCTGAGGCAGGAGGATTGTGAGTTCAAGGCCAGTCTCAGCAACTTATAGAGACTCTAAGCAACTCAGCAAGATCCTGTCTCTAATAAAATACAAAAAGAGGATAAGGATGTGGCTCAGTGGTAAAGCACCTCTGGGTTCAATCCCCAGTACCTAAAACAAAACAAAACAGAAACTCATTGTCATTTTAATTTACATTTCTCTAATAACTAATGATATTGACTGTGTCTTATTATGCCTATTGACCACTTATATATGTTCTTTGGAGGAATGTCTATTCAAACCCTTTGCCCATTTTTAAATTGGGTATCTGTCCCTCTTCTTCCCTTTGTGTTAGCTTTCTGTTACTGTAAGAAATCTCTAAGAAGTCAGATTTTAAAGAGAAAAAGTTTATTTTTATTTTTGATCATAGTTTTGGGGGTATCACCATGACTGGTTGGCCTCATTGCTTTGGGCCTGTGGTGACACAGCACATAATGGTGGGAGTGTATGGTAGAGGTCATTCACCTCTTGGTGGGGAAGTGAAGAAGGGAGAGAAAGACACCAGAGTTGTATAGCCCCCTTGAAGGCATGTCCCCACTGACTTAAGGTCTCCTACCAATTCCTACCTCTTGAAGTTTTCTACCACCTTTCAATAGCACCAACTTGAGAACTCACTCAACAGGCCCTGGGGGACACTCCACAACCACACTATATCACTTTTCCATTCTTCCTTATAGAATTAATTCTTGTTAGTTTTTTTCATGTAGAAGATGTCATCCCATTGTATTCTGGCTTCTAAATGAGTTATGAGAAACTGTCATTATGACTATGATCTGCTGTTTCCTTTGGCTGCTGCTGCGCTTCTTCTTTTTTTTTTTTTTTTGGTGATACTGGGGATTGAATTTAGGGGCACTGTACCACTGAGCTATGGATGTGGCTCAGTGGTAAAGCACCTCAGTCTTTTTATTTTGTGTTTTGAAATAGGGTCTCGCTAAATTGTTGAAACTGGCCTCAAATTTGCGATCCTCCTGTCCAGCTTTCAAAGTCACTGACATTACAGTCATGTGCCATCGTACTCGGCTCCTTTGGCATCTTTTAAGATCTTCTTCCTTTTTGATTCCTCTCAGTATCAGAAAGTGGTTTCTTTTATTCATCTCATTTGCAATTCGTTTTCTATGTTCCTTGTATGAATTTGTCTCCTTTATTTCTAACCCGTGGTTTCTTCAAGTCTACACTGTTATGTTTCTTGAGATTGTGATTAAATTTACGCTCAAGGGCTGGGGGTTTGTCTCAAGCAGTAGCACTCACGCCTGGCATGCGCGGGGCGCTGGATTCAATCCTCAGCACCACATAAAAATAAAATAAAGATGTTGTGTCCACTGGAAACTAAAAAATAAATATTAAAAAATTCTCTCTCTTTTTCTCTCTCTCTCTCTCTTTTAAAAATAATTTATGCTCAATTATTGTTATTTAAGTTCTTTACCCCCTTTATTTTATATTTTTGTTTCTCCCTGCTGTTTTCCGAAGTGTTTTTTTTTCCTTCCCTCTAAATTAGATGATCTTCCATTCCATTAATTCTTTCTTCAGCAACTGATAGATTGTGGATAAGCTAATCTATGTAATACTGTTTTGCTAAATCTTGGTCATTATTTAATGTTTATTTATTTTTTTCTTTTTCTTCATTGTGTCATTTTTTAGAAGTTCTATTTTTGTCTTTTCCTAAAATGCTGCATCAACTCTCATATTTCCTGTTTCTTGAACATATTTTATTGAGGTTTTTTGTTATCTGAATTCAGTAGGACAGTGTTATTGGTTTTTACAAATTTATCTTAGTGCTGTTTGTTGTGTTTTGCTATGGGTTATTTTACTTGAGAGATTTTTTTTTTTTTTTTTTTTAATATCTGAGTCTTTCAGAGAGAATTTATTTCTCTTAAAATAAACATTAAACTCAGTTTTAGCTCCTGTCCCCTACTTTGCCTCAGAGGCTATCAAGATTCATTCTGGAATTAGCAAGTATTTTAAGATTACAAGTTCATTTGCTTCTTTATTCTTTGGGTTCACTTCTTTTGCTTCACATTTGGTCTGATATTTGTGTTATCATTTCACTGCTCTTTTGAAATGTCTTTATGTTTGAGAAAACATTTTTAGTTGTTTTCTATGGGAAGCAAATACCTAGCCTGCCTTTACTGAAAATAGGAAAACTACATACTTCATCTTTCTAAAACCACATCAGGTCGTTTTTTCCACTTGATATAATTATTCAGAGGATTTGTCGCTGATATACAGGAATGCCTTTGATTTATGCGTGTTGATTTTATATCCTGCCACTTTGCTGAATTCATTTATTAGCTCTAATAGTTTCTTTGTAGACCCTTTTGGGTCTGCTAGGTATAGAATCATGTCATCTGCAAATAGTGATAATATAAGTTCTTCTTTTCCTATTTTGATGCCTTTAATTTCTTTCGTCTGTCTAATTGCTCTGGCCAGTGTTTCGAGAACTATGTTGAACAGAAGTGGTGAGAGAGGGCATCCCTGTCTTGTTCCAGATTTTAGAGGGAATGCCTTCAATTTTTCTCCATTCAGAATGATGCTAGCCTGAGGCTTAGCATAGATTGCTTTTACAATATTGAGGTATGTTTCTGTTATCCCTAGTTTTTCTAGAGTTTTGAACATAAAGGGATGCTGTACTTTGTCAAATGCTTTTTCCGCATCTATCGAGATGATCATATGATTCTTATTTTTAAGTCTATTGATGTGGTGAATAACATTTATTGATTTCCGTATATTGAACCAGCCTTGCATCCCAGGGATGAATCCTACTTGATCATGGTGCACAATTTTTTTGATAAGTTTTTGTATCCGAGTGGCCAGAATTTTATTGAGGATTTTTGCATCTAGGTTCATTAGAGATATTGGTCTGTAGTTTTCTTTCTTTGAAGTGTCTTTGTCTGGTTTAGGTATCAGGGTGATGTTGGCCTCGTAGAATGAATTTGGAAGTTCTCCCTCTTTTTCTATTTCCCGAAGTAGCTTGAAAAGTATTGGTATTAGTTCCTCTTTAAAGGTTTTGTAAAACTCTGCTGTATACCCATCCGGTCCTGGGCTTTTCTTAGTTGGTAGTCTTTTGATGGTTTCTTCTATTTCCTCAATTGATATTGGTCTGTTTAGGTTGTCTATATCCTCCTGGCTCAATCTGGGCAGATCATATGACTTAAGAAATTTATCTATGCCTTCACTATCTTCTAATTTATTGGAGTATAAGGATTCAAAATAATTTCTGATTATCTTCTGTATTTCTGAAGTGTCTGTTGTGATATTGCCTCTTTCATCCCGTATGTTAGTAATTTGAGTTCTCTCTCTTCTTCTCTTCGCTAGCATGGCTAAGGGTCTGTCGATTTTGTTTATTTTTTCAAAGAACCAACTTTTAGTTTTGTCAATTTTTTCAATTGTTTCTTTTGTTTCGATTTCATTAATTTCAGCTCTGATTTTAATTATTTCTTGCCTTCTACTTCTTTTGCTGTTGTTTTGCTCTTCTTTTTCTAGGATTTTGAGATGAAGAATGAGATCATTTATTTGTTGGTTTTTTCTTTTTTTAAGGAATGAACTCCAAGCAATGAATTTTCCTCTTAGAACTGCTTTCAATGTGTCCCATAGATTCCGATATGTTGTGTCTGTGTTTTCATTAATCTCTAAGAATTTTTTAATTTCTTCCTTGATGTCTTCTATAACCCATTGATCATTCAGTAACCTATTGTTCATTCTCCAAGTGATGTATTCTTTTCCCTTCCTTCTTTTATCGTTGATTTTCAGTTCCATTCCATTATGATCAGATAGGATGCATGGTATTATCTCTACTCCTTTATATTGTCTAAGAGTTTCCCTGTGACATAATATATGATCTATTTTTGAGAAGGATCCATGTGCTGCTGAGAAAAAAGTGTAACTGCTTGATGTTGGGTGGTATATTCTATATATGTCAATTAAGTCTAGGTTATTAATTGTGTTATTGAGTTCTATAGTTTCCTTATTCAACTTTTGTTTGGAAGATCTGTCCAGTGGTGATAGAGGTGTGTTGAAGTCTCCCATGATTATTGTATGGTGGTCTATTAGACTCTTGAACTTGAGAAGAGTTTGTTTGATGAACCTAGCTGCACCATTGTTTGGGGCATATATATTTATGATTGTTATGTCTTGTTGGTGTATGGTTCCCTTGAGCAGTATGTAGTGTCCCTCTTTATCCCTTTTGATTAACTTTGGCTTGAAATCTATTTTATTTGATATGAGTATGGATACTCCTGCTTGTTTCCGAAGTCCATATGAGTGATATGATTTTTCCCAACCTTTCACCTTCAGCCTATGTATGTCTTTTCCTATCAAATGCGTCTCCTGTAGGCAGCATATTGTTGGGTCTTGTTTTGTGATCCATTCTACTAGCCTGTGTCTCTTGATTGGTGAGTTTAAGCCATTAACATTTAGGGTTATTATTGAGATATGGGTTGTTCTTCCAGCCATATTTGTTTATTTCTGTTACTAAACATGGTTTGTTTTCCTCATTGATTATTTTCCCCCCTTTAGTGTCCTACCTCCCACTGTTGGTTTTCATTGTTATTTTCCATTTCCTCTTCCTGTAATGTTTTGCCAAGGATGTTTTGAAGAGATGGTTTTCTAGCTGCAAATTCTTTTAACTTTTGTTTATCGTGGAAGGTTTTAATTTCATCTTCCATCCTGAAGCTTAATTTCGCTGGAAACACAATTCTTGGTTGGAACCCATTTTCTTTCATTGTTTGAAATATGTTATTCCAGGATCTTCTAGCTTTCAGAGTCTGTGTTGAAAGATCAGCTGTTATCCTGATTGGCTTACCCCTAAATGTGATCTGCTTCCTTTCTCTTGTAGCTTTTAAAATTCTCTCCTTATTCTGTATGTTGGGCATCTTCATTATAATGTGTCTAGGTGTGGGTCTCTTATGATTTTGCACATTCGGCGTCCTGTAGGCTTCTAGGATTTGGGGTTCTGTCTCATTCTTCAAGTCTGGGAAGTTTTCTCGTATTATTTCATTGAATAGATTGCTCATTCCTTTGGTTTGAAACTCTGTCCCTTCCTGTATCCCAATGACTCTTAAATTTGGTCTCTTGATGTTATCCCATATTTCTTGGATGTTCTGCTCATGGTTTCTTAACAGTCTTGCTGAGCTGTCTATGTTCTTTTCAAGTTTAAATACTTTATCTTCATTGTCTGATGTTCTGTCTTCTAAGTGTTCTACTCTGCTGGTAGTATTCTCAATTGAGTTTTTAAGTTGGCTTATTGCTTCCTGCATTTCTAGGATTTCTGTTTGTTTGTTTTTTATAACCTCTATTTCCCTGTATAGTTGATCTTTTGCTTCTTGGATTTGTTTATGTAATTCATTGTTGAAGTGATCTTTCATTGTCTGATTTTGCTGTCTGATGTCTTCCTTGAGACTCCAGATCATCTGAAGCATGTATATCCTGAATTCTTTATCTGACATTCCATCTGCTGCAGCTATTACCTCTTCTAACGTTGAGTTGACCTGCATTGCTTGTGGTCCTTTCTTTCCTTGTCTCTTCATACTGTTCGCGTTCCTTTCTACTTGGTGAAACTGTTGTGCTATTGAATTTTCCCCCTATATATTTATATTGGTCTTGTATAGTTGCAAAGACTCTCTCGCAGGCGCGGGCGGCGGCTCTGTCCCTCTGCGGGCCGCTAGGCTTGTTCTGTCGGTGGTCACAGTTCTGTCTACTTTGCAGGCGCAGGCAGCGGCACTGCCCCTCTGCAGGCCTCTGGGGCTGTTCTGCCGGTGGGTCGCAGGTCCGCCTACCTTGCAGGCGCGGGGGGGGGGGGCGGCTCTACCCTTCCTCAGGCCACTGGGCCTGTTCTGTCTCTCGGTTGCAGGTCTGGCCTGTTCTGATGGTGGTCACAGTTCCGTCTACCTTTCCGGTGCAGGGGGAGGGGACGGCTCTGCCTCTCAGCAGGCCGCTGCTCCTCTTCTGCTGGTGGGTCGCAGGCCCGCCTACCTTGCAGGAGTGATTGGAAGCTCTGTCCCGCCGCGGGCCACTGGGCCTTTTCTGTCCGTGGCCACAGTTCCACCTACCTGGCAGGCGCGGGGGGTGGGGGGCGGCTCTGCCCCTCAGCAGGCCGCTGGGCCTGCTCTGTGCGTGGTCACAGTTCCCTCTACCTTGCCGGTGCAGGGGGAGGGGGCGGCTCTGCCTCTCAGCAGGCCGCTGCTCCTCTTCTGCCGGTGGGTCTCAGGCCCGCCTACCTTGCAGGAGTGATTGGAAGCTCTGTCCCGCCGCGGGCCACTGGGCCTTTTCTGTCCGTGGTCACAGTTCCACCTACCTGGCAGGCGCGCGGGGTGGGGGGCGGCTCTGCCCCTCAGCAGGCCGCTGGGCCTGCTCTATGCGTGTTCACAGTTCCCTCTACCTTGCCGGTGCAGGGGGAGGGGGCGGCTCTGCCTCTCAGCAGGCCGGTGCTCCTCTTCTGCCGGTGGGTCGCAGGCCCGCCTACCTTGCAGGAGTGATTGGAAGCTCTGTCCCGCCGCGGGCCACTGGGCCTTTTCTGTCCGTGGTCACAGTTCCACCTACCTGGCAGGCGCGGGGGGTGGGGGGCGGCTCTCGATATTGGGGATTAAACCTAGATCTTCATATATTCTAACCATGCACTTTATTCCTGAAGTATACAGTAGCCCTAAAATGAAATTCTGTTCTTTTGGAAAAAGAATGGAAGTTAACTTTGACTTAGTATACTTTAAAATATTTTTTGCATATGAAGACATAGGCCTATTTTTTTTTTAGTGCACTTGTCCGAGACTTGTTTTCATTATATTATATTGTTATTTTGATTTGCAGCTCATTGTTTAATTTTGGTGAAACAATTGAAATTAATTTAATTAAAAGTTAATTTCAATTAACTTCTTTGCACTCTAACATCAGATCTTAAACATGCTAGAACCATGCATTTATTTTTTTCTCTCCTTTGTTGAATCTTTTGAAAGTAATTTTCAAGATTCTTCCTTATTATTGTAACTATTATTATTTTTTGGTACCAGGGATTAAACCCAGAGGTGCCATACCACTGAGCCACATCCCCATTCCTTTTTAAAATTTTAAATTTTGTTTTAAATTTTGAGACAGGATCTTGCTTAGTAGCTTAGGGCCTCACTAAGTTGCTGAAGCTGGCCTTGAACTTGCAATCCTCCTGCCTCAGCCTCCCAAGTTGCTGGGATTACAAGTATGCACCATGTCTGGCTAAGAATCTTTCTTATTTTTGCCACCTATCTGGTTATTAGTGATTTGAAAAAAAATTCATGGTTATTTAGGACTTAGCAGTTTATAAAACATTTCAAAATGTTCTAAATCACTAAACTTTTATAATTATATTTGAAAATTACTTTATGGGTGAGTCATCTTTTATGGGTCAACAAGTGGAAATTCTGAAAGTTATGTGCTGAAGTTCATATAGCTGCTCTGCAGCCGAGTTAAGACTGTGCTCTGCAGCAGAGTTAAGATTGTGAGAGTATTTCTTTCTTTCTTTTGATTCAGTGAAATATATTTTTAAAAGGGAAGAAAAGCAGAAAATATGATTCCTGTTTTTTTTCTAAAGTTTGCTGTACATAAAGAAAGCAAAACCAGGGGCCTGGGTTGTAGCTCAGTGGTAAAGCACTTGCCTAGCACATGTGAGCCACTGGGTTCAATCCTTAGCACCACATAAAAATAAATAAATAAAACAAAGGCATTGTGTTCATCTACAACTTAAAAAAAAAAGAAAAGCAATAATCAAAGGCAGGTTCACAAAGAAAAGATGAAGCATTGTATCTTCAAAGAGCACTACAGCTCTCAATCCCTCTAACTAGCTGCAATGAAAAGGAACAAACTTGAATATCATTTTTTTATAGTGAAAGTTCAAACTGGATCTGTGTTCTTTTCTAGCTGTAAAATGCTATGATTCTATGAAGTTGTGATAGCTTATTTTATTAATTTTTGAAGATGTTTATGCAAGAATGAAAGGTCAGGATTGTTCATTTTAAGATTAACATTTTATTTATTTTTTATTGGTTTCTCTTAGTTATATATGACAGAATGCATTTTGATAGAATTATACAAGCATAGATTATATCTTATTCTAATTGGGACCACATTCTTGTTGGTGGGCATGATGGTGGGATTCACTTAGGTATTTTCATATGTGTACATAATAGGAAAATTATGTTAGATTTATTCTACTCTTTTCTATTCCTATCCCCCTCCTTCCTTTCATTCCCTTTTGTCTAATCTACTGAACTTCTCTTCTTCCCTTGTCCCCCTTTATTGTGATTTAGCTTCTACATATCAGTGAAAACATTGACCTTTGGTTTTTTGGGATTGGCTCATTTCACTTAGAACAATAGTCTCCAGTGCCGCAGTCTGGCTGGGCACAATTCAGGAGCCACTTGTCAAAAGAAACAAACTTTATTTTTAGAACCACACACGCCAAACAAAACAGTTCCTCAGGAAAAACCCTCAGAGCCCAACTGCCACCACCGGCTTCCCACAAGCCTCTCTCAACCTCCCCCACTCCTCCTGCTCTTGAGGCTGATTGGCTGGGTCGCGTGGGCAGAGCCAAAAAAGTCCCCCAATGAGTAGCTCCGTGGTCTGAAAGGGCAGGGAAACAGCCCAATGAGCATCACCACAGAGGAGCCAATCAGCTAGAAGTTGCTGGGGCTGCTGTGAGCCAATCATCAGCTGGCAGTCTGAAAGGTCGGGGAAACAGCTCAATGAGCATCACTGCAGAGGAGCCAATCAGCTAGAAGTTGCTGGGGCCGCTGTGAGCCAGTCATCAGCTGGCAGTCTGAAAGTTTGCTGGGGCCCCTTCGGCTGTGGCTCTCAACACTCGAGATCTATCTATTTACTGGCAAATATCATAAAGTCATTCTTCTTTCATGGCTGAATATTCCATTTTGTGTGTGTGTGTGTGTGTGTGTGTGTGTGTGTGTCTGTATGTATCACAATTTCTTTATCCATTCATCTGTTGATGACCATCTAGGTTGGTTCCATAGCTTAGCTATTGTGAATTGTGCTGCTATGTGTGTAATGTGGTTGTGTCACTGTAGTATGCTGATTTTAAATCCTTTGGATATATGCCTAGGAGTTAAGTGGTGGTTCCATTTTTAGTGAGTGAGATTTGCATTTCCCTGATTGCTAGAGATGTTGAACATTTTTTCATATATTTGTTGATCATTCATATTTATTCTTTTGAGAGGGTTTGTTCAGTTTCTTTGCCCATTTATTGATTGGGTTATTACTATTATTATTGGCATTATGCTTTTTGAATTATTTGTATATCCTGGAAATTAACACCCTGAGTTGTAGGTGGCACAGATTTTCTCCCCTCCTGTAGGTTCTCTCTTCATGTTCCTGATTGTTTCTTTCTTTTTAAAAAAATGTTTTTGGAGTTGTAGTTGGACAGTGTGCCTTTATTTTATTTGTTTATTTTTATGTTTTTTAAAAAAGATTTTTTAATTCTAATTTGTTATATGACAGCAGAATGCTGCCTCACACATACTAGGCACGTGCTCTGCCACTGAGCTACAATTCCAGCCCACTTGATTGTTTCTTTTGCTGTAACACTTTATTTTTATTGTTAAATATTAATCCTCATTTTCTATACTACTTTGTTGTTTTAAAAAAAGAAGACACCATAAAGATAGCTGAGTAGAGGGGCTGGGGTTGTAGCTCAATGGTTGAGTGCTTGCCTCACATGTGTGAGGCACTGAGTTCAATCCTTAGCACCACATACATAAAATAAAGATATTAAGAAAAAAGATAGCTGAGTTGAATAAATTTGGTCAAGTTATTCCAAAGTTAAGAAAGAAAGGAAGGAAGAGAAAAGAAAAATGTATTCAGGTACATTTTAATATCTTTATTTCCAGTACAGTATTTAAATTTTCCTGGTTCAGCTTATACTCAGTTTTAACTTAGAAGGAAGTTTGTTTTAGAAACTTGTTGCCTTTCAAACAGGTCCTACAGCTCTTTGGAATCTCACTTGTGTTTCAGTTTTTGTTTTTCTGTTTACTTTGTCAGCCTTTTCCATTATAAACATTGAGGAACTTTAATGTTTTTGTTTAATCTATTTCTTATTTGAGCTCCTAATTAATTTAACTACATGTGATAGATGAAGGCAAGAAATAGTTATGAAGGATGTTTTTTCCTTGAACATAAACTTGCTAAGATACTACCTCCAATTAGAAGAAAGGACTTTTATACCTATTCTTCTTCTTTTTTTTAATCCCCATTTCACTCTCTTCTCTGAAAGCCTTTTCTTCCTGAAGCAGAAGCTTCTGGCTTCATTTATATCCATCACCCCAAGGATTATGTCTGTCTTAATTCATTTTAGTAATATTGTTTGCTTATGAATTCTGTTTTCCAGAAAAAATTTTGAAAAGCTTACTTTCCTTTAAACAGAACATTTACATTTAAAAAATTTTAAATGATCAAGAATAATTGAGTTAACTTTCAAGTTCTATAAGTTTTTAACTCTTAATTATGTTTTAAATATGTAATCAATTTATTGAGATGTAATTCACATAAGTTTTCTTTTTATCTTTAAAGTCATAAGTAATAGGGCTGGGGTTGTGGCTCAGTGGGGTACTGGGTTTGATTCTCAGCACCACATAAAAATAAAGATATTGTGTCCACCTAAAACTAAAAAATAAATGTAAAAAAACATAAGTAAGAGAGTTTGTGAAAATTTGGAATGAAAGAAGAAATCATCCATGAAACCTTTTCTCATTTTTATACATATATATATATATATATATATATATATATATATATATATATATATATGTTTTTCATTATGTAGCTTTGTAGGTTTTTTTTTAAAATTTGCGGTTGTTGTATCAAATAATTTAATGTACTTTTTAATGGAATACAAACCTATTTTACTTGCTTTATAATTATCCTTTGAACAAGTAAATGTATCAGGAAGGAAAGAAGAAGCAAGATGGTAACAGTAACATAAAAATGCCAGTGAATTTAAACCCTATAAAAACAGAGCAACTAGGATAGCAAAACACTAAAAACCCATACTGATGGAAGTGATGCTGCTTTAGTTTGAGGCTCAACCTTTAAGGAACTTTTATTTCTGCTCTGCAAAAACCTGTGTCCATGTAAGAAGTCCAGCTACCTATTACCACCATGCTATGAAGAAAGCCAGGCTAGCTATATGAATCTGATGAGTGAGAAGCACCCAGTGAAGCCTTCTTGGTCCAGCTCAGCTTAGTTGTTAGCCGAATGAAGCACAGCGAGTAGTTCCAAGTGAGACCACCTGGAGTACTGGGACCCTTCCTAAACTTTTAACCCACAGAGTATGAAATAGTTTTCAGCCACAAAATTTTAGGCTGGTTTCTTGTGCAGCAGTAGAGAATTGATAGACCAACCAAAGTGATTTTCATTTATAGACTCCTATCAACCTATGTCAATGCAGGGAATATTGTTTTTATAAATTTTTCTTAGGAAACTAATAGTGTTTTTCAAATACCAAAATGATTAGAGAAATACCAGTGTAAAGACTTGTGGTGAGCATTAGAACTAAGATAAATAGGGCCAGAAAGGAATGTATAGTAGGTGATAACTGTATGCTTTGATAAAGAAATAGAATCCAGAAAAAATTTAGATCATTTTCAACAATCATAGTTTTATTATGGTGTTGGTTTTGTTAATTAGATACTGTTTTCTGTGTATTGTGCAGTCAAGCAAATAAATTATTTTAAGTTATCACCTGTGTCCTTAAGAACCAAGAGTCTCAGCATGGAAATAATGATATACTGATATAATATAGAAGGTTAAGTAAATACCCTGTACTTTTGATCTTTAATTGGAAGTTATCCCTAGGAACTTGAGATATTTTAATTTTATTTTAAAAGAGTGCAAACTTTATATATTTCTCTGTGTATATTTATACATATGTATATGTATAATGTTAATCTGAGAAGTCTATATTGTAGATTAAAGCAAATGAATATTTATGCTATATTTTAATTATGACATTTCCTAGCTATATCTATGGAAAATTCTCAGAAATGAACAAAACTAGTTCTGAGAATGTGGTCTTGAAATGCTATTTCTTCCTAAAAGAAACAAGGGCTTCTTTGAGAACTCTTTGATTCCAGGTCTGGGACATGAAATGTATAAAATGATTTTGAAACATTTTTTATACCAGATACCAAAGAAGATATTGGTGACACACAATTCTGTTTCCTTTCTGTGGGTGGTTCCCAGTTCATTTAACTATATATCTACTAGGTCTGTGACAAAAGAAATCAGAAGCCAATTTAAAGATGCCCGATGTTGCTCAACTATCTCACTTTCAGCCCTAAAAATCCTAAATTTGGGAGATTTTAGTCTCAGACATTGTGGTACAGTTGATCACTCTGAGGCTCCCACTAGCCACAATGGGTCAATTTGAGTACCAATAAGGATAATAGCTCACAACAAATTGACATATTATGTTTACATTTATGAATTCATATATAATGGAAAAAAAACAAACTAAGAACAAATTCTTGTTGTTTGTTCATCATTAGTGGATATTAGGAAACCCTTCCTTTTGGAAATACAAGCTGAGAGGAAGATCAAGTATTTATGCTTACTTTCCCGTATGAGCTGTACCCTTAAGGATAGACAAATATACTTAAGGTAAAAAAATTTTCATAGAGAAATTTTTATGTGCTAGCAAACAAAGATTAAACAATAGTATATCATTTTGCATTTACTCAGGTTTTAATGAATTTTGATGTTTAATATCAGTGGTTGCTAATAATAAAACAAAATCAAACGTATGACTTTATTATTGGTTGCTAATAACACCAGAGAAAATCATACATGTGATTTATTACCACTTAATGATAACTTGCCAGAAATGATAAACCTAAATCTGAAGATACTGTCTACATCCTGTTTGTAGGAAATGTAGAAGATTGCAGAATTTCTTAAACTACACTATGGGAATACAGTCAACAAAACCCATTCTGTTGAAACTGTAGTTCAGAGGATCCAATATATTCAATAAATTATAAAGAATAAAAGGTGGTGAGGAAACCCACAGATCAAAAAAGGGTGACGTTGCAACACTTAGGTGTATATGTTTCTGTAATAAAAATATGGAAGTGATTCCCATAGAAGTGAGAATAGTAATTTCTCTTGGGCGGGGTGATAGATAGACAGTGACATGATTGGGAGGGAGCCTAAGAGGGGCTTCTGTGCTAGCTCACACAATTCTGTTTCCTTTCTGTGGGTGGTTCCCAGTTCATTTAACTATATATCTCAGTGTGATCTTCTGTCATATATTTAATAATAAAAGATCTAAAATAAAAAATAAAGGAAATTGGGGAAGATAAATGGTGAGAGTTAATGCTTTATAAATTAGCTAAACTTGTTGACTGAGAATTTTTTTAAATGCTATTCTTGGAAGGTTCAATATAATCTGTAAGTAGAAAGGTACTAAAGTTTATTAGAAAGAGGGCTGTAGTATTTACTGAAAACTGTTTTTAAGAATACAAATGTGACAGAGTAGATTTCCCTGAGAGACTGAAAGCTAGCCAGGAGAGCAGTATGAAACTTAAGGTGAAGGTAATAGATTTGGAATAAGGGTGATTCTTATAGTAATGCAAGTAAAGTAGCAATAGTCATGCAGTAGGACAGTCAATAAAACTTGGTGACAGATTAAGTATGATTGTGAAAAATAAAAACATTAAAAATAAACTCAAAGATTATATGTTTGAGGATATTACTTTTATATTAGGTAGGACTGAGGAATTCTGGAAGGGTAGTTCTAGGTGCTGTAGAATAAGGTCTTGTGTTTCTCCTCATGGTGTATTTAGAACCTTGGAGAAGTGGTTGCTAGGGATTCTGTGCTCTGAATTGTTCATCTAAAAATTCCAATTCTGACAAGTAAGCAACTGATATGGTTGTTTCTGTTAACTGTAAGTTGGGACAAAGATATGAGGGTGACTTAAAAAAAAATCTTCCGAATTTTGAATCATGCTTGTAGTGTCTACTCAGAAAATAAATACTAGTTGATTAATATGAATATTAATATTAGATATTTGAAGACTGTTCAGATAGGCACCTAGAAAAGAGAAACCAGGGTTGGAGAGAGTTAAGCAGTAGGAAGACTAGCACAGAGGCTGTCCACTTTGTCTGCCATGGGTATCGCCTGTGGATATTAAATAAACTGATGCTTGATTATCACCCCTAGAGATGTCCAAATCTTTAATTTCTGGAGAGAAATTCTGATTTTGTAATCTTTATTATTTTAACTGTATTTAACTCTGAGAACCAGTCAAGTAAACATGTTTAATACTCCGGTGTCTATGACTTGTGTATGTTTGTAAACATTATATGTTTTTGTGCGTGTATGTGTAGCTTGTGGGTGCACGAATGTGGCTGAGTGTGGCTCTTATATATTATGTGTTTCATCCATGAAAGAAAACTTACAGCTGGAGGCTCAGGATTCTCATTTTCCTGGATCTTTTAATTCTTTACTGCCACCATATAGGATTTTCTTCTTTAGGCAGAGATCATGTCTTTGCTTTTCAACTAGCTTTGGCACTGCTCAAAGATTGTGGTGATGAGCAGCATAGACTGTTTCTTTTTTCTTTGTTATTACTAAGGCTAAAGATCACTATATATTCTTTATTTCTATGGACTCCCTTCATCTCACTCTGGCAACTGTTCTGGATCCAATTTCTGTAACAGAGTGTCCTGAAATATATGAATCTTTCTTAGCCTGATAGAGAGATAGACATAAGCAGTGGGGACATGGAGATTAAGTGGTTACATCTATACAATCCTTTGGATAGGTAATAAGCCTTTAGATAGGTTAAGACTTATTGTTAGATCTAGGAAAGAAAAGGGAATAGGAGGTGATGTGAAATTATGTGAGAGTTTTTCCTTCTTTCTTTTTTTTTAGGTAACTATTTTTTTTTTAGTGATAAAAACCATTAGGGAAATCCAAGTGGGGTATGTTTATTCTTTATGGCTGGTGAAATTGGGAGAAGTTTGAAGACTGCTTAGATAGGAACCTAGAAAAGAGAAACCAGGGTTGGAGAGAGTTAAGCAGTAGGAAGCCTAGCACAGTGGCTGTCCACTTTGGCTGCCATGGGTATTAAATAAACGGATGGATAGTAAATAAACTGATGCTTGATTATCACCCCTAGAGATTCTGATGTAATTGTCAGGGATACCACCTGGGCATTAGAACTTGATTTCAGTGTTGAAAATCATTGATTTAGAGCAGAAAACTGGTCTAAGACTACAAAAAATCTTTGGCTTGCACAGTGTCTCAATCTCAGATTCATTCTATTTGGGATAAATTGGAGTTTATTGTGAAGGGTAACTATGGTACAGTGGGTTGCTCCCTAGAAGATTTGATACTTTCTTAAGATTTGTATTTATTTAGAGAAGTAAGGCATGAATGAGTCTTTAGCATCTGGAAAGAATGGACAGATTAAGGGCTGGGGTTGTGGCTCAGTGGTAAAGCGCTTGCCTAGCATGTGTGAGGCACTAGGTTTGATTCTCAGCACCGCATATAAAGAAATAAAATAAAGGTCCATTGACATTAAAAAAAAAGAATGGACAGATTAACATATTAATAGTAATTATATTGAAACTTGATTGGACCTGCTACACATATTTAACATTGTGATATTTGCACAGGTTGCCTGTGATTTGCTTCGGAGAATTATTCGCATCTTGTATCTAAGTAAGAGACTCCAAGGACAACTGCAAGGGGGAAGTAGAGAGATAACAAAAGCTGCTCAGAGTCTCAATGAACTTGGTAAGTCCTTTTCTGATTATTTAAATAGAGGTTTAAAGATTTTAAGTTTTAGATTTATTGATATTTATTATTACCGTTAACAAATATTATTGAGCAAGTTTTTGAAAAGTTGGCTGTAGATAGCATTGTCACATTTTTCAGAATTGGTGAGTAAAATAATTTGCTTTCTTGAATGTCTATTACTTATAAAATTATATCATAAATTGGTCCTTTTTCATATATAGATCTGTAGATTTTGACATGTGTGGATTCATGTAACCACCACCACAGTCATGATATAGAATAGTTCCTTCATTGCCCCAAATTTGCTCATCAGCACTTGATAATCACTTACAGACCACCTGCCTCTAATGCAGGCAACCACTGATCTTTATTGTTGTGTTTCATCTTTTTAAGAAAGTCAAGTAAATGAAATTATAAAGTATGTAATCTTTTGAGGTTGGCTTCTTTTACTTGGCATAACACCTCTGAGATTTATCAAAGTTGTTGGGTGTACCACTGGTTTGTTACTTTATATTTGTTGGACTATCATTCTGTGCATGTGCTGTGGGTTGTTTATTGATTCACTAATTGGACATTTGTGTTCTTTCCAGTTTTTGGTGATTATAAGTAGAACTGCCATAAATACTTGTGTTTTCATGAGAGCTTAAATTTTCATTTCTCTAGGGGAAATGTCAAAGAGAAATGCTATTTCTAGGTGACAATTCCCATGTTCATATTTTGCCTACATTCCTTATTTGTTCATTCTATACTCAGACATTTACAGCAGGCCCTTAGCATTCAAGGGTTTAGTGTTCATGGTTTTGACTGCTAACAAGCTTCAAGGTCCATTATATAGCAATTCATAATTTTTCTGGGAAAATTTTTAATAGTGAGTACACATAGAAATGCTCATACCTGTGGTTTATTTTAATTTTAATTTTAATTTATATATGACAGTGGAATGCATTACAATTCTTATTACACATATATATGGTTGTATATAAAGTATGCTGACACCCAATTCGAGTCTTCATATATGTATTTTGGATAATAATGATCATCACATTTCCACCATCCTTGTTAATCCCTTGCCCCCTCCTTTTCCCTCCCATCCCTCTTCCCTGTCTAGAATTCATTATATCATAAATTGGTCCTCCCATGCTTTCCCTTCCTACCCCACTATGAGTCAGCCTCCTTATATCAAAGAAAACATTCGGCATTTGTTTTTTTGGGATTGGCTAACTTCACTTAGCATTATCTTCTCTAACTCCATCCATTTACCTGCAAATGCCATGATTTTATTCTCTTTTAATGCTGAGTAAAATTCCATTGTGTATATATGCCACATTTATTTTATTCATTCATCCACTGAAGGGCATGTAGGTTGGCTCCACAGTTTAGCTATTGTGAATTGGGCTGCTATAAACATTGATGTGGCTGTGTCCCTGTAGTATGCTGTTTTTAAGTCCTTTGGGTATAGTCCGAGGAGAGGGATAGCTGGGTCAAATGGTAGTTCCTTTCCCAGATTTCCAAGGAATCTCCGTACTGCTTTCCATATTGGCTGTACCAATTTGCAGTCCCACCAGCAATGTATGAGTGTACCTGTTCCCTCACATTCTCGCCAAAACTTGTTGTTTGTCATCACGATAGCTGCCATTCTGACTGGAGTGAGATGATATCTTAAAGTAGTTTTGATTTGCATTTCTCTGATTGCTAGAGATGATGAGCATTTTTTTTATATATTTGTTGATTGATTGTATATCCTTTCCTGAGAAGTGTCTGTTCATTGGCTCATTTATTGATTGGTTATTTGTTTTTTCGCTGCTTAGCTTTTTGAGTTCTTTATATATCCTAGAGATTAGTGCTCTATCTGATGTGTAAGGGATAAAAATTTGCTCCCGGGATGTAGGCTCTCTGTTCACCTGACAGATTTTTTTTTTTTTCTTTGCTGAGAAGAAGCTTTTTCGTTTGATTCCATCCCATTTATTGATCAGACTTGCATTAAATTTATTGATTCTTGGTTTTAATTCTTGTGCTATAGAAGTCTTATTAAGGTAATTAGGGCCTAATTCCATATGATGAGATTAGGGCCTACTTTTTCTTCTATTAGATGCAGAGTCTCTGTTTTAATTCCTAGGTCCTTGATCCATTTTGAGTTAACTTTTGTCCATGGTGAGAGATAGGGGTTGGTTTAATTTCATCTTGTTGCATATGAATTTCTAATTTTTCCAGTACCATTTGTTGAAGATATTATCTTTTCTCTGTGCATGTTTTTGGCAACTTTGTCTAATATAAGATAATTGTAATTTTGTGGGTTAGTCTCTGTGTCCTCTATTCTGTACCAGTCTGTTTTGGTCTACCAGTCTGTTTTGGTTACTATTTGGTTACTATGCTGTTTTTGTTATTATTGCTCTGTAGTATAGTTTAAGGTCTGGTATACTGATGCTACCTGCTTCACTCTTCCTTCCAAGGATTGCTTTAGCTATTCTGGGTCTCTTATTTTTCCAGATGAATTTCATGATTTCTTTTTCTCTTTCTATGAGGAATGCCATTGGGATTTTGATCAGACTTGCATTATAGTGCTTTTGGTAGTATGGTCATTTTGATACTATTAATTCTGCCTATCCAAGAGCAAGGTAGATCTTTCCATCTTCTAAAGAAGGTTTTCTTTGATTTCTCTCTTTAGGGTTCTATAGTTTTTATTGTATAGATCTTTCACCTCTTTAGTTGGTTTAAGTGGTACCTTGTGGTTTTCTTTGGAGCACTCATGTAAAAGAAACAAACAAAATAACACTTGAAGGGATGTTAGCAGTTATTTAAAGGGGCAGCAGATTATTTCCTTGCAAGCATGTGTGGTTGTTCTTAAAAGTTTTTGCCTAGCAGCTAATACTTAGAGTAAAACAAGTACAGTAGTAATACTTATATTATAAGTCACACTCCTAAAATTAAGTTAAAAGTGATCTGCCAACCATGTGACGTTTTGAACCTTGAATTAGTGTGACTAGACAAAATACATTGGCAAATGAAATGAAGTATATTCTGAGGGATTAAGGGTGTGTCGAGTGATTACTGTTGGATACAACTTTCTTTTTTGGGGTTATGAAAATGTTCTGAAATTAGTATTGTATAGAGTTGTCCATATACTATAAACTGTTGATGTGAACACTTTGAAGGAATGAATTTTAAGTTATATAAGATATATGTACTTTGAGCATCCATAATTGAAAAACCCAGAATTCAAAATGCTTCAAAATCAAACTTTTGAACACTGATATAACACTACAAATGGAAAATGGCACATTTGACCTCTTGTGATGGGTCACAGTCAAAATGTAGGTATACCGCATACATTTGTATAAAATTGTCTATAGGCTATGTGTATAAATGATATATGAAAATAAATAAATTTTGTGTTAGACTTGGTCACATGACCAAGATATCTCATTACATATGTTAAAATGTTCCAAAATCCTAAACCCAAAACACTTCTGGTTTCAAGCATTTTGGATAAGCAATTCAGCTGTATTAATTTAAAACACACATTTTGAATATCTAGTGATAATTAACTCTCCCTTTCTTTCATCTTTCCTTCCTTCCTTCTGTGACATAATAAACTGATATATTGAAAATAAGTAATTTTGACATGCGGCATCACGAATAACAAGACAGTGAACATAGTATCACTCTCCAGAGTTTCCTCTTGACTCCTGGTATTCTCTCTTCAAGTGTTTACTGATTTATTTTCTGTATATAGATTAGTTTCCACTTTAAAGAATTTCATATAAACAGAATTGTATGCTTTGTATGTGTTTTTTCCAAGCTTCTTTCAGTTGTCATAATTATTTTGAAATGCATCAGTATTATGTGTATCAATATATTATTTTATTTATTTGTTTTTTGGAACTGGGGCTTGAATTCAGGGGCACTTAACCACTAAGCCACATCCTCAGCCCTTTTTGTATTTTATTTAGAGCAGAGTCTCGCTGAGTTGTTTAGGGCCTTGTTAAGTTGCTGAGGATGGAATTGAACTGACAATCCTCCTGCCTTAGTCTCCCAGCTGCTGGGATTACAGGCTTGCCCCACCATTCCAGGCTAATAATTTATCTCTTTTTATTGCAAAGTAATGTTCCTTTGATAGATCCCAGTTGTTTTTATCCATTCATCTGTTGGTGGACATTTGGGTTATTCCTAATTTTTGGATATTAAAAATCAAGAGTTATGAACTTTTATGTACAAATCTTTGTATCTTCATTTCTCGTTAATTACCTAGGAGTGGAGTGTTTGCATCATTTGGTAGGTGTGTGTTTAACTTTTTAAAAAATTATTGAAGTGTTTTCAAAATAGTCGTAATACTTTACATTCTTATCATTACTGTGTTTATATTCTACTTCCCCTACATCCTTGCCAACATTTATTGTTTTCTTAAATTGAGCCTTTCAAATTAGTTATATTTGAAAACACATCTCACCAGAGAATTTGTATAAATGGCACATATGTATATGAAAATATGCTGAACATTTTTATAATTTAGGAAAATTAAGATTAAAATTAAAATCATCATTATCAAATTGACAGAATTATTTTAGTGTAGACTTGTACTTTTTTATCAGGTTGTTATTGTGTATTGATTAAAAAAAATAAAACTACATAGTGTTTTGCAAAATTACATTTTATCATTTTTTATTTCTAATTTTTATTTAAAAACAGCCCCTTTTAGGGGAGGGTTCTTGGATTGAGCTCAAGGCCTTGTGCGTGCTAGACAAGCACTCTATCCTTGAGCCTGATCTATAGCTCAAGAAGTTTTGAGACTAGATAAAATGTATGTGGCTCATACTACAAAACAATAACATTTTTTAAACACTAGTAAGATAAAATACTTGGGAAAATGTTTATTTTATCATACTTACTACTTTTTCCAGCTATTATTGACCCATTTGAGCAGAATTTCTACATAATTTTAAATTTAATAGTTTTCAGAATATTTTTGAATAGCTGGATAAACTATCATTGTAAGCCAGAGGATGGCAACTTTTTAAATTCAATGAGTGTCTCAAAACACTTAACATGATTCTGGGTCAGGTTGAGTAACAGATTTGCTTGTTCCATGAAATGCATTCCTGCTTTATCCATGTTGAATTGAAGCTGCATTGATAAAAGGAGAATGTGCTATATTTCTGTAATCAACATTAGCACTTTCTGATTTTTCCTTTGTGGTGTTATTAGGTATTCCACCTATAATACAGATACGTTAACCCACCTATGGTACAGCCATTGGTGAACAATTGGATGTAGTCTTTGGTTCAGTATTATCAATGCTAAAATTGGCTGGGTATTGTTGATCTGAATATTTACATATAGAGAAAATATGAAAGATATAAATGTACTATTTGGAATTTGGCTAGATGATTCTTTTCTTGTATACTGATTGCCATGAATTTTAGAGAAATTCATTTTGTACCTAGTTCTTCACTATCTATGACTTCTTTCTTTTGATTAACTGTACATTTTTATGGGATATTTGTTATAATTTGGTACATGTGTACAGTGTAATGAGATCTAATTATGGTAATTAGCATTTCAGTCTCCCTAAACATTTATTATTTCTTTATGTTGGGAACCTCTGAACCCATCTCTTCTAATTCTTTATAAAAATATTACTAGTTGTAAACCATAGGCACCCTACTGTGCTGTACAAAATACTAGAACCCTGAACTTTTTATTCCTCCTCACTATGTTTCAGTATCCATTTTCTGACCTTTCTGTATTTCCTTTCTCCCCTACTCTTCTAGTCTCTAGTGATTACTATTTCACTTTCTACATCTGTGAAATTAACTTTTTTGGCTTTCATATATGAGTAAGACTATGTCTATTTGCCTTTCTGTGCCTGACTTCCTTCATTTATGTCCTATAGTTTCATCTGTATTGCCACAAATGACAGAATTTTATTTTTTTATGTCTGACTAATATTTTATTGTGTGTATGTATGTATGTGTGTGTATGATATATATATATATATATATATATATATATATATATATATATATATCAATCACATTTTCTTTATTCGGTCCTTCATCATTGGACACCGCTTAATTCCATATCTTGGCTTATTGTGGATAGTGCTGCAGTAAGCCTCATTGTGCAAGTATCTGATAAACTGATTTAATTTTTTTGGATATATATATACCTCACGTAGTGGGATAGCTGTATCATATTTTACTTTTTTGAATGTTTTCCATAATGGTTGTACATTGCCTCCAACAGTGTATAAGTGTTCCTTTTTCTCCACAGCCTTACTAGCATTTGGGGTGTGTGTGTGTGTGTGTGTGTGTGTGTATGTATGTGTGTGATTTTTGATCATAGCACTTGTTAAGTGGGGTGAGATAATCTCTCATTGTGATTTTGATTTACATTTCCCTGATGATGAGTGTTGCTGAACATTTTCCTTATAGTTGTTTGCCATTTATAGATCTTCTTTTGAGAAATGTCTCTTCAAATCATTCATTCATTTTAAAAATCAGATTATTAATTTCTTTTTTGGTTGTTGAATTTTGAGTTTATAATATATTCTGAAAATTAATCCCTTGCCTGATGAATAGTTTCCACATGTTTCCTCCCATTCCTTAGATTGTCTCTTCACTTTGTTTGTTGTTTCTGTTACTGGTGAGAAGGTTTGTGTTTTATATCCCATTTGTCTGTTTTTGTTCCTGTTGCTTGTGCTTCTGAAGTCTTATTAAAAAAAAAATTGTGGGCTGGGGTTGTGGCTCAGCGGTAGAGTGCTTGCCTAGCACATGTGAGGCCCTGGGTTCAATCTTCAGGGCCATATAAAAATAAATATAATAAAAGCATTGTGTTCAACTACAGCTTAAAAATAAATTTAAAAAATTGCTTATACCAATGATTTAAAATGTTTTTTTCTCCTATATTTCCTTCCAATAGTTTCAGGTGTTACATTTAAATCTTTATCCATTTCAATTTGATTTTTATGTGTGATGACAGAGACAGGTCTAGTTTCAGTCTTTACTATGGATATCCAGTTTTCCCAACACCATTTATGGAAGAGATTGTCCTTTTTCCAATGTACGTTTTGGGCACCTTTGTTGAAGATCAGGTAGCTGTAGATGGGTGTATTTATTTCTGGGTTCTTCATTCTGATTTATTGGTCTATGTGTCTATTTTTATGCCAGTATCAAGTGTTTTTGGTAACTATAGTTTAGTAGTATATTTTGAAATCAGATATTGTGATGTCTGCCTATGATATTTTCAATTACTTTCCTTTTATTTCTCTGTATTTATATTAGAAAGATATTTAAAAAGTTAATCTTTTTATTAGTGTCTTAACATTTAGTAGATATTTTTGAAATTCATGACTGTTCATCATAACTGAGAATCTGTTTCTGGTTCAGAAGTTTTATTTTACTGACACCAAAACTTAATTTAATAGATGTTTATGGATATTTTATTGCCTTGTTCTAAAGAAGGCATTAATTTCACTCAATTGTTTATAAGAACTAACAACATATCAAAAAGGATGGAAAAGACTAGCAAGAAAAGCAAATGAGGGATGGTTTGTAGGGGATTCACATAAGCAGCCCATCTTTTAGATTGAAGTCCTTAATTGAGGTAGGAGGATTCATTTATTATCCGTTCTCCCTCCTTTTAGTGGGTATTATTTTCACTCTACTTTTGAGGGGAAATGGAATATGGGATTAATAGACAGGATGGCTGGTTCTCCATATACTATAAAGATAACTCATTCCTCTAAAATTTTCCCAATTCTGTACAAACCAATTTCATAAGAGAAGGACTTATAATCTAGAACACTAATAATTCATTAACTTGCATTGAGGCACATGCTATCCTTTGACTGAAAGCAGTATGATTTTTCTTTCTGCACAGATGAAATGGAAACATATTCATAATTAGCAACTTGTTTGGTAAAATTTGAGTTAAAGCTGGGGAAGATCATTGTGTGATATCATGTGATTATCAATATATATATACTTTACCTGGAATACTAAATAAAAATCTTGGGTCATGGAGAGCTCTCTGATTATTGCTAATCTCTTTATATGTAGTTTTTATTTATTCTTAATGCTGTTGACTATCCTCTTTTGATCTACAGTTTTCTCCAATTAGAATAGAACAAAATTGATTAGGTTTCTGCTTCTGGTTAAAATTATATTTCAGAGCTTATATTCCTGATATGAATTGGAATTTTGAATGTTTCCTAAATTTTAGTCATGCATTTTATCTCTTGACTGTTAGATTGAGTGATTTTCTATTAATACCACTTGCTAAAACAAATGTTAGTATTTCTAATTTACAGGTCAATGTGATAAACTTTGGATCTTTTTATAATATTGATGCTTTTGCAACTGAAATGTCTTTTCACTTTTAAAATATCCTTTTATATCTTTAAAGGTTTTCATTTAAAGTTTCTTTTTTATTAAAATTTTTTTATTGAAAATCATGATTTATAATTTATTTACCAAATATTATGTTTCAACATCTGTAATCCCTGTACATTGTTAGGAACCTGATATAAAATGAGTGAATACTTGTAACTTTTGTGTTTGAGAAGTTCAGGCTCTGTTCTTTTATTTCTTTAAGCATAAAACTCACACAACAGCAACAATAACAATAATAATGATGATATCCATGGGGAAAAACCCTCTCCTCCAGTTTTTGCATTGGGACTCATCTGCACTTTCCTTGAAGTAATATGAAAAGAACTTCCATGAGTCCTCTTACTGTATGACTTAGATAAATTTATTCATTTATTCTGCAAGTATATATTGAATACCTACTGTGTGTGCCATGTACTGTCCTGGACATTGAAGCTACATTACTGAACAAAACAAAATCCCCTACTCTTTTTATAGCTTATATTTCCATAGATCTTAAGGTCACATATCTAATGTATCTGTAAAAATCTGATTGTAGATATCTTAAACCACTAATGCTATATTCTTTCCTTAAATTCTGTGGCAGCATTTAATTGGTTTGCAAAGGAGATTGTTGCCATTGTTAGAACTCCCAATATCTTCTTTTTTTAAAGGAGAAAATTCACATATTTATTCTACTTTATATGTATACCTTGAATATAAAAGTAGTATAAAATTAGATGAAAATGATAAAATGACTTTTAAGTATGATAGCCTCGTACTTAAAGCCAAAAATAAAATATTTTAATATTTATATGAATGATATAAAGATATTATATAATAGATATCTAATGAAGCAACTGTTGACTCACTGACTTAATATTCTATATTAAAGATACTGAATTAAAAATCCTTTTTAAAAATATAATTAAGCAGTAAAAAATAATGAAGTAATTGCATGTATTGGAAAGTATTCCCTCCAATAATTTTTATTGCTTATGTTCTATCTTCTGAGTTTTACATTTTTAATTCTTAATCTATGATATATTATTATGAGAGAATATTCTTAAAATATTCTCTTATATTTTTAAAATATTCTTTTATATTCATAAAAGTATTTATGATAATACAGTCTCATCCATTAGTGCTCTTATTGTAGCTGTGGTATTTTCTTAATTTGATAAAATAATGCATTTATTGGCAAACATTTCTGATTCATGCACAGGTGAGAAAAGTAAGATTTATATTATTTTTGCCACATAATAGATTGGTATCCAATAGTTACTACACAAATTAATGTTATGTCTATAAGATATTTTAGTTGGTGAAAATTTTAGAAAATTTTATTTCAGGCCTATTAAAAATTGTGTATTGATAGATTATAAATATGCCATGAAACTGTTTCCAGTATTAAATTAGTTTCTTTCTTATAGGTCTTAGGTGATTTGTTTCTTAAATGCTTTGAATAGTGTATGTGTGTGTGTGTGTGTGTGTGTGTGAGAGAGAGAGAGAGAGAGAGAGAGAGAGAGAGAACTTTGTTATAAGGAATTCAATTTGCATTTAAAATCTACAATGTAATGACATATAGACATTTGCAGTAAGTATGTTTGAATTAGATTTTTATGTCTCTAAATTATTTACTTATGTGACTGGGTTTAGCTACCACCAGGTGGGGGTGATGCTGTGCTCAGATCCAAATGGTCAGAAAGGTCTACCTTTAGATGTGAGTTTGTCTGTTAGAAGTAAATATGCAATTACACACTCACACAAAATTCTCTTCTTTTTTAAACTTACTGAATTTATTGTTACTAAGATTTATATTGAATAGATAATACCCATGGAGCACTAATCATATTTTATTAGTTTTATCTTTCCTCATACAGTGTCAAAAATTCAGGATAATGTTTATACAACAACAAGTGGCATACTTATTAGAAACTTTAGTCCGTTGTTTTTCATACATTTAAAAGTTATGGTAGCATTTCCATGTTTTATTCCATATGGTTGGTTAAGAATGCTAATGGAAAGCTATATATTTTACCTACTGTCACCCATTGCTGGAACATTTATCACTGTTTAATTTATTTAGTGAAGGTTTTTGTTTTGTGCATGTGTGTATGATTGTGTAGCGGTGGGTATTGAACCCAGGTGCTCTACCATTGAACTACGTCCCCCACTCTTAGTGTAAGGTTCTTTAAACTAGTAATTATAAAACTATTTCAGTTTGCTGGTTCTAAAGGATTTTCTGTTTGAATGCTGAAGCCAGTAGTGTTCAACGTCTTTTCCATTTTAGCATATATCATTATAATATTAATTTTTGAAAATTAAAATGTGTCTTAAATATACACAAACATTGCCTCTGACTCTAGGCTTATTTTGTTGACTGTTCCTTTTAAAATGGTGTTAGTTTTCTTCTTAATGAAGTGCAACTTAGAATTCTAAGTCAAATATTGTACAGGAACCCTAGGAGAGTTGTTGTACTTTTTATTGCCACAATTATAATTCATTACTCTGTGAATAGAAAATCCAAGAACAATATGAAATAATTTAAAAATACTCTTTGGTCTGATAATTTTAAATTAGCAATGGGTTAAGTTAGAAAGACTCAATGTAAACTTGTAATTATAGATATATAACAGAATTCTACATTTTAGTACTGGGTAAACAATAGGCAGGTATGACCTTCTGAGAGACATATTTAGCAAGATTGAATCTAGTTTTATTCATTCGTTTTAATCTGTGTTAGAGACTTGACCTTTTGATTAGTTGGAAATATGTTCTTTTGTTATATATAAATGGAAAATAATGCAGATAATATAGTTTAGGGTTAGTATTAGGGTTAGGTTTAGGGTTAGGGTTAGTGTTAGGGTTAGAGTTAATAATGCTGATAATATAGTTTTATCATCACAACTAGGAATATATTCAGTGGTTGGGGTGATGATCTACATTGATGTTTCTATATTGATTATGGTAAAATAAATATAAACACTTCACTTTGAAAAATAATTTCTCAAACTCATTGTATCTAACAAACCATTTTCTAACATCTGAAGTTTATACCATGTTAGCTCAAAATGGCCAAATTAATTATCTAGGGATATATATCTTGTGGCTAATTTATTCTAGTGGGTACATCAAGAAGGCATGATGCTCAGAATGAGGTAGTTCATAAAAATTTATGAAGGTTTTTCTGTGGTAGTTGCTTTGAAGTATCTGTATCTAAATTAAATGGTTTGTATCTTGGGTAATTTAATTGTTTACTTCTCAGGTTTATCCAGAGCTACTTCTTGAGGAAAATGCTGACATTGTCAGCCAGTATTCTTTCTTCATATGTTCTAGAACATAGTACATTTGGTAGTATTTTTATTTTTCAATATAGAGTGCTCTCACATTCTAAACGGGTTTCCAAAACATATTCATCTATACTTATTGTGGATCTACACACTGTTGATTGGCTTCTGCAGTGTTTTGAATATGGATTGTTCCATTCTGAAATTCATGTAGGAATTTTATTTCCATTATGGTAGAGATGGGAGGTTAGGTTTCTAAGAGGTAATTAGGTCATTAAGAGGATTAAGGCAGTTCTTGGGAGCCTGAGTTAGTGTTGCCTTTTTTTTTTTTTTTTTTTTTTGCATATACCCACTTGTCTTTCTGCCTTTCCATTAAGAGTTTCCATTAAAAGGTGAAGCAGCCTAAGTTTCTTACTAGATGCTGTTGCCATGTTCTTGGCCCATTCCAAGGGCAATATCTGTTGACTATCTATTTTTTTTGTCCCCATGAATCTGATCACATTTTTTTCACATTTTTTGCATATAAAGTAAAGTTTGGTTGAAAACTAAACATTATATAGATAGTACATTCTAGTGATTTTAAATTCTGTTTTGAGAATTGTTCTGTTGTTTTTGTTCTAACTTGTGAGTAATCTGGTCTCAAACTGTATATTTTTTCCTTTGCCTTGTGCAGTTGCTGTTTTTGCTCAGTTCTTTTAAGTTATAAATGCTGTATTTGTAGTGTGGTACTCTATGGATTCCTCCATACCCAAATAGTTTGCTATTACTAAGAATTTGGCAGAATTGATAAATGATTATGGCTTTCGCCTGTTTTTTTTTTTTCTTTTCCCTTTTCAGTGTTTCTGCGTAGTTTTCCAACTGTACTGATAGCTATGAGTTATCTTCTGACATCTCAACTTAGTAAGACCCAAGCTTTCTGCTACATGAGCTGTGTGTTATCTCTCAGGGAAAATTGTCACTTTGTAAAAGGAGCAAATTCACCTTCTTTCAAGGATAGGCTTTTCTCTGACTTTTGCTTGCTTTTTTCTCCTAAATCAACCCTACCCTTCTTGTCTCTTCTCAACTTTTTCTTCTTTTCCTTTCTCTTCTTCCTTCCATACTAGGGATGGAACCCAGGGGTGTTCTACCATTGAGCTATATCCTCAGCCCTTTTTAATTTTGAGACACGGTCTTAGTTGCTAAAGCTGACCTCAAACTTGGAATTCTTCTACTAGGTTGCTGGGATTATAGGTGTGCACCACTGACTGTAAACCTGTATGTGTGTGTGTATGTATATTTGATATATAAAATATACATATATTATATATAGTATATATATTTTTTTTTCTGTAAAATCTGTGGGGATTAAGATGGAATTGTTGGTAGGAGTTATGGTAGTAAATGCCATAAGGCAAAAAGACACTAATCTTGGAATTCTTACCCATTAAAACTTCTCTAATTCAAAGGTAAATCTTCCTCTAGTATATTCTTGCCTGTGTTTATTTTCCAGTTCCTTCAAATAGTGTATTTTTAAAAAGCTTTATCTAGATTTGAAATTATCTGCAGGAAACTATGCCTGACTAGTTCACTGTGCCATTAATGGAATTTCCACTAACTTAATTTTTATTTGCCTGTTTCTTATGTACACTCAAAGTCTGTGAAATTGAATGAGTGTTGTAAATTTGAATCACTATCTGTATATATTGAGAATTCATGCATTGCTTTGTAAATACAATTAGAAGTAATACTTAATGGAGACTGACATTTTTTGCATATAAAAGCTCTGTATTCCCAAATAATGAATAGATACAAGAATGTTTCATATAGCCTAAGTACCTTTCAAACTTAGGTCAGTAAAGTTGCCAAGTCATTTTACTTTGACTTTCAGAGTCTGGTACTATTAAAAGGTTTGAAAATATGAAATGCTTAATGGAAATATTTAAAAAGTCTGAAAATAGTTTCATGTGATCATTTTCCTCCTATTTAATAACAGCCTGTTTTTCTATGGCAGAGAAGAGCAGCAGAAACATTATACCCATAGAAGTTATTCTTTTTGTCAAAACTAATTTGACGTAGTAACACTTTCCATTGTTTTCAGACATTTAATATGGGGATTCTAAATATGCAACAAAATGAAACTGAATCCCTTTCTCTCACCATGCACAAAAGTTAACTCAAAATGGATCAAGGAGCTTGATATCAAATCAGAGACTCTGCGTCTGATAGAAGAAAAAGTTGGATCTGATCTACATATTGTGGGGTCGGGCTCCAAATTCCTTAATAGGACACCCATAGCACAAGAGTTAAAAACAAGAATCAACAAATGGGACTTACTCAAACTAAAAAGTTTTTTGTCAGCAAGAGAAACAATAAGAGAGGTAAATAGGGAACCTACATCCTGGGAACAAATCTTTACTCCTCACACTTCAGATAGAGCCCTAATATCCAGAGTATACAAAGAACTCAAAAAATTAAGCAATAAGAAAACAAATAACCCAATCAACAAATGGGCCAAGGACCTGAACAGATACTTCTCAGAGGAGGATACACAATCAATCAACAAGTACATGAAAAAATGCTCACCATCTCTAGCATCAGAGAATTGCAAATCAAAACCACCCTAAGATACCATCTCACTCCAGTAAGATTGGCAGCCATTCTGAAGTCAAACAACAATAAGTGCTGGCAAGGATGTGGGGAAAAGGGTACACTTGTACATTTCTGGTGAGACTGCAAATTGGTGCGGCCAATTTGGAAAGCAGTATGGAGATTCCTGGGAAAGCTGGGAATGGAACTACCATTTGATCCAGCTATTGCCCTTCTCGGACTATTCCCTGAAGACCTTAAAAGAGCGTACTATAGGGATACTGCCACATCAATGATCATAGCAGCACAATTCACAATAGCTAGACTCTGGAATCAACCTAGATGCCCTTCAATAGATGAATGGATAAAAAAAATGTGGCATTTATACACAATGGAGTATTACGCAGCACTAAAAAATGACAAAATCATGGCATTTGCAGGGAAATGGATGGCATTAGAGCAGATTATGCTAAGTGAAGCTAGCCAATCCTTAAGAAACAAATGCCAAATGTCTTCTTTGATATAAAGAGAGCAACTAAGAACAGAACAGGGAGGAAGAGCATGAGGAAAAGATTAACATTAAACAGAAACGAGTGGGGGGGAGAGAAAGGGAGAGAGAAGGGAACCTGTATGGAAATGGAAGGAGATCCTTATTGTTACACAAAATTACATATAAGAGTTTGTAAGGGGAAAGGGGGAAAAAAAAACAAGGGAGAGAATTGAATAACAGCAGATGGGGTAGAGAGGGAAGATGAGAGGGAAGGGGAGGGGGATAGTAGGGGATAGGAAAGGTAGCAGAATACAACAGTCACTAATATGGCATTATGTAAAAATGTGGATGTGTAACTGATGTGATTCTGCAACTTGTATTTGGGATAAAAATGGGAGTTCATAACCCACTTGAATCAAATGCATGAAAGATGATATGTCATGAGCTTTGTAATGTTTTGAACAACCAATAAAAAAAAGAATTTAGGAAAAGTAGTGGAGAAGTTACATAGGACTTCTAATGCTCTATTGCAAAGTAAAGTGACTATAGTGCACAATAATTTATACGTTTTATAAGGAACTAAAAAAGTTTGCAATTTCCCAGCACTAGGAATTGATAAATGATTAAGAACATATAAATGCTAATTACTCTGATTTGACCATTGCAAGCAGGTATTGATTTTTCACATCATAGTCCATGAATATGTACAATTATTACATGTTAATAAAATTACACAAAAGGAAAATATTGACTTTTCCATATTAAAGAAAATTTAAATAAAAAAGTGATATTTATACACAATGGAGTATTACTCAGCACTAAAAAATGACAAAATCATTGCATTTGCAGGGAAATGGATGGCATTAGAGCAGATTATGCTAAGTGAAGCCAACCAATCCCTAAAAAACAAATGCCAAATGTCTTCTTTGATATAAGGAGAGCAACTAAAAACAGAGCAGGGAGGAAGAGCATGAGAAAAAGATTAACATTAAACAGGGACGAGACGTGGGAGGGAAAGGGAGAAGGGAAATTGCATGGAAATGGAAGGAGACCCTCATTGTTATACAAAATTACATATAAGAGGATGTGAGGGGAAAGGGAAAAAAAATCAAGGGAGAGAAATGAATTACAGTAGATGGGGTAGAGAGAGAAGATGGGAGGGGAGGGGAGGGGAGGGGGGATAGTAGAGGATAGGAAAGATAGCAGAATACAACAGTCACTAGTATGGCAATATGTAAAAACGTGGATGTGTAACCGATGTGATTCTGCAATCTGTATACGGAGTAAAAATGGGAGTTCATAACCCACTTGAGTCAAATGTATGAAATATGATATGTCATATTTGTAATGTTTTGAACAACCAATAAAAAAAGAGAATATTTTCAAATGGAAAAAAAATATGGGGATTCTAAAAGATCTGGATATTGTGAATTATACTCATGAATCTTGTTATCATTTGACTAAATTTGCTTTTGTTTCTATCACATGAAGCATAGTGTTGTTTTTCCAGATCCCATTAAACCTGTGTATCTTCTAATATGACTTGGTGGGAAGACTGTATTTCAGAGTAAAGATTTGTGGGATGTAGAGACAGTGAAGCAGAGAGAGAGGAGTCTAAAGGTAGAAACAAGTGCTATTTTATAGTAAGAAGTTTAATTAATTCAGCTTTGAATAAGTTATGTTTAGATGTGTTTTAGTTAACTTTTTTATCACTGTGACCAAAATACCTAATAAGAACAATTTAAAGGAAGAAAATTTCTTTGGGGTTGATAGTTTCAGAGGCTTCCATTCATAGATGGCTGACTCCATTGCTGTGATGAGCTCAAGGTGAGGTACCACATCATGGGGGAAAGGCACAGCAGAGGAAAACTGCTCAGCTCATGGCAGAGTCAGGAAGGAAAGTGAGCGAGTGAGGGGAGGTGGAAGAAGGGGCCACAGGGAAATTGTACGCTTTTAGGGCATACCCTCAGTGACCCACCTTTTCTAGCCATGCTCCACCTGCCTGAAGTTACCACCCAGTCAGTCCATTCAAACCTGTATGGACTAATTAGGGTTCAGCTCTCCTAATCTAATCATTTTACCTCTGAATATTTCTACATGAAGAGGAGCTTTTGGGGGATACCTCATATCTAAATCATATTAGATATTTAAAAAGAAGTAAAAATGTAGTGATAATATCGATCAAAAAGACGGAATTTTTAAAGGTAGTATTTAATGAAGCAGTTACTCAGCATTTTGAATGTCAATGCTTCTGATACTAACAACTTTTGCGGCTAAAATAGTGTTGTATTAGCCAGTTTTTAATTGCTGTGACCCAAGTACTAGGCGTAAACAACTTAGAGGAGGAAACATTTCTTTTGTCTCACCAGAGGTTTCAGTCCATGATCAGATAATTTCATTTCTTTTGCCTAAGATGAGATAGAATATCATGAAGAAAGATAGCTAGCTACTCAGCTCATGGCAGCCAGAAAGGTGTGGGAGAGGGAGAAGTTGGAGGGATAGGGACAAGATATGATCCCAAGCACATGCCCCCAGTGACATACTTCCTCCATACATAACCCATCTGTCTACAGTTTCCTATTCCTTCTCCCAGTAGTCCATTTAAATTATTAATCCACTAATGGATTAATCCACTGTCATTAGACCACTCATAATCCAGTCATTTCCTAAAAGCCCTACTTCTGGACATTGCTGCATTGGGGACCAAGTCTTCAACAGCTGAGCCTTTACAGAGCCATTCCAGATCCAAACTGTAATAAGTGTTTTAGTTCATTTGTGCTGCTATCATAGAATACAACAGAGTGAATGATTTATAAAGAACTCACAGTTCTGGAGACTGCAAAATCAAAGATCAAGGCACTGGCATATGATGAGGGCTACTTGCTGAGTCATCACATGCTTTAAGGGTCAGTAAGATGAACTCTTTGTCTTCACATGGTGGGAGAACAAAAGAGAGAGAACCCACTCCCAGAGTCCTTTTTATAGCATTATTAATCCATTCACAAGGGCACAGCCCTCATAACTTAACCATCTTCCAAGAGACTTTACCTCCCAACACTGTTTAATTGGAGAGTAAGTTTCCAACATATACATTTTGAGGGACATATTTTACCATAGGAGATAGTGACATGCTTTGTGGCTTTGTTCCAGACTTCAAATCAACGTAACTCAATAAGTATGGCATGATAGCAGAATAATGTTCCCCCCAAAGATGTTCATGTTCTAACCCACAGAACCTATGAATTTGTTACTTTGCATGACAAAAAAGGACTTTGCTGTTTTGATTAAGGCTGTAAGTTTTAAGATTGGACCCATTCTCAATACATCAGTTCTTTTTTTTTCCTGTAGTTTTTTTAGTGATTTTATTTTTTAAATACATGACAGTGGAATGCATTACAATTCTTATTACACATACAGAGCACAATTTTTCATATCTCTGTTTGTTTATAAAGAATGTTTACACCAATTCATACATGTACTTTGGATAATGATGTCCATCACATTCCACCATCTTTGCTAACCCCTTGACCCCTCCCTTCCCTTCCCACCCCTCTGCCCTATCTAGAGTTCATTATTCCTCCCATGCTCCCCCTCCCTACCCCATTATGGGTCAGTCACCTTATATCAGAGAAAACATCAGTTCTTGAAAGTGGAAGAGGAAGGTAACAGAATGAGTCAGAGGATAGAAGCGGAGACTGGAGAGATCTGAAGAATGAGAAGTGCCTTATCTGCCATTGTTGGTTTTCAAGATGAAGGAAAAGGTTTATGATTCACAGCATGGAGATGTCCATTAGAAGCTGGGAACTGCCTTCAGCTGATAGCCAGAAGGGAAATGGGACCTCAATCCTAAAACCACAGGGAACTCTGAATTCTGTAAATGAGCAAGGAAAGATTCTGCTTAAAAGCTTCCAGAAGGGAACTCAGCCACATTGATTTTAGCCCATTGATACCTATTTAGTCCTCATGGAATAAGAAAGTGCCAAAGTTAATATGACTTTTACTGACAGAACTAGATATTTTTTAAATTTAAAGATATGAAACATTAACTGACAATCACCAAGTAAACAAATGCAGTTTTAGTCAGCTTTCTTTGCTGCTGTGACTAAAGGACCCAGCTAGAATAAGGAAAAGTTTATTTTAGTGTTCACAGGTTCAGAGGTCTTAGTCCATAGAAGACTGGCTCCATTCCTTGGGGCTCACAGTGAGGCTGAACAATCATGGTGGAAGAGCATGGCAGATAGAAGCAGCTCACATCTGATCAAGAAGCAGAGAGAGAATTCACTCTCCAGATACAAGTATATACCACAAAGCCATGCCCAATTCCTACCTCCTCCAGTCACACCCTACCACTTTAGTTAGTACTTGGTTAATCCCTCTCAGGGGATTAAATCACTGATTGGGTTAAGGCTCTCATAACCCAGTCATTTCTTCTGAACCCTTCTTGCATTGTCTTGCTTTTGGGGGACACCTCACATCCAAACCGCAACATAATGAGATATTGCTTATGAAATATATTCTTTTGGTATCTTGGCAAGTATTGCACAACAATACCCCACCCCCATTTCTCTTAAAGAACAGAAGCAAAAACAAATAATGACACTTTAAAGATTTTTTGAAGAAATTGAAGAAATTGAAAATTGAAGAAAATAACTTTTTATTCTCACCAGACTTACACATTCAATTCTATGCTGATCATATGTTTTAAATCCAGTCTTTTTTTTATGTGCTCATCTGTTTATGTGTCTGTTTGTTTTATACTTTACATAAATTAATAAAGCCCATTCTTGATCTTTGGGACATTGTAGGATATTATCTCAGGTATAGATACTGGTATAGAGTGAGTCTAGTTACGAGTCATAGTTACTTAATAATAGAAATAAAATATTTAGTCAGGATTTCATTACAGTGAGTGGGAAATTTTTTATGAAGTTTCCTTTATAGGCTACTAATTTAAAATCATGTTTGTTTCACACTGTGTTCTACAGAATCCTTGTGATTTGAAGAGAATGTTGAGGTATTTAACTCTGGTCCCCTAATTTTATTTCATTGAAAGTACTGTGCTTCAAAAAAGAAAGAAAGAAAGAAGTCTGCTTTTATTTTGCTTATAAATTTGGGCTGGTAAGCTGTTTTATTTGAAAGTTCTCTTACTAAAAAAAGTTTGAAAATGAAAGTCATATTGTTTCTTAAAAAGTATAGTAAAACATTGAGGCCATTACTGGATGTAAGTCTTCATTAAGGAAGAGTCTTGAGAAACTTGAATCTTTGGACAAGTTACTCTTCAAGGATAGAAGAGTACCTAGAGACGGCCCTGTCATTTTCCATTTATCCATCTCCACTTGAAAACTTTGTATTCTTCAAAATTTGTCTGTATAAAAAATAGTTTTAAGTAGGCTGGGCACGGTGGTGCATGCTTGTAATCCCAGTGGTTTGGGGGGCTGAGACAGGAGGATCACTAGTTCAAAGCCAGCCCCAGCAATTTAGCAAGGCACTAAGCAACACAGTGGGACCCTGTCTTTAAATAAGGAATGTGGCTCAGGGTTTCAGCGCCCTTGAATTCAATCTCCGGTACCAAAAACAGTACCCAGGATGATGTTTTCTTCTTTGGATGATAGAATAGAGACATCTTAATCTTTTTCATATATACCAAACAGTAGTAATTGTGGGACAGAGGGTAGAGGATAGAAAAAAGATATTTGGTTTGTATGTTTTTGCTTTTTGGTAAGGTTTTGGGATGCTTAAGAATAGTCACCTAATTAATTGACATAGAAACTTGCCACCTGAACGTAAGTAATAAAATGAACATTTTAAAATTGGATTAAGCTGTAGCAATGAAAATAAAAACTAAAAGGAAGTGGTTGGGAAGTCTTGTTCTGAGGGTAAATGACTGAATAAATCTTATTGAATGGGAACATGGATTAAGAGATGTGAGACAGATACTGAGACACACACACACACACACACACACACACACACACACACACTGGAGCTTTACTCACCCATAAAGAAGAATGAAATATGGCATTTGCTGGTAAATGGATGGAAGTGGAGAACACCATACCAAGTAAAATAAGCCAGACTCAGAAAATCAAGGTTTGAATGTTTTTTCTCATATGTGGAAGGTAGAGCAAGTAAGGAGAAAAAAAGGGGGCAGGTATCAGACATCATAAAGACAGAGGGAAGATCAGTTGAGTAGGGAATTGAGGGGAAAGGAGGAGGGATAGGAAAGGGAAGGAAATCCTTAATGAATTTGATGAAATTACACTGTGCATGCATATGCATATATATGTGTGTGTGTGTATATATATAGGTATGTCTAGATATACATCACAATGACTTCCGCCTTATGTATATCTCTGGGTCTTTTTTGTTTTGTTTTAGTTATAGTTGGACACAATATCTATTTTATTTTTATGTGGTGCTGAGGATCGAACCCAGGGCCTTGCACATGCTAGACAAGCGTTGTACCACTGAGCCCCCTTATGTATATCTCTGAAGCACCAATTAAAAAAATAAATAAATGAAAAACCAGTAGTGTAGAAGAAGGGTAATGGGAAAAGGGAGGAGGGGAGAGAAAGGGGGTACGGGGGACTGATATGGAGTAACTAAATTCCATGCAGGTATGATTATCTCAAAATGATCTCAACTGTTATGTACAACTACAATGCACCATTAAAAGAAAAAAATTCTATTGGTCTATTGGTCATTTATTTTCCGTGTTGCAAAACTGTTATTGAATTCATAAGCACTTTAATTTTTTTATCTATTAAAAAATCTCTTCCTTGAGGATTGATCTTATAAGCAATCCTTAGGGTAGATGTTTGAGGTGTATAATTATTATCAAACAAGTATTTGAGGTGACATTTTGAGCTTATTTCCTCATTAAACATGATTTTTTTTTCTTTTAACATAAGTATAGCTGTCTTATTTAATGGAGTTTCACTTTTATCTCCTCAGCTTGTACTCTGATGAAGGTGCTGTAGAGAACCAAAGTTCTGTGAGATAAAAGTACATGTCAGTTTGGGACTTTTGTAAATTTGGTATGTCGGTTATATAATTGTCAGTGAAAGTTGAATGATCTGTACAACTTTTTTAAAAATTTAATATAATGATCACTCTTCCATGAATGCTACTTACATTCTTCTTTTGAGTTATCATTTATCCTGTGGTGTGAGAATATCCAAGGAACAGAGTATTCCAAGAAAATAAGAATACTTCTCAATCAAGAATTTGGGTCTTGCTTCTTGTCATTTACATGTATTCTAGAGAATGTTTAAGGAGATGAAACATGCATCATTTAAATAGTCCATGCACTTTTAGTTTTAACATTTTTTGAAGTCAAAAATGGTGCACAGAGTGTCAAATGTACAGGTTTACCGAATTTCACCACTTTGATTTTGAGAGCCTGGCCTAATTAACAAATATAAGAGGAAAACTTATTCAAAGAACATTCCAAAAGTTGGAGAAATCACAGCTATGATTTCTATGTTCATGTATTTGCTTAAATTTTTTTTGAAATGGAAAGTGGCACATTTCATATGCTTGACATTTAACTTTACGAAAATACTTTTGAATGGAGGAGAAACAATGAGAAAAGTGCTATTTTTTTTTTGTTTGAAACTAACAACCCCAATCATAATTATGATATTTTAATCTTCTTAAGTCTCTTTCAAATATGGCAGGGCAGGCCACAAAGCAACTCTTAGCAAATACAAAAAAAAAATTAAATTCCTGTATCTTTTCAAAACATAATGGAATGATGTTAGAAATCAACACCAAAAAATCCTAAGAAGCACACATGAAAATTGAACGATACACTTTTGAAAGATGAATGGGTAATAGAAGAAATCAGGGAAGCAATTAAAAAATTATTAGACTCAAATGAAAATAGTGGTACAACATACCAGATCCTCTGGGACGCTATGAAGCTAATTCTAAGAGGCGAGTTTATAGCTATGAGTGCCTACATAAGAAAATCAGAAAAAAAAATCCCAAATAAACAATCTAATGTTGCATTTCAAGGTCTTTGAAAAAGAAGAACAAATCAGTCCTAAAACCAGTAGACAGAAGGAAATAATTAATATCAGAGACAAAATAAATGAAATTGAGAATAAAAAAATACAAAAGATCAAATATGGCAGGGAATGAGTATTTTGTAAATTTTGTTCAGAAATAAAAAACATAAAACTAAAGATGAGAGCAGAGAAGACCTGGATATTGATAACTTAGACTGAAGTTTGACAGTACCTTTGTGATAAAAATCTTTTTTTTCTAAATATTATATCCATGTGACTGATTAACTTGACCTTCATAGGCTCAATTTTTCTTTTATATATTTCTTTAATAATATGACTTTATACTCATATTTGGTGAGCATGAGGAAGATCCTAAATGTAGCTGAGAAAGGGATTTTTATAAGGCCTGCTATATGCTGTGTATCTTTTTTTTATTAAATGAATTCAGAATAGTTATCTCAGTTCTGTTATTTACAGAATTAAATATGATATTCTTCTCAGTGGTTTAATAAAATGTTTTTATAAGCCTTTTAAATTTGTAGCTATATTAAAAATATGTGTTCATTGTGAAAGTTAGAAAATTGAGGTATACATTAATTGCTAAAAACTAAAAAATCAGGTGTTACCTAGAATCACTATCAGTATTTTGGTTATATAAACTCCCAGTGTTTGGCTTATACATTGCTGTTTATTATACGTATTATTTTTATTTAATATTACATTATGGACATGTTTCTATGTTAATAAACATAAATCTGTCTATGTTTTAGTGGCTTGTGCTATGGTTTGAATATGGCTTGTCCCTTACTAAATTTGTTGAAATTTAATTGCCATTGTGGCTGTGTTGTGAAGTGGGACCTTTAAGAATTGATTATTCTTTCTTAAGAGTAATTAATGTCTTCATTGTGGGACTGGATTGTGGGACTTCATTGTGACACTTGAGAGTGTTTTTCATAAAGTGAGGTCATGCCTCATGTTTGATCTGTTTTCTACAAGTTCACTTCCTCTTTCACCTCTTTGCCATGTATATGATGCAATACAAGGCTCTCATCAGTTGTAGCCACTTGATCTTGGACTTGCAGCCTCTGCAACTGTGGGCAAATAAACTTCCTTGCTTTATAAATTACCCATATCAGGTATTCTGTTATAACAATAGAAAATGGACCATGTGAACTGGCTAATATTTAGTTGAAAATGATCCAATAATTTATATAATCTATTATTACCTATTTTGTTCATTTATCTTTTTTTACTGGTGTAATCAGTGTTTTGATAGCCATAACAATTCAAGCTATCCTTGAATATGGATCCTTGCACAAGTGTTTTATTGCTTTCTTAGAATAATTTTATAAGTTAATTCTTGGTCATTGGTTGGTTTAATGTTTCAAAATGAAAAATATTACTAATAGTAATGTGAAATAGTATATCCAAATTAGGAGTTACCGTCATTTAAAAATTGTTTGTCAATCTTATATGTGAAAATTGGTATGGTTGTTTTAAAATTTATTCTAATTTGCATGCTTTTGCTGTCTGCCTTAAACAGTCTTATGCTTGTCATTTGATTTTCATCGGTGAGTTACCTGTTTGTGTCCTTTTGCCATGTTGGTTTGTAACTATTCTTTACGCAACAAAGGTGCATTTGCTTTATTTTGTAGGCTGGAAATATGTTCTGAGTTTTATTTCATTCTTTGATTCTTTTAAATGTCTAATTTAAAAAGTTTCTAATCTCACGTGTTAATCTTATACTTAGTAGGTTACTTTAGTTCTTTACCCATAATATTAGAAGTATTCACCTCTATAATATTCTTCAAATATTTTTAGTTTTATTTTTTATTAGTATGTAATTTATTTCGATATAACTTGTGTACATAGCAACCACATCTCACATCTCCCAGGCAGTACCATTTATTGTCACCTAGAATATAATATGAAGTACATACAACCCAAACATTTTATGAAATGTTCAAATTAGGCGTGAGGGCTAAGTGCTGCCTAAATGAATCATTTAGAAGTACTTTTATAATTTTTTTTGTTTTTAGTGCTTACAAGATAACAGATCTGTATGTTCTAGTAACTAGGATTTATGATTGATGATACAATTTTATTAGTGCTTACAAGATAATAGACTTGTATACTATAGTAACTAGGATTTATGATTACTGCTGTTTGACAGTGCTGAGCATTTTATGAATCTGCCTACCAGATCCTGTGACATGTGTTATTAAGAAACATTCATGTTGAGACATTATGTTGTAAAACCAATAAGCATTTTTGTTAATATAGATGGTACTGAAAAAGGAATGCTCTATTTAAAAATAAGAGTGTCTTATATCTTATTTACTGTATTTAACCACAGTTATAAAATATTTATATGGTGTCATGTAGCTGAGAACATGGTTCTTTTTTTAGGTCTTATTGTATCTACTGTAATTGTATCTTTGAATCATCAGTAGAAAGGTATTTTAATGAGAACCAGAAGTGTCAGGCAAAATAGATTTTTCTTTTAAGTTAATGAAAATTGAATTTTTTAACTTGTCATTTCAGAATTTGGTAACAGCCAGCTTTGCCAAAGAATAAGGTGGCATTCTAGGGGTTTTAATCTTTCTCTAAACTCAGGTGGCTATTCTGATTTATAGTGTGTACTTAATCATTTCTCTGCTGATCAATTTCTTCAAAGTTTTGTTGTAAAAGCATATTTCTGGGCAGTTTTTCTGAAGGCTCATCTGTCATGCATTTCTCCTAGTGAATTTCTGAAGTTAGTAGGTGTAAGGGAGAGAGAAAGGAGGAGTATGTACATTAGAATCACCTGTAGACCATTTTTGTTTTAAAAATACCTGTCTTCTTTTTAGTTGAAAGTACTGTTGTTCCTTTTCTCTCGGATTTGATTGACCCCTTAAACGTGTTACAAAATGGTTGAGATTCACTACTTTAATATTCTACAATGAAAAAAAAAATTCTACAATGTATCCTTGGATTAAACTAGCATTACTGAAGGTTTTATATCTGGACAACATAATATTTATTCCCATGTAATTATTTTTATCAAATTTTTTCTGTAGTTGATGATATTATTAAACAAAGAGGAAAACTATAATCATCAGTCTTAAGAAACTTCTCTTTACTTTTTCTGTAAGATTGTTTGGGCCATTTGAATACATTGAGGGATATAAGAAATAAGCATATAAGACTTACATTATCTTTATAGTTTTAGAAAACATTCTTTACACATTATGTATTTTAAAAAATTTTGTGGGGGGAGTTGTGTATAGACACAATACCTTTATTTATTTATATGTGGTGCTGAGGATTGGACCCAGTGCCCCACACGTGCAAGGCGAGTGCTCTACCACTAAGCCAAAATCCCACCCCCTACATTATGTATTTTTGGAGAAGACCAGTGAGAAGACACTGCTCTCTGGTCTTAGTACCAGTAGTTTGTATTTCTACTGAGCAGCTAGATGATTTTTATCTTTGAATTCTGAGCCATGTAATCAGTTCCTTTTTCCTCCTTAAATGACTTTCCTTTTTCCTCCTTAAATGACCTAGTATTAAGCACAGGGAACAGTTTATGGCTCACCTCTTGCAGAACTTAATAAGTTATCATAAGTGAAGTTCATTTCATAAAGGTTTTTTAAAACATTTTTTTCATTTTTGTCATCTTCTTTGCTCTGATTTTATTAATTATTATCCCACTTTGTTGAACTGTATCTAATATTCTTTTTTTAAATGTATATATTGTTTTACTTGTAGAGGGACACACAATATCGTTGTTTATTAATTTATTTTTTAGTGGTGCTGAGGATCAAACCAGTGCCTTCACACATTCTAGGCAAGCACCCTGCCATTGAGCTACAACCCCAGCCCCTGTATCTAATATTATTAACTTTTTAAAGTTGTCTTATGTAGATGCTTCTCAACCAAAAATGATGTTACATTCTGGTTACCCATTTTAAGTTTAAAATATCTTAAGTCAAACATGAATTTAATCCACCTAACCTACTGAATATTTTAGCTTAGCCTAGCCTACCTGAAACATGTTCAGAATGTTTACATTAGCCTCCAGTTAGGCAAAGTCATCTAACAAAAAGCCTACTTTATAATTGTGTGGGGTATCTCATGTCATTTATTTGGCAACAGAGTACAGTGTAGAGTGTCAGTTGTTGTATATAACATTTATCAATTTTGTTTACCTACTTTCTTCCTAATACCTATGATAAAATTTGTTTTAGTTTTGGATTATACAGCTAGTTTTGTATTGTATTATATTGACTGAATTTGTAAATCTTTTTTCCAATATACATATACAAATCTATGTCATTTTGATTCCAGTTGCAGGGGATTTACAGGCATCCAGGAAATCCTATAGCAGTCATTGTTTATCAGGGATATATTATTTGGCAAATGCTTTTCTATAAGGTAGCCATATCCAATGCCTGAACTCTTATCTTTTTATTTTTAAATTATATTCCCTAGCAGCACATTTTCAACAATAGTAAGCTGTTATAGATTGGTTCTATGCTTCAGTTAGTGAAAATGTTAAAAATCAAAAGAATTATAACAGAAGATAATGTCAGTGTTGTTAGGAAAAAAAATCAGCAAAAGGGTTAATGAGAAATGTTCATAGGGTAGTGTTTCTGTAACATTTCATATATTATCAAGTATCAGTGTTACTTAAACTATTTTGAAAGAATAGAAAATTCAGGAATGTCACAAAATTATCAGCGAATATGTGATGAATACTTTGTAAATTTTGTTGAGGCTACAAAGGAAATAATAACAAAGGAAAATTGTTTGATTTCAGACTACCTAACTTGAGTGACAGCTGTTTAAAAATATACACATATTATAGTTTTTCAATATTTTCATTGCAGATTTATTTTAGAGGTAATCCTTATCCTCTGTGTCCAGTATTATACTTTAATATATTTTTGTATTGAAATGAACAGATATACACAAGATAGTACTTAACATATGGTCAGAAAAAGAAAATATAATGACAAACATTAGCCATGAAATTATATGAGTAACCGTTTTGGTTGAGTGAAATAAAGTGTATAGTAGTTTATGGTATCATGTTTCATTTTTTTGTACAATTTTGTCTTCTGAAAGTATATGGTTTTTAAAGTAAAACTTTTAGGTTGGGAGTATAGATAAGAGGCACATGCACTAGGTGCTGGGTTTCATCCCCAACACTGGAGGTGGGGAAATGAGGGAACCAACCAGAAGATTTTTTGATAACTTCTTAAAAACAACTACAACATTGTTTTCATCTTTAGGAATCTTATGACATACTAGATTATAGTATGCATAATCCAATGAAAATTTAATTAGTTAAAATGAATTGTTAAAAATTTTTTCTCTTTAGAAAGGCACTATGATTTGAATTATTTTCAGTGCTGTGTGTGTATAATTTTATTTATTAGCTGCCTGAATGTATCTTGATATGTAGTCTATCTATTCAAAGTAGTGCTTCTTTTGGAGTTGGGTCTTGCTATGTTTCCTAGGAGGACCTTGAACTCATGGGTTTAAGTGATCCTCCTGCCTCCACTTCCTGACTGGGAGGTAGCTGAGACTACAAGTATGAGCCACAAAGACTGGCTTTTAAAGAAGTGGTTCTTAAACTGTAGCATGAAAATCACCAGAAAGTACTATTTAACACAGATTTTTTCAGGGTTGCAACTCTAGAGATTCTAATTCAGTAAGTCAGAGATAGGGCCTTTGTGATTGGTATTTTAAACAAGCTCTATAGAGGACTCTGATATAGGTGAATTGCATTTTGAAAACACTATTCTAAACAAGATGCAACAGTAAGTTGAGAAACTTAAAAATTTATTTACTTTCAATTCTACTAATACTTACTGACCAGTTAGTATGAATCAGGGACTTTTGGGGGAAAGCACTACATCATAGTTAGTATAGCTATTATTATAGTGTGTGGAATAGACAGTTTTATAGTGTTAGGTAGCCTATAGTTTATTAATATTTTGTTCAATAGCAAAAGAAAAGACAATTTTTTTTTAAGAATTGGGATGAAAACACTGTAGAGTATGTAAATTTGATTTTCTTTACATTTTTATTTGATCTAAGATATTATCAATATTATAGGGAAATACATATCTTTTAGTTGTTCTCTCTTTAATCCATGTACAACACCACATACCCAATGAAAATAACCAGTCTATAGTAAAAGCTATGGATCATGTGTAATATTACTGACTTGAATATATGTATCTAATCTCCTGACAGCTCCAAGTGTATTTCTTATTCCTACAGTCTATATTTAATGTGGTCAAAGCCCTCATTTGTTAGCATAAACATTGAAACATTTTTATATTAAATTAAAAAAATTAATTTTCTATCTGTTGCATTATACATCCACAGCTGTCTGAAGGGAAAACAGTTTCTTTATATCCTATCATCCTGTCTGCTGCTTTTTGTTTTCATCCTGAAAAACTGGTGGAGGTGCTTTGTTAGTTTGCCTTGCTTATTACCTCTTAGAAAAATATGACATATCACTTTCATGGAAACAGGGTAAGGAAAATGACCTTAATTCCAGACAGACTCAGCTCTCCTGCTTTATCGTACTTGATGCTTCAGGGTTTGATAGTGGTAGAGAGCTGATGTTGGTGGCAGTGACAGGAATGACAGCCCTTTTTACCACTTGCTGGTGGAAGTACAAAGCTGTCATGCTTGAAAGCCATGGATGCAGCTTATTGGGATCTGTAAAAAATGTGTGGCTAGAATGGTAGAGATATGGGTATTGTCACATGTTATTTTATCGTGAGCAAGGTGAAAAATATTATTGTAGTTTGCTTAACTTTTTCTTCTGCAAAATGGATATTCCTTATATGATGATAGCTTTTATATTAGTGCTAAGCCCATTTTCCATTTCTATATCTCAGTACCACAGTGTTCCAAATACCTACGAATTGTTTGGTAATATTTTTATATTTATTCTGTTTATGAGGTAGTATGTGTTATTAGATTTTTAATATGTACAGACTGTCAACTGGAGTGTTTTTGCATTATTTTTAATTGAATTTTGAATTATTGCTCTTTAACAAAAAAAATAACAAAAAACTCAGAAGAAAACTTAATTTGAAGACTAACCTATGATTCTGTGTTCTATTTGTATTTTTCTAGTAGCTGAACACCTATTTTTACATCTTTTTCAGTTTTATCTGGTTTTTATTATCTCCTGAATTTTCTCTTATATGATTCTGTCTGTGATCCCTTTTTTCTCCCTAATATTTACACAAGTCAATTCATCTTTAACTTCCTTGAAGTTCATGTGCTTCTTGAGGGGACTTGCTTTCAAAGAATGTACAAAGAGTACAAAGAAGTGCCCATCTCTAAAATGTAAAGAAAATAGTCTCCAAAAATTACCGTATTTCTCATTTTATTTGGAGGAAAGGAACACGCATTTTATGCCTTTTTCTTGCTTTTTTGCCTCCATCCAAAAAAATGACTTGCTTTATTTGCCAAGAAATATAAACCTTCCTTATATTTTCCAAGGAATCTTGAAGTATAGTTTGAAGCCACTGATTATAATATAAACAGGTTGCATTACTATCTTTTAGATATATTGATGTATTTAAACTTTTTAAATTTAGAAATTATCTTTTTCTCACCTTTAACAAAGAATTTGGAAGATATGTTTATAATAAAGTAAGTGGATGTTCATAATTAATTATTAGGGGGGAATACAAAGGATAATATTTGTATTTTTACCTGTGTATATGTTGGCATATTTTTACTGTTTATAATTTCTTTAAAATTAAAATTACTGAAAAAGATATGTTTAATGGGAAAATGGAATAAACCAATTGCACAATGTTAAGTATACAACTTAAAATATTCATTTGAAAATTTCATTTTGAAATGAAATCTAGTAACTAAGAACATTCTTTAACAATATTATTTGTTTTACTTTATTATATTTTTCTTCTTTTAAGTTTTCTTTGGAGCTTCTTTATTAAAATTTCTTCTTCTTTTTTTTCCCTGTTATGTACTTTATGCAAAGCATAATTAAATAGTTCTTCCATCATTGAGGATAACCTAGTTTCTTATGATCTTCCTTGTGGCTACTATTTTTAGTTTCTTATACCACTTGGCTTTCTAGTCAGTTGGCACACCTTGTTGATTCTGTCTTCATTTTCCTCTCACACAACTGTACACTTGTTTGCCAGTTTGCCATCATTAGTTTTTCTTTTTCTTTTTTTTAGTACTAGAGATTTAAACCAGGAGTGCTTCACCACTGAACCATGTTCCCAGCCCTTTTATTTTTTATTTTGAAATAGGATCTCACTAAGTTGCTGAGACTGCAATCCTCCTCTCAGCCTCCAGAGTTGCTAGGATTACAGATGTATGCCACAAGGTCTGGCTATTGTCATCATTTTTTGGCCTACATATCCAGGTGATGGCAGTAACTTTCTGTCTTCTGTGTCTTACATAATCAGCTGTCTCTACATATTGCGTTCGAGTTCTTTTGGAAGCTCATTCTCATTTTGTTATATCTCCTGTTCAGATATCTCTGCTGGCATTTTGGGCCTTCTATCTTATGGCCCCAAGTTAACTTTTTAGATAACTTCTCACTTCTGCTTTCCTTTCCTTCCAAACAACATTTTGCTCTTACCAAAATATTCTTTAGTAGTTTTTCTCAACAATACTTTTGTTTATATTTTTCTTAAATTCAGTACAATCCTCTTCTTATTAAGAAATTGAATATTCTTTTTATAGCATTTACCACATTCTGTTTCTTCTTTCAGGTGTTTTTATACTTTATAATATGGCTTTGAGCTTCCCCAACCTAAAATTCCAAAATGCTCCAAAATGCAAAGCTTGTTGACCATAAACATGACACTTCAAGGGAAAAATTCTGCTACTTGCTCTCATGTGATGGATTTTAGTTGAAATGCAAGTGCACCGAAAGTATTGTGTAAAATTATCTTAAGGCTATGTGTGTAAAATTTATATGAAATATAAATGAATTTTGTATTTAGGCTTGGGTTCCTCTCACAAGATATGTCTTATGCATATACAAATATTCCAAATCTGAGAAAAATCTGAAGTTTGCATTTCAGGTAAGGGATACTTGACCTGAACTTTGATTATAGATTTCAAGCTTTTGAGGGTAATAACTCTATTTCTGTAATCCAATATTCTGTCATAATACTGCCTTCTATATGTAAGAATTCAAAGGTTAGTTGGATTACAATGCTTAAATTTATAATTATAAAATGTAATAAAATAAAAATATTATTGACTTTGGAAAACAGTCTTGAAATTATTGTAGTTAAATAAAGCCTTACCTTATAAAGGGTCTATTACTTATAATTTTAGATTTTCATCCTTAAGTCTAACAGCATTTAAATGAGGTATCTGATTTTTAATGCCTAGAGAAGTGAGATTTTGCTATAATATTTAGGGAATGAAAAAACAGACCACATGTGTAAAAAATTGACTTACCATGGTTGCAAAACCAGAATTATTGTGAATGGCATTTTTTTTTAAAAATCATAATTGTAAATAATTTAATTATCATAATAAGTTTGAACATCATTTCTAGGTAGTAGTTGGTAGAATAATAACCTCCTTAAATGAGCAAACAGAAAAAAGAAGGCAGTGAAATTTTCCGTACCTCTTGGAACTCAGGTTAGTTTTTAAAGAAAGAATTCTAATTCTTATCCTTTTGAAAAATTGACTCAATTTGCATATGGAAATTCATATCTGTGTTTCTGATTTATAGCACATGGATATAAAATTAGTTTTAAGAAGTGTATCAAGTTTACTGTTGTCTATATTGCATTTGCTTTTAGAACTTATATTCTAACAGGAAAAAGTTAGCAAAACAAAAAAATGCTTTGTTTTGGGGTAAAATTATTAGTAATAAGGTGAAATTTTTACATACTGGGACAGTGGCCATCCTGAAGAAAGTGAAGTTTCATCTTTTCATAGAATAAACACTTAATAAAAAATAAAAGTTGTCTAAGCTTATTTTCTCATGTATCTCTATATTTGAAAACATTTGTGACTTGTTTTTGAAAGCTGAATTTTTGACACATAAGTATTATCTACATTCACATATTGTCGACTCTTTTATTACGTTAAAAAGCTATTAGCAGTTGTCTGATAGGTATGACTTTTCTTTGTTGTAAATCAGTGGGTGCACTTTGTATATTTGAAACATCTCTATAGGTGGGCAAAATGCTTGTGAACTGTTTTTATTCCAGTGTCAAGTGCAGAAATAGTAGCTTTTAGGGCAAAGCTATAACAGCGTCATTTATTTTTTATTTTGTTATTACAGAAGATGAGAATGCATGAAAGCTATTAGGCTAATATATTAGAAATCTGTTTTTATACTTTTTTTTGGCATGCTTATAAACATGAAGATTAAGAGTATTTAAAACACAAAGGAGTTAAGATTTCTTAACATGAAGACTTTAAATATAGTTTTAATTTTTATTAAAAGTATAAAGCTAAATATTAAAAGTTTAATTTATACTTGGAAGTTTAAGTATAAAATGCATTTTACATTTACAAATGAAGATATCAGGAGATATTGTGGCAAATATATTTATTGAATAAAGCTTTCCTTAATACTTGTGTCCACGATGTTAGTTTCTCTTCAGGGTTTCAAAAAATAAGTCTTACTTGCTTATGCTACATTTCATCAAATTAAAGCATTTCTCTAATTCCATAAAATGGTAGAAAATACAGCAGAAGGAAACTGGGCCTTTGCCAAGATTTGACATTATGTTAGCATTATTATCAGAAATAAATTGCTATTTAATTTGCTAGTAATCTCAGTGAATTCAAACTATTGCATGGTTCTCATTTTCCAGGGATTAGGGTATTTAGTAAACTAGATTGAATGAACCCCATTTATTTATATAAAAGTGATATATTATTGAATCTACATTTTTAAATGTAAAAATGAACTATTACTTGATTTAGTGGATACAGTGTTAAAAAATAGAATAACCATTGTTTAGCTAACCAATTACAATATAGCAGGTACTTGCCTATTTTATATAACCTATTGCTAACTTTCTCATAGTGATATTAGTTCTCATTGCCAGATTATTACATTACACCAGTTGGAAAATATGTTTGATATGAAATTTCCAATCCTTATCATCTGTAGTTAGAATTGGTAATTTCATATCTTCCTTACATGAATTTAGGATTGGAGAGAAAAATTCATAAAGTTAAATTATGTGTGATGGAGTAGAAAAAGTGAGATTTGTTGTTCCTTAATGATTTTCATTGTGGAAACAATGATATTTTGAAGAACTAGGAGCTATGATTGCTTAAGAACATTGTGTAAATTTGTATTGCTCTAAAGTTGCTATGTATCTAAAATTAGAAACAGGTGGCTTTGTTAGGCTTTCCTACAATGATATAAAAGTCTTTTTTTCTCTTCCTAATAGTTAGATTTGTATAATTAACTTGTTATGCAAACAGAATTGAGTTGAATAAAGTTCAAAAGTAACTTTATTTTAATGCACTGTTTTTCACCAGTATTCTGTGTTTACCTAGAACATTTGGCTTAGAATCAAGCAAAGTGAAGAAGGAAGCTTTGTAGCTTTTTCTTCCTTCTCTTTGTTGTCAGTTCATTTGTACTTTATAGGCATAGTATCCTTGATCTAGGAAATCAGTTTTTTCTTTTTAATAGTAAACTTGAATTTTAAAATTTCCATATGTTGGTGTGCATATATGGGGATGTTTGGTTTTTGGTGTATAAATTTTAAAATACTAATAAATCCTATGATTTTCTACATTCAAAAGAAAGAATGAAGTTTTAACCACACTTCATTATTTTGGATGCATCAAACATTATAGCAAATATACTCTATCAGGAAACATAACCTAGTAGTATAGAAAATCTTGAATTGTTTTGAGCCTATAATTTTTGTTTTTATGTTAAATGCTATTCCAGTTGTCATCATATAAATATATCTTTATAGTTTGTGGCTTAGAAACAATACACTTCATATATTTTTTTTTTTAAAAAGCAAATACCTGTGTCAGTTACTTTTTAAAGTTATACACTGTTTTAAGGCTATGTATTTATTCTTTAGAAAATATGACTTACATGAATATCTTCTGATGGACATAATATTGACAAAATATACACATGATATTTACTTTAACAAACTGCCATGCAACAAATACATTAAGTAATGAAGAAATTGATTATATATGAGCTAATCTAATTGACATTCACATTGAAAATTTACAACATAACCGTTACTTAAAATGGTTTTTCTTATATTTGGCAGTAAGATCTTTTTTTTTTTTTTTTTTTTTTTTACAATTCAAATCTAAAACTCCTCTGAATGTGGATTTGGTGAAAATTATTAGACTTTTCCCTAGTCTGTGACAACCTGAGGTACTAAGCATTTCTCTCTTATTTCACTATCTTCATATGTAATCTTTCTATTTCTTTTAGGATCTATCCAAGAGTTGTGTATTACAGCATTATTAGGCATGGGATCAGCTTCCACAATGGAAACAACTCTTTTTTTCATTTTGCTTTTCAAGACTTTTTGAAATTTTTGTCTAGTGAATGCATATAGTAGAGGATGAAATATAGTAGTTCCATAAGCCATGACTAGAAAACACAATCTTAATTTTACTAAAAGGTCACTTGGGCCTAAACATAAAATAGTGGTATTTAAAACAGAAATTGGTGTCCAACAGAGAAGAAATGTAGAAATAATCAGTAGTGACATTCTGAAGACTCTTTTCTGCCTTTCTCGCCGTTCACGGTGTCGTTTCACAGCTCGCCGGAGGGCAATTATTACAGAAACTGAAGTTCTTACACCAAAGACTACATTTCTCCCACCACTGCTTTGTGACATGTCTGTTGTCTCATGTTGTGTTGTTAGAGAAATCGTCTTTTTCTTTCTTGCTTTCTTCTTCTGCCCTGTTGAAAATCTTGTGCCTATTCGAATATTAAGAGCCTGAAGTATCTTGGTATATGTGATTAACATTACTATAACTGTGAAAAAGAATATTGGGATCTGTACTAGAAGGTGATAATACATTCCAAGTTCAGTGTAGTATTCATTTGTACTGACACACAAAAGTGTCTTGTTTTCCCACGTATTTCCACTTTGAAGACTGAAAAAATTTACTTCCATAAAGGGAATTAAGAATGAGAAAAAAGAAAAAATCCAAATGGATATCATTAACATTACAGCTCTGCCCATCGTCAGAATTCGGTTTGCAGGTTTTACAGAGATGTCATATCTGTCCAAGGTGATAGCAAAAACGTTGATTGCTGTTGAGACACTTGCAAAAGAAACACAAGCCTCATGGAAACAGCAGATGAGAGCTGTGTTACTCTCCAGTGAAAGCAGAAGGATAACTATAGTTAGAGGAATACATCCCACACAAATTATTACATCAAGTACATGAAGATTCATTGTAATAATGTTACTGACAGAGTTGATTAAGTTGGATTTCATGCAGTAAAGTACCAATACGGTGAGGTTGCTGCCAAGTCCCAGCACAATTTCTAACATAAGAAATCCTGTGAGAGACACTTGAAAGCTTAGTGGATATGATAATGCTTGGTACATATTGGTATTGATGTCATCAATGTCATCTCGCACTGTAATGTTAGATTCAGACTGCATGTTGATTTCCAGAATGGGAGAAAAACACATTCTTTTGGAGCAGTTGGCTTTTTCCCTAGAAAGTGAAATAAAATAAACTTTTTGATATTTGGCAACTTAAATGACGTATAAAACATGTATTCTTTGTAATCAAAAAACCTTTATTGTGTATTTAGTTTAATTTTCATGTTTGTATGCTATTAATGGAAAATGTACAATTAAGAAACCATCAAGACGGCATTGCTTGGTTATAAAAGGAAATTGCATTCTCCTTTTAGGAATACTTTATGGGGATTGTTCCCCTATATTGCAAAATTACTTAATATACTAAAAGGGTTTTCCTCCTTTGGAAATAAATGAGACATTTATTCTTGAGAGAAGGCATATTTTTGTATATTAAACTATCCAGTATGCAAAACTAAGTTTAGCCTATTTTAAAATTTCATTTTAAAGTGTTTTGAGTAGATAGAAAATATATGCTATTTTAATATGCTCTAGCATGATTAGTGTTGGTGTAATCATTCCTGTGAGATTTTAAACGAACAGGGAAAGTGTTCATTTAAAAGGACATATGGTACAGAGCACTGATTTGTTTCAAACTGTCATATCTATTGCTTTTGATAGTCAAAAGTTAACAGTGTGCTAGGGGATATTCGGAGTTATTTACCACAAAAATAGGCAAGTGGCAAGTATTTCACATATCACGGTGAATATGCTCACTGAATTTTTTCAGTGTGCAAACTTAAAAAATTAGAAGACAAGGGACATTAGCCAAAGCAAAAAGCCACAAAGCTTGATAAAAGAGTACTAATCATTCCTATGAATGATTTATTTTGTGACCACACCCTCTTGTATCTTATAGAAAGAGAAAATTGAAATTTAATACATATTAAGAAATAGCCATTTTTGAAGTGGTTTAAAAGAATATATTAGTTGAGTTTATTTGTTTAAACAGCTTTTAGAGTAAAAAATTAAATTCTAAGGAAAAGGAGTATGTAAAACCCATTTTTTGAGGAAGCTTTTAAAGTTGCACATTACCTCTGAAACCTTTTTTATGTATCACCTAGTGTTTAATTTTGAAGAAAATTTTGAAAATAAACAAGTTCTTTTGCTAAAATTCATGCAAATCTATATTTTAATACATAGGGGTTTAGAGTAATTTATAAAAATAATACCTGATTTTCTAGGCTGAAATGTCTAATCAACATATTCAAGTTAAAATTGGATATCATAAAACCACCTATAACATTTCAGATACATCATTTTGACTGCAAAATACATTTCAAACATAAAATTATAAAATTATTTTCAAGAATTTATGTTACCCTTTTACTTGGTTTACTTTGACAAGTTTTAGAATATAATTTTATTTCTGCATGTTATTTTGGGATAATGTTCCAGAAACAAATGATAATATTAATTTCTTTTGAGTGGTATAAGTATTAATAGAAGCATATTCACGAAATGAAGATCTTCGCTAACACTGAAATCTTATGAAAATGGAAAATTCTAAGTGTGCCAAGTTTTTTGAACTGACAGATTAAACATCAGGTCTTTGTCACATCAGTTATGTTTACAATTAAATAAAACAGAAATGTTAAGTTTGATGATAATTAAGAAAAATTATCTAATTTCTTTTGTAAATGTTAACCAGTGTGGTGGGGTGCATGCATTTTCTGACCTACCTGTTTGCTGTTGCCTTATGGGCCTTTTGGTTCACTATGGCAAATTTTCACAAATTGATACATGATATCATTGACAGATTTTGACATGAATTTTTACCTGACAGCAGTGAAGTAGCTGTGTTTTATTTCATGTCTTGTAGGAATTCTTTCATTTTCTCTCCAGTACTTCAACTGCATAAATTATGAAATTTAGTTAGCTGATGGATTTCTAAAGAACAGTACATAATATTTGTGTTTGTTTTGCCTTAAAAAGTCACCACCAAGAGAAACTTCCTCAAATGATAGAAATTTCCCTTTGAGGGAATATATGATAGTGTCCCTTTATTTTCCAGAATATGTGAAAACAAAAAAGGAAATGTTCTAGCTTCTAAAATGTATTTAGACATCCTTTTGTTACATTTGTAAATCTTTTTGTACACCAGTCCTCATGGTTTTTAAATTACTTCTTGATCACATAATTTCTTTATATTAAAATCCAGTCCACGTTGTTTTGATGAAAACCATGTGCTATTTAATTTGGTTTGTTTTCATTAGAAGAGGATACATAATTGGTCATAAAGCTCAGATGGAAAAATCCATTAGTCACATCAATTGATACGAATAGCTGAATAGTGTAGAAAACATAAGGTTCATTTTGCTTGTTGGTGAAATTAGTCCTTCTCTTTTTTGAGACTCATATTTCATAGTTTCTTCAGGAATCCATAGCTTCCACGATTCTGGTGTGTTAAACTCCCCCTTTAAAAATGCTCACCATTTTTCACCCCAGGCTTTTGTAATCATATTGTGTTTCCTTTTGTGGTTATTATTTGTAGCATCTTCTTAGGATACTGTTGATTTGTTATATTCCAGCAGTAATATAGAGCTATTCCCTGATTTTAACTCCTTAATTTCTTAGGAGAAATATCTTGTAGTTTGTGGTTCAGAGAGCTAGGGAGATTCTCAGTCAGTTGCAATCTTCACATTGATGGTTGTAAATACTGAATTAGCTGCTATGGGTCCTTGTGAAAAAGAAAACAAATGGTTAAGAAATAGGGTTCTTAACAATTTCTAATTACTTGAAAGTTACTTCAGTTTTTTTTTTTTTTAATTTAAAGCCATATAGTATTTGTTCTCTAAGTAAGGAAACTGTATTGCTAGAGCCATAGCTATATGCATAAAATTAAGTTTCTTGAAATAAAATACTCCCTTGTCCTGGCAGAAATTGTATTACTTAATAGTAGAGTTAAGCATTATAAATATAATCATGAGAGAAAGGCTGTATTTTAAAAGTATTTCTGCTCTCTTCTTAGACATTAACCAGTATTTTCAGATTATAAACAGTTGTATACTCTAAACATACTGCCATTCCCTTGTCTTTATAATAAATTTAACATATACAGCTGTAAAAAGGTAGCTTGCTTAATTATTAGCACATGGTGTAGATTATAACTCATTAAGATAGATTCCATGATAAGATACTATAAATTTCCATTGATAAATTACTCATGTGGTTGAAATATAAAAGGCAATACCAAAATGTAACTGCAAATTAAATAATTTTCAGTGTCCATGCCCAATAATAATGTTAACATAAAATCGAATAATAAATAACAACTAAATGGTTCTTATAAGAAATATAAGCAGTTTTTGGACACCTAAGAAAAACTGTATTGATCACATTAAGAATATTTAGTATGTCTGAGGTGATTTAAAAGCTGATGTCTTTGTAGGTAATTAACAAGACTATTCTTCAATTTAACAGTACATCCTAAAAATTGCATTTAAAATATATCATGTCTTAAATGAAATAGATCTAAAAATTACAAATCTAGCATTGAGTAGAAATAAACACATAAACTTTAAATTTAGACTGAAAATTTTCAAAGCAATTTTACCCCACTATGCCAATTTCAAAAGCAGCTGTATATTGTAAGAAGGAACACATCTTACCTTTGCTAAGGATTTGATAAATTCTTGATGTAGTTGAAGCATTTCCAGTTTTGATTGATTCATTTTGTTCACTTGTTTGTAGAGAACTGGGGGAAGAGGATTATAAACACCTCTTCAGAAATGACCTTAATGAAAATATGTGTCTGTACTGTGCCATTGTTTCAGCAGTACTGCTAATGTATGGAACGTGTAAGGCTGCTTAGAGGCTGCTGCAGTCTCACTCTTCCTACTGTGGAATCAATAAGCATCCGAAAATACATAATAAAGTCATTTAACATACTGAAGGCTTCTAGTCTCCAGAGACAACGTTTAGATTCAGTCTTTATAAAAAGGAACTGCACTGCTTTTCAGAGGAAAGCCTGTTCTGAGCAGCTTTTGCAGAATGACAGCCTACCTTGTCGCTTCTCTTCACTGCAGAGAGATGCAGTGCATTCACTAATTTTGATTGGTCAGTTGTATCGAGCTTAAACTGTGCTTCATATGTATAGCCGGGATTTCCCCCCCACTGTTTTATGTAAGGATGCTTTTTAAAAAGACTGAATTTATAAGTGATTGCATGTTGTTCTTAAATAGAACATGAGTAAATTAGTCTTTTAAAAATCTGTATTCTATTCTGGTTTGTTGGTCACTTACGCCAAACATTAGAAAATGCAGGGAGGCGTGGGTGGGTGGGTAGGGGGGAGATTTACATAGTAAAAAATATTATATTCTTTTTAAAGCCTTGATAATTGTACTTGTGAATATTTTAGTAGTTATATATGTTTTTGGTTGAGGTTCTTTGTTCTACAAATAGGAACCCACTGCATCTCTACACTGAACCCCATTGAATTTCAACTAGTTTGTATTTAAGTCATTTCTATATATTCCAAATTGTTGTGAACATGTCAAAGTGTTAAATGTTGTCACAATTTCAGTATTCATTCAGCTGTTTCTTCTTTTCATTCATTCAAAATATTAATTGGGTTGATCTAGGGTGATTTTCCCCTAAGATTTTTTAAAAAAATATTCCATTGCTAATAGCACAGTTTTAGTGGTTAAAACTTGAGTCATTTACTTTCACCTTTCATAACTCTTTTACTTAGTAGGTATATACTGATCATTTGTTATTAATATTTTATTTCAGTTGGCTAGTTTCTATTTTTTGATGGGGGTACATTTATTAGTGGATTGCAGTTTTGTAAATATTTTATGTAGCTATATGTTAATGTTGGTAAATATATGGGCAAAGGAAGAAGGAAGCTACATGTCCTCATAAATTATAAAACTAAATTATTTTTAGATATGCTTTCAAAATAATAAAACAGTGGTATGAGTATTGAACCAAAATACTAAAATTAAATTTTTATTAAATTTAGAATACATTTTTATTCTCAGTCATGAGGAGGATAAGTATTCTTTTAGACTTGAGTTTATATAGAGGCTGGATTCTATATTGATAAAATTGAAGGCATTGCCAATGGTTGAGTTATTAGAATATTAATTGTTACCTATTTCCTTTATTTTAGGAATATTAGTGATCTTCACCTTTCAAAATATTTTATCCTAAGTTTTTAATTTGTCATCAGAATTATGCTCTTACAGTTTTGAAAAGCAATGTACATTTTTATAATTGTTCAGACTGTGTTTTTTAAAAGGGAATAGCTGATGAGCATATGAATTTTACTTTGCATTTCTACAGAAACTGAGAATGTGAAAATTTTTGTTGTGAGTTTCTAAAATTTTCCCCACCCAAAGCTTTGGGTGACAAGGCTTTGGTAATAATAAAAATGAAAATGTTATATTATTGTTTATGCATTTTGAAAGTTGGGGGAAAGGATCCTTCTACAATGCCAGCCACATTAAGAAATAGCTGATAATCACAAAATATTATTTTAAGCTTAAAACTAAAATCATAGAAAGCATGGTGGTATAAGTTGAAATTTGTATTGGGAACAAAGAAATTTATTAGTATAATGAAAATATAGATATTTTTCTGCCAGAGTTAAGTATTTGGTTAGGTTTATTGTCAGAATATCCCCATGAAATAGGAGAAAATAAGGTACAGAAAAATTTGTTGACTTGAAAAAGTCTAGATAAATTAACCATTAGAGTCAGTGTTAGAACTCTGTAAACCCCACCCTACTAGGTAGCTAGCTCTCTCTCTGGAAAATTATGAAAGTATTGGACTTAAAATTGGATAATCTAGGTTCAGTCACTGATTATTGGTTATATAACATTTGGTGAATCAAGCTTTCTTTGGATCATAGAGTAGCTTTGATTCTTTTTGTTGGAAGCGTATTTCTTTGCTTTGCTTATCTCTTTGTGAGACAGTGTTTCCACATTATATTCAAATTATTTCTAAGAAACAAAATCTGAGGTTTCTGTAAGCAGTAATGGTAGCAAAAAATGCTAAGGCCCAGATATTGCTGTTTATCCTATGTATAAGTGACTGTGGCTAAAGATGCATAAGATTTCACAAACAATAATTTAAAAAAACGAATTCAATGCTTAGTCTTATTTTATTTCTTTTCAAAAACCAGAAATTTATTTGGTGCTTACAAGTTACTCATATCTTCACAGAATATTCCTAACATTCCCTGTTTTAACAAATATGCTATTAGATTGAGAATCAGATTATGTTACTTTCATGAAGAAAATTTATTCAAATTACATATCAGAATTTATAGATTCTTGTTTCCATAGTAACACATTTTCCAAACTTGTGCATTTAGTATGTTTTATATTCATATAGGTAACTGATTTTGAAGAATGCTACAATTGGTAATTTGAATCAAATCTTATAAATAATTTTGTAGATTAATTTTTTACTTAATAAGTTGAGAAAGCACTTTGGCTTTCCCAGTGATAATTTAAAAAAAAAATGTGTGTCTAATCTCAAAATATAGCTCACTTAAATCCTTTTTCAAAAGTTGTGTTTTTAGTTTTAAATATTTTGATTGCTTATCTCTTTTAATTCTAAAAAGTCCTGATAATAGGGTCTTTGACTTTTAATTTTATACATTTGTCTTCTTAAATTTGGACAACTGCCACTGTTTACATTGCATTATTCATATCAAAACATTCTTGTCCAGCTTGTGGGTCATTCTGATTCTCTTGAGTGTCTAAGTAAAAAACTCAACTTGATGATATATTGGAATTAACTAAAAGTGCTTTCAAACTGTTTACAAAGTATATAAACAAAAGTAGGGTTTAATTGTGGAAAATCAGTTTTTAAACTGTATTGTTTCCGAAAGGGTGCTTTTTCAATGAATACTTAATGTAGTTAACTCTGAACTCTCTGATACTGGAACCTAGGGAAAACCAATTTAAAAATTTCATGTGGCTTCTCAACTTTAAATTTCTTTCACAATAAATGTTTTATCAGAAAGATAGAAATGGACCATCTGCTGAAACCTTCTTCAAGTGGGGCAAAGCCAAGGTAGTAGAGAGTCAATAACAGTGATGATTCATTATCTATAAGAGAATAATTGAAAACTAATTAAATTGGATAAAGTGCATGCATCAGAATTGAACATTTTTAGGAGATAGAAAATGCCACAAGCTTTTCTTTCCTCTTCTTCCTTACCCCAACTAAGTGGAACAATTAAAATTTTTAATTTTTATTTTTTGCAATATTTATTTGTAGTTGTGTCTTTTGCTAGCATGGCGTACATTACAAAAATAAATATCTGGCATTTCTTTCTGTTTTTTCATTTGAACCTAGATTTTGGATACTGTGACTATTATTATAGTCTATCCGCCCTCTGTTATATTACTGTTGGCATGTCTGGGGCTTTGTCCAAATTATTATTTCACCCCCAATTTTATGGATTACTGTTTTGACTGCTTTTTGTCTGTCTTTGCATCCTCTAAATATTAAGCATTTTGCTGAAGTTTCTCCTCTTTTATTTTAATCAAAGAATTATACAAACAGCCATGTTTGTGCTCCTGCTCCCAATGTTTTTTTTTCTGTTGTTTCCTTTTCTTTGCATAATTCTTCTACTCTTAATTTCTTTGTTTTGAGGCCAAATCATTTATGAGCTGGATTGTATGTTTAACAAATCTATGTCAAGTCCCCTCTTCTGGGCTGAGTCTTATGCTTGATGAGAGACACAATTGAATGGCTTGTGGATTCAGTAACATCCGTTGTACAACTTGGTTATTCATTTTTATTCATTTGGGAGAATGAATGTATTTTAAGAGTTTACTATTCACCTCTAATGAATGTCATCCCAGGTGACTTTCTGCTAGTTATATTCAGCAATATATCTTCAGTTACTACTACCTTCTAGTTTCCATTTTAGGGCCATGATAACGTACAAAAAATCACGTTATTTTGATTGGGATTTTACAGAATTTAGCTACAGATGGATTTTGGGAAAACTGTCAACATTATTGAGTCTTTCAACTTATGGACACAATCTCTCTTTTTTTAATGTTATATATTTGATTTCTTTTATCCATGTTATTTAGGTCTTTTGCTATACATCTTGCATATATTTTGTTAGATTTGTTTCTACTTAATTTCTTTATTGAAATAACACCTAACTTTAAAAATCCAATTGTTTGTTGTTAGTAAATATAATTTCAATTGGTTTTCGTATGTTGACCTTGTAGCCGGCAACTTTGCTAAATTCATTTATTAATCTAAAAACTTTTAATAATGAATTCCAGAGGGTGCGATGGTGTACACCTGTAATCCCAATGGCCTAGGAGGTTGAGACAGGAGGATTGAGAGTTCAAAGCCAGCCTCAGCAAAAGTGAGGCATTAAGCAACTCAGTGAGCCCCCCCATCTCTATAAAATATAAAATAGGGGTAGAGATGTGACTCAGTGGTCATATGAACTCTGAGTTCAATCTCTGGTACAAAAAAAAAAGAATTCTACAATCTTTTTGATGTAAATAATTAATGTTGTGTGTAAATAAAGGTAGTTTGCTTCTTGAAATGTAACACATTATTTTTTTGCTCAGGTGTTAGATTGAATAGGATTGTGTTGGGTGAGATAGTCTTCCATGAGCCCTAAGCATCCCTGAAAAGTTTGTATTGGGTATGTCAGGAATGCAGACCTGGCTACTATGTTTGTTGTTAGCACCTTTGAGAGATGATATAATAACTCTTCAGAAAAAAGAGCAGATAAAAAACCTTCTTCTGTTTATTATAAAAAATGACAATTTTTCCAAGCTCATTGTTCTTCAGCTGTGATGGAAACCCACCTAGTATAGAGTGTCCATCAATGCATCTCTGTCAAGAGAACTTAAAGAGGAAGGTGAACTGTCACTGACATGATGCTCATAACTGTTTGCTATATTATGGATAATAAAGTCTTTTGACTCAGCATGTTATATCTTCTATTTTTGTCCATGAAACAGTAACAGGCTAACTAGCTTCATAGCTTGTAAGTAGGGTAAAATCCCAGACCCTTAGCAATTTTTGGTGACAAGGATGTGATGTTGAAGACATATGGGGCTTCCTGCAAGAGAAAGTATAGGGCTCCTGAGGGCTGGTCTAGGGGATATGAGATAAGTAGTAGCAAATGTTCTTTTTTAATTTGGTGGAGCAGTGTTACGAATTAAATGTAATAGCTGGATTGATGCTTTGTCTGTTGCTCACTTTCTACGCTGGAGGAGGAAGGAATATTATCACATCAATGAGGCAGCAAGCTTCAGGGCCATAGGCAAAAGGCAGTGTTGTAGCTATTGAATCAAGAGTTTCCAAGAGCTAACATAAAAGGTGTCAGCAATGAGGATGCTGAGCTTTGCATAGACTAAACACATTTTAGGTTCATTTGTTGAGTCTGAGTGGGCTACCACTTGAAATTGAATGTAAATGCAGAGCCTTTTTGATACAGTGCTACTGTACTGATTCTTTCTCTCTCCCCTTTGTCTAATCTCAAGTGCTTAAGATAAAACCCAAGTAAGGTAGGGGACCTCGAGGAGGAAAAAGAACATAACTTTTCTAGTTCTGTTGGACAGAGCTGCTCAAGTCATCATCCTACCTGTCCTGTGGTGAAAAGCACAGTAGGTAGAAAGGGAGGCTGAAGGCACTGAGCACTGTAGGGTGGAGCTGCAGCAGCATGCACAGGGTCAAACTAGAGATTCTGAGGCTCAGGCCCTTGCAGGAACTTGGGGTAGAAGAGGGAGGAAGTGAGGAACCCTGGAGTGAGGAGCCAGATCAAAACAAAACCCTCCTCACTGCCACAGATCTTCCCTGCAGGCTGGCTACCCCTTCTCCATCATGCCCCACACTTCTGAACAGGAAATAATGTAGTCTCCTGACAGCTATGCCTGTAATTGCTTTTGTGTGTCTGTTAAATTCTTTGATTTCTGTTCCTGCAGGTGGGGGGGTAAACACTCAAATACAAAAAGTTGAAGTGTGGGTGGAGACTCTGGGCCTATACTGTTCTGGCTTCCTTTGCTAAATGTCTTATTTGTATTGATGTTTTCACATTTTTATACTAAGAATGCTTATAGATTTAAAACAGATTCTCCCATTCACTGCATTTGTTGCTCTATGTAGCCAGGTGATCCAACAAAAACAATAATATATCATACTAGAAGGAAAGAAAAGAAGTCACAGTTTTAGTTAGGGTTTGGTGGCTGCTGGAGGACTTAGACCATTTCCCAGTATAGCAGTGCCACCTGCTTGACCCAGTTACCAAATGCACCCTTAATCTTGAGGCAGGGTCTTCCTCTGTTGCTCAGATTGGCCTCAAACTCCTAGCATGCCTGGCTAAAGGTGTATGTGTGTGTGTGTGTATGTGTTTTGCTGGAGATTAAACTCAGGCCTCAGGAATGCTGGACAAACCCTTTACTGTTGCTCCCTACTACATACCTACCAAGTATACTTTTTTTGAAAAGTGGATAGTTCTTTGCCAATTACCAATAACTGCTCTTGTTAAGACCCAAGGATGCTTTGAGTTGTCTGGTATAATGTTTCTTTTAGAGCGTAAGTTAATGTGGTCTTCATGGTTAACAAAGAAAAAGCCCAGTGGATCTTATTCATCGAATGAAAATAGTTTTTGTAAGGATACACTGGTCTGGACTTAATGTCATTTTGGCTTTTCATGAAGGGGTGGAAGCTACCCCTTTTGGAGGAAAACTTACCTTTCACTTCAACATTTGAAGCAAAGCCACTGGCCCATTGGAACTGAGTCAGGTTACTGATAGTTCAGCTAAGTTGAGAGCTGATGCCGTTGTTCTGTGTCAATGCCAGCTACAGAAAACAGACTGGATGGGATCACTCCATTCTCATAGTTCTTTTGAGTATTCCCTTTGTTTGATCTTATTATTGACTTCCGGTCTATTGGCAATAACTTAACTTCAGGTCTGTGTGTTAGAAGATGGGCAGACAAAACTTTTTCTTTGGGACTTAAAACTATGAGAACAAATTGTATCTGCCACTTACTCACTCTGGCTTACTCATGCTTGCACTTCACAGATTTCCATTTCTACCCGGATCCATTATTGTACTGGATGTTGCAAAACATTCACTCCATTATTGCTGTTGCAACATTACTAATAGATGGGTAACCACTATGTACTGGGTTTTGGAAATAGATACTTCTCACTGTTCCTCTCAGCTTCCATGTATAAGAAGAATTCCTTTTCCATAGCCAGGGCTAGAGGATTTTCCCCCTTTTGTTTCTTTTCCTAGCTCAAATGGATTTTCAGCAATGTCCAGAGTGAGAGGAATTCTTACCCTTTCCTCATTGATTTTAGGACCACCCCCACTTCTCCTGATCCCTTGCCTTATTAATGTTGGTAGAAAGGATCCAGGCTGGACTCCATGCTTTTCTCTTAGTGGCTGCTCTGTCAAGTCTGCACTATGAGGGAGGTTTTCTTGGGCTTTTCACTTTGTATGTTTTCTTAGTGAACTTTTAGTGAGGTTTGTGAAGAAGAACCCTTGAATGGACATGAATTCCCTTTGTTCATGTTCTCTCCATGGGTTCTGTATTATCTTGCTAATGCACACTCCTGCCTTCAGCAATTCATTAACAATTTTAGTTAGTCTTCTGGGTGTCCTGTAGTGTTTCTCCAGTACTCAAGTGCTCATGCCCAATATGTTCTTCTAGACAACCATCTTTCCTCAGAGTTTGGGTTTCCTTAGCTTTCTGATGATTTCAAATAAAGTTTATATTTGTAGATTATTTTTTCTTGTTCTTTTGTTGTCAGAGTGTAAACTATGTTCTTTACAGCTTTCTACATTCCATGTGGAAACCAGAAAAATAACCTGCTGAGATATTGTTTGGCATTGCATTGAATCTATAGATCTGTTGGTGAACATTCACATCTTTATGTTGAGTCTTCTGATCTACAAGCATGGTATATCTGCATTTACTGAGATTGTCTTTAATTTCTCTAATGTAATAAATGTAGCTTTCAGCGTAGTGGTCTCATGCATGTTGTGTCAAATTTGACAATGCTGGACTCATAATATTTTTTGATGCTATTATAAACATTACTATTTTAAAGTATTTAATATTTTTATTTGAACTGTATGCAAATACTGTTGAATTTAAAAAAAATGTTTTTAGTTGTAGATGAACACACAGTATCTTTATTTATTTTTATGTGGTGCTGAGGATCAAACCCAGTGCCTCACACATGCAAGGCAAGCACTTTACCACTGATCTCTAGCTCCAGCCCACTGTTGAATTTTTTTTTTTTTTTATATTGGACTTAAACCTCATGATCTTGCCAGACTATTTATTAGTTTATTTTATTGATTTCTTATGCTTTTCTTCTTCCCAGTAATTAAATTTGAATAAATAGAGGTTTATAACATCCTTTTCAATCTTTACACTTTGGTTTTTTTTTTTTTTTGGCTTGTTTTATTGCCATAGTTAAGATCACAAGTAAAGTGTTTGGTGAGAATGGGCATCATTGCTTTTCTCTAGATCTTTGGATAAAAAACATTCAATCTTTCTCTGTTAGAGTTGACTTTATATACAGATTTTTCATAGATGTCATACTTCATGAGAAGTTTCCTTTTTTTCTTAATTTGTTGAGAATTTTTATCAGGATGGCTTATTTAAAATGTTAAATGATTTTTTTGCATTTACTGGAAGTTCATATGGTTTTTCTTATTTAATCCACTAATTTAGCAAATTATGTTGGTTTGGGGATGTTAAATTAGCTTTGCATTTTGGAAGTAAACTCCATTTGGTCATAACAAATTACCCTTTTAAATATTGCATGATTTCATTTGAAATTATTCTGATAAAATTTTTTTTTGCCTATGTGTTCATGATGGCTATTGGTATATCATTTTTCTTTTATTGTAAGGTTTTTGATCTGTATTTAGAAAATGAGTTGAAAAATGTTCCTCTTTCCCTAACTCCTGAAAAAGTTTGTGGAAGAGTAGCATAAGTCCTTCTTTAAATGTTTCATAGAATTCTTGAAAGGAGACATTTGAGCCGGAGCTTTTATATTGGTTCAAGTTTATAGTTTCCACTGGCTCCTTCCATCTTTTGTGCTGATTTTTACTTTTACTTACATACTTCATAATACATTGTTGTTATATTAGTTTTAAATATCCAATTCTCTTTTATTTATTTATATATTTATTTTTCAAATATTATTATCATTATTTTTTTAGTTTTAGGTGGACACAATATCTTTATTTTATTTTTATGTGGTGCTGAGGATCGAACCCAGTGCCTTGCACATGCCAGGCGAGCGCACTACCACTTGAGCCACATCCCCAGCCCCTCCAATTCTCTTTTAAACAAGCCTTAAATATAAAAACTTATTTATTTATTTATTTACTGAGTGTCGGGTTTCTGTTCTCAGGACTAAAAGGCTCAGGGGTCACTCCAGGTAAACTGGGCTAACTGGGCTGTGCAAAATAACCACAGAAGAGACACAAATACCTTTTTCTTTGGGGTCGCTGTGACGGCTCCTCTGACCTTAAGGGTCCACAGAGAGAGAGAGAGAGCGAGCGAGCGAGCGGGCGCGCAAGCCAGCATGTACTGACCCTTTTTATTGAGGAGAAGCTATTCAAATGAGGCAAGGGGTCAGGTTTCAGGGGGCTGAGTCTATCTTCATGATGTCCACTGTCAGCAGGTTGACTGACACCTGGGTAGGCCACACCCAAGGGCACTGTAAGAGAAGGGGACACACACAAGGCACCTCCATGGAAGATTCTATCCTAAACAGGGCAAGGGGTTATATTACAAAGGAACAGGTGAGCATAGTTCCACCTATGGGGCTATAGCAAGACACACTCATGCACGAGACACGGACCCTCAAACCCAAGAAGGGTGGGGAAATCTCTGCCACATTTCTGTAACTGAGCGCCTCAGCACCCAGCCAGGGAGTGTGACTCAGTCATGTATAAAGTTGGTTTCCCCAACTGAGCACCAGGGATTGAACTCAGGGGCACACTCCTGAGCCACATCCCTATCTCTTTTTAATATTTTATTTGAAGACAGCCTCTCTCTGAGTTGCTTAGGGCCTCGCTAAGTTGCTGAGGCTGGCTTTAAACTTGAGATCCTCATGCCTCAGTCCCCTGAAGCACTGGGATTACAGGCATGTTCCACTGTACCTGGCTTACTTATGCATTTATTTATAATTTCTTGCCCTTTCATTTCTTCGTGTACATCAGATTTATCCTGGCATTATTTTCTGTCAGTCTGAATAATTTTCTGTGACTGTTTTTTGTATGAAGGATTGTTGGGAACAAATTCTTTCTGCTTTTGTTATCAGAAATGTACTCATAGGTTCTTCATTTTTTATGCACTTTCACTTGATGTAGAGTTACTTATTATTTCTCTTTAAAATATTTTGTTATTTTCTGCCATTTGTAGTTTCTGACAAGGAATCTAGTCATTATTCTTTATTCCTCAGCTGTATATTATGTCTTTTTTTTTCTTTGATTCCTTTTAAGAGTTCCTTTTTGTTTCATTGTCTCATTGTGTTGTGATTTGCTATGACCTCTTTGTATTTGTTATCTTTCCTTGCTGGGGGTTCACTAATATTCTTGAATCTGTGTTTTTGTTTTGGTTATTCTTGCTGATGCTCCTGCTGTTTGTATTTGAAAAAAATCCCATCATATATTCAAATGTTTTTTTGTTTTCTTTTGCATTTACTTATATTTGCTATTCCCCTAATTTTATATATTATTTGGAAATAAAGGTAAGACATCTTATTATTTCACTCATAAATAGAAAAGTAGGACAATATTATCATCGTGCAAATAACAGTGAATTTTTTTTTTTCAGTATTGGCATCAAATGTATTTTCTTTATCACAACTTTCATCTCCTTTTTGGACTGTTAACGTATATTTTGGTATTATCTCACATGTCATTGAGATTTAGTTTGGGTGGTTTTACTTGCTCTGATTCTAAGTTAACCAGTCTTTTTTTCATTGTGTTTAAGGTAGTCTTAATTCCTTCTAAAAATTATTTAGTTTTAATTGTGTTTCATTCCTAGAAATTTATTTGCTCAGTTTTTAAAATTTTAATTTGTTATACATGACAGCAGAATGCATTTCAATTCATATTATACATATAGAGCACAATTTTTCATGTCTCTGTACACAAAGTAGAGTCGTCACACCATTTGTGTCTTCATAAATATACTTAGGGTAATGATGTCCATCTTATTTGCTCAATTTTTACAGTATGATTTCTCCCTTTATTGTGTTCATGTTTTTCTTTAAATCTGTGAATATAGTTGTAATAGACATTTTGATATCTTTGTCTCCTAATTCCATTATCCTTTTGCATCTTGTTACTTCTAATAATTTTTTTTTTATTGGATACTGGCCTTTGTATTTGAACATTGTGAGTGAATTTTTATCTTCCTTTATTAACTGTTGCACTTTGTTTTGTCAGTCAAGTTACTTGTGGATCAACTTAATACCCTTATGCTTGTTTTTAAGCTGTATTAGGCAGCTTTAGAGGAAGCTTTATTAAGACTGTTTAGCCTTGTTATTAAAATAAAACTCTTTATAAAGCATACAAAATATTCCTGAGTTCTGTGACATCTCCCCATTTGGCTTTCAAAGCTAGAATACTTTGCAGCACACTGTGAGTACAGAATTTATCAGTATGCAGGCTTTCTGGTGTTAGATCTTTCAGTAGCCTTTCTGAGTCTCATTGTACTCATTTATAACTTAGTATTCCTTTGAATATTCAATGGACCCTGTATAGAAATTGATGAAACTATTTTTCTGTTTAACCTTTTTCTGCAAAAGGGCCTATATAGAATTTTGTGGAATTTTCTCTGTTTAGCTTTCTCTTTTTTCTTCCTCTTTTTCTGTTATTCTGGACTGAGAATTCTTCTTCAGTCTTCTCTAACTCAAATTTGTTGCTTCAACCCATTGAATTCTGCTATTTTTTTTTTTCTTACGCGGTAGGAAAAGATATACTTAGCTCACTTTATTTACAGGGATTACAGTGCTGCATTGCCTATTGTCCAGTGTCAGAAAATAGTAGTTCCATAAATTTTGTTCAGTTTTCTAGTTGCTAGGGTAAATCCAATATCAGTCACTGTTAGGTTGGAAGCAGAAGTTCCAAATCTATACTTAAAACTTAATTATCATGGATCTTATTTTAGTAGTTAATTATGATCTATCTGGTGGCATTTCTTATACTGCTATCTTAAAGTTAATTTTTAAAGTCATTAAAATCTTTGTTGTTTTACTTCTTATGCTTTCATTTCTTATGTTAGAGCCTAATAAATAGACTAATAATCTGTATCATATAATTCAAACTCTTGGTCTTTAAAATACCTTCTGTGGACAATTTTCTTTCATAAATGTTTTCATTATTTTTTCCTTTTGGAAAAAAAGATCACACCGACAGAGAAAAGATCATACTGCTCAATACATTGATGACTTTTCAGATTTATTTCTTCAGATCTCTAGTAATTTTTCTCTGCCTCACAGGTGATATTATTTAGACCCAGGGTCATCAAATTTTTCTTTAAAGGAGCAGATAGTAAATATTTTACACTTTGTGGGCCGTATATAGTCTGTTTCATATTCTTCTCTTGTTTTCCCCCCCAAACCCTTAAAAACATTGGCTTGAGATGCAATTATCCCTTTTTAATATCATATATACTGTAGCTTGGCAGTTGCTTTGTATCTTGAATTTTAATCGCTTGTTTTTTGTCTTATTTGATTCTATATAGGCCCTTTTGCAGAAAAAGGTTAAACATATGACCCATAGGTCTTAAGTTTGGTGACTCTTGATGTATTATATCACTACTTCATTAAAAGACCCCCCCTCCCATTTTTACTAAAAGATTTCACTTTTTATTTATTTGAAAAAATTGGAGGATTGAATTTTATGAATTTCTTGCTTCCTATGTGTTTTTCCCTAAAAACATATTTATATCTTTAGTTATTTGTTCATTTTTCATTCTTGTGTGAAGCAAAAATGTATGCGTTTTCTTTCATTTAGGCTACTATGTGCATTTGTGCTTTGGTTCTCTTCCAAATGCATTCACATTTTGTTCTCATATGTATTACCTTCCCTGATTCTTCCAATTGTATTCTTTCAACCTGTATAGTTCTCACTACTCCTGCTTCTTTTTATTTTGTACCTATGCCATCTCAAACTGTTGATTTTCAGGAAGAAGCAAAACCAGCACAACAGTTTATCTGAAGTATTTTTATTTGAGTTTAAATTGCGAATGGAAAGAAAATGTTTTTAAGCTGTAATAACATACACAGGTGTAAGGTGGTTTTATGATGAATACTCATTTCTGAGTCATTCTTGGCCATGTTTTTCTTTTTCATAAATTAATGCCTCCCTACAACGTATTAAAGCCAATTAATTAGAGCATCTAAAGCAAAAATATTTTTTTGGTGGGGAGGGAAGACAGCACTCTAAAAGTCAAAACATCAAGAACAGAATTTTTTTCTTTAATTTTAGGAATTAGATCAGATCTAGGCATTTTTGTGTCGCAAGCATCACCTCACAAATCTGCCATTGTATGTGCTTTATGAGTTCCAACACAGCTGCTATCCTAACCACTCTCTTTTCCTCTTCTCCTTGGTAGTGGTTTATATTGGTGTTTTGGTTTAGGTTGGGGAAGAAAGCAAAAATTAAAAAATCCCTTCCTCATTATTTTTATAATATTAAGGGTTTAAAAGAAACTGTAAATGGGTTAAGTAGCAGAGGATTTTGAAGAATAATTCTTATCCTAAGAAACATGATGGGCATTAGGTCTTTTAAATATAGATGAATCCATTTATATTAAAAAAACTTTAAAGAATAAGATTACTTGTAAAGAATAAAGATACATAAAAAAACTACATGTTCTTACAACAAATTGTTCTATTCTCTTTTTCCTATAACACAGTTATTCCACCCCCGCTCCCCACACAACAGATTTGTAGTGTAAGAATAGAATCATGGTGCAGCCTGTAACTCCCAGAGGTAAAACACACAGTACTAAATTTCCATCTGTAGATTTTACTTTTCAGATTTCATGTCTTTTTCTTTTTTCAGAGTTAAACTCAAATTGAAATAATTTTTTAAGCTTTGAAGAACTGAATTTATGTTAGGTTGTTTTCTTAAATGGTTTCATCATATGCTAGTTATTTATATTCTGTATTTAGATTAAATATTTTGTTAGGTGCAATTATCCCTTTTTAATCATACATACTGTAGCTTGGCAGTTGCTTTGTATCTTGAATTTTAATCGCTTGTTTTTGCCTTATTTGATTAGTTTTGAAATGGTCTTTTCTCTTGAATTTTGAATATTTTGGGACAGACTTAAAATAGCATCATTAAAGTGTATCTTATCTATTTGAGAAATTTTCTAAAATTAGTTTTGATTTGGATATTTTAGATATGTCAGTATAACTAAATTGAATAAAATAGTATGAATGACCTGAATGAATTACTAATACAGTTATATAATATTTTTAAACACATGCCACTTATTAAACTTGGATGTGAGAGTATTTAGCCCAGAGTAATGGAAAGTTATTACTGATATCAAAATAGCTGTGTCAATTATTTGAATCTGTTGAATCACAGAGGAAGTCTGATACTAGTAGAATCAAAATTGCCATATTGCCCTCTCTTTTTGAACATGTGATGTAATGAAGATATTTCAGATAAGTTAAAAATACAAGTGTATTATTAGCTTTACAAAGGAGAATAAGTATTATTACATTCATTTGTTATCTGGTATTTTATTCCATGAAAACATGAGGTGAAATAACATTTGAAGTTTGATTTCTTATTTGTTTGGAAGATCCTTGGTTTGTAGTAATTTATTTGCTGAGGCAAGAGTACAAAACACATGTTGGTGTAGCTGATGTTCAGGAAGGGAGTCACTGAGCTAATGTGTCAGCTTAATCTGAACTCTCAATCTCTTAGTTTTCTATATTCCTCAGATGATGATGATGATGATTCTTCTTCTTTTTCTTCTTCTTCTTCTTCTTCTTCTTCTTCTTCTTCTTCTTCTTCTTCTTCTTCTTCTGTTGTTGAGGGTCTTTAATTTAAATTAATTTTATTTACTTATATATAGTGTGAGAATTGAATTCAAAGCCCCATACATGCTTAGCAAGTATTCTACCCCTGAGCTACAACCTTAGCTGAGATTCCCATTATTGCATATGTAGTAATTCTGAAGAGTCATATTTAAAAACTGGGAAATTCTTGAAGTTTCTATCTTTATATGTACTGACATATTACTATGAGAGATTTGACTCTTGTACTTAGATCTGTAATTTTTTATGTTGTGGTGATGTGACTTGTTCAGGATATGGATATCAAAATCACTATGGTAATGTTTGATTGCTTGGTTAGATTTTTTTTTTATTGGTTGTTCAAAACATTACATAGCTCTTGACATATCATATTTCATACTTTAGATTCCAGTGTATTATGAACTCCCATTTTTACCCCGTATACAGATTGCAGAATCACATCGGTTACACATCCACATTTTTACATAATGCCATATTAGTAACTGTTGTATTCTGCTACCTTTCCTATCCTCTATTATCCCCCCTCCCCTCCCATCTTCTCTCTCTATCCCATCTGCTGTAATTTAATTCTCTCCCTTGTTTTTTTTTTCCCTTTCCCCTCACAACCTCTTATATGTAATTTTGTATAACAGTGAGGGTCTCCTTCCATTTCCATGCAGTTTCCCTTTTCTCTCCCTTTCCCTCCCACCTCATGTCTCTGTTTAATGTTAATCTTTTCCTCTTGCTCTTCCTCCCTGCTCTGTTCTTAGTTGCTCTCATTATATCAAAGAAGACATTTGGCATTTGTTTTTTAGGGATTGGCTAGCTTCACTTAGCATAGTCTGCTCTAATGCCATCCATTTCCCTGCAAATTCCATGATTTTGTCAATTTTTAGTGCTGCGTAATACTCCATTGTGTATAAATGCCGAATTTTTTTTATCCATTCATCTATTGAAGGGCATCTGGGTTGATTCCACAGTCTAGCTATTGTGAATTGTGCTGCTATGAACATTGATGTGGCAGTAACCTGTAGTATGCTCTTTTAAGGTCTTCAGGAAATAGTCCAAGAAGGGCAATAGCTGGGTCAAATGGTGGTTCCATTCCCAGCTTTCCCAGGAATCTCCATACTGCTTTCCAAATTGGCCGCACCAATTTGCAATCCCACCAGCAATGTACAAGAGTACCCCTTTCCCCACATCCTCATCAGCACTTGTTGTTGTTTGACTTCATAATGGCTGCTAATCTTACTGGAGTGAGATGGTATCTTAGGGTGGTTTTGATTTGCATTTCTCTGACTGCTAGAGATGGTGATCATTTTTTCATGTACTTGTTGATTGATTATATGTCCTCCTCTGAGAAGTGTCTGTTCAGGTCTTTGGCTCATTTGATGATTGGGTTATTTGTTTTCTTAATGCTTAATTTTTTGAGTTCTTTGTATACTCTGGATATTAGGGTTCTATCTGAAGTGTGAGGAGTAAAAATTTGTTCCCAGAATATAGGCTTCCTATTTACCTCTCTTATTGTTTTTCTTGCTGACAAAAAACTTTTTAGTTTGAGTAAGTCCCATTTGTTGATTCTTGTTTTTAACTCTTGTGCTATAGGTGTCCTATTAAGGAATTTGGAGCCCGACCCCACAATATGTAGATCGTAGCCAACTTTTTCTTCTATCAGGTGCAGAGTCTCTAATTTGATATCAAGCTCTTTGATCCATTTTAAGTTAACTTTTGTGCATGGCGAGAGAAAGGGATTCAGTTTCATTTGTTGCATATGGATTTCCAGTTTGTTGAAGATGCTATCCTTCCTCCATTTCATGCTTTTAGCCCCTTTATCAAATATAAGAATGTTGTAGTTTTGTGGATTGGTCTCTGTGTCCTCTTTTCTGTACCATTGGTCCACCCGCCTGTTTTGGTACCAGGACCATGCTGTTTTTGTTACTATTGCTCTGTAATATAGTTTGAAATATGGTATCGCTATACCTCCTGATTCACACTTCCTGCTTAGAATTGCTTTTGCTATTCTGGGTCTTTTGTTTTTCCATATGAATTTCATGATTGCTTTATCTATTTCTACAAGAAATGCCTTTGGGATTTTGATTGGCATTGCATTAAACCTATAGAGAACTTTGGGTAATATCGCCATTTTGATGATGTTAGTTCTTCCTATCCATGAACAGGGTATATTTTTCCATCTTCTAAGGTCTTCTTCTATTTCTCTCTTTAGGGTTCTATAGTTTTCATTATATAAATCTTTCACCTCTTTTGTTCAGTTGATTCCCAAGTATTTTATTTTTTTGAGGATATTGTGAATGGGGTGGTTGTCCTCAATTCCATTTCAAAAGATTTGTCGCTGATATACAGGAATGCCTTTGATTTATGCGTGTTGATTTTATATCCTGCCACTTTGCTGAATTCATTTATTAGCTCTAATAGTTTCTTTGTAGACCCTTTTGGGTCTATTAGATATAGTATCATATCATCCGCAAATAGTGATAATTTAAGTTCTTCTTTTCCTATTTTTATGCCTTTAATTTCTTTCGTCTGTCTACTTGCTCTGGCTGTATTTCGAGAACTAAATTGAATAGAAGTGGAGAGAGAGGGCATCCCTGTCTTGTTCCAGTTTTTAGAGGGAATGCCTTCAGTTTTTCTCCATTCAGGATGATGCTAGCCTGAGGCTTAGCATATATAGCTTTTACAATGTTGAGGTATGTTCCTGTTATCCCTAGTTTTTCTAGCGTTTTGAACATAAAGGTATGCTGTACTTTGTCGAATGCTTTTTCTGCATCTATCGAGATGATCATGTGGTTCTTATCTTTAAGTCTGTTGATGTGGTGAATAACATTTATTGATTTCCGTATATTGAACCAGCCTTGCATCCCAGGGATGAAACCTACTTAATCATGGTGTACAATTTTTTTGATATGCTTTTGTATTCGATTCACCAGGATTTTATTGAGGATTTTTGCATCTAAGTTCATTAGAGATATTGATCTGTAGTTTTCTTTCTTTGAAGTGTCTTTGTCAGGTTTCGGGATCAGGGTGATGATGGCCTCATAGAATGAATTTGGAAGAGCTCCTTCTTTTTTTGTTTCTTGAAATAACTTCGAAAGCATTGATATTAATTCTTCTTTGAAGGTTTTATGACACTCCGCTGTATAACCATCCAGTCCAGGGCTTTTCTTGGTTCGTAGTCTTTTGATGGCTTCTTCTATTTCCTCCTTTGTTATTGGTCTGTTTAAATTGTGTGTATCTTCCTGACTCAATCTGGGCAAATCATATGACTTAAGAAATTTATCGATATCTTCACTATCTTCTATTTTATTGGAATATAGGGTTTCAAAATAATTCCTAATTATCTTCTGTATTTCTGTAGTGTCCGTTGTGATATTGCCTTTTTCATCCTGTATGTTAGTAATTTGAGTTCTCTCTCTTCTTCTCTTCATTAGCATGGCTAAGGGTCTGTCGATCTTATTTATTTTTTCAAAGAACCAACTTTTAGTTTTATCAATTTTTTTAATGGTTTTTTTTGTTGTTTTGATTTCATTGATTTCTGCTCTGATTTTAATTATTTCTTGCCTTCTACTACCTTTGCTGTTGTTTTGGTCTTCCTCTTCTAGGGTTTTGAGGTGAAGCATGAGTTCATTTTTTGTTGTTTTTTTCTTTTTTTGAGGTATGAACTGCAGGCAATGAATTTCCCTCTTAAATCTGCTTTCATTGTGTCCCATAGATTCCAATATATTGTGTCTGTATTTTCATTTATCTCTAAGAATTTTTTCATTTCCTCCTTTATGTCTTCTGTAACCCATTGATCATTTAGTAACATATTGTTCATTTTCCAGGTGACGCAGGATTTTTTCCTTCCCTATTTTATCATTGATTTCCAGTTTCATTCCGTTATGATCAGATAAGATGCATGGTATTTTCTCCACACCTTTATATTTACTAAGAGTTGACCTATGGCATAATATATGGTCTATCTTTGAGAAGGATCCATGTGCTGCTGAGAAGAACGTGTATCCACTTGATGATGGTTGATATAGTCTATATATGTTGGTTAAGTCTAGGTTATTGATTGTGTTATTGAGTTCTATAGTTTCTTTATTCAGCTTTTGTCTGGAGGATCTGTCCAATGGAGAGAGCGGTGTGTTGATGTTACCCATAATTATTGTGTTGTGGTCTATTTGACTCTTGAACTTGAGGAGAGTTTGTTTTATGAACGTTGAAGCTCCATTGTTTGGTGCATACATATTGATAATTGTTATGTCTTGTTGGTGGATGGTTCCTTTTAACAGTATATAGTGTCCTTCTTCATCCCTTTTGATTAACTTAGGTTTGAAGTTGATTTTATACGATATGAGTATGGCCACTCCTGCTTGCTTCTGAGGACCATGTGAGTGGTATGATTTTTCCCAATCTTTCACCTTCAGCCTGTGTATGTCTTTTCCTATCATATGAGTCTCCTGAAGGCAGCATATTGTTGGATTTGTTTTTTTAATCCAGGTTACTAGCCTATGTCTCTTGATTGGTGAATTTAAGCCATTAACGTTTAAGGTTACTATTGATATATGGTTTGTACTTCCAGTCATGTTTATTTATTTATTTATTTTAATTTGGCTAGTTTTTCCTTTTTGGTTATTTTTTTCTTCCCTTTACTGAGTTACCTCCCACTGTTAGTTTTGTGTGCTGTTTTTCATTCCTCTTCTTGTAGTGTTTTGCTCAAAATGCCTTGCAGTGCTGGTTTTCTGGCTGCAAATTCTTTTAACTTTTGTTTATCTTGAAATATTTTAATTTCATTGTCAAATCTGAAGCTTAATTTTGCTGGATACAGTATTCTTGGTTGGAATCCATTATTTTTCAGCGTTTGAAATACTTTGTTCCAGGATCTTCTTGCTTTCAACGTCTGTGATGAAAAATCAGCCGTTAACCTGATTGGTTTACCCCTGAATGTAATCTGCCTCCTTTCTCTCGTAGCTTTTAATATCCTCTCCTTGTTCTGTATGTTGGCTATCTTCATAATTATATGTCTTGGAATTGGTCTATTATGGTTTGGAATGTTTGGCAATCCATTCCATCTTTCATCTCTGGGTAGTTTTCTAGGATTATTTCATTTAATAGGTTGTCCATTGCTTTGGTTTGAACCTCTATACCTTCTTCTCTCCCAATGACTCTCAAGTTTGGTTTTTTTATGACATCCCATATCTCTTGGATAGATTGCTCGTGAGATTTAAGCATCCTTTCTATGTTGACTATATTCTTTTCAAGTTGATAAACTTTGTCTTCATTAACTGATGTTCTGACTTCTATTTGATCTAATCTATTTGTAATATTCTAGTTTGAGTTTTTAATTTGGTTTATGGTTTCCTGCATTTCTAGGATTACTATTTGATTTTTTTAAAAAAAATCTCTATCTCCTGGTAGAGCTCATTTTTTGCCATTTGAATTTGCTCATGTAATTCGTTTTCAAAGTATACTTTCATTGTTTGGACTTGCTGTCTAAAGTCTTCTCTAAGATTCTGTTCCATATGAGTTAGGTATGCCTTGAGTTCTTTCTCTGTCCATTTTTCTGATGCCTCTAGGTTCTCCTGTGAATTTATGTTGTCCTGCATTGTTTGTAATCCTTTTTTCCCTTGTTTTTTCATGGTGGTCACGTTACTTTCCAACTCTGTTTGACTGCTGTGTTTCTGTTTTCTTCTTTAAATTTGTTTTGGTTTTTATAGTTCCAATATCTCTCCTTTGTGTTGGGAGGCAATGTTTAGAGATGATGGATTTAATCGTGATTTAAGGTAAATTCATTAGTTTCATTAAAGGCCTACAGATTTTGATGGCATATATAGAATTGAGGTTTGAAGTTAGGATTTTTTGTTGAGGTTGGGCGATTTGATGGTATGGAGGTTAGTATATGTTAGCTTCTTTGTGGGGTTGCTCAAATGCAGGCGGATATTAACAAGAGAATAGACAGGAGTACTTGGGGGTAGTTAAGGGCTTAGGCGGACTGTAGACCGATTCGTAGTATTCATCTATTTGCATTTCGTAAGTTGTACGTAATCTGGGTGGTCATGCTGTTCTATCGCTGAATGAGCTGCAATCTGTCGAAAACTGGCGATGGTGACGTCAGCTCTCCAAGATGGTGGCCTCTGGGTTCCTTGATGTGCTGTCCGGTGTGGAGGACAGAACTGGACTGCTTCCTTCCCCCATCTCAAACCCAGTACTCAGCCTGGAGCACAGTGAGGGCACAGCCGGCCGGAGCCCACAGAATCTGCAGCACCGTTTCTCTGCATTGCTAGCACGGTGTTTCCCGGCCCGCCGCCGTCTCTAGCAGCGGGGCGGGGTGGTCCGCTGATAAATCAGCCTGAATCTCCAGGCGCACGGTTCACTCGCGGTTGAGCCCCAGTAACCGATCCTCAGGCGATGGAAATCCTTCCTCTAGGTTTCGGTGCACCCCAATTTGGCTGGAAATTCCTAACAAGATAGCTTTTGGCCGTTCTAACTTGTTATTCACCTGCGCAGTGACGCGGTACACGGGAGTGGTGCACTCTATTTGCCGCCATCTTCCGCTCTCTCTCAAGCGAGGTTTGCTTCAGTCGTGCCGGGCTGGCCTCCGAGTATCCTTTGCAGGATCCGCGAGAGCCCGCCCCTGTCCCTTCTTTCACCGCCCCAGCGCCCACTCCTGGTTAGACATTTAAGAGCTATTTAGTACATTCTTTGAGACACATGCTTTCTGTCACAAATAAATGTGCCATAACAGTATACAGTAAGCACAATATTAAGGGTTAAGTATAAGATGCTAAGAAATCCCATAGGAAGGGCACTAATCTAGAGGGACGTGAGGGATATGACCAAGAAAATTGTTTCAGAGGAAATAGATAAGCTGAGATATGAATTATATTAAAGTATTAGGTAGATCAAGGAGATAGGTGTTAGTTGAGATTGGTAAAAGAGTACCAGGTATCCTTTCTCTGAAGAAATTTGAGGAAGATATGAGAAGTGCAGAGGAGTATTGATAGGAAGAGAAGACAGTTAGGAAATGGTTGTGCAAGCCATTTTAGAAAATTCAAAGTTTTACAGGAGAGCTGTAATGACTCCAATAATGAGAGTAATGAAATCAGGCTTGAATTTTAGGAAGATGACTCTGACAACAATATCAAATGGATTGGAATATGGGAGCATAATTAGAGACATGGAATCTCGGTTTGCTACTTAGCATTTGATGCTGGTAAGAATTAAAGGAGAAGCATCGATGATGGAAAAAGTAGTGGATTCATTTTAAGGGGATATGAGGTTTGAGAGAAGCCGGATTGACTTGTCAAATTAAGTGGCTGGAGGAGCTTCTCACTGAGTGACAGCTTTTAGGAGGAATGGTTTTGTGACAGATGTTTGTAAGTAATAGAACATGTTGAATTTGAGGTCTTCTTGGACTCTCAAGTATAGATACTGCAGATGTGGATTTGGAGTCCAGGAGAAAGAAAGGAACAGAAGATACAAATTTGAGAGCTGCCACATACAAATGGCAATTGAATATGAAAAAGTATGGAGTTGTATCCCCCTAAAATGGTGAAAATAAAGCCCTTGAGTTACTCTAATATAGAGCAGGTGAGCATAGGAGAAGATGATGACACAAGTGGCTAAGAGGCAGTGGCAAGTGAGGTGGGATGATATGAATAGATGGATGCCAAGAAAAGATGGTAGTCAATCTGCCATCTGTTCTGAGACTTCAGATAAGATGAATTGAAAAGTGGGCTTAGGATTTAGGGAAAAAGGATTGATAACCTCAGGAAAATAGCATTGGGAATATGGTACTCATATAAGCACTGGGATGAAGGTGAATACTAGTATAATTGCATTTTCCATATGTCCCTTTCAGTGAAGAAGTAATTTCAGTTTTCAAGTTCAGCAATAAAACATTTCACGTTTATTTGAAGACAAAGGTAACAATAAGAATAAAATAAATTTGTGGAAACCTACTTTTGAAGACATTAAAATTAGAATAAAAATCTAATTCTTAAAATGTCATAACTTGAAACCTTATAAGAGAAAAAGAGAAGTAGGTATCATAAATGTAGCTTCAATTTGAAATAACTGGGATTTAATCTAAATTCTACCAATGACTAGGAGTTTTGTCTTGTAAATAATAATATATGGTTATTGATAAAATTTACAAGATACCATATGAGAAAATGCTTAGCATTATACCTGTCAGGTATGTGTATGTATGTATGAAATATGTGAAATTTTGTACACCTTTTATGTAACTCTATGTGGGTTTATAATTTAAGGTATTTTTCTCTTGGTATGTGTATTAGTTATCTGTTACTGTGTAACAAATTAAAAAGTTTAAAGCAACAAGGATTTATTAAATCATGCTGTTCCTTAAGGTATGGCAGGGAGAATAATGTCCTTCTAAAATGTTCATGTCCTATTTCCCAAAACCTGTGGGCAAAGAGACTTTAAAAATATTGTTATGATGATTATAGACCCTTAGATGAGGAGATGATCCTGGATCATCTGTGTGGGTGCAGTCTAGTATGTAAGACCTTAAATATGGAGAATTTTTCCTAGTAGAAATCAGAGAGATGAAGCATTTGACATTCAAAGTGTGAAATGTGAAATGGAGGTAGGGGGCAAAGCACCAAGGAATGTGAGTGGTCTCTGGAAGCTGAGAATATCCGTAGTTGACAGCTAGTCAAGAAAGTTTTTTTCTTAAAACTACATGGGATGAATTCTGCCAGAACCCTGAATGAACAGATTTTCTCTCCCCCAGGGCCTCCAGTAAGTAAAGGAGTTAGCCAACACCTTGATTTTAGGCTGTGACACCCAGAGCAGAGAAAGCAAGTTGAGCCTACTGGACTTCTACAGAACTGTGAAATAGTAAATTATATTGTTTAAAACCACTAGTTACAATTTGTCATGGCAGGAATTGTTAGAGGTTAGGGATCCAGAAGCGTTGACTGGGTGGTTATGGCTCAGGGTTTCTCATGAGGTTGCAGTGAAGCTAGAAGCCAAGTTTTTAATCACCTGGAGGCTTGACTGTAGCTAGATGATATACTTTCAAGCTCATTCATGTGGTTATTGGTAAGCCTCAGTTCCTTATCATGAGGGCTCACAACATGGCAGATGACTTCTCCCACATTGAGGTGGGCAGGTAGAGAATAAATGGCTACCTACTATAGAAGCCATGATGCCCTTTATAGTCAAATCTCAAATGTTATGTACTATCATGTGTGCCATATTCTGTTATACCAATTCTAGTTTGAGTTACACAGAAAAATGTGATTACCTGGAGGCAGGAATTATTAGGGATCATGTTGGAGGTAGACTATCATAGGTTGTATGTCTAAGATGACAAACTTTTAGTTCCATATTATCTCATTAGATGTATATTGTTTCGGGTCTGCAGTATAATTTTAAGCAACTTATTTGGCCTTTTTAAAACTGAAATTATTTATTCAGAATTGAAATTAGTTTGATATATCAGCATTAGAAATCAACTTAAGCAATTTAAGCAAATAAAGTTTATCATGTAGGCCCTAGCATTTACCATTTTTGCATGTGCTGTTTTATTTTTTTATTTTTTATTTATATATGACAGTGGAATGCATTACAACTCTTATTACACATATAGAGTACAATTTTTTATATCTCTGGTTGTGTACATAGTATATTTATACCAATTCCTTTCCTCATATATGTACTTTGGATAATAATGATCATCACATTTTCACCATCATTAATAACCCCATGCCCCCTCCCTTCCCCTCCAACCCCTCTGCCCTATCTAGAGTTCGTCTATTCCTCCCACGCTCCCATCCCTGTCCCTCTATGAATCATCCTCCTTATATCAAAGAAAACATTTGGCATTTAGTTTTTTGGGATTGGCTAACTTCACTTAGCATTATGTTCTCTAACTCCATCCATTTACCTGAAAATGCCATGATTTTGTTCTCTCTTATTGCTGAGTAATATTCCATTGTGTATATATGCCACTTTTTTTTTTTTATCCATTCATCTATTGAAGGGCATCTAGGTTGGTTCCACAGTTTAGCTATTGTGAATTGTGCTGCTATAAACATTGATGTGGCTGTGTCCCTGTAGTATGCTGTTTTTAAGTCCTTTGGGTATAGTCCAAGGAGAGGGATAGCTGGGTCAAATGGTGGTTCCATTCTCAGTTTTCCAAGAAGTCTCCATACTGCTTTCCATAATGGCTGCACCATTGCATTCCCACCAGAATGTATAAGTGAACCTTTTCCTCCATATCCTCGCCAACACTTATTGTTGTTTGTCTTCATAATAGCTGCCATTCTGACTGGAGTGAGATGAAATATTAGGGTGGTTTTGATTTGCATTTCTCTAATTGCTAGTGACGATGAACATTTTTTCATGTATTTGTTGATTGATTGTATATCATCTTCTGAGAAGTGTCTGTTCAGGTCCTTGGCCCATTTATTGATTGGGCTATTTATTTATTTATTTTTTGGTGTTTAACTTTTTTAGTTCTTTATATACCCTACAGATTAGTGCTCTATCTGATGTGTGAGAGGTAAAGATTTGCTTCCAGGATGTTGGCTCTCTATTCATCTCACAGATGGTTTCTTTTGCTGAGAAGAAACTTTTTAGTTTGAGTCGATCCCATTTATTGGTTTTTGATTTTAATTCTTGTGCCACAGGAGTCTTATTAAGGAAGTTGGGGCCTAATGGTATATGATGGAGATTAGGGCCTATTTTTTCTTCTAGTAGACACAGGGTCTCTGGTTGTTTTCCTAAGTCCTTGATCCATTTTGAGTTGAGTTTTGTGCATAGTGAGAGATAGGGCTTTAATCTCATTCTGTTGCATATAGATTTTCAGTTTTCCCAGCACCATTTGTTGAAGAGGCTATCTTTTCTCCAGTGCATGTTCTTGACACCTTTGTCATTATCTTATATTAATTATCTTATATTAATAAGATAATTATCTTATATTAATAAGATAATTGTAGTTTTGTGGGTTAGTCTCTATGTCCTCTATTCTGTACCGTTGGTCTACCAGTCTGTTTTGGTGCCAATACTATGCTGTTTTTGTTACTATTGCTCAGTAGTACAGTTTAAGTTCTGGTATAGTGATGAATTTATTTACTAGTTCTAGAAGTTTTCTTATGGCATTTTGGGGTCTTCTAGGTATAGAGTCATATCGTCCTCAAATAGTGCTAATTTGAGTTCTTATTTACCTATCCATATCCCTTTAATTTCTTTCATCTAATTGTTCTGTTCAGTGTTTCAAGAACTATGTTAAATAGAAGTGGTGAAAGAAGGCATCCTGTCTTGCTTCAGTTTTTAGAGGGAATGCCTTTAATTTTTTCTCCATTTAGAATGATGTTGGCCTGGGCTTAGCATAGATACCCTTTATGATGTTGAACTATGTTCCTGTTATCCCTAGTTTTTCTAGTGTTTTGAACATAACGGGGTGCTATATGTTGTCAAATGCTTTTTCTGCGTCTATTGAGATGATCATATGATTCTTATGTTTAAGTCTATCGATGTGAATGTGCTGTTTTAAATAAGAGTCTTTAGTTACTTTTTTCTTTCTTTCTTTCTCTTTTTCTTTGTGTGTGTGTGTGCGCGCACGCATGCACTGGGAATTGAACCCATGACCTTGTGCCTTTGAGATTTTTTCTGACAAATTAAAGAAGTATTTGAAGATAGAACACTATCACTTAGATGATAATTTGTTGCTCCTTGCAACAAAGGTACGTGGGAGACAGGCATGACCAGCCTGTCGTCTCCGAGGGGCTGAGCGAGAGGGTAAATGTTGTGACCCGGCCCACCACCCAGCCTGGCCAAGAATCACACTGAGTCCGGAATTGAGTCAACCATAGAGGTACAGCAATCTCAACTTTATTGTGTCAGGGACAAGGTTATATAGTGATAGGAGGGGGTAAGAAGAGACAGTAGCGAGAACCAATAAGGGGCAGTTATGTCACTATCACTAAGGGGCCTAGGCAGATTTCAGATTAAACCATTAGGCAGGGCTAAGGTCAGAAAAGCCTGCGTGTGCCAATCCAGCCAGGTCACGTATACGGAAAATGGTCTGGAAGAACCCATGAGGCTACCTCAGCCAACACCCAATAATGGCCGCGGTCCCAAAGGAGGTAAAAGGTTCCAACAATAATTCTTGAAGTAGTACAGTTTGATTCTATGTTATGATCATGTCATTGCCCTTTGAATTATATGGATTGCAGGGCAATTTCCTAGAAGGGTTCCTCAATGGTGCCACTATTGTAAGGGCCCTATTTTCAATGTTATGCATATGAGCAACACATGTAAAGTTGTGCAGTGGAGTCTGTATTGGAATCTGTAGATATACATGGTGGTTCTGTTGTCATGTACTTTTCAGTTTTAGGACTTGTGCCAATGGATACAAGCATCTCTATTTTCATTTTTGTGTGTTGTAGCATGGTGCCTTATACAATATTGCACAGTAAACATTTGTTAGGTGCATGAATGAGTGAATGGTTTATTTAGCAGTATAACCCCCATTCTAGTATTTAAATGTTTATTAGCATATACTGTAATGATAATATTATAGTGATAGTATTGTTGATTTATACCCTATATAATGATATGGAGAAGATTTTCTTTGTTATTAAAAAATTGACGGAAACAATCAAAATCATAAAGAGACAGCCTATAGAATACAAGAAAATATTTATAAACTATATCTGACCAGGGGTTAATGTCCAGAATATATAAAGAACTCAATAGCAAAAACACAGAAACAAAAACAAAACAAAATCTGTTAATAACCGGGAATAGACCCAAACAGACATTTCTCAAAAAAAGATATACTATGGCCAACAGGTACATGAAAAAAAAGCTCAATGTCACTAATATCAAGGAAATGCATATCAAACCACAATGAGATATCATCTTACTCCAGTTAGAATGGCTGTTATAAGAAAGACAAAATGTAAAAAGTATTGCTGAGAATACAGAAAAGGAAACTCTGTACACAATTGGTTGAAATGTAATTTAATTGAACCTTTTTGGAAAACAATATGGTGTTTTCTCAAAAAAATTAAGAATATATAGAATTGCAATGTGATACTGAAGTGCCACTGTTGGGTATATATCCAAAGGAAATAAAATTATATGTTGAAGAGACAACTGCAGCTATATGTTTATTATAGCACTACACCCAATAGCCAAGAAATATAATTACCTCATGTATCCATCAATTGATGAATAAATAGAGAAGCTGTGGAACATAATTAATACCATTTGGCCATAAAAAAGAATGAAATCCTTTGTTGTAGCAACATGAATGGACTGGAGGTCATCATGTTACATGAAATAAGCCAGACACAGAAAGAAAAATACTGCATGATCTCATACAGAATCTAAGAGAGTGAAATAGTGGTCACCAGAAGCTGGGCAAAGGAGGGTGGCCAGGGTAAGCAAACATTGATTAGTTATTACTAACTTAACATTAGATAGGAGAAAGAAATTCTGCTGGTATTTTGCATAGTAGGGTGGCTATACATAATGATAATGATAATGTCATATATTTTTTATAAACTAGGATTTTTTTAAGTTTCAACATAAAGAAATGGTAAGGGTTGGAGGAGATTGGTATGTTTGCCTTAATTTAAACATTACATACTATAGATAGGTGACTCCATAAATATATATAATTTTATCTATTAGTTGAAAACAAAATAATACAGTATTTTTAAATCACAAAATGAATGGAATAGTTTACGAAATATTTAAATTAGTGAAGGTATGATTACTGTCCAATTTCTGATTAAGGAAATCTTCCAATTTATCTTTCAACATTCAAGTTCAAAATGGAGTTAGCAGTAAACCCATTTTCAAATAGCTGTGTATGTAAGCTCACCATAAATTCTGAAAAGTTTAATAATCTTAAATATTTTATTTTTAGCATGTAAACAAGTAAGTTTTATCTTAAGGAATAATGCTATTGTCTCACAGCTACATTTTTGGTTTAAACAGTAATTTAACAAAAACCTACCAAGCATTTTATGGTTTTTGTTTTGTTTTTGATTTAATCTCACAGATATTTATTAGTTTTATTTCTACTGATTAGTGTCAGAGTTCTAAGTATGAATGTCAGAAGTCAAAGAAAGTTAAAGTATTGGTTACTGGTACTCTTTTAAATTGTATTTTTAGTTGTCCAGGAGAGTCATTTTATTCTGTTCAGTTCAGTATAATATCAATGTGTTCTCTATGCGGAAATTGTTATCCCACTATTATAGTAATAAAACTATTATGCTATTATATGTGATATAATATATGCTATATGTTCTGTTACAGATTATATTATATGTTATACTATGATGATGATGATGATGATAATAATAATAATAATAAGCTGTGGAAAGAGACCATCTGGTTTGAAAGTTCTAAAAAGGTTTTAATAAATAGGAAGGAGGTAAGAAAGAACAAGCACAATTTTGAAAAATATAATTGGAGTAAATGGAGAAAATTTAGGTAAAGTGCAGATACCTAACTTTGAGCTTGTGGTATTAAAATCCTGAACTGTTTGGGCTGTGTTACTTTACCTGGCTGATTTCTTTTAATTGCTAAGAATGAATGATGATGAGATGAACTTGAATAATTTATACTTTGGAAAAATAAACCTGAATAATTTAGACTCTATTTTAAAAATAAATTTTATTATTAATGTACTGCCATAGCATGCAACCAACTAGTTAATTAAGAAAAGGAGAACTGTTTGCATTGTTGACTAGACTGGAGGATGGCGTAAAGTACACAAACTAATATAATTGGAAAGGACAAAAGAGACAACTTAGTTTACGTCATTTTGAAAATGCAGAACCAGGACCAGAAAGATGAAAAGGCCGGGTTTTGTACACACTTTTACCATGATTGAGTTGGTCCCATGTAGGTTCATGTCTTGTAACAGTAGTCTATTAGGATTGTTTGAAACAGGCCTCTAATTTATTTGTTGAGGTAACTGAACATGAAATATTTAATTTGTAGGAATCTGTAGAGCCCACAAACAAATTGGGCCAGATCTCCTCCTGCTTTCTGCCTCTCTTTTCTAGAGGCCTTAGTTTTCTTTTTCTTAGAAGACAGTAAAGGATATGTGAAATAGTATCAATTTGTCTGTAAAATAGACTGTGAATAAGATGGGTAGGAATATAATAATGCCAGTTGGCATATGTTCTTTATGATACATAAATATAGGGGAAATCCTAGACTTCCCTGAAATAGGAAGAGATGGAATCTACTATAAGCTAAAACTAGGATTTCTAACAAAACAAAACAAAAAGTTGAGGAATATCAATAAAGTCATTTAGATTTTAAGGTTTTTTTTTCTTTATTGGCATAATACTTTTAGATCTTTTCCCCACATTCTTGCTAACATTTATTATTATCTGTATTCTTGGTAACTGCCATTCTGACTGGTGTGAGATGAAATCTTAAGAGTAGTTTTGATTTGCATTTATCTAATTACTAGAGATGGTCAACATTTTTTCATGTATTTATTAATCGAATGTATAGCTTCTTTTGAGAAATGTCTGTTCAGCTCCTTAGCCCATTTTTTAAAATTTATTTTTCATTCTAATTTGTTATATATGACAGCAGAATGCATTACAATTCATATTCATATTGAACACAAATTTTTATCTCTGGTGTACACAAAGTATAGTCACACCATTCATGTCTTTATACATGTATTTAGGCCACTGATGTCTATCTCATTCCAGAGTCTTTTGTACCCCATGCCTTCTCCCTTCCCCTCCTACCCCTTTACCATATCTAGAGTTTATCTAATCCTCTCATGCTCCACCCCCCAATCCCATTATGAATCAGCATTCTTATTTTAGAGCAAACATTTGGCATTTGGTTTTTAGGGATTGGCTAACTTCACTTAGCATTATATTCTCCAACACAAGCCATTTACCTGCAAATGCCGTGATTTTATTCTTTTTTATTGCTGAGTAATATTCCATTGTGTATATATGCCACTTTTTAAAAAATCCATGCATCTATTGAAGGGCCTCTATCTTGGTTCCACAGTTTAGCTATTGTGAATTATGCTGCTATAAACATTGATGTGGCTGTGTCCCTGTAGTATGCTGTTTTTAAGTCCTTTGTGTATAGAGGAGTGGGATAGCTGGGTCAAATACTTAGTCCATTTATTGATGGAATTGTTTGGATTTTTTTGGTGTTAAGTTTTTTGAGTTCTTTTATATCCTGAATATCTGATGTGTGCATGGCAAAAATTTGCTCCCAAAATGTAGGCTCTCTATTCACCTCATTGATTGTTTTTTTTTTTTTTTTCTGAGAGGAAGTTTTTCAATTTAAATCCATCCATTTATTGATTCTTGATTTTATTTCTTGCACTATAGGAGTCTTGTTAAGGAAGTTGGGGCCTAATCCGACATGATGAAGATTTTGGCCTGCTTTTTCCTCTATTAGGCACAGGGTGTCTGGACTAATTCCTAGATCCTTGATCCACTTTGAGTTGAGTTTTGTGCATGGTGAGAGTTAGGGGTTCATTTTCATTTTGCTGCAAATGGATTTCCAGTTCTCCCAGCATTTGTTAAAGAGGCTTACTTTTATCCAATGTATGTTTTTGGCACCTTTGTCTAGTATGTATAATTGTATTTATGTGGGTTTGTCTCTGTGTCCTCTATTTTGTACCATTGGTCTCCATGTCTCTTTTGGTGCCAATACCATGCCATTTTTGTTCCTATAACTTTGCAGTATTGTTTAACGTCTGGTGTTGTATTGCCTTCTGCTTCACTCTTCTTGCTAAGTATAATCTGTGTCTCTTATTTTTCCAGATGAATTTCATGATTGCCTTTTCTATTTCTATAAGGAATGACATTGGGATTTTAATTGGAATCACATTGAATCTGTATAGTGCTTTGAGTAGTATGGCCATTTTGAGAATATTAATTTTGCCTTTCCAAGAGCATGGGAGATCTTTCCATCTTCAATTTCTTTCTTTAGTGTTTTGTAGTTTTCATTGTGGAGGTCTTTGACCTCTTTTGTTGATTCCCAAGTACTTTATTTTATATTTTTTTGAGGCTATTTTGAATGGGGTAATTTTCCACTGATTTTTAATCCTTTACGTATATACCAAGGAGTGGGATAGCTGGGTCATATGGTGGATCCATTCCTAGTTTTTTGGAATCGACATACCAAGTGGTTACCAAGTGGTTACAATAATTTGCAGTCCTACTAACAATGTGCCTTTCCCCCTATATCCTCACCAACATTTGTTATTTGTATTCTTGATAATTGCCATTCTGAATGGAATGAGATGAAATCTCAATGTAATTTTAATTTGCATTTTCCTAATTGCTAGAGACATGGAAAATTTTTCCATATATTTGTTGACCTTTGTATTTTTTGAGAACTGTCTTTTTAGTTCTTTAGCCCATTTATTGATTGGATTGTTTTTTGGTATTAAGTTTTTAAAAAATGTTCTTTGTATATCCTGGATATTAATGCTATATCTGAGGATTAGTTGGCAAAGATTTTCTCACATTCTGATATCTCTTCGTGTTCCTGTTTTGTTTTGTTTTTTTCTCTGTAGATGCTTTTTAATTTGATGCCATCCTACTTAGTGATTTTATCTCTTGTGCTTTAGGAGTCTTGTTAAGGAAGTTATTTCCTGAGCCAATATGTTGGATGGAGTTTTGGGCTTAATTTTCTTCTAGCAGGTTCAGGGTTTCTGGTATAATTCTCAGGTCTTTGATCCACTTTGAGTTTTGTGCGAGGTGAGAGATGGAGGTTAAATTTTATACATGGATTTCCATTTTACCCATCACCATTTTTTAAAATGGCTCTTTTTTTCAGTGTGTGTTTTTGGCTTCTTTGTATTAGTATGAAGTAATTTTGTTTATGTGGATTATTCTCTGTGTCCTCTGTTTTCTTCCATTGGTCTTCATATTTGTTTTGGTGCTACCATGCTGTTTTTGTTTCCATAACTCTGTAAGATAATTTGAGGTCCAGTATTGTGATGCCTCCTGCTTCTCTTTTCTTCCCAAGGGTTGCTTTGGCTATTCTGGGCCTCTTATTTGTCCTAATGAATTTTATAACTCCTTTTTCTAGTTCTGTGAAGAACATCATTGAAATTTTGATGGGAATTGCATTGAATCTGTATAGTACTTTTGGTATTATGGCCATTTTGACAATGTAAATTCTGTCTATCCAAGAACATGGGAGGTCTTCCCATCTTCTAAGGCTTGTTCAATTTCTTTATTGTTGTGTAGTTTTCACTGTAGAGATCTTTCACCTCTTGTTAGATTGATTTCCAAATATTTTATTTTTTAAGGATATTATGAATAGGATAATTCTCCTAATTTCTCCTGTAGTTGATTCATCACTGATGTGTAGGAATGCAGTTGATTTATGGGTGTTAATTTTATGTCCTCAATTTTGCTGAATTCACTTATGAGTTCTAGAAGTTTTCTAGTGTAGTTTTTTTTGGTCTTCTAAATTTAGAATCATGTTGTTCCCAAATAGGGATAGTTTGAGCTCTTCTTTTCCTATTGGTTTCCCTTTAGTTTCTTTTGTCGGTCTAATTTCATTGGCTAGAGTTTACAGTACTGTGTTGAATAGAAGCGGTAAAAAGTGGCATCCGTGTCTTATTCCAGTATTTAGAGGGAATGTTTTCAATTTTTCTCCTTTTAGAATGATGTTGACCTTGGATTTAACATAGATAGCTTTTACAATGTTAAGATATGTTTCTACTTTCCCTAGTTTTTCTAGTGTTTTGAACATGAATGGATGCTGTATTTTGTCAAGTGTGTTTTCTACATGTATTGAAATAATCATGTGATTTTTGTCTCTTAGTCTATTGATCTGATGATGAATTATGTTTATTGATTTTCAAGTGTTGAATCAGCATTACATCACTAGGATGAACCCCACTTGATCATGATGCACTATCTTTTTCATATGTTTTTATAAGTGATTGCCAATATTTTATTGAGGATTTTTGCATTTGTGTTCATCAAGGATATTGGTCTGAAGTTTTCTTTCCTTTTTGTGTCTTTGTATGGTTGTGGTATGAGGGTGAATATTAGCTCCATAGAATGAGTGTGAAAGGGTTTCCTCCTTTTCTGTTTCATGGAATAATTTGAGGAGTATTAATTCTCTAAAGGTCTTGTGGAATTCAGCTTAGAATCCATCTGGTCCTGGGCTTTTCTTAGTTGGTAGGCTTTTCATGGCATCTTCAGTTTCATTGCTTGAAATTGATCTGTTTAAATTTTCTGTGTCCTGATTCAATTTGGGTAGGCTGTATGTCTCTAGAAATTTGTCCATGTCTTCAAGATTTTTTACTGTGTTAGAATATAAATTTTTTAAATAGTTTCTGTTTATGGTCTGTATTTCAGTAGTATCTGTTGTGATATTTTTTTTCATCATGAATTTTAGTAATTTGTGTTTTCTCTCTTTTTGTTAATGTGGCTAAGGCTTTATCATTTTATTTATTTATTTTTTCAGAAAACAACTTTTCTTTCATCTTGTTTTGAATTTTTTTGTTGTTGTTTCAATTTCATCTCTGATTTTAATTATTTTCTGTCTGTACTGCTTTTGGTACAGACGAAAATAACTTGTTCTTCTTTTTCTCAGGCTTTGAGATGTAAACTTAGGATATTTATTTGTTGACTTTCTGTTCTTTTAGTGAATGAACTCAGTGGAGTGAACTTTCTTCTTAGAACTGCCTTTATAGTGTCTCAGTGGTTTTGATATGCTGTATCACTATTCTCATTTACCTCTAAGTATTTTTTTTGTTTCATTCCTGATTTCTTCTGCTATTCATTAGTCATTCAATAGCATATTATTTAGTAGCTTCTATTTTTAATTTTCTCATTGATTTTAGATTTCATTACATTATGATTTGATTGAATGCAAGGTATTATAGCTATTTTTTCTTTTGTATTTGCTAGGAGTTGCTTTGTGGTCTAAGGTACGGTTTATTTTAGAGAAGAATCCGTGTGCTGCTGAGAAGAAAGCATATTCAGTTATTGATTGATGAAATATTCTATATGTGTCTTTAAAATCTAAAGTCTAAAAGTAATTGTATTTTTTATTTCTATAGCTTCTTTATTTAGTCTTTGTTTGGAGCATCTATCCAGTGGTGAGAGAGAGAGATGTTAAAATCATCCAGTATTATTATTATTGTTGTAGTTTGTTTGACTCTTGAAATTGAGAAGGGTTTGTTTGATGTATGTAAATGCTCCATTGTTAGGGGCACAAATATTTATGATTGTTATGTCTTGTTGATGTACAGTTACCTTAAGCAGTATGAAATGTCCTTCTTTATCCCTTTTGATTAATTTTGGCTTGAAGTCCACTTTATCTGATATGAGGCTAGAAACCCCTGCTCTTTTACAGAATCTGTATGAATGATAAGTTTTTTTTTCCCCCAGTCTGTGGATTTCTTTGCCTATGAGTCAAGTCTCTTGGAGATAACACATTATTGGCTCTTGTTTTTTAATCCAATCTGGCAGTCTGTGTTTTGATTGATGAGTTCAGGCCATTTACATTCAGTGTTGTTACTGAGAAATGATTTTTATTCCCCGAAATTTTGATTTATTTCTGGTTTTTATTTGAATTAATTTCTCCTTTCATTGACTATTCTTGCAATGTAGTTCCTCCCTTTGCTGATTTTCACTTTTATTTTTCATTACTTCTTCATGAAACATTTTATTGAGTATTTTTTGCAGTGCAGGCTTTCTAGTTATGAATTCCTTTTTTTAAATGTTTTTATTTAGTTGTAGATGGACACAATGCTTTTATTTTTATGTGGTACTAAGGATTGAACCCAGTGCCTCACATGTGCTAAGCAAGCACTCTACCACTGTGCCACAGCCCCAGTCTAGTTGTGAATTCCTTTTTTAAAAATTTGTTTTAATTAGTTACACGTGTCAGTACAATGATCTTGACATATCATACATTTGAATCAGATGGGATATAATTTTTTCACTTTTCTGAGTGTACAGGTTGCAGAATTACATTGGTCATGCAGTCACATATAGACCCACAGCACCTTTTTTTAAAATTTATTTTTTACTTGCAGATGGACACAATATCTTTATTTAATTATTTTTATGTGGTTTTGAGGATTGAACCCAGTGTCTCATGCTTGTGAGGCAAGCGCTCTACCACTGAGCTAAAATCACAGCCCAAGTTGTGAATTCTTTTAACTTTTGTTCATCAGGGAAACTTTTCATTTCATTATCAGTTCTGAAGCTTAATTTTGCTGGGTGTATTATTCTTGGCTGACATCCATTGACTTTCAAAGCTTGGTATATAATATTCTAAGACTTAGCTTTCAGGGTCTGACGTGAGAAATCAGCTGAGATCCAGATGGGTTCCCTCTATATGTGACCTAATGTTTTGCCTGGCAGCCTTTTTCTGTATGTTAGTCATTTTCATAATAATGTGCCTCATCTATGTCTTTTGTAATAATTTTGTATATTTGGGGTCCTGTAAGCTTCCTGTATCTGACTTTTTGTCTCATTCTTTATTTTTGGGAATTTTCTGATATGATTTCATTGAAAAGATTGTGCATTCCTTTGGTTTGTTTCTTGATCCTTTGTCTATCTTGATAAATCTAATATTTGGTCTTTTCACGTTATCCCATATTTCTTCAAGTTCTGTTCATGGTCTCTTAACATCCTTTATGTATGGTCAACTTTATTTAAAAATTATATTCTTTGTCTTTGAGGACTGAAAATCATCTTCAGAGTGGTCTAATCTATTAATAATGCTTGCCACTGAATTTTTCATTTGGTTTATTGATTCTTTCATTTCAAGGATTTCTGTTTGTTTCTTTTTCAGATTTATATCTCTTTATTGAAATAATCTTTCACTTTCTGTATTTGCTCTCTGATTTTACTCTTTACATCTTCTGTAGTTTTCACCACTGTAGTTTCAATTAAGTCTGTTGTTGTAGCATGATGTCCTGTTTAGGATAGTTTGTTTTCTTGCCTTTTCACATTGTCTGTATGTCTACCCATGTATAGGTATAGCCTGTCTTCTTATTTTAAGCAAAGGACTATTTTGTGAGCTTCTTTCTCTTAAGACCCCTGGGTTGGGTGAATCTCCAGATAATAATATTTTAAGTCAGTGTGTGACCTCTGCATCAGCACTACTTGAAGAGAGATGCCGCTGAACCCTATTTACTATAATCATTTTACAACCAAGCCTTGTTCTTCATCATCATAAAAAATAAAAACGTGGGCTGGGATTATAGCTCAGTGGAAGAGCACTTGCCTAGTACGTGACACATCTGGTTCGATGTTCAGCACTACATGTAAATAAATAAATAAAAAAATAAAGGTCCATAAACAACTAAAAAAATATTTTAAAAAATATTTGTATTTTCGTTGTAGTTGGACACAATACCTTTATTTTATTTATTTATTTTCTAGCCTAGGATTGAACCTAGGGCCTCAAACGTGAGGCAAGCAGTCTACCGCTGAGCCACAACTCCAACCCACTAAGAAGTATTTTAATAAAAGAAATAAAAATGTGTTAGTATTGTTCTTTATGGTTTCTCAAATCTAGTTATAAATATGTAATAAGGTTCTGAAATAGGTCAAAAGTTGGTTATTAAATTCAGTAATCTTACTATAAACTTATATGAGGGCTAAAAGTGGGGGCAGGAATAGAGATTGGGCAAAAAGGAGAGGGTAAAAGAGAGAGTCTGAAACAAAACTAAAAGAAAAGGAGTAAAAGACTAATTCATACCAAGGTAGAAAGGAGAAATAGATGAATGCATGGTATTTGAGGTAGTAGCTGATAATGGAAGAGGTTGAGTAGCAGACACGAGGAGCAAGTATTTCCTATCTCTATTTCCTAGAGATAGGAAAACAAAGGATTATTGATTCCAATTAGTGCTTTATATCATTACATGACATGATTCAAATCAGTGAAGGTACTGTGTTTGCTGTTGGGGTAACAATTATTATTCAAGTTAAAGAGTTATTGAAATGATCAAAGTTGATGTTAGAGTTTATAGTAAACCATGTCAAGGTGAAAATAATTCTGTTGAATCTTGGGTTTGGGTTTCATTGGGGGTTGGACATATAGCAGATATCCATTAGTCTTTGGCTTTGGATCTCCCCAGAGTTACAGGGATAAAGGAGCCAGTTCCTAATTACTATGAATTTCCTACCAGCTGCTTCTGGTTTGTCAGCTCAGGGGCCTGCAACTGATTGTTTGGAGGGTGCTGTGTTGTCACTTGGTTGTTTCTATTGTGTGCTGTAGTTCAGGATGCAGGCTCTGCATTGTCCCTGTGATTTCTGTGGGTCACCATATATATATGCTCCCCTCTATAAGATCCTTTTCATTGTGATGTAGATCCTGGTGGCTGTCTGTGAGCACAGGATCTCTGGTTGTGGATTTTCTGCAGGTGTTCTGTGATGCAGAAGTATTTCCCTGGCTGATGCCTCTCTCAGGAGTACTTATTGAAGGTGGTTCACCTAGACGGTAGTTTCTCCTACCTGAGGTTTTTAATGGCTGGCATTGATTCCATGTGTTTACTATGTCTGATGTAACATCTTGTCAATATCCAAACTGTTCTTTCTTTTTTTTTTTTTTTTTTTTTTTTTTTTTAAATATTTATTTATTTTTTTAGTTCTCGGTGGACACAACATCTTTGTTTGTATGTGGTGCTGAGGATCGAACCCGGGCCGCACGCATGACAGGCGAGCGCGCTACCTCTTGAGCCACATCCCCAGCCCACAAACTGTTCTTTCTTTACTTGCCAGTTGTGATTACAAGTCAGGCTGGGCTCAGTTAAGGCTGGGAGCAGCCACTTCCTATTATCTTTACTCTTGTAATTTTCTATCTTTGCAGCTGCCTTCAGCTTATGTTTCCTGGGGTATTCAAGGAACTTATTCTTGCAGCCCTCTGTGGGCAACTGCCATCATGCTGGACCTGGTACTCCATGTAAGTGGCTATTCAGGCAGCTTCCCTCTGGTATAGCCCTGTGATCCCTGGACTTTCCATGGTACCCCCTCCCCCTCTGTGTCAATGGACGGGGCCTGGTGAATCTACTTTCCTCTGTTAGGGGCCAAAGCTGCTCTCTTGCTAGCTCTGTCTGATCTAGCCAACGACCTGCATAGAGCTCTCCACCCTTATCCTAGTCACAGATTCTGGTTAGACACCATTCCCGGCACAGGTCCCTAGCACCCCAATCCCCTTGTTTGCACTGAGGGGAAGGGAGAAGGAGCTTCAGTGATTGTTGGCTAGTAGTGATCTTTCTAGAAGTTCTTTTTGACTGGATTCTTAAGAGGTCTTACAGAGGGGGACTTCCTTCTGTTTTAATTTCTAGCTGTCATGGAATCATGCTGGTGTTGATTTAAGGGGGTGACCGAGTGACTGAGGGCTCCACCAGATGGCTCATTCTTATTTTGATCAACTGTACTGTTGATGCTTTCTATTGCATTTTTAATATTGTTCTGTATTTTTTATCTCTAGAACTTCTGTTTAATCTTTAAAACTTATTCAACTTCTCTAATTTTTGAATTGTTTCTCTGTATTTTCTTGAAGTTCACTGAACTTTCTGAACACAGGTATTTTTAATTCCTTATCTGACAGATCAAGCAGCTCAATTTGTTTGGGGTCTATTACTGGCACCTTATTTTGTCAGTTTGGCAAGAACATGATTTCCTGATTGTTCTTGATGCTTGTAGACAAACTTTAGTGTCTGCATGTTGAAAAATTATATACTTATTCCAGTGTACCTTTTTATATTCTCCTTCTTCAATAAGCCTATCTAGAAATCTCAGCAGACTTTTGTTAGTACCCATGACTGCTGTAGCCATTTTAGTCCTGGAAGATTCCCTAAACCTAGGTTTGCCACAGGTCTCATGAGGGTGCCAAGGTTGGTGCAGAGTCTTGGCCTGGATGAACTTAGGGGAGATTCAAGAGGCTACCCAGGTTATAGGAAAATGTTGCCAGTCACCTGAGTCCAGAAGCCTGTCATGTGTACCCAAATGAGTATGTTCCCTAAAAGTACCCTGCATAGGTGCAGTAGTTCTCTAAATGCAGTTGGAGGTAAGACTGGGCACCCTCTGGCTGTGCTGTGGAATGGAGGCTGGCAAACCTGCCCTGTTGGCTCACGTATGTGCATATTTCACAGTTGTTTCCTGCACAGGCAAAATAGTACCCCTGGTACTGTGACAGGGCTAAAACAGAGAATAGGCTCCTCAGGATCTAGTGTGGAATATAGCAAGCCATTCATGGAAACTTGGATAAACAGGTAATCCCCAGCCTTCAAGATATGGATGGTTCTCCCGCTAGGTCCTTTTTTGTTGTTGTTGTTGGTGGTGGATAAGTAACTAGGTATTGAACTCACTGGTGCTTGGCCACTAAGCTACATCCCCAGCTGTATTTTGTCTTATTTAGAGACAGGGTCTCACTAAGTTGCCAAGCACCTAGCTTTTGCTGAGGCTGGCTTTGAACTCAAGATCCTCCTGCCTCAGCCTCCCGCTGGGATTACAGGCCTGAGCCACAGGCCCTTTAGGTCCTTTTGTGAACAGTCCTACATTGGGACCTCAGCTAAGGGGAGCAGAAGCTGAGTCACAGGGTAACCTTCAGATTCATTGTTGGGATCACTGTTGGTAGGCAGAGAGACCTTTCTGCCAAGAGACTGCCAAGAATCTGCATGATTCTTCCTGAACCCTTTGGCAGATAGCTTTGGTTCTGGCTCAGGGCCAAATAGGCTATAGCCAAGCTCTTTGGAGAAAAGAGTTATTTCTGTGGTTTTGTGGTTAGAATTCAGGAGCATAGTTGGCAGGTCTGCTACCTGGGTACTGGTCTGTACTCTCAAAATATTCTTCCATTGTTTTGGGCTCTTCTGTGATTTTACAGCCTCCTACCTGAATTCTAAGGCTCCTTCAGAGAGCCTTTTTTGTATGTGAACAGCACCAAATTCTTATTGTTTGGGGAAGATAAGAGTGGGGACTTCATATTCCTCTATCTTGCTGGCTAGAGAATTTGTACTTTTAAAAGTTAACTTGTTTCACTAAATAAATCGCTGATTGATGGAATTTAAAGTGTTTTGATAAAGTGAATAACTTTGGGCAGTGGGGGAGATTTTTGAGCATTAGTCATTAAAATTTAGCACATATGGTCTAATTAAATGCCAGAAGACATGCAAAATATGTGTTGTGAAAATTTAGGAGATAGATAAATTGTTTACAGTTTGGGAGATTAGAAAGAAAAAAAGAAAGGATGTTGTGTGTAGGTAGCACTTGAACTGAGTATTGAAAGATAAGGTTTTATTGGGATATTTGGAGCTTGAGAAGGTGCAAATGTTTGAAGAGGAGCAGTTTGTATTGTAGTTTGACCAAAATATAAGTTCTGGATTAATGTTCAAATATATTTGAATACATGAGCACCTTTATATCTACTTCCTCTTTAGAGTTTACTAAAATGACCAAAGAGGATTAAATATTATAATTCTACAAGGAGATAAAATGCATGAAGAGACCCAGCAGATGAGAGATAATTTATTAGAACAACTCATGGAACCCAGGAAAGTGTTTACCTTACTATTATTATAGTTTGATATATAGGATACTATAAGTGCATGGTGCACAAATGACAGAGGCAGGACACAGGAAGCAAACCTTGGATCAGCAAGGTTTCCTGTATTCTGCCGCAAAGTCAATTGATTAGGCATGGAGGGCTCATTTTCTTGGTATGGAGATGGGTCCCTGAGTTACAGAAGGAATCTGGGTTTTGTAGTTTACAATGAGGGTGAATTAATCATTGGAGATGGAGGATGTGCTGTTTGGACAGTCAGGGACCTAGCTGTGCAGGTTAACTCAGAAGGCAATTATAAAAGTTTGAAACTCATTATCACTAGGAAGAGCTTACAATTCGGTGTTCACTGCTTATCTTCTGTTTTTTCTGGAACCCGTTGTTACCTAGGGCTTCACATTTTGCATTTCTCCTTCCAAGACTCATCTGCAATGGGAAAGGGTAAAAGTACAGGGCTCAGCTTTTCAGTATTGCCTCCTCCTTTCAGGACCTATTGTGATGGGAAGGGGTAAATGCTTGTTTTTGGTGGAGAAGCTGGGGATGAACCCGGGCAGGGATGAAAGTTTGCTTTTTCTCTCGGGCCCATTATTACTGGGAAAGGATATACTGGGAGAGGTTTAATGTCTAGCTGATTTCCCCTCCCAAGTCACATGTCTCTCAGTTTTTCTGGGGGAACTATCTTGTAGGAATATTATTTTCCATAACCCTTCAGATACAACTTGGGAATGGTGAAAGAGAAGAGATGTAAGGGTTACATTTGGGGGAAGAATCAAATGTAACTGCCTTCTTTGATGAGTCATTGTCTAAACACTTTGATATAGTCATCAACTCAGATGCTTTTTGAACCCTGTTAGGGGTTTTTATGGGAATTCCATTACATAGGCAGTCGATTAAATCATAACCATTGGTAATTAATTTCATCTCCAGTCTCTCTCCACTCACCTGAAAGGGATGAGGTTCAAAGTTCCAATTTTCCAGTCTTTTTGGTGATCAGCACCTGAAGCTTCTGGTGGTTTCAGCCACTGGTTATTTCATTGGCATACAAAAGATTCTTGTTTTTCTTCTGTTTATTTTTTTGGGGTGCTGACAATTGAACCCGGGACCTTATACATGCTAAGATCCATGTGTACACACATACATATATGTTACCCATAAGCCATATATTTTTTATAATTCTGTAGATTCTAAAAGTTTGAGGAGCAGTTATTGCCAGAGGCATAGGACAGTACCTAGGATGCTTGGTTGGTTTGTTTGTTTGTTTTTGGTAACTACTACACTCCTTTCAACTTCTTTTACCAGGAGGGAAAACCAAAAGTAGGCTATTTTATAGCTGCTGGAAGTTCTTTTTTTTTTAATATTTATTTTTTAGTTGTAGTTGTTGGAAACAATACCTTTATTTTATTTATTTTTATGTGGTGCTGAGGATCAAACCCAGGGCCTCGCATGTGATAGGTGAGCTCTCTACCTGTAAGCCACAACCCCAGCCCCTGGAAGTTCTTATTCTTTTACTGATTCTGTTGTAGTGTTCAGAATTAAGACTACTAGAATTAGTCTTCTGATAATTCATCCAGATAAGTATTTATTTAAGTGCTCCTATGTCCTAGACATTGCTCTAAGCACTAGAGATATAATAGCCAAATTTCTGCTTTCAGGAAGATTATGGAGAATATTTTATGGGAATGTTAGACAATTCATTTGTGATATCATTTACTGATATCATTTACTAAGTGAAGAGCAGTTTTATGGGGGAAATAATGATTCATTTTGAAAATATTGATGCTAAGATGCTTTTTAGGTAACCCAGAGATGACATATGAATTAGAAATTCATGGAGGAAATAGGACATTAGGTTATAAATTCAGATTCTATAATGTGTAAATGATAATTATCTTAGAAGCTAAGGTCCTTGTTACCAAAAACATAGGCCTGCCTCCTGGTCCCCTCATCCATAGCCTTTTCCCTTTACAGTTCACATTCCCCAAACTAGATACTTGCTCCACCATCCAGTTTGTTCCATTATTGAAATATCATTTTGGCATAGAAATTCTCTTTCTTTTGCGTAGGCTTTCTGTTCCTGGTAAAGTATAATCCATTCTCAGTATCAAGGAGAATTTCTCAGAAGTTTCAATTTGTTATCACCATGGTGATTTTTAACAATTTGTAATTGTTCAGAATAGTATTTTCTCTCTTTTTTTAAAAATAGAATTTTATTTTTATTTTATTTATTTTTTAGGTGTAGGTGGACACAACACAATGCCTTTATTTTTATGTGGTGCTGAGGATCGAACCTGGGTCCTGCCCGTGCTAGGCGAGTGCTCTACCACTGAGCCACAATCCCAGCTAATATTTTCTCTTGACCTACCTTCTACTCTCTGAAAACTGAATAAATGAAGGAACAACTTTTTGCCTGTGTTGAATGATCTGCTTATAGATATTGAGTTTGAGAACTCAGACTAACTCTAGCCTTTGGGTATAAATTTTGGAAAATGCGGCTTTATTGATTGATTGATTGATTGTTGTAGCTGGACACAACACCTTTATCTATCTATCTGTCTATCTTTATATGGTACTGAGGATCGAACCCAGTGCCTCATGCATGGAAGGCAACCGTTCTGCCACTGAGCCAGAATCTCAGCCTGGAAAATGTGGTTTTTGGGGGTTATAAAAGAATAATGTAGTATCTGGAAATGTTTAAGGATGGTACAACATAAGGAGAAAGTCGGGTTTGTTTGAGGATGCAAATTTAATTCAAGATAATACATTAATTAAATTAACAGTTTAAAGGCAAATTATTATATCAGTAGAGAAAAAAATATTTGCTATGTTTGACTTTTTTTTTTAAATAAAAAGTTATCATATGGAAAGAATTAAGTGAAGAGCAATTTTATGGGAGAATAAGAAATAGTAGGGGCATCCTTAATCAGATTGTGGGTTTCTATGAAGTAAGTATCATATTCATTATTGCAATTTTTTTTCATACTAGAAATCTAAGGTTAGTAGAATAAGGAAAAGAAAAAAATAGTAGAAAAATTAAGAAGAAAGGAGCAATATTGTCTTTATTTGTAGATGATAGTCTACATAGAAAAATTAAAATAATTTATTCTAAATTAGAATCTCATTATTATAATTTGTCATAGTAAATATATTTGATATAATCATAATGTATTTAATAATTATAATTACTGACATATAGTTATATATATGATTATTATAATAAATAGAATTTAGCCAAATTGATGGAAATAATATATTTATGTTTTTCTAAATATAACACATATAATTAGAAATATAATTTTTAATGAAAATATATTGAAATAGCAACAAAAAGGTAACATTAAGAAAAGAGCAGTTTATGTGGTATGGGAGGAGTGAATAGGACTGTTTTCAGTAGGTGCAAGAGATAATGTGAGAAAAAAAATATTAGATTCCTTATTGGTGGAATTTTGCTTTGAAGTGCAGTAGAGAAACTATTAGTAATTGGAAAAGGATATATAGTCAAAAAATTTTTTAAACAAGAGAAATTTGTGTTATGATTATATGTGGATGGGAATGAGTGACTCAATAGAGAAGTGAAAAATTATAGGAAAGGTCCTGAAAGACTGTCTTTGGGCTGGAGAGTGTAGCTCAGTGGTAGAGCACTTGCCTAGCATGCATAAGGCCCTGAGTTCAATCCCCAAGACCACAAGAAAAGAAAAGTTCTTGACAAGGCAGGAAGGGATTCTAGCATACAGAATGGAGAGGTTGCCCCGAAGGTGTGACCATAGAATTGAGTAGCAGAGAATGGGTGAAATATAAGCTCATTGTGCATTATGGGAGAGAAGTTCAGGGAGTAGTAATGAATGGCATAATTTGGTGACTTGAAATTCACAATTGGGGTTCTTTGGGATGGAGGGAGAATGTTGAGAAGTTTTAAGAAGCAAAGTGGACTACCATTAATCTCCAGGCCAGATTACAGAAGGGATCAGGAGAAAACAGTCACTACTTGAGAAGTTACAGGAAGAGAAACAGATTTATCTTTGACTTTCTGATATAAATTATATTCCTTTTCATAGTCTTTCAAGCACTTAACTCACAGGTTATATTTATTAGCAAGTACCATTTACTAGTACTTTGGCTCTGTTATGCAGTGACTTAAAAGTAACATGCATCTTTCTCATGTAACAGTAAAGAGGTGTTGTATTTGCTCACAAATGATGTTAAGAAACTAAGTTTTTTTCTCTCTTTCTACTCCACCATTCTTATTTTCATCTGGAGGGCCTCAGTAAGATTGCTGCACCTTTGAGCATTGAATATACTTACTTGGTAGGAAAAAGTTACAAGTGCAAGAAAGAAGAGCAGTTGATTACCTGGGGAAGTGAAACTTTCCCAGATATTCTTGATGGACAGGAATGTACATTTCATTGGCCACCTTTAGAAAGCTAACTGTGGCCAGTAGATGTATTTTGCCTTACAAGTTTATTTAGGTGGCACTTTGTTACCTTAAACAAAACTGAATTTAGATTAATGATGAAGGAAACATGATATTGATTTGACAAGTTGGAGTGACTGCAATGGGAAAACCCTTGGTATACTACTGTTATGGCAAGCAAGAATTTCTGTTTTTATGTGGAATGTGTGATTGTATTATTGTTTAAAAATGCATATTAAAGTGCACATTAAAATGTTTAATTAATGTATAACAGTAGAAATAAATAAAACATGGAATGTAAAATGTATATTAAAATCTTATAGTTTTTCTCTTGGCACTGGGACTTCACATATCTAAAAGAGCACCTGTCACAAAGTGACCATTCTTTCCCAGGCACTAGCACTTTGTATCTTCAGCTGAAAATATCACAGAAGCAGAAATAAAAATCATTATAGTCTTTTACTGAAGATGCCCAGGTTTCTGTTCATTCTAAAAGAAGTGATATAATAGATTGATATCAAACAGAATGTATTAAGGTTAGATATTTGCCTTTCTTGAAATTGAGTAGGTGGAGGAGAATGTACTTGGGGATATAAAATAGGAAAGAAGTCAGAATGTGGTAATATTTCTTTGTTTCCCATGTTTGCTTAATACAGTTTCTGATTATAATACCTTGCATTTGTGTACAACACTCATATTTTGTAGGAGATTTCACAAATGAAACTCATTTCTCATATGAAACTCATACTAATCCATAGAGGAGCAAAATGAGGCTCAGAAAGTTCCTTTTCCGAAATTTGATGGCCTATAAATGAAGCTGAATTTAGATTTCCTCTTCTTAACTTAAGGTCTGATTTTTGAGTAATATGTGCTATTTGACCTTAATGTCATTGGACTTTCTTTTATTAATCAGTTCAGATATTTCTAGAAATGGACATTCACTCCCTTGAGGACAATTCAATATTTGCCTTAAAAATACAGTCATATTATTTGCTTTAATTATTACATAATACACTTTTTCTTATCTTTAGGGCACATACTGAGTCTTGGAGCATTTGCTGAGCACCCTCAATCCAACTGTGCTTTAATTCTCTATTACTTTGGGATTTTCATTATATTTCTTTTCTCCACCTTTTAAGTCAGTTTTCTGTCAGTTGCAAGCAAAAATAAACATTTTAACAACTCAACCAACAAAAATTTAAAAGTAATTCTATATTCCAAATAGAAAGTTTTGTGGCAAAATATACAGAATGAAAATTTCTATTTTAAACAATTTTAAGTGTATGGTTCTATCACAGTAGGGACATACACATAGTTGTGTAACCATCATAACCATACATATTCAGAACGTTTTTCATCTGTATGAAACTGAAACTTTGTGTTCATGAAACACTAACTACCCTTTCCCTCCTCCTCCTAGCCACTGGCAAACACCATTCTTTTTATTTCTATAATTTTGACTACTTCAGCTAGCTAATATAAGAGGAATCTCATATTATTTGTGACCAATTCATTTCATTTAATTGTCTTTGAGTTTCATCTGTATTGAAACATGTCAGAACTTCTTTCTGTTTAAAGATTGGATAATATTCCATTATGTCTGTCTGTATACCACATTTTCTATATTCATTCATCCAGTCAGTGAACACTTGAGTTGGTCCCACCTTATGGGTATTGTGAATAATGCTGGTGTGAACATGGTTTTAAAAATATTTGTTCATATTGCTACTTGAAATCTTATGGGGTGTGTGTGTAATATAAATATAAATATATATATATATATATATATATATAAATGTAAAATGGGTAGACCATATGGTAATTCTGTGTTTACTTTTTGGAGAAACTGTCATATTGTTTTCCACTCTGCACCATTTAATTTGCCTAACAGCGATGTGTGAGGGTCCACCAGCACTTTATGGTTTTGTTGTTTTTTATATTGTGACAAAAAGCACATAAAATTTAACCACCTTGACCATTTTTTAATGTATTATACTTCGGTGGTGTTAACTATACTCACATTGTTGTGCAAGAAATCTCTAGAACTTTTTCATCATGTAAAATGGAAATGCTGTACTCATTGAACAACTCCTCATCTTCCTTTCCACTAACCTCTGGCACCCTGTTTTCTACTTTCTAAGAGTTTGACTATGTCATTGTCACGATTTGGATCTTAAATGCCCTCCAAAGGCCCATATGCTAAAGATTTCATCATCAGTCTGTGGTATTAGGAGGTGGTAGAGCCTTTAGGAGGTGTGGCCTAATGGAAGAAAGTTAGGTTATGGGGAATGCCCTTAATAGGGATCTCGGGATACTCCTTTTTCCCTTTGTCACTTCCTGGATGCCATGAGATAAATAGCTTACTCTACCTCCATAAATCTAAAGCAGCAGGCCAAAGTGACCATGGACTGAAACCTCTGAATTCATGAGCCCAAATAAAGTTTTTTTCCTTTTAAGTTGATTATCTGAAGTATTTTGTCACAGTAATGGAAAGCTGATATAACACAGTTGATAATTTGTGTAAGTGGAATCATACAGTATATCTTTTTGTGACTGACTTACTTTACTGAGCATTTCTCAAGGTTCATTTATGTCAGACTGTGATAGGATTTTATTCTTTTTTTTTTTTAAGGTGGAGTAATCTTCCATTTTGTATATATGCCACATTTTCTTTATGTGTTCATTTGTCAAAGGATATTTGGTGTTCTTGTGAATAATGCTGCAGTGAACATGGATGTGCAAGTATTTCTTTGAGATCCTGCTTTAAGTTCTTTTGGATATATTTCCCAAACTACATCATATAGTGATTTAGTTTTTAATTTTTTTTGGGGGGGAAGGGGGGCAGGGTACAGGGAATTGAACCCAGGGCCTCAAACATTCTAAACATACACTGTATCACCAAGCTACCCGCCCCCCCATCTCCCTAGTTTTAATTTTTTTTTAGGAACCTCTATGGCTTTCATGAAAGCTGTGCAATTTTACATTTTGTGCAATAGTACACAAGGGTTCCAGTTTTTCTACATCCTTTTCAACAGGTATTACTTTTTTTGTTTTGTCTTGATAGTGACCATTTTAGTGGGCATAAGATGATAAATGATTGTTATGGATCTGCATTTCTGTAATGATTATTGATGATGAACATCTTTTCATGTGTTTGTTGACCATCCATTTGTCTTCTTTGAGAAATGTCTATTCAAGTTTCTTGCCTATTTTTAAATCAAGCATTTTGTTGTTTTTAGTTGTACGATTTCTAAAATATGTTCTAACTTCTTATCAGATTTATGATTTGCAAATATTATCTAATTTTATAGGTTGCCTTTTTGCTGTATTGTGTTGTTTAATGCCCCAAAGTTTTTAATTTTGATGTATTACAGTTTAGCTATTTTGCTTTAGTTATTTCTGCTTTTGGCATCATGTTCAAAAAATCTTTGCCAGATGCAGTTCCATGAAGTATTTCCCTTATTTTTTTTTAAAAGAATTTTATAGCTCTAACCTGTATTTTTAAGTCTTTGATTGATTTTGAGTTAAATTTTGTATATTTTGTAAGATAAACATACAGTTTCATCACTTTGCATGTGAATATTTAGTTTTCTCAGCACCATTTATTGAATAGATTGTCCTTCCTCACCTTGATTTTTTTCTTGGCATTCTTGCCAAAAAAATTTGACCATATATGCAATAGTTTATTTCTGGGTTCTTTTTTTCTGTTCCATTAATCTAAATGTCTGTCACCATGCCAATACTGCACAGTTTGGGTACTGCAGCTTTGAAATATGTTTTGAAATCAGGAAGTATGAGACCTTCAACTTTGTTATTTTTAGAGTTTGTTTTCTCTATTCAGAGTCCATTGAGATTCCATTTAATTTTAGGATAACTTTGCTCATTTCTGCAAAAAATATTTTTGGGATTTTTATAGGGATTCCACTAAATCTGTAGATCACTTTGGGCAGTATTGCCATCTTAATGATATTAAGTCTTCCAGTCTGTGAACAGGAAATATTTGGTTCTCTCTTGTAAACATTTTTTTTAAAGTATGTGTTATTCTTAAATTACTGAAATGTTTTTCAGCCTGATATCTTTTATCACCTTGAGTTTTATTTTAATGTAACTGTTAAACCTCCTTGTGTTTAGTAATTTACTATAAAGCAGTTTTTGTTATTATTATTATTATGTGGTTTTGGGGATTGGGCTAACACAACTGGGTAAGTGCTCTACCACTGAGCTACACCCATAACCTTTCTTAAAAATTGAATCTTGAGAAAGGATCTTACTACATTGCCCGATTTGGGCCTTGAATTTATGATTCTCTCCCTCACCCTTCTGAGTAACTGGGATTATAGGTGTGCACCACTGTGCTGGTCTAAAGCAGTTAGTTTTTCACTTGACATATTCTTCCTGATGATACTTTCTGTTTTTAAGATTTAATGATTATTTTGGAATATATGTGCAAAAAGAATCTGAGGCTTACTTTAAATATTCCAGCAAAAGGCTGGGGATATGACTCAGTGGTAGAGTGCTTGCCTAGCATGTATGAGGTCCTCATTCGATCCCTAGCACCAAAACAAAACAAAACAAACTCCAGCAAAACAAACCAAAGTGTTGGGGTATAGACAAAATAAGATTGGTAAAATGATAAAATTGTTGAAACTCACAAGGTCGAACAGATTACCATTCTCTCTTCTTTTTATAGTGCTTAAAAAACCCCAAAAATTCTAAAATAACAATTTTCTACACTGTTTGGAGAATGACTTTTATTTAAAAAGCAGTGCAGTGATACATTTTTTTATAGTAAAACTTTCTTTATGGTAAGATAATCAAGTTTGATGATGTTCCAGATAAAAATATATACATTTTATGTATTATATTGTGTGTGTATACATCAATATATATATCAGTGATTTTTCCCCATTTTTTTTAAAAAATAGATATTAGACTAGAGAAAAGTTGGAAGACTAACAAAATGAACACTTTTAGTCATAATGTAAATATGATTGTAAAAGTTTTGCCACATTTGTGTTTTATCTCTCTATAGATACCGGTACTGATTTTCTGTCTGCCTGTTCTATCAATTATTCAGAGAAGTATATATAAATATTTGACTCATCATATGTTTTTCTGGTTCTTTAATTTTTATGTTTTTTTCCACATATATATTGAACTCTGTTGTGTGCAAAAATCTACTAGGAATGCTTGAAGTGTATTAGATTACTATGGTGATTATAACAAATTATCACAAATTTGGTGGCTTAAAATACCACAAATTTGTTTTTTAACAGACTCTGAAATTAATTGGGAAACTATAATCAAAATGTCATAAGAGTAGTTTCCTTCTGGAAGCTCTAGAGGAGAATTCATTTCCTCGCTTTCCCTATCTTCTGGGAAGTTGTCCTCATTCCTTGGCTCGTGGCCCTGTGTCATATTTCCCTTTCTCCCCCTGCTTCCATTCTTAAACAGCTTCTTTCTTCACTAAATGTACTGCTGCTTCCATCTTATAAGGGCACTAGTGATTTTACTGGACCATACCCACGTAATTCATGATAATTTCACAGTCTCAAGATCCCTAATCATACCTGCACTATCCTTTTGGCCACATAAGGTAAGATTTCACAAATTCTGAGGATTTGGATGTGGGTGCCTTTACTCTGCCTACTGCAGATGGCAACACTGCCCAAATTGATTTATAGATTCTTTGCCTTCCCCAGAATCCAAATTGGCAATGTGTGCAGAAATTCTAAGGCATTCCTAAAATTCATTTGAAATAAAAGCAATCTAGGATAGCTAAAACAAATTTGAAAGATATTAGCGAACTAAACTTGAAAAAAAAAAAAAAACAAAGCTAGAGGAATTATACTTACTCATTTCAAAACTTATTACAGAATTGTAGTAATTAAGATAGTCTGGCACTGGCATAAGGATAGGTATATAGATCCAATGGAATGGACATAATAATCCAGAAATATACTGTAATGTTTACATTCAGTTGATATTTAACAAGGGTATGAGGACAATTCAGTTGATAATGACTAGTCATTTCAACAAATGGTATTGGGACAATTGGTATACACATGTAAAAAGTATGAATATATATCATACCATGCTAAAAAGGAACTCATAGGTGTAAGGTCTATACCTATACTTTTAGAAGAAAGCTTAAGAGTACATTGTTATGAACTTAGTTTCTTAGATATAACACCAAAAGGATAACCAACAAAAGAAAAAAATAGATAAATTATGATTCAACAAAATTAAAATCTTTAGTATATCCAAGGACACCGTCAGCAGTGTGAAAAGACTACTCACAGAATGGGAAAAGTTATTTGCCATTTATCTGTCACAAGGTACTTATGTGCAGAATATAAAGAACTCTTAGATCTCAAAATGAAAAAGACAAGTAATTCAACTTAAAAATGGGTAAAGGACTTGAATAGATTTTTTTTTCCCCAAAGAAGATAAAAAAATAGCCGATAGACATACAAAAAGATGGTCAGTATTATTAGTCACTAGGAAAATGCAAATCAATAACAATAGTAACATACTACTTCACAACCCCAGAAAGGATTAAAAAACACACACACACTAACATTCCATTACTTCAAACTATTACATTAATATTGTGCTATCAGAGATTGACTAAGATCACAGCTTAGTTGTTTTGAAAGATTGACTAAAATAATAGTTGTTCCTTGAAGATCCTTTATAGTAAGGAACAGCCAAAGTAGTTTAGGTAAAATTTTGAATTGTACTCTTAGTAATATTTATTTTACTTGGTTTCTTTCATTATAGAGTTGGTTTGATATGCACACATTCTCACATTTTTTTAAATGATGAGCAGATAGACAAGAAATGCTAATGATAGAATTGACAAGGTGACATCCATTATATTTTGCAAATTATCTGGTGTCTGTGCTTCAAGCCCAAAGAGTTCTTTGTTTCACTTTCCTAACTCCTCTTTTAGAAGCATATTCATTCATTGTGCCAATTCTGTTCAGTAGTTCAAGAGCTCTTGAGCTAAGAGAACATGGGAACTTGCTGGTAATGTGCCAATGAATATTGTATAGAAGATTAAATGGTTCATCTTGCAGTTGCTCTGCATGTGGAACTTTCATTGACTTTAATTCTCTATTATCTCATTTGTTCTATAGTTTCAGGCCTAAATTGGAGATTGACTGAAGTTGGAAAAAGTGGATGTATCAGAGAGAATATGTTTTAGTTTCCTGAGGTCCCTGTAACAAATTACCACAAACAAAGTGATTAAAAAAACAAACCAAAAAAAAAAAAAAAGAAAGAAAGAAAGAAACTTATTCTTACACAGTTCTGGAGACCAGAAGTCTGAAATTAAGGGGTTGGCCAAGGTCATGCTCCATCTGAAGGTTCCATAGGGAGAATACTTCCTTGCCTCTCCTAGCTTTTTGGTGGCTGTGGCAGTCTTTGGTGTTCCTTGACTTATAGGTGAATAATATTATTTTGCCTCTGTCTTCACATGTCCTTCTCTCCTGTGGATCTTTATCTTCATATGGTATTTTCCTCTTTATGTGTCTGTGTCAAGATTTTCTTCATTGTCTTAGGGCCCATTGTAATTCAATATGACCTCATTTTACCTCAATTAAATCTGGAAAGACTCTGCTTCCAAATAAGATCCCATTTGTAGGTCCTAAGAATTTAAGACTAAAACACATCTTTTTTTTCAGGGTATAAATTCATCGAATAACAAAACAGTGTTTTTTGTTTTAAAATATATGTAGCTTCAATTCATGAGATAATTTGTGTATGCATTGTTTTTACAAGGAGTTAACATGAACCGAATTTAATGAAAAATACATGAAAGAGAAGGAGTCATCAGTGGGCCATTTGTCAGGTTTGATGTGTAGGAAAAGCCAAACCTTAATTATTTTTCTTTTGTTACCTCTCCTAAAGTCCATGATTATTTGGAACCCTCTGTTATTTTTCTTGCTTCATTATGCCTCATTCATTGAGTATGGTCTATGTATGTAGCTTTCCTTTTGGATAGAGGCCTTATAATTTTTATGATCAGTAGAGGTGAGTGTACTTTAATACCAGAGAAATTAATTTTTTTGCAAGGCCTGTAAGACAGGTCCCTCACTTTGCCACAGTGCAAACGTAAAACTCCACATACTAGGTAAGTACTTAGAAAACATTCAGGTATTAGTTTCTGAGTCAGTGACAGTTTCTGTAGATTTCTAAGCTTTTCCTGAATTCCATTTCCTAACAGATTTCCTTATTTATCAGTCAGGATTTCTAGTGGAGGCCAAATGAACCTTCTGTAGCTATTTTAAATAGGAAGGATTTACAAGAAGACTTTACAGAGTGTGTGAAGAGAACAAAGCTTTAGAGGGCCAGAATATCAACCACTGATGCTCAACAGCCAGGAATGCCATAGAGAGGTGAAGCACACAGCTATACTAAGGGACTGTTACAACCACAACCATGCAATGTACTGAATGTTTGTGGTTCTGCCTCCTGCAAATTCATATTCTGAAATCCTAACTTCCAATATGATGCTTTTAGGGGAACCCCAGATACCTCTTGTATGCTTTTCACCATGGGAGTATAAAGGTCTGTAAACTTCTTTGAGGGTCTTCACCAGAACCCAAACCTGCTTGTACTCTGTTCGTGGATGTCTAGCTTCCAGAACTGTGAGAAATAAAATTTTTATTACTTATAAGTTTATAATACTTTGTTATAGCAGCCTGAACTGAGACAAATATCATTTGTGTCACTTTCCAAATCCTGCTTTACCACTTAATAAATAATTGGGAAATTGGGCAAATTAATTAACTACATGGTGCCTCAGTTTCATCATCTCTAAAGTGGAACAGATACAAATGTACCTAACTAAAAGGTGGTTGTATTTAATGAGTATATATAGTTTCTTATAAAGGTGCCTAGACACATAGAGTATTAGTTTGCTAGGGCTGATGTAACAAAATACCATACACTGAGTAGCTTAAAGAACAGAAATTTGTTGTCTCTGAATTCTGGAAGCTAGAAATCCAAAATCAAGGGGCCAGTAGGTTTGTTTCCTTTGAGGTCCATTGCCACAGTCTGGCTGGGCACAATTCATGAGCCACTTATCAAGCACAGAAATGAACTTTATGTTTAGAACAAACACGCCGCACCACATGAGCTCTTCAGGAATTCCCTCAGAGCCCAACTGCCACCACTGGCATCCCACAAGCCTCTCAAACCCCCCCCCCCCCACTCCTCTTGCTCTTGAGGCCGATTGGCTGGGTCGCATGGGCGGAGCCAAAAGAGTCCCCCAATGAGCAGCTCCGTGGCCTGAAAGGGCAGGGAAACAGCCCAATGAGCATCAAGGCAGAGGAGCCCATCAGCTGGCAGCTGGAAGTTTGCTGGGGCTGCTGTGAGCCAATCATCAGCTGGCAGCTGGAAGTTTGCTGGGGCCACAGTGAGCCAATCAGCTGGAAGTTTGCTGGGTCCCCTTGGCTGTGGCTCTCAACAGTCCATGAAAAAGAATCTGTTCCATACCTCTCTCCTAGTTTCTGAGGATTAATTCACTGATTGCGTTAAGGGCTCACAACCCAATCATTTCCCCTCTGAACCATCTCGCATTGTCTCATACGTGAGTTTTTGGGAGACACCTCACATCCAAATCATAAATTCTGCTGCTGGCCTCCAAAAGTTCATACACATGTCACAACGCAAAATACATGTTGTTCATTTCCAAGAGTTCTCATAGTCTCAACAGTTTAAGGTTTGCCCAAAAGTTCAAGTCTAAAATCTCCTCTGAGACTTATGGCAAACTTGGAACATGAGTTCCTGTAAAAATCAAAACCCCTCACACATCAGATAGAGCTCTAATCTCTAGAGTATGCAAAGAACTCAAAAAGTTAAACAACAACAACAAAAAAATAAACAACCCAGTCAACAAATGGGCCAAGGACCTGAACAGATACTTCTCAGAGGAGGATATACAATCAATCAACAAATACATGAAAAAATGCTCACCATCTCTAGCAATCAGAGAAATGTAAATTAAAACTACTCTAAGATACCATCTCACTCCAGTAAGAATGGCAGCCATTAGGAAGTCAAATAACAAGAAGTGCTGGAGAGGATGCGGGGGAAAAAGGTACATTCATACATTGCTGGTGGGACTGCAAATTGGTGCAGCCAATTTGGAAAGCAGTATGGAGATTCCTTGGAAAGCTGGGAATGGAACCACCATTTGACCCAGCTATTCCCCTTCTCGTACTATACCCAAAAGACCTAAAAAGAGCATACTAAAGGGACACAGCCACATCAATATTTATAGCAACACAATTCACAATAGCTAGGCTGTGGAACAAACCTAGATGCCCTTCAATAGATGAATGGATTAAAAAAATGTGGCATTTATACACACTGGAATATTACTCAGCATTAAAAAATAACAAGATCATGGCATTTGCAGGGAAATGGAAGGCATTAGAGCAGATTGTGCTAAGTTAGCCAATCCCTAAAAAACAAATGCTGAATGTCTTCTCTGATATAAGGGGGGGTGACTCAAAATGGGATCTGGAGGAAGAGCATGAGAAGAAGATTACCACTAAATAGGGAAGAGAAGTGGGAGGGAAATGGAGGGAGAAGGGGAATTGCATGGAAGATGGAAGGAGACCCTCATCATTATTCAAAATACATATATGATGGTGTGAGGGGAAAAAAAAGAAGTGTGTCACATTAGATTGGGTAGAAAGAAGTGATGGGAGGGAAGGGGAGTGGAATGGGGGATAGGAAGGGCAGCAGAATAAAATAGACACTAGTATTGCTATATATATATAAATAAATAAATATATATATATATGACTGTATAACCAATGTGATTCTGCAACCTGTACACTCAGAAAAATGAGAAATTATACCCCATTTGATTCAAATGTATGATATGTCAAGATCATTATAGTGTCATGTGTAACTAATAAAAAAATAGCAAAAATAAATAAATAGATAGATAGATAAATAAAAAGCTATTTACAAGTTTCCAGTATATAAAGGTGCAGAATAAACATTTCCATTTACAAAAATAGGGGCATAGAAAGAAGGGATGGGACCAAATCAAGACTGAAATTCATCTGGGCAAACAAGTCCTGTAGGTCCATGTCTAACATATGGGCACATGGCATGGTAGTGTTCTGTCCAAAGGGTTTGTGTAGCTCTGCCCCTGTAACCTTGTTTGCTTCAGCCCAAGTTGGCTTGTGTCAGCTCAATCCCTGCAGCTTTTTAAGGATGATATCCCATATTACTGGCATTTCTTAATCTCAGGAGTCTCCATTGCAGCTTTGGCTTCTTTCTCACATCTCCACACTTTGCCCTCTCAGGAGGTTCCCACAGGGCCTCTAACCTTGCTGTACTTTGCCTGGCCTCTCAGGTGTTCCTTTGAAATCAGGGTGGAATCTTTCATGACCCCCTAACTCCAGCATCCTGCAGTCCTGCAGAACCAGCAACAAGTAGTTGACATCAAGTTCTGCTGCCATCTTGAGCAGTAGCCAAGCCTCCAGGGACCCTGGCTGAGGCAGCCTTGGAGTGCCTGGCTAGCTGAGCATGGTGAAAAGACTTCCTAGGCCCCCTTGTGCAAGAAGGCTGCCCCACTGGTCTCTTCCAAAGAGAACTTTTAATCCTGTTTTGTAAAATTCTTACAGTAAAAATGAATATTGTTGGAAGTTTTTAGGGTATCATATATGGTATCATATCTATATATGTATATGAAATTCTATAGTCATACATTTTTGTATGCTGAGTGTCATTATACTTGAATAAGAAACATATGTATCTTCCTCATCTTGTATATTATTGTTTGTGAGTACTTTATACTACCTAAATAATGATCTTTTATTGACCCAAATTTTGAAGAGATAAACAAATCACTTTTCACAGTTGGTTGATGTGGATTTTGTTTCTTTTATTATTTCAAGTGACCAATATGATATAATCACTGTGTTTTTCTAAGTGTGTTCATTCCATGAATGATGTCCTATTAGGTGTTTTGAAATCTGAGGGGGAAAATGTTGGGTGTGGGTGGTATCCTCTGGAGAATTAAAGTTTGGGAAATTTTATGTATTTATAACATTCTGAAGAGAACTATAGTAAATAAATTTACATTATTTTGTGTTTAGCCCAGCATTTCCTAAAGTTGTTCATTGTAAACCAACCTATTGATATAATTAGTGTCAGTGTGCACTAAGTATTTAATCCTTTGGTGTGCCTGGACCTAAATAAGAGAAAGTAGTCCCTCCAGTATTAATGATTAAGAATTAAGTCTGTCAGATGCCTATAGTACCATCCATTTGGGAGTCTGAGGCAGGAGAATTGCTTGAGGCAAGGAATTTGATGCCAGCCTGGGCGATACAGTGAGACCTTATCTGAATGAGAGAATGAATAGAAGTAAGGAGAGAGGAAGTGGTGGAGGAAGGAATAAAAGAAGAAGGAAATAATTGTTTTTAGCTCTTAGTGAAGAAATCTTTTTAATGTATATGTTTCTTCTCTTGACTTTTTGGATAAAGAACTACCTGGCTTAGAATTCTCTTTTCTAGTTTGGTGACCAAATCTGATGTAAATGTAGGATTGGTGTTACTTATGTATGTTTGGATGGTACCTAGCAGATAAGCATATTTAAATGGCTGTTTGAAAGAGGAAATCAAAGTCGTACAGATCATTCTTGATGTCTTTCATAATTATAGTGAAGAGGGAAAATGATTTTTTCTTGTTTTTGAATAAGCCCTGAAGTTCTGTTTGATGTATTTCTGTTGTAGATTTTCTCCTCCTCCTCCTCCTTCCCCACCTCCTCCTCTTCCTCCTCCTCTTCCTCCTCTTCTTCCTCCTCCTCCTCCTCCTCCTCCTCCTCCTCCTCCTCCTCCTCCTCCTCACAATTTTACCGAGTGTAACTGATATATAATAACCTCACTTAAAGTGTTTCTTTTTTTGGGGGGGGTATGGTGGAGTTTGAACTTAGGGGTACTCAACCAACCACTGAGCCATATCCCCCTTTTTTGTATTTTTTTAGAGGCAGGGTCTCATTGAGTTGCTTCATGCCCTGCCATTGCTGAGGCAGGCTTTGAGCTTGCAATCCTTCTTCTTCAGCCTCCCGAACCATTGAGATTATAGGTGGAGCCACTGTGTCTAGCTAAGGTGTACACTTGATAAATTTTGGCATATTTATATGCCTGAAAAACAAACCATCAGCAAAATCAAGATAAACATTCATTATTCCTAAAAGTTTCTATGTGAGATCTCCCTGCCACCTATTTCCCAAAACTCCCGACCTACATTCTAGCTTGCATTTTCTGGAGTTTTTCTATCTGTATCATGTGTTTATTGCTTTTCTTTTTCTCTTTTTCTGTATTCCTTTGTATTGAGTATTTTTTATGATTGTGGTTTTTTTCTCATTTGTTGGCTTGTTAGTTATAAAGTCTGTGTTTTTATTTGTTGTTTAAGAGCCCATAGTAAACATGTTTAAATTATCAATGTTTATTTTCCACTGTATTCCAAGTAGAAACCCCCATGGTCATGGCATATTATTATTTTCATATGTTGAAAGATTCCATTTGCCTTTCATTTTATTAATGATTCTGTATCTGTGCTCAGGAGGTATATTTTCTCCAGGTTTTTGTTTTGTTTTTAAATCTTTTTTTGGGCTTTCCTACTAGTGCAATCACTTTAGTATTTTGAAGAATTTCATGTCTAGGTCTGGAGGAATATTCATGTTTTTTTGGCAGTCTTTCTTTTTCTTTCTTTTTCCTTTTTTTCTCTACTTTAAGAAGTTACTGCTTCCTTGGTTGTATGGAATTTGTTTCTTTTTCAGTGATAGTGAAAATATCTAGGCCTGTAGATTTCTTAACTCAGAATGTTTTAAACTACAAGGTTAGTTTCTTTCATAGTTCAGATCTATTCAGTTTACTTGTATGAATTCTGATAGTTTCTTCTGTTTTTCCATTATGAATTCTATTCCATTATCTTTTTAGTGCCCATGGAATCTACAATGATAATCTCTTTTTCTTTCCTGATATGAGCAATTTTGTTTTTATCTTTTTTTCTTTGTTGCTTTTACTCTAAGAATTTTGGAATTTTATTGATGCTCTCAAAGAATCAACTTTCAGTTTTTCCCTTTTTCTGTTTTCAGTTTCTTGTGTTTATTAATTCTCTTCCAATTGATTTGGGTTTATTTTACTTAGATTTTTTTAGTTTCTTTTTGTTTTTTTATTTGCTTGTTTGGGGAGAGGAGACACTGGGGATTGGACCCAGAGGTGCACTTTACCACTGAGCTGTACCCACAGTCATATATATATATATATATATAAAGACAGTCTCAGTAAGTTGTGTAGGGCCTTGCTAAATATCCGAGGCTGTCTCCTTGAATTTGTGATCCTCCTGCTTCAGCCACTGGGATTATAAGCATGTACTGGATTTTTCTAAATTCTTGTTGCTTGCATTATTGATTTGGTGCTTATTTATTGATTAGGTGCTTGCATTATTGATTTGTGACCTTTTTTATAATAATACATTTTTTATAAAAAGATTTATTTCATTCTCTCTAGTTGTTTCTTTAGTTGCATCCCAAAGACTTTTTTTTTTTTTTTAAATACAGGGAATTGAACCCAAGTTGCTTAACCACTAAGTCACATCACCAGCTTTTTGTTCATTTATTTGTTTAATTTTGAGATAGAGTCTTAATAAGTTCTTAGGGTCTTACTAAATTGCTAAAGCTGGTCTTGAGCTTGAAATTATCCTACCTCAGCCTCCTGCATCGTTGGGATTATAGGCGTGTGCCACTATAACTGGGGTATCTCAAAGATTTTGATGTTTTATTTTAATTTTCTTGCAGTTCAGTATTTAAATTTTTTTCTGAGATCCTTTGTGAGCCATTTATTATTTAGAAATATGTTGGTTAATTTTCAAAGTTTGGAAAATTCCTTGGTTTGATCTATTATGATCAAAGAACATACTTTGTATGATTATAGTTCTTTTAAATATAAAAAGTTTGTTTTGTAACTCAGGTCATGGTGATCTATCCTGGTTAATGTTCCATGTGTAGATGAGCAGAAATTGTATTCTGTCTTTGTTAAGTGTTCTGTGGTTGTCAGATGCCTTTGGTTTATGATATTGTTCATTTGTTTCGTTTTTGCTGATTTTATCTAGGACATCTGACTTTTAGGAATTTGTGGCTAGGTGTAAATTTGAAGGTAGCACTAAATTAAGCACCCAAGATACCTTTCTGTGGAGAAAAAAAGAAGGTTTTGTATAAATTCATCTTCTAAAATTGTAATGTCGTATGAATATTATCATAGTTAGAAAATCAGGAGAAAAAGAAAATTCTGCCCAGAGGAACAGATGGACAGTACACTATCTGTTGGCCCTGGTCATTTTTTTTTCTTTTTTTAAGCTGGAACAGACACAAAATAAGACTTAGGAAAGGAAACCTCCTCCTCCCTACTTTTAATGCTAAGATTTGTTCCTTTGCCCTGTGGTAAGTCAGAGAGAAAAAAAGAAGTAAGACTTTTGATGCTAAATTTCCCTGAAGCTTTGAAAGAATACAGAAGAGCAAATATGCCCCTAGAAAGTGCTTAGGACTTGAAATATAAAGACTCAGTCAAGGGAGTTTACTTAGGCCTAAGGCTATTCTGTGCATAATTTAGGTGGTAATAACAATTAATGTACAAAAATTTAACCTATGTTTATCTGTTCTTCAGGATCTTTTTTATCCTTACCCCCATCAAAAGGACAGGGGTTAGCAAGGAATACCTCATTATGAAGCTAATAGCTTATTTATATGTAATGGATTTGTGTGTGTATGTGTGTGGTTTAGAAAACACACTTGATGCATATTACCTCATTTATCTATACAACTGTTCTTGGTTTGACCGTAGGTATTTTAATGTTTCCTTTGGAGCCTCAGTGATTTTTCTCAGATTGTACAATTGAGTGGAATTAAAGTACAGGTATTTTCATTATCAGTTCAACATTGTTTTGATGATACTCTGCCTCTGAAAAGATATACCTGTTTTTTTGTAAAATTTAGTAAGAATTAACTTTGAAGTAAGATATTTTTGGTGTTGGTAATGTAGCTCAGTGTAGAGTGCTTGCCTAGTATATGCAAGGCCCTGGATTCATGAAAACAAAAAAAAAAAGTTAAAGGTGTTTTAAAGATTTTAAAGGTGCTTCAATGAATACCTACTATTCAGTCTTACATAAAGATAAGCTTCAAAGATTATAAAAAAGTTTAATAAGTTTTTGCACATTAACATTAATTTTTATATGAACTTATTATTTTTTGGTTATTTACCCTCTGGAAACAATAAATTATTTATATGGTGTTGATAATAATTTACGTGTTTCATTTATGCAAATATTCCCTCCATTTTTTTTTTCCTTAGGATGTTTAATGGGTTATCCTAGACATTAGTAACTCCATCCTAATTTTGGAATTCCATCTTAAACCAAAACCGAAACTTATAAACTGCCAAGAAAAACTTAAGATACCCTGTTCCCATACCCCCGCCCCCAGTCCCTGAATACAAAAATCTGTTGTTATTGTGTGGTTAATCTGCACTCAAGGTCGATTCTACCTTGCTGCACACAAGACCATTTCCACCTTGCTTTTGTTCCTTGCTAAAAGATACATAAACCTCTATTCAATTATCTGGCTGCTGCACCACTCAACTGGGTAGCCTGGCAGGTCTTCCCTGTCAATAAACTTTGCTTTCTGAGCATGAGATCCTGTCTGGAGAGATTATCTTTGAGCCTTCTGTCCTAACAACATTATTGTTTTTTATTGGTAAAAGTCAGAAATTTGTCAAATATTTCTTATAATCCAGTCATTCTTATGAAAGGGTAAAGTTATTTTTCTCTATTAGTTGGAATAAGTATTCTATTTTGCGTTTTAAATTTTTATATGATTGGTTTTACATCTTCAGAGCTTTTATTTGTCAACATTTTTCTATTTGTCTTATTAGGTTTAGGTTATCACATTAAAATCTTCCACATTTTAAGTTCATGCTTTTATGTTCTGTGTAAGTAATTATATATTCTTTTGTGCAAATATCACAAGACTTTAAAAACTTAGCTTTATAATTTCATTATGTTTTCCATTACATTGCATATTACTAGAATTATTCTGCAATTATATATAAGATTTTTTCTTTAAAATATTTTTCTCTGGGACGGGAAATGTGGCATAGTAATAAAGTGCTTACCTAGCATGCACAAGGCCCTGCGTTCAATTCCCAATACCATGAAAAAAAAAATCATTGCAGGTATGTTTTCTCATAAGTGTCAAAATATGCACTTCAATATATTTAAAAGAAACCAAATATAAAAAATAAGACACTATTTACACCCATAATAAGAAATGAAAATCAAAGTGTATATAACTTTATATGGCTTTTAACTTTTTTCTAGCTTTATATGTTCTCTGAGGTTTCTTTAGTGAAAATGATTGTTTAAAAATGAGTCGTGATTGTGTGTCTATATATCTTTAAAATAAAAATTGGGACCGGGGCTGTAGCTCATTGGTAGAGCGCTTGCCTTGCACGTGTGAGGCACTGGGTTTGATCCTCAGCACTACATAAAAATAAATAAAGATATTATGTCCAACTACAACTAAAAAAAAATTAAAATAAAATAAAAAATATTGGAGTAACTTTAGGTGGAACTCCTTGGCTTCTGGAATATTATTATTATTTTTGTTGTTGTTTTTGGGTAAGTGAAAGCTCAGATTTTATTTTTGATTGGATACATTAGTTATGTCAGTTTTTTACAGTAAACCATCCATGTTGCTTGGTGTTATTTTATAGTTGTTTGTTTTGTCCTATTTTAAAGTTGTTATTTAGCCCAGTATTTACTTCTTAATAAAATTTTTTAAATTTGTTCTAATTAGTTATACATGACATTAGAATGCATTTTGACACATTGTACACAAATGGAGCAAAACTTCTCATTCCTCTGGCTGTATATGGTACAGAGTCACACCAGTATTGTAATTATACATGTATATAGGGGAATAATGTCTGTCTCATTCTACTGTCCTTTCTATCCCCACAGCTCCACTCCTTCCCTCACTCCCCTATGCACAATCCAACTTCTTTCATTCTTTCCTATCCCTGACTTCCTGCATTATGGATCAGCATCTGCTTATCAGAGGAGACATTTGGCCTTTGCTTTTTTGGGGTTTTGGCTTATTTTACTTAGCATAATATTCTCTAGTTCCATCCATTTACCTGCAAATGTCATAACTTCATTCTTCTTTAAGGATGAATAATATTCCATTGTGTATGTGTACCACATTTTCTTTATCCATTCATCTGTTGAAGGGCATAAGTTGGTTCTATAGCTTAGCTATTGTGAATTGAGCTGCTATAAACCTTGATATGGCTATATCACTATAGCATGATGGTTTTAAGTCCTTTGGGTATAAACTGAGGAGTAGGATAGCTGAGTCAAATGGTGGATCCATTCCAAGTTTTCTGAGGAATCTCTGTACTGCTTTCCATAGTGGTTGTACCACTTTGCATTCCTACCAGAAATGTATGAGTGTACCTTTCCCCCCATATCCTCGCCAACACTTATTATTGCTTGTATTCTTGATAATTCTGACTGGAGTGAGATAAAATCTTAGAGTACTTTTGATTTGCATTTCTCTAATTGCTAGAGATGATGAACATTTTTCATGTTTGTTGATTGATTGTATTTCTTCTTCTGTGAAGTATCTATTCATTTCCTTAGCTCATTTATTGATTGGGTTATTATTATTATTTTTTGGTGTTGAGTTTTTTGAGTTCTTTATATATCTTGGAGATTACTGCTGAACCTGAGATGCATGTTGTAAACATTTTTCCCCATTCTGTAGGCTCTCTCTTCATGTTATTGATTTTTTTTTTTTTTTGCTGGGAAGAAGCTTTTTAGTTTGAATTCATCCCATTTATTGATTCTTGATTTTACTTCTTGGAATTTAGGAGTCTTGTTAAGAAAGTCAGGTCCTTAAGCTGACATTATAAAGATTCAGGTCTACATTTTCTTCTATTAGGTATAAGGTCTCTGTTCTAGTGCCTCTGTCTTTGATCCACTTTGAGTTGATTTTTGTGCAGGGTGAGAGAGGTTTAATTTCATTTTGCTTCATATAGATTTCCAGTTTTCCCACCATCATTTGTTTAGGCTTTTAATGTTTGTTTGTTTAATAGGCTTTTCTTCAGTGTATGTATTTGGTGCCTTTGTCTAGTATGAGATAACAGTATTTATGTGGGTTTATATCTATGTCTTCTGTTCTGTACCATTGATCTACATATCTATTTTGATACCAATACCATGCTGTTTTTGTTGTTTTTGTTACTGTAGCTCAGTAGTATAGTTTATGGTCTGGAATTGTGATGCCTCTTGCTTTGCTCCTTTTGCTAAGGATTGCTTTGGCTATTCTGGGTCTCTTAGTGTTTCCAGTGGATTTCATGATTGCTTTTTCTAATTCTATGAATAATGTCATTGGGATTTTAATAGGAATTTCATTAGTGTGTATAATAACTTTGATAGTATTAGCTCAGTATTTTCTAGTAAATGTGTCCTTTATGTAATGTCTAAGGTGGTAGCAAAGAAGACTGATGTCCAGAATAGCTTAAAGTGTGTTCGCGATAAGCCCCAATTGTTATAATACAATGTATTGTAAATTCAAAGATAAAATTTTTGTTGAAGGGTTCTAAACAGGCATCTGTCCTTCCCATGTTATATTTATCAGTCTTTTAGGTAACCCTTTGTAAAGTACAATTTTTTTTTTTTTTAAACATTGTTGATACTTGTTTTTGTACTGACAGGTCTTAGTCTAAATTCCTGAATTGGGACACAGGTGTATGGAAAAATCAAATGCGGAACTTTAAAAAAAAAATTTAGTTGTAGATGCACACCATACTTTCATTTTGTTTATTTAGATTTTTTTTGTTTGTTTTTTGTTGTTGTTGTTTTAATGTGGTGCTAGGGATCAAACCTAGTATCTCACATGTGCTAGGCATAAACTCTACCACTGAGCCATAACCCCAGCCCTCAAATGTGGAACTTTTTAAAGTTAGTTTCAGCATTATGTTCCAATAATGACCTGAAGAAATAATATGTAAATATAACTAAAGAGTAAATATTGAACAGACTGAAAAAATGCTCATAGCAAATATGATTAGAAAAACATAAATATAACTAATATAATTAATGCAAGATGATGTAAGAGAAAGATGAGGAAGGAAAAAAATATGTAGATGTTCTTGAAAGTAGTGTCATCACTTAAAAATTTATATTAGACCATCAGTAAGAACATATATCTTATATCATCCTATAATATGTTGAAATCTTATAGTAATAAGCAGTGCTTCCTGTGGTTAGATGACTCCCATGGATGATCAAGAAAAAAACGTATGAAATGGGATATTCTTTTTGAAAAGTGTTTTAATAATTTGTATCAAGAAACTTATGAGTATTTCTTTGATCCAATGTTTATGCCTTTGATTCTTTCTCGGAAATAATTCTAGGTATTCATAACCTGTATAAAGATATTTAATTATTAATGATAACAAACATCCTATCTGAAGGAGTAGGCCAAGTAGTAGTTGTAAATAAATAAGTTGTATTTCACTTACATGATAGTTGTCAAAAATTGGTATTTATAGAGACAGCAATAGGGTGGGTCAGTGCTTATAAACAAAAATATATTGTAGTGCTGGGAGGTGTTCATAGATAACATGAATGAGACCCTGTGTTCAGTATCCAGCACACACACACACACAAAGGAAAAAACATTATATAAATTAAAAAGAAGAACAAAATGATTAATGAATGAGTTAAAAAAGAAGATAGATTTTTTTTTAAAAAGAATATAGTAGACATTTACCTTAATGCTAAATCAAGATTTTATGTATTTTAGAAACAAGTGAATGATATTTGTTATTTTGCTGAACCATATACATGAATGGAGCTCTTTGCAAAGTCATGTATAGGATGCAGTCACTTTTGTTGATAAGTGACTGTTCAGTTCCTGTGTGTTGAGTTTTGCTTCCCCTCTTTCTCACATAAACATCCAGGGATGGGATATGTGCTATTTTTTGGCTGGTTGAGAATTTGGGTGATTCATTAATTTCTCAGACTCATGCAAATTCTACTTTATAGTGAGTGGCTTTCTCTATGTTGTGGGGTTTACCTCTCTTTTAAATGCTTTTTTTTTTTATTTTCCCAAATCCTTGATAAACATGGAATTTTTAAAGTTTTTATCTAGTTGCCAGTTAATAATCTTTATATTAAAGTATTTTTTCTGAGATGTAATATATTCCACTTTTCTTAAAATCTCTCATCTGCTGATAATCCCATCCAGGCATTATGTATTTCACCTTTAAAAGTTCTTTGTATGTCTTAATTAATTGCCCATTACTTAGCATGTTCAGTCTTGTCTTCTTTTCTTCTCTTTCCTCCTCCCTCCCTCCCTCCCTCCCTTTCTCTCTCAAATAGAGTCATAATAATTTTTGAGAGGTCCTTATCTAACAATACCATAATTTGTGCCATAAATTTGTACTCAGTCTTGGAAGTGAAAATTTAAAAATACATTGTAAATATAAAATGTAAGCTGCAGTTAGTCTCCACCAAACTTAAGAATTGATTATTTAAAACACAGTGTATCACCTTTCTCTATTAACTTATAGGTTTTGTTATTTTTTAAATGTGTTTCATATAATGTATTGTTTATTCTTATACTTCTTTTTTTTAAAGAGAGAGAGAATTTTTTAATATTTATTTTTTAGTTTTCGGTGGACATAACATCTTTATTTTATTTTTATGTGGTGCTGAGGATCGAACCCAGCGCCCTGCGTGTGCGCTATCGCTTGAGCCACATCCCCAGCCCAGTCTTATATTTCTTAAAACTTCATATGAATTGTCCCTTGCTGTGTGTATTCTAAAACTTGTTTTTTTCCCTTCACATTATGTTATTCAGTATTGATATGTATATACCTGTCATTTATTTTTACTCTTCCATAGTAGTAATTTAACGTTTTGGTTGTTTTATTTGTTTTTTTTTTATTTTTTGAGATGTGTTTTTACCATGTTACCCAGGCTGATCTTCAACTTTTGAGCTCAATCTTGTCTTAGCTTCCCAAGTAGCTGGAGCTGTTGACATGTGCCACGATGCTCAGCCTATAGTAGCAATTTGAATGTACTATTATATTAATCTCTTCTTTAGTTGCTGGTCATTTGAGTTTTCACCTTTGTTTTTAACAATGTTACTCAGACTATTCTTGTGCATGTTTTCTGATATCTACATGTATGTGTTTCTATGTGTATCATATAAGTTAACTTCTCAGTTATATGCCCAGAAATGTATTTTGCTAATAGGGATACTCACATGGAACCTTATTAGATAATTTCAAATTGTTTTCCAGAGTGGATTTACTAGTTTATATATAATATTCATATTTATTCCCAGATGCAGAATCATTGTTTTAGAAGATATGATTTTTAAAAAATTAAGCTAGTAACTGTATTTTGTTTTCATGACTTCTCATTTACTTTTAAATTTGCTATTACGAAAATTATACATGTATAATATTCTTAAATAGTTCAAGGTTTGTTATCTAAAATGGTATTCCCACAACCTCTTCTACTTTCCATTTACTGTTCCCCAGAGGCAATCATTATTAACATTTTTAAGATGACTCTTTTATTATTTTCTTTCATATGTGTATATAACCTGCTTGTATTCTGCCTTTTAATTTTTAACTGTTTTTACTTGTCATTATAGAGCATGAAGACTTATCCTCCTTTATATCTTCCAACTTCTAGCACATCCCAACTTCACATATACACTCTAATCTCTTTTTCTCTAAATAACTTAGTGCTAACATTATTGTGAAACATAAATGCATGTTTACATCATTCATCAAACTATAATTATACTTTTATATTTTTTTAAACAAAGAAGGAGGCTAGTATAGGAAGAGACAATGAGGATTTTGGAATCACTTGAGATTTTATATTGCAAAATAGAACAAGATGGTCAACAGGAGGCAATAGCTTCATCAGTGATAAAGAAGATGATATTTGAATAGTAGCCATGTGTAGTACTGATTAGAATAATGAAGGCCTGGTAAATGACTGGCATGTGTTTTAGTGGGAAATAATTTTTATGTCACCCAAGTATTGGTTTAGCTTGAAGGCTAAAGAGACAAAAATAAATTGAAAATCCAAGGAAATAATACAAGTACCAATTATTGAGACCAAGTAACTCCTTAGACAAAGGGGAATGAAGAGAAGGGAGAGGGTACAGGAATAGAAAAGACAGTGGAATGAATCTCACATAACTTTGCTGTGTACATATATGAATACACCACAGTGAATCTCCACATCATGTACAATAATATATTATAAAATAAGGAAGAAATCCCCAGCAGCATAGCCACTGCCACAGCCAGAACAGAAGCACAACCCAGAATGGTCCCTCTGTGAACATAGTGAAAGGATAAGGGAATTAAAGGAATCTGCTTTTTGGGGAAGCCTAAGGCATGCCTGGGTAAGGAGCATTTAGAGATCATGGACATTGCCTGACAAACCTGAAAGAAGACCTATTGCAGGATATGCATGCATGGGAAAGAGGCCACCATTTATCCAGGCTGCCTGCAGAAGTCAAAGGAAAAAAACATTTTGCATGTGCTGCACAGCTGAGGGGGCTGATTACTGGCAAACCCGAGTTTGGCCTGAAATTTAGGTGCAGTGAATACACACTGCATAACATAGAGTGTGTTTAATTGACTGGGAGAAAATCAAGCATGTAAAGAGGTTTACACAGTGGCCATCTGGTCATAGAAAGCCACCCCGCTCTCCCCTACCTCCTTCAGTCCAGTGAGGTTTACACGGGCCATCTGGTCACGGAAAGCCACCTGGCTCTCCCCTACCCTCTTAAGTCCAGTGCTTGCAGAGCATGATGGAAGAGTCACATCTGGCCAGGAACTTGGAAGGGCAGTTGCAGGAAAGATTGTTTAGAGACTGAATCAAAGACCAGGAAATGTAGGGTCCAATGGTGACTTGGAAGACTAAGAATTGGGTCCCTCACCAATGATTGGAACCCAGGGGAGATCCTTGGGGTACAGTCTTCTGGCATGGACCAGCAAGTACTGTGTGCTAGAGGTGTACTGATGTAAACTTCCAGACCAGTTGGTATTCAGCAAGAGCCCTGAGTCCACCTAAGTCTAAACTCTGCCCCCAGGAAATCCATCTATGGGATTACCCCTCTCACTCTAGCAATTCAGAGGCTAGAGAATCAAACTCCAAAGGACCACACCTAAAACTGCTAAGAAGAGAAACTGAGAATCTTTTGAACCCGAACAGAAAGAATTCTTTAAGTTTATTCATCAAGATTTTAAAAAATTCTTTTTTTGTTGTTTAATTGTAACCTTAATGGTTCATAGCATTTATACATATTCATATTTTTCACTCATTTTTAGCATTTTTGAAGCCAGTTATTTTTCATAGATTAGTTTTTTTGTGAACTAGGATAATCAGTTTTGTTTTGTATTCTTTATTTTTAATTTTTAAAAATTTATTTTATATATATATTTTTCTCCTACCTGTTTCTAGACCACTTGGAAGACAGAACATCAGGCAATGAAGACAAAATATATAATCTTGAAAATAGAGTTGACCATGGAGAGAAGATGTTAAGAAACCATAAACAGAACTTATAGGAACTGTGGGATAGCATGAAAAGACCAAATTTAAGATTTACTGGGATATATGAAGGCACAGAGATAGAAACCAAAGGAATGAACAATCTTTTCAATTAAATAGCATCAAATTCCCCAAATAAAGAATGAAATGGAATAAAATACAACAGGCTTACAGGTCCCTAGTTGTACAAAATTATAACAGACCCACACCAAGGCACATTATAATGAAAATATCTGACATAAAGAATAAGGATAGAATTTTAAAGATTGTGAGAGGAAAAAAAAATCAGATTATGTATAGGGGAAAACCAGTTTGAATCTCAGCTGATTTCTCAACCCAGACCCTCAAAGGTAGAAGATCCTGGAATAATATATATCAAGCTCTCAAAGAAAATGCATGCCAGCCAAGAATCCTATATCTAGCAAAATTTTAAGCTTCAGATTTGAAAATTCGATAAAACCTTCCATGATAAACAAAAGTTAAAAAAATTTGCAACTAGAAAGCCTGCACTACAGAACATTCTCAACAAAATGTTCCACAAAGATGGAAAAAAAAAAAAAGTGAAAACCAGAAAAGGGAGAAACTTCATGAAAGGAATAGTCAAATCAAAAGACAAACTAATTCAAATTAAAAACTAGAAATAAATCAAAATGACCAAGAATACAAATCATATCTCAGTAATGACCTTGAATATTAATGACCTAAACTCAGCAATCAAAAGGCACAGACTGGCAGATTGGATTAAAAAACAAGACTCAACATATGATGTCTCCAAGAGACTCACTTCATAGGCAAGGACATCCACAGCCCAAAGGTGAAAGGATGGGAAAAGACATTTCACTCACATGGATTGCATAAACAAGCAGGGGTTTCTATTTTTATATCAGTTAAAGTTGACTTCAAGCCAAAGTTAATCAGAAGGGACAAAGAAGGCCATTTCATACTGCTTAAGGGAATTATATGTCAATAAGACACAACAGTGGTAAATACTTATGCCCCAAATAATGGGGCGTCCTTATACGTCAAACAAACCCTTCTCAATTTCAAGAATCAAATAGAGCACAACACAACAATAGTGGGTAACTTTAACATGCCTTGGTCACCACTGGAGAGATCTAAACAAAAACCAAATAAAGAAGCTATAGAAAAAAAACATATGAATGATAATTTAGACTTAACAGACATATATAGAATGTTTCATCTATTAATGAGGGAATACACTTTTCTCTCAGCTGCACACAGATTCTTCTCTAATATAGACCATGTTATGTAAGTTATCACATATGTTGGCAAACAATTATAATATTACCTTAATATATTTTTAACATCTGTAGGGTTATTTTGATAGTTTCCTTTCCATCGATATTTGTTGAGAGCCACAGCCCAAGGGGACCCAGCAAACTTCCAGCTGCCAGCTGATGATTGGCTCACAGCAGCCCCAGCAAACTTCTAGCTGCCAACTGATTGGCTCCTCTGCGGTGATGCTCATTGGGCTGTTTACCCGCCCTTTCAGACCAGGGAGCTGCTCATTGGGGGACTTTTTTTTGGCTCTGCCCACGCGACCCAGCCAATCAGCCTCAAGAGCAGGAGGAGTGGGGGAGGTTGAGAGGCTTGTGGGAAGCCGGTGGTGGCAGTTGGGCTCTGAAGATTTTTCCTGAGGAGCTGGGTGGTTTGGTGTGTGTGTTCTAAAAATAAAGTTTGTTTCTTTTGACAAGTGGCTCCTGAATTGTGCCCAGCCAGATTGCGGCATTTGGTGGCCCACACGGGGATTAGTCGCCACTCCTAGGCCTCAAAGCATTTGAGCGGCTTGTTGTAATGGCCAATGTTTTGACCATTCTTGACGAGAGATGATGCTAAGGTCTGCACCTGTATCTAGTAGCCCATTAAATTCATGTCCTTGAATATTTAGTTTTAGCATGGGGTGAGAATCTAAATTTAAAGAAAGCATAGCCCAATCTACACCTGTGGAGCCTAATCCCTTGGAACCTCTTTCTACAATACGACTGGAAAATTTATTTATTTATTTTTTTTAGAATTATTTTTCTAGTTTTATTGATTTTATTTTTTCAAATACACGACAGCAGAATGCATTAGAATTATTTTTCATATCTTTGTATATAGAGTATATTCATGCCAATTCACGTCTTTATACATGTACTTTGTTTTTTTTTCTTTGGAATGCAATTCTTATTACATAATTATACCACAATTTTTCATATCTCTGTTTATATATAAAGTATGTTGACACCCAATTCGATTCTTTTTTTTTTGATAATCCAAATATATTTTATTTATTTTTTTTTCTTATTGTTGGTTGTTCAAAACATTACATAGTTCTTGATATATCATCTTTCACACTTTGCTTCAAGTGGGTTATGAACTCCCATTTTTAGCCCATATACAGATTGCAGAATCACATCAATTACACATCCATTGATTTACATATTGCCATACTAGTGACTGTCATGTTCTGCTACCTTTCCTATCCTCTACTATCCCCCCTCGCCTCCCCTCCCCACCCCTCTTCTCTCTCTACCCCCTCTACTGACCTTCATTTCTCCCCCTTGTATGATTTTTCCCTTTCCCCTCATTTCCTCTTGTATGTTCTTTTGTATAACCCTGTGGGTCTCCTTCCATTTCCATGCAATTTCCCTTTTCTCTCCCTTTCCCTCCCACCTCTCATCTCTGTTTAATGTTAATCTTCTTCTCATGCTCTTCGTCCCTACTCTGTTCTTAGTTACTCTCCTTATATCAAAGAAGACATTTGGCATTTGTTTTTTAGGGATTGGCTAGCTTCACTTAGCATAATCTGCTCTAGTGCCATCCATTTCCCTGCAAATTCTATGATTTTGTCATTTTTTGAGGCAGAGTAATACTCCATTGTGTATAAATGCCACATTTTTTTAATCCATTCGTCTATTGAAGGGCATCTGGGTTGGTTCCACAGTCTTGCTATTGTGAATTGTGCTGCTATGAACATCGATGTAGCAGTGTCCCTGTAGCATGCTCTTTTTAGGTCTTTAGGGAATAGACCAAGAAGGGGAATAGCTGGGTCAAATGGTGGCTCCATTCCCAGCTTTCCAAGAAATCTCCATACTGCTTTCCAAATTGGCTGCACCAATCTGCAGTCCCACCAGCAATGTACAAATGTACCCTTTCCCCCACATCCTCGCCAGCACTTGTTGTTGTTTGACTTCAGAATGGCTGCCAATCTTACTGGAGTGAGATGGTATCTTAGGGTGGTTTTGATTTGCATTTCTCTGACTGCTAGAGATGGTGAGCATTTTTTCATGTACTTGTTGATTGATTGTATGTCCTCCTCTGAGAAGTGTCTGTTCAGGTCCTTGGCCCATTTGTTGATTGGGTTGTTTGTTCTCTTATTGTCTAATTTTTTGAGTTCTTTGTATACTCTGGATATTAGGGCTCTATCTGAAGTGTGAGGAGTAAAGATTTGTTCCCAGGATGTAGGCTCTCTATTTACCTCTCTTATTGTTTCTTTTGCTGAGAAAAAACTTTTTAGTTTGAGTAAGTCCCATTTGTTGATTCTAGTTATTAACTTTTGTGCTATGGGTGTCCTATTGAGGAATTTGGAGCCCGACCCCACAGTATGTAGATCGTAGCCAACTTTTTCTTCTATCAGACGGCGTGTCTCTGATTTGATATCAAGCTCCTTGATCCATTTTGAATTCACTTTTGTGCATGGCGAGAGAAAGGGATTCAGTTTCATTTTGTTGCATATGGATTTCCAGTTTTCCCAGCACCATTTGTTGAAGATGCTATCCTTCCTCCATTGCATGCTTTCAGCCCCTTTATCAAATATAAGATAGTTGTAGTTTTGTGGATTGGTTTCTGTGTCCTCTATTCTGTACCATTGGTCCACCCGCCTGTTTTGGTACCAGTACCATGCTGTTTTTGTTACTATTGCTCTGTAGTATAGTTTGAAGTCTGGTATCGCTATACCGCCTGATTCACACTTCCTGCTTAGCATTGTTTTTGCTATTCTAGGTCTTTCATATTTCCATATGAATTTCATGATTGCTTTCTCTATTTCTACAAGAAATGCCGTTGGGATTTTGATTGGCATTGCATTAAACCTATAGAGAACTTTTGGTAATATCGCCATTTTGATGATGTTAGTTCTGCCTATCCATGAACAGGGTATATTTTTCCATCTTCTAAGATCTTCTTCTATTTCTCTCTTTAGGGTTCTGTAGTTTTCATTGTATAAGTCTTTCACCTCTTTTGTTAGGTTGATTCCCAAGTGTTTTATTTTTTTTGAAGATATTGTGAATGGAGTGGTTGTCCTCATTTCCATTTCAGAGGATTTGTCGCTGATATAAGAAATGCCTTTGATTTATGTGTGTTGGTTTTATATCCTGCCACTTTGCTGAATTCATTTATTAGCTCTAATAGTTTCTTTGTAGACCCTTTTGGGTCTGCTAGGTATAGAATCATGTCCTCTGCAAATAGTGATAATTTAAGTTCTTCTTTTCCTATTTTTATGCCTTTAATTTCTTTCGTCTGTCTAATTGCTCTGGCCAGTGTTTCGAGAACTATGTTGAACAGAAGTGGTGAGAGAGGGCATCCCTGTCTTGTTCCAGATTTAGAGGGAATGCCTTCAATTTTTCTCCATTCAGAATGATGCTAGCCTGAGGCTTAGCATAGATTGCTTTTACAATATTGAGGTATGTTCCTGTTATCCCTAGTTTTTCTAGAGTTTTGAACATAAAGGGATGCTGTACTTTGTCGAATGCTTTTTCCGCATCTATCGAGATGATCATATGGTTCTTATTTTTAAGTCTATTGATGTGGTGAATAACATTTATTGATTTCCGTATATTGAACCAGCCTTGCATCCCAGGGATGAATCCTACTTGATCATGGTGCACAATTTTTTTGATATGTTTTTGTATCCGATTCGCCAGAATTTTATTGAGGATTTTTGCATCTAGGTTCATTAGAGATATTGGTCTGAAGTTTTCTTTCTTTGAAGTGTCTTTGTCTGGTTTAGGTATCAGGGTGATGTTGGCCTCGTAGAATGAATTTGGAAGTTCTCCCTCTTTTTCTATTTCCTGAAGTAGCTTGAAAAGTATTGGTATTAGTTCCTCTTAAAAGGTTTTGTAAAACTCTGCTGTATACCCATCCAGTCCTGGGCTTTTCTTAGTTGGTAGTCTTTTGATGGTTTCTTCTATTTCCTCAATTGATATTGGTCTGTTTAGGTTGTCTATATCCTCCTGACTCAATCTGGGCAGATCATATGACTTCAGAAATTTATCGATGCCTTCACTATCTTCTAATTTATTGGAGTATAAGGATTCAAAATAATTTTTGATTATCTTCTGTATTTCTGAAGTGTCTGTTGTGATATTGCCTGTTTCATCCCGTATGCTAGTAATTTGAGTTCTCTCTCTTCTTCTCTTCGCTAGCATGGCTAAGGGTCTGTCGATTTTGTTTATTTTTTCAAAGAACCAACTTTTAGTTTTGTCAATTTTTTCAATTGTTTCTTTTGTTTCGATTTCATTAATTTCAGCTCTGATTTTCATTATTTCTTGCCTTCTACCTCTTTTGCTGTTGTTTTGCTCTTCTTTTTCTAGGATTTTGAGATGAAGTATGAGATCATTTATTTGTTGGTTTTTTCTTTTTTTAAGGAATGAACTCCAAGCAATGAATTTTCCTCTTAGAACTGCTTTCAATATGTCCCATAGATTCCGATATGTTGTGTCTGTGTTTTCATTAATCTCTAGGAATTTTTTAATTTCCTCCTTGATGTCTTCTATAACCCAATGATCATTCAGTAACCTATTGTTCATTCTCCAAGTGATGTATGCTTTTTCCTTCTTTTACCGTTGATTTTCAGTTTCATTCCATTATGATCAGATAGGATGCATGGTATTATCTCTACTCCTTTGTATTGTCTAAGAGTTGCCCTGTGACATAATATATGATCTATTTTTGAGAAGGATCCATGTGCTGCTGAGAAAAAAGTGTAACTGCTTGATGTTGGGTGGTATATTCTATATATGTCAATTAAGTCTAGGTTATTAATAGTGTTATTGAGTTCTATAGTTTCCTTATTCAACTTTTGTTTGGAAGATCTGTCCAGTGGCGAGAGAGGTGTGTTGAAGTCTCCCATGATTATTGTATGGTGGTCTATTAGACTCTTGAACTTGAGAAGAGTTTGTTTGACGAACATAGCTGCACCATTGTTTGGGGCATATAAATTTATGATTGTTATGTCTTGTTGGTGTATGGTTCCCTTAAGCATTATGTAGTGTCCCTCTTTATCCCTTTTGATTAACTTTGGCTTGAAATCTATTTTATTTGATATGAGTATGGACACTCTTGCTTGTTTCCGAAGTCCATATGAGTGATATGATTTTTCCCAACCTTTCACCTTCAGCCTGTGTATGTCTTTTCCTATCATATGCGTCTCCTGTAGGCAGCATATTGTTGGGTCTTGTTTTGAGATCCATTTTACTAGCCTGTGTCTCTTAATTGGTGAGTTTAAGCCATTAACATTTAGGGTTATTATTGAGATATGGGTTGTTGTTCCAGCCATATTTGTTTGTTTATGTTACTAAACATGGTTTGTTTTCCTCTTTGATTATTCCCCCCCCCCCTTTACTGTCCTACCTCCCACTGTTGGTTTTCATTGTTATTTTCCATTTCCTCTTCCTGTAATGTTTTGCCGAGGATGTTTTGAAGAGATGGTTTTCTAGCTGCATATTCTTTTAACTTTTGTTTGTCGTGGAAGGTTTTAATTTCATCTTCCATCCTGAAGCTTAATTTCGCTGGATACACAATTCTTGGTTGGAACCCATTTTCTTTCATTGTTTGAAATATGTTATTCCAGGATCTTCTAGCTTTCAGAGTCTGTGTTGAAAGATCAGCTGTTATCCTGATTGGCTTGCCCCTAAATGTAATCTGCTTCCTTTCTCTTGTAGCTTTTAAAATTCTCTCCTTATTCTGTATGTTGGGCATCTTCATTATAATGTGTCTAGGTGTGGATCTCTTATAATTTTGCGCATTCGGCATCCTGTAGGCTTCTAGAATTTGGGATTCTGTCTCATTCTTCAAGTCTGGGAAGTTTTCTCGTATTATTTCATTGAATAAATTGCTCATTCCTTTGGTATGGAGTTCTATACCTTCCTGTATCCCAGTGACTCTTAAGTTTGGTCTCTTAATGTTATCCCATATTTCTTGGATGTTCTGCTCATGGTTTCTTAACAGCCTTGCTGAGCTGTCTATGTTCTTTTCAAGTTGAAATACTTTGTCTTCATTGTCTGATGTTCTATCTTCTAAGTGTTCTACTCTGCTGGTAGTATTCTCAATTGAGTTTTTAAGTTGGTTTATTGCTTCTTGCATTTCTAGGATTTCTGTTTGTTTGTTTTTTATAACCTCTATCTCCCTGTATAGTTGATCCTTTGCTTCCTGGATTTGTTTGTGTAATTCCTTGTCGAAGTGATCTTTCATCGTCTGATTTTGCTGTCTAATTTCTTCCTTGATACTCCAGATCATCTGAAGCATATATATCCTGAATTCTTTATCTGACATTCCATCTGCTGCAGCTGTTACCTCTTCTAAAGTTGAGCTGACCTGCATTGCTTGTAGTCCTTTCTTTCCTTGTCTTTTCATACTGCTTGCTTTTCTTTCTTCTTGGTGAAACTGTTGTGTTTTTGAAATTTTCCCCCCCCTATATATTTATATTGCTCTTGTATAGTTGAAAAGTCTCCCTTGCAGGTGCGGGCGGGGGCTCTGCTCTGCCCCTCCTCCAATTGGTGTGAGGTGTCTACCACGCCCACGGACCCCTGGGCCTGATCCGCCGTTCTGTCGCAGGTCTGCCTACCTTGCAGGTGGGGGCGAAGGCTCTGCCCTGCCCCTCCTACCACGCCCGGGGACCGCTAGGCCTGATCTGCAGGTTGGTCGCAGGTCTGCCCACCTTGCGGGCACGGGTGTCAGTTCCGCTCCGCCCCCACTCCAATTGGGGTCACTTGACCACCACACAGGCGGGCCGCTGGGCCTGATCTGGGCGCGGGCAAAGGCTCTGCTCTGCCCCTACTCCAGTTGGGGTGAAGTGTGTACCACGCTGGCAGGCCGCTGGGCCTGATCCGCCGGTCTGTCGCAGGTCTGCTTACCTTGCCGGCGCGGGCGGTGGCTCTGCCCTGCCCCTCCTACCACGCCTGCAGACTGCTGGGCCTGATCTGCAGGTTGGTCGCAGGTCTGCCTACCTTGCGGGAGCGGGCGGCGGCCCCTCTCCTCCCCTCTGGCTCGACGACAAAGCGAGAGAGACTCGGGTATCTGTGACTCACCCTCCCTACCAGGGGACCAACTGTTTCCGTCGCCGCTGGCACCGATGAAGTTTTCTCCTCGGCTGCTCTCCGATGACATCAGATCTCTGCGATGCTGGCATCCCCTGTTCAATGGCTGAATCCCATTTTCTTCTCTTCCAATAGGCGGAGCTGTGCCCTCTGAGCCGAGCTTCTGGTCTCTATGTCCTGACAGAAATCCCTGTACGGTGGCTCCTGGGAGTCTCTCAATCCTGTTAGTCCAGAGCCCTTTCACTTATCCGGCCCCTCCCCCTGTTCCTCCTCCCAGCCAGCCAGCCAGGTCCAGAGGCGGTTCCCCAAGGATCTGATTACACTTGCAGCCCCACCGCGTGTCCTATATCCCGAACGATGAACACCCTCTCTGTCATTCATCTAAGCCCCAGTGCTGTGGTGGGGTGATCTGGGAACCAACAGTTTAATTTTTCCGGACCCCTTTGGTGGGCACGCCCCCAGAAACTGGCGGCTAAGATCGTGGGTGTCGCCGCTGGTGTTAAGGGGAGGTGGGGATCTGGAATCCCCTCTGCTTCCCTACAGACACGCCCCCGGTGGTTTCCTGGCTGCTTGTATCTGGAGGGGTGGGAGTCACACACCTGCTAATGTGGATTCCGCTGGGAAGGAATTCTGTCGGCGGAACTCTGGTGATGTCACCACTCTGCTATGGCGGGCCCCAGGCTCCTTGCCGTAGTGTCCAAAGGGAGGGGTGGGACTGGTCTGTCTCTGGTTGGTTTCAGCTCCCAGTTCGCTATTTCATGAAGGCTTGGCGAGAGACCTCTTCCTAGAGTCCCTGCACCGCTCCTGCTGCGCTGCGCCTCGGAGGCTATCCGCCCTGACGCGGGGGCCGCGTGCAGGCAGCCGACAGTCGCCGAGTCGCGCGGGCAGCGTCTGGCGGGTCTGGACCTCTGCGCTGCGTTGCGGAGATTCACTCGTCTAGCGCAGACTGTCACCTCCAAAAATCCTACCGATTCCCGGCCGATCTCTCTTTAGTGCAATTTTGCTAGGAGTTTCTCAGCAGGTCGAATCTAAGCGTATCCATGCGTCTCTCTGACCCCGTTGTTGAGGAGGTACTGAAAGCGCTGCCTCCCCTTTCGCCGCCATGTTGGATCCTCTGGAAAATTTATCATGTAGGCTGGGTATTATTAGTAACTGTGCTATTTTATCTCCCGGTGAAATTATTGATATACCCTTTGGAGAACTGGCTATAATTTTTATTTCACCTTCATAATCGGGATCAATTACCCCAGGACTTATCATAAGTCCTTTTAGAGTAGAAGAACTTCGTCCCAATAATAAGCCTACTGTTCCTTGGGGAAGAGGTCCTTTTACCCCTGTGGGAATGATTTGAACTCCCATCTCTGGAGTTAGTACTGATCTCGCGGAGGCGCAGATATGTCCAACCCTGCGCTCCCTCTGGTTTGTCTGATGAGGGATCTAATGGACAATGTGTCCTGGGCACTACCCTGATGGGGTTGCTGGGTTCCTCCAGTGCTCCGTATATTTGTGGTTTCGGGCCCCGGAGCATTGGGCCCCCCTGTCCATTTTTTGGCAAAGGAGCCCGATGCCTTTCTCCACGATATCGTGGATAAACACCTGGTCCTTGTTTGTTTTTTGACAATGGAGTACCCTCTATGGTGGTTTGAGAACGGCATTCATTAGCCCAATGTCTCCCCCTACGGCATCGTGGGCAAATACCCGGTATTCTACTCCTTTGATACCTAGTTTTGTTAAACCCTCGTCCTATGGGGCAATTCCTTTTAAAATGTCCTGTTTGTTCACAATTGTAGCATGTTCTTGGCCTGGCATCTAAAGCCTGTTTTACTGCAGCTGCCACAACTTGCCCTTGTTCTAAAGCCTGTTTTACTGCAGCTGCCATGACTTGCTCTTGTTCATTAATGTCTCTACATAATTTAATATATGTGTTTAAATCTTCATGTTTCCATGGTCTAATGACTTTGCACCAACGATTCGCTTGCTCATAAGCCAGTTGGTTTATTAATGGTATTGCTTGTTCTGTATTCCCAAAAACTCTGGTAGCTGTTTGAATAAGCCTATCTACAAATTCAGCGTAAGATTCATTTGCTCCTTGTATTACCTTAGATAATTGACCTTGTAAACCTCCATGTCCTTGTAAAGTCTTCCATGCCTTAACTGCATCTGCAGCAATCTGTGCGTATACACCAGGATCATATGCAATTTGTTGCTGCTGATCCTCATAAGGTCCCTTTCCTAACAACATATCTAGATTTCTCTGAGGATAACCAGCTGCTGCATTTCGCGTAGCCGTCTCCTTGCAAAATTCCTCATTGGCAACCTTCCATAACAGGTATTGACCTCCATTTAGCACAGCTTTACACATATTAGCCCAATCTGCTGGCGTCATGTTCAAGTTGTTAATGGATTCAACCATGCTTACAGTGAAGGGTGCTTGAGGACCATAGGTTGTTACAGCCTCTTTTAGCTGCTTCAGTGTTTTGAAATTTAAAGCACTGTGAATTTGCTGCCCTCCTGCCTCAAATACAGAGCATGTTAATACTTGAGATCCTGTCTCAGGATCCCAACTATCAACTGCGGGGGTTGAGGGCCTCCCAGCATATGGAGGTGCCGCTGTTGGTTGGACACTTACGCCCTCTGGTGATAGAAAGGTGTTAGTAGCAGTCTCCTGTTGTAACTTTTCCCCTGATGGCTTTTTCTGCTCTAAGCTTTCTTCCTCTATCTGACCAGCTCAAAAGACCTTCTCTTTTACTTGAATCTTTTCCTCTTTCTGACTAACTTGAGAGACCTTCTCTTTTACTTGAATCAATATGTCTTCTCCTTCCTCTACCTTTGTCTGAACTGAAGGCTTTGGACTAAGCAAACAAGATACCAATGCCCGCAATGTCAATGTGCCAACTGGCAGAGTTTCTGGCCTTTTCTTTTCTATTCTTTTTAAATCTTCACCATGGTTCCATTGTGATATATTCAACAACTCCTCCTTAAAAAGCCATGGGCTACATTTTTGTATTGTATCAACGTATGCCCTGACTGCTCTTGATTTTACTGGGATGCCTCCTTCCTCTAACAATTTACTTAACACTCTTTCGGTTTGTTTTTTACTAATTTCTGATCCCATATTTCTACTATAATACAACCCAACAAGATGACGCCAAACAAAACCGAGACAGAATGAAATAAAAATGGAACCACACAAAATCATTATATCAGCCTTTCTATCCTCCTGAAATGTCCATCCGTCCTTTCTCCCTGTCTGTTCCTCAGACGCAAATAGTTTTTCCTCAGATGTGAGCGGTTTTTCTTCCGTCTCACTCATCTCCAGGGACAGGCAACTTAAAACAAAAGCGAAACAAAACAAAAGAAGAATCTTAAAATGGCTACCCATCCTCTTGCCCTGCCCTCAGGGGCGAGCAGTTTACCTTATCACTTACCCTCAGTCATTCCCCATGCGGCCCACCAAATGCCGCAGTCTGGCTGGGCACAATTCAGGAGACACTTGTCAAAAGAAACGAACTTTATTATTCATTTTTGTGTACTTTTTTTCTTTTTCTTTTTTGTGGTGCTGGGGATTGGAACTCAGCACCTTATGCATGCAAGGCAAGCACTCTATCAGATGAGCTATATACCCAGCTCCTTCCTTTTTTCTTGATTGGTTTTGTTTGATTTTTTTCAAATTTTAGCTGAATTATTTCTCCTCTGTTTCATATATTTCTACTCCTACTCTTATTTTTTCCTTCCTGCAACATAATTTGAAAGTAATTTGATTGTTATTCTATCTTCTTTCTGATACAAGTCCTTTAAGTTATAATGTTCATCTGAGTACTCTTTCATCCCAGAGGTCCTGATATTTTAAGCTTTTATTATCACTTAGTTCAAAGCCTTTTTTATTTACTTTTTTTTGTGTTTTTTTCCTTGACCTGTGAGATATTTCTAAGTTGCCATTTAATTTTGAAATAGTTGACATGTGGGGGTGTGGTTCTATCTATCTTAATGTGGTTGATTTTTAATGTAATAAATCGTGCAGGAAACACTGTCTGCATGAGTTCGAATTTAAAAAAGAATGGAAATGCTTTTTATATTGACTGTATATGTTTATGTCAAAATTGATCAAATTGCATACTTTAAATATGTTCATTTTATTGAACTCCAGTTTTACCTCAATAAAAGTATGAAAAAAATTAGTGGAAAAAAATCAGATTTTCTTTTTATATTCTATGTATTACTGTTCAAAATTTATGTAATAAATTGGTATATAATATAGCTTGTCTTATTTTGATTCTGATAATAGTGTGAAGAGTATGAAGGGAATGAATTATAAATTGTTGCCATTTTATAGGTGAGAAAAACCTGAAGCTCATAGAGACTTTGACAAGATCACTTGTCTATGATCACATCAAAGTTGAAATGGTTTGCTGGCATTTTCAGTGAATGTTTCACTGAATAAACGTTTTATCCTTTTGGATATACACATTTAAAAAAATGCTTGTGGTTGTAATATAATTAAAAATAACTATAGTATGTAACTGTAGTTTAACACAGTATTGCTACTTTTGTATTTTTTTGTCCTTGTGTGTAAAACTAAACCTATGTAGTGTTCAAATATCAAACATATTTGAGTGCTGATATGTGTTTAGTTAGCATTGTATTGCCTACTCTAATGTAGTTTAACCTATGTACCATGTTATGACCAACTTAAGTAAACCATGATAAAATGTAATTGCTAGACATATATTTTAATAAGACCAAAGATAAACAGTAATTCTAATTAAGAATATGTAGGAAAATACATTTGATATTCTAATAACTGGCAAAATTAAGTTTTCCATCTTAGTAAATTTTACTTTTTAGTAATAATTTGTCTTGTTAAAATAGAAAGCATGAGTTATAGAACTGTGTCTAAACTCAAATTAAACTTTGATCTTTGTTACTTGCATTTTAATTACCTTCAATATGTTTAAGAGTAAGAAAAAAAAAAGGAAGAAAGAAAATTTCCCCAATTCTAAGTATGCAGACGCTGTTAAGGTCTTAGTACAATGTTTTCACAGTTCTTACGGAGCGAATTTGTCCTAAAAAAATAGTTAATTCACCAATATAGTTTGTTTTTCATTCATTAATATGAAAATTCTAAAATTAAACAATTAGGTTTGCTTGATGATGTAAACTGGCAAAATGCTAAATTTTACATAATTTATGAATCTTGTTACATAATTCATTAATCTTATTCTCCAAATGTTGAACATTTATTTCAGATGTTTTAATCTTGGAGAATAACTTTTAAATCTGCATTGCAACTTGAGAAATTTCTGGAAGTACCAAGATACTTATTTATATTAAAACAAATTTGAAACTTTTTTTTTTTTAAAGAGAGAGAGAGAGAGAATTTTAATATTTATTTTTTAGTTATCAGCGGACACAACATCTTTGTTTGTATGTGGTGTTGAGGATCGAACCCGGGATGCATGCATGCCAGGCGAGTGTGCTACCGCTTGAGCCACATCCCCAGCCCAAATTTGAAACTTTTTGATGTAATCTAATGACTTTGCTTGAACTTGAAGTTATCATAATTTAAGTTTTTGTTTTACCAACTGTTTCTTATTTGGGACATTTGCCTCCAAATTGAAATTTGTTTATTAAGTATAAAAAAATTTGGGAAACTCTTACTTTTTAAAATATGGATTTTTGAATAGTAAATTTATAATATTTTTGAAAAATTTATTCATGATATGTTGATGCCTTGATATTTGATATTGAGATATTTTAAATGTTTTTTTTTCCAATAGATTATCTTTCTCAAGGAATAGATCTTTCTGGAATAGAAGTAATAGAAAATGATCTACTTTTTATTGCAAGAGCTCGACTTGAAGTGGAAAATCAAGCTAAGCGCCTGCTAGAGCAGGGTGTAGAGACTCAGGTAATAAAAATGTTATTTTTTATGTGAAATATGTCATAATATTGACAGATTTTGACTTTGCATCCAAAAGAGTAATAAATGTCTTTATTACTGAGGAACTATGCCTACAATTAAATTGGATAGTAGGACACATATAAATACAGGTAAATTTTAATATGTTTTGATATATTTAATTCTAAATTAGGCCTAAGTTTTCTATGTATATAATATGAAATCATTTTATATGATGTACATTTTATGTATGATAGATAATAGTTATATCTGTGGAATGTGTCTGCTTTGTTCAAGGTATCCTTTCAACCACAGTATAGTTGGTATTATTGTTATTTCCATTTTACAGATGATGAAACAGCTTAAATAATTTGTTGAAGATATATAGCTCGTAAATGAAATGGTTTGGATCCAAATTTTAATCTCTAGCCCCCCCATACCATATACCATAACTAATTGCTGTGTCATAATTTTTAAAAAATGATTTGAAATTTTTCCTAATGTATCTTATTCTTATGCTTAGTTTTCTGGATTAAATTTGTAAAATCAAATATTGTGTACATTTTGAAAAATGAACAAGTCAAAAATGTACCTATAGAATGAAATACTACAGTGTGAACATATGTGTGAAATCAAAACTCACATCATGACATAGAACATTCCTGCTGTCTTAGAGTCTGGGTTTCTCACAATTATTACTTTCTCCCTGTTTCCCAGTGGTAAGGGTTATCATAACTTCTAACACTAGAGATCAGTTTTATCTATGAGGACAAAATATGTATATTATTTTGAAAAATAATATTTTTGTTTCTACATTACATGTGAGAGATACCTTTTTAGATCCTTAAAAGGTAAGGATTTAAAACACAACTTTCTTAATCTGATTGTCTGCCCTGAATGAAACATGAAAGGGGGAGTTGCCTTTCTACAGAGTAGCTGCTGGGTTTGATTCTGTAATCTTCTATTCTATATAAATTATACCTTCCTTGGGGATAGACTTCCTTTGTCTAATGTCCTATTCTTTATGTGGTTGATTGTATCTACTGACACCTTTATCTCTCCCATGTGTTCATTCAGGATTTAGTTGGAACTGTTTTCTCTTTATCTTAAAATCCCATAATTCCATGTTATCAGTGCTTGTGAATATTTATATACATTGGCTAAACAGCTTTTTGATGTTTACTTGCTCAAACATGAAATCTATTACCCTTCCTTTCTCTTCTACTTTTGCATCTTTTTCCCATTAATAATCTTGGATTGTCATCTTTTGCACATATCCAATGTCTCAGTCTTTGGCCATGGGCTCCTTATTTTTTTCTGCCTTTTCCCTGTTCCTATTATAAAACATAATTATTTTATTAATTGAGAACACCAGTCTTTTCATGTATTTAGAACATCAGTTGTCTTCACTACTTGGTTTTCTACTCTGTCAATCATGTCTGTCCTCTTCTCTGTCTCTACAGTTTTTCTATATTAAGTTGATCTGAGATTTGTATTTTATGTGTTCCTCTGACTTCATCTGTTCTAAAACTTTAGCATGCATCAAAGTTGCTGGGAGGCCTTTTAAAAACAGAGAGCTGAGCCTAATGCCCAGAGTTTCTGATTCAGTAGATCTTGAAAGAACTGTTGCTCTTGATGATACTGTCAAATTCTTTTACCCCTGCCTTTATACTAAGCTTTCATGTCACAGTGCCATTTGTGGGTCATTGAACATCTAGCCTTATTTCTTACACCATGCTAGCCTTTTCAGTGCCAAGTAAAAATCAAATAATTATAAGATTGATGTAATTAAATTTTTGGTTTTTAAATACATCTAGGATCTCATTATTTTTTAGTGTATACAGTTCCCTTTCATTTCACAAATGACTGTTTACAATCTTTATTTCCTATGAATCTTTAATTCAATCCCTTCTTTTCTATTGTAATAACAGAATCTTATCTCTTTCCTCATTAAGAAAATCAAGACCAATGAAACTGAGGTGTTTTTTTTTTTTTAAACTTCTGTCAACATCATTCTTAAATGTGCATCTCTATTAAATATTTTACCTTCCTGTTAAAGGCTAATTTCCCATCACCCTGGCTGCCTTGCTTCTGTACTTTGCTCTTTTCCTTTTCTGAATCTTCAGCCTTTTCTGTTCTACTAGCAGCATACAAAGATACTCAAGTTTTTCCTACATGAAAGGAAAAAGGAATCTTCAGTTTTAAATGTTCTTTATGGCTACAAACAGCATGTAGATATTTCCTTGTTTCTATACTTCACAACCAAACTATTTGGAAGAATAGACTATTCTTACTACTGCCTCCTTTTCTTGATTTCTCATGTAGTCCCTAGTTTATTCTGGCTTCTAATATACCCTCTTCAGGAAATCTACTTTTATTTATGTCTCCAAATTTCCCCAAAGTCTTTCACCTTTTTTTTCTCAATTTTTTTTTTTTTTTTTTTACTTTGGTGATCATTTCAACTTCTTGATACCCCCTTTCTTTCAGTTTCTCTAATACCAAATTTCCCCTGGTTTCTTTTTCTTTTTCTTTTTTTTCTCTTGACCTTGGTTGTGATTTTTTCCTCATTCTTAACAACTTCAGCCACTTCATTGATGTTTGTCTTTCCTTTATCTGTTTGACTTCTTTTTACTTCACATGTTTTTTCATTGGTGGTCTCATATATTTCTGTTTGCTGATAACTTTCAAATTTCAATCTGAATCCTAGAGCTTTTTTTCTAATTCTTGATCTGTATATGTATGCATCAGGATTGTTAGTGTATTGTTAGTGTTTGCTTGAAAATAGAATCTACTTCTAGCTAATTTTAACAAGCAGGGATTTATTATAAGATATCATAGGGAAGGCTCAAGAAAAAGGCTGTAAGTTGAGCTTACTCTTTTCATTGGCTGTTACAGAGTAGCCTTATTTACCTGGGAAACTTGGGAATCAGGAACTATGTAGTATGCAAAATTAGGCAACCTGGGACAGTATTGATCCTTGTATGTTAGGAAACTGCCTGCTGTTTTGGTTATTGTTCAGTGCAGTTGATAGCTTTAGAAGCATATGGCCTCTGACATGATCCGGATCAACAAAGTCAGTGCCAGTGTTTTACTTATCGACATTCATGAAGCTAGGACCCAGGGATTAGAGCCTTTTAGAGACAACAGAGAAAAATGTTTACACATGTATGATCAAACTTGCCAGGAAAACCAGTAAATGTCGGAAAAGTACAGCCTCTGCCTTCTAAATTTTACACAGGTGCTACAGTTTACAAAACCTAAGTCATATCTGAAACCTTTTATACAATGGGGTCAGAAAAAGTCTCTCACTGCTTCCACAGAAAAAGCATACTTAAAAGTAAGCCAGAATGTATGTTAAGTAAGTTCATTTATGGAATCATTCACATTATTCCAAGTGGATATTACAATGACCCTCTAACTCAGAAAATTAAAAAAGAAATTTCATATGTATCTCCTGTAAACTGTTTGGTCACTGTTAGAGAACTGCACCTTTCACCTGGGAAACTCGGGAATGAGCTATTCAAAAGATCAGGACATTTTCTGCAAAAAGCCAGACTGCAATTAGTTTAGACTTTGTGGGCTATTCTGTTTTAGTCATACTACTGAATTCTGTTGTGGTCAGAAAGCAGCCACAGGCAATATGTAAATGAATATTCCAGTAAAATTTTATTTGTAAAAATAGCATGTGGGTCAGATCCTAGGCAAACATATTTATTTATTTTTAAAGGATAACTTTTTAAAAAAAAAAAACCTTTATTTTATTTATTTATTTTTATGTGGTGCTGAGGATCAAACCCAGGGCCTCACACGTGCAAGGCAAGCACTCTACCACTGAGCCACAAGCCCAGCCCAAACCCATTTATTTTTATTTTCACATTTTATGCTTTCAGCTTTCTCACGTAGATTACTATAGTTGTTAGTGGCCCTAATTTTAATTTGATATTCATACTGCTTTCAAAATGATCTTAATGAAGGATATTTAATCATATCCATGCATCACATAGATTTTTTCAACAGCTTGGTTCATTATAAATCTTATACTCCTTGTGCTGCTTGCAATCTTGCCACATCCCTAGAGGACACTTAGGTGTGATTGCCTTTGGTTCTCTGATCAGTACCAGGGTTTTTTTAGTCCGTGTGTTTGCATTCAGTGCTAACTATTTCTTAAACATATTTAATGGTCTAATTCTCCTGCTTATTTGTTTTGTATTGATTCTTCAATACTCAGCTTTTTTGGTAATTTCTTCACAAAGCCCTTCCTTCTGGGTTTGTTTAGAACCTGTATTCAGGGTTGTAATAACATCCTTAAGATGAAATTGCTTAATTAAGGTTATTTATTATTATTTGGGTATTTTATTTATTATAGATATAATACATATATTTCTGATGAACTCTTTGGATTGAGTTTCATTAAGAACTAGAACTATATATTTTTTCTCCTTCCTATTATTGCTCAGTAAAATACTTGCTAAATAAGTAATTGCATTAAATAATTGAATAAAACACCATATTACAATCTTTTGTTTCTTTTGAAGGATAATTTCACAGTCCTTATCTTCTCAAAGAAATTATTAAGAAATTCCAAATCAAATGTAAATAAGAATGGGTATTTCTATAGAACATTGATAGCAGTGCAGCTTATATATTTGCAAGAGGTGGCAATTAACATTTCAGAAAATATTATTATAAAATATTTTATATGAATAGTGTAATAGGCATATTATCACCTCATGAATGAGTTAAAATTTTATTGCATATCTATTTTCATTCTTCTAACTTTTGAAGTGTTTATCCCCCTTCTACACATACATAAGTTAACCAAACATAGCTGCGGTTCCAAGTCTGCAGATTCAATCAACTGCTGATCAAAGGTAATTTTTTTAAAATTCCAACAAATTCCAAAATGCAAAACTTGAATTTGTTACATGCTGACCATAACACTGTATCAGTGCAAATGAAGTGATGTGTAGACCTCACTTACTGTGGCCTCCCACCATGTTATACATCTTTAGCCTTCCAAACACAATTGTATGAGTATCATTTGCCTCGTGTCTTATTCTTATGTACTCTGTAGTTAAGCCTATAGTTGAATGTGTGCAGACTTTTTTTTGGTCATTGTTTCCTAATTGTACAGTATGACAATTATGTGCCTAGTATTTACATTTTATAAGTAATCTTAACATGATAACTGGAAGGATATGTGTAAGCTATATGCAAATATTATACCATTTTATATAAGGAACTTGAGCATCCATTGATTTTGGCATCTTTGAGTGGGAGGTATACTGGAGCCAATTCCCTGTGAATACCAAGGGATGACAATATGTCTGTATAGAACTTTAATTTACACAGTTCTTAATATTTCACTATATTTTAGAGTAATGGGACTCAAACCAAATAGTTGTTTTTACAAACTGCCAAAGTTTGTAAAAACAAATACTATTTTCAGTAAGTAGAGGTGATTTTAACATGTCATAAAGGAATGATGATTTTAAAACGATTTTTCCTCATATAGTTAAAGTAAGAAGGCATTTTCTAGGGTACTAAGTATGTTTATATATTGTTTTGGACATATTTTAGAAGTTGTTAAATTTGATTTTGTTTCAATTTTTAAATTCATATAAAAATTCAAAGGAAATTTTATTTGTGAAATTAATATTCCCCAAATATTGATTGATTATATGTTCAGACTATGTACATTTATCAAAAGATGATTGAAGTAGTTGATCTTCTTTTATAGCCAAAGTCGTTGTCTTAACCAATGAGATTAAGTTAGAAAGATAAAAAGAAAAAAAATGTAAAAGTAATTTATGTCTGTATGGGTAGATATGGAATGATATGCATAATCTTAGAAATAAATAAGTCAGAGAGCTTTAATTTTGCTTTAGGTTTCAGCATGGTTCAGAGAAAGGTAGATACTGTCCAGTGGATAGGAATATTATCTTTTTGTAAGGCAGTATGTGTCATATTATCATAGTTTGTTGACCTTAGTCATTACTATCCAAATCACTGTCTGAGTTAGATGTAGAAAGTAACCTTTTGAGTATAATTTGGCTTCTGTCTCAGTCTCTTTGGCCTGCTATAACAAAATGCTGTGGACTGGGTAACTTACAAACAACAGAAATTTATTTCAAGTCCAAGATCAAGATCAGCAGATTGGGTGTCTGGTGAAGCCCCACTTTCTGATTCACAGAAGGCACCTTCTCTTTATTTCCTCACATGTTTCAAGGAGTGAAGGAGCACTCTGGAGTTTCTCTTACTACAGAACAAATACTGTTTATGAGGGTCAACCTTATGACCTAATCTGCTCCCAAATACCCCACCTCCTAATAGTATCATCTTAGAGGTTAGGATTTCAACATATGATTGTGGGGAGGGACACAAACTTTTAGACCATAGCAGCTTTTCATATAATTTTCCTAAAGGGAGAAAAATGTACTGATTTATAAGTATTAACATTCTGGTTTGATTCAGAGTTTACTATATTTCTTGTCTGTAAATTAATATTTATGTTTATAAACTTACTTATTTCTGAATTTAATTTTGTGTGTATTTTTTCCTCAGTCTGGGCCTCTGGCTTATTTTCATGAAGTCTGGTTTCTGGCTTTGCAGAGCTAAGAGGGTTAAGCCCTTAATAATGATGCCACTGGGATCATTATTGGGCAGGAGGATGTCTTTTGGAGAGAGCCTGTGTTTTGGAGCTAATGCCTCTTCTTCTTGGAGAGCAACACCTTGTCAGCAGGCAGTTTAGGGATTAAGAATGAAACTTTTATTAAATGCTCTTATTTGCCAGGTTTTGTTAGTAACTTTATGTTGATTATAAATCATAATAACAAATCTGTAAGGAAGAAATAATTAACGACTTTCTATATAGGTAAGTAAACAAAGATATGGAAAGCCTAGATAATTAACTGACAAGTATATAGCTGGTAAGTGGCAGAATCATGATCAGGAGCTCCTAGTTTTCCCCTTTTTTTATTAAGCCAAGCACTTTCTTCTGATTTTGTTAAATAATTACATTGCAGACTATTAGATAATTTGTGCAGTAGCTCATATTGGAAAATAAATTTTTATGGAATTTTTCATTTATACTGTAAAAATGACTTTAGAAAGTCTCCATATGATGTCTGATCCTAACTGGTCACTCAGTATTCCTCAGAATTTTTGTTCTCTGGCTTTTTCCATTTTCATGACCTGAAATTACTTCTTTAGACTTTTCGATCTTCTATCAGCCTTCCCCCTCTTACTTCTACCCTCTGAGCAGATGCCCTTAATTTCTACTTTATAGAGAAGCCTTCCACATCACCTGTGCACTAGATCTATTTTATTTTGTTTGAACCTTATGTTGTTGATATTTCTATTTCTTATTTATATCATCATCTCATCCTTTCGCTTTTACTAGCTCCGTATCAGCATTTAAACATGTTTGTTTTATACCACTCTCCGCTTTTCAGCTCTACAGCTTTCTTTTAGTATTTCACATTCCATTTTCCTTTCTCCATTAAGGACTTTGTGGTTTTTTTTTTTTTGGTTGTTGTTGTTTTGTTTTTGTTGTTTTTTTTGTCCTTGGAATACTCTCTTCACTTCTTATTAGAACATATGCTGCAGCATTTATCTATCTATCTATCTGTCTATCTATCTATCTATTTATCTATCTATCTATTTACTTATTTTTGGTTCTGGGGATTGAACTCAAGGACACTTAACCACTAAACTACATCTCCAGGCCCTTTTTGTATTTTATTTACAGACAGGGTCTCAGTGAGTTGCTTATTAGCTCCTTGCTAAATTGATGAGGCTGGCTTTGAACTTGTGAAACTCCTTTGTCAGCCTCTGGAGCCACTGGGATTACAGGCATGCACCACTGCGCCCGGCTTATTTATCTTTTTTTTTTTTCTTTCATATATATTTGGTAGTTGTAGATGGACAGAATGCCTTTAATTTTTTTATTTGTTTATTTGTTTTTTTATGTAGTGCTAAGGATTGAACTCAGTGCCTCACACATGCCAGTGCTCTGCTATTGAGCTACAGCCCCAGCCCTATTTATCTTTCCTAAATTATATTCTCTCACTTATCAGAGATCATTGATATAATTAACTATATAATTAATATTTAGTATATATAGCTACTAAAAGAAGTAATTTTGAGATACTATTACATTCATAAAATATTGTACTCTTAAGTACTTTATGAGCTCATATTATGAAGAGATGCTTAGTAAACAAAGAACTTTTGAAAGATTATATCGTGTCATCACTTGCATTTAATAATCAATTTCTGACACTAATTTGATTTCTCAAAATTATTGGTGATCCTCTTTATTGAGTATATAGTTGATGGCCATCATTTGCATTATCAATTTTTTAGTATATTACTGAGGGAATATCAATTAATTGTAAAATTACAATAGTGTAAGACTTTTTTCTTTTTTATTCTTTTTAGATATACATGATAGTAGAGTATATTTTGACATATTATAGTATAACTTATTCTAATTAGGATCCCAGTCTTGTGGTTGTACATTATGTAGAGTTTTACTGGTAGTGTATTCATACATGAACATAGGAAAGTTTTAGCATAAGAATCATTGTTATCTTTACCCGTTGTTGAATTCACAGTAGTTAAGAGCAATAAAAATGTTCATCTTCCTTGTTGTCAGTGATTTTGGATGATTTGGCAGTTGACTGATAAGTCAATGAGATTTTTTTCACAAAATCAAATTGTGCAGCTGGGGTTATAGCTCAGCAGTGGAGTACTTGCATCACACATTCGAGGCACTGGGTTAATCCTCATCATCACATTAAAAAAATAAATAATATAAATAAACGAAAGATATAAAAAATCAAATTGTTATTGTCTGATAGAATCACCTTCAAGAAACAGATGCTATTTCTACCAGTTCTTTGTATTCTACCCTTAATAAAATAACAGTAATAATGATGACAGTTACCAAACTGTAATTTGCAGATGAGTTGTCACTTCTGTTGAATGGCTGCTGTGCTATGCATATATTTGTGCCTTCCTCCCAGTTTATATGTTGAAATCCTAACATCTGTGGTTATGATATTAAGAGGTTGGGTGATTGGGAAGTGTAAATTAGCTCATGAAGGTGGTGGAGTCCTGATAAGTGGGATTAGTGCCCTTACAGGAGACTTTCTCAACTTTTCATCAACCATATCCTCTTATCCCACTTCTCATTTTACTGAGAGAACTCTCTTTTTACTTGACTGAGAGAACTCTCATTCTTTTTGCCATATAAGATTATAACTAGGGGTTGGGGTTATAGCTCAGTGGTAGGGTGCTTGCTTGCCTTGCACATGTGAGGCACTGGGTTCGATCCTCAGTAGTATCACATTTAAAAAAATGAATAAAATAAATAAAGATAATATGTCCATTAAAAAAATAAAAAGAAAAGGTTACAGCTGAAAGATATTCTTGTATGAATTCGAAGGCATGCCCTCACTGAGCACCCCATCTTTTGGCACTTTGATTTGGACTTCCCAATTCCAAAATTGTGAGAAATAAATTTCTTTTGTTTCATAAGTCATCCAGCTTATGGTATTTTGTTATAGCAGTCCAAAGAGTCTAAGACAGTAGCCAGTGCCGCAGTCTGGCTGGGCACAATTCAGGAGCCACTTGTCAAAAGAAAGAAACTTTATTTTTAGAACTACACACGCCAAACAAAACAGCTCCTCAGGAAAAACCCTCAGAGCCCAACTGCCACCACCGGCTTCCCACAAGACTCTCCACCTCCCACAATCCTCCTGCTCTTGAGGCCGATTGGCTGGGTCGTGTGGGCAGAGCCAAAAAAAGTCCCCCAATGAGCAGCTCCGTGGTCTGAAAGGGTGGGGAAACAGCCCAATGAGCATCACCGCAGAGGAGCCAATCAGTTTGCAGCTAGAAGTTGCTGTGGCCGCTGTGAGCCAATCATCAGCTGGCAGCTGGAAATTTGCTGGCAGCCGGAAGTTTGCTGGGGCCCCTTTGGCTGTGGCTCTCAACAAGCCAGTCTTTCATTATCTGAAACAGCTGTTTAGTGAAAGAAAGTTAGTGTAATTTATTTAGCATTCCTTTTCATACCTCATTTTTTTTTTTTTTAGTTAATGCTGGTATCTGTTCAATAGTTACCCTCTTTTTTCCTAGTTAATTGACTAAGTGTGTTGCATCCATTTGTAAGTGTTAAATTGTTATGTAGTATTACAAAATCCCTACTGCACTGATATAAAATTTCAGTTTTCAAACTTATACACTAAATGACTACTTATATACAGAGAAACTGTTACTTCTTCCTACATAATGTATATAAATAAATTTCCAACCTCATCCTTGTTATTTCTATATGGAAAAGCCTTTTAGAAAGGCTTATTATTATTTTTATGTGGAAAAAATTTATAGTAGTACTACTACCACTTTTCAGACATTTGGAAGGACGGATGGTATAGAGCACATCTTCTGGTCAAGTGTACTGTATTACCTTATTGGAAAGACATTCCATAGGCAGGTATTGTCACTGTAAGGGCTATCACTGTATGAAGCACCTGCTTCCCTGACTGCTGTTTCTCTCTGTTTTCTAATAACCCTTGGAATCTTTCACTGACAGGATATATGTGTGTGTGTATATATATATATATATATATAGAGAGAGAGAGAGAGAGAGAGAGAGAGAGATAGAAGTAGACTCCATTACATCAAGCTTTAACTAGCTTTCAAAAATAGGTGATAGATTTTGATCTGGATGAGTTCCTGCATCACCATAGATACAAGGCCCCCACTTTGAAATTATGACATTTTAATTAGCAGGATGGCTTTAACTTGAGAATTATAAGATTTTCTAGTAAACAGTACAGAATTTTGTGGAGATTCAAAGTGGAGGATGATGATGTACTTACTTTCTTGAGAGTTCATCATGAAAGAGGGTCTTTGCATTTAGTTCTTTTAAAGATTAGTATATGGCTTTACTCTGTTCTCTGGTAACTGTTGCTAACAAAGTAACTAAATATCCATGAACTTGCTTTTTTTTCTAAAGCAGAAACCTCCTCAAATGAAGCCCATGGTCCTGGTGCTTATCATTTGTCAGCCAATAGTAACTACCTTGACAATATAATCTAGATGGGGTTCTCTTAGATGACAGAGTAGAATTGAAGTTTATTAGATAAATGCCTACATAGCATACCATATGTGACTATGATATTATGAACTCTTTTTGTGATTAAAAATTCTGAGTGTGTTAAATGGAGTATTAGATGTTAAGCATTTACTTGAGCTTCAAAGAGAAGTTCCTGGCCATGTTGAATACATAAACTATGTAGGTCATACAACATCATTTCTTTTGTTCTGTCTCTTTCTTATGGATCCAACAAACATCAATAGCATTTGTCAGTTGATTTTTCAAGCTTAGAAGTCTTTCTATTGCTATATATTAGAATTTTTTTCTGACTCATCTCATAAATTCTAGAATAAATTTGAGTTTACAGAAACTCCCCTTGTCTGTTCTATTTCAATATTGTTTTTGCCCTTTATTAAGTTAAAGAATTTCAATAGTTTTTAGGTTTTTCCCTTTTTTGAGACATAATATTTGTATATCTTTATAGGGTACACTGTAGCAATTTGACACATGTATATAATGTATAATAATCAAATTGGGGTAATAAGCATTTTCATCTCCTTAAAAAACATTTTTTAATGTATTGGGAGTTTTGTACTTTTCTAGAAATTTTGAAATAATATAGATTGTTTTAAAAAATAGTGCTACAGAAAAACCCTCCTCTCAACAGTGTTTTGGAGCCCCTTTTAAACTTCTTGGGCTGGGGATGTGGCTCAAGCGGTAGTACGCTCGCCTGGTATGCGCTGGGCGCTGGGTTCGATCCTCAGCATTCTGTCCTCCCTCTTTGTACCCTTTCTAGTTTCTAGTGACCACTATTTCATTCTGTGCTTCTAAGAGATCACTTTTTTTTTTTTGGTTTATAAAAAAGAGTGAAACATATAGTTTTTATGTTTGTCTATCTGGCTGTTTCAAAGATTTAGAAAATGACTTTACTTCATCCACGTTCCTGAATTGACAGGTTTTCATTCTTTTCTGTGGCCGAGTACTATTATTCCCTTTTGCATATATACTGCATTTTCTTTATTCATTTATCCACTGATGGGCAACTAAGTAGATTTCCAAATTTTAGCTGTTGTGAGTAGTATTGCAGTAAACATGGGAGTGCAAGTATTTTTTGGGGCCGTGGGTATAATGAGTTTATCTCCTTTGGATATATACACAGTAGTGGAATAGCTAGATCTTGTGGTAGTTCCATTTGTAGTTTTTTTTTTTTTTTTCAGAATCTCCATACTATTTTCCATAGTGTACTAATTTAGTTTTCTACCAATAGTATATAAGAGTTCTGCTTTCACCACATCCTCACCAGCATTTGTTACTTTTTGATGATAGTCATTCTGACTTGGTTGAGATAATATCTGATTGTGCTTTTGAGCTACATTTCCCTGATATTCCCTGATGATTAGTGAGACTGAGAATTTTTTCCACATACCTGTCATTTGTATATCATCCTTTGAGAAGTGTCTGTTCAGTTCTTTAGGCTATTTTTAATTAACTTTTTTTTGGGGGGGGTGGTAATCAGCTTTTTGAGTTTCTTATATATTCGGGTTAACCCCTTATTGGATAACTAGTTTGCAGATATTTTCTCCTATTCTGTAGCTTGTCTCTTAACCATGTTGATTTATTGTTGATTTATGATATGTAGAAGCTTCTTAGTTTGATATAATCCTGTTTGTTGACAATGGGGATATGGCTCAGTGGTACACCACTAGTTTAGTATGTGCAACCCTGGGTTTGATTCCCACTACCCTCTTTTCCTCCCCCAAATGGATAATCCCATTTATCTAATTTTACTTTTGTTGCATGTGCCTTTGGGAATCTACCTGTCCCCCCCCCCCACAAAAAAATTCATGCCCAAATGTCTTAGTGTTTCCCTGTTTTCTTGTAGTAATTTCAATATTTTAGGTTTTGCATTTAGGTCTTTGATCCAGTTTGTGTGTGTGAGTGTGTGTGTGTGTGTGTGTGTGTGTGTGTGTTGCTTATTGTTTGTTTTGGTACCAGGGATGGAACCTAGGGGTGCTTAACCACTGAGTCACATCCCAGCACCCCACCACCGCCCACCGCCCTTTTTGAGACTAGGTCTCACTAGGTTGCTTATGGTCTCACTAAATTGCCAAGGCTGGCTTCAAATCTGTAATACTCCTTCCTCAGCCTCCTGAGCTGCTGGGATTACAGGCATGCGCCACCATGCCTGGCTCAGTTTGTGTTTATTTTTGTATGACCTGTGAGAGAAGGGATCTAGTTTTGTTCTTTTGAATATGTATATACAATTTTGCCAGCATCATATTATTGAAGAGACTATTTTTTCCTTCACTGATTTTTAGCACCTTTGTCAAAAATCAGTTCTGTGAACATGCTTTAAATTTCTGGGTTCTTTATTCTGTTCCATTGGTCTATGTGTCTGTTTTTATGACAGTACCATGCTGTTTTGATTATTATAGCTTTGTTGTATGTTTTGAATCATATATTGTGATGTTCCCAGCATGATTTTTGCCCCCTGAAGATTGTTTTGGCTATTTTGGATCCTTTGTAGTTCCATGTGAATTTTAGGATTGAATTTTGTCTACCTGTGAAAAGAGTCATTAATATTTTGATGGGAATTTCATTGACTCTGTAGGTTGCTTTGGATAGTATGGTCATTTAATAATATTCATTCTTATAATCTATAAACACAGGATGTTTTTCCATTTTTGTGTGTCCTATATCATTTATTTCATCAGTGTTTTATAATTTTTATTTTACAGATCTTTCACTTCCTTGGTTAATTTAATCCTAAATTTTTTTGCAGTTGTTTTAAATAGGATTACTTTCTTAATTTCTTTTATAGTAAATTTATTATTGATACATAAAAATGCTGCTTTTCGTGGCATGCTGTCAGGAGATAATGGATCTGAATCTGCATTCTTAGTAAAACGTGTGTCTGTGTTTCAGTACATTAGGGAAAGTTTCTTTTTTCTTTTTTTTTAGAAAAAAAATGAAATGCTGCTTTTTTTGTATGTTGATTTTGTACTCTGTAACTTTACTGAATTAGTTTATAAGTTCCAACAATTTTTTCATGAAATATTTAGGATTTCTGTGTATAAAATCATGTTATCTGCAAAACATCCTTTATTTCTTTCTATTGCCCAGTTGGTCTTACTCAGATTTTCAGTACTCTATAAATAAGTATGGTGAAAGTGGGCATCCTTGTCATGTTCCTGATCTTACAGGAAATACTTGGTTTCCTCTAAGTATCATATTTACTGTGGGCTTTTCATACATAGCCTTTAGTATTTTCAGATACATTTCTTTTATACCTAATTTGTTGTGAATTTTTATCATGAATTGATGTTGAATCATGTTTTGTTTATTTGTTCACTGAACAGATATCTATTTAACATTAAATAATAGTCCCACTTTTCTAGATACTTGGAATACTTTAATGAACAAAATCAAGCAATTCTATGCCCTCTTTAGCCTTACATTTTAGTGATGTGAGATAGTAAACAGAGAAAGCCTGATAGGGAAGTTATGTATATATTCTCATTGGATAAATATAATGGAAATGTACATATATGTGCATATAAATTATATAGGAGCAGTAGCTAAGGAAGCTTCTGGTATGGAAAGAAAACTTTTGAGTCTGATTTTCTGGTGAATCCTTAGCTGACAGGATGGGTGGTAGCTTCTCTGCAAAAGGAATATGTATAGGGCTTCTTTTGTGTGAATTCTGTCATAAGCCTCAGGTTGGTTTTGTGGATGAAGGTCTTTTCACATGAAAAGTCTTTTTACTCTGCACATGAAAGGCTTTTCCTTTGTGTGACTCATCTGATGTACATGCAAGTCTGATGTCTGGAAGAAGCTGTTTTGACACTTAGTATGAACAAATGACCTTTCATTCCTCTGTCTTCTCTGGTGAGCTACAGTGACAGGATACCTGAAAACCTTGGGACATTTCTCTCACTTGTATGATTTTGGGGCTTCATGGAATTTCTCTTGATGTCCCTCACATGTGGAAGTTCCCTCCTTGCTCAGGTAGGTAGGGACAGGATTAGAGGAGGACTGTCTGGCTTAGAGAGAAGTGTGGGTTGCACCTCCACAGTGATGTTTTGATAAGAAGATCATTTCAGGGACCCTTTCTGGGAATTGAGGTACCTACCCTTGCTCTTCTGGAGTTGTGTGAGTATCTCACAACAAACATCTTTCTCTTTAGGCCTAGGATAGTCCTCTTCCTGGAAAATGAACAGGGAAAATATGTGAGTCCCTTAACTATTAACAGTGTCATTTACTTGAGCATTTTTCCAGGAATTGTTAAATCCATCTTTTTTATCTCCTTGTCTTTTTTCCAAGTAAGTATCTGGAGATTTCTCAAAGGGTATCCGTATTTCTCTGCTGTTGTGTTCTGCTGACAACGGGTTTTTGAGATGAATAAGGACTTCTCTTAGGGCATAGTCTCAGAACAAAAGGGTTTCCTATCCCTGCATGGGAACATGGACTATGACAAGTGGCTTCACATAATCATAGGTCAGTTCTTCCATTAATTTCTCCAGATTCTGCCACTTAATTCCCATTTCCCTTTCAAAGTGAATTTGTCCCTGCAGTTTCCATTAATGATAAACTGCTCCAGGACCAGTTGAGAAATAATTTAATCCTTACTATGCTTTTCTGGCTGCAACCATGAATGAAAAATCTCATGGAATCTTTGCAATTTTTGCCTTGCCCATGAGTTATTGCTTATTAAAATGAATTGAGCTGAGAGCTTGAGAACTCAAGAAATCTCCTCTCCCTTCTGAACAGCAGATCCTTGGGTTGGTCTAAATTCTATATTTTCTAATCAACATCATATTGGGGTGTTTCACATTGAAATTAATTTCTGAGATGTAATGTCATTCTTAGCAAAAGTTCTCAGAAAAACTCATTTAGTCTGAGGATCTGTTTTAAATATTGGTGGATTTAATATGAGGATCTGTTTTAAATATTGGTGGATGTTTAAATGTTGTAAGTTCCTTTTCTGTTGAACTTCAAATGGAGTAATCTTGGCCTGCACACTGAACTGAGGTGTGACTTAGCTTTCTGCTGAGTTAATTTGGTATGTTGAATCTTACCAAATGCTTTTTTTATGTGTATATTTATTGAGATGATCACCAGGTTTTTGTCCTTCATTCTCTTGATATATTGATTTGGGTATGTTGAATCATTCTTGAATCTTAGGAGGAAGCCTGTTTGTTCATGGTGTATGATTTTTTTTTAATGTGCTGTTAAATTTGTTTTGCTAGTATTTAATTGAGAATTTTTGCATATATGTTTATCAGCAATATGATTTATAGTTCTTTCTGTTGTAACTTTGTCAGGTTTTTGTATCAGGGTAATGCTAGCCTCATAAACAGAGTTTGTCAGAGTGCCTTCTATTTCAGTTTTTTGAAATGGTTTAAGAAGAATTGGAATTAGTTATCCTTCAGATGTTTTGTAAAATTAAGCAAGTAAGGCCATCAGATCCTGGACTATTTTTGGGATTGTGAGGGAGGCTTCTAATTACTGTTTCAATCTGATTACTCATTATTGGTCTGTTTAGATTTTTTTATTTCTTAATTCAATTTTGGTAAGTTGTGTGTGGTCAGGAATTTATCCATTTCTTCTAGGTTTCCCAGTTTTGGTTTTTTTTTTTTTTTTTTTTTTTTTAGTATATAATTGTTTATTGTAGTTTCTTGTGAGACTTTGTATTTCTGTGGAATCAGTTTAAACATCTCTTTTTTCATCTGTGATTTCATTTATAATTTTTAAATTGTTGGAGAAATAAACAAGAAATATATAACAGTCACTGTGTGTAGCATGCAAAACCTTTACTATCATGCACTTTTAACGTATGCTGATCTTGTATTAAGTAACTGTATTTTTTTGGTGAGCTCTTTAATCATTTCCTCCTTCCCTCTCCACTCTTATTTGCAGTATTTTAATTACCATGTGTTCTGTGTCTATATTTTGTTTTATACCGAATGTAAAGTAGTATTGTTATTCTAGGGTTTTCACAGTCATGTTATTGTCTTGTTCTTTGCCAGATTCTCTTATCATGCACAGACCACAGGAACATTTGTTATTGTATTATTTTATTGCCATCTTGCAGTATAGATTCACATCTAATTAACTTTCTGCTTTTAGCCATAGGGTCTTTTGGATTATTGCTTTCCATAATTTCCAGTTCACTGAATGACATTTTATTTTCATTTTGCTCCGTGAATAATTTTTCAATAGTTGACTAAATTTTTATTATATTTTATACAGAATTCTATCACTGTTCTTTGATTAAAATTTTGTGATTACTCTTTAGGTATAATTGTTGTCTCTTTCTCAAAAATTTCTCCAAAATGTGTTTGCATTTGGGTAATTCTAAGAGATTTTATTTATACAGTGTTGTGATAGACTTTTATTTTAGTAGATACTAAGATTTTTATTTTGTAATTCAGAAAAAATGAAAACCTAGGTAAATACTTTGGGCCATTATAGATTAATTTGTATTTTCCAAAGTTTTATATAATTGTATCTGGCTTAATTTACTCAACATAATTGATATTCATCTGTATTATGTGTTTGGTAGTTTGTTCCTTTCTTATTGTTTTTATTTATTAATTGTTAATCATTCATTCATTCATTCATTCATCCATTCATTCATTCTCTTGGCACTGGGGATTGGACCTAGGGTGCTTAACCTCTGAGCTACATCCCCCTTTCCCTCATTTTTATTTTTTATTTTGTGGTCTTGCTAAATTGCTTAGGGCTTTGCTAAGTTGCTGCAGCTGGTCTTGAACCTGTGATTTTCCTACCTCAGCCTCCTGAGTTGCTGGGATTACACCAGCATCCACTTCTTATTACTTTTAATATTTTATTTTATGAAAGTAATCTTTATTCATTCACCTATTGATAGCCTTTTAGGTTATTTTGAGTTTAGCCCTGTGGTAAATAAAGCTGCATGAACACTCAAATGTAAGTCTTAGTGTCAGTAGGTGTTTAAATCTCTGATGAATAAATATCTAAGGCAAAATGGCTAGGTTATTGCAAAGAATATTATGGTTTCTTTTTTGCATCCCTCCACCTCCTCACCTCAATTTTTGGTTCTGAGGATTGAACCTAGGGCCTCACACATGTATAGTATATAGGTACTTTTACCTCTACCCCATGGACTATGTAGTCTCAGCATTATTATATTTACTTTTTTAATTTTAATTTTTGTTGTTGGTACTAGGGATTGAACCCAGGGGCCCCTTACAGCTTAGCTATACCCCTGGCATATTTTATTGATTATTTTCTGATGGCCTTGCAAAGTTGCTTAGGATCTCACTAAGCTACGGAAGCTGACCTAGAACTTTTGATCTTCCTGTCCCAGCCTCCAGAGTTTCTGGGATCACAGGCATGTGCCTACGTGGCTATGGTTACTTTTTAAAAGGACTGTAAGTTGTGGAAAGTGGCTCTGTTGTTTTACATCCCCATGTCATAAGCTTAGAATTCTAGTTTCTCTAAATCCTTGCCGTAGTTTGATTTTGGCAGTCTTTTTCATTTTTACCTTTGTAGTGAGTGTGTTGAAGATTCTCATGTGCAATTGTAATTTACTGTTTTAATATCTGAAGATGTGAACAATTTTTCAAATACATATTGTGAAGGGTCTTTGTCCAAGTTTTAAAGGGTATATTGTCTTCTCATTATTGAATTGAAAGAATTCTTTTTTTTTCCTTTAATTTTTATTGTTGGTTGTTCAAAACATTACATAGTTCTTGACATATCATATTTCACACTTTGATTCAAGTGGGTTATGAACTCCCATTTTTACCCCGTATACAGATTGCAGCATCACATCGGTTACACATCCACTGTTTTACATATTGCTATACTAGTGTCTGTTGTATTCTGCTGCCTTTCCTATCCTCTACTATCCCCCATCCCCTCCCCTCCCATCTTCTCTCTCTACCCCATCTACTGTAATTCATTTCTCCCCCTTGTTTTTTTTCCCCTTTCCTCTCACTTCTTCTTGTATGTAATTTTGTATAACCATGAGGGTCTCCTTCCATTTCCATGCAATTTCCCTTCTCTTTCCTTTTCCCTCCCACCTCTCACCCCTGTTTAATGTTAATCTTCTTCTCATGCTCTTCCAACTCTGTTCTTAGTTACTCTCCTTATATCAAAGAAAACATTTGGCATTTGTTTTTTAGGGATTGGCTAGCTTCACTTAGCATAGTCTGTTCTAATGCCATCCATTTCCCTGCAAATTCTATGATTTTGTCATTTTTTTAATGCAGAGTAATACTCCATTGTGTATAAATGCCACATTTTTTTTTATCCATTCGTCTATTGAAGGGCATCTAGGTTGGTTCCACAGTCTTGCTATTGTGAATTGTGCAGCTATGAACATCGATGTAGCAGTGTCCCTGTAGCATGCTCTTTTTAGGTCTTTAGGGAATAGACCGAGAAGGGGAATAGCTGGGTCAAATGGTGGTTCCATTCCCAGCTTTCCAAGAAATCTCCATACTGCTTTCCAAATTGGCTGTACCAATTTGCAGTCCCACCATCAATGTACAAATGTACCCTTTTCCCCACATCCTCGCCAGCACTTGTTGTTGTTTGACTTCAGAATGGCTGCCAATCTTACTGGAGTGAGATGGTATCTTAGGGTGGTTTTGATTTTCATTTCTCTGACTGCTAGAGATGGTGAGCATTTTTTCATGTACTTGTTGATTGATTGTATGTCCTCCTCTGAGAAGTGTCTGTTCAGGTCCTTGGCCCTTTTGTTGATTGGGTTATTGGTTTTCTTATTGTTTAATTTTTTGAGTTCTTTGTATACTCTGGATATTAGGGCTCTATCTGAAGTGTGAGGATTAAAGATTTGTTCCCAGGATGTAGGCTCCCTATTTTCCTCTCATATTGTTTCTTTAGCTGAGAAAAAACTTTTTAGTTTGAGTAAGTCCCATTTGTTGATTCTAGTTATTAACTCTTGTGCTATGGGTGTCCTATTGAGGAACTTGGAGCCTGACCCCACAGTATGTAGATCGTAGCCAACTTTTTCTTGTATCAGACGGCGTGTCTCTGATTTGATATCAAGCTCCTTGATCCATTTTGAGTTAACTTTTGTGCATGGCGAGAGAAAGGGATTCAGTTTCATTTTGTTGCATATGGATTTCCAGTTTTCCCAGCACCATTTGTTGAAGATGCTATCCTTCCTCCATTGCATGCTTTTAGCCCCTTTATCAAATATAAGATAGTTGTAGTTTTGTGGATTGGTTTGTGTGTCCTCTATTCTGTACCATTGGTCCACCCGCCTGTTTTGGTACCAGTACCGTGCTGTTTTTGTTACTATTGCTCTGTAGTATAGTTTGAGGTCTGGTATCGCTATACCGCCTGATTCACACTTCCTGCTTAGAGTTGTTTTTGCTATTCTGGGTCTTTTATTTTTCCATATGAATTTCATAATTGCTTTATCTATTTCTATAAGAAATGCCTTTGGGATTTTGATTGGCATTGCTTTAAACCTATAGAGAACTTTTGGTAATATCGCCATTTTGATGATGTTAGTTCTGCCTATCTATGAACAGGGTATATTTTTCCGTCTTCTAAGATCTTCTATTTCTCTCTTCAGGGTTCTGTAGTTTTCACTGTATAAGTTTTTCACCTCTTTTGTTAGGTTGATTCCCAAGTATTTTATTTTTTTTGAGGATATTATGAATGGAGTGGTTGTCCTCATTTCCATTTCAGTGGATTTGTCGCTGATATACAGGAATGCCTTTGATTTATGCGTGTTGATTTTATATCCTGCCACTTTGCTGAATTCATTTATTAGCTCTAATAGTTTCTTTGTAGACCCTTTTGGATCTGTTAGATATATTATCATGTCATCTGCAAATAGTGATAATTTAAGTTCTTCTTTTCCTATTTTTATGCCTTTAATTTCTTTCGTCTATCTAATTGCTCTGGCCAGTGTTTCGAGAACTATGTTGAACAGAAGTGGTGAGAGAGGGCATCCCTGTCTTGTTCCAGATTTTAGAGGGAATGCCTTCAATTTTTCTCCATTCAGAATGATGCTAGCCTGAGGCTTAGCATAGATTGCTTTTACAATTTTGAGGTATGTTCCTGTTATCCCTAGTTTTTCTAGAGTTTTGAACATAAAGGTATGCTGTACTTTGTCGAATGCTTTTTCCGCATCTATCGAGATGATCATATGATTCTTGTTTTTAAGTCTATTGATGTGGTGAATAACATTTATTGATTTCCGTATATTGATCCAGCCTTGCATCCCAGGGATGAATCCTACTTGATCATGGTGCACAATTTTTTTGATAAGTTTTTGTATCCGAGTGGCCAGAATTTTATTGAGGATTTTTGCGTCTAGGTTCATTAGAGATATTGGTCTGTAGTTTTCTTTCTTTGAAGTGTCTTTGTCTGGTTTAGGTATCAGGGTGATGTTGGCCTCGTAGAATGAATTTGGAAGTTCTCCCTCTTTTTCTATTTCCCGAAGTAGCTTGAAAAGTATTGGTATTAGTTCCTCTTTAAAGGTTTTGTAAAACTCTGCTGTATACCCATCCGGTCCTGGGCTTTTTTAGCTGGTAGTCTTTTTATGGTTTCTTCTATTTCCTCGATTGATATTGGTATGTTTAGGTTGTCTATATCCTCCTGACTCAATCTGGGCAGATCATATGAGTTAAGAAATTTATCGATGCCTTCACTATCTTCTATTTTATTGGAGTATAAGTATTGAAAATAATTTCTGATTATCTTCTGTATTTCTGAAGTGTCTGTTGTGATATTGCCTTTTTCATCCCGTATGCTAGTAATTTGAGTTCTCTCTCTTCTTCTCTTCGTTAGCATGGCTAAGGGTCTGTCGATTTTGTTTATTTTTTCAAAGAACCAACTTTTAGTTTTGTCAATTTTTTCAATTGTTTCTTTTGTTTCGATTTCATTAATTTCAGCTCTGATTTTAATTATTTCTTGCCTTCTACTTCTTTTGCTGTTGTTTTGCTCTTCTTTTTCAAGGATTTTGAGATGAAGTATGAGATCATTTATTTGTTGGTTTTTCCTTTTTTTAAGGAATGAACTCCAAGTAATGAATTTTCCTCTTAGAACTGCTTTCAGTGTGTCCCATAGATTCCGATATGTTGTGTCTGTGTTTTCATTTATCTCTAAGAATTTTTTAATTTCCTCCTTGATGTCTTCTATAACCCATTGATCATTCAGTAACCTATTGTTCATTCTCCAAGTGATGCATGATTTTTCCTTCCTTCTTTTATCGTTGATTTTCAGTTTCATTCCATTATGATCAGATAAGATGCATGGTATTATCTCTACTCCTTTATATTGTCTAAGAGTTGCCCTGTGACATAATATATGGTCTATTTTTGAGAAGGATCCACGTGCTGCTGAGAAAAAAAGTGTAACTGCTTGATGTTGGGAGGTATATTCTATATAGTCAATTAAGTCTAGGTTATTAATTGTGTTATTGAGTTCTATAGTTTCCTTATTCAACTTTTGTTTGGAAGATCTGTCCAGTGGTGAGAGAGGTGTGTTGAAGTCTCCCATGATTATTGTATGGTGGTCTATTAGACTCTTGAATTTGAGAACAGTTTGTTTGATGAACATAGCTGCACCATTGTTTGGGGCATATATATTTATGATTGTTATGTCTTGTTGGTGTATGGTTCCCTTGAGCAGTATATAGTGTCCCTCTTTATCCCTTTTGATTAACTTTGGCTTGAAATCTATTTTATTTGATATGAGTATGTACACTCCTGCTTGTTTCCGAAGTCCATATGAAATGATATGATTTTTCCCAACCTTTCACCTTCAGTCTATGTATGTCTTTTCCTATCAAATGCGTCTCCTGTAGGCAGCATATTGTTGGGTCTTGTTTTGTGATCCATTCTACTAGCCTGTGTCTCTTAATTGGTGAGTTTAAGCCATTAACATTTAGGGTTATTATTGAGATATGGGTTGTTCTTCCAGCCATATTTGTTTATTTATGTTACTAAACATGGTTTGTTTTCCTCTTTGATTATTTCCCCCCCTTTACTGTACTACCTCCCACTGTTGGTTTTCATTGTTATTTTCCATTTCCTCTTCCTGTAATGTTTTGCCAAGGATGTTTTGAAGAGATGGTTTTCTAGCTGCAAATTCTTTAAACTTTTGTTTATCGTGGAAGGTTTTAATTTCATCTTTCATCCTGAAGCTTAATTTCGCTGGATACACAATTCTTGGTTGGATTCCATTTTCTTTCATTGTTTGAAATATGTTATTCCAGGCTCTTCTAGCTTTCAGAGTCTGTGTTGAAAGATCAGCTCTTATCCTTATTGGTTTACCCCTAAATGTAATCTGCTTCCTTTCTCTTGTAGCTTTTAAAATTCTCTCCTTATTCTGTATGTTGGGCATCTTCATTATAATGTGTCTAGGTGTGGATCTCTTATGATTTTGCACATTCGGCATCCTGTAGGCTTCTAGGATTTGGGATTCTGTCTCATTCTTCAAGTCTGGGAAGTTTTCTCGTATTATTTCATTGAATAGATTGCTCATTCCTTTGGTTTGGACCTCTATCCCTTCCTGTATCCCAATGACTCTTAAGTTTGGTCTCTTTATGTTATCCCATATTTCTTGGATGTTCTGCTCATGGTTTCTTAACAGTCTTGCTGAGCTATGTTCTTTTCAAGTTGAAATACTTTATCTTCATTGTCTGATGTTCTATCTTCTAAGTGTTCTACTCTGCTGGTAGTATTCTCAATTGAGTTTTTACGTTGGTTTATTGCTTCCTGCATTTCTAGGATTTCTGTTTGTTTGTTTTTTATAACCTCTATCTCCCTGTATAGTTGATCTTTTGCTTCTTGGATTTATTTATGTAATTCATTGTTGAAGTGATCTTTCATTGTCTGATTTTGCTGTCTAATGTCTTCCTTGAGACTCCAGATCATCTGAAGCATGTATATCCTGAATTCTTTATCTCACATTCCATCTGCTGCAGCTATTACCTCTTCTATCATTGAGTTGACCTGCATTGCTTGTGGTCCTTTCTTTCCTTGTCTTTTCATACTGTTCGCGTTTCTTTCTGCTTGGTGAAACTGTTGTGTTATTGAATTTTCCTTCTATATATTTATATTGCTCTCATATAGTTGCAAAGTCTCCCTCACAGGCGCGGGCAGCGGCTCTGCCCCTCCTCCAATTGGGGCAATATGCCTACCACGCCGGCAGGTTGCTGGGCCTGTTCTGCCGGTGGGTCGCAGGTCCGCCTACCTTGCAGGCGCCCGGCGGCTCTGCCCCTCCCCCAACCGGGGCGATGTGTTTACCTCCCTGGCGGGCCGCTGGGCCTGTTTTGTCGGTGGTCGCAGGTCTGCCTACCTTGCAGGCACTGGTGGCGGCTCTGCCCCTCCACAGGCCGCTGGGCATGTTCTGCCGGTGCGTTGCAGGTCCGCGTACCTTGCAGGCGCAGTGGCGGCTCTGCCCCTCCGCGGGTCTGTTCTGCCTGTGGGTCGCAGGTCTGCCTAACTTGCAGGTGCCCGGCGGCTCTGCCCCTCCCCTAACCGGGGCAATGTGTCTTCCACGCTGGCGGGCCGCTGGGTCTGTTCTGCCGGTGGGTCGCAGGTCCGCCTACCTTGCAGGCGTGGGGGGGGGCGGCTCTGCCCCTCCGCAGGCTGCTGGGCCTGTTCTTCCAGTGGGTCGCAGGTCCGCCTACCTTGCAGGCTCGTGGGGTGGCTCTGCCCCTCCGCGGGTTGCTGGGCCTGTCCTGCCGGTGGGTCGCAGGTCCGCCTACCTTGCAGGCGCCTGGGGCGGCTCTGCCCCTCCGCGGGTTTCTGGGCCTGTCCTGCCGGTGGGTCGCAGGTCCGCCTTCCTTGCAGGCGCGGTTGGCGGCTCTGCCCCTTGACCGGCCGCTGGGCCTGTTCTGTCGGTGGTTGCAGTTACGCCTACCTTGCAGGCGCGGGCTGGGGGCGGCTCTGCCCCTCTGCAGGCCGCTGGGCCTGTTTTGCCGGTGGGTCGCAGGTCCGCCTACCTTGCAGGCGTGGGGGGAGGCTCTTCCCCTCTACAGGCCGCTGGGCCTGTACTGCCGGTGGGTCGCCGGTCCGAAACAATTCTTAATGAATTCTGCATGCAAGTCTTTTGTCATATCTATATATTAGAGATGTTTTTTCATTTGTGGTTTCTCTTTTCCCCTTAGTGTTGTTATTGAGGTGTAACATACATTTCATAACATTCATGCCGTTTAATTTATAGTTTTGATGATTCTTCATATATATTCTCTTATAAGTTTTATCTTTGCAGTCTTTTTTGTTGTTTTTTAAGTACCTGGCATTGAACCAATGGTGTTCCACCATTGATTTACATCCCTATCCCTTTTTATTTTTTTATTTTGTTTATTTTTAATTGGTTCTTTTTCGTTACACATGATGGTAGAATTCATTTTGAAAAAATTATACAAGCATAGAGTATATCTTATTCTAATTAGTACAGCATTCTTATGGATGTATACAATAGTGAGATTCACTTAGGTATTTTCACATATCTATATAGGAAAATTATGTCCTATTCATTCCACTGTCTTTCCTATTCCCATATTCTGTTCCCTTCCCTTCATTCCCCTTTGTCTGATTTGAGACAAGATCTTGCTAAATTGCTGAGTTTTTAGGTGCAGTACGAATTTCATTTGTTTCTGTGGATTTAGTTATTTGAGCACCTTTTGTTGAAAATGACTTTCCCCTTCCCTTAGTTATTAATACATTATGAATTTGTGCATACTTTGACATGTCGGGGTTTTAGCCCCCCATCCCCGTTTTCTCCTGACCTGCCTGAGAGATGGGGAAAGCACGCCTCAACCAGGACAAGCCAAGAAAGGCAAAGGTCAACTGCCTGCACCCAGCCCTCCTCTGCAAGAGGACAATCAGATGTGTCAGGGAGACTAGTCAAAGCAGGATCTTGTTTATTGAGAAAACGCACACAGCTAATATAATGTACAAGAGCCAGTCAGGATAAATGTCAGCAGGGTGGGGAGAGTTCACATGTACACCCATCCTACAGGCAGTAATGGGAGACACAAGCTGTCCATGAGGGCAGAAGAGTCCTGGACCTATCCTAGAGGTGGTCTTTTTTTTCTGTCACTACCCACAGCTACCACAGCTGATCGCCAGGTGCCATCCTAGCCATGTTCGGCCCCAAGACTGGGAAGCCGGCAGCAAGTCAGCAAGCTAGGTTTCCTCCTTTCCTATGCAACATGCCTCACATGCCACATCATGCCCTACATGGACATCTTGAGGATATTTAATTCTTTGTCAGTCTTTCTCCTAATGATTTTAACATGCTTAATAATTTTGCAATTTTTAACTAAATCTTTCTCCCCCCACCCCCCCGCTCTCTCTGATGCTGGGGATTAAACTGGCGCCTTGTGCATGCTAAGCCTGTCTTCTATCACTCTATTGCCTCTACCTAAATCTTTAAATGTCTTTCATCAGGAATTGTGAAAGGGTTATTTTCTACTTTGTTATTTCTCTGTATTTATTAGTTGTGATTCTTTTGTAGAAAAGGGCTTTAACTCAGCAACTGTAGGTATTTGGTTACTTTGAATAGCAGTATCTTTTGAAAATGAATAGTCAACAGATACATTTGAAAATGTTCACCATTTCTAGCAATTAGAGAAATACCAATTAAAACTACACTGAGATTCCATTTTACTCCAATCAGAATGGCAATTATCAAGAATATAAGTGACATCAGGAGAAAGAGGCAGGAGGATCACAAGTTCAAAGCCAGCTTCAGCAACAGTGAGGCACTAAATCACTCAGTGAGACCCTGTCTCTAAGTAATTTTACAAAATAGGGCTGGGGAATGTAGCTTAGTGGTCAAGTGCCCCTGAGTTCAATCCCAGGTACCCCTCCACCCCTCAAAAAAAGGATACAAGTGCCATAAATGTTGGTGAGGATGTGGGGGGAAAGGTTCATTCATATATTCTGGTGGGACTTGCAATACTCTGGAAAGCAATATGGAGATTCCTCAGAAAAGTTGGAATGGAACCACCATTTGACCCAGATGTCCCACTCCTTGGTGTATACCCACAGGACTTACAATCAGCATGATAACAGTGACACAGCTACCCCAATGTTTATAGCAGCTCAGTTTACAATAGCTTAGCTGTGGAACCAACCTAGGTACCCTTCAAAAGATGAGTGGAAAAAGAACATGTGGTACATATACAAAATGGAATACTATCCATCCATAAAGAAGAATGAAATATTGGCATTTGCCTGTGAATGGATAGAACTAGAGACTATCATGTTAAGTGAAATAAGCCAAACCCCAGAAACCAAAGGCCAAATGTCCTCTTTGATATGCAGATGTTGACTCATATGAAGGGGAGGGTATAGAAGTTCACTTGCTTAGACAAAGGGGGACGAAAGAAGGAGGGGGATAGGAATAGGGAAGACAGTGGAATGAATAGGACATAACTTTCCTATGTTCTTATATGAATATAAAACTGGTGTAACTCCACCTCATATATCACCACAAACATGGGAAGTTACACTCCATATATGTATGATATATCAAAATACATTCTACTGTCATGTATAACAACAAAGAACAAATAAAAATTGAAAAGAAAGAAAATGATTGTTGTCCTTCACTGCCTACGTTCATAGTAACCAGTTAATATAATAGTTACTACCACTGGTAGCAGATGATTTTGTTCTTTTCTCCTTTTTTAAAAAAAGTACTATTATGGGCTCATATATTTCTGCATATTGTTTTTCAGTCAGTTTGGTGCTGGATGGGACAGCTAGAATTCTAACAATAAGCTAGGTTAACAATGACTTATACAGACATTTGTCTGGATATATACCATGCCAGCATTGTTTCAGCTATCCAGGATCTTTTTTTTTCTTTAACATTTTATTATTTTCTTAAACAATTATTATTTTTATTCATTTGCTTGTTCCATTATGGTTAGAAGGTAGCTGTCACATCCCTAGGCATTAGGTCTGTGTCGAAGGTAGGCTAGTGCCAGTTGCCAGCCAAAAAGGCAGTTTTATAAAATCCTTTCCCAAAATTGCCTCAGCGAACCTGTCCTTATGTCTCGTTGGCATAACCCCCGCTGTCAGCAGGACTGTGCAAGCAAGTATCTGGCAAAGAGGAACAGAACTGCCAACAATGGCTTAGGCTTCTCATGAGGTATATACCTTGCCACTCGCAAAGGATTTTACTTATAAGAAGGAAAGGAGAATTTGTAGGGGTACATAGCTAATAAATCTTGCCACAAATATCTTTGATAAAGCATAGAATGACTAGAATTATTCCATTATATAGTTGTTCCGAATTGGTTCCCAGACCTCTATACCGAAATGGTAGCATACTTATACTTTGAACTGTTTCTATATTACGTATAACACCTAACAATGGAAGTGCTATGTAAGCAGTTGTTATGCTGTATTATATGGTTTAGAGAATAACAACAAGAAAATAGTCTGTATGTGTTCAATCACAGATGTGTGTGTGTATGTGTGTGTGTGTGTGTGTGTGTGTGTGTATATGCGTTCATATATATATATATATATATATATATATATATATATATATATATATATATATATATATATATATAAAACCTTTTTTTTCTAGTATAAGGATTTAACCCACGGGTACTTTACTACTAAGCTCTATCCCCAGTTCTTTTTTTATTTTTTATTTTGAGACAGGGTCTAACTAACTTGCTGAAGGTATTGCTAAATTGCTGAGGCTGGCCTTCAACTTGTGAACCTCCTGCCTATGCCTCTCAAGACACTGGGATAATAGGCAGGTATCTCTGTGCCCAGCTATAGACACGATTTAAACAAATATGGATCTGTGGTTGATTGAGTTTATAAATGTGGAATTCATGAATATAGAGGGCTGACTATATTACTTTATTTAACAGTAAGATCTATTTATATATTTACTTAAAACATTTACATTCAAGCATTAAAGTTTGGGGGCTTGCCACATCAATTTGTCATGATTATTTTTCCTATAAAGTTCATTTTTGTTGAAGACATATGTAGTATCCTTGAAATACTAGTTATTGTTTTCTAATATCATGGGAATGTTATTCCAAATATAGATATCATTTGAAAACTTCAGTGCCAAACTATGGATTTTTATATGTGTGTTCTTCAGATTAATTTTATTAAAATATTTGGAAGCTAAAATAGCCCTTTTTCTCCATATTGATCATTGCTGTCTTCTTTTCCTCTTTTTCTTAGATTCTTTTATGTGCTATCACTTTTCCTATAGAACTTTCCTTTTCTAATCCATGGTCATCTTCAATTTCCCCCTCTCCTTTTTCTTTTTGTTCTCATTCTTTCACTTGCCTTTTTATATAATTTTTTCCTTTTTTTTCCCCTGCCTATCTTCAGAATAAGGGCTAGAATAAAGTCAGTTTTTGGTTGATAAGTTCTTAGTGTGTATTAAATGTTCTTCTTAGTATCTTAATTTCATTTATGTTGTGCACTGTTGACTGTTGATTGTTAACAGATTCTGGAATAATCCTATTATATTAGTTGAAAAATACATATCAAGTATTAATGGGCTGCATGTTACTGAATCAGAAAAGCTCCTGGTAAGCTCTGAATCACAACCAAGGTAGCTAATATAATTCTTGCTTTTAAATTACTTTATTTAATGAGATTTTCTCCTCCTTTAGTATTTGTAGTCTCTCATGGAGCTCCATTATAAGTATTCACTATTGTGGGCAAGTGGTTACTCCAAAAAGCATCGGCTCCGTATATCATGTTAGGGCATATGCACACAGATATCATAAGCTGTCTTAAATATTTTGAGTTAATGTACAGTTGTTAGGTATAGGTATTATGAATATATTAACATTGTTTTTCTCAAATAAAATATTATATTAGAATTTTTATGATTTCTTAATTTTGTATGATGATGGTACTGTGGGTTTTGTTATCTTAGCTTTACCTGAATATCTGCCTAATTAAATATTCTTTCCAGAATATTGAAAGAATTATCTGCTTTGTGTTTAAGATTCTTAATTTGTATTTTTTCATTAAGAAATATCAACAGTACTTCATAGTTTTATTCCATAGTAATAATTGTCTGTATAGTGAAAGATAGCTACTCTGAATTTTTTATTGACTTTGCATTTTTTTTTTAACTTTGCATCTTTTTAACTATGGCCTTTATGTCTTTGGTGAAGCCAGATAAGCTGGGAACACATGGATCATTTATCTTTCTTCCCCTTTTGCACATCACCCCTCTGTCTTTCCCCTCTCCCCTTTTCCTTCTTTTTCTTTATATGTTCCCCTTCTTCCATCCCCTTCCTCCCTCCCTTCCCCCCCCTGTAGTTGGACACAATACCTTTATTTTATTGATTTATATGTGGTGCTGAGGATCAAACCCAGGGCCCTGCATGTGCCAGGCAAGTGCTCTACCACTGAGCCACAACCCCAGCCCCTCCCATCTCTTTTTAAGGTGATTTTGGAGTTCCTAATTTTTTGTCTCAGTTGAATGTGAAATGAGGTGTTAATCAGTATTGAATAAATTTTGTAGTTCTGCAATTTCTTACTAATAAATTATTTTGCTTAATCCATGCTTGTTTTTCAATTAAAGATTAGTTGGAAATCAACAAAGACTATTAGAGGACATAAACTTTTGTGAATGGAGTCATATCGTTGAGTGGACATGGACTTTTTCAGCATAACATCAGCAAAGTTTATATTTTGTGTTTGTAGTTCTCCTTCTCTTATATTGTTGCCCTTCTTGAATATAAAGATGGAAGAAAAAGAATGTAATGTCTAAAGAATTATTGTATTTGAGGAGCAAGTAGAATGTGATTGATTATCTTCATGATACTTATCAGAGTTTTAATATACGGCTATCATCCATAGTGGACTCATGGACTTCTATATGGTATTTTTACATTTTATTTCCAGTCAGATCCTGTCATTCTTTTCATTTCTAATTTCAATTATGTAAAGCTTTAAAATTCTGTTGAACTTGATTTAAAGCTATATTTATGCTCACAAAGGTTATTTCATACTAGCCTATGGCTTCATAAACACTAGAATATTGCTTCTGTTTCGTGGAATACTCTTTATGGCAGTCTTGCTGTATCTCTGTTGCATTTGCTGTGTGCCAGCTGTTGCTTTGGATACAGTGTTCCTATTTTGGCAAGCTTTTTAGATCTCAACTATGATTTCTTTTCTCCCTTGTGATCCTATAGAGATTTAGAAAGAGAAAAATATATTGCATCATATTATTTCCCAAGCAGAAAAACAAAAGTAATTTAAATTTAGCAAAGAAAATAATTGTGCCATATTCTGAAATGCTTCTGAGGAGATAATTGTCTGTTTTTTCTTTTTTTTTTCTTACAAAAATTATCATTTTGCTCATTACATTATATCTTTTGTCTAATTTTATATAATAATTTACAAAATTTGAGATTTCATTTAAGATTGATTTATTGAAAGTCATAGTGACCATTTATAGAAGAATTATTTTTAGAATATTGAATATCTCATTTAAAGTGAAAGCATTGTCTAGAAAATATTGCTACTTTATAGGTAGAAATTTCATTCTTAATAGTGTAGTATTAAAAAAATTTTTTTAGTTTTTCTGTTTTGGGATCTCTTATAGTTGTCAGATTCTGTTTCTCACCTGCAAAATTGGTACACCTGGAAAACTTCTAAAGACAAATGGTGGAGAGGATGACCAGCTACAGAAAGTATAAATAGGCAGTGAAGGGCTCAAGATCTAAACCTGGCCTGCCACTAAGCAGCTGTGGGGGGTTTACCCTCTTGCTATCTTTGTTTCCTTAACTCAAAAGAACATTGCAATATTTAACCTACCTTACCTATTTGGTGATGACAAAATGAAATTAGTGGATGTGCAGGCTCCTTTTAACAGCTAGAAGCAATATTCATTTATAAAGCATTGTTATCTTGGGAAGAGCATCTTCTTGGCCATGTACTATTTTCAGCAGATCAGGATGGGGCATTTTAATGAATCTAGACCACCCAAGAGTTTACCAATAATATTTGTAGTTTTGTAAAGAGATGGATTTGGTAGGGAATGTAAAAGAACAAAAAGTGGAGGTCCTAGACCTGTTCCTGGAACACTGAGAAAATAGGTCCACAGAATAGACAGTTTAAAGATGAGCAGTGAATTGAAGTACTTACCTTGTTTTTGTCAGGATTACTTGTGGGATGAGGTGGAGGCTGCTCCTGTTAAGGACAGTGTCTAATTTTAGTGATTTAAACTGTATAAAGTTGTGATTTGCATCAGAGTGTGGGGAGTCAGACAAGTAAGGGAAGAAGTTGATTAATTGTCCTATGCCAATTTAAATCATCAACTCCCCAGAGATGACAGCGATCCGGAGTACTAGGGAAGAGAAAGTTTCTTCATGGACAGTTTTCTTTGGGACTTTAAACTTGAGGAAAATTTGTGGTGTGCAGGTAGGTACTTTTTAGCAGGATGGGACTAAATTGTTTATTTGTTCAGAAAGGTAACACAGTACTGGTTTCCCAACGGTGAGTTAAGACTCTTATCAGCCATGCTGATATTTCATCAGTTCCCAGTAAAATTAGAAGTAAGAACTTGGTAATGAGTTAGTCATAGTATTTAAAGAATATCTCTGGTTCTGAGAATTTCTCATCTAATTTTATTTACTTATTTTTTGGTATTTCAATATTTTATGAGTAATGATAGTAGAGGTTTTTTTTTTCCCCCTTAACAAAATAAAAAGATATTATTACTTTTTGGTCATTCTCTTTACAGACTTTTCTTTAATTGTTATTTTCAAGAAAACATTGTTATTTGGAAGGGGCTTTAATATGAAATGCATACTTGAATCCCTGTTTTGCCTTCTGTTCTTTGTTGCCTAATTCTCTTAATTCCTCAATGCCCTACCTTTTCTATCCTTAATTAGGAAATAATAGTAACTACTTTGAACATTTATTGGAGAAGGTATCATGTATATCAAGAGCCTAAAATAATACATGGTTCATAATAGAGCTTACTAGGTGATTACAGTGGAAATACTTATTCAAGACCATAAACTTCCTCACTGTTAAATTGGGGTTTCTGTCTTTGAATAGAGACAATATTTTTGAATTCTGTACAGAGGACACTTAGAGAGCTCTAAAACTATGGAGAATGTCCAAAATGGCATTTCTGAAGAAAATAGGGTCTTTAAATTTGGTTGCCAAGGATGATATAAGCAGTGGTTCTCAAACTGGGGAGTTTATAAGTTACTTTGGGTCCTTGTTTTGAAATGCACATTTGTTACACATGCAAAAGAATGAAGTTGGATTTTTACCTTGTACTATATACAAAAAATTAACTCAAAATGGATCAAAGACCTAAATGTAAGACCTAAAAATATAAAACTCCTCAATGAAACCAGAGAAAAAGCTTCATAATATCGGATTTGGCAGTGATTTCTGGGATATGGTACCCAAAGCACAGGCAATGAGAAGAAAAATAGACGGATGAATCTGCATCCCACTTGAAAACTTCTGAACAAGGAAGGAAACAGAATAGTGAATAAAGGCAACTTTCAGAATAGGAGAAGATCCTTGCAAACCATATACCTGAGAAGGGGTTAATATTTAGAATATATAAAGGCCTCCTACAACTCAACAACAAAAATCCCAGTCAATAAATGGAAAAAAGACTTGAATAGACAGAAAAGACATAAAAGTTCCCAACAAGCATATGAAAACATGCATAACATCACACATTTTTAGGGAAATGCAAATCAAAACCACAATGAGATATTACCTGCTCCTGTATGTTGGCCACTATCAAAACAACATAAGATCATAGGTGTTGGTGAGTATGTGAAGAAATTGGAATCTTTGTGCCCTGTTATTAGGAACTCCATGCAATTTAACAACTTCCTATTCTGTATTCTTCTAACCCTCAACAACCTCCATTCTACTATCTCTCTGAATTTGACTACTCTGGGTACCTCACATGAGTGGAACCATATTGTTTTTGTCTTTTTGTGACTAGTTTTTTCACTTAGCATAGTGTCCTCACAGTTTATCCATGTGTAGTATATGTTAGAACCTCCAACATTTTAAAGCCTGAACAATATTTCATTGTGTGCATGTACTACATTTTGTTTATTCATTAGTGAACACTGGGTTTCAAGCATATGTGTCTTTTTGTTGCCCTAATCTTATGTATTGGTTTCCTAATATGCAATTAAAAATTTCCACAGACTAGGTGACTTAAAACAATAGAAACATGTTCTTTTATATTTGTGGAGGCTAGAAGTAAAATCAAGGTGCTGGCAGAAGCACCCTCCCTCTCCCCCAAAACAAAAGGCTCTAGGGAAGACTCCTTACTTGCTTATTCCTCACTTTTGGAAGATCCCATCATTCATTTGCCCTTGAAGATTTATAACTGTATCATTCCAATGTGTGACTCTGGCCTCTGTTGTCCCATGGTATTTTTCACTGTTTGTGTCTCGGTATATATTCTTTTCATATAGGGGCAATCATTATCCAGTATGACCTTATCTCAACTAATTACATCTGTTTCTAGGTTAGATCACATCCTGAGATTATGATAGCGCATAAATTTTGTGGTGACAGTTTTCACCTCACTCTACCTTTTAAAATTTAATCCGTTTGTTAAATATGTAAATATTTGTTAGTCAGCTGTGGCTGCCATAACAAAATGAAACAGACTAATGGCTGAAACAACAGGTATTTATTTTCTCAGTGTTCTGGAAGCTGGAAAAGCTAAGATTAGGGTCCTGAAGGTTTGATTTCTGGCAAGGACCCTCCATGTCTCCTAACATGGCAGAGCATGAGAGCAAGGGAGGGAGATACGAGAGCAGGACATAAGCTCAAAATCCCTATTGTCTCTAGTAAGGGCCTTAATCCCTTAAGACCAGCCCCATCCCACCCCTTGTCACTATCACATCCACTTTAACCTCCCAAGAGCCAGTCCTTCAAACACCAACTCTGAAGATACAGTGGGAAAACCAAACTCAGACTCAAACCTGGTTTCTCTTGCTGTGATAACACAGATCTCTTCTGTGGCTCCAAAAGGTGTGAGGGGATTTCTTTCCACCACCAAGCCAGCATTCAGTTCTATAGTAGTCGGGGTAATCTAGCTGGGTAATCCTATAATCTAATTCAAGGTTCAGTCTTCCAGACAATTCCCCAGTTTCACCCACTTCAGATGCCACTTGCAAGTCTCAGGTTATTTGCCTATTCTTTTGACTATGAACCTGGGTTTCTACAATCCCCTTCTTGCCTTCTGTTAATTTGCTTGAGCAGCTCATAGAACTCAGGGAATCATACTTACTGGTTAATTTTAAAGGACATTACAAAAGATAGAGATGAAGAAGAGATGCATAAGGCAAAGAATGTGGGAAGAGGTGTGGAGATTTCATGCCTACTCTGTGCACACCCTCCCAGGAACCTCCATGTACTCAGCTATCTAGAAGCTCTCCAAACCCTGTTCTTTTGGGGTTTTGTGGAGTCTTCGTTACATAGGCATGATTGATGAAATCTTTGGCCATTGGTGATCAACTTAACTTTCGGCCCTTCTCTCCTACCTAATCCTGTCTTAATCTTTTTAATGACCAACCCCCATCCTGAAGCTAGTACCGCCAGCCATCAGTCAACTCACTAAAAAGACACATCACTTTAAAGATGCCAAGGATTTTAGGAATTATACACCAGGAAAGGGGACTAAGACCAAATACATATTTTGAAATATCACTCTAGTAAATTGTGGGATAGACTATATGAATTTTGGGAGACATAGATATTCAGTCCATAACAGTCTTTAAAATTAAAATAGAAATTTCACATTAGGTATTATTTGGGGAGTGAGTTATGTATTTATTTTGAGATGGAGTCCTGTGATATTGCCAGACTGGCTTCAAAATACTGGGCTTAAGCAATCCTACCTCATCCTCTAGAGTAGCTGGGAATAAAGGTGTGCATCCACATGCCTGGTGTGGGAGTTGCTTATTTTAAAAAACAGTCATATACAAGTTTAATAGTGTATACATGCAAGCATAATTCTTGCTTGTATTGTTTTGGGAAAAAGGTAAACATTCATATTTAATAAGTTAAATATATATATTTTCTTTAGAGAGAGAGAGGAGAGAGAGAATTTTTTTAATATTTATTTTTCAGTTTTCGGTGGACACAATCTTTATTTTATTTTATGGGGTGTTGAGGATCGAACCCAGCGCCCCGCGCATGGCAGGCGAGCGTGTTACTGCTTAAGCCACATCCCCAGCCCCTATGTCTTTTCTTATTCTATATATTTGACCTAAATAAACTATAAATTATTGATAATTTTTAGGTATTTAATAAGAAGTCTTGCCTGGTGTGTGTGTGTGTGTGTGTGTGTGTGTGTGTGTGTGTATATATATATATAGTTATAATACTACCTCTTTCACTTCCTGTTATTTCTTCCAGAATTATAAAAATTAAAATCATAACAGAAAAGTGCACTCATCATGGGAGTGTAGCTCAGATGATTTTTCACAAAGTGAACAAACATGTATGACTAGCATTTAAATTTAAAAAAAAAACAAAAAACATACCATAAGCATTCCACAAGTCCTTTTTAATTAGCAAGTGCCCTCAAGTAATTCTTACAGTTATACCAAATTTAGAGAGCCACTTACGTAGGCACCTGGGCTTGCAGAAGGTATTTCTTTAGATTTTTATCTATCAGGGATCAGGTTGGTGTATTTATTTTCTAAAATGTTCAGTGTCATTCACAGACTTTTGTATATGCTGTTTCTCTGCTTTGATATGCTTTTATATGCTTTACTTCTCCTTCTCTGTGTCTTCCATACCTATTTACCTCAAGTTCTTACATCTTCCCATGGACTTTTTCATTTCAGGTCTTAGCTGAGACTCCTTTTTTAAAGAGTGTTTCTTTATTCCTCCATCTTTCTTCCCTCTCAGAGTTTGAGCAATTGCTCCTTTTGCATATTTTCTTTAATCCTTCTTTTTCCTCTTCCCACATTCTAATTGCCAATTGACTTTATTCTCCATTAGACCATAAATATTGAAATGTCAGATAGTACAATATTTTTTATTATTATTATTCTTAGTACCTCAGAAAGTGTCAGCATGTGCACAATATCAATCATACACATAGATGATAAAATTATTATATTTTGGTATTGGAAAGTGCATTTAGTTCATCTAGTTCAGTCTTTTCTGCTATTAAATAGTAAATTAAAAGCCTTAATTTTATTAATAAGGACTCAGAAAGAGCCAGTGGTTAAAGTATACGGTACATGTGTGTGATGAGACAGAATAGTGGGGAAAGGACACTAATGTATCTCTAGGATATTAACCACTGAAGAATCTCTGTTATTCTTCACTTGAATCATACCTAGAAGCAATTATTTTGTCTTCAGTTCTTCTAATATTTCAGTTCCATTTCTTACTATTCTATCTCCCAATTTCTATTCTCTTACTCCCACTGATTTTGTTATTTATTTACCCCTTTGTGATTTTTGGTTTCCAATACCTGTTTTCATTCTTTATTACTTCAATCTAGTTTGCTACCTAGACTAGTTTTCTATGCTTGTACATTTCAAATATTTTCACATTTCCAACAAAGAATTACCCATTAGTATCTTAGACTAATCCATAATAATTAAGTAGTTCATTAACAGCAGCTTTACATTTTCCTATCCCTCCTGTCTCCCACACACGCCCTCAAATGATCTTCTTTTGATTTGTGTATTTCTATTCTCAGTTCTCCAAGTGAGATATGGTTCTTTCTTAAAAAATATAGTACGCTTTTTTCTCTGTCTTGTTCGTTGTAGTTAGTCAGCATCCAGTTTCTTTTTAGTGTTTCAAAATCTCTTCTATCTGTCCTGTTTATTATATTCTTGTATTAGTTGGCTTTATCTTACTGCAACAAAATATCTGATACAGGCTACTTATAAAGAGAGATTTTCATACATGGTTCTGGAGGTTCAAATCCAAGATTGGGCATCCCTGTTTGTATGACTGTCTGGTGAGGTTGAGCATAGTGGGAATACCTGTCAAGAGTGATTTCTTGTGTCTTGAAACAGGAAGCAGAGGGAAAGGAAGAGATTGGGGCCCTCAATCCCTTTGGAGGTCACATCTCCAGTGACCTGAGGACTTCTCACTATGCCCTACCTCTTCAAGGTCCACAGCACCTTTCAGTTACCACTCTGGGAACCAAGCCAACTGTCTTTGGGGACAGTTGTCCAAATTAGAGTAATTCTCATTGCAGTTCACTAGTGCATGGTATTTTTTTTCTATCGTTTTTAAATTACTAATTGGCAAAGCCAATTTAATTTATCTCCTCAAACAACCTAGGATATGGTATTTAGAACATCAATAATTTTTCTGTTACTAACCAAACAAAATAAGAATTTCACAGAATGCCACTTAATTCTGTCAATGACTAGACTCTTTTCATTTCATAGTTATCTTTTATTATCATTCTTTTTTCATGTATACAACACTCCAGACAATAAAATCCATTTACTGCTCCTTAGGTATACACCATAGTTTTCTGTAATCGTTTCTTTGTATACTGTGTTCTTTTGTTTTTAACCAGAAAATATTTATCTCTAAGAATAAATGATTCTCTTCTTTCAAAGTCTGGCAAAGACATCTAATCCAGTGGTTCAAAATGCTTATTTTCAGGTAGCTGCTTGGTGGACTGTGTTAGAATCATCTAAATAGCTTTGAAAAATATTAATAACTAGGCCTTAATCTGGTCTAGCTGAATCAAAAATTTTAGAATTGAGATCTTATCAGCTCCTTTTTTTTTCCCCCTAAAACATATCTCCAGCTGGGGTTGAGGTTCCATTCTTTTATTTGTTCTCATCGTTTTGAAGTTTTACAAGATGGAGACACAGAGAAAGGAGGTGATTTCCTCAGGGTTGCCCAAACAGTATTTCTTGTGTAACTTTACTTATTTCAACAATTAAAGTTGGAGCGATAAAAAAATTCTTAGGAACAGGAATAGATGCTATTCTTAGAATTCTTACAACTTTTGGAACATTAGAAAATGGTCTGAGTTCAAATGTATGATATGTCAAGATCATTGTACTGTCATGTGTAACTAAGTAAAACAAATAAAAAGATAAAAAAGAAAAGGCAATTTCATATATTTCAAATCCCTAAATGTAGTTTTAGATTTTTGAATGAAGAAAATATACTGAAAACTCCATTTGAATTAGAGTTGGGTTATGTTTGCTAGTTTTTTTGTTTGTTTAATTTCTACATTGCTCTTTAAGAGAGAAGGTTTTGTTTGCAGGTGAATTTGGTGTAGTATAGTGTGGAGTATATCTCCTTTCTCCTTTGATTATTCCAATCAAAATAAAATAATACAAGAACAACAACAACAAAAAGAAAGAATGAAAATGGTCTGAGGACTAATATTTTCTATTAGTAGTGTACTGAATACCAAATATTGTAAATGTGTTATCTCAATAGTCTTTCCAACAGTTTCATGAAGAATATATTTAAAAACCAAAAAATAGAAATTTACTTACTCATTCACTTATCCTAAGACTAATTTTAAAGTCTCAAGTTCTTCCCACTATAGCATGTTGCTGACAGATCAAGGTGGGGGTAGCTAATGTTAATTGAGCTTCTCTTCTCAATTACAAATGCTAATTAGTTATAAGAATTACTGCAGGCCAGCGTGGTGGTACATGCCTGTAATCAGGCTTGAACTAGGAGTTTGAGGCCAGCCTAGGCAACATAGTAAGACCTTATCCTCCAAAATATATTTTTTGATTTTACTATTAGGTGAGTACCATTATTTTTTGCCATCATACAGATGAGGAGACTAAGTATTAAATAAGTTAAGTCATTTGGTTTTGGTGACTAAGCTTGGATTCTATGCTAGGCCTGAGTCCAAAGTCTGTGAAGTAGAAATAACAAAAGCAAATAATAGAATTAATGAAGCCTAACATTATTTATTTTATAAGATTAATAAATTGAAATAAATTATTAAATGCCCCCAAAGATTGTGAGACAGAAAACAAACAAATTAAAAAGACACAAGATGAAGAGATGATCTAGGCTGGGGATGTGGCTCAAGTGGTAGCGTACTCGCCTCGCATGTGTGCGGCCCGGGTTCGATCCTCAGCACCACATACAAACAAAGATGTTGTCTCTGCCAAAAACTAAAATGTAAATAAAATATTAAAAAAAAAAAGACATCCAACAAAAATTAAAAAGAGAGTAAGAGGGCATTAGGTATAACTTTATAATAACAGATTTGAAAATTTAGGTAAAATTGACAAAATCCTAGGAAAACAAAAGGAACACTAGGAAAATTAGAAAGTCTGAATAGTTTTATGTCCATTACCAAAACTGAACATCATTCAAAACCTTCCCTGTGACAAAACTCCAAGGGCAGATAGTTTCAGGGATGAATTCTTCCAAACATTAAAGGAAAAAATAAACCAATGTTATGTAAACTTTATACAGTAATTGAGAAGTGGAAACACACACACCTCTGCTTATTTTGTGAGGCCAGAATAACCTTGATATCAAAACAAAGACATTATAAGAAAGGAAAATTACTAGCTGTCTTTCCAAAATTGATGCAAAAATGCTAAGAAAAAGTGTTAGCAAATATACGCCAGGAAAATCTAAAAATGATAATTTATCATGACCAAGATGGCTTTAGTCCAGAAGTACAATGTAATTACTTAAATACAGGGGGGAAAATGATCATCTCAGTAGATGCAGCAACATATTTAATAAAATTCAACGTCATTCTGATTAAAAATACTCTCAGCATACCAAGAATAAACTTCTTTAACATGATAAAGGAGTTATCAAAAACCTTAGTGATGAAATATTTAAGACTTTTCACCTGATAACACTCAAGGATAATACTCTAATTTTTTTTTTGTCAACATTCCACTGTAGATCCTATCCACAGTAATAAGGAAAAACAATAAAATAAAGGGAGATTGGGAAGAAAGAAAGAAAAAATATTCTTAGATAACATAGTTATACATATATAGCAAAACAAAACAGTTCACAGATGAAATATTAAAATTAATAACTGAATTTTGTACATTTATTAGGCTAAAATTCAATATATAAAAATCAATTGTATTTTTTAATATGCTTGCAACCGACAAAATTTTTTTAAGTTACCATTTACAGTCTCCAAAAATGCATAGATTAATTCAAATGAAAAAATATATAAGAACTCTTAACAGAAAGCTATCAAACATTATTAAGAGAAATTAAAGAAAACATGAATAAGAGAAGAAAGAGAACCATATTCATGAGTTGCAGAGCCAGTAATATAAAAATACCAATTCTAATTTTATTCATTGTTATAACTTAGTTACAAATAAAATCCCATATTTTTAAAAATTGAAATTGTCAAGTTAATTCTTAAAATGAAAATATTATGAAACAAGAATGTTTCATAATCAGTTGAAGAACAGATAAACCAATTGTGAATGATTAAATAGAGTTTCTGGAGGATAACTTTATGAATGAAAGATATCTTTATGAATGTGAGTCAGGGACTACTTTTTAAATAAGACACTGAAAGTGTTTACATAAGGAGTAAGGTTGATAAAAAGGATCGCATTGAAATTGTGAATTTCTTTCCCTTAAAAGACTTTATTAAAAGAGGGAGAAGGGGCTGGAGTTGTGGCTCAGTGGTAGAGCACTTGCCTAGCATGTGTGAGGCACTGGGTTCAATTCTCAGCACCACATACAAATATATGAATAAAATAAAAGTCCACTGATGTTTAAAAAAAATAAAACAACAACAACAACAAAACTGTGTTTAAAAAAAAAGAGGGGGAGAATATATTTACAATACAAACAATCATCAAAGTCATAAAATCCAATATATATAAACAAATTTTACAAATACGTAAGTAAAAAAAATGGGCAAAAATGATAAGCATGCATTTCACAAATGATAATCCAAATAGATAATTAACATTGCAAGAAGGAGTAACTTGCTCAGTCATCATAGAACTACAGTGTTCACTCAAAAGAATAGCTGAAATCAAAGGGGCTGATTGTTTTAATTTTGTGTAAGTTTGTTGAGCATCCACAATTGTCATATACTGTTGGTGATGTTATAAAGTATTATAGTAGCTTTGGAAAAATGGCCAAATCTATAAACACTTAAACATAGAAATACCTGGTAATTCAGCAGTTCACCCACACAGCAGAAATTCATATGCATATATGTCTACTGCAGTGTTCATTGTAGCATTAATTAAAATATCTAAAAGTGGAAATAACCCAAGTATTTATCAATACTAGGATGGATAATCTAAATTTCTACAATGGAATTCTACACATCAATAAAAAGAATCAACTGCTGCTACATGCAATATGGTGGAAAGATTCCACAAATAATGTTAAACAAACAAAGTCAGACACAGAAAAATACAAACTCTAAAATTCAGTGTATGTCAGGTTCACAAACAGGCAAATCTGATCTATCATGTTTCAGAAGTTATGGTAGTGATGATATTTAGAGAGGTGCAGCTTGGGAGCCATACAGGGTTTCGAGGTGCTGACATCATTGTGTTTCGTGATCTAGTTGGTAGTTTAGTCTGTTTATTTTATTATAGTTCATAAAGTTGTGCTTATATAATGTGCATGATCCTCTGTATGTTACTTTAAGAATTTTATTTCAAATAATTATTTTGTAGCACCTTTGCTAACAATGCATATATCTGTATTAAACCATATTGATCTATTGATATATATCTTAATTGGTATTAATTGGAAAAGTAGCTGTTAATTGGAAAATTTTAAATTATGTCTAGAATTATATGTGTTATAAATTATAAATATTGCTCTAATATATGCATTAGTAATGAGCTATATACATTTATTTTTTTGAAATGTTTTTGGAAGTTAATTTTTGAAGCAGACAATCATGAAAACTGTTTTAACTAGGCCTTTAAAGTTGAATAAAACAAAATGTTTTTCAGTTAATGTACACAAAAATTTTACAGTATACTTTCACTGGTACCTGATAATAAAACTACTGTATGTGGAAAAACTAAGTGTTATGCTTTTCAGATCCTTACAAAATTGTCAAGGCAATAAGTATAATTTAAAGTATCTATCTGTATTCTGGTTTTATAAGATGTAAGTATTCTTTTGAAGATGCTTTCTTGGATTGTGATGATATATGAAATTTCTTTACAGTTGTCTTATTTTGATTTCTTGATCTCTACTAAAATGTAAAAAAAATTGTGTATATTTCTTTTGTGCACACGCACATATATATCTCTTTTGGGAGAAAGGGAATAACAATAATAAAAAACAAATGTTGTACCCTGTTTTTAGTTCATAATTTTATATGAAGTTGCTTACTTTATCTCCTGTGTCCTTTGTTGGTGTACTAGTACAAAATTGAAAGTATATACTAGAGTTAAATTTTATTATAATCATATTAAATTAAGCTTTTTATTAGACCATACCTTAATTTGAATAATATTCATTTGCTTCTTTTTCTCGTTTAATGAAAATCTCCAATGGGTATTATTATTCTCCAGCTCAGTTTCCTGTTACTGTCTTTAAGCTGACTATGCTTTATCTTTCTGTGTGTGTGCTTGTGTATTTGCATTGCATACTATTATTTTTAAATGATACAGTAGATTTCAGAAAATACCTTTTGTCTCATTCATAAATTTAATCATGTAAACAATGAAATAATTCAACTTTTTTATTATGTCTCTAATAATAGACAGTAAATTATAAATGGAAAAAAGAGTTTCAGCTCTTTGGGCCTAGAAGTATATGTTGTTGTAACAGCTTCTAGCTGATAATTAAGTCATTTACTTACCAAACAAATCCAATAATTAGTATTACTCTGGACTAAATCTACTCATTGACCATGTTTCAACTTCCTATCTTATCTCCTGCCTCTCTCTTTTTTACTTTGCTTTGCATACCATCATGGCCTTCTTGCTGTTTCATTAGCATGCCAAGTACATTTCTTAGTACTTTCATTGATAACACTGCCCAGGTCTATAGTTCCTCAAATCTTCTTTAGACTGCCTCTATCAGGATAATCAGGTCTATTTAAATATCCAGTCAGAGATGTGGTTTTTTTTTTTTTTTTTTGTGTGTGTGTGTGTGTGTGTATGTTTACTCCTCTCTCTATAGTAATCCTAATCATTCTCTGTTTTTATTTTCTGCTATATTTTTTTTTCTTATAGCATTCATCATTACCTGATATCTTTTTTTCTGTTTTGTACATTTCATAGTAAATATATAAGCTTCCTGTGAGCGGGATTTATTTTACTACTGCATTTCCAACACATAGAATTTTAACAGATTCACAGTAGGCATTGTATAAATATTTGTAGTTAGAGTGAGTGAATGGATGAATTAAATATAAAGAATAGTTATCAGTTCTCATGGCTAAGCCCTTGGCTAACTCTTCAGGATTCTTTTTTTTTAATTCTCTTATATATCTAGCATTTCTGTTCCAGCATGGCTCCTTTGTTGGGATTTGTGGTAAATTTTAAATAAGCTCTAGTATTGTATAAAAAGCTTCTAAACTTGTTATTATCCTTTAAAGGTAGAGAAAGAGGGAAAGGGGAAAAATGATCTACATGGTATTTAAATTTGTCTTTTATGATGTATAACTAAATTTAATATTTGTTTCAAATTGTTTTTATCTTCAATAATTTAAAAATGTGGTAGCAATTGTTCAAGGTTGTAGATTTACATTGATCTTATTTGTTTCTATTTATATCTGTTTCTACCCTACCTCAATTTTATTTAAGAATCCAACTCAAGTTGGAACAGCTCTTCAGGTTTTCCATAATCTTGGGACTTTGAAGGATACTATTACCAGTGTTGTGTTTGGATATTGTGCTGCTTTGGAAGAGAATATCAACAGTGCATTAGACATCAAAGTTTTGACTCAGCCTTCACAGTCAGCTGTGAGAGGTATGGATATACTTTATATTTAGCTTCTTTATTTATTTATAACTGAGAAGTCCTTTGAATAGTATGTGAAACATTCATGTTTCAAAGCAATCTAATGACTCATTTTTTTAGTAGACAGAAAATGAGAGAGAAATTATGTTTCAGAATTTATTTATAAATTTTTTTGTCTAATCAGTGAGTTGTGGCCAATTGGTACATTCAGAACTAGATAAAGATCTCTAAACTATGGCATCATTTAGTTGAGAGGAAACAGATGCAAAAAAAAAAAAAAAAAGAAGAACATATTTTTCTTCTGATGTCCTTATCCTTATCCTCACATGTACTTCTTATTGAGTAAGAAAATATTTTTAAGAAATCTGCTATCTCTACTTTAGCTTTCTGGACTTTTCCTTATTGTAATTCTTATACTCAGGAGCAATAATGGCTGATGGAATAGAAACTGATAAAATTTGGGGGGAAATTATAACCATAGCAAAGTCTAAAGGAAACTGCTGAAAGAAGGTGCATTCAAGGTAGAGAGGAGTCTGCACCTCTTCCTGCCAAGGTGAATGGATAGCATTCACACTTCTCCACAAAGGGGAGAAAAGACCATATATTATGTGCACCTTTCATTTACTTCCTCCATCTCTCTTCTTAACATTTTTTTTCTTTCTGTCCTGTTAGTATGGATGAGATATACTTTGCTTCTAGCAAAGGCCACTCTGCTTTTACATTAAATTCCATAATTCCAGGATATTGCTTTAGCACATACCTTCTCCCTATCTTGTCTCTATTTTCTTCTCTTCATCTCTTTTTCATCACATACAGTTATCCTGCCATATCTCCTTCTACTTAAACATAGTCATATCTATCATGACTGCATTTCTTTCTTCCGTTGAACTATCCTGTTTTATTTCATTAACCTACAGAAAAACTTTCAAAATTTTTATGTGTATTTACTGTTTGCAGTTTTTCTCTTCCCATTTTTTAAGTGAAGGCATGCTAACCATCACAGTTATCCTCAAGAATAAATAAAATAATCTATGCAGAATTAATAACAGTTCCTGATACCTGGCTAATGTTAAAAACTTGCAGGCATTTATTGTTTTTTTTATATTTGGTATATAATATGACCTCATAAATATGTTGCACTGGATAAAAAGAGATAAAAGAATTGTAGGTCTCAGAGATTTATAAAGGTTAGCTTCTGAGTAGGTCGTATTAAGACTATTCCAGAATATCCTTGAAAATAAATTGCCATAGGAGATTTTACTCTCAACTTTTTCTAGCAATTATTATCAGAAAGTTTGATCTAACATTTAAATTTCTAGGAGCAGTTTTATCTCATTCCCTCTTATGTTGTCAAGAAAAGGGAAAAAAAATTAAAGCAGTTATTCACATCTGTCAATCTTAATGTAGGCCTTTTTTGTTGAAAGAATAAAGAGTCTTAAAACTGCCTTCCTATCATCTGTTAAGGAGTGGATTCCTTAATTTCATGTAGAAATCTTAAGCTTCAATTCTCTGCTTCAATATGTTTTAAAAGGAATAATCCTTATTACTTATAATTTTTAATGCCACACAGACAGTATTAATGTTAGTTTCCTCTTGTTGATTAGATTAAGGTTAGGTGAGAACATATTCCTTAAAATGTTCAAGGATGATGGGGCCACCATTTCAATAAATTTACTTGCAAATGGTTCAGGGAATTTTTTCTCTCTTTTCATTTCTCTTTCTTTCTTTTTTTTGCAATACTTGTACATTTTCTACAAATTTAAGATTGTTTTAAAGTTTAAAAAATATGTAAAATACAATTTTAAGGAAAATAATGTGAACTTGAACGTATAAAAATCTATAATTCAATAAGAAAAAGCTAACTCAATGAAAAGTTGATAAAGACTATGAATGGGCAGTTCATGTCAGAATATATCCATTAAACATATGAAAAATGGTTAACCTTTTTTGAAGCAGATGATCTTGTTGTAAGGCAAATAAAGATACAGAAGCAGGGCAGAGACTGTCACGCAAAGACTCTTGCCATAATTAAACTTCTCTGCCATAATTAAGCTTCTCCTCTTGTCAGAAAGATTTTTACAAAGAGTATCAGCAAGATGTCTATAGAGAGAATTGTGGTTTGCATCTTCCTCTTTCTTGTAAATGCCAGCTTTGCACACAAACAGTGTGATAGAGGGTCTGGGGCAGCACACTTGCTTGTCATGTCTGAGGCACTGGGTTTGATTCTCAGCACCACATATAAATAAATAAAGGTCTATCCACAAGTTAAAATAAAATTTTCTTTCCTTTTGCATTTATATTTAACTAAGGTTTTTTAAAAAAGTTTTTTTAAAAAGGTGTGTCAGAGTTAGAATCTACAGTCAAGCTTGTTGTACAAAAAGATATTATCCCTGTTTTCTTGGTAAAAAAAATTATAAAACCGGGCTGGGGATGTGGCTCAAGCGGTAACGTGCTCGCCTGACATGCATGGGGCGCTGGGTTTGATCCTCAGCAGCACATAAAATAAAATAAAGATGTTGTTTCCACTGAAAACTGAAAAATAAATATTAAAAAATTCTCTCTCTCTCTTAAAAAAAAAAAAAAAAATATATATATATATATATATATATATATATATATATATATATATATATATTATATATATCCCTGTCTGGCCTAAAATGCACTTTCTGAGAACACAAAGAAAAAAATCAATTACTTTAATGTAAAACCTCCATGTCCTTCCTTCCAATGAGTATAAAGGTCAAAGAATTTTAAAAATCTTCATTTAGAGGAAGAACTTTTTAGGCTGTAGCCCCCTCTGGACTCTGCAGTCTATAAATTTGCTTCGTGAAAATTTCTTGGGTGTCCAGCCCCTTCTGTCCTACTTTAATACTATTTCCCAATCTTCTGATTGTCAAAATCTAAGACAGCTGTGTTATATGACTGCAGAAACTCTTATACCTTTATTGTAACAAATGTTTCAACCAGTTAATATGAGGTTAAAAATTGTGTATTCTTCATGACCTTTTAATTTCTTTTATAAGACTGTATCTAAGACAAATTTTCATATATGTATAAGGATTTTTATTGTACTATTGCATATAGTGGTAACAAGATAAATATAATCTTTCCTTTCATGGAAAAATGAGCAAATAATTTATTTAATGATTTTGTAGCCAGCCCTTAAATATAAAATTATAATTCTCAAAAACAACATGAAAAAGTAAGTTCCAGAATTATATATGTATATAAAATATGATACCATATCTAAAGCCTAAGAAGAATACAACAGACTATAATATATATATATATATATATATATATATATATATATATATATATATATTGTTTTGCATATGTAATAAAAATATAAATGCATCTAATGATGATCACCAATTTTAAGATTTACTTTGGAGAGAGAGCAAGGAAAGTGGGACCAGGAACGGAGAGAACCAGGAAGCGTCACTTCATATGATCTTGTATTTCTTGAGCTTAGTGACTAATATTTGTAAAATTATTCTGTATTTTTTTCTTTCTTTTTTGTACCATGGATTGAACCCAGGGGTGCTTTAATGTTGAACTATATCTCTAGCCCTTTTTTATTTCTTATTTGAGACAGGGTGTCTTGTTAAGTTAATGGGGCTGGTTTTGAAATTGTGATCCTCCTGCCTCAGCCTCCTGAGCTGCTGGGATTATAGGCATACACTACTGTGCCTGGCTCTATATACTTTTTTGTATACATGAAATATTTATTAGTTTTGAATGACTGGTGCCTTTTTCTTTTTTTTTTTTTTAATTTTTTATTGTGGGTTGTTCAAAACATTACAAATTTCTTGACATATCATATTCCACACTTTGATTCAAGTGGGTTATGAACTCCCACCTTCACCCCATACACAGATTGCAGATTCACATCAGTTACACATCCATTGATTTACAAATTGCCATACTAGTGTCTGTTGTGCTCCGCTGCCTTTCCCATCCTCCACCCTCCCCCCTCCCCACCTCTCCCCTCCCCTCCCCTCCTCTCTCTCTACCCCCTCCACTGTATAACCCTGAGGGTCTCCTTCCATTACCATGCAATTTCCCTTCTCTCTCCCTTTCCCTCCCACCTCTCATCCCTGTTAAATGTTAATCTTCTTCTCCTGCTCTTCCTCCCTACTCTGTTCTTAGTTACTTTCCTTATATCAAAGAAGACATTTGGCATTTGTTTTTTAGGGATTGGCTAGCTTCACTTAGCATAATCTGCTCTAATGCCATCCATTTCCCTGTAAATTCTATGATTTTTTTCATTTCCTTCTTTGTGTTTTTAAATGATTTGATTTTCATCTCGTTCTTTTTAGTATTACTTTCCCATTTCTACATTTATCATTCCCTTGCCTGGATTTTATAATAAATTGGTCCCCCCCAAAAAAATTTTTATGCATTCTTTGATTTCTCAGTTCTTCCACAGAAGATGGAGTCTTTTGCCTTTATATGTAACTAATTTGGGCAAGTATAGATTCTTATTTTCACTTTTACTTAGAATTTTGTAGCTGTTTGTGGACCCCAAAATAATGTTTCTCTTCCCTATTGAATTTGAAAACAACTAAAATACAGATATAGGGAACAAAAGGATGATAATTAAAATGTTGGCTTTATTACTGATTTAAAAAACAAAAACATGATGACAACAATAAAAAACAAACAACCTTGAATTGAAGGGCATAGCTTAGCTTTGAAACAAAATGAATTTCTTAATATAGCAACTCCAAATGAAACTCACTCCCCAATATTAGCCTGCCCTGCTGTACTTACCACTGATGGAGTGCAAGTCAGAATGCACCACTTATGCACAACAAGAGAGAAAGGAAGGGAATGAGTCAGTTAGGTTCCATTTTATTAATCAGGTAAGTGGCTCCTTTTTACATGGGAATAGTGGAATAAGAGGTAGGAAAAGAAGGCAAGAATGTTCTTTTAACTGAAGTTCCCCCATATGAAAGACAAGGCCAGGGAAATGGAGGGTTCCCTCAAATATTAGACATGGCTCTACCGACTGCTAGGTTCAGGTGTTCATATTAGAGAATTTTCAGGCTAATCAGATTATTATGCCACACATAGTGTAACTTGCTTCTTCATGGATGTTTTCAGTGTTTTTTTTCCCCCTTTGTCTTTGAATTTTAGTAACATTTTTTGGATATATTTTAGGGTTAAATGCCCTGTATCAGTTTTTTTTCTGAGAGTATATATTCCCTTTTATAGAGAAGTTTATCCTATTAAATATTGTTTGTTGTTGTTGTTGTTCCATTTGTTTTTCCCCAGGAACTTTAATTATGCATGTATTAGATCTTTGTTTTCTATGTCTGGTATCTTCTCTGTAGTTGCTTTTATGTCTTCATATTTCATTTTGAATGATTTCGTCTTTTCTGTTTCCCATAGTGTACTATGTTTCCACCTTTGTTCATTATGTTTGTTTGTTTCTTTGTTTTATTTTATTTTTAGTATTATCTTAATCTGTATGATATTTTTCCAGTCAGGATATTTCCTGTAATCACTTTGAAATAGCAGAAAATGGAGTAGCCCTTCCGGTTGTTTCTTGGGGGAATTCCTTTGGTGACCTATGTGTATCATTTCTTTTAGCTTATATTCCTTTCCTCCTCTTACCTCCTTTATCTACCTTAAGTCCACTGTCACTTTATTTCTGATTGCTTTTAGAGCACATCTTTCCTCAAATTTTGGACCTATCAAGAGTTTAATGTGACACAAAGTGAGACTATTTAAGCCATCCCTTTGTTAAAAACTAGCATTCTCAGCTTCCTCTACCAACTTTCATCTCACTTTACCTCCAGTGAACTCCCTATGTTAGAGGGCTAATTCTTATACAGTAATATCACTTTATGAGGGCTTCTTTTTCAGCTCTTCTCTGTCATTCTGTAGTGTTTAACATTTTACTAGCTTTCCCCCTGGCCTGTCCATGTCTGTGGGTCTTATCTCCAATCAAAGAATCACTGGACAGCTTGTCCAGATCTTACAGTTGATTTGAAAAGCAGTGTGTTTCCTAATAATAGGTTAAGGTGTCAGCTATGTGGTCCCTTCCTTCCTTGTTTGTTTTTTGTTGTTGTTGTTTTTTCCAGTACTGGGCATCATAATCAGGGCCTCTTGCATGCTAGGCAAGTCTCACTAAGTTACTTAGGCTGATTTTGAACTCCTGCTTTAGCCTCCCAAGGAGCTGGGTTTTAGACAGGTGCCTCCATGCATGGCTTTATTTCTTCTTCATTTTGATCCATCTACTTCATTTGATATGTAATTTTATAATCTCAAGTTTGAGATTTTATGTGATTCTTTGTTTCTTTGAAAATTTTTCCTACTTATTATTTGTTCTTATTTTTATTGATTTTAGAAGAGAGTAGTAAAATTAAATTTTACACTGTCACCAGAAAATATTATATTTTGAGGAATTCTCAGTTTTTTTCTGATTTTAATAAAATATAGTTTATGACAAAACTTATACTGGCATCAGTTTTTCTGTTTTAATTATACTTTCTCTCCCTTTATATAGCTGTTCTCTATTTAGTCAATTATTTCTATAATGTTTTTATCTTCAGAAAGGTGTGTTTAGCTTATGAGTATAAAAAATCTTTATGTTTGAGTGGCTCAGGAGACTAAGGCTGGCGGATCATGAGTTCAAAGCCAGCCTCAGCAACCTTTTGAGGCCCTAAGCAACTTAGCTAGACCCTATCTCTAAATAAAATACGAAAAGGGCTGAAGGTATGGCTCACTGGTTAAGCACCTCTAGTACCAAAAACGAAAACAAACAAAAAAATGTTTTGTTTTGTCAGAAAGAAAAATCGGTCCTCTAGAAATATTTGAAGCAGTGATTAATGATTGTGATCTTGTCTCTCAGTTTCTTCAAAGTAAATGCAGAGAGATAATAATAGCTTATATTTCTGTTTGTATTTACTTTCAGAGTAATAGGTTAATGGGTGCCATAATTCTTTTTTTTATCCTATCATTTATTTTCCAGAAATTTAATATTCTTTAAATTCTCTCTCTCCCTCCCTCCCTCTCTCTTTCTGTCCCCCACTTTCTCTCCCCCCCATCCCTCTCTCTCTTTTTCTCTCTCTTTGTACCAGGCATTGAATCCAGGGACACTTAACCACTGAGCCACATCCACAGACCTTTTAATTTTTTATTTTGATACAGGGTCTTGCTAAGTTGCTTAGGGCCTTTTTAAATTGCTGAGGCTGGCTTTGAATATTATATCATCCTCTTGCCTCAGCCTCCTGAGCTACTGGGATTACAGGCATGCACCACCACACCTGGCAATATTTCATAATATTCACAAAGGTATTCTATATCTTTTTCTCATTCTTATGGGTTTTTTTAAAGTATTTTTATTAGCACATGGAGTTTGTTCTTGATGAGACAAGTTCAGATTGTTTAAGTATTATGTCTTTATTTCTTTTATATCTTCCCTCACCAGTGTGTGTACAACACTGCAAATAATTTTTAAAACAAGTTAGATCTATATTTTCAACAGGAATTATTAATACTTTTAAAGCCAAAAACCTCCTAGCTTTCTCTTTTCCATTATTTTCTACTATAATCCCACTTAAAACATAGCATTTATGTGCTAAAGGTACATATAATTATTTTTTAAATTAAGATTTGTTAAAAACTAGAGTGAGACAGTTCATATGCATAGTAGTTCTGGTTTTCTTAATCTCATCCTTTTTAAAACCACGAGTGTAGACTATTTAACCACAAAGGTGTCTTCGACTGCCTTAGTGTGGACTGATACTTATGTCTTTCAATTTGGGTTTATTTTATTTTTTTTCATATTGAAACATTTCAATCTGTACTTATAGCTTTGTCTGTTTGTATTACATACAAGAACATTTTTAGACATTCTTACCCTCCAGAAATTTAACATTGATATGTTAATATTATTTAATATCAGTCTATATTCAAAAACTTTCAGATATCCCCCCCGCAAGTTTTTTGATACTAGGAATTGAACCCAGGCACCACTGAGTTGTATCCCCAGCCCTTTTTATTTTTTATTTTGAGACAGGGTATCATGATATTTCATAATGTTACTAAGTTGTCCAGGGTGGCCTTCAACTTGTCATCATCTTGTCTCAGCCTACTCTGGCTTCAGTGACTGTGTGTGGCACAGTACGTAACTCTAAAATGTTCTTCATAGATTTTTTTTCTTCTTAATAGATCAAGGATCACATTTTAAAACTGTTGGTTATGTTGTCTCTGTACTGTCCTTTAATAGAAAACAGTGCTTTTTTTATGGCATTAACATATTTGGAGAGCCCCTCATTTGAATTTGTCTGGATATTTTCTTCATGATTCAGTTCAGGATAAACATACTGGTAGTAAAGTAATGTCCATTTATTTTTACTGTACTACTCACTTAATCCATGCTATGCATTGCAAAATCGCAGTGTATACTTGAAACTGCATATAGTAGTGAACTCTCTATATACTATTTTTTATCCTACAAATTCATACCTATGTTAAAATTTAGTTTATACAGTAGGCATAGTAAGGGATTAACAACAATTAATAATAAAATAAAACATTTATGACAATATACTATAATAAAATTGTCAGTATCACTACTCTTGCTTTTGGGAGCCACTATTAAGTAAGTCACTTGAATACTAGCAATATGATACTTAAGTGGTTGATCTGATAGCCAAGGTGGCTACTAAGTGACAAATGGGCAGATGGTATATACAGTATGGATTTGCTCGACAATGGGTGATGCAGTTCCTGAGTAGAATGGAACCATGATATCATGATATTTCATAATGTTACTCAGAATCATATGTAATCAAACTTATGAATTTTTTGTTGCTGGAATTTTCCATTTGGTATTTTTGGATCACAGTTCACTGTGGGTAATTGAAACCATGCAAAGTGAAACCAAAGATAAGGGAGACTACAGTACATTATATCAGAAAACAACAAAATTATGTCAGTTTGTCTCACTATGCTGGTGCTAAATCACTTCACTAAAATGGTATATACCAGATTGTCCCTTGTAAGAAAGTTCTCTTTATAATTACTAACTTAATGTTGCATAGTTTGAAATTTATTTATTGACAACTATACATATTCTTTTTAATATAAATTATAAACATGTTTGTGTTATAGTAGATGCTAGCAGCAGTGCTATTTATGGATTAATTTCTGAAATGCACTACTAATTTCCCATTTTCTGTCATGTAAAAAATTGCTTATAATGTTTTTTCAGGTTTCTCTAGAGGATAAGATGAAAATTTTAGGTAAATAAGACATTTAAATAATGGTCGTTAAAATATGTTAATTTTAGGCTCTAGAACTCATTTCATTTGTTCATTTTTTTCCATAAATATCTTGTTTCCTATAATATATCACCTTATGTTTTGTATTTATTGGTAATCTTTCTCTCAGTTAACTCTTATACCAGTTGTTACAACCAAGTATTTTTTCAGTCATTCTTTCTGCACTTATTAACTGACAAATTTTGTGTAAAGATCAGTTTCTTTCCTTTTTTAAATATTTGGTTTTCTTTGTGAACTCATGAATTATTTTTTACCATTATTATAATTTATCATCATCAGTATTATTTTGGATGTCCAGATTGTCCCCAATTTGTTTTGTGGAAGTTTTCTCTAGTCACATTCATGCATCCTTTCAATAAGTTTTCTTTTATCTTTTAACACTTCTTTGCTCTCTGGAACAATACGTACCAGGTTCATCTTGTATTTTCATTAGTCTGTTAATGCTGAGGATCTTCATTTGCTCTATTCTAAAGTAAACACTTGTTGTAGAATTACTCCATTGATACCACATTTAGCAAAAAACCCATCAAGTTCATTATTTCTGGGTTGGGGTTGTGGCTCAGCGGTAGAGTGCATATTATGTTCAACTACAACCAAAAAAATATTCAAAAAAGTGTTTATTTCTGATGATGTGCACCATCTTTTTGTCCAATATATCCTCACTGTATAGTCTGTGCTCCCATTTGTGTCACTTTCTATCCATCAGATATCTCACTGAAGTCACTGTTCTGTGATTAAAAATTACTTGAATTATTTTCCCTCATGTTGGTTATATTATTAATTTTATGTACAGATAGTTTTGTTTCTATATTTGTTTATATTCACTTTTCGAGTTTCCCTTTTTCATTCCTTTTATATTTAAATTTGCTTTTGGAATATTTGAAATATTTGTACGGATACAAAATATATTTTGGAATATGTTAACACAGTTGTGTTAGTCACAAAGATCCATTTCTATCTCTGTAACTTTCATCTTGTTCCATTTCCCTCCACCCTCATCTTTCTTTTAGAAAGCCATTTTCATTAATTTCTTTGTGTCCCTCCCTCATTGTGTGTGTGTGTGTGTTTCTTTCTTAAACACAAAAGGTTTTCTTAAAGAAGGAGTTTCTTGTGTTTTTTTTTTGTTTGTTTTTTAGCTTTTGTATGCTTTCAAAATAGCATTCATTTTGATGTATCCTGAAAGTTTTATTTTTTATATTTCTTTATCCTTTATAACTAGGAGGTCCTGGACGATCTACCATGCCAACCCCAGGAAATACTGCAGCTTTTCGTGCTTCGCTCTGGACCAATATGGAGAAACTTATGGATCATATCTGTGCTATATGTGTACAGGTAAATATTTCACGGGATGCAAAAAACATTGATTATTAACTCACTCCTGGTTATTCAAAATTGTATCATTTGGGGCAGGTTTTTTAAAATCTGAGCATTCAGCCAGGTCTTCTGTTCCACTCTTGGAATCCCACCCATTTGGGAGGCTGAGTTGGGAAGATCACAAAAGGCCAGCCTGGGAAATTAGTGAGATACTGTCTTAAAATAAAAAATAATTTTAAGCAAATACTCTCTAGCAGAGCAGCCCTGAATTTAATACTAACCCCCACAATCTCTTAGCATTCAAACACCTCATTAACTGATTTTAATATGTGTAAAGCTCTAGCACAATGCCATTTCCTTTCCCTTATAAGTGTAATTGTTTGTCATAGATGTCAGCAGCAATACTATTTACAGAGTAGTTTCTGAAATGTACCTTGTTTTACCTTGTTTGTTTGTTTGTTTTTAAGTACCCTAGCTTTACATTTGTCTTATTTAAAAATACCCAATTATATATACTCTTACTTCTCCCTCCCTTACAATCTTTTTTAGGTGCAGCATCTACAAAAAGTATTAACTAAGAAGAGGGATCCTGTTTCACACATTTGTTTCATTGAAGAAATAGTCAAGGTATATTTAAACAAAGCTGTTTTTACATCTTCCTTTAAGAAGGTAGAAAGATATGTACCAGGATCATTTGTGTTACTCCCTTACAGCACCTGCATATCCATTGGCAGTAGGGAAACTTATTTATTGACAACTATACATATTCTTTTTAATATAAATGTGAACATGTTTGTATTATAGTAGATGCTAGTAGCAGTCCTATTTATGGATTAATTTCTGAAATGCACTACTAATTTCCCATTTTCTGTCATGTAAAAAATTACTTACAATGTTTTTTCAAGTTTCTCTGGAGGATAAGATGAAAATTTTTGGTAAATAAGACATTTAAATAATGGTCATTATAATATATTCATTTTAGGCTCTAGAACTCATTTCATTTGTTCATTTTTTTCATAAAGCACATTGCTTTATTCATTTTCCATGTTCTGAAATTTCCCTTCTGTCATTTGCAAATCTGCTAGCCTCATAGACTATAAGAATATCTTCCAAGCATAGGGATACTTAATCTTACATCTCATTCATTATTTTTGATGGGTTTTTTATTATTAAAAGAATAATTAATCTGTATTTTATTTATTATTAAGTCCTAATGTCTAGTACTCCCCCCCCCCAAAAAAAAAAAGGTTTTTCAGGTTTCCATCATCATAGTATAGGTAGTTTCACACGTAAGTTCACAGTTTTTAAATATTTTATATACTGTAGTGAGGTAATTTGTCACACCAAGTTTGGTGATTTACTGAAAACAGTTACAGGATCCAACCTATATTTGTACTCAGGCCTATGATTTATTCCAGTGAAAGGATATGAAGCATAATGAGCAAAGAGGAAAGGTATATGGAGCAAGGTCCAAAGGAAACCAGGTACAAGCTTCCAGGAGTCCTTGGGCTCTGGAGTTACATGAAGCTGGTTTAATTCCTGCAATAGGAATTAATGTTATGATAGCATGATAGGATGTTTCCACTAAGGAAGCCCTCCTTGAAGGAACTGTCCTGGGTTTTTCTCAAGGACTAGTGACTGCCTAAGATGGACCAAAATTCTAGACTCACTGAAGAAAAGCAGATGTTCAGCATAAACCACATTTTTTATACAGCTTACGTAAAGTGAGCAACTTTTATCAGTTTGAGAATCATGGTATCCCTTACAAAACCAAGGACTGAGCTTGCAAGTTGGCCTTTCTATGGCCATTTCAGATCTACTATGTTAGTTAATTTCTGCACAATTTACTGAACATTAGCACATATTTATTTACTTCACCCTTATTTCTACTTGACTTTCAATTGTATAAAAGAAGGAATAAGGTATTTTTGTCCATTTGTAAAGTCACTAACTTTTTTGCATTTGCTAATGGATAGGATAATTAATATCAGACCTTCATTTTTATAGGCAAACAACTATATATGTGCTGTTTTCACCCATTTGTTGTGATTTGGCCATCTTTACACATAAACTGATTCACTTGTCTCTATGTGCAGTGACCACATTTAAGGCTTTTACTATTTAATTATTTTGTATTTTTAATTCCCCTTTAACAGCTAATAGTCTACAGTCAACGTAAGAATAATTTTAATGAAACTATTTCTATAAAGGAAAGATTTTCTTTCATGTACAAGCTAGAGTCAAAAGGAAGAGAAAGGTCGGGGGAATCTCATTGAATTGAAAGAGAGATCAGTAGAATAGAGGAAAGGAACCAGGGGAAGAGAGGGAAGGGGGAAGGAACAGGAAAAATACTGGAGAATGATGTTGACCAAATTATATTGCCATATTGTGTGTATATATGAATATATAATGAATCCAACCATTATGTACAGCTATAATGCACCAATGAAAATGGAGAGGAAAAGATTAAAATAAAGAAGTAATAGTGGTACTAAAGAGGCTTATGTTTGTGATACTATTATATTGTGCAGTTTTTTTACATAAAAACTCAGATCAGTGCTTGTCAACAATAAATTATTATAGTAAATGAAAATTGGCAATTTGTGTAGGCCAGATTTTAAATGCATTTGATTCAATGAGTTTGTAATTTATAGTTTGCAAATTATGATGGAATTCCTATGTTTAATGTCTACTTGCTAGCTTGTTTCATTTATACATAAAGTTTTATTTTATATTTTCCTTTGTTAAATAATTTTTCTAATTATTATCCTTTTGCTGTAGTTTAATATTTGTAGATTTTTAAAAAAATATTTGCTTTTGTTTTTTAGAGCAGCTTTAAGTTATAAAAACGCTGAGCACAAAGTATGGATGTTATGCATTATGCAAATCTCATGTACCATACAAAGCTAACTAAGGCTAAGAGCAAATTCTCAAGTAAATGTGAACCTTAATATAAGTTAATATAAGAATAGTTGTTCATCATTTGTAACAAGGGCATCACACCAATGCAAGATGCATAATGTGTTATGCAAATGTATAATGTCTTGCATCTGACATGAGAGTATATTATACAGAGTAGCCTTCCCAGTTTCCATTCCCCTAAAATTTCCTTACCCTCTACCTATTCACAACTTTCCAACATCCTTCCCCACCCTCTGACGACCACTGATTCATATCTCTAGATTGTCTTTTCCAGAATGTTATATATCGTAGTCATACAATACGAAGCCTTTTCATACTGGCTTCTTTCACTTAGAAATATGCATGTAAGGGGCTGGAGTTCTGGCTCAGTGGTAGAGCACTTGCCTAGCATGTGTGAGGCACTGGGTTCAATTCTCACCACCACATATAAATAAATAAAAGTCCATAAACAACTAATTTATATATATATATATATTATATATATATATATATATATATATATATATATATACACACATACATACACACACACATATACATACATACACACACACACATATATATATCGAAATATGCATTAAGGGTTCTGTACATGCTTGCATGGCTTGGTAGCTTATTTCTTTTTATCATTAATTAGAATCCTTTTGTATGCATATACCTCTCTTATTCATCCATTTACCTATTGAATGGCATCTTGATTGCTTCTGAATTTTGCAATTTTAAGTAAAGCTGCTATAAATATTATTGTGTAGTTTTCAATCAATTTTTAAGTCTATGGGATTTTTAGTTCATTTGGGTAAATGAGAGCACTTGCTAGATCATATAGTTAGACTTCATTTAGCTTAAGAAGAAACTGCCAAATTGTTAGAAGTAGCTTTCTCATTTTTGATTCCCACCAGAAACGAAAGTGAGTTCTTGATGCTACACTTATCAACATCATTTGGTATTGTCACTGTTTTGGATTTTAGATAATTCAGTCGTTATGTTGTGGTATCTTATAACTTTAATTTGTATTTCTCTATGAATTTTATAAAATTATGTTCATGGAAAATTTTTTCCTTAAGTTCTAAGACATTTTTATATAGGGGAAAAAAAAACTGGCCTGCCACACTAGTTATTTATTGTGTGTGTGTGTGTGTATTTTATATATATATATATATATATATATATATATATATATATATATATATATTATAATCTGGACTATAGTTATGGTGGAGATTCTTTTTCAGTATTTTAAAATAACTACAATAATTATCTTAAAAGTAAGATAGGTTTTTAGCATTTGGAAAACTGAATCTTAAAGGTCTTCTTTCTTTATACCTGTTCAAGCAAAGTCAAAGGCAAGATAGTATAGTGAATAAGAACTTAAGCTAAGCTTTGTGAATACTGATTATGCAAAGGTTATATAACATTTAGAATCTCAGATATCAAATGGAGATGGTAATACTTATCATAAAACTGTAGTATTATGAGAGAAAATGAAGCAAAATGTAGCTTTAATTCAGAGACTGGCTAGTATAATATTATTTTAGTATTTTTAATCTGAAATTTATATTTAGGGTTCATAAACTAACGAAATGCTAGGTACAAAAAGAACCCTGCCATAATGAAAATCACATTTTAAAAAAGTTTTAATAACATAATTTGCCTGTATATTAATTCATGAAAAATATCAAAAATTTAAATCATTGATCTCATTCTAAAACAAGTCAATATCAGATACTTATTTTAAACATATCAAGATTTGTGTCATTTAAATAAAGTGGATTATGTATGATCTAACATGGTAATTTTGTAGATATAAAAATAGTGAAAATAAGGGGCTGTGGCTGTGGCTGGGCAGTAGAGCAGTTGCCTAGCATGTGTGAGGCACTGGGCTCAATCTTCGGCACCACGTAAAAATAAATAAATAAAATAAAGGTATTGTGTCCATCTACAACTAAAAAAATTAAAAATTGTGAAAATAACTTATTTGTGTGTTATCAAGTCTTGTGAGAATTATTAATTCGTTTATATTCTTTTTTTTTTAAATCAGGGAAAGATAAACATTTGGACTTATTTTAAAGCTTTTAGTTGTCAGCTTAATGTCACCAAATCTGCCTTGGTGTTTGCTAAGCTGTTGATTTTTAAATAACAGAAAAAAACTGTGTGTGCTAGTATTCACTGTTTCTATACTTGATTAGTTGAGAAGGATTTGTTTTAGATGTCTATCATGTCAAAGAATATAAAGCAATCGTAATTGGGTCAAATTATATCAAATATAATAAAATCTTAGGGATATTTTAAGTGTAGAGCCTTTTGAATTGAGGTAACTTAAATTGAAGTAACTATTTCATTTTCTGCTTAATTTAATAAATGCCCTGGATGACTTGTAAAATTAGACTGCTATCTTTGGTTCATATGATCATTAGAAAACATACCTATCTGTTCATATAATTCATAACATTTTTATGCTTAATGTTCTTTTTCTGTTACTCTATTGTATTTTCTAAACCTTGCACAAATGGATAGATCATTTATTTTTTAAATGAGAATTTTTGGCCTATTTTCAGACATTTAGAAGATTAATTTTGATATCTTTTAAAACCAGCTAAGAGTTCACTGTATAATCATTAATACTGCGTATAACACTTTGCTTGAAATGAATGTAGCAAATTATTGACAAATTATTCAGAAATACATAGTGGAATACAGGTTGTAGATTCTCATCTGCAGAATTAAAACACTTTAGCTGTGTGTAGGAGTATAGATATGATACTTTTCATTTTCTAAGCCAGCAATTTTTATTGTCTAACAGAATCTTTTAATCTGTGTGTAGGATGCATTAGGCTAAATTTGGAATGTGTTCAGCATTTTGTGCAGCTATAGTACTAATGAGAATTTTAACTATGAAAAAGAATGTGTTTTCTTTTACCCTTTTAGACATATCAAATGATTTTATAATAGCATTAAAGACTCTACTTAGAAAACTTTAAGGGCACCTAAATTTGAAATTGTTTATTATTGTAAGTAAAATCTTCAACTTTTCTATCTGTGGCTTTTCAATTTGAAATATTGAATAGTGATGAGGTAGTAAGATATTTTAAGTCAAATATTATCAGTAAATATTCTTTACATTAGGAGATTTCTACTCTTACTAGTCTGGGGTCCAGATATTCTTAAAGACCCTGTTGCTACAGTACAAACTGATTCGCTATATGTTAGAAAGTTTCAAAGAGTAAAGAATTGGTGGAGCAGGGGCACCACACAAATATATATACATATACAGAAAATAGTTGAGACTACAATGAGAATTTGTGAGCTCAAAGGCAATGCAAAAGATGGGATTGCACTGGGGTCAAATGTCCATAATTAGTGATGGGATGTGCACCCCAGGCTTTAGGGTTATAGCATATTAGAAGAATGACTTAATCCATTTGTGTATAACGAATTGAAGTGCATTCTGCTATCATGTATACATAATTAGAACAAATAAAGAAAGAAAAAAATGAACTTAAGAGTTTTACATTAATGAGTGAGTTCTCAGAAAGGCTTTTTGGAACATATACTTTTATTAAGTTGTATTTTTGTGAGGGAGTGTGTTCTGGGGCTTCCTATTCTATCTTGTGGATATCATTCAATCCTTTTTAAAAACAAATTTTTAAAATTATTTTACTTTTTTATTCCTGCCTATTTTCTAAAGAAAGGAACAATGGGCAAATTTGTACTTACTGTTTGATTGATAAATAGTTGGGAAAGAAAGAAAACAATACATAGGTAGTTTAAAACTTAATTTCATGCTGGGTGGTGCGGTGCATGCCTGTAATCCCAGCAGCTCTGGGGGCTAAGGCAGGAGGATCACGAGTTCAAAGCCAGCCTCACAGATGCTAAGCAACTCAGTGAACCCTGTTTCTAAATAAAATACAAAACAGGGGTGGGGAATGTGCCTCAGTGGTTAAGTGCCCCTAAGTTATTCCCAGTTCCCACCTCCCCCCATCCCTGGAAAAATTAATTTAGTTTTTATTAGTTCATTATTTAGTATGTCAGTTTTATTGACTAGAGGGAGTTTTATCAAAGAATGCTAATATGTTGATGTTATAAAGCAAGCATTATAGTGTTTCGTTTTAATCAACTCTCTTGACTTCTTTAACATATTAACTGCAGATCCTTAAGAATTTAAACTTGAATTTTAATCAATTTGTAAATATATGTTAAAATGGATGCTTTTTTATGCATCCCTTATGATGTGTATAAATCCATCTTTATAATCCCATCAAACCCATCATAAGGTGAAAATATCATTAAGTTTTCCAAATGTATTTTGCATACCTCACCTGTAAAATATCATAGCTTATCAACACAGAACTCCACAGAATATTGGTTATTTTCCTTTATAATTATATGGCTAACTTGGAGCTGTGACATGCTGGTGCTGCTCACTATCTTGAGAGAATCATTGTAGATATTGCTAGCCTGGGAAAAGATCAAAATTCAAAATTGCAAAATAGTTTTCATTGAATGTGTATCAATTTTGCAGCATTGCAAAATCAAAATGTCATAATTAGAACCATTGTCAATTGGGGCCATCTGAATATTAATGATTATTTAAAATTTTAATAGTTTATGAAGACTTTCAGGGTCTATGAAAATATGTTTTGACTTCATATGGTGAATATTAAAAAGCTTTTATGCAAATGATGACTTGAGGTAGCTTGATTAAAGTGAGAAGTATACAAAAAGGATGAAACATTATTCTTTTGATAAACTGAAGGGGAAAGAACAGTGTAATATGTGGTTTGAGAGGCCAAGAGAGTTATATGTTATATGTATTTTGAACTTTTTCTTAAGCACAAGTGATATGATCATATTTATAATTTGTAAACATGATGTTAACTGCACCATAGTCTGTAGATTGGAGGGTGCCAACCATAGAGAAAAGTAAACTGTTGACAGTGATTCAGAAAAAGATAACATGATCATATTAATTTGTGAGGGATGCTGCAACAAAGTACCACAGATTGAGTGGAATAAACAACAGAAATTTATCTTTTTACATCCTAGAGCCTGGAGATCTTAGATGAAGGTTTCAGCAGGGTAGGTTCCTGTGTGGTATATGAGTGAAGGATTTGTTCTAGGCTTCTTTCTTTGGTGTGTAGATTATTATCCTCTTTTGTCTTCCTTCTGTATGCATGTGTCCAAATTTCCTCTTTTTCTAAAGGTACCATTTTTATTGTATCAGGGACTCTCCTAATGACCTAATTTTCATTTAATTAATTTAAACACCTTGTGTCCAATGCATCCATATTCTGAGGTACAAGGGATTATGACTTCAACAGAAAAATTTAAGGGAATTCAATTTAGCTTAAACAGTTGAATGAAATTTGAGTGAATCGATTTGAGAATTACTCAGAAGCTAAAACTTGCAGAAGTGGTGAGATGGAGAATAAGGTTTCAAGGATGATAAGACTTCTGGTAGGTAGCGGTGACTTCATTGTGAGTGCAAATTGAGAAGCACATTTAGAGGAATAATGATGAGTTCTGTATGGCATGTGCTTGCTTTTAGGTGCTCAGATATCCATATCTCACCTGTAAAATATAATAGATGTCATTTAGGCAGTTTATTTATGTCTGGGATAGAGACATAAATTTGGGAGATCTCAGTTATTGAGGGCAAGGGTGGGGATGTAGCTCAGCGATGTAGAACTTCCCTAGTATGTGGGAAACACTGTGCTCAATCTCCAGCACTGAGGGGGGAAAAAGAAAGAAAAAACAGAGAAAAGGCAGTTATAGATGTCATTAGAAGCTTGCCTAGCATGTGTGATACCATGAGTTTAATCTCCAGTACTGGGTAAAATAGTAAAAAAAAAAAAATTCACAATATTTATGTAGAAGCCTATTTTCTTAAGTCAAGTATACATTTTGAGATGGGGAAAGATAGTATAATTTCTACCTATAAATTTTTTCAAGTATTTTAAACTATTTTTGTGTATTTTATATTATACATATTTTATGTCATGCTTATAATTTATAAACAATAAGTAAAAATGTTAGCATGTGAGTGTGGTGAGGGAAGCTAAGGAAACAATGTTTTGAGGAGAATATGATTCTAAATTGAATTTCAGCGACAATTCAAAAAAATTAATTTTGCTTATTGAATTTTTAAAATACTAATTAACCATGCATTCTAACAGGTGCAATTTAACCCCAAGAGGGAGAAAATAGTTCTAATTTTTATGTTGGGGAAGGTATAGGCACAAAATTCAGACATTACGATAGTTCATTGCCTCCAAAATTGAACCCTGTTTTATAAAATCTTATTCCTTAGTATTTATCTTCTCTTTTTAAGGAATTTCTCCTCTCATGCCCCCTGTCTCAGAGGTAAAGGTAGATTGTATCTTCTTTCTCATGCTCATCCCTCTTGTTTCTACATCTACTCATCTCTTATAATACATGTGTTATATATAAGCATAATTTATGCTATGCATAAGGATTATACACTAGCTATATGTAATTTATATAAAATTTCATTTCTCCTTCAGAAACATGTATTATAAGTATATAACTATAGTTAATTATTTAATTTTATCTTTAGGGGGAGTGATGATAAAGAAAAAATGACTGATCTGCAGTAAACTATTTGGAAAGAGTTTTAAAATCCTTTAACACTGTAGCTTAACAGTGATCTCTAGGGAAGGGCATGTGATCAGGAATTTGAGTATGAAGTGGAACATTTACTTTTTAACCTACATATTGCAGTGTCAAATATTTTTACATTGAGAATTGACTATTTGATTTAAAATTAACACTTAAATGTCTATATTACTCTGAAATAGTCAAAAGAAACAAGAAACCATCACTTTGATCCTTTCATCCAGAGATAACTCTGTTAACATTCTGGAAAAGAATCTACTGAATGGTATACAAAATGGTATTTTGTTTTGTTTGTTTGTTTTGTGATGCTGGGGATCAACCCAGGGCTCTTTTCATGTTAGGCAAGCATTATACCACTAAACTATATGCATAACACCCCTGCCATCATTTTTACAGTTTTTATTTGTTCTATTTCAGGATGTATTGATAATGTGACTACTCTTAGTGTTTTATAAAACTCAATGTATGATAACTTGTATTTTTGTTTTCTCTCTGAACAAAATGTATAAAAATTCAATATTTTGATTTTTAACTGAAATTCTTTTGATTGTATAAAGTTTTTCATTTTGCTTTGTGGTATTGAAGTCCATATTTAATTTCTATATCTTCTTTCTTTTGTAATCAAACACAGCAAAACATTTTCCCCTGAAGGGTACTTTTCAGCAAAGGGAATCTTTTCTTTGTCTTATTGCTAGGATTCCTCTCCTTTGACTAAGATGATTAAGAACTAACTCAAAATTGCAGTGTACTTGGTGTCTTTGATCAGATCTGCAGGCTTCCTTAATCTACATGATCTCTCCACAGGAATCTCTGGCACAGACTTTTTGCTAAGTATTTTACATCTTTTTTTTTTTTAATTTTAGTTTTGCTTCATTGGCTTTCCTCTAACCTCTTCTCAATAAGCATGCTTAGAAACACTTCATCAAGGACCAAAGAGTGATACTGCTGATTCCTCCTCTCCCCTGCCCGTGTCTTGAAGGTAGAAGGTAAAGGTAGTTTGTATGTTCTTTCTCAGGCTCATCTCTCTTCTCTTTTTTCTACATCTACTCATTTCTTTCTTTTCCTCCACTGACAGGAAGACCTCTCCGAGGTCTACCATCTGAGAACAAACAGACAACAGCAACAACAAGAAAAATAAAAACCTGGGTTCTTTAACACACACACATACACACACATTCATATTCATATTCATTCTCTCTCTCTCTCTCTCTCTCTCTCTCTCTCTCTCTCTCTCTCTCTCTCTCATTTATGGTTAGCTGCCTTATATCTCTACTTCCCTGTTTCTGTTTTGTCCCAAACTGCTAAATTAAGCTTTCACTCTACCCAAATAATTCTTAATGCAGTCCAATGATCCAGTCACTAAATCCTGCTGCCTACTTTTTAAGCCCTGTTTAACTTGACTCTTGAGGTGATTGACCATTTCTTCTGCCTTAAATTTCTCCTCCCTCAGCTACTCTCACTCTTCAGAATTTTTCATTGATTCTTCTTTCTCCTTCTACCCCTCCTTTTAAAGTGTTTTACTTATAAAATTTGAAAAATATAGCAAACTATAAAATTAGAGTATAGGACAGTGATACAAGGGCAAGCTCACATATGCCAACAGTTTCTACCACCTCTAGTTGTTGATTTCATGTAAATCTGTTTCTGTAGTCTCAATCTTGCTCTTGTGCAAGCAATTTCCACATGGATGCCTGACAGGTTCCAGAGGCCCAAGTTTACATGAACTCATCTCTCGATCTATCTGATACTCATCCTGAAGTTTCATTTTAATTGCATAATCTCTGTGCTTCTGGTCCTTCATGAACATATCTAGTCCCAGACCTTCTTAAATACATGTAAATCTTCTTATGGCCTACTCTTGGTACTCCTCTATTCCTATGGCCAGAGAAAAGTCCCTTTCACCTAGATTTTTTTTTTCCAGTGAATTTCTAACTGATCTCATTGACTACAGGCTCACCACCACCCCATTATACTACTATTCATCTTCCATGTTACTATCAGAGTGATTTTTCCTAAACCACAAACTTGGTCATAATATTCATTCATGAAAATCCTTAGTAGTTGACTGGTATCTGTGATGAATTCAAGTGTGCCTTTATCTGACCCTTGTCTTTGTCTAACCCTAATCCCTTTCTCCTGAATGTTCACTGTTTACTCATGGAATGAATTGCTTTTTCATATCTCTGTATGTTCATCTCTCTGTCTGGAATGCTCTCTACTTGCTCTTTACCATGAAAGATTGACTAGAATAAAAATCTTATAATTATCCCTGTTGTTTACATGAGGAAACCAAATCTGAGAAAATGAAGTCACCTACCCAAGGACACAGAGCCAATATATAGTGGCAGAACTGAATATAAGTCAGGGTTTTCTGACGTCATAGTTAGTTTGAAGGTTTTGGACCTTATTCTGTGTGCAACAAGAAGCCATCAAATATATTTGAGCAAGGAAATTCATCATATGTTCTGGATTATAAAGGTATAGAAACCAAATATCTACTTTGAAAACCAAATTCTTATTCAAAGTTTCTTTGTGTACATTTAATTTTGTTACAAATCAATGAGAAAAGCAAAGGCTGACTTTTAATTCTAAATAATAGATTCATCCAAACAGAAAACTTTTGCTATTCCTGATTTTCTATATGTATTCTACTTGTATGAATAATATGTATCTGATTTTGGTTTTGTGGTACTGGGAATTGAGCCCAGGTTGCTTTACCATGAAGCTACATCTCCAGCCCTTTTTATTTTTTATTTTGAATCAGGGTCTCACTTTGTTGCTGCCTAAGCCTTCCAGGTAGTGGGGATCATGAGTATAAGCCACCATGCCCAGCTCCAACTTGTTTAAATAGCAAACTTTTCCCTGAATTGATCTAATAACATAATTGCATTGTACTTCTTGAAAGTAAGACAGTATTTGGTATAAATTATAAATAGATTAATGTCAAATATTAGTTGACATCAAATTAGATTAAAATTTAGTTAAATTAATTATGTTTCAAAATACATAGAACAAGTATGTAACTGACTAATTTTACTTGAAATAATGAAATGATTTTATTTATTTTTATTTTTTCTTATTCTAAGAAATTACATTTGTATAATATATTGTAGTTTTGACCATAACATTTTTAATAATACTTTAATAATTAAAACGAATATATTTTATTTAGATTTTGGCACAGTATATATATACTGTATATTTATTATCTATGCCAAATGGACACTTTATAAACCTATATATCATATACCTACATGTGTATATATTTAATATATATGTATGTTTTATATTAACATAATGTCCTACTTACAAATCTGCTTTTTTTCTTATTATTTCCCACACCTTTCACAACCCTCTGAATCTGCTTCATCTTTTTTCATCTAAGAACATTTCATACCCATTCTTTTTCCAATAACTATCTGTCCTCTTGCATCTTTGATATGCATCTTTGGTAACTGGCTCTAGCTCTTAATATATTTTATTTATTCATTTATTTGTTTTGGTACTGGGAATTGAACCCAGGGGTGCTTTACCATGGAGCTGCATACTTAGTGTTTTTTATCTTTTTAGTTTGAAAAAGGGTCTCAACTTGCTGAGACCCTTTTTCAAATTTGACAAATTGCTAAGATTGACCTAGAACTAATGATTTTCCTGCCTCAGCTTCCTTTGTTGCTGGGATTATAGGCATGCACCATTGTGCCCAATCTCTAGGTTTTAAGTTATAACTCATCAGGATTGACTGATTGGTAGATTATTGATTCATTCATTTACTCAACAATTGTTTTAGGGTTCCTCAGAGAAACAAAACTAATAAGATATAGGTAGGTGGACACATAGCTAGAATGATTGATTGATTGCAAGTAGTTGACTCACCAGATCAGGAAAACTAATAATCTCCAAGATCTAAATTCAGCAAGAGATAGAGCCAGGGGAGGTGATGGTGTATTTGAGTTCAAGGACTGGTAGACTGGATACCCAGAAAGAGCCAAAAGAGCCAACGTTGTTCAAGTTGGGAGGCAAGAAAAAGTCAAATGTTCCAACCCAAAGGCAGTTAGGAGAATTTTCTTTTACTCCAGCCCTTTTATTCTATTTAAGGTCTTCAACTAATGTCATATAGCCCACTAACATTGAGGAAGGCAATCACTTTTACTCAGTTTGCTGATTCAAATGTTAATTTCAACCCTACCCACCTTTTTAAAAAAAAAAAACTTTTTTTTTTTTGCATACACACACGTTGTAGATGGACAGGCTTTATTTTGTTTATTTATTTTTATGCACTGCTGAGGGTGGAACCCAGTGCCTTACATGTTCGAGGCAAGCACTCTGCTGCTGAGCCACAATGCCAGCCCATCCCTTCCCACCTTTACAGACACACCCAGAATAATTTTTGACCAAATATCTGGGCATCCTATAGCCCAGTAAAGTTAATGCATAAAATTTATCAACACAGAATAATTTATTAGTTATAAGATTATGTACACTGAAGATGATCAAGATAAATTGCTTATTAAAAATAGTAGCAATGTTGACAAATGTTGATAATAGTGCTTACTGTGCCAGGCACTTTTTTAAGTACTTCATAAGTATTAACTCAATATAGAGATGGTTTTCCATTTTACAGATAAGGAAGCTGAGGTATAGCAAAAGTAACTTATTCAAAGTCACACAACAAGTAAATGAATTTGAACCTTTGTATTATGGCTTCCTTAGTAAATTATGCCTATGGTGTACATTCTCTTGCTCTTCCAGTTGTTAACTGGTATTTTCACTCTGTATTATAATGTTACACAAACACTGGTAATGTGGTGGTTGCTTGAGTTTAACCTAAATTTTTAACCTAAAGGTTTAACCTACATTAACTAGTACTTATTTAGGAAATAATTATATAATATTATGTTTAGATCTTGATATTGATATTTAACTTATAAATTCTTAAAGTTCAGAATTCTAAATTATTTTTTTAACAGTAGCCTCAGAAAATATATTTGAATTTTGGTCTTTGCAAAGTGAGAAATGTGAGATCATATAAGGTTAAGCTGTTTTTGGAAAAAAAAAAAAGAATGTAACCTTTGATAGACTTGAAATCAGAATCTGTAGTATTCAAGCCACTGGGGAAGATAAAAGCAAACAAAGATTCTGCAGAGCACAGAAAACAAAGGAACCAGAAAGACAGCATAATATGAAATGATGAAAGCAAGAACAACCTATTAGCTAAATATATTTGAGTTATAATTTCTTACTAAATGACAACATTTGTGATTTAAATAGAATTAAAATATTACTTTTAAAAGTCACATCAAAAGGCAAATAATAGAATAAATGGATTAATAAACATTTTTCAAAGGAAAGCAGAAAAGTTAATAATAAGTTTGGATAAACAAGACAAATAATAACGTATTTGAATAAAGTATCACAAACTTTCACTTTGAAATTTGAAATAACGGATAATTGTTGAGGAAAATGTAATTAATTGAAGAAGTAGAATGCATGAATAAATCAATTCATTTACATTTTCTTCAGTTACCAACAAATTATCTTGAAAACATTTTTTACTCTTTTAACTAGTGAAATTCCTTCACATTTTTGTGGAAGGAAAATATCACGGCCTATGATAGTTATCTGAAATATACATTAAAATAACCTTTTTGAAATAAGGAAAGTAATTCATTTCATGAGTCATGTTTAATTCTCCCTCCAAAGTAAATGACTAGGAGCCTTAGAGATGTAGTTCAGTGGTAGAGCCCTTGCTTTTTCTTATGTAAGACCTTGGGTTTGATCCCTAACACCACAGAAACAAACAAACAAACAAAAAAACAAACTAAACAGCTAGGGTACTTCTATGAACACATATGCATATACTCAAAAAGGAAAATTGGATCAATTGTTGCTTAAGAATGTAAATGTAGAATTTTCAGATGAAAGAAAATTATTATTGTTAAAATAATTGTAATTATCTACATTATGAAACTAAATAGGTAGGACTAATATCAGTAATAGAGGGGTCCTATAATTTTAGGAAATGTGCAAAATTAATAAACCAGTGTTTCTAATCAGGAAATCCACATAAATGTGCATTTACCTTAGTGCATAAAAACAAATAAAAATAACCTTAATACCCAGTTCGTTTCTATTTTTTAAAATAAATAGAAAATAATCATAAAATTTTTTTAAATTGTGGCACAGCACAACATAAAACCATTCTAACCATTTGTAATTGTGCATTACAATAGTGTCAACGATATATGTATATCTTCTTGTGCAAAAGATCTCTAGAACTTTTTCATCTTCTAAAACCAAAATTCTGTCTATTGAACAACTCTTTTTTCCCCTCCCCAACTTCTGTCAATCACTGCTCTCTACTTCTAAAAGTGGAATTATTCAGTATTTCTTTTTGTGACTGATGTATTTCACTTAGTATAATGTTTGCAAGGTTAATTCATGTTTTAGCATATGAAAGTATTTTCTTTTTAACATGAAATAATATTCCACTATATATATAAAAGATACATAGCATAGGAAACATTTTCTTTATCCACTCATCCACAGATAGACTTTTGGGTTGCTTTTACCTCTTGACTTTTATGGATAATACTACAGTGATATTGAGTGTGCAAATATCCTGCTTTTAGATGTTTACTTGGAAGTGGGATTGCTGAAATACAGTAATTCTAGTTTTAATTTTTTGAGGAACCTCCCTACTTTTTTTTTTTTTTTAATAATGACTGCACCATTTTACTTTCTTTCCCACAGTGCCCAAGATTTTTAGTTTTTCCACTTTCTTGCAATGTTTATTATTTTCAGCTTGTTTTTGGTGGTGGGGGTGGATAATGGGATCCATTTCTCTGATAACTAAAGATGTTGAGCATCTTTAATTTGTTGGCTCTGTTTTTCTTTTGGAAAAAATGTCTGTTCAATTCTTTTACCCATTTTTAATTGGGTTATTTGTTTTTTGTTGTTAATAGATTTTCTTTATATATTCTGGATATTAACCCCATTAGTGTGTGTATGATTAAGGAATATTTCTCCCATTCTTTAGATTTCCTTTTCTTTCTATTGTTTTCTATGCTGTGCCGATGTTTTCAATTTGTGTATTTTTCCTTTTCTTGGTGCCTTTGGTGTCATATTCAGTAATCATTGGAAAATCCAGTGACTTGGGAATCTTTATTTGTATATTTGAGGCCCTTAACATTCCCTACAAGTTTTAGGATGTTTTTTCCTACATTTGCAAAAATTGTCATTGTAATTTTGATTGGGATTGCTTTCAGACAGTAGATTACTTTCATTTATAAACACATTTTAACAATATTAAATCTTCTAATTTGTGAATAGGAAATGTCTTTGCATTTATTTGTCTTCTTTATTTCTTTCAGCAATATTTTGTGATTTTCATTGTAAAAGTCTTGCCTTTTTGGTGAAGTTTATTTTTAAGTGTTTTATTATGGATGCTATTATATGTGATAGTTTTCTTCCTTTTCATATTGTTCATTGTTGGTTTATAAAATGCAACTGATTATTGTGTGTTGATTTTGTATCCTACTGACTTCAAGTATTCCTGTGTGTGTGTGTGTGTGTGTGTGTGTGGTGGGTTAATTACAGTTTTCTACATACTGAGTCATATAATCTTTGAAAGTATGATTTTACTTCTTTGTCAATTTGGATGCTTTTTCTTTCTTTTTCTTGCCTGATTGCTCTGATACGACTTTTAGAATTATGATGAATAGAAGCAGTGAGAATTGGCATGCTGGCCTCATTCTGATCTTAGTGGGAAAGTTTCACATTTGAGTATGATATTGGTAGCTGTGGCCTTTATTATATTGACATAATTTACTTCTAGACGTTGTTTGGTGTGTGTGTGTGTGTGTGTGTTCTTTTGTTTTTTGTTTGGGTACCAGGGATTGAACTCAGGGGCACTCAACCACATCCTCAGCCCTATTTTGTATGTTATTTAGAGACAGGGTCTCCCTGAGTTGCTTACTGTCTCACTTTTGCTGAGGTTGGCTTTGAACTCAGGATCCTCCTGCTTCAGCTTCCCAGCCGCTGGGATTATAGATGTACAACACTGCTCCCAGATGTGTTTTTGAAAGAATTTTTGTCAGAACATGTTTTATGTGCATCAATTGAAGGTGTTTTTTTTTTCCTCCATTTTGTCAATGTTTTAAATTATATTTCTTTGATATGATGAAAAACATCTTTAAGATACTTGAGAAGCAGATTGCATTATGTATAAAATCTTGGCAATCTGAATGTATTTTGTGGTTATTCATAAGGAATAATCAATTATTTGTACAGTTCCCACGTGATTAAATTTAAAGCCATAAGATGTATGAAACAAATTTGTAAGAAACAAATAACATTGAAAATTTCTATGCATATGTATAAAAATCATAAATTGGGTTGGAGCTGTATGTAACTCAGTGGTAGAGTGTTTGCCTAGCATGCATGAGGCACTGGGTTCAATCCTCAGCACCACATAAAAATAAACAAATAAAAAATAGGCATTCTGTCAAACTATCAAAAAAAAAAAGATAAAATGGGCCTGCCGAGTTTGCTCTTTAAAAAAAAAAATCACAAATCAACATTTTTCATTTGTCATTTTGTTCACTTACAACAGTCAAAATTAGAACTTTCTTTTTATGACACTAATAATTTTTGAAATGTTAGACATTTATTTATATTATACTCTTATTTATATTATATTTAAAAGTGATTTCATTGTAACAATATTGAAATATCTTTTTTTTAACAAATGATACTTGGTCTATAATTTTTTGGGGGATGAATACTTTGTAAAGCTTGTTGAAAGTAATAGTAGTAATTTCTGTGGTTTTTGCATTTTGTTTTATCAAATTGTATCTAGGCTTCTACCATTTTCTTGTTAATCATCTTTGATCTAAACATGCTTTGTCTATAATTTTTTTATGGCTTCACAAATTGTCTTCTGTATATCAAAAGATGATGCTGATAATGATAATAATTATTATAATAATAATAGCTACCATTGATTGAAGATTTATTTTTGTCAAGCACTGGCTCAAGACTTTTATTAGTCCTTATAAAAGTTCTGCAGGGTAGGTACTCTTGCAGTTTCTGTTTTACAGATGAGAACATAAGGGCAGGAAATTGTTAGGCAACTTTGCTGAAGATCATGCAACTAGTCAGTGGCAGAGCAGGACAGCAACAGATGATTTTAGCATAAGACATAATTTAAATCATCTATATATTCCCATTTATTCACTCAATAATTTCATTGTTTGATAGGTCAATGACTAAATTTTTTCTTTTAAATAAATTTTCAATATTACTTTTTATGTGTTCAATATTCTTCTTCTTCTCCCTCCCCCACCCAGGATGGGCAACCTGAAATTTTGTATACATTCTGGAATTCAGTTACTCAGAAACTTTCTTCTCAGTTTCATACAGCAACAAATTGTAAGTTTACTCAAATCCACTTCAAGTTTTTTAGTTACTTTAAAATTTGATGTGAATAAGTTTTGCTTTATTTTATTGTTACTTTAAATCCTCTGGGTAATTGCTATTTCTTCTAGATGTTTAGTCCAGAATACTTAGTCATATAAAACAGTTTTATAATTAGTATTTAGAATAAAATTCTCTGAAAGAATAAGTTCATTCTACATAATTCAAACATTGGAAGAACTCTGGATTTTTCCTATATAGAGAATATAAAGCACTTGATGTTGATGAATTAGTTCATGCTTTAGAATTAATTTAATTCTGAATTAAATGATTTTAAAATTTAGAGATTTCACAGCTGTTTCCTTAATGTTAACAATGAAAATTTAATTATAAACATGTAGATAAAATACCTGCCCCATGAATTAAAAGTTGACCACTCAAATTTGATCTGAAAAACTTAATATTAATTCACTATGTCTTGAAATAATAGCACAGGAGTGGTTTCAAAGAGTGAAATGTAAAAATTGGCTAATATAATTGTGTTTGTTTAATTATTGATGATTAAAGCATTGAACGTCCCAAGGCTTTTACAAAAAACTTTGAAGAGTTTGTGTGTAGTTAAATTTTATTCACATACATTTACTAAAAGGATCAATTGTTTGTTAAGTATTAGTCACTGGGAACTCAGAGTTGAATAGACTATGCTACCTGACTTCTTACTTCTGTTTTTAATTAAGTATGTATCAAAGCAGCAACCACAGAGACGGCCTTCATTCTTGTGTGGCCAGACAACCTAAGCAGAGGATTTAATTGGAACTGATTTACTTGCACAAATCCCCTCTATTTATCTTGGAAGAGAATACTGTGCATCTCCTTACATTTGGTTAGCTTTTGTTAGCTTCATTGACCTAAAATTTATATGGAGTAAATATTCACCAATTTTAGACATAAAATTCTAGGGGTCTTGACAGATGCTCACATTTATATAACTGTCATCACCATTAAGATGTAGAATATTGTCATCAGCCAGGTACATGCCTATAATCCCCAGGTTTTGATTAGGATTGCACTGACTCTGTGTGTCAATTTGTAATGAATTTACAACTCAAAATTGCATTTTCTCATCCACAGCATGATATACCTCCCTGTTTATTTAGGTTTTTTATATTTTCATTTATTATTGCTATATGGTTTTTAGTGTCTAGCAAATGATGTCATGAATTTAAAACTATTTCTTACATTTTGATGCTATTATAAATAATGTTGTTTTAAAATTTCACTTTATAAGTATTCATTATTAAATTATATAAATATATTTGATAACTTTATTTTGATCTTCTGTACTGGGAGTTTGCTAATCTTGCTTATTATTTCTAGTAGTTGTTGGAGATTTCTTAGGAATATTCTATACAGATGATCATGTTGCCTGCAAATAAAAAGTTGTGTTTTTTTTTTCAGTCTGGTTAGCCAGCTTTCTTCCTTTTGTTTCCTTCCTCCCGTTAGTCAGCTTTTTCACCACTGCGACCAAAAGGCCTGACAAGAACAATTAGAGGAGGAAAGGCTTATTTGGGCCTCATGGTTTTAGAAATCATAGACCATAGATGGTCAGCTCCATTGCTTTCAGCCTGAGGTGAGGCAGACCATCATAGCAGAAGGATGTGGAGGAAAGAAGCACCTTGGATATGATTGCCAGGAAGAGGAGACAGTTCCACTCACCAGGGACAAAATGAATACCCCAAAGGCATGGATGGCCCCAATGACATACCTTTTCCATCCACACCCTACATTCCTGCTACCCATTTAATTCATTCAAGTAAATTAAGACATTGATTAAGTTAAGGCTATTATAACCCTATCATTTCACTTCTAGATATTTTTGCATTGTTTCACACATGAGCTTTTGGTGAAAACCTCATATTCAAATCATAACACTCCCTTTCTTGCTTTCTTCCTCTTCCCTTCTTTTTCTTTGTATTATTGTAGTGTGTTGAGCCGCTCTGGACAGGAGCTTTGTATGTGGTGAGCCCAGCCATGGGCTGTGTGTGTGTGAATGGTAAGCATTGAGCACACAAATTGGACTGGACTGACGTTGCCCCTTTGGGCTGGCAATGTATGTGTCCTTTTTGCTTGCTCTGCCTATGATCCACACAGCACATGGGATAGACATGGCCTTCCAAGGTGTCATTCTGCTGACAACATGACATCTGGAAGTTAGACTCAACCCCCTGAAACCTGACTCCTTGTCTCATTTGAATAGCTTCTCTGCAATAAAAGGGTTCAGAATGTGCTCCTTGCTCTCTTTCTTGCCTGCCTTGCCTCCTTTGTAGGAGCTGGGTCAAAGGAGCCATCACAGAACCCCAAGAAAAAGTATTTCTCTGTGTGTCATTATTTCGTGCCAGCACAGTTCACCTGGAGTAACCCTTACTGGTTTAGTCATATGTTGCAACAGTAGTGTATTATATCTCTGGTACTGTATAGATATAAATAGGGTTGGCATTTTTGTCTTGTTTACCATCTTAGAAAACATTTAGCAACATTCATTATGATGCTAATTGCAGGTTTTTCAGTGATGTCCATTATCAAATTGAGGGGGTTTCTAATTTGTTGAGACTTTTTATTTTAAATCATTGATTTGGGGGTGGTGGCGGCATGTAACCAGGGATTGAGCCCAAGGGCACTTAACCACTGAACCATATCCCTAGCCCTTTTAAAAAACATTTTATTTAGAGATAGGGTGTTACTGAGTTACTTAGGGCCTCACTAAGTTGCTGGGGCTATCTTTGAACTGGCCCTCTCAAGCCACTGGGATTACAGGCATGCATCACCATACCCAGCTTAAAAACTTTTTTTTAAAATTCTTTTCCTCTATCTTTTCAAGTAGTATTAATTATTTTAATCTGTTAAAATGATGAATTGAGGGCTGGAGTAGTGGCTCAGTGGTAGAGCACTTGCCTAGCACACATGAGGCACTGGGTTCGACCCCCAGCATCACATTAAAAAAATAAAATACTAAATAAAGGTATTGTGTCCATGTACAACTAAAAAAATACATTAAAAAATGATGAATTGATTAGTTTTCAGATGTTGAACTAGCCTAGTATTTCTAGGATACACCCTACGTGGTCATGATGTTCTTTGTATATGTTGTTGCATCAATTTTCTAAAAAAAAATTTAAAAAGAAAAAAATGAAAGTTTTTGCATCCAGATTCACAAGATAATAATATGTAGTTATTTTTTTCTTATAATGACTATTTCTAATTTTGGTAGCAAAATCAAGATAATGCTGATCAGAGAGAATAGGTTGGGAAGTATTTTGTCCTCTTCAATTTTCTCAAGCCATTTGTGTAGACATGGTATTATTTCTTCCTAATGTATGGTAGAATTCTCCAGGGAAGTCATCTGGGACTCGAATTTCTTTGTGGGAATGTTATAAAACTATTCGGTTAACTTCTTTTTACATATAGGGCTATTTTGTTTTTTTACTTCTTGGGTGAGTTTTAGTAGTTTGTTTTTCAAAGAATGTTTCCAGTTTGTTCAGATTCTCAAATTTATTGTCATAAAGCACTTTTAATGTTCCTTCTTCTCCTTTAAATGTATGTGGAATATATGTGATGTTGCATATCTCATTTCTAATATCATCATTTTTGTTTATTCTTAATAATTATGACTAAAACACTAATTTTGTTGACCTCAGAAGCCAGTGCTTTCATTGATTTTTCTCTTATTATTTTAAATTTTCTTTCTTTCTTTAAGATTATTATTTTCTTATCTTTGCTTTGGTTTTGTTATTCTCCCCCCCCCACTCCCTCTTCCCATTGAATCCACTGAGCTACTTCTTTACCCCTTTTTGTTTTGAGATAGGGTCTTCCTACATTGTCCAGGTTGGCCTTGAATTTGAAATTCTGCCTTAGTGTCCTGAGTAGCTGGGATTACAGGCCTAAACCATCACACCCCAGCTCTTCACTGTTTCTTAAGGTTTATTGATTTAAACTTTCCTAATTTAAATGTTTAGTGTTACAGATTCCTTGATAAGTAGTGCTTTAGTTGCATTTCACATTTTCTAACATGAAAAAGTTAATTGTGACATGAGCATTCATATAGCTTTGCTTCAAATGTTAAGGCCAGCCAGTTGGCCTGCCTCCCTGCCTGCCTCCCTTCCTTCCTTTGTTTATTTTACTGTTACTGGGTATTGAACTCAGGGGTACTATTCCACTAAGCTACATCCCCAATCTTTTATACTTTTTTTTTTTTTAAGATAGACTCTCTCTTAATTGCCCAGGTTGTCCTCAAACTTGCATTCTCTTGCCTCAGTCTCCCTAGAAGCTGGCATTACAGGCATGTATTACTACACCTGGTTAAATATACAGTTTTAGAATTTGACATGTTTGTTTGAAATTTTAAATTGAGTGGATGATTTTAGGAGGTTACATTTTCATATCAGATACAGAATTAGAAATGAAACGTATAAAGCATCCCTAATAAGAAAAGATAAAATTCTACATGCTCCCAAATCTGTAACTTTTTGGGCACTGATGTGACTTCACAAGTGGAAAATTCTACAACTAAATGAATTCATGTGAGGAATCACAGCCAAAACACAGATATTGCAAAGGCCGGGTGCAATGGTGCACACCTGTAATCCCAGTGTCTTGGGAGGTTGAGGCTGGAGGATTGCGAGTCCAAAGCCAGTCTCAGCAAAAGCGAGGCTCTAAGCAACTTGATCTTGTCCCAAAATAAAAAATAGAAAAAGCTGGGGATGTGGCTTAGTGGTAAAAGTGCTCCTGAGTTAAGTCCCCAGCACCAAATATAGGGAGGTGGGTTGCTGTGGAAGTGGCTTAGTAGTTGGGAGCCCCTGGTTTCAGTCCCTAGCACTGCAAAAATCAAAATAAAGCAAAAACAAAACAAGTAAACAAACAACAGAAACCCCAAATGATTTAAATATTTAAGTATATATACACACACCATATATTTCAAAATATTGTATGGTGTGTATATATATGAACTATGGGTGTATTTAATGTCATTATCACTTACTTTGGTCATCTGCTTTTTTTGCTTTCCTTAACCATTGCAGGGTGCAGTACTCTCCACATATCTTCCATTTTTTCTGTTCTGTTCACTCTGAGAAACTCTGCCCTACACTTTTCTTTCAGATTAAACTCTTATCTTCTCTCCTTTTGAGCCTCAGCAATATCTCTCATCCGCTTCAAGGCCATCCCACCCACTTACTGTTACCCAAGCCTGCCTTGCCTGCCTGCCTACCTCTCTCTCTGTGTCTCTCTCTCTGTTTTCATTCCTTTCTGCTAGCAACAGCATTCATACTCTGTTTTCCCTCTTGGCTGTCTCATTCCTTTTGATCTCTTATTCTCAGGGAAGTTCAGATTGTCCCCATCAAGTAAAAACTAAAAACAGGAGGATTACCCTTTAGTTACTGTCTCCCCCCACCCCCCACTCCCAATCCCCTTCCCCATCTGTCTCTTTAATCTCTTTCTCTTTTTATCCATATTTCTCAAAAGGCTAGTTTGCAAATTTTTATCTTTATTTTCAAACTGTTGATTTCTCCACTAGGTGTAATCTGGCTACTTCCCACTATCCTGATAAAATTTTTTTTATTAAGATAAACACTGACTTACTTCTTAATTGCCTAATATAGTGTAAGTTTTTAGTTCTTACTTAGAGTATGATTTTTTTTAGGCAGAGATCCTCATTAATATTTCACTTTCAGAGTAGTCCGTTACTTCTGATTACATTGTTATTTTAATAATTTCCTTTGGGAGGACTACAAAGTAAGTTATTTTTTAAGTGCCTTCCATTTTTATAGGATGTAAAGTCCCTGAAGTGTACTGTAGTACTTCTTAAAATTAGACAGGCTGTGTTAAAGAATGTAACCACCTGCAAATTTGATTATTATACAAAATGTAAATGACTGTCTAAGTAATATTTTGGCAGAATGTATCTAAAAAGGAATTTTCATAGTTAGGAACATATCTTTCCCATTATACATGCTTAGTAAAAAGAAGTTCTACTAGAAGTTACAATCAGGAATTTGACAAAGAATAAATTTATTCAAAAAGTAAAAGACCTGGGGCTGGGTTGTAGCTCAGTGATAGAATGCTCACCTTGCATATGGAGGGCACTGGGTTCAATCCTAAGCACCACATAAAAAACAAAATGAAAGCATTAAAATAAATATGTCCATCTACAATTAAAAAGATATTTTTTTAAAAAAATTAAAAGACCTGAACTTGTTACCACAAAGTTTCGAAATAGCTCTTATATGAAATCTGCCATTTTAATTATGTATAGGTCATGGTTATTTCCAAAATGACTTCTCAGGCTTTTTTTTGTGTTACTTTGCTGTTGTATTTTCCAGAGAATAATATTAACTCAGGAATTTGTTGGGTTATAATGCATATTTTCAAGTCTCAATAGAAACAAGCAAATCAGTATCACATTTTTTGAACTCTTTGAAATGAAAACATAATTTCCTTTGCAATTGGATGACTTCCACAGAATGTCTCATCATAAATAAATATGCTTTATTTTTCTCCATAGCTCTTATCAATTTCTAACATATCTTTATATGCCCTGTTATTTATTTATCTATCCTGTCTGATCACCCTCTCCCACTGCTTTGGTCCTGGAAACATCCTTGATGGCTAGAAGAGTACCTGACCTTCAATATGGTTTAAGTAAGTGGTAATTGTCAGGAAGTAAAGAAAAGAAAAACAAATCAAAGAAGAAAGGATGCAGTGCTATTTTATGAAAACTTAAGTATTGAAAAACTTTTTTGGGACTGAGAGTGTAACTCAGCAAGAGAGCATTTGCTTAGCATGTGTAATGGCCCTGGGTTCCATCCCCAAGAACACATAAAACAAAAAATTGTTTTATAAATATGCTTGAAAAAATTTTCAAGTAAAACTTTTTGAGTTTTTTTTTTGTTTGTTTGTTTTAAATGTTTATAACTTCTTGTGCAATGTTAGTCTCTCAAAACTCTTGAGCAACTCAAGGAAATTGTTTATACAGTTAAGAAAAAAAATATGGTATATATCTGTAATACTTTGGAAAATCAAGTGTGAACAAAAGAAATAATTAGGTGATTAATATGTTTTAAGCTATAGAATTTTGTGCCAGGCCTTGTGGAACACACCTGTAATCCCAGCAACTAAGGAGGCTGAGGCAGGAGGGTCATAAGTTCCAGGACAGCCTGAGCAATTTAGTAAGCCCCTTAGCTAACTGTGTCTCAAAATACAGAAAGAGAAATGAAGGAGAGAGAAGATGGTGGATTAGAGGAAGGATTACTTCTCAGTAGTTCCTTAGCAACAGACTTACAAATTAAAAGATAGCTCCTCAGTGGCATGGGTAACTAAGGGAACTCACTGAAACTTAATGCTGGACTGTAAAAGAAACCATAGAAACACAGAAAGTCAGAAACTTTCAACATGATGTAAGAATATGTTAGAAATTCTCTAGCTTGACTGTAGTGGTAGCTGCTGATGGGAGGGGGAGCAGAGGCAGAGTGAGAAGACAGAGTGGCCGAAGATAAAGAAATTTAAAAAATAAAATAAAATTGGCTTGAAGAGACCTGTGGATTAGAGAGGAAGGCTGAAGTTAATGGACACAGAGTGATGGGGGTAACAGTTCAATGAAGACAAACCAAAAATAGTTCACCCTATAGCGGATGGTTCAAATACTTAAGTGGGAACCAGGATCACTGGCAGAAAGCAGTCACAGGAGGAAAAATGCTCCTGGATACAGAAACCAGTAGCCACCTGGTGCTGGAATCAGGTATAAGGGGTGTGCAGCAGTGAGCAGAGCTAGGAGATAGTGAATTCATCAAGGAAATTATCAGTAGTTGTCTATTATAATTCCCATAATGTTCCTGAACTGGTGACTGAAAGAGGCATAAAAAAAAATTGTTACTGGACCATATAGGCTCTGGATACAAAAGAGAGAAAGCTCCCTTTGTTGCTGGCCCCCATAAGAGCTGTTGGGAAGACACCTATAGCAGCTACACAAGACCATCCACACTCCAGGGCTGATATCAGGTAATTCATATGTATAGCAGTAAAGGTGAAACCTGTGGAGGTTTATTCCCTAGGCCCTAAATGTGGATTTTACCTGAGGTCCTAGAGATCCAGATATCCTGCAGAGACTGGCCTTTCCTTAGCAATAAGGGGTGTGTATCAAATCTCACATATTGACAGACTTCTAAAGTTCAGCCAAGACTAAAGCCCAATTGCTGGAACTCCCAATTTAGAACTATACACCACCCACACTATAAAAATACATAATTTGTTAGCACTCCACAGTCTATCCCACCCTATACTAGGAGAGTAAATACTGAGATCTACAATCAACTTTGCCTCCTAGCCACAATGGCTAACAGCTGAGGGATACAACCCTTGACTCAAGGGTTACAAAGCCAATTATAAATATAAAGAATGAAATCCCTCCCTACCAACAGTCTTGACCACCTTTGTGGAAATAAGTCTTTTATTTTTCATTAAGATTCTTTCTCTTGTTTTTCTTATCTTTTTTCCCATTTTTGCCATATTCCCATTTTTAATGTATTTTTTAAAATTTTAACTTAAAAATTTTTCAAATATCATTTCACTATATTTTGTAATTTTTAAATTCTTTTCATTTTTCAAGATTTTTGGTGTGTATGTGGGTGTGTATGTTCTCATCATGCGGATAAGTTTGAAAATGTGTTTATTTTTATGTATGTAATGTATATATTCATATTATTTAACTTTTACTTTAACAACTATCTTCTGCACCTGTTTATTATTTAGCCTTGGTTTGACATAGGTGGGGTATAATTATACATGGATTTGTATTCTAATTTTTTGCTTATAAAACTATGATTGAATTAATATTAAAATTTCACATCATAAAATTTTGAAAATATACACAATAAAAATTGGTATGCATTAATTGAGGAAAAACCACAGAAAACTATAAAAATGATGGAATTTCTTAACATGATAAAGGACATTGAAAACTCCCTAGAGTAAATATCCTTCTTTAGACAGAAATGTTGTAATCCCTTTCAGAGCAGAATGATAACAAGGTAGTCCACTTTCATTGCCCCTATTTCTCTCTTTCTGGAAATGCTTACCATTGCACTAACAAAAGAAAATGAAATGAAACTCACTATTTGTAGACAAGATAATACTATTCATAGAAAGTCTCAAAGAATCTACAAATATTTCCTTAGATTAATAGTTTAGCAAATATCCTGAACATAAAAATAACTAGTTAGCATAGTTTATTTCAACAGCATTTCACATGATGCTTGATAAGTCTGATTTTATGAAAAATTTATTTTTCTTCTTCACATCTGTTTCTCCTCCCAAGGACCCCTTAGACTCTCTTCCATCTTTTGCTCTTTCTTTGTTTTGGGTCCACAGACCACACACAAATCCAGATGCTATCCCTATGAGATTCCAAGCAACCCAGACTTCTAAATGTTGAAGTGGTTTCTATAATATATTAGTCAGGGTTCTCTAGAGGAACAGAATCAACAGGAAGTATGATTATAAAAAGGGGAGTAGAATGGCTTGCATAACCAGAAGCTACATAGTTGACCTTTGTAGAAGAACTAACATAATCTTTCTCAAATTATTCCATGGAACTGAAGGGGGTGGGACACTTCCAAAATAAATTCTGTGAAGCCATATAACCCTAATACCAAAACCAAACAAGGACACATCAAGGAAATAAAACTACAAACCAATATTACTGATGAACATGGATGCAAAAATTCTTTAATAAATTTTGGCTAGTTATATTCAGAAGCACATTAAGAGGGGTTGTGTTTATGGTGGAACGCTTACTTAGCACATATGATACACTGGGTTTGATCCTCAGCACCACATAAAAAGTAAAGAAAATAAAGATATTGTGTCCATCTGTAACTAAAGATATTTTTAAAAAATACATCAAGAAGATAATACATCATGATCAATCCCAAGAATGTAAAATTCGTTCAACATATACAAATCAATAAATGTAATTCATTACTTAAATAGAACTAAGGATAGGAATCATATGGTGATTTCAATAGATGCAGAAAAAGGCCTTTGATAAAATCCAGCAAAAAAATAAAGAAGGGGGGAAGATTGGATATCATAAATATAAAGGGAAGGTCAGTGGAATAAAAAAAAGATTGAGAGGGAGGTATGAGGGATGGGAAAGAGGAGGAAATAATTTAATGAATTTAGCAAAACTGCATAATATGCATATATAAATATACCACAGAAAATATCACCTTTATGTATATGTAGAAAATGCCAATCAAAAATAAATCAACACGTGAAAGGAGTGTCAGTAGAGTAGAGTGAGGGAAATAGGGGGATGAAGAGGGGCGGGGAAAGGGGATTGGAATCAAATCCCATGCACGTATGATTTTGTCAAAATGAACTCATCTACTACATACAACGATAATGCTCTAGAAAACAAAATAAAACTAAGGATGTATTAGAGTGGCTAAGTGCCTCTGGGTTTCACTCATAGTACCCCCCCCCCAAAATTAGAACTTTTTAAGATATGAAATATTTTATGCTAAAACTGATTACCTTTTTAAAAAAGATTGTGATAATTAAGAGTCCAGTCTCCCTCAGAAAAAGGAGGACATGCAGTTGAACAATTATGAGTATGCAGACTTATTTTTAAAAGTTAGAATGGTTCTAGTATTTTTGTTAGCTTTTTCGCTGTTGTGACGAAAAGATCTGACAAGACCAACTTTAGAAGAGGAAAAGTTTGAGGGCTCACAGTTTAGAGGTCTCAATCCTTAGACAGCTGGCTCCATTCCTTGGGGTTCTATTTGAGGCTGAACCTCATGACAGATGGGTGTGGTGGAGGGAAGCAGTTCACATGATCAGGAAGCAGAGAGAGCCTAAACTCAGCTCACGAAATGTATTCCCTAAAGGTACACCCTCAATGACCTACCTCTTCCAGCTACATGCAGCAGCCTACAGTTACTACTCAGTTAATCCCAGTCAGGGGATTAATTCTCTGATTAGATTAAGGCTGCCATGACCCAAGACATTTTACCTCTGAATGTTCTTGCACTGTCTCACACATGAACTTTGGAGCGGGGGTGGGGGGGATACCTAAAATCTAAACCATAAGAGCAAGTTACATGATACATTTCTTAAAACTTAATTACAACCTAAACACATGCACACTTTTAGGAGAATAACCTCACATTCTCATTTGGAGTACCATTAGTATTTTCATCCCTGCAATTGAAGTCTTTTAATACAGTGATAATGAGCTTGTAAGGCACCATCCTAAGTATTCTGTAGAACATATGGAAGAAAACTTGCAGTTTGAAGTACTAAAAGTTTATATAACTATAGGAAAGTAAGGAAGTGTATACTTATTTAGCAGGATGCACTTTATTATGTTATTTTCTAATTAAAATTCTGACTCCCCATTACTCTTTAAAAAAGATCATTTGAGTATCATTGACCTAATTGAATGAGCAACATCAATATCTAGAAACAGCATATTACCTCTACTTCAAAAGTGAAAAGGGCAAGAAGAAACCTCTTGCCATAGATCTGTGGATTCCTTATTCTTTGCTATTTTATAGGCTACATAACCATTATGCATGCCATGGACAAATATCTTTAAGGTCCATCAACTATCCTCTTATATACTGATTTTATTTCACAGATAAATGACAGCTATTCTTCCCACCTCTTCTCACCGTTATTCCTGTTCAAAATGGCAAATTGAATAAGACAATAATTCTATAGAACTTTGCAACAAAGCAATTAGCTGATAACAAAAGAAAAAAATGGGGGCAAAAACCTATAGAAATGTATCAACATTTGGTTTGGAGAGAAAGCATAACATATATATTAATGAATTGATAAAGTTATTTTCAGGTATTTTATTGAGGAAGATAAAGTGAACACAAACTAATAACTTCTTAACTGCATTCAGTGTTAGAAAGAAAATAAACTTAGGTACTAAAATAGAGGAGGTAATGAAAGAGAAACAGAACACATGGATTACAATCATCCTTTCATGTCTCTGTGGAATTAGCTCAAGGTTTAAGATGGGCCTGAACCTATGAATTTTTGAAACTACAGGAGTTCTCAATTGCAATGAATTAAAGAAGATAGAGGAAAGGATATAATCTCAGGACAGACTTTCTTAATCAGAGATTGTTTTTCACCAGACCTATTACTTAGGAACAAAATTTTAATAGTAATTACACTGATATGAGTTTCATCTTCTTGTTAGTACTTGTATTTAATCACTAGTAAATAATGAAAAATTGCAGTAGTTTATAAGGATGGAATCTGAATAATAAATTCCCAAGAAATTGGTAATAGATAACCTATCATTTTCTGTCTATAATTTGTGTGGTATTGGGGCTGGGAATGTGGCTCAAGTGGTAGCGCGCTCGCCTGGCATGCATGCGGCCCCGGTTCGATCCTCAGCACCACATACAAACAAAGATGTTGTGTCCGCCGAGAACTAAAAAATAAATATTAAAAAATTCTCTCTCTCTCTCTCTCTCTTTAAAAAAAAATTGTGTGGTATTAAGATAAATGGCTGGGCGTGGTGGCATATACCTGTAATTTCAGCAATTCATAAGGCTGAGACAGGAGGATTGCAAGTGTGAGGCCAGCCACCAACAATTTAGCAAGACCCTGACTTAAAATAAAAAATAAAAAGGACTGGTCTTGTGGCTAGAGTTCCCCTGGATTTAATCCTTAGTACTGAAAGGAGATAGGGGAAGGGAGAGAAGTGAACACAGTGTCCAATTAAAAAAAAAAAAGTTATCATAGCAGCACAGTTCACAATAGCAAGATTGTGGAACCAACCTAGATGCCCTTCAATAGACGAATGGATAAAAAAAATGTGGCATTTATACACAATGGAGTATTACTCTGCATTAAAAAATGACAAAATCATAGAATTTACAGGGAAATGGGTGGCATTAGAGCAGATTATTCTAAGTGAAGCTAGCCAATCCCTAAAAAACAAATGCCAAATGTCTTCTTTGATATAAGGAGAGTAACTAAGATCAGAGTAGGGACGAAGAGCAGGAGAAGAAGATTAACATTTAACAGGGATGAGAGGTGGGAGGGAAAGGGAGAGAGAAGGGAAATTGCATGGTAATGGAAGGAGACCCTCAGGGTTATACAGTGGAGGGGGTAGAGAGAGAGGAGGGGAGGGGAGGGGAGAGGTGGGGAGGGGGAGTGTGGAGGATGGGAAAGGCAGCAGAGCACAACAGACACTAGTATGGCAATATGTAAATCAATGGATGTGTAACTGATGTGATTCTGCAATCTGTGTATGGGGTGGGAGTTCATAACCCACTTGAATCAAAGTGTGGAATATGATATGTCAAGAAATTTGTAATGTTTTGAACAACCCACAATAAAAAATTTAAAAAAAAAAAGTTATCATTCAAGAAATGTTTACTTTATTTCTACTATTCCAGGTGTTGTGCTAGATAACAAATTGTAGATTGAAGAAAACAAGCATTGTCTTTGTCTTCATGGACTTTATAGTCCAGGAAGAAATACAACATACTTTAAATGAATATGGTCAGAAATGGTAGTTAATGCAAAGATGGCAGAGAACAGATTATTACAAGAGAATAACTAAGGAATAGTATTTATTTTGGAGAGTTCAGGACTGTGAAGGATTCGAGATTTTTATCTGACTTTAAAAGTCTAATCTGCCATGGGTTTACTAAATGTTGTCAGAAGGCAAGAGTTTCCTGGGTTAGGGAAAAACAACTTCATTACTCACAGTACAGCATACATCATGAGCATTAACTTATTGTTTGTTGCTTTCCCATGCCTCCAAATGTTATGGAAAAACATGATATGGACCCACAGGGATGGTATGTGTCTTGTGAGGTTGCATTGCTTATAAAGAACCTTGAGCTTGGAGAAACTACCCCTTTTGTACTGAGTAGTAAGCAAACCAGCTTGCAGTCTACAGAAAGATATTACCTTATTTCTCAAGGTTTCTTGCTGCAAATAATAGAGTCACAATGGACTTGCTTTATGGGCATGCCATGCAAAAACATATTCAGGGATCACGTCCCTGCTTCTGCTTCTGTTCACGTCTTCTGCTTCTTCAGCAGAAAAGGAAGGCCAAAGAAGTTATCTCTGAGATAATTTCTTTTTTATATAATTTCAATAGGACAAAATTGGCATATAATAAACTGCATATAAAGTGTACAGTCTGATAAGCTTTGCCATGTATACAGCTCATCAAACCATCAAAACAGACCAGATCAATGAATATATCCACATTCTGCCCAATTTTTTTCTGTCTCCCTTTGTAATTCCTGCCCCCATCTCTGCATCTCCCTCTACCTCCCCAGGCAAACATTCATCTGCTTTTCTTCATTGTATATTTTTATCTCCTAGAATTCTGTACAAACTGAATGATACAGCTTATATATGTTATTTGTCTATACTCTTACATGCACTTGTTTTTATTGAGGTTCATCTATATTGTAGTTGTTCTTACTGCTTGATCGTATTCCATTATGTGGTAATAGTACATTGTCTTTATACATTCCTCTGTGGATGACATTAGATTATTTCTGATTCTTTTCTCTTAAAAATTCTTTGAATGTTCATGTATTTGCTTTATGTGGACATATACTGTTACTTCTATTGGATAAATATCTGGGAATGGGATGGTGTAACTATATGGTAGTTATATATTTAACATTTGAAGGAAATACCAAACTGTTGCAAAATGATTATACAGTTTGTCCTTTCCACCAAAAGTGTATTCTCTGATATTGTCATTGGATTTTTCTTTGGTCTTTTTAATTTTAGCCATTTGAACAGTTACGAAGTTCTATCCCATTTTAGTTTTAATTCGCATTTTCATTTTGGTGAAAGATATTGAGTTTTTTTTTTCATGCTCTTATTTGCCAGTCATATACTTTCTTCAATGAAAGTCCCATTTAAAAAATTAGATTGTCTTATTACTGAGATATGAGAGATATTTATATATTCTAGATACAAATGCTCTGTATCTTATTATTGAGGAAGTTTTAGTAGTTTGTGTCTTTCAAGGAAACATTTCATGAAAGTTTTCTAATTTACTGCCATAGTTCTTCAAAATTTCCTTAATATCCTCTTATTATCTGCAGAATATGTAATGAGGTCACCTCTCTTATGGCTCATATGGTTTACTTTTTTCCTCTCTTCTTAATCCATAAGGCTAGAAGTTTGCCAATGTTACTTATCTTCTTCAGATCCAGTTTTGGGTTTCAGTGTTTTTCTCTTTTATTGAAGTCTATGCAAATATGCAGATATTTATTTTCTTTCTTCTGTTTTTCTTTGGGTTTTTTTGCCCCCCCCTTTTTCTAAAATGTTCTTAAAATGGAAGCATAAGTTATTGATTTGAGACATTTCTTCTTTTCAAATGTAAATACCTATATAAATTATCCCCCAAGTATTCCTTACAACTGATAGCCTACAGATTTTGCTGTTTTATTATAATTTTAATTCAGTTCAAAATAAATTCTAAGTTATTTATCTCTCTCCCTCCCACCTTCCTTTCCTCCTTCCTATGTCTTATGTCTCAAATATGTGAGAATTTGGGGGTATGTTTTTGTTATTCATTTCTAATCTAACACTATTTTGTTTAAAGAAGATATACAAGATATACTTTGTTTTAAAGCCCAAGTATTGTCAATCTCAGCATATATTTCACATATATATATATATATAAGAAAATATGTTTTTGATGTTTTGGATGAAGTATTGTATAAATGCATAGTCAGTCAATTGGGTTTTAGTTTTGTCCAATTTTCTGTATCCTGATTTTTTATGTACTTGTTTTATCAATTATCAAGAGAAGAAATTGAAACCTTCAACTATAATTTGAGTTTGTCTATTTTTAGTATAGATTACGATTCAGCATATATGTTCCATACAACAAATTTAATGCATCATCTGAGAGGAAAGTTACTGTTACTAGCATTATTTTATGAAGTATAATTAAAACATGTCTTTGATCATTTGGTGATATTGTGCTATTTATAACATCAGCTTCATATTAAAAAGAAATATTCATTTACTATATTTTATTGTTTTATCATTTATCTAACCCATGCTATTGTTTTTCTTGGCAGCTTCCATGTTTTTGAAACAAGCCTTCGAAGGAGAATATCCCAAATTATTATGTCTTTATAATGACTTGTGGAAGCGTCTTCAACAATACAGTCCAAACATCCAAGGAAATTTTAATGCAAGTGGAACTCCAGACCTTTATGTTGACCTACAACATATGGAAGATGATACACAGGATATATTCATACCAAAAAAGTCAGAATATGAGTATGTTTCTTTAATTTGATCTGTTTGTTGGCATGTAAAGGATTTCTGTTTCTTATTTTTATTATTAATCAAAAATCGTGCATACACTAAGCTGCTAAATATTTATAATGATTGTTATTTATTAATGTACTTTAACTTAAGACTTTTATCTGAAGAAATCAAACTTCACCCTTAGGTGACCTTTCAGTTTTAAAATACAATAATAAATAGGATTATTGGAAATTATAAGTGAACATATGTAGTCATTGTTTTTTGTTTGTTTGTTTTTTTGTAGTTGTAGATGGACAGCATGCCTTTATTTTATTTGCTTATTTTTGTATGCCGTGCTAAGGATTGAACCCAGTGCCTCACATGTGCTAGGCAAGCCCTCTGCTACTGAGCCCCAGCCCCCCCCCCATTGTTTATTAATTGATATTTTAATATATCTTAATTATATCAGATTGCATTATTATGAGGAGTTAATGTTTGACCTGAGATCTAGATAATCTGAATAAGTGAATCATGAGAGACTTGGAGTAAGATTTTTGCAAGCAGATCAAACTTAGAGGTCTCAAATACACTAAAATGGAGAGGTTTAAGGAAGAGAAAGCAGCCAATACAGCTGAAGCACAGTGAATGAAGAAGAGAGGGGTGTAATACTAGGCCAGAGTAGAAGGGAAATAGGAGATCATGTGGGGCTTTATAGGCCATGCTAATGAGGTTGGGTTTTATTCCAAAAAGTTACAAATCACTGATTTTAAACAGAGGAATGATATAAACTGATAATTGGTTTAAAATTAGCATATTGGCTTTTTTGTGGACAAATAAGGGGGTGGTTAACACACAGGAGGAATAATGTTTCCCATTGAAACTATTTTGTTTTTCCAGAGAAAAGATGACAATGACTTTAAGTGACTTTAAATAGGATGAGCAGATAAGATGGTAAGAATTGATCAGATTGGTCCAAGATGGGTTTTAAATCAAGATATAGTTTAGAGGACAAACCAATAGAATTTCCTGATAGGTTAGATTTGAGAGGAAAGGAGGAATTGAAGATATGACTAGATAAGTTGGTAGAAGACTAGGATTGGAAAACTGGTTGTGTTGAATTTAGGTTTTGTTTGCAATTGCTGAACTGAAAATGCAAATAGAGTTATTGAAAATAATTAAGTATGAGTTAGGGCTAGAAATATGTACTGTCATGCATTGCTTAATGATGAGGCAAGTTCTGAGAACATAATTATTAGGTGATTTCATTACTATGAGGACCTCATAGAGTGTACTTACACAAACCTAGATGGCATGAGTAAATCACACCACATGGCCTTTTGATAGTCAAGAAACAACATAAACCCAACATGTGTGTGGCTGCTGGTGATATAACATAGGATACTGTTTTATAGTAAACTTTGTTTTCTTTTTTTAAGTAGAAGAAGTATATGCTAAAATATACATACAATATATATATGAGAAATATAATAAATACATAACCAGTAATGTCGTCATTTATTATTATTAGTTATACACTGTACATAATTGTATGTGCTGAGCTTTTATAGGACCAGTAGTACAGTAGTTTTGTTTATACCAGAATCACTACAGACACATGAATAATACATTCCACTGTGACAATATGATAGCTATGGTGTCACTGGGTAATAGGAATTTTTCAGCTTCATTATAATTATATGTGACCACTGTCATATATGTGGTACACTATTAAGCAAAATGTCTTCATGCAGCATGTGGTTATATTGGGGAGTTATAATCATAAGGATCTTTTTTAACATAACTGGAAAAGATTACATAGGGAAGATATATATAAAGAGCAAAAAGAATCCTTGCCTCATAAAGGCACTCCAGCATTTATAGATTGGGCAATGCAATGGCTCCTACAAAGGAGACTGAGAAAAAAATTAAAAAGATGAGATAGAAGGACATATCAAAGTAGTTTATAACCCCAGAGGAGGTGGGGTAGTCACCTGTGTGATGCTACTGAGAAGCTGAAGAATTTAAGGACTCAGACCATTGCTATAGCAAGATTAAGGCCTTTGGAAACCTAAATGTGAAATAGTGTTATTATTAATAATTTAAAAAGCATTATTAGAATTGATTATAAGAGAAAGGAAGATGGACTTCTAGAATGAAACACAAAGGGCTCTGCTGAACTAGCCCTCTTTAAAGCTGGTGAAAAGTATAAGAAAGGAACCTAACCACAATAGCAAATAGCATCTATTAAGCAAAAGTCTTAAAAATTTAATTTGTTAAGAAAGGCTACAGTCCATAATATTTGAACCAAAGACTGTTCCCTCATTTCCCTTTCCAATTCAGTGAGATAAAGACTACTCTAGACTGCAGCCACCAAGAACTTCGGGCTCCCTCTCTTCCCAGCTGCCAGCTGCAGGCTTTCTTCCTAGGAGGAGCAGGACCTCAGTGTTTATTCTCATGCCCTTAACTGCCTGTCACATAGGCTTACTCCAAGCTGAGTATGGTTAAAAAGTAGAAGTCCCTTGTTTTGCCCAGTCCCCATTCAAGGAATGGCTCCCTGCACACATAGTGAGCTGAAAATACAGGGGCCCCACTAGCCTATGCCTGGGCCTTTGAAGTTGTGATTTCCTGCCAGTAAATGCACAGTAAGAGCCACCACCGCTTCCCCCGCCCCCCTTCCATCAAGTGTTCAGTTCCTGGATTGAGGAGGTTTCACTCAAAATTTAGCTTCCTCTTTCTGTCTGGTCACCTTCAGAGCTTGGCATAGAGATTTTGCCTGGGGGAGAAGCAGGCAGTAAAACAGCTCCTGATCTTTTCCCAAAGTAACTGTCTATATTTATAACAGCCTGGTAAAGTATAAGCCTAAGAGCACTCTCTAAAACCTGGGCAGTTGTAAAAGGCAATGGGGAGGTGATTTGTAGATCTAGTGAAGATACAGACTAAATTATAGATTAGCTAGTCTTCAGGAGAGTGCCAGGGAACAGGACAACTAGGAGTCCTCCTGGAATTAGAATGAATATCAACTATGACCTTAGAAACTGTTCTGTCAAAATAGCTACAGTTAAATTGTATTCATTTGTAGAGGAGTTTATGCCTACTGCATTGTTGAAAACTTAAGACAATCAATTAGTAGAGTTAAACATGAAGGTGTGTTCAGGAAAAGCAAGGTGAAGTCCCAGGGTGACTTCTCATACCCAAACCTATATCTCACTGAGAAAAAGTATCACAGGCTTAACACTATGGGAAAGAGAATTAAAATAATCCAGCAAGTCACTAAATAAATAAACAATAGCAATAACAAGCCCCAAACCAGGAGATCAGTACCCAGAGTTGCTATAATATATTATCTGAATTGTCCAGTTTCCAATAAAAGATTATGGATCATAAAGAAACATGAAAATTGACCTGCATATGAAAAATAAAACAAAAAACAAAACTCAAGGACACTGCCTGTGAGAGCAACTGGATGTTACATTTAACAGAAAAAGATTTTGAAGTAGCTATTATAAAAGTGTTCAGAACTCAAGGAAAGCATGATTTAAAAGTGAGGAATATATGAGGACAACGTTGTATCACATAGAGGCTGCCAATAAGGAGAAATTATTTTTAAAAAAATTAATGGAAATTATGGCATTGAAAAGCACAATAACTGAAATAAGAAACTGACCAGAGGAGGTCAACAATGGATTTGAACAGGCAGGAAAAAGAATTAGCTAACTCAAAGCTAGATCAATAGATATTATGCAAACCACAAAAACAGAAAAAGAATGAAAAATAATAATAAACAGAGCCTCAAAAAAGTGGGATATCTATTTCGATCTATGTGTAATGAGATTACCACAGGAGAGGAGAGAGAAAGGAGAAAGAAAAATATTCAAATAAATAATGACTGAAATCTTCCAAAATTTAATGAGAAGCAATAATCTACAGTGTTCAGAAAGCTCAGCAAACTCCAAGTTGGATTAATGAAAAAGATCTACAAACATCAGTGTAAAAATGTCTCTTGATATTAAGGGGTTTTCAAGAATGCTTAATAGGAGCAACTTACTTTTTTTTTTTTTGATATTTGCATAGCTTAAGGGCAGATTCAGAGACTATTTTACTAAGAGCTTTGAAATGAAGGTGAATTGGAAAAATCAGGATGCCAATTGAGAGCATCTTTGAGTGGATGGTAAAATTCATAAGACCTATTAGGCTGATGAAAAATCTGGTAGGAAAAAGTCACATATCTCCAATCACAATAAGGTCAAAGAATGTGTTCTTTAGAGTAAAATCTACCCTTATGGGAATGCTAAGCCTGACTCTTCTCTTTTTGAGTCATCTACTTTTTTTCTCTTTGATGTCATTTTGTACTATTCACTTGTCATCTACTTGTTCTGCTCCTCTGTTTGGCAGACATAGCCAGGTATGGATTGACCTTTGTCAGGACTTTGCACTTGCTGTTCTCTCATAGAAAGCTCTTCCCCGGAAAAATCTGAGTAACTTGCTACCTCTTTTCCTTTAGGTCTTTGCAGTAAACTTTTCCTTGCCACATCCTATCGAAAATTGAATGGGGGGTGGGGGGAGAAGACAAATCTATTCTCTGTCTTCCTTGCTTTATTTTTCCTGTAGCACTTATCACTATCATATTCCATATTGAATTCATTAAATGTATTTGTTTTTGTGTTTCTTTCTTGTGTAGAGGTATTCATACTTAATAGAAACTGTGCTCACTGCTATATTTCCTGCACCTATTAAATAAAGCTAAATATTATTAAGTAGAGACAATAATATTTGTGGGAAGAAGAGAGAAAAGGTGGGCTATATGAAAAGTTGCCCTCAGACTGGGACACCTTAAAAATAGAACAGTTCAAAATTTGGAAGTTCTTTAGTAAAGCTAAAATAAAGATCATTATAAATGTAAACTTTCACATACAAAACAGGTAATTCTTTCAAATACAGAACAGATTTTAGGAAAGTTACCTATATTGACATTGTAGTCAACAGGGATTCTGCAGCAGATTTGGAGAAAAGAGTGTTAACACATATTCAGGGGTCAGAATTTCTGCAGAATTGGAAAGAGGCTTCTTAAGGACAATAGATAATAGGAGAAGACATTTAAATAGATGACATATAATTCAGTAAGAGGAGTGCCTTGAACAGATTTAGATACTAGCTCAACCCTGCTTCCAAGGGATCTTTGCATCTTTATCTGTTAGAGAGATTATAAAATTTGCACTTCACCTGTCCATTTTTCCACTTGGCTATAAAACATTCTTTCATATAGTTCTTCCCAGCACTTGTCAAAGTGCCTGGTGCATCGTATTCTCAGTAAATATGTGTTGAGTGAAATACTTATTGAATGAGAACGTATTAAGAGATAATGATGGAATTATGATGCAGGAGCCAAGAGCATTCTGACCTCTAGGCCTGTCAGTGGACCAGAGGGTGAGAAAGAGAGAAAGCCAGGTTTCATATACATGAAGAACAGGTCAGATATTGTCACTGTTAACATTTAAGATAAAGAGGAATTTGCTCTTTAAAAAAATTTTTTTGAAGAGCTGTTAGAAGGATCACAAATAGGAGATTTGAAAGTATCTTCAGTTTTCAATGAAAATATAATAGACTTGGATATTGTCAAAGGAAAGCTAACATCCAGTCATTTGGCTGCTAAATGAGAATGTAGAAATTGTTGGAGACTGGAAATGTAAGGAGGAAAGAAATGTGTGTAGTAGATTAATTTTAGTTTGTGAAGAATATTGTAAAATAAATTAGCTTAGAACTTCAATTGAGGTTATTTGTGTAATCATAGGACTTTCACAAATACTTTGCAGTTTGTCTTTGTTCTTTTTAGTAACACAAGAAGGGAAAACTGATAATAGTCTAGATATGTACCCTTTCCTCTCAGTGAACTTTATGGAAGATGATGACAGCTGTGAGTGAAAAGGGTTGAGCTAATGAGCAGGTCTCTGGAGGTTTGCGTCTCTTGTGTATGCTTGATACTCTATAAATAGGGCTTGGTAAGTAAAGGCATATTCTTCATTAGAATTAATAGATTCTTAAATATTATTATCTTAGTTTCAAGTGATAGATAATAGTAGGTACTGCTACATATTATATTACATTTATAGCTGGGTCTAATGCATAAATTAAAATACTTATGTGATCCTTAGTAAACATTTAATCACAAAATATATTTATACAATTATGTATTTATTTGTTTGTTTATTTATTAGTACCAAGGATTGAACCCAGAGGTACTTAACCACTAAGCCACATCCTCAACCCTTTTTATTTAATTTTTTATTCTGAAACAGGGTCTCTCTAAGTTGCTTAGAGCCTCACTAAGTTGCTGACGCTGTCTTTGATTTTGGGGTCCTCTAGCCTCAGCCTCCTCAGCCACTGGCATGGGCCACCATACCTGGCTATTTATATATATATTAAAAAAAATTTTCTTTCTTTTTGCTAATATAGCTACTCTTATAGTAGATATATTTAAAAGGTATTTATTGCCTGATAACACTAGCATTTAGTATTGCATAATTTAAACTAATTTTTTAAAAATTTCATTTTCCACAGTCCAGAAAAGGCTTTGAAAGACTCACTACAGCCCTATGAGGCTGCTTATCTCTCAAAATCCTTATCTCGACTCTTTGATCCTATCAACTTGGTTTTTCCTCCGAGTGGGCGTAATCCACCTTCCTCTGATGAACTTGATGGTATCATTAAAACTATAGCAAGGTATGTATTTTTTTTATAATGTCCTGCCTTAAGATGCCTGCCACATTTGTTATTGATGTAACATGGCAGTGCATTTGAATTTACCTCAAATTATTCAAGTAATTAGGTCTATAATTAAGAAGTCCTGCAGTGAATGAGTGTACACATAGTAAGTAGAGATTCCAATTAATGAAATTTATTCTAAAAATAGTCTATTATAATCTGTATCTTGCCAAAGTTGGAAAGTAGACCTAGCTTTTCCTATCATAGTAAATTCCTAATATCTCGTAGCAAAGTAAGAATAAAAATAATTTTACAAATTGAGAAACTAAAACATAACAGTTAGTGTTTTTTATCCTAAACCCAGAAAGTGCTTCATCGCAAAAACAGGGTTCTAATCCTCATTAGCCTACTTGTGTTTGCTATTTTAAGCTTTCTAAGTGAATGTGACAGCTTTTACAACTCTAAAAAGGGAAGGTATCCTAAGTGAGGTGCCACCTAAATGCTGGCAGGCAGTGTAATTATCCCTTAGCCTTTAGATGTGTGCATTTTAAAGTGATCCAGATTAGTTTGCAGTTGAAACTATCAGTTCCTGTCACTGCTTACAGGTTGTTTTGAGAATAAGCCTGTACATTTAAAATGGACATTTTAAGAAGGAAAACTAGTGGCTGGATATTATTGGACCCAAGTGTAGAACTGTCTCAGTTATTTTAGACTATAAATTTGAAGATGGTGATTCTGAGGAATGGGAGAGTAAAACTAAAAAGCCACAGGTATTATACACGTATCATCAGCTACAAACACACCTATAAGAGTCTAGATTGCCTAGCATCTTGGTCCTAAACCTCTTTGCTGTTATCTTAACTTGCTGGAGATTTGACTCTGTATTTTTTTTATCCTAAGGTCTGTTACCTGTTTAGGGTGCAGGTGATAAAAACACAGTCCTAGATTCAACTTGAGCTCATAAACCTATTTATGTAAACATTAAAGCAGCATCTCTCCTATGCCAGTTACATCTTGACAGTGGTGGTATAATAAAAAAATAATCAGGACCTTGAAGAAGCATACTGATGCCAGTGTTTAATACAATTTTAAAGTGAACATTAATAAAATTATGTCTCAGTACTATATGAGAGAGCACTTTTTGTCACACATAATATGCACTAATATTGTTCCAAACTCCTTCTGTTTCTTTAAGAAGATAATCTGGGAAGTATCAACATTGGGTCTACTTCAGAGATAATTGCTTTTCTAGCTTGCTTGTATATGGGTTTTCATGCAGTTTTTAACTTTTAGTATTCTTTTCATGGTCTTTGTAAAAATTTCACTATTTTTGGTTAGTCATGTTAGATGTCAAATTAATTAATTGTTAAAGATGAAAATAAACACAACAAGGAAATACTTAAAAGAATCCAAGTTTATAAAATTTCTAATTATAGCCATTATGCTTTTGATATGTTTTAAAAGCTGGTCTTTACAAAATAGCATGCATGGACATAATTTCTACAAAAACTGAATATCTTTATGTATCATGTGTAATTTATATTTTTAGACTATGTCCTTCCAAGGTCATCATTCCTATTCAAAAGCTGTCATTTCCTTGCAGATGTCTGTGATATGCAGTGCCTCTAATTGCACTTATCAGTATTTGCAAGAGTGCTGCTTTAAAAATCTGTACGCAATTCACTCTGTTAATCACAGACTGAACCCACACATGATGTGCTTTTATTAATGGGAAACTGGTCATTAACAAAGCTATATCTCAAAGCACTTTTTCCTAATGCTGAATTTATGCGAGGTGGGGGAATAAAACAATGTACCACTTCTTGGAAACAATCAGCAAAATGTATAAAAAGAAACACTGCATTACTTATTGGGCTTATTAGGCTTATATGTTGTGCTTTACTTTGTTGATGAACATATTTTGCTAATATTAAAAATTGCTTTTGTTTTCTGCAGTGAACTAAATGTTGCTGCTGTTGATGCAAACCTCACATTAGCTGTGGCAAAAAATGTGGCAAAGACCATTCAGTTATATGGTGTAAAATCAGAGCAGCTTGTAAGTAGTTCCCTTTTCTGTAAGCTTTAATGATTTTGTTTAAAAGTACTAATTACATAATACTTGACTAAACATAACTAACATTGTAAAAAATGAAGTAATCTATTTTTGCCAATATCTGAGTTGTTTAATTTGGTTCTGTAATAATTTTTAAGATAGCTTGTTGACAAGTTGACTGAAATAATTTGCACAAAATGATCCTTGGTGGTAACTGTACTTAGAGCCTTCCTACTTGTAGTTCCAACGGAAGGCCAAATTTTGTTTGCTATAACACAGTACTGTTTTCTATTAAATTCTTCTTGTTGTCTTGACAAATAATTTAGAGGCATTTTTTTTAAAACTTTGTTTATTAAAAACCAGCCATAAAGAGAAATGGAAGTTCTTTGTAAGCAATTAGATGACTAATTTTTCTCTCAAACTTTGTTTATAGATGCCTTATAATAATATTCATTGCTTTAAAAAATATGTTTTTTGTTATAAATAAAATTCAGTATTATATCTAGAAAAATTTAATCTGGTTACTGAAAATGTCAGGGAAAAACGCCCTTATGAGATGGTTTCACTAGAGGAAAGAATCAGCATATGTATAGGAAATATCTTGCATTTTGGTGGTGGCAGGGGTGGGATAGAGGTTAGGCGGTAATAATGGCAATATATTTGGTAGAATTATTGCAAAAGACTTTGAAAACAATCAAAATAATCTGAGAACAGTGACGCATGCCTATAATCCCAACAACTCAGGAGGCTGAGGCAAAGGATTACAAAATTAAAGCCAGCCTCAGGAATTTAGAACTTGCCTTACAATAAAATTAAAAAGGAACGTGTTGTATCTCAGTGGTAGAATACTCCTGAGTTCAGTCCTCAGTACCAAGAAGAAAAGAAGAAAAAAAAATCAAAACACATCAACTAACACACTTGAATTGATATTTTTGCTTAAATAGTCTGTGGCTCTAGGTTGCTTAGGCATATTTAATCTACAGTGATGAAGGTTGATGAAAAATCATTAAGTTTTTCATTTTTTTAATAGAATTCTTACCCCCCCCCAATTTTACTTTTCACCTTTCATTTTATTATATAAGGAAAGTCTTTATTGAATAAGATTACAAAAAAAAATATATGTGCTTTATTTATTTATTTAGGTACTGGGGATTGAACCTAGGGGTGGCTTGCTTCTGACCTACATCCTTAGCCCTTTTTTAAAAAAAAATATTTTTTATTTTGAGAGAGGGTCTTGCTAAGTTGCTATGCCTTCACCAAGTTGCTGAGGCCGGCCTCAAACTTGAGATCCTCCTGTTTCAGTCTCAAGTGGCTGGGATGGAGCTGGGTGGCTGGGATTGAGCTAGGAATATGGCTCAGTAGTAGAACACTTGCCGATCATGCATGAGGCCCTGTATTGAGGCCCAGCACTGCAAAAAAGAAAGGATCAAGTGGCTGGAATTATATATGTGTACCATCATAGCTGGTATAATTTCAATTACATTTTGTGTTGTTTAGTTCTTGGCTGTTAATAACACCATTCCTGCTACTCCTCTGTGTTTTAAAATTTGACATGTTTTGTTCTTTGATCTTTCCATATTCTTACTCTTAAATATTTTTTTGGTGGTACTGGGAATTGAATCCAGGGCGCAGAGCCTTCCCCATGCTAGGCAAGCATTCTTCCACTGAGTTACATCCCAGCCTTCATTATTCTTATTCTTTTAGAATAATTTCACTAAAAACAGTTAGAGGAAATAATCAAATACTAAGTATTTGGTTGAAGAAAGAAAGAAAACAGATTTTTAAGTAGAATAACAACTTGTATATAAATGGAAATGTTGACTCAAGATTTGGAATGAAAGCTAAATCTTTAAATAGGGGATTCCTTTTACAGTTGAAAAATTAAAGTCTCAAATATACCAGGTTGAAAAGTGACAGAAATCAGATTATTAATGGGACGTTTAGATGCTAAGATAAAGGAAATCTAGAAATTTAAAGATAGGTTTGCTTTCGAAGAGGGTGACTTGAAAATACAAGCTGAAATTTAATTAATTAATTAATTTTTAGAGTTTTAAGGATATCAGTGACATGGAGAAATACTATATAACATTAAGTGGGAAAAGTATGATACAAAACTGTGTGTGTTTTAGTTAGCTTTGCATTGTAACACCTGAAATTTAGAATGCCCAGATATCCAGGTTCCAAAATTTATTTTCCTAAAAATTAGAAGTTTCCTGCTGCCAAATACTTTAAAATACTTAATTATAGCTTTAATATCAGGAGAAAGGCTCATGAGAGGATTTTCAAACTGCTTTTAACATTGTGGGTATAGTAGAGTATACTATAAATCTATAGATCACCTGTAAAGTACATTTATATTCTTATAATAACAGATCAGAAATTATTTTTATCATTACATATATATTTTTCCCAAAACCTTTTCTGTTATTAATCATCAAAGACCAGTGTCATACAAACATAAATTTCTGTAAGAAGAAATCTTAAAATCCTTTCCTCCCTCCCTTCTTTATCCCTCCCTCCCTCCCTCCCTCCCTCCTTCCTTCCTTCCTTCCTTCCTTCCTTCCTTCCTTCTGTGGTGAATCTGAAGTGGTATCAGAGGGTAGGATAGACTCATCCCCCACCCCCTGGGTACCAGGGATTGAACTTAGGGGCACTTTAACCACTGAGCCACATTCCGAGCCCTATTTTGTATTTTATTTAGACACAAGATCTTACTGAGTTGCTTAGCACCTCACTTTTACTAAAGCTGGCTTTGAACTCAACAATCCTCCTGCCTCAGCCTCCTAGCTGCAGAGATAGATTTATTATTAAACACTATATTCACGATAAGTCAGTCATGGATTGTGCAAATCCATTAACATATATTATCTACATATTTTGTGATTTGCTTATTCACTTTACAAAATAACAGAGATCTGTAACTACTATTTCAATACATGCATAATATATATTATATATATCATAGTTTATTAACTTCTGTGCTCTTAATATATAGTTAGATGATAATTTAGTGGTTTAATTTTTAGATAAGAAGGGTTTAACACTGAATTCTCATGTGTAAATTCTAAGCAATAGGATATACATGTATTTTTTAGAACGTGTCATGAATGTCAGCTTTCTAGGTGAATTTTTGTAAAAATTAAGAGCACTGGTTTTTGGACTCTCTCCATTTAAAAATTCTTATTCATTTGCCTTGACAGCAATTGGGAAGTTATAATCAATGTACTAAGTAGAATTTTGTGTTCAGAACACATAGTTATAGACATATAAACCATAGTGTTTTATTATTGAACTGAACAAGTTATTTAATAGCAATGTATTGCTTATTTGTTTCTATAGTCTGAAATGTGCCTTACAGAAGAAAATAACACTAGACTTTATAATGGAAAGTTCAAATTTATGTTTTTCCTTGTCCTCAGTGTATTAAAAAGAAATTAAAATTTCACTATATAAGGGAACTGTTGGTTCACCTTTATAATTTATGGGAATGTAAGCTTTTTTGATAACAAAATTGTAGGTAAATAATAAGTATTCCTTTAAAAAGTGAATTATTACATATTTTTCAGCAGTAACTATTACCTTGTGATTTTAAGGAATCTAGAATCAGTGTAAATATCAAATGTTATGAACTATGAGAAAGTAAAATTGATACATAATTAGGTTGCAGACTGAAACAATAATAGGAGTGACTTTTTACAGAAGATTTCCATTTCAATACAAGTCAGTAGTTGTAGACACTAGGGTTTTGTTTTAAGGCCTTGTAAATATATACTTATTCTTTGTTTAATTTCATATGTAACTTGGAGACTTGGCATTCCCTTAATGGAAGAAAACTTGCATGTGTGTTATTTAAATACTCATGTAGAGACATATGAGTTCGATGTTTGTAGTTTTAAAAGAATTATTTAGTGGATATTTTAATGTCATCTACATGAATACCTCTTCAAGTAATATGGTAATGACTTATGTTGTTCACATTCAAATAAATAAAAGATCAAAGGCAATACGAAAATCTTGGAATAGTTTTTATATTATATTTTTATGTTATAAAAATAAATTATATAAATAATAGTTTTTGTTATAATAGTTTTTACATTATTTATAAATAAAATATAAGTATTAATAAAATATAAATATGCACTTAGCTGTAATACAAACATGCTGGACCCTTTGGGTTAACTACCCTCTTGATCCTTTAGCTAGCCCTCTTTCATACTCTGTTTTACATTAGACTTATTTTAGTTCCCTCCCTTTAAGATAGCTTTATGACTTGCGTCCTAGACACAAAGTAGCTTGATTTTCCGGAGGCTATTCCAGGTCAGTGGTAGATGTATTGTCAGGCTTGTCTAAAAGTCAGTAGGCTCTATTGATGACAGAGAGCAGTGCTACACAATGGTGATTCTCATCATAAAATACTTCCATGAGAAAGCAAAAAATTCAGAGTTTTCAGTTAAAAACTGTTAATGTCTATATTAGTTATCTGCTGCCACAGAATACTGTGTAACTAGCAGCCAGTTAGTATTTATTGATCACGCTTTGCTGGTCAGAAGGATTATAGCTATGTGGCTTTGCTGACTTTGGCTAAGTTTGCTCATATGCTGGCTGGCTGCTGATCTAGAGCCTTAACCATAATTAAGATTATGTTCTGTATGTTTATAATCCTACAGCCAGCTCTCCTGGGCTTGACCTTACAGTAAAGGCAGAGGCACAGGAGAGAAAGTATCCCCATTAAGTATGGTTCACCAAAACAGCTCAACCACAGTACCAAATTAAACAGCAAATAGAGATGCAAGGAAAGGTGAAGGATTGGGGCTAATTATGCCATCTATCACAAAGCCAAATTGGAATGTGGCAACTACCAAAAAAGAGAGCTTGTGAACTTTACTTTTTATTCCCAAAGTTAAATAATCTTGTTATTTGAATCCTAACCAACTTGTATTTGTTTTTGTGTCATTTGGCTACTAGCTTCAGAGTCACAGAAGAGAAAAATTCATTGCTATAGTAATTTCATAATTTTGTTTTTTTTTGTTTTTTACTTAATGATTTTAATTCATGTTAATATTATATTTTTTAATTGAGTTTTTATTGTTGTTGTTGTTATTGAAGCTGTGGTCTTGCTCTGTTGCCTGGGCTGCCCTCCAGCTCCTGGGCTCAAGTGGTCCTCCTGCTTTTGCCTCCCAAGTAGCTGTATAGCTGGGACTACAGGCATACACCACTATGCCCGACTATTAGCCTTTGTCTGAACTACTAGGACTTCATTTAATGATACTGTATGTGTTGACCCCTTATCACATTCCTTAATTTTTGTTATTCCTGAACTTGTTTCATTGCCACAACTAAATAATATTCAAAAAATATTTTCCATCATCTATTTTCCCTGTCTTTCTTATTAAAAATATTTCTATTAATTTTTTCCATTTTTCCAAAATTTGCAGTTTCTTTAGTCTATGAGTGAAATAAATCTTCCATACCCATCCTAGGAAATATAAGTGTTAGTTAAAGGCTTGAAAAAGAATTGAACAATTGGATCTTGCCCTGTAATTTTCCACTGCCATGTTAGCACTTGATGCAATCAAGATAATTTGATAAATAAGTTATTCAATTTTTCCAAGTGTTCTCATTGAGACAATTTGTCTGAATTGCCTAGTCAATTTTTCACAGGAAGTGGAAATCTTAACATTGTAGAGCTGTTACATCCCCCCCCCCTTCTTTATTTATTTGTTTGTGTGCTCATTTTTTCAGTTATTTGTTTGTTTGTTTTTGCACCAGAGATTGAACCCAGGGGTCTTAACCACTGAGCCACCTCCCCAGCACTTTTTATTTTTCATTTTGAGGCAGAGTCTAGTTAAGTTAGTACCTCACTAAGCTGCTGAGGAAGGCCTTGAACTTGGATCTTCCTGCCTCAGTCTTTCAAGTCTTACTGAGATTACAGGCATGTACCATCATACCTGGCTGTTACATCCTTTCAAGGATATTAGTGATCAAATAGAGCTTTTAATACTACCCGTTCCCAAGTATGGAATATGATTTAATTCCCTCATGGATAATTCAAAGTTATAACAAAGTATATTTCTGGAAGAAAAAGTTGTCAGCAGTTAGCCAAGATTAGGCTGTGCTTCACTATGAGTAGCCTCTACTACCCTAGCATAGCTGACACATAGATGCATATAACAATAAAGGCTGCTGATCTAGAGCCTTAACTTACTCACAAATAAGGTCTAAAGAAAACTGCATTTACTAGATAAGGCTGCTATAGGTATGGACTTGCTACATGAGGCAAGATTGCCTTGCAAATGGAGCCAAGGCCTAACATGTTTTGGTTGGGCCTGCAGATATCTAGTACCAGTGTGACTAGATATCTCTGTTGCTAGCATTACATAAGGCTCTGAATTGAGAATTACAATAGGAATGATGGGGAGGGATATATGAGTAAAGATGCCTCTATAAACCCCAGATATTAAGGACAAACTGACAGAGAACACAAGAAATACTAGCTTTGAAGAAAAATTAGGATACAAAGTTAAATTCAGTATATTCAAATTTAAAAGTGGTTATTTACATCTTAAAAGATATTAATTGTCTTAGATTATAATTAACTTCATCAGACATAGCATACTTTTGGGCAACTGACTTTTATTCAGCTCACTAGTATGAAGTTGTGCCTATTTAGAGTTTTCTCAGATATAGCTGAACAATAATAAAATGGTGACATATAGAAAAATTCTCTCTGTGATAAGAACCAAGAAAATAATTTCTCCCTCTCTGGGAACATATTTTTATCATTTTTCAATGTGTTAGGATATGAAGTATTTAGTCTAGCAGATCAGTGCATAGGTTTTATGGGATCTTTGAATCCCAGGAATTATAAATGTTATATGATGTGTAAATTTTTACCTGGGAAATTGCTGCAACAGATTTCAGAGAAGCCTGTGATGCCTACTCTCACAATACCTGAAAAATATCTGGAAAATCCTCCTAAATATTTAGAAACTAAACAGCATACTTCTAAATGACTCATGGGTCAAAGAGAGGATTGGAAAAAAAAAAAAACTTTGTTAAGATACAATTTTGCGTACCATAAAATTCACACATTTGAAAAAAAAATTTAATTGTGATAAAATGCACATGTTACAGTTTACCACCTAGCCAGGTGTAGTAATACACATCAGTCCCAGATTCTCTGGAGACTGAGGTAGGAGGATTGCTGGAGCCCTTAAGTTTGTGGCCAGTCTGGGAAATATGGACCCTACTTAAAAAAAAAAAAAAAAAAAAATCCCCATCTCAATTGGTTTTAAGTGGAAAGTTAATATATTCACATTGTTATGTAACTTATGTGTTCTGGTTACCAACTTGTCTGAGTCCAGTGAGACAGAACATACTCATATGCAATATATTGTGTAGAATGAATTAATTACTTAGAGATAAACAGCAAGGGACAACATAAGCTTAGGATTCTTGGTAAACCAGTCCTCCAAGGATGAAGTCTCAATTGCATGTGTCCTGCTTGCACCATGGATAAGGGCCTCTAAAGCATTTTATACCTCAGGGTCACTTGAAAAGATGGAAAATTTAAAAAAATACTACAGAGCAATAGTAACAAAAACAGCATGGTACTGGTACCAAAACAGGCGGGTGGACCAATGGTACAGAATAGAGGACACAGAAACCAATCCACAAAACTACAACTATCTTATATTTGATAAAGGGGCTGAAAGTATGCAATGGAGGAAGGATAGCATCTTCAACAAATGGTGCTGGGAAAACTGGAAATCCATATGCAACAAAATGAAACTGAATCCCTTTCTCTCGCCATGCACAAAAGTGAATTCAAAATGGATCAAGGAGCTTGATATCAAATCAGAGACACGCCGTCTGATAGAAGAAAAAGTTGGCTACGATCTACAGTCGGTGGGGTCGGGCTCCAAATTCCTCAATAGGACACCCATAGCACAAAAGTTAATAACTAGAATCAACAAATGGGACTTACTCAAACTAAAAAATTTTTTCTCAGCAAAAGAAACAATAAGAGAGGTAAATAGGGAGCCTACACCCTGGGAACAAATCTTTACTCCTCACACTTCAGATAGAGCCCTAATATCCAGAGTATACAAAGAACTCAAAAAATTAGACAATAAGAGAACAAACAACCCAATCAACAAATGGGCCAAGGACCTGAACAGACACTTCTCAGAGGAGGACATACAATCAATCAACAAGTACATGAAAAAATGCTCACCATCTCTAGCTGTCAGAGAAATGCAAATCAAAACCACCCTAAGATACCATCTCACTCCAGTAAGATTGGCAGCCATTCTGAAGTCAAACAACAACAAGTGCTGGCGAGGATGTGGGGAAAAGGATACACTTGTACATTGCTGGTGGGACTGCAGATTGGTGCAGCCAATTTGGAAAGCAGTATGGAGATTTCTTGGAAAGCTGGGAATGGAGCCACCATTTGACCCAGCTATTTCCCTTCTTGGTCTATTCCCTAAAGACCTAAAAAGATCATGCTACAGGGACAATGCTACATCGATGTTCATAGCAGCACAGTTCACAATAGCAAGACTGTGGAACCAACCTAGATACCCTTCAATAGACGAATGGATAAAAAAAAATGTGGCATTTATACACAATGGAGTATTACTCTGCATTAAAAAATGACAAAATCATAGAATTTACAGGGAAATTGATGGCATTAGAGCAGATTATGCTAAGTGAAGCTAGCCAATCCCTAAAAAACAAATGCCAAATGTCTTCTTTGATATAAGGAGAGTAACTAAGAACAGAGTAGGGACGAAGAGCAGGAGAAGATTAACATTTAACAGGGATGAGAGGTGGGAGGGAAAGGGAGAGAGAAGGGAAATTGCATGGTAATGGAAGGAGACCCTCAGGGTTATACAGTGGAGGGGGTAGAGAGAGAGGAGGGGAGGGGAGGGGAGAGGTGGGGAGGGGGGAGGGTGGAGGATGGGAAAGGCAGCGGAGCACAACAGACACTAGTATGGCAATATGTAAATCAATGGATGTGTAACTGATGTGATTCTGCAATCTGTGTATGGGGTGAAGGTGGGAGTTCATAACCCACTTGAATCAAAGTGTGGAATATGATATGTCAAGAAATTTGTAATGTTTTGAACAACCCACAATAAAAAATTTAAAAAAAAATATTTCGAACCACCTAAAAATGAAACATACCAACATTGATAGAATGTAGTTAACTCAGTAAGGTTCAGAGCATTAAATCCTCATATTGGGAAGAAAAAGGTCTTAACTTAATGATCTCATAATTTTTCACATAATGAATTAGAAAGGAAAGTAATCGGGAATGTAGCACAGTATAGCACTTGCCTAGCATGCATGGAGACCCTGAATTCAATTCCCAGGCCTTCCCCCACCAAAAAAAAGAGAGAGAGCAAATTAAACCCATAACAGGTCAAAGGAGGGAAGTAATAAAATGAGAATAGAAATCAATCAAATTGAAAACACAAAACCAATAGAGAAGATCAATGAAACAAAAATCTTATTTTAGAATTAAAAATTAACTTCAGTGAAATTATTGTACTTAAAGTGTATAACCCCCCACACTATTTCTATTTATCATCTACAAACAGAAAATACAATTTGTTTTTGAAAATGCTTTAATGGCAGCAAAACATCAAAGTCTTAGGAATAATTTGACAAAATATGGGCGGGCTTCTACACTGAAAACTATACAATATTACTGAGAAAAATAAGAATTAGATAAGGGTTGGTGTATATCCTATTCATGCCTTAGATGATTTAATATTCCAAAGATATCAATTCTTGTGAAATTAATATTTAGATTTGATGTAATTTCCATAAAAATCCTAACACATTTTCTTTTACAGAAATTGATAAGGTGATTCTAAATTTACTATGGAAATGCAAAATATCAAGAATAACAAAGACACGTTTAAGAGGAACATTGTAGGAAGATTTGATATTCTAGCTAATAAATTTTATTTAAAGTATTAGTGCCAGTGTAGAGGGATAGAACATTGAAAGAGAAAATAGCCCCACACATAAGTAGTTACTTACTGTGTGACAATAATGGTACTGAAGAATAGTGGAGAAAGGGTATCTAGAAAGTCTCCTAGATATAATAAACTAATCTTAGGATAAAGCACTGAAAAAGGACACAGATTAGAAATTAAAATGTGGGAATGCCTTTTGTATTCTTCCTTAGTTTCTTCAAACAACCACCTTTCCACAGTTTAAATAGCCCAAAACTTCTAAAATAAATTTTGTAAAACTAAATATGTTATATGTCCTGGAAGTCTGGGGAAAATAAAGGAATAAAATGTATATGTAGAAGGGTATGTGTGCCAGAAGAAATTCTTTTCTGATTTCTAGGTTCTTTTGTTAATTCCAAACATATGTTAGAACTATCTTTGCTAAGAATTTGATTTAGTTGGGAGATTGAATTTCTAACTGTAATCATTCTAGTTGAACTTCAGAGATTAACAATAATGAAAAGTTTTGTGCTCTGAGAAATTCAGATCCCCTTACTTCATCTGTTATGCATCCAAATAACTTTTAAAAATTAGCAGGAGAAATATTTGTATGTACTGATTTGGAAAAGTCCAAGATGTATTGTTAGGTTAGAAAAAAAAAATCAGAATAAATAGTAGTCCCACTTGTAAGTAAATTAAATATATAAATAAATGCTGTTTTATGCTTTTCCTTTTTTACCCCCTCCAGAAGGTCACATAAGAAACTATTAGTATATGACACTGTGGAGAATGAGACTTATGATATGGAGATTTTTTTGTGTGTGTGCCTTTTAGTTGTGTTTCAGTTTTAAACTAGATGTAGGTTTTAGAGGAAGAAATAGCCAGGCATGGTGGGCTACTTGGGATGCCGAGGCCAGGAAGATGCAAATTCTAATCAAGTTTTGGCAACTTAACAAGACTGAGTTTCAATATAAAAAAATGAAAAGGACTAGGGATGTAGCTCAGTGGTAAAGTGCTCTGGGTTCAATCCCCTTCCCCCTCAATACCACCAAAAAAAAAGAAAAGAAGAAATGCTTTAATTAGTACCCAGAGAGGTTGATCATAGTGAATGGGACTGAGAAATTAAGTACCAGTGGCTTACAAGCCAACAGGAGTCTGGTAGCTGATGTATTAATTTGCTTGGACTTTGGTTGTATCACCAGATCTTCCAGATTTGGGGACTACTTCTTCACCTTTCCCTACATGTCTGGATTCTTAGAAACTGACAGACTAAAGACTAACTGTTCTTGCTTTCCCAGAGTTCCTTGTGACCCAGTCTGTATTCCTGGAACTATGTGACTTTAACCCTCAATCATGCTAGCCCTTGCCTTTATTCTGAACAATAGGGAAAACTTTAATGATTAGAATTAGAAGGAGAAATCTAACTCAAAGAGGAAGTATTGAATGGAAGAATTAATATCCAAAAAAATTGACCAACATGTAGGTAAATCTAAGCTTTAATTTCTTAAAACAAAAACTAATAATGGCTGATATGGAACATAGAAATAGGGTTGAAATAAAATACAAGTCCACATTAAGGTGTCATGAATTTTAAAACTTCCTAAAATACTTTCAAAAACTTTTTATTCTTTTTAGTTATACATAACAGTAGAATGTATTTTGACATATTATACATACATGGAGTATAGTGTCCCATTCTTGTGGCTGTACATGATGTGCAGTTACACTGGTTCTATATTTATATATGAACATAGGAAAGTTATGTCCAATTTATTCTATTGACTACCCTTTCCTTCATTCCCCTTTGTCTAAAATATTTGTATTATTTAGAAGGATTATGAAGTCATAAGTACTTGAACTTAGGATGATTGTTAATTTTTAACAATTTAATTATGACCTGAGATAATAAAAATAGAATGTATAACTTCTAACTAGTTTGGTGGCAAAAGGCATAAAAAGAAAACTATCAGTACAATAAAAGGCTGAAAAGAAGGCAGAATAAAAGAATAAAAGTAAAATGATATATAGAAAGTTCATAATAAGGTGGTAAAATAAGTCTAAATTCATCATGCATCGTATTAAATATAAACAACTGGCCACTGACATTCAGATAGAAACTATGAATAAATTTAGCTTTGTGGAACATACCTAAAATATAAGGACAAATAGGGGATGAAAGTAAATAAATGGAGAAATATATTTCAGACAAATATTAATCAGAAAAAGACTGACATAACTATATTACCATCAGATAAAACTGACCTTAAGGCAAAGACATTAGGGATTGGGGAAGGTCTCATGCTGAGAAAAGAAATAGTGTACTGAGAAGGCATAAGAATTATCATTGATATCAAAACCTCAAATTAATAATGTAAAAGTAGATACAATTACAGAGAGAAATTTACAAATCCTTTATAAAAATGGGAGGTTGTGATAGTGAGTGGGGTCATTCAGGCCACAGTAGAATGATAAATCTTTAGACCTATCCTCTTGAGACTTTCTTAGGCAGTTTTAGTAATGTATGGCAACCACAAACATGGTGTGACAAATATAATAGTGACATAGTTTGAAAAATAGATTTTTTTATATTTTTAGAGAAACAGTTGCTCTCAGGTAATTAATCTTTTTATTTTTTTTCTAAACATTGTTATTAAGATTGATTTCTGGATAAAACTTAATTAACTTGGAGTTCAGTAATACGCTTTATAGTTTTGACTTAAATTCAAATTTATTTATATATAAAGTAATAATTGCTGGATGTGATTGTACATACATGAAATCCCAGCTACTCAACAGGCTACACAGGAGTATTGCTTAAGCCTAGAAGTTTGAGACTGACTGAGCAACATAGGGTGATCTCCATCGCACATATGAACTTGCGTGCACACTTTCTCTCCCTCTCTCTCTCTCTCTCTCTCTCTCTCTCTCTCTCTCTTTCTCTTTCTCTCTCTCTTTCTACCCCCATCCCCCAGAGATTGAACCCAGAAGTACCTAACCACTTAGCCATAGTCCCAGCCCCCCCCCCTTTTTTTTTTTTTGAGACAAGGTCTTGCTAAGTTGCTTAGGACCTTGCTTAGTTGCTGAGGCTGACCTCAAACTTATAATCCTCCTGCCTCAGCCGCCCAAGCCACTGGGGTTATAGGTGTGCACTGCCATACCCAGCCCCATCTCTTTATAAAAAAGGAATAATGCATGCTACAAAATTGTGTTGATTAATGTAGGCCTTAATAATAAGATATAATGATTTTAAGTGTTTAGTAGCAATGAGAGTAACAAACTTTCTTATCCTTTGAAAGTTCTATAGTTTGAAATTTAACCTGTATTATACTCAAGTTACTATAAACCACAGGTCTTATTCTCTGTATTTTTTGTTGATTTATAAATTAATAGCCTTCATTATTCAAAAATGGGGAAAACTCTATATATCTCGTGGTAAATAGTTCTTATTCAAAGAAATAAAAATATGCAGACTTGTGACTGTAATTAACAAGGCCAACATTAAAAAGCCTGTGACTGGTCATGAGTAGGTGGTAAATCCATGGGCTGTATCAAAACTTAAGGGTATTGGAAGGAAAATAAAGTCAAAGCTTTTGGGGGGGAGTATCATATTAAATGATCTGTTTTTAGGAAGTTGTTTGCTTCCCCACCCAGCATTAGTGCCAGGTGGAAATTTTCACTTGAAGGACAGGAACCTGGAGATGTAAAGGAAGTTAAAGAGAAAGATAGGTTGTTAGAATATCTCATAGCAGCAGGTTGTCTGAGCAGAAAGCTGTATTTCATTCCTGTGTGCTATTCTTGCTCATCTCTTATGTAAAAACAAGATTTAAATTTGCTTCCTGCTTCTTTTTTATATGTTAACTGTTCAAAAGGGAAATGTTTCAAGTGTTTTCTTTTTGAAAATGGATTTATTAAGGGTTTAGTCCAACATCAGGATATAACATTAATGCTGAATCTGTTCTATGCTTAAGTATACCTGTCTTTACTTTTTAAATACCTGTGTCGTAACACTTTTTTTTAATCTAGTAGTCAAATATTTGATAAATTTAGCAGTCTATAATATAGCTAAGAACTAGGAAGGAAAGGAAAATATCTTTTGAATGGCTAGACTTGATATCATAATGTCTGTATACAAAAGCACACACTTAACTCCAGGAAAGTCTCCTCGCTTTAACGTGGTTAGTTCTCTAGTTGTATACTTTAAGACATATTAGACTAAGATGAAGGGAGAGTATCAACAAGAGGTCAATAAAGAAAAGGCTTACAAATTAGAAATAGGGGAAGGAGAAGCAAACTTTAAAAGATTGTTACCTGTAGCCATTAAATGATTGAAAGGGCAAGCAGCTATACATACTCTACTCAGTTCTAGTAAGTCATTTTTAAACAGAAGAGGTGTAATTCTCAAAAGTACTGCTCACTCTAACAGTAGTCAACATCTACAATGGTTAACTTAAGTAGAATTTGCCTTTATAAGATACAGTGAAACATAAACTATCGTGTGACATAATTGTAGAAAGGTTTCCTTGAAAATAGTTTCTGATGGTTTTAGCACCCAAGCAAACTAGTTTCATTCAAGGTGGGTTAAGTCGATTTCCCAGGGAAATGAGGAATTGCTATGTAAATCTATGAAATTGTGCCTTGCTGTCCATCTTCAGAAACACATCCTAAATCTGGACTCCAAATGTAATACAATTTCTGATGTTTTACCAGTTATGTTTAATATTAGAAATATTTGATAATTTAATTGTAAGTACATGTATCTAAACATTATTTCTATTTTTATAGGATAATTGACATTATAATAAATCAAGTTATATTTAATAATAATTCTTATCTTATATTCTAATCTAAACCAGAAATCTATGAAGAAAACATTTGATGCATAAACATAAATAAAAATCAGTTCTTTTCATCAGTGTCACGGATGATTGATTGAAACGTACCTTAAAGAGATTTACTTTTTCCTAACAGTTTTGGAGTAACCAAAGCATTTTTTGCTTGTTTGTTTTAAATCTTTATGGGATGGAAATTGTATACTTTAGAATTTTATAACCAACAAAATTATCTTGTATAATATTTTCTAAGTCTCTGAAACAACTGAACTTTTAGGTACTTGGTGGAATTCCAAAGTGCCTTTTACTGCTATTTTACTATTTTCTTCTTTATGTGATGCTTCATACTATTTCTCAACATTTTTACTTTATTTCTTTTCACTCTTTTACAACATAGATAATTTTTTTTTCTATTAACACTATAACAAAACATCTACCACTCTTCTTTGTTCTATCAGGTGAATTGCCTAATATACCCAATGATTCCCTTATTCTTTGGTTTTCTTTATGCATATAATTTTCTGTATTATTTTCTTAGGATACATTTACAATGGAGGAATATATAAAGAAACAGCAGTTTTGAAGTGCTTGGAATTTATTCCCCTTAAGATTTCCTGATCTAGAATAACCATAGACTATGCCTGCATTCTACCAAATTTGGGATACACACACACACAATGTACGCACAAAAATGTGATGTATTATTATTGTTGTTCTTTTAAAGAAAAGCAGAAAGAGTAATACATGGCTCTCATGTTATCATTCCCATGCATGTCGAAGAGAACTATGAGTTGTGGCCTGCTATGCCTTCTCACCACAACAATCTGGGAAGTGACTAGAGATCTCTTGGATTTGACCCTAGAGATGGAATCTATGAGTAATCCCAGATTTATCTCATATCAGTACTTTGAACATATGCTATATGTCTAAAAGTTTAATGTAGGGGAAGTAATGCTAGAATAAGAATTGACAACACTAGGGCTAATAATAATCCACCTAGTAGGAATAGATTATAAAGTTGCATAGGCAAATAGGAAATATTATTCTGGTTTAATGTGTTGCATTGTGCTTAGGGGATTTACAGGTATATAGTTGTCTGAGTCTTCTAATAGGTCTGAGGAGAATAAAACTAAGGCTAATATAAATATAAGGAGTATCAAGCCTAGGTATCTTCAATTGTATAGTAGGGGTGAAAAGGGATTTTTTTTTAAATATTTTTTTAGTTGTAGATGGACACAACACCTTATTTGTTTATTTTATTTGTTTATTTTTATGTGGTGCTGGAAACGAACCCAGTAGTGAGAAGGTATTTTAATGAGATGCTGTAGATCAGGGATTACTAATAGTGTTAATGGGCCAAGCTATATGGGCAGTGACCAAACAGCCCAGGTCATGTAAGAAATGCTTCTCCCATGGGAAAGCCCCGCCTCTGTACTCCTCAATAGTTGCTTAGCATAGCATGTTTGGCAACACAAAATGGCAATTTTTATACAATGTAAAAGTGTTCTCCCTCTGGTCCCCATTTTTCTTGGACAATGTACCCTTTCAGAGATTGATTGTCTAGATGTTAGTAACCATTCTTTTTTTATTTTTAAGTTGTAGGTGGACACAATAACCTTTATTTTATTTATTTACATGTGGTGTTGAGGATCAAACCCAGGGCCTCACACATGCTAGGTGAGCACTGTACCACTAAGCCACAACCCCAGCCCACTATTCTTTAACTTGTACTCAACTAGGGACGTTTTGGCTGACTCCTCTTTCTGCTTATGATTTTAGATCTCATGACATTGTTTTTGAATCATAGCGACAACTACTTCTGATTAATATGGTTTGGACTATAAAAGGTGTACTCCAACCCTGCAAGGGGGTCAAAGGGTGTAGACTTGCCTTGCTCCTTGGCCTACCAGCTGGTAGATCTGAACCACTGGCTAGTGAATAAAGGTTCTGTCTCCTGCTCTAAGATTGACTTGGTGATTTATTGCAATTTCACCTTACCAATAGAAGTCATCTTCTGGGTCAAATCTAAGAGATCTCTAGTCACATTTTGAAGTGCTGTGTTAAGATACCATGGCACAGTTGATTTTTGATGTTTTCTGCATCTTTGAGAGGGAGGAGTGATAATTTAGGAGTTATGCATTTTCTCTTTCTGCTTTTTATTAAAAGTATAGCAGCAACATGGTGGCGGGGGTGTGGCTCAGCGGAAGAGTACTTGCTTCCCATGTGGGAGGCACTGGGTTCAATCCTCAGCACCACATAAAAGTAAATAAACAAAGATACTGCGTCCATGTATAACTAAGAAATATTTTTTAAAAAAGAATAACAGCAACAATAATAGCCTTTCTCTGTGTACATTTTTTTTTGCTGTCAATCCCAAAATTGAATAAAAAGCATATATTAGATCAAAATAATTCATCTTAATAGAAGTTTCATATTAAAATTTAATTTGGCAGTTATAAAAACATGTTTGCTACTTTTGGAAAAATAAGCATAAAAAATTCATCAGAACTTTATTTAAAGTTTTTCTTAATATCTGATTTGAGTATAAAAATGTTTACTTATTTTTATTCGGAAAAGTATTGTAGATTTGTATATATTTCGCATTGTTCTGCTTCTCTAAATCTATGAAATTCTAATAGATTTTTTTCTTGAGTATTTTATGTGTACTTGCAGGGAAATAATCAGGATTATGAATAAATTCATGTGAAAAGGAGTTATCCTGTAGTCTTTCCATTCCCTTAACAGTAATGGAAATAAAAGATATATAGACCACCAGAAGTATTTCCATAATATCTGGAAAGTAGTTTACACTTTTGTAATTCAAAACTGATCTATGATGTGTTTTTCTTGTTTTTGTTCTTAGACATTTTTATGAGTCAGCCTTATAACATCCCAGAAGTAGTTTTCAGGAGATTTTTTTGTATAGAAACTTAGAGCTATCATCCAGCTCATTCCATGTATTATCAGTTTTCTTGTACTTTGAAACTTCAAGGTTGGTGATTAGAGAGAGATCTTGGTCATTAGTCCGAAAAATAACAATTACATAAAAACATTATTCATATTAACTATGTGGCTTTTCATTGTCTCAGAAATTCAGGCTCATCACTTGTTTCTCAAACATCAGATTTACCTGCTATTCCTAGTGAGGAGATGTACAGAATTTGAATTTCTAAAAAATATTTTATTCAGATACATAAATTTAAAAGGAAATAATATATTTTTATTTGTACGTAGGAACCATTTTAATTGTTATTAATGGATTTGTTTAGCTTTTGGATTCCCTCTCATTCTGTGTGTGTGTGTGTGTGTGTGTGTGAGTGTGTATGAGAGAGAGAGAGAGAGAGAGAGAGAGAGAACGCACACGCGTGCGCTTTAAAACTCAAATGCAATTCTTCTGATTTCTGACGTCCTTCCAGGCTGTATTGGAATTATATAATGTGATTTAATCATACGTACATTTATCCTGTTTTAGAATATGGAATCTCCCACTTTTCCAGTCTCCCATTTCCCAGTACTTTATAGCCAAAGCTGTATGCACTTTGGTGTAATTTCATTCATCTCAAATAAATTGAACTTTGAAAAAGCAACTGTTACTCTGGTCCTCCATGCATTCAGCAGATAAATAAAGAATATTTGCTACTTTACAACACTTTGCAAAACATGTCTGTGAACTAGGAAAAAGTGAATTTTAAGGAGTTCAAATGCAGGAAATGGCTGGAGACAATAAAAGTTAAAATTACTGAAGATGAGTGGAAGATTCTAAAGTAGTGAAAGTGCTTATTCTGTGCAAGATGCTTTGTTACCACAGCTCAAATGGAGCAAAACCCACTGTAACTTTAGGGACAACTTCACCCTCATTTGATTCTGATCCCCACTCCTAGTTTATACCTATGGTCCCACCCTTGCTGGAAGCATGGGTGGTAGGGAAAAGAACCCAAGCAAAGGATAAGTGAGTAGAAAATAAAAATAACACGGAATTGTCCTGCAGATAAAAATTATAATACATTATATTGCTAAGGCATTTTGTACTTTGCACAGTATACTCTTATTTAAACTTTATCATCAGTTCCATGTTATAGTTAAAGAAATTGAAGGTACAATACACTTGGCTAGCAAGCAACAGAAACAAGTCTCTTTAAACTTCTAAGTATGGTATTCCTTTTACTGTAGAACAATAGGAAAACTCCATCCAGTGGAATAGCAATAGCATAAAAGAGAGCAAATGTATAAATACCAGAAACATTATGCTGAGTGAAAGAAGTTTTACATGCATTAACAAGAACTTGATATGAAGTTATAGAATCACCAAACTAACAGTGGGGTGAAGTCAAGGGGAACATTTATAGTGGTATTTGCAAGTTATTTTGAGATGTATGAAAAATATAAAAAAGAGCCAAGTGTGGTGGTACATGCCTATAATCCCAGTAACCAGGGGCTGAAACAAGAGGATTACAAGTTAGGCTAGCCTGGGCAACTTAGCAAGATTGTGTTTCAAAATTAAAAATAGAAGGGGGTATAGTTTGGTAGTAGAATTTCCCTGTGTTCAAAAACCTCTGTACCCTAGAAATAAATAAAAATAAAACTTATAAAGTAAGTTTTATAAAAGATTAATTGTGAAATCTGGATTTTCAATGAATGTTCATTTTATACTTTTTTAAACCTTTATTTATTTGAATGTGTTCACAATAAAAATATTAGAAAAATAAATTATATATTTTATTGTTTATAAAAACACATGAGAGCTGGATGCAGTGGCACATGCCTGTAATTCCAGCGGCTAGGGAGGCTAAGGCAGGAGGTTGCAAGTTCAAAGCCAGCCTCAGCAATTTAGTGAGGTCCTAATCAATTTAAAATACCCTGTCTCAAAATAAAAAATTAAAAAAGGTCTAGAAATGGGGCTCAGTGGTTGAGTGCCCCTGGGATCAATCCTTGTTACCAAAATAAATAAATAAAACCACATGAGAAAAAATTTTTACTTTTCAAGAAGGAAAACAATGACAACCAGATTGTCTGTGAAACTTTGCCTCTGGAATGCTGTAAAAATTTTGTTGTTATTGTTGTTTTTCCTGTATTGACTCTGAATGAAGCCCCACCTCAAGCCAAGGTTAGTTTATATTTTCAGTATTCTTTCCATCCTGTTTACAAAGCACTAGGACTTTAACTTTTTTTGAAATAATAGAACATGCTGTATTAATTTTGTTTCCTTTTTGACGGGGGAATGGGAATGTTGTAGAGATGGTATATCTACATTTCAGCAAAATAATTGAATATTTCATATTAGCTTGTGGACAGGAGGGAAATCTGCAAACAAGACTAGTATAGTTAAGTGGCTTTGCCAAGTGATTTACTCACTGTGTAAAAGGACTGATTAATGGTTGATTTTCATCATGAAATGAAAAGAAGTGTGTCTTCAGCTTTGTCTTATGCACCAATTTTATCAGTGACCTTGATAGGAAGGTAAATGCTTTGTTTAAAACATGTGCAGATTACAAAACTGGATGGGGCATAGAATATAGTTATTGATAGAATACGTATCATTAACAGTAATGCCAGGATGAATTAAAGCCAAAACAAAAGGTTGCCTATGTGAAACAGTATAAATTTGTATACCTACTATCAGAAAACTGAACTATTTAAACTCATATGGAGTAAATATTGCACTTGATGTAAATTGATATGGGATTGTTGTCTGACTCTAACCCTCATTTTAAATAGTAACTCTTAAGTACAAAATTACCAAAATAGCTGTAGGCTTTAATAATAAAAGCCTAGGGTCTGAAATGTGGGATTTGCTGATAAATTACATAATGGCATGTAAGGAAAAAAAGTCAAGGATAAATACACTACATTGGCCCAAGATGCTGAAAGTAGTAGATGCCATTTACTGAAATAGATAAAACTGTGTTGGATGAATCTGGTGGATGAAGGAAGTTAGGAATCAAGAGCTAGGCTTTGGGCAACTGTGAAGTATTAGTAAAGGGTTTGAGTAAGCACTGAGATGTGTGCATCTGGGATTCACAGGAGAAGTGAATACTAAATCTTCAGTATATTCCATTGGTTCTCCAGCAGGGGTGTTTTTCTGTCCATTTCCCCTTTTCCCCAAGGATATTCTCCAATTTCTGCAAACATTCTTGATTGTCACCTGTGTGTGTGTGTGTAGGTGCTACTGGGATCTAGTGGCTGAATGCCAAGGATTTGCTACATATCCTACAGTGCTTAACAGCCCTTCACAACAAATAATTATCAGGTCTAGAATGTCAGCAGTGCTCAATTTTGTGTATTTAAAACAATCCATTTTGGGAGAAGATTTAGATAGAAAAGAAAACAGATAGGGTCAATGAGGAGGAACCAGTAAAGAGAAGTAAACATGTAAGGAATGGCCCAGTGGGTAGGAAGAACTGTAAGTTTGATAATCGGTAGCCAACTGAAAAATGTTTGAAGAAGAGAAACTGATCAATTGTGTCAGGCTGCTGATAGGTATATATGGAAGAACACCAACTTTTTCATTGTGAAAGTCTTTTGATTTTGACAGGAGCTGCTTTGGAAAATGGAGACAGTAGCCTGAATGGAATGATTTTAAGAGATGATGGGAGGAAAGGGAATGGAAACAACTTTTGAGTTTTTCTAGAAAGAACAACTGCTAAATGCTGATGGGAATTTTTTATTGGGAAAAGAGAAAATGATGATCCAGCAGAGGAAGGACATAATTTTAGGAGCAATAATTGTTTTGAGGGATACGTCTGGTATAATGTAAAATTATTGACTATAAGATCCAACATGGCGGCAGGTGGAGAGGCAGCCCTTTCAGTACCCCCTCAGTGATGGGGTCAGAGAGACGCATAGATACGCTTAGATTCTACCTGCGGAGAATCTCCTAGCAAAATTCCACTGAAGAGAGACCGGCCGGGAGTTACTAGGATTTTGGGAAGTGACAGTTTGCCCCAGACGAGTGAATCCCCGCCACAAGACGCAGAGGTCCAGACCCGCCAGCCGCTGTCCGCGCGCCGCGGCACGGCCGCCCGCCCGCAGTCACTGTGACTGGGTGGCTAGCCTCCGAGACGCAGCTTGGCAGGAAGAGGTCTTTAGCCAAGCCTTCATGAAATGGCGAGCCGGGAGCTGAGGCCAACCGGGGACAGACCAGTCCTACCCCTCCCTTCGGACACTCCGGTAAGGAGCCTGGGTTCCGCCATAGCAGAGAAGTGACGTCACCAAAGTTCGGCCGACGGAATTCCTTCCCAGCGGAATCCACTTTAGCAGGTGTGTGACTCCCACCCCATCCAGATACAAGCAGCCAGGAAACCTCAGGGATCTCTCCGGGGGTGTGTCTGTAGGGAAGCAGAGGGGATTCCTGACCCCCAACCCCCCCATATCACCAGCAGCGACTCCCAAGGTCTTAGCCGCCAGTTTACCACAACACTGGGACTTAAATGGGATATGCGGTGGGGCTGCAAGTGTAACTAGATCTTTGGGGAACCGCTTCCGGTGAACAGGACCTGGCTGGCCGGCTGACAGGAGGAAGGGGGGGAGGGGCCGTAGAAGTGAAACGGCTCTGGACTGACAAGATTGAGAGACTCCCAGGAGCCGCCTTACAGGGATTGCTATAGGCACATAGAGGGCAGAAGCTCGGCTCGGAGGGCACAGCTCCGCCTACTGGAAGAGAAGAAAATGGATCTCTAAGACTTCAATTTTTTTTTCTTCTCTCTCTGTTCTTTTCTCCCCTTTTCCTTCTTTCTTTCTTTCCCATTTCAAGTTTTATTGTTCTTTTCATTCTCCTCTAAGCTATCTCTCTCCTTCTTTCTTTTTAAGAGCACCTTCCTTCCCCTACTCCCCAACTTTCATCCCAAGCATTACGTCTTCTATTACATGTAATTGTCTAAATGCAAATAGGTGAATGTTTCGAGGCTGTCTATAGGGCTCCTAAATACCTAGCTACTACCAACACCCTGATCCAATCGCCTGTTAGTATCCCCCTTCAGTAGAGCAATCTTCTAAAGTAGCCAAGACATACTAACCCTCATACCATCATAGCACGTAACCTAAACATAAAGTCCTAAGAACAAACAACAAATCACTATATGCATAAAGAACCCGGAAGCCTTTTATGAATTGAATGAATCAGCTTTAAAGTACAATAAAGCCCAACATTTCTAGGAATAATCTCCCACCACAAAGGAGAGACAACAGAGATATACAAAACCAAAACAAATTTATGGGAGAAAGCAGTTACACAGCAGTCAAACAGAGCTGGAAAATAACGTGAACAACATGAAAAAACAAGGGAAAAAAGGATTACAAACAATGCAAGACAACTTAAATCTACAGGAGGACCTAGAAGCATCAGAAACATGGACAGGGAAAGAACTCAAGGCATACCTAACTCAGATGGAACAGAATATTAGAGAAGACATGAGACAGCAAATCAAAGCAATGAAAGTATATTTTGAAAACAAATTAAACAAACAAATTCAAACTGCAAAGAACTAGCTTTACCAAGAGATAGAGATTAAAAAAAAAAAAAAAACCAAACAGTAATCCTAGAAATACAGGAAACCATAAACCAAATTAAAAACTCTAACAAGAATATTACAAATAGACTAGATCAAGTAGAAGTCAGGACATCAGATAATGAAGACAAAGTTTATCAACTTGAAAAGAATATAGTCAACACAGAAAGGATGCTTAAATCTCACGAGCAATCTATCCAAGAGATATGGGATGTCATAAAAAAACCAAACTTGAGAGTCACTGGGAGAGAGGAAGGTATAGAGGTTCAAACCAAAGAAATGGATAACCTATTAAATGAAATAATCCTAGAAAACTTCCCAGACATGAAAGATGGAATGGATTGCCAAATCCTGGAAGCCTACAGGACCCCAAACATTCAAAACCGTAATAGACCAACTCCAAGACATATAATTATGAAGATAGCCAACATACAGAACAAGGAGAGAATATTAAAAGCTACGAGAGAAAGGAGGCAGATTACATTCAGGGGTAAACCAATTACGTTAACGAGTGATTTTTTCATCACAGACTTTGAAAGCGAGAAGATCCTAGAACAACGTATTTCAAACACTGAAAAATAATGGATTCCAACCAAGAATACTGTATCCAGCAAAATTAAGCTTCAGATTTGACAATGAAATTAAAATATTTCATGATAAACAAAAGCTAAAAGAATTCGCAGCCAGAAAACCAGCACTGCAAAGCATTTTGAGCAAAATACTACATGAAGAGGAATTGAAAAATAGCGCCCAAAACTAACAGTGGGAGGTATCTCAGTAAAGGGGGAGAAAAATAACCAAAGAGGAAAAACTAGCCAAACTAAAATAAATAAATAAATAAACATGACTGGAAGTACAAACCATATTTCAATTGTAACCTTAAATGTTAATGGCTTAAATTCACCAATCAAGAGACATAGGCTAGTAACCTGGATTAAAAAAACAAATCCAACAATATTCTGCCTTCAGGAGACTCATATGATAGGAAAAGACATACACATGCTGAAGGTGAAAGGCTGGGAAAAATCATACCACTCACATGGCCCTCGGAAGCAAGCAGGAGTGGCCATACTCATATCGAATAAAATCAACTTCAAACCTAAGTTAATCAAAATGGATGAAGAAGGACACTATATACTGTTAAAAGGAACGATCCACCAACAAGACATAACAATTATCAATTTGTATGCACCAAACAATGGTGCTGCAACGTTCATAAAACAAACTCTCCTCAAGTTCAAGAGTCAAATAGACCACAACACAATAATTATGGGTGACTTCAACACACCGCTCTCGCCATTAGACAGATCCTCTAGAAAAAAGCTGAATAAAGAAACTATAGAACTCAATAACGCAATCAATAATCTAGACTTAACCGACATATATAGAATATATCAACCATCATCAAGTGGATACACGTTCTTCTCAGCAGCACATGGATCCTACTCAAAGATAGACCATATATCATACCATAGGGCAACTCTCAGTAAATATAAAGGTGTGGAGATAATACCATACACCATATCTGATCATAATGGAATGAAACTGGAAATTAATGATAAAAGAAGGAAGGAAAAATCCTGTATCACCTGGAAAATGAACAATATGTTACTGAGTGATCAATGGGTTACAGAAGACATAAAGGAGGAAATAAAAAAAATTCTTAGAGATAAACGACAATACAGACACAACATACCGGAATCTATGGGACACAATGAAAGCAGTTTTAAGAGCGAAATTCATTTGCTGGAGTTCATTCCTCAAAAAAAGAAAAAAAACAACAAATAAATGACTCACACTACATCTTAAAACCCTAGAAAAGGAAGAGCAAAACAACAGCAAATGTAGTAGAAGACAAGAAATAATTAAAATCAGAGCGGAAATCAACAAAATTGAAACAAAAAAAAAACCATTGAAAAAATTGATAAAACTAAAAGTTGGTTCTTTGAAAAAATAAATAAGATCGACAGACCCTTAGCCATGCTAACGAAGAGGAGAGAGAACTCAAATTACTAACATACAGGATGAAAAAGGCAATATCACAACAGACACTACAGAAATACAGAAGATAATTAGAAAGTATTTTGAAACCCTATATTCCAATAAAATAGAAGATAGTGAAGATATCGATAAATTTCTTAAGTCATATGTTCTGCCCAGATTGAGTCAGGAAGACACACACAATTTAAACAGACCAGTAACAAAGGACGAAATAGAAGAAACCATCAAAAGACTACCAACCAAGAAAAGCCCTGGACCGGATGGGTATACAGCAGAGTTTTATAAAACCTTCAAAGAAGATTTAATACCAATACTTTTCAAGCTATTTCAAGAAATAGAAAAAGAAGGAGCTCTTCCAAATTCATTCTATGAGGCCAAAATCACCCTGATCCCGAAACCAGACAAAAACACTTCAAAGAAAGAAAACTACAGACCAATATCTCTAATGAACTTAGATGCAAAAATTCTCAATAAAATCCTGGTGAATCGAATACAAAAGCATATCAAAAAAAAATTGTGCACCATGATCAAGTAGGATTCATCCCTGGGATGCAAGGCTGGTTCAATATATGGAAATCAATAAATGTTATTCACCATATCAATAGACTTAAAGATAAGAACCATATGATCATCTCGATAGATGCAGAAAAAGCATTCGACAAAGTACAGCATACCTTTATGTTCAAAACACTAGAAAAACTAGGGATAACAGGGACTTACCTCAACATTGTAAAAGCTATATATGCTAAGCCTCAGGCTAGAATCATTCGAAAAACTGAAGGCATTCCCTCTACAATCTGGAACAAGACAGGGATGCCCTCTCTCACCACTTCTATTCAATTTAGTTCTTGAAATACTAGCCAGAGCAATTAGATAAAAGAAATTAAAGGCATAAAAATAGGAAAAGAAGAACTTAAATTATCACTGTTTTCAGATGATATGATAATATATCTAACAGACCCAAAAGGGTCTACAAAGAAACTGCTAGAGTTAATAAATGAATTCATCAAAGTGGCAGGATATAAAATCAACACGCATAAATCAAAGGCATTCCTGTATATCAGCAACAAAACTTCTGAAATGGAAATGAGGAAAACCACTCCATTCACAATATCCGCAAAAAAAATAAAATACTTGGGAATCAACCTAACAAAAGAGGTGAAAGATTTATACAGTGAAAACTACAGAACCCTAAAGAGAGAGATAGAAGAAGATCTTAGAAGATGGAAAAATGTACCCCGTTCATGGATAGGCAGAACTAACACCATCAAAATGGCGATATTACCCAAAGTTTTCTACAGGTTTAATGCGATGCCAATCAAAATCCCAATGGCATTTCTTGTAGAAATAGATAAAGCAATCATGAAATTCATATGGAAAAACAAAAGACCCAGAATAGCAAAAGCAATTCTAAGCAGGAAGTGTGAATCTGGAGGTATAGCGATACCAGATTTCAAACTGTACTACAAAGCAATAGTAACAAATACAGCATGGTACTGGTACCAAAACAGGCAGGTGGACCAATGGTACAGAATAGAGGACACAGAGACCAATCCACAAAATTACAACTTTCTTATATTTGATAAAGGGGCTAAAAGCATGCAATGGAGGAAGGATAGCATCGTCAACAAATGGTGCTGCGAAAACTGGAAATCCATATGCAACAAAATGAAGCTGAACCCCTTTCTCTCACCATGCACAAAAGTTAACTCAAAATGGATCAAAAAGCTTGATATCAAATCAGAGACTCTGCGCCCTGATAGAAGAAAAAGTTGGCTCCGATCTACATATTGTGGGGTCGGGCTCCAAATTCCTTAATAGGACGCCCATAGCCCAAGAGTTAATAACAAGAATAAGCAAATGGGACTTACTTAAACTAAAAAGTTTTTTCTCAGCAAGAGAAACAATAAGAGAAGTAAATAGGGAGCCTACATCCTGGGAACAAATCTTTACTCCTCACACTTCACATAGAGCCCTAATTTCCAGAATATACAAAGAACTCAAAAAATTAAACAATAAGATAACAAATAACCCAATCAACAAATGGGCTAAGGACCTGAACAGACACTTCTCAGAGGAGGACATGCAATCAATAAGTACATGAAAAAATGCTCACCATCTCTAGCAGTCAGAGAAATGCAAATCAAAACCACCCTAAGATACCATCTCACTCCAGTAAGATTGGCAGCCATTATGAAGTCAAACAACAATAAGTGCTGGCGAGGATGTGGGGAAAAGGGTACACTTGTACATTGCTGGTGGGACTGCAAATTGGTACAGCCAATATGGAAAGCAGTATGGAGATTCCTGGGAAAGCTGGGAATGGAACCACCATTTGACCCAGCTATCGCCCTTCTCAGACTATTCCCTGAGGACCTTAAAAGAGCGTACTATAGGGATACTGCCACATCAATGATCATAGCAGCACAATTCACAATAGCTAGACTGTGGAACCAATCTAGATGCCCTTCAATAGATGAATGGATAAAAAAAATGTGGCATTTATACACAATGGAGTATTACGCAGCACTAAAAAATGACAAAATCATGGAATTTGCAGGGAAATGGATGGCATTAGAGCAGATTATGCTAAGTGAAGCTAGCCAATCCTTAAAAAATAAATGCCAAATGTCTTCTTTGATTTAAGGAGAGCAACTAAGAACTGAGCAGGGAGGAAGAGCATGAGGAACAGATTAACATTAAACAGAGATGAGTGGTGGGAGGGAAAGGGAGAGAGAAGGGAAATTGCATGGAAACGGAAGGAAACCCTCAATGTTATACGAAATCACATATAAGAGGTTGTGAGGGGAAAGGGGGGGAAAAACAAGGGAGAGAACTGAACAACAACAGATGAGGTAGAGAGGGAAGATGGGAGGGGAGGGAATAGGGGGATAGTAGGGGATAGGAAAGGTAGCAGAATACAACAGTCACTAATATGGCATTATGTAAAAATGTGGATGTGTAACTGATGTGATTCTGCAATTTGTATTTGGGGTAAAAATGGGAATTCATAACTCACTTGAATCAAATGTATGAAAGATGATATGTCATGAACTTTGTAATGTTTTGAACAACCAATAAAAAAAATGATTAGGAAAGTAAAAAAAAAATATTGAGTATAAATGGACAGTTCATTTATAATAAGACACATTTTAAAGATAAAAATGTAAGTGACACTATGATAAAGAAAGTTTCCGATTGCTCCTACGTTTTTCAGAAAAATAGACAGCCAAGTCATTAGCTGAGAGTAAGAAGGAGTAAGGTTTTGGAGATTACAGAAAAGGGGAGAGAAAAGGAGACAGTGACTGGGATATATAACTGGATTGACAGGAATCACCAAGGACCCATCTTAGTTTCATAGTCATGGAAACTAAAAATTTGCTCCCAAGATGTAGGCTCTTTATTCACCCTACTGATTGTTGCTTTTGCTGAGAAGAAGCTTTTCAGTTTGAATCCATCCCATTTGTTGATTCTTGATTTTAATTCTTGTGCTATATGAGTCTTATTAAGGAAGTCAAGGCCTAATCCAACATGATGGAGATTTGGGCCTACTTTTTCTTCTTTTAGGCGCAGTGTCTCTGGTTTAATTCTTAGGTCCTTGATCCACTTTGAGTTGAGTTTTGTGCATGGTGAGGGATAAGGGTTTAATTTCATTTTGTTACATATGAATTTCCATTTTTCTCAGCACCATTTGTTGAAGAGGCTATCTTTTCTCCAATGTATGTTTTTAGCGCTTTTGTCTAATATAAGATAACCATAATTATGTTGGTTTATTCAACATTAAAAGAGAATAAAATCATGGCATTTTCAGGTAAATGGATGGAGTTGGAGAATATAATGCTAAGTGAAGTTATCCAATCCCAAAAAACCAAATGCCAAATGTTTTCTTTGATAAAACGATGCTGATTCATAGTGGGATAGGGAGAGGGAGCATGGGAAGATTAGATGAACTCTAGATAGGGAAAAGGGGTGGGAGGGTAAGAAGGGTTATGGGGGTAGGAAAGATCCAGGTGGAATGAGATAGGCATCATTACCCTAAGTGCATGTATGAAGACACAAATGGTATGACTCTACTTTGTGTATAAACAGAGATATTAAAAATTATGCTCTATATGTGTAATATGAATTGTAATGCATTCTGCTGTCTTATATAACAAATTAGAATAAATTTTTTAAATGCTTAAAAAAATGGGACCAGTGAAACATTGAGCTTCTCACATCAAGTGTGGCCTTAACTAGGACTGGAGTTTTGCTAAGCAACTATAATGTTTATATACTGAACTCCCTTACCCGACTATCTCTAAAACTAATGGACTCTACAGGCCCCAGTTTAAAGCCAGTCACTTCACTGGTGCACGGGATTCCATCCCCTCACAAGACATCTTTACTGAAATTCATTATGATGAATCATGAAATCTAAGCTAGAAAGTAGAGAAGTAAAGAAATGAGGGTTTGGGACAGCTGTGAGATTGAAAAGTCAGTAGAGTTGGGAGGTCTCAAGAGGCCAAGGTATCATTGGAGGGAGAACAAATGAAAAAATAGGAGTAGGGTGCTTGAAATTCTGATTCAGTCATTCTAATGGTAAGATGTGGGATGTGATCAGCTAAATAAATTTGAGTGGAGAATAAGATCAATGAAGGAGGATAAAAAGAAAAACAAATGGAAGTCTATCTCTTTGAATATTAAATTAATTAAGAATTATTATTGGAGTTAGTAACAATGACCATACTTAGTGACTGGGTCTTGGTCTTTAATATCAGTTCCCTCTAAAAGGAACCAGCACTCCTTCAAGACTTAGCAGATTCCAGATAAAAGTACTATATTAGTGTAAATTTATGAGGTTGATTACAGAACTGTAGTTTTGTAAAAAAAAAAAAAAAAAAAAATACCCTATTTTCTTTTTTGTACTACGGATTGAACGCAAGTTCACTTTACCTTTTTTATTTTTTAGTTCGGGACAGGGTCTCACTAAGTCATTGAAGTTCGACTCGAATTTGTGATCCTCTTACCTCAGCTTTCTAAATTATTGGGATTACAGGCATACAAAAATGTCTCTCTTCTTGGGAAAGACATACTCTGAAATATTTAGGGGTACAGGGCTGTAATGTATGAATATTCAGAAAACAAATTACGCATATGCATGAGTGGGAGAGGGAGGGAAAATAAAAATAATAAAGCAAACGCATTAAAATGTTAACAAAATAGGTAAATCTGGATAAGGAGTACATAGTGTTCCTTGCATTCTTTTTTATTTTTTAACTTCCTATAAGCTTGAGGTTATTTCCCAAGAAAAAATTTTGATAGGAGTGATGTTGAGAGAGACACAGGGTGATCATGTTAGCTAAGATGTTGGACAATTATATCCTGTGCAGATTATATACATTTTCATTCTTTCAAAAACTTGTATTTTTGCATCAATTTGGTTATTTTGTACCTTATTTTTGACACAGTTATGTTTCATTTTTAATTCTTTTATGTTATCACTATTGGTTCCCATAGCTATATTATTTTATTCATATAACTTTGTGGGTCTGTCGAACCTAGCCATCATTAGTTTTTGCAAGGCTCTTATGGCACCAGTCAGATAACCTGAAAGTCTGGAATTATTCTTTCTTTGTATTTTTTTTAGTTAAAACCAGATTTATTAAGATTTAACTAACATGTCATTTAACTCACCCATTCAGGTATACAGTTGAATGGTTTTTAGTATGTTCCCATTCACTTTCATAGCATTTCATCATCCTGCAAGAAACCTGGTATCCACTTGCCCCTCCTACCTTCACTCCAACAACAAATCTGTTTGTATTTACAGATTTGGCTATTTGGGATATTTCATATAAATTTATTACTGGCGTCTTTCTCCTAGAGTAATGTTTTCAAGATTCATCCGTGTTGTAGTGTGCATCAGAACTTCATCTTTTTTATTGCCAAGTAATGTTAGTTATGTGGATAGTCTATATTTTATTTAGCTTTTTATCAGTCAGATAACATTTAGATTATTTCCATTTTTGGTTATTATGAACAATGCTATGAACGTTTGTGTGCAAGCTTTTGGGTGAACATATATTTTTTATTTCTCTTGTTTATATATCTAGGAGTTTAATTGCTGGGTCATATGGTCACTCTGTATTTACTCTGAGGGAACTACTAGACTATTTCTGTACATTGCCACCAGTAATGGATGAGGGTTTATTTTTTCTGCATCCTGGTCAAACATTTGATATTTCCTCTTCTGTTTATAGCATCTTAGAGGATGTGAATTCAGCTTTTGTTTTATAAATCCCCAATATATGATCAGTTCTCACTAATAAAATGATTACTACCCTTTTCTAGCAGTAAGCCTGTCTCCTCATTAAATGTGAAACATATAAATTCAAATAAAATTATTTTATAAATATATTACAAATCAAAATAAAATAAGAAAATGTCTTTCCTTTTTCCATTTCTTTGTTAGTTCTTCAAAATTGTTTTGAGAATATCAAGAGAACCAACAGATGTTGAACTTTAAAGTTTATAACTTTTGTTTTCCTTGAGTTGGAGGGTCTCACTATATTGAGCAGGCTGGCCTCCAGTTCCTGGGCTCACACAATCCTGGCTCAGCTTCCCATAGCTGGAACTACAGGCATGCACCACTGTGCTCATCAAGCTCATGACTTTTAAGTACCTAGTCATATATATGTTCCCTATCTGGTCCCCACCCCCAAAGTCATCAGTAAGAACTGATGCCATTGACTGTTGCCACTTTAGTCTTCAGAGTACCTTGTTCAGGAACCTATCTTCACCCTCACCCTTGCACAGAGCCCATTATTTGCCTTCTCTTGGGGAGTTCAGAGCTTCTGTTAGTATTAGTTTACCACTAATGGATTATATTAGATTTGTGGACTCTGCTGAGTATCTTTATTCTTTTTTGTTTTGTTATTTTTATTTTATTTGCTTATTTTTTTTTTATTATGTATGTCGAAGAGTGAACCCAGTGCCTCTCATGTGCTAGGCAAGCACTCTTCCACTAAGCTACAACCCCAGCCCTCTTTTATTCTTTATCATACTTTCTACAGGAAAATGTTTTATTTTTTTTTTCACATCACCAACATACAAATTGACTACTTTAAAATATAATGGGATTGCAAGTTGGTAACTATGTCCATGAGGAATGTTATTTAACCTGGTGTCAAAAAAAGTTTTATATTGACTTAATAACCACCAGCATGTGTTGCAACTTTAACAAAGGATTGTTTCCTTTTTTATATACCACAATTTTAATGTTTTAAAATTGTTTTATTACATTTGGAAAACTAGAGATTGAATTTAATTTTGAAAATTTATCTATATATATGTAATATGAATTGAAATGCATTCTGCTGTCATATATAACAAATTAGAATAAATTTTTTAAAAGAAAATTTACATATATTTTTTAAAGGAAAGTAGAAAGAAAGAAATAGTACTTATTATTTGGTTTTCTGTAATAATGGGGAGATGATCTTAGTTTCACTTCTCCTAAAAAGCCAATTTTTTATATGTTTGAAATCTGCATCCACATTTGTGGAGTGAGTTATGTCATTTCTATGTCCTGATTGAGTTTAATTTACCTTTAAATAATAATCATGATAGAGGATTGGATTAAAATCAATCAATCTGAGAATGATTAATATGTGGATTTTTAAACCCCAATTATAGCAGATACAGATTAACTCAAGGTATTTCATGCACTTTTCCCTCAAATTCATGTCATTAGAAATAAATCAAAGGTCAGAAAGATGAACCATATAATGTATCTTAGACAACTTCCTTTGGGGAAAAAAATCCAACAAAAATAAGCATAATATCTTTTCTTACCACCGTTTCATTGGAGTTTAGGAAAAATTTCAAGATTTAGGTTTATTTTTTTCCTTTCGTTTTCCTTCTTAATGCCTTATTTCTGAGTTTTCAGATAGAAAAAAAAAAAAAAACCTATTGGCAGTTGCCAGAAGGTATTCCTTAGGGTTACTTTGCTAATGTATCAACATGACAACACAGACTGGGAATTTGGGTCACACCTGCCTCAGAGGCCCATCAGCCAGGAAGTGTTATAATAGATATTCTTTCTGCACAAAACTAATTGTGCTTTCATGTCCATGGTATTATCTTTATAGAGATTTCTTGTGCCTAAGTCCAAAGTTTTAACTTGACCTGAATATTTCCAGTTGACATTCTCTTTGCTGGTTGGCATTCTCTTTGTCAAGGGGATATAAATTTCTCCCTGGTTAAAGAAAAAATACACACTGTAATTTTGATATCTTTTTGTGTTGAATTCTTACAGCTCTGTACTCAAGGAGATGCAAGTCAAGTGATTGGGCCTCTTACTGAAGGTCAGAAAAGAAATGTGGCAGTGGTGAATTCACTGTATAAGTTGCACCAATCTGTAACAAAGGTAACCTTTCTTTTTTGTTTTAATTGATTATTTTGACTTAATATCAGGTTCTTCTGTTCTTGTCTAAATGTATACAACTTACAAAATATTATTTTATTTTTTTGGAAAAGAATACAATGAAAATGTCATGATTATAAAATAAAATGAGACATTAACTCTTTTTAAACACTTTGATTATGACCTATATTATTTACATACATTTTATCTCTAATAGTGAGTTTAAAACACATGAAATTCAGTCCATCAAGTTAATCAAATTTATTGAACAAATTATTTAAGGGCAAATCATATGTGTTTCATACTTTATTGAAAACCGTAATTTGATACAGGTGGTAATAAGTACATAGCAAAACTAATAACAGAATAAAAACTCTCAAGCCCTCCAACATGTCAGAAAGTTCTGATATGGCTCAAAAAAGCCAGGAAAGAACTGTATTAAAAATAGCAAATTTTTAAATATTATCACAGTTGACTACTTGCAAGTAGATATAATTTCTGTTATTTTTCTACTAAAGCATTTAAAATAGTCAGCTAAATTTTACCTTGTTTGCCTCCATGTACAGTCCTTCCTCAATATCCATTGAAGATTGGGTCCAGGAATTCCCATCCTACCTTACATGGATACCAAAATCCATAGATGTTCAAATCCATATATAAAATGGTGTAGTATTTGCATATAACCTATGTACATCTTCCTATGTATGTTAATCAGTTCTAGATTATTCATAATGCCTAATACAGTGTAAGTGCTACGGAAATAGCTGTATAGTATTATTTAGGGAATAGTGTCAATAAAAAGCCTGTGCATGTTCAAAACAGATGCAGGGTTTTTTCCCTAATATTTTTGATCCATGATTTATTGATTTCATGAACGTGGAACCCAAGGGTATGGAGAGCCAACTCTATTATGATTAAAGTGAACTATATTCTTTGTTACTAGAAGAACAGTGTTTTTTACTTCAACCATGACTTTTGAGTAGCTTGTGTTTAATTATTCTCTGTAGACCATTTCAAAATACTTTGTAAATAGAATGATAAATATTTAGAAGACTTGAAGAAAGCTAAAGGTTAGGTGTTCTTAAAAATTTGAACTGCTACTAGACATGGTGACACTTGCCTATAATGCCAACTACTTGAGAAGCTGAGGCAGGAGAATCACAAGTTGAAGGTCAGCCTGGAAATTTGGTGAGACTCTTGTCTCAAAATAAATTTTAAAAGGCCTGGAGATGTGATTCAGTGTGGCCCTGGATTCAACTCCCAGTACTGGAAAAAAAAAAAGAAAGAAAAATCTTAAATTCTTAAATTGAGCTTTAATATGCTAGATTATATTTTAGAATAGCCATGTGACATTATTCATTTGTTTAAAAAATTTAACATTCTCTAATCAGCTAAGCATTTCTAAGAATATGAATTTCAACATACTAAACAAAATAATTTTAAAACATTAACAGGTAAATCTCAGAAAAGTAAAATTATCAAAAACATTCAATGATGTATAATTCTGTTTCCTTACTCATTTCTCTAAAACACCAAATAAATGAATGATTATTCTGTTTAGCCTAATTTAAATGTATTTATTGATATTTTGTGTTGATTTGTAAAAATGGAATATTTTATATTTATGTTTTAAAGACTTGATCACAAGTCAGCCTAAAGGAAAGTGAATATTTTAAAAGAGATAAGTAAATATGGCTTTATTCTGACCTTTTCAAGTTAAAACTTTATAATGAAACCTTTTTAAGGCAAACAAAGGAAACTAGCTGCTGATATTCTTAATATTTCTATTATTTGAAGTGTCTTTGCTTTATGTATGTCAAAACGTTTTTCAATTGAGTTTTAAAATCATGTGTGAGGTAGTACTATGAAGTAGTGATGATATTTTAATGTAGCTTGTGGAAACAGCTTTGTTTTGTTATGATCAAAATTAGTATTTGCAAAAATAAATGACATAAGCAAAACTGTAACTGGATCAAAAAACCTCATTTTAGGTGGTTTCCAGTCAGAACTCATTCCCTGCTGTAGCTGAGCAAACTATAATGTCAGCCTTAAAGGTAAATGAATTTAATTTAATATTTGACTTTATATAGCAAAGTGATTTTAGAATTGTTTGGCTGAGTAGGAGAATGCTATGTTCTTAAAATAATCAGAAATATATATATATATATTTTTTTTTCTTGTTTTCGTGTTTGTATTTTCTAGAATTTAAAAATAGATCCTTTTGTTATCTGCAGTTAGTGTTCTGCTTATGACAATTGTATATACAGATGCAAGAGTTTTACAGGTATTTACTGTACTTATGGTAGATATTATCCTAGTTCTTCACCAGGGTGACATTGATAATATCTGGGAGATGTTTAGGGTTGTCATGACTAGGGTTGGAGTGCTACTGGCATCTATCAGTGGTGACCAAGGATGATGCTAAATACTGTGTAATGCAAAGGACATTCACCCCAACAACAAAGAATTATCTTTCCCAAAATATCAGTAATGCCAAGATTGAGAAAACCTACTTTAAAGTGTAGGGCATAACATCATGGTACATGCTCATTTTTAATATAATTTAATATAATTTTTAATAATGAATATATTCCTGTTCAAATAATTAGGAAGTTTACTGAAAGAAAATGTTGGTATGAGATTCAAAGCTAAATGTAGTTAACATTTGGTAACACTTTTAAAAACAAGTAAGTTCACTAGGCACTGTGGTGCACACATATAATCACAGTTATTGAGGCTACTAAGGCAAGAGGATCTCAAGTTCAAAGCCAGCCTCATCAACTTAAGGAGACCCTGTCTGAAAATAAAAAGGGCTGGGGATATAGCATAGTGGTGAAGGACCCTGGGTTTAATCCCTAGTACCACTATGCGCTCCCCCCCCCCCAATAAAACAAGTTATTCATTCTTTTTTTCAATTAATTTTTTAAATTTATATATGACAGCAGAATGTATTACAATTCTTATTACATATATAGAGCACAATTTTTAATATCTGGTTGTATACAAAGTATATTCATACCAATTCAATTCTTATTATACATCTAGAGCTCAGTTTTTAATATATCTGGTTGTAGCCAAAATATATTTACACCAATTCACGTCTTCATACATATACTCTGGATAATAATGTCCATCACCTTCCACCATCATTTCTAGCCCCATGCCCGCCCCTGTTCCCCTCCCACCCCTCTGCCCTATCTAAATTTTGTCTACTCCTCCCATGCTCCCTCTCCCTACCCCACTATGAATCAACTTCTTTATATCAGAGAAAACATTCGGCATTTGGTTTTTTGGAATTGGCTAACTTCACTTAGTATTATCTTCTCGAACTCCATCAATTTATGTGTCTTATACTTTATTGAAAACCATAATTTTATACAGGTGGTAGTAGTTATATAGCTAATAACAGAATAAAAACTCTCAAGCCCTCCAGATGCCAGAAAGTTCTGGTGTGGCTCAAATAAAGGAAGAAACTGTATGAAAAATAGCAAATTTTTAAATGTTATCACAGTTGACTACTTGCAAGTAGATATACTTGATTTCATTCTCTTTTATTGCTGAGTAATATTCCATTGCGTATATATGCCACTTTTTTTTTATCCATTTATCTATTGAAGGGTATCTAGGATAGTTCCACAGTTTAGCTATTCTGAATTGTGCTGCTATAAACATTGATGTGGTTGTGTCCCTGTAGTATGCTCTTTTTAAGTCCTTTGGGTATAGACTGAAAGAGGGATAGCTGGATCAAATGATGGTTCCATTCCCAATTTTCCAAGAAATCTCCATAATGCTGCACCAATTTTCAGTCCCACCAGCAGTGTATGAGTGTACCTTTTCCCCCACATCCTTGCCAATACTTATTGTTGTTTGTCTTCATAATAGCTGCCATTCTGACTGGAGTGAGATGAAATCTTAAAGTGGTTTTGATTTGCATTTCTCTAATTGCTAGCAATGATGAACATTTTTTCATAAATTTGTTGATTGATTGTATATCATCTTCTGAGAAGTGTCTGTTCAGGTCCTTGGCCCACTTATTGATTAGGTTATTTGTTTTTTCGGTGTTTAGCTTTTTGAGTTCTTTATATACCCTAGAGATTAGTGCTTTATCTGATGTGTGAGGGGTAAAGATTTGCTCCTATCCTGTAGGCTCTCTATTCACTTCACAGAATGTTTCTTTTGCTGAAAAGAAACTTTTTAGTTTGAGTCCATCACATTTATTGATTCTTGATTTTAATTCTTGCGCCAAAGGATTCTTATTAAGGAAGTTGGGGCCTAATCCCACATGATGGAGATTACTTTTTCTTCTATTAGACAAAGGTTTAATTCCTAGGTCCTTGATCCATTTTGAGTTGAGTTTTGTGCATGGTGAGAGATAGAAGTTTAATTTCATTTTGTTGCATATGGTTTTCCAGTTTGTCTCCACACCATTTGTTGAAGATGCTATCTTTTCTCCAGTGCATGCTTTTGACACCTTTGTCTAATATAAGATAATTGGATTATGTGGGTTAGTCTATTCTGTACCATTGGTCTACCAGTCTGTTTTGGTGCCAAAACCATGCCATTTTTGTTACTATTGCTCTGTAGTATAAGGTGTGGTATAGTGATACCACCTGCTTCACTTTTCCTGCTAAGGATTGCTTTAGCTATTCTGGGTCTCTTATTTTTCCAGATGAATTTCATGACCACCTTTTCTATTTCTTTGAGGAATGCCATTGGGATTTTAATCAGAGTTGCATTAAATCTGTATAATGGTTTTGGTAGTATGGTCATTTTGATAATATTAATTCTGCCTATCCAAGAGCAAGGTAGATCTTTTCATCTTCTAAGGACTTCTTTGACTTCTTTCTTTAGGGTTCTGTAATTTTCATTGTATAGATCTTTCACCTCTTTTGTTAAGTTGATTCCCAAGTATTTTATTTATTTATTATTTTTTGAGGCTATTGAAAATGGGGTAGTTTTCCTCATTTCAAAGGATTTGTCACTGATATACAGAAATGCCTTTGATTTATGGGTGATGATTTTTTTATCCTGCTACTTTTCTGAATTCATTTACTAGTTTCTGGTGGAACTTTTAGAGTCTTCTAGGTGTATAATCATATCATCAGCAAATAGTGCCAATTTAAGTTCTTCTTTTCCTATGTGTATCCCTTTAATTTCTTTCATCTGCGAATTGCTCTGGCCAGAGTTTCAAAAACTATGTTAAAAAGAAGTGGTGAACGAGGGCATCCCTGTCTTGTTCCAGTTTTTAGAGGGAATGCCTTCAATATTTCTTTATGTAGAATGGTTGGTCTGGGGTTTAGCATCAGTAGCCTTTATGATGTTGATAGAGTTTTGAACATAAAGGCATGCTATGTTTTGTCAAATGCTTTTTCTGTGTCTATCAAGATGATCATATGATTCTTATCTTTAAGTCTGTTGATGTGATGAATTACATTATTGATTTCCATATGTTTAACCAACCTTTCATCCCTGGGATGAATCCCACTTGATTGTGGTGCATGATCTTTTAGTATTTGATTTGCCAGAATTTTATTGAGAAGTTTTGCATCTATGTTCATTAGATATATGGTCTGAAGTTTTCCTTTTTTTTGATGTGTCTTACCCTGGTTTTGGAATCAGGGTGATATTGACCTCATAGAATGAGTTTGGAAATGCTCCCTCTTTTTCTATTTTCTGAAATAAACTGAAGAGTATTGGTATTAGTTCTTCTTTAAAGGTCTTGTAGAACTCGGTTATATATCTGTCAGGTCCTGGGCTTTTCTTGGTTGGTAGACTTTTGATGGCATCTTGTATTTTGTCACTTGAAGTTGATCTGTTTAAATTGTGTATATTATCCTGATTCAATTTGGGCAAATTATACAACTCTAGAAATTTGTTGATGCCTTTGATATTTTCTACTTTACTGGAGTACAAGTTTTCAAAATAATTTCTAATTTTCTTCTATATTTCTGTAGGGTCTGTTGTGATATTTCCTTTTTCATCCCATATGTTAGTAATTTGATTTTTCTCTCTCCTTCTTTTCATTAGCATGGCTAAGGGTCTGTCAATTTTATTTATTATTTCAAAGAACCAACTTTTTGTTCTGTCAATTTTTTCAGTTGTTTCTTTTGTTTCAATTTCATTGATTTCATCTCTGAATTTAATTACTTCCTGACTTCTACTGCTTTTGGTGTTGATTTGTTCTTCTTTTTGTAGGGCTTTGAGATGTAATGTTAAGTCATTTATTTGTTGACTTTTTCTTTTTTTAAGGACTGAACTCCATGCAATGAACTTTCCTCTTAGAACTGCTTTTATAGAGATTTTGATATGTTGTATCTGTGTCCTCATTCACCTCTAAAAAGTTTTTAATCTCTTTGATGTCTTCTGCAACCCATTGTTCATTCAATAGCATATTATTTAGTCTCCACATGTTGGAGTGGCTTTTATTTCTCATTTTATCATTGATTTCTGATTTCATTCCATTATGATCTGATAGAACACAGGGTAGTATCTCTACTTTTTTATATTTCTAAGAGTTGCTTTGTGGCATAGTATATGGTCTGTTTTAGAGAAGGAACCATGTGCTGCTGAGAAGAAAGTATATTCTCTTGTTGAAGGGTGAAATATTCTATATATGTCAGTTAAGTCTAAGTTATTGATTGTGTTATTGAGTTCTATAGTTTCTTTGTTCAGCTTTTGTTTGGAAGATCTATCTAGTGGTGAAAAAGGTGTGTTAAAGTCACCCAGAATTATTGTGTGTGGTGTATTTGACTCTCGAACTTGAGAAGAGTTTGTTTGACGAACGAAGATATACTCTGTTGTTTGGGGCATATATATTTATAATTGTTAAGTCTTGTTGATGTATGTTTCCCTTGAGCAGTATGTAGTGTCCTTCTTTATCCTTTTTGATTGACTCTAGCTTGAAGTCTACTTTATTTGATATGAGGATGCGAACCCCTGTCTGCTTCCTCAGTCCATGTGAGTGGTATGATTGTCCCCAACCCTTCACCTTCAGTCTTTGGATGACTTTTTCTATGAGATGAGTCTCTTGGAGGCAGCAGATTGTTGGGTCTTTTCTTTTTTTAATCCAGTCTGCTAGTATATGTCTTTTGATTGGTGAGTTTAGGCCATTAACATTCAGGGTTATCATTGAGACATGATTTGTATTCCCAGCCATTTTTGTTTATTTTTGGTATTTAACTAACTTGTTTTTTCCTCTGATTAGATTTTCCTTTAGTGTAATCCCTCCCTCTGCTGATTTTCATCATTGTTTTTCATCTCCTCTTCTTGGAATATTTTGCTGAGGATGTTCTGTAGTTCAGGCTTTCTAGTTGTAAATTCTTTTTAACTTTTGTTTATCATGGAAGGTTTTTATTTCATCGTCAAATCTAAAGCTTAGTTTTGCTGGATATAAGATTCTTGGTTGGAATCCATTTTCTTTCACAGCTTGATATATGTTGTTCCACGATCTCCTGGCTTTGAGGGTCTGGGTTGAAAATCTGCTGTTATATGAATTAGTCTCCCCTGATATGTAATCTGATTGCTCTCTCTTGTGGCTTTTAAGATTCTATCCTTATTCTGTATGCTAGGCATATAATGTGCCTTGGTGTAGATCTGTTGTAATTTTGTGCATTTGGTGTCCTATAAGCCTCTTGTATTTGGTTTTCCAGTTCATTGTTCATGCTTGGGAAATTTTCTGATATTATCTCGTTGAAAAGATTGTGCATGCCTTCCTATATCCCAATAACTCTTATATTTGGTCTTTTGATGCTGTCCTATAATTCTAGATGTTCTGTTCATGGTTTCTTACTATCTTCACCATGTGGTCAACTTTATTTTCCAGATTGTATACTTTGTCTTCATTATCTGACGTTCTGTCTTCCAAGTGATCTAGTCTGTTCATTATGCTTCCTATTGAGTTTTTTATTTGATTTATTGTATCTCTCATTTCAAGGATTTATGGCTGGTTTGTTTTCAGAGTCTCTGTCTCTCTCTTAAAGTAATATTTTGTTACCTGCATTTGCTCTCTTATCTCTTTGTTGGAGTGATCAATTTTTACTGTATTTGCTCATTTAGGCCATTCTTTAATTCACAGATCATTTTAACTATGAAACTTCTGAACTCCCTCTCTGACCTTTCATCAACTTCGCTGTCCGTGGCTTCAATTATTATAGTGTCCTGGATTGTTTGAGGCACTTTCTTTCCTTGTTTTTTCATATTGTCTATGTGTCTTCCTTTCTTGCAATGTTGGTCTGGAATATTACAGTTTCTACTCTGTATTCTTGTAGTACCCATCCGGATTGTCTGTACCTCACCTTGATGTTGGGCTTCCAGACCCTGCTGGTGTCCCTCAGTCTGTACTACTGCATCTAAAGGTGGTGGCGGCAATACCTGAGATAACTCAAGATAATATAGTTAAGATGCCCCAAGATGGAAGCAATGTCTTTCAGAGATTGGGCTGAAAGGGTGGGCCTCACACTTCCTTTGGGATGCTCCTCTGAGATGCAGCTGCTTCTAGGTCCTGTCTGCCGTCAAAAAGTTTGGGGCTATTACATGGGGAAGGCTATGGTAATGATTGCAGTGTCCCAAGATAGAAGTGGGTTAGGCTTAGGCTCCCAGGTTTGGTGGGGGGGCAAACTTGGATCTACCCTGGACGTGGGTCCTATGCAAGTCAATGTGGACAGATCTGGACTGTTCCTGGGCTCCTGCCATAGTCTACTCGTCAGAAGCGGTGATCATGTTCTGGAGGCTGGGCTCTAGCATGTGCCTGCTTTAGAAGGGTGGCCCCTACTGTGAGCCTGGGTCCCCTAAAGGCTGTTATGGGTGGATCTGGGCCTCTGGGCTTGACCTCCCATGGTAGTCTGCTGTTTGAAAGGGGCAGTCCTGTGCCTGTGGCTAGGCTCTGGCAGGTGTCTGCCCCAGAGGTGGAGGGGTGAACCCAGGCCTACTGTGAGCCTGGGTCCCATGCAGGCTGGTGTGGCAGTTCTGGACTGGACCTGAGCTCCAGTGGTAGTCTGCTGGTTGGAAGAGGCAGTCCTGTACTGGAGGCTGGGCTCAGGTGGGTGTCTGCCCCACCGGTGGAGGGGTTTGTCATGGGCTTACTGTGAGCCTGGGTCCTGCACAGGCCAGTAAGGGTTGATCTGGGTCGCTGGGCTTGACCTCCCCAAGTTATTCATTCTTATAACACTACTACTGCCAGACACATACACAGGCAATAATTGAAATATTATGACAACCATTCAAGTTATGTATTATTGTTCCCATTTTATAGATCTTAAAAATAACAACTTGCCCAGTTTATCATAGAACTGATAAACTCAGATCTCATTGACTCAAAAGAGGTGTGCCTACTGTATTTTGCCACTATCATTCATTCCTTCATTTACTAAATATTTATTTAGTACTAAATATAACAGACTTTCTGGAGCCAAACTATATGTTTATGAATCCTACCTCAGTTATTTCACCAGCTATTTTCTCAGACACGTTAATTGCCGCAGTCTGGCTGGGCACAAAATCACGAGCCACTCAAGCAGGAACAAACTTTATTTCTGAAACTCCCGCCAATGCCATGCACGCTCCAGGGAAATATGCCGAACCACACACATGGCGTTCTCCCGGGCCCCACTACACCAACAGGAAAATCCCTCCTCCGGAAATCCCTCCTACCGCATTTCCCCAACCAATGGGAACTCTCCGGGAGTCCCGCTAGAGCTCCAAAGTAGCAGGCCGAGGTGGACAGCAGGGGTCTAATATCCAATTGAATGCAGATCTTAACATAATCATATCATCTCAATAGCTTGCTGGCATCACCTTTCAACCAAAAATGCCATGCGTAATTCCTACTTGGCTATGGCTCTCAGCAGTTAATAAACTCTCTTATTTTTGTTACTGCATCTATAAAATGGTACAATGTGCCTACTCAAGATAATAAATGTAAACTGTTAGATTGGATTTCGATCACTGATAAAAAGAGGGGAAGGAGATAAAGGTCTACAAGTAAATCTCAAGGAGAACCACATTTAGAGAGTGAAAATAATATAAGGAAAGAATAGAGAGACTAAATAAACTGAGAAGTATCCCAGATTTTAAAGGAGAAAGGAATTTCTGAGGCTAAATACCATTCCTATAGTATATGAATGGGAATTTCACAGGCAGCAAAATAGAACCCTAAACTCATATATGAGTGAATTTGATTCATTGAGAATAAGAGAAGGAGACAGTTTTCTGCCAGTATAGAAGTATATTTGGCTATTTTTCTGTAGCTTTTTCTTATCCCCAGTGTGTTCATCTCATTATGATTAAATAGTATGAAAGCTGCCATAATAAAATAATTGTTTTTAGTAAAAGTTGTCAACTTTATTAATTATTATAATCATACTATAAAATTGGGTCAATGTGACAAACTTAAAAGGTTTTTAAAATCTCGATTGTATATAGGTAACATATAGTTTTCTTTCCTGTGATTTCCCCATGTTTCCCTATTTTCAAGCAGGAGATATAAAATATTTTTTGATTACAGTCCAAAATAAGAAATATGTTTTCCTTTGTGACCACATACATAATTAATAAGGATTTATAAATATACACATATATGTAGTAGTATAGAGGCTACCTCCAAAAATATCTCTGTAATTGACATAAAAGTTTTACATAAGTTTCACAAAATGATACTTATCCTTATTTTGTATGATTTGCTCTAATACTTTTACACTAATATTAAAACCATTTTGATAGTGACCCACTCACTACATGGCTTTTTTTTTTTTTTTTTTTTTTTTTTGAGGGCCAGAGGAGTCCCTTACTGGTCACAACCAATGGTTTGAAAAAGTCCATTCTCTAGGTTAAGACAGAGGGCCTCTCACTTTGCCTGATGGTAAAAATTACCTGGAAAAGTTAAAAATAGAAATTCCTCAGAGACTATATAGTTCAATTTAGGATGAATTCTCTGAATCTGTGTTTTTAACATACAACAAAGATTATTCTCAATTTTATCTCTTCGGACTGAGAGTTGGCACCAGTATAGGGAAAGTCCCTGATCGTTGGCTGCTTCCTTCACCCTTAGGTTTGCTCAGAGAACAATGCCACACATAGCTAAGTGCTGCAGTTTGTGAGAGGCATTGCCAATTTTGCTTTTGAGAACTGGGTAAAGAGTAGAAGCAATAAGTATAACACCCTCCTGCAGCAGCCCTGCTATTAGACACTTAATTGCTTATGTTAATATAGTCAATGAAACAGTTTTATTTTTGATTTTAGTTAATTCTTATAAAAACCATAATGACTTATTAAGTAATAAGCAAAAGTTTCTGACTTGAAAAAAAAGGCAACTTTAAATTTCATAAAATTGTAGGAAACATTAAATCATTTTAGGGATAGAATGTTATGATGCATAGACTAACTCTTAAGAAACAAAAATCTGTATACTTTTATTATTTTATAAAGAAGACTTAAACATACTTTTTTGGGGGTAGGGGTGCTGGGGATTGAACTCAGGGACACTGGACCACTGAGTCACATCCCCGGCCCTGTTTTGTATTTTATTTAGAGACAAGGTCTCACTGAGTTGCTTAGTGCCTGACTTTTGTTAAGGCTGGCTTTGAACTTGTGATCCTCCTGCCTCAGCCTCCTGAGCCTCTGGAATAACAGGCATGTGCCACTGTGCCCAGCTTAAATATACTATTTTATTTACTGGAAGAAAATATATATATATATATATATATATATATTTTAAAGAAATGTTTCTATCAGAATAGGGTCTCCCTGCTCCCATCCCAGTCCCCAACCCACCCAGACTAGAGACTACTTAAATAGGAAACACTTCCCAGCGACTGAAGACTACTTAAAATAGGAAAACAAGAAATTAAGTAGTAAAATCAAAACACATACACACACACACATGTGTGTGTATGTATGTACATGCATATACTAGTCTTTGCCTTGTTGAAATTTTATCCAAAATTAAATATTATTTTAGGCTTGAGATCCATCATTATACCTGTCACAAGATGTCATTTATAATTGAGTATACATTTACACTCATTTCATTATAACTACCATGACTCTTATGTGGCATTTAAATATCTTGGGCTCAGTAATTGTGATCCATTTTGTACTGAGATTATCTTGTACAAATAGTGATTGTATTGCTAAATTTATATATGGCAATGTCTCCTTTCTTCCTTATTGTGTGGGTTTGATATTCTATATGAAGGAATTTTCTAGATTGCTGAAGCTCCAATATTTTTGTAATCTTGCCTATTTTAGGAAAATCTTTTTTAAACATGTGTGACAGACTTTCCTGCTTTACAAAGAGTATATGAAACACAATTTCCTCTCCTTTTTCCATTTCCTTTGGTAGTTATTTATTTCTTCCCTTCCTTGGTATGAAGGCATTCCCCAAGATGCTCTCTTCTCTTCCAGTTTCATATTTCCCTAAATGGGAAACCAACTAAAAAGTTTTCTGTGTGAATCATTATATGTTATGCAAATTGAGAAAGTTTTCTTTCTTTCTTTTTGGCCTTGATACCTGCTTTCCATGCCTTGTTTCACTGACAGAACCTATATATTGTTCAGTTCTTTCTTTCTTTCTTTCTTTATTTATTTATTTCTTTCTCTTTCTTTCTTTCTTTCCTTCCTTCCTTCCTTCTTTCTTTCTTTCAGTTGTAGATGGGCACAATATCTTTATTTAATTTATTTTTTTCATGTGGTGCTGAAAGCTTGAACCCAGGACCTCACAACGTGGTAGGCAAGCTCACTCTCACTGAGCCCCTGTGTTTTTATTTTTAAAGTGCATCTCTTAATAGACACTATGTAGTTGGGCCTTCCTCTTTTGTCTATTCTGATAATCTCTGCCCTTTAATTGTTGCACTTAGTCCATTAACACAATAAAAGTATTATCAACAAGATTTTATTTAGTTTTATAGTTTTATTTGCTTTTTCTTTCTCCATTTTTTTTTTAAATTTCTCCCTCTCTTTTCCTCCTTTTCTGCCTTCTTTTGGTAACTGATTTTTTAAAAGAATTCTGTTTTTATTTATTGAAGTTTCACATATACCTCTTTGTATGATTTTTCTATATTTAGTATTTCCTCTGTGGATCACCATATACACCCTTAACTCTTCACAATTTTTTTAGAGTTACTATTGTACTATGTCATGTAAAATCATAGAAATACATTTATATTTATGTACATTATAAACCCTTAAGGCATAGTTTAATTTTTGCTTTTAAAAATTATACATTATTGGTGGTAGTGGTGGTGGTGATGGTGGTGGTGGTGTGTGTGTGTGTGTGTGTGTGTGTGCATGTGTGTGTGTTTGATGATACTGGGAATGAGCCCAGGGGTCTCAAATTCTTAGCTGTATCTCCAGTTCTTTTTATTTTTTATTTTGAGACAGGGTCTCACTAAATTGCCCAGGCTAGCCTCAAACTTGGTGATCCTCCTGCCACAGCCTCCCAAGTAGCTGTAATTATAGGCATAAACCCCATGACTGGCAAAATTATATGTATTTTTAATATGAAAGGAAAAATGTTTATAATCTATATTTTACATTTACTTAATGCTCTGCATTCATTTTTAAAGATTTGAAGTTTCATTCTAGTATCATTTTTCTTCAACTTGTTTTTATTGTTTCCAACAAATCCCCTTTATTTTCTCTTGCAGAAATATTTTTATTTCAGTTTCAGAGGATATTTTTACAGGTTTGAGAGTTGTTTTTCTTTCAACACCTTTAATATGTTGTTCCACTGTTTTCTGGAGCTTTCAGAGGAGAAGTCATCAGTCCTTAAAATTGTTTTGTTTATGATCCTGTCAACTCCTTTCTGTCAGCTCCTTTTTCTCCCCTTGTTTTAAGATTTCACCTTTCTCTCTGCCGAAGTTTTTTTTTTTTTTTTTTTTTCCTGTTATGCTGGGGATTGAACCCTGGGCCTTGTGCATGTGAGGCAAGCACTCTGCCAGTTGAGCGATATCCCCAGCCCTCCCCTTTCTCTTTGACTTACAGTGGTTTTATTTATGATGTGCTTAGGCATAGTCCTCTTCAAAATCATTCTGTTTGGTATTTACTGATTTTCTCAAATCTACAAATTCCATGCTTTTTATTATTTTGGGAAGTCTGGGGCCCTTTTTTCCCTCCAAATAATTTTTCTGCCTCAAGTTTCTCTCTCCTTATGTGACTCTAGTTTTCAATATATTAGACCTTCTGCAATTACTTTACAAGTTTAATTATTTTTCAGTTGTCTTTTCTCCAGATTTCTGTTGATTCTATCTAGGTTCATTAACTTTTTTTTCTATTATCTCATTTCTTCTGTTAAGCCTTCTCAGTGAACATTTGTGTTTCAGAGAGTACAATTTTATAGTTGAAAATTCCCATTTGGATCTTTCATGAAACATTTTGAATCACTGAAAATTTCTATTATTTTGCTTACTTACTGTGAGCATTTTTTTTTTTTTTTTTTTTACTCACTGAAGTTCTTGCCTGACAATCTAGAGTCTGGGTCATGTCAGGTTTGGCATCTGTTGATTGTCTTTTTTCCCCTTGAGAATTGATTTTTTTAAAAATCCTATCTTTTTATATATGTAGTAAATTTTGATTGATATATCCTAGAAATTGTGAATGTTATGTTGTATAGACTAAGAGGGTTTTTTTTAAAAAATATTTCTTCTGAAAGAGTGTTGCTGATTTTTACTTTAGCAATAAACTTGATTATAATCAAATTGTAAACTGTCATACCTGTAGCTGGCCAGGGCTCAAATCTCAGTTCACTTCTTTAAATCTTAGTTGCAAGCTACATTTGGTTCCCTCTGAACACGCATGGTTGATGAGTCAGCTAAAGACAAGTGCTAAGTTTAAACATAGAATCAGGCATTTTTCTCTTGGCGTTTTCCTTTTCAAGATTTCTCTGATTTCTGCAGCCCTGATTGACCTAGATTTCCTTCCCCAGTTCCTTTGGGTAAAAAAATAGTGTGGAGTCCCCACCCCCCATGTTTTAGCCACTCAGCCCTACTCCACCATGACTGTAAGAACAAAGCCACAAAATATGGAGAACTCACTCTGTACTGGTTGCTTGCCTCATCCCATGCTTTTCTAAAACTACCTGTATTTTCCTCTCTCCAAAGCGTTCCAGGAGGTTTTTGTTTTGTTTTGGGCATTTTCTCCCGTAGTTATTTGTAGAAGGATCTATAGTTAGATACTCCTTCATACCATAAATAGATTTCCTTCTTGAAATCTTTTCATCTTTTTATTTCTACCATACTCCAGGGTCTCTTCTCATCTCTGCTCAGGTGCATAATAATAACCAGAAGCTCAAAAAAGTCTGATATAGCTAGATAATCTTGCTCACTTGTGCCTTAATAATCTCCTTAGCTTGACTTTAGTTTTCCTATCTATTTTGGATTCCTCATCTATAACTTGGACATTTTAATAATTTTTGATACAGGAATAATTTAGTTATAAGTAAAATTATTTTATATGAAGCATATATATACTCAATAAATGTTTTACCCTTAGTAATCCTTTAAGGGCTCCTCTTCCTCTGCATGACCTTAAAGTGGAATGTGGCCTTAATCTCTGCAGCGTCTCATTGACTTGTTTGGGTCCCTCTCACATCTTAAAAACCAGTGACTACCAAATCCAATCAAAATGTATCAAAAAGTACAAATTTAAATATCTCAGTACCTACCTGAAAGCTCATGTAGATTTCCCATAGACACTTCAAATTTATGTTCCAAACTGAACTCTTCATCTTTTTCTCTCTCTTCTGCTTCTGCATTTACACATTCAGTTAATAATATTGCTAAACAGTTAAAGAAAAAAATTGTATACTCTCTAATATTTTCACTCCTTGTCTTCCAGATCTATTTACCAAGTTCTGTTGTCTTCTCATCTCTATTCCTGCTACTACTCACTTATTGCAAGCATTTACTACTGTGGCCTCATAACTGTTCTGTCTGTAGTCTCATTTATCTATGCTACTGCTTAAAGTGTTTTTTACTAAATTAAAATCTTAAGCCACATTTTTTCATTGAAAACTCATTATTGGCCTCCTGATCCTTTTGTGATGAATCCCTAACTCTGGAGCAGGCTACTCAGAGAACCTCTGTTATTCCTTCTTTCTCCTGTAAATAGGTTGACACTGGTAGTCTCTGTATACTAACTGCTTTGCAGTTTTCCTAAAGCGTCAGCTTTCTCTGGGTTTCTGTGCCTTTTAACAGATGAGCTACCAGTATTATCCTTCTTTAAAATTCAGTTCAAAGAACACTCTTTATTTTTCATATCTTGTCAGCATAAGTTGAAGGTCCTTCTGTGATCCCACAGTACCAAGTGTTTATATCACTATAATTTTTTTTATATGTGGTTACTAGACTATAGATCCTTGAGGGCAAACGGTATTTCACTCACTCCTGTATATAGTATGTTCATTTTCACCAGGGATAAAAAGCTAGATGCCACTTGGAACTTAATAAAGAAGAGTACTTTTTTTTAAAACTTTTTTTCATTGATTTCAATCATATGTATATATGAGCCAGAGCCTTTATCTAACTTCAGTATATGCAATCATCATTAAAGCATGTAAAGTGTACTTCAGTGTTCTATTTACTGAGTGTTTACTGGGTCCCAGTCAGTATTTCCTCACCAAAACCCCATAATTAACTTAGTACACAGAGACTAATGGGGTCTTGCATTAATTAACCAGTAATTATGCCTCTCTGTGAAAGGTTTTCACCCTTCTCCACATGTACATTTCAGGCAAGGTAATTCTTTGTTGTGATCTGTCCTGTAGGATATTCAGCAATATCTCTGACCTCTCCCACTAGATGCTAATGGCACATTTCTCTCCCCTTCCTGGTTGTGACAACCAAAAATGTCTTCAAGCATATCCAAATGTTCCCTGGGGGAGCAAATTTGCCCACAGATGAGAATCACTGCTAAAGAACACTCAGCAGAAACCAAATTGTGAAATGCCTAAGTGAGAATTACCAGTGTATTTATTATAGTCATTCTGGTTAAAAACATATGATGATGTTTCAGTTTTTAAAGAATTACTTTTAGTTTTACCTCTTTTGAGAAAAAAAGTGTTCATTTTTTTTCTTTGTTTCATAAGTGGAACCATTTTTCCCTTCTTTCATGTGTTACTTTCTCCAGGGGCTCATTTACCCACTCAGCCTTTTGAAAAAAAATGAGAAGAGTGGAGGAGTTGAAATTTTTCAGTGCCATGTTCCACATATTTTAAGCTTTAAAAATTGTTACTGACAGGATTAGGAAGAGGAGCAGACTTCTGTTGAGTTAAACTATGTATAGTCTAAATTCGATAGAATATGAAAACTGTTAGTCAAAATGTTTCTCACATTTCAGTTTCTTTGTGTTGATTTCTTTGATTTCGCCTCTTCTTTCTTTTTTCTCTTGTCAGACAATTCATGCTCTTATGGGGAATGCAGTGCAGCCTTTACTGACTTCAGTGGGAGATGCAATAGAGGCCATAATCATCACCATGCATCAAGAAGATTTTTCTGGGTAAAATTATTAATTAAAAATTTAACTAGATGCTACTGCCTTTGGTTTCATCCCCTCTTTCACTCACTCAACCCCTTCCAGCTAGGCCTCATTCTTAGAATTCTATTAGCTCCCAACCTCCGTTGTATTATTAACAGATTAAAATTTTTTCTTCTTATTTTCATCTCTCTCCTCCTGTTGAAAAATAGGATGGGTTTATGGGATTGACTTGGCACTTTGGGATTTTTGTGATTTGTACCACCTTCCCTTTTCACTCTTGCCATTTTCCTTTCTTCTGACAAATACCCTCTACTTCAGCCTCTTTATTACCTCCTGGCCCAGCCATAATATTCCTTGTACAAAATGTCCTCCCTGTGCTACTGTGCTCATCTGAATCCTGCTTTAGCTTTGCGGGCAGGTTCTTGCCAGCCCATTCAAGATTGATTTCCCTTTCTCAGACTTTCTAGTCACATTTAATGTAAAATGACACTTGTCAGATTTACAGTTTGAGTGGAGGAAGGAAGGCCGGAAGAGGAGGAACTTAGGTCCTTGAAGTGATGGATGAGCCCCTTTCAGGAGGGAAGAACATACACACAAGGCATCACATAAAGATGACAATCTGCTGCTTCTCAGTTATGCATATGTTTTAATTCTTGTATCATCAACTTCTGTATGTAAGCTATCTTTATAAAGGTGCTTAGCTGGGTGAAGTGGTACATACTTGAAACCAGCTACTTTGGAGACTCAGTCAGGAGGATCATAAGTTCAAGGTCAGCTTCAGTAACTTAGACCACCTCAACATAAACACTAAAAAGGTCTAGGGACATGGCCACTACTAAGAGTGCCCCTAGATTCAATCCCCAGTACCACAAACATAACAAAAACAAGCAAAAAAGATACTTAAGCTTCTATACAATTCATTACTATATTTTATCAGTGGAGAACCTCTAGCAATAGCCAAGCAAGTTTGTATTCTAGTAAATTTAAATCAAGCATCTAATCCACAATAAGAATTTATAATATGTATTTTACTTGTATTGACACATGGGTGTGAAATTCTTAATATTTTATTTGCTACTGCTCAAGGAAATAATTGCAACTGACTAAACCAGAACTCTTGAGAAAGTCCTTCAGAATAGAAGATTTAGCTTAAGATTTGAGCCAGGCACAGTGGCACACACCTGTAATCCCAGCAGCTTGGGAGGCTAACGCAGGAGGATTGTGAGTTCAAAGCCAGCCTTAGCAACTTAGCAAGGCACTTAGCAATTCAGCAAGACCCTTTTTCTATATAAAATATTAAAAAGGGCTGGGGATGTGGCTCAGTGTTTGAGCACCCCTGGGTTCAATCCTCAGTACCAAAAAAAAAGAAGAAGAAGAAGAAGATATGAAAGACCAATTCTGTGTCACCTAAATAGGAGAATCATGTCACCTTTAAGGTCACACATAACTTGAGAGTGAAGGGATAGAAACCAAAAAAGAGCAGGGGTAGCTGTATTTATAACACACAAAGTGGATTTTAAATAAAAAAACTATAAAATAAAGCAAGAGCATTATGTACTGACAAAGGAGTCAGTTCATCAAGTATATATAGTATTTAAATCATATATAAACCCAATATCAGAGTACCTAAATATATAAAATAAATACTAAAGGATCTGAAGAGAGAGAGAGATTAAAATACAATAGTAGTAAGAGACTTAAATACCCCACCTTCAACAATGAACATATAATTCAGACAGAAAATGAATAAGGAAACCGTGGCCTTGAACTATACTTCAGACCAAGTAGATCTTGTAGACATATAGAACAGTCTATCCAACACCCACAGAAAACTAAATCTTCTCAAGCATAAATGGACCAATCTTCCTGGACAGATCCTATGTTATTCACAAAGCAGGTCTGAACAAGTTTAAGAGGATCAAAGACATAAGAAATACCTTTTCTAATCATAGTTTTGTGAAACTAAAAATCAGTAATAGTGAAAATATTCACACATATGTGTAAATTAAACAATCTGCCTTTGAATAAACCAGGGGGTCAAAGTGGAAATCAAAAGGAAAACAAAAAATCTTTTAAGACAAAAGAAAATGGAAACACAACTTACCAGAATATACAAGATGCAGCAAAGGAATTAATAACCTAATGTTACACCTCATGGAACTAGGAAAAGAAGAATAAATCAAGCCAAAGTTAGCAGAAGGAAGAAAATAAACATTGGAACAGAAATAACATGGAATAGAGACTTGAAAAAGAAAAATCAACACAACCAAGAATTTTTTTTTTAAAGATAAAATCAACAGGCCCTTAGCTAGACTAAGGGGAAAGAAAGAAGGCTCTCAAAATCAGAATTGAGAGGAGACAACTAAAACTCTCATAGCAGAGAAATACAAAAGATCATAGGAAATTACTGTGAACAATTAATTAAATCCCAAAAGATTTGATAATCTAGAAAAAGACACATATGTCTTAATGGCTGTTAGTAAAAACACAAATATTAAATAATGGCAATGGGGCTGGGGATGTGGCTCAAGCGGTAGCGTGCTCGCCTGGCATGCGCAGAACGCTGAGTTTGATCCTCAGCACCACAAACAAATAAAGATGTTGTGTCCACCGAAAACTAAAAAATAAATATTAAAGAATTCATTATCTCTCTCTTCTCTCTCTCTCTCTCTCTCCCCCTTCCTCCCTCTCCCTCCCTCCCTCTCCCTCCCTCTCCCTCTCCCTCTCCCTCCCTCTTTAAATAAATAAATAATGGCAATGGTGTATGGAAAACAGAACCTCTATAGACTGTTGGTGGGAGGTTCCTAGGCTCATATAACCTCTGAATCAAGAAGAAATAGCCAGGTGCAGTGTCACATGCCTATAATAACTACTCAGGAGGCTAAGGCAAGAGGATTGAAAGCTCAAGGCCAGTTAGTGAAACTTATTGAGATGCTGTTTCAAAATAAAGTTAAGAAGGGGCCTGGAGGTGTTGTTCGGTGATAGGTCATTTGCCTAGGGAGACCCTGAGTTCAATCCCCAATACAACAATAAGAAATAGAAAATGTAAGAATGATAATGAACAAATGAAAAATTGAATCAGTAATAAAAAGTCTCCTGTCAAAGAAAATCTTAGGAAATAATGACTTCATGGATGAATTCTACCAAACATTTAAAAAGGAACTAATACCAGTCCTTCTCATACTCTTCCAAAAAATTAAAGAGCGAATACTTCCTAACTCTTTTTATTTTTTTTAAGTTTTCTTTTTCTTTTAATAATCTGTCTCCATGAGATAAATAAAAACATACAAACCAGCAGACATGACATTTAGTTATATACATAATAGGTTCAAAATCATACCCCAAGTACAACTAATGTAAGTTTATCTTAGCTTGCTGATCAGGCTTTTTCTAGGACATCATTTCAATATTTTTTATTAAACTTAAGATAAACAACGAAGAAAACAGGCTAACCATCATGTATGTAAGGAGGAATAGGTGATGGGTACCAAATCTGACTCAAAGAAAAAAGACACACAAAAAAATATGGGATAGAATAACAATGAAATAGACTTCATTTCTCCTGAAAAACAAACAAGTAACTATTAGATTGGGGGAAAGGTTAGCGTACAAACAATTTTTATTAAAAAAAAATTAGCCATTGACAAAGTTCTCTGTGAGCCAAAGGCATGGTAATGCTCTAAATACAAAAAGTAGTATTAGTAATGTTAAAACTTTTGCATGCAGGGAGATCATTATTTGGTGGGAATTTTTAATCTAGATGATATATGCAGAGTAAACAAAACATTTATGAGTGGGTCCAGAGGAGAGACTCAGGGATCATCATCAAATACATTGAGGCTATGAGGAACAGAAAGGAACAGTTGGTGGGACTTCCAGAATGAACTTGTCTGTGTGAGCTCAGCATTATCCACTTTTCCTTGTAGGACCATCCAAAACCATCAAGGAAAACTCTTCTAGCCTCCACCTCTGTTCTTTCTGCTGCTCAATATGTTTCTGCCTCTATGCCAGCAGCTGCCTTTTATACTCTTCCTGCTCCCAGAGCTGTTGCTACTGCAATAGTTGCTGTCTCCGGAGAGCCTCAGAACATTCCTTGTTCTCCTGCTGCAGTCTCAGGAAATCCCAATGGAGAGTAGACTCACCAGGCACGTTGACAATGGAACTTGGCTCTCCTTCCTATTCAGGCACTTCCTCCTCTTCTTCCTCACTCCTAACTCTTTTTATGAGCCAGCATTACCTTGATGTCAAAGCCAGACAAGGACACCACAAGAAATGGAAATTATAAGCCAATATCCCTGATGAATATAGATGCAGAAATTCCCAACAAAGTACTAGTAAATCAAATTCAACAGCACTTTAAAAGGATTATTCACCATAATTAAATGACATTTATGCCTCAGATGCAAGGATGTATTAACATATACAAATCAATAAATGTGACATATCACATCAATAGAATGGAGGACAAAAGTCATATGATCATCTCAAAAGCATTTGTCAAAAATGAACATCCTTTCATGATAAAAACTCTCAATAAATTAGCAATAAAAAGAATGTACCTCAGCACTAAAGACCATGTGTTACAAGCCTACAGCTAATATCAGACTTGATAGTAAAAAGCTAAAAGCTTTTTCTTTATATCAAGAACAAGATAAGGATGTCCACTCTCACCACTAATATTCAGTATAGTACTGGAGTTCCTTGCTGGAGTTTAGTCAAGAAAAAGAAAAAGAAGACAACCAAGTAGGAAAAGAAGTAATTCAAATTGTCACTGTTCACTGATGGTATCATCTTAAATGCAGAAAACTATAGAGGCTCCATCAAAAAACTTGTAAACCTAATAAACAAATATAGTAAAGTTGCAGGTTACAAAGTAAGAATTAAGAAAAAAAAAAAGAGCATTTCTACACACTAACAAGGAGCTCTCCACAAAAAGAAAAAGAAAGAAAATTACATTCTCAATAGCTACCAAAAATAAAAACAAACAAAAAAACTAAGGAGTTAATTTAACCAAAAATTTGAAAGAGCTGTATTCTGCAATTGAAGAAGACACAATAAATGAAAACATTCTGTGTTGATGGGTTTAAAGAATTAATATTATTAAAATATTAGTACTACTCAAAACAATGTACACGTTCACTGCAATCCCTATCAGAATTCCAATGTCATTTTTCACAGAAATGAAAATATTCTAAAATTCATATGGAATGACAATCCTGAATAGTCAGAGCCATCTTTAGCAAAACAAAACCAGAACCATCATACTTCCTAATGTCAAGCTGCATTTTAAAGCTATTGAAACAGAATGGTACTGTTATAAAAATAGACACATGGGACAGAATAAAGAGCCCAGAAATGAACCCACACACTGAGGGCCAACTGATTTTTTAACCAAAGTGCCAAGAATGCACAATGAGAAATAAATAGTATCTTCAAGAAAGAGTATTGGGAACACTGGTTATCCACATACAGAAGAATAAAATATCTGGTTTTCATCTCTACCATCACCAATTTTTTTATGTCATTCTCAGAATATGGAAACACTTAACTTGCATTTTGAAAAATCATATATAGCCAGTGATCTCATCTATTAGCCAGTATCAGGTGATTTTTAATTTTGATATAATTCTTTTCTCCTATATTTCATATTCTTTTAATATATTCTTTAAAGGGCAGTTGTAAACATTTATAAGTTATAAATAGTATATCATGGAGCATCAGCTGGCATCGTCTGTTGATCCAAATTAAAGCCTTTCCAAGCCTCATCATCTGGAGGAAGAAATTGCATACCATGTGTATTGCTACATAACCAGTTCCGCAGTCAGAATTCTGCTGTTGGACTGATCAGATTAAATAGCGCAAGAGCAGAGATATGATTGCCAAGAATTTGCTTAGAGAGGACAGTGTTTTCTGCCATTTCAACGTGTAAAATGCTATTTCAGGATTCATTATTGATGCATTCACTTACCAGGCAAAACATGCGCATGGGTGGAGAATTGTGAGACTGGGAGGGTCCTTGTGAGGCCAGAGAATAACAGTGGCCCTGTGTGATTCATCTAAGAAAGATGGTTGTCTTCTTCATTTTTAATGATCTTTTAGGTAAATGGATTCTAAAATTCCTTCAATAGTCCTTCTAGCATCTAAACACATTCTTTAGAATATAATTTTTTAATTTTTTAAATTTGTAGATGGACACAATATCTTTATTTTTATTTGTTTGTTTTTTAATGTGGTGCTGAGGTTCAAACCCACAGCCTCATGCGTGCGAGGCAAGTGCTCTACCATTGTGCTATACAACCCCAGCCCTTTAGAATATAATTTCTATGATATTTTACACTTAGCAAAAAAATACATGCCTTTTTATCATTAAGGGGGAAAATTGTGCAGACTTGAAATAGCAGCCAAAAGTGGGGAAATTAAGTTTAGTGTATTGGTGCTGAAAATGGTTGTGTTTTATTATTTTACAGGTCATTATCCAGCTCAGGAAAACCTGATGTTCCTTGTTCTTTGTACATGAAGGAGCTACAAGGTTTCATTACTAGAGTTATGAGTGATTACTTTAAACACTTTGATTGCTTGGATTTTGTCTTTGACAACACTGAAGCTATTGCCCAAAGAGCGATTGAACTGTTTATCCGAAATGCTAGTCTCATAAGACCTCTTGGTGAAGGTGGGAAAATGCGACTTGCTGCTGATTTTGCACAGGTAAATTGATACATAACTTAAGATACCAAGGGAGAAGATGTTTTGGTCTCAATATTATCTAGTCAGTAAAGAGCTATTAATCGTGGTTTTTAAAAAGTTACAGCATAAAGAAGTCTGGGGCTGGGGCGCAGTGGTATCGCACTTGCATGGCATGTTTGAGGCCCTGGGTTTGGTTCTCAGCACCGCGTATAAATAAATAAAATAAAGGTCTATCAACAACTAAAAAAAAATATTTTTAAATAAAGAAAGTTACAGCATGAAGAAAAAATAAATCCACTTTGAACTAATTGATTAAATGAAAAAGTTTAAAAATATTTTTATATTTTGTTGTTTGTATTTAATGAAATAATTATCCCTTATCTTTGATCTTTCAAGGTTAAGGTAAAGTAACTCATTCCATAATAAAATAGCATTTCCCATTTTTTGTGTAAAATGGGGCTTTTTCATTGTTTTAACATCCTAATAGGTCAATACTGATAAGAGTAATTAATTGATTTAAAAAGTGATATGGGCTGTAAAATACCCTTTCAAATAATGGAAAGGGGCTGCTTGTCATGAGAAGAGAAAGAATTCCAGCATATCTATTATTCTCTAGAGGCCAGCTCAGCACTTCATCATGGTGTTTCTGATTCGTTGAGATGTACAGTGAACCAGGTAGATATGGAGTCTGATTGTTTGGTCTTCCTCTCTTAAGTTGAGTACATTTCTTAGTTATGGCTAGCCTTGACATCTGATGTTTGTGAGATAAAATGAAATTAAAATAGCAGAAACATAATCAGCTCTAATGGAAAGGATTATTTACATAGATTTTTTAAAACCTTTCAGTACTTAGGAGAGAGAGGCAAAGAAGAAATACCCCAAATATATACTTTCATTAAAAGATTCAGAAACAAAGATGATTCTTCTTTGTATAGCATGATGAGAGTGAAATCATTTTTTAAATCTTTCAAAGCTATTAGCTTTCCTAATCTAGTTATTCAAATTGAGACTTCATAGTGATTTGCCAGATCCTCCCTGCTTATAAAGATAAAAGGTTATTGTCGATATTTATTCTTTCCTGTATCTGGGAGTGTGTCTTGGTTCATTACTCTTGCATGGTAGAAAGAATCTAGCCTGACCATTTATGTTAGGTGATGGCTGTCAGTTGCTCCCTCAGACCAGACAGAATGTAAAAGATGGAAGAGGTAACACAAACCCGCTTCAGATTTCAAGAAGCAGGCTTTTTACCTAATAATTGATCCAGCTATTAGTCATTTTCATCCCCAAATGATAGTCCCGTGTCTACTAGACCACACATACACACAAAAAGCTTCCTTTGGGAAATGTGCCTTTAGTAGCCACATATGAAAACAAATTAATCAAATGTTCCCATTAAAAGGCTTTTTTTAACCTTGTTTATTTTTGTCAGTTTCATTTTTTGGGCATCTGTACATTTTGCTTTGTTTTACCAGTAAACTCAGTTTAAAGAGAATTATTATGAACTTTTCTCTTACTGGGTTTATAGGCTACTTATTGAAATGAAAACACATTGATGTCCTAGGCCTGCCTGCTCTTTTTTGTTAAAACATAGCTGTACTCAGGTCTCCTTTTCCCTTTTCCTCCTTAATTTTGTTTTACTTTTCCTGTCCTCTTCCCTCCCTGGGGCTCCCTCCCCCACCAGCTTATTTGCATTCTGCTCCAGCTGGTTCTTGAGTCACTTTCCTGGAGGCAGCACTTCAAGTCCAATTAGAGTGGCAGCCGAGCAGGAGATGGCCAAAATGAGAAGCTGTTGGAGAGAGGCTTGTTGTTTGGGGGTTTTATTTTAATGGTATGTTTCTTTATGAGTATTGAAAGATGGGAACTGTTGTCCTTGAAACCTTACCACTGCAACTAGTACCTGCTCAAAGTGTAGGGTCCTTTGTGGCAGGAGTGAGCTGCTTCTAGCCCAAATTGCATTATTCAGAATTTTATTTGCATTTATTTTTTCTTAAGACATGTTACTCAGTAAACCAGATTTTTCCCTTCCATGACAATAAATGAAATTCATCACTGATTATTACTAATTTATGTTCAAAGGCTCTATTCTCTGTTTCTTAAATGTAGAAAAGGCATCTATTTATACGGCATTTGCTCAGTGTTAAGAGTCTGCTTTCCAATCCCTCAGTGGCCTTTGGTTGCCTCAGTCTGTATAGTATTGAGAGGCAGATGCCTTAACTCACCGTTATACAGTGTGTCCCAATTTCAAAACGTCCCAACACTTTCCTTGGGCATGGCTCCAGTCCTATGGATCATGGGCACAGGAAAGTCAGGTGGAAGCACCATTATATATAATCATATTTAGGACTAGTAGCTTTGGCAAATGTTGTCCAACAAGGGGGATGATTTTATGATCCCCATTCCCACTTTTTTTAAAAATTAAATTTTGAATTTGGGGTTTTCATTTCATTGGTTTGTTTTCTTGCCACCACACAATTATATGTTGTGCCTCATTTTTCTGAATTGTGCATAATTGGAAGTTTTTTTTTTTCCAGGCTTAGTCAAAACACTTAAATAGCATTACCCCGACATTTATATTCATGACAAGCATTAACTGTCTACTAGAAACCCTTTTAACACCCTCATTATTGAAAGTTCTATCAATTTGTATTCAAAATTAAACAAAGCCACTGAGGTCACTGGAATCAAGAATACACAAATACTCTATGGGTTTGAAAAGTATTCTTGTGATAAAAGTGCCTGGTATTCTGACATAAATAACAGAAAGAGCTTAAGAAGGGCCTGGTAAAGTGGGTTTGGGAATGCAGGTATTTGGCATAATGTCCTATAGCAAAGGCATATTTGGTATATTTGAGGACTTTTTAAAGAATCCTAACCTCTCACTGGCACCAATGCAGAAAAGAGAAAGTAGTTGGAGGGTGCCATCTGGAGGGCTCATGGTGAGGGAAGTACACAGCATATCACCCCCTTAGGAATCCAGGTCATGGGCATGAGGTGGCTTCCTACAGGTAATTAATTCCCTGCTGTGACCACATGGTCTCTGTGTCTACACTAATCACACAGCAGTTCTGAAAGCATTGAGCTTGTCCAAGGCCCTGGGGCTCTGCTGATTCCCGAATCTTTGTAGACTTGCCCACAGTGCCCTCTGAAGCACACAGTCCCCCTCCACTGTTCTTTTCTTCCCTGAGGGAGAGGACATCCATTGAAGTTAGCATTAAATAATTTAGTGGTATTCCTAGCAGTTTCTATTTATAGCCTTCTGGTGCCCTTTAAGTATATATACATTTTTATCTCTCTCACTTTTCCCAAAAATATAAATTGAGAAAAGAAAACAAAGGTGCTCTAAATTCTAATGTCTTTTCTAATTCCTATTGCCTTTTCTTCTCATGAACAGTGTCAGGGCAGGAGAGCTCTAGGAGTATCCAGAGATGCCCTGTGGTTAACCAAATGTCTGTGGTGGATAAGGAACAGCTAGTAATTAGTTCATCTACCTGCAGCTGACTGCTCATTCCTCCCAAATAGGAGGGCTAGAGAGTAGCAGTTGTACATGCCATTTTTGTTTCCATAGCTAATTGCAGAGTCACCTCCTCTAAAACGAACACTCTTGCCCTTTTAAACATGGTCTTTATTTAATGGAATTTGTTTAATGGAATTCTGGCAGAAGAAAATGATTTTCAGTATTCTAGAGGCCTTTTATGAATGCAAAATGTATTTTAAACATGTAACATTTTGAAATTGTCCTATGAAATACAGATCTTCTGTATCATCATAGACTTCACAGCCATTTGAGGTCGATTTTCCTCATATAGTAACTTTTTCTTAGCCATTTAATTGTTTTAACATTTAGTCCTGCTCAAGGGCTAGGCCAAAGATTGATTGGTTTGATCTTTGAAGACAGTGACCCACTAGGGTAATTGGGGGGAAAAAAATGACCAAGTATCTCATGAAAAATAAATCACATAGCCTGTCCTTTAAAAAAAAAAAAAAAGCTTTTACACACACACACACACACACTCACTCACACAGGTTTATGAATGGAATTAGCAAATCAAAGATAAATAATGATCTTTTTTTTTTAATTTGTCCTCATAGTAAAGTAAATGATGGATTCTGAAGGAAACAAGTAAATTCAAGAATGCTGGCTCACATCTATTCTGTTTTGTGTTTTTGGCAAGAAGCAAGAATTCTGGCTTTTTCTTCCTTATATTTTTCTTTTTTTCACTTTTTTTTTTTTTTTTGTATTTTAGAGTTTTCCAACCATGTACAATATACATTGTATACATGGAGTATACAATGTATACTCCATGACTTCTATACAGTAACAGAGAAATTAACTTGGCCACTGTTCATCTCCAGTCAAACTGCCCTCCAATTCTCCTTGACGTTCAGTTTATATATTTTGACCCACCACTTTAATTTTGCCTAAAATAATGGTTGTGTGCACATGTATGTTTATATCTATATATATATTTATTCAAACAGTGATTATTCAATAGAATCATAAGACTGTGTATGTGTGTGTTATGTGCCTACATATACATACCTTTCTTTCGATTTTATTAAATGATCATTATATTGTTTGAATAATTAAATGTCACTTTTTTCACAAAATTTGAAAGTTCCTTAAGGCAAATAATCTCATTAAATTCATCATTTTATTCCTATGTGTAGCTCAGTACCTGGCAATTAATAGGGAGTCAAACATGCTTCTCAAAGGAATGATTGATTACAAATAGCAAGAAGATTTTGAACAGGTTTTCATAAGAATGACCAGAAGAACAGAGAGCTCACTTTCTTCCATGTGTTTCTTGAATAAAGATGCTATTCTACCAGGGAACAGCTTATTCTCAGCCATTTTCTAAACTGTTCTTTGCCAGGGTACAAATTTATAGTAAGAGGGAAGAAGCAGTTTATCACCTGAATGCCACATCTGTAAAAACTTTGCATGTGCACTTGGTAGATAAAGAACAGATAGCCCAGGTAATGATAAGTAGAATTTCCACTTAATGGAAGAAAATAAAGAGAAGTGAAACCAATATTTACTAAATTTTTATGTCAGGGAGCAGATGAATTTACCAATAATTTAAGAGAGGAAAAATGTTTTAAATAGTGATAATTGCTGACATTTAATGTGCACTCAGATGCCATGCACACAGACCTTCGTGGAATTGTCTGTTTAATTTGCATAATTAACAGGTGTTAAGTAGTTGGTATTATCTCATTTTGTAGAAGAGAGACCTGAGACTGAGAGAGATTAAGAAAGTTGTTAATAGTCATGCTACTAAAACCTATAGTTTTGGATTTCTGACACAGATGTACTATAGAAAGTTTTAGAGTTAAAGCTTGTAATGACTTGGGCCACACTGACTCATAAAAGTTCTCTTTGTTGACTATAAAAAAGATTTGACATACCTACTTAAAATATAGGCACACAGTCTTGAAAACTTTCTTTCCCAGTATTTCAATGGAGAAAATGACCTTAACTTTCTTCCCTTATTTAACAACCACACACACACAAAAAGGTTTTCTATTCATGTGAAGGAATTGTCTTGTCTTGGGCCCCTTTAGTAATGTAAAATTTATCTAAGTTCTTATCTTTTTAGTAATTTTAATTGTCTTTTAAAACTGGCTTCACGGTCCAGGTAACATTAAGTTTACTGCAAGCTACAACTTCGTGTGATTCAGCTATGTCCCAAATTCACCTAAGGATTCTACATAAAAAGCTATGGAGTATCTTTTAATATTCCAGATGGAGTTGGCCGTGGGTCCATTTTGCAGACGAGTATCTGATTTAGGGAAGTCCTATCGAATGCTGAGATCATTCAGGTGAGAACCAATTCTTTGTTACTACAGTCATATCCTATTAACAAATAAATCCTTTTTTCTTATTCAGGTTGAACTATGTAAATTTTTCATCATTCAGTCATTTTTGACCTATAATAATTGCAATTTGATATGAATCATCTTAGAAGTTTTGTTCAAATCAGAACCCCATATATAATTATATGAAATGACTAATAAGTTAGTGGGTATGTTTTTTCTTTTTGAGGTACAATTCACAAGATTGAGCTGGTAAATTTTCTTATGCTCTTCCTAGGTTGTTTTAATTGTTTTGTTTTGTTTTTGTTTCCTATTGTTGAAAAATGTATTTAGTAGTAAAGCCAGGCAGTGCATAATAATATAGACATCTCTTTTTGAAATTTTCATTTGTTCATTTATTACTTTTAATCCAGTCTACTTTTTGAAAGATTATAGATTATATTTCATGATATGGATATAACCAAAACTATTGAATGAAGTATTAAGAGAACTGAACTCAGTGATAGACTGCAGGGAATGGCTATAAGTATACTGGATAACTTAGGTTATTATAGTGAGCACCAATCTTTGGAAGCTTCCTAGAAATCAGTTAAAAAAAAAAAAAACAAGTTAATTCATAGTCATAATCTAAGAATATGCCAGTTCAAAGGGAAAAAACTCTTTTTGGTGCTGATCACTTAGGCTTTTATTAGTTTAGATTTTATGTAACATAGACTAACTTAATGACTGAGGTCTTCAATAGCAGATTTTAGAAGATGAGAAGATGTTGTTTTTATGGCTATTTATGTAATTTCCCAATGTTTTTTACATCGTGGCACATACAGAAAATATTTACACTCAAAAATTTGACCAACTTGAAGGTTCAGAGTATCAACGTAATATATATTTATAATTTTGTGAGCACAGCATGTCACATGGGAAGCCTTGATACAAACTAACCATTATATCTAAGACCACAATGATCTCTGAATATAGTTTTATAAAGGTAATAGAGTGCAGCATGCATCTCTCTAAAGATTGACTTAGTATTGGAGACTAATCAAAAAGTAGTGTTTCCTTTAAATGATCTCTTTGTTCTCTTATGTCATCAAAATATTACAGTAGGAAATTCAAGCATAATGTAAGAAATACAGGAATTCAAGATTGTTGATCAAGAGGGGAACCTGATGCTTCACTTTACCTGTTGGTAATTGACAGAGATACTTTTTTTAAAATGTCAACACAAGCCTGAATTTTACTTTTCCCTCAATGAAGAAATCACTGCCCATTTGTACAGAGGTAGACAACTTGAAGTTGGGACAACTTGAAGTCAGATAGCAAATATTTTTATATATCTTCTTTTGATCAGCTCAGATTTTTATAAAAAGTATTTAAATTGTTTTGTTGAAGTTACAGAGTTCTGCACTATAAATATGGGTGAGTTAAAAGATCATGAGGTCCCAAGGTTACCACTCCATCAGTCATCTGTACCATAAAAGTAACTTTAATAAAACTCCTGTGGGGGCTGGAGTTGTAGCTCAATGGTAGAGTGCTTGCCTAGCATGTGTGAGGCACTAGGTTCAGTTCTCAACACCACATATAAATAAAATAAAGGTCCATCAACATCTAAAACAGAAATTTAACAAAATAAAATAAAATTCCTGTGAAGTCATTTACTTTGAGTAAGATAGTAACACAGCAATCCCAGCTGGGTAATAAAATGTTGCCCTGGCTGAGTTGATTAATATACTAAAGTATGGTTAACATATTAGCCAAGTAGTTATTGAAAAAAGCATGAAAAAGCTGTTGATTTTTTGCTGTATTAAGGTTAGGCTATTGTTTTTGATAATCCTATGTTTAGTTGTTTATTTCATGTGTGGATATTAAAAGGGTATTAATTTTTCTGTCAACCCTCTCAACTCTTTCACGAGAGAAATGATTCTTAAATTCTTCAAGTCTGGGTGACATCTTCTAGTACCTATTTATGGAATAAAAAATTAGTCATTGATCAATGTATAAATTTAAAAGTTGTCCATTTTTTATATCTACTTTTTCCTGAAGTAATGGTCAGTCTAGATGGGTTTCAAACTTGTGACCATTACTCATGGTAAGAAGCTTTTTAAATTGTAATTTGGCATATACTCACATATAAACCTGCAAGCACACTCAGACCTATTGTACATACATGTGCATACCCACATGTATGTTTTCATGAACCAGTAATTGCCCTTGCTTCATTTTTCAATATTCTCTGACCTTTCTTTTTCATTTGATTATTTTAACTCACAAAATTAGTTTCATGGCTCACTAATGGTTTTCATCTAGGAGTTACTCAACTTTTTCATAGGGCCCTTAATTCTTGAACTGTAATTGTTCTACTGACAGAGAGCAGAATTTTTTTTTTTCTTTCTGTAGACTATGAAGATGCATGCCCATTATGGGATTATGGTACCCCTGCATTTCCCCTGCAGGTAGCCCTTTGGATCCTAAAGACTCAGGAACACAAAGATAATTGTATCCTACCTGTGGAGTATCTTCCATAACTTGAATTAATTGAAAAATTTCAACAAAGATTAGTCTGTACCAAAATATTCCTACAGACCTATTGAATCTGCAGAAATCTACTGAATTGCTCCTAGCACTTTCTCAGTTATTTAATGGGACTGGGACAACTATTTTATCAACTTGATCGAGAAAAAGTGAAAGCATAGTTTATTAGGGTGTTCAAATAGCCCTTACTCTATAAAGAATAAGTTCAGTCCCATTGCTTGAGAAGAGGAAAGCTGTGGACATATGTCCCTACCTTGTGTTGTCATTGGGCAAGCTGTGGCTCTACCAGATTTTCTGAGTTGCCTTTAGAAGAGAATTGACTTGGAAAAGCTTACCCATGTGTGGGGTCTACCAGATCCCTTTCAGAAAGGAGGAAATCAGTACAGAACACCCTTTGTTCTAATAATCTAATTAATCTAATTAAGCCTCTATTCTGCATATCCACAAAAACTTATTAGAGATTTAACTCTTCCAAAATTAGTCCTAAGTAGTGCAGTGGAAGAGCCCTCTCTTATTAATTAGTGCTTTTCTTCCATCGATTCTGTGGGCTATGGAGGAGGCATAGGCATCATCCACTGACCATATGCATATTACACTTTGGCTCTCATTCATGAATCCCTGTCAAAGGCTTTGAATGACACCAAAAACAACTTCATGGAAGACAGTAGGAGATTGGCTAAATAAAATATGTACCATTAATAAGATCAGATATATGCAGCAATTAACAATTATGTTGTCTTTTAATATCAGTAATATGAAAATAATCTCTAATGCATCACTAAATGAAAAACGGAGTACTAAGTGTGATATGTGATATGATCCCTACTATATTTTAAATAATAGTGTATATTGTATGGAGAATAAAAGCCAAAAGGAATTAAATATCAAAATATTATCTTTGGATAGTAAGATTGTCATTAGTGATTTTTCTTTATTTCTCAAATTTTCTGCCTCAGTTTTTTTACTTTTTGTACTCAGAAAAGTTGACACATTTTATTTTGAAATTCTTCTTCCATTGTCTCTACCACTTAAAAATAACAAAGGGACTTAAGAATAATATAAAATATACTAAATCATTACCCAATAAGGCTAGGGCAAGCCAAACAGCAAAACCCAGCATGTTATGGGAACACAGAAGACCTCAGTCTGAATTAGATGCAGTGGCTGCGAGGGAAGGCAAGGGGCTTCTGCAGAGGAGGGTGGTGTGCTGGCCACAGCACCTGCCTCCAGCTGTACCCCACTCATACTCCTTAACAGGCTCCCTTCCTTCACCATGCAGCTATTTACCTCAGGGCCCTCTGTTTTTGACTGTAATATCAGTGGACTTTTTAATTAAGCTGGCAAATTTATTGTATATATTTATATTTTGTTAGTTTACATTAGAGTTCTTCAGGCAACAAGAACCTTTTCATACTAAGGACAGAATGCTGCCTCAGAAAAGTGCTGACATTAGTGATTTGCCTTTGGGTAATTTGTATTCTACACAAGATACCCAAGTCAGAGCTGCAGAGATTGTCTCCTTGCTATCTCTCTACAGCATGATGATCCTTGAGCAGATGTCATGTGGCTGGTACCTTCACTCACCCTGTCCACAAGCCTTAAAGCTCTGACCTTTGACATTGTCAGTGCAGATCTGTGTGATGCTAAAGACACATAAGTCCAAGTGCCCTTCACCAGCTTAGAGACACAGATTCTGCCTTCAGGCAGGCCCTACCACCTTTGCTCCTGAAGGGGCAATTTGTCCTGAAGATGTCCACAGCCTGCTCAGCTGAAAGCCTCATTACCATCCAGGTTAATGACAGAGTGATGAAAATTGTCAGGACAGGGGCTCTGTTAAGGTAGAGCTTTTAGCTGGGCGCGGTGGCACACTTCTGTAATCCCAGCAGCTCAGGAAGCTGAGACTGCAGAATCATGAGTTCAAACCAGCCTCTGCAAAAGCAAGGTACTAAGCAACTCAGTAAGATCCTGTCTCTAGATAAAATACAAAATAGGGCTGGGGATATGGTTCAGTGGTCTGGTGCCCCTGAGTTTAGTGCCCAGTACAAAAAAAAAGAAAAAAGAAAAGATGGAGCTTTTAACATGAAGAGCAGTAGAAAAAAGAAGCCAGTAACCTGATTAGTAACCAGATGGGGGTGTTCATGTCAGTTGCTTTTCATTGTAGGAGAGGTGAGGGTTTTCCAGGTCTACAGTTTGTGTGGATGATACAGATGCTCCTTGAAATTCCAGACCTCTGTGTTTGAATTTTTGTAGAACTGGAAAAAAAGGCCACCTTCTTAATGTTCTGTTCTTTTTTTCCACTTGTGTATCTGGACCCCTTAATCTATTCTCTGAAATAACCACTGCCCTGAGGTTTCTGGATTCCTAACTCCGTGTTTTAGATTTCAGCTCAGCCACCACCTCAGATTTAGGTTGTTTTCGTTATCCTCTGCTGCTGCTTTTATAGTGCAGGGGGTGCTTAGCTAAACATGAAGGGGTGAATATTGAGTTTATTATCATGTTTATTATTTCTCACAACCATAATTTAATTATTGACTATATGCCAAGCCTATATTGGGTGTTTTGCTGATATTCCTTGTGTATCCTCATTGCATTTATGAATCAGGAGCAATCTGTGTGAGGCAGTTGAAACTTAAGACGGGGAAGTAGCCAGCACTGCACAGCCAAAAAGCAGGAGTATCCCAAAGTCCTATTTCAGGCTTAAAACTGCCTGATTTCAAAACCTGTGTTTGTGACCTTACATTTTATTCCAGAAATTCCCATTTGTTTTCACTTGCATTTGTCATGGAACAACATTTGAAAGTTTATAACCAACTAGGAAAATGTGGAAACATTTTTAAGAGAATCTATGGCAATTCCTGCTGCTGAGATGCCTCATCTCACTCTTCACTACCACATGCAAACTCCAGGACAGTGCACAGGAACGTTCAGTCAAGTGTGTTTTTTATTGCTAGAGAGCATCTGTCTAAAAACCTTTCTTTCTGGTCTGCTGGGATAGAGAACGAGACTCCAAAAAAGGAACCATTCTCACTTCTCTGCATCAAGTCCTTGTTTACCCCAAAGCATTAGTCTATATCATTCTCTCCTAGGGTCCACAAAGCCCCTCAAGTCCCAAACCAGGCCTCCCTAAAGTTTGTGTTCTATGGAAGGAAGATGGCCAACTGACCCCCAAGTGGAATCATGTTTCCTTCCCCTACCTTTCCACTTCTGTACTATTTATAGAGCTCAATGCACATGTTCAGTGGTTTTATTGCTTTATTAGGCCCCTCACCAAGAGGTTATGAAGGCATGGCAGGTAGTATGAAAGGGGCCACCAATGATGTTGGGTGTTGTGGATGTAGGAGTAGCAGGACTTTTGTCTTACTTCACTTTATGATTGACCTTAACCAACTGTCAGAAAACTGATGACTACACAGTTGTCAGTCACTTAATGTGAATTTTCCTGACAGAAATACAGTTTTTCTAAGGGACCTAATACTCTACTTAATTAATACTACTTTCTGACTATAAAATTTAACCTTGATAGTGATGCTATAATTAGAATGTTATTTTCTAAGAATGATATCGTGGCATTTGGGATAACTGCTTTTTAGATTACCGTAATTTTCTTTTACTTCATAAAGCACTTCAAATGATGATTTATTTTTTAACTTGCCAGTTTTAAAATCCTATCTGGAATCAGGGAGAAGGGTGGGTGCGAGTTATATTCTTTCAGCCTCTTAAAACCAACACCAGGAATAAAATGTCTACACATTAGATGTTTACTAGTAATTATATCAGCAGTGTATAATTCAGAATCAATTTCTGTTTTGCTTTCATGGTTCTTTTGGCAGTTCTGTTAGGGTGGCCAGTGGGAAAGATTTAGTATTGTCTAAATAGTTTCTGTCTCAGAACTCCAAAGGGACTGATGATTGAGCATAAGGTCCCATTTTAAAATGAGCTGAATTTTACCAGCCTAGGCTTATGCAGATGTTTTTATGAGACAGCTTCTGTATGTGCCAGGCTGCTAGACAGGGCATGTTCCATGCATATGTGTCCAGCTTGTTCCTCTCTCCCTGTCTTTTGTCCTCTTTCCCTTTTTGCCCTTCTTTCCTTACTTGCCTTTCTTTCCATTTGTAGTTTATATTAAGAAAACACTGGAAGAAAGGAAAGAAAAACATGAATATTGAAACCATAAAACTAACTTCATTGAAACATAAGTGTCAACTTTGGCTTTAAAATTCCTAAAGCCAAAGATAAAAAAGAAACAAACTGAGCTGTCAGTATCAAAAAGGAAGATATATATCAGCTCTTAAGAGAAAGTTAAATATTTCGATAGTCCTGGTGGGATCCTCTTGTGTGTGATGTTTCTTATCTCTTGCTGCTTCTAGAAACCCCCCACACCCTCCGAATTGAATTCAGGGATCATGCACACTAGGCAAGCACTCTACCACAGAGCCACATCCACAGTCCCTAAAATTTTTGTCTTTAAATAGTTTGTTATGTGGTTTTGTAAATTCTTCTTTGGGTTGAATTTGATTGCAGATTTGTACTTAGATGTTGACATATTTTCCCAGATTTGGGAAATTTGGCACTGTCGTTTCTTTATTATTTCTGACTACCTTCCCCCTCCTCCTCCTCCTCCTCCTCCTCCTCCTCCTCCTCCCCCTCCCCCTCCCCCTCCCTCTTCTTCTTCTTTCTTTTTTTACTGAATTATGCAGATCTTAGTTCTCTGGGTAGTGTCTATAATTCCTCTAAAATTTTATTTATTCTTTTTCTTTCTTGTTGCTTTTTGCTCCTCCAACTGGAATTAAAATATTCTGTCTTTAAGCTCTGATTTTATGCTTGATTATACCTGCTATTGAAGCTGTCGAATTTTTCAGCTTAGTCATTGTATTTTTCATATCTAGTTTTTAAATTTTTTATTCTTTTTCTTTGTCAAAATTTTATCTTGTATATGTATTGTTTTCCAAATTTAATTTAATTTTTCATGTATATATTCTTAGAGTTTGCTGAACTTCCTCAACGAGATTGTTCTGAATGCTTTGTCAGTTATTTCCATTTCTTTAGGATCCCTTATTAGAGCTTTCTTAGTTTCTTTTGGTTGTATCATGATTCCCTGATTTTTAGTAACCCTTGTATCCTTGAACTGATATCTGCTTGAAGAGACAGCCACCTCTTCTGGCTTTCATAGCTATTCTTTTGGCATAGGTAGAACTTTACTATTTAGTACAGCCTGTTATTCTGGGCGGGCCAGCTGATACTGACCCTGAGAACAAGCAGAGTTGCTGCTGGGCTCTGTTGTCTGGCAGTACCAATGGCTTGGCCCTGCAGTTAGGTAGAACCATTGGCTGGGTACTGCAATCACCTCTGATCTGGCAGAGTTGCAGGGTATATTTCCTGGTTAGACAGTATTGTTATTTGAATTGTGCGCACTTGAGTAGGACTGTAGGCAGAGATCTGAGTTTAAGCAGAATCATTGCCCTAAATGAGTGGACTCTGAGGTTGGGTGGAGCCAGTTCAGACAAGTCTAGCCCCTATACTGCATAGATATGCACTGTCTGCGTAGGTGGGGTCTTGAGGTGAGTTCTGAAGCTGGGCAGTCCCACTGCAGCTCCCTACGTACTCAAGCCAGCTTGAACTTTTCAATGGGATTCTAGGAGCAATTTGCTCAGCTTTGTAAGTAAACTGTCATGGAGTGGTTTCACTCATCAGGCACCACTTCTGCTCCAGATCTGCATGCTGGTTGCTGTGTGCCCTCCCCTACCATTCTTTGTTTCTACTTGACACCAGGGAATCCTGTCCCATTGTTCCCTATGAGGCAGGATTGAAGTAGGCTTCTGCAAAGCATCTCAGAATTCTGGGGAAGCTGGATGTCTACTTCTGGGTCTTCTCCAGCCCAGAAACTGTGGGCCAGGAAATCTTCTATGGTGCTGTGCCAGGGCAGGGAGGAGTGAGGCATTCAAAGTAGAACCGTACCTCTTAACTTTCTAGCATAGTTTATATATGGTTCTGTAATCCACGTGGGTATATCAGTCTTATTCCTGAGTTTGGGGGTTTTCACAAAAGTGTTCTCTTCTGAGGATAGCTGCTAGGTGGACTTTGTGAGAGGAACATAGTGAATCCTGGGACCTATTCTGCTATCTTGCTTTCTGTCTAACCCTCTACACAGCTTTTAATCTGTGTTTGACATGTTGTAAGTGCTACCTACGTGTGTTAGCTATTTCTGCTGCCGCTGATACTGATGATGATGATGGAATCTTTCCCCTACATGAAGACAGTGTCATCCACACAGAGAAGGACTTAAAGGGATACCTGTGGTTGAAACCGAAAATCCCTCAGTAACTTTTCATACCTAATTAGGTGCTTGATGATGACCCAAAGCTCCACATCATGGAACACTGAAATGATTTGACAGATGTGACCACAGGAAGACCTTGATCACATTCTCATAGAACTTGGATCATTCTGGCTTTCTGGTGAGAGCCAGTATAAGTGAGCTGAAATATTTTCTCAGTAACTAAAGAGAATAAATGATGAAATGATGTTATTTGATAAAGCAGTTGAAATTAGAAAAATCCTTATCAGAGATAGATTGTACTTACAGAATAGTTAACATAAAGACATTTTTTCCTAATAATATTCTGGATCCAATAAGAAGCAACTGTTAAGAGCACTCTTGACATAAACCTCATTAGTGTAAAAAAAGGAAGAAATATCAAGATATATTGCTGCCAGCTCACTTTTCAACTTTGAGCTTCCAAAGCTCAGCTTGTAGTTATTAGCTCTTGTCCAAGAAACCTCAAAGCCAGGGAGGGAACAATAACAGTTTCAAATAATTCTTTATAGCCTTTTTTTGTTATTTTATTTTTCATACTTTGAGACAGGAGATCACTATTTTGCCCAGGCTGGTCTCAAACTGGTGGGCTCAAGTGATCCTCCCTCCTCAGTGCTGCATGGCTGTAGTGTGCATCACTGCAGTGGATCAGCTGCACACTTCTCCTATAAAATCATAATGGTGAGACCCAGAGCTATAGTGTATGAGAAAGGAGCTGCAGTTGGTTGGCAAGGTAATAACTTGGTATATGCAAAACATAGTTACCATTTTGAGATGTGTAGAAATAAACATGTATACTTAATGGATTATAGTCCAAAGAAGTATTCTATGGGAAATGAAAGCTGAAAGGGTTGACCAAGGTAAGAACATGTTAGTTATCACGAATTGGGGTGAATATACTTTGTATACATCCAGAGATATGAAAAATTGTGCTCTATATGTGTAATAAGAATTGTAATGCATTCTGCGGTCATATATAAATTTAAAAAACAATGTTATAATTTAAAGACTTGACTTGGTGCTTTATTTGATTTCAGCCTATTAATTAAATGAACTTTAGGAGGGGATTTTGCTGAGTCAACTGGAAGTTACTTCACATCCATTAATCAAGGAATCAAGAATCAAGGAAGGAAAGATTTGAAAGATGTATCAGCCACCCTAGAGCGTATGCATGTGTATGTGTGGTGGGTCTTAGGGTTGAATGGGGCATTACAAAATTGGATAATCATCCTTCAATAGCCAGTTTAGGAAGAATATTGATATTTAAGTGTGATGATTCTTCTACCACATTACCTGTTTTGATGTGGAATGGCATGAATTAACTTGTGGCTTTTCGTCTTCTAGACCATTGCTCTTCCAGACAAGTGAACATGTAGCTAATAGTCCTGCACTGGGGGACATTATTCCATTCAGCATTATTATTCAGTTTTTGTTCACAAGAGCACCTGCTGAGCTGAAATCTCCTTTCCAGGTAATACAGCAAAGCCAAAACCCTCTTGTGAGTCTTCCCTGTTAATTTGTGAATATTGAGCAACTTAACAAACTAGAAAATTTTTTTTTAAAAAAATTATCCATTGAATCCAGAATTAGCCCTTTAAATAATGATGTCACAAGTAGTTTATGTTCATAAACTTTATTGGATGGAGGCCCCATTTTCTTTGCTCTCCCACCATCAAGTGGGAAGTTCTGAAGGCTCTCGGGAGTTAGGAAGGTGCCTAAAGCCTGTGCCACCTTTTACAAGCTTCCGTCACGCAGGTGTGTGAGGGAATTTCACCTTGAAAATCCCCAAGAGTGCTTTATTTATTTATTTATTTATTTATTTATTTATTGTTTTAATTTTTGATTTTTTTAAAGTTATAGATGGACACAATGCCTTTATTTATTTTTATGTGGTGCTGAGGATTGAACCCTGTGCCTCACACATGCTAGGCAAGCACACTGTCATTGAGCTATAAGTCCAGCCCCTAAGAGTGATTTTTGAACCGGCATTTACCACCATTTGTTGAAGAATGTATTCATACTCTTCTCTAATTGTGTTTTGACCCTGCAGAGGGCAGAATGGTCCCATGCACGCTTCTCCCAGTGGCTGGATGACCATCCATCTGAAAAGGACAGGCTTCTCCTCATCAGGTAAAGCCCTGTGTTTTAGGGTATCCACTTGGGATAGAAGCCCAAGGTAGGTGGGGGACACAGTAGGGATGAAGGGCAGTGCCTAGATAGACATGGACACAGGATTGCACCTTCTTAAGGCAGGCCACCTCATTGCATAGACCACTCATACTAGAGCGCCCAGCTGTGAACCTTTGGGTATGGTAATTTTGCCCTCAATATCTAATACTTTCAGTCCTTTGCATCCTATTTTGTGCCATTCCATACCCCATGCAGGAATGGCACTATGCACTTCCAGCTCTAAAAACCAACCTGCACTCTTTGGCTTAACTCCACATTTTCTGTGTTATTTTCATGTGTTGCAGCTATTGAATTGGTGAAGCAAAAATGTGAATGAACTTTAAACACTACCCAGATATGAAATAGTTGTTAGAAGGAGACAAGGACAACTTAACTATTTAGATTCTATGTGTCCTCCCATAGTGCCCCTTGAGTTCACTGTGTATGCGTGTGTGTGACAGCATGTGCACATGTTCAAACACACATACTGTATACTTCAGTTGTGCCGAGGTTGGGATGCTTTAACTGTTATCCTTCTTCCAACAATACTTTTTTCTGAAATTGCCCTCGCCAAGTCATCAAAGACCTCCTACTCATCAGAAATCTTCATTCCTAAACTGAGATGTGGCCCTTTCCTCTTGGAGCCTCCATGACCCCATGGACATGTTCATCTGTTTCTGTTATAACATCTCTGCCATTTTCCTCTTCTACCTCATTTGCTGAATTCTCTCCTTCCATCCATTCTTTGAATAATATCACTTCCCATATTTTGTTCTTGGCTCTTTTTTGACTCATTCTTTCCAAATGTTGGTTCCCGGATGAGTTCATCCAGACCTATGCCTGTTGTGGCCTCTTCTGTACTTCATGGCATCTGATATGTGACTTACTTGATTGCACAGGCCCTCAGGTAGGTCAACTTGCTGTCATGTCACCACTTGAATGCCCCAAAGAAATCTCGGCACCAAAGTGTTCCAAACTGATCTTTTCTTACGAACCTTGTTCTACCATATTTCCTGTCTTGGTTGGGAGGTCACCATCACCTAACCAACCAAACTAGAAAACCTTTAAATCATCATTTGACTTCTCCATCACCTTTGTCCTCCAATCCAGTCAGTTGTCTCTGTCAAAGGGTTCTTGAAGCCATTCTCATCTCTGTCTAGGGTCTAGGGCCATGCCAGTTAACCTGTGTTTGAGCCACAGTGTGGGTGATGAGCTGAGTATCCTACAGCCAGAATGGGGCTCATGGTGCTAAGGTGATTCTCAGCCCTGTTTGCTGAGAAGCATTTACAAAGCTTTGAAAAGTCCTACTGCCTAGGCTACACCCTTGACTGCCTCAGAATTGCTGGTGCTATGGCCTCAGGATCTCTGTTTTTGTTTGTTTGTTTAATTGATTTTATTTTTTTAAATACAGGACAGCGGAATGCATTACAATTCTTATTAACATATAGAGCACAATTTTTCGTATCTTTGTATATAAAGTATGTTCATACCAATTCATGTCTTTATACATGTACTTTGTTTTTTGCATTACAATTCTTATTACACATATATACCACAATTTTTCATATCTCTGTTTGTATATAAAATAGGTTGATACCCAGTTCGTGTCTTCATACATTTGGATAATGAGTCCATCACATTCCACCATCCTTGCTAATCCCCTGCCTCCTCCCTGTCCCTCCCTCCCTTCTTCCCTATCTAGAATTCATTTATTCCTCCCATGTTCCCCCTCCCTACCCCACTATGAGTTAGCCTCCTTATATCAGAGAAAACATTCAGCATTTGTTTTGGAGGATAATGGCTAACTTCACTTAACATTATCTTCTCCAGCACCATCCATTTACCTGCAAGTGCCATGATTTTATTCTCTTTTATTGCTAAGTAAAATTCCATTGTGTATATATGCCACTTTTTTTTTTATCCATTCATCTATTGAAGGGCATCTAGGTTGGTTCCATAGTTTAGCTATTGTGAATTGTGCTGCTATAGACATTGATGTGGCTGTGTCCCTATAAGTATACTGTTTTTAAGTCCTTTGGGTATAATCTGAGGAGAGGGATAGCTGGGTCAAATGAGTTCTTTATATACCCTAGAGATTAGTGCTCTATCTGATGTGTAAGGGGTAAGAATTTGCTCCCAAGATGTAGGCTCTCTATTCACCTCATAGATTATTTCTTTTACTGAGAAGAAACTTTTTAGTTTGAATCCCATTTATTGATTCTTGGTTTTAATTCTTGCACTATAGGAGTCTTATTAAGGAAGTCGAGGTCTAATCCCACATGATGAAGATTAGGGCCTACTTTTTCTTCTATAGACGGAGAGTCTCTGGTTTAATTCCTAGGTTCTTGGTCCGTTTTGAGTTGAATTTTGTGCCTGATGAGAGATAAAGGTTTAATTTAATTTTGTTGCATATGAATTTCCAGTTTTCCCAGCACCATTTGTTAAAGATGCTATCTTTTCTCCAGTGCATGTTTTTGGCACTTTTGTCTAATACAAGATAATTGTAATTTTGTGGATTAGTCTCTGTGTCCTCTATTCTGTACCATTGGTCTACCAATCTGTTTTCGTGCCAATACCATGCTGTTTTTGTTACTATTGCTCTGTAGTATAGTTTAAGGTCTGGTATAGCGATGCCACCTGCTTCACTCTTCCTCTTAAGGATTGCTTTAGCTATTCTGGGTCTCTTATTTTTCCAGATAAATTTCATGATTATTTTTTCTCTTTCTATGAGGAATGCCATTGGGATTTTGATCAGAATTGCATTAAATCTTATAGTGCTTTTGGTAGTATGGTCATTTTGATATTAATTTTGTCTATCCAAGGTCATCTTTGATTTCTTTCTATAGGGTTCTATAGTTTTCATTGTATAGGTTTTTCACCTCTTTCGCTAAGTTGGTTCCCAAGTGTCTTATTTTTTTTTGAGGTTATTGTGAAATGGGGTAGTTTTCCTCATTTCCTTCTCAGAGGCTTTGTCACTGATATACAGAAATGCCTTTGATTTATGGGTGTTGATTTTATATCCTGCTACTTTGCTGAATTCATTTACTAGTTCTAGAAGTTTTCTGGTGGAGTTTTTTGGGTCTTCTAGGTATAGAATCATATTGTCAGCAAATAGTGCTAATTTAAGTTCTTCTTTCCCTATACATATCCCTTTGATTTCTTTCATCTTTCTGATTGCTCTGGGCCTCGGGATCTCTTAAGAGCTCATCAGACAGGTCCATTGTGCAGCCCAGACTATCACCCACTGCCACAGCGAAACATTCCAGTTACCAAGTGAAAGACTCCACTAAGGAAGCTATAAGTGATCATTCAGAAACATCAGCTCATCAGCTTCGGACAGTGGCACTGAGCCCTCGGATATGGTGTCCAGGACTGTGGCTACTATGTAAGCAAAGTTGATTAGCCCAGACCCCTGCCCTTCTTTCTTGCCCTTCTGAACTCAGCTGTGAGCAGTGGGAAAGGTTGCAAGAGGAGCTTCCCATAAGTTCCCATGACTTGTTTCAACTGCCCTCTGAAAAGGCTTTGGGTGTGTGAGGGAGTCTGGGTCTAGCCTAACTCAGGCATTTGCAGGGTCTCTGTGAATTTTTTCCTTGTCCCAGTGATTCACTCAGCTGCAACACACCTGATAATAGAAAAGAATTCAGTGAATTGAGCAGGGCTCATTTTGCCTTCTTAACAAGTTGGAATGAGTTCATCTACAACAGTTGTCCTGCTGTGGGTACATCACAAATCTGTTTTCTTTTGCTTCTCTTTAAAAATGTTCCTGAGTGATTTCATCAGCAATGCTGTTGCTAAGCCTATTTTTAGCAACTGAAAATCATGCTCAGAAATACTGTCATGCCTTTTAAATAAGGACTAACCAGGCTTCTACAGTTGACTGATACCAGAACCTTCTTGCCCTGAGCAGAAAATTTAGCCTTCCCTGGGGGATTCAGAAAAACTGCACTCTTGTAACCTAGATTGTTGGCAAGAAAAGGACCTTTATTTCAGACAATATGCTTTTTAATGTATTACCACAAAACTAATTTCATTCCTGCATACCAAAGCATCACTGGGTGAATTTCTTTCCCCTGTAGATAAACCCAGGGTGACAATTGCCCTTTAAATGTCAGCACATTCATTTTAGCTTCTGGGGTAAACCTTGTTGTATATTTATTCTGTTTCTCCTAGCATAATCTGTTACTTGTCATAAAGTAGGGCAAAATGAGACGAGTGTAAGTACTGCTGCCGAATAAATGGCAAATAGTGAACTCTCCTGCCTTTGTTTCCTTTTGACACCAAATGTTTTTCTGAATTTTGAATGAATAATAGTCAAGTTATTTCTAAAGTCAGAGTAATCACTGACTCATGAGGCCAGGTGGGGTAAGTGGGGCAGAATTGCACCTACTCAGACCCACCAGGCAGGTGCTGCAGATGTGTGTGCTCCCAGTTCAGAGATGACTGCCTCACTCATACCGGTGAGTTTGCCTGTGTAGAATGTGTTTTAGTAAAGATGCAGTAGGAGGTTTTGATGAAAACATTTCTCAGGATCTGCAGAATCAGAACTGGCCTCAAACCCATCTACTTTTTTGTAATTTTTTTTTTTACTTGTAAATAGACAGAATACCTTTATTTATTTTTATGTGGTGCTGAGGATCAAACCCCATGCCTCATATGTGCTGGGCAAGCTCTCTAACACTGAGCTACAACCCCAGCCCTCCATTTACTTTTAGTATTGGTAGTGCAGCAGCAGTCCTTCTTACTGCAGTCCTCTCTGAGAACACTGAGGTCAGAATTGTTCAGACTTTATTAACATAATGGTACTTTATCTATACAGTTATCAGAAAATGCTTGACACCACATGCATTGGACTGCTTGCCCTTTACCCTCTTATCATGGGCTAGGAGCCATAATAAGTATTTTTGCAAAATTCCCAAATCCCTGTTGAGGGTCGGTGAAGTTTGGTCTCCCCTTCTTGTATTGTTATGTCACTGTATTCAAATTCTGGGAACTGTGCCTGAGTTGGAACCCAAGGAAAAAGCCTGGGGTTTAAACTGCCTTTTTAGACACTTGGTATATCCTTAAATCATGTATGTACGTCAGTACTAATCACACTGAATGTTTAATGCCTGACAAAGATCAACTTTATTTTCTATGAAAACCTCTACAGGGTTTATGTATGTCACATTGAGCAGTGTTGCCATGTTTCACAAGCCATTCCTCTAGTAATAATTTGTGTTTTGTTTTTTCCCATTAAGGATAACTTCAGTAATCATCTTATTTTGGTTACAAACCAGAGTTGAAACTATTACATAATTCTTGGCCTGACTTCCAAGAAAGCTAATGTTTTGCTGAAGCAAATGAAGTAATTTAATAAGTGCTTGAAAATCTTGCTCTGATTTTATGTGGGAGGGCAGCTTCATCTGTTTTTCTCCCTGTAGTTCTGATGGTGTTTTTGATGAATATAAAATAAAAAATAACTAATTTCTGAGCTGCTGAATTTTACATATTATGTAATTTATATAATGTCTTATTCTTTTAAATGCAAATGAAACTGCCAAGTTGATTTTTGTGTATTAAACAGAATAGATATAATTCATTCACTCTGGCAGTTTCTATGAATTTCAACACACTTATTTCTTAGATCGATATATACGTACACATATATACCATTTCTCAAAGATAATTTAGTCCTTGGGGGTGTCTCTATTATATATGAGTCTTCAGGACTTCACTTGTGGAATAGAGGCAGTTGCCCAGAACAGCATAGCAACTAGCAAAGTATTAAAAGTAACAGGTTTTTTCAGAGAAATAGCTCCATTAATGGTTGGCTTTGACATGAACTGAAGCATCTCATAAAACATTGTGCTCTAAGAGCATTAAATTCCATGTATATGACCAGTTAAGAATTATGTATTAGTGGGACTCAGGCTTAAGCATGTGAGCCAAGTAATGACATTACATCTTATTCAAGCAGCTGGTTTCAGAGGCCTGCCCATTCCTCCACATGTTGGTTTAAAGGACTCATGCCCTGAACAGAGCATGGATCCAGCCTTCAGAAATCCCAAAATGCTGAGTCCTGCAGAGTCAAGGCTGTTGATACAGAAGTCAGATCTTTCCACAAATTTATGTGACTCTAAGATGATTTCCATTCTTTTGTGCTTATAGGAGTTAGGAGAGACTCTACTAAAAGGGAGCATTTGAAGCTGAGTTTAAGAGAAAAAGAGCTCTGCAATGATGAAAACAAGGAAGGACACTGCAAGGATAAGGATAATGCACAAAGGCCTAAGAGATTATCCTTATCTCATTTACCATGAGATGGTCAAAGATGAACAGGCCCTTTCTCAGCTGCTAACCTAATAGGGAAATATTTCATTTTCAGCAATGTATGAACAAATACCCTTGGTCTCTCTCTGGGTGGATAAGGGTTCAGACTAATAATCACAAGTGCAGTTTAGCTGTATTGCACATTATTTGGTAATAAAAAAGAAAAATACCAAGTGATGTGAGGTCTTTTTAGGCCACATCAAACTGTCAGGAAGCCAGCAATTGCGTGGAAAAGGGCTGGGTGGAGGTCTATGAAGAAGCTGGTACTCACTCAGCTGTATATGAGTCGGGCACTGTGCTATAGTGACTCAGGCTTAGCAAATGTTATTACGCTTCAGGAGGAGAGCTCTTGTTGTAATGTAGGGAAGACTGTCCAGGAGGGGGAAAGCCAGCACCAGGATGACCACCCAAGAGGTGACAGCATTCTTCAGGACACAAGACAGCAGGGGTTCAAATAAGCAAAGTGAAGATCAAGGACTCTATGTGTAAATATGTGAGGTGAATTTATAGGAGTGAAAGAGAACTGATAGAAACCTTAAGATGCTGGTGTCCTCTGTTACAACAAGGGAAGGCAGGCAGAACACTGCCCTAAGTGTTTGGTAGGTTAGGGTTAGGGTTAGGTTTGAGGGATACCTGGAAGCAGATGTGTTAACGATGTCCAAAAGACAGTAAACAGAAATCAGGAGGGTGGTCAGGGCTGGAAGAAAGAGATATGAGAATTATTGCTGTATGAAGGTGATTGATGGTAGAAAACACTGCAGATTGAATGATTTCAGTGTTTGGGAGAAAAAAAAAAAAAGAAAAACCAGTTAAGAGTTATATATTAAATGGGACTTGAGACTGAATATGTGAGTTATAATGGAATTAACATCTTTATAGAAATGTTCTACCTCAAAGTGTGAAATTTTGAAGAAAACAGTGTCACAAAAATTGATTTGTATACCTTGCACTTAAGAGGCCAAAATGAACAATCTTAGAACCATTCTTTTTAGCTTCCGCTTAACCAGATGATGTAGTTCTGGGAATGGCAAGTTTTCCCAAAAGGGTCAGACACATTTTAGATTTTGGAGGCTCTATAATCTCTTCCTGAACCATTAACTTGGCCATGGTGATGTAAAAGCAGCCCTAAACCATAGACAGAACGAGCACAGAGTGACATTTTGCCTACAGGCATTTGCTGACCCTGATATAATTCATGAAAAAATACCATCATGAATTTACGTGGAACCACGTACCCTTGACTAAATTCAGACTGCTTCTCATCACGTAACTTAAAAAAAGAGTCCTATAACTTTCTAGTTGTGGATTGTGTGTAGTCCATAAAATATTGTGAATATCATGTACCTACTAGTGGTTACCATACATGCCAAAGGACCCCACCCCCAGCACTCCTAAACATGTCTTTCCAAGGTGTCATCTCCTTCGTTCTGTGAATACACACAAACTATGTGTAGCTTTCAGAGGTGTCTTCAGTAGGGAAGCAGGGGGAAGGGAAACAACACATATTTAGAAGCCAGAGAGCCTATGACTAGATCACTACATAAAATGCAGATTGACAAAGTTTGCAGTTTTGCATTTTACTTTGTAGTTACCATAGTAACACTATCATTAAATGTTTGAGGCTGTGAGTTACTTCCTGTGTGGTATAGCAGTTCCAGAAATGGATTTATTTCTATCTTTTTAAAAATACTATTTACCCCCCAAACTGTTTAATGTGGGTAATGTTATGATACTGTTTTCAATTTGGTTTCAGGGGAGCCCTGGAAGCTTATGTTCAATCAGTGAGAAGTAGAGAAGGCAAAGAATTTGCACCAGTGTATCCCATAATGGTTCAGCTGCTTCAGAAAGCTATGTCTGCTCAATAATAATGTGAAACCTTCGTTAATCTACATACTGCACTAACCCAAAATATGCAGTTACTATGCAATATTGTTGAAGATTGTAAATGATCTTGTCCCATTTCTCTTTAACATTTTGACTTTAGATGTCAAATTAGGATCTTCAGCACAACCTCATGGACCTGATTTTTCCAGAAATAACCCAACTTTTTTTCCTCCTGATTTCAGATTTTTGTAATAAACTAGCTGAAGTTTCTTTTCCATCACATTCCCCTATGGTTACAGTCTTTAAAAACAGGGATATGATCAAGTGACAATACTAGGTACTCTGCTTCCCCCAACCTGCCTGCTTCTGCATTAAGTGTGTAGGCCAGTGGTTCCCAAATAGGACTGCATATTCACATCGTCAGAGAAATTTTTTAAATCATGAGGCCTAAGTTTCACCCTAGTTGATACATTTTGGAGTGGTGGAAACTAGGCATCAATATTTCTAAAAGCATGTCCCTAAAGAGATTCTAATGTGCAGCAGTTTGTTAACCAGTGGCACATCCCAAAGCTCAGACATACCACACCACTAAATGTTCTCTAAATGTCAAACTATAATAAAGCAAGGTTTTCTTTATACTTTGTCATTTTATTAAAAGCAGACATTGGTGGTTCAACCTTGTAACAAAGATGACAAGTTAAAAATAAATTTTCTTCTACCAGAGTCTATAAAGTCTTTATTTGTCTATTGCTCTTGCCCCATTAATTTTAAAAATGCGTCAATACCCTCATAATTAATAAAGTCTGTTTTCCATCTCCTGATCATTTTATTTTGACAATTCATATATAAAATTTAGTCCAGATCAATCAGAAGTCAGAGATAAACTTTTTTCATTTTATTTGAAATAATATACAAGAATATAGTGTGCAAAATTGAGGGGCAACATCATGAAGAAGTGTAAATGAACTGAAATCAATTTTACAGTTGTGATTCCTAACCAGAAACACCACTTGGTAAGTAACATGAAAAGCCATGATTGTAGCTCAGAGCAAAAGCAGCTGTATTGCCAATGTATTTGCTCTAATTTTAGACAGTTGGAGGAAAAGTAAAGTGCAAGTGTTGCACTGCAATAAGTGCAAAGTCTGCCCCCACCATAAAGATATGATGACAAAATATATTTAAGATACGTGGCTGAGGAGATATAGAACACAAAGTTTAAAAATACAATGGTGTCGGACTGTTAATAGCACCATTACAGTGACTATATCCCAATGCTATTAACTAACTTTACCTTGGCCCAGGCTAGGTCTCCACTGCAATAATGGATTAGTGCTGCCACCTGCTGCATGAACTCAGCATGCCTGTGGTAACTGCAGCAGGTGGCATTTTTTGCTGGGACAGCCACACCATCCACCTTCCACATGTTACACAGTCTCTTGGCACTGGCCAGACTAAGAGCGCCTGTTTGGCACAGATGCTGGGCCACATGGTGGGTGCTCACAGAAAGGCCAACCCCAGCTTCTGCTTCATTTCATCTTGTTTACAATACAGATTAATAAGCAGTAAGGAGCCAATGTATAGACAGCAGTTACATATTTTTAAATTCCCCTTTGATACGATTTAAAATAAAACAAGTATACACTTCTCTCTTTCTACTATACTTTAGCACCACAGGATATCAAATTTTCAAGCCTATATTACCTGATAGACATATATGAAGTTTGGAAGGAAAATAAGGCAATTTGGTTTACAATGTTGATAGTTTTAGCATACTTAATGCTCTAATGGAGAAAGCAAATCCTCACTCATATTATTAAATCATTTCAAGACTCAATGCTATCAGTATCTTATGGTCACACGAATTCGGGACAAATGGTGAGACCTGGATCTTCTTAAGTCTTTCCATCAAAGAGTCAATGTTTATGCAACTATAGACTTAAGAACATAAGCATCCTGGTTTAATGTTGTTGTGAGCCCTGTGGAAATAAAATTAAACTCAGTGAATGTTTAAAAATCAATACATAATAATTCTATATATGAAAGCTCAGATGTGTAAGATAATGTTTATAAATTTACTATTTAAAAAAGATTGCTTTCTCAAAGATCATTTTAAATTTTGTTAATACTTTTTATAAAAGATGAGATGGATTAGGGCAAACATAAAAGAGATACAGGTCAAGTCCTACCACATGAAATTCTAAACTAATGAAGTTTAACTTCCAAAATCAAGTTCAGCCACCTTCTCACCTATTACTTTAAAACTTTATGCAGATGTGACCTGCATGTTACTATAGAAATAGGCATAAATATATAGAATGAATTTAAAATGTCCTTTTAACCAGCCCTCCTGTTAACTACTGACCTCTCTTCCCTTTTTTAGTGAAGAGCCCAATCTGCCCTATCGTGTGACATTTTCTTGTAATTGATCTAAAAACAGTAAACATAAAAAATGCTAGTCTAGTAATAGAAAAGTTCTAAGAAACAAGTCTATCTGAGACAGCATTATCATGATACAAAATTGTTTACCACCATTTCTGGGCCTATATCTTCTTTTGAGGTTTTTAATCTAAAAATTCTGTGCCTATGGCAGAAGTGACCCCTGGATGTCAGTAAACATACACCCACACCAGCATCCTCATTAGTTTCTCACCAATTAAGGACAGAAAGGCTGGTGAGACCTGCCACCAAAATTAGACAAAATTTCTACTGTGGTATTAATAGGTTAATAATGCTCATCTTTCAACCCAGCTAGAAATAAAAACTATCTTTCCAACTCAACATTTAAGACAAACATTCATTATAAAGTAGCTTCGGATTTCTATTTGCATACTAAGGGAGTGAATGCACAGAAAGTGTTTCCTCATATGATATGAAAATATTATTGGATTATAAAGTATAAAAATGCTAAGAAATAGCATCAATACAACCTTGAAAGGTTGTAACAACTGCTCCATCACTGCAGCACAACTATGGGGATAAGTCAAGATCATTTTAAACAACTACTTGCTGAAACGTACTGAATTGGTTCTTTTCCTTTTCCAACAATCAGGATTTAAACGTTTTTGTTCTTCAGCCAAAGCCTTTGCTTCTAATGTATACATCCTTCTCTCTTCATTCTTCATTTTCTTCCACCTGTCACCAAGGATCACACTTATGGCTCTGTAAAATAAATATTTACACAATGTTGAAGACAAGAATTTTTCACGAAATTCACATCAAGTGCTGCTACTTGAGGCAGAATTATAGTTAAAGATAAAAATCTTGTCCAACATAAAGAAGGGAAAAGGTCAAGGCTGTCAGTCATTTCCAGCAAACTCCCAAGTCATATGGTCCATTTATCATAATCTTGACATTTAAAGCCTCCTTGGAATCATGCCAATATTCTCAATTGCAGAAAGACATCTAAAAGGGCCAGAAATCAGGTATTTTAAAAAGGATCAATTACCACTGGATCTATCCTGGTATACCAGCTTTTAAAAGATGTTTAAGACATAAAAGCAGACAGTATGCAGTATCAGTATAAAGTATTCAACTTGTATTAAAAACTGGTTGTACTTCTAACATATCAGTTATGATCAATGTCATTTTTTATCCATGCAACCATAGTGATTAACTATGCTTGCCTTAATGTTTATCTTATGATGTTCTTATCATTTAAACTGAATTAAAATCAAAAGGTTAAGAAGTCAAATTAATAGGATGTATCGTGATAGAAATTTGTAACTATTTTCCTATTCATACTTGTCACTCTGCTACCAAGCCTATTAAAATAGTCTCACCCCAGGTCACACAGACATAACTCTTCTTCTTTTTTAAGAGTGCCTAACCATTCCATGACACTCACACAAGACAGAAAACCTTGGAATGACTACACAAGTACAAACCAGTGATTTTATACTGATAAGGAAGGTAGACTGCCATCTATGCTTTAGAAGATTGTAACCACGGATTCTCACAAAGAAATACATAGTAAGTATATTTGTCGTTTGTCAACTATGTCAAGGTGGTTAAACCTTGCACTATCTTCTTTTATTAAAAAAAAAATTTTAATAGTTTTAATGGACATGGGTACCATGTAACAGTTGATTTATTTGCCACTTAAACCAGTAAAAACTATTCACATACACACCCTTATCTCAATTTTACAAAATATATGAGATGTTTCTGAATGGGGTGGTTATGTAATACTTGGGAAACAATTTACTCCTTAAGTTAAAACACCATAGATAATAGTCATTATCTATATTCTCTCTTTTTTTAAAATGTCTTTATTATATTTACTTATTTTTATGTGGTGCTGAGGATCGAATCCAATGCCTCACGTGTGTGAGGCAAATGCTCTGCCACTGAGCCACAACCCCAGCCCCTGTATTCCCTTTCTTTATAATTATAAAATAAACACACTGTCTAAATATTCAGTTTTGTAGTGAATTTTTCATCCAGGTTGATGTTTATACCAACTTAAAATAAACTATCTCTCTCTCTGAACTATTTTCATGTCCACTCCCTCAGTTTGCCAAATGAGAATCTCTTTATTCACTGACTTAGAACATCTCTCTATTGGAGAAAGGGAAAAATAATCCTTTTTTCTGTGTGCATGATACTCCAGATTGACTGCAGACCTCAAACATGCTAGGCAAGCACTCTATCACTGAGCTACATCCCTAGCCCATAAGTTCACAAATATGAGATTTTCCCCCTTCAATTTAAAGATAGATAACCTCTGATAACCTTTGATGTTAGATGATGATTAATAAATCACATGGAAGCAATGCTAAAATGCAAAGAAAAATCTATGAGCAATAAAGGGAATAATCTGATACACCGCCCCTAAAAAACAGAAAAAAAAATATATATATATAAGTAAAAATGAGATTTATGCTCTTAATCAAAACAGTTCATTTATCCAGAATTATAAATAAATTTAGAAAGCATCCCTGCTGATACTCAGGGGTGTTAGGGGATAAGACTGATTAATGTGGTATAGGCACAAGAATCTAGTAGCTACATGTCAAAGGACACTAACAATTAGTACCAGATATGTGCAACAAGAATGCAGCCCTGCACCTGTTACTAACACTCTATGGATGGTTTCTCAGATAAAAAATTACTTAAAAAAACAAGAAAGTTAAAAGTTATTCTTACAAGGTCTTTAAAATTTTAAGTGTATTTCAATATTACATATTACTCACCAGATAAAAGATTTCCAAACTGAATTTTTAAAAAGCACTATAGTTAAACCCACTTTTTTTTCAAACTGATGAAGAAATGGAAGACTAGAACTTTAATGTCCAAAGTCACACAAATGACACACCCAAGAGTTCAAAAACTGCACTGAAAAGGCCCTTAGAATGCTTTACTCAATAATTCTATCCTACAGATTGTGAAGAAATAACCAGATGCTAAGCCAAAGCTATTCATGTTACTTGTAATATTTTGTAAGGGAAACTGTGTATTAATGCAAAGATGCATATAGGATGAGAAGCTTTTCTTCTAAAATGTAAATACTACTTAAGATCTCAAAATACTCAAATCTGAATTTACAACTGAATTGTGTGATTAATCACTTAACTTATGGTACCAAAGGTAAATGAAATGGCTGTTTTGATCATTAGAGAAATAGGAAGACTGGAAGAAGAGAGCTTTAACATAAGAGAGAATATGATTGGTTTGAGAGTGACAAAGGACTCAGATGAAGTAAGGCTACAGGAAACAGTAGGCAAGATTTGAGTTCATTTTTATTTCTGGGCTCTACTAAAGACGACTCAAAAGTCAGTCTTTTGACAAATCTGGCAGCTTAGACAAATTGCCAATGGTTGCACATTCCATATTAAGACTCAATTATAAAATCCTTGAAATATGACACAAGATAGTGCTAGATTTCTTCGATAAAGATACAATCTACCAGGTAAATGATATTCTTATTTTAAAAGGTAGATCCTTGCCACTGAAAGAGCCCAATGTATTATCGGTCCATTTATTGTAAAGTAAAACCTGACCCAAAATATTCCACTTAAACTTACTTTAAGGTCAACCTAATAGGAAGAATTCAAATAAAGCTATTGAAAAATAAAATTTACGTAATATCCCAGTTACCGTGAAGTGTTCTGAAATATTAATAATTATAATCAGAATTATTACTATGTTTACCTGTTATCTTTCCCTGGATACATCTGAGTATATTCAACTCTGTATTTTTTGGCAAAAAGCATGAAGGCATTCATTGGTCTTTTGCACTTATTAGGAGAAGTGGCACTCACAGTCCCTGAGCTGTGGTTTTTGACAGCTTTAGCATACAAAGAATTGGAAGAGAGCTGTGATGATCCAGGTGAGCCACAGTTTTTACTGAATCCAGATCCTGCAAAGTCTTGACCACCAGGTCCTCCACAAGACAAAGATGCACGACGCTGACGAGCCATACTACTTAACACATAAACTGCAGAAGAATCCATAGGTGTGAAGTCATAGCTAGAAAATTTAAGAAATTTTATTAGCATGGTTTTAATTCAATTTGGATTATCCAAATTCTAAAAAAAAGGATAAAAAATATCCTTAACATCTGATTAGAGAGTTAACACATCTTTCCTTATATAGTTTTTCAAACACTACTTTTAACTTTTGCCATCAATAGTTGCTTGTATAATAAAACTTTATGTATACATTGACTAAAATAATTAATTTTAAAAAACTCTGCAAATCATGAAAAAGTTCGAAACAAAAAAGACTCCAAATCACCCAAAATAATCTAATTGGTGTATTTTATTCATAGTAACTCCTTCAGATTCCACAAAACCCATTTATCCTTTAGATTCATTTTTTGATAAATCTGACAATCTGATTTTGTAGCCTATAGGAACCTAAAACTAGAAAAATTAAAAATGGGGTAGCAGACAGATACTAAGGACTAACTACTACAGAGGACAAAAGGTTATATAAGGGCAGCCAAAAGCTGTTAATGTGGCTAAAGGAACTTAAAGAGCACTATAATCTGGTAATCTGAATAGGTACAGAGTCCCCAAACAGGCCCTTTCAAGAATTATAACATAGCCTAGTATATTAAAAGTTCATAGTAAAAATACACCTTCAATCAGGAAAGGCCCTGTTTTCTTTTGTGAATTCAGTTTTACATAAGCATGGAAATAAGTTGTCCATATTCTGTTTCCTTTCTTCACTAAGTTTACTTAGAGAATACCATTACCCCCTCCTTTTATATGAAGAAAACCCTGAGACATAAGGTATTATTCACCCAATGCCACACTACTAGGATCCAAATCCAAGAACTGTCCCTCTCCAAAGCCCCAGGTCTCTTCACCAATACATGGGGCATTGCCATTGACTATAAACTCAAGGTAAACAAACACTGAGAATATTAGATGAAAATATGAGTAAATGTAGACTAAAACCTAATGATATACCAGTCAAAAGAATTAATTTTTGCTTCAACAGTGTTAACTCTTCCTATACATTCTACTTTCTTGTCAGAAAACCTTTTTATTCAGTGTTCCTTTCCCTGAAACAGAAATTCTGGCAATACATCAAAACAAGCTGATATTAGCTATAGGAATAGCATCTGCCCAATGATGCTCAATCACAAACTGTGTTTACAAGCTTCTCAATTTATTGTTGACTTCTGGCTCTTACCAAGCTAGAAACAAATGTCCTTTTCTGAAAATCGTGATCCAAAACCCTGCCCTGAATCCCTCCTGGTACCTGAGAATTTATTCCAGGTTTCTCCTGGACTGTTTGTTCTACCTCTCTTTCCTTTCTGCCCTCCCTATACCAGGCATCATCTCCCTAAGCACCCACAATTCGTAATCTAATCACGATGAAATACTCTTGAACAGATTGGAAGAGTTAAATGAAGCAGAGGCATACCATTTACTATAGTGAAAATGATCTCTACCAATTTTCAGCCATGCAATCAATGTCTTTGTTCTTAAAGGTACTACATGAAATAAACGTACTTATATTATTACTCCAATATTAATAAATGTTGGGGAAAACTTATGTCTCCAACATTAATAATGTTGGAAAATCTGTATTATTTTCCATAGATAAAAGAGCTTAAGCCCCTCCCATATAAAGTTTAGAAAAACAGCAAACTTAGGCACTGTAAATGAATAGGACACAAAATTACTCATCTATACTAAAGAAAATTATAATTTAAAAAACCAAAGACAAAGAGTAAGATAATTACTAAAATTTGAAAACTCCACCATCTAGTGACACAAATCTATCCTCTATTCCTATTATGGATACAAATAAAATATTCAAAGAACTAGACTGGAAGCTAAGAAGCATGTTCATGTCTTAGTTCATTTTTAAATTAATTCTAGAGAATGTAATAATGTAAAATTGTAATTGGGTTCAAATCCCAGCTCTGCCACTTACTAGTAATAGGACCTTGGGCAAGTAAAATAAAACATCTAGCCTCAGTTTATTAACTGTAAAAAAAGATTAACAGAAACTATAGCAATGTTGCTGAGAAAAAAATAAATGTAAAACACTTAAGGCAGATGCTGGCACTTAGATTAGTAGGTAAGAGTACTAAATTCTTTACAAGGTCAATGCCTGAACTGGGCATGTTACCTTAAGATCCTCTCTCCCCCCCACCCCCACACAAAGAGAGTGATGAAGTGTGAGTAAATTAACATATAGTAGAATCTCAGTAAGTTATCACATTGCCTGAAAAAAAAAAAGCTTTACAATTTCCAAAGTGACTGTTATAGCCCTGCCTGGTACTTCAAAGGTTGGCCTCAATTATCAATTTCTCAGAATGAGCTTCTTCAAATTCTGCTCTCACTTCTATAGCACAATCACAAATTGTGTTTAAAAGCTTATCAACTTATTATTGACTTTTGGCTCTTACCAAGCTAGAAACAAATGTCCTTTTCTGAAAATCATGATCCAAAATCCTGCCCTGAATCCTTCCATGTACCTGAGAATTTATTCTAGGTTTCTCCTGGACTGTTTGTTCTACCTCTCTTTCCTTTCTGCCCTCCCTACACCAGGCATCATCTCCCTAAGCACCCAAATCATAATCTAATCACAATAAAAGTTCAGTCAGCTTCATACTCCTTCTTCATGGCTTCTCATAAATGAAACTGCCATCTTCCACTCCTTTCAGGGAGAGGGAAGAAGGCATTGCTTTTATATTGCAGACACTCAACAGTAAAATAAGACCATCTTAAAGGTATTATTCAAAAGGAAGAGGGATAAAAACTTGGGACTCTTAGAAAAACAAGAGGTAGATAGCCAAGTTTTCCTTTTTGCTTTAAAAGTTTTGCATCATGTAATACTTGACATATTAAAATGTGTGTAACAAAAGTTATGAAGCATAAAAAGAAATACTAGTGAATCCAAAATCTAAATTAAATTGAGTATTTCTAATATCACTAAAATTACAAATTTACTATCCCCAAATAACTACTCTCCTTAGTGGTTTACCATTCCTTCATTCTCTCAGAAATTTTATTATAAAAATAATATACTGGTTATAAACAGTATAGTAGCACCTTTATTTATTTGATTTTATGTGGTGCTGAGGATCAAACCAAGTGCCTCATATGTGTGAGGCAAGTGCTCTAACACTGAGTCACAACCCCAACCCAAGCTGTTCATTTTATTAACATAATAATATTTTGTGTAAAAGACTTAATAGGACTGGCTGGGCAGGTGACTCATGCTATTACTGGGGAGCCTGAGCCAGGAGGATCACAAGTTCAAAGCCAGCCTCAGCAGCTTAGCAAGTTCCTGTCTCAAAACAAAAAACAGGCTGGGGATATGGCTCAGTGGTAAAATACCCCTGGTTTCAATCCCTGATACAAATATATATATATATTTTTATAGGCCTGACAACTATCCTTTCAAAAATCTGCTTACTGGGTGGGCCTTTGACTGCCACCTAGAACTTGAATTTGAGAATTCTCATCATTTCTACAAATAATAAGAGTACTTTACTATGCTTAAATTGTGTACAAATAATACTCTGAACACCAGATTTCCTTTTGAAAGTTTGGAATCTGGGTACATGCCAAACAGAGACAGCCTATGTGACCAGCCCAATATTCTGGGTCCTGAGTGGCCAATAAACTTCCCTGGCAGAAAACATAAATAATGTCATAATTCACTGCTAGGGGAACAAAGAGTTCCCTGAATGACTCCACTGGGAGAGGTTCCCTGGAAGGTTCATCCAGACTTTACCCCGTGTTTTTTCCCTTTCTTTATTTTGTATTGTACTCTTTTGTCTTAATAAATCATACTCATAAGCACAAGTATATGCTAAGTCTTGTGAGATCCAATCTGACCAGCAAATCATTGAACATGGGGATGGTTTGGGAAACCTGACATGATTATATAATGTGTACCATATATAATATATAAAGCTTATATAATAAAACGTAATTACATTTATGTTATCAGATACGTTTCTAAAGAACAGGATTCTATAAAAATGAATTATACTGTGTATGTTTCTAAGACTAATTTTTTATTTAACATTATTTTAAAAATAGATCCATGTTTTAAAACGCGTAGCTAAGGTTCGTTCATTTTTCCACAGATAGAAAGAATTCCACTCTAAGATTGTATCACAATTTATATGGTAAAATCCAATTAATTGTTATTAATATTGTTTACACATTTTTGCTGTGAGCAATACAGCTATGAACTTCTTTATGTATCTCCTTTCACAAGTCTACAAAAATTTATTTCTCTAGGGTATATATTATAGGAATAGAACTGCTGATATTCACTATTACAATATAAAGTCAAACTATCTCCCCAAACTTTTCTATCTGGTTCCATTCTTACCAAAATATAGGAATAATTACTGATATACACACTAAAACATATGTAATCCTTAAAATTTGTCTGATTTTCTACACTTTTTCAAAGAAGAGTATATTTAGATCCAATTACTGAGCAAATGGCCTATGTCAAGCCCTATGCTAATTGCTTTTTAAATAATAGCCTCAATTTTCCTTATAATAAATGTAATAACCTTATATTAAATAGAATAAAATGAAATCTATATGCTAAGAAACTTTTGAGAATTCTCTACTTTGGGCCCATACCTACCTATGGATTTTATAACTATCATAATGAAAGAATAATTCTTAAAATCCCTAATATCTACATATATGCTTTCTTTGGATAACTTGTGGGAATAGATGATCAACTATCCCATTTCGCCCAGGACTGAGGAGTTTTCAGGAATGGTGGGCTTTTAGTGCTAAAACCAAAGTCCCATATAATGGGGAGAGTTGATCAGCCTTTCTGAGTTTTAGGACTTGTGGGGTTTTGTCCTATTCTGCCACTTACTAGCAAGATGATCTTAGGAAGAACAGTGTCCCTCTCTTAAGTCTTTCCCAATGTCAATTTTTATTTGGTGTCAGTTTTATTATTTGTTAAGCCATGTAACTAATGATCTTGGTCAAAATGAATATTAAACCAAGATGTAGTTAAGAATCACACCCCCTAAAAAAAGAGGAAAAAAAAAAAGGACACAGTTGTGGTCTGGTTCGAAACAACTACTTTTCTTGTTTTTGATTCTGGGACTGAACCCAGGGCCTTGTGTACTCAGTTACATCCCGGTGCTTTTAAAATTTTGAGATATGGTCTTGCAAAGTTACCAAGGCAGGCCTCCACTTGCAATCTTCCTGCCTCAGAGTGGCTGGTATTTCAGAAGTGTGCCAATGCACCCAGCTGCAGTTTTTTGATCTATTTTTTTCAATATACCTATGAAAGTTGATCTGTTAACTAGTTCATCACATAACATGTGATATTCTTCCTAATCTAATCCTAAACATCTTATAAACTCACTTTCCTATATGAGCACTTTATACAAAATTCATTAGCTTATATTTTTAATTGCCTGATTTTTTTTTGTTTAATAGTGTGTGTTTATATACTTTTCTCTACGTCATTCTTTCAATTTTGAAATCATTAAGGTTTTAATTGCCTAAATGTTTGATGTAGCAATTGCTAGGGATATTAAGGATAAACTTTACTAGAAAACAAATGAAAAAAATCCAATATTACCTTTTAAATGTATCAAAAACACCTGAATCATCAAAATTAATGGCATCAGGGTGTCCAGGAGGTAGACATACATCGCCAATATGAATTTCACAACATGGAATGCCATGCTGTACCACAGTCAAGCTTGGATAAAATGATGACCAACCTAAAGTTAAACAAGAGTTGCATAAAGAATGAGAACTGACAGAAAGAACCTAAAGTATGTTATAAGATATATTTCTATATCTTAAAAATAAATTTACTATTTAAAATCACAAAAGATAGCATCGCAATAAAGAAAATACTAGGTATTTCCTTTCAGCAATGTAAAAGCCCTCGATGCTAATTTAATTCAGCATTTTACTTATATAAAGATCTCTACCAATTAGCCCTTCTATTCAGTCTATAAGACTGTAAATGATAAACGGTGATGAGACCATGAAATAGTCCATGAATTATTAAAGTATGCTTAACGTGGTGTAATTGTAATAAGGCTCTTAAGAGTGACTCAGGTTTATAACATATTTGTAGCTCTAAACCAAAATTATGGTTATCGAATATACTCCATTCTCCAAACTATACTAAAATTGTTATTTTTAAGCTTCATGAATCTGAAATTTCCGATATTCACAGAAAGTAAGAGTTCTGCCCAATTATTGCTAAGATACTTAAGCACTATTAAGTACTATTAGAAGAATTTCCTATAGTAGTTTAGTTTGGAATAAATTTTCTCTTCAATTTGTTTTTTTAATCATCAAAGCCATAATATTAAGAAGCATTCTTTTAAAAGTTACTACACATTTGGGCTAGGGTTGGGGCTCAGTGGTAGAGCACTTGCCTAGCATGTGTGAGGCACTGAGTTCGATTCTCAGCACCACATATAAATAAATGAAAAAAATAAAGGTACATCAATATCTTAAAAAAAAAAAAAAGTTACTACAAATTCAAATGAAGCCCTACCTTTATTTTTAACATAGAAAGGGTGGTCCAGTTTACACTCTACAGTAAGTAAGCCATCTTCTACTGTACCAGGATCAAAAGTCAACTTCAGTACAGACTCACCAAATGATACACTTTCTTCATGTGATAACAACTTTAGACCATCAGAACCATAACCCTGAAAACATATGCATAGAGTAAATGAATTGGAAATGCTCAACACACAGTGATGTTTCCATTATGTGTAAGACTTCGTGGAAAAGGTAAAAAGAGCTTTTGAGCAGTGAAGAAAGACACATATGTGAGTAAAACATAGAAGGTAGCATGGAATAAGCATTTTTAACTCAAGTATAAATAATGCTGGTGGAGTTTAATAAAGGAAGATATTGATTCTAAGAGAGAATAGAAAAAGGTTCTAATTCTACTAGAACTAAGATTTAAAAGATGATGGGCTGCTAATGTGGCTCAAGTGGTAGCGCACTCGCCTGGCATGCGTGCGGCCCGGGTTCGATCCTCAGCACCACATACAAAGATGTTGTGTCCACCGAAAACTAAAAAATAAATATTAAAATTCTCTCTCTCTTTCAAAAAAAAAAAAGATGAATGAAATTTAGGTAAAAGGGCATGCCTTGCACCAGGAACAGTTGCATTTAGCAACTTCTTTGAGGAGTGCTAAGTATTTGCTAAAAATACAGTGAAGTCCAGAATTGGGGCAAATGTGACTGAAAGGAGAGGTCAATTAGCAGAGGGATCTTAAAGACAGTCAAGTGCTTAAACTTTTCATTTAGAAGGTACTGAGAAGTCAATGGAAGTATTTTATTAATATGACTGTGTGTGTGTGTGTGTGTGTATTTATTTTAGTTATATGTGGACACAATATCTTTATTTTTTAAAATTTTTTTTTAGGTGGTACTGAGGATTGAACCCAGTACCTCACATGTGCATGGCAAGCACTCTGCCACTGAGCCACAACCCCAGCCAAAGACTGTAAATTTTAAGATGATAATGACTATAAAATACAAAGGATATGCTCATATTCAATAATTTGAGGATACAATGAGAGATACACATGACAGTCCTGAACTGTCAAGTGCACTGGTAGCAGAAACAGACTAAATTTCAATTTAATGAATATTTGTTGAGCATTTAGTACACTCCAGGTGGTGGGCCCTGAAAATACAAACATTAACAAGACACAGAAAATTCACAGAAAAATAAATACACTGATAGCTAGATTATAGTACCCAATCACTATTACAACAGGGCATGAACAAAGTAATGAACTGACAGAGAATGACTATTGAAAATCTTTATGGAAAGAGAATCAACTGAGTACAAAGGGAGAACAGGGAATAGTAAAAGACAATTTCATGATTTTGAATATGATCTTCAAGAAGATAATAACTTTTTTTAAAAAAGGAGGAAAGTAAGCCAGAAAAGTGAAGAACAAGGTATGTTATGGTCATACTAAGCTGAGTTTGAAGAACTAAATGCTATTCATGTAGAGATGCTGTTCATGCAGAAATGTCTTAACATGCAGTTGGAAATGTATAGCTATAGGTTTGGGACATATTTGTAAATAATCAAACTATAAAATCCTCTCTTACTAGAGCTACATGATACTTTAAAAGTAGTCCAATTCCATTTTACAGATCAGAAAGCCAAGGCCCAGAGGGATTAACCATATGCTTAAGTTCAGTCACAAAGTTTCTAGAAGAGCTAGAGAGAAGACCCAGGTTCCCTGATGCCAAGTCCACAGTGTTTTCCACTGCATGTATGGAGGTGCTGCTGACATATAATCAACAAACAGTGGTGAAGAGGAACAGAGCCTTGTATTAGGTACACTTGCCACTATAGGTAGACAGGCAGTAGTCAAAAAAGTCTGAGAACTATGGCAGTGTTATGCTACTTAAATCACAGAAAAACAATGTCAGGAATTAACCTGGTGTGTCAACTGTTGCAGAATAAGCAAGTTTCCACTCCTAGAAATTAAAATAAAACCAGTAAACTCTGAGACAATTTTAGTAGGGTAGTAGAAACCACAGTCAGAATACTATGTACTTTATTAGAAGGAAGAGTAACAGCAAAATGGGGACAACAAAGGCAGCCAAGTTGAGACTATTTTTCTACTAGTTTTCTAAGTTGAATGGTTGAGACTACTCAACAGCAAAAGAAAACAGAATCAAAAAGGAAATTTTAAACAAGCACATTTCATATCCCTATTTTCTTTGCCTACAGTGAAGACAGAAAAATTTAAAGATTTCAAAGTAAAAGGAGTCAACAGATATTTACCCTAATGTTGATCACTACTGCTTTTGCTTTCAATTTAGAAAATGATAGTATTTTATGGAGTCATTTAAAAAGTAACAAAATAATCAATTGTTAATTACCTATAGAGGGATTAACCACTTTATAGACTATCTAAGACAAGGCTTTGATTAGTTTATTTATTATTTATTTTTAATGCCAGGTTAAAATGACAAAGTATAAAATGTAAAATATTCAAAGTATAAAAAAGTGCTAAGATATATACTCTTTATCCTATCTTGAGAAAGTATAATTAATTTAGGTAAGTCTAAAGTCTTCACTACTGTCCATCAAGCTAGCAACAATGCGTGGTCATAAAACTTCTACCTAAAATATAAGATGCCATTGAAACATAAATATTTGAAAGATCAAAAATTTGTAAACAATTTTAAATCAACCTTGTGAGTGCCCATTTGGAGTTCCTCCTCATTATCACAGCCTTCAGCTCTAGCAAAATCTTCAACATCTTGCCATTCCTTATTGCTTCCCTTATGAAAGCACAGTCGTGTGCCTAAAGTTTAATTAGAAAACAAATATTAGACATGTGATTAGTGAGCAGCACAAGTAAGCTGCAAAAACTGACACATTTCTTTACCTTTCAAAAAACAGTGCCAAACAGTTGAAGGCCAGGAATTGCACCATCCCAAATCATCATCATCTGACAGGGAGGACATACAGAAGATGCCAGATTCTGACTCACTATTTGCCTATGGAGAAAAATATTATAAACTTGTTTATTTTTGTTTTTCTAATATTATCTTTTTTTTTTTTTTTTGCTACTGGGGATTGAACCCAGGGCCTTATTATGCAAGGCAAGCATTCTAACAACTGAGCTATATCCCCATTCCTCTAATAAATCTTTTAGTACCCATTTTCCTCCCAAGCTTCCAAATAACTTCATCATTCTAAACTAAGGGGGAAAACACTTTCAAAAACTGAAGTTTCTGTACCTTTTGGTTTAATGTGCATTCCCATATGTAACACACTTTCCTATCCGTAGAGCTGCATATAAAATCCAATCCATATCACTAATAGAACAATTTGAAACAATATTTCCCATCTATACAGTCGTCAAAAGAATTTCTTAAATGTTTTGTTAATGTATTTCAACTGTTTGAATAAATTTAATAAAAGTTTAACCTCATGAATAGACTCACCCTTTCATGTCTTACTGGTGTTTCCTCCTTCCAGTGGTGGTGAGGGAAGGCTGGCTCACTCTTTGAAGAAGAGGACACTGGTGGAGGTCGTGCATAGGAATGTAAACTTTTGCTTGTTGCTATGATGTGTACAGGAGATGATCTAAAACAAAGCAGCAAGTTTTACTATAAACCATAGGTTCTTAAAGTAGATCCTTCTTTTTGATGAAAAGAACATCACATTCTAAGTGCTAACATCAATAAATGTTAGCTATGCTAACATCAATAAAGAGCAAGATGTTATTTATAAAAATGTTATTGCTTAACTTCTTACCCAAACCCACTTCACATAGCAGATTTAACAATTTTTATTTATTTATTTTTTGCAGTGCTAGGGATTGAACCCAAGACCTCACACACTCTAGGGAAGCACTCTATTACTGAGCTATAACCCCAGGCCTTAACAGTAAATTTTAAATTACCACTGTTTCATTTATTTATCCCATTCATTTTTATCTCAATACAAATAAATGTGTGTATTTTTATTCATAAATGATAATACCCCATTGCAGCTTCCCATTCATTTCCTTTTACTTTCATGTACTCAATAAATCTCCATATGTTTACAGCATCTTAAGCTTAACATGAGCAACACTCAACTGCTTATCTAGCAACCATTTTATCATTGGGCAGACACTACAAACTGCCTTAAGCAAAAATGCTTAGACTTATCATAGCAGAAAGCAGTCTACTTGCCATTCCTTGCAACTGGACCCTACATTATATTTTTTAATATAAACCTGTTGAAAAGCAACTACACATTATAAGGTCTAGTTATTTCTCTCCTAGGACCACCTTTAAAAAACCTGACCCCTTCTCATCAAGTCTCTTTACCAGGCAGTTTTCCCTTTAAAGAAGCTTCCAAGAATATACTTTCACAAACAGACCCAATTTTACTGAGAGTGTGACAGTAAGAAACAAACCTACAAGAAATTAGAGTCATATGTAAACACTGAGAAGTTTGAAAAGAAGTAGAGCAGAAATGCCAAATAAGAATGTAGTCCTTGGGGCTGAGGTTGTATCTCAGTGGTGGCGTGCTTGTCTAGCACCTGTGAGACACTGGTTTAGATCCTCGGTACCACATATAAATAAATTAAATAATGGTATTGTGTCCACCTATAACTAAAAATTATTTTAAAAAATGCAGTCCTTAAAAGAAATTTTATTAGCCCCTCAATTTTCATTTTACCCCCATTAACATTATTATTTCTATCTATGTAAAAATGCTCTTTTAAAGAGAAACTAGGAAACTACATTTTGTTTTCATGTTTATATCACTCCTGAAATTAAAAAGCCCCTAAAGTTTCCATGCATTTTATCATACTCTCCAATCACTTTTAGACTGCAAGAAACATGCTAACATCTGCCCACCTTCTTTATTACACATTTAGATATGCATGAAGTATTAGAGAATGGACAAATGGCTTTAAATTCCTTTTGTTCATCCTTGACTTCATGAATAACGAATTTTTTCAGTTCTTCTATTTAACAATTTAAAACAGAAATTGTGATATTCTAAAAAAGGTATGGAGACAGTACTGGGGTTGTAGCTGAGTGGTAGAGCACTTGTTTAGAATGTTTAAGGCCCTGGGTTCAATCCCTAGCACCATCATAAATGGAATAATAAAATATAATGTATGGAGCCTAAATATTTTATCAGTATACTCTATCATTTTTTACTAACAGTAATGTAAATCTGGGCATTTCTCTATTATAAACTGCCTAATTTCACCCACGTTTTTTTAGAGATAAATAATGAAATGTTATCCACTTAGGTCTCCTGAGGAATGATAGTGGGAAGCTTTCATAATTTCACAGCACAGCAACTCATTTTCTTCAACACTGGTCTAGATATATGAAACAGTAATTTTATCAAGAGAAGTCCATTTTTTTAATATTAAAAAGATTTGGGAGGGGGTTTCTGGGGATTGAACCCAGGAGCACTATACTACTGAACTACAACCCCAGCCCTTTTTATGTTTTTATTTTGAAACAGGGTCTCACTCAGTTGCTTAGGGCCTCATTAAGTTGCTGAAGCTGGCCTCAAACTTGTAATCTTCTTCCCTCAGCCACCCAAGTTACTGGGATTACAGGCATGCAATCAGCAAAAGGACAGGTAAGACTACATAGATTGAAAAAAATAAACCTAGACCAAAAGGAGCCAAATTCAAAGTTTATAAATACTTACAATACAATGCTCATTCTAACTATGGTTCTTCAGACAAATTAATTTCTATCTTTGAGCATGAAATGTATAGTAATAGTATTTCTCAGTCTAATATATTTTTGATAACTTTTTGATGACATTTACCAATTTTTTAAAACTTTTTTCATAGAACCTTGATCCAGTTCTTAAACATATGAAATCATGATATTGAGTGAACTAAGTCTTTGATCATTATGAAACAAAGAGCTTATTTCTAATGACTTTATTTTAGTTTATGTTAAACATCCACAAAATAGTTAATTTAAAATTTTAATTTAAAATATTCTTATAACATAGCTTTTTAGAATTATAGAAGTTTTAAATGAAAATACAATAAATGCTCCTACCTGTTGTAAAATGAGCACTGCATAAGTGGACTTTGTGGACTCGTGGCAATATTTGCTAATTCTGTTAGCCAATCCACCTCATTTTCACCGTAAGTATTTTCCGATATGTCTGAGGTATTCTGGTTCCAAGATGGTCTTGGATATTCTTGATGAGAAACATCTGAATTTAGCTGGTATATGGCAGATTGGGTAGAATCACTTTGAACAGCCTGAAGTTCAGGAAGATCATCTGCAAATACGCACATTCAATATTTCAAAAAACAAATTAATAATACAATGAATAATATTAATATTTCAGCTAAAAGTCATCAAATTTAGCAAGTTCATTTTATGAGAAGAAAATCATAAATTCAAAATTAAACAATGTATTTTCTTGAACAAATTATTTTTTAAAAATGACATTTTGTTATTTAAGGGTTAATAGTCTGATCAAGAAGTAAACCCAACAAATGTGATGTGAAAATGGTTCATCACCTAAACCATGTAATTACCACAAGTGTTTTCACACTAACAACAGGGCTCACTCTGTGTTTTCTGCTCTTCCTCCCATTTTTTTTTGTACCTTACCTGGAAGTAATCTATACACAAAGACTTTTTTTTAACATTAAAAAGTTACTGAGGAAAAACACATCGTGTGTGTGTATATATATGTAGTTATTACTTACATACTAATTGACTTGCAATACAGATAACTGCAACATTGAAAACAATGATTTCCAAAGATGAGAATGTAGATGGTATTTATTTTTCAGTGTTGCTTACACAAATTTGTGTTAAAGCTTTAAAATGTGGCTGAGGATTGAAACCAGGGCATCACACATGCTACATAGGCAAGTGCTCTACTACTGAGTTACATCCCTAGCCCCAAAAGTATTTCTTTTCATTAAGAAATTCTGAACTCAGTAATACTTTCTGGCTATTTTTTTTCTATAAATATATTCCCCAAAAGTATATCATGATAAACTTTATACTCTCCAAAAGAAAAAATAGCACTACTACCCAAATAACACTACAAAGAACAATGAGTTTGGAAAAGAAAAAAAAAAGAATTCAAGAAGGAAAAAAAAAAAGGAGACAGAAAAAGAAAGATCATCTGACAGGCCTAAAAAAAAAAAAAAAAAAAAAAACAGCCTTCTCTAGGAAACACATATAAACTGAAAACTATATAATCTATTGGGTCTCTCAAACATAAGAAAACTCTTCAACTTGTCTAAAATGTCATCCGAAAAAGTAGGTACAGTTCCTATTCAAGCAAATATTTCAGAATATCTTACAAAACTCAAATTGCTTAATTAAAATTAGTAATTCAGTGTATCAATACTTAAAACTGACTAGAAGTTATACCGTTTCATGAAACAGCCAAGGAGTTCTAAAAATCATATCAATTTAAGATAATTTCACCTCCAAATTCTCACACTGGTGTAGCTACTTCCCTCCCCTCATTGCCAACACCCTTTGACCATCATTTCTTTATTATAAAGGGTTCCTTTCTGTCTTTCAAGTACACGAAATTAACTACTTTCTGAAGTCATGGATGGAAGGGGCTAAATTTTTGACTCCCTGAGCCTGATTTCCTCCTGAAACCTAAAACAAGATAGTGTTCCTTGTACAACAGGAACTATTACTCAATGATATTCAGGTTCTGAAAATCCTTGGCATTCAAACAGGTCCCAAGACCTTAAAGATCTCCAAATTCCCAAACATTACTATAGTACATAATCTCTTCCTTTTATTTCAGCATTTGTAAAATAAGGACAGTCCTCCTCTTCAGAGTTGTTAATGAACATTAAAGGCAACTACATTTTAAATGGAGACAAAGCCGAATTGAAAAGCTGGGCTGCAAGCCAAGGGCACTCATTTTCTCCTGAACACCAGCCTCAAAGCAATACAATTCAAATCACCCCTCAACAAATCTACACAATTCTAGAGGTCACATATTTCCAGAGTAACTCAGCAAGAATGATCACTTTAAGGTACAAGGGTCCACAGTCATTTCCCTATTATACCAACAAATCAGCCCTGAAAAGCTCACTGGGAGGATGTTTCAAAATTGACGTCTTTAAAAAAAAAAAAATTAAATAGACTATTTCTAAGGTATTTAGTAGTCTAATCTTTATACACAAAACAAAGCATTCAGTTTAATAACTTACATGAGTCTATGATAACTATAAATAGCTCAAAGTCACTTAGATTTTTAAGTAATATTTTAAAAGCAAGAATCAGAGAATGTTGTGTATTCCTAATACACAAAAATAAACTTTTTTAGCCAGTGAAGGTTAAGCAGAGAAGCTGACTAAATGTGAAAATTAATTTGAATCTTAGTAAGATTCCTAGATAATTTTAAATTTTGTTTACCAAGCTCCATGTGCTCATCACAGGAGTTATAGCCAGGTGAAGATGGCAAATTCTCATTACACTGTAGCAACTCCAATGAGTCATTCATTCCTGAAGCTCTCTTGTCCATCACCAGCAGGAGTTTCTGTACTGCATTAGGCATCTGATTTGTCTTCACTTCCCACACCATGTTACGGTGCTCCGACTTAAAAATAATAAAGAGGAAAAAATTATCAAGTTATGTGATTTGATTATCACTAAGTGTAAGATCAAAGACACATCACTATGTTACATTTTTAACTTAAATCACATATTGCCATTTATACCTTCCTCAATTCCTCTGGACCATGACAAATCCCTGTCTTGGCCTACAGCTGTGTATTCTGTACTAAATTACACCTAATTACTAAAGGATTAACATCTTGAATTAAGATTTAGTTTTAAACAATAGCTATTATACATATTTATTTCTTCAAGCTTGTAACTCTTTCAGATGCAAATATTAAGACTAATGAAACTTTTTTTTCCATATGTATCTTCAAATTCAAAAGAAAATTAAACCCTCCTCAGTTAAAGTTAAAAAATAAAAACTGGAGGACTATTCTGATTTTTTTCTTTTTTTTTAAAGACTATTCCATTCTATTTATCAACTGTGTTCAATATTTTGTTTCCTCATATTCTGAAAGTGAACAACTTTAACACACTTAAATTATAATCTCTAAATAATATTTAAAATTTTCTTTAAATGGCCATGCTACACGTATCATATTTTTAAAGAGAATCTGGGATCTAGCCATAATAAAAAGATACCTTTGATTCAGAATAGGCTGGGAGGAATAGATGAATTCTAGATAGGGCAGAGGGGTGGGAGGGAAAGGGAGGGGGCAGAGAATTAGCAAGGATGGTGGAATGTGATAGACATCATTATCCAAAGTACATGTATAGACACAAATTGGTGTCAACATACTTTATATACAACCAGAGAGATGAAAAATTGTGTGGTATATGTGTAATAAGAATTACAATGCATTCTGCTGTCATTTTTTAAAAATCAATTAAAAAAATGACCCTTATCCTCAGATTATAGAGTACTATTATACTATGGTTTTTGTTTGTTTTCCTTTCATACTACAGATGCTTTTTTTAATTAATTATTTATTTATTATTTATAGTCATACATGACAGAATGAATTTTGACATATAATACATATATGGAATGTACATACATCAATCATATTGTCAATTCTATTCTGCTGCCCTTCCTATCCTCCTTACTCCTCCCCTCCTCTCCCCCATCCTTTCTTTCTATCCAATCTAATGTGACACTTTTTTTTTCTTTTTCTCATTACAACATCATATATGTATTCTGTATAATAATGAGGTTCTCCTTCCATCTTCCGGGCAACTCCCCTTCTCCTTCTTTTTCCCTCCCACCTCTCTTCCCTATTTAGTGGTAGTCTTCTTCTCGTGCTCTTCTTCCCTATCCCATTTTGAGTCACCCCCCTTATATCAGAGAAGACATTCAGCATTTGTTTTTTAGGGATTGGCTAACTTAGCATAATCTGCTCTAATGCCATCCATTTGCCTGCAAATGCCATGATCTTGTTATTTTTTAGTGCTGAGTAATATTCCATTGTGTAAAAATGCCACATTTTTTTTAACCCATTCATCTATTGAAGGGCATCTAGGTTGGTTCCACATTCTAGCTATTGTGAATTGTGCTGCTATAAACATTGATGTGGCTGTGTCCCTGTAGTATGCTCTTTTCAGGTCTTTTGGGTATAGTCCAAGAAGGGGAATAGCTGGGTCAAATGGTGGTTCCATTCCCAGCTTTCCAAGGAATCTTCATACTGCTTTCCAAATTGGCTGCACCAATTTGCAGTCCCACCAGCAATATATGAGTGTACCTTCCCCCGCCCCATCCTCGCCAGCACTTATTGTTGTTTGACTTCATAATGGCTGCCATTCTTATTGGAGTGAGATGGTATCTTAGAGTTTTAATTTGCATTTCTCTGACTGCTAGAGATGGCGAGCATTTTTTCATGCATTTGTTGATTGACTGTATATCCTCTTCTGAGAAGTTTCTGTTCAAGTCCTTGGCCCATTTGTTGATTGGGTTATTTGCTTTTTTGTTGTTTAACTTTTTGAGTTCTTTGTATACTCTAGAGATTAGAGCTCTATCTGATGTTTGAGGGGTAAAAATTTGTTCCCAGGATGTAGGCTCCCTATTCACCTCACATATTATTTCTCTTGCTGTCATACTACAGATTCTTATAGTGGTAAATACAACAGTATTTGAAATGGATAACAGTAAACAACCAGAAAGCTATTCAGTTTCAGCTGCTTCTTTCCTGGGAAATATGACAAGTCATCCAACACATCTCAATACCAATCGTGTATTATGCCATTACTTCAAGCAAATAACAGTTTGTCTATCTAAAAGATGTTTAAGGCATTTAAAAGGATAATATATAGGCATAAAAAATAAAATTCATTTTTCCTAAATACAAAAGGTTAATACAACGTACTGATTAATTAGTCTTAATGTACAGTTATAGCAAACCTGCTGAGGTACAGGTAATTTCCTACAAAATGGATGGTTAAAAGAAACGGGATTTTTCAAGTTTCAAATAATATTTCTGAGTCTCTACCTAATCTTTAAATTAAAAAAAATTAAGTGAATTAAGTTTAACCAGTGATTCTCAATTCAACTCTTGTGGCATAAAGAATCATGTATGCTTTAAACAAATGATACCCAAGCCCAATCCCCAGAGGAAATGATCTGTTCTGAGGTCCAACACTGTGCACTGGTTTTCATTTGTTTGCTTTCAAAGGAATTCCAAGCATAGTGTGTTAACAACTACTGGGCTAAAAATAATTGCTAATTTTTTTTCATTAAGAAAAATGTCCATTTATTTAATACATATTATGTATATGGCATATTAATTGTAACGTTAGATCTCAATGGTAATAAATGAAGACTCTCAAGGAATCTATACATTCATGAAAAAATCCAAGCAAATGACCCCCTTTCTGCAGAGCAGGGTGGTTTCCCAGTGAGAAAAAAACTACATTAGTAAGCTCAAACAGCTGGTCAGTACTGGGTAAGACAAGAAATATGCAGAATCTAGCATCACCAGAAAGTGGGATGGCCTTATGTGTTATATGGTCATAGATACTAAGCTTATAGGTTATTATGTGGAAAGGTAGACTAAGATGTGAATCTCTGATCTTAGTTTAGGAAAAATGAATTTTCTTTTTTCCTTCTTTTTTACCCCTAAGACAAGAGTAAGGACTCTGAAATCAGGCTGAGTTTATGTACCAGATTTTCCACTTACTAGCTACGTTCCCCTTAATTTATTTAAGATCTTCGAGCCTTTTTGTAAAAAAACATTACTATACATTATTATAAAACTCAGTAAGAAGGTAAAATGCTAAGAAACACCCAACACAAAGCAAAGTAATGTGGCTAGTATTGTCATCAATTATGAGACAATGGGGAATCACTAAAGATTTCTGGATAGGGTTTTGACATGATCAGTACTACACTTGAAACACTCTTTTTGGAATCTATGCAAAATCATACTAAAACACTACATGAATATGTAGAAACATATTCATATATTTAAAGGTAGGGTGCAGTTAAGAAAAAGAAATACACTCACATTCTTAATTTCTATGTAAACCACCTGCCTCCAGCTTCTTTTGCAAGAATTCTCATAAAAGAAAAGGTAATTGGTAGTATCAATGCAGATTCCTTATTTGGTAACTCCTAAGACAAGAGAGGAACTAGTCATTCTGTGCAAGTTCTTTTAGCAACTAATATTAACAGTTGAGATAGCACATAGATAACTCTTTGCATAGAAATCTATTCAACATCTTAAACATACAGGACATAATTAAACCCATCTTGACTAAAAAACCTTCTGAACAACTGTACCATGCTTTATATATATAGATTTGAGCTGTGTAAATCAACTCCAAATGAAATCTTACAGTTTAAAATTTTCCTATTTTTTTAACCTTTGTTATGAAATTCAGAGGCTGTACTACATCTCTCTCTCCCTCTCTTCAGTTATCCTTTGTGTATAAACAGTACTGTTCCTGGGGTTCACAAAATAGATGCAATCTGTCTTGTCTTCCCCCCTCCCTCTCCAGAACTCTTCCCAGCTAGATTTTTTTTTCTTCCCTAAAAGCAGGTCATCCAATCATCATTTACAGTACACTAACATCTCCTTGTAACTTTATCATTTCTTTAACACCTTGTCTTAGTTATCTACCACCATCCCAACACTCTTTGAATGAAGTTGGAAAAAAAGCATGACTTTAATTTCAAAACACAGCTACCTATAAATAACAAAAGGGATAAAATACTTATTGAACTTAAGTTCTATGTATTTGCACCTCTCCCTACTCAAGGTAATCAAAATCTGGTCATCAGGTGAAGTTTTGCTACTACACACCTACTATACCCCCAAAGAAGGCCTGGGCTTAAAGACAGAAGACTTGAATTTCACTCTTGCTGGCTGTGGACCTGGGGCAGGTAACTTAACCTTAGCCTCACAGTACCTCTACTTATCTCACAAGGGTATTGGAGAATTAAATAAAATACATGAAAACAAAATATAGGGGCTGGGGATGTGGGTCAAGCGGTAGCACGCTCGCCTGGCATGTGTGCGGCCCGGGTTCGATCCTCAGCACCACATACAAACAATGATGCTGTGTCTGCCAATAACTAAAAAATAAATATTAAAAAATTCTCTCTCGCAAAAAAAAAAATATATATATATATATATATATATATAAAAACCATATACAAATGTAAGTTGTCTCACTTTTCTCTGTCAAACTATTTTTCCCTGACAAACTATTCTGGGGAAAGAAAACAAGGACTCTGACTTGGGAAAAGAATATGGAAAGAGTTCTTATTCAAAAATACTCGCCACCATACATTACACCAACTAGACATTCATTTTGAAAAACAGTTGCTCTTTCAATTATCTCCTGGTAGAGCTAACCCTATTGTTTATTTATGATTTTGTATTCTGCTTTGGGATTAAAAGATTCAACAGAATTAGCCTTGTATTTTACTTAACTCTGCATGTGTCATTTCTTCACAAGATCAGTGATTTTTAAAGGAAAGAATAAAATTCTCCTATAGTTGTTGTGTTTTGAAAGGTCACGTTCAATATTTCAAATTTTACTGGATAGGGGCTGGGAGGCCCTATTGTTTTTGGTGTGCAAACTTTCAGAAGCAAATATCCACAAAGTCTTACAAAGGAGAGGAAGACTACAAACAGCTAAGTCAATGAGTGAAAACGGGAAACAGGGGTTTACAAATGCCTACCTACCTATAGAACATTTCCACATAAGTATTTATGAATTATACTTTTAAAAAATTTATTTAAAATTCAAAAAAAGCTCTGTAAACAATATATTATTATGGAGGGAAAAAACAGGACTCTGACCATTGAATGGGACCATTTGCTTTTTGGAGAACCAAGGGAAAAAAGACAAAAGATATAGATCAACATAGGTTAGACTCCTGCTTCTGAAGTGCCTGTTCTTTCTGAATCCTTACTTTTCCATGATTATGCTATGATCTTCTATATGTTCTCCTCTAATCCTGAAGACTTTCATACCAATTCTAGACTATTTGCTCAAATTATTTTGAAAGAGTGGGTGAAGAGAAGGTAATGTGCAATTACTATACATCTCTGACAGGAGGAATTAAGGTATTTAGAATGTATTACAAGATAAAACATGACACAGCAGACAAACTTACATAAACTATTCCAAATGCAACTTTCTAAACAAAAGCAGTTGGGTGGCCTTAATACAATTCCTTAATATTTCCACTGAAACTTCACTTCTTTTACAGAACTATTTCTACAACTCTTGTCTGCCACTGTGTAAAAACAATAAAATCCCACAAATAGCAGGGTTGTTTCCTATACTACCCTAGAATAACACTTAACACCTTTATGGCCCTGAACATTTTAATTTCTATGTCTGAATTTTATTTGTAAAAGAACTAGTCCCTATCTAGACATCAAATTTTAGGTAGAAAAGATACTACATTCCACATCCTTGACTTGGCTATACATTGCTCAATCACATCTATACAAGTTATCAGTAGTTTTCACATCTATACAAGTTATCAGTGGTTTTCATGTTTATTCAACATGAAATGTTAATATTGATGAATGTACACAGAACTCATAATACCATTAAGCAGTTACAGGACTCTATAAAAAACTTGAAATCTAAAAATTCATATTATATAAACCTGTTTTCCTATATTTGTTATCCTATATATTTTCACATTACTAATAACTTGAGAAAAGCTTTTCTAAGCTACTGTCAATAACTTTTAATAATTCAATTAATCAATATTAGAATTATTTTTCTAATTTCAGAAGAAAATACTATTAAATTATGACTGGAAGCACAAAATAAAGGCATATCAAAATATGAAGGAATACTAATTGTCAGGCAATTAATAAACAAGAAAAAATATGCCCATCTTCCTGAGTTTTGTAATGGGTGTCAGTTTAAAATTTTTTGTAATTTCTTGTCATTTATTTTCCCATTTGAATAGTCCTTTTTTTAGTTAAAACACAAAAAATATTTGGTCTTGTCTCATTGACATGGTAGTAACTTCTTTTTGATAAGGTATGCCTGATATTTTCATTTCAAACAGATATAAAAGAAACCATCTTGCAATTCACTGCAGAAGAACCTTCAGGGCACAGCAGTTTATTCATTCATGAAGTACATGTCATATGCCTTCTTTTAGAGGGCACTTGGATAGGGAGGAGAGTCCAAAGAAGTTAAAATACAGTGAAGACAATTGGATGCTATCATGTTTGAATTCTGAAAAGTTCAAACCTTGACGCTGGTGAGTGAATGAATGCATTCGGAAAATTTGGGTAAAAGTACCCTTTTAACTAATTTATGCAGGACCTGGAGAAACTAACAATGGGGTATGCTTTTCAAGTAGAAAGAAAAAAGCAATTTGATTCATAAAATTAAGATGAAAAAAATTTCCTTCTATAAACTGGCTGTAGCTCAGTGGCAGGGCACTTTCCTAGCATGTGTGAGGCACTGGGTTCTGGTTCCATACAAATTATATATATATATATATATATATATATATATATATATATATATATATATATATATATATATAAAATAAATGATTAAAGAGCATTTTGCCTTATAATGGTTAAATTATACCTTCCTCAAAAGTATAAAGTAGCTCAAAAACTTGAGCGGCTTTAATTCTTTTGAAAGTACTCAAATTTCTTTGAAACTTTATCAAATATTGCCAACCCATCAAGAACTTAGTTTAATAGAAGAAACCAAACAGATCGTCCTAACACTCTTCTTAGCAAATAAACAATGGGGGGGGAAAAAAAGACCAAAACATAAGTAGTTGGTGTTAAAATTATTATTAGCTTTCAAAAGGCAATTTTAATTTCAAAACCACTGTGTTGAGTCATCGTTACTGTTATTTATTAGAAAATAAATACAAAGAACTTCGCCAGAATTGTTGGTAGGACTCCATAGCTTCTCAATAGGTAAAACTTCCTTTTTAAAAAGCCCCCTTCCGTTCTAGCGTCAGCGGCATCCTGAGTCAATAAACTTTGTGTACTGTCAGTACTTCTTTTGAAATGGACTCTAGCTGAAAACTCCCTACGAAAGACATCTAGAGAACTTAGAGCACACAGCGGAGAGTAAAATCCCCTAGACAGCAAGCAGCGTTTAAAGCTACAAAAACCCTGCTGCTGACTCCGCCAGGATTCTTTCTTGTTTTGTTTTAATCTGCCTGCGGCAGCAGCATAAATTAAAAGGCGGAGTCTGGAATCGCCTGCCAAGCCTCCTCTCTGGGTCACAAGGAGCAGCGCCTCCCAGTTCACTCCAAGTCCACCCCCACCCTCTTTCGCCATTCATAGCGCTCCCCTCCCATCCCCCCATCATGTGATCGCAGCCTGGACGCCAAGCTTGTTTTTCCCCTCCGCTCAGCCCCACCGCGCAGGCGCCTCGGAGCCCATTCATTCGAACTGCGTAACAATGAGCCCCGGGGCCCAGCGGCTACCCTAGCTTCCCACCTCCGCCTGAACCCCTCTTGGCCCAGAACAAGACCGCACTTCACTAGGGTCCTCCACCCCGGTTCTGCCCCTCACTTGTGGCTAGCCTCCGACCCTCTGCCAACAAGAAGGGAGTTGAAATCAAACTTTTCCGGGGCAACTCAGGTGCCGCGCCGACCCCTTACCCCGCCCAGGCCCGTCCGTTCTCTGCGCCGGGCCCGACCACCCACCGCGAACGCGGCCCAGACCGCGGTTTTCGCCCAGCCTCTTCCTACCCTCCGCCCCGAGACCCCAAACGCCGACACCGCGAAGCCCAGGTGAGCTCGCAGAAAACGCCGGTCCGATAGACTCGCCGCGCGCGGGCAGTAGTCTGACAGTTAATTGCCCCCACCCTAGGGGCAGCCCTGGAAAAAGAGGAACCCGGACCCGAGGTCGCCTAGCCGCCCAATCCCCTCGGGCTCCTGCCCCTCCCTTCCCCACCCCCACCCCTTCGGAACAGAAAGACAACAAACCCGCCGCAGAGTGCGGGCAGCCTAGTCGCGGGCAGCTGTGGCGGCGACACCCCCACCAGAAGCTCGTGTACTCCCTCTCAGGCTGACGACGCCTTCTCCGGCGCGCGTTACTGCTCCCGTCGCGGCTCTTACTCCTCAACCGAAACTTTCCTACTTACCAAACCCGTCGCCATTACCAAGTCTTTCAAGCTTCGTCTTCCCCCTCCCCTCAACCCCCTGGGGGTTGAGCCTTCGTGCAGCTCTTTCGCCCTCTTATTGGTCTACAAAACTGCCATTCTCTCTTTCCACTTTCCCATTGGGTGATACCGTGGTCCGTCTCGGAGGGCGGGCATGTATTGACTTTTGTGTTGTGTTTACTGGAGGAGGTGGCCTGTCAATCACTGGAGTAAGCGCTTCGGATTGGACTATTGCCGAGACTCTGGGGACCTGGGCCAAACTTTGCCCCCGACATGGATTGTGGGTTCGTAGTTTCAGCCTCATTTGTTAGCTGAGAAAACTGAAGGCGGGGGGAACCGGTTGGACTACACATCCCAGAAGTCTGTGCACAGCACAGTCTTGATAGTAAACAAGAGTCATAGGGACACGTGTATCAGCTCGTTTGTTTTGGTGTCTGAGACAAAAGGGAGGGGGCGGAGGAAGGGAGTGTTTTAAATCTTGGGCCTCTTTTCCTCTGGGCCTCCTCCTCTAGCACTCGGAGAAACTCCAGCCTTTCGCAGCACCCAGTCCAGGCCATAAGCAGCCAGAGTTGTTCGCTGCTCACAGTTTGGCAAGAGGCCAAGGTATTGTTTTAGTGCGAGGGGAAGGAGATGACTGCACAAGCGGAAGCAGGGCAGGTTCGCGAAGGACGTGGTCCCCTGGCACCAAGGGGATGATGAAGGTGATGCTGGACTGCATCGCAGTAGGAAGAACTAAATCCCTTTATTCTGAGGAGAGAAACTTGAGAAGATTCGTCAACTCTGTTCAATTCATCTAGGATTTGTTGAGGGTCAAATAAGTGCCAGGCACTCTGAGGCTGGGGATAGACAATGAAAGAGAAGTTCAGTCTACGGAATATACAAAGCTGTCGAGAGGGGTGAACGATTACATTGAAATTGAGGCAAATCGTTGTTTTCATATTGACCTGCTTGCTTGTTGTTTAAGGCCATACAGAGGAGTATGGAGTATGAGTTAAATTGATTTGAATTGTGAATTATTATCTGTAAGTTTCTCTGCTAAGTTTCTGTTAACCATTTTTCCCCTCCCAGAGACTTCCAATTGATGAAAAAAAGAAAGCTGTCTTTTCACTGGGTTTCCACTAGGAGTTCCCTTTAAGTTCTAATTCTCTGACGCACCAGAGGAGGATGGCTTCTCTGCTTTATAATTACCTTTACTTTAAAAGAGGCTCTTCATCACAGTTAGGTGCATCTAGTCTATAATTGGTATTTTTACTATTCACATTACAAAGGCATTATTAAGCTTTTTTTTCTTTGAACCTTTAGTATTTAATAATTTAAGCTATGCTTTAGGTGTTATTTAGATCAGTGGACTGTCTAGTTAAAAATTAAGTTGAGGAAAACACATTAGTAAGAAGTCTGTAAAAGCAAACTTTTGAAATTACCCTAAAATTATAGCTAATTGTTTCTTTAAAATTAAGTACATTACTTGAATTTTTAAATCAACTTGAAATCCACATAACAATCCAAACAAATCCGAACTAGCTGGTCGCCATGGCACACACGTGTAAATCCCAGCTACTCAGGAGGCTGAGGCAAGAGGATCGCAAGTTAGAGGTCAGCCTGGGCCATTTAATCAGATCCTATCTCAAAGTAATTTTTAAAAATGGGCTGGCAATATAACTCAGAGGTAGCATTCCTGACAAAAACAAAGAAATCCAAAATAACCTTTATATGTTGAAACAAGTTTTAAATTCCTTTAGGAGTCCCCATTTAAATTCTTGAAAGTATTTATAAAATATGTCTTCCCTACCATGTGATTTACTTTCTATGTTCTCAAATAGTAATCAAACATTTTTCTTAAAATAATTCAGAAGAGAAACAATAAAATGTTTATTTGTCCCCTAAGAAAAGAAGAACAGGATTTGAATTTACCTCTTTCAGAGGTAAATCTTATCAATAGAGAAACCCAAAGAAAAGAATGACCATTTTTGCTGAATGCTATATATGCTGGTTGTAGCTTCTCTTTTTTGTTTGTTTGTTTGTTTGTTTGTTTGAACAATAAAGTCGTCTTACTCCATAATTTTAAAAAATATAAATTTCAACATTTAATTTAGTGACAAAAAGAAAACCCCTGGAGTTCAGCTAATCATTTAAAATTAAGACCTGGGGTATTTATGCCTAGCTCACTTCTCCCAGTAAACTAAAAAAATATTTTCTCTGTAAAAATGAGATCTCAAAAACTTAAGCCACTGTTTTATCCCTCCTGAGCACACACTATGAGATCTGCTTTCAGCTGTTACTTTAAAAAGTTAAAATATTTGAAAATTTTTACCAAAGCCTTAATTAGTGGTGTTTTTTTTTAATTGGAGGACACCAGGATGGGAAGAATTAATTTAACTTTAGATCTAGATATTATACATTATTATAAATAATAATTTATCCTTTAATAGCACTGTAAAGCTTTACCATTCATTTTTTTAGTTCTATTTGTTGACCACTGTGCTAAATGATATGAATACAAAGATAAAAAACATATATATAAATTTTTTTCTTTTTTGTTCAAGTTTTTAAATATATGTTAAATTCAGATAGTTTAGTCACAACTTAATAAAACTATTAGAATTCTCTATACCTCTCAGTAGAAATTTGTTCATTAGACTTTCCTGGAAGCTAAGTATTTAACAGGAACATCATCATTAGTTCTTGAGTAATCAACAAAACCAGCAATCCATAAGCCAGAACAAAGATCAAAGGAAAAAACTAGTAAGATCTCCTTAGAAATTTTTACATATGTTAAGTTATATTCTTAGGCTAAAACAGATACACAAACTTTTATATCTGTCCTTTAGATGATTCCATGATAAAATTGATATTAAAAATTCAGTTTCTTTAACACCTTCTCTTGGCTAGTGTTGTCATTTTATTTTATATAAGTATCATATATATATATATATATATATGTATATATGCACATAATGTATGCTAAAATGTCAGAAAATGTCATCTCAAATCAAAATGTCTTTCCAGCAACTTATAAAATTACTTGTGATAAAGAAACATCATGTTCTAATAAATTAAAGATCATTTTCTTAAAAACAGATAAATCCTATTTAGGATTTATTTCACCTCCTATTTAGAGGTGAAATTAAGTAATTTACCATATCTGGCATACCAGTAACTACTTGGATTGACTAAGAAGTACAAGCACATGACATTTGTCTGAATATTGAGTATATCACTGTTCAAATTGCAAAAAGATAAACAAATGAAATCACCCAACAAGTACAAAATTAGGACAATAGAGCACACATTTGATCTAAAATAGTACCCAAACACTTTTTCAATAGTACCTCAGCAGATTATTTGAATTCATATATATATATCCTACTATACTTGAAAATGAGTTAATTAACTTAGTTCAAAGTGTTTAGATAAACTCAAGTTATAATGAAATGCCTGGGAGCTAATAAGTGCTGAGTAGTAGTACGTGTCTTGTTCTTAAATTCTTGATCAACTACAAGTTTCTGATTTTGAACCATAAAGCAAGACCTTTCTTCAGTGGCTGATATGTGGTATCTAACTTAATAACCATTAAGAAGAGGAGTCAATGGGAAAGCAAAGAATCAAGAATGATTGCTGGGTTTCAGGTTTAGGTAATTGAGGTATGTTGATTCCACTGCGGTAGGGAATATTGAAGAAAACAGATTCACCATCTTGGAGGAGGGGGAAAGGATGGGTTCAACTGAAGATGCTAAGCTTGCTATGAAGCAAGAAATTTGAATACAGGAGTCCTATAGGCAGCTGAATATATTCATCTGGGCTTTAAGAGATCCAAGTACACAGAAATAAATTTGGATGACTATGGAGAAGACTATCCTTTTTGGCTGCCATTGCCCTCAAAAAGTTTTTGTTAAGTTGTCCAGTTTGGTATAAATGAAAATGTGAGTATTTAGAAAAGGCAACAAGTAATTCTACTTTATCTCACTTCCAGTTTATAAAATCAAGCTCAAATGACTCATATCTTTTAATCCAAAGTTTTCTAGAATAGATAATTCCTGTTATCTCGCTTGCTTAACACAAATTCTCACATAATAATTTTCCACTTATGTCTATTTGGTGTCTTAGACTGTTTTCTATGCATTTTCTATTATTTGCTAGTCAAAAGTACCTCATATTGGGAGCAATGAAGTCTGATAAAGAACAATTAGAGTCATATGTAGTTTCCTTCCCACATTTTAATTGGTGCATTATAGTCGTGCCTAATGGTGCGATTTCTTGTTATATATTTGTATATGCACCCAATATGATGATATAATTTGGCCACAATCACTCCCCAGCACTTTCCCCTCCCATAGTTTTCATCACACTGTAGTAAAAACTTGGCATTTTTGGTATTTTTGTTTATATCTGCCTCTTCCCATATTTACATATTTCATCCTTCTCTCTCATTTACCATCTGATAACATCTTTTTTTCTGGTCCACAATAAGCAATTAATAAATGGGTGCCTACTAAACAAATAAATGAAAAGTTGCAGGTAAATAAAGCATCTTAAACTTTCTAATATACAATAATATCATATGCTGTCTTGAACACTAAGTTTGTCAAACACCTTCCATGTGCTTTAAGGTTCACTTCCTCCATATAGTCATTATAAGGTTAAGCATCTCTAATCTGAAAATCTGAAATCCTTAATACTCTGAAATTTGAAACTTTTTGAGCATCATGTTAGTATTCAAAAAGCTTCAGATTTCAAAGCACTTTGGATTTCAGATTTTCAGATCAGGGATGCTCAACGGGTATGCAAATATTTAAAAATTCACAAAACTGCAACCTGAAAACATTGGATCCCAGTCATTTCAGATGATACACAACTTGTACTATCATCTGAAAACAGTTCTCATCTTTCAGCTACATTACATAAGCACTGTTCATTTTGTGTCCCTCACAGTGCCAGTCACGTGAAGGCAAACAACATATTTATTATAGTTCAGCTCTTCCAAGTTACATAGCAAATCATAATGCTCTATAGTAATAAAATGCTGAGGTCATTCACTTAATTTTTCTGTTGAGTTTTAAAGAGAAGGTAAGAGAAAAAAAATTTACCAAAGATGTTCTCAAAATGAGCATCAGTCTGACAATATTTCACTTTTAAAAACATCATTTTTGTACACTTCATGAATATAGTCATTATATAAAGAGAAGCACACTTGTATTAAGTGTCAGCCTTGGCCTAAAAGAAGCAATGAAGTTGCAGTGTTACACAGTTGGTTCTCTTGTTGCTCAGCAAGACCTAGGTAGGTTTCCAATTAGGACAAATATGGAAAACAAGAAATTAGAAGTGACTTTATCCAAGATTTTGATTGGTCATATTTGCTGCTCATAAACTCATTCAAGGGTTCTACTTTATAAACTTTTGAAGATAAATAGAAGAAAGAATGTTTCCTATCTAGGTTGTTGCAGTAATGAGCCATGTCTGCTTTTGTTATTTCAGAGTCCATTTCCAATTCAACTTTCTCTTGCTCCTGGAAGAAAAGTCATTTTTTTTGTCTTTCTAATTGAGAGTAAAAAAAATGCCCTAATGTGCTATAAGGAAACCATTACAGTTGATGCTAACCAAATATCATTTCATGTGCATGCAGTTTGCACAGTATCAAGTTTTATATTTGGGAAAATGGCAAGATTCTGGCTATGATTAAATCAAAATGTAAGAAAACCACCTCCCCAATTGGTGGAATTTTATTTTTTTTTAATTTATACATATATTTTAGTTGTTGATAGACCTTCATTTATGTTAGGGTGTGTAAACATATATGCAGTGCTGAGAATCGAACTCAGTGCCTCACACATGCCAGGCAAGTGCAATACCACTCAGCCCCAGCCCCAGCCCCGCGTTTTATTCTTTTTTTTTTTTAATATTTATTTTTAGGTGTAGATGGACACAACACAATGCCTTTATTTTTATGTGGTGCTGAGAATTGAACTCAGGTCCCACCAGTGCTAGGTGAGCACTCTACCACTGAGCCACAATGCCAGCCCTATTCTTAAGGTATAGACCAATTATTTCATTTCATAGCATCATCACACCTTCCCACATGTAGATGATCTGTGTAACTTCAGGTTTTGAAAGGGATTTTTAAAAAACATTTTTAGTTGTAGGTGGACACAATACCTTTATTTTGTTTATTTCTATATAGTGCTGAGAATTGAACCCAGTGCCTCACATGTGCTAGGCAAGCACTCTACCACAGAGCTACAACTCCAGCCCCTTTAAAAGGATTTTTATTTACAAACTTAAGAGCATAAAAAGTTAAAAAACCACATATTGGTCAAATAAAAAGTTTTTTTCTCAAAATTATCTGAATCTGTACTGGAAATGTTATATAATTTTCTCTATATACCAGGCTCATGATTAACATTAGTTGGAAAACAGGATAAGAATTAGATATGATATCTGAATTCTTCATGAGTTCTGCTGTCAACTCACAAATTAAATCTTAGTTGAAATCACTGATTCTTTGTGGTAAATTGAACTGATTTAAACTCACATGGTTATTGTTGGGCACACAAGTCCTCTGCAAATAATGGTTATACTTTGCTGCTTGGATTTTCATAAATCATTGCACTTGTAAGACTTTTTTAATACCTGTGAAGATGAACAACTATTTATTTTCAGTTGCTCAGCCAGTCTTGCTGCCTTAGAAATATCCTGGAACAGGTGAGGTTGTCTCAACTCCTATTCCAATTTCTTCCTTTTTGTCAAAATTCTTTGGTATTCAACATCAGCGTGTATGTCACACTTTTAATTTTAGAATCCAACATTCCTTACAACTGTTAAATTTTTATTTAGATATTAGAATCCCCTTTTTAGCTATTTAACAAAGCCTTGGCTTAATCCAGATGTAATACCTCTAAGCGTAAGTATTAAGAATGCTGAAGGTCATCTAATCCTTATAAGAAATATAAGATTTCTTAAGAAGAGAAATATTTCAGAAATTTAAAAGATGCTTTAGAAAGGAACTCAGCACCTTAATCTTATAGTTTTTAATGTCCTTGTTTCATACCCTGCTTCTTTAGAAGCATTTTGAACACTTTAAGTTGTCTTCTAGCTTATAATAGTAACCCAAATATATTCACCCAACTTGTTTTTTGTAGAATATATATATGTACAAAGCCTTAATTCATATTGATACGCAGGAAATACACATAACCTTTTAAAAACAAGGAGAAGCATCTTTGTTCTTCAGGAAGAATTCCTAACCCCTTCCCAAGCCATACATGATGTGTCAGGAAGCTCCATCCTTGCATGAAAACTTCCAAGGAATTCCTATAACTTGCAAATATATGCAAGAGTCCTGGTAAGGACTCTTGGATAGTGACTAAAAAGTGACAACCACAAGTCAAACTTGAGCTGTTTTACTTAGATAATTTACACATAAATTCTCTAGTTAGCCTATTTTATTTGGTTATTCTAGCACCAAGGTTTTTGCTCGTTTTAGGTGGTTTTTTTTGTTTGATGCAGTACTGGGAATTGAACCCAAGGGTCTCACACATGCTAGGCAAGCACTCTACCACTGAACTACATTACTAGCCCTATTTGGTTACCTGAAAGTCCAAATTAACATAACCACCGTTATTTCACATATAACTACTGCCATTAAAAAAACATACTTTCTTGCGGAGTTATACCTTGGGGCTCATTTGCATTCACATGCCACATGTCTATCATGTTTTTCATCACATTTATGCTGCAAGTCATATTAAGTATTAAAAACAGTAATTCACATATTTTATTATAAAAGTGTGCTTTATTATAAGGAAAATTTAAATATAACCAACAATACTGAAAATAACATAACTGGCATTTATAGCCTTGGTCAAAGTTCTTTATTAAACAGGCATTATTTACTGTTCCATGAATAGTTAACAATCAGCTTATTCGACAAAAGAGATAAATGGAAAAAGTGAATAAAGAATACAGAATGATGAACCAGAAATTTTCTTTTTTTGCTTGTTTAACAGACATGGCTTTTAAAATAAAGTCTTAAATAGACAACAAGTCATCTTCATATAGCAAGCTCCCTTTCCCTACAAGGTTTTGCAAAAGTGTTAAAACAATATTCTGAAATGTGGCTGATGTTATAAGTTACATACTTTAACTTCTTATATATACATTATCCAATTAAAATTCTTACCATGTTTTCATATACAAGTAGGACCATAAACATCCTCTAGTAGGACAATAGCCCCACAATAATTTTACCCATGTAGGTATATATTCTTTTGATACATGTTTCCCAAAATGTGAATACTGGTTAGAGTTAATGTTTTTAGACACTGGATCATGGAACCTAAAAATAATATAAGATTATATTGCTTTGGTTGAATATAATTAGGTTTTATATGTCAGAATAAAAGCATATCAGTGATCAATGAAAATCTGGTAAGTTTATGAGTAGACATTAACACAAATGGCAAGGCCTGATGTTATATATGGTATGAACAAAAACTCCTTTTTTGTTATATGTGGTTTTGCTTACAAATTTTATACCTACTAAGAGAGGTTTTAAGGGAAAAAAAAGGCAAACCTCACTGGCTGCCGATCAATACGATTGTGTGTTGTCAACCATCACAAGGAAGAACAGAAATGTGTGAAGGCAGATATATGCAAAGGACCATATCGTGTAGGTCAAGTGAAGAAGAAAGAAATGTACTGTGGGCATGTATATAAGGTTCTCAACATATTTTTGGTATAGGACTAAGGTTTTTCTTTTAATTATAAGATCTTAGGCTTTTAGAAGATAAAAGTCAGATTTAACAAGTTTAAATAGCTTTTTTTTAAAAAAAAAAACAAAAAACTTTGTGACACATCAAAATCAAACTCTTTAAAGTAAAAAATACAGGAAGTTGCAAAATGAAAAAGGGAAACAAAGATACATGTTAGATGAGGGAAAACTGCATTAATGATTGCTCACCTTAGAAAGACTCTTTTCCCTATTATAATAACTAAATTGCCATTCCTTAAAACCACTGGAATATGTAGGTTACTGACATTATGCCAAAGAAGTCAAAATGTATTTTATTGCAAAAATATATAGTTTTAAAATTGCATATGATGTTTTATACCATTTCACCAATAGGCCAAGGCCAACACATAACTTATCAAGCCAAAAAAAATTTAAAGTGAAAATGATTAAATTTTACTGTATAATGAGTTATAAAAAGAATGTGATGCCATGCTGGTTGCATGATTCATTGCCAAGTTCTCTCTTACAGGGGCATAGTCACTAACTTGATATCAATCTGAATAAATCAAACACATTGCCTATGATAGTATCTTTTAATTATCTTCTCAAACATGGATACTTTCAATATATTACAATCATTATAATAAAACTTTAAGTCAAATAATTTTGAGGAGTAGAAAGTCATTTTATCAATGTTGTTTTAATGAACTACTAATTAGAAAGTGATGTTAAAGCCTATTGACTATTAAATCACTACTATTTACCAATACATTGTAAATGTAAAAAAAGGAAAAACCTGAAATCACAGAAAATGCTTGGCATCTACACAAACACATTCTCAGTGGACTAACCACTACTGTGTAATTTTGTCACTATAGGTCTTCTTGCTTCATACTTTGCTTCATGCAGTGGGTTCAACAATATCCATGTTTGTTCCAAACAGGGCAACTAATTGTTCTTCATAGGTGGCGATGTTCCTTTTCATTATTTCCATGCAAGGTCCCAGAAGCCTTTCAAATGCTTGCACGTCCATGGCTAAGAAAAGAAAAGAAAAAATGAAAAACAACACTCTTTGCAAAGCTGTGGAATTTCCAAGTTGATATAATATCCATTCCATTATTCTATTCCATTATATTGCAACTGTGAATGATACAAGTGTAAGTGTTAAGCAATACTGTCAAATGAAGAAAAACCATGAAGATTAAAATTCTGTTTCAAAAAGGAAGCAGCCAGGGTCCTCTCTAGCTACACTGTTGGATTTCTCAGCAGATAATATGCAATGCTAGGTTGGTGTGAGGTTTCTGGTCTAGGCCAGGAAAACAATGAGAGAGTGTCATGGGAGGCCCTGCAATTTTAAAAAATGTTGATGTTGCTACCTTAGTAATATGAACACCTTCAAAAGTGGCAAAGGAATACTTCCTAGTCTTGTCTAAGGGTTTACAATGCCATGTTGTGAAGAACAAAAGTTACCTAAGTTTTTACTCTTATACCATTGTCTATATAATCCAAAATGGCAGCCAACATAATGCTTTTGTTTACTTCTATAAATATATCCTATATCACTTTTCTTGCCTGTCTCATGCACTTTAGAGCTGAATTTACAATAAACAGATGAAAAATATCATACTTTCCATCACAGAAATACAAATTAAAATGTCTTTGCCTTTCAAATTTGAAAAAGTAAAAAAGGCAGAGTTTATAAGAATGGGGTGAATGCAATGCTAGTAGCATATAAATTAGTAAAACTAAAAGTGATCTATATCAAGCCATTTTTTAAAGAACACTTCTGAGAATAATTTCTTAGGAAAATTTCTAGATATGGAAAAGCCATCTATGTACACACATATACACAAAAACTTAGAGCTAAAACCCATAAAATATTTGCCAGTAAGGAGTGACTGAATGATTTATCATGTATATATTTACCTAACTGAATGCTAAGATTTGATGTAATGATAAAATTCCCAAGCTATAATGGATGAACAAAGCAGTTTACAAAATTGTTTTTAAACAGAAACCCCATGCAAATAAAAAGATAAAAAAAGAATTATAATAATAGAAATCACTGAGTGGTGATGGTATAGTGGGTGATTCTGTGATTATTACTTTTCCCTGCATTTCTGATAATACTCAGATTTTTTTAAATAAAAAATTAAAAGAATTTCACTCATATCACCTTTACTCTTACTAATAGCTCTACTCTGCAAAATTGCCTGTGTCTACTTGTCTTCTCTTTCATCCAATATATTACCTGATTAATATACTTATTTAAAGCTTTTTAAAAAGTTCCTCTCTAAGAAGTTAATTCTGTAGAGCCCTGCAAATCTTAAAAACACAGAAACTAACTTTATCCTATTGAACTGTGGATAAAGAGCACAGAGAGGCTAATTACTGTGGAATCAATTTTCTAAAGTGCCATCTTTGTTGCTGCTTCCTGAATTATATTTTCCTATTACTATGGTAATTGATTTCTCAGATATAAAACCTCAGATACATACAAACATCTTCCAGCTGAGGATGGTATTTCTGCCAAGATCCTCTGATAGAAGAAAGGAATAAACAGCTGAACAACAGAATGTTGATACACTTTGATAAACCTAAACTCTGGCATCCCTGTGCTTCGATGAGTATGTGTTTTCACAGATATTCCAACTTACCTTGCAGAGCCTAATAATGAACTTTACAAAATTATTATTTTAGCTTTTTCTCCTAAAGAACATAGCATATGTTATTTGATGGGTTAGATGTAAAACTTGGCACTTGCAAGTTTTTCTTTCAATGATTAAAATAAGGTGTTTTTTCATACATACACAAAAGAATGAAATATATTTACATGTGAAAATTTTCAAAGAAAAAAAAATGGCTTCCATAAATTGATTTTACAATGCAGTGCTAACTCTTACATTTTGTGGGGACCCCACAACATTTTTGAACCAAATGATTTAAACAACATGAATACATAAAATGCAGACATAATTTCAATGCTCACTATTGTGATTCCTACCTAAGCATTTGACAGTCCCAATGGCGTGTGCAGAAGCTGCTCGAGGTTTGTTAGTTACCAGGGCGAGCTCTCCAAAGTACTGCCCCCGAGAACATCGAGCGATCTCTACTGCACCATTCTCTTCCACTTCTGATTTACCCTGACAAGGAATTAAAAATATTAACTTTTGATCAGCTTATGAAAATAAAACTTAAACTTAGGCTCAGTATCAAAAAGAAAACATGTTCCTTGCTAATACGTGAATTTTTAGGACAGAATATTTACCTTTCTTTTCATAGTAATTTTCACTTCTCCAGATTCTACAATGAAAAAGGAATCAGCCAAATCTCCCTATCAGAATAAAACAAAAAGAGGATGAAAATGCAAATTTGACGATTCTGAAATCATACCCGTGAAATCAATCCAATCCCAGTATATAGCTATTTGCCTGAAAAGTGAAACTCCCCAGGAACCGGCCATTTCATTTTCTAAATCAAGAGGTTATAATTGATAATTATATAGTAACAGTTTCCTTTGTAAAGCTATTTGAAAGAACATACTCTCTACCACAGCATTTCTGCTAACAGCTAAGAAAATATGGCAAATAACAGGTAAGAGTCTCCTCCAAATTTCAGCCTGGAAAACAGCATACAGAGTTAGAAATGGCAACACTGCTGCATGTCCCACCTGCAGCATCCCCTCACTCTACAGGAATATGTCAGCTCATCTTGTGATCATTGGGAAGTGCTAGGATGTGCACCGTGCCCTCCTATTTCTCCTGGCAGAAATAAAGCAGACAGTACCTAAAGCACCCAGGTGCATTAGGAAGCAGTCCCTATGGCTTTTGTGTTTTTACAGCAGTTAAGGACCGTGCTGAGATGCCAGTCTACTGACATTGAGGTTTTGAAAAGACTACTAAAATTCTAAAAAGTGATGCTGTTTCTCATTACATACACATTTTTTCTTGTTTCTGTTTCTGAATCAACAGTGTCTTAATTTCTAATGACACTTTCTGAGTAAAACAGAACACTATGTAAAATAATATTTTATTTTTTACTTAGCTTTTCAAAGTGACCCTAGGGAAACAGGTATTTAAAATAAAATGTTGAATCTATATTTCTATAATGTAGTACATATATATATTATATATAATGTCTATAAATGCTTATATAGTTATTTAAACTCTAAGTATAGCATATCTCCTGCCCCCCCTTGTTTTGCGCTTGGGATTGAATTCAAGACCTTGTGCATGCTAAGCACACACTCTACCTGAGCTACACCCTAATTTTTAAGTGTTATGAATAACAGGTCTCTTGATTGCTGTGTAAATATGCTCCAAATGTATGTGGTGAAACTGATGAAATCTGAATAAACTCTGGATTATGCCAATGGCAATCTCCTGTTTTGATATTGTACAATAATGATGCAAGATGCATTGGGAAAAAATAGGTGAAGAGTACATGGGACCTCTCAGTGCTATTTTTCTAACTTCTTGTGAATATTTCAAAATAAACTAAAAAAGGAGCATGTAAGGTGCTGGCTCAGTGGTAGAATTTGTGCTTAGCATGAACAAATTCAGTCCCTATCACCAAAAAAATATATACAAATAAATAAAATAAAAATAAGCATTTTAAAAATGCCCTATATTTTAATTACCAATTTACATAGCTGAAACTTAGTCTTGTTCTCCAATTTGACTCCACTTCTTCCCAATCCTTAACTGTGTAATCTGCATAGTGTGTGTATACCCACACACAGATTTTGAGAGATTCACTTATTTGCCTTATAAACAATGATATTCTTCCTCAGTCTCGGACCTAGAACCTTGTTTCACATTTAAAGGAAGAGACAATAATTCAGATAAAGAGCACAGTGCTGTATAGTGCAATGAATCAAAAAGGCCACTTAAATCATTTGCTCAATGCTTCAGAAATGTAACTAAGAAATAAGGCAACACTGTAAGTATGTTTTACCTATGAACTTAAACTGTCTTCATAAATCCTGCTTTTTAGTAGCCCTAGCAAAGTGAAGTATGCAATGCTATTGGTTCCAACCAGGATCTTAGAAAAGCACTAGGGGTTAAAGAACGTGTTTATTTAAACATTTAGTGCTTGGAAGCCAGTACAGATTATGGTGCAATGTGTCCCCTTCTTGGTGACTGTTATCTAAAAGCAGCTGCAGGAGGTTTCATCATGAACTGGATCATGTAAAACTCCACAATATCTCCCAAAGGACTTCTGGGTTCTTACTAATCTCAGGGAGCACTCACCTTTTCCTCTTATAAATTTAATCTTATTCCCTATATGCATGTGAAATTTCATGTCACACATTATAAAACTGCAGAAAGCCATTTGACAGTTTAATACATATTCATTAAAGGATACAAGATGGTGGGCTAGAGGAAAGCTGCATTCCTAGTTGCTCTGAAGCTTGGGTTTCAAGCGGCAGGAGTACTGCTTCTCAGTGAGTAAGTGAACAACATTGGACAGTCAGAGTGTCTTAGAGACTTAGAAATTTGAGTACCTTTGGACTGGGGCTGGGGCTCAGTGGCAGAGTGCTTGCCTTGCATGTGTAAAACCCTGGGTTCAATCCTCAGCACCACATAACAATAAATAAATAAAGTCACTGTGTCCAACTATAAATAAATAAATAAGAATTTGAGTGACTTAAAGAAGAAAGACTATACTAGAGCCAAACTAGCTGTGTCAGTGTTGGTTCAACACAGAAGGAGGAGTAACACAGAAACACAATGGATAGCTTTAGTACGGAAAAACCTGACATCAGAAAAGTAGCCTGCCCTTAGCTGATCTAGGGACTGCACTGTACACTGGTGCTTGGAAAGTGCCCCATGTGCCGAGAGCTGAGGGGGGAGCCATCTTGATGTGGCCACGCTGAGACTGCTGCTGCTGCAGGAGCTGGGAGATCTGGACAAAGTTGACTACACTGTCCTGGCAAGCACCTTCCCCATAGCCTAGGGTTTGCCTATCAGATTGGGAGCAAAACAAAGAGATTGTTTTACCCTGGGGGGCTTTTACCCAACTCGCTTCCCCCTTTGAGTCTGTAGGCTCATGTGAACAACTGAAGCAGTCAGGAATCTGAACAGGTAGTGTGAATACACCCAGGGACTACGCCTAGGAAGCCCGGAAAGACTGGGTGAACAACAGAGGGGGTGAAGGTCTGACTCCCCCAGTCCATGAGTAGAATCCTTGAGAGGCTCACTAGATCCCGACTCCCAGCTGTGATCAGCAACTGCCAGGCCCCATGGGTGTGTTGATCTAATTTCTCCAGATTAGTCACCACCCAACAAAGCCCCTGAGTCCTAGACCTAAACTAAGCCCCACCTGCAGGAACTCCACTCACAGAACTCTGCAGTGGCCCCACCCTGGGAGTACTCCTATCTGGTCTGTACAGACAAATCTCCCAGCGACAGTACTTCCTATCCCATCCTACCTCATTCTAGGGAGAAGAGAAACAGAATTATTTGAGCCAGCTTCAGTCTTAAGCAAATCCAAGTGGCAGCTTGTTGAGAACACAAAACGAAGGATTTAACAACCCCCAGCCCTTGTTCTCACTCGCAGAACACAACCCAAGATAGACAGTATCCATCTGTTCTTAGTTGACTACTTTGACCTCGTCAGTGGAAATGATTAAGTTTTCATTGATAATCTTTTTTTGTTTTGTTTTGTGTTTGCTGTGTTGATTGGTTCATGGATACATATACATATTTGTTTCTTTTTTGTTCACTTATAGCATTTAAAAATTTTTTAAATTTTATTTTTAAAATTTTCCTTTGCTTTGTCTTTTGAGGTTTATGTTTTTTGATTAGTATATTTTGATTTGGTTTTGTATTGTTTTTCATTTGTGTATTTCTTGTTTCTCTTTTCTGCTAACAGCCAAATTCTATTATTATTTTTAATTCTCCCTTTATTATTTCTATTTTTCTCCTTATAACAATCACATGCTACATCTCTAATGCATTAATTTTTTGAAATTATGAGCTCTTTTCTATCCCTATCACATCTTCTTTTATCTAAATTAATTGTATTTTTACCTTTTTTTGGTACTAGGGATTGAACTCAGGGGCACTCAACCACTGAGTCACATCCCCAGCCCTATTTTGTATTGTATTTACAGACAGGGTCTCACTGAGTTGCTTAGTGCCTCACTTTCGCTGAGGCTAGCTTTGAACTCGAGATCCTCCTGTCTCTACCTCCCAAGCTGCTGGTATTATAGACATATTTTTTACCACCTTTAAGCTTATAGAACTCTTGCCCTAGTTATTAATGCTGTTTCAGTTATTGTGTATGACATATTTGACACCCGTTGTTTACCTTAATAGCAAACATAGTTCAGGGTTACTTACTATTTTTGCTGTTGGCAATTGCTGACCCTACCATTTCTGGTTTTTGTAGCAATTAACATTGTAGTTGTCATAGTAGGAACCAAGTATTTAGCTTAATGCTGTATATTCTTTGTATTGGTTGTTGCTATTGTTTGAATTCCTCCTTTCTTTGAGGTGCTGGGAACCTTTAGGGGCACTACAGGTTCACAGGACAGAAACTCTGCTGTTAAACTAAACTTAACCAAAAGATACCACACCTTGCTCCAAGCACAAATTAATGACACTCGATCTTCAGCTATACTTTAATACAAAGAATAGAAGAGACAAAAAACCAGACTCACAACCAGGCCCCAAGTAGAAAACTGAGGGACATCCATTACTATAGCAAAACCAGAAAGAAATAACACAAATGATGTGGACACCTATAAGGGGGGTCTTAATCAGGATCACTCTAGGACACTTTGGCAAACGAAGACTTGTGCCCTAAAAAGGTCTATACATAATAATGGAAGAGAAATCCCTTCCAAAAGATGCAAAAGAGGTTTAAAACCCAACAAATGAATACAAGAAATATGAAAAAGCAAGTTAACAGTACCTCCTAAAGTTCATAATTCACCAGCAAACAACCCCCAAAATATTGAATGAAGGAAATATCAGACAAGGATTTCAAAAAAAATCATTATAAAAATATTCAATGAATTCCAAGAAAATGTAGAAAAAAACAACTGAATGAATTAAAGAAGTCAGTATAGAATATAAAGAAATTCAGTAAAGAGACAGAAATGTAAAAAAAGAACCAAACAGAAATCTTGGAAATGAAAAACACAATAAATCAAATAAAATATTCACTTGAAAGTCTCTCTAATAGAATAGGCCATGCTGAAGACAGGATCTCAGCACTGTAAGACAAAGTGGCCAGCCTTACTCATTCAGACAGTATTAAAGAAAAAGAAAATTAACCATGATCAAAACACAAAAACTCTGGGACAACATGAAGAGACCAAATTTAAGAGTCATTGGATTTGAAGAGGGATGTGAAATATGACCTAATGGAATGGATAAACTCTTCAGGGAAATAAGAGAAAATTTTCCAAACCTTCAGAATGAGATGGACATCCAGATACAGGAGGCATTCAGAACCCCAAGTAGACAAGATCAAAAAAGAACCTCTCCGTAACACTTTATAATTAAAATGCCTAACATACAGAACAAGGATATAATTTTAAAAGCCTCAAGAGAAAAACATCAAGTCACATTTAGAGGCAAGCCAATTAGAATTACTTCTGATTTCTCAGCACAAACTCTACAAGCCAGGAGGGCTTAGAATAATCTGTTCAAAGTCCTGAAAGAAAATAACTGTTAACTAAGACTACTATATCCAGCCAAATTATCATTCAAAATTGAATATGAAATAAAAACCTTCCAAGATAAGCATAAACTAAAAGAATTCATGACTACTAAACAGATATTACTTAAAGAAATACTGCACACAGAAGATATTAAAAAACTTCAAAGCTCACAAGAGAACAAATTTCATTTGAAGAATAGCTAAGCAAATGAGAAACAGGACCAAATTAAAGATTATCAATATTCAAAATGACAGGAATTAATAAACAACATTGAATGTAAATGCTTTCAACTCTCCAACTAAAAGACATAGGCTGGCAAAGTGAATTAAAAAGACCAACATATATGTTATTTGCAAGTAACAGGCAAAGAAAACCACAGGCTAAAAGTGCAAAGATGGAAATTGATATACCATGCAAATGGAACCAGAAAATACACAGGAGTAGCCACTCTTACATCAGACAAAGAAGATTTCACACCAAAATTAATCAGAAGAGACAAAGAAGGTCACTTCATATCAGTAAAGGGAACAATCCAACAATAAGATATAATAGTAATAAACATTTATGCCCCAAACATGGGTGCAATTATTTGCATAAAAGAGACAGTACTCAAATTGAAGCGCCAGATAGACCTCAGTACAATAATTCTGGATGATTTCAACACACTTCTGTCATCATTAGATGGGTCATTCAGACATAAACTCAGTAAAAACTCTTTAGACATGAACTAATATAAGTCAAATGGACATCTATAGACTATTTCATCCATCAAGAGCTGAATACACTTTCTACTCAGCAGGTCAGGGAACCTTCTCCAAAATACACAATATTTTAGGCCACAAAGCAACTTTTAGCAAATACAAAAAAAATAATATAATTCCTTGCATCTTATTGGATCATAATGGAATGAAATTAGAAATGAGCACAACCAAACCCTATAGAAACTATATAAACACATAGAGATTGAATACTCTTTAAGATGAATGGGTGATAGGAGAAATTTAAAAATGTTTAGGCTCAAATAAGATACAACATAGTGATACAATAGATCAGAACCTCTGGGACACTATGAAGATAATTCTAAAAATCAACAGCTTTCATATATGCCAACAATAAATCTGCTGAGAAATAAAGAAGGAAAACAATTCCATTCACAAAAGTCTCAATAAAAATAAAATACCTATAAATAAGAATGCAAACAATAATAAATGCTGGAGAGAATGTGGAGAAAAAAGACCATTTTTATACTGTGGTATACCTTGAAGTTGGTATTTCCACTATGAAAATCAGTACAGAGATTCCTGAAAAGACTAGGCATGGAACCACCAAATGACCCAGCTATACCTCTCCTCTGTATTTATCCTGGAGAATTAAAGTCATAGTACAATGATACATGCATACCCATTTTTATAGCAGCACAATTCACATAGCCAAACTATGGAATCAGCCTAAGTGTCACATCAACAGATGAAAGGATAAAGAAAATGAGGTATATACACACAATGGAGTTTTATTCAGCCATATATAAAAATAAAATTATGGTATTTTCAAGAAAATGGATGGAACTAGGGCCCATCATGTGAAGTGAAATAAGTCAAACTCAGAAGGTTAAGAGTCATATGTCTTCTTTCATATGTAGAAGCTAGAGAGGGAAAAGGAAAACAAAGGTAGGGATGGATTTTCTATAAATCAAAGGGAGATTGATAGAGGAAAAGGAACCAAGGGGTGGGAAGTGAGGAGTGGGGATGACTAGTGCTGGGGAGTAATACTGGCCAAATTATATTGTTATAGTGTGTACATGTACAAATATGTAACAATAAATTCCCTGAGTATGTACAATCATTAAAAAATGTGGAAAAAATAAAGAAAAAAAGAAGTTAATTATATAAACAAGATATTCAAATAGATTAATGGCTGTAGATTAAACCAATTTTTTTAAAAATATATTTTTTAGTTATAGATGGACACAATACCTTTATTTATTTGTTTATTTTTATGTGGTGCTGGGGATCAGACCCAGTGCCTCACGCATGCTAAGCAAGCGCTCTACCCCTGAGCCACAACCCCAACCCCAATTAAGCCACTTTTAACAGGTCATTTAGTACAAATAATATTCATGTAATATAATATAAAATAATATTCATTTGCATACATTACTGCTTATTAATTTTAGTGACAAAGTTTGTCAAGATTTATAAATGTATAAAAACCTTTTGGAATATAACCCCAAAATGAATTACACTTAAAAAATACATACCTGAGCAATGATTTGTTCACCATCATTGTACACTTTGGTGCCTATCACATCTACCACTTTCAGGCGTTCAGAAACCTATAAAGAAAAAAAGGTAGTTACTAAGTAGAAAAAGACTAATTGGGTAATCTGACCTATTTTACATCTTAAAAAGTAGCATCCTAGAGGCTAAGTGAGCAGTGTGTAGATTACATGATGACATGTTTGTTATATTAGCTGGTAGCATTTAAAAATAAATTTTGTATTTCTAGCTTCTCTTGAGAAATCAGAAGACTCAGGAACTCTCAGCCCATATTTTCGTATGGCAGTAATAAAACTATGATGGAACAGCAGTTGTTACTTTAGATGGAGTACATGTTCTCTCTAGCTTGTCACCATCCCTTCCCTTTTTGTTACTTGCCTAGCTCGGAAGGTGCTGGATTGGCATCCCTTCTACTTCTATTTAAGGAGATGTGCTGCTGGAGAAGATCAGCTGTCTAACATGCATTATGAAAGGTGGCCAAGATTCTACCAGGAACAAACCAGCCATCTAACTTTAGAAAGGAAAAGCACTATTGTGTTGATATTTGCCATTTTATAAGACTCTGTGGGTACATACATGTTCCCCTCTTTCATTAATCTCAAACTATTTCAAATATGAGAGTAGGATATCTAGAAAAATACTGAGCTTAGCAAAGAAGTATGTAAAGTAAGCTCTCATGGTTTCTGGAAAATTTTTACCATTCAAGATAAAAACAGCTGATGAAGGAGATGAGGGAACAAGCCGTGGGGCTGTGCAAAAGGACATCCAGACAGATAGCTGGTGCACAGGACCTGAAGCCAGTGAGAGTCAGCATGCTAGAGGAACAGCGTGAAGCTATATGATAAGAAGCATGGAGCAGTAAGAAATGGGGCCAGGGATACAGGGCTGGGCCACAGGGTCTTAGAGGCCTATGAGAAGGGTCTTAAACAGAGGTCTGTTAGGATCTAGGTTTTAAAAAGATTATGCTGGCAGCTGATATAAACCAGGCAAACGGTGATGATGAATCAGACAGAAGGTAATAATGGTGAAGTTGGTGGGAAACAGATGCTGGATAAATTCTGAAGATAGGGATGATCAGGTTACTGACTGGACATGGGTGGGGAAAACGGCTGAGTTTACTGGAAGGATTTTATTGCCATTGATGAAGATAAGGAACAGAAAGGAGGAGATCTGGGACACATTAGGTTTGAGATGATAAGCGGTTGGCGATAATGTCAATTTTAGGAGGTATCAGCCTACAGACAATATTTAAAGTCATGGATTTTGACATGTGCACCAAGCCTAAATACAGAAGAGACCAAAGACAGAGGCCTGGAAAGCTAATTGTAAAAAGGAAGGAGAAAAGAAAGAAACAGCAAAGGTGACTATAGGGAGAAACTGATAGGGAGAAGAGATAACTCTTCCCTGTAAGGTAAAACTAGTGGCTCTTACTGGTATTTATATGATTATTAAGTCTGTTCTTAAACAATACATATAAATATGCTACAGGAGCCAAATGCAGTTATAGGTGGTAAAAGGATGAGTTATAAAAACTCAACAGTCTTTTTTTTCTTTATTCAAAGAAATGTTTGCGTAGAACTAATTATTCCTAATAAAATAAACTTTTAAAGCAGAATAAAAGCATAAATACACTCACCTCCAAAGATTTAAGGAATGGCAGTGACTCAATAAAGCTTTCATACATTTTTCTCTTTTTGGCATTGTTTTTCACAATTATTCTCCTGAAGGTTACCCTGTCCTGAAGACAGAATATCAAATACAAAGAAGTTAAAATGTAGGTTTTTTGGAGGGTGGTGTAGTACTGGGGACTGAAGCCAGGGATACTCTATCACTGAATTACATGCCCAGCCCTTTTCCATTTTAAGATAGGGACTCGATAAATTGCTGAAGGTCTCACTAAATTGTTGAGGCTGGCCTCAAACCTGCAATCCTCCTGCCTCAGTCTCTGGAATCATAGGATTACAGGCATGTGCCACCATGTCTGACTTAAAATGTAGATTTTATGGAGGAAAAAAAATCTGAATAAATAGTTTTTTTTTCCCCGTACTGGAAATTGAACCCGGGGGTGCTTAACCATTAAGCTACATCTCTAGCCCTTTTTTATATTTTATTCAGATTACATATATTATTGGGATTACAGATATGCATCAGCGTGCACAGCTGAATAAATAGTTCTATTCCCCATACAGAATAAACAGTAATTGAAGATTTCAAAATAAAAGGCTAACAACATCATTTTTACTTTAATTTAACTCATTTCATATTTTTATTTCTTCAGGCACAAAATTAACATAGAACCATATAAAATATCTTCATTTTTTTTAAAAGGTTTACTTTTGTTCCTCCATCTAACATGTTGTGCTATACACCACAAGGTGGCACTATGAAACTATCTTAAAAATATATACTAACATGTTCTTTTCCTGTGGATGGCAACCTTAGAGGATTGCAAAATCAGGACATGACAAGAATTTTTATTAAAAAAATTAAGTAGGACAGAAAATCGTGGAGTACATTCTTTGTAGTAAAGTATTTTTTTGTTAATTATCTCAATCATACACAGACACAAATATCCTGGTTTTGATGTTCCTATTGTAGACTAAAGTAAAAACCATATGGAAAACAATAGAACAAAATTTTAATCATAAAGAAATTACAAAGTCAGAGATTTTGAAAAGTTATATACTCTAGGTTAATTTTCACATCCACGTTATGATGGAGTTTCTTTAAATGTAAAGGCTCAGAGAAACTACATTTTCTTGAAGAAGATCTAATTCTAGAGCTTATCATGTTTTATCTAATTTATACTACATGATAAAGTATAAAGTCCTATCATTTATATTTATACTACATGATCTCAAGCATTTTAGTAAAATTAAAACTGAAATAGAAGTATTAAGGCTGAATTTAAATGTTCTAGTGTGACAGAGAAAAATTCTAGTATGTACTGAAAGTCTTTAGGTGTGATGGACTGAAATGTTTGTGTGCCCAAAATTCATAACCCCCATTGCCCAATCAAAGTTCCTCCGTTTTTCTCATGCCTCTTGTTTTATGTTTTATTGGTTCTTTTTAGTTATACATGACAATAGAGTTCATGTTGACATAATTATAAAACCACAGAATATAATTTCTTCTAATTCAGTCCCCAGTACTTCCCCTTCCTTCCTCCCACCTGTTGCCTTTCCTCTACTTACTCTATTGATCTTTCTGCTATTTACTTAGGTTTTTTTTTTTTTTTTTAATTACTACTCTATGGATATATGATGGTGAGATTCACTATGGTATATTCACATATGAACATAGGAAATTTAAGTCAGTTTTGTTCTACTGTATTTCCCTATCCCATCTCTCCTCCCTTCCCTTCATTCCCCTTTGTCTGCTCCACTGATTTTTCTTCTATTACCCACACCACACCTCCCACTTATTTTGGATTAGTTTCTGCTTATCAGATAAAACATTCTACCTTTGACTTTTTAGGACTGGCTTACTTCACTTAGCATGTAGTCTCCAGTTCGATTCATTTACCAGCAAATGCCTTAAGGTCATTCTTCTTTAAGGTTGAGTAATACTCCATTGTGTATGTATACCACATTTTCTTTACCTATTAATCTGTTCAAGGGCACCTAGGTTGGCTCCATAGCTTGGCTATTGTGAATTGTGTTGCTATAAACATTGATGAGGCTGTGTTACTATAGTACACTGATTTTAATCTTTTGGGTATATACCAAGGAGTGAGATAGCTGACTCATATGGTGGTTCCATTCCTAGTTTTTGGAAAAACCTCTCTACTGCTTTCCAGACTGGCTGCACCAGTTTGCAGTCCCACCAACAAGATATCAGTGTACCCTTTTCCCCCACATCCTCACTAACATTTATTGTTATTTGTATTCTTGATAACTGCCTTTCTGACTGGAGTGAGATGAACTCTCATCTCAGTGTTGTTTTAGTTGCATTTTTCTAATTGCTAAAGATGTGGAACATTTTTTCATATGTTTGTTGGGTCAAGAGGATTTTTTAAAATTACCCTAGGTAATTCTGATGTGTAGCCAGATGAGAAGCACATGTACACGTATTTTTGCTCTACACAGCTGCTCTTTTTTAAAAAAAAAAATATTTTTTTAGTTGTTCATGGACCTTTATATGCAGTGCTAAGAATTGAACTCAGTGCCTCACACACGCTAGGCAAGTGCTCTACCACTGAGCTACAACCCTAGCCTTATTTATATAGCTGCTTTTAAATAAAAGGTATATCCATCAATGGATCCCAAGAGAATCAATTTCTAGTGGTTTTTGTGTGTGTGTGTGTGTGTTTTTTTTTTTTTTTTTTTTTTTTTAGACTAGAGCATTCACCAATCACCTAGAGAACTTACTCAAATAGTTTGCTGGGCCCCATCTCCAGAGTTGCAATTCAAAATCAACAGGTGGGGCCCTTGAATGTGCATTTCTAACAAGTTCCAGATGACACAGATGCCACCATCCAGGGAGCACACTTTGAGAACCACTAATTTATTGGATCATATACCTCAGAGAGCAATCTGAGAAAAAGCACTGGAGACTGTGTGCCTGGTTGTTTTTTTAAGAGTAGATAAGAGAGGAGCATTTCAAATGAGTGTCCCAGGGCCGACAGATCCCAAGTTCCTGACTCGACGGGAGGAGTGGGGAAAAGGACATGAAATTCTGATTTAGCACTTCGTCCCAGTGCCCAATAGTTCAGCATCCAGCTTAATAAACTGCTTAATAAGGTGCTTTAAAAAAATTAAACATAAATAAAATCTGATTGAAAATGCATCCTAGGGGCTGAGGTGTTGCTCAATGGTATGTGGGAGGCCTTGAGTTCAATTCCTAGGTCAGGAAGGAACAAAGAACCTGCATCCTTTAGTGAGACAACAGAACTGTCTTTTCTCCCCTAATGGGCTCATACGAACATGATTTGCTGCTAGAATGAGACAGGTTTAGTTAACATCAATGCAATCTTGTTTTTACTGTCCTTTTTAATTTTTTTTTTAATGCTAAGTATTGAAAAAGCTGTTCACATAAACAGTAGAATGAGTTGAGTAGAACGAGTTGTTACAGCAAAACACACAATGTAACAATTCTTACAAATAGTAATTTTCAGGTCAAACAACTGTTTTACTCACCAAACCCCACAGAGCACCAGGAGAGGTAGCAGTGATTGTAGCTGCTCTGGGTGTATTGTACATTAAGGCCAGTTCGCCGAAACTCCCACGATTATCGTAGTTACCAACACATCTTCCCACTCCATCGCATTTTACATAAATATCAAATGTTCCTCTGTTGGACATATGTAAATTAGAGATAAAAATAATTCAAGTAAAATCCCACTACAGTAAGACATTATTTCAGAGAAGAACCCTGTGCAATAAAACTTTACTTCTGTCCTGTCTAGCCCGTCTGGAGACAAATAAAAAAGGGGGATCGATATGTTTATCAATACAAAGAGACCATCAACTAGACAAGGGTAGGGGCCACATATGTGCCTCTTGGGAAAAACGGGACTAACCAATAAAAATTTAAGAGAATAAATGATAATAATATATGACTACAACCATATAGTAGATGCCTAGAAAATCACCTACAGGAACAAATACCAAGTTGACTATTACTCATCTCAGACCAAAGAACTGTGAAGGACTTCCAGGATGACCCAATGAACATGTATTACTTTTGTCATTAGAAGAAAATGACTATTAAAAAAAATACATCTATAGTAATTTAGTTATCCACTACTCTATAGAACTTACAGAAGAGGCCTTTACAATCTATAGCAGGGGTCAGTCCACAGACTGGCTGCCTGCTTTTGTAAATAGTACTATTGGAACATAAATATATTTGTTCCTTTATGCTTGATTTATGGCTGATTTGACTACAACAGCAGATCTGAACAGTTACAAAGATCATAGTCGCCCTCAAAGCTTCAAAAATTTACTCTCTGGCCCCTCTACACAGTATGTCCCTTTATTTCAGACCAAACCCCCCCCCCCCAAACTAAAAAGCAATAAAAATCATTCTAAATGTCTGATTCTAGACTTTTACATGATTTTTCCATTCCTTTTTTCTTTGGTGATGGTGGGTTACTGGGGATTGAACCCAGGAATGCTTTACCACTGAGCTATATCCCCAGCTCTTTTTACTTTTTATTTTAAGACAAGGTCTCACTAAGTTGATGAGGTTAGCCCCAAACTTGTAATCCTCCTGCCTCAACCTCCTGACTCACTGGGATTACAGGCATGTACCACCATGGGACCATACTACAAATTATCCAGGCCCAGTATTATATAAACTATCCATCATATGGTGACTGTCATTCCATGATAAATGTCATTCCATTTATCAGAGAGAATGTCATTTCAAGACTTGCTCAAGCACTTGTGAGGACACACAAGAGAAATACTTTGGCTTTATTTTGTTGTTTATTTTGGTGGAGATATGTGTGTGTGTGTGTGTGTGTGTGTGTATGCTTTTAATATTAGAAAAAGATTATGAATGATAAGTAAATAAAAGCAGAAACATAAGACAATAGATATTATTGTAGGAATAATAAGGAAGAAAGCAAGTGATGTTTAATATATTTCATGGACAGAATGACTATTTTAAGGATACTTTCTAGAATTTATTCTATGGATAATTATTTTCCAAGTATAGATCAAACTCTTCTACTTATTTTATTTATGCTTTTCCACTGAAACTGTTTTCTACATTTACCACTTTGAATAGGATAAAACATACAACGTGCTAATGAGAAGTAAAACAAGCTACCAATGCAGTTGAAATCACATCAATCTAATGTCTGTTTAAAAAAAAAAACTATGGGTTGCTTTTCACGTGGTCTCCTTCCTGAGAGTCCAGGAGAGAGGTCTATGGGGTTGCCTCCACATTGACCATCTGGGCACTATCACTTCCATGGGCCTGAATGTTTCATCACTCAATGGATGATTACTATCTAATTGAAGAAAGAGCATACTATTGTCAAATATAAGACAGTTTTTATAGTAAAAAATATTCATTAAAAAAAGACTAATATCATCATGTTTGGGTTCCCATATTCCCCTACATTAAACACAGTTGAATGAATTTTTAAGCTACTCATTGATAATAGCTGGTAATAATAACAGAAATCATGACTTTGATTTACATATGGGATAACTGGTTTTGTTCTATTCCAAAATCTTGGCTAGTGTTTTGGAAATAAGTCACCCAGGCATCAGGTATAAGGGAATGGAGAAATGCGTGGAAACCTTGATTCAAACAGCACGCACAATTCATGTATAAAAGACGCCACCCACAGAGCCCAGGTTGGGAAATGAGGCCTGAGGAGACAGAAGAAAGACAGACTTCTCAGCTGAATATAACTTTACCCAGAGAAGCAGATGTAATCCAGCAAATCGGCTGGGAGATGATCTGTGTTCCATGCAAAACTGGAGAGCTTAGGGACACCAACTATCACATGAACACTTTGTCATCACTTTACAAAAGTGAAGAAATGAGGACTCAGCCCAGACTGCTCCCGTTAAGCTTCCATTCTCATTTGTTTCATGAATAAGGCACACTGTTCTTTGATGAAGTAAAACTCAAGTTTTCTGCATTCAATTTTCAAATGTGTGCACACTCATTTTAATAAAACAATTTCTCTAAAGTTTTTTATAGACAAATATAATAAGGCACAAATAATTTCTGGAAGTACACACAAACTTTGCACTGTATTGAATAAATATACTGAAGCAACTGGAAGAAAAGACCAGCTTTTAACTTTATGCCTTCAAAATATCTGAATTCCTTCAACCATGAGGATGTTTTACTTTTATAGCTAATAAAATAACTTGTAAAAATATTAATTTGTATTTTACTTCTATCTCACTATAATAGTCATCTACTACATACTATTACATACTATCTTCCAAATGCAAGCAAGCAAATGAGGAAGCTCACATTAAAGACTAAGATTTAGGGATTAACCAAATATCATCAGTTCCTCTATAAACCAAGCTTCTTTTCAGGATCCAGTGTGGTTTCAATGCAGGTACAGGTTTACTATGCCTAATATGTACTAATAACAATAAAGAAGCAATAGCAACTATCATATATTAACTTTTCAGTTGTCATAATAACTGCTGGGATTCTACACAAAAAGTTCTTTAAATTTCAGTAGTGAATTAGATAAAACTTACCTATCAATTACATAAAAGTTGTCACCATCATCGCCTTGATCAATAACATGCTCCCCTTCTTTGACCAACTTTTCAAACATGGCATCTAATACTTGAGACATCTGCTCCTATTTTTTTAAAAAAATAAGATATAATCTTTATATTTATCAAGAATGTTTTCATAAGTGACCACAATTACCTTTATATCTGTGAATGATCTCAAAGAAGTAGAAATATCAACATTGCCATTAAGTCTTACCAGAAAAATGCACTCACTATATAGTTTTCTGTATTGCATACAAATGATTATACAATCTCAGATTCAATTTTGAATAAAGTTAATTATAATTAGTCTATTTCAGAATATTTGCAAATGTCACCATTTTAAAATAAAAAATAAATCACCATATATGTTGTGAAAATTAAATTTTAGCAACTAAAATGACCAGTTTGGTAAAGAATTCTTTCAAAGATACCTGTTTTTAAAACTTCCTAGAATTAGACCTTCACTAGAATTTATGTCAAAATTACCCAAACACTTGATGAACTTAGATCCTCATCCCAATCCTTCTTTTCATTTTAGCATCAAAAGCAAAATAGAAACAAAACAAATATTCCATTACTATTCTTTATCATTAAGCAACCATATACCTCACCAGGGCAGATCTATCAGAAATATCAAACTGTTACTCAACAACTACTTAAACTATATAAAATTTTTATCCTGCTCAAGTGTGATTGACAAGAATTAAAGATAAACTTCAACAAATGAGAATAAACTTGGAGGTGAAAGAAATCCTTCCTCAGAACACATACAGGAACAATTAAGACATCTGAACAGACAGAGCAAATAGATGTGGAGGAGAACATGGTACAACAGTAACATCAGGAGCCCGGAGGTGTATGTGTTTTACCACTTCTAAGTTCTAAGTTCTTGGCCAAGTCACTCTGTGAGTACACAAAAGCTGTGTATCACTTACTGCCCAGGTCCAAATCAGTTATTATTACAACCAAATTAAAGAGCTAATATGAGATTAGGATTGCAAATGAAAAGAGTTTGAAAAAAAAACACAACATTTTGGATCAAGAGGATAACAAGTCACATGTGATTCTCCTCCTTTTGAGTCTCCATTCCAATTTTATAGGGGATGTCAAAATTTGAATCTATAACAGTACAGAGTATGGGAAGGGCACTTGATGGGTGAGAATTCCGGTGCAAAGACGGTGAGTTAGATGTGGCAGAGGGAGCTGTCCAGAGCAGTACAGATGGGCTGCGGTGTGGAAGGACCAATGTGCCTACCCAACACCCAGAAAGGTCCCAAGTAGGAAAGCCCTAGTTCTATCAGGATGGGACTGAAACACAAAGCTGAAAACAAGTGCAATGGTTAGGGCCCTACAAGGATCGATTTATATCTTCCTTCAAAATCCACCTACTCCGAACACAGAATGCCTAGCAGTCAAGTGTTGACCCAACCCTTCCCAGACAAGAAAACAAATTAAAACTAGAACAGATTATGTGAACACTGGTGCCCTAGCACCAAGGTCCTCACTTGCTGGGATTGAGGGGTTCCTAGTGTAACAGCAGGCTCCACAGAAGCGCAGCCCGCACAGCATACTGACTGACAGGCCTGCCCTGCTTACCAGAGTCCCCTCTCTGTTGCCCCTCTGGCAGCCTACAAGACTAACAAACAGCAAAAGAGGACCACATGGGGTGGCTATTTCAAGAATAGTAGAGAGCATTTAGAAAGTTCTGCTTGTATATCTAGATATTATATCCATGAGATTTTTTTAAAAAAGGTATTTAGAAAAAGAGCAAAAAGTGTATCTTGGAAATGTAAAACATGATTGCCAATCCCCTCCCCCCATATTAGACTTTTTAGAGCAGTTTTAGGTTCACAGGCACAATGAACAGACATCCCATACATATACCCACTGCCCATATACCTCCCCAGCCTCCCCATTAACAACATCCCCCACCAGAGTGGCAATTTTTACAGTTTGATGAACCTATATTGACATATCCTCATAACCCAAAGTCCACAGTTTACATTAGGGTGTATTCTCGCTGTTGCGTATTCTAAGTTGGGACCAAAAAATGTATAATGACACACATCCACCATTGCAGTATCACACAGAATAGTTTCATGGCCCTAAAATACTTGGTACCTCACCTACGAATCCCTCTCTCCCCCTGACTAATGGCAAACTGACCCTTTTACTGTCTCCATAGTTTTTCCCTTTCCAGAATGTCATATAATACTGGGAGCACAGAGCAGGTAGGTCGTCTTTTCAGGTTGCCTTCTTTTACTCAATAATATGCACATAAGGTTCCTCCATGTCTTTTCATGGCTTAATAGCTCATTTCTTTTTAGTGGAAAATAACATTCCATTGACTGGATATACTGCAGCTTTTTTTATCCATTCATCTGCTAACAGATATCTTGGTCACTTCCGAGTTTTGGTAATTATGAATAAAGCTGCTACAAACATCTACACACAGATTGTCACATCGGTGTTTTCAACTTCTCTATGTAGAAACCAAGGAGTTTCTTCTGAGTTTGTTTTTTTTTATAAGAGCCACAGCACATTTATTTTCACCTATATACAGTATTCAACTATGTGAATATACAGAAATAATTGCCATTTATCTTTCTAAAAAGTGATAATAGGGGTGGTACTTGATTTTCTTTTGCTTTCCTGGGATGAACAGTTCTACTTTAAATATACCTTTACACATCTCAGTGTTGTACACAACAGCAAATAATTGATAACAATTGGAATTTTGCATAGAACAAATACATTGTAACTTGGTGCAGACAATGCCAATGTGTTTTCCTAATGCTTGCTATATGAGCTACTTGATCTTTTTTTTTATAATTGTTTTGTTTTTAATTTTTTAAATTTGTTTTAATTAGTTATATATTTTGGTAGATTACATTTATGTACTTTGATATATCATACACAGATGGGATAAAATTTCTCATTTTTCTGAGTGTAAATGTTGCAGAATCATATTGGTCATGCAGTTACATATATACACAGTAATAATGTTTGTTTCACTCTACTATCTTTCCTATCCCCACATCCCTTTCCCTCCCCCATCACTTACCTCTACCTAATCTAAGGTAACGCTATTCTTCCCTAGTACCCCTGGCCTTATTTTGAATTAGCATCTGCATATTAGAGGAAACATTCAGCCTTTGGTTTTGTGGGATTGGCTTATTTCTCTTAGCATGATATTCTCCAACTCCAACCATTTACTGGCAAATTCCATAATTGTACTCTTCTTTAAAGCTGAGTAATATTCCATTGAGTATATATACCACATTTTCTTTATCCATTTATCTATTGAGGGACACCCAGGTTGGTTCACATAGTCTAGCTATTGTGAATTGAGCTGCTATAAACATTGATGTGGCTGCATCACTGTAGCATTCTGATTTTAAGTCCTTTGGGTATAAACCAAGGACTGGAATAGCTGGGTCAAATGATGGTTCCATTCCCAATTTTCTGAGGCATCTCCTTACTGCTTTCCATAGTGGATGCACTAATTTGCAGTTCCAGTTCCACCAGCAATGCATGAGTGTACCTTTTTCACCACATCCTCGTCAACATTTATCGTTGCCTGGATTCTTGATGATTGCTATTCTTTGACAGGAGTTTCTTTACCACATCCACCTCCCATAAAGCATTAATCTCTAGGATATATAAAGAACTCAAAAAACTTAACACACACACACACACACACACACACAAAATAACCCAATCAGTAAACAATAAATGGGCTATGGAACTGAATAGACACTTCACAGAAGAAATACAATTAATCAACAAATATATGAAAAAGTGTTCAACATCTCTAGCAATTAGAGAAATGCAAATCAAAACTACTCTAATATTTCTTCTGGGTTTTTGATGAAAATAGTTTTGTAAGATACTAACAAAGTATCTTCTGAAGTGTCCGTAGCATCTTACATTCCTACTAACAACAAATGAGAGTTCCTGTAGCTCCACATCTTCACCACCTATTGTTGGTGTCAGTGTTTTGAATATTGGCCATTCCGATAGGTAATGGTATCTCATTGTTGCTTTAATTTGCATTTCCCTGACGACATATGAGACACATCTTTTCATATGCTCACTGGTCATTTGTTCATCATCTTTGATGAGGTGACTGTTAAGGCCTTTGGTCCATTTTTGAATCAGGTTATTTTCTTACTCTTAAATTTTAAGAGTTTTTTATATATTTTGAGAGAACACTCTTTTATCATATGTATCTCCTGAAAATATTTTCTTCCAGTCTGTGCTTTTCCTTTCGTTCTGTTGACAGTGTCTTTTGCAGCACAGAAATTTCTGGATTTCATCCAGCTTTTTAATTCTTTCATATATTGTGCCTCTAATATTGTATGTAAATAAAAAGTCATCATCACTCCTAGATCATCTAGATTTTCTCCTGCATTACTACCTAGGAGTTTTAAACCTTGAACATTTTTAGGTCTCTGATCCATTCTGAGTTCTTTTTTTTTTTTTTTTTTTGAGGGGTGTAAGTTATGTGTATAGATTCCTTTTTCTTTGCAAGTATAGTCATTCCAGGACACAAAAATTAAAAATAAAAATAAAAAGACTATCTTTGCTCCATTACACTGCCTTTGCTCCTTTGTCAAAGATCAGTTAACATATGTGGAGATGTTTGGAGGCTATTTTGTTCCATTGGTCAATTTATGCATTCCTTTGCCAATATCACACTGTCTTGATTATCATAGCTTTACCCTAAGTCTTGAAGTCAGTATAAGTCTTCTTTGTCCTTCTATATTGTATTTGCTATTTTGGGTCTTTAATCTCTCCAAATGTATCTATTTGGAGTATAAACTTAGAATCAATTTGTCAATATCTATGAAATAACTTGCTGAAATTTTTACTGGAATTGTATTGAATCCACAAATTGAATTGAGAAGACTCTACATCTTGACAATATTGAGTCTTCCTATCCATGAACATGGAATATCTCTCCATTTTATTCAGTTCTTTGTATTTTTTTAATGATCAGAGTATTATAGTTTTCCTCATGTAGACTGGATACATATTTCTGTTAAATTTATCTTTTGTTTTGGGGTGTGTGTGAATGTAAATGGTACAATGTTTTTAATTTCAAAATCTACTTGTTAATTATTGATATATTATAAAGTGATTGACTTTTATATATTAACCTTGTATCCTACAAACTTGCTCTAATCACTGTTAGCTGGGAGACTTCTTTTGTGGAACCTTGCAAGATAATCACGTCATCAATGAACAAAGATAGTTGTATTTCTTCCTTCTCAGCAAATATGGTTTTTGTTTTCCTTTGTTTTTTACTTAATTTTCTTATTACAATACCCAGGGCTTCCAGTACAGTGTTGAAAACAATGGTGAGAGGGAATTTATATTTTTTTGTTTATTGAGATAAAATTCACATAATATAAAATTAATTATTTTAAAGTGAATGATGCAATTGCCACAAGTTGTGTAACTCCTATGCAGTTCCAAGACATTTTCATCACCCCCAAAAGAAACTCTATGCCCATTAAACAGTCACTTGCCATTTTCATGTACCCCTCTCCCCTATAAACCATCAATCTATTTCCTTTCTCTACAGATATATCTATTCTGGATGTTTCAATATAATGGGATTATAAAATACATGACTTTTAGTTTCTAGCTTATTTCATTTAGCATAACATTTTCAAAGTTCATCCACATTGTAGCATGTATCACACTTTAATTTTCTTCAGTCTGAATAACATTTCCACAGTCTGTGTATACACTCTCTGTCAAAGGATATTTGGGTTGATTCCACCTTCTGACTACTGTGAATAGTGCTGCCATGAACATTTATGTACAAGTATTTGTTCTCAATTATTTTGAGCATACATCTATAAGTGGAATTACTAGATCATATGATACCTCTGCATTTAACTATTTGAGGAGCCACAAAGCTGTTTTCTAGCTGAAGCAGTGGCACACACCTGTAATCCCAGCAACTAGGAAGGCTGAGATAAGAGGATCGTAAGTTCAAGACCAGCCTCAGCAACTTAGTGAGATCCTCAGCACCTCAGTGAGATCCTGTCTCATATTATAAAAGGACTTGGCTTGGGATATAATTCACTACTAAAGCACCCCTAAGTTAGATTTCCAGTACCAAAAAAAGAAAAAATCCATTTTCTACAACAGCCAAATCATTTTACTTTACCACTAGCAATGTATGAGGGTTCTAATTTCTCTGTATCCTTGCCAACATTTATTATTTTTCTTTATTTTAATAATAAAGAAAAGTGGTATTTCATTACCACTGTCCCAAAGGGGATAAAGGAGTGGAACAGTATTTCATTGTGGGCTTTGTTGTTGTTGTTGTTTTAGATACTAGGGATTGAACTCAGGGCACTTGACCACTGAGCCCCAGCCCTATTTTTTATTTTATTTAGAGACAGGGTCTGACTGAGTTGCTTAGCACCTCACTTTTGCTGAGGCTGGCTTTGAACTTGAGATCCTCCTGCCTCAGCCTCCAGAGCAGCTGGGATTACAGGCATGCACCGCTGTGCCCAGCTCAGTGTGGTTTTGATTTGTGTTTTCCTAATGACTAACTATGTTGAGAATCTTTTATTTTGCTTGTTGGTCATTTGTTTATCTTCTTTGGAGAAATAGCTACTCAAGAGCTTTGCCCATTTTAAAAATGGATTTTGTCTTTTTGACATTGATCTCGGTTACTTATGACTGCAAACATTTTCTTCCATTCTGTAGACTGTCTTTTCACTTTCTTTTTGGTAATATCCTGTGATATACAAAAATCTCACATTTCTATAAAGTCCAATTTCTCTCTTTTCTTGTTCTTGCTGCTAAATTCAAGGTCATGAAGACTTAACCCTGCGTTTTCTTCTAAAAGTTTCATAGTTATATTATAGGTCTTTGATCCACTTTGAGTTAATTTTTTAATATGGTGTGTACAGGAGTACAACTGTGTTCTTTGCATGTTGATATCCAGTTGCCCTGGCACCTTTTGTTGATGAGACTGTTCTTTCCCCATTGAAAGGTCTCTACCCTTTTGTTGACAATCAACTGGCCGTAAATGTGTAAGTTTATTTCTAGACTCTCAATTCCATTCCATTGTTCTATATGTCTATCCCTATGCCAGTACCACGCTGTTTTCATTTTTGTACCTTGTAGTAAAAAAATTTTTTTTAGTTGCAGATGGACATAACACCTTTATTTTATTTATTTATTTATTTATTTTAAAATATTTATTTTTTTAGTTGTAGTTGGACACAATATCTTTTATTCATATATTTTTATGAGGATCGAACCCAGGGTCTCACATGTGCAAGGTGAGTGCTCTACCGCTGAGCCACAACCCCAGCCCCTATTTTATTTATTGATTGATTTTTATATGGTGCTGAGGATCGAACCCAGTGCCTCACATGTGCTAGGCAAGTGCTCTGCCACTGAGCCACAACCCTAGCCCCTTGTAGTAATTTTTAAATTGGGAAATGTGAGTTCTAAAACTCTGTTCTTTTCCAATATTGTTTCAGTTACTAGAAGCCTCCTCTAATATGTATACAATTTTAATACAGTGGACAATAGCTAAACACTAATGTATTGTCATGGCTTAGCTCTAAAATACATAAAAGCTACCAGTTCAAAATTTCGTAAATAAATTAATATTGATTGAAAAATAAATTTAGAAAGAATATAAAACCTCTATTGGCATAGATATATTCCAGTAAAGAATCTATGTTCACATATCTCCATGGAATCTGATATACTGCTAAGTAAAAAAAGAATAGGCAGAACACTTGTGTAGATTTTACTGCCACCAAAATTTAAAAAAAAGAATATATTTTTATATGCATTGCATAACCCTGGGAAAATGTACATAATAGTGCTAAAAGGACTTGGCTACTGAGAAAGTGGGTTGCTGGGAGACGGAGGTGGAGAGGAGATTTCCTTTCACTATCTTTTGTTCATTTTGAATTTTTGTAAATTTTGTATGTGTACAAATTTAAATTTCTTAATTAAAAAGCCAAAAATCTATTTAAGCAGAGAAGATAATTTTACATCTTCATGTAGACTAAGAAAACCTTCGAAAAATGATGATGACAGGTTTGCAGGAAACCATCCCCTCCTTGGGTGCCTGTGTGAGCTCTGGCACCTATTTGTAGGCCAGCAGCCAGGGGCTGAAGATGAAGCCAAAGTGACAGTAAAACAGAGCTTTCTTGATATGGTGCTAATTGGCCCCATGGGCACCCTTTTACCCAAATGACTTCATCAACTCAAGCAACATATGGTCACCTATCAAAATTCTGAAGGTTGATTAAATGATTTACTAATATTTTAGTTCTCTTGCTATTTCTATTTCAATTCTTTTAGAAAAGGAGGAATATTAGCTTTATTGATTAGTTTCCACTCTAAATGTCAAATAGGGGAAAAAAGATGAAATCAATTGCTGTAGTAAATTTTTTGGTTATTAGAATCAGCTGAATTTTAAATTATACAGCTTTTAAATTATACAGGTTGAGAATTCATACCTGGATATATGAAAAAGTGATTTCTGATAAAATACAGAAAAATTATTTCTTTCACCACTTCTCTATGTGACAGGTGTCTGTTCTACTCAATCAAAATGTAATTTCCCCATAATTATGCATAGAGTGAGAACTTAGGAAATATTTAATATGCATAGGCTTATCATGATGACTGACAACTGCTATACGAAATCCACATCTAATTCTCCTACAGAATGCAAAATTCAAGACTGAACTCAGTAAAGGGCTCTGACTCACTTAAGAAATAACAATTTACTCTGCATTAATGAAAGAGCCTATCATATACCATAGGAAAATTATTTCATTTAGTCTCAAATTAGAAATGTTTCAGAAGGAAAATGGCCTACTGAGTCGAGTGTTAAAATATTCATGAAAAGAATATCTTCAAAGAGATTGATAATTATAAATGCTGTGGCTCAATGTAGGAATATACAGTACTCCACGGAAAAAAATGTTCTGAAGTTGAGGAAGTGCAAGATTTTCAAGCTAAACAATGATGTCAGGAAATTCAAATGAAATAGTAGATACAAAGCCAAGATCATTCTTCTTGCTAGTTAGTAATTACTATTTCTCCTTCACGTTTTCCCAATTTCAGAAAGGAACTACCTTCACAGTCATTCTGGCAGTCATCTTAGACTTTCCTTTAGGCCCCAATTAATTCAACTACTAAGTACCAAAGTCTGTTAATAGTCATACTTGTCTAACTTTGGTGGAGGTGTAGAGGGTAGAGTTAAAGTGGGGAGAGTGATGAGAGACTTGGGTGAGAAAGGAATGGAGTAAGGAAGCCATGAAATTATTCAGGGAAAAACAATGGACCCGAATTAGGGAAAGGAGAAAAGGGACAGAAAGGAGTGGTTTTACAAAATATGCAGTATTCTCTGCCGAAAACTTTAGTTATGCCCACTGCTTATAGGATGGCATTCAGGAATGTTCCTTCAGGAGTGGTCTTCACCCACACCCTAGCTGCCATCACTGGATGGTATCCCCCTAGGCTCTATCGGCATCACTCTTAGTACCCTGACTATGGACCAGAATCTATAATAGCCGGGCTTTGTGTGTGTGTTTCAAATTGTAAATCCCAGAAGGATGAGAATCATGTCTAAACGTCATTGTCATCTTTTCTCCCCCATTTGACAATGCTTATACAAGTATTGAAACACAGTGAGAAGTCAAGAAATTGAATGGAAAGGAGCTACATGACAAGCAGAATATATACTGTATATGTAATTCAATAAAAATGTATTTGTGTTACTAGAAATAAAGTGTATCATAAAAAACCTAGGAGGCTGCTTGAATTATGAGATCAACCTAAAATCTTAATCTGCCATGTTGAAGGCTGAATTTCTTACTCCAGGTGGTAATTTGTTGAGGAAAATAAATGTTTACTTTTTTTTATATCCTGCATCATCTCTAAAAAGAGCTGAGATAGTAGGAGAATAAATAAAGCTGATTTAAGCTCAAATTTTTTAAATGATCCTTCGGAAATAACTATGTAAATATGTCTGCTTCTTGCCTATAAAACATTCCATAATAACAATTCATGTTTTGGGGTCTCTTCCTCCTCTGCCCATGAACTAGTTTTTAAAATTTACATAGAAGATCTTTGGCAGAGCAGTAAAAGAACTCTTAAAAAATCCTGTGTTTATAAAAATAATCACTTTAATTAAGTAAAGATACTCCTTCCCAGACTACACTAGCAAAATTCTTTAAAAATAGTTTAAAATACAACCATAATTTCACAATGCTTTAAGAGTTTAAGTTGAAATGGCAAAGTAAATCAATTTGACTTAGACGATAGAAAAGGAAGGATCCCAGGAATGTATAGCTAGAAACTATTTCATTCATGCTTGTTTATCACTTAGTGTATAGAAACCAGAATATCCCTGCTTAGTCACTTCTGAAGCATTAAAATTCCAGTTCAACGATTACAAACAAAATAACATATGGCAGTACCAAAATACTGAACTTGAACATTTTCATATCTAGCTGAGTAGTCCTCGCTACTATGTTGCAGACCAGAAGTGTCAACATTACCTGGGAGCTTGCGGAAAATGAAGGCCTTCAGGCTCCACTCTAAACCTACTGAATCAGAATTCATTCTAACAAGTTCCCTTGAGGATATAAAGGCACATGAGAGTTTGGCAGGCATTATTTTTAAAGACCTTTGAAATTTTCCCATTTAAAATCACAGTCAAAAAATAAGGAACCCTTAATGGGAGCCTACCCCTAGGTGTAAAGGAAGGATTGATTTTAGAGCTCTCTAATGGGTGCATTTGGAACCAAATAATCAAACACCTGTTTGGTCCTTGTCTTAGAGAACATCTGATCCACAGGCTAGTTTTAACACCAGCTCAGGATGTTGACCAGGTCTTTGTTTCCTCAGCACTGACCACCACTGCTAGTTCAGTGGTGGTACAAGTGAATGTGGGGTGACAGGACTCACTCAACAAACTTGGGTAGACAAAGACATACCAGGGTATGTGAACAGCGGAATTCATAATGCGAAAGTGTAACAGTGCTCAATGTTTCACTGTTAACTTTTTTTTTGTACCAGGAATTGAACTTAGGGACACTTAACCATTAAGCCACATCCCCAACTCCTTTTTAATATTTTATTTAGAAACAGGTCTTGCTAAGTTGCTGAGGCTAACTCTGAACTTGTGATCCTCCTGCCTTAGCCTCTGGAGCCACTGAGATTACAGACATGAACCACCATGCCTACCTTCACTGTAACTTTTAACAAGATTTAAGTTAAACAATATTTAAATGTCATCATTTTATTACAAATAATAAATCTATCAAAAATATTATTCATTAAATATGCACACCAAGATAAATATGAAAGAACAACTCAAAACATTCCTATTTTACTTCCAAATTTTTTTAGAAACTGATGCGTTCAGAAAGCTCTGAGTAGCATATGTCTACCTAAAGAGACAGACGGGGATGGAAAAGACATAGCTCGCACCTCAAGAAATGGACAGAAGTACTGATAGATCTTTTGCATGGTTAGGTTGGGCCTTTCAGAGAAAATAATCTGGAGTCAGAGAAGGACATACAAACTTGTAACACAAGGCCTTACAAATCAGATTTTCAAAGTCACAAAATGTAATTCATGTCCTTGAATAAAAGGTATTAGAAACCAATGGAGACTTTTTTTTTTTTTTTAATTTCAGGGTATAAATATGACCTAGTGTAGGAGGCCATGTATGAATTATCGGTTTGTCTGAGCTATCACAAGGCAGGGAGGTTGCTTTTCTGGGAACTCTTGGGTGAAATTCCCCAGTTCAAGAATGCCCAGATTATGCTAATACCCTGCCTTAGCTCACAGCCTTTGGTTCAAACGCAGCCATCCCAGAGGTAGAGGAAGGCGGCCCAACCTGCTAAGCTCCAGCCAGTTGTTTCTGCCATATTCTTAAGTTCTTTACATTGAATCCCACTAGTATTCCCACTCATAAATAAAGCCCACAGACTCCCTTTGGGGGGAAGTTAGACCCAGTCTCCATTAGAGCTGATCCCCATGGGATCCAGCTGTTTGGCTTATTTTTGTGTCTTATTTCTTAAATTTCTCATACCTTTAATATTTCTAATCTGACTTCACCACCCTAGCTCGGGGAAACTGAGTAAATGTCACACGGGTTGTGACTACCTAATATGGAAGAATTGGTATGATGCAGTACCTTAATCTTTAAAAAAATGTCCTTTTTAAGAAGACATCTCAAAAAAAGAGTAATTCTTGATTTAATGCTTTCTCCTCTAGGGCATCAATCTGAAACCTAGAAGATGCAAAGTTTGACCAAAGAAAACAAAACACAAAATGTAGAGGTAATTACAAAAGGTGACTCAGTTTTCACTATGGAACATGGTAAGAATTATTTCCTAAATGATGAGGTAGCGAATATATGCATAATCTCTGATGAAGAAAGCATAACATCCAGGTTGAGAGTGTACGGCAAAACGTAAATAGTACACAATCACTCATACTAAGTGGGTATCTTAGAAATACCCAACCAAAGACTAGACATTTCAAAATCCTTACAAAGAACGAAAAGACCCCCTACTTTACAGCCAAGTAAAATGTTAATTTAAAAATATAATACAGAATTTTTCATTTGAAAATTTTAATAAAATTCCATACTATATTTTAAAAGTAATATTTTTATAAAGTATTCAAATATAATTACTATTATTAGCTGTTAGGAAAGGCCCTCCAACATGGGTCCTAAGTATCCCTGCACATCCCTGCTGGGTGCATTCAGAATGCAAGGACCTGTCCGGTCTTTACCTGGATCATTTCTCAAGGTTGTATTTGTAAAGAAGCAACATGAAGGGATAAGAGAATGTCTCCCCCCATATATCCCAGGCTATCTTACTCCTTCCTCTGACAGTGTATAACTCCCCAAATTTAGTATCCCTCTCCTACAGCACAACCCACTGCATGCACAGGTATACACACTGGGGCCTCTGTCACCTCTGCCATCATCCCAGGATGATATGATGTTAGCTTGAAATGAGGGTAAAATTGAAGCCACTGCACAATTCTTGAACCTGGCACTGAAAAAAGAAAACAAACAAACAAAAAACTCATTCCTATTATTAAGATTAATCTTACCGGATCCAGGTTCTTAAAAAGCAGGATGTCTTTGCAAGCCTCTTGCAATCTATTTCTTTGATCATCAGTTTTGGGATGTATAATCTAAAAGGACACCAAATTAGAAAAACAAAGACAGTGGTGAGAACAAATTAAAATCTAACAGGAATGCCAAAAGGGGTTCACTCTAGGTTAGCACTGAGATTTACTTTAAATGACTAGTAACTATCAGCCCACTAAGTAAGGAAAAGCAATACAGTTTGTCTCAGGGGGTGGTATATAGTCATCAATACAGCACTCCAGCATTCTTCAAAAGAGTGTTTCCCTAAAGTTAGCAAGTTGATTATGTAAAGGTTCATGACTGGCTATAAAGACTCCAAAGTTCCCAGCCAACAGGGGTAAGTACAAAAGGAAAACATGTTACAATGAAAATTTAGAGACTGCCTTTACTCAGTTTCTGAGTTTAATACTCTTTTAAGATGAAGCACTTTCCTTTGAAACTTGATGAACATTGTTTCTAGAAGCAGATAAATTCTTAGCTATATATTAGATGTGGGATTTTCATAAGGGAGAAAGCAATGATGCACTGCCAATTCAAGACAGCAGTGTGTGTTCAAGAGAAAGTGAATCCAAAGACTGCTGGTGTATTACAGTCTCAGTAAAGTTTTATTCCAGGAGGACAAAGACAGCAGAATGTCCTCTGTAAGAGTGGCTCATCAACTTTCAAGTTCCTTCTGACCAGCAGAAGGCTCACTAAACCAAAACACCTATTCTTTTCTGTTTGTTTGTTTGCTTGCTTGCTTGCTAAGGACAGAACTCAAGGCCTTGCACATGCTATGCAAGTACTCTGCTATTTTAAGGGCCCTACAAATACCAACTCATTTCCTATTAGTAACAGACCCCCATAAAGCAGGCACCAACTCAGAGGCAGGAAAATGACCTTGCCCAAATGACCTCTCCAGCATTTCCTGGTCCATTGCTGCAGAGCTAGGACTTGTTGCAGGCAAGCAATGATTTCTGAACCAGGGATCAGCAGGCAAGTTTGTTTTTCTATGCCTCTGAGTGAAGGATTGCTTTAATGACAGGGGAAAAAATTAAAGAATATTTTCCAATACATATGGGAAAAAATTAAAGAATATTTTCCAATACATAGAAAGTATGTAAAATTCAAATTCAATTGTCTATAAATAAGGTTTTAATGGAACACAGACATGCTTTCATTTATATGTTGTCTAGCTATAACAGTACAGTTGAGTAGCTGCAAGAGACCTTAGAACCCCCAAAGTTCAAAAAAAAAAAAAAAAAGCCTCTATAGAAAAATTTTGCCAACTCCTGCTCTAAGGCTCTGCTGCCTGTCAATTAGAAGAATTACAACACAGTCAATAAATAAGGCTTACTCAGGTGTTTTTAAAGAGCACTAAGTATCTTGTTATGCAAGAGAAATCTGTAGAAGATATTTTCATTTTTGTCTAATCCATTCTCCACAAAGAGCTGAAAATTATCTTTTAAAACTATCCTCAGAACACCTCTTTCTCCAGCTTTAAACCTCAATGGACTCCATCCATCACATTGTTGAGAAGTAAACCCCCATTCCTTCCTTCTCCACCCTATCTCAGCCACTCATCCAGCTACCCCTGCCTTCACTGGGAACCTCATACTCCTCCTAATAGTCAGCTCACGCCAAAATGCACCACTAGCTCTGGCCAGATCCTTCCCCATCCATCCTTCTCGTCTCAGCTCAAGAAGGCCTTCAACCACTCCAGAAAAACAGGGCCCCTGTTTGCATTAGGGGATTTTAATTCTTATACTGTTTTATTGCCCCGTTAGCACTTCACAGTTTGTAATTATTCATTAATTTACTTGTTTGTCTGCATTTGCCCCTAGACTCTAAATTCCAAGAGGGCAGGGGCCTATTCATTTTGCTCACTGTTGTATACCTAGCACCTAGGCAGATATGCAAAATATACTCCAAAAGAAATCTGTGGAGTAACAGAACAAAGAAACCCTCCACTCTTAAATTTATCAGCTCTACTCTTCCAGTAGCCATGTTAGATATAAAAATCCTTAAATTTTCAGTTATTAAAGGTATTCCAACTGAAATCTGTTATTTTCCAAAATAAGTTTTCAGTATCTAGATTTTCTTTGAATTCACATCAGAAGATAAATGCCTGTTTATACTAGAGATTTAATGATTTATGATGTACATACTCTTAAATTTGGTATTACATAGAGAAATAATATAAAATGTCCAGATGAAACATTATTCTAAACAGTGTACATTTTTCTCACAAACATTTTCCAATATCTGCCTAGATCTAATTAATGTTGAAATGTGTAGTACATTCCTAAGGGCAGTTTGCCTTATAGTTTCTATGACAAAAAGGTGAAGTTTTAGTAACATGTTTAGAGGAGAGAATATTAAGGATAACTGAGAACTTAAAGCACTTTATTAAAATCATTAACACATTATTAATACATTACCAAAAAATTTCAAATGTGGGGCTGGGGTAGTGGCTTAGTGGTAGAGTGCTTGCCTAGCATGTGTGAGGCATGGGTTTGATTCTCAGCACCACATATAAATAAATAAAATAAAGGTCCATGGACAACTTAAAAAATATTTAAAAAAAAAAATTCTTAAAGGTATTACAGTGGACAAATCTTGGAGTGAATGCCCAAACCCACAAAGAATCCCCTAGGAACTTCTCTAGGAACTGACTGCCCTTATTTATAGAAGTTGTTCCTGAGTAACCAACTTGACCTCCTAATCCTGTCCCCAATCTGGCCAACACTGGTTCTCCCAGAAACTTCTGGGAAATTAGAATTTTGAGCAGAGAGATACAGGAATAAAGAGAGACTGGAAGCTGGGTATTTTTCAATGACAACACTCAGTTCTGGTACCCTTGCTGCTGAAAACATCCCAAAGGTGGGTTACCTGCTAGTTACAGCTTGGCCTTTGAACTCTTTCTGAACTTGAGTAAGATCTCTACACACTGTCCAATAAGCTCTCCCCAGTATTTTCTTTTTTGTGTGTTCATCTCAGTGTGAATGGGCTCTTTTATGCAGCCAAGGGTGGGTGTGTATGTGAGTGTGTGTGTGTGTGTGTGTGTGTTATTGGGAATTGAACCCAGGAGCAAAGGCTCCTTTAGTGAGGTATCCACTCTCCGACTCCATCACTTTTTTATTTTTTATTTTGAGAAAGGGATTCACTAAGTTAGTTGCCCAGGCTGGCCTTGAACTTGAGATCCTCCTGCCTCAGTTGCTGGGATTACAGGCAAGTGCCACTGCACCCAGCTAGCAGAGCAAATTTTAACACAGGGAGCCTCCCCATCAAAACTATTAGCAATTAGTTAGAGTGAACTAGCCAACATTTATTTTTCTCATAGGTTCAATGGAAGCTAAAATTCCTCTCAAGATCTCACAATTTTTGAGTCAATGAGACAATGCACAGTTTTTAAGTTGTACGGCTAAATTCTCTTTAATTTAGAGTTTTATTAATTTAAACTGCCTCATCAAACTTACCTTTATTATTATATTTTATCATAATCATTTACTTACAAATATAAAGAATGTGAGCAGTCTTCAAATGCTGCTGGACAGATAGGTATGTGATAGGCACAAGGTAGGGTTTTTTCAGACTTCACAGAGTGGTAAACAGCATGTCACAGATTAGCAAAAATATCTGGATTCCCAGGCTGGGATTTGAGGACTTCATCAGAATAACTGAAGTTCTGGTAGTGAGAAATAATACTTAGCGCTGGGAATCTTCATAGGATCAGGAGTGAAATGAGACTTCAAGATCTTCTGTGTCACAAGTCTCCTGATCTTTCTACCACTGGATTTCATGTGTATTTCAGGGAGCTTCATGATGTAATGACTAGGGACCTACCATCTGATTTTATTTATTAAAACTCAATCTAATTGAAGTAGTTTTCAGAGCTACATAAATAGGTTCTTATTTATACCTTTTAAGGTTAAAGAGAAAAGGGGGATGTTTACAAAGCATGTACTCAAAAAAAATTATTACTTTTCATTTCCAGGCACAGTAATCTCTTATTTAGTTTACTTTTGACTGAATAAATAAAAGAAGAACCAAGTTAAAGGACACAGCTTAAAAACTGCGTCAAACCACACTGGACAAGTTCTTACAAAAACATTAGGGCCTCCAAGAAATCATTTGCTGGGCAAATAATCAACACATAGATTTTTTTTTTTTTTTTAATGGTAACTGCTGTACTGACACCTCCTATGTAATTTTACTGTGACTTGTTTCAGAGTAAGCTTCTATTGTTATCACTAATAGGAACAGCAGGTCTTCCCCAGCATTTTTCTTTACTAGAAGCACTTTCTAAGAAAAATAACATTATCACTATGAGAAAGACAGCTGAAAACATTTTTCATCACCAGGATGTATTTTGCAAAAGAAGTAAAACCAGAAATACAGTGAGCAATATGTTCATCTTTCCTTTTATCCAAAGAGACATATTTTTTGGATAAAAATAATTCTAAAGAATTTGAAACAGAAGTAGGCTATCAGAGGTAAGACTTGAAAATGTAATAATCAAAATAATTCCATTATGTCTCCTGTTAACCTGTATGCCCACTGGCATCTTTTCTATTACTCTTTATATGAATATCAATCGAAAATTAATTCATTCAGTAAATTACATACCCTGGACTCTGCATCATCTTCTTCTTCATCAGGATTATAGGCTTCTGCACATACTATAAATATAAAAACAGACTTTTTAAAGATTTGTTCATTAAAAAACATACTACAATAAATACATCTTTAAAAAACTAATATACAAAAAGTACCATGTTGTAAAAAAAATTAATTCCAGGGCAAGTAGTCTACCCTCTAAAACTGATTTTATAACATAATTTACAAGGAAATTCTTAGAATATAATGCTGTATTTTAAGACATTGACAAGTGCTTTAGCTTTCTTTCATTCAAAGCCTAAATCCTTTTGTCTTCATTCCCAAGGCAAAGAAATGCTTAAAACCTAAAAAGTTACCTTAAAGGACACACTCAAAAAAAGTCCAAGTCTGCTGTGAAATTTTATCAATTTAATCATATTGCTGAACAACTTTCATAAATTATCCATATTCTAACCTTTCAAGAACAATATTACTAATACTTTGCATATTCCCTTCATCTTTATTGTTTATAGTGCATATGCAATTTTAAAACCTGCTTTTTCATTTAACACTATAAGAATTTCACATGTCATCAGAGGCAGTAAATATTGTTTTTAAGGACTGAAGATTATTTATCAACTGCTATAATTAACTACTTCCCTAATGTGGAACATTTAGCTGGCTTTTATTAAAACAACTTTGCAATAAACATCTTCATACATAAATATTTGTCTACATTTCAGATTATGCTGTAGACGTTACTCCCAAGTGCTATTTTGGGGGGCTAAAAGGCATGATAAACTTTAGGGCATATTTATCATCATATTTCTTCCAGGGGGGTTGGACCCACCCATTATCCTACAAAGAATGTGTAAAAAGGCTTCTTGAACTCTACCACAAAATTAGATGTTACTGTTTATAATCTTCACCAATTTAAAAAAAAGGATTTAAGTTTTTCAAAATTATTAAATCTGACTCGTCTGGCATGCGCGGGGCACTGGGTTCGATCCTCAGCACCACATAAAATAAAAATAAAGATGTTGTGCCCACCAAAACCTGAAAAATAAATATTAAAAAATTCTCTCTCTCTCTTAAAAAAAAATGGCTCCTCTTTAAAAAAAATATTAAATCTGAACAATTACCTAGTGTTTATAGGCTGACCATATTTCCTCCTTTGTCTTTGTCCATGGGGGAATATTTGGTTTCCTTTTCAAATTAACTAGTTTCTTAATCCAATGTTAACTGTTATATGAATTGTTTTATCCAATTTGCTTTTTAATGAGTTTTACAATGTTTTTATAGATCATGCATGTATGTTTTTAACATAGTGACATCTATTGAGGAATAAAATGCCCCAGTATGACTTAAACCCAACATTAAATATTATAGGAGTACCTCCTTCTTTTGAGATTGGACACCATTTTCTTATTTGCAAACCTGAAGATCTGCTACTTGCTTTTTCTTTAGATTTTTGTTTGAAACTACGTCTTTTTACATTTATTCTTTGGTCCACAGGGTATTTATTCTATCATGAATATAGAAACTGAGGAACAAAGGATAGGTGAAAGGCTGACAAATATCTTCCCAGGGACCTCAGTATGGTATCAGGAGTGTTATCATCAGTCAGTAGCATCATCACCATTATTACTATAAAATCTGTCTTTGGCTCTCTTTTCTCCATGTACCTGGCTACGAACAGTGGTTCTCAGCCAGGTTCAATTTTTCCCTCCACAGAGGACATCTAGTAATAATGTCTGGAAACATTTTGATTGTTACACCTGTGGAGGGGTGAATCTTCTGGCATTGAAGTCAGGGATGCTACTAAATATCTTACCATGCACACACTGTACAGTCCATACTCCTCCACCCCCCAAAAAAGCATTATCTGACCCCAAATGTCAATAGCACTGAGGCAGAAACCCTGACCTAATGTATATTATCTTACTCAATCTCACAACCCTATAGTCGATGATAATGTCATCATTTGACAGAAGAACGACTACAGCATACAGAGGCCAAGGTCACACAACTTTATAAGTAACAAGACCTGGGGCTGGGGATATGGCTTAAGTGGTAGCGCGCTCGCCTGGCATGCGTGAGGCACTGGGTTCGATCCTCAGCACCACATAAACATAAAAAAAATAAAGATAAGTAACAAGACCCATTTCTGATCCAAGATTGCCTGACTCAAGACTCCAAAACCCTTGCTCTCAACCCCTGTTGTACACTTGAATGCTCTGGTGAATTGACCAGAACAATGCCTGGACTTCAGCCTGATATCTCAGAAATCCAGCAGAAGCAGACCTGTCTCTCAGGAGCGGGCTCACAGGAAAGACCCTCACTGATGCATGTAACCAGAATGCCAATTTAATAACTAACTTCCAGGATGAAGTATGGAGTCAGCATGACCAGCCAATTCTCTCTCTGCAGGAAAATCAAAGAAGCAGCCAAGTCACAATTAAAAGATTGCTTGATGAGAAGGAAATAGGGAGTTAGAGGGTTTGTCAAATAAATTGAATGACTAATGGTATAAGGCTGAACAGCCTAAGGCGTCACACACACAATACAGATGGTCCTGCTACTGTGGCCAGGAACTGTAACTGGGCTAGCCACAACTCTACAGAGGGCACGAGGAAATCTACGTCTAAAGTGTGGCTCTGTAACTTTCTGTCCCCATGCATGACCAACTTCACAGGCAGGACTGCTACAGAATTTGTAGGGCCCAGTGCAAACAGAAAATATGGGCCCATGTTCAAAAACTTACGACTTTCCAGAGGACAATAACAGCAGAGAATTAAGCCAAATGCAGAGCCTGATGAGTATGAGGCCCATGAAGGTGGCCCAGTTCACATGACCAACACATTCAACAAGGTGACATTTTATATATATTCTCTGACCCATTAGTATTGATCTGAAATTTTAATTCACAGAAAGATCCTAATTCTCTAATTTCTAAACTTCTAGCCACTAAGTTCTGACTAAAAATCATATACAGTAGGAATCTATTATTTTCCAAATAGTTTACTAGCTGTCCCACTGTTGTGTGTTACATAATAACCCTCTAATTTGTGATACCTACTTTATCACAGAGTATGTATGTTTGTGTCTGGATTGTTTTATTAAACCATTTATTGTTCCAGTACTATAAGGACTTAATTCTAGGCCTTTATATGTTGCAATTATTTTCCTAGATTGGAATTCACCTCCTATAGCCAAATCAACATAAAGCACTTAGAGTTGTACTAAGTTGCCAGAGAGCCTTATAACTCCTTATAGTCAAAACTGTTTTCCTCTAATTGGAACCATTTCCCTACATTCTCCTTTCCAAACCATCTCTCATCTCCAGTTCCAACTAAAAAGTCAGATCAAGAGTGTATCTTGGGCCGGGGATGTAGCACAGTAGAACACTTGCCTAGCATACATGAAGTCCTAGGGCTCAATCCCTAGCATTGAGGGAAATGAAAGAGTCACATCTTGACCTCTCACTTACACAAAGTTAATTTATGAAACTCCACTTCTGTGCTCCTCCTTTGCATTCACCCAACACAGTGAGTAGAGCTCATTATTATCACTTACCATATTGCACTCTTCCAACATGTTACAATGTGTTTGCCTCTCCAGGCTGGGACTTGCAGCCCTTCAGGGACTTACAGTATGCCCTTGTTTATCTCTTATTCCCCTAGCACTGACATGGCACATTGCCTGGCTCAATGCACATTTGAATGAATGGCTGACCAATGAACAAACAAGAAAATTCTTGAGGACAGAGATGATATCTCTTTTTAATGTCTCACAATAATGTATCTGTATACAGACTCTCAGACACATGGAATGAAAGCATGCATGCATGCATGCATGCATGAATGAATGAATGAGTGACAAGTTGCTCTTTGTTAAAATACCCTACACTTTTTGTTCATGAAATGGGGACTGAGAGGATGAGTGAAACTGAGGGTCTTCTGTGTTTTCAAAAAGGGCCCAGCACAGAGGTTAGGAGTTCTGTAAATATTTGTGCAACAGATAAAATGAATGACAGGCTCTATGTCTGGATGTCTGGTCAAACTAAAGTGTTCAGATAACTTGTTCTGCCCTGTATTCTTTCTGAAATGTTTTTGCCCTGTATCTTCTAGGCAATCTGAAATTTAGTTTGAAACTATATATTTCATTCTTTAGCAATTAAATAGTAGTAAGAGACAGAGCCCTATTCTTTAAGTAAACTCTATATCAAAGTTTTACTGTTATGCCGTGCATATGTGTATTCAGATACTGGTTTTTTAGAATAGTCCAAAAATTTAAGCAGATTCCCACATTGCAGACAGAGTAATATGTACTGGTATAGCCAACTGTCACAGATTGCAGAACAGACAGGAAAGTAAGAACTATATTGACTTTGCATCTTGTGGGACTTGGCCCTCAATCTTTTCATGCACTATATATAAATAGTGTGGTAGACAAAGGGTTATGCCAACTCCCAGAGTTTTCCACTAAGAACATGCTTCATTTTGTTGCTAATGGTTGAAAAGCAGTGCAGTCAAAGTAACTTTGCACTCCTCAAGTATATATAATCCTAGTGGCAATCTAGCTAGCAAAGAAAAAAGGAACCAGACTAAACTCTATAAGCCCCTGGGTCTTCAACTCTGACACATTCTTTACACACAGCATACCCTCCATAAATATTTATTAAAAGAATAAAAGACAAATTTATAAAGACTTTACACAAAGTTTAGAGGTCTTCTATCTAGCCCCAAACTGAATTCTATACCAATATATAAAAGTGACTTCTCCAGTGCTTTCAATACACTAGGACTTTAGCATACTTATTTAAATAATAATCAGCTTAAAATAAAGTGATTATAAAAGCACAGGTGTGTGAACAACAGACTCAATATAGTTAAACTTAACTTATTAAAGTGGAAATACCCTCCTACACAAAGGAAAAAATTACCTTTTATAAACAAGAGTTTAAGGCATACATCTCACCAAAGAAAATGGTTCTTAGGGGGCAAAAAAAAATGTAACTCACTTTTTTTTGGTATAAAGTACAAATACACATTAAATACATAGATATGCAGTCTATCTGTGGTGGTAAAATTTTATTGGGACAATTAGTAGAAATAATGTCTAAAAAGAGTGAGGGAGAGTGATAATTCAAAAAAGACCAAGGAACTCTGGTATAAAAACACAGTAGTTACAGCTAGTGAAGGAGGGGGCACCATGAGGCCAGCAGGCTTCCTCTCCCCTGTTCATTCATATTTCGGCCCAGGTAATTTGATATAAATCTAGTCTCACCCATTCGCAATGATCTTAAACTTGAATTCACACAATAGGGACATTTAGAGAAAATGCCCCAAACATGGAAGTTTACATTTTGATCTTAAATCACATTCAAGCAGAAGTCTTCACAGGAAAATTTATTTGTTCTTTAAAAAAAAAAAAAATGTTGTGCTTTTTTTTTTTTTAATATGGGAAGAACACAAAGAATAAAGGAATGTTACATAAATATGTAAATGATCAAATAAGAGATTGGATGGGATTTCATAAACAAATTCTCTTCTTGTACATTACATGTTACCTTAAATGTTATAAATGTATACCATATGTAAAACATGTTTTAGCCGAGAAAGTGAGATGGAAATAGAACCATCATGATAGCATCAGTGTCATAATGGAGGTACCTGCGAGGAGAAAGGAGTCACTAGAGGAATGGAGGAGAGAAGGAGGCTTCCCAGTGAGGGAGACTCCTAAATAGCTAAGGAACAAAGGGAAGAAGTTCACTGAGAAAAGGAGAAAGCCTTTTGTTCCCCACTGTATTCTTAGCACAAAGAACGGTAATAAATGGCACACAGTAAATGTTAACAAAATGGTGGAAGAAATTATTATTATTTATTTGGTGAGAGATGTCCTTTCCTTACTCTTGGACATACAGAAACTGCACATCAGGTTAGACTGGCTTGACAACAGGAACAGGCCGTCCTCAAATCTCAGTGACTCTAAACCAAGTAAGTCTATTTCTTGCTCACATGGTATGTCCATCTTAGGACAGTGGTACTTTGTTCCATGTGGTCTTTAATGAGGGCTGCAGGTTGACAGAGCCTCCACAGTCTGGAATGCCACCAATCCCTAAGGCAGTGACAAACTGCTCCTTGGCTCCGAACATTTCTGCCTGGAAGTGATTTGTGCCTCTTCTGCCAAGAAGGAATATATATCACATTTCACTGGCTATGTGACATCCCCATTCCCAACTGAGAGGAAATGGGGAAATGCACTCTTACCATGACTATACCAGGTAAGAAACCCAGCATACTAAACCAGCTGATGGCCCTCACCCAAGGTGTCTCTCTACCCACCCCCTACCACAGGCTTAGAAGGAAGACTGAAATCACCTTCACAATTTACATAAAAATGGGAAAGGGCTGGAGGCCTAGCTTGGTGGTAGAGTGTTTGCCTAGCATGTGTAAGGCCCTTGATTCAATCCCATAAAAAATAAAAATTAAAATTAAAAAATTTTAATTTTTAAAAAGGTTAAAAAAAAATCTTAACCTATAAATATAGAATAAGGCTGTCCTATAAGTTCTGACCAGAATTATTAAAATTTTCTTAAAACTGTCTCTCCAATTTTAATATCTAGTTACTTAATTTATAATAATATTTTACTACTTCCTGCATGAAAATATTAACTTCTTAAAAATCCACCGTTACTGACTACATTTTAACTACAAAAAGAGCAATATAAATGTATTCTTTAGCTATCCTGCAGAAATTTTGGCATCTTTTCATTAAATAGTACCTAAGTGAATGGTGAATTCCCAGATCACCTATGTTTATGTCAGCAGACTTTTACTATAAAGATTTTAGCCAAAGATTTTAGCATTTACCTTTATGACCCTGTCTGGATGAGATGATAGAAATATTTTCCTCTGAATCTATAATATTCTGCCTTTTCCCCCCAAGTTACCAATGGCACTTTAAGAATCAGCCATCCACAAACCACCTTCTGTTTCCCTATAAAACTCTGTTTTAAACATTCATACTCAGGTAGATCCTAAATCACCTCAGATACAGAATTATAATTCTAAAAAAATTCCTCAAAACTTTTTTCTTGTAATTTCCTCTATATCATATTCTATTGTGTCCTAACATGTTAAATACGTCAAGTATTTTACTATACTGCCACAATCTCAAAACTATGATTTTTCATGCCATTTAACAGGAGACGTATTCATAATGAAACTACAAAATTGGCTGATTCCCTTTTAAGATTATATGTTTCCAAAGACAATTTCCTCTACATATATACCACTCCTCTTTTAAGTGACTGCATAATCAAGAATCACTGACAACTCACAAATAAACTGTCACATTCGGAACACTATTGGGATAAGCGTTGCTAAAAAATACATAATGAGTGCAATAGAAAGCTTCAAACAAGTAAGATTTTGCTTATCGTGTGCTATTTTCCTATTATTAAAGCTAAATAAGCCAAAACATTTCAAATTTTGTTTTTAAAAAGAGGTCTCCAAAGGAAAAACAAAAGTCATAGATATTTGTTAAGTAAATTTTTATTCCAACAGGTTTAAAACTGGTTACTTAGCATGTCTACTCCATCACTGGCTCTCTTCCCAATATGTTTTCTTCCTATCACATGCTCTACACGTATGCATTCAGGCTATAAAACATCAACCACTCCTTTAAATAACAAATTTATTTACAGCATGGCACATGAAGAGAACAAAGCATTCAACAGGTTCACAGAAAGAATTCCAGCAATATGGGACATTTCTAAGAGCATGATTCCAATGTTCAAATATCATGAAAAGCTTTGGGGATTATAAGAGGAAAGGACATAAGGACCTTCACTTCCTTTCACAATGAAACAGAGCTCTGTAACTCCCAGTGCTCTTTATAAAAAGCTGTAAGAAAATTAACCACAAGAAAAGACAGATGCATGTAACCTGGGAACCTAATTTCTGGGTATGTTATAAGTACTCTTCAAAGTAAAGCAAACATTGTTTTAGAGTAAAAATACACAAATGATAAAGAGTAAGATAAACAATATAGCAAAAAGAGCCTGAAGAACAAATGAGGAGACTATATTCAGAGAAGCATTAATTTTTTAAAGCCTATGTTATGTATTTTCTACTAATCATCAGAATTCAAGAATGATATTCTCCAGAACATGGTTAAGCAGCAGACAGAGCAAATGGATCAATTTGTACTGGGGAACAGTACTGCAATAGGAATTGTATTTGCATCTTGCTGAAAATGGTCCAATGAAGATTTCTGAGCATTGTATTGGATGAATATTGTGCATTTTAAGAAATTAATAGCCAAGGACAAATAAAAATGAATTCTGATTCTTTGGTTTAAATACCAACAGACAGTTTTCCAAGAGTATGTGCAAATACTCTGAATATTCAAATGCTGTGATCATCTCATGGCATTTATTTTGTTGGGTCTGAAACCTTTAATTAAATTACATATAAATATTAGCTGATAGTAAACAATATAGCCACATTCACCAAAATACAATTTTGCCCTTCAAATATATAGTAAAATTACATTTAAGGCTTTTGAAATATTTTATTTATTTAGTGTTTGTGAGACTAACGGTGCCTAACATACATGTATGAGAGAATTATAGGAACAGAAACACTACAGATATTCTTGTAATTTACTAATAAATTTTCAGAACAAGTATCATTTAACCGGATTGTTCTAGGATAGGAAATTTGGACTGAAACATAACCAGGATTATGGGCTTAATAGTTTAGTAAATTCCTAGCTTTCAAAGTGAGAAATAGAACTACCAGATATGAGTATTAGGGAAATATGTTTTCATCAAGCATCTCCATGTGATTATTAGAAGTCTAGTAAGAATTTTGATGCTATTAAATTATTACCCAATTATGACAGTAGGCAGCATATTAATTTCCAAAGACTCACAATATAGAACACATTGAAAAGAAAATGCAATTCAGTCTGGTTTATTCATTATTTAAAGTCAAAAGAAATAAATCCATCTAACCTAATAGGATTTTCTTCCTGAAGAAAAGACATACTTCCATTATTTAAAGGAGAACACATCAGACTTTTCTCATGCATATTTTCTTTGAATTTAAACCACACAATCTCTTGAAAAATGCTTTAAACTTATAAGATTTGGTGAACATTTTCTCTGTTATTAGATTATTTATCTAAAACATAATTTTCAAATAGCCACACTGAAATCTATAGATATAAATATGAATAGATATTTATTTTAATTATTGATAGATATATTAATTATTAATATATATTAAATATTAATAGATTTATTTTAATTATCCCTTGTTGATAATTCAGATTTTCTTTACACTATTATTTCTTCTGATCAGGGTCTGAATCAAGATTTGTCAGGTGGTAAATGACAAATGAGATTTGAATTTAAAGTTATATGATGATTAACAAGATGAGATATAAAAGTAAACTAAAATACTAAACATTTTTAAGTCTAATAAATTAGCAAACTTGTTATTTTTGGGGGGGAGTGGGTAATCATAGATTGAACTCAGGTGCACTCGACCACAGAGCCATATCCCCAGCCCTATTTTGTATTTTATTTAGAGACAAGGTCTCACTGAGTTGCTTAGCACCTCACCATTACTGAGGCTGGCTTTGAACTCCATCCTCCTGCCTCAGCCCCCTGAGCTGCTGGGATTACAGGCCTGTGCCACCCCGCCCTGAGAAGATGAATTGTTTAAATGTACTTTGTCATAACTGCTGGTAAAACTCTAAACAGGATGGGGGTAGAAATGGAGAGATCAGTTTGGAAATGTTATTAAAAGCTCTGGAAATTTTCATGTTTAATTCAGCAAGTGTTTTTTAAGTAATTTTGTCTGAAGAAATGACAGTTGAAAAAGAAAGAAATCTAAATTTCCAGCAATAAACAATAAATTAAGATATATATCTACATATACTATTGATATTTATGCAACCATTTAAAAATAATTTCTACAGGAATATATAATGATAAAGAAAATGTTATCAAATCATGCTAAGTTTTTTTTTCTTGTTTAAAGCAGTTTTCAAGATAGGTGCATGATATGAACACAGAAAATATGCATGAAAAAAGTCTGACAGAATAGATACAGACATTTACACAGTTAGCTGCTGCAGGATAGTAAGACTGATTACTCTTGTTTTCTTTTTGTGCCTTCCACAGTTTTCCTCATTTTCATCAAGAATGTACTATGCTTATAATCAGAAATAAAGGAATTAAAAAAAGAGAGAGATGATCACAAAACTCCTAAACATTCATGTCTCAAAGGGAGAATGGTTGTAAAATTCCCTGAAACATTCACATCTCAAATGCTAAAAGGGATTAAAAGCATAAAAGGGCTTCTTGCTAATAATCAATCTTTTAAGAAAATCTATCTAATCCTTTTTCAAAATTAGCTTAAATTTAATACTTCCTAAAAACAATTCATTACTAACAGAATCAAGATGTTAAAATTTCTTAAAAACAGTTCTGAACAATATCTCATTAGCAATGCTATGGGTAAAACTAAAAACTCTACTTATAGTAAAAAAATTCACATATAAGAGAATAAGGGGTGAGGTTATAGCTCATCGGTAGAGTGTGCGCTTAGCATGTGCAAAGCTCTGGGCTCAATCTTCAGTAACAAAAAGACAAAATGTCTACCTCAATCTTGTAATAATATGTGGCCTTTTCTCCACCTTGCAGACTTGAAAACCATCTCCCTCCACCCCTCCCCCACACCTCCACCCCACTTTTGGTACAAGGATTGAGCCACTGAGTCCTTTTTATTTTTTATTTGAGAGGGTCTCATGAAATTGCCCAGGCTGGGCTTGAACGTGAAATCTTCCTGCTCCGGCCTCCTCTTGTAACTGGGATTATGGACCATCCATCACCACAGCCAGCTCTTAAAAACCATATTCAGAAGTATACTAGTACCACAGAGTGAAGAGTATGGTAAATCCTTCCTACCAAAAACAAAGACAAAACTACACCAAAAAAAAAAAAAAAAAAAAAAATCAGGGCTCTGGAAATCAACCAAAGGGATACAATAAATTAAGAAGAAATTAATCATGAAAAACCACCAACTTTCAGGAGTCTATGGCATTCCTGCCCAGGGCTGCTATCCTTCACCTTGAGCTTGGCCAGCATGGTGGTTCTACTAGCTCTGCTGCAGAGGAGGCTAACTGGGTTCAGAGAACACCACACACTCAACAACAACCACCCTGCCCTGCAGCACTGCTGGTTACAGTGACCTGGGTCAAAGACAAGCAGGGAGGCTAGGAGCTCAGACAGCCTACTGCTGTGCTCCTGGCTATAGCAAGCAAGACCCCCAAACTAACCAGAAATTTAGCAGAAAGCGAGACAGTCATGGATGCTTGATAAGTTCTCCAAGCATCCATGGTTGCCTGGAAGGCTGTGCAGTATATGCAGGAGAGACTGGCCAGGACCCAAGCCATTCCTTTCTCCAGCTGTCCATGAGGATATAGCATATGCACAGGAGATATGAGATGGCTTGGCAAAAAGTAAAAGCAAGGGCATACTTGAAATCTGCCTGAAATTTCAATGTCTCCAAATTCACACAAAATCCATCAGCTCTAGATATAGTATAACCTCTGACCAATCACTGACCGCCAAGTCAGACAGACACAGTGAACCCAGAGAAGCCAAAATTAAGAAAAACAAACCAACAAAAATCAGAGATATCAGCAGCCATATACCATGGCAGAGACACACAACACACAGATACAGCACAGGCAAATTACCAAAAAAGAAAAAAAAAAATGCAATGATTTGAACAGGAAGGAATTTAGAATCTAGAACTGCTACCATATATATCCAAAATGTCCAATTCTCAGCAAACTTATAAGACACACAAAGAAACAAGAAGTGCGACTCATACTCAGAAAAAAGCAGCCAGCATAAATTGTCTCTAACTAGACTTGTCTAGTCTTTTTTGATTGTTTGTTTCAAAAAGACTATTACAACATGTTGAAAGAGGTAAAGGAAACCATGTTTAATCAATTAAGAATAATGATCATGACTCAACAAATAAGACTCAACAAAGAGACGAAAATTATGAAAAAAAAAGAATCAAATGGAAATTCTGAAGTTTAAAGAGTACAACCAAGATAAAAAAAAAATTGACTAGGTTGGCTCAACAGATTTGAGTTGGCAGAAGAAAGAACCAAGGAACCTAAAGACAGTTCAGTAGAAATTATTTAATTTGATCAACAAAGAGAAAAAGAATAATAATAAAGCATTTCAGAGACCTGTGAAACTACATCGAGCACACTAGCCAGTGTGTGATAGCAGTTGCACGAAAAAGGAAATGGGCAGAAAAAAATTGTCATAGATGATAGCCAACAACATTTCAAATTATATGAAAATACTACTCTACAAATCCAAGAAGCTCAATGAACCTCAGCATAGAATAAAGACAATGAAATCCATATCTAAACATTTTTGAGTCTAACTGCCATACGTCAAATCCAGAGAAAATCTTCAAAGCAGAAAAGATGATATATCTCCAACACAGAACAATAGAACAGTAACTAATCTCATCAGAAACAAGGGACCTCAGAAGGCAGTGAGATGATGTCTATAAATAGCTGACAGAAAAAAAATCATCCACGAATTTTATATCTAACAAAACTATCCTTTAAAATGAAGGTGAAATGAACTCATTCCCAGGTAAACAAGCACTGAGAGATGTACCTAAAGAGAAATTTTTAAAAATCTTTCAAGCTAAAAGGAAATGACACCAGATTGAAACTCAAATCAACAGGAAAAAATGAAAAACACCAGAAAGAGTAAATATGGTAGAAAATATTTGCAGCTTATGTATCTAATAAGGGACTAACAGCCAGAGAAAAGAACTCCTATAACTCAACAATAGAAAAACAAGCAACCTAATTAAAAAATGGGCATAGGACTTAAATCAATATTTCTCCAAAGATATATAAATTGTCAATAAGCACATGAAAAGATATTTAGCACATCACTAATCATTAGGGAAAGGCAAATCAAAACAACACTGCAACACCACCTCACATTCCTTAGGTTGGTTACTATTTAAAAATCCAGAAAAATAATAAGTGCTAGTTAGGATGTGGAAAAACTGGAATCCTTGTGCATTGCTGGTAGGGATATAAAATCATACAGGTACAGTGGAAAACAGTATGACATTCCCTCAGAAACTTAAACACAGAATTGCCATATGATCCAATAATTCTGCTTATGAATATATATACCCCAAAGAACTGAAAACAGGGCCCCAAAAGGCATTTGTACATCCATTTTCATAGCAGCACTATTCACAATAGTCAAAAGGTGGAAGAAATCCAAGTGCAAAATCAACAGATGAATGGATAAACAAAATGCAGTATGTACTCACAAAGGCATACTATTCACTCCTCAAGAGGAAGGAAATTCTACCACATGTGAACCTTGAAGACACTAAGCCAAAATAAGCCAGTCACAATGGGACACATATTGTACAAGTCCACTTATACGAGGTACCTAAAGTACTCAAATGTAGAGACAGAAAGTGGAATGGTGGTGCTGCCAGGGGTCAAAGGGAATGAGGAGTTAAGTGTTTTTTTTTTTTTTTTCCTTAGTTGTTAATAGATCTTTATTTTATTTAATTATTTGTGGTGCTGCGAATCGAACCCAGTGCCTCACACATGCCAGGTAAGTGCGCTACCGCTGAGCCACGTCCCAGCTTGAGGAGTTGACTTTGAATGGGTGCAGAGTTTCACCTTGTGAAGGTGAAAAACTGTGGATGCATGGTGGTGGCTGTTGCACAACAAGGTGAATGTATGTAGTTACCACACAACCGGAAACTTTAAAAAATGGTTAAAATGGTAAATTTTATATTATGTTAAAAAGTAATAAATTTTTAAGATGTTTTAAGTGATAAATATGTGAGTAAATATAAGGCTCTATAAATGTATTTTTGCTACTCTCTTTAAAAGACAATATTCACCAACAATAATTATAACATTAAATTATTGGTTTTTAACATAGGTAACGTACAGTCAGTAACCATACAAAGGAAGAGTCTGATCACTGTATGCATCTATGCTCTGGAAGAGAGCCTCTCCTCTCAACTGCTTCCTAGAAAATAATCCAGAGAAAAGGGACAGGAAGGACTATAAGGACCTATTTTGAAACTTCATGATCCCATCCTGATCATCCTGAAGATGATACATCTACTAATTTCACTCTCTGAAAAAAAAATTATTGGCTCCCAATGCAGAATAAAACCTATTGTGGCTTTCACAGGTCCCTCCCCAGAGATCTGATCCAGACCTCAGTTTAGTGTGTCTCCTCTTACTATCTCATAAGACAGCCCAGGTACTTGAGCCTTGTTAGACCATTCACTACTCCCTGAGCACCATAGCACCTTACATGACTTACTCTTCTGGAAATCTATTCTTTCCACTATTAAACCTACCCTTCCCTCAAAGCTCTGCTCAAATGCCATATCCTCCCTGACACTTTCCCCCAAATACACCAGTTAGGATTAAATACTCCCTTCTAGGCTGAAACAGAATGCACCTTATTTACCTCTCTATTTCCGTGGAATCTCATCTTCTGTGAGGGTCTAAATTCTAAACATGGTATGAAACAAAAATCTCCTATGGCCAATTTTACTCCTGAAAAATCCCATAGGTTACTGGAGATGGACATGTGGTCCCAGACGTCCAAAAAAGTGGACTTTTCTCTTCACCATAAAACTAATTTTTCTCCTGTTGAGCACTAGAGATAACTGCTAGCTTACATTTAGCAGTCTCACTGTATGGGAAATGGGCATCTTGAAACCCAAGAACACTCATGCTCCAAGAGTCAAGCAGGAACCTAACAAGCCTGCAGGAAAGGTTGTTTCTCACCCCACCTCACACTCGTGGGGCACAAGCTCACTAAGCAGAATTCAGACATGGCTCCTCTGCACTTGTGCTGTGTGTGGAGTATTTACAGGTGAAGCAAGTAGCTGACATTCATGATGTGACTCTGCCATGCTGTTCCTGAGGACTTGGGTACAAGCTATATCTTCCTTACCTCTAACAATCTCAAAGAGTGCATACAATGCTGTCTTGCAAATAGTGAGTGAGAAGTAAATGTTTCTTAATTTAACTGAAATGATAGCACAATCCAAGAGAGATAAAGACATCTCTTCTACAGTTATAAAGTACCATCATTTTACAAACAAACATTTTTGCCTGAAGATCTGACATCTTACAAATGAGAAACTCTCACAATTCCAGAAAAATCATGCAATCTGATTTTTAAGATGCAATTATTTGGCCAGGAATAGTGGTGCACACATGTAATCCTAGCTACCCTCTGGAGGCTGAGACAAGAGGATCGCAAATTCAAAGCCAGGTCTGTCATCCTTTCCCAGTAACAGCCTGAGACACTTAGGAAGAACTTCTCTTAAAAATTAAAAAAAAAACTAATGGACCAGGGATGCTGCTCAGGGGTAAAACACCACTGGGTTCAATCCCCAATACCTAATATTAAGAAACCAGGTGGGGGCTAGGATTATAGCTCAGTGGTGGAGTGCTTGCCTAGCACGTATGAGGCACAGTGTTTGATCCTCAGCACAACATAAAAATAAATAAATAAAGAGCCGGGGTTGTGGCTCAGTGGTGGAGCTCTTGCCTAGAATGTGTGAGGCACTGGGTTTGATCCTCAGAACCACATAAAAAAATAAACAAACAGAAATAACACTATCTTAAAAAAATAAAGTATCCCTCTAGAACTAAAAATATTAAAAGAAATACTTTGTAACATGTAAGATGACAGTGACCTTCAGCATCTGACTTTATGTCTTTAAAACTTGTGGTACAAATGTAAAGTATCATTTGGGAAATTTTCCATCAGTAACTAGATGAACACATATGTAAGATAACTGCCCCATTCTTTAAAGCCAAGTGACATTTGTCATTCTATGTGAAGTACTGTTCTCTCATAAACAGTAATGTTTCTTAACGGAAAAAGACATCCAAATGGGTCACCTACAGCAGCACAGGGCAGGTGGTCAAACAGGTGACTTGAGTTTTCCTGCAGAAGGAGCTCAGGACTTATCAGCTATCTTTTATTTGCAAATATGCTGAGTAGACTGCAGATGTCCCCTCAGGCTGGAAATTCAGTAGGCCAAGAGACATAACTACCGATGACAAAGATAGATTCAGGGCTTCTTCAGGGCAGCCAATCTGAACTAATAATCAGCTAGCAGACGTGATTCTAATAATCACACACTGGTCAGCCAAAATTAGTCCCAGGCACAGTGAGGATTTCTGAGCCCTGTCCCAAAGCAGACCCCAGATGGGCAAATGCAACAACTCCAGATCAATTCAGGATGGCTAGACCTCTTCCTGGGATACTGGGGTGCCTGAATCAGAGGGAAGGTGAGGTCTAGTTCTTTCTGGCAGCTACTACTATAAAATGCAGAGCTGTGCTGGTCATTATTCCCACGGCAGCCTAAAGCAAGAGAGAATCAGGCCAGAGATGGAAAGTGTTAAAAAAAACCAGTTCCAGTGGCTCCCAAAGCCCAGTGGTACTCCAGCTTGGTGATTTTGTGAGAACCACACACCCACTACATCTCAACAGACTTTGCTTCATTAATTGAATTCATATGAGATTCACTTAAAGTCAGAAAGAATTCAAGAGTTAAGAAGAACACTAGTTGACAAAGAGCAAGACAAGAAGGAAAACAGATAATAAAGGTTCGACAAATTATCCACAATAACCAAGAATAAAACCACAGAACAGTCATTAATAAGGAAGTAGTATTTGCAAAATAACAAATTTAAACTCCAGTGACCAATCAATGGAATTAAAACCACAAAAACTGGATAATGCATGACCCAGGGTGCGTGCGTGTTCTGTCGAGAGTACCCACCAGGATCTGTTTTTCAGTGATTTTAATATAAGAATATAAAGATAATGGGCAATATTATCTATCAAAAATTCTACCAAATTTTGCTAAACAAATGAAGAAATTTGCCAAGCAAATAAGACTGGTCTTATGTCTTCGATTTAGTTTTTGTGTCCCATGGATTTCAGAACCATTCCATCTATCTATCTATCTATACACATATATATTTAATTGTAGTTGGTTATAATATCTTTAATTAATTTATTTATTTTTATGTGGTGCTGAGGATCAAACCCAGGGCCTTGCCTGTGCTAGGCAAGTGCTCTACCACTGAGCCACAACCCCAGCATCCCCATTTACTTTTAGTAAATGAATGTAACCTGCAAATAATTCAATTCTGACCTAATAAGATTTTGTTTGCCATATGTAAAACGCTCTGAAATGCCTCTAGCAAAACTAATACATGGAAACAACTTTTATTTACTGAAGGATATAGAAAATAACATCCCTCAAGAAAAAGGGAAGACCCCCCCAGGGAGGAGGGAGGACAATGGGTTCTGGGAGAGAGAAGGTAAACATTAGGTTCTGGGCTCTGGTCTGTCATCCTTTCCCAGTAACACTGAGTTCTGGAGGGGAAGGAAAACAAATGGGCTCTGGGCTCTGGATTTTCATCCCAGTAACAATGAGTTTCAGGCTTTTATAACTGTATCCCTGAGTTAGATTTTTAACCTGCACAACTAGTTTCCTGACTGCCCAGCCAGCATGTCCCAAGTCTCTAATGATTAAGTCACACTAAACATTCTGCTATGATTAAGTCTCATTAACACCTATTAAAAACAGACCCCTCTTGTAACCAGTTGCCATTTTCTCCCCTGAAAATGTTCCACTGCTGCTCAATAAAGACAGCTTGCTGATCTGAGGTCTGCTTCCATTTTCGGTTACTTTTGCTTACATTTACTGACCACTCGGTGTAAAGCTGTGGTTGATATTTACGAAGGAGGCCAGTACCACAGGGTCCCTGGGCTCTTACCCACTTACAATTTGGCTACAAAGATAAACTCATTTATTAAGGCAGGAGAATAAATTATTATTATTAATAATATTAAGGATAACTATCATTATTCCTAATAATATTTAAAATGACTGATTTACAATACAGGAAAAGAGCACAGTATCAGACAGACTGAGGTTTATCTCAGCTGTGTCATTTTTTCCCCTGCCACTTAATAACTATGTGACCTTTGCATATAACTAAACATTATGAATATCAATTTTTCTCACCTATAAAGTAAGGGACCACCTTTGTTAAGTTTTTGATGTTGACACAAACTTTGTTATACTTTTTTTAAAAAGAGCACAGGCTCTGTAGACTGCCTGCATTAGAATTCTATCTCTGTCTTCAGTGGCAGTGTAACCTGGAGCAAGAACTTATCCTCTCTGTGAATCAGTTTCCTTACCTGTTATTAGCAGAATATTAGTACCTGTTGCACAGAGCTGCTTTAAAGAACAAAATGAATTATACACGCAAAGCACTTAGAAATGTTCTCATGGAAAGTACTAAATAGTTAAATAGTTTGCAGTTATTCAAAGTATTTCCCATTTTGTGTTTATTTGGAATGCCAGGTTCTAATCATATACAAGTCTGTGTGCAAAAGGAACTCATAGCATGGAAACCATAAAATACCTTTTATCCTGTGCACTACCATTTCCAATGTTCTTAGTACTTTTGAAGTTCAAAAAGGAGGAAATAAGAGTATCTGATGGGGGAAAATGCTTTTAGGAAAGAAAATCATAAGGAGTGACCTGCACAAATACTCTCATTGTATTTCACTTTTCTGCCACACTCCCAATCTAAAATTAATCTTAATAGAACTTGTTTCATTAAAATAATATACTACTTCAGAGGAGCGTATGCTCTTAAAAGGTGCAAATTAGAACATGTAACACTTTCTGTTTGGAAAAAACTCTTCTGCAGTTTTATAAAACTATATTATGATTATTATTTTAAAAGTCATGATGTACGTATAATCTTCATATGCTTAAAAATGAGGCAGATACAAAGTGTCACTTATCTATGCAGCTTCCTGCTGCACAGTATGAATGAAACATGGCTGCTTGTTATACACACTAATTAGCACATCTGACATATGATAAATACCCCTTATGGTAATCAGTAGGTGCTTCAACAGTTTCTAGCAGGATAACTCTTAGCTCTGATCACTAATTATTCACTTAAAATAGGAAAGCTCATTTAACAATACTTTCTGAAATTGCCTAAAATTCAAAACTGAATTCTGTGTTGAAATATGTTTTGATTTGTGCTAAACAGTAGTTGTTACATGCTAGTTACATTTTTTAAATTTCCTAGTTTTTAAAAATTTTTATTTATGTAATGCATTCAATTCTTTTATTATTAAGAATTGAATGTATTACAATTCTTGTTACACATATAGAGCACAATTTTTCATATCTCTGGTTGTATACAAAGTATATTCACATAATATACAATTTGTGTGAATTTGTCTTCATACATGTACTTTGGATAATAATGATCATATTTTAAAGAACATGATTAATAATTAATGTTTGACCAAGCAGAGTTCTTTCCAGGAATTATGAGAATAGTTCAATACCACAAAATATATTAATACAACTTACTGTTTTATGATGTTAAAAGAGAAAAGCCAAATGATTATATAGATACAATGAAGACATTTCACAAATTCTATTTTTAATTTCTAAAAAAAATCTTAATACTAAACAAACATATATAATATTCTCCCCATACTTTAGAAATGTGTTAAGTACTTTACATTCATTATCTTATTAATCAATTAATAATATCCATGAGTTTAAGGACTTTTATCACTATATTTTACAGATAATAAACTGAATTTCCCTCTCAAAGTCAATCAACTAGTGAATAGCAAAGCCTAAATCTGAACTCATAGCCTTCTAATCTCAGAGCACAAACACTTACAAATTAGAAAGGCAAACAAAACAAAAAAACACACTCAAATGGAACAGGCAGTTCATACATACACATAAAAAAAAATGCTCAACAATAATGAAGAGAAACTAAGCTGCACCCATAAATAAGGAAATGCCAACTCAAACATAATTGACCTATAAAACTGAGAAACATTTAAAACTTCTGTAATGCTGAGTGTTTTACACTGTGTTAAACATAAGACAGGAATATGAATTAGTATGCTATTTTAAAGGTCTATTTGACAATGTTTAGACAAATTTCACATGCTTATGCCTTTGACTAAGCAGTTCCACTTCTAAAAATATATCCTATAGATACACTTGCACAATTACACAAAAATATAGTGGCTAAACTCTGTTAGAGAAAAGCCAAATGATTATACAGATATTATGAAGATACAACGATCATATAGTTTCTATAAAGCATCCATGTAATGAAACACTGCTCAGTTCCCAAGAAGAATGAGATAGCTCTAGAAGGGAGGATATGGAAAGCAGCACACAAAACACAGTTAAATGAACAAGGACATGTAAGTTCCAACTAAATATGTATGTGCATAAAAATTTCTAAGAAAGTACACAAGAAACTGTTAGCTGTGGTTATTTCCAGGACCACGACTGGGAATAATGGGAGACAAGCACCCTTTGTTTTCATTTTATACCCTTCTGAACTACAAAATACATACTGACTGAATATTTAAATTTTTAAATGACATAAAAGATATCTTTATATACTGATCACAACTATAAAAAACATGGATACTGATTCATAAAGTTTTCAGCTGGAATAATCTTGATAATTTAACTTCATAGTTAGAAATATGATTTCATCATTAAAAATTAAAAAAAAAAAGATCCTGACTTATTATTACTTAAGATATGGAAGGTGGAAATGATTTCAAATTAAAATGGAGAAATTGAACACAACCATCATCCCCTCTCATCCCTCCCTCCATCAGGTCCAGCTCCATGCCCTTCCTCCTCACCTCCTCTTCTTCCTTCCAAATCACCAGAGAGCACTTAGCACATATGGCTTTTAGAGTGCTTAGGGGGCTGGTCTTATCTGTTTCTAGGTTATACCAACAGATACAACTGGATCTTTTCATTTTTTATAGGATCTGTAACTACAAAGGAATATAATATTTAATAATTACAATGCTACAAACCAAGCAAAGCTGACTAATACAGGTCCCAGCATTATCCTTCAGTGTACCTGTATCAACCTGTGTGATTTGCAGACATTTGAAAACTATAGAGATGGTAGTCACTATATCAATTTAAATGAATTTTCCCGATATTTAAAGTTTTTCTCCCTCTCCAAGGAGAGACAAAGAGCAATTACAAACCTGAATAAACTACAAGCAAATCATTTCTAGAAATACACTTAAGTCCATGTGTCAACAAACAATATTGTAGTTCTAAGTATTTCTAGATATGTATCCATTAATTTGGGTAGCAACATGATATTTTCAGACTTCTAACTGTAAAGGGAAAGGAATAACACTTAAATTTAGATCAAAATTAATCCGAATCACTCAAATCGATTGCTAAAAGCATGAAATGTAAACTATTTTATAATTTTGGATACAGAAATTTTGAATAATGAATTGATTAAAATAAAGAGAACATTTTTAAAACACTAACATAATTTAAATGTTTCACCTATAAGATGTGCAGAAAAACAATGCTAGCACTAGAAAGTACTCAGTTGCTTTTTTATTTGAATTTAGTGTAATAGTTTCAAAATTCAGGAAAAATCTTAACAAAAAAAATAGCTATAACAATTCACAATAGCCAATTCAATGGGTTCAATTCTCAGCACCATATAAAAATAAATAAAATAAAGGTATTGTATCCATCTCCTAGCAAGCCTTTGAACAGATGAATGGGTAAAGAAAATGTGATATATATACACAATGGAGTATATTACTCAGGCATAAAGAAGAATGACCTTACAGCATTTGCTGGTAAATGGATAGAATTAGAGACTATCATGCTAAGAGAAATAAACCAGTCCCCGAAAGAGGAAAGATCACTGGAGTAGACAAGGGAAATGAAGGGTAGGGAGGAGAGATGGAATAGGGAAAAAATAGAGGAATGAAACTGACCCAACATTCCTAAGTACATATATGAATGTACCACAGTGGATTTCACCATTATGTACATCCATAGGACACTAATTAAAAAAAAAAAACTATAAATAACAGAAAGCGCAATAAAGTACAGGGAAGACAACAGAGGTTGGAAGAAAGGGAGGGGAGGGTAAGTAATAGAAACTGAATTAGTACAAATTATATTCCATGCTTTTATAATTAATGTCAAAATGAATCCTATTATTATGTACAACTAAAAAGAACCAATAAAAACAGCTAGAAATGGTTTGATTTTATTTCCTGTAAAATATTTACAAATACCTGTCTGATTTGACTTCAAGGTATCCAAGATGGTTAGAGTCCACTAGTCCATACTTTCATTTAATATTTAAAAACTAGTTTTAATAACACTAAAAAACCGGCTAATGATTTTAAAAATAAAAACATGACTTTGGGCATGTTAAACTCTTTGCCTCAGTTTCTACACCTATAAAGTGAAGAGATCCTCCTTCAAATGTTGTGGCAGAGGTTCTCCTACATTACCATGGGGAAAACAGCTGAGAAACTATTTTCACAAACTGTGCTCAGGTTCATAATCAAAACAATCATCGTTACTCAAACTTTTGAGCTACTCCATTAGAGAATTTTACTCTTTGACAAAAGTGCAAGAAAAAAACATATGGAACTCACAGGCCACCTTCAAAACTCATAAGGATTTTGGGCTGGGGCTGTAGCTCAGTGGAAGAGCACTTGCCCAGCACATGTGAGGCACTGGGTTCAATTCTCAGCACCATATAAAAATAAATAAAATAAAGGTATTGTATCCATCTACAACTTAAAAATTTTTTTAAATAAAATAAATAAAAATCTCCTAAGGATCTCTGCTCAAAATGTGTCATGAAGAAGAAAGTACATTATGCATTACTCCTGCAGCTACAACCTCCATCCAGAGGACTTCTCTCTCACCAACCATGCAGTTTGACCTCAAGGATCCCTTCTAAAAGTATCACTTCATTTCATTTAACTCCTAAGTAGTGGTCTGTGTAATACATCATGTTTTTTAATCAATAATATGTAATTCTGGATCTTAACTCTTTTTCATCATTTCAACTCCAAAACCAGCTTTCAAATCTACTTGAATATGCTTAAAGTATGTTAAGTAGAGCCCCTCATAGAAATGTGCTGGGAAAAAAATATATTCTAGCAGGTTCACAAAATCTGAATAGAGAGAAAATGCCAAATGGAAAGGCAATTTGAAAGTAGCTAGTTTTCAGAAAGCCACTGAATAGATACGGGAAGTACAAGCTTTCAGTTTTTGCTGCAGATTACCACTCAGCAAGTGGCTGAAACTCAGCACAGAAACTGGGGAGTCTCAGTTCAGAAAACGCCCTCACAACGTAGAAGCCACATACACATGCTGGGTGTCCCTATGACTCTAACTTATATGACAAGAATATTAAACCATCTACATCTGTTTGTAAAAAAAGATATAACTTGGAATTCTGTTTTAAAATATTTTTGAATGTCAGTTCTTCCTTTACTGATGAACGTCAGTAAAGAAAACATTCAGAATTTCTTGAAACAGGTCTAACAATTTAATTTTTTCTAAGCTCACTAGTCTTTCTGATAAAAAGCCCCTCATTTCCATCATTTTGAAAACAATATACCATTAAATTTATATTTCAGGTTTTGGGCAGTGTTATACTGTCTTCCATAAAACATCAAGAAATCAATGTTCTCTGGTTTTAGTAACACCTGACTGAAGGTAGGGGAAAATACTGGGGTTGCAATAGCTGGAAGTAGGAATAACCTGATTCATATCCGGAAATGAAAGGGAAGACCTGAACACATATTTTGCTTTTTAGTTGTATTATTAATTTTTTAAGTATCGGAAAACATGATCAAACGATTAATTAGCATAAAATACATGTTGAGCCTCAGTGACTCAGGGCCCAGTAATGCTAACATTCTCCAAGAATTAGCTCCAAAGTAGCAGTTGGTTCCCACTGATTAAGGGGGTGGCTGTATCTACATATACCTGTTCGTAGTAACAGGCTAAATTTTAAAAGGAAGATCAATTTATTTTCAAAATAATCAAAATGTGGATCCAGCTGATAAATTAAAGGAGAATGAGATTGTACTTTTGTTCTTATCTAAAAACATCTAATGGTTGTTTTTAGATTTAAGAGAAATCCCTGCTGCCCCAAAGATACCAATACAATGATAAGCCAATCCACATTTGGGGTAGGGGAGTTCATGGTAAAATACACACAAAATTATGTTTTGGCCAATTAAAGTTGAGTATGGTAAACTACAGGAGAAAAAAACAGGGATGTTAATATTATGGCATTTTATTAAATTAAAATTTGATTAACTGAGCTGAATAAACCATAACAGTTTATTTAGCACTCACTATGTGTCAGGTATTATGCTATAAAAGTTTTGTGTGTTCTCATCATGAATTACCACAACCACCTAGTTTTATAGAAGATGCTTTAGGTAATTTGTCCAAGTCACACAGCTAATAAACAATGAACCTAAGATCATAAACTATGTCTGTCTTCCTCAGAGCCCAGCCCACACCCAAACACAGTCTAGGCCCTCGTGAATTATTTACTCAATAAATGAAAAAATGGCCCCCAATTCAACCTCTTCACTCTACATCAAACTTCCTTCTTAAGCTAAGTTAAAGGAAGTATCAGAAGGCTGAAGGGCTGTCTTGGGAGGCTGACAAAGATAGTTTTAAGGAAAGCTTAGTTTAACAAGCATTTATGGTGAATAAATTATAACCTAAACCCCATTAGATCTAACTATGTCCTCTGTTCTGTCGCCCTTGATCATCCACAAAATACAGACCCTCCAGACAACCATGTTTTTGCCTATTTCATCTTCCCACTCATTAAGCTTCCCAGTTAGACTTAAGTTTCTCAAGAACTCAGAGTACTTATTGCTGGGCATTAATACAGCCCCTGGGAATGGTATTGCTTAGTAACTTGCTCAGTTGAACTGCTGAACATGATTCCTCCTGTCTACCGCTACCCTTCTTTTTAACACATTCCCCTCATTCTCAAATTCATTCATAAAACATTTCTGACATTTCTCTGCCTTATCTGAGAAATGGTTCTGCTCCAAGAACATTACTTCCCTTGGAGGCCACCACTCCTGTACACAGTGAATCTGCAAGGTAGTAAGGGCACCTTGTGGCTCTCCCACTGGCATCCAGACTACGACCTGGTACTCCCATGTAAACACTGTGTTCCTCTGAGATTTGTGTCATTCAGGTACCCTTCCTGATGGTATCTAGTTGTCTTTCCACTCCAATTTTGCCATCATTACCGAAGACTCTGATGTCCAAGTTGGTAAACAATTTGAGAGCCCATCTTCAATAAAAAAAAAAATGTAGTTGTAGATGGACAGCATGCCTTTATTTTTTATTTGTTTATTTTTGTGTGGTGCTAGGGATCAAACACGGTGCATTACACGTGGTAGGCAAGCACTCTGCCATGGAGCTACAGCCCCAGCCCCTTCATTTTTTTCGTCTTCTGTAATTCCAATAAAACTTCATCCAACCTCCGCTTCAGCATCCTTATTCTGTAACTACTGTCACATCTGTCCTTATTCCATAACATTCTTCCTCAGAAATCTTACTACACAGGCACCTGACCAAATTTTCCCATCCCACTAGTACTCTCATTTCCTTACCCCTCCCTTCTTTTTTTTAAATCTCACAGTGCTCAGGATGGAATATCCAGAGCCTCACACAGGCTAGATGAGCATTCTACCACAGAGCTACACTCCCAGCCCTCCATTTTTATTTGGACTTAATTCAGAAATATATCTTTCTCACCTCATTAATGATAAACCTCACAGTTTAGTAGAGGGAAAGAGACATGTGAACAAATTATAGTATCAATAATGTGTACAGGCTCCATATATTGATGGCAACCAAAAAGAAAAAATGCTGAGGATAGGGAATATAGTTGCAAATTAAACTGTAATAAGACCAGGCAAGAGAAGCCTGTGGAGTGTTCCAAACAGGAAGAGGCACATATGCCAGGCTTTAGAAATGGCACGTGCATTGCACACCTGCAGCAGAGCTGCCACATGCCATCACCTACTGTTCTAAGGGGCTCCATTCACACACTGCAGCCTATTCTACCAAGATGACAAGAAGGTAAAATAAATGTTTATTTAAAAAAAAAAAAAGCAGTTGTTTTACATTAATTTGTAATTTATAAAAGGTTTTCATGAGAATTGTCATATTTCATGTAGATCATATCAAGGTCAAGTCACTTAAGCCATGGCAGTCCATAAAAGTCAGAGATTAAGACTACTGAGAAATTATTATGGCAATTTGATATCTGTGGCAATTTTATATCTTATAACAATGCTGGTCTATAACAAACTGAGAAAAAAGAAAAAAAAAATGGTTCTTTACACAGAGAGTTTGTGAAGTAGAAACCTAAACTCAATAATAACTGAAGAATGGTTGAATTAAGTCCAAATTTCCATTCTGTCTACTCATGTCTGTTTTATATATCTACCTAACTGCTTGACTTTCCCCCCCAGCTCCAGAGGCAGTGGAGTAATGACGATTCACAGGAGTTCAGTGGGTTACATATGTCCCAGGCCATCTTCTAAGCCCCTTGGCATCCCCTGGCACAGCTACTGGTGAGAAGGCTCTGAGGAGGCTATAGGAATAGAAAGATACTCCCCATCCCACCTGTGCCCACCTGAACTGGTGATCCAGTTGTTTAACCTTCTCTCTCCCTGCCCTAGAGGCTCAAGGAGAATTCTGGGAGAAATACTGGCAAGTTAAAGAGATAGTCTAATTCCTCATTAGCCTTGGAAAAGTTAATCAGCATTTCTAGGCCTAACAAAAATGAACCAGAGACTCAACACTTCCATACATTCCACTGGGCTCCAAGACCCCCAGCATGCTAAGATGCAGAAGAACACAATATGCTTAAGAAATATCAACCAGGCGCAATGGCGCATACCTGTAATCCCAGCAACTCAAGAGGTAAAATAGGAGGATCCCAAGTTCAGACCAGCCAAAGCAATTTAGCAAGGCCCTAAGCAACTTAGGGGAGGCCCTGTCTCAAAATTTAAAAAAAAGTAAAATAAAAAGGGTTGGAGATGTGGCTCAATGGGAAAGTGCCTCTGGGTTCAATACTCAGTGGAAAGAAAGTAGAAAGGCAGGCAGGCAGGCAGATAGGCTGGCTAGATAGTAAATCAGGGCTGCAAGGGTATGGAGGACAGACAAGTGGCTGGAGATGAGATGGGAGCGGCACCTGCTCCATTCACTTTCTTTTAGTTGCAACAAGACTACAAGGAAGAATATGTTTTAACATTAATCTGGGGAAATAGAATTAACAGGTGCAGGAAATGGCTGGGAGCCCTTAATGGACTTCCATCCCCAATGAGGAAGAAGCCTGGACCAAGGCATGTGGACTCTGGCATCTCAAAGAACCTCTCCAGGTCCCACCCTCTGACATCTCTTTTCAACTCCCTTGCCCAATACTGGCAGCTCTGGTTTCATCTGTTGCCTCAGTGGAACTGACCCTTACCTTGGGTGTCATCTTTCCATCTAATTCTTCATGTCAAACTCTAAAGTACACAAGCTGCTTCTAACCCACGACCTCATCCAGCCCAGGGTTCTTAGAGGCCCCTGCCTATCTGTGAGACATATTTAGACAACAGGCCAAAAGTGTCAAACTAAGCTGGAGAGAATACTGTTACATGTTTTTCACAGATTATCTACTGCTCAATTAATAAAAAAAATCTTGTGAGTTGTGTATTATCTTCATTTTATAATGCAACCAAGCTTAGAAAGGTCACTAAGGACAAACACACACGTTTTTAGTAAGTAGATATATTAAGTAAGAGCGCTTGGTCTACCTGGATTCAGAGCCTATATGGCCTCCCTTGGCAAAGCAGATGCTAACACTTTGATGTGAGGGTGTATTAAAGGCAGAAATCATTCCAGGCCTTAAGTCCCTGCTGTCAATGGCCACAGTCATCTACTCACTACATGTGAGAGGTGCCTGACAACAGAGGTAAAATGCCTAGCAACGTACTGTGCAAATGAAGTTTATACAATAATACTTAATAAAAATAGCTAGCTATTAGCAATAAAGCACAAATATTCCCTTCTCTTATTTTCCCAGTGAAATGCATGTTAAAAGCTTAAAGACCAGCTCAGGTAGTACCCTTTCTGTGAGCCATGCCCAGGGAGAACCATGCTATTTTCCTTTCACTTCATGGATATTATGGTATCTACCACAATATGAGTCATGGCCAGCCTTCCAGCTGAACTGTGAACTTCTTAAGGGCTACAAACTTTTTCTTGTTGCATCCCTAGAACTACACCTGGCACAAAGGAGTCAGTTCTTAGTAAACATTTGCAGAATCAATTAGTAATCTCACTGGTGAAAGTAGTATGTTCCCAGCATGCATTGTCAAGTACTGGTGATCACCAAGCTCAAAATGTTATACATAATGAGGCTGATTTCAAAAAATAAAATATAAACATAACTATAATCATACTGGCAAATTGGTTTGATGATATGAGAATCACCTCTAGGGGGGAGATGATAATTTGAGAATTAAAAGTTCTTATCATCAAGAAACTTTAAAGTAGAAACAATGAACACCAAGGCTACAAAATATTTCCAAAACAAAACAAAAGGAAGCATATGTTCCCTGAATCAAGGAAGCATATGGTCTCCGAATCAGATTCAAGACAAATCTGAACTTCTCCTAGTTGACTACTTTCTCAGAGACTAATCATTTTCTGTTTGGGGTGATTTTACTGAGATTCTTAATATGTTTCACAGTGAGTGTGTGAAATTTAAAGGCTTTAATTTCACCTCTGAGTTTTTCTGAAGGCTAGTTTAGACAAAATTACAACTTTGTTAAAAATATACTCTAGGGCTGGAATTGTGGCTCAGTGGTACAGAGCACTTGCCTAGCACGTGTGAGGCACTGGGTTTGTTTCTCAGCACCACATAAAAAAATAAACAAATAAAATAAAGGCATTGTGCCCATCTTAAACACACACACACACACACACACACTCTCTCTCTCTCTCTCTAAAATCCAATGTTCATGGTAAAACTTTGATGAGTGGATTAATTATTCCCACATGAAAACACGCAATTCATAATTTGGAGTTCCGTTTTCACTTCTAAGAAATAATTACTTTAGAGCAAGTAATGCTCAACAGTAGTCCATAAAGGCAATACCAAATGCCAATGGAAAGATTCATAGATGCCAATGGGGCACACTGACTAGGCAGTGGCTGGGCCCATGCCAAGCAATACAGGAAACTGTTCCACTGTTAGGGATAAAAACTTTTGAAAAAGCAAATTTCAAAAATTTCAGGAAGTCAATCTCTGAAAGACGAGAAAAACTGAGTTATGACAATTAAATGCAATATAAATAATAAATACATGAATGGACTTAATAAAAACAGGGGAAGAGAACAATTAGGACATCTAGGGAAATCTAACTCTAAACTGTATATTAGCCAACCTTATTGTAGCAAGTTTCAATTCCATGAGTGTTACGTTATATTGTTCTCAGGAGTTATATTCTCCAGTATTTAGGATTCCATAAAGGCTCAATAAAAAAATAAAAGTGTGTGTGCAAAAAAAGGAGGGGAAAGATGTGGCAAAACATTAACAACTGGGGAACCTAGGTAAAGGTGCTCACTGAGCTCTTCTTTAAAGCTTTCTACAAGACTGACTGTGATCAAAATGAAACCTTGTGATAAAAAAACTTCAGAGAGGCCTGACCTCGTGATGCAAGGCATTGTCTCCAGACTGATCAGGACTTTCTTTCTTTCTCTTTTTTGTTAGTTCAAAGAGACAAAAACCAGAGGGAAACCATTCTGTAGACATTTTAAAAATTGGTAGTAGACAAACAATATAAAAGAGATGCCCTTATTAAAGATTAATATCAAATCATGTTATAACTCTCCAAGGCTTTTCTCTGACAGGCTCACATACAAAACTAAGGGTTTTATTGTTTTGTTTTAAACCATTTTCAGGAGAAGAGGGCTGAGCACTAACATTTTTGAGAGACTCAACACTCGGCTGGGAACTTTATTGAAACCATGTAACTTAGCCCTCAGGACAAACTTGAATATAGGTGTTAAGGTCCCAAACTGAGGGGGGAAAAGGAAAAGAAACCTCAGTGAGGTTAATAACTTTGTGTATATATTTCTCTGTATTTTTAAAGAAATGATTACTAAGACTTGAAATAGGTTTAAAGGAGCAAAAGCAGTATTTTTTTAACAATGGGGTTCTGGAGTGCTGTTCAAAACTAAGGTTATGAGATGCTGTCGGAAGACAAAGGAGGATTTATACAGCTGCATCTCAGAAGGCATCCAGCTGCTATTCTTCAAGTTTTGCAGAACCTGCCCGACCTAACCTGGGGGGTGGGGCCCTGTTCTCCCAGCACCTTTCTTCACTCATTCCCACTAATCACTCCACCCGGTGCCTCTCATCCCTGCACGAAAAGGAAAACTGGCTCATGAAACCCTAACACCTCTACACATTCTTAAAGATTCTAGAAGTTCTGTTTGGAAATATTGAGAGAAACTGATCTTTTTACTTATAAAAATGATGACTGACAGATTTATGGGCAGACACTGAAAACACATAAAGACAGGAGAGTTTAGGACAAATAGTACTTAGTACTCCAATCCTAAATAATGTATTTGGTAAATATCTCCTAACTAAAAGATTCTTCTTCATGAAGCTAACAAAAGAAAAAGGAACAAAAAGGTGGGGAATGTTTTATTGAAATTATTCAGGTTTGAAAATTTTAATAGATGCAGTACAACTATCAAAAGCCAAAAACTCAAAGATTTAGGAAACTTAGAACATTTTTTCATTCTTTCAGCAGTAACTGAATACTCAGCACCACAAAGTTATTATTGTGATATGTAGCATATATTATGTAATATGTAATACAGGCAATCTAGCATTTATTTTTTTGAATTATTATTTTTAAATAGATGAATAAGAAACAAATTTACATACAGACTTCTAGTTGATTTATCTGACTTTTTTTCCCCTAAATTTTACTTCTTATGTTACAGTTTTATAATTTACTTTGGAAAAGAAAATATTTCTCAAATAAAACTTGATGAGAAAAAGATATCTTAAGAAATATTCTTTGTTATCACAATTGAGAAATCACTTATTTTTAAAATTTTCTGGAAATGTTACTTTCAAAGAAGCTGATGTATATCTTCCTCTACTAAACCTCACTTTTAGCCACTAGATCAAATTTTCAAAGAGAGCTGTAGAATATCCTCTTTAGGATGTCTTAAGATGGTCCCTATATCCTTCTTTGCCAAAAATAATAATAATAATTCTAGACAAACTTTCATAAGAAAAATAAGAAACCCAATATAAATTTTAGATGTGTAGATAATTAAGTAGGTCCCATTTAGTTTTTTGCTTCTTATACCACTGTCCTTTTTATCTAAGATACTAAATATAATTTCCTCTCCTATAACCAAAGATTTATAATGTATTTAAAATGCTTAGCATAGGTATTCTCCATAAATTGGTTATCTTTTCTTTCCAATACTGTCAAAAATCATTTTCATTATGGTTCCCAACATTCTGCATTATTAGATAACAATTTTACCCATTAAGGCTTATTTTTTTTTTTAAAGAGAGAGAGTTTTTTTAATTTTCGGTGGACACAACATCTTTATTTTATTTTTATGTGGTGCTAAGGATCGAACCCAGCGCCCCGTACTTGCCAGGCGCGCACGCTACCACTTGAGCCACAACCCCAGCCCCAAAGTCTTATTTTTAAGTATAACAAGACTCCTGAATTTCTATCACCTGATTTATATCAAACTGTATCCTATTGCATTTAATTAATATTTCTAAATATATGTCATTCTAGGAATAAATGCAACATTTGATTTTTAATTTTAATTTTTTTCCTAGTATCCCATCATCTCTACATTCTCAGCTAAGTTTTGATGAGATATACTGAACACACATTTGGTGGAAGAGGGATGTAAAATAATGGAATAATGGATTTTTGAAACTAACCTATACACTGGAGCCCTGATCTATCAATTAATGATAAATATATTATACAAATACTAAAGGAGTTTACCCAGAAATAAAAGTCATATGTCATACAGTTTGCAGCAGAAAGGGAGATTACTTATTTTAAGACTCCTAAGTTTCTGTTGAAAGGATTTCACATCATTAAGACACGATGATACTGATTCTTATTCTTCCTTCCTTGTTTACATCACTGTTCATAAAGGTCAAGTTTGGTATCTCTGCTTGAGATAAATTTAATGCCTTACTGATATAAAATAACTCATTCCACCAAAGGCATTACAATCGATACTTTTTCTTCACCATTTAAAATAAATACACTTTGATATTACAAAAACCTCAGAATGGCAATGTAGATACCATACCAATGAAGTAAATTTTCCTCATTCCTGTCTTTATAGACCTGATCACTATATAGCAAGATTAAATTGAACCAGAAACTGCTAACAAATTAAAAATAAAATTCAACCTTAAAGCATCTTTATTATATAGCACAGGTGAAAATAAGGTAATTTCATGAAATAAATTATTCATATATAATATTCAAGCTCCAAAGGTCATCTGTTTGAAATGTTTACCTTTTGTTTTTCAAAAGAATAATTCTACTTATATTTACAAGGGAGCATGATTTTTCTCAAACCAAATATAGTAGTACATCATTTGTCCCCTGTCTTCAGAGAAGAAGGGATTCCACAGTGTGACTTTTCAAATAATAGCTTATTCATTTCAATGACCAAATTCACTTTACTTAAACTATTTTGGACAGAAATTGTTCTTAATTACATCTCATACTTCCCTACCAGTTCAGGTAGAACACTATAATGAACATAATTTAAGCACTTGTTATAGGGCTGTCCCATGACTATCTATAAGGTTACTGTGGTAAATTTAAAGACAGCAATAGCCTCAGGACATTAACAAATATAAAGTAATATTTTCCTATCCTAAATGACTCCATAATGATAAGTTCTTCAATCTGCATTTTAAGAGTCTTCCTGCCCCTAATTAAAAACTCTCACTCATCACTTCACCCATCTTCTAAAATCACTGCTTCTAAACTGTAGCTGGTAAATCAGAGAACCATGCAAGTAGTAATTTTACCAAAATGTAGCAAGTTACACACTGGGATGAGAATCTCCATTTAAAAGGTACATCAGCTTAGGCTACAGCATAACTTATATATTTAGTTACTCAGAGAACATTTTCAATTATTGACTAATTCATGATTATGTCAGATGGTTTTGATTTCTGGGAAAATGACAAAGAAGTTATTAATCTACAGCAATTTTTCTTTGTAACTTCTTGCCCATTTTGTAAATGTTCCCATAAGTAAGCAAAAGCCATAGTAGAATCAGACTTACCTGAGGCACGCCTTGTGAATCGATTTATTACTGGAGCTAAAAGAAAAGTGCAGAAAAATATAATTAGATTAAAAATCTGATTTTTCCAAACCCCTACAAAGGCTCAGATTACTAAGTAATCTTATAATGTAAACAGAGAAAATATGAATGAATAAAGATAAGATATACAAAAGATACAAAAATTACATGTTCAAATTCATTAATAAAGAAATGCAATTTAAATCAATATTTTACCTATTAAATTAGTTTCCCCAAACACTTTAAAGAAAATTCACCTGGTTAGAGAGAGCTGAAACTACTTAACTGGGACAGTGTAAATCTATATATTACCTATAGAAAATCTGACAATTACTTCAAGTACCATAAAAGGTTTATGTCTGTGGATAGAGTAATTCTACTTTTAGAGATTTATTCTTTAAAAAGCTACAAGAGAAGAGGAAAACAATATGTGAACACTTTTAGCATTATCATTTTAAAATTGAAAAAAATAGGAAATATAGATAAAAGTGTTCATGTATACAGAGATCATTTTTAGGTGAAGGATAGTATATCCTTGAACATTTCCGATTTAATATTTGTGGTTTTGATATTTTTGTGCAACCCAAATGTCCATGACATGCAAATGTGTACACTGAAAGCTGTGACTCCCGGCTACTGCGTGCATCACCCAGCTGGCAAGCCTACCGTCTGCCCACATGCCTGACTCAACTCAGCTCTGTGCTGCTGCTTAGGTTTGCTGACACAGTTATCTCAAGTGGAGGGCTCTTTTTTTTTTTTTTCTTGAGAAAAGTAAGTAAATTTATGGTTCATATTATATAAGACAAGACCTCACATATTATACTGTATATTTTGTTTGCAGAATGTCATGGGTCTACTAAAGTACTCCAATACTTTCAAAAGAACAACTATGAAAGTTGTTTACACTATGTACTCACTTGGGTCAAGGAAAAGACATAATTTTTTAACAGTACTGTGGTCACACTGCATGACGAATATATAGGAGTAAGTACCAGGAGAAAACTGCGTCAGATTTTTACCTTCATCTCTGCAAACATGCTATTAAACATCAGCATCATCATATTACTGATGATTAAGTTTTATAGTAAGGCCTAGAGAAATTGATTAATTTGTTTTAGATCAAATAACCACCCTGTAGCAAATCTGGAGAATTTGAACCTAGGAGTATCTAGTACCAACACAATCCTTTGGAAAGAAGAGAAAGTGAAAACACTGATTCCCGAAATCACATCATAGGAAGTGAATACTTTCTTTCATACTGATCTTCACTGTCATTAAAGATTAACTTCATTAAATAATTCACAAATCCAATTATTAAAATAGCATAGAGTTTGCAGCAAAATATATCCTCCAGACTGATCGAGAAAAAATTCTTATTATTTATAACCAAAATAATTTAGCCATGTATTTGCACAGTCAAAAATTACTTATATCAAAAAAAGTTCAATACTGCAAGTATTTTAAAACACAAAAGTCCTTCAGTTTCCTTGGATGCTTTTAATCCCCCTTTTCATAACTCTTTTGGAACCTAAATACAAGGACAGTGACAAGAGACAATGTACAAAGACATTCAACCATAGGAATGCAGAACAGTACCTCAGATAAAGAAAGATGAGGGCTAAAATCCTATCTAGAGCTTGGGGCAAAAAATAAAAGTAGATATTCGCTGCCCTCCTGTCCAGATGAAACCACAGGGCTATGAGCTTCAGGCTAGACATGGTGGGAAATCTCTGTTCTCCTGAGTCCTTAGGTTTATGCATCTTTCTGAAGTGGCTGAAGAAGAGGACTTCCTGCACCAATGGCCCTGTCATCTAAAACATCTTTTTTTCCTTCTTCTCCTTCTCCTTCTGTTTCTTCTTCTTCTTCTTTTCCCTTGTTTTGTTTCTTTTTGGCAGCGCTGGGGATTGAACCCAGGGCTTCATGCATGCCAGGCAAGTACTTTACCACTGAGCTATATCCTAGGCCCCCAATTCTTTAAATTTGTAGGGATAATTCCGATTGTCATACTAATTCAGAAAACACACTTGGCATTTGGCAGGCAAACTCCAGAACAGTCCTACACTAGAAAGAACTGTCCTACATTCCCAGCTTTCATCCCAGATGACTTTCAAATACCCCACAGGGCATTCCTGATTCTAACACTGCTTTATATATGTACTTGATTACTTTATGCTGTTTTAATATATATATCAAATTTTCTCAAACAAAACTATGTAAATCAAAGGAATTACATTTTCTTTTTTATACTCTGATTGGAATTACACTTTATTAGATGTTCACTCTTTCAGGAAGTCTATGCCACTTGCAACAACATCATTTGTCATTTGGGCTATTTGAATACCAGTACAGTATGTTTGGTCACCTAGACATTTTTTTAATTTTTTAAATTTTAATTTGTTATATATGATAGCAGAATGCATTACAATTCATATTACACATACACAATTTTTCATATCTCTGGTTGTACACAAAGTAGAGTCACACCATTCGTGTCTTCATACATGTACTTAGGATAATGATGTCCATCTCATTCCACCGTCTTCCCTATCCCTATGCCCCTCCCTTCCCCTCCCACCCCTTTGCTCTATCTAGAGTTCCTCTAATCCTCCCATGCTCCCCCCCACCCACCGCATCCCATTATGAATCAGCATCCTTATATCAGAGGAAATATTCTGCATTTGTTTTTGGGGGGAATTGGCTAACTTCACTTAGCATTATATTCTCCAACTCCATCCATTTACCTGCAAATGCCATAATTTTATTCTCTTTTAATGATGAATAGTATTTAATTGTGTATATACACAACATTTTCATTATCCATTCATCTACTGAAGGGCATCTAGGTTGGTTCCTAGACAGTTTAGCTATTGTGAATTGTGTTGCTATAAACACTGATGTGGCTGTGTCCCTGTAGTATGCTGTTTTTAAGTCCTTTGGGTATAGACCGAGGAGTGGGATAGCTGGGTCAAATGGTGGTTCAAGGAATCTCCAAATTGCTTTCCATACTGGCTGCACCAATTTGCAGTCCCACCAGCAATATACGGGTGTGACTTTTTCCCCACATCCTCGCCAACACGTACACTGGAGAAAAGATAGCCTCTTCAACAAATGGTGCTGGGAAAACTGGAAATCCATATGCAACAAAATGAAATTAAACCCTTATCTCTCACCATGCACAAAATCCAACTCAAAGTAGATCAAGGACCTAGGAATTAAACCAGAGACATTGCGCCTAATAGAAGAAAAAGTAGGCCCAAATCTCCATCATGTCGGATTAGGCCCCAACTACCTTAATATGACTCCTATAGCACAAAAATTAAAATCAAGAATCAATAAATGGGATGAATTCAAACTAAAAAGCTTCTTCTCAGCAAAAGAAACAATCAGTGAGATGAATAGAGAGCCTACAATTTAGGGACAAATTTTTACCACAAGTACGTCAGTTAGAGCACTAATCTGTAGGATATATAAAGAACTCAAAAATCTTAACACCAAAAGAACAAATAACCCAATCAATAAATGGGCCAAGGAACTGAACAGACACTTCTCAGAAGAAGATATACAATCAATCCACAAATATATGAAAAAATGTTCAACATCTCTAGCACTTAGAGAAATGCAAATCAAAACTACTGTATGATTTCATCTCACTCCATTCAGAATGGCAACTATTAAGAATACAAACCTACACAATTTTTATAGCTTTTTAGTCTAGCTAGTCAAATAGGAATTAAGATTGATTCAGGGTAGAGGCCTTGCTGGAAATAAAGATATGTGCATCTGGCCACGCTGTCATTTTCTCCCTCAGGGACCTAAGTCAGGCAAGGGAGCCAGGGGTGAGGTAAGGTCAGTACTGCCAACTTTCTGACCCTCCACATCACTGGTGGTGGTGGTGAGGGTGGGTAGGACAGCAGGCAAGAGCCGTGGGCGCCACTACTGGCACCATAGCCTCCCATGAAACTGAGGATAGTGCATGTAACTTAAATTCTCAGCTCATGAAATACGGATACTAAGACCTGTCTTTCTTCTTCAGAGGGTTTTTTTGGAAAAAAAAGAAAACATATTTTTAAAAGTGCCTGTCAACTATAAACTCCTATTCAAATGTAAAGGACTGATGCTTATTTACTGTGAACTAACAATACCATTTTTAAAAATATATATATTTTTAGTTGTAGATGGACACAATGCCTTTATTTATTTTTATGTGGTACTGAGGATCAAATTAGTGCTCTACTATTAAGCCAAAACTCCAGCACCAACATTACCATTTTTAAAGCATACTAAGTAAACAACAATACAAATTGTCATAAAAGAAAGTTTACAAATAAAGATGTTCTAAAATGTGACAAGTCAAATTAAGTTTTCGTAGGAATCTTGGTTTCACCTTCATTTTCTCACTCATGGATATTCTGTGAATATGCACATGTGTCATACAAATAAATACATATATTCACCAAAAACATATACACACACATATATTGGGGAAGGAGAAAGAGAATATTAGAGAACAGGACATGTCCAGAGAAACAAATATGATTTAAAGATATACCAAACTCCTACATTTTCAAAAGCTATAACCTAAGATCTTAGGGAATCCCTGAGGACAAATACAGAAATATTTATGTAGGTTTGACTTTCTCCCAAATACCTGAGAGTCCTGTGTGCTACTAGGAATATTTTCACACCGTATGAGCAGAGATCCATTCAGTTGCCAAAGTATATCTGAGTAGATTGGTTTTACTTGCTGAGCTCCTGAAAGACTGGAAGTATAATTCAGGTCCTCATTAATCCTTGAGGATACTTAGAAGAAAAAGACTCCTTTATTTTGGATAAACTGAAGGAGTCTCTCAATACCTAGCAGTGAAAACAGCCTCCCACACCTGTTTGCTCTGAGCTCCCCACAGTGCCAACAGGAACTGCTTATCTTTCACCTCTTCATGCAGGTTCTGAGTTAATAACCACAGAGTGAATCAATAAACGTTGAAAAGTACACAGAGCAAGCCTCCTGTCTCCACTTATTTTCTGGCCATATTGAGTGTGGAGGACAGCACTGGAACTGTAACACTCTGTTACAGAAGGGCTTAACCAAGCCTGGTCCTATTTACGAAAGAAAGGACTCAGGGCTTACCCTGGCAAGTGGCCACCTAAATTTAAAATAAATAAATAAATAAATAAATTAGGTGAAAGAGAATTTCAGAAGACTAAAAAAATTTAAGCTAGTTCATAAAAATAAAAGCAATCAATTGAAAGCATGAAGCAGTAAGTCTGGTCTTTTAAAAGGAAGCCCAGGGGACAGCAGTACATGTAAGTAGTTTGCATCTTTGAGCACAATGGGGAGAGAAATCACAAGTTGAAGAAATAAGAGCTCTGAGTGGTGATCTGAAGTCATGAACACACACACACACACACAATTAAAAACAAACAAACAAAATTCATTAAAAGAATATACCCTATCTCTACTGGAGTCACCTTAGCTAAATGGCCTTTTACAGAAGGGTGTTCCTATATCCTGAAGTTAAATACACACAACAACCTTACTTTCAGCCAAATAATTAGCATCCCTGTCCTCCTATCAGCTGGCTTTACAAGCAATAAACACTTTCTGAATCTGTTAGCTGTCTAAATAAAAGACTGTAGAAACTGTAAATTGAAACCATGTAAGCTAATTATTTTTGACAAAGTAAATAAATGCTAATCTCAGAATAAATTAATTTTTCCTATGCCTATGCTTCCAAAATTGAAATGAAGATCACCCCTGACCCAAGGAAGAATTAACTTTTTAAAATAGATCAACAGCAAATAACAAAATAAATTTTAACTGTTTTGGTAATTAACCTAATAGACACAATTTACACACATTTTTGTACATGTTCAATTATTGGTATTGAAAACACCACTTATTTTCTACGTTTTGTTAAAGGACATGATGAGCCTTAACTGCTTTCAGAAACAACTGGAGATATTCATTACTGTCCTGCAGTACCTTGAGCTGTATTCCAGATACACGGAACCTAAGAATCTGAGCTGTGGTTTAATTCTGGAGGACAGAATTAATTGGAGAATATACTCCAGAGCTTCCAGGCCTTGGTGCTAAGGAGACTCTGGAGGTAAAACATGTATGTAGCTCAAAGCACTTCACTGGACATAATGGCAACTGTGTGAAAGGCAGGCTTGGAGGAGGGGACAATTTTCTACTGCCTTTTTGATTACACAACTTGAGGAACTGAGATTATGTCCAACCCACCTATTCACATGGATCAGGGCTTGAGATGGGCCACAGTGACATAAAGTATAAATGTTCTGACTTTTACAAAGTGCCATTTTTAATGATCACTATAAAGATACATATTTTTGTTCAATTTATAAACCAAACTCCCAAAAATGTAACTGATATTTTAAAATATTGGGGTAATAAAGTGTAATGATTAAACCAGAAACAACACATTTACTTTTATTTATGAATGAACGTGATGCTTCACTTTTTAATTCATGAGGATTTTACCCATGATGCTCTCTTACAAACAGAAAGAAAAATACAGTTACAGCTAAAAAAAAGTCCCACAGTGGCTAACCACACACAGAGTGAAGCAATAACAATGCCTAGAGAAAGGTTCCCAAATAGTTTTTGGATTTTTAAATACAGAAGGAGATAGGAAAGGGACATTGTCAAAACTACACAAACTCAGTATCTGCTTCTCCAAAAGATAAAGTGTCTCTTCCAAAACTATATTGTCAGATACAACACATGAAAGACAGATTTGTTAGAGGCCAATGTTCTGCCACACATTACAAAATCACAACAAAACTTTCCAGACAAGGATAAATTTAGAATAATACGAAAGCTTTGAAATGAAGATCAACTTAGACAACAATTAGGGGATGTGATAAAAGTTACTCTACTCATAAAAGTAATCATTGAAAATAGTATACAAAACCTTCCCTGTATTTTCCCAGAATGAAAATTTTCCTGCCATTCCAGCCTTGGCTCACATGTCCTCTCCTCAGGAAGCCCTTTCTTGAACAACCTGTGTAACTAACAAGTAGCCCTCCAGTCCCTCTCCAACAGACCATCCTGTTTCCTTCTCTCCAGGGTGATCAGCTATCTAAAAATTTCTAGTGTTTTACACTTATCCTCTATTTCCTTTCATGCTAGACTACAAGCTCCAAGAAGGTAGGGTTTCCTTGTCCGTATGCTTCACTACACTACCGCAGTGCTTAGAACACTACATGCAATTACATATATTAGTTTAAATACATGAGCAATGCTAATGAAAAACTAATGTAATAAGGGATACTCCCTGACACCTAAAATCGTTTGGACAAATGTGATATTCACACAAGTATTAAGTTTGTGAAACTCATCAATTAAAATACAGTATTGGATGAAAACATACAACTGATTTTAAAATAGTAGAGATTGACTAGCCTTTGGCTTTTTTTCCCCCCTAAGTAGCAAAAAGCAACCACTTCATATTACTGTTCTCAGTTTCTCACATTTTTCCTGCTCTAGAAGTATATGTTATATCCTTTGCAGTACCTCCCACTACCAAGGGTGGAGTAAATTTCCCTCCCCACAGTTACTGTGTTTTGCATGTGACTCTCAGGCCAGGAGAAAGTTAGCAAGACAAAAAGCACATAGTCTTCTTCAAATGTACTTGGATAATTCTAGCTTGGCTGCTTGTGTTTCTAACATCACCGGGAAATGGAAGTCTCCAGTTATCACTTATTCCAAAAGGAGGCTACATGAGGGGCAGAGCAGAACTCAGGTCTACAGCCTGGAGCCATGTCCATCTGAAATCACCCAAATCACAACCAACCACAGAGTCATGAGAAAGTATGTGCAGTTGTAACCAATTATATTTTAAGTCTGTTTCACAATAAAAAATGGACTAATACTCAAAAAAAAAAGCAATCTCATTTGTGCTCAAAAATCATGAAAATATAACCTGGACTTTAATCTCCAAATAATGATGATGATGATGATGATGATAAAAGATTTCACAAGAAGGGCTGGGGCTGGGGCTCAGTGGTGGAGCAGTTTGCCTAGCACAGATGAGGCACTGGGGTCAATCCTCAGCACCACATGAAAAATACATAAATAAAAGTTATTAAAAAAAAAGATTTCACAAGAGAGTAGAAAGCAATAGTATTTCTCAAAAGTATGGAAAAGAGGACTTCAAAAGCATTCATGTTTCCAATTCTTCTTTAACTGAGTGGAATTGACATATAATGAGATACAAAATTCAGTGAATTTTGACACTCACATATACAACACTCCAATGAAGATAAAAAACATTCCAACATCTTGGAAAGTTTCTGTAAGCCCCCTTCAGTCAATTCCCACTATCCTATAAGCAATTACTGAGACAATTTCTACCATAATGGTTTACTTTTGACTGTCTTTGAGCTTCAGGTAAATATGAGGTTCTTTCTTGCTGTTAAAAGGATCAACCGCTTGTTCATTTTTACTGATAAGTGGCATCCTTTTGCATGAATATGCTTTAACTTATTTATTCATCAAATGTTGATGGACATTTGACTTGTTTCTAATTTGGACTATTTTGAATAAGCCTTCTATAAATATTCTTACACAAGAAGTTTTGTAAACATATGCTTTTATTTCTTGGTTTAATGCCTAGGAGTGAAATTGCTTGGTTACGGTAGATGAATGTTTAAAATAAGTCCACAGTTTTCCCAAGTGTTAGTATCATTTTATGCCCTTACAGGTCACTTAGAAGAGTTCTAGTTGTTCCACATCTTTGCCAACATAAGGCATGTCTTATTTTAGCCATTCTCATATTAATAGTGTCTCTGTGGTACCAAGTTTCACTTTCCTGATATCTAAAATACAAAACATCATTCCCTGTGCCTATCAGCCATGCTTTTCTTCTTTACTGACATGCCCCTAATAGTGTTCAATTTGATTAGGGTTTTTTATTATTGAGTTTTACTAGTTCCTTTTATACATAATAAATTACAAAATATAATAGAAAAAAGTCCCAGATATAATAACAATAAAAATGAAAAGTTACTTAGGAATGAAACTGAGAGGATACAAAAATTCTTTGTGAAAAAAAAATTACAAAACCTTATTAAAGAAAAAAAAAAGAGACCACATTCATGAATAGTAGGTTGAATATCATTAAAAATGTCTGTTCTGGGCTGGGGTTGTGGCTCAGTGGCAGAGTGCTTGCCTCACATGTGTGAGGCACTGGGTTTAATCCTCAGCACCACATAAAAATAAATAAATAAAAAATAAAGGTATTTTGTCCATCTACAACTAAAAGAAATTATAAAAAATGTCTTTTCTCTCCAACTTGGTTCATATATGCAATGTAACTTTAATAAAACTCCCAATAAAATATTTTCCACAAAATTTAAGTGTATCCTAAAATTGGTAAGTCTCAAAATTAGTCTCAAAAGTTCTTTACACTCTTGGGAACTATTTGCTTATGTGGATTATATTCATTAATATTTACTGTATTCAAAGTTAAAAACTGATGTTTAAATAATATTTAATTTAAAGCTAACAATAAAAGGTGCCTGTTATCACAAATAACATACCTTGAGAGAAAACAATTACATTTTCCAAATGAAACAAAAGTTAGTTATATTTAGAATGCCTTTGTTTTACATTTTCCAAATCTGCTAGAAGATAGCCAGGTTCTCATATCTGCACCTGCATTCAATCTGTGCAGTCATACCTCATGTACCCTCCAGAAAATTCTGCTGTATATTTTTAAAAGCATGACAGAAAAAAATCAAGTTAGTATTATTTTACTTTTTATCCTATAGCCTCCTCAAAAGGTCTAGGGGTGGGAGACAAATAGCCCTCTGGGGTCTCTATACCATACTTTGAAAACAGTCTTCAAAAACTAGTATAATTTCATAATACACACACACACACACTGTTCACTACAGCACTATAAGAATAATAAATTGGGAACAACCAAAATATTTACCAGAGAATGAATAAAGTATTTATTTATGAGTATACTACATAGCAGTTTAAAATAAATAAACTGGAGCTGCATGAATCAATTTAACATCTCAAATACTGTTCTCAAAAACAAGTTAAAAGCCAAATGTTTTCTCTGATAAGTGGATACTGATCCATAATGGGCAAGGGGAGAATGGAGGAACTCTGGATTGAGCAGAGGAGAGGGAGGAGTCGGGTGTAAGGGGTGGATGGTAGAATGAGATGGACATTCTTACCCTATGTATGGGTATGATTGCACAAATGGTGTGACTCTCCATCAGGTACAACCAGAGAAATGAAAAGTTGTGCTCTATTTGTGTAAAAAATAAAATTAAAAGTAGTTAAAGGATAATACTATACATAAAATAAATTTCCATAGGGGAATTTTATACAAACTTGGACTAAATTTAAAATAACACTATTTCTAACTAATGAATAAATGCCTAAGAAGTACTTGTGCAAAATAATGCACAGAAAATATAAATACCAAATACTGTATATGTGGTATAGTCTTAAAAGAAAAACACAAACCGATGTGATTCTGCAACTTGTATTTGGGGTAAAAAAATGGGAGTTCATAACCCACTTGAATCAAATGTATGGAAGAAGATATATCATGAGCTTTGTAATGTTTTGAACAACCAATAAAAAAAAAAAGAAAAACACAAAAAAACTGAAGGGTGCCAAACTTTGTTGGAGCTAGGGGATGGCTTTTATAAGTGTTATTTAGTCTTTGTATCTCTTTGTATACTGGAAATACCTCATAGTTTTAAAAAGAGAAAAAATAATTCTCTGCTCTATTTAGTATGGGCAGGTAAAATCAGTTCAAGGAGATTATTCACATTGTATTTTTATGCTAAATGTGCTTCTAAAGTATTTTTCATATCTTATCTTTATTTAAGATATTTTTTTAGTTGTAGATGGACACAACACCTTTATTTTACTTATTTATTTTTATGTGGTGCTGAGAATGGAACCCAGTACCTCACGCAGGTGGGGCAAGTGCTCAACCATCGACCTATAACTCCAGCCCTCATACCATATCCTTTTTACAAATGAGTTTTTGTTAAAATTCAAACACTAAAATACCCTATATTCTTTGTAAACAATTATAAGGTAATTATTATTTTAAAATATGACAAAAAGTCCTAAAACTGCTTAGTTGGTAAACTTGTTAATGAGAGTCAAACAAAAAAAATCGAAGATCTTTGAACAATTCAATGTGAAAATAAAGATACAAAAGGATTGTCTTTTTTTGCCATCTAAAAATACATTACATTAGCAATTTGTAGTTAAATAAGTACAGAATTTTGGTTTTATAGGAATTAAGCAACAAACTAATGTAAAACTTGGAGAGGTATAAATTTGCCCCACAAGAGCTTACTTTTATAAATATTATGACTTGAGGAAAAGGCAACAAGCTGTCAATTTAATGCAACTAATTTTTTCCAATTAATTTATATTTCAGGCACACGGTCATGTTTCTACTGCAAGCATCTGCCTCATTTAAATAAAGCACTATTTTCAGTATTCCTACCTACTCTGTCTTAAGTTGTTTAAAACTGACTCGTAGAAGTTAAATAAGACCATAAATTTGGAGACTGTATACATACAACTTTATTTATTCTACCAGTTTAACAGTTATTCTCAAGGGAAAAAACAGTGTGAAAACAAAGCAAAGCTTTAATCCATCGCTTTTTTTTTTTAAGTCAAAATTCTACCTTGAATTTGAAATGGAATTAAAGGAGGCCCTGGGTTTTAAGAACAATGGGTGTTTTAAAAATTGAGACAACTATAAGACTCAAAGATTTTACTTTTATATTTCCATTAATAATTTTTTAAAGTACTACTACTACAGTGCCTTAAGAGCAAGCTTATTATATTTCCAATCAAACCTCATTAAAAAAAAAAAAAAAAACTGTCACATTCTCACTAACTTCTAAAACGTGTGACTTGTTTCTTTTCTTTCTTTTTTAAATCGGCCCACAAGTGATGCTTACTGCATGCCAGGCCCTGTTAGCTCATTTAATTACTACAACAGTCCTCTGGCGTAGATACTGTCATTACTCCTATCTCATAAATGAGGAAACTGAGGCACAGATCATAAGGTACCTTGCCAAAGGTCCCAAAAGTTATAAATGGCACTACTAGGATTCAAACCCAGAGTCCACGCCAAAATTAAAGTCAAACTTTAAAAAAAAAAAAAACAACTTTCCATTATTTCAGATTTTTCATGCCAGGACGCTTAAATTTTTGGCAACTAAAAGCAATCTTGTTTTGTGCGCATTTCCGTAACAGTGAACTACTGCATGTGAGAATTGTGAGACAGTGGTAAGGGACTCAGTGACCACATTTCTCAAATCAGTAGAGGAAAAAAATAAAAGAATGAAATAACAGTACAGAAAAGATAGGAAGAAGAAGATAACATGCAGTTTAGGACAAAATTATCTGCAGGTCACTGAAGAACATGCAAATGAAGAACTGATGGATGTGTCAATGTGATCCTTAGAGGGAGGTCAACGCTAGAGCTAGTGGGAAACACTGGGGTCCCAAAGAGCAGAGCAGTAAAGGGAGGAAGGCAGTGTGCAAGGGCAGAAATGAGAGTGGACAAAGCAGGTTTGGGACACACCCCAAACTAGATTTAGCACAGGGTTCACGTGAGCAGGAGCAGTGACATATAGCATCAGAGGCTCACATGGGGTCAGAATGTCACCTCAATCGGAATGGGAGAACTTTAAAGGGAAGACAAGCCTGTGTGCCTTTATTCTCTGCATTTCATACAGTGATCACATGTCAGGTCTAAAAATAAGCCTCATTTTTAATAAAATGAAGTTTACTTCTCTGTAACTGAAGACTAAAGCATTTTAAATCTCATGAAAACATTTTAAAATGCATTCTAATTAAAGGATTACTAGACTAGCATTTTAAAATATATGTATAACTAAAGGCTTCAACCACTGTACATTTATAAACATTTACTATTAGGCATTTAATTTTCAAATGAGTTTTACATGTAAAAAGATTTGAGCACCCACATTCCTGCCTGCCTGCAGTGAAGACCCCTAATCTGCAAAGCTTACTATGACAAGAGTGTCTATTCACCCTACCACACGGGCACTATTAACATCAATAAGGGAAACTTGGGAAAATTTTTGGTGTGGGTTGTAAACTAACTTCTGGAGAAAGAGTGAGATTTAGTAAAACAACACTTGGGACCAAGAGAAAAACTTAGGTGAGAATATTTGGCTATATTAATTTACAACCATGTCATGTGTCTCTATAAATTGTGTTTTATTTGCCATTTAGTGAACCCTTACAAAAGAATTGCTTTTATAGCAGGTCTTTTTATACTTAACATTACTATAATAGGTAATATAATGAATGATAAACATTTTTTTGAAAGTTACAAAACAGAAAATAGTGAACTATTTTCCTCCTAACAAGTACCATCCCCAAAGGTGTCCTTCCTGAGATATTCCAAAGACACTAAAAGAACTATTCTTTTAAACTTTACACTTTCTTCTAATTCTGAATGGCATTTCCACAATTTAATGATTTTTTTAGTTGTCAATTGACCTTTATTTTATTCCTTTCTATGTGGTGCTGAGAATTGAACCCAGTGCCTTATATATGCTAGGCAAGCACTCTTCCACTGAGTTACAACCCCAATCCACAATTTAGTGATTCCTAAACATCTATAGCACTTATTACACTGTATGATTCTCTTTGTCCCATCCACATTTTTTTCCCATTAATGGAGACTGAACCCATGGGGGCTGTACCACAAAACTGAGCCATATTCCCAGCCCCCCGCCTTTTTTTTTTTGAGGCAGGGTCTTGCAAAGTTGCTTACAGTCCCACTGAGTTACTTAGGGTGGTCTCAAACTTTCAATCCTCCTGCCTTAGCCTCCCATGTCACTGGGATTACAAGTGTGCCACCATGGCCGGCTCCACCTACAAAATTTGCACCATGAACATTAGTAATCTACAGTCTAGGACACAGTCCAAGATGCATACAGGAATCGAGTTTAAAGAAAAATCCTAAGAGGAATAGCTCGGTCAAATGGTGGACCTAAAAACAGCACACTACAGGGACACAGCCACATCAATGTCTACAGCAGCACAAATCACAATAGCTAAACTGTGGAGCCAACCTAGATGTCCTTCAGTGGATGAATGGATAAAACAATGTGGGATTTATATACAATGGAATATTACTCAGCAATAAAAAAACAATAAGATCATGGCATTTGCAGGGAAATGGATGGCATTAGAGAAGATTATGTTAAGTGAAGTTAGCCAATTCCAAAAAAACAAATGCCGAATGTCTTCTCTGATATAAGGGGGGGGTGACTCAAAATGAGGTTAGGAGAGAGAGCAAGGGAGGAAGATTACCTCTAGATAGGGAATAGGGGTGGGAGGGAAAGGAAGGGAGAAGGGGAATAGCATGGATGGTGGAAGCAGACCCTCATCATTATACCAAATACATGTATGAAGATGTGAATTTGATGTCAACATACCTTATATACAATCAGAGACATGATAAATTGCAGTATAAAGGTGTATTAAGAATTGTAATGCAAAAAATAATAATAAACAAATAAAACATTAAAAAAGAAAAAGAAAAATCCTGGATCTTCCTTTTTTAGGTAACATGATTTATTTCTTTCTCATTAGGGAATTTTTCTCTATATTCCACCAAAATTTTCTGTTGAGTCCATTAACTTATCTAATGAATGTTTATTAAAAAAGGAGCGTGTACACATACAACTAGATCCCTGCCTACCTGCAAGTCCTTCATAATCTAGAAACTTAAATCTGGAAACTAACCAAAAGTTGCTCACATCTTACACATTAATGGAGATCAAGTTAAGTTGTATTGTAAGTTGTGGTTTCCAAAATGGAGTTCATAAACCCTGAGCCACTGTATAAGGCAATCTTTTGAGGCCCAGGGCAACATTTAGTACTTGCTCACAATTAATTTTTGCTTCTTCCTTTCAAAATTAATATTGTGGGAAGCTTACATATAAATAATAAATTAATATACTGGTACATGTATAAAATTTACAAGTACATTGGGAGTGTATTCCACACTTATATTTGCTAACAAGGATGTAAAATAAACAAGTTTAGAGAAATAAACAATATATGAGGTGTTTACTTCTAAAATATTTTATTGCATTTCTAAAGTACATGAAGTAGTAATCTAGGTGGAATAGACAGAAAAAGCCAATTGTAAAAGGGTTGGACCACAAGTTTTTAGAGGAAAAAATGTAGCTTATTTTTTGGTATGTTCTTTTCAATCATGTTATTGCTATAAGAGTTACTGAAAATGAAGTGTATGTACTTTATGTATGGTTCAGGAACTGGGCTCTGAAATCAGAATGTCAGGTTCAAATCCCGATTCCAGCACTTACTTTGGAAAAGACTAAATGATGTACATAACAGGCCTTGTTCAACATCTGGAGGATAAGCAGCCAAAAATGTTAACAGTAATTATTACTAAAGAAACAAAACACAATTTAACAAACATTAGCATTCTATAAAGATGGGAATGAAATGGCTGAGTCATGTTTTAATTCAACATGACCTTTTGAAAAAAATGCTTTTTGAGTCTAAAATGTATTTAAGCAAATATGGGGGTTTTTTGCGTGCTTTTTTTTTGTAACCCCCTCATCCCCTTAATATCACTCCCATGAACTGTTTCAACTTGGAACAGCTAATGTAAATTAAATAATGTCAGTCCCTAGCCAAACGGATACAGGAATAACTGTATACAGTATATCTTCTTGGCTTGGCTTTTATGTGGAACATGTGTTTATATTTTGACCTTTTTGTCTTTTTCAAAAATTAAGAAACATTTAAATAGCAGCAACTGGAATGATTTTTTTTTTCGTTTTCAAACATTATTAAGCTATAAATGGCAAAACCTATTGCTGAGACATTTATAAATGTTACACCAACTGTGTTTATATTTCTGATTTTTTTTAGATTGTTTTGTTTTCTTGTAAGCCATGACCTGAAAATTTTAGCTCAAATTCTTTCCACAAAATAATTACATAATGGAATGGTCTGAGTCATTTTGAATTTCTGAGACACAAAATTCACTCCCATAAAATAAAGATAATGATCAGCATCACAGTGAGGTTTTTGCAGGGGGCTTTGTCATCACAACAGACAGTGTGGATAAGACGGCAAAGACAAGAATAAGACCCAACACAACAGTAATTCATCCAATTTGGAAAAACTGATGCACTCTCCATTCTTCTCCACTGTCAAATACGGTCTAATTCAAAGTTTCACTGTCCTGAAAAAAGAATCAAAGAGTCGGGGGGGGGGGGGGGTAATAAAATAAAAAACAGGAATTTTGAAGGCAAAATCCAAAAGTACTTTTCTTGAGCCCAGCTGTTCAAACCATACCTAGCACCTGAATAGAAGGCAGGAAAAATTCATAATATGTAAGCTAATGTAAACAGCACACAAAATGTTAGTGACAGTTCTATGAACAAAACAAAATTTATAAGACCAAGACCTACTAAATTTAAGGAAGGAACTTTTCTGTCTCTTACCTGCTTCATCTTTTAAACCAAACAGATCACATCTACACTCTGTGAAATTGTTCTTAATTCTACAGAGCAAACTTAATAATTTTTTTCTTAAAAAAAGAAAAATAAAAAAGGGGGTTGACATTCAATAAACATTTGTACTGTGAGTAACTGTGAGTGACTTCTACCTATTCCTTCTCCTAATTGGCCACTCCAGGTCCTGGCCCCCTTCTGGTACTGTGACTCTGTACACTTCTAACACAGACACTGTGGTCAACCACTTCAATCTCCTTCACTGAGTTCCTCACTCTAAAATATTCCACAATCCCCACCATAGGCCTTTTCTTATTGCTACTACTCTGATAAATGCCTCTCTTAAGGGGTCATAAACAAACTCCTAATTGACAGATTCAATGGTCTCCTGTTGGTATTTGCACAGGTGAAAAAGAATCATACTTGTTTTTTGTTTTTTTTTTTAACACAGCTAGGAACACAACCTTGACAGTTGGAAATTTACTGGAATCCATGCAGTGAGATTTACAACAATAAATAACCATTCAGTATTTACTTCTGTTCTACCAAGACACAGCAAGCGCATCACTATGTGCGACCTAAAATGAAAAGCTATTACTGTCTTGCATGAAATAAGTTTTTTTTTTTTTTAACACAGGCAGAAAAATTAAAGTATCTAATGCTTCCATTTTTGCCTAGGTGATTTTATTGTATGCGCTCTCTTCAGACAAAGTATGAGTGACTTACGGAAGCCTTCACATGTCTCAGGTGATTTTCCTTTTCCCTTTCTCTGGCCTCTCTGGATTTCTCTCTCTCCCAGTCCCTTCTGGCTTTTCTTCCTTTACTTTCCTTCTCAAAACCCAAAGTAATAGGTGGTTAAGAACAGAACACGATTTCAAGTCCTTTGATGTCCCAATTTCAACCCTAAAGCAATCCACTTAATACTGCTATTTAAATGAATAATGTTCTTAACTATTCTACTTCAGAAATTACCATCTCTAACTCAAAATATTTTTTAAATCTTCTCTAATACTACTGTGTTATGCTCGTAACTAAAAGAATGGCTTCAATATTTCAGCCATTGTCATGAATGATGTAATCCATTTCAAGAGGATTTGAAACTATCATGTAAATCTCTAATAGCCAAAGACTACACAGTGTCATTAATAACAAAACCCTGGAGCTCTTAGCTACAAATTATAAGTTGAAAGGATGTGGAATTTATTACTGTGCAACAGAACTTCACATTAAATTCTAAATGGAGCTGCTGCTTGAGAACATTTCCTACTTCAGCTCTCCGAAAAGTACAAATATTAGATTTATGTCCATAAAACACTATGAAATTGCTATTCTACAAAAGTTTGAACTTTTGCAAGGTTTCATACCAATTAAACAATTTATCTGAATGTATTCAATGCTTGCTATGTCTTCTGTCCAAATGGTCTTACAAATATCAATCCTTTTATCCTTGTGACAACCTTGAGGTAGTTTTTTTTGTTTTTGTTTTTGGTTTTTTTTTTTTTTTTTTGGGTGGTGGTGGTGGGGTGGGTACTGGAGATCAAACCCAGGGGCATTTTGTCACTGAGCTACATCCCTAGACCTTTTGAGACAGGGTCTTGCTAAGTGGCTTAAGGCATCATTTGTCATTGTCCTGCCTCAGCCCCCTGAGTCACTGAGATCACAGATGTGCACCACCACACCTGATGAGGTAGGTATATTAATGCAATAACATGCCTATGTGTTTAGCACAGTGACTCATACACTAATGTCTGGATGTTTATAGTTTATCCAAAAAGCTAACATTCATGGACATTTCTCAGCCTAATTAAGTGTATTTGAGAGGTTCATAAAATATTAAAAAGATATTTAGCTTTTGGTTGGTACAAGGTAACTATAACTACTAGAGTAATTTTTTTTTAGTCAGATGTTGATTGCCACAGGCTGCAGGAGGCAAGAGCTAACAATTGGCTGCTTAGTCTCATAAAAGCTTCTAGTGACCATAAAGAGCAAATTCTTAAAAGGGCATAACGAGGTGAGCCTAATAAATTGGCCAACAATTTTTGAAGTTACACCTGCTGTCTACAATTTCCTGCTACCAGACCACGAACTCAATAGTTAATAGAATGAGCCAGTTAAGATCATTTTCACAGCAAATTCTTGAGCAGTCAATCAGTCTATTGCCACTATTGCTTCTGCCACCTAATTTCAGGGAAACCATGTAAACCATTCAGACAGATTTCTGACTTTTATTCAAGTTACAGTGAAACTTGGTCCTAATTCTGCATCTAACAGAAATGAAGAACATTTGCTCATAGTCACCTAAGGAAACTTAGACACATGAATATTCTCAGCTCTTCTTCAATGATTTTTTTTTCATGATAAATAACTTTATTCTCTTAGTCTCCCACCACCACAAGCTCTAACTTACCAATATTTTGCACAATCTGAAGGATCACTTCTAAAGTCTCTATAATGCCTAGAGACTTTAGAAGTAATCCTTCAGATTGTGCAAAATATTGGTAAGAGTTAAAAAAGGTTAGAGTTAAAAAGGTTAGGTCACAGTTACTGCCTGGTAAATCTCAACTTAAATATCTTTGATGTGCTTGTTTTATTAGGTATGGTTCCAAATATTTGTATATATACACAAGACAGAAAAATCAGTTCTTCCACATTATTTCCCAGACTGACTGCTCTGCATGTACCCCTATGTAGTTTATTTTGTTTAATACTTGTCAATTTATAGGAATAATCTGAATATATGTACTTCGTTTTTAATTTTGGCATTGGAAATGGGTGAACCACACAAGATCTCACAATAAAGTCTATATGAAACTACTAATCACCACAGATTTTACTTCAAATTAATAGTGATTTAACTCTTTGGGCTACTATAAATGCTCTAATAAGGTCTAGGCTTAAGGACACTGCTCTTTCAGAAGTGACATGTCAAGCTTTATGTGCTTCCTGTAGGATAAGGAAGCAAGACGCAGAGAAGATGCCAAGCAGTCTCCATGATAGCTTCTTTCCAGTATCAGGAGTTTTCCTAAAGAGGATCGCCATAAGCCAATGTGTTGACCTTTAGGTTTTAGAATGATAGTAACCAGAAAGTAATAATATGAACTGATAAAATTAGAAGAGAACAGGAGTGGAATAGAGAAGCAATACAGTTAAGATAAAAGATTCCTTTGGAAAGGCAGGAAAGAAGTAAAGCCTACTTTTACCTACCTGACTAGCTAGCTGGCTTGGCGCCACCTACAGCCATAGCACTGGACCCTCAAAGACCATTGATTGAACTGTGGTCTAAACCAGATTTTTCCAGTGAACTGTAGGTGCCTGGCTTTCTGATTCTACCTCTACATTATGAGGCCAAAGTCAGAGGCTTGATCCTTATGTTAGTCATTGAGCACCAGTTTCATGGTCAACAACTTTTCTTTTAATCTCAACATAACGTGTTATAAATACCATCACTTATACTAAAGGGATTCGTGAGCGAAGATGTGAACCAACAATGCAAACCCATTATGAATACTGGAAAAATTCCTAGGAAAACATGACCTGTGAGTCAGCCCATGGAACAAATTTCATTTAAGAACTCCTTGATGTCTTGGGCTTCAAGGTAAGACAGATGTTATGGAACAAGTATCTGCTACTTACTGGTTCTGTACACCATCTTGGACAAGTTAATTTTCCAAAGACAAAACACATTCAAAGTCTCAAGGAGAGCTTTATATATAAGGGGCTAGCACAGGTTATGATAGCCCCAGCCCCCTCTGTAGATAAGCCTGGCAAGCCAAGAGCACCTGGATGAAACCAGGCTCACCTGTGTCCCAATCCTGGTTTTACAACACACTACCTATGAAACACTAGTCAACTGGTGTCTCATCTTTCTCATGGAACTAGGAGAATGAACGAAAGCATTCAGATAGTGCCTAGTACACAGCATATGTTAACAAACAACATTCTTTATAAATATTATTAAGGAGGCAGTATTATCACCATCTATGTTCAATGGTTTTCAAAGTATGGTCAGGAACTATAGGTTTCAGTATGCCTGGAGATGTCTGGTGATCAATAAACAAACAAACACCCCCAAAACTATGTCCCACCCTAGCCTATTCACTTATTTGCAAAAGCTCTCCAAGAATAGTACCAAGTAATGTTCATTTCTGAATCAAACTTCCTTGAGATGCGCATGAAAATGCAAAACTTATTGATCCAGCTGGTCTTGTGCTGTGTCAGTAAATTAAGACTTTTTTCCCTAACATTTATTCTTTACTAAGCCAAGAAAATTGCCCAGTATCTGATGGGTTTTCTTTGGCACTGTTCTGGATGCAGATATTAAACTGATGACTTTGTGTTGTTTAGGTTCAGTCCTGACATGTTTTTTTTTTCTCCAGTGGAAGTATTTTGACTCCCTCCACAGTGTACCTACCAACTCCCAGTGGGCAAGATTGGTCTGCATTTTTGTACAACCTCAACCTCCAGAGGGAGTGTGTGTTTAAAAGGTTGTTAAGGGGGTTGGGGGGAGATATTGATTTGACAGAGCAAAGTCTAAAATATTCATTATTTGGTACTTTACAAAAAAGTGTACCAGATATTTTGTAGCTTACAATTAAGTGATTTTAGCCAACAATTTACTTTTTAAAAAATGATTAGAAAAGAAAATATACAAAGCAGTGCACCTAGAAGGAATACTGTTGCCAAAGCTTCAGGAATACATGTAAGCATGCATGTCCACAGCATGATGATCAAACTATACTTGGTTGCAGTCAAAAGTTTTCAAAGTCCTTGAGGGTCAGGCAGGGGAATAAATAGCACAACCAGTTAACAAGTATTTACTAAAACTCCAGTTGAATAATTTTACAGTAAAAGTATCTTGGAAAATATAAAGCCAAATAAAATATCCTGCTGCTTACAAGTTAACAGCTTGTTTCTTACATTACAAAATGAAAATTACATCTTTTCTGTGCACAAATACCCACTGTTATAGGGAGGATATGGAATCATCAATGCACAGTACTTCAAGAGCATTATACAAACAAAATATTTTAGTTACATTAACAATACTATAGGAATACAGGTTCAAGACTCTTAGTTCCTAGCTCCTTCTTATCTGGGAAACAGGTCCTTTCCTTTTCTTTGTGTGTGTGCATGTCTCTGTGTGCATGTCTATGTGTGCATGCCTGCATTTGCACAGATGTGTCAGGAGCATAAAAGAAATATTAGATGCCTCTGTCTTTTCTATGGCATCCATTATTGGCTTCTCCTTTTCATCTACATAAAATAGTACTCTTTCTCTTGCTTCTAATAAGAAAAGCATTTGATTAATTTTGTGTGTGTGCACACAAAAAGAACAATTAAGACTATGATTACCCTATCCTGGGAAACACTAAAAAGTGCCCACAATTTAAAATTTAAGTAACAATTTTCCCTTTTATCTTCATAGTGGACTAATTTCCAGGTTTCTGTGATTGTTTTAGACAAGATAAAAAAAAATCACGAATTTTATAACTCATTTAAATGTGTGATTAATTCTGCAAAGAAAAGAAACATCTTCCTAGGAAGGGACATGAGGAAATGAAATGACACTTGAAAATGTTTTCATTATACAAAATGCACTGTGGATGTACAAACCACAGCAGTATAAATAAATAAAAGCTGGTGCAATGCTACATGTATGTTTGCCTTACACCACAAAGAGAAAACACTTGCACATTTGCACAAGTATTTTATTTTAGCTTGGGATACCATAAAAAATGGAATTTAGGCATATTGTGTAAATACAGGAGGCTGTGAAGGTGCGTGTGTATCTGCGTGTGTTAGGCAAAGAGGGTTGTAAGCAGAAGGGGTGGGACTTGCCAAAAGCAGCTATTTGAGAAAATTCCTTTTCTTTCCCATTCATTCTTTCTAGCTTCAGTGTCTGGCACAGTCCTTACAATTACTCACTGGCTTTTCATTCTAAAGACAACCAACAAGCTTTCAGAACTTCCTACAGTGTTTTTCACACACTTTTCATTTTTTAAAAAAGCACCCAATCATTCAATATGTGTTTTATATTAAAACAACAAGCCATTAGTCCATTTCCTCGTTCCAAAGACCCCTTGGGTTACAGGCTAAAAAGAATACTTTGTTGTGTGTCCAAAAATAACATAAGACAGTACTGGTAAATTGGAAAATAATATATTACTGTTTCCAAGAATGTCACATATATTACCATAAATTTTGAATTACCCCAGTGAGTCCTATTCCATGCTCCTTTTAGTGAATCTACAGTCCTGACAACAGCAAAGCCAAACACATTGAACACTCTCTCTGCCTTTTCTCTTTGGACACCCCAATAGTAAATTTAAGGGCTGAAAGAGGATGCCCAGTGGGCCAGATTCCTTTATTCACAATGGTGTCATCCAAGCGAAATATCTCCAACCACAGTGAAAGTTGTCCTCCCAGCAGATGCCCACCCCAAACCGGACCAGGAAGAGAGCAGGCAGATGGGCAGAGGAAACCATAACCTTTCAGCTCTCGCACTTCCAGAGGCGGGGAAGACGGGGAGGGCATGACAAGAGAGCAGAGTAGGAAGGTGGGCGAGTGGGAGAGACAGAAATGGATGCTGAGGGGGTGGGCGAGATGGGAAGGTAGGGAAGGTGGAAAACGCGGGGTGAGGTGGGTGAGCGAAGCTGCATGATTCAAGAGCAAAGGCGGGGAATGCTAGTGGGCAGCAAGGGGACCCGGGGCGTGGAGGTGTCTGGTCCTCACCGTTGAACGCTCCTGCGTCCGCGGCCTCCTCCTCCTCCTCGCCGTTCTCGGAGTCGGAGCGCATGGGCTCCTCGGCGAAGTTGACCCCCTTGCTGGGGGTGCCGCCCCCGGCGGCTGCGCCCGCGTCCCCCCAGGTCCTGCCCTCATGGCCGAAGCGTGCGGCGCCTTTGCGCTCGTTCTCCTGCTGCAGGCGCGTGAAGTGCTGCAGCGCGAACTCCAGCAGGTCCGCGGGCTGGTGCCTCAGCACCTCCACGGTGAAGCCCTGCAGCAGCTCCGTCAGCCCCGCCGGGATCTCGATACTCATCCTGCCTCCGGGCGGGCGGGCACCTGGGCTCCGCCCTCGCCCCTTTCCTCGATCCGATCTCGGGCCCCGCGGCCACGAAGCGAGTGCCGAGGGTGCAGGAGGCGCTACCCGCAGCGAGCGCGGCGCACTGGGCCCCGGCGGCCCGGCTGGCCCGGCCCGCGGCTCCCGGCGCGCGGCTGCTCCGTGCGGCGGCGGAGGGTGAGCGAGCGCGGCCCCGGGAGGGCTGGCAGCATCTCCAGCTCCTCCCGCTCCTACCGCGGCCGCGCCTCTCCTCCGCCCGGCGCCCCGCCCCCGCCCCGCCGCGGCGCGCCCACGTGACCCCCAGAAACCATGGCAACCCCCGCCGGCAAGCAATGTGCACGCGCCGCTTAGACCGCTGCAGGGCGGAGGACGCTGACAGGCGTTGGCGCTGTAACAGGGAGTGGGACTCCCGCGTGAGGCGCGGGGAAGCAGCCCCGCTGTCCACCTGTCTGCAAGTCTGGGAGCCGTGGGCCAGTGATCCGAATTCCCATACATCATTCACCAAGGGAAACCCACTCAGAGCTGGTGCCTTGCGATTTGTCCTGAAATCAGCCACCACCTCAGTAGTGACATTTTATTTTCCTCTCAGAATCTAGTTGCACTGAGAGATGGTGACGTCTTTTGTCTAAAGTCAGGTAGTGGTACTGGTTCTCTTTTGGTCAAAGAAATCCTATCCCATCTTCGTGATATCTTCATTTTTCTTTCACATTTCATCCAACCTTTCCCTATTCATCCTATGTATTATGGTTTGTCTTGCTGATGCTCCTCCATTGTGCCTTGGGTGCACTATTACTGAGACAAAGGCACCATTTAGTGGTAGGCACTTATCAAAGTTAGTTGATACCGTTCAAACAGGACAGTGCAATTTGTGTACAATGTCAGGGCAGATGGTCCTAAAGCAAAAAAGAGCTTTCTTTGCCTGATTAGTCTCTAATTGTTTATTTTAAAACCTTTCCTTATGATTTGAGTAATTTTCAATTAGAACTAAAAAAAAAAAAACCTGAATATTTCAACATAAAGAGAAATAAAATTGCAAATTTGTGCTTTAAAGTCACCTTGACTGCAATGAGGCTAATTCTGCAAGTGTTTACATTTTTGGAGTAGTGAAAATTGTCTTTGTCAATACTTAATTTTCTACACATACTTAATTTTCTACAGTGACCATATTATTGTAAATAAAGTAGTTCAAGTGCAAGCTCACTTGTTCCTTTTCCTTTTTTTAACTATTATTATTATTATCATTATTATTTTGTGGTGCGGGGAATTGAACTCAAGGCCTTGTGTGTGTGAAGTAAGCACTCGACCAACTGAGCTATATCCCCAGTCCCTCCTTTATCTTTTTTTAGTTTTATTTTATTCACTTAGTTATTCTGATTTCTTTTCACCCACACAAATGAGAAATTAGATGACATAGGAAACTCAAAAACTAGAAATCAGAAATATAATTACTCCCTTTTCTAAAAGTGCATCTTGATATTAATCATGTGTTTAAGATGCATCTTGTATTTATCCCATGAATGAATGTATTTCTCTAGTTTGGTTTCCTAACAACCTCATAATATTGATGTTCTGTTGTTTTTAAAGTCCTTCTGACTGTAATAGTGAAGCACTTTAAAGAAGTAAACTTTTATAAAATATGATAATCCTCACAAATGACTTCTTGGACACAATATTAGTTGATATTTATATTACTTATGATTATTTTGTTCACCTATGGCACAAAATATCGTAACGAAACAAGAGAGACATATTTCTCTGTAATGTAAATGTAGGCCATTCAGGCTGGTAGATTACTCCATGATCATCAGGGACTCAGATTCGTTTGATCTTATTGCTCTGTAATCCTTGGCTTGTGGTCCAAAATGGTTGTGTGCTAGTTACTTTGTCCATATGTCAGCTAAAAGAAAAGTGAAAAAGAGAAGAGAACCTCCCCTTCTCCTCAACATATACCCTTTAAGATCACTTTCTCGCCAAGTCCTCATCTATTCTCTTGGCCAGAATTTAGTCAACATGATGACCACACCTGTAAGTGTAATAGATTGCATTTTCCAAAGTTGACAGCAACAATATCTCCTGTTGCATATGTTCTTCTACAGTGTGACCTTGCAACTCTCCCATGATGAGCTAAAGTCTTACTTCCTCAAAATGGGATGGTGTACTGCTTCGAACAACAGAAGATGCTGGAAATCACACTGTGATGTTTGCCCTATTAAAGGCCGAACCAAAGATTCCATGAACATAAAGAAAAGGTTATTTTAAGCCTCTGGGTTTGGGAGTAATTGGTTACTCAACAATAGTATCAGAAACACATGATTATAGGGAAAGTTTGGGAATGTAACTTTTATTTCGAGCTGTTAGGTGCCAAGAAAACATTTATTTGAAAACATTTATTTGAACTAAGTCTGGGCACTTGTCAGTCTTTGCCACAACGTTTAACACTTTCTTCCCAGGGAAGGACACAAGAAAGAAGGCACTAATCTTCCAAACATTAACAAGAGCCATATTTTAAAGTGTCATTCTACATCTTGTTTCCAGATTCATTTATTTCTTTTGGTAGATTTATAAGACGTGGTAGATGGCCCTCTGTCATCAACCACAATGCCACAGAGACTCATTTCTTTAGGAGTGTAGAAATGAACCAAGCATGAAATGTATAATTGGACTAGAAGACCTATTGGTCTCTGGCATCCCAGGAGATTTACAATAGTGTAATATTAAAAAGAAGATATGTTACATTGAAAATATCTTCACAAACACTTCTCTAAAGATTTTTATTTGCATCAATTCTTAAATCAATAACCATGACCTGAAAAGATAAAGTTTGGTCCTGATGTTCACATTATGTTAGTATTGTTCCCAGAACAAACACTTCTCAAATCATGTTCTGGATTTTATTTACTACCACATAACCTTTTGGTAATATTGTATGATTTTCTTTGCTTTCATTTTCAAAATATTTTCTTTTGAACCTTAGAGTGCAGTGACGGTGACTTAGTGGTACTGTTTATCCTGACTTCTTTAAAAGAACATCCCTGGTATTGATTCTTTGGTTGTTGATTTACAAAGCAATTTGTATTAGTTTCTCAGAGAATCAGACTGTGAAAGAACTCGGAGCTCAAAAAAACATTGAAATAAGAGTTCTAACAAATGTGTTTTCACTCAGAGAAATTAAACATATTGGACAGAGATATCAATTTGCATGTATGTGGCTGCCAAACCAAAAACAAGCCAACAGTTTGGACAAGTTTACAATGCAGAATAATAACTATAACCTGTCAATCATGTAGCGTTCCCTATCAAAAGTTAAGATGTGTTCTGATAAAGTCTTTCTGGTACAAGAAATATATACCCACTCAAGGCAAAAAAAAAAAAAAAAAGCAGTTGACAGGATACAGGGGCTGTTTTTGCCTAAGGCTCACTGAAGCCATCACAGTAAGTTTATGTACTTTATATTTTATATACAGTTCAACATTGACTACAGTTTTGGTGTCTCTAATATTCTCAAGAGAGTAAGTCCGGGAAGCTGGTCTTGACTATCCTAAGGATTGCCTTGCCTTGACTGAGGTAATCCAGGGAGGCCATTGGAGTGTAGGATGAGAAATCAGTCAGGTAGTATAGACTTAGCAAGATCTACCTCTTCAGCAGAGAAAAGCCCCAAACATTGGGACCAGAATGGTACATGTATCTTACAAAATGTCTGCTAAAGAATGGTCAACTCAGTTTCATAGCTTGAAAATCTTATAAACATTTAGACTAAACATTTGGATTAAAATGTTTAATCTCTAGATTTAGCTTTTAAAGAAGTACCTCCAGAAGACAAGTAGTTCCCAGATTGTGGCAAACATCTGAAACACCTGGAAGACTGGTTAAAATATAGTTGCTAAGCCCCACCCCTAGATTCAGTAAGTGTGAGGTAGGACCCCCAAATTGGGATTTCTATTACATACCCAGGTGATGTGTACACTGTGGGTCTGGAAAAAACACTTTGAGAACCAAAGTGGTGCTAGATTCCCTATGGAGGAGTTTATGCTCATGATGAAAAGGGAGCATCTAGAAGTAACATTTTGCTTAACATCAAAGCATAAACTTTCCTCTGGCTAAATGAAGACAATGCAAATTCATTCTTTATTCTATTCTCCTTTAAGGGGTTTTTAAAAGTTAAAGACATTTTTTAAAAAGCATCAAAGAATATCTCCTTAAACACCAGATTTTGCAAATAGAATATGGATTTATTTTTGAAGACCAAATTGGATACACACTTTTTAAAAATCTCTACTTCCTGAAAGCTCACCAAAATAATAACTAAAGGAATAGAGGAAATTCATAAGTTAAAAAAAAAAGGAAAGCCACAATAAAAATTAAAATACTTTTTAAAAAAATTAAATCTTAAAAGGAAGGAAATCCTTACATGTGTTTGAAGACATTATGCTAAGTGAAATAAGTCAGTTACAAAAAGATCGATCCTGTATGATTCCACTTTTATGAGGCATTTAAAAGAGCCAAATGTCATAGAAACAGAAAGTTGATGGTGGTTGCCAGGGCTGGCAATGGAGGAATGGAGAATTGTTGCTTAATGGGTAAAGAGTTTCGGTTTTGTAAGATGAAAAAGTTTGGGAATTGGTTGCACAACATGTGAATATATTTAAATGTTACTGAATTGTCCCCTTGAAAATGGATAAGATGGCAAAATTTATATTATGTATATTTTATCAAAAATTTTAAAGAAATGTTTATTTTTTAAAAAAGATCAAGAAAAAAGACAACAGCTGATGAAAGTTATCTGCTAAAGCTTTGGAACAAGTTTAACAAACCAGAGAATGCTGAAACCTAAGCCTGGGTGAGGGGTCAGTGAGAGGAAGCCAACAAGAAGCAAGATCACATCTGTCTCCCAGAGTGCAGAAGCATGGCATCTGAAGACACTGGGTGCCTCTGAAGGGATGCGAAGGGGAGAGGATTGGCTAAATGTACCAGGTGCTGGTAACACTCTTCACTTTCAGACCCCTATGTACCCTGTATAAGCAAGAAACTGCTGCTTCCCATTTCCCCTGACCCTCTTGAGAAATTGTTCCTGCTAGTGTCACCTCTCTCACCTTACATCATTGTTTGCTCTGCAACTGAGCTGTTCTGTGATAAGCAGATCCAGGGTGATCTGCTTCCAACCCACTGCTATTCAAGCCCTGTCTAATTCCTTTCCCTGAGTGCGGTAGTAACTGAGACTTTCTTCTACTAATAGAATATGACAAAAGAAAGGGATTTTGCAGATGAATTAAGGTCCCAAAGCAGTTGTTTTGGAGTTAATCAAAAAGGAGATTATCCAGGGCCTGACTTAATCAGGGAAAGCAGCTACAGAAGAAAGCGGTTTTCCTTGCTGGCTTGCTGATGTAAGCAGCCATGCTGAGGAAGCCCAAGTGAAACATTTTTTTTCCCTTAGCTTTCAAGTTGCCACTTTTTCCTTATTTTCCTCCTGTCACTGGCTTAGTGAGTTATGCAGAATAGAAATCAGACATGACTGACAAAAAGAGGATAAGTAAGAATGATTTATTGCATTTCTTTACATAGCAAGGTGGCTATCCCCTAGGCAGAATAGCAAGCAAAGATGGCTACCACCTAGGCTGTACATGTTTGGGAGCTAGAAATAAACATATCCATAAGCTATGTTGTTATTATCCTGCCTGAGTCATTTTGGACTCTGCCAAAAATGTTTGCACATGATTCAAAATGTGCCTAGCATTGTGCTTTTCTCCCTCCTGAGTGTATCTTTTAGTATGTAAATGCATTTAAATGAGGGTCTTGGCTACTTTGGGTATACAGTTGTGGTCAGATCTGCTTGCACCAGTGCTGTACTTCCTTGTTTAACAATGGATGTGTTGAGGAAGGTCCTCCTGTCATTTATCTCAAGCTTTGAGTACCTACATAGTCTTTTTCTTTAACAGTGCCCAAGTGGAGACTACACTCCTGCCTCCCTCTACCTCCTCTCCACATCTTTTTAGTCTCCTTTGGTGGCATGTCTTATCCTCCTGAGCTCTAAACACTGAAGCATCTAGACATCGTCTTTCTCTAAACTCACTACCTAGTAATCTCCTCTAATTCAGTGACTTTAATACCATTTATATGCAGATGATTCTTAGAATAATGGTGAAGAAGCCATGGTATAGCTGAGGTTCAGCAAGTCTAGAGATCATCTGGGTTCAATGGAGCAGGAAATCAAAAACACATCAAAGGAAGTCCCCAAGGAAAAAGAAAAGGAAGCAATGAATGATCTAAAGTGCTTGATTATACTGAGAAAAACCGTGTTAGAGCATTTGGGAAATGAATAAATGATAAATGATAGTTTCTGAGAAAACTAGACAATTGAAAACAGAGCAGTTCACTCCAGGGAAAACAGGTTAAATAATAAGAAAAAAAAATCATAGAATACTGTATGGCTTAGCCATAAGCAGTATTTATGTAGTCATAATAATGGGGGGGAAAAGAGTACTGATGCAACCAGAAAGTGTGGTATGACTTTTTTGGGAAGAAAAAAGGGAAGAGTATATATGGGTTATGCCTGTGTTGGTCCGTATTTGTATGTGTATATGTGTCCGTGTGTATTTGTGGGAACTTGGAAAAGAACACTAAATCCTCTTCCATAACAGTCAGTCGATGGAAATACAAAATCAGAGAATCAAGAATAACAACATATATATCATCTAGAAAAAAATGACATTATGTAGCAAGAGAAATAGCATACATGATTCAAAGTGCCTCTGAGAAATAGAAAAAATATACTACTTTGACTAAATTAAAGAGTCTGAATTTCTATGGCAGATTACCAGGATCCCCACCTTTCATGCAATGCTTTCCTTTATTTCTGGGTTTAGGGGATCATATAGCTATGATTTTTTCAGTTTTTATATTTAGTGGGCTAAATGTTTAGTGGGAAATTCCAAACCTGCATCTTCAAGCTCTTTGAGTTCGATAAATCAGAGGCTCTTAAAATAGAGAACCACTTTTTACAGGCCAGGTCTTCAAGGTATTCTCTATCCTATTTATTGTCTTACTTAGTTGAATGCTTATGAAGCTTTCCTTTGTTTTATAATATCCTGTTCTATTTCAGTGGTTTCTTTTTCTGTTCCTCATTTTCCCTCTCCAATTTAGACTCCATTGCACTTGTGAAAGTCAAAACTCAAGATTCCCAGGTGTAGAATTCTCTTGTTAATCTGTATCCCTACGGAGTAGAATGTTCCCTTTTTTACTTTCAGTCTTCTTAGAGCAAATGTGTGCTTTATTTGAAGAACAGTTTGCCATTTACCCTGCTTCAGGGTCATGGTATCTCTTTGTTTGCTGAACTGCAGGCTCTACTAAATTCTGTTTGGTCTTTCTCTTGCACAGAAACAAATTACACATGTGTCAGAATAGAAGGGGATACTTAGAGTGTCTAAGTTATCTTTTATTTACTGTTTTGAAGGCAGATCTACCTTTTCCAATTCTCCTTTAGTGCCTGAGTTCTAGAGCTTATGAAAACATGCATAAGTCAAGCTACATGAGCACAGATACAAATAGGTACCATTTTTACCTGGACATTTAGATCTTTCCATCTGCTATACATTATACATTGTTTGTTCATCCATGAGAAGACTGTGGTGTTATTCCTTGACAGATGATTCCAAAATACACAAGACTTTTAGTTCAGTCTTCTCTCTTACCCACAAAGCCCACAACTCCATTCATCTGGAGGACTATAATTAAGTTCTAACACCTCAAATTCAACAACAAAATGCATTAGAAATAAACATCAAGCTCTGTCCCCTCTGTTACTTGGTTATAACATCATCTAGGTTGTGGTCTAGATTCTCAAAGCCACCATTGACTTTTGTCTCTCACATACCTAAGTGGACAAGCTGTCCAGTCCTGTTGATCCAAACACTATGGCGTCTTGCTGACATTTCTCCTATCTCTGCCTTCCTAATGTCACTGTGCATCTTAGCTTGGGCTGACAGAACAAAGGATCACAGACTGGGTGGCTTAAATAACAGAAATCTATTTTCTTAACATTTTGAAGGAAAAAAGTCCAAGATCAGGGTGTCAGTATGGTCAGGTTTGGGTTAGGGCTCTCTTCCTGGCTCATATTCACTTAACTTTTTCTTGGCATATGCACAGGGAGAAAGAGCTCTGGTGTCTGTTCCTCTTGTCCTGAGGCCACCAATTCTATTGGATTAGGAACTTTCCCTTATGTTCTCATTTAACATAACCCCTCCCCACAGCCTTGTTTCCAAATGCGCTTACATTGGGGATTAGGGCTTCAACATAGGAATTTGGGGGTGGAAGCAGACACAATTCAGTCTGTAACACTGTCCTAGAATGGGTCTTAGTCACTTCTTGCCAGGACTGCTGGCTCCTAATAAACCCTCCTGTCTCCGGTCTCTCCCATTTCTAGCTATGCATTATCTTTTCTAGGAACATTTTTGCTTATGTCACATTCTGCTTTAAAAAAATCAAAACAATAAAACCTCCAATAGCCTTTTATTTCCTGCAGAATAAAGACAAACCCCATAATGATGAAATCTGAGGACTTTTATAATCTGATTACAACCAATTTCTCTGCTTTAATTCAAAATCCCATCATGTCATTTATACCACAACCACACTGGATCACTCCCTTGCCTTCCTCTGAACAGTGCCTTCAAACTTCCCACCTCCAAACCTTTACTTATCATGTTTACCCCACTGGAAACCCTCACCTTCCCCAATCAAACATCCTAGGTCCTTGTCACATGCCACATCCTCGTAAAGACTTCTTTGATCTTCTGGCCAGAAGCAACCACTTCTTTTTGTATTTGCAATTTTTATTTTATTTTTGACATGAGTTCTCATCAAATTGCCCAGGCTGGCCTAAACTTTCAATCCTCCTACCTCAGCCTCCCAGGTAGCTGAGATTACAGGCAGGCACCACTGCACTGAGCATATTATAACTTTTTATTATTTTTTTTTTGTGTGTGTGGAATTATTTAGTCTGTCTCTGGAAAATAATCTTATGGAAGAAATGAGTCATGGTCTGGTTTACTCACAAAATATTGCAGGAGACTTACAGAGTCTAATAACTGCAAGCATCCAGTGAGTATATTGTTAATATGAACCATGAATCTATAAATGGAAATTATAATATATCCTAGTCAAATGGATATAACATAGTGTTTATATTAGTGTTTTTCAGGCTATGTTGATTGGAGTTGTATTTTATTCCACACCTCAGGTTTCATCAATATTTTACTTGAAGAAAGGGTTTTGTTGCTAGATATTTTAAGCCATCACTTTCATTCGACATCTTCATTTTCTAGATGAGAAAAAGAGAAAGAACAAATAGGGGTTTATAATGACTTCCCCAAGGTTTCCCAACTGTTTGGTAGCAGAAACAGAATCAGCAGATTATATGTAATCAGTATCAATTGGAAAGACGTATTTACAGAGCAGCTTAGTGACCTCATCCTTTCCTAAGACATTACTCTGTCATTGGGAAAATGAAGCTCTGAAGGGAATTACAATAACTCAGAGAGGACACCTGAGGTTGAATCTTGATGAGTTCTTTCCTGTAGGTACTGTTGGTACAAAACTATGAAAGATTTCATTTTCTCAGGAAATGTGTTATTCACCAAAGTCTTATTTTAAAGGGATTGACAGAAGCTTTAGAAAAACCCACATAAATAGTATTTCCCAGGATTTCTCAAGGACTATATCAAAGCAAGATCATGCAATATTTTAGAATATCAAATATATTCACTGCTTGGGTATACTTGCATGTGTGATAAAAATTAATGTTAAGATGTCATTTCTAGCTGTTGCTAGTTCTTGATTCCTTTTTTTTTTTAAATTTCTTGTAAGTCAGGCAGTAAGTTCACAAGGTCTCCAACAAAATGAGGAGGGACGAAAGAAACAGAATGCTAGCAAAAATATTGGTTTTTTTTCCCTCAATGTTAATTTACACTAGTAGTTTACTCTTAATAGCAACACAGTCTGACAACGCTTATCTACGTATTTAAATAGAATCTGCCACTTAAAGAGCTCTGTGAAGCATGCCTTTTTTGGCATGAAGTAATCCAGGGAGGATGGGAAGCTACCGGGTAGAGAGCTGAAACCTGAGTTTATCATCAATAAGAATAGTTATATGTCCAGGATGCTACTTCCTGTGCCAATTTATGTATTTAGATTAGATTTCCTATTTCTGATGCACATCTCAATGAATCAGAAATATTAATGCTGAGAGTAGCACTAAGCAAATAAATGAGAATAGATATTTTAAATGCAACCATTTTCCAGGGTTCAAAAATGTGGAAATTTACCTGTTAGATGTAGATTATGGAACATTTCCTTTAATAGCTTGCAGTGGTTCTCCAAGAGAGAATTCACACATGAAGTCAACATTATTTATAGCACCTACTCTGTGCAAGGTGCCAGGCAAGTAGTTGTGGTTACAAAAAGGGATGATTAGGATAGAGATAAAATGCTCCCGTCCCTATATTGAGGTTGGGGAGATGAGCATGAAATAAATAAATAGGAAGCAAATCCCATAATTATGAAGACATATAGGACAGGCTGAGAGAGTATAAATTGGAAATGCTTCCTCTTTGTTGATTGCTGGTCTTGGGTCCATCATTTGCTATTCAGTAGAGCACAAGAATGCTATGGGCAGGGCTGCCATAGGGAGAAAAGCTGATACCATTTAACAGATCCTTGGCTCAGATCCACCCCACCCCGCCAAGAAAGCAGTTTAGCAAAATGCAGCCATTCTCCATAGGCTGCCTCCCTTGAAACACATCTATCCTCTCCACAGCTTGCAGGGCTCCTGTCTGTTCCTCCCAGCTAGCTTTATTGCATAATTGGAGGAACCTCTGATTCCAACAGGAAGTAGGCCACAGGTCAGCATGAGTCCTGACAAAATATACTTGACAATTTTCTTTTTTTTTACTTTTAAGTTGTCAAGGCTTTATTCATAAAAAATCATAAATGTATTTCATTTAAAATGCTTTTTCTGGGTGATATAAAAAAGGGGGAAATGTAAAACATAACCATTGTATTGATCAAATACCATTCTTTATTCATTATATATGTAGAAAAAGAGCATTTTCAATGAGTTTCTTTCTTGTTTATAGTTCACGTTTATTGTCAATAGAACAAAACCTAGATATAAATATCCCAACCTACTTGTTACACATTCTTAATTATGAATTTTTATTTCTATTCACTAGAAAGGATTTTCTCCCTGAAATCTGGTTGCACTATTGGAGTCAAATAATCATTAAACATTCCAGATCATGTCTGTGCTCTTGTGTTATGTTCTTTGTCACATGTATCCTGCTTGCCTCTCCTTTCTTTCTATTTCCTACTTTTTATTTAAGTAACTGTTTCCTGAGCAAAAGGACTCTTATTAACCCTCTGTTTTCAGTTTGAAGCTTCCAGAAAACTCTGCTATTTGGCTTTCCGTAAAGAACTAGCTCTGATCAGGGGCAATGGTATATACCTGTAATCCCACAGACTTGGGAGGCTGAGGCAGGTGGATGGCAAGTTCAAGGCCAGCCTCAGCAGCTTAGCAAGGCCCTAAGCAACTTAGTGAGACCCTGTCTCAGAAGAAAAAATAAAAAGATCTGGGGATGTAGCTCAGTAGTGAAGCACTCCTGGGTTTAATCCACAGTACCAAAAAAAAAAAAAAAAAAAAAAAAACCCACCTCAAAACAAAACAAACCACAACACAACAACAAAACACTGATTTCTGAGTATTTATTTCCCCCTCTAGTTACCCAATACTTTTCAGTTTTAGAAAGGTTGAACATGAGGAAGGATGGAAGACTGTACTTATGGCATCGTGGCCCAGCCTAAATGCAGCTCCTTCTCTTTATTAGAAGTTGTAGGTGGATGATTATTTTGTTCACATACAACATAAACTACAATAAAATCAGATGAAAGGAGTTCTGAATACTGAGGTCTTGTGTTCAAATTTCAAACTTACTTTTACTAGGTTTGGGTCACTTTGCTTCTCTGGGGTCATCTAGTCCTATAAAGTGAAGGAACTGGATACCAGAAAGTCTCTAAGATTGCTTTTAGCACTAGAGTTCTTGATTCTACTTATGTCTCAATAGAAACACCTCAAAGCCTATACAATGCATATGCATAGTATAATTTAAAACTCTGCAGGAAGTCAACTCTGTTCTCTCAATACTCTTTATTTAATAGCCTTTTTAGTTTTTATTTTGTACCATTTTACTATCTAAAAAACTACACTCTTATGATTCTAATGAAGATTTATTTTTTTCTTTTCTCAGTCCTTTTATGTTTCCCCTTTTTTTTCTGCTCAATCTCTCTATAGTTGTTCATAACTAAATCTAGAACTACATATTTGTCACCAAAATGGAAACAGAATCTACCTGTTCCTGTCATTCTTATAAAATTATTTTTATAGGCTACAACTTACATATGCTCTTTCCTTTGTTTATACACAATACTAACCTTAAATCTGAAGTAAAAATTTAAAAATAATATTTTAAACAATAAGAGTTGATGACAATAGAGTGGATATTTGAATAAGAATATTTTAAACAATAAGAGTTGACATTTGAAAAATAAGACAGTACAAAGAAAAATACAGAAATTTGCATATTCCCAGTATCTAGGGACAACACTATTATTTTTTAAAATAAAATTTGGGTCATACCTTATTTATTTCTTTCTCCTAATGTTTTGCTAAAATAAAAGATTACCTCTGTCATTTCTCGTTCTCTCCTCTTTTTATTTATAAGCTTCACTTTTCCATAAACAATAGATTTCTCATCTCCAGTAACCCTCTACTTTCACTGATTCTGCACAGAAATTTTTGCTTATTAATGTTTCATTAGCATTTCTCCCTGCAGTGTATTTTCAGTTTCTATTGTTATGCATATTGCCGAGGGTTGCATGAATATTCTTGCCTTATTTTCAGCTTTATCCATTTAGAATTATCGGAATTCTAATCACATTTTGCCTAGCAGTTTTGTACATTTCACACAGTTAGAAGATAACCCATATGTTGGCCCTATTTTTAAAAGACATATGCCTCATTGTATTGATGTCTTCTAATACAAAAACAGTAGTTCAAGCTCTTTTTAGTCATTCTGTTATTAGCCTTGTACTGACAGAAAGTCTAGTCTGTCATCTTCCTTTCATAGCATAATTTTAGACCAGAGGTATTTTCCTGTCCCTGGCTACCATTAGTCTTTGCAATGAAATTATAGAAATAATTTAATCTAAATTCAAGCCCATCAAGCGCCTCCAATTACTGCTATTCTTATTAGTTTCTTTAAAATGAGATTGTAAAAAGCACTAGTGTCATGGATGTTATTATTTCCCTTTTCCCCAGAATCTAACTGAATTTGTCTGCTGAATCCTTATTTAACAGGGGGAAATTATTTGCAAATGCTGTGATAAGCCAGCCTGTTCCAGAAACTCTCTTTTTTCCTCATGAACTTTATTATGCTTTCTAACTCTCAGACGTTTGCCTCTGCCACTTAAAATCCAGTCTCTCATTAGGAAAATAAATGGCATAATCCCAGAGCATTAGAAGGCGTCCTATTTCATCCCTATTCCTTGTATAGTCCTAAGAGGCTCTCTGCAGAGCTGGACTGTTGGACATGGCCATGCTATAGGGGTCTTGGTGTCACTCTCAGCTCTTGCAGAGCTTTATTTTCTCCAGGGGCAAAAAGAACATGAGGTGTGGCTCACAAGGCTGAGGCAGGAGGATCTCAAGTTCAAAGTCAGCCTCAGCAAAAGCGAGGTGCTAAGCAACTCAGCGAGACCCTGTCTCTAAATAAAATACAAAATAGGGTTGGGATGTGGCTCAGTGGTGGAGTGCCCCCTGAGTTCAGTCCCTTGTCCCTCCCCTTCAAAATGAGGCAACATCTCCTACTGTTTTTTTCTTTAGTTTTTACTGATATTCATTATTTATCCATCCAAAGATCATTTTCTCCTTTATCTGATGTACATATTTGAATGTGCCTTTGAGTAAAAGTTCTGCTTCTGACTCTGCCATTTTTCACCTTTCATAAACGTGCCTACTCCCTCTCTTCCTCATTGTCAGTGATTTCATCTTCTCCCTGATAGATTCCCACCCTTTTGACTGTTGTGCTCTACAGATTCCACTCCAGACCCTGCCTTCCCCCTCCTTGCCGTCTCTTTCTCATGGTCTGACGTCTCCCCACAATCTCACTTAATCTATCAGGCATTTTCCACACTGACTCTGATTCCAAGCACAAAGTGCAGCTACTATTTACCACCTACCCCTGCTTGTCTTGAGCAAACTATTTTCTTTCACACTACAATGTTCACAGTTTTTTTTTCTTTTTATGATATTTGTACTTCTTTAGTTTTGATATTCTCCTAAAATCTTTGTCTGTTGTTGATGAGTCTGAGAAGAAGAAAGTGGAAAGAAAATGAATCAAAAAATTTTTAACCTATAGTTAGAATGAATATTTTTCACAAAATATCAGAATGAACTAGGGAACTTTAGGCAAAAATTTCAGTGGATCTCCTCACCCTTTATTAAATATAACATCAAGCCCACAAAGAGAGGCTCATCATAGGGAGGAATCTGTACTTAGTAAGAAGAAAGGTGTGTGTGTGTGTGTGTGTGTGTGGTGAAATTAATAATGGTGCAAGTATTCTCTTGATTTTGGAGATCAGTGCTATAACTAGCAAGCATATTCTTCTACAAAATCTTGTTCTACTATCATAGATAGAATACTGAACCTATATAGACCATGGTTTGACCCGAGTGCCATTGTGCAAATTTTTCAACTGTGAAGCATTTTTTCCTTTATTCTTCCAGAAACCCTGATATTCTGTGCTCCAAATATGTTGATCCAGCATCTCCCCAACTCATCAACTTTCTATGTTAGTTATTTTCTGAACAATTTTTTTTTTGTGTGTGTGTGTGTGTGTGTGGTGATTGAACCCAGGGCCTCATGCATGTGAAGCAAGCACTCTACCAATGGAACTATATCCCCAGCCCTATTTTCTGAACAATTTTTACTGGTTGTGTATAAGAATGTTTAACAAGCAGCATTTTTTTTTCTAACTTTTTCCCCTCTTTGCTGGTCTTTTTCTGTCTTCTTTCTTCTTCCCTCTTCCCTATTAAATGAATTAACTATTGCCCTGTAACAAGTTACTTTCAAGTTTACCAGTTTAAAACAACTAACATTTATGATCTCACACTTATGGGGGTTAGGAATTTAGGAGCACTAGGGGTGGTGGTTCTGGTTCCGGATTAGTTAAATGGTTCTCCCAGGCTATATTTATCTGAAAGCGGAGTGGAGACTGAAGGTCAGGTTCCAGGTGGACTCACTCAGAGGGCTGCTGGTGGACACAGAAAGCCTTCATTCCTCTCCACAGGTTTGAGTATCCTCATAACATGGCAGCAGAGTTTCCCCATAACGTGTCCAAGAGAGAGCAAGGAGGAAGTCACATTTCCTTTTATGACCTAGTTTTGGAAGTGACAAACCAACTGCCCTGCCATGTACTGTTCACTAGAAGCAACTCGATAAATCCCACTCATATCCAGAAGAAGAACCTTGCTTTTCCTCTTAGAGAAAGAATTATTAAAGAAATTGTGAACATCTTAAAAATGTTCAATTAAAGAATTGTGAACATCTTAAGGAATTGCACCTATTTCCTTCTCCCTCCTTTTATAGAAATTTTCATTTGATGAAAGAGAACTGTAAAGCAGCAGTTTGCTCTCTTATCCAAGGCATCCAAATAATACCTTAGTAGAAACACAGCAGCAGAGGTCTAGGAACCAGAAAAACCAAATTTACTCTCAATTCCATACTTAAGGAAGTTTGTATTCCTGGGTTAACCACTTATTTGTCTCAGTTTTACTCATTGTTAAGCTGCAGAAATTCTTCAAGTTTCTTTTTAAATTCACAATTTGATTTCATTTCCTATATTCATTTTTCAGAAAAAAATATTGCTTAACATTTGTTCTTTCGGAGCTCTAAAGATGAAATTCTTAATTTTGGGGGGGTCTCAACCAGTATAAAAGCTAGTTACCCATAGATTTTTGTTCAAGCCTTATTTACTTTTCTCTCCCACTAGTATATGTGGGCTTAAAATGAATGTCCCACCTATATCAGGGTCCCAACAGAAAAGAGACAACATGTCTAAGGTGGATAATCCAGGATGGTTTAATAAGGACACTACCTACAATGGTGTGGTCAAGATTTAAGGAGACCTACAAGGACTGCAATGTCTTGCAAACTGCAATATCAAGGAACTGTTACCATTCTGAGCCCAAAATAGGAAAAGGGAGAGGTCACCAAAATTCAGTCACAGGGAGAGAACTACTGACAAGGGCTGCATCCTTTTACCTAAAGATGGAGCCTATTTGCAGTGACCCCATGGGAGAGAGCAGAGGGAGTATATATTCCAACCTTGTTTCTCTCTTTCCTTTTCCTTCTGCCATCCCATTTGTTGGCCCAACCCAACCACAACTGACTACAGAATAGATCTCATAAGTAGAAAGGAGGTAGCACATCCCAAAATGAGGTTGAAATTACGCTTCAAACATGAACATAGAGATTATTAAAACATGATGGATACAGTCAGACTTAGGTAGAGGACCCAACAGGTTGTGAGTGCCCAGTATAATATGGATGATCTGTGTATCACCTCGGGAGGGCGAAACTGAGTTGCAGAGTTGCAATTATGTTTAGGGAAAGTTCTATTCAGTTAATTCTATTGTACTCTGTCTAATGTGTGAATAACAGTCAGGTGCTCTATCAAGGGATATTGAGGAAGACAAGTTCTCCAGAAGTGTCCAGAGGAGATGGCCCCGACTCAGGATCACAGATGTCTTCTGGGAGGCAGATAATGGCCATAGAGTGCAGGTGCACGCACTGGGCTATCACTGCTTGCTGATGCTGGGCGTTAGGATCAGCCAGCTCGCTTCCTTCACTCCAGTCCATACTCTGAGCAATCCTTTGATGGTAATCTGTCCTGCCTAGATTTGTCTGTCATGAAATAATGTACAGATCAGAGTACCTAAATATCCAGATCTTTTACATTTGTTTTGCTTACTACAAATTAATAAGTTGGTCTTCTGGTGGTTGTGTCTGTTAGCTTGGTTAAGTTACATCCATTTTCAAGAGATGGATGTAGAGGTAGGAATAAGCTAGATTTCTGTACCTACAGAGCCCCAGGAACAGCCTCTGGATTGGAGGACACTGAGCATGGGAATGAAAATGGCCTGTGAGGAGATACCACGTGCCTCCCAGACCCCACAATTACCCTGTCCTGGCAACAGTTCTTTATAATTGCTTGTTGAATTTTCCATCTCCATTGCTAGGCTCTAAGCTCTGTTATTAAGCCATCTTAATAACTGTGCATGAAAATGAATGAATGAATGAATCAACTTGTCAAAGTGTGTATGCGGATCTTTCCAAAATTATCCTCACTCGGCAAAAGCTCTTTAAATCAGTATTCTGCAGTGAAGCTTATTTGGAACTCTTATTCTTCTGTACTCGGTTACCTTAGGGAGCACCCTTCTGTGTTATCTGTCACTGCTCCACTGTTTGAAGTGGAATCCTAATCCCTTTTCATCTCACAATTTTTGCTTATGCCTCTGCCTTTTCGTTCAGCTTCACCATAATACTCTTATCCAGGGCTGCTTTGATCACGTGTTCTTCTTCTTCTTTCTTCTTGGTTATTATTTTTGTTTGTTTGTTTGTTTTGTAAGTGGCTATTCAGGTTTTCTGGTTTCTAATAGATTTTCCATTTTGGCTTCCATTTGTCTTTTCATCTTTTCTGTTGCACTGTTTTCTTAAGTCCTCACTCCTCCTTCCCTTTCTTCCACCCACCCTGCCACCCCTGTTCAGGGAGGCACAATATCCCTCTTTTGTCTAAAAGCTTGTAAGTTCCTGGTGGTGGCTACTGCTAACCACTTCTTTGCCTGACTGCTCTTTTCTGGCTCTGAGAAATTAGATTGGACCTGCTATTAAAAATAGTTTTATAATGTAAATTTTGGAAGGCACATAAGAGTAAGGAGAATAATAGGAAAAAAATCCTATCAGCTTTGGCCATTGTTAACATTTGCTAGTTTTGTTTCTGGATGTGGCAATCTAAGGCTATGTATTACTGAGCTGTTCTCTATACCTTCGACCTGCGAGTATGAAGCAGATCATACTCAAATGTCCTCTTGAGACACAGAAAGTCCAGGTGGACCTGACTGCCCACCACTCTCCTTCCAGCACACACTCTGAGCACACCTCAATGTAGCGCTCACCACTGAGACGCTGCTGATACCACTATGTGATTTCATCTCCCTCTCTCATCCTCTAGCCTATGAGCTCTTCAAGGGAGGGAGTTTTATCTTCTTTATCTTTGTATGCCTAGCACCTTGCACATATTGCCTGGCACTTAATGGCTCTTAACAAAAAAGTTCTTGAATGGATGAATGAATGAAAAAATATACTGTAATAACATCTCCATTTCAAGTTAAAAATTCAACTATTCTGCTCATTTCTTTTCTAGTCTATTATTCCTTATCTATAATATCAATTTATTTCCTCTGAGACAATGTAGTTTCTTACTTGTTCTGATGTCATAATTTATGAGATATCTATATTGCACATTGCAACCATTTTATTTCTAAATAATGTGATCACTATTAGGGTTTAGATATGGTTTGTCCCTCAAAAGCTCCTATGCTGGATTATTGGTCCCTAGTATGAAGGTGAGACTTTTAACGTTGTTTGTTTTGTAAGTGGCTATTCAGGGGGCACCAGATTCAGAAGGGATTAATTCTCCTCTCTCGAAAGTGTTCTTGCTTTGAGTTGGTTACCTTGATAATGGGTGGTTATAAGCAAGGCTGGCACATCCTTTAGCTCTTTTAGCTCAAACCCACTTCTTCTTCTGCTCTCCTGTTATGGTGTAATGCAACCACAGTGGCCCTAGCCAGACACTAGTGTGCTGCCATTTGGACTTTTCAGTCATCAGTTTAGAGCTCTTTCTTTGGTAAAGTACCCAGTCTCAGGTATTTTGTTATAGCAAGACAAAACAGACTGAGACAAACATCAACATTTAGTAGCACTTAAATGTTAGGCACTGTACAGAGTCTTTGCAGATATTTTCTGTTACTCTAAATCACAAAATCCCAGGAGCTAGAAACTACTATTATCCTCATTTTCTAGATGAGGATGCTAAGGTCCAGGGAAAATAAGCAACTTGTCAAGATCATATCACAAATGTGTAAAGGAGTCAAATATTTAGATATATTTGATTCCAGGACTAGTACATCTATCCACTGTGCTTACTAACTTACTACCATGGAAGTGGTTTTCCTCTTGGGTTGGATAAGTGCTATTTGCATCCAGCCAAAAGCTCTAAATCTTGCCCTTTAGCTACTTTATCCAAAATAAATAAGAAAATAAACGAGAAATCGCTGTACTTGTAAAGCTTAAGTCTTGCTCTGCTCTTTCACCCTTGGCAACCAAATCACTGCAAAAAATGTCTCTCGAAGTCTTCCCTAGTGACTTGATAATCTGGGTTCCCACACAACATCCGCATGCAGGCACTTGTTGACTACTTTTCATCTTTTCCTGATGACAAATAGTCCTTTGGGTGGCTTTATGATCTCTTCTGCTTTCCCGTAGGGACTGTTGTGGAAGCACAGTCCACACCATGGACAGGACGCATCTTTTATCTCTTCCTCTTTCCTGACTTCTTCTGCCTTTTTCTTGTCCTATCCTGTTAGCCCACCTGGTCTTCAAATCTTCCTGTCTTGGGCTTGCTTACCACTTCATGCCCTAATCACTGGCCTGCTCAGGATTATTTTGGGACATTACCCTTCATGCTTGCCATTGTCAATCCATATGTTATGGTGGAACTGGCCTGGGTTAGGGCCATAATCCAAAAGGATGCAATCTCAAATGCCATAATCTCAAAGGTTCAAATCTGTAAAAGCCAAAATTGCTAAAGTTTAAAATGCTCCCCAAATCACAATACACAAAATAAAATTTTGGTAAGATAATTTCATAATTATTTAAATGACATTTTTGTAAAGGTACATAAATGTACCAACATCTCAAGGAATTTTATTTTTACTTTTTATTTTTGGTACTGGGGATTGAACCTAGGGGCATTCAACCACTGATCCACATCCCCAGCCCTTTTCAATTTTTAATTTTTAGATAGGAACTTTAGGGCCTCGCTAAATTGCTGAGGCTGACCTTGAACTTGTGATCCTGTGGCCTCAGCCTCCTGAGCCGCTAGGATTACAGGCATCTACCATTGTACCCAGTGAGAAATTTTATCTTTTGCAAATGCAGATGTACAAAAAGGACATCTCTTCATTTACTGAGGAAGTTTCAACACTTTATGAATATGAACAATGCTTACACACAAAACCATTGTTGTGATATGCATTTTCACTAAGTCAAATTTGCAAAAGAAAGAAAAAAACAAGGTGCACAAAACAAACTAGCAGTCCAACTTTGCACAATTTATTCCTTCCAAATTGGAAGTGATATGGAGATAAAATAACATAACACATTGAGCTGTAAAAAGTAAGGCTGACAATTTAAATTGTTAGAAAATAAAAAAACTAAAATTAAAAAAGGAAGAAAAAGAACTTCTCCCCCCAAAACACTAACTTGACATATGAAAATGTGTATTTATAAGACTAGATTATTGGCAATTATTATAAGAACTGGCCAGCATTTATGATCATTAATAATATTTTGAAGTCTTGAGTTGCAGTGAATTGCTACTTTTTCAGGTCAATTCCCAGCACAAGGAAAAAAAAAAAGCTACTTTTTACTTTTAAGGCATGGCTCTCCTCAGAGAATATATTCACAATTATTTTCTTTTTGAACTTCTTATGTGATTTGATATTCACAGACATGAACATTCTATAGTAAATTTTCCCACCTTCTGTGTCATGCTCTATATTCTGGGTATGCAGGAACCTATGCATCATGTAAAGATGAAAGATTTGCTGGTGACTGATCAGCAGCACTTCTTATGCCACTACGCACATAATTATTTTTGAACCAGTCAGTGGCTTCTCTGATGTATTCAGGCAAATGCAACTTTAATTCATTAAAAACCCCTTGAATTTTGTCAGCTAGAAGGAACGTTGGTGCCGACAAATGATGCATTTCTAAACTGATATTTTCTTCATTGCTCTATTACCTGGTCAATCCCTTTCCTGGCATTTGACTTATACACCTCTCATAGAGCTTATTTTCCCCCATGGATTTAATGGTTTGGGGATTTTCAGCTTTCAGGATTTCAACAGTTAGGATTTTAATCTTTCAGAATTAGAAATTTTCAGGATTTTAGACTTTAGGGATTTTAATCTTTTGGAATTTCAACATTCAGGATTATGGTCTTTGGAATTATGTCTTTTGGGATTATGATCTGTATCTAACTGGTCTAAGCCCCTGCTCCATGGGTGAGCACATGAACCAGGCCTGGCCAATTATAATTGGGAATTACTACAACACCAGTAATTGGGTCCGGATGGGCACATGACTGATGATGAGCCTTTCAAGTCCTTTTAAGGACTTGTGCTACCAAGGGAGTCACTCTATCCTGAAATTGCAGGTATCAAGGATGATAGAAGTCTGCAGATCCTCCCTTCTCTCCTTGTTGGACAAAAATGCCAAAATAATTTGTTTGGGCTCTTGTCTATGTGTCCTATTATTGAGAATATTGAAGATGCCCATAGCTACTTTTGCCACAGGTGGGAAGAATCTGCTTGAGCATGAAAACTTCACAGAGAATGCAGTCTCAATGAATAGAGAGATAAATACTCCTGACTTCGTAAATTAATGCCTGGATCAAACCATGCTAAAGTCACCTGGGCCTCAGAATGTGACAGTCATCAACTGGAAAGCACTCTACAGAGTAGATCTCTGTTATGAAGAGAAAGAGGACACCAACTCTTCCTTAAATGTCAACATATCTGGAGCTGGGGATATAGCTCAGAGATAAGGCACTTGCCCAGCATTCAGGAGGCCTCAGGTGTGATCCTCAGTATCTCACCCTCCCCCGACATCAACTGCAGGTGATTTGGGTGTTGAGAAGGAGGCTCATAAAGAGCAGGAAGTTTCAAACCATGCCCTGAGCTGGCCTAAAGGGTTCCATGAAAGTTCCTTAGGGGACACCATGGAAACCAAAAAGCAAGGCTAAGAATAACTCTGTATTTGTTTTCTATACTGGGCTTCAAAATAAGGTTTCTGAAGAAAGGCTCCGTTGCTAACAAAAGCAAAAACACAAATTCTTTGGAAATGATTGACATAATGCTTACGTTAGTTCTTCTAGAAGCCCAACTTCTTCTAATCTCTAAATCCTGCTTTGCATCCTATTTTGCCTGTATTTATATACCCAACTACACAATCATGTAATTGCATTTCATACTTTATTTTCTCTCTCTCTTGTAGTCACGTAGGGGGTGATAAATTAAGCATTTCTTCCCTATACTCCTTCCCCTTAGTGTCAGCCAAATCATGAGTTCAACAAATACAAATTCAGCAGATATTTATTGAGTGCAGGGTAGTGCTATGTGCTGTGCCTGGCAGCATTCATGAATGCTTCCAGCTCTCTGAGATGTATGTAGCTATTTATGTTTGATGAATGGGGTGAAATGATCATCACAAAGGTCAGAAGGAAAATTGTTGGCAAAGCCAGATATATAACCTCCACTGCAGTCAGGTGTAACATGAAAATCCCAGAGTTAAGGAAGAGCTAGACTTGGTTGGTTCCTTTTCAGAACTTTAGCAAATTATTCAACTGCTGTGAGCCTCAGTTTTCTGTCTGTAAAATGTAATATTCTGTACCTTGCAATGACATGTGTATATTATATTAAACAATATGTTAAAAGTACAAAGTCGGCTCAGGAACTATTAGTTTTCTTCTGCTCCACCAGGAAATACCTAAGTTCCTCTATCCATGATGATTTGCACATAAAAGAGATCTTTATTACTTCCCTTTAAATACTGATATATAGTATAAACATTGTGTGTCTGCATGTATACATGTGGTGCTGGGGATCAAACTCAGGGCCTCATGCATGCTAAAATAGGTAAGTGCTCTATCATTGTGCTTTGCCCCCAGCCCCAAATACTGTTTTTCATTTAGATGCTTGTATGTGTGAATGTTGGATGCATAGTGTCACAAGTCATAACATTTAATCATCTCATTGTTAGTGAGATTCTTTTGGGAGAGGGCAAAGGCCAGTTACTGTGGATTCTCAATTATAGGACACATAGACAAGAGCCAAACCAATTATTTTGGCATTTTGTCCAACCAGGATAGAAGGGAGGATCTGCAGACTTCAACAAATCATGACTCATTTCATCCATTTGAATCTAGCTATCATTCACTGAATGGATAATGCCTTCAGGCCTAGTACATGCTGGGCAGGCACTGTTCTAGAGCTGGAGTACAAGACAGTTCAAGTGTGGGGAAAGGGCCAGCTGGATGATCTTTTCATTTTCTTCATTCCACCCTTCTGCCCTTTATGGCCCTTATTGCTGGGGCAAGAACTTAGGGCAGGGGGTAGCAAATTATGTTTTTGTGTAGCTGAACTAACTAACTAAGGATGACTTTACATTTTTAAAGAGAGCCTTGGTAGGGGATGGAGTTTTGGCTCAGTGGTAGAGCACTTGCCCGGCATGCGTGAGGCCCTGGGTTTGATCCTCAGCACCACATAAAATAAATAAATTGATTAATTAAATTAAGGTTCATTGGCAACTAAAAGAGAGAGAGAGAGAGAGAGAGAGAGAGAGAGAGAGAGAGAGAGAGAGCGCCTCTGTAGCTTGCAACCCTAAAATATTTGCCATCTGGCCCTTAACAGAAAATATGTGCTGATTCTGGTTTGCAGTAATCTATATCATTCATCAAGACCAGAATAAACAGTTTAATCATATGACTATTAGATCCTTTTTATTAATAATTTGTTATTTATGTAAAGAATTATTAAATATTATTTCCTGTGATTTTAAAACCTCATTCAAGTGTAAAAAGTGATGGATAGTGAGAGGGCAGACTTTTTATATCAACTTCATGTGATGGTAATTCTCTCTTAAGTCATTTGGTTGGTTGTTTCCCTAGACTGTAAACTCCAAGACAATGTGAGCCTTCTCTGTCTAGTTTTTTGTTTTTTTCCTGTACCTAAAATAGAGCATTAGAAGATGACTTGCAGAAACTATCCCAAAGGAAAGAAAGAAGAGATGCTACTTTGCCATTACTCCTGCCTTGGAATTATTACTTAAAATCTCTCAGCCTTTTCATCTAAACACCCTCTGCATTTTTTTACTGAGCCATACTTATTAAAACAAAACAGTCCTCCTTTTAAAGTCCAAATATTTCCTAGCACTTTCTTTCATGGGTACACTCGTAGACTTCCTTTCCTTCCTGTTGCCCAGGCTTCTCCTACTTGGTCAGGGAGGGTGACTGGCTAGTCACTGACTTTCACCTCTAAGATTAATTCTGAGCCATGGAGGTACACCTTCCTCTTCCTCTTGTAGACTGGCTCCAGGTAGCAAGGCAATCAGCTCCCACACTGAGCTTGTGAAAGGCTGTCCTAGTATCACCCTGGCACGGCGTCTGTTGCACAGGCTCACACTTGAATGATTTGAAGAGTGTTCCAGCTCCAGCCACCAGTATCCCCATTTGGGTGTCAGCTGACTAATTCCAGCTCTTCTTCCTCTGATTTGTTCTTGGATCTAGGCCAGCTACTTAGCTTCCAAATGCCTACATTTTTCACATCTGTAATATTAAGATAATGCCAACTTTCATTCCAGCTTCTGGGAACAGAATTAAACTGTAGATGAACATTGATGTTTCCATGGTAACAGTCGTGTCAGGTATATAGCATGCCACTGGAGACAATAAATTATTTATGATAAGCACTTGTAAAAACTCCTAACTGTCACGGTAATAAAAGATTTTTACAGGAAATCCTGGGGATATACTATCACATTAATTTGCATTCATTATTTCAGGGAGAGTTCATCATTCTGCTCCAAAATACCTCACTCTCAATTCACAGAATAAAATCAATTAGCACATCCTGGAGTTGCTGAATTCAAAAGCAATATGAAGTGCTCCCATAGCTGGTATAAGCAGAAAGAAGAGATAGGCTTCCTGGGGATATTCATTAAAACCAGGGAGGAGTCCATGGGTGTGGCTTGTTTGGGAAGAAATGGTTCCAACTTGGGGCCATTAGAAGAAAATAGGAATGCTAGGAAGACAAATTTGTTATAATATTATTGCTATGTTATTTGGGGATTTTTTTTCTTTTTTCTTTTTGGTACTGAGTATTGAACCCAGGGGCACTGTATTATGGAGTTACATCCTGCGTTTAATTTTTTATTTTATATTTTGAGGCAAGCTCTCACTAAGTTGCTAAGGCTGGACCTTGTGCTTGCATCCTCCTGTCTTAGGCTTCTGGGGAATTTTTAAATATCTAGAAAAGCACAAATATAATAATAGTCACTTGTATTATTATCATTCAGAGATAACCAATATTAACATTTTTGTCTATAGCCTTCTATCGTATTTGCATACATATGTATATAAATACGCACACATGTATTATGTATATGCATATACACAAACATTGTATTGTAATTGCTTTGATTTGTGAATATTTTCACAAATCATTAATTTTCTTGTAGACCATAATTGGCTGATTATATCATCAAAAGGATGTAACAGTTTATTTAACCAATTCATAACTAATAAATTCAGATTGTGTTTCGAATTGTCCATTAAAATCAATTCATGTATTAACTTGAGACCTTGTATTAATTAATCTGACACATTCTAGATCCACAAATATTTTGGTTCATCCATAATAGTTTCATTACTAATAACACTTTCTTTCTCACAGTGTCTTTGCTAACAGCTAGATAAAGCAAATATACTCCAATTCCTCTTCAATAACAATTCCCATAATAGTCTCACAAAGAAAGGACCTCTGCCTGAGTTTTGTTTTTCCATACTCTTTGGTCTGGCTTATGGATCTTTTGTCTAGAATGTTATTTTTTTCTTCATTCTGTTGAAAATATTTTTCTGAATTATCTTTTTAATTATAACATTAATTTCTTCATTTTAATTCCAAATTCATTCTTATTATTTACTTTCTATAATGTTATTTAAAATTTTCTCTCTTAACAAAGGTTTCTTTCTCTAACCCATCAGATCTCAAACATTTTTAGAATCAAAATCCTTTTAAACTTTTAGAGGATCCCGAAGAGGTTTTGTTTCTGTGAGTCGTATCTATTGCTATTTATCATATTAGAAATTAAAACAGGAATATCACTTCATTTTAAAGTAATGTTATAAAACCCAACAACACATTTTATGAAAGATTTATATTTTGCAAGGCAAAAAACAAATTTAGTGAAAATTTGCAAGACTTTTTAATGTCTGGAACAACAAAAGGCAGCTGGATCCTCCAATCTGCTCTGCATTGATGATGTTGCCACTTATTGTTCTGGTTGAAGCATGTGAAGAAAATCCTGTTTCTCACAAATGTGTGGTTGGTAAAGGAAAGACCTAGCAGTTCTCCTGAAAAGTCTCAGGGACTCCCAGGGATCCTCTGCCCACGTTTGAGGAACTACAACCCCAAACTAATTTCTGGGCAGCCTTTTTATATTTTTCCATTTCCCTTTTTGTAAATATATAGTAGTGAAAGTATTTCAAAGTGTGATCAAACTATAACATAAAAAATACTATAGTGATAGGCAGAAATCTACACCTGTACAGAACACTGTACAACATTCCTTTGGGGGTATTTGGGAGATAAGGTGCTATCTGAAGTAACATGGTAACTAAAGCAAGTCGTTCTTCCCAGGGTACATTTAGGTTTCACACTTAACCACTATGAGTCAAAACTAAGAATTTTCTAAATAAAACTTAAAATTTTCTTCATGTAGTTTTGGTTAAAAAATTTTTTTTCCCCCAGGAGAATAAAATGTGAATTCTGGCTTAGTTTGGAAATGGACTTGTATTTCTCTAAAATCCACTGCAGGTTATCTTAATTTCCTTTGATCTGTAAAATGGACTCATTCTTTGTTTCTTGGAAATGTTGAATGTGTCATATTTTAACTCAATGAGGCCAGAAGTAGAACTAATCACTATGACACATTTAAAAACCAGAATATGAAGTTTCCCTGTGGTAGACCTCAGAATCCTGTGTATTGCAAATGATCAAATATGAGATCCAATGATTCTTTTTTTTAAATTTTTTTTTAGTTGTTGATAGACCTTTATTTTATTTTTTTATACATGGTGCTGAGAATTGAATCCAGTGCCTCACACGCCAGGCAAGTGTGCTATTGCTGAGCCCCAGCCCCAGCCCCCAGTGATTCTTATATAACATATTCTGCAATGGGTTGATTGCGTACACTCTGTTGGCAGATGTGAGAAGCTGAAATATTTGCATCCTCGTGGGACCTGTGTCTCAATAGTGCACATTCTGCTTAATCTGGTAGAGGGACTTGGCCAGTAGAGGAGGATTTGGGGACAGGAGAGATCACATATAATCCTGCCCTTGATCCCCACCCATAGGTCCAGTAGATTGTCCATCCCTGTAAGAACCTCCTGGCAGTAGTTCTGCTCTCAACCTTTGAGAGGTAGGGGAGAGGCCAGAAACAGCTTTTATTTTTCTAATCCTCCCCAAATTCTGATTGTACCTAAATTTGGCGTCCCATGTATTTGCAGCCCACATTTCAGAGAGACTTTGTGTCTGCATTTGGAAAATTGAGACAATGGTCCGTAGGGCTGGGTGAGGACAAAATAAAAATTGATATGAAAATGCTTTGAAAACAATTTAAACCCCATATAAGTGTAAGAGTTATTATTTTTAAGTGTCTAAAATCTCCTTATTATAAGGCATTTGTGAACATAGACATACCAGGTCTGAAGGGATTCTTTCATTTGCTTTATGTAAGTTTTTCATCATGGTAACCAAAATAACCTGACAAGAACAACTTAGAGAAGGAAAGTTTATTTGGGCTCACAGTTCCAGAGGTTTACTTCACTGCCCGTAAAGTCCACTGGGTGGGCTGGACCCGCAATAAAGCAGAACATCATCGCGGAAGTGTGTGGAGGAGGACCATTGCTCCATTTAGGCAGCCAGGAAGCAGAGAGTGGGAAGGGGAATGGGTCACAGGTAATATGAACCCTTTCAGAACACACCCTCAGTGACCCACCTCGTCCAGCTACACCCCATCTGCCTATAGTTACCACCTAGTCAGTCCATTCAAACTAGGATGGACTGATGAGGTTACAACTCTCACCATCCAATCGTTTTACCTCTGAACATTCCTGCATTAACACAGGAGCAGGACACCTCCCATCTAAACCAGAACAGCATTGTCAGACCAAGTACAAGAATAGGCTAGATTCTTTCCAGATCATCCTATGATGATCTAGGCCTTAGAGATTTTGGAGTTGACAGTCACAGGAAAGCCAGATATTGATCTCTTCTCTTCCCTTGTGTCATAAATGAGTGATATTGAACTTTATTATCTTCCTATATAGCCTAATGACTTGTTCTGTCATGAAAAATTGGTTGCAGCTTCATTATCATTGTCTTTATTTTTCAAGTTTTTTATACTTTACTATCAAAACATAGCTAATAAAAACCCTAAAGATTGCTTTATCAGAGTATATTAAATACTTCAGTGTATGCATCCAACATTTAAAAAAACCTCTATCAATTTTTTTCAGTTAAAAATAAGCAGGGCCTTGGCACCAAAATAATCTTTGAACTTAGAAATTGGTTCTTGAGTGAAACCTCGACTTCTTTGTGTTTAATTAGACTTCAATTGCTCCACTTAAAAAGGTCACCTAAATTTGGAAAAGACAACTGATTTTAATTGTGACAATCTAATGCCTGCTGAATTTTATTAGAAAGGATCAAGTACTTTTTTCCATCCACTTAGTGACATTTACTCATACTTTTCACCAGTAGGGCACACCAAAAAAAAAAAAAAAAAAAAAAAACTTGGATTCTCAAGTAATGAAGCAATCTTCATTTAATGGATTAGACTTTGCTTCCTTATATCAGCATTATCAGCTTGCTGTGTGCCAATATTCTAGGCTATGTGCACCTAATTTTCTTTGCTGCAATAAGGAAACTATGTTGCCCATGGGATTGATTAGAGGTATTGCAGGTTGAATAAGAAATTGTCTACAAGCACTTAGAATCTCTAGAGGGAGCTGGGTCATACATGAAAGTGACTTTATTTCTAGGGAGTCAAGGTAAAATGAACTGGGTAACCAGGGGAGAGGACTCAATAGGAGTTAAGGCAGAGGAACTAGAAAGGAACTCTGTGGAACCTGAGCTAGTGTTCTGTAGGCTCGTTTCCCATGGTGGTATGGGGCTGTCAGGCAACATATTCTTCATATTATTCTTTGGTTCACATGGAAAATGGAAGTCGGTTCTAGATTGCAGCTAAGAACTAGACCAAAGACTCCAGATATTCTCTGAGACATGTCAACTTGGTTTATATACAATATTGGGCAAAATGAGAAAAATAATTTGGCTACAGATTGCAACCCTGAACCTCTCACATAGACCACTATTCAAATATAATCTGGATTATTATCATTATTTTTCCCAACTACGTATAGCCAAGGATTTTTTTCTTTCTCCCTTTTTGGGCTGAAGTTGAATCCAGGCCCTCATACATGCTAGTCAGACATTCTACCATGGCACTCCAGGAATTTTTTTTTAAAGCAAGTATTCATTACCTTTATTTTTATGATTTTTTTACATATCTGCATGGAAATTTCAAATACTACAAAATTATTTCACTACTTGTTTCCTATTGCTTGGAACTATCATTGAATGAATTTTGCATTATAGGAAAATAACAGCCTGGACTCTCACATCCGCACAGGTGTCTCTGAGAGGAAAGGGTTACTACATCCAAGTTAAGAATTAGAGAAAGAGGGGAAGAAATAGAGAAGGCCATAGAAGTGCTATCAACTGCTGCTATGGCCGCCCTGATACAGTTGGGAAGAAGTAAGCTAGCCTGAGGGCTTGAGGCTGGAAGCTATTGATCTACCAGCAGAAGAGGAAAATTATAGCTCTGAAAAAGATTGATCAGAAAACAGATTCTTAAGAGCAGTTGAACAATGTTACGGAAGGTGAACTGATTTCTGTTCTCCAGTGTTGCTAGCAAAAAAGTTTGTGCTCTTGTTTTAGATAAAATGGTTACACTAAGAATTTGAAGCATCTCATAGGCATATCTTTCCAAAGCCCCTAGAGATGTGAGTCATTATAGCAGAATCTTGAGGAAAAGACAACTCATAGGGACTTGCAAAAAGTGACATTTTATCTCTGTGTCTAGCTAATATACCACTTTCTTGAAAGGACTGGTTTGAGGATTCTTCCCTGTTCTATTAATGATGATGATCCAAGGACAAAGGAACCTAGCAATTACACATGGTCCAAGAGCATCCCCTCCTCTGATTTCTCCTTACTCAGTAGTCCTTATTCTCTTAAACTTTTCTCAAGAAAGGATTGGATCTATTCCTTCCTCCAAAGGAGCAGAAAGAGAAAATAACAAAGGTTTGGCTTTTTTTTTTTCCTCAGGCGAATTTTCATTAGGGTTCTACTACTTGTAGAATCCCACACATCAGCTAAGTTGATGGGGAGGTATTTGGGGAAGCAAGAAAGATGCTGTTGACCCTAGCTAGCTGCCTCTGCTTCTAAGCAAGGCAGGACCTGGTGGGTTCCCACTAACACAGTAGACATCTCTGTCAAAACCACTTCAGAAATCATAGTTAGATATTCATGTTGTATGTCAGGATAAATGGCTGCATGGGGAGGAGCATCCTAATGTCCTGTCTGGCACTGACCCTAAGGCAACTTTTAGCAGTTGTAGAGCAGTTTTTAAGTTGATGCCCATCCTTGGCAAGGGTGGAAACATTGTACCTGGAAGAGGGGTCTTTTGCTGAGGAAGGTCTCATCTTTTCTCAGAACTATTCTTATAAAGAAAGCAAAAGGAAAAATTTATTACATAGTTGCAACTGATTGTGGTAAAAAAATACCAAAGCAAAAGTTGAATATGAACCTGCTTTCCTTTCATTTGTTCAGAAAATGCAAGACTTTCTTACTAGGACTGTTCCTTCTTGCATATCACGGACTTATTTGACTTTGCCACCTTGTTAAGCTTGTGGAGTAACATCAGAGGAAGCCCCTCAAATCATGAAGCCATCTGCACAATTTTTATTTCCCTGACAAATCTACCAATCAAGGACACCTGGTTTCTCTAACCATATTCTATTTTGAAAATGACACCTTGGGTACTTTAGGTTGAAAAATTAAAAGTCACATTGTTTTTGAGGGAATATAGTTTATAATATGTGCCATTAGAAGCATTTGAACAAAATGTTTTTGGAACGGAAAGAAGGAAATAATCAATTCTAACTGGGGAAGGAAATTATGTTAACAGTAACAATAATATTAGTAGCTGCTATTTTTTCAACTATTCAGTTAGGTCCCAAATGTACACGGTGCTTAATTTTGAGATGGAAATGTGCTGTTCAAATGGGGAAGAACTGTAGGAGACACTGGTTCTGTGACAATATTACTACTGATTGAATAAGGGACTTTCAGTAAGTCATTTACTAACCATCTTCAAATCACCTTCTTCACCTATATAATGAATACCTGCATGTCACATATTTCAGAGGGAAACTTCAAATACAAAATATATGGAAACACTAATTTATTTCCTGATAAATAGGTGTAAGCAGCAGGAAGGTGTTCCTATGCATATGGACATTGCTAGTATGTCTTGGCATTAGTTATATGTGTTGAAATACATTTCATAAGCATTTTTGGAAGTGAATTAAGGCTTTTGGAAATATTGGCACATTTTTAGTAATTTCAAATGTAAAAAGCTCAAAAAAAGCTTTTTTATTAGGCTCTGATATATTCTGCTGAGTTCAGTACTTAGAAAAACCACTCACCCTGGGAATGCCATGCTAAGAGGACGGGGAACCGGCACAAAGATGAAGTTAACCACACCCCTACCCTCAAAACCCTTCCAATCTAATAGGGAGGGCAAATGTTTAATTAAAATGCTAGAGTCAAAAGAGGCTTACTAATAAAATATTGAATTGGCAAGGAGAAAATAGAAATTCTCGGAATGAGGATTAGAGAAGGTAATTATGCTGACAGTAACAACAACAGTAATAGGAACAGCTATAATTTTTTTAGGAGTACTATTATATTCAAGATACACTAAGAATTATTTTGTTTACTCAATGATACCCACTGAATGCTTTTGTTGTTCCCCCCAAAAAACTTACATTTTGAAACCGTAATTCCCAGTGTGATGATATTTGGAGATGGGGCCTTTGGAAGGTAAGTAGGTCATGAGGGTGGAGCCCGGATGATGGGGTTAGTGCCCTTATAGGTAAAAGACATGAGTGGGGTGGGGGGAGGAGAGAAAGAGGGAGATGGTAAACAAGATAGTAGCTGTCCCCAAACCAGACTAGGATCTAACACCTTGAACTTGGAGTTTAAAGCCTTCAAAACTGTGAGAAAGAATTGTTTGTTGTTTAAGCCAGTCAGTTATGATATTTGTTATAGTAGCCTGAGCTAAGATTCCCTTTAAAAAATCTATAGAAAAACTATTTTCCTTTTTTTTCACAAAAATGCAGAAACCGAGGCTCAGATAGATAGTATGACTTGGATAAGGTGACATGACAGTAAAAGGTGGATTTAAGCTTTTGAGTCTGGGTCTGATGTCAAAATCCATGTTCTTCCACTTTGCCACATTGCGTCTCGGGAGCAATGCCATTTTAGAAACCTACTGCAGTGATGTCTGAACAACTTGACACTTTTAACAGACCACTTTTCCAACAGCAGCCATGACTGTGTGATACCTATGCAAAGTTTACATCTTTTACATTTTTACAATTTGGTAATTAGGAAAAAACTCCTGTTATTTAGAATATTTTTTTCAGAAAACATAGTCATTTAAAATATAATAAAGATTCCAAGGTGACTATGTGAACTGGACATTTCTAAGCAAAATATCGCAATGAGATAGTTTTTACATGACCATTCAAAGGTCTTTGAGGTGGGAAGATAGGAGCAGGCACGAGATCCATGTGGAGACTACTTTCTAGTCTCAGGCTTGTACAGCTTGACCTGACCTAGTAACAGCAGCCAGCTGGCTTTCTCCCACTTTCTTTTAGAAAGAGAATCTAGTCATTTTCAAGGGCAAACCATCTAACTAGCATTCGCACATGCTCACAAATGGTTTGTGTTTCATAATCTCCTTATTGGAGCCATTTACTTTGAGTGTGTTTTAGGGAACTCTTCCCTAAAAATAAATAAACACATTTTGGGGATTGATAATATTTGCTATATTTTAAATGACTATATTTTCCAAGATACAAGTTCTGAATAAATATAATTACAAAGTTTATTACATGAAAATTCTTAACAATGAAATAAAAATCTTATAAAAACATTTGGCTGTGGTTTTAAAATCAACTGTTTTTATTAACAAGAGTGAAAAATGACACAAAAGTTTAAGTAGTTTGATAATATGCAATATTTATAGTATGCAAAATAAGCTTAAAATCTCACAACATGATAGTTTATGTGAAAAAAACTTAAAGAACAACATATTTTGATTCTATTCTTGTTTTACAATATGATAGCAAAACAATCAAACAAAACAAAAACAAAAAAACCTTCCAATCAATGTGATGACATTTTGGAAATGTTAGTGCAAAGCAAGAAGATTTATTTAAAGTGTAATCCTTCTGTGATCAGCACAAGGCCTAATTTGGTATCAGGCTGGTGTACTGTTGGTTTTTTTGAAACCCCGAAATACAGAAGAAGAAGCAAGCTTTGTTTTCTCCATCATAGTCAGTGACCTGAATTCCAACCCAAAGCCACAGGCAACAGGCTAATTCCAAGATGGCTGCCATAGTTACAAAGGGTGGTCAATGACACTGCTATAGTAGTTCAGAGTTTTCCTTCAGCCTTTGCAATGGAATTCAAACTGTGCCAGCCATTTTATATTAGTCAGACCCGGGGGATTTTTATTGTTAGTGTGAACCAGATCTATTTTTGTTTAATTCTATGGGAACCACACATAATTTGTACATTTGCCAGAAATCTATTTTCCAATGAGTATTACCCAATTCTAAATAAGTACATTCTGCATTTTTAGGTTGGGTGATAGAGTAGGGGTGAGTTCAGTTAGAAACACCATTTTAAATGATACAGTCTAGGCTTTCTTTTTTTTTCTTTTTATAACTGACATTTTGCTCTATGACAGTGAGTTAAGGTTTTGCTTATTGTTTTTGCGTTTTTAGAGATATATTTTAAACAAAAACCTGTTTTTTAATAGGACTTAAGAACTGATTCAGCACTATGGTTTTTTGTTGATTTGTCACATTTGAAATGTGTAACTGCTTCATGTATTTATTTATGCACAGAGATGATCACTATATAAATTCTAGAAAATTAATACCCTGTGTTCTTTCACTCAACAGCGAAAAAGGAAAAATTTCTCACTTAACTTTTGAAGCATGATTTATATGGAAATTTAAACTTGTTCCCAGAGATGGCAAGACCTCTTATTCTACTATACTAGGTATCAGAATATGTATGTATGTGTGTGTATGTATGTGTTTTTATACTTGAACCTAGGACCTCAGGCATACTAAACAAGTGCTCTACCATTGAACTATACCCCAGCTCTTATAATATGTATATTAAGATAATGACTCTCTAACCTGAGGAAAGCAGATTATTTTCACTTGCAACAAAACTTTACTCCCAGAACTGGAAGGAGAAAAATAAGTGACCTTATTGTAATAGAAAGAGCCCTCAAGTATCTCAGATTCTGAGGGATTCATAGATTTTCTACTTTCCTCAATGGAACAACAGAATTGTTAAGTAAAACAGTCCAAGGAAAATTTATAGAAAATGACTCCTGTACTAAAGCTTTAAAAAAAAACAAATTAAAAAAATTATAAAGATTTTACAAAACCATTTTCAGAGCACTAAAGAGAAAACAGAGGAATTTTTAGTGAATATTATTTGTTCCTCCAAACAAAAGCAGGTTTTTTTGTTTAGTTTGGTTTTTGATCATAGATGGAGACATAGAAGACTACATGTTTTATTCTACTTGTAAAACTAATTATTTGGCCAAATGTCTGAGGCATAAAATAAAATTTCATGTTTTATTTTGCTTTTCAAATAGATGATTTAAAATATATATATATATATATATATATATATATATATATATATATATATATATATATATATATATATATATATATATATACTTTGGGGGCTGGGGATGTGGCTCAAGTGGTAGCGCGATCGCCTGGCATGCGAGGGGTGCTGGGTTTGATCCTCAGCACCACATACAAATAAAATAAAGATGTTGTGTCCACCGAAAGCTAAAAAATAAATATTAAAAATTCTCTCTCTCTCTCTCTCTCTAAAAAAAAAACAAAACAAACAAACAAACAACAAAAAAAAACATACTTTGGAGGGTTGGGAGAGTGGCTCAGTGGTAGAAGGCCTGTGTGGCAGGTGTGAGGCCCTGGTTTTAATCCCCAGCACTAAATAAATAAATAAATAAAATAAAGTGGGGGTGACTTTTTATGTAGAAAAAAATGATAAAAGAGTAAAATTTAAATGGCCCACAGTTCCATTGACTAGATAATCTTGTTGACATTTTGAAAAATCTAAAGTAATACAATCACTTTTTTAATTCAACTAGTACTGAGAGAGGAAATGAAAATTAGGTGCATTCCTCCCTTTTCCTCATCCTACCCTAATGATCAGTCTAATTCTCCAAAGGAGAAATAAAGGAGAAACTATTAACAATTGCTTGTTTATGAAAATGGATTATATCCTGGATATCAACATTATATGTATATGCTTGTATACATGTATTTAGGTATATAAGTAGGATTATTTTCACAAGTGAGTATGTTTTTCCATTATATTCTGATTTTTTTATTTAATTATATATTTACAGATCTTCCCATATCAGCATACATAAAGCTATCACATTTTTAAAGATGATTTTTATGGTTCATCATTTTTAACAACTGTAAAATATTTCATTGCATAGTGTACTATAAATATATAATTAGTCCTCTATCCATTAATATTTATTTCTAATTTCCAACTTACCAATTGAATAGTGGTGAAAAAAGTCCACATTTTAAAATTTGATAGGATTTTTTTTCAGTTCTGGGATTGAACCCCTTTTGATTTTTGTATTTTGAGACAAGGTCTCAGTAATTTACTGAGGATTGACTGGAACTTGTGATTCTCCTGCCTCAGTCTCCTGAGTAACTGAGATTACAGGTATGTGCCACTGTATCTAGCTGATAGGATAGGATATTCTCTAATTTGTTAAATCAGTTTTCTTTCCCATCAGTGGTATTTGAGAGTTACTTTTTCTTTAGAAGAGGTATTATCAAAGTTTAAAATTTTTACTCAAGGGAAGTGAAGTTTATAGTGGTCTTTTAAAAATAGATGAACACTTTATAGAAAAATCAGAGTGCATTTCCTTTTGGGGTATATATTTATTAGTTCAGTAATATGTAAACCTATGTAGGAAAAATAAAATACTTTGATGTAAGTAAGGCAGGATTGGCAAAGGGGGCTAGCACCAGAGTAAAACTTGGTAGGCCAATAAGTTTTAGGGATCTTTTTAAAGAGTAAATAAGCTGATAGCTCTCATGTTTAAAAGGTAATATGCAGCTGGGGAAAGGGGAAGTAGGGAGTCATTTAGTGAGTGTGGAGTTTTCAGTTTGGTAAGATGAATTCTGGAGATTGATGGTATAACAGTGTGAATATACGCAACACTATTGAATTGTGCTCCCCAGAGTGGTTGGCTGGCGTATGGCTGAATGGTAGAACACTTGCTTAGTATTCATGAATCATGAGGACCTGGGTTTGAACTATAGCACCGGAAAAAAAAAAAAGAGGTTAAGCTGGTAAACTTGATATTATATTTATTTTACCATAATTTGAAAAAAAAGGGTAATGCACAAAAAGTATACATCTTTAGAGAAAGGAACAACTACCTAAATATAATCTCAAAAGTGGAAGGGAAGACTCTCTATGGAGACTCAGTTGAATACCTTCACAGTAGGATAAGACTCAGAATGCAAAGAGTGCTAGTAATGGACTTAAAATCAATCTAAGGCACAAATGACTAATATTAGCAGCAGTAATCTCCCCATTCTGCTATGGAACAGTTGCCTGCTGTACCTGACAGATACCAGGACATTGCTCCGGCTGGGAAAGGACCTGTTCTCTGGAGCCTCAGTGGTCTCTGTAATAAAAGTGCAGTCATAGTCTTCAATCCCAGTGTCCAGGTTTATGCCTGAAGTGCACATGACAAGGATGTAGACCACCGTGAGGACCAGGGAGCTCAGTTCACTCTCTCACATACGCTGTTGATTCAAAGTGCTTTGTCATTATTTTTATTTCTCTTCCCTCATAGCCACCTGGTGAGAAGAGCCAGGCTGAATGGGAGAGGGCAGTCACCAAAACCTAGAGAAATAACACTTTTGTTCACAGTGATTGATTACCAGGACAGACAAATCACTGTTTTGAAAATAAAATGTTATCTTGGAAAGGTGACTCTCAGTGAATGCTAGGGAATCAACTTTAGTTAAAGTGCTTCACAAACTGAAGCCCATTTCCCAACTATTCAATGGAAGTTGGACAGCTGCCGCTGGTCTGTTTTACCTTAGTGGTGAGCAGAGGTTCTCATCCTTGGCTGCAGGTTAGAAACATTGGGGAATTTCGAGACCACAGTGGCACATGCCTGTAATCTCAGTGGCTCCAGAGGCTGAGGCAGGAGGATCACAAGTTCAAAGCCAGCCTCAGCAACTTAGCGAGATCCTAAGCAATTTAGTGAGACTCTGTCTCTAAATAAGATACAAAAAGGGTTGGGGATATGGCTCAGTGGTTAAGTGCCCCAGACCAATTAATCAGACTCTCTGGGTGACTCTCCTGGTGGTTCCATCATGCAGCTAGGGCTGAAAGTCACTGGCACTGAGGATTTCAACTTTAGAGGGCATAATCCTTGGCCAGGCTTGCCTTCCCACCAGCGAGGCAAGTGCTCTACCCCTGAGCTACATGCCAGCCTTACATTTCATACACGTAGCTCAGGTGGTACTGAGGTAAATGGTCTCTGGTTCACACGTGCCTACGGCATAGTAACTGAAGTTCCTAATTTTTCGTTGTTATCACTTACCCTCTTTGCTTCTCCATAATGGGACTTGTTCTTAAGGCTCATCACCCCAAACTAATCATTTTTATTGCTTTGCCCTGTAACGTGCCCAAGATATGCACTCATTTACAATGAATCACTCCAAAGTAGTCCACATAATCCAATGAAATCCTGACGGACTGAACAAAATGGAAAGATTATGTCATGGTTTCTCCAGGACATGCTTTTGCTAACAATTTCTAGAGTCATACTTTTAAAAACAAGAACACAAGCTGGGTGTGGTGGCACATACCTGTAATCCCAGCTATTCACAAGGGTGAGGCAGGAGGATAACAAGTTTGAAGCCAGTGTGGGCAATTTAGCAAGATCCTACCTAAATTATGGAGGACTGGGGATGTAGCTCAGTGGTAAAGTGATAATCAATCCCGGGTACTGCAAAAAAGAGTAAAAACAAAACAACAAAACAGACAAACAAACAAAAATAACAACCAAACAAGAATACAACCTTCAACATTATCACCAACATCAAAATGTATCATTAAGGATGTTCTGCTGAGTTACAATTAACTCGTTGACTACTGAACCTGAAGATATCTTTAGTTAGGCTTACACAGAATTCATCCTCTGAAGGTTGCATTCTTGCCTGTCCTTTTGAAGTTTGTCTTCATTAAATTTTTCCTTCATTTTTTCCCCCAATGCTGGGGATTGAACCCAGGGCCTTGTGCATACTAGGCAAGTACTGTGCTATATAGCTACATCCCCAGCCCTTACCTTTATTATTTTTGACCACTGCTCAATTTAATGTCATCAGCAAATGATAATATGTGTGTGTTCCCTGACTCATGTTTTCAAGAGAAATTTTGAACCTGCTAATGCCCCAAGCAGATTCCACATGTTCACGCCTGATGATATATCTCCAGGCTCACCTAAAACTCCACATGCCTATTTGAATAATCATAGCCCCATACAAGGTGGTCAGAATCAACATTTTCTAGTGAAAAGACAACAGACTTTGGGGTAAGAGAAATCTTCTTTGAGCTTGCAACTCGGCTTCTCATTAGCTGTGTGACTTTAGGGAATAACTTAATCCTATAGAGACTCAGTTTTACCCCTCTTTGGAAATGAGTGGTTACAATAGCTCCCTCAAAGGAGTACTGTGGCAATGATGAAGTGAAACACAAGAGCACTGAACACACTGGCTGATACATAGCAAGGTGCTCAAGCAATATTAAGCTTTCTTTCCTTCCATGTAATATAAGATGGATCACATGAAAAGCTGAAAATATAAATATGGACATTTTGCTGACTCAGTTTGCTCCAAGATATTATGGGAAAGGAAAAATAGTTCGAACAAGTGTTGCTTAACCCTTAGAAGGTCACTCATCCAAGGGTGACTGGGTTATATGCCAGCATCAGTCAATGTTGGGCAGGGGACACTCTGGATTCTGGTTGGGATCCAGACTAGCATGGCTGAGGCCAAGGCCAAAAAGGAGGCACAGAGTGAAGCCAAGGAGACCAACCAGAGCCAAGGAGAGGCAGGTGCCATGCTTGAAGGCAGCCGGAGGTCACTGAGCAATAGTGGCTTTCAAAACCTGGAAGATGCCATGAAGAGGCAAAGGGTCAGCTACCAAGAAGAGGTCCAGAGGCCAAGAGTCTGCATCAGGGGAGATGATGGAGTCTGGCATGGAGCAACTGCACAGCAGCAAGGCCCCAGCCAAGGTCACCAGGAGGCAGGTTACAACCTACAGCCTTCCAGAGACGCTCTTGCCTTCTTACATTGACCTGGCTGAACTTCTGTTCTTATATTCTTTCTTGTTGGCAGGCTTTAAAAAAGTGGTTATAAATGTATTCTTGTATAATTAGACTATACATTAGGAAGAATGGGCTAAATTAACTAAAAAAAATCTCAGTGCCAATAAAAGTTTCTATCCTAGCCCACTGTAAGTCAGGGAGGTGGCTAGGAGGGGACTCTGCTTCATGCAAGTACTCGGGGACTAGGTAGCTCTCATCAGATGGCTCTGCCACCTCTAGCAGGAAATCTTAATTTCTTTTCCTTTTTCTTATCCCCCCTCTTCCAATTTTTCTTTCTTTTGGATGTTTGCATCAAGTTGTATGGAGACCAGCTCAGCATGAAGTTTTCAACTGTGTAAAACAATATACTGCGTCAAATGACAAAAAATATGAATTGTGACAGGGTAATAGAGATGCTTCTTGATTAATACACATGCTTTTTTTCACGTGGGATATCATCATGTCATCATGCTGCAGGACTTCGAAAGAGTCACAGTGTGCTCACTGCTAAGCCTGGAGTAGGGTCAACACCATACCTCAGCCCTTGTCACATGTGCTGTACATTGTCATCTACTGGTGCTTTAGCAAACTGGTTCTCAAACTTGATGGTTTCAACCCTCATCTTATTTTGCTCATGATATTGTGGGTCGGGAGTTTGGTAAAGTCTTAGGTGGACAACTCGTCCAGGGTCTATGTGGCCTCCATTAGGGCAGCTGCCAGATGATACTGCTCCAAGAAGGCTCCCACACTCACGAGTTGGTGTCACTGAGTCTCTGGCTCAGTCTCTTCCTGGCTTGGTTCTCCCAGCATGGTGTTTTCAAGGTGGTCATGCTTACTAGATGGCAGCCAGCTTCCAAACTCAAGAATAGAGACTGACAAGAGTGGAAACATGAATATGGATATTTTTCTAATTTAATCAAGTCTAGGAAATTACCAGAAAGGGAGAATAATCCAAACTTGTGCTGGACTTGCCCCGAGAAGGTCACCCCACTGAGGGCAACTGGGTTACTCTGCAGCATCAAGCTCGATTGAGTGGGGACCACAGAATCTCTTCTGCTGTGTCCATGAGTCATGAGTCAAAGCCGTCATCCTTGAGTTCACCAGGTTCAAGACCTCATAGCTCAAGGAAAGGGACCCCAGAAATGTGTGGCCATCTTTAACCTGTAAAACCATACTGGGAGGTAGATGTCATTGTCTCCATTGACTGATGAGGAGACAGAACCTTGAAGAAGTCAAGTATGTTGTCCAAAGTCACAAGCAAAGTTAGTTAGAAGCTAGACCAGGCTGGTTCCAATGACAGAGCTCTCAATCACATTATCTTCTTTATTTCCCCTGACTTGGGTGTACGACTCTTAGGTAGTAGCTACAATGAGCGGTGAAATGCAGGCAAGGTCACAAGGGTTCTTTAAATTACTTCAGAGTCCTTGTTTAAAGAATTCCAATATAGGCAAGAAAGCAAAGGGTGGTAGTTAATTTGTAAAAATAAACAGAAGCAAGGGAAGTAGTTGGAAATCGTGTCAAGAGAAAAGGATTAATGGGACTAACTCTTGACAGGGGCCATTGTTGCTGATGTTAAGCTAGGAATTATGGCTATAAGTGTCTCCAATTGTCTGGGAAAGAAGATTCCTTCAGTAGCACAGATGCACTAAGGTAACTTCTGATCCAGCAACTGACCTGACCACATTAACACTGATCATGTATTCATATACGAACATAGGAAGGTTATGTCCAATTCATTCTACCATCTTTCCTATTCCCATAACCCCATCTCTTCCCTTCTAATGGTCTAATCCAATGAACTTCTATTCTTCCTGCCTCCTCTATATCTCAGAGAGAACTTTTGGCCTTTGTTTTTTTGGGATCAGCTTATTTCACTTAGCATGATAGTTTCCACTTCCATCCATCTATTAGCAAATGCCATAATTTCATTCTTCTTTATGGCCGAGTAATATTCCATTGCATATCATCTGGGTTGGTTCCATAGCTTAGCTAATGTGAATTAAGCTGTTATAATTGATGTGGCTGTGTCACTGTATGCTGATTGTAAGACCTTTGGGTATATACCAAGGAATGGCATAACTGGGTCAAATGGTTATTCCATTCCAAGATTTCTGAGGAATCCCCATACTGCTTTCCAGAGTGGTTGCACCAATTTGCAGTCCCACCAGGTATGTGTGAGTGTACCTTTTCCTCCACATCCTCACCTACATTTATCATTGTTTGTATTCTTGATAATTGCCATTCTGACTAGAGCAAGATGAAATCTCAGTGTGATTTTAATTTGCATTTCTCTAGTTGTTAGAGATGTTGAACATTTTTTCATATATTTGTTGATCAATTGTGTTTCTTCTCCTGTGAAGTGTCTGTACACTTTGTCAGCCCATTTATTGATTGGGTTATTATTTTTTTTATGTGTTGAGTTTTTTGAGTTCTTTATGTATCCTAGAGATTAGTGCTCTGAGATGTAGATGGCAAAGACTTTCTCCCATTCTGTAGACTCTCTCTTCATATTCTTGATTGTTTCCTTTGCTGTGAAGAAGATTTTTAGTTTGATTCCTTCCATTTATTGGGATCAGCTCAATTATTATTGATTCTTGATTTTACTTTTTGCATTTTAGGGGTCTTGTTGAGAAAGTTGGTTCCTAAGCTGAAATGATGAAGATTTGGCCTGACATTTTCTTCTAGTAGGCACAGAGCCTTTGGTCTGTTTCTTAGGTCCTTGATTCACTTTGACTTGAGTTTTGTGCAGGGTGAGAGATAGGGGTTACGTATGGATTTCAGTTTTCCCTGGACCATTTGTTGAAGAAGTTATTTTTCTCCCACACATGTTTATGGTGCCTTGGTCTAGTATTTGAAAACTGTATATATATATATATATATATATATATATATGGGTTTGTCTCGTGTCCTCTATTCTGTACCATTGGTCTTTAAGTCTGTTTTGGTGCTAGTACCATGCTGTTTTGTTAGTATAGCTCTGTAGTATAAGTTAAGATCTGGTATTTTGATGCCACCTGCTTTAAGAGAGGAAAACTTTATATAACTGACAACTTTGAAATATTACAGGTTTACTAACATTTTTTCCAAGGAACTGGAGATACTTGAGATAAGATTGGGTGCATTTAGAGTGAGTTCAGGGTGGTATGGCTGTACACTAGAGATACTTTGAGGCAGACTCAAAAGCTTTTAAAAAATACATATAATCAGTACTGCCCTTAGGAAAAGCTTGTACATTGTCCTACTGCATGTTTCTTGATATTTCAGCTACTTTGCTTTACTCAGTCCAGATTTAAAGTGGTAAACAGGAGCATCTGATTGGCCAAGGCTGAGTCACAAGGATAGTCCTAAATTTTCAGGGATGGCAAAAAGAATCAAGGATTAGACTCCTCCACTAAGAGCTACATAATGGGGAATTCTGCAAACATCTGGAAGGGTTCCTTCAAAATTCTCCATAAATTTCCAATATATCTGGCAGGCAAATCCTTCCAGCAGTCATTTTTCTTTTCTTTTTTGACACTGGAGATTGAACCTGGGACACTTAAACTACTGAGCTATATTCCCAAGCCCTTTTTATTTTTTAATTTTGAGACAGGGTCTCACTTAGTTGTTGAGACGGGCCTTGAACTTGTGATCCTCTTGCTTCACCCTCCCAAATCAATGGAAGTACAGATGCACTCCACCATGGGCAGCACACCAGTCATTTTTATATAAGAAATTCCATTACCAGCAGGGTCCAGGGGAAGAAAATCAATAAAAGCTAAACATGCCACCAGCCCTGTGTGTGGAATCAAGGGGTGTTCTCTATACATGTGAATTAGTGATATTTGGTGAATGGGGGGATCTACAAGGAATGTCAGTGAAGACCGTCATTCTTCAATTTGCAGCATCAATTTGGGAAGGAAATTTGAGCTACTTCCCTTTCCCCTACCACCTGCTTCTTTCTAGTAAACATGCTCATTAATGAATTGAGAAAATGTGGTTTAACTGACTAAATTGATAAACAGATGCCAAACTTGGACTGAAGAGCAAGCAAAACTAATGATGTTGTTTTAGGATTGTTTCTGGGCCTAGTATTCTTACTTCCTGCTCTGGTTTGTGTAACGGAATACAGACAGGTAACTCATTACATTTCCAAACTAAATTTTCAGTGTGAAAAGAGATAGACCCTTAATTTGGAATCGTCTGCATTCCAAACAGTAGGAGAAGTTACCAGAAACCATCCACAGAAAGAAGATTCAACTGCAAAGATGAGACATAACCTCTTTGTGTCTCAGTTTTCCTTTAGTGAAGGAAAAGAAATAAGATTCCCAGGGTTCCTTTCAGTGTTAGTCTTTAAATAGTATGAAGATAAAGACAAACCATGTAAATATGATAGTCAAAGCTGAAAAATATCCAGTAGTTTTTAGTGATTTATATTTGAGTATGTTATAAAGTGAAACAGTTGTAAAAGAAAAAAAAAACCCACAGTTCAATGTAGTGGTTAACTCTTATCTGTGGATTGCAAACGAGAAATTCTGAATGATTTAGACAAAAAGGCCATTTATTGAAAGGATCTGGGGTCACAAAACCTCCAAGAAGTCCAAGCTCAAAACTCAGGTGATGATCAGACCCAACCATGCTGCAGATTACACAATGAGGACACTCTCGGCATTGTCACCAGATGCTGTGTCCCTGTTGGTGCCACAGAGCACCGATGGATTCTCGACCACAGAGGTATCTTTGCTCACTCCTTCTAGCTTAAAAGCCGCAGGCAGGAACATCGACTTAGCCAAGAGGAGTCACATACCTAGTCCTAAATGTCTAGGAATGGTAAAAATCAAGGAACAGAGTATTCCACTAAGACTATATAATAAGGAATTATGAAAATTTAGGAAAGGACTCCTTCAACTATAAATTCAAATACATTCAGCATACTAAGGATAATGTATATCAGTCCCGAGGTGGAAAGTATAACTTTGTCTAGCTGTCATTATACCTTTTTACAAGGGAGGAAGTCAATATCTCTTGTTAGAGTTTCATCTGCTAGAAAGGTGCAGAACTAAAAAGCACAGCCTTCTTTTTTTTTACCATTAAATAAATAAATTTTATTTAGTTATTTATTTTTTCATGTATTCAAACTATATTTTTTTATTTGTTGTTCAAAACATTACAAAGCTCATGACATATCATCTTCCATACATTTGATTCAAGTGGGTTATGAACTCCCATTTTTGCCCCAAATACAAGTTGCAGAATCACATCGGTTACACATCCACATTTTTACATAATACCATATTAATGATTGTTGTATTCTGCTACCTTTCCTATCCCCTACTATCCCCCCTCCCCTTCCCTCTCATCTTCCCTCTCTACCTCATCTGCTGTTGTTTAATTCTCTCCCTTGTTTTCCCCCCCTTTCCCCTCACAACCTCTTATATGTAATTTTGTGTAACATTGAGGGTCTCCTACCATTTCCATATGCTTCCCCTTCTCTCTCCCTTTCTCTCCCCCCAACTCGTCTCTGTTTAATGTTAATCTTTTCCTCATGCTCTTCCTCCCTGTTCTGTTCTTAGTTGCTCTCTTTATATCAAAGAAGGCATTTGGCATTTGATTTTTAAGGATTGGCTAGCTTCGCTTAGCATAATCTGTTCTAATGCCATCCATTTCCCTGCAAATTCTATGATTTTGTCATTTTTTAGTGCTGCATAATGCTCCATTGTGTACAGATGCCATATTTTTTTTATCCATTCATCTATTGAAGGGCATCTAGGTTGGTTCCACAGTCTAGCTATTGTGAATTGTGCCGCTATGAACATCGATGTGGCAGTATCCCTATAGTACGCTCTTTTAAGATCCTCAGGGAATAGTCCGAGAAGGGCGATAGCTGGGTCAAATGGTGGATCCATTCCCAGCTTTCCCAGGAATCTCCATACTGCTTTCCAAATTGGCCTCACCAATTTGCAGTCCCACCAGCAGTGTACAAATGAACCCTTTTCCCCACATCCTCGCCAGCGCTTGTTGTTGTTTGACTTCATAACGGCTGCCAATCTTACTGGAATGAGATGGTATCTTAGGGTGGTTTTGATTTGCATTTCTCTGACAAGTACAGCCTTCTTGATGCATTCAAATCGAACAGTCCTACAGGTACAGAAAGGCTGCATAAACCTGCTTCAGATAGAAACAGTGGACATTTGCATCTGTTTTTGGTACTCCAGTTTCTGACTCTCCTTATGTTTGTGGCATTATTCACTTTGTGTTTTTACTGTGCTACTAAAACTGCTAATACTTAATTAGCTGAAGACCCAAGATACTTCCTTTTCAGCTGTGTCTTGGGCTTGTGTTGAAGGCACCACAATCAGATGGGCCTGCACAGACCTTGAATTAATTACACAGGAAGGGGACAATCAGGGAGGCTCCCCAGCAGCAGAGCGGTCGAGGTGGTGGCAGCTCCAGGTGCTAAAAGCCACTAGTGTTGGCAGTACAGGTGTCTAGCGCTGTGTGCTCCAAACCAGTTCTGCGGTGTGATTTTGGGTGGTTTTCATGGCCACATAACCATGATCTTAGTTGTTTAGTCATCCTGGTGATTCTATGCTACCCAATGTTCTTTTGATAATTTAATGAAGGGAAGTAGGTTTCTGTTGCTGGCAACTAATCACTCTGACTGACACATATTGGCCCCTTAGTATCCTGTCATGCTACCCCACCCGGTCCTGAGACCCAGCAAGAGCATAGTAACTATTTGTTGCAGACAGGCAGGCAAGAAGAAAGGAAAGGGAAAAAAGGTAGAGCATGTAGTTTGGAAGTTAATTCTTCTATCATACTTTGAAGGGTCACCTGGAGAACGTTTACAGGAAAGTCATCAGAATACAGAAAAGTAGAGATTTAATTTGAGAGAATCAATGGAATGGTTGTGATGTGGCGTTAAGATTCAGGGCCAGAGAACAAATGTATTTATTATTACATAGGTTCTGTTGTATGTGACAAACAAAGTCACTGGTTTAGGTAAAAACTGTTTAAGATAAAAATGTATTTTATGCTCATGTGACAATCAGGAAGTAGAAGTGGTATGGCGGTCTTGTTCCTGAAGTCATTCAGGGACACAAGATTCTTCTCTCTTATAATCTATAATACTTAGAATATTGCCCTTACTTGCATGGTCCAGTATGGCACACCACACATCTGCACCCACAAATGATAGGAAGTGGAGGCATGATGGGCATGCTCCTCCATCAAGACACAGCCCAGAAGGTGAACATCACATTTCCCATCACATGCAGTTGACCAGCTCTTAGTGACACAGCCACACTGTGAACAATGCAATGGTGATCTTGAATCTCCATGGAAATGTCTACCAATTAAAGGTTCTATCACTATAGAAAAAAAGAGAGTAAAAACATTTGAGGACAAACATCCATCCATCCTTGCTTCAACAAAGAGCAGATCGAAACTTTAGCACATGGAATTAGGTGAGAATATGATAGACTTTTCTGAACACAGTTACTTTTGAATGGGAGAAATGGCTCCTGATATCTTAAAATGGGACAATTCTTCATTTATCATGAAATCAGTTCAGGAAAGAGACATCTCATGTTCAGTCTCAGCCTTAACATCTACATTTAAAAAAAATTAAAGGGTAAAAGAACTGAAGAAAAGTTTAAAGGTCTTTCTCAGGGCAGATTGTCATGGCCAGAGTCGTGTGCTTGGCAGAATGTAGTGTGCCTATTCAAACGTTCCTCTGGGTTTTTTGTAGAAAATCCAATTGCCCATAAGGAGGTCAGAGAGGCCTTGGGACTAGAGGAGATAGAGAAAATACCAAGGGAAATTTACAGACGACAGATTCAAGGACAAACTGGGTGTAAGTTCAAAGATGTGGTAATAACATGGACAGACAGAGGGCACGTGTATGTCTGAGTTATCTTGCAACATGCTAGTAGGGGGGAAAGAGTAACGGGGCTCTAAGTCACTGGTGGCAAAGGCAGGAGGCGGTGTCCAGAGAGGGACTGCTGGGTCAGCACCCCTTGGGGCTATGTCTGCTCAGCTGCTGAAGTCCTGGGCTGACTCTTCTGAATCCCACTTTCTGAAGCAAAGTCTTCAGGCAGCCTGTTTCCTAGTGGCAATACTTGGCCCGTCTCCACTACTGTAAATGTCTGTAAAAGCTCATTTTAGACATTCTCTCTCAGGCTCTCAGGGTTGTTATAAAGACACAAGCCACCTACGTGTGTCATAGTGTGCTCTAGCTTAGTATTAGTGTTTTTGTTTCTTTCCATTTTTGATCTACTGTAATTAGTTCAGGGTGAGGCAAATCCAAGGAGTATATGTTTCAGAAAAAAACAAAGATCGCTGCAAGTCTATTTATTACTGGTACAATAACATCTTCTAGATTCTTCCCTACTGTACCACTGCCCCACCACAACAAATCAATGCCTCTGCGGAGATCCCCACTTGAGATTGGCCTCCTCAATTTTCCCCCTTATTTCTCTTCTAGTACTCACCCTTCAGACTTCTCCAGGCAGTGCTTCCCCCATATATGTTCTAAGTGACTGTGTGTTTTGACATTCCTATACCTGATGTGTGGGGATGTAACCAGTTCTTCTCTATGACTTCCTTCATATATATATATATATATATATATATATATATATATATATATATATATACACACACACACTTTCTTTTTTTCCATTTGGCTTTATTTTTATTTCTCACGTAGCTACCGCTCGCAGATCCTCTGTCAGCAGCTCAGGGCACAGGCTCTCCATTCACACGGGCTGGCTTCAGTCTTTGCCCTACTGCTCGCTTCCTGAGGTGCCTTTGGTTAGTACTTCACGTACCCACTCTGCTTCCTCCTCCATACACTGATGATAATAATAGTATGATAGTGTTTTGAGTTTTAAAGGGTCTGTGACAGTGGCTGTCACATGGTGAGCACTCAGTGAAGGCCAGCTATTTTTTATTATCATAAGGTTGACTGGTATCATTTCCAGAAGTTCTCTACAGGAGTCTTCGCTAGTGAGAATCTGTTGGTGTGCCTCGTGAGCCTTCCCTCCCTTGTTCTGGCAATGAGACATCCCTTTACTTGGGAGAACCCCCATTCCACATGCTTCTGCTAGTCCTGGTCCTATTCAGATACATGGCAGAAGCTATTAAGAAATGTAGGGGCTGGGGTGTAGCTCGCTGGTAGTGTATGTGCTTGGCCTGCACTGGCCTTGTGTTCTATCTCTAGCACAAAAGAGAGAGAAAAAGAAAGAGAGAGAGAGAGAGAGAGAGAGAGAGAGAGAGAGAGAGAGAGAGAGAAGGAGAAAGAGAGAGAATTTCAAATACAATATCTTCCAAACAGAAGAGCTTTTATATCCCTCCAAACAGCTCAGGTAGTCAGCATCAGAGCATGAAGATGGGCATTCAATCCAGTCCTGGCCAATCGTGATACTCATCCCTCTAGCAGCAGTGACTGGTTCAAAGCGTGGGTCTGGGATCCAAGGAGGGCCAATAGCAGTTCTTCTTTGGCAGTGACAGGCAGATGCATCCCTACTCTGGAAATCTGAAATTAGTAATTCTCCAAAATCTGAAAGGTTTTGAGCACCCACATGATGCCACAAGTGGAAAATTCCACACCTGACCTCAAGTGATGGTCACAATCAAAATGGAGGTGCACAAAAATTATTGGATAAAATTGCCTTTGGGCTGTGATAAGGTGCATACGAAATCGAAGTGCATTTCATGTTTAGACTTGGGCCCCATTCCTAAGAACTCTCATTATGTATATGCAAATATTCCAAAACCCAAAAGGAACTCTAAATCTAAAACAGTTTTGGCACCAAGCATTTTGGCTAAGGGATATATGGCCTATAGATCTTTTTTTCTCTGGATACTTCTTTCCACTATACTTGTTTTCCTTAATGGCAGGCATACCACTCATTCTAGACCTCGTGACTAAACTTTCTTCTTAGTCTCTGGTTCAAGATTAAAATTTAACTTTGGACCCACTTTCCCTAGCCACCATAGTGTCTTCTCTGTTTGAATACCTAAATGGTCTTCAGCTTTAAACTATTAAAGAAGGTTCAATCTACCTTTCCTGTCTCAGCTGCAATCTGAGAACTATGTCATCTAAAGAGCAGGAAAGACGCTCAGTTCTCAACCATGTTTTCACTCTGAGCTGTGGCTCTTATCCATCCATGTCTCTTCTCTTTGTGGTTTTGAAAAGACTTTGCCACATTTCTCAGATCTGTAACATGGTATTTATCATCACAAAGAACTCTCCCTCATGTAACAACCTGCTTTAAAAACCACTGTTGTTATTAGTAGAGGTAAAATTAATGAGACTACTTATATCTATGTGGGAGCATGTTATAGTTTGAATCTTTAATATCTCCCCAAAAGCTCATGTTTTGAAAGCATGGTCCCCAATACAGCAAGGTTCAGAGTTAGAGTTTTAAGGCGATTATTAGATCATGAGGCTATAAACTCATCAGTGGATTAATCTACTGGCAGATTAATAATTTGAATGGATTACTGTGTAGTAACTTTAGGCAGGTAGGCATGGCTGTAGGAAGTAGGTTGTTGGGGGCACGAACTTGGATTATACTTGTCTCTGGCTCTACTTGGTCTCCTGGCTTCCTGACTGCCATGATGTTCTGCCTTGCCTTGGGTCCAGAGATATAAAGTTGGCTGACCATGGACCAAACCTCTGAAACCAAGATCCCCAAATAAACTTTTACTCCTCTGAGTTGTTCTTGTCAGATATTTTGGTCACAGCCATGAAAAGCTGACTACATAGAGCAGTTCAGTTTTACAGATAAACCGTTGATTCAGCAAAAGGTCCAGTGAGATAGAATCTCTCTTACTTCCCCTCATCCCCTGCAAAGGCAATGGAAAATGACTGAGTAGTTTCTCAGTTCAGTGTGTGCTCTCTTTGGGAATTTGCCATTGTTGTTTTTGAAGATAAAAGCATTTGTACTGTAGAATTCAGGGAGAATATTGTCCGACTTTGCTGTTTTCTAAGTGAAGTTTGGGCAAGGATCTCTCCATTTCTTAATGCATCTGAGAGATGGAAATTGGCCTGACTTTGTAAGGGCTCCTTATATGTCTCTCTTTCCCTCTCTCTATGGCTTGCATGCTGACTACCCAAGCTGATTGGAGGGGTGGAAGAGCTCTTGCATTTGGAAGATATGGTACTTGAAATTTACCTTTAGAAATTATTTTCTTTGGATTAAGTATCAGCCTTTTCTTCTCCTTCTTTTTCTCTGCTGTGGATTTTCTCTACTGTGGATTGAACCCAGAGCCCATGAATGCTAAACACATACTCTACCAGAGAGCCATACCCTAGCGCCTATATTTCTTACTAGTTTCTAAAATGTAAATACTTTCTAGAAGGAGATGATACATTACACATTAGTGAGTCTTAGCACATCAATCTCTATTTGAAAGTATGGGCAGAATGAGCCCTTGGAAAAAAGGGGAGGAAAGCAGAGCCTTGAAAGATAAGGGGGACAGCCAAAGAAACCAGATATGATGGTCCCAAGGACTAACAAGGGGCTGACCGACCCTTTTTGATTGTGGAGAATGTCATTGAGAGTGATGCTGGTAGTGCAGGGAGAGACTCCTGAGGGTTGTCTTTTCTGTCCTAGGGACCTGGATTGTTCTACTTCCCCTGAGGACACAGGTAGTGCTGTTTCTCGGAATGAGCCCCCTTGACTGCGACTCTCCAAGATCAGGAGCATTCCTTAGACTTTTTCCCCACCCTGGGACAGACCAGGCCACTGAAGCTCCTCTGGGTTTGAGAAGAAGCAACAATGACAAGTTGGCTTAAATAGAACTTGGGTATTGTACTTTGTTTTTCTCCTAAGGGATTGAAAAAGAGTAACAAAGGATGCAGACAAGATAGGCTTGCTGGGGTGTGGAAAGGATCCCCAGTGCCTCCCTCACCTTACTTACAGAGGCCTTTCCAGAGTTCAATGTTAAGCCAGCCTGCAAGATGCCTCTTAAGCTGCACGTCATGAAAAAATCGTACACTAGCATGTGAGGCAATGATTCTATTGCCCCAGGAAACTCCCTGTCTCAGACTTTCTGTCTAGGTTTAAGGCCTTGAAATTCTTGCGTCAGTCCTGGGACAAATATCCCCTTATCTACACTTGTGCTTCTGGGCAGAGGTTTTCACTGATGTCCACGAGGGTTGATGGCCCCCTGCATGTGTCTAACCTTCTAGGGGTGGGATACACTTCTGTCAGTGATGGCAGCCTGTTCTATTGATGACTTGATTGGATAGAAGAGAAGGGGAAAGTATCTGTTGGTCTTTTCTGGAAAAGGGAGGCATCTCATGCAATCCCCAAGAGAGCTAAGACTCCACGACTCCATGCAGGGTTTCTTTTAAAATGGAATTTTTTGAGTGTTAATAGAAAAAAAACAAAAACACCACAAACTTACAAGATGGGTTACTTTATATAGCTTAAACTAGTTTCCAATTACTACAAGTTGTACTGAAGAGTTGGTAGTAAGTATATCTATAATTTATTCTCTTAAATTTCATGTATAATTATTTCAAATGCTGAATCTGCAATGCTTGAGAAATATAAATTGCCTTTAAAATTGTGATTTTGATGGCGGCTTTGTTTTCCTTGTTGATGAACTTTTTTTTTTAAATGCCTGTAGCAGTCTAAGAAATTATCTGTACTTAGAGGGTAAAGACATGATGACAGTTTTTCTTCTTTCTAACTCCCTCTCCCCTATCTTTTTGGAACAGGCTGTAGCTGTGGGCGGATTCTTCTGATACCATTGCTTTGGCTGTGCAGTATTTTGCAGCTTGAAAGTTTTATCTGTTGCCATTGAACATGCATTTTTCTAAATATACAATGGGAGTTCTCTAGATATAAATAAGTTCTTTAGGTTCTGTTAGTTCAGTTCAATGGCTCTCAAAATTTTCCATGCATAACACCACCTGGAAAGATTTTAAAAATGCACATATACTGTGTTACTCATGGATCAGATGATTCAGTAGATGGGCTTGGGTCCCAAGGATCTGCATTGTAACTTTGTATTGAGAACCACTTTCTGTAGGCAAATCATTGTCTTAGGGCAGGGTTTTTCAACCTCACACTATTTTGTTTGGATGAATATTTGTAGTGAGGACTGCTCTCTGCATTGTAGATTATGTAGCAGCATCTCTGATCTCCACCCACTAGAAGCCATAACATTCTCATCATCCTCCCAGTTGTGACAACCAAAAATGTCACCTTACTTTGGCAAATGTCCCTTTCCTTGGTGAATTTGAAAAACACTGCTTGGAATCTTTGTTCTTCCCAATTCAAACATCCCGGTCACCCGAACATTCTTGTGAGTGATAGATTTGTGTATGGGACTCTAGTCTATTTCTTAGGACTCTGTGTAATAAAATGAATTTTTTTGGCATATAGGGTTCAAACTAACGGTCCATGGCCATTTCCAGCATCCGACTTTTATTTAACCTAAAGTTTTTCTTTAAATATGAAAATAAATTTTGGGGCATGGTGGCTCATATCTGTAATCCCAGCTTCTTGGGAGGCTGAGGCACCTCAAGTTCAAGGCTAGCCTCAGCAATTTAATGAGACTCTGTTTCTAAATAAATAAATAAAAGGTCTGGAGAGGTAGCTCAGTCGTAGAGTGCACCAGGGTTCAACCCCCATTACTTAAAAAAAAAAGAAAGAAAAAAGTTACTAAAATAATTGCTAACATGTTCAATTTGGGATATACTTATTTCTAGATTTACTTGAAAATTTAGACTCTCTGTCCACATCTGTCCCCATTCCTATCAGTTAGGAATCAATAGGAAAGGAGTACACTTAGAAAAAGCTGGACTCAAAGACTCTTAAGAGGTTGTGAGTTGCGGAAGTCCCTAGTTGGTGGACTTCAATACTGCATAGTACTATTTGGTTTCTATAGGCACTGGATTTGCAATCCTTGATTTAAAGCTCCATAACCACTAGCTTAGGATGGAGCATCCCATACAGAAAAATTCTGAAAACGTTGGCCTTTTTGATGCTGACTTGTGAGTGTATTTAATGATTAATTTGATTATAAGGCTTTGGGCCTAATGTTTTAATCTCCTGTGATCATGCTATCTTCTCATTTCATAATATGCTTATGAGGACTTTGTGTTTCCCCTTCTGAATTAAAATCTGGATCTAAGGCACTCCGTCCCCTTTGCCAATTTATCATATTCAGCAAATACTTTTTGTCGTTAAGTGATTCAACTCCACCATGTCTGTTGAGCATTTTCTCAAGGGCTGGTTTTTGCTCTGGCTAGTGAAGCATTTCTGGAGACCCGAGCAACAGAGGTGAAAGAGGTATGTGACACTCTTCCGGTTGCACTGCTCTCCCTGCACCTGAACCCTTGATATCATGGGAACAGATATTTCACACGGATGACTCAAAACTGGACTTGTGACTGACCTCAAAAGGGATTAGGAAAAGTGCTATGGGGAAGGTTGGCTTCATGGGTGTGTGGCCATGCTGAGAAGGGTGCTCGATTTAATTCTCTGTGGTTGCCATCTTGAAATTCTTAGTAATTTTTGAAAAGGAAGTCCTGCAATTTCATTATGAACTGAGATCTGCAAATTATATAACCTGTCAGAAAAGGGGGCTTTTGATTTAATTTTGTATTATTTTATTATTGTAGGAGGTAAAGATGTTCAAGAATATCAGATTTAAAAATTTCATTATTTGTAAAGAGAAGTCTTGTCCTTTTCCCTTGCTGAGAGAGGGAATTTTTTTTTTTTCCTTCAGGAAATTAACAAGCAACCTCTGAAAACCAGATATTTGTTGGAAGACTGCCAGAGGGCAAGAAAACACAGTTGATAAAGGAAGCGGTGCTGGGATGTAGAGCCAGGTAGAAATGGATACTAGTGAATTTCCACAAATCATGTACTTTCTCCAAGGCCTGGTTTCTTTATCTGCAAAGTAAGGATAATAGATCCAACCCTAAGAAGTTGTAAGGTTTACATGAAATAGTTGTGAGTGCTTGGTGCAATGTTCCACACATAGCAGGCCCTCAGTATATGGCCGTTATATTGATATGGGTCTTTCCTCTCAAGGAGATAGGTTCTAGAAAGGAAGATAGATGCATCCAACCATAGCAGTAGACCCTGGTGTATTAGTCAGCTCAGGCTGCCCAAACAAAATACTTGATATTTCTGAAACAATGAAAATGTATTTTCTCACAGTTTTGAGAAGTCTAAGAGCAGGGTGCTAGCACAGTTGGATTCTGGTGAGGGTTCTATTTCTGGCTTGCATACAATCGCCTTCTCACTATGCCCTCACCTGGGAGAGGGACCTCTCTGGTTCTCTTCCTTTTCTTATGTGGATACCAGTTCTATCAGATTAATGAAGGAGCAGAGTGATTATGCCCTCATTTAACCTTAATCATTTTCTTTATAGTCCCTATTTCTAATACAGTCACATGGGAAGGGGAGCTTAGAACTTCAACATGTGAATTTGGTGGTTGTAGAGAAGAATCCAGTCCATAGCACATAGGAATATAAGTACAACTACAGCATTAATGAAAGGGCCCAACTCTACTTGTGGAGGAGGTCCGAGAAGGCTTCACAGAAGAGATGTTTTCTGTAATGCATCCTTTTTTTTTTTTTTTGGTCAAAAAGGTATATATTTTAGATAAATCAGAGCATATAATAAAAAATAATAGTCTCCCCTCCTCTGCCCAGCCTCAAGTTCACTTTTCTTAGTCAATGCTATGTATTAAAATTTTGTATCCCCCACAAATCCATATGTTAGAACCCTAGTCCCCAGCCTAATGGAATTTGGAGATGGAGCTTTTTAGAGGTAATTAGGTCAAAAGGGTGGAAGGAGAGACAAGAGAGAGCTTGCCTCCACCCACCTCTTTCTAGGCCATGTGAGGATACAATAAGAAAATGGCTGTTGGCAAACTTAGAAAGAGAACTTACCAAACACTAGATCTACCAGCACCTTGATCTTGTACTTCCAGCCTCCAGAACTGTGAGAAGTAAATGCTTATTATTTAAGCTACGCAGTCTATGGTATTCTGTTCCAGCAGCATAAACCGACTAAGCCAACATTCAAAACAGACTTCTCTTTTAGTTTTTCTCATGTTGCACACTCCCTCCCACTCTTTCCAATGCTGGAGGTCTATCTTGCTTTTTTTTTCTTTTGATTTTTCCAAAAGAAAATTGGTCACCTCTCTGACTATAGAGAGATGTCACTTAAAAACTTAATGAAACTTTATAAGAACAAGATATCTAAATATGTAGCAAGCTCAAATGTGTAATGGTTTTAAGCAACTTCTAAGTTGTAATAAAAGAGAATTCATTTGACCTAGAAGAAATTATCCTACTAATCATTTGGATCAGTAAAGAAGTATTTCTTTCTTTCTTTTCCTTTTCTTTTCTTTCTTTCTTTCTTTCTTTCTTTTTTTTTTGTACTGGGGATTAAAAAGACAGGGCTACACTGAGTTGCTTAGGACCTTGATAAGTTGCTGAGGCTGACTTTGAACTCCAAATCCTCTTGCCCCAGCCCACGTCCCTCAAGCCTATGGGATTAACAGGCATGCAACACCATTCCCAGCTAAGAAGTATTTCTCCACACATCCCTCTTTCCTTCCTTCCTTCTTCCCTCCCTCCCTCCCTTCCTTCCTTCCTTCCTTTCTCTCTCCCTCTCCCCACCACCTCTTTTCTTCTTTCTTTTATTTGGGCCAAAATAATTTCATTATGCTCTACTCCATGATGAATTGCCTGAATTGTCTGCAGTACAACATTCTATTCACTAAACTTTTTTAAAAACAATTCACAACTAAACAAAATTTCAGTTGCTAAATGGAAATGAATGATTGAATGTCTTTTCAATCTTGTACATGCAGAATATAGCTAACTGAAATTGTCTTTCATATGGCATTTGGATATAAAATCCTTCATGATAGTTTGTAAAAGACGAAGGCTACCAGACAGTCATTTAGCTGGAGTGCATGTGGGAGACTTCAGACAATGCACAGGTGCAGTGCTGCCCACAATGCAAGATGGTGGAGGACTGAACTGTGCAACTTACACCTTGACTGATAAAGCAGATTTAGTTCTCAAGCCTAGATAGAGCTCCATTTCTGCTGTGTCTCAACAAGTAGTGATTTAGACTTTGTTCAACAGTAGATTTTTTTCCTAATGAAAAAGGAATAAACTCAATTACCTGTGGCAAATTATACCTTCTTACTTGCTTAAAATTGCATTTCCAGCTCAAAGAATTAATATTCTTTGCTTAGAGAAGTTCCTGATAAATATTTATTATACCAAGGTTAGCTGGAAAATCCTGAATTCATTGGGCCATAAGAGAGATCTTACATTGGTATGACCTTAAAGACAGTCATAGGAAATGCAAAATGTTTCTAATAATTTCAAAAAGAAAAAGGAAGGAAAATATCTAACCTTATTTAAAATAATTATGATGTCCTGTTTACCATTTGCACAAATTCCTGATATCACTGGTCAGTAGTTGTCCATCCACACCTCTATTTTTTTTTGCCATCAATGTTCAACATTATGAATGAATTCCCAGCTTCGTAAAAAGATATTGGTGCCCATATTGGTCTCATATTCTTTTCTCTAGTTTTCCTTCTTCTTCCATGGTTCTTCTTCTGTCAACTACCATTTTGAATGATCAAGATTACCAATTTGAACTCTGTTCTGCAAGACAAAATGCAGCTTTTTTGTTTTAAGCTTGTACCAATACTCAAGTTATGTCCTAGAAATATTTTTGCTTCTTCACTGATCTAAATTATATAAACTCAGGGTCAGTAGGATGGTTTCTTTTTCTCTAAGTCAAATGGATCCTCTTTTATCACAATTTAGAAATTTCTTAACACCATTATGCATTTGAGTTTGCTACATATTTAGATACCTTGTTCTTGTAAAGTTTCATCAAGTTTATAAATGATATCTCTCCTCCCTCCTCCCCTCCCCTACACCTCTGCTTTTTCTTAAAGCTCCACCTTCCACAAATCCTTGCTGTCATATTGTCTATTAGACTATACATGTTGTCCATCAAGATCACCCTTTTAACAGAAACTACTCTCCCTGAAACTTCCCTCCTTTCCAGAGACTGACTCTATCTTTCTGCTCCTTTGGGAATTACTTTCTAGGTCTAAAGCTGTAACATGGCAATACCAGGACTCCCCTTTTACTGCTCTATGGCATCTACTTTTCCCTGAATTTCACATCTTCCTCTTTCTTAGTTCCCTCTCATTTTGTTAAAAGAAATCAATAAACTTCCTACAAATGGTATAAAACTAAGATTTGAATGCCTCAAAATACCTTGGTTTTTGTCAACACATTTGATAGTTTGGCAGGGAATACAATTGCTCATCAAGCAATTTTCAACTGCTTCTGCCCAACCCTGTCTTGATCAGATGAACGGGCTTTCTGTTCGTGCCACTAGCATCCCACAAAATGTTTTAGGTGTCCAAAATCAGATTGTGATGGCCCACTCATAACCATGAGTGTCCCTTTGAACGAGACACTCAATGGATGGTGATCACCCATCTGACCAAAAGGATGGAGGTTCTCACTAGAGACTGCAACCAGTGTGGACTGCTCAACACTGCCAGTTTTCAGGCACCAACTGATAATCTGTAATGAAAGGCTATCCCTCCTCCACCCCTTCCTCTCTAAAACTTAAGAGTTTTCTTCATTTCATTTCTTTCTGAAATGATCCCTTTGCCTTTCCTTCCCCTTCCCCAATGATTTTACTTAGACTTTGGAAAGGAAATAATAGCTCTGCAAGAATGCAGACATATCATTTCATCTGTTCTTTGGCTAAAGACTTCATCTTTTTAATTTTATAGTCATTGTTGATGTTTCCAGAATGGGTGACTCATGTGCATCTGAATAGAACTGAGGGGAAGGAAAATAAGACCCTTGGGGTTGAAGTGAGTAAAAAGGGATAGAAACACACAGGAAGCATACAAGTTAATACTGCAAGTTGCAATTCTACTGCAATAGGTTGAATATTATTTTCCCTTAGACTTTTGAAAACATAACTGCATTTGTTTTCAGCATCCACAGTTACTAATGAGAAATCAGATGTTAGTCTGGCTTGTTCTTTTTGACTTGGCTTTTATTTCCTGGAGGATTTTAAGATCATCTCTTGATGTTTGGCATTCTGTAATTTCAATACCATGCATCTAGGAAGAGATATTCATTTTTAAATTCTTGAACCGGGCATTTAACAGATCCCCTCACTCTCAAGATCTGTGACCTCATTCATGGCTTTTGATGTTTCCATTACTTCTTTGATAATTTGGTCTTCTTTATCTTTGTCCTTTGTTGTAGCATTTGTTGAGTGCTAGACTTGCTGAATTGTTCTCATCTCTTAATTTTTAAAAACTGGTAAAATATACAAAACATTTTGTTTCTTATCTTTTATATTATTTCCACCTATTTCTTTTTCTTTTTTGTCCTACTGTCTAGGAGATTTCCTCAACTCTTTGATTCACTATTTTTTTATATCAGTAACTAATAGCTTCTAATAATTCTTTCTGGTTTTTTGCTTGCTTCTTTTTAATAGTACCTTATCCTTGATTTATGAATATCTCATTTTTGAGTATTTTAATTATGATTGCTTTGTTTCTCAAGTTGTTTCAGTTTTTCTGATTATTTATCTTGATTTCTCTTTCTTATTGCTGTTTTTTCCTATGTTTGGCACTTCTAAAGTTGTCTACTCATGTAAAAAGGAGTGCAGCTTTTTCTGCTGTAAGGTGGACTCTTCAGGTTGAGACTGCATGGGGTAGTGCAGATAGGGCTGTGGCTGATAGGCTTTGCTGTCAGAAGAAAGAGCAGGGTCTGGCCAGTAGGTTGTGTATCCTCCCAAACCTCTGGATGAAAAGGACTTTATTCAAGACCACACTGGTCACACTAGAAATTTAGCCCTTGACAGTTGTTCCTGTGCAGATGGATGGCCCAAATGATTCAAAGTTGAAAATGAAGTATATACATTTAGAATTTTTCCAGCATTGATGCTTTGTTTTAAATGAGTGAGCCTCAAACTATTTGCATTCTTTTAATGGAACCGAAGAGAGTTTTTAAATTTTGAATGTGGATTTACTTGCAATAGGAAATATCTCACAACTATAATATATAGTTGTAGAAGTGGATTAATGTTATCACTAATTTTCTAAAGAAGGGTTCACCTGCATATTTGGCTTCTATTGCTGTTCGGGTAAGCATTTTACAAGCAGCTAAGGCCAAATTCTGGAGGTTTCATCACCTTCTACTTATGAGATATTGTTTCATGATATAGCTAGAACTTTTTATATCTCAAAATTTACACCCACCACCACCACCACAATTAGTCAATGTAGTCTTGGTAGCTCCAGTGATTTTATGGTTCTGTTTAAAAAATGAATAAAGTCTGATTATCCAAACAACAAAATATTTCCGTCTATCCACTTTTTCTTCCTTTCTCCTACCTAGAAGTTTAATAATGTTCTGAAAATACCTACTGAATTCAATTTTTCAAAACAACGATTGCAGGAATCCTGACACCTAGCTAGCATCATTGTGCTTCTAGATTGAGAGGTAGAAGACTTCAGAATGCTCATGTTTTGTGGTCAACTGTTTCTAGCCTATTACAATTGCTTCTGCCCACTTCCTAGGCTCTCATTTTGAGTGGGTCCTGAAGCCTATCCCATTCTTTCCTTCTCTTGGTTACTGTGGAACCTGAGGAGTACCTTACCTGGTTTCTGTAGGTCCTCGGAGTTATCTTCTTCTTGGTCAGTCTGGACTGGAACAGCAATCAATATAGACAGTTATGTTCCACAATTCCAGCCTTTCCCAGCAGAATCTTAAGTCTCCTTTGTCTTTCTCATCCAGGTTGGACCCCCAGTGTTTTGGAGATGGCAGAAACCCATGCTAGAATTCTCTGTGACATTAGATTGATGTGAGTCTCCACAAATACTGCACAAAGAGAGCTATGGTCACTCCAGAAGTCTACTGTCTCTCCAGGATGAATGCTACATGCTGGGCTCCTTCTGTTTTTGCAGAAATCCTAGGGAAGGCCCTGCAACCAGGAGTTGCAGGCTCTGCTTCACATGAGACCCATTAGCTTAGACCAGGGAGGATTAAACATCAGGATGGAGTGTGCCTGGGCCCTCCATGGAGGCTCATACCTCTTTCTGCCATATCTCTATAACTGTTTTGGAATCTAAGGAGTGAGTGGCCCTGGTTTTTGTTTGTTTGTTTTGTTAGCTCTTATTTCTGGGTAGTAGCTCCATTCTAGGGTAAAGCTTTCAGAAGAAACCGAGTCCCTGGTTTCCAGGATTAAATGGCCCCTACAGACTATACAAAGTGTTTGTTCTCCTTTTCCTTCTGCTTTGCTACAATTTTCTTAAAAATGAATAAATTATGTGCAAAATTAAGCACATTCATGCACTAAATGTTCAATCTAACAAGTGAAAACATTTTAAAAGAACACAAATTGAGATTAAAAGGCCCCTACTGACCTCTTTTCTGTGCCCCCCAAGACTGGCTTCAGGAAGCCCACATAGCCTTCTGCTCTCCCTTGCTCACCACAAATACTGCACAAAGAGAACATATGTATTTATAGAAGCATATGTATTTATCACATAAGACACTCCCCATCATCCCTGGCTCTGTTTAATACCCAAGTATTCACTTAATTGAATAATTGGCAATGGATGAATGGTAACTAGAGAAAATGAACAAAAAAAAAAAATAAGAATAGCATCTTGAAAGTTACCCTGATGTCCTTGCAATGGCATTTGAAGGTGGCTCGACCTCCATCTTGGTCTGATCTGAGCCAATTCCATTCTAAGGAAGAGATGGAGTGGGAATTAATTACTGGTTTCTGAAACACAAGCTGGAGTCCTTACACATTGGAAGACATGTAACACTATACTCAGATATTTTGCCCACCGATAGGGAGCTTTAGAAAGTTTACTCTCAATAAATTGAAATAAGGGAAGTGACACACAGAGGAGTTAAACTATGAAATCAACAAGGAATGGTATAGAGCAGAATGTAGAACACAGAAGATGTAAAACCACTTAAAAGAATATTCTCCCCAACCTACAAGATGGTAACCTGACTGTTATTTAGTGTATCTAAAGAAATAATATGAAAACCAGGAACATGGTGATTAGCATGGAAACAGAAAATCAAGGCACTAGACCAGTTAGCAGGGCCTCAAAGAATCATCCAGAGGAGAGGGAATAGGCCCATCTGTTGGCTGGACCCATCCTGTGTGTAGGTGGAAGCATCAGGCTATCTCAGCTAATGCCATCAGGCATTGGATTTATCTGAAGAACTCTCTTTGTTCTGGTTTCCTGCTCTCCAGGCAATCTCTGCTTATTATCTAGCTTCCTCCATAGTTCTGCCTACGGAGATGGATCTGTTACAAGGTATTCCATTCCTTACAATAGTGCTATTTTTCCCTGATCATAAATGAACAATATGGCATTTTGACCACTGTGTTATTTGGCTTCCCTTGTATGTTTGCTAACAGAGAGAGAAAGGCTGGTTAAACAATATATAGTGTACCTGTTCCTATGAGAGGTATTTCTCATTGTAAGTAATTAATTTGGCAGTCAGTTTTGGAGCTTCGTGGATGTGAGTCTGCCCTAGAGGAGATTAATACACTCAGGTTGCACTTGGGTTTCTGTGCCTGGAAGGGAGGAGGCCTGATCTGGAATGTGGGAAGTTCTCTTGCTAAGGACATGGCCCACTGAGCCTGTTTCCTATGTGATAAACACATATGCTTCTAGCTGCTGTTATTTTACCATTTTTAGGCAAAGATAAAATGCTCCATTCATAACATGAGATAGTGTTGCTGTGCCTGGGGTGTTCAACATCAACATTTAGGTTTCTGAAACAGGGGAGGGGCATTGTTTCCCTCTATTTAGCCTTTTCAAGTTTTACCCCAAACTCAGTCTAAAATAAACAATGTGTCTAACATTTTTAACCTAATTAAAATTCTAGGGCAGATGCATTTTTACTAGGCATACTTATTAAGCAGGGGGAGGAGGAAGAAAAATTAATTATTTCAACTCCGAAGTCGAATCCTTTTCTTCCCCTACACTCAGAGGCAAAGTGCAGATGAGAAGAATTTCTGTCCTGTTTGGATTATGCTGGGATGCTTTTTTTTTTTTTTTTTTTTTTTTTGGGATGCTTTTGAAAGATAATCAAACGAAGGAAACAAGAGTGGTAGAAAAATAAATCCCCTATTTTCTTTTTTTGGGGGTACATTTTTATAAACTCCATAAACCATGAAAGTCCCTCCAAGAAAACAGGATTCTAATCTGAGGTAAGCAGAAGCAGGAACTTTTAAAACAGAATGGCACGGTTGCCTATGAGGGGATCCTATCTAGAGAGAATGGCTGTGGTTTCCATGGCAATTGCAGATTCACCTGCACACCACATCACTCTGCTCCTTTGTTCAGAGCAAATTCCCATTAAGCCACAGCCAGCATTATTAGCAAGGCAGAGGCATTTAAGTGAGCCTGTTGCCACCACTCTTCCTACAGACCTTTTGTTCTGTAATGGATCTGCAGTTCCCTAGTGCCTGGTTGTTAACACAATAGCAGGAGGGTGCTTGGAAAAAGAAAAAAGAAAAAAAAAATCCCCGCCTAAAATGTTTGTGATCTAATCTGGGCCAAATTTTTCTGAGAGTTAGGATCTTTAATTTTCAAATCCAATAATTCCTAAATTCTAATATGCCTCAGAATCCTTCATATCTTCAATATACAGATCCCCAGGCCCTACCTCCAGAAAATCTAATTTAGTAGGTATCATTGTCCATTTGGTGTTACTATAACTGTATTCCATGGATGGGACAATTTATAAACAATAGTGATTTATTCACCTTGTGGTTTAAGAGTCTGGGTGGTCCAAGGTCAAAGGGCCACATCTGGTGAGGACTTTTTTTTTTTTGCTGGTGGGGATTTTCTGTAGAGTCCCAAGGCAGCTCAGGGCATCAAATGGCAAGAGGGGTGCAGGCAAGCCAGGGAGAGCTCACCTTTATAAAAAGCCACTCTTGGGACAACCCATTAATATGTGAACAAATTAATTCAATCATGAGGTCAGAGCCTTCATGGCCCAATCAACTTCCAAAGATCCCATCTCTCAAATACCATTAACATGATGTTGGGGATTATTTGTAACATGAAATTTGACGGAACCATAGCAGTAGGTTTGAAATGGGTCCTAAGAATGAATTTTTAACAGGTACCCTAGCAGATAGTGGTGAGACCTTACTTCTGAGAATTCCTGTTTTGGGTACTGTCCAAATACCCAGAAGAGGGCAGAATTGGACACTCTCCTCTTCATGGAAGATCATGTTTTAAAAAGAACAATGGAATCTCGAAGAATTTCTCCAGCAATGAATCTGCTGTGAGGATGGATGTTTGAGAGGATGCCCATCTTCCTCAGCCCCCAGGCCTGTTTCGGAGGTGACTCTGGTGTGCAGGCTTCAGAGCGCCACAGGTGGTACTCATGCTTATATTCAAATGCAGTTTCTCTTCCCAGAACTGAGTAGATCTGAATAAAAGTCCTATTTTTGGAAAGGAGAAGTGATGCACTGATAAATATATACAATATAAAAACTCTTTCTTAAGGGAAAGCATCCTCTATCATTTAACTTTCTTATAGCAGGGGGCTCAGGAAGAACCCCAAATCACAGAGGGCAGCCCATGACCTTACAGATTGCTGAGTGGTCAAGGGCTTTTGTCATTTTCACAAACTAGGAATGAAAAAACTGGTTTCTATCGCCATATGTAGGCAATTATTGGCAACATTTTCTGGGACCTGACTTTGCACCAACAACTGCAGGGCCAGCTTTGTAAGCAAATCACAATTTTGATCTGAGCACAGAAGTTCTGGGTTATTATCTCTATCAAATGAACTCCATAGTTGTTTGATTATAAATAGCAGGGAAGGGAAGTAATAAAACATGATAGTGAAGCCTGCAAGTTTTGGAACCAGGCTGTCTGACCACTAATCCACACTCCCCTACGTACTCTGCAGGCTCCTCATCTGCCACATGGGAAATGACAATGACATCATGTGGTTTTGGAGAGAATTAGACAAGGTTATGCATATTAAACCTTTAAGGGAAGGCTGCCACCTAGAAAAGGCCCAGAGCAAGTTTGCTATTCAAAAAAGATGATTGAATTGGCTGTCTACTTAATCAACATGGTTGGCTTTATTTGGAAGATTAGGGAGACAATGCTTTTACCCTTTGGACTGGAAGAGTTAGCCCTCTGGTTGCCTTCTTGCGTCCATAGGATGGGCGACGTGGAATTAGCCATTGTGAATCTCTTCATCAAATGAGTGAGAGCACACCAAAAAGGCTGGATTTGGGGATACCCATTCCTGCTTCCTACTGACCAGAACCCTTCTTTCCTGAACACCTGGGTTCCATGATCAGATTCTTGTTACTGGATCTTGCGCCTTGCCCTTTTTAATATCCAGAACTCCCATTTTTCTCAAGCTATGCTCAGTGTCTAAAATAGAGTGAGGGGACTTCAGGAATACGGTGATTCCTTGAAGGAATTATTTCCTCCTGTGCAGTTGAACAAAGTAAAAAGGTTTGGAATAAACAAGGAGAAACCCAGCTCTCTTTTATGCCTGCCGCTCTCTCACCTCTTCATCTATCTTTCCTTTCTCACTTATATAGTACCTATTCTGTGTACTAAGGTGTTTCAAAGAAAAGAAAGAAGAGATTGAAAGAAGAAAGCAATGGAACAGAGTTGGGATGCTACAATAGATAGGTTGATTGCGAAGGGGCCACTGTGACTGGAACCTCAAGCTGAGAAAAGGCTGCCTCTTTGTACGTGGACTGCAAGGAGGTGATGTTCTCAGTCAAGAGCCAGACTTGGGTTGGGATGAGAGGGAAAAAGGATTTTGGAAAAAGCTGAGATTATGGTAGTGGTGCTGAGTTCAGAGCAAGCATCCCAGAGGGCTCAGGGGAGTGCATTTAAGGACTGAGTGTCCGGTGGATTAGGGACATTCAAAACGCAATGCAAATCCATCAGTTCGTTTGGTCACTCTCCAAGTGTTTATGGAGCATCACAACATGCCAGGTACAATTCTGAGTGCTTGAGTTACATCGGCCACCAACATAAAGATTTCCACTCAATGGAGCTTATGTTCTAGCCGGGGGAAGTAGAAAACAACAACTAAAAGAGTAATGAACATGTAAATTATGTCCAATGTTAGAAGGTATTAAATGCTATGGAAAAAAAGATAAGACAAGGTAGAGAGAGGTGAGAGGATAATCAGGAATGCCAAGCGCTGGAGTGTGTGTGTGTGTGTGTGTATGTTTGTGTAATTTAAAATACTGATCAGCATAGGCTGTGTTAGAAGGGGAGATTGAAAGAGGTAAGGGTTTTAGCCTTATAGGTGCTGGAAAAAGCTCCAAGCAGGCCAAACAGCCCCCAAGAATTGGGCTTAGACTCCAGGGTCATGTCTAGGTGGTTCAATATTTGATGGGCAAGTTAGTTGACCTTTGTGAATTCTATATTTCTTTTTTATGTGTGTGAATTCTATATTTATAATTGGAAAAACTAGCTTCATGTGGTGGTTGTAAGACTGCTATAAAATAATGCATTCATGAAAGGTCATTGTAAATTTTTATAATGCAAAAAAAAATTGTGATATCACCATGGAATGGCCTCAAGTTCCTCTTTCCTCTTGAGTGCTTGGACGTCTCGCCACTAGATGGGAGCCCATCTCTGTCCTAGGGGTGTGTGAGACTCAACAATATGGAGTCAGTAGCAAACTTTTTGGTGAGTAAAACTTGTAAATGCAATGCTGCTAAACAGGATGGTGGACACTGAGAGAAATTTCTTTTCAACAAGGGAAAAAGGAAAGAAAACAAGTAGGCCCTGCATCACCAAATTCAATGGAGTCCTGGGCTTCTATCTGGGCTCAAAAGGTGGGAGAGCAGGAGAGAAGGAGACCAGGAAAAGTGGAAGCCAGTGGGGCAACATGTTAGTGCACAGGGGCCTCTAGGAGGCCAGGGACTGGAGAGCCTCGTCAGAACAGGACTGATGGCAAAGTGGCGTCAATGGCTGTAACTTGAGTGGCAGAGGGAACATGAGGCAGGACTCAGCCTCCTCTGAGACCCCTCCTCACACACAAGTCATTTGTCTTTGTGCCGCGAAGGGAGTCCCCAGAGGATCCCCAAAGTTCCCTAAGAGACTGAAGTGCTTATCTAGACCAGCACAAAAAGTCCCTATGTCCCCACTGCCCCACCCTCCTTGCTAAGGCCAGTGAAGGAAAGGCCTCTTCTCAAAGGCACTCAAAGGCAGAGGCAGGTAGAGTGTGCAGGGCCCCTATAGCAGGCCATTTCCCATGAGTAATGCCATTAGTGGGGAAGTAAGGAGCCAAGGAACTTTAGCAGAAGGAAGCAGATGAGGCATGTAGGAGTCTAGTCTGTTGCTGGGCTCTGAGGAAAGAAGAGAGAGAAGAGCAGGGCTGGGCAGAGGTCTGTCATCATCGTGGCCACAGCTGAGCCGTGGCTCAAGCTCACCAGGAAGAAGGGGGCTTGCTCCTTGGGTGAAGACAACTGGGTGAAGATGGCGGAGGTCCCAACTCAGGATGATCTAAACTTGTACATGTGCTTCAGCAGGAGGGAATGTGGACTCCATGGAACGTGGACTCCATGGCCTAACGCTGTAGGCAGAGGCCCCATGGAAATCCTGTATTGATAGAGACCATTTGTTTACTACTTTTCCATTTATGACATACTTTATCTTTCTTTCTTTTTTTTTTTTTTATTGTGGTGCTGGGGATTGAACCCAGGTCCTTGTGCATGCAAGGCAAGCACTCTACCAACTGAGCTATGTCCACAGCCCATGACTTTATTAACTCTTTTGATTCTCACAACAACCTTGCAAGTGGAGCCAGAGTCATCAAGTCCATTTGGTAGAGAAGAAAACTGAAGTTCATGAAAGTGAGATGAATCATCGAAGAGTCTGGATTTCTAAGTGGTAGAACTGGGAGTTGAACACGCGCGTGCTGACTTGGAGTGTTTAGTGTTTCATCTTTGCTTCTCTCTCCCGTGCTTTGGATTGGGCGTACCAGTTCTGCAATGATGCCATCCCTCCAGCCTGGCATCCCTTCGTCTAGGCCGGCTAGGCAAGTTCACAGTGTGAGCAGTTGAGAGTCTTGGCTCCTCTGGTGAGCCCGGGTCTGGCTGATGTGTGAACTTGAGCTCCTGCTTTTGCTCTGTGTGTTGTATATATTTAGTCATGTTTGACATAATTTACGTTAGTGCAAGTTCAGGCTGTTAGCCTTTTTCCTCTCATTGTTCCTTCCATTTTTACTCAGACTTGGTTCAAGTGATTTGTCTTCCTTTCATCTTCAAATACACAGTTCTCCTGTCCTTGCCACCCCGACAGCCACAGAGGATGCCATCCTTTGGAAAACTCTCTCTCTTTCCCTTGGAAGGGGCATTCAGCTTGGGGATGGACCGTTGCCCTGGGAAAAGGAGCCATAGTTCTCTGAGCTTTTTGGCTCTTTCTCTTTGAAAGCTGCATATTTGTTTTATTTTTCCTTTCCTTGTCTCAGTTTTTCCAAGTTTTCCTCCTGCCTTGACTTAAGACTTCCCCTGCTTAAGTCGCCTGAAATTTTCCTGCTGCTCTGAACCTTCCCTCATTTAATTATTTCTATCCAAAATCATAGTGACGTTTTGTTCTGGTTAAAAAAAGAAAACTAGGGACTATCATTTATAACATGCAGCTCCCTTTGGGCCTAACACTGTAGGTAGAGGCCCCATCAGCTAGCTGATGCCTGCAATTCACGGCACTTCTGTCTTCGCAGAGGGTTTTCATGCACTCGGTTGTCACAGCAATGCAAAGCTGGAACAGTGGGAATTATCCTCCCCATTTTATAGAGAAGAAAATGCAGGATCACAGAGGTTGGCTCATCAAAGGTCATCTGCCTTCAACTTTTAGCCTTGTAACTATGATTTTGAATTTTTCATAAGAAAACCTATTGTTTTAGAGTAGATTATAAAAGTTCATATTTGAGCCTTGATATTGAATTGATATTGAATGTGTGTAGGAGAGACGAGCCTGGCTTCTAACACATCTCATGTTTTAGTGAATGATCACTTGGTCCAACAGTTGGCAAGTTATTCTGGGAGCCATCAGATATTGATTCCTGACTTGTTGTACCCAAGCTACAGAGTGACACATTTTTTAAAGATGAATTAATCAGATTGCAGTGAAATTTCACAGGTGTAAGAGCCAGCTGTTTTCTATACCTCCATTCTCATCCATTAAGTCTTGACTTATATTTACCCTGAGAGAGCCAACTCACTTTTGTTTCTTGTAGGACATCTTGCCATCACTTCCATGTTCCATGCACCACTCCTAGGGTCAAGAGAGAGGCCTGTTCACTCTCAATTAAACTTGATGTTTCCTCTTCTCTTTGCTCCAAGTATCCTCCTGTTTGGGGAATCTCATTGATACTCATTGACTCATTTTTTTGCATCAGAAAAGACATACTTGCCTTCTGCTTTATATTAACATAGGGTTCTTGCTCATTGTTTCCTTGAAAAATCAGAGAAATTGTTATTCCCATTTTAACTTAATGCTTTTTTTCCCTCAAGGGGGTGGTGTCTAATCCTGAAGACAGAAGGAGCCCAACACAGGAGTGGGTAGCTTTTTTATCTCAATAATCATATCCTCCCACCCAACCTGAAAAGCTTGCTTCACTTTTCTTATATTGCTTATAAATACTCTACCTTGAAAATGTGAAAATAGCTAAATTAATTATTTTTTCATTAATCCAGCAAATATCAGTTGAGCATTCCTTATGAGCCAGATTCTGTGCTGTGTGTGCTTTGGGTATGCCAAAGCTAGGATATAGAAGGTCCTCTGGAAGATTTAGCCTTATGCAGAAGCTAGATGAGTGAGCAAACTGCCACAGTGGTGTAAAAAATTCTATGCTGGAACATTCTAGTAGGGGAATAGAAACACTTGTTGTAGAGGTGGGCATTCCAAACCTCTGGCAGTAGCTACAGCTTCCAGCACCTATAATTCCAAATGGTTGTGCCTCCCTATCATGACTCCACCTCTTTCTGGGATCTGACATCACTGTTTCCTCCCCTTGTCTCTTCAGCTTTAGCTGGTGATGGTTTCCCACCATTGCTGGTCTGTGGATACTTCATTTTTTCTGGTTGAGTCACTTAACCCTTCCTATACCTCCCAAAGTAGTTCTTCATTCAAGGGTCTTCATGTGAACTCTTTTGGGTGAGTTCTGTTTCTGCCAGGCACCAGAACATGGAGAAATTTTGCATAAGCAAAGAATTGAATGTAGGTAGTCAAATAGGTAAGGACTGTGAGGTAGATGAAGAGCAGGTGAATTGCAGGGATGGGGGCTAATAGAAGCCAATTCATGAATGTTGAAATTTCAGGTTTTTGTTCTAAAAGTTCAAAATTGAATGATTTTAAGCATGAGAAAGAGATATTTGGAAAGCATTTGACAAAGTACAGCATCCCTTTATGTTCAAAACTCTAGAAAAACTAGGGATAACAGGAACATACCTCAATATTGTAAAAGCAATCTATGCTAAGCCTCAGGCTAGCATTATTCTGAATGGAGAAAAACTGAAGGCATTCCCTCTAAAATCTGGAACAAGACAGGGATGCCCTCTCTCTCCACTTCTCTTCAACATAGTTCTCGAAACACTGGCCAGAGCAATTAGACAGACGAAAGAAATTAAAGGCATAAAAATAGGAAAAGAAGAAATTAAATTATCACTATTTGCAGATGATATGATTCTATATCTAGCAGACCCAAAAGGCTCTACAAAGAAACTATTAGAGCTAATAAATGAATTCAGCAAAGTGGCAGGATTTAAAATCAACACGCATAAATCAAAGGCATTCCTGTATATCAGCGACAAATCCTCTGAAATGGAAATGAGGACAACCACTCCATTCAAAATATCTTCAAAAAAAATAAAATACTTGGGAATCAACCTAACAAAAGAGGTGAAAGACTTATACAATGAAAACTACAGAACCCTAAAGAGAGAAATAGAAGAAGATCTTAGAAGATGGAAAAATATACCCTGTTCATGGATAGGCAGAACTAACATCATCAAAATGGCGATATTACCAAAAGTTCTCTATAGGTTTAATGCAATGCCAATCAAAATCCCAATGGCATTTCTTGTAGAAATAGAGAAAGCAATCATGAAATTCATATGGAAAAATAAAAGACCCAGAATAGCAAAAACAATGCTAAGCAAGAAGTGTGAATCAGGCGGTATAGCGATACCAGACTTCAAACTATACTACAGAGCAATAGTAACAAAAACAGCATGGTACTGGTACCAAAACAGGCGTGTGGACCAATGGTACAGAATAGAGGACACAGAAACCAATCCACAAAACTACAACTATCTTATATTTGATAAAGGGGCTAAAAGCATGCAATGGAGGAAGGATAGCATCTTCAACAAATGGTGCTGGGAAAACTGGAAATCCATATGCAACAAATGAAACTGAATCCCTTTCTCTCGCCATGCACAAAAGTGAATTCAAAATGGATCAAGGAACTTGATATCAAATCAGAGACGCGCCGTCTGATAGAAGAAAAAGTTGGCTACGATCTACAGTCGGTGGGGTCGGGCTCCAAATTCCTCAATAGGACACCCATAGCACAAAAGTTAATAACTAGAATCAACAAATGGGACTTACTCAAACTAAGAAGTTTTTTCTCAGCAAAAGAAACAATAAGAGAGGTAAATAGGGAGCCTACATCCTGGGAACAAATCTTTACTCCTCACACTTCAGATAGAGCCCTAATATCCAGAGTATACAAAGAACTCAAAAAATTAGACAATAAGAGAACAAACAACCCAATCAACAAATGGGCCAAGGACCTGAACAGACACTTCACAGAGGAGGACATACAGTCAATCAACAAGTACATGAAAAAATGCTCAACATCTCTAGCTGTCAGAGAAATGCAAATCAAAACCACCCTAAGATACCATCTCACCCCAGTAAGATTGGCAGCCATTAGGAAGTCAAACAACAACAAGTGCTGGCGAGGATGTGGGGAAAAGGGTACACTTGTACATTGCTGGTGGGACTGCAGATTGGTGCAGCCAATTTGGAAAGCAGTATGGAGATTTCTTGGAAAGCTGGGAATGGAGCCACCATTTGACCCAGCTATTCCCCTTCTTGGTCTATTCCCTAAAGACCTAAAAAGAGCATGCTACAGGGACACTGCTACATCGATGTTCATAGCAGCACAGTTCACAATAGCAAGACTGTGGAACCAACCTAGATGCCCTTCAATAGACGAATGGATAAAAAAAATGTGGCATTTATACACAATGGAGTATTACTCTGCATTAAAAAATGACAAAATCATAGAATTTACAGGGAAATGGATGGCATTAGAGCAGATTATGCTAAGTGAAGCTAGCCAATCCCTAAAAAACAAATGCCAAATGTCTTCTTTGATATAAGGAAAGTAACTAAGAACAGAGTAGGGACGAAGAACAGGAGAAGAAGATTAACATTTAACAGGGATGAGAGGTGGGAGGGAAAGGGAGAGAGAAGGTAAATTGCACGGTAATGGAAGGAGACCCTCAGGGTTATACAGTGGAGGGGGTAGAGAGAGAGGAGGGGAGGGGAGGGGAGAGGTGGGGAGGGGGGAGGGTGGATGATGGGAAAGGCAGCGGAGCACAACAGACACTAGTATGGCAATTTGTAAATCAATGGATGTGTAACTGATGTGAATCTGCAATCTGTATATGGGTGAAGGTGGGAGTTCATAACCCACTAGAATCAAAGTGTGGAATATGATATGTCAAGAAATTTGTAATGTTTTGAACAACCCACAATAAAAAATTAAAAAAAAAAAAAAAAAAAAAGAAAGAGATATTTGGATTTCTATGTTAGAAAAAGAGACTATTTTCCACTGTGTTTAGATTTTATTGTCTAGGTGGTAGTTTAGACAGATTAGTTAGGAGGTACTCAGGAACACAAAGCAATGAAGCTGAATCAGCTAATCGTACACCTTAGAAGGTTTCCTACATCTGCAGACCATTGGTTCCTATCCTTCCAAAAGCCTAGTAGTTTTTCTTCAATTTGGGGAAATTGCCGAGTATCCTGACAACACACACACACACACACACACACACTCCTTATAACACAGTAGCCAGAGCTACTTTCTATGCCTGTTTCTATTGCTAGTTTATTTGCAACCAAAGACTCCTGATTCAAGTAAGAAATGGATAGGGTCCTTATGGGGTGGATGCATTTCATAGATACTTAGAAGTAAGTGCAACTGACTGAACTTGGTGCTTGCAACATTGTATGTGGCTAAGGGAGACATCAGAGTCAAGAATGACTCTTGGTTTGCAGTTTGGGTAGATGATGCACCCTTCACTCGGATGAAGGATATGGAAGGAAGATCATATTTCCCACTCCTGCTGTGGGGGAAGGATGAGTAACTCAGTTTTGACAAGCTAAGTTTGAAGAGTGTATGGAAATGTCCAATAGATACTCCAGTTATGTGGCTCTGGAATTTAGGGGAAATATCTGGCTGGAGATAGAGATCTGGGAAGCATCAGCTTATCAGGCAGTGAAAGCTTGGGAGGAAATGAGGTCACTCTGGAAGAGTATGTGACTTGAAAACAGAAGAGGGAAGAGCTGAGAGAAGGAAAAGGAGTCCACGTGGGTGAGGAATTGAATAATGTAGAGTAGGGAAGTGGCTAAAGGTTGCACCAATTGAGCAGAGTCTGGGGTGGAAAGAGCGAAGGGACACAAGGTAGGCTTGGCAGGCGGGGCAGAGTGGGTGGGATTCAAAAGGAGAGGTGCCAGAATAGTTGAATGGTGACTCTGTTGTCATCTGGAAGAATAGGTTGTGGTGATGGAGGTGGTGGTGTTGGAATTCAACATTTCAGAGATGGAGCAATTCAGGGAAGTAATTAATTATACTCAAGTTGTGGACATGAGAGGTCAAGGTACTGTGACAAAGGAGGCTGGTCATGGAGATTAAAGCCCTCCAGAGGGAAGTGGTGACCCAAGTGACCGAGTTTGTGGTGAATGTCTAAGGGAGGTCAGAGGTGAGAATGACAATGAGAGGCGAACGGATGCATTCATTAGTTGAAAGTAGAAACAGGAGAATTCTGCCTTCCTGCAATACACACATCAGGGCCGCTTCTATCCCAGGGGACTCAGGAAGTGAAGTTTCCCTCTCTGCAAGGAGAATAGAGCAGGGAAGTTCTTTGAATGGGTTGAGAATAAGATGCAGTTTGTTTACAATCAAATGAGGAATCCAAATAACAATAAAACTTAGGAAGGAGGAGAATATAAGGAAATTGGATCTTACAAGCAAAATACGAAAAAAGATAAACAACTGGAGGTGTTTGGGAGATGGTATTGTGCCAGGGTGACAGGGGTTACGGAACACTGATGAAAGTTGGGTAAATGCTGTGCTCAGGCTTGCTGGTTACCCAGGCACAGTGGCTTTTGCTTTTTTCTCGCTTTTCATGGGACAACAGTGAAGTCAGCTGGGATGCAAGAAACTCTGGGATATTTGTTTGCCATCAAAGGAATGGCTTTCATTGTAATCTAAAGAGGCAACTCTCTAATAGGACTATCCTCCAAGACTATTGAATTAAGTGGTAATCTGAATTTTAATACCATAAGTATTTTAAAGAGTAAGCAATTCTCAATGTGTGTGTGTGTGTGTGTGTATTTGCATTTTCTGTAATCTAGAGCTGAGGTCAGATGCAAAGTATATGTATATTTATATAAAGTAATTTTTTTCTAAAAAGATACATTGTATCATTGTGGTTATAGAATCTATTGGGAAATCAGCAAAGAACATTCTCGCTAAAGGATTTGGAAAGACTTAAAATAGTTATCAAAGTTGTCAAGTCAGGAACATTTTTGTGCAATATACAAAAGGCTCATTAGCCTACTCACGATGATTTTGACATTGTCTTCTCTTTTTGTCAACTCGATCTACTCCTGTAACACCAGGTGAATAAAATTTAAAAAAATCCTTTTCGGAGCTCCGTGCAGTGGCACATGCCTGTAATCCCAGAAACTGAGGAGGCTGAGGCAAGAGGATGGTAAGTCTGAGGCCAGTCTCAGCAGCAACTTGGTGAGAACTTGTCTCAAAACAAAAAATATAAAGGGCTGGGGATGTAGCTCAGTGGTAAAGTGCCCATGTTCAATTCCCCAGTATCACCAAACAAACAAACAAACAAAAAACCCCACAACTTTATGGAAAAACCCAACTCACAAAAGAAAAGAGGCTACTCTAAAGGAATAGCAGAGAGGGTTCTTGAGCTGTTGACTAAACCCCCAGTCTATTTCTACTTTGTTAACTCTGACCCCTGGGGGTCGGTTTCTGCAAATGCATCTACTTAAACACAAAAGCAGGACTCAAATGATCATGAACTTTGACTGGCACTGCCTTTACAAGAACCTTCACAGAGCTGAAACAAGAATGTGGGGCCACTTATTATGAAACTGAAGAGAAGAAATCATGCTAAAAGGCAGCTAAATGCAGAAGAGAGCTCATTAAAAAACTATAAAACCAAACAAAAGACTTCATAATTTACTGGCAATTATTACCCAGAAAATAATGCATTATTGAAAAATCATAAAAGTGTCATTGTCAATTTTCTTCATAAAAATATTAATTGGTAGCTGGACATGGTGCTGCATGCCTGTAATCCCAGCAACTCTGGAGGCTGAGGCAGAAGGATCTCAAGTTCAAGGCCAGCCCGGACAATATATTTTATTAAAAATAAAAAGGGTTTGGGTTGTAACTCAGTGGTAGAGTAGCCCTAGGTTCAATTTTCAGTACTGTTAAAAAAAATGACTGGTAAATAGCAGTATTTCCTTCATTAAAGACATTAAGCATCAGCTGTGTGCTAGGTACATGCATATGTATTGTTACATAGGTCATATAACATGGGGGACAAGAATCTAGCCATTAGCTCTGGAGAAGTTTATATTGTGGGAAACAGTAGATTCACACTAAACATTCTCTTCTATAGTATTCTTTTTTCTATTGAAATATATATCTTGGACATTTTCCATGTCAGTACATGTAAACATATACATCCACCTTAATTTTATTAATGACTGAATAGTATTCTGCGATATGACATTTATTTTACAAATGCTCTATTAATGGGCATTTACATGGTTTCCAGTGTTTTATTCTTATGAGCAATGTTGCACCAATATCTTTATACATAATCATGCATTTTGCCTAAATATCGAGAAATCAAATTGCTGCCACAGGTGACCCTTGTTGTTTGCTTTAAGAGAATTCTATGGTGTAAAAATGAAGTTGGAATTTTGCATTTATCTGGGAGTGTCTTGAATATTTATGTTGTAACACTGGCAGATTTTAAGGTGTTGGTATTACATGTGTTTTGGGGAAAACTTATCTAAAGAAAAGTCCAGATGTTGAGGAATCTCAAAACACTTGGATCTTTAAGATCATAAAGAATGAAATAGCTTTTATCTGTCTCTGTCTTACTTTTTAAATCTTCCTCTGCTTTTTGGATTTTGATTGTTTTTTCTTTTAGAGGATACAAATCTCCCACAGAAAAGAGATTTGAATGTGAGAGAATTAAAGTACTCAAATGCTGCTTTTTCAGATCAGGAAATGGAGGGAAATGATGTGGACAGTGGAGTAGAAGCCCTCATCTGTGGATTACTAGTATTTATAATTTCTCAAATTCTCAGAAGCTATAGGGAGTATTAAACATGGAAGGAAAGCTTTGGGAAATCAACTAGATACCAAGGCGGATGGATGATACTCTGTGTCTGGTATCAAAGTTATCTAAGCCCTTTATCCCATCATGAGATCCTAAGACCCTTAAGTGTTGTATCTGAGTCATCTTCTTAACCCCACAGCACTTCATATAGACTTCAACAATCTTTGTGCTGAAATAGAATTTCATTTAAAGACAAAAATTACATTATCTTAAGGAAACTAGTATTCTGTCACCCCAGAGTAGGGGGAAAAGAATACATTAAAGCCATCTGGGTAAAAACCTATCTTAGTGTGACAAACTTTTATCATTTTAAAATAATGTCTAATCATTCCATTATCCATTACTGAATCCTTATAGATGGAAAGATATCTCAGCCAGAACTTTCTAGAAGAGCTTTATGAGTTAATCCAATATAAAAGTATAACCTGAGGGAAGGTTACCATCAAAGTATGCTGGGTAGAAATGATAAAAAGTGATAAAACCCCAATTAAAAAGTCACGAGCTAGTTTTTATCTTCCGCCCTTCTCTTCATCCTATCTTTTTTGAGAGCCGCTCTCCTCCAGGCAATTATCTTAGCAGCCCACTTCCTCACATCCTCCAGTCACTTGTTGCAGATTTTCAGAATGCTTCAATGATAGGAACACTGATGTTTTCTGGTATTATCTCTGATAGCGTTAAAAAAAATATATATATATATATATATTTTTTTTTTTCCGGTTACTAGAGATTGAACCTAGATCCTGACATAGGCTGAGCTCTACCCACAGCCCTTTTAAAATTTTTATTTGGATGTAAGATCTTGCTACATTGCTCTGGCTGGCCTCAAGCTTATGATACTGCTTCCTCAGTCTTCCCAGTACCTGGGATTTTATGCCTGTGTTGCTGCGCCCAGATAGTGATAGGCTTTTTTTCTTTGGTGGTGCTGGAGATTGAATCCACCATGCCATTGCCTCTGCTAGGCAAGCCACTGAGCCATGTCCCCAGGTCCTGCTTTAAAATAAAGATTTAATTAAGATATAATTTGCATAAAATTCACCCATTTAAAGTATGTGGTTTTAGTATATCCACAGAGTTGCATAACCATTATAATTATTTTAGAACATTTGCATCACCCCCAAAACATACCCCATAATCATTAACGGGCACTCACCGTTTCCTCCCAACCAGCTCCAACCTCAGGCCTAGGCAGCTACTAATCTACTTTCTGTCTCTACAGATTTATCAATTCTGGACAGTTATTTATTTATTTTTTGGTAGCAGGGATTGAACCTGGGGGTGCTTAATCACTGAGTCACATCTCCAGCCTGGTTTTATTAAATTTTTTTATTTTAGATACAGGGTCTCACTAGGTTGCTCAGGGCTTTGCTAAGTTGCTGAGGCCGGCTTTAAACCTGTGATCTCCTGTTTCAGCCTCCTGAGCTGCTGGGATTGCAGACTTGTGCCATTATACCTCACTAGACATTTAACAAAACAAAATCCACACTATGTGGTCTTTTGTGACTGGCTTCTTTTCTTCTGTGCATGTTCACAAGGCTCATCCATGTGGTAGCACATGTAGTACTTCATTCTTTCTGTTGTTGGATAATATTCCTTTGTATGGCTATACTTTATTCATTTATCAATTGATGGACATTTGGGTTGCTTTCAGATTTTGCCCATTCTGAAAAATGCACCTGTTTGTGTAGTAGTTTTTGTATGAACATAGGTTTTTATTTCTTTATAAAAACTCAGGTCTCAGCATGTACACACACACACACACACACACATCCATTGTGGGATAGTGTGAAAAATTAGTTTATATATCTAAAAGTTGATTTGCTGGGTCCTCAGATATCTAGATATTTAATCTTTTCCAAAGTAGCTGTGTCCTTTTACATTTCTGCTAGGTGTACAAGTGTTCCAATTTCTCTGCACCCTCATTAAAACCCATTATTCTCTTTTTAATGACAGCCATTCTGGTAAGTATGATGTGGTATGTCATTGTGGGTTTGACTTACATTTCCCTGGTGGCTAATTATGTTGAGCGTCCTTTCATGTACTTATTGATCTTTTAATATGCTCTTTGGAGAAATGCCTATTCAGATCCTCCCATTTAGAAACTGAATTAATTTTTCTTTTTGTATTTGAGGAGCTCCTTCTATCTTCTACATATGAGTCCTTTATCAGATATATGATTTGAAAACATTTTATTTCATTCAGTGTTTTGTTGTTTTTTTTAATGTTCTTGATGTTGTCTTTAGAGGCACAAAAGTCTTAAATAAAATCAAATCTATTTTTTTCTTATGTTGCTTGTCCTTTTGGTGTCTGAGCTAAAACCCATCACTTGATCCTGATGCTCCAAAGATTATAAAAACTTAAGTTTTCTTCTAAGAGTTGGGATGATTTTTGTTCTTAGATTTAGATCTTAGATACATTTTGAGTTAATATTTTATATGGTTTGAGGTAGAGATCCAAATTAATTATTTTACATGTGGGTAGCCAGTTGTCCCAACAGCAATATTTGCTGAAAGTATTGTTCTTTCATCATGGAATTGTAACATCCTTGTTGAAAAGGGCTTTATCATAAAGGTGAACATTTGTTTCTGGACTCTTGATTCAATCTGTGGATCTATATGCCCATCATTATGCTAGTACTACGTGGTCTTAATTTCTGTAACTTGACAGTAAGTATTGAATTCAGGAAATATAAATCCTCCATCTTGTCCCTGCATCTGCATTTTAGGATCAGCTGTAAATTTCCAAAACAAATGCAGCAAGGATTTTCACTGGGTTTGTGTTGAATCTGTACATCTATTTGGGGACTGATCCGTGAACGTGGATGTCTTTTCATTTATTTTGGTGTATTAAAATGGCTTTCAACAAGGCTGCCAATATCATGCTGTAGTTAGAGCAGGAAGGGTGGGGTAGATACTGCTGTGTCATCTTTGGTAAGTGCAGTCTGCCTCAGGCATAGACTAGTGACTCTTAGCATTCTAATTCCATCAACCTGTAAGAACAATATTTTACCAGAAGCTCTGAAACTTCTGTGTGTCTTTCCTTGAAGATATTAATCTCTTTTTCCCTTCACACATCTCCACCTACCTGTATTTTGGACTTCTCTCTGAAGTTCTACTATGTGTGCTCTCACACTATCCCACAATGGATGTGTGTGTGTGTGCGTGTGTGTGTGTGTACATGCTGAGACCTGAGTTTCATATAATTAAAATCATACTGAGTTCTTCTACAGTTTGACTTTTATTTCTTAGCTTAAGATCCATCTACACTATTGCATATAGCTTAGAAACATACATTTTCCATGCCCTATACTATTGCACAGAGTCTATATTTTACAAATGATCCATTTTATTGGTGATGGAGTTTGGTTGTTCCAGTCTTATTTATGTGACTACCATTGGACTGCTATGAATATTAAACATTCTTGGACACATTTCTTTGTGCTCATGTGAGTGTCTCAAGCCAATATTCTTCAGAATAGACTATTCCCAGTAATAAAACTATATACTCTCCAATGTTTATATTGTCATATAAATTTCTGTGACTTCTTCTTTCATATTAAGGCTTTAATATACATGAAGCCTACATACATTATGTGCAATAAAGTGTATTTTTTATATGAAAAAATGGCTTTCAACAATGTTTCATAATTCGAAGGGTACAAGTTGTGCACTTCTTTTCTTCAATTTATTCCTAAGTATTTTATTCTTTTGGATAGTATTAAAAATGGAATTATTTTCTTTATTTCATTTTCATATTGTTCATTGCAAACATATAAAAATGAAATTGATTTTTATTACTTGATGTACTTTTGCTCTAAGGTAACACTTAAACTGGTAACAGAAAACAGCTTGTTTTGGGAAATAGTATTTGATTTAAATAATATTATAGCCCCAAAGTGGCTTTATTTTGTTTTGAGGACTCAAATATCTAATTGAAAAAAAGATATATAATGCAAAGACATTTAAACATATCATATCCATCCCATAGAGGGCTTTTGATGCTCAATATGTGAATACCATCGTCTATTTCTATTCGTGCTTAATTTTCTCTAGTAACAGCAAATAATTGCTGGCATTCTAATTCTCTTCTTTCGGGTCTCAGCTCAGAATGTAAATCCTCAGAAGCCCTTTCCCAGCTCATCTATGTGTGGTTATCCTCCTGTATAAATATAGGAAATGCAATTAAAATTGATAACACATTCCAAGTTTATTTCCTCAATATTCTTTTTATAATCCATAATTGTCTTGTTTATTGTTCTCTTCCTCACAGAATAATTTCATGAGAACAGATATTTTCCTTCTCAGTGTTTGTTCACTGCAGAATCCCCAGTGACTGACACATAGTCACATAGTGGTTCCTTCTGAAAGTTTTTGTTGTAAAGTGAATAAATAGATTTTCCAGCTACAAAGAGTTAGCATAGAAAACCAGTAAACATGGCAAAGCAATAATTCTGGAATTATTTAAGATCCATCTACACTATTGCATATAGCTTAGAAACATACATTTTCCATGCCCTATACTATTGTACAGAGTCTATATTTTACAAATGATCCATTTTATTGGTGATGGAGTTTGGTTGTTGCAGTCTTACTTATCTGACTACTGATCTTAAATAATTCCAACCTCACACTTGTCTCTTTTTCTGATGTGGAGACTTATGTCAAGATTTACATGTTTCACAGTTGCGTCTGGAGGAGACAATTGTTTTTTTTTTTTTAATGAGACTATCTGGTCTTAAAAGACTAAATCCACATGTTACTTGACTTATTTATTGTTATATAATCAGTCAACATTTGAAAGAGTTGCAAGAAGTCTCTAAAACAAATGTCAAGTTTCTATAATAGAAGGAATACAGAGATCCTTGCCATGGTCAGACCTAAATAGGGCAATATTGATTACAGCCACGGATTTGTTTACATCAAATATCTGAGCCAATGCTGAATTAAACATCTCTATCTACATCTATAATTTTGGCTGAGAAAATATTGAGTATTTTCACCATCACCAACTAAGTTTCCTTAACATTTACTCTCCTCTGTCCCATAGCCAACATTAGTATTTGGTATTCTTTAGGTGACCCTTTTTTAAATTAAAACAACAACAATTTTTAAAAATTACTTCAAGAAAAGTGATGCACAACTGAAAGAATTGTAAGGAATCAGAATATGAGGGATCAGAAAGACTCACTCATTAGCTAAAGGCCTCTACCCTCACTCACATCAGCCTCAAGGCCTGGATTCAAAGTTGTTTTCCTACAAGAACCGATTAGTTAATACTTATCAAGGACCTAAAAGTTGCTCTTCACGGTTGAAATCTTGGATGTCAGTTCTGCAAGGGTCATGACATACTTTTTGTCTCAGAAAGGTTAAATAAAACATTTTTAAAAAAATCTGCATATATTTAGATCCTAATATTTCTGTTGTCAAAATAATAGCAAACACTTGATTGCATAGCCCAATTAATTATACATTGTGAAATTTTTCATTGTATGCCATAGTTTCTATATCCAGATTTATGTAGCTAAAATATCCTCAACTCAATTGACATACTTGATTAAAGACAAAATATTTTAAGTATTCAGAATATGCTCTACTTATCTATGATAAATATAAGCATTTAAGAGATTTCTGGGAATTTTGAGAAAAAGGATATATGGCCTTTCATTAGGAACCAGTGCATATCTTATTTGTGATTTACAGAAACCAAGGGTTTATTTAGGGGACAGGGTCACTAACAAAATGATGAGCCTTAACTGAACTTATCCGGAAGGCTGAGGGCAGTTGTTGCTCACACAAACCCTGTGTTAGTTTAAATTGCTGGCCCTGTTTTAATGCTAAGAGCAAAGACCAGTCATAAACATTTTAGGAACTTGAGATTTTGTGTTTTAGAAAATGTAGCAGGCCAAAGTCAATTTGAGAAAGTTATTTCTAAATAATATTTTATCCAGAGTGATTTGGAACAAGATTAAATTTTCCCTAAAAATAAGAAGGAAAAGATACAAGAAAGACACCTAAAATTACCTTGTGTCTGAAGGAATTTTATGTTATTAATTCTGAATCCCAGAGATTTCACATGACTCTGGGCACATAAATATTTGGTAATCACACTGAAGTAGAAGGGATATTTTTCTGAAAATATTGAGTATTTTCAGTCATGGCTCCATGGAATCCTAAGTGCTAAGGATGGTTTCAAGTGGAAACAAGGATTTTTTTTGAAGGCCTGGCTTAATAAGGGAATCTGGAGTAGGCACTATGTGGGCTGATATTTCTTTTCCAAGTCCTTATTCAAGACTTGTCAAAGTTATAGCTGCACTGTCTGTCCTGATTTACTGAGGAGTATTATTCAGTCTTTTCCATATCTTAGAATGATACCCCTTTTCCTACGTGATTTACTTGAATTTCATCTGTTCTGTTGGTGCTAGACACTGGACAGAGTTAGACTTCCATCCCAGGACATAAAGTAGATGCCTTAAAATGCCACAGTTTCCAAACTGTAAAATAACATGGACCTCCCCAAATAAGGATGCATAAATTAGAAGCGATAGATGAAGGGCAATTTCTTCTGATGAAAATCCTGGTTATTCTGGAGATGGGATAGGGAAGGAAATTGGAGGAGAATTGTGAAATGTTGAAAAGAAAGAAGGGATTGATTACTTTTTGCTAAAATCTAAATGTTTACACCTTCCCAAAATTCATATGGTGAAACCTTAAGCCCAAGTGTGATTGTATTTGAAAGTGAGATCTTGGATAGTGATTAAGTCATGAGAGAATCCCCACAAATGGGATTAATGTTCTTGATGGTTAATCTGAGTTATTAAGAGATGCCTAAGATTAAGAGGCTTCTAGGTGTCTCAATGAGTGTGTTTCCAAGAATGATTGGCATGTGGGACGGTGAAATGAAGCAGAGACAAGCACTAAATGTGGGCAGCACAGTCCAATAGGTTGGAGATTTGGATGGAATAAAAAGTTGGAAGGACAAGGAAGCAGCTGCAGACACAAGTTCAATTCTTCTTGAACGGGATCTAGATTACTGCGGTGATCAGCTGAGGACATCAGACTCCAGCTTCTTCACTCTTCCAAAGTGGACTCTGCCCCGTGACTCTCCAGGGAGTTTTCAGGCCTTTGGTCCCAGACTGGGTTGGCATCATTGATCCCTACTCTTCTGAGGCTTCAGCTTCTTGGACTGAGTAGCTACTGTTTCCTCTAGCCTACTGTTTGTTATTATGGGACTATCCAGCTTCTGGTTGTGTAAGCCAATCTAGTAAATCTCCTTTTATAATTCTATCTATCTATCTATCTATCTATCTATCTATCTATCTATCTATCTATCTATCTATCTTTCTGTTGGTTCTGTTCCTCTAGAGAACCCTGACTAAACAAGGCCCAAAAGAAACTCATCTCTTCTGCCATATGAGGTCACAGTGAGACTATACCCTCACTAGATTCTGAATCTGTTGGTGGCTTGGTCTTGGTCTTCCCAGTCTCCAAAACTATCAGCAATAAATTTCTGTTGTTTATAAATTACTCTGTGTATTTTATTTTTATTATAGTTGCTTGAACAGACTGAGACCCTTATATAAGCCTTGTGGTGCATAATATATTTCCTTTCACTAGGTAAGAACAATTCCTAACCTAGCTCCCTTGGCACTTTGGTTTTGTGTGCTTTGCTGGGGATTGAATCCAGGGCTTTTGTGCATGCCAGGTAAAATATGCTACCACTGAGCTATATCTCCAGCCTTTCCTGGGTACTTTTGAAATCAAGGTATCGGTAATTGCCTAAATCCTGAAAATCTGATAGCTCTTTGTCTCCTTTCTTCCTTCTTTTCCTTCCTCCCTCCCTTTCTTTCTTTTTTTCTTTTTTAACCACCTTTATCTCTTCTTTTCTTTCTTTCATGTTACTCAAGAAATGTGTAGGATGATAGCTATTGAACAAGGTCCTGGGACAGATAACTCTATGCATGACGTCTTTCCAGGTCATTTAAATTCTAATCTGCAATGCAATCTAAACATGACTGTATTGAGAATTCAGATTCAACTAATTTATAATAATCATGGAGTGATCTCCTCTGGTTCCTCAGGGAATCCCCATCACCCACTTTGATATACACACAATAGGACTTCCTCTGCTTCTCTTTGATATGCCAGAACTTGAAAATGCTTCAACAAATACCAAAATGAATCTGAGCACATTTTTTTTTCATGGAACCAGCTGGTAAAGAAAGACTTGATATTAAATAATCTTAAGCAAATAAACCCAACATTTGCTTCTGGAACTATAGTTGAGGAGCCTTGGTCTTGACCTGTTAATGAATGGCTTAGGACAGGGAAGAACCCCCCCCCCCCCCGCCCCCCACCGGTTGCAGCACCTGCTTCCTAAGATGATGCATGTGCAAACCCTTTAGAAAAGGTTTCCAGGGAAACCATATCATTTCTATTCTTTTTTTTTTTCTAAAATTTATTAAGCACTAAACGTGCCTGCTAGTGCCTGGGGTTCTCATTTGAAATCAGGAGCTGCTGAAGAAAAGTGTTTGCCTGAAACACACCCACATGCCGAGAAATCATTTTTATGCTTCCCTCACAAAATGTCAGTTGCATGCTCAGCTGGGAGAACTAAATGACCCGGGTTCATTTGTGGGATGAAGGGTAGGGAGGATTAACTCCCATTGGGTGAATTGCTTTTCTTTCTTGTTATTGTGGTGGCTACTAATCAGTGATAGTCATGTGCAGATTGAGCAGTTGTGTTTTTCCAGTTAGATCTTATGTACGTTAAGCTAGGTATTGAGAAAAATGGTAGTATCAGGGAATGTCTTCACGTACATTTTTTAATATGCAAAGAAATACTTGAGCAAGAAAATCTCTGAAAAATTGGCCAAACTATTTTTTTACATATCTCCATTGATGGTAAAACATATTGAGTTAATTGGTTTGTTACCCTGCCTGTGTTTGGGGTATGGGTAAGTTAGGAGCCATGTTTCTGCCAGGTGATCCCATAACTCTGATCATAACTTACTGGTCTTGAGGTGGATTTCTGACCAAACTAAGCCCATACAATTTGAGTTAGACTGCAAAGGTGAAGGAGGTTTAAACTCCATAATTAAACCAGAGGAGAATTTAGAGGCAGCTATGCTTAATGGCTTGCTCAATGCAAAGTAGGAAGCTCACATTCAGGAAGAGGGAGACTGAAGAACACAGAGAAAAAGATAAGGCAGAGAGGGGAGAGAGAAAAGACAGATTAGAAAGATTTTTTTGATGGCTTTAGTTCCTGTTTTTCCCACAGGGAGACCTGGGTGTACTTTCTGATCTAAGGTTTTGTGAGACAGATTTACATCCTCAATATAAATCCCTCTTTGTTTTTCAGTAACAGTAGTTTTCTGTTGCTTTCAACCAAAAGGCTCCTCATAAAACACCCAATATTCTTGGAATCAGCTTTCACACCATTTCTTTCCAAATGGGTTTGTAGTCTTGCCATTTGTGATCTAAGCCAGTGCTGGGATGGATCTTGCCTCGAAAGAAGTTGTCTTCCTGTACTGGCCTTTTGGTCATGCTCTTCACACTGGGTGTGGCTAGGTGACCTACACAGGGATACTGCTTCCTAAGCATGTGCTGCTCTGATGGGGACGTCAGTGGGCTTTTTATAGAACGGACACAGAGCAAGCTGGCCCTACTGGGAAATAGTTGAGGGGTTCAAAGTTTTCCCAAGGAGGGAGACTATCAGGCTTGGGGATATGTTGGGGGTAGATATGGAAGGAATCTTTCAGAGTCCAGCTCCATCTCTCTTTGTCCAGATGAGAATCCTGAAACCCAAGGAGGCAGTCATGGTTTGCCATTTGGCAGAGCCTGAATTCCTATTTCCTGGGTTCCTTCTCACCCTTGTTCTACTTCTAGTACTTTCTTAATGAAAAGAGATTCCTGAGTTCTTTGCTCCTGGACTATGGTTGTAATATACAAAATATATGTGGGCTGTGGGTGCAAAAGTTAAGAATAATATGTCTTATATCACGTGTGTGACTATGTGTCTCATATTATTGTGATGAAATTAAAGTCATTTATTTTTAAAGCAAATTGAAGAAAAATATGTGTCCACAGTTAATGAAAAATGAATTCCCCCCCAGTAAATCTGTATGTGTGGTATGTGTCTAATTTCAACCCAAGTTAACTTGGGCCTTGCTTATTCTGATATCCATGATAACATACCATGGTCACCTGAACTTGGTTACATGGTGTGTTGGTTAGCTTTTCATTGGCATGACCAAAATACCTGACACAAATTACTTAAAGGAGGAATGATCTATTTTGGCTCATAGTTTCAGAGGATTCAGTCCATGATCAGCTAGCTCCATTGCTTTGGGCCTGAGATGAGGCACAACATGAGAGAGAAGGGCATGATGAAAGAAAGCTGCTGAGTTTATGGTAACTATGAAAAAGAAAGACAATGAGGGGGGTGAGAAGAAGCAAGAGAGAGAGGGAAAGAAGGAGGGAAAGGCTTGCAGATCTCATCCCTCCAACTAGGCCACCTTCCTGTAGGCCATTCAGCTATCCATGGATTAATCCACTGATGAGGTTAGAGTCCTCAGGATCCTAAAAACCCCACCTCTGAATACATGAGCCTTTTGGGGGGACATCTTAGATCCAAATCATAACACATGGGTAGGAACATGATATTAACCTAAGCTTTGATTTTGTAGCATATGCCCCCTAAATCATATTCATTACACAGATGATTCCAAATCTACTTTTTAGAACTTCTCCTTGACCTCTGGGTACTTTATATGAGATTTTGCCCACTACTTTTGTCCTGGCTCATACCATTTCCAGTTTTACCTTGTCTATTGCAGAAGTTTCCTTGCTTATGGGTATCCCTCCTCCTTATACCCTCCAACAGACTGTCTCTAGAATTGTTTTCCTATATTGTCATGGATGGGGAGAGTCATTTTTGCACATTTCTCCTTCTTTTGAAAACAGCACTTGGATTTTCCTTTGAGGACCTCTTTCCCCCAAGGAATGGCATTTGGGTGTATCCCACCCTCTGTTTCCAGAATGGGCACTATATATCCCTTGGCCATAGTGTTAATGTCCATAATGGATGATCCAAGTTATCCATTGACATCCATCCCCAGGCTCTTGATGGAACTCTAGGTACAACCTAGAGCAAAGCAGGCATCAGTAGATGATGATTTATCACAGGTTTCCCCCCATTGTAGTCAAATGCAAATGCATCTGTTCCCTCCACCAGATGGTGCCTGACTTAGGTCAGTTTTCCTGGGATTGCCTAGTGCAACTGAGTGTCATGCACATAGTAGACACGGATAAAGGTCTGTTGAGAAGAGTGGATTTGGTCTCAGAGGCTTCCAAAGTCATTTTCATATAGGTTTTGGTGGTACTGAACCAGTTTCAACTACCGGTTTCAATGCTCCCATCTGTGACTCTTTACTCAGCCCCTTCAGGATTGCCTTGTTAGCTCCCCGTCAGTTCTGGGTGCCTTGGAGTGATCTGTAGTGTTGTTGGCTAAAATCTAAATGAAGGCATAAGCAAAAACATGGCCAACAATTCTTTAGGCATGAGAGGTGTGTGAATTCTCATCATGGTCTTTCTTTCTCGTTGAGGGTGAAGAGCTGCGATAGCTATAGCGAGTGGTAGCTCTGAGCCCAGGACTGATTTCCCTTAAATGTTTCTTTATAGTTTCCATTTGGTTTGCTGCTTGCCTTTGATTGTGTATCTTTGAAATAAAAAACAAGAAGGTAGAAGAGAGAATGAGAAGAAAAAGTGGGGTCACCACTTTGTAGAACATGGCTCAGTGGGAGTTGCTCTTTCTCATTACTATCTCTCTGTGTCACCTAGGTGCCTTGTAGGGCACGTGATCCAGCTCCACACTCGAGGAAAAAAGTTACAAAGTGGGATTATATGGGATTTATGTAGATGAAAATGGGATAGTCTACATATCTACACATGGGCATTTTAGCTGGGCCTTTGTATTTATTTGTACAAGACAGCCTTTTCGGTCTCAAGGTTTCCTGACAAGGTGAAACTAGGACTTTATACACACAAATTATTATTCTTAGGTTCGTGGCTGCAGCTGCTGTTTACAAATTCTGGTGACATTTGTGACTCTGCTGTGTCTAGATTTGACTGATTACCAAGGAGTTACTCTGTTCCGGGCACAGTGTTAAATTCTGTCATATACATTAATTACTTTGTCTTCTTTAACTTTCAAAGAAACTCTCAACAGTATTAGTTATTTATTGCCATATAATAAATTACCCCCAAATGTAGTGGCTTAAAACTCTAGTATTTATGATCTCATTGTTTCCATGGGTCAAGAATCCAGGCACAACTCAACTGGGTCCTCTGACTCGACCTCTCATATGGCTCCACTTGAGAAGATACATGTCCTCACTCACTGGTGTGGATGTGGACAGAGTTCAGTTACTCACAAGCTGGTGGCTGGTGATCCCTCTGGCTTCCTTGCCCCATAGACCTGTCCATTGTTCATTTCGTAACATGGAAGGTGTCTCCATCAAGCTGAGCATTTGGGAATGAGAGAGCCAAAGGATGCCAGCAATATGAAAGACACAGACTTTGATAACCTAGTCTTGGAAGTGCCATTGTATACCTTTATCATATTTTGTTTGTTGAAAGCCAGATCACACACAAGGGATAGGAGTTCCATACAGTTGTGAATATCAGGAAATAGAAATCCCTGGGGTGTGTTAGAGGTTTTCCTACCACAGAGGTAGAGATAATCCTTATTTTACAGATGAGAAAAATTCTATAGCACCATTTAAAGAAACAGAGATGATTGAGAAAATATGTACATATACATTTCTTCATATATGATAAAAATTCCTGTCTCTGAGTAGTATTTCTCAAGCACAGTTTGGCACCTGTTTTCAATCTTCTTGTTTGTTTGACTTTCCTCGCTGACAATCTGCTCTATGTCCTGTCCAGCTTTGCTATGCAAAGTATGTTCCAGGAACCAGCAGCCTTGGCCTCACCTGGGAGTTTGTTGGACTTGCAGACTCTTAGGCCTCATCCCAGACCCGTGGAATCAGAATCTGCAAGCCTGGGAGATTTATGTGCATGTTAAAGTTTGAGAAACATTGCTCCAGAGGTCTCCTTTCTAGGGCTCTCTGCTGACTAAGGTGCTCGCATGCTGGCCCTGCTAGTTTGTGGTGCAGCATATTAGGTTCTACCCCTGCACTATTTCAACACCAGAGGAAAAATAGCAAAAAAGGAAGAGTAATAATGGGGTCCTTCTCAATAATCCAAGATAGAATAGGGGCAATTGGCATAGATTGTCATCGACAGCAGACAATTCCCATGAAAGTTGGCGTTTGGCTGTAGAGGGAACCACAGCAAAGCTGTTCAGACGTGAGCCTTTCTAAGTTTTATTTTATTTAGGTAACATAGATACATCTCAAAAGTACTGTGCTATGAGAAAGAAGCCAGGCACAAAAGATAATGCATTTTATGAGACCATTTATATGAAGATCTAAAAAAGTCAAAACCATAGTGATAGAAAACGTTTCAGTGTTTCTTAGGGGTTAAGAGAGAGTGGAAAGAATTTTCTGCAAAGAGACATGAAAGAGCTTTCTGGAATGAGGAAATTGCTCTTTATCTTGACCACAGTGGTTAATACATAGGCATGTACATTTATTAAAGCTCATGAAATGGTATATTTAGAGTTGATGAATTTATGTAAACTAATATTCAGTAAATCTGATTTTATAAAAAAAATTAAGTAAATGGGAGTCAGTAGCATTGTCAATTGATTATAGTATCTCAGTCTAATTATCTTTAGGCCCAGAACCCAGAAGCTAATTTGCATTGATTAGAATAACTCATCAGAGAAGGATGCTATTTAGAAGATTTCTTAGTATCTGATGTTGACAGAAAATGGAAATTATTTCTCCTTTGAAATCCTCCTGGAAAGATACCATACTAGAAAATTTTAAGATTTCCATCATTTAAAGTACTTCTGAAAGTCAGGCTCCAAGGATGGAGCCACTGAACTTTTTGATTGCCTTATATTCCTTCAGCCTTCCTTGAAAAGAAACACAGAAATGATAGCTATCATTTACTTAGCAACAACTCCAGGACATACTCTAGGCCTACTAGTGCTTCACTTTTATTATCTCATTCATCAGCAGAGCCATTCTGTACAGTAGGTTCTCCTGTCTTCCCTAAGTTTGCAGAGGAAAGATCTGAAATTTAGAGAGGTTAGACAACTTGTTTAACTAACAATTAACACTTGGATTGGGATTATCTAAGGCTAAAGCCACTTAAATGCTCTCTTTACTTCCCATCTCTTCTTAACTGTTCCTGCACCATCTTGCTCAGACTCTAATATGTACTGTCTCCAAGTTGCTGGCTTAAGGTCCACCCTGGGTCCATAGCCAGACATGCTTGCTCTGCATTTCTTCCAGGATCTTGTGAGTCTTGGACTCCTTTAAATCTCAATAGATTGAAGAGGTCAAATCTATTTATTTGCTGAAAATTTGCAGATGTACCCTGCCACTTTAAGCAATTAGCACCTGGGCAAGGAATTGCTTCAAATATGAGGAATTATCTTCTCTGTTTTCCAAAACCACTGCTCTGGCAGAGCTGAACTCAGGAGAAATCAGAGACTTGGCATTGGGTTATGGCCCTCAGTAGCCAAAGGGCTGTTTTTTGTTTTTTGTTTTTTTTGTTGTTGTTTTTTGTTTTGTTTTTGTTTTAAGAGCAGGTGCTTAGTGATGATGCACAGGAAAGGTACATAGTATATGTGGGAGGTACTGGGGATTGGGATGGCTTTGGCCACCATACACATCTGGTGACTGAAGTCACTGTTCAGCCATACACCTTGCACATGGCTGGAAATGGTGGGGGTAATAGCGAATAGACCTCTGCCAGAGAGTGGAAACCCATTTTAACTCTTAAGTACAAGCATCAAAAGATTCTGAGTTTGTTTTCAGAAGATTGTCCATCTGCTGTGAGAGGCAAAGAAGTGCTATTAAGGTGTTGCAAATGTCCCTGTCCCCTAATACATCTTCCATGTCAGAGGGCCAACTGCATAATAAAACCAGATTCAGAACCCAGCCCCCAGATGGGAAGATTCTTACCAACGCCCCAGGAACTGAGGTTTACTCACTTGTTCTAATGAGCAAATGCTTAGAAAAGAAACTGACATTCATATGAAGTGAAAATGAGGCTGTTTACACCTCCAAGGGGGACCTCAAATGTGAGCTTGAGAGCTCAGCATGTCCACAGAAGCTGTGCTGCCTGAGGACTGTAAAGATAAGAAGAGCCGTGCCAGCTAATGCATCTCTTGCTGATTGAATAGGTAGCATCCTTAGAAGCCCTCCTTCTCCAACAGCTTTGCTGCTAAGGGAGAAATCAAGGGCAGCCTTAGCAATAACATCACCATCAGGTAGGGTCAGGTAAAGCAGGAAACTTTAACATGGTCATTTTTTTATGCCAAAAAATTCTGACAATAGCTTTGATGTTACTGCTTGATAATTATTGACTTCACATTATTTTGTTTGAGAAACATTTTTTGAGCTTTTAATGAAGTATAAGTGAAAGAATATGATTTTTATGGAAACTGCATTTTTCCTCCAAAAGAAAATACTTAAATTTCTCTCCTTACTGAGAAACTTAAATAATAGAAAGTTAAATTTCCTAAAATCTAAGAGAAAAAGTAGATGCAAGATAAAAAAGAAAAAAGATGAATGCTATGGTGCAAGTAGACCCTCCCAGCCTTTTAATGCACGTACAAACCTACCTTTACCTTGAACATGGTCTAGTGCAATACCGTTCTGTAACCACCTTGTTTCATTCCTCAATATGTCATGGCTCTACGTAGATGTGAATACATTCTGATCTACTTTATCTTTCCAAGGGCTTCATTGTAGTCCTCTCATGGATGTAGTTTAATTAACTAATCCTCTGAAAGACTTTTGGGCTATTGTTAGTTACTACAAAGAATTCTGATAACTATTTTGGACCATAAGTCTTGGCATACCTGTGCAATAATTTCTAAAGGATAAATTCTCGGATGTGAACTTGCTAGTTAGAAACTAGATACCTTTTCAATTTTAATAAATTTGTCAAAATGACATGTATTTCTTTACTGACTCCCTGGTTTAAATGTTTGAAACTGTATGCCTCTCAAATTAGTATTAACTCTGGGCAGTACCAATCTTTGCTAAAATGATAGGGAGAATGAACTTATATTATTTTAAATCACATTTGTTTAGTTATTAGTGATTTGAGGTCTATGTCATATGCTCACTGGCCATATGTATTTCTTCTTTTGTAAACTCAATATATTATGAGGATATATTTTAGGTTTAATTATTGAATGAGAACTTTTCTTACATTAAGAATACATTATCAGGCTGGGGATGTCGCTCAAGCGGTAACGTGCTCGCCTGGCATGCGCGGGATGCTCAGTTCGATCCTAAGCACCACATAAAAATAAAATAAAGATGTTGTGTCCACCGAAAACTGAAAAGTAAATATTTAAAAATTCTCTTTCTCTCTTTTTAAAAAAAGAATACATTATCACATATTTTTCATGGAATTAAATATTTTTAATAGCAGCAGAAAATATCAAACAGGTTTACTTATATAAACTCTGTTTTTGTTGCTGTGACCTAAAGACCTGACAGGAACAATTTTAGAGAAGGAGGAGTTTATTTGTCGCTCATGGTTTCAGGCATCTCAGTCCATGGACGCTGACTGGATTGCTCATTGCTCAGAACCTGAGATAAGGCAGAAGGGCATGCAGGAGGAAATGACTCCATACATAGGCAACAGGAAGCAGAGAGAGAGTTACACTCAAGGAGGAAAGATACATGCCCCAATGTCACACCCTCAGGGATCCACCTCCTCCAGTCACACCTGCCTTCCTACAGTTACCACCCAGTTAATCCCAATCAGGATTAATACACCGATTAGGTTAAAACTCTCATAATCCAACCATTTTACCTGTAAGCTTTTTTGCATTGTCCCACACATGAACTTTTGGGGTAATATCTAACATGAGTTAATATTTAAACTCTGATCTCTCTCCTCACCCTCCCTCCCCGCAAAAAGGAAAACTACCACAAAACTTTTAGTTATTGTATTAGTTCCCCAGACATGCTGTAAAAAAGAATCACCAAGTGGATGTCTTAAAAAAAAATAAGACATCTTTCACAGTTCTGGAAGCTATAAGTCTAAAATCAAAACTTCTTTGGAACTTTTTTAAAAAATGTTTTTATTAGTTATTGATGGACCTTTACTTATTTATTTGTTTATATGTGGTGCTGAGAATCAAAACCAGTGCCTCACATGTGCTAGGCAAGCGCTCTAACACTGAGCCTCAACCCCAGCCCTTTCTTTGGAGACTTTTAAGGGAAGATCCTTCCTTGCCTCCTCCAGTTACTAGTGCCTCTAGGTGTTCTTTGGCTGGTAAATGCATCAATGCAATCTCTACCTTCACCACGTGGTGCTTATCTTGTATGTCACTTCTCTGCTTATAAGGATACCAGTCACATTGGATTAGGGCCCACACTAAAGATGTCATCTTAACTTGATCGCGTGTGTAGGACCTATTTCCAGGTAAGAATACATTCACAGATATTGGGGTTAAGACTTCAATGTATCTTTTTGAGGGACACAGCTAACCCTATAACCAACACCTACCTATTACAAAGTGTCTGCTATCACCTGCACTTATAAACATAGAAGGACAGGACTGGGTCAGTCTTATTCCATATTCCAATTCCCAGTACTTTGTACAGTGTCTAGAAGATAGTGGGCAATCAATTATGGTTTCTTAAAAGAATTTTAGTTTCAGGAATATCTGGTCTTTTCAATATGAAAAGATATAGAATATATCAAATTCTCTTTTATTTAAATTAACATTTGTAGGGGCTAGGGTTGTGGCTCAGTGGTAGAGCGCTTGCTTGGCGTGTGAGGCACTTAGCACTACATAGAAATAATAATAATAAAGACATTATGTCCACCTACAACTAAAAAATATTTTAAAAAATAAATCAATATTTGTAATTACACTATTTGCAAGTGAGGTTACCTAGACTGTACAGAAGAGATGGTCTCAGCTTTCTGAGTGGGCATTTTAACCAAGATGTGTGTTTATGGTTTCCCTGGCACCTGTCCTAAAATGAGTCTTTGAGAAAATGCAGATAAGCCTTCTCTAAAATCAAATTTATTTATCAGAATTATTGAGCTGGATGAAACTGAAAATAAGCCAACAGAACCCTTAAGAAATCCCAACTTTTTTATTTTCTTCATAGTGTTAAATATAATTGCCAATTTATTACATAATTAGGGAAAGCAAAGCCCAGCATACCAAAGATAAGAAATGGCTACAGAAACTAAGTTTTTTGAACTTATTTAACAAACTAATTAATTTCCATTAACAGCAAACACTTCCAAACTATTGTACAGAATTTCCGCATTTAAACTTTTCTAAAATATATATATATATATATATATATATATATATATATATATATATTATTTAAGCTGGGCACAGTGGCACACACCTATAATCCCAGAGGCTCAGGAGGCTGAGACAGGAGGAGTGTAAGTTTGAGGCCAGACTCAGCAATTTAGCAAGGCCCTAAGCAACTAAGTGAGACCCTATCTCAAAATAAAAAATTGAAAAGGCTGAGAATGTATCTCAGTGGTAAAGTGTACCTGGGTTAAATTCCCAGTACCAAAACAAAAAAAAAATTATTGTTTAAAAAATAGTTATATACATATAATTACTATAGTTAATTTTTTTGGAAGTCAAGAGTATTCTCTAGTTATCTATAATGTCTTCCTCCTACTTTCTCCAAAGGTAAGATTAGTCAAATGCAGTCCTGTGGGGCTATGTCTAAAACATCTACTTTGTTTTGCTTTACTTTCCGTGACCACAGTTCTATTACAAGAGCAATGTTTTAGGTCCTAGTGTACAGCAAGAAAGATGAGGTATTTCAATTCCAACAGAAGCAACATTCTGATCTGAGCATTTTTTCTGCACTCATGCCTAGGTGTGCAAAACTGGGCCATTATTCAGATACACACCAAAGACATTATTCAGTTGTGTGTGACCTAGATGCCCAGTTCCTCACACTCAGAAGGGCACTTGGTTTGATGTGCTGCTGTTGCCATCTCCAGTTTCTTAATCATTTTTAAACAATGGGCCCCATGTTTTCATTTACACTGGGCTTTGCAAATGATGTTGCCAGTCTTAGACACATACACACAAAAGTTGCTTTTGCCTGAATTCATTTTACTTGTGATCTGCCTTTTAATTTGGCACTGAACAGAGAGTTGTGGGTAGTGCCCCAGTGGCAGGATGACTCCAGTTCTAGAAACTTTTCAAAAGTGTAGAAATTCTTAGTCATGCAATTCCCTGGAAACAGTAAAGGAAGGAAACATACAAAGATGATTTTTGATTTTTGTTTATCTGCAAGCCGGTAGAGTTGAATTAAGCTCTCATTGTAATATGGAAGAATACAGCTCAATGTATATACAGGTGCACCATGCACACACATACCCATATATCAGCTTCATGAAATAACTGGTTCATTTGAAGAGCAAGTATGTATGCATATGTGCCAAGGCTAAATATAAATCCATTCCTCTCTCCTTTATCATCAAGGTGATTATTTCAGCAATTGAAATGAAAAGCAGCATTTGTACAAGGCCCGAGCATGGCTGTTCTTTAGAAACACAGTCAAAGCTGCCTGTTTTAAATCAGGAAGAACCTTTTTTCTGTTCTTCTCCAAAAGGATGGTGGGGGATTGTGGTCTAGAGATGCTGTGAGATGTCTAGCCTCTATTTATGAAGAGAAATTAAATTCAGTACAGGACATGATTCTTGTACAGCGGGGTTAGATTGTGATTTTTGAAAGGATGAGTCGTGCTGGGCGTAGTAGTGCATACCTGTAGGCCCAGAGACTGCAGAGGCTGAGGCAGGAGGTTCCAGGCCAGCGTTGGCAACTTAGTGAGACCTCGTCTCAAAATTAAAAAAAAATTTTTTTAAATGGGACTGATTGTAGCTCAGTAGTAGAGTGTCCCTGGGTTCAATCCTCAGTAACCCTTACTACACACACATGCACGTATACACAAAGGATGATTTGACAAAGAAGAAGAGTTCTTTGTAGATACCTAGGAGCAAGGAGAAAGCTCAGTGGACAATGAGCTACCCATATCCCCAAAGGCCATGCAGGCCTTCTTACTCTGGCTGAGTGTTAGATTCACCTTGGAGTACTTAGAAAAATACTGATGTCTGGGTCTCATCTAATGCTAATTAGATTTTAACCTGAGAATGGGGCACAGGCAAGGATTTGTTTTGTTTTGTTTTTGGTACTTGGAACTGAACTCAGGGCACTTAATCATGGAGTCACATCTCCAACTCTTTAATTTTTTTATTTTGAGACAGGGTCTTGCTAAGTTGCTTAGGACCTTGCTAAGTTGCCAAGGCTGACTTTGAACTTGTGATCCTCCTGCCTCAGCCTCCCATAGGGAGCCTCCCTGGGATTACAGGTGCGTACCACTGTGCCCAGGGAAGACAAGGGTATTTTTAAAAAATGTTCCTGGTGGTTCTTATTTGCAGCCAGAGTTGAGCATCCCTTGGCTTTTTAATACACAAAAAAAGAAAGGTCTGGGCTACATCAAAGTCCATCTGGTATCCATTTTGAAAATAAAAAAATTAGAAATATATTTATATCTGATTATACTTAAATGTAGACACCATCAACATAATTATTTTTATGTAATTTATTAACTACAGGTAATTAAAGATATTATATAAATAATTTAATGATCTCTCTCTAAGGTTAATCAAGAGACTTAAGAGATGAAACTGGCAAGAAACTTAAGAGATGAGATTTTTTTTTAAGGATGATATTTTAGTTGTTTTTAGTAAATACAGGATGTACCAAAGTCTAAAAGTCTATGAAATCAAGAAATGGGTAAGACAAGTAGTGTTTTTCCAAACTCTTTAAATAACAAATATCTTCTTCCATTAAAAATTAAAAAAAATATATATTAAGACCAGAAATTTAAATTAAAGCATGTGGAAATTATCATATTAATTAAAATCATATTTTCTAGAATGCCTCCCTTAATAACATACTTTTTAAAAAATCCACTAAACATTTTCATAAACTATAATTATAATTCTAGTAATCCTAGAATACAAATATTTTTTCAGCCAAGTTTTGAGTTCTAAGGTAAAGATGTCCTTGATGTTCTCAGAGGTCCACAAAGGGTTGTAGAAAGGTCTCACCTGAAGAAGAAGGGAGTCAGGGAGGAAGGGAGAGAGGGAATGAGCAGGTTCAGGCCAGCAGAGACCTATTGGTGACTTCCAGCTTCTGTGCTGGAGGCCACACTAATTGTATTGGATAATAAAAGGTCTCATCTCTGTTTTGGATATCCATTACCCTGGGGGCAGGCCGGCAAAGTTCAGGGTTTCCCCTCTGTGCATCTCAGCTGCACAGTGTTAAAGAATCTGATTGCAAAAGATACTGAAAAGACTAACACGCTTTCCTTGCTTTTAGCATACCACTGACATCTGCCAACACCAAGGGGAGGTTTGGAAGCATCATTTGAGGAATGAGACAAAGGTTACAACAGTTGCATCTTTTTTCCTGGAGAGCTTAAAGCACAGGAGGAGAACCAAAATGGAGAGTAAAACAGATGTCATCAACTATTCTAAAGAATTTCCAGAAGCACTCAATAAGATAGTCAAAATATCAGGCCCCCGTAAGGACATCATCAGTCTGTCTCAACTCGAAATGTCCTCCAGCATCACTGAGACGAACGAGAAGAAACAAACCTGCAAAGAAGCCCAGCGCTGAATATAACTTCAGCAGTCGGCGATGCCCATCTTTTCTTTTCTCCAGTGAGGAGTTCATCTAGGAAAGGAGCTCTGTTAAGTGCCAACTCTCACCATGTCCTGTTGCATTTTAAATACAAGCTTGATGACTCTGATGCGCCGACTTAAAAGCTTTAGAACACGGAGTTGTTTTTTACTCCAGCCCAAAGTATTAGGCTGAGTGTTTCTCTCCTTGCTTGATGCCAAGAACAAGGTGCAGGAACCAGTTAAACTGAACGGTCCATCCTTTGTCTCTGCAAACTTCAATCTGATCAAGGAAGTACTTTTTAGCATCCTCCTCGTTTTTCCCCACTGTCAGGGCATCCCGGATGTACTCGATATCTTCTTTGCTGGTTAACTGGGGCATTCCTGTCATCAACATCATGGAGAACAGGATGATCAGCAGGTTTGTGTGATGGCGAAGGGCTAGGTAGGCCTTGACACAGACATCCTGGATAAAGGAGAAGAAACTGCTGTTACGGGTGTTAGAGTAACTGTAGGCTAAAGACCCCTGGGCTATACTGGCATTTACGTAGCATCATCATGAGAAGAAACCATCATACACAAGGCAGCTCTCTGCCCCAGAAGGAAAACTTGATGAGAACATCGGCTATTTTTATGATTTCTTCAACACTGCAGTGTGGATGCATAGAGGCAGGGTGTGCTCAAGAAAAGCTAATTGATTCAGTTATTTGTTGTTTGTTATTCTACCTTTTAAATTCAATTTCCTTCCTAAGAAATTGAGGGTAGAAATATTCATGGTCTCTGAAGAGGAACGAGTCATTTTTGAGCACCATACTGGAATCGATAAACTTTATGTAAGCAAAAATCATGTTTGCCAAGAGCTAATGAAATCCAAAGAAGTGAAAGAAATACGGTGTCTGAGATTTAGTTTTATCCTTATTTTGCACTTTGTTCTATTTTAAGAAAGCAGATGAGTTAGCTTTTTACTGCCTGATTCTCAAAATTGTTGAGTGAACTTTGAAATTTTAATACAAATTCTGAATACTGAGAGAGAGGGCTTTAAAAAATATGATGGCGGATGCTGTCCCAAAAAAGCTTTGGAGCAGGTGATAAAGGTGAGTTATGCCTACTTAGTGAGAAACAGGTACAATTATGTCATTAAATTGTCCCAAAGCACAGGAAAAGATGCAAAGTTCCCAATTTTATAACATGAGAACATGAGACTTAGAATAAACACATATATAAAAACATTAAAAAAAAAAAGGTAAGACAGTTTACTGAGTTACATAAAATAAAACTTAAAATACATGGAGTGACCTGCGATGTTCTTCAAAGACAAAATTGCTAATTATCAAGACGTAACTTATTCTTGGATTAGTCTATAAACACAATCAAATTTCAATAAAAATCTTTATCGGTGTTTAAACTCAGATATAGTTCATCCAGAATAGTTAGGGTCCAAGAGAATGTTTTGGAAAATTACAATAATGAAAACCAAAGTTTGCCATAGAAGATATTAAAACACCTTACCAAACTATAATATTTGATTAATTACCCTGGGCAGATGCCTGTGATCCCAGCTTGGGATGCTAAGACAGGAGGATCGCAAGTTTGAGGACAGCCTGGGCAACTTAACAAGACTTCGTTGAGGCCAGAGGGCAGCATATTATGAGAGCTCAGGACACGTCAGTTCTTTCCCTCTCCTACCATCTCTTCTCTGCTTACTGTGAAGCAGGAGACTTGAAGAGACTCAAAAGTCTATTTGGATGGTTCCTGCTGTAGCCCAGGCCTCAGCTGTCCCCTGGCCACGGCTCCAGTGCATTAGTGCTCTTGCATTCTTTATGACTCCACCGATGTGCGGAAATCGTTTTCTTTTGCTCATCTGTAGGACCCAAAGAGGTTTGTCTTGGTTCTTTGTAATTACAGAGGCTAAGTGCAGACTTCACCTCAGGCTACAGTCTCATTAATTTGCCAACTTTCAAGATTCTCACACAGGCTCTGTGGGGATGCCTTTCGATTCTGAATTAGAGTGCATTCTGATTTTTAATTATTTCCTATTCCTTTTACATACTAGGGGCTCTAGGCAAATCCCGTGCTGGGTGAGCCCACTGTGTGGTCAATCTCTTTTTAATCAGAAATTTTCATGGAGGGAAATTAACCCAAGGCCAAGTTATTACCACAGCAATCCATAGGTGCTCAGTAAATAATTGTTAGGTGGTGACTGACATACTGATTCCTGCAGTACCCAAAGAGATTCATTAAGGGAAAGGAACTGTGTTGCTTCTCTTAAAGACCTCTCCAACCATACAAATGATATATATATTTTTTGTTTTTGTGTTTGTGATGTTGGGGATGGACAATCCAGGGCCTCATACTAAACTACATCCCCAGTCTATATGATATTTTTTGGCTCTGATATGTTTTGGCTAGTTCTGATTTTCACACACAAGGGTCTGTTATATGAAAAAGAAAAACTTCCTCCCCAAGTTTAACTGCATGCTCCTTACTTGTTGGACACAATGTACAAGTTCTGACTGGCTGTGCAGACTTAGAGATTCAGTGCAGATTTAATTATCCTTTGCTTAAATTAAGACACTGTGTGGAGCAGTGGTTAACAGCGGAGTCACATCTTGCTGTATAAATTCAGAGCTTGGCTTTCTTACTGACAAGCTGTCTGTCATCAGGCAATTCACTTAACTTCTCTGGACCTCAGTTTTCTTACAACAATAATAACAATAACAAACTGCATCCATTTCATATAGTTGTGGTAAGATTTAAATGCTAGGTGACTGGTTGGCCATCACTACTAAATACTCTGCAGATTTGCATTATTGAACACATATACACTTATCAATGCTAAGGAGGTCACTTTTCCACCTAGACCCTCTGTCTGTCCAAAACATCTTCTTAGATGGCAAAGCTGTAGGGGGTGAGATGGGCCCCCCTCCACCGAGTGCTGGGGGAAGAGTTGACTTCACTGGCCCACTGAAGTGGGTGGGATGGAAGCCTGTGGCACCTGGCTACAACTGCAGGTGGTCCTCTTGCCTCCGGGGCCTGGTGGAGCACCTGCTCCACCCACTCAAGCCCTAGAAGTTTCATTTCTGTCCTCTGCACCCAACCAGGGCATCTGTGAATCTGTCCTGATCATGCAGGTTGGGCTCAGGGGCCTGTGGTTTGAGAGACTCTGAGGATGTGGCTTGGGAACTTGGGGGAAAATCCAGAACACAGAAGTTACCGGCTGTCGAAACAGAATTTTCCCTTCTGCCAATGCTGCCTGTCATTGACCTCAAACGTTCCTCCCAACTGTATTTTGAGGCTCTGTATTATTGAGTGGAGAAGAAGCGGTGAGGGAAGAATCTGATTTGGGGGATTTGGTTTAATGTACTTGAAATGAGAGTGAATTATCATTAACGTCATTAGTAGCTAATAAAGAGGTCCAGCCTATGTAGTACATCTGCTCTTAATTTCATTGTTGATTTAAATGCCTTAATTACAGCAGCTAAGTAACCAAAGGAAGGATTGTTTTTTACAAAGCTACCACCCCTGAAAATTTTGGAAACCAAAGGAATTTATTATCATTTCAGGGCCCAAACTTTGAATCCATTTGCTAACTGCCCCACCTATCAGTTTGCTAAAGAGGAAGCAAAGGACCGCTAAACACCGTCTCCTAGTTTCTTAACCTCTGGGGAGCTGTGACTGTGGCAGACTGTCCAGGGTCACAGGGAATACTTGTTCTTATAGTCAAATCCCCCATTCTCATCCAAAATTAAAGTGGAAGTGAAATATTTACAAAAACAAAGAAGTAATATTACGACCATAAAATAGAAACTCCAGGGAAAGATTCTAAGGCTGAGGGGAGAGAGAGATGCTCACAAAAATTCATCAATGAAAACAAAAAGTTCCCACCCACTGACTTTTCCTAAATCGTAATGTTACCTCTGTCTGCCAAAGGAAGGACACAGAAGAGAGAGAGAAAAAAATTCAGTTTACAGTAAAGGACTTTATTTATTTATTTATTTTAAAATTGGCCAGCCAGTGTCTTTAGGAGTGATTTTGGCCAACCAGAGAAGGTCACTGATTAATAGCCCTAATAATGCAGGAAGCATCACTCTCTGGTAAACCTGAACTAGAGGATGCCCAACACTTAGCCATGTACTTGTTGAGTTTGTATTAGGATTCATATCTTCATAGTCTCGAAAATAATTCTCAGACTAGCTGTTTGCAAAGGAAAGGACTATGCTGTCATCTCAAATATTTAGCTAGAAACTCATTAGAAGCCTAAAGACTACAATTAAGCTGTTCTACTTTAGTCACTATTCAGAATAGTCTATATGTAGGAAGGAGTGTGTGTGTGTGTGTGTGTGTGTATCTTCCAGTCTTGCTGCAAAAAGGATTTAAGGTGAACTATTTGGATACATAAAAGTCAAAACAACATTAGTGAGAGGTGGATGGAGAAAGGAAAGGAATAAGAAAGGAAGTGATTCACAATGGCCAGAGAAATAAACTAATTTAAAACCACACACGGAAAACTCTGTAGACTTGCTATATAAGTTGTCTCCAAATAAATCTCTAACCAAAAAGAAACTAATTCATTTCTTTATCCAATGCTTAGAGGCTTTTTTTAAATACCTATTTGTTTAGGAGAAGCACTGCTTTTCTAGAAACCAAAATCAATTGAAATTTTACAAGGGCATCTACGGAGCATATACTCTGTAACGTGGCGAATGAAGTCCTCAAAATATTCTCATGGTGACAAAACGATTCTCTAAAAGAAACTAGAATTAAGAGGCTAACGCTAGGCAAAAGATCATTCTTGATTAGTGTTTCAAAGTAGCAGGCAATGGGGATGCTGCATGCTGGTTCCTTAGCCTATACATCACCATATATGGATTCATATCTTTTCTAGAATAGTGATCAAACTCAATAAGCTAAACAAAGTCTTTACAATCTGACAAGCTCACACAAGTCTGAATCTAGCAGAAATTTCACACCAACATATCCAACCCCCTATATGTAGCTGCTGCTGGACCCTTCTAGGCAAGTGTCTTCCAATCCATAACACAGAGAGTGAAGTACGGAGAGTCTCTTCACTGGGATTGATGAGACCTAACTAATGCACCAGGGTAAAAATCCCAAGAGTGAATCCTTAATCAGCTCAGCACATTTTGTGTAATGTGACAGATGAACTTGTCATCTCCCACTTGACCTATAATAGACCTTAATTAGAATAATTGTGGTTAATCGATTGAGCTCCAAATGACATCGTTGCTTTGCTCTGCTCTCTACCCTCTAGTCCAGCCTATGCTCTATTTTAAGTTGGATCCAAATTTCCTTTCTTGACTCAAGTTCTGCTACACATTCCATAGAAACCTATGTTCCATTCATACTGGGGTATTGTACTTTTTCTCCCTAAATATCGATTGTATGTACTTTTCTAACTTTATGCACTCGCTCATGTTAGTTTTGTTCTGTCTCGATGTTCCTTCTCTTCCCTGAATGAGTCTGACAAAATAAAATTGAATTCAGCCCCAAAGGCTCAATAAAAACACTTCCTTCTCTGAATAATTCTATCCTCCAGTGCAGGATTAATTGCTCCCTCTGCAAACCACTGTTAGCACAAAGTATTCCTTAGCACAAAGTAATGTACATCTTGGTCTTACTGCATTCTGGGGCTGTGCCTCTGCCCAGCAGTGTCTGCCAAACTGTAGCTGAGCTATGTAGGTGAGATGGGTGGATGCTTGATATGCAGTAGTCAAGTTCAGTCTTGGGCAAGATTCACCTCTTTAAAAACCAGGCGGAACTGGAGAACAATTATACATGAAGGGGATTAAGCTGGAAAGACATCGTGCCTTTTTGAGGGCGATACTTGACCCTTCTTTGTGCCTGGCACAGCTCCTGAAATAGAGCAGGTATTTAGTAAGAGTATGAGAATCAGTTTCCTATTTTGGATGTGGTGAACAGGGTCTGGTGACTGCAACAGGATGGAGTAGGAGGTTGAGAAAGGCCAACTGGCAGGTCACAGGTCACAGTTGTACACAAGTGCAAGGACTCCCGCTCGAAGGAAGGGGAGTCAGAGAAAGGAAGTAATGGTGAGTGGCTGCAGTTTTTAGAAGAGTTTCAGGTGGTGAGGTCTCTGTGGTCCCTGGGGCTGGGGTTAGGAGGGGACAGGGCCCTGGACCTAGAGGTAGGTAGGTTAGGCCTCTGGTGGAGGAACTGAGGCACAAACAGACCAACCTGGGCTCCAGGGGTAGAATAGGCTACAGCAGAAATGGACTTCAGTTGGGTAAAGGTTCTTAAAAACTTCCTGCGTCAGGGGCTGTGGTTGTAGCTTGGTGGTAGAGCGCTTGCCTAGCATGTGTGAGGCACTGGGTTTGATCTTCATCCAATAAACAAACAAACAAACAAATAAATAAATGAATAAAATAAAGGTATTGTGTCCATCTACAATTGAAAAAAAAAAAATCAAAACTTCCCAGGTCAGGACTCTGCAAAGGGACTGGGCATGCAGCTGAGCCTGGAGCCTTGTCATCCTGGAATGGTGACAAGACTGCTGGGACTGGAAACAGGCAAGGCCTGGTCAAAGTGGCAAGGAAACTATAGTCAGCCTAGGTTAAAATAACACAATAAATAGACTCCAGACTATTTCATGAAATGCTTCTTAACAGTGACATCTAGGGGCAAGCGCCATTTAGGGACATTCCTCAAACTGCCGGTTTTGCACAACTGTGGCTACAAACATTATTCACTTCACCTGATGACCAGATTCATCTACATACATTTGCTTAGAGTTGACTGTGTGCAGAGAACATCTTTAAAATAATCGTTTTTGAAAGAACAAGTTGTTCATGTTCCCAAAAAACTGTCCCATATAGGACACCTCCTACACGTGGGTACTCCATGTCCCGTTCTCTGAGCATAGATTACTGTCCTGCTTGGGGGGAAAGTCATATTTATTTCAGTAAGGAAATCTCCACACAATGTGAATAGACATTAAATGACACTTCCATATTTGTATTATTTAATAAAACACTGGGTTTCATAATTAGGGTTAGTTCCTCATCTGATGTGTGGATGTCTTGTTACCTGCATTGTGATGACTTATTACCTTCCATATGCTGGTAGCTAGTCAATCTGTGCCCGAGGAACTATTTCACAAACTCAGAATACAACATATGGTAGGGAAGGAAGATGCCTGTCTGAACCCCACTTCTCCCTGTGCAGGAACTGCCCCTCCCCATTTTGCTCCTTCACTCAGCAAACACATTCTGAGTGCTCACTGAGTCTCAGGCTCCACATAAGGGACACAGGACCCATGTGATCCTGCTGCACACAGCCTGCTGTCTGGGAAGGGAGAGTCAAACAGCACATTGGCACAAATCACTGTGATAGTGAAGGAAATGGAGAAGGGGCTGTGGCAAAGCCTAAGAGGAGGGGACCTAGGTTGGAAGGCTCCCCTGAAGAATGGCATTTAAATGAGACTTAAAGGCAGTGAGGGCCTTCTGGACAGAAAGCCTGACCAGGGAGACGGCTCTGGATAGTGGAAGATGTGGAAGGCAGAGACTCATTGCCATGAGGGGTAGGGGAGGCAGTGGATGAAGGTGGCGATGCTGACCCCAGGATGAGGCTGCAGCAGATAGGCCCCCTGGCATGGGCCTTGCAGGCCAAACTTCCAAATTCAGATTTTATTCAAGATGACAAAAGTACCATTATGTGGAAGTCTGAAGGGAGGGATTAACATATCTAGTTCTTAACTTCAGTTTTTGAGAAAACTCTGATTATCTACAGTCTTTTTTTTAAAATTTTTTTTTTAGTTGTCAATGGATTTTTTTTACTTTATTTATTTATTTTTATGTGGTGCCAGGATTGAACCCAGGGCCTCACACATGCCAAGCGAGTGCTCTACCACTGAGCCACAACCCCAGCCCTATCTACAACCTTTTAAAAGACCAAACACTACTTAATAAAATGAAGGAAAAACACTGAAATGTTGACAGCGTTATCTTTAGAAGGTGGGACACTAGGGTTTTGATAGCTTACTGATATTTTAGAATACATTGCTGTCTTTGGTTTTTAATAAAGAAGCATTCACTACTTTTAAACTTAGAAAAAACTCATCGAATAAATACAAATAAATGGGAAATCATATTTCATTTGCCATTGATATGAATGTGTTTATGTGCTACGTATGTTCTATAGCTGTTGATTGAAATGTAAAATAAAGTGGTCTAAAATAAATTATCAGGGGGTTAACCACAGTTTACCTTTAAAAAAAATATTTTCAGTAAGCGTGAGATTTTTCTAAAGGGAATTTATTTATCAAAATTGTCATCACTACTATATGTCAGCTTAACACCCTGTGTGTAGGACGTTGCTCCAAAGACTGACAGATACCCTGAAGTTCACACGGTGGGTCTTGGTTTTCTCTAATTCTAGCTTGTTCCTGAACTCACCCCTATTCAAGAAGTAACTTAACAGTCCCAGGCTAAACTAGCTACCTTGGAAAGGAGAGAGATGAGATAAAGCACAGCCTTCCTCTTTCAGTTTTCTTACTTCCCTCCTCTGGTCACCAGCAAATGCATGTTTTTAATTCTTTGTGGCGAAAGCTCACCTCACCCTTAACAAAAAGTGGGCCAACTTCTCTTCACCCTTTTAACAGATTAATCAAATATGCAGCATGTCTTAATTAACTTTATAGAGTCAAACTTGGCAACTGGCTGGAAATGAAGACACCTTTAATTCAAAATACTGGATATGACACTTCCCTAAACCTGGCTGCTTTATTCTACAAGATTATGAGACACTGTTGATAGAGTTTAGAGACGTGGTCCCTGAGCTTGAAGAACTTCAATTTAAAAAGGAAACATACAACTCAGAAACAGAAATCCTTGTATTAGCAGTATGTAAAAGGAAACAAAAAGAAAAAAAAAAACTGTCCAAGGGCAGAGTTGAACAACGAAGGTTTGGTTGCCCGTCTTTGTCAATGAGGAAACTTTGGCAATTCTGTGTGTGTATAGTTTAACATGATGGTGTTCAGCCTTTTCTTGTGAAGGAGGAAGATGTGGGACAAGAAGGGAGGATGGCAGAGAAGGGGAGCGTAGAAGGGAAAGCAGAAGGTGGGGGTGCACTCCGTCTTTAACCAGAACATGTCACTTGGTCATGTTCTACATGTCACCTCATTTTGAAAACCGTTTCTCAATTTAAAAGTTTTCAGAGTCTGAAAACCTACTGTGATGTATATAACCAGGCTGGCAGTGGCTTACTGAGTCTCTGCTACTGTCTAGGATCTAGGCTAAGCATGCTCCATATTTCATTTAAATAACCCCTACCCCTGCCTCCTGCCTGCAGCTGTGAGCATTCTGCTCCAACAAGTGCTCCTTGCCATTGCCACCCAGCGCCCTCACCTGATGCTCACAGACGTGGGGCTGCCTGAACTTGGGTAGGAATCCTCAGATCTCTGAGCTAAATAACCCTTTTATCTTTATTAAAAGATAACAAGCAAATAAATAATTCCTGGAAAAACCACATGAGGCAGCTCTTCTTCCCCTTTCAGAAGAAGAAAGCAAGGTTCTGAAAGGGAAAGTAATTTTCATCATACACAGGCAACTAAGGAGCAGGGCTAGGATTCAGACTCAAGTTTGTCTGCTCCAAGAGCTGTCCTTTCACCCACCAGGCTACACTCTGCTCTCTACCTGTGTTTAAGGCTCAATGTGGGCACGTTCACAGGCACTTAAAATGCAGAAAAGTGCTTCAAAACCTGGGTACATGGAAGGACAACAGAATTCACAAAGATGTGTTTTTGGTGGTGCCCACTGACTAGGGTGTTGCTTTAATGAAGGAAGTTTTAACAGTCTGAGAAACAAGCTTTGGTGACAAAGGATGAAGAATAGCTCTTCCCAAGAGGACAGACTGGGCAAAAAGTTCACTGCAGGCTGGGCATGGTGGCACATGCCTGCAATCCCAGCAGCTCAGGAGGCTGAGGCAAGAGGATTTCAGGTTCAAAGCCAGCCTCAGCAACTTAGCGAGGTCTTAAGCAACTTACTGAGACCTGTTTCAAAATAAAAACATAATTAAAAAGGGCTTGAAATGTGGCTCAGTGGTTGTATCTCTGGGTTCAATCCTTGGTACAAAAAATAAATAAATAAATAAGTAAATAAATAAATAAGAAAGCTCAGAGCAGATGAATATAGCTTTGGGTGGAAATTGCTGGTAGGGGCAGGAAATCTTTCCTTGGCCTCCTCATAACAAAAATCTTTTCATTAAAGAATGTTTTGAAACTGAAAAATAATTACAGCAGCCAAAACAAAAGTCAAGGGAGTTGCTGCTGGGATCTTAAGGTTGACATGGGCCTGACAGGGACATCAATAGCAACAGAACAAATGGGCAGTCAGCCTTGAGAACATCACTGGTAAAAAGGAAGAGACTGTACATATCCAAAGAGAAGGAGAGCCAGTGGATAAGGTCAAGCTCTTGGATTTGTCTGAATCTCTGAATCACAGTTTACCATGGCTGTTTGAATCTCGTCAGATGAACCTCCCTTCCAGGAAAGTAGAACTGAGTGTTTTTCCTCCTTTAAATGGTGAAATTCTTCCAGGTTCTTTTTTTGAACCATTATCTCTTCCAGTAAGTTGTCAAAATATATGATTTTTAACTTTAAAGAAAAACAGGACTGAAATGTGTCAAGTCCCTGGAAACAGTCTAAAACTCAGTTGAGTTTATACAGAAAAACACACTGTAAAAATCCTTAAACTATCTGGCCACAGAGATCTCAGTTTCTCTGACAACACCACTGGAACTGTGGGAGGGTGAGTCTTGTAATTACCAGATGGAAAAACAGCCAGCACAAACCAGAACACACAGGTTACAAATCAACACCTCTGAGTACCTGTCCCAAGGAAGTTCAAGGGCCATGTCATCTCCCAAGGGTCACAGTGGACTCAAGAGGAGACTCAGGAAAAGCACTTGTCCCTGGGATGTCCACTGCAAATCAAACCAAGCTTAAGACTACCATGGTGGCAGGGTGGTGGGGGGTGAAGGTGAGTGGGTGGTTGGGTGGTTAATTTAAAGGCAAATGGACACATCAAATAATGGCTCTTTGTCTCTGTTTTGTGTTGTCCATGAACAGTTATTAAGTTTCAAAGTGCGAAATATTCTCCATTGGATATTTGAAATATTCAATAGTCAAAACTGGGTACAGACCAGGCAGGAAGGAGAAAGGAAGTAGAATCTGAACACTCCCAGGGAGATGGTAGGCTCATGAAGGAAGCAGGACAAACCAGAGTTGTTTGTAGAACCTGTGGTCACCCTGCTGAGATTCCCAAGGAGAGAAGAGACTGCCCTTGACAAAAGCAAGACCTGCCATATGCATATGGTGGCACAACAAGAATCCGTGCTAGTAGTGTGATAAATACACATGTGTAGCAAAAGCCGAGTGAAGCTCACAATTGTTTTGAGTGCCCTGAAAAGTATTTGCAAAGTTTGAATCCTTTGTCAGTGTCTTCAATAGATAAATATCTAATGGCTAAATTTTTCACTAGGTGCCCTTCCTTAAAGGTCTCTTTAGTACCAGCATCAATCTGAGCTCTGTATTTGCCAGTCCCACTCTTATGGAATGTTTCTACTTCCTGTTTGGTTTTAGGTGGGAGGATGGCTGAGAAGCACAGTCTTGCTCTTGGGGAATGAATGAATAGAGGTAACTGGGAGGAGATAGGTTGGCCATGCCAGAAGGGGATGGGGGCAGAGGATAGATGAGCCTCCAAGTGGGCTGGGAGGTAAAGCTGCAGCAGGTGCACACACCACCTGCTTGGTTGGTACTCTCAGTAGGAAATAAAGAGGGGGGTGACATACCTGAAATTTCTGGAAGTGTGGGCTTGTCTTTTTTCCAGAAGTTCCCATCACAAACAAGAAGTCTGGGGTGAGCACAAATGGCACTCTCTCTTTATTAATGCCCAGGAAACTTTTATAATTCCCAAGAATGTGCCCAAAGTCAATATGAAATAGGTTTCCTTAAAAGAAAAAGAATATCTGACATTATTACACCAGCATACATGCTTGTAATAACACTTCACTTTTTGAGATAATTTTTAAGTGGCCTGAAAATGAGCTATCTTGGGTGAAAGCATCTGTTACATGTGTTACTAGTCTGTCATATTTTTGGTCTTAGCAGGTGTGTGAAAGTAGTAACCACAAAGTGTTCTTTGAACCAAATATGTTTGTTCTTGATATCTTTCTGGTGTTCTTTAGATGACAAATGGCATTGAAAAGTTAAAAATTATCACCTCAAAATTATTCTTAGAAATCAAAACTCTCTGGCTAATATGTCACCATTATACTTAAAACTCCCCTAAACCCTTCATGTAACTCAGGATAGCCTGATGTTGTACTCTGACTTGTACTTCCAAGCCCCACAATAGAAATAACTCATTTTGAAACTTCTTTGGGTCAATATTTACCACCACACCTTCTCCACATCCCTTCTTCTCATTGGTCCTTTATCATTTCTATAGTCCAAAAATGTATTGCCTATTTTGTTTTATTCCGATCCTCACAGGGAGTAAGCAATTTGTTCCCCTCTCATGCTTTTTTCAGACTCTACTCTGAAATTGATTCAAATCACATATAGAAAAGTCTCATGGTGTGGTGGCCACTACTGGGCACTGTTAGACTGGACAGTGAACTGGCAAGGTGGGGTGAGTTAGGCAGACAGAATGTTTCACTTTTTTCTTTTTGTTTTTAGTACTGGGGATTGAACACAGGGGTGCTTAACCACTGAGCCATATTCCTAGTCTTTTTTATTTTTATTTTTTTAAGTTTTTGGTACTGGAGATTGAACTCAGGGGCACTCGAACACCGACCCACATCGCCAGTCCTATTTTGTATTTTATTTAGAGCCAGGGTCTCACTGAGTTGCTTAGTGCCTTGTTTTTGTTTTTGTTTTTTTTTTTTTTTGCTGAGGCTGGCTTTGAGCTTGAGATCCTCCCGCCTCAGCCTCCTGAGTTGCTGGGATTACAGGTGTCTGTCACTGCCCCTAGCACATTTCAGATTTGAGGGTATCTCTGAGATTTTTTCCCCTCTTTTACTGTTTCTCTGAAATAGCTGATACTGTTGATCACCCCTACCTTCATTAGTTCCTAAGATATGCCCTACTCTACTTTTCTAGCTCTAACGGCCTCTTCTTCCTTTACTCAGTCCTCTGCCCTCAAGGTGGGTGGTCTCTGTAGAGTGATCACAGCACTAGAGTCCCTACACAATAATAACTTCTCACTCTGTGCTCTGGCCTTGAACTCCCTTCAAAAATTTCTCTACGATGGGAGGGTGGGGGGAATGGAGTGGCTGTGTTTAATGAGGACAGCGTTTCAGATGGGGAAGATGAAAAAATTCTGAAGATGGACGTCAGTGATGCTTGCACAGTGATGTGAATGTGCTCAGTGTCCACTGAATTGCACACTTAAATGGTTAGAATAGAGAATTTTGTTATGTTTGTTTTGCCACAATAAGTTATTCTGCAATAGATAAACTCACCTGTCTCTGAGATCATAATATTGTCATTGTGTCTGTCGCCTATTCCAAGAACAAAGGTTGCCACACAGTAGCCTGCACAGGAATAAACAAATCTCTCCACTGCTGCCTGAAACTAATTAAAATGCATCAGAATATTAATTGTCTTCTAACTACAAAGAGCAGCATGAATCTATTACAGATGATTTCCAGAAAGACACTGTTCTGGGAACCATTTTTAGAGAGCAAGTTATTTGTGCCTGATTTTATTAGCATTATATCTACCAAGAGCCAATTTTCACATTGCTCTGCTTATGCTTTAGGTCAAGATTCAATACATCACAACAGCATGAGGAGGACACATGAGTCAAAGGGCAACAGAAATTTAATCAAAGCGTTTGCTTCCTCTCCATGCATCACTTGCTCACAAGAATGTGGAACCCATAGTAATTTCTTCTCCATCAGTGAACATGTTTTGCTTGTGACCATTTACAAGTATGCATGGGTTCACAAATCCACATGTATAACAGATTAATAAGTACTGCTAATTATATTTCCTCTCCAAATGACTGCTAACCATGCAAATGAGAAGTGCTAATCCTGTGCGGTAGAACTTTAGATGACAGCCAAACAGCCCAACCACACAGCTTGTGAAGGATTCAGCATATGCACTTCAGAAGATGGTGGAACTGACATTTTCCCCATCCATAATTTACCATTTATATTAGAGTGCAGTGGTAAATTATAAATTATGTCGTTGGGCGTGCGGTATTTCCTAGGTAGGAAAGAATTTATACAGAGTAACTAAATCTCGATGCCGAACAACAACAAAAAATAGCCATAAAAAGTGCTAACAGATTATTTTACAGAACCAAATTGTATACAAAATGTGCCTGGGAATCAAAGCCAAAGATAATGATCATGGGGTTGGGAACTGAGCACTTCTGTTTTACATAGATGTGCTGTGTCATCAGGGAAAAGCCCTCAAATCTCCCCACCTCCTCACCAGTAAAGGATTCACCAATATATGGGGACGCAAGACATTGAAAAATCCTTTGAAAACCTGGAACCACTATTGCTTTATAAATGACAAGTTGTAAGGGACCTCTGCAGAGGGGAGGCACAGCTCACCTTTTCTTCGATGGGGCATTTTTCTTTGAGCCAGTGATTCAGGACTTCATCTTTGAATGCACCTGTGTTGCCCACTGTGCTTTGCTGGATTTTGGCAATTGTTGTCGCATCTTTCACGATCTCGATCATTCCTACATTGAGGATGAGGAGTTTGATGGAGAAGGGGGCCTAGCGCTTGACCCAGAGGGGGAGCAACTTGTTTTTGTTGAGTAGGGAACAGAGAGGACTTTTTTTTTTTTTTGTATCAGGCATTGAACTCAGGGGCACTTGACCACCGAGCCACATCCAAAGCCCTATTTTGTATTTTATTTAGAGACAGGATCTCACAGAGTTGCTTAGTGCCTCGCTTTTGCCGAGGCTGGCTTTGAACTCTTGATCCTCTTGCCTCAGCCTCCCAGTTTTGTGTTTGTTTTTAAATAAATGAGAGGGTTGTTTTCCAGATCTGTGCTTTTTTTTTTTTTTTAAGAAAGTTGTATGGGATATTCTTGCAGCATCCCTCAATGCAAGGGAAGAGGGTTGGTTTTGATCAGCAGTGAGTAAAGGCAGTTATGTGCTGAGAATAACCTACCCCACCCAGTGCTCTGTGCCTTTTCCTTTTTAAATTATAGGGTCAAATGTAAATGGTTTTGCACTGTTCTCATATCAGAAGCTTATATAAAAGTATGTTTGATTGAAACTAAAATATTAAATGTCTATAAAAGTACCTAAGAGTAGAGTGTGTAATAGTTTTAATAATGTGAATTCTGGAATTTAAAAATAAGTGACAGATCTTTCTGTCTAATTTTAAATGTTATTTGTGAGAGAAAAATTTAATGTGTAATGAAATGAGTTAAAGTTTAGAGGTGAAGTAAAGAGAAGGGAACAAGTTCTTACTGAAATCATTTCCATGTACAGTCACAAGGACTTGAATCATGCGTTCGTGTATTTTCAACATATCCATATTAAATTGAGAGGCACATTCACCAGCCTGGGAACATTTTCTTCTTCTTTATATGGATTATGATCCTATTTTTTTCAGTTATTAAATGCCTACACCAAGGGAACTATGATCTTTTAAAATTAGCTGAGTGGTATATTCATTTCCTGAGGTAATCACATACCTATTTTGTCCCCAGTTGAAATGCAACCATATGGCAGAAGGCACAAATCCAAAGATTCAGTCTCCCAAATGGACTCCATGATTCGTAGAATCTGGGCATCAAAACAGAAGAGTTTCTATTATATATATATGTGTATGTATGTGTATTTACTTCATATATATTTTTTATCCTTCAAAAAAACAGCAGTCACACAAGTGTATTTACTTCATATATATTTTTTATCCTTCAAAAAAACAGCAGTCTTATCTGGTAACACAAAACATCTAAGTAAATATAAAATTTTTAAGTAAAAACTACTTTTATTGATCATCTTGGTACTCTCAAATTTCCCCTCATTGCACATCTGTTAATTTCAGTCTGAGATGTACTTTGGATTTCCTCTGGAGTAGGTTTTAGTCATGTTTGATTATCTACCTGTTCAGTATGTTCTACTCTGCCATAGATATTTTCCCACCATAACTCTAATATCCTGACACATATCTATTACTCTAATATCCATAAGACACTCAGGCTAGACCTAAATGACAGTAACAACAATGATGATAATAATAGCTAACATTTATTGGGTGGTTTTTTATGTGTGGTTCTTGCATTAACCTCATATTGGGAATATGATTATTATTCCCTTTCTGCAGGTGAAGGAACAAGACTTAGAGAACTTTCCTTTAGCTGCCAAACTTGTCCCTCAATAATAAACCAAAGGACACAAAAGACAAGAGCAAACTTTCCCTTAAAATGAGAGAAATAACAGACAAATTTTTGTGTTTTTGAATTGCTCATCTTTGAACAATTCAAGAAATCTTACAGATTAATTTGAAATTGAATTAACCTGAAAAAGAATTGAAGGATTTCTTTTTCTTTTCTTTTTAAAAATATTTCCTGGAGGAGACTGGTAGAGGAAGGGATCAGAGGGAGTGAGGATGGAGGAAATGGGAGGTTCTGGGGAATGAAACTGAATAAATTATGTTATGTGCACGCATAAATATATCACAATGAAATCCAAGATTATGTGCAATTATAATGCACCAACAAAATTAATAAAAAACAATGAAAGGAACTAGAAAAAAAAACACTTCTTGTACAATGCTTATACAATTCTTGACAGAAAGCAAAGCAAGGGTATTATTGTTTCCATGTTAGAAATAAGTAAAAACAGAATCTTAGAATTGAAAACATGATCAGTTCTTAAACAGCTTACTTTTAAGTTAATAGGATTTCTTTATTTCAAATAAACCATATTAAGTTTTAGAAATTGTTACCTATACAATGTTGAGCAAATAAAATCTAGGGAATACAACTTTACAGATTTCTGAAGCTAAAGTTTATACAGGTATGTCAGAAAATATGAAAATGATCAGCATCGATACCTTGGCCATTCAGCTTTGCCCTAATAACATGTTCACTCTGTACAGTTTCTCTTCCCCTGTTCCTCTTCTCTCTCCTTCCCATCAAATCATTCTCTTGAGTTTGTGTATGTGCCTATGAGTGTGTAGATATGTCTATGAATAAACTGGGTGCTGCAGGTTTATGTGGTTACATTTGATGTTACAAAGCTCAGAAGGGGGTGTATGAAAAAGAATCGAGGTGAGGGAGGTGTATCTGGTTTCTTGGGAATGTTGGATGTGCATCTTCAAGAAATGGACAGAACAGTGATGCTCATGGGATTGGGTATCTAACATTCTACAGCCATATTCCTCACACTAAAACTATATTATGTAGCTTTTGAATAGTGTTTATTATGTGAAAGAATAGAATGGGAATGAAATTGGTAGAAGACATGTTTTAAATCTAATACAGAATTATTTTTTCAGATAATTGAAAATGTTTCTTAACATCAGCCTACCTGTAAAATAAGCATGTCTTGGCGCAGATCATCGCCATGTTTGAAGATGATTCCAATTGTTTCATTGGAGAGGGCTGTAGGATCTGCACATTTAAACTCAAGCCACAGGGGCTTTTTCTTAGAGGCCATCACTTTACATTTTTCAATCTGTAAGAAAGCGGTCACATGTTTCCTACATGCGCTGCATACACATTGTGGAGATACAGATTCTCTGGCAAAGCCTCACTGTAAATAACCAAAACAAAGTCCTAGGTGGGAAATGATTTTCAGTCTTTGGGAAAAATGCAGATGTTCTCACCAAATCTAGAATTTTTTTTTTTTTTTTGAGGGCAAATTCACCACACTTCAACCAATGGTTCCCAAACTGTGTTCCAAGGAAGCTCAAGGGTCTATGGAGATGCTGATGCCATGAGGTGTGACAGATTCTGCCCTGTGCTTCTCCCACAGGACACTGGTACTCCCACATTCCCTTTAACCCAGAGAAACTTCACTATTATCGATTTATATGTTTGGCCCCCCTCTAAGATTTAGCTTTAAAAAAAGAGTTCTAACGCTACCACAGTGTCTAAAAAGCTATTATTGCAGAACCAGATGCAATAGGCCAAACAAGATAAAATTTAACAGAAATTAATGGAAAATTGGGCAGTCAAGTACAACACTCCTCTCTCATCCCTCCACCTGACACACTGAAACAAATTTAAGGTAGAGGAAACGTGATTTGGCATCATTCAAAAATCAAAACTAAAACCAAACAGCATACAAGTTTCAGCCAAAGGTGAATTTTCCATGGATCAAACAATTTTTATTATATTTTATTGGTTCTTTTTAGCCATACAGGACAGTTGAACCCATTTTGATATAACCATACAAGTATGGAATATATCTTATTCTAATTAAGACCCAGTACCTCTCCTTCTCCTTCCCTCTATTGGTCTTTCTGCCATTTACCCATAGTTATTTATTTATTTATTCATTGTTAAATTAATTATTTGTGGATATACATACATGGTGGTGAAATTCACTGATGTGGTCTTTAAAAAGAGCAAACACTTTGAAATCTGTATTAATATATCATAATTCCCAACAAAATTCTAAATGGACAGTAGACGATATATGCTTTTTCTATAGGGCCAATTTACTAGTAACTGCATATAAAATTAATCATGTAAGGGAGGAAGGTTTTCCTTTCTTTGCGGTTTAACCATGATAGGAGTTGCTGTCCTGTCACACACAGCTATAGGACTAGGCAAAATATATGAAATAACTCTTTTCAGACATTGGTGGCAGGCAATGGATGTCTGTGACCCCTGAGAGAAGGAAGACAAATAAAGTGAACCCGTTTTATTGCATCAGTTGACTGCTCAGGACCCTTTTGAGGCTAGACAACAGAGAAAGGCAACCTAGACTGAGTCCATGGGCAAGCAGTCTAGAACACAGCAACTGGAGTCTCAGAAAGAGAGGACAGGAAAAATATTAGTTGAAAAAGTACTAAATGTGATAGGCTATCAACCCCCAAGTCAAAGGTTCAATACTCTCTTGGAGACTCAACATAAAGAAGGCACATCAGATTAAATTTTGTGAAAACCAGTGATTAAATAAATCGTAGAAGAAGCCTACAGAAAAATAAAATATATGTTATATAGAGACAGTTAACGATAAGGACAGAGAATTAGCATCAGAAAATATGCAAGCCATAAGAAAATGAAGAAGAAGAAGAAGAAGAAGAAGAAGAAGAAGAAGAAGAAGAAGAAGAAGAAGAAGAAAAAGAAGTCGTCATCAATCTAAAACTCCTCATTTAGTGAAAATATTTTTTAAAATGAAGATATAATGAAAAGTTTTTAAGATAAACAAATGCTGAGAGAATTTATTAGCAGCAGAACTACATAAAATGTTAAAGGTCAAAGGGAAATGATACCAGCTAGAAAGTCTGGGTCTATGCAAAACAGTGAAGAGTAGCCCAATGGTAATATGGGGGAAAACATTTTAAAATGGCTTAATCTTTTAAATCTATTTTTGTTTAAAGCAAAAATAATAACAATGCATTTGGGGGTTTATAACACTTGTAGAAGTTAACAGCATGACAAAAAAATACAAAGAATTGGGAGGAGGTTAATAGAAGTGTACCCTATAAGATTCTACATGTTCACAATGTGGTTTATTATTTGAATGTAACCAAGGGTGTGTGGTGTTGATCTGAGGACAGATATTTAGATTAATGGGAAAGAACAGAGAGCCTGTATGTAGACTTGCACAAGATTTGTGACTTGAAAGAACTTTTTCCATAATATTTCTTAAAATGTACCTTGATTATTATAGTGGTCATATGGTAGCATATGTTTGTCAAAACTCATTGAATTATACACTTAAAATGCACAAATTTTATTGTACATAAAGGATATCTCCATAAGCTAATCTGAAACAAGATGGAAGGGAAATTACCTGGTTTTGAAGCTTTCAGAAGCTAATGATTATTAGCAGAAGCTCGACCATGGACTCTCCAGCTTCCCTATCTCTATATAAACATCAACTTTTAATCACTGGACCCTAGAAAGCACTCCAGACATTGCAAGACATATAAACCACACATAAACATCCAAGTGATACCTACCACCAGGGTTCCTGCTTTCAGACCAGGATCATACGGAACTCTAAAGCTTTTTGGGAGATTAGAATTCTGCAGGGTTTCAAGCTTTTGCTTCAGTTGTGAAATAACTGTAATTGTCAAAAGCACAAAAAAGTTATATGAATTCAAGAAATTACCAGTATTATCTACAACATTTCCTGAGGCCATATTTACTTACAGCATTCTATATATTTGGTCTGGGGTGGAGCAGGAGAAGATTGGGTAGAATCCTGCCTTTGAGGAACTAACTACTTGAAGTGGCAAGATAAGTTAGGCTTGCTGTGACAATATAACCAGGCACGTGTTTCACAGTGGGGGATGGAAATATGTGAACATTTGTGGGATAGCACACAAATGCTGTACAGGATATGGGGAGGAGTTTCTGAGGGTAATGATAAGGACTTAATTCTAGTCTTCTTTCCAGCATGTGAAACTTTGAACTGCCATCTGATTTGGGGAACAGACATTTGAAGACAATATTAAATAGTTAGGTTAAAGTTCTGCAAATTCTTTTCAAAAGAGGAAGTTAAGATGTGTATAGAAGATGTGATAATCTCAAAAATTTCAAGGCAAAATACATAAATTAAAAATTACTCTATGTACAGCAGATAGAATGGAGGCCAGCACAAACATAAGGTTAATATTATTACTGTTATCATTTTTAGGAGATAGCATTATTTGTGTACTGTGAAAGGGTCAAAGGGAAAAAGTAGATATTTAAAATATTCAAAAGTTTAAAATGTGATTAGGTACATGAGTAAGTGTCTATCATGAGTCACAGTACTAGGTCTAGGTGCAGAAAATCAAGAAATATTCCCTAGTTTCAAGGTTTATACAGCTTATTGGGTCAGAAAGGTGTATTAATGACCATGATTTAATGTGGTATCAACCTGAACTTATGGGACTACAGACAAGAAGTGGTTAAATTTCTTAGGGCAGGCACAGGACTTCTTAGGGTAGGGATAAGAGGACATTGGAAGTGGCTTCATAGAGGAGGTGTCTTGTGTGTGTGTATATATACAAAGGATTATATATATTTATATATTATTATACATCAATATATAATATGTTACATATTATCTTAATATATAATTCATATAACATATTAATATATAACATTATCTATTATTATATACATATATTACTCTGAAATATATGTATGAATAAATGTAAAAATATTTAACATAACTCTTCCAGAATTTATTACCTTAAAAGACTGAACATTTAAAAATGACATATACATTGAAGATAGGGAGGAAAAGGTAAAGATTTGAAAATAACTACTCTTCTATTTTGTGTGTGAAAGTGTTCTTCAAAATTATACCTGACACTACATAATGATTTTTAATTTTCAAAGAGTTTAATGTTTGTTATCATAGCTTTATCCTTAACAATATATGTTTAGTTTTTAAAAGTCATTAACTTATAAAAGGAGAACTTGAAATTACTTACTCCATGCAGACAAGAGAATAAAAAAATGTGTTCTTGGCTGCCTTTAGGAAACTAAAACTTGGCTTCCCAAAAGAAGAATCATAATGATTCTGGCATTTGGAGATGAAGGCATTTGGAAAGAGAACCAGGAAAATACAGCCGCTCTACCTTGGGAACTGACGTCATACTTCTCAGCAGAGAGTGACTTAATATCAATGGTGACTTTTTGTAACATCTCGATGACTTGGACCTGCTGGGAAAAGTCCTGCAGCATGGCTGTGCCACAGCCCCTCAAATAGGCTTCCAGGATCACGGCGAATCTCTGCTGATAGTGCCTGGACTGAGCGATCTCGCTTCTCAAGAACCAAAACAAGAAGTGACCGATTCTTTTGTTCTGAGGTGGGTACAAGAAGGTCGAAATTATTATGACTAATGCTCTAGGTCTGTCGGTCAATTCTCAGTGACCTAAAATGTGACGCCATTATCAAGGTGGAAGTACTTACCCTTAAGCCACGCTTCAGCAGAAATCTTGCCAGGGCACTGTCATGGTATGGTTCAAATTTGACGGCCTGAAGGAAGAACACGTTGGCATTAGTAGGACTGTATTCTATGTTGGTAGGTCAGGAAAAAGGAAATGGAGAAAAATTGGCAATGTGCTTGAGTGGGTCTTTATGGCTAGGGAGATGAGAATCCGATGAGTCACTTGAATCCATTCTTCTAGAAGACTCTTTGGACCAGAATGAACCACTTCCTTAGGATCACAGAGTAGTAACAGAAGTGGGATTAGAGGCCAGACGTCTTAGCTCAGAGTCACATGCTTTTAGTAATTTCAGAAGTGGAGAGGCAGGGGCATTGGCTCCATTAGGGGCTGACCTGATTTATAGGTGGCAGAGAGGAAAGATGGAGATGGCTAGAACAAACCCATGAAATAGAAGAAAGGAGACTTGCTATATGAAAAGGACAATGGCGATTAGTGCATTTAAGGAGAAGAATGTTCTTTAGAAGTGAAAATCCTAAAAACCCTAGAGCTTTCTTTTCAGCATCTCATGGCAAATCGTTGAGCTGTCTCACAGGTTCTCATTGCAAGTAGACAGCAGGTCTAGATCAATCCAGAATAGTCACTACCTGCTGCCACGCTGTGTATATAGAGAGCTTTTACTTTTTCTTTTTTCCCCAGAAAAATCCCTGCTTTTATGTGCTTCCTCAGGTAGAGCTTGCTTTTCATCTCTAGGATTTAGTATTTTTCATGTTGTTGGTTGATTTTTATTTCTTTTGCCATGTTGGAGATCATGCATGCTAGCAAGCATTCTATCACTGAGCTACATCCCAACCCCTAATGTAGAGAATATTGACTTAAGTGATAGCTCTAATTGCTGAAGAAAAAAGAAAAAACAATCAAATGAAAAAAAAAATTAAATCTCAATGAGTACAGTGCCTCACACATGCCAGAGCTCTTTACCACTGAGCCACAACCCCAGCCCTCCCATAAATATTTATAGTGACAGTTTGGAGTCTAAATGTTTGTTAAATTATTTTCTCTACTTCTTTATAGGTTTAAAATAGTTCATAATTTTTAAACTAACAAGCATAACTGCATATATAAAGTTAGAAGGTATATCTGAGGTGTAAAACTGAAGGAGTTTTAAATTGAATATTTCAGAGTGTTTCTTTTCCAAATACAAACAAGTCTGTTTTTTTTCCCCCTAAGGAACAGGAAGAAATTCCCATTCTAGTTAATATTTTGGTGCCTGGAGTTTTCTTAGTAAGATTCATAATTCTTACTCTGGGTTTGCAATTTGGAAATGATAAATACTAACCATAATGTTTCAATTATAACCCATGCTTTCGAAAATGTTCATGGGTGTGGTCAAATAGGTACCATGATAGCTGTATCTAAGTAAGGCCTTAATTCTGAGAATGTGGTTATTTAGCCACTAGTACTTACTTTAAATACATTTTAAGTTTCTAAACTGAACGTGAGTCTTTCTGACCTTTGTGTTTCACTTCTGTAAAGTCAGCTAGGAGACCATTTTAATTAGGAATGAGTCATTTAGTCTTATGTGAAAATGTCTCAAATAGTTTTACAAATGACTACTCTTCTTCAAATTTAAGACCACAAATTCAATGTTAATATAACTTATTGACCTTTCTCATTTAAAACGTTTCTAAGAAGAACATTATTTATCCTCTAATTTGGGAAGGTTTACTTATAAAAATGACAATGAAAAATAATTCATAGTAGCCTAGGGATTTAGAATAATGGATATACAAATTTGTTTGATGTTAGTTTTGTCATGGAGATCCAGAACATTGAGGCTCCTTTAATTATTCTAAAATTCTCTACTGTTATGCCAGTATCTGAACTAGTGGGCCGAAAAAAAATAGTGGCCATATTTAATAGATGAAAGTTAGAGCCAAACGTAACATTTCAAGTATCTGATGAGGGAAAGGTGAAGGTTCAAAGTTGAGAATATCCAAAGTGTTTATCAGAAAATTCTAGGGACTTCCCACAAATATTTTTAAAAACAATTTTTTTTAGTTGTAGATGGACACAATACCTTTATTTTACTTATATATTTTAATGTGGTGCTGAGGATCGAACCCAGTGCCTCACACATGCCAGAGCTCTTTACCACTGAGCCACAACCCCAGCCCTCCCATAAATATTTATAGTGACAGTTTGGAGTGTAAAATTTAGCCTGACTTATCCTAAAGATCTTGGGGCAAATATAACTCCGGACTATGTATGCCTGGATTCCTCAGTTGAAATTAAGCATCCCTGGCCCCCTTTTTTTCTCATAATACTCTGTTGTTTTTCCTTGTCACAATCTGTTATTAAACATGTTTGTGTATATACTCATTTAATGTCAGTCTTCTCAGTATGGGTTGTTAAATTAATGAATGGACATGTCTGGGCTCTAAAATGAAATTTATATTCCAATTCCTTTATTTCCTTATCTTTTAAAACATTACAACATAATTTGAGAACTGCTAGAGTGAGCAGGAGAACTGCTGCTCCTTAAGTCTTTAACTTCCTAGCTAAACCTCAGAGACATCACTGAGCCTCTCAGGGCCCCAGGGGACATCATGAGAACTGGAGTGGAAACATAGCCCTGGACCTGTCTAAGGAGAGGAGCTTTCAAGACTCTACCCAGCTATGAGCTGTTATTCTATGAACTGGAGTACTCATGGGGTGGGGGGGGGGGGAGAAGATCTCTTTTAGCTCACTCTTTGCCGGCAGTGACAAGGGCAGGGCTTGAAATCAGACCTCCTACATTTGAATTCTGGTCTGCTTCTTTCAAAGTATGTGATCTTGGATTGCTTAGCCTCTTTGTTCCCTAATTTCTTTATGCAAAATATGCAAATACTAATTTGACCACTATCATAGTCTTTGGGAGAGTTAAATGAGATAACACACAAAAAGCATGTAAATCACTTGGAAACTTGACATAAGAAAACATTCAATAGGTTGAATCTATCCTTAAAATAATAAATGAGAACAAAGTATTTCCATGGGGCCAATTTTCCTACAAAACAAAATATCATACTGATGTCTTTAAAATGCTTGTCAGCAAACCCTTAAAGACAGTAAAATAATAAATGGAAGTGTTTACTGCTTTTTGAGGTGGCTTCATTAGATCTGTTTTGACCCATCATGAAGCTCAGAACAAAGGGTATCTGATAACAACTGAATGGGGTGCCTGTGTACATGCAAATAAATTCCTGAGGACAGTTCCCTTGATAAAGCCAACATCCCCTACCTGCACCAGCTGCAGCAGGTAATGCAAAACATCATCATCCTCCAAGCTCTCCAGTTTCTGAACTGCAATGGCTCTGACATTTTCATCTGAAAAGTTGCAGTCCAGGAGCTGCATTGTTAACCCAACATCCAAAGCACTTTGATCCCAGACCTCCCTTCTGGCTAACAGTTGGTATGTTTTGGCCACAATTTCTTGCTGTCCCCATTTCACTGAGCTAAATAGCTTAGGATATGCTTTGGGATGCTTCAGGCTTTCATATCTAAAATGCCAGAGCAATTCTTTGTCCTCTGCTGTGAGGGGATTAAGTGGATCAGTGGCTATGATTGCCTCTAGTTGCTTTCGAAGCTGGTTGGGCATTTCAGCTCGAACTCGGTCACCTTCGGGGTCAGGAGTGGGCCGATGCTTAGGCAGGGCTATTGGGTGACAGTAATTGTCCAGAAGAATGGAGATGGACATTGAGTTCTCTTTGTCTGGGTTGGTGGCGGATGTGAGCTTGTCCGCATTAAAGCTCCCTTGGTCTTCTCCCTTCCCAGATATCTGCCACATGTGGAGCACATATTCCCCATGGCGCAGGAGGAACCTGTGGTCTATCAGTAGCAGGTTTACATAGTAAAGAAGCTGAGCTTTGCCCTTGGACTCTGAACTGGGAGTCTCTGCAGAGGCTTTGCCTGACAGTGCAGGAGCTTTGCCACAGAATATCTGGAGGTTCAGTAGAGCCCCTTTGGGCAAGTCTTTGATTTTGATACTGAACTCGAGCCATACATTCCAGAGCACCTCCTCTGTGAAGGGTTTGGGGCTGGTTCTCCTTTGACAAAGAACTTGCTGCCCATGCTGGATGTTTGCTTCCACAAAAACTGTGAGGTCTGCATTTCGGGGTAGGACAGGAATATCAATGCCTCTGATCTTGACCCTGAACTTCCTGTCACAGTCCCACAGGGATACAGTAAACACACTCTCATGATCCTTGCCATGGATGGTCAGCTGCTCATGGTAGCCGGTGACTCCGGTGCAGTCATCTACCAGTGGCCACTCTTCTTTTCTCACCTCGTCCAGGGCTGGGTCCGGAGGCCTGTCCAGCACTAGGTGAATCTCTTCTCCATTCTTAAGGCAGTGCCTAACCCATTGGAAGTTCTTGATGGGTGTTTCACCAACCAGGTACTCATCCCGGCCACAGACACGCAGCACGAAATCCTGCTCATTTTGGCTTTCGGGGATGTCCATCAGTGACTTCTTTTTGGCCATCTTGGTGAAGAAACTCTGGAGGATGGCACCTGGGGTGTCATCAGCTGAGACCTTGATGGTCTGGCTGGTCGTGCTGCGATGGATGACAATGAAGATGCAGTTGTTGGTAATCTTCCTTGACAGGTACTCAGGGAGGGGCTTGGATGTCACCCAGGGGTGCATGGCGTAGAGCCTGGCATCGCGACTTGCCACCTCTGCCATGCGAGGTGTGACCAGGCGGCGGCGTGTGAACTCCAGCTCGTCGTCATGCACGTTGCTGATGTCAGTGACGTCGTAGCCGATGAGGGCGGTGAGCTGCTGCTGGAAGGCCAGGGTCTCCTCGGAGGGCGCATGCCGCTGTACTACGTGGATCTGACCTGGGCTCTTATTCAGCATCTTCCAGTACCGCAGGCAGTCCAGGGTCTGCACCACCTGGTACTTGTCATAGATCTCGTACCACTGTCCCTTCTTCTGGTAGAGCAAGATGAAGTGGTCCGGACCCAACCGGTGGTAGAAGTCCGCGGCCACACTAGTCTCCATTGAGCGCAGCCATACCTGGGCTTTCATCTGCTCCACGTTGCCGTGCCCCGCCACGTGCAGCAGCGCGGTTTCAGGAATCTTGGTGTCCCGCTGGCTGGTGGGCAGCACGAACTCAATGGGGATGAGCTCCATGGAGGACAGGCTGGCCGCCACACTGCGTGGCTTCATTCTCCGACGCCTGCGGAGGTTGTCCTCTCTCAGAATCACCGGCTGCTCATAGTTCTCCAGCTCCATGCCCTATACAGTCTGGGGGCAGAGAAACAGAGGCCTTGGTCACAAGAAACCGCTTTTCCCTTTCTGTTTCCTACAAGATGGTAGAAGAGAAGGTGTAGTAGATTGACATGCACCCGAGGACCCAGAGGGACGGTGTACTTCAAGTTGGATGCAGCACAGCTTTTATGAGCTTGGGCCTGCCAGTTAAGGCATGAGAATCTTGGCCCGGCGGCCACTATCTATTTAAGTGACTTGGACTATTTAATTTCTGAGCCCGTTTCTAATCTGTCAGATTGGTTGGTAATACCTCAGAGGGTGGAGGTGAAAGTTACATAAGGAGGTATACATTTTTGTATGGACAGTGGGCCTATGATTCCCACTCATCAATCATTTTCTCTACTTTTGTATGTATTTGAATTTTTTTTAATTAAAAAAGAAATATTCCAAAGAATCATCTAGTACAGTGTCTGACTTAATAGCTCAAAATGGTAATTTTTGTTAAACATACTCAAACATACAGATAAGTAAAACAATACAGTTAAGGATCAAGTTCAAGTTTGCAAGGTGCAACTGAAACATCTCACTTTAAAAACAAGCCCTAAACTTTTTCCTTTGTTCAGTCTCACACTTCTCCTCTAACCCAGACACCTTACCCAACCTCACTTCATGTTCTCTATTTTCAAACTGTCTGGACCTGCTACTCCCTAGTCAACTTCCTGTCTTTCTTTTTTCTTTTCTTTTTTTTTCTTACCTCTCCTCTAAGAATGGTAGTCATTTCATTCATAAAATTCAAAAATACCAGAAATAGTAAAGTTGCAATCAAGACCATTTAAAGGTATGTAAAATTTTGAATCACGAAATCTGTAAGTGTTCTAGCCATCAGCCCTTTTAGATTAAATTGCCTAATTTAAACATCTAACATAAACATCCTAATATAAACAGCTACTAGGCACTTTTAACTCTGTACCAATTCACTTGGTCTGGCTCTGCTTTTGATAGTGGAGGGACCCCAGAATGGGAGGCAAAATTTCTGGACTCCAGTAACCTACTATTTTGACCCTAAATGATTACTTAACTTTTTTTTTGCTCTAATCTTTCTATTACAATGGCAAGAATTCACAAATATACTCCCAGTAAATTATCCATTTTCAACAAGCATTTAATGAAAACCTTCTCTTGACAAAGCATTTAAATATAAATATGACATACCATAGTAAGAAAACCTTCTAATATTTGAAATTCTATAAGTATTAAAATTGAAAGAGGAATAATTAGGTATTTTAATATTTAATATCACTACCTGGTAATACATTATATTCTAAATAAGACTCACTATTGAAATAAAAAACAGTTTCTCAGAAAATATCATTCACTCTTAAATAACTAATATTAATGAGACTCATGACAATTTATTCCCTTAAGAAATAGTAGGGGAATTGATATATACCAAAAAGATGGTATATGTTTTTGATTAAAAGCTAAGAAAGTGAGTTTCATTAGTTCTTAAATTATGTTAACTTAAGTTAACTTGGCTTAACTTATTTTTAGAGTCAATATTCCCTGCCTTAAAATATAATGAAGTTATACTTAGTAAGTGAAATCAAGACAGTCCCAAGGAACTCTCTCTTGTAACTTAAAACACCCATTTTGAACTTTTGCTACATTATAGAATAAGAAACAAAGAAGAGAATTGTAAGGTAGACTGCTATTGACACTAACTTGAAATGAAACTGGCCAAGTTAGGCAGCATACAAATACATGGCCATATCTCCTTCAGTGATACCAAACAGGCTGAGCAAATACTCACTGGATTTCTTCATGGCTGAGGCTATGATGTTTTCTTCTCTTATAAAAAGACGTTAGAAACACTATAAGTTCAGTCATTTCTACATGCATTTGTAAGAATATGAAGCCTGGTTGGCAGAGGCTCCCAGGCCCTCCCAATTCCTCCCAAACAAAAACAAAAAAGAATCCATGCACCTGCAAACTATTGCCGGAACCTTGTGGATATCCACAGTCTAGGTTGGACCAGACAATGAAACTCGGACATCCAGTGGTAGGATCATCTGAAGAACCGACAACAGTTCCAGATAAAAATATTCTAGCTGAGAAGGAAGTGTCTCTATTTCGAGTCAGACCCAACAGAAAGCAAAAAATAGAAGGAAGCAATACCTGATAGAGCAGCGGAGGCGATGATGCTGAAGGATCATTTGTTTAATTTTTGAAAACAAAACAAATTCAAACCTACCCAGTGTGCCTCTCAACTCTTCCGCTTTTCTGGGGCTCCCTTCATATCCAGATGCAGAGGAAGTGTTGCAGTTACCAGGAAGGAAGTTTTAACCAAGTTGATTATAAGTGTGATTGCTCATTTTAAAAGTGTCAGAAATGCATTTCCTGCTATAGCACAGAGACAGCGAGGGAGAGCGAGCGAGAGAGTGAGCAGCGTCTGCCTTATTTTCTTTTTACTCTGAATTAATTTTTCAAAACTTGTGATAGACTGAGACAAATTAAAATTATAGAGATCCAAATAAGAAATATACATGAGACACAAATAAATGAAATATTTTTGTGACTAGTTAGTAGTAGATGAAAAGGCCTCACAGCTGCAATCGTAGATAACTTGTTGGGGAGAGTTGTAAGAACTGAATTAGACCTGTTACTCTTATGGAAATTCACATAAACTCTGGTTCATGAGACATAACTGAGGGATAGGGGAAGAGAAACCTAGTGATCTAGAGGACTGAGTTATCAAGCTGGGCGTTTTCAAAGGCAGTGTCTGGGAGCTCACTTCCTCAGTGTGGTGAGAGATTTCTCTATTTTTTTTTTTTTTCAGAGAATTTAGAGCCCAAAATATCATGGGCTCAAACTGAAAGTCCTGCAGAGTGTGTGTGTGTGTGTGTGTGTGTGTGTGTGTGTGTGTGTTGGTGGATGTTGAGGGTGGAAGCTTACTGTGAACAATGGTTGCTTGACTGAAGACAAAATAGGAGGTTTCTTGGTATCCTTGGGAAACAGGGGAGCTGAAGACTGCCATAGAGGAAGGCCGGCAGTCAGTGGGAGATGGCTTTTGGTTCCCATGGGAATGCAGAACAACAGAAGAGTCCTCCTAAGTCAATTTTTAGAGCAATTCTATATCCTCCAGATTAACTCAATTTCTTCAAGGACCCCCATGCCCACTTGGATCCTGAATGAGGAGTGCTCCTTCCTGTACATCCCAGGGTTCTAAAGTTTATCCTCTAAGTTGGGCTTTCATGGACTATAGTTGGGCTTTAGAAATAACTAGAAGAATGGAGTTGGCCTCCTAAGTCTCTTGGAAGTATATGATTAAGAGTTCCTTGAATTACTCAGCTATCAAGATAATTGATTGTTTGACCTGTTCTGTGTCTTTTCACATAGAACCCCTGAGATCTTTGCTTTTTGATAATACTCCAATAATTGACATCACCAGGTGAGACACTTAATTCAAAGGTTGCCTCCCAAATATTTAGAGGGGGCTTAGCAGCTTCCCAAAGTATATTCCTATATAAGAATATTCCCTTAGGAGGCTGACAGCTTTAGGAAGCTCAAGACTTTTTTTTTTTTAATTTGGTTTGAGGGAAAACCGCCCCTCTCTTGTCATCAAGTCACAATTGTAAAAGCTTACCAAGCTGTGTTTCACTGTGTGTGGGACAGTTCATGGGAGTCTGTGAGGTGGAACGTGGGTTTTGGATAGGAGGGTTAACCTCAGAAGGACCATGAGGTTGGCCAGTTCTGCCCCCAAGCCATTCTTTCCCTGTCCTGCTGACACTAAACACACACACACACACATACAAGCGCACGCGCACACACACACACACACACACACACATGTCTTTTCCCAGACGTGCTAGACTCAGGCTCCTGGGTCTCCTTGCTTCTGAAGGAACTATTCGGTTAAATTCAATTATGCAACTTTGTTGGTGGTTTGAAATTAAAACTACCCTGATCTTCCCCCAATCCTGATATAGCCACCAAAATTTGACTATACATAGTGAGAGTTCCCAGGGAGAAGTAAAGGTCAATGTCTCCATCTGGTATGTGGGTATTTACATCATGCCAGGGTTGTCTTCATTAATAAGAATATTTTATTCCCAGAGTTTTTAGGTTAGAAGACCCCCTAGGCCTCATCATTGTTTTGTTTACTAATATGTTTCTTATTTTTCCCTTCTGTGAATCTCCATGAATCTAGCACGGTATTTTACATATGGTAGATATGTAAGTTATTTTGGTTAAAAAAAGTAGAGTCTGACCTTTTATATCACATTCAGCCATCATACAAATGACAAGATAGAACACATTAGAAAACAAAAGCGTGGTAGGAAGTGTCCATGATAGAGAAAAAGATAAAGAATTAGTTGTTTGTGCAGTTGGGCATGGTGTCACATGCCTGCAGTTCTGGGAGCCAGGGAGAAAGATGATATATTTCAGGCTAGCCTCAGCAACTTAACCTTAGCCACGCCTTAGTAATTTAGGAAGACTCTGTCTCCAAAAAATAAGATATAAAAAATAAAAATAAAAAAAGAAGCCTGGGGATGTAGCCCAGTAGTAAAGTACTCCTAGGTTTAATCCCCAATATGCCCTCAAAAGAGAATTAGCTATTTGCTATGAGGAAGGCTCTTTGCAGTGACCTTCAGAGAGATTATTTATGGTCTAATTAGAGAAACAAAACACGCAGATGCATTTCTTTTCATCATGCAGTTGAAAAAAACTGTGTGCCGTGTGATAGTACATATAGTCCCGGTGGTTTAACTATATTACATAACTGTCATTATGCAATCCAAAAGTTTTATTGGAGGAAGTAACTTCTGGTGGGATTCTTAAAGTTCTATTTTAAATATGGAGGGGAAAGCCCAGGATTCAAGGCAAAAGTAATCACAAGGCAAGTCAATACCCTAGTACTCCAGGCCAAAAGATATTTGGGGATAGTAAACAGATTAGTTGACTGAAATGGACAGTTTGTGGAAAAGAGAAGAAGGGGCTATGGGGAAAGTATACGCTTTCCAGACTTATCTCTTGGCACATATAAATGGTAACAACATGTGTTGGCACATTGGGGCAAACTGAAGAGGCTCCTCCTAGCATGGAGTAATGCCTGTACCTCCAAAGGCTCCCCAAACCCTTGGAGTACATTGATTGCAAAGATCTTTAACTGATCATTGTTCCTGAGTGGAATAGCTGTCTGACTTAGTCATGTGGGTACCTCTCAGCTTGAAAAAGCACTAGATCCATCTTTTCACATTCTTTAGCAGGTTGTTTATAAACAAACAAAAATGAAAAAAGGCATTTTAATCTAATACAGTTTAGCTCATATTCATGCCTTGCTTTGTTGTCTGGGCACAAAAAGAAACCTTTTTAAAGCTGTGTATCATATTTTCTGGCCTGGATTTGATAAGATCAAAGAGAAGCATCTGGTATTATAGAAGCACCAGCATCATTCATCTTTAGGTGTAACATGTGCCAGTTCATCTCTCTCAGCTTCTTCATCTACCAAAAGGATAACAACCACCCTACTTATCTCCTAGGAAGTTGCTATAAATCTTCAGTTTTCAACGGAACAAAAACTTATCTAGCTGTACTATGAAAGATATTGTGTAGATGCTCTAGAGGACATGCAATTCTGGGTGTCACACATCAGCACAACATACAGAGGAAGAAGAGGCCAGGTCATCTTGTGTGCTTTTTTTCAGAGAAAGAAAACTTTTCCCAGAAGCCTCCTGGCTTCCATTATGGCTCTGGCTAGAATTGTGGCAAGTGCCCATCCATACCTCAGTCAATCAATGGGAAAGTGGATAGAATTATGAGATTGGTCTTAGCTATTCAGAATGTACCCCCTGCATTCTCAGCTGGCCAGGGAATGTTATATACCAGAACAGAACGTCAGGGCTCTGACAGTAAGAACAAAGGCAGCCTTGGAGACCACTGGGGAGGCAGGTTATTAGCCTGTGGGTAGAGAGGAGCACTGCAAATTCTGAGAAAAGAGGCTACAGGAAATCAGTCATTGTCAACACAACCGCAGGAATCTATAGCCAGGTCCAGGTGCCTACGGAACATTCCACTTCATTTTCCATTCTTATTAGCAGACTCTGGCCATTCACTATACTTTTCTTAGATTTCTCTATTCAGTTAATTTTTGCTAACATAGTTTAGCAAGTACTTCAGAAATTTCCAGAAATGTTTTTTTTTTCCTGTAGATTGACTTCTAAAAATCTAATTCCTTATGTACGTTGGACCTTTTATGGCCTATTCTGCTTCATCTTTCAAATCACCTCCACAATGGAATGAAACTGATCTCACTCTTGCTGGGCTCCTCTGCATTATGTGCTTCTGTGTGCTGCTCCCTCTGTTCCCTTCCCTCCATTCTTCATTCTCCTCTACCTTTCTTTCTCTACTCCCCTCAGCCATTTAGTCAACTCCTGCTTTTTCAATAGATTGAGTGACCTCCTCTGGGAGAGATTTCTGGGTTGGGAAAGCATAGGGTCAGGACCACAATAATAATAATCGTGTCATCACCACAAGCACAAATTCTTTTATGGCTCTTTCTATGGGTCTTACATAGTTCTGAGCACTTTAAAACTTATTCATTTAATTCTCATATCATCTCAAGGAGAGGATATTACAGTGATCCTCATTTGCAGACTGAAGCATGGCACAGAGAGGTTACGTGGCTGTCCTGGGTCCCACAGCTTGTCAGTGGCAGTCATCATAATGCTCCTCCCAGGGTTGAACAGCTGTGCACTGGGCTGCCTCCTACACCAGTCACTTGAGAGACTGCTATGTTCATTATTCCTCTATTACTCGGGGCTCTGCGCATATGAAGATAGGGCCTTGATAGGTCACTTGTATAGAATGTCTCCTTTTTTGAAAATCTTTGCATTTACAGGAATATTGAGTGATATTCCCAAAGTTGTCCAGACCAACCAAGATCCAGACAGAGCCCTTCCCTTCTATGTAACCACCTGACCTAAAGCCCTGCAATCTCCCTCATTTTCAATCATCAGAATGGGGAACTTGGGAGAAAAATAGTCTGTGGCGTGTGGAACTTGGGAAGAATCCCACTTTAACTACCCCAAGGTCTTGCCTGCCCTTTATTGCCCTTCTGTTGATCCAATCTATTAGTTGTCCTCAGGTTCTCTTATTGACTGAAATTTAGGACCAAAGACTGCTGGTACCATGTCCTTGTGAGCAAGAACTTCTGCTTTATAACGACTTCTCCAGACCCATTTCTGGGGCCCTGGTTCGAGTTATCTGCAGACTGCCAAGGGTTTTTATGTCTCTGCTCACACACCTACACAGTCACCTACCTACCTGCCTCGACCTCCTTTCCCGAGTATGATGCTGCCAGAGAGGAAGCAGTAAGGGAGGGAAGTTCCCAAATCAAGGATGGCTCCTTCCATCATGGGGTTTTTTCCTGTTCGGGGGCATTGTAGAGGGTCCAAACCTCGAGGAAGACTTAGGGGACCGGTTTGGATGGAGCCTGCTCTCAAAGCTCTGGTCCTGAGGCCTCAGGTGACATTATAACATGGAAGTTGCTTGCAACATTGCTCCTTCCTAAGCCCTGTGTTCTCAGCTTGGAATCTGGCAGGAGTCACATCCCGCTGGAAAGAAGCCCAGAGGATGCCCCGCCTCTCCAGGTTCAGAGAAAGGGCGCAGAGTGCGGGCCCCGCGGGGTCGACCCGGGCTGGAAGCGGATGGTGGCGCTGCGGGAGCGGTCCTCTTTCCTGGCCCGCGGGAGGGCGACGCCTGGGCGGCGAGCCCATAGCTCTGCACAGCGCGGTGTGGCAGACGGTCGGGGACCTCGCGGCCCGGCTGCCATTCACCTTTGCTGGCACCTGGCCGACCCCCAGCCAGGGGCCTCAGCGGGACAGGGACCTTCTCTGCGGGTCTTGCCCTGAGCTGTACCTAGAAGCCCTGTTCGCCTTCAAAGCCTGGCCGACGTTTTCTGGAATTACCCTTTGTGTGAAGCTGTTTAATCACAGCAGACTGTTTTGCAGATCGGGAAATGCCTTGTTGGGTGTGTCCCGGTGAAGACTTGGGTTCCCCGAGATGTGCCCCCTCCTGTGACTGTGTCCCATTATTTTTTAAACAGATGCTGGGGCAGTCTCCCTTCCCAGTGTCTTTTTTTTTTTTTTCTCCCCGTCTCTGCTTTCGCCTTCTTCAAAAAATACTATGTAAGGGCTTGAAGGGGAGGGGTTTCTGGGCGGCTGGTTCTGTGGTTTCTTAATGGGATGCTGACTTCATGGGCTATTAATTTGCAAAATCCATCAAACTGCACATGTGATGGCCGCTTTTCTGTATGTATGTTTCATGTCAACAGAGAGTCAAAAAAAGTTTTGCCTAAAGTTATTTTTACTCAAAAAAAAAAAAAAAAAAAAAACCCTAAAAGTTAAGCTATTTCTTATGCTTTCTTACACAAGATTGTTTTCCCGTGTTCTTGGTAGGCTCCTCTCTGTGTGAATCTTGATGTTTCAGGGACAGGCCAGTTCTGGACTGTTGTGTCTGCCACTCACAAGCTCTGATCTCTGCCCATTTGCTCATCTTTCTGTTAGCTGGAGGGCTCTGGCCTAAGCAGAATGTCATAAAGGAAGCATGGTTACCTTCAGACTCATTTGGAAGGAAAGGGGTCCTCCCCTTCAAGCTGATGTTGTGGAATTGCGTTTACTTATTCATTGACTTGAGCATTCATTCCCATTTGCTCACAAATTCATATGACATTTATTAGCATATCTTTTATGTGCTGGCACATGAAGTTCCTGTCTGCAAGGAACTTGCTACTTAGTTGGACAGTTTGCCTATCATCATCACCAAGCCTGGAACATAGGATGTGCCCTCAGAGCTGTACAGGGAAAGGGCTGTAGGCGTTTGGAGCAGGATGCTGTCATTCCCAGCTGAGCCTTCCAGAGGGAAAGCCTTGGTGAGAGTGGCAGGGAGAGCGGTGATAGAATTCGAGTAGGCAGAGGTGATGGAAAAGAGCTTTCTAACAGAGAGAATTGTGTAAGGCAGTCAGAGCTTAAAAGAACTAAGTTCACCTAAGAAAGGCCAAGAGAGGATGGCTTATGGCTAAGTCATGGGGTTCCTGAGAGAACCAAGGCAAGAAGCAGAATCTTTACGTTGTTAAATTGTTACAAAGAAACAAATTGAACAGGGTGGGAGTGGAAGTAGGGGGCCTCTTACACTACATCACCAAGGCCACCTCTGTTTGCTTTCTTAAATTAACGGCTTTGTTAAGGTTTACTTAATATACCGTGTGTCTGTGTAGTCCCTCCCCAACCTTGACATAATTCTCTGAGACGAATATATTTGTTAGCATATGCCACGTGCTAATCACTATAGCAACTCTCCAAGTGCTCTTTCTCTCTCACCTTGCTGCTTAGTGCACGTAGGATAGGGGAGATGCTGTTCTACACATTTATTGGAAGCCTCCCTCCCTCCAACTGTGGTTCTGCTCTCCTCTTGGGCCTTGAGTCCTCCATTGAGTCTGAGAATGACTCACACCTCATACCTACTTTCCATCGGCCAAAACTCTGATACATAACCCATCTAACCATAGGGGTGGCCAGAAATAAAGCCTATTCATATGTTCACAGGGACAAAGAGAATAGGTTTGTCATGGGAAGTTATACTCCATGTAGATATAATATGTCAAATACATTCTACTGTCATGTAAAACTAAAAAGAACAAATAAAAAAATAAGAAAATAGGTTTGGTAAAACTCATAGCATTATGGTTACCATGTTATAGATAATAACACTTCAATGAGGACGATAAAATCTAAGCATTATCATACATCTAATTTCATGTATCATGAATTATTTGTATCATGAGACATTTAGAATATGACCCTCTAGCCTGAGGCAGTCCCTGATGTGATTATATCTTGTCTATACATTGAACTGTTAAAATCCTGGGTTCTTTTGTAATCATAGTTCAACTTAATATGTTACAACAGATTAAGGGCCTTTTTGAAAAAATAGGCTCCATAATATTTTATATCAAATTTTATAAGGTTAATTTTTACTCAGTGGGATTAAAAACCTTTGTAGTGGAGATTTTGTTGAAATCAAATTTAAGTGATATAAAAAGATCATTCACTAAATATAATATTTAATTTAAAAATGCTTCAAAAATGACTATAAACTTCTTCATTATATAAATATCAGAGAAACAGAAAACATTTCATGTAAGTTTAAGATACAATTTACCAGTGACTTTAAAATGAGATATAATTTTTAGGGTTTTATACATAGTTGTTTAGTAAAAGTAAATTATACTTAATTCTTTTTGTCTTTCTTCATGAAAGCTTTCCTCCTCCCTCAGGGATTTTATGTGGCTTTTCTTAGAATCTCCTTCTTCTTAACGGTATTGAAATAACTGGAATTAATAACAGAGGAGCCTTTTCTCCTTTTGTCTCCTCAGTTCTGCTTTTAAAATTCTATGATTAGTGTATTTAAATTGTGGTATCAGAGGCAGGCAAGATGGAGGCCAAGATGCTCTGATGATCGCCTCCTCATAGATGCACTAATTTGAGCAGCTATTCACACACCAAACCACTTTCACAGGAGCTAAGGAAATAAGAGAAAAACCATGGTGCCTGCTTTTAGTGTAACAAAATGAAAAGCATAGTGAAGAAAGCAGGCAAGAAGGAGTTGCCTATGTTGCCTCTACCCCAACTTGAAGCAGTGGAGTGGTAATTCCCACTTGGGGAAGAGGGAGAGGATTAATCCAGGCCTTAGACTTGAGACCCATTTTATCAGGTCCACCATGTTTTAACACAGTGCTGGGCAAAGCCCCATGGACCCTACCACCAGGCTGATACCCAAGGAATCACGTTACCCAAGCCTGGAATTATTAGGCAGGCTGCAATGGCCTCCAACACCCCTCTCCCAGCTTCAGATGGTAGAGCAGAGAGCAAAATTCTACCTGCTAAGGAGCAGGACAGGAGGGCTAGCATAGGGCTTTGTCTTAGAATCCAGTGCCAGGCCCACGGTGGTGAGACCCCCACATCTTACAGAAACTGAAGGGTTCCATAAGCAAGCCAGAACACACGGAGACTCTGGACTGGCTGTGGCATCAAGGTAGAGACCTGTGGATCCATGGGACAGACTCCAGGTTCAGTCTACACTGCGTCCATATTTGGAGTGAGGCTGGACATACCTGCCCTCCTTTTGAGACTATATGGGCCCCTGTAGTTGTGACACTTGGTGTGACCCAGCATACCATCAGTCACAGAACTGTCTCCACCACCCATGCCCCAACCTTCGATCACACAGTTGTCACCATGTCAGTGGTCACAGATGGGCCTCTAGAACTATGCTTGCACCAAGCAGTGACCTATGCCCTAATGGGATGAATTCAAGTTTCACCTTTTATCACTGCCAGCTGTGGTGAGCCTCACTGCACCCCTGAGACTGTGCAGGACCTTGTGACTGTGAGACTCAGGTGCAACCCAGCTTAGTGTCAGCTTTGATGACCAAGGGACTGCCTTTACCCTTTACTACCCTAACCTGTGATAGCATGGGGTAAGACCCCATTTATTGTGGGGAAACCAGGGAGTAAGCATAAGACTTTGCCTTGGAACTTAATGATGGACTATTGAAACCTAATAGTGGGCAGATCCTCCCTTCTCCCTGCCTGCCTGAGGAATGAGCTTCTGAAACAGCTCCAGTGTCGGGGGAAGAAAATGTGGTTCCTAGTCTATTGGATTTCTATTCCAGCTGACATCACCTGTGACTATTTGCAATGGTCTTCGGCCACTAGTCTACCTCAGCAACAAGCAGTGTGGGGCCTTTTACCTATCCCAGTGTTTGCTGATCTTGGCAGGCTGGGGGTTCAGGGTATGACACAGGTTGATGACATTGGTGGCCATATGTGTGACATATATGACATAGGAGCCTGGGTCTGCTCCATTTGTGGTGACTCTGCCCAAAGCTGGGCAGAATTCTGTGCCACAGGCCAGTAACTATAGAAAAGGTATTTGGGCCTTCCCTGACTACAGAAAGAAGCTTGTGAGGACAAATTACTCTTTCTAGGCATTCTCCGGGTTCTTTTTGAAGAACACAACATCATTGTATTTGAGAAAAATCTGGGCTTGAATTGCCCTCTAGTACTGAAACAATGACAAATACCACAAGCAGATTCCTAGTAAATCTGGACCTGGGCATCATTTAGTGCTGAAATAGTGGAAGTGACTGTAGACTTAGGAAAATAAGCAGACTGCTGACAATTTCTGGAAGACAGGCACAAATAAAGCCAGATTAGAAAGACGAGAATAAATACCTAATCCTTCAATGCTGAGACAACATGTCACACCAGCAAACATCTAAAGCTTTCAAGGAAACCATGACATCACTTAATAAGGTGCCAGAAAGTGACTAGATAATACTCAATATTGGAGAACTCACTGGGAATTTAAAACAACTGTTTTAAGGAAATTCAATGAGTCTAGAGAAAACACAAAGAAATATTTCAATACTATAATAGAGAAATTTAACAAAGACATGGAAGTAATTAAAAAAAAAATCAAACAGAAATTCCTGAGTTGAAAAACACTCAACAACAACAACAAAAAATTTAAAAATGTGATAGAGGGGCTGGGGTCATGGCTCAATGGTTGAGCGCTTGCCTCAAATGTGTGAGGCAGTGGGTTCGATCCTCAGCACCACGTAAAATAAATAAATAAATAAAATAGAGATATTGTGTCCATCTACAACTAAAAAAAAATTTAAAAATGTGATAGTAGGCACTAAAGTAGGACAGATCAAATAGAAGAAAGACTTAATGAGTTTGAAGACAAGCAAAATATAAAAAGTATTAAAAGAGCTAATAGGTTATTGGGGTTCAAGAAGGACTTGAGGATGCCAAAGAGCTAGAAAGCTTATTCAAGCAAATAACAGATAACTTACTAAACCTGGAGAAGGATATGAAAATCTAGGTACAGGAAGATCAAAGGTAACCAGTCAAATTTAACTCAACCAAGTTTACCCTAAGATATCTTAAAACCAAGCTCTGAAAGGCGTAAGAGGAGATTCTCAAGCCAGCAAAAGAAAAGAAACAACAGATAATAATACAGCTTGCCTGACTTCTCAGCATAAGCCTCCAGGCTGGGGGAGTGGGCATGAGATTTTCACAGTATTGAAATAAAAAAAAAAAAAACTCAACTGATACTACCCCAATATTGGAATATACAATACATAGAGCAAAGATTAATAGGCTAAAGAGAGACACTCCAATACAATAATAGCTGGTGACTTTAACACTTCACTTTCAGTGATAGATTATTCAGACAGAAAATCAACAAAGAAATAGCAGAGTTAAAATATACACTAGACTAAATGGACCCAACAGACAGCTACAGAATACTCCATCTGTCAATTACTGAATACACATTCTTCTCATCAGCACATGGAATGTCTCCAGGATAAACCCTTTGATAGGCCACAAAACAATGCTCAACACATTTAAAAAACATTCAAAACATATCAAGTACCTTTTCCGATCACAATGCAATAAAGCTAGAAATCAGTAACAAGAATCTTTTAAAATTATACCCAACACATAAAAATTAAACAACTGATATTTGAACAACAAATAACTCAAGGAAGAAATCAAGAAAAAAACTTTAAAATTTTCTTGAAACAAATGCAAATTTTAGATACAAGATACTAAAATCTATGGAACACAGCAAAACAGTACTAAGAGGGAAATTTATGGTAATAAATGCATACATCAAAAAGATAGAAAAATCTCAAATAAATAACTTTCCATTGCATCTCAAGGACTAGAAAAGCAAGACAAACTGAAGTCTAAATTAGTAGAAGGAAAAAAGTTAAAAAGACAGAACAGAAAGAAATAAAATGGAGACTAAAATAATAATACAAAAGATGAAATGAAGAGCTGGTTCTTTGAAAAGATAAACAAAATAGACAACCCTTATACAGAAAAAGGCAGCTGAGAAGACTCAAATAAATAAAATAAAAAATGAAAAGGGAGAGACTCCAACTAATACCACAGAAGTGTAAAAGACCATTAGAGATTATTATGGACAAAGATGTACAACTAATTTGATAATCTGAGAGGAATGGACAAATTCTTAGACATATGTAACCATTTCAGACCAAATTATGAAGAAATAGATGATCCAAATAGACCAGTAACAAACAAAAAGATTGAATCTGTCAGAAAAAAAAAAAAAAACTCTTATCAAAGAAAAGCTCAGGACCAGACTTCACTGCTGAATTCTACCAAACATTTATAAAGAGAACTAATATCAAAATCCTCCTAGACTTATTCCAAAAAAAAAAAAATAGAAAAGGAAGGAATTCTTCCAAACACATCATATGAGGCCAGCATTATCCTGATAACAAAATCAGATAAGGACACAACACAAAAAGAAAACGATAGACCAATATCCTTGAGAACACAGAGCAAAATTCTCAACAAAATACTAACAAACCAAATCCAATGGCTTATTCAAAATATTATTCACCATAATCAAGTGGGTTCAGACCAAGGATGCAAGGATGGCTCAATATACACAAATCAATAAACATAATATATCATATCAACAGAACAGAGAACAAAAATCATATGATCATCTCAATAGAAAAGGGATTTGATAAAATTTAATATAACTTCATGATAAAAATGCTAAACAAATTAGGTCCAGAAGGAATGTACCTGAACATAATAAAGTCCATTTATAATAAGCCAACAGCTAACATTATACTGAGTAGAGAAAAGCTGAAATCTTTCTAAGGTTAGGAACAGGACAAGGATGTCCACTTAAGCCATTTTTATTCCACATAGTTCTGGATGTCCTATTCAGAATAATCAGGCAAAAGAAATAAAGGGCATTTGAATCAGAAAAGAAGTCAAATAACCACCAGTTGCAGGTCATGTGATCCTATATAGAGAAAATCTCAAAAACTATCAGAATTAATAAATGAATACAACAAAATTGTAGGGTACAAAATCAACATACAAACATCAGTAGTGTTGCTAAATTTTCGTTAGTACATTATCTGGAAAAGAATTTTTTAAAAAATCTCATTTATAATGATTACAAAAATCAAAATACCTAGGAATAAATTTAACCAAAGAGGTGAAAAATCTCTACAATGCAAACTATAAAATATTGATGAAAGAATTGAAGAGGACACAAATACATCCCCTGTTCAAGGATTATATGGATCGATAGAGTTAAAATGTCTATATTATCAAAAGTGAAGTACAGATTCAATGCAATCCCTGTTAAAATGCAATAACATTCTTCACACTGCTAGGGAAAATATTCTAAAATTTATATGGGATCACAAAAAATCCCGAATAGCCTAAGCTATCTTGAGCAAAAAGAATAAAGCAGGAAGCACCATGTTACCTGACTTCAACACTACAAAGCTCTGCCAACCAAACCAGCATGGTAGAAACATAACACCAGACACGGAGACCAATGGAGTAGAACAGAGAGCGTGAAAGTGTATGGACAAAGGTGCTCAAGACATGCATTGGAGAAAAAAGACTTTTTCAATAAATGGTACTGGAAAAATTGGATATCCATATGCAGAATAATGAAGCGAGATCCCTGTCTCTTGCCATTTACAAACATCAATCTAAAATGGGTTCATGAGCCAGGCACGGTGGTGCACACCTGTAATCCCAGCATCTTGGGAGGCTGTGGCAGGAGGATTGTGAGTTCAAAGCCAGCCTCAGCAAAAGCGAATTGCTAAGCAACTCAGTGAGACCCTGTTTCCAAATAAAATACAAAATAGGGATGGGGATGTGGCTCAGTGGTTAAATGCCCCTGAGTTCAATCCCCAGTAACCCTCCAAAATAAATAAATAAAGATAAAATGTGTTAATGATTTAAATATAAGATGTGAAGCTATGAAAACTACTAAAAGAAAATATAGGGCAAATGCTTCATGCCATTGAAATGGGCAAAGACTTTTTTTTGGAAAACATCCCAAAAGTACAGTAAACCAAAACAAAAATATACCAATGTAATTATATCAAATGCAAAAATCTTCTGCACTGCAAGGGAAACAACAGAGTACAGAGACAAACTATAGAAGGGGACAACATATTTTCAGAACTATGCATCTGACAACAACTTGGTATCCAGAATATATAACATACTAATTCCAAAACCTCAATAGCAAAACAACCCCAACCAAAGCAAACAAAACAACCCACTTAAAAAATGGGCAATGGATTTAAATAGGTATTTATCAAAAGAAGATATACAAATGGCCAATAGGTATATGAAAAAAATGCCTAATATTGCTAATCATCGAGAAAATGAAAGCCAAAACCAAAATGGGATATCACCCCATTGGAGCAGGAATGGTTGTTATAAAAAAGACTGATAAAAAATGTTGGCAAGGATTTGGAGAAAAGGAAACCCTGGTACACTGTGGATGGGAATGTAAACTAGTAGAGCCATTCTGGAAAACAATATGGAGGTTCCTCAAAAAAATTAAAAATAGAACTACTGTGGGACACAGCAGTTCCACTACTTGGTATATATCCAAAAGAAATGAAATTGATATGTCAAACAGGCATCAACACAGCCATGTTCATTGCATCACTATTCACAGTAGCCAAAATATGGAATCAACCTAAGTGTTCATCAACAGATAAAGAGATAAAGAAATTATGCTGGGATTCAGGTGTGCACCACCGTGCCTGGCTCATGAACCCATTTTAGATTGTTTGTAACTGGCAAGAGATAGGGATCTAGCTTCATTATTCTGCATATGGATATCCAATTTTTCCAGTACCATTTATTGAAAAAGTCTTTTTTTCCAATACATGTCCAGTTGAATACTATTCATCCATAAAAAATAATAAAATTTTATTGTTTGTGGCAACATGGATGGAACTGGAGATCACTATGTTAAGTAAAATAAGCCAGGCACAGAAAAATAAGTAGTGCATAATCTCACTTGTTTATGGAATCTACAAAAGTTGATCTCATAGAAGTTGAGAGTACAATGGGGATTGCCAGAGGCTGGGGAGAGTGTCTTGGCTGGTGGCAGGAGAGGTTGATCAGTGTTGGGAGCCGCCATGAACAGGAGCTGAGCATGTACCCTTAGCCTTGAGTAATGAAGGTGTGGAACTGGCTTCTGCTCCCAGTGCAAAAGCAGGTGACCTCACTTTTGCTCTGTATAAGGAAGTGCAGCTCTGGGAGTGGGCTTCACCCAATGGGACTGGGCTACACCCCCATTTGCTGTAACACAATCCCTTGCCTTGCTTGCGTGGAATATTCTTGAATGGCTTCTCCACAATAAATAGGGGGGATTTCAGTTGTTCTCTCTCTCTTTTGCTGCCTCTCTTGCTTATTTTGTGGAGGCTGAAGTCTAGAAGTCATCACTGAACTCCCAAAAAGGTATTTTCTGTCTCTGTGTGGTTATTTGGAAGCCAGCCCAATTCACTTGGAGTGACCCTGACTAATTCAGTCCTGGCAGATCAATGGGTACTATGTTGCAATTTAATAGGAATAAGAATTTCTCCTGAGCTTGCACAGGTAACCTTCTACTATACATTTCAAAAATCTAGGGGAAAGGATTTTGAGTGTTTTCACCATAAAGGAATAATAAATGTTTGAATATAAATGTTTCACCTCACTTAAATATCATGCAATGTAATGTATATATGTATTGAAACATTATAAGATGACCCATTTATATGCAAAATTCTATGTTTTTTATGTATCAGTTAAAAGATAAAATTTAAAAACATCAAGGGAGGAAAATAATTGCACTATAATTATATTTGCCACCAGTGCCAAGATTCACCACCATATCTTCTAACCTCTACCCCATTAGGCCTCACAATGGATATAGACAATGACAATACTGAGTTATGTAAGCACACCTTCACATATGGCAACAGATCATCGGTCTTTCCTATCTTACAGTAGAGCTGGAAGTTCAAGGATTGGTAGGAAACATGATTGGCCATGCTAGTGGTTCTACGTGCCAGTATTTGGTCTGGCTATATCAACTCTCTAGGAGACTTGTTAAAACCATCAGTTCTTATGATTCACTGTTATTTCCTTGAATCAAAATATCCAGAGAAAGGACATGGAAATCTGTTCTTTTAACCATGTCTCTAAATCATTCTGGTGGACAACTGGGTGCATCTCAGCAAATGCTATTGTATTAGTCTATTTTTTATTGCTATAATAAAATACTGTAGACTGGGTAACTTTATAAAGAAAGAAGGTTTATTTATCTCATAGTTCTAGAAGTTCAGGGGCATGGCACGGGTATTAGCTGGGTTCCAATGAGGACCTCATATGAATGTTTTGTCTACACAATAGGGTGCCAAAAAGTGATTCAAGGTTACCTGTATAAATTGTCTCTCGTCATTCAGCAACTTGTACTGAAAACGTAAAAAACTGCTCTGGAAATTAGAAGACACAAGTTCCAGTCTTAAGTCTGCTACAAGTTAACATGACCAAGTATCTGTGGACTGGAGTTCCTTCATCTGTGGTACTTAATAGCTGAAATGTACCTATTGCTTACCGTGTACCAGGATCTCTTCTGTGAGCTTTGCATATGCTCATTCACTGAAGGCCCACAATCCTTTGAGGGCATTTCCCCAGTGACTAACTTCCTCACACGAGTCCCTCCCTCCCTCTCAAAGGCTCCACTACCTCTAGACTTCAGACTTCAGAGTCTTTAAGCTTGTAGACAAAGGATATAACTTAAACAAGAAGCAAAATAACCATGTATCCTACTAGTGTAATTAAATTCTTATTAAATAAAATGTGTGAAATAAATAATAAGCTTTTAACCTCTGTGATGAATTCTCTAGAAACAGTTTTAACTGACGTCAATATGAGTGCCTTTTTAAATATATGTGAATTAGCACCTAGCTCAATGCTCTGAGGTGAGCTGTTTTATTTTAATATAATTTTCCTTCTGAGTTAATATTTTTTTCTGAATTGAAAGAGTTTAAAGTGTCCTCAATCTAAATTAAACTCTGACCAATCTCATCCTTAGGTAATCCTCAGATATTCCTTATCAAAACACTCTCTTTATATGTATCCTCACAGAATCTCCCCTTTATCTCTAAAACAATCTAAACTGACCAGTGGCTCCAACAGACCACATCCTCTCCAATACTGTGTATAACATTCTGTGGATAACTATAAATGCTAGGCTTCAATGCAACAGCATTCAAAGGAGGTCTGAACTGTCAGACAAGTTGAAAAACAGAGAAACAGGTGAGATAAGGATGAATATAAAGATTGAGGAATGAGAATTGAATTTTAGGAAACACCTATAATTAGGAGTAGAAGAAGGAAAATCTAGGCATTCAAAGAAATAAAAAAGAGATATATAGATACTCCCAAGAACTAAGAGAACCCTGTTGTCTTAATCCATTTTAGTTACTCCATAACAAAACACAGTGAGCTAAAGAATGTTAAAAAACAGAATTTTTTTTTCTCATGGTTATGGTGTTGGGAAGTTCAAGATCAAGGCATCAGCAGATTTGGCATCTGGAAAGGCTGGTGTGGGCTGCTGACATTTTGATAGATGGCTATGTTCTTGCTGTGTGCTCACATGGTTGAGGGACAAGAGAGTTCTCTGTGGCTTCTTTTATAAGGGAGGGCTCGGATCCTATTCATGAGCACTCGACCTAAAGACTTCCTGAAGTCCCCACCTCCTAATGCCTGGGGGCTGGGATTTCAGCAGAATTTGGTGGTGGGACTGGGGTGGGGACACACACATTCAGACCATAGCACTTGTGTTGGAGAAACGAAAGGAGAAGGTGAAGGAGGCTGGGAATCTGCTGGGTCAGAAGCACCACACCAAGAGTGGAGCAAATCACTGAATTCAGGAAGGAAGGGTTTGCTCCTGATGTGCAGAGAGCAGGTTCAGGGCGCACAGACGTGAACGTGGGAGAACAGAGGAGAGGGAATAACGACAGGCTTCAGTTCAGAGAAAACTTTATCACCTTTAGCTAAGAGGACACAGCTGACTCCCTTGAAATGCCTCATTGACTTCAATTAATGACAAACAAACTATTAGCGCCTGTAAATCATACTCCAAACAATGACTTCATATTGTTTTCTTTAATTGCCAAAGGCAGGAGCTCATTAGCTAGTGAGTACACTCTAATGATCAGCTCAAATAGTTGCAGTTGTGATGTTATTAAAATAACTTGGATTAATATCCCCCTTAACATAGATTTATTGGTTCATAGAGACAACAGGAGCTCTCAGCTACTGAAATAGGATTTTTGACTCTAGATCTAGGAATCTTATTCCTCCAAGGCTGGCAGAAAAAAAAAAAATTAAATGGAAACAAGATGCAGAGATTATAGTAATTCTCTAAATTGTACACCATGCTAAATAGTAAGAGTCTCTGTAGGAATATTCTAGAAATTATCTTAGGGGTTCCCTCACTAGTTCATCCATTACAGCCTTCTGTTTCATCTGAAATTGGCCATTTTCTCATCTGGAAATATTCTCCGTTGGCTCATCTGGTACTGGTTTTTCTCTGGTTTTCTACATCTCTGACTGTCTTAAGAAACCTTGGTTTCTTTTTCTCTGTCAGCCCCTTAAAGGGTGCTTTCTACCTGCTAGTACAGTCACAGCTTTCTTCTTATATGCCTTTTCCTGGAAAATTGTACAGCTTTACTGATATCCCAGATTCAGGTGATTACATGCCCAGCTCCTTCCTCCTTAACTTCCTGTCCATATATCTGACTGCCCACTGAACAGCTCCTCTGGGAGGCTTTATAGCCAACTTGAATTCAGTTTAAGTCCAAAACATCAATTCACAGCTCCCTCCCCGATGCTTTATTTTTCCCCAAACCTGTTCTACTTCAGTTGGCTCATGGTACAATATCTACCCAGCCAACTGGGCTAGAAGCCTCAGAGTTATCCATGGTGCTTTCCCCTTCCCACCTCCCACATCCAGTTTGTCTCTGAAGTGTGGATGCTCTGCTCTTTGACATTTTCTACATCTATTTATCCATCCATCCACTTTCTCTTCTGATCCTTCTAATCTATTCACTCACAAATGAGTCTAGTTTATGCCAGGAACTGGGAATGGCAACAGATGCTCTTAGAACCTAGTAGAGCAAGATAAGTAATGCACAACATATATGTGATGATAGCTGTATTTGGTGCAGGGAAGAAAAATAAAAACAGTTAAGTCAATAAAAAGTGAGGAAGAGAGATTTGCCATTTTAAGTCAATTGATTAGAGAGCTTTCTACTGTGGTCACGAATGAAGAGACATCTGAAGTAAGCGAGGGAATTATCCCTGTGAGTATCTGGTCATAACTGCTTCTGCAGACTCATTGCACCCCCTGGGTGCAGTCTTCACCAGTGCTGAGTAGCTCTCAGGCTCCAAGCTCCAGATTTCCTGTTGCCTGATCTCATGCAAGTTGTCACTCCTTTCCTGCCCTGGAACATCCACCATGTTGTCCAGAATTCTTCATAGTTTTCTGAATATACTACCCTTTTTCATTTCTTTAGACATGCAAGTGTGTGTGTGTGTGTTAGTGTGTGTGTGTTATTCCTTTTGTCTGAAAAGTCCCCTCATCAACACTTTTGCTGGGCCAACCCCTCAGTTATCTTTTCCATATCCTTGTAAATTTCCTGAAATCCATTCTCAAACAAGGATATTGCCAACAGATAGAAAACAGGGACCTTTGAAGTAATCAGTCTTTGTTCCCCATTTCTTATAAATTTGTATACATGGCAATGATTTGATTTGAGACTTACTTACATCCACCTGTAAGTAAGTTTGTAGAGGTGACAACCTTACTTATTTCTAATCTGGTAATTGCTAATTGACCAAATTAGCTTGGGTAGGTTTGCGACACTGAAATATTAACATCCCTGGCCTAGACAAGCATAACCAACATATTTTTCAGATTACAATTTCAGGAAAAGAGCATTTCTTGTCAGTATTTGTGTCTATACAGCGTCAATTACCATTGAGGATGTGGCAGACAATATAATGCAAAGAGTTTCTTAATCAGCTTTAAGCAGCATCTTTTCTCTGATTTCCCTCATAAGGTGACACAAACACAACCTAGCCCTGGGTTTAGAATTACAGATGGAGGGAGGCAGGTTGGCTAATGAGAAATGACAAGGATATGCCTCATCGGATTCATAAATAGTAAAATAAACCCATGAGTCCTTATATCACTGAGTATGGAATACCTTCAATGCCATTTCGATTTGCTCCACATGTTACTGAAAGACAAAATTTGATTTGCAGAGCATAATGGATTTGGAATTGGCAATTAATTTGCCAGAGATGCCATTTGAGAGTCTTGTAAGTAAAGCATGGTACTCAGTGTATGAATGGCCCACAGCCACTCCATGGGAGATGTGTGTCTCCATTCTCACGTACTTACCACCAAGCAGTCAGCCCATCCTAAAGAGGCCTCCTTGACTGCTGGGCACAAAGGGTTGCACAGTTTGTCACTACTCACTCAGCTGGTGGCTTCATCTTCTGATTCACAGCAGTGTCCTTGAAATCTGCTGAGATGTCCCATAGCCATTGAAAAACCAATGGTCCAGAGCTAAACACATCATCCCTCCCACACAAACCCTCTCTTCTTACTGTGTTTCCCATTTTAGTCAACGACACCACCATCTGTCCAGATGCACATGCCAGAAACCTGGGGTTTCTTTGACCGTTTCTACTTCTCACAATTGCATCCAACTGACCTTAGACTCTGTTGATTCTAACTCCAAAATAATTCTTGGGATAGGTCCACTTCATTGTGTCACATAGGTAAAAACTCAGTCCAGGTTGCTGCTGTACCTTGTGGCCTCATACTACCTGGTCTCCTTGCATCCTCTTCCTATTGGATATCATTTGAGATAAAAACATATATTTCTTTTATGCCTTTATTTTCTCCTTTATCCCTTCACATCTAATCGTGTATAGCAATATTTAGAATAAATAGCTACTATAAAGAATAAGAAAAGTGGGTTCTTAAACATTCAAAACTAAACTGTGGAGTCAAATTATTTCATGGCTTATGAAATGCCTGGGACCAGTCTGTATAGTTTAGCTGGTCAGCAATTCCCCGGGCCTGGCTGACTATGGTGGCAGTGGTTCACTACAGTTCACTATCAAAGGGGATCATTCTGTGTCTTGTGATGACTGGGACTTCCAGGACTGTAATGGTGATTGCAGAAATTTCCAGGTTTGTTGGCAGAAGTCACCATCACCTTTCTGCCCTCAGAGTTAGGGTTGCCCATCAACCATCCATTCAGCTTGCCCTTCTTTCCAAGTCACTCCCCAGCCCCACGTAGGAAGTGGTAGTGGTTATCCTACCCCTGCTTGAGAACGGGGGCTGGTTGGATACCTGGAGTTCCTGGTAGTCTTGTTATAGCTAAATTATGATCTCACAGGGCACATGTTCAGGAATTTTTGTTTTGTGCTCATTGCTTCAGGGGAGGGATGTGGAGGTGAGAGAATAGAAATTCTTGATTTGGATTCCAAAACATTATCAGTGGATTGTGTAATGGGTCTTGGAAAAAATGATTTATGTAGATCAGAAGTAATAATAGCAGAAAAGACTTTACCATAAACTGAAAAATATAATCTCCCATCAGTCCCCAACCACAATGCTTGGTGGAAAGGAGGGAGAGTGAAGAGGTGTATGTATAGATTAGAAGGGCCTAGACTCAGGCCCCTGGAAGTACCCAGAAAGCAACAAGACCCCACAATGAGACTGTTGCAGAATAGGTTCAAGTAGAACAAGCAACAGCACCTTTTGAAGACACCTGGGCCCCAAGTAGAGGCAGTTCCTCTGGTTATAAATGATGGAACCCCCAAATGTTTTCCTTCTCTCAGGGAGGTTTTATATTTTAGTGCTAAGCAAGTCAAGCTCTAGTCTTAGAATCCTGGGCTTGAGATGGGGCTGGAGAGAAGGAGCAGGTAAAATCCTCTCCTGGCTCTCCAAAGTCCACCCAGTCATTGATTTTCTGGGCCTTCTGTGCTGTCAGCACAGGCAGAAGGTTGGCCCAGCTGCATAGCACAGGGATTTCTCTTAGCCCCAGCCATTCCCCATCCTCCTCCCTTTTGATGTGTATACCCCAGGGAGGTGCAGATTCCTCAGTTAAAAATCACTGCATAAATGAGTCACTATTCCTGGTGGGAAGCTGTGTCTCCACTGTGTGTCAGAAAAAAATAGTAAGCAACTGTTACTAGTATGTTTGTAAAGAGTTGAGAATAATCTGATTTAAAAAAAAAATGTAATGGCACTGGGGCTTAACCTTTTCACTGCCATTTCAGAGTCAGCATGGTTTTTCATATTATCCAATGGAGCTGAGGTATGTTAGTTGTGAGATGACCTGAATATTGTCCATTGGTGTCAAGTCATGGGGACAGTGAAGAGAAACAGATCTCCAAGTCATTCTGTGGGTTGTGACCTAAAGAATTAATTTCTTGACCTTGCCTCCAACAATTCTTATATCTGTGCATCTTGTTATATACTTACTAATTATAAAATATTAAGGGTAATTTGGTAGGTGAGATTATCTACAAGTGTGAAATAAGTAATAACATTTTTTTTGTTTAACAATCACTTGTTTATATATAAGCATATGTATGTGAACATACATATTACATGTAGATATATTTAATTTTTGCATTAGTGAGAAAACTAAGTATGTACAAAAATTGTAAGCTGAATATAAACATTTCCTTACAAAATCAGAATTAATAATAGCTTATTTTTTGTTGTGGATCCCAAAATAACATGAAATTGCTTATCTGTCTTATTTAATTCTCATTTTAGCAAAGTCCTATCTCTGCATCGATAGTGAGTAGCAGGGTGTTCCACCAGGGAAGGTCCTGAGCCTTGGTGACTGCCAGTTTCATGTCCCTGGATTAAATGTCTTAGTAGAACAACAGATAGGGATAGTTTTTTTTTTTTCCCCCAGAAGGAATGTAGCCTAAGATGAGGGGGAAAAAAGGGGAGGGCGGCAAGCAGAGATCTTTTAAGCAATTTGAATCAGATGTAGAAGTTGGGAGCCATGCGTTATCAAGAAAAATCATACTTAAAAATGGAAGTCAGTGTGAATTTTTGGGGACAGTGCAAGCTAAGTAAAGAGCATTTGAAGAAGTAAACCTGGTATTATGAAGCACAATTTAATCAAAATTAGTCATGCAAATAGCATGCATTTTTTGCTAATGATATTCTGAAGAATACAAAGTAAACTTACTTTACCTACATTTTGACTGAGGAATGAAGGTATTAGTAGGGAGTTATGCGAAGCAGGTGGCACTAAAAGCAAGTGAATCTTAAATTTTTTCTTTGTTATAGTTCTGTTGTTAAAAGAGCAATGCTTCTCAAATCGTGGCCTTAATTCAAAGGAGTTTTATTCAGGATGGCTAATGGGAACTGACTCACTCATTTCTTTTTTTCCAGTGGTTTATAATTATTGTTTGTGAAATTACTTTTGAAGCTGAGCCCTTGCTAAAATGCTCTCTGGGTAATTAATTATACCATAGATTCAGATGGTAAGTCTTAATCCATTACTGTTTTGAATAGAATCAAGAGAAATGAGGTGGAAGTTTTTGTTAACATTGTGAAATTTTCAAGGAATGTCTGAGTCTGTGGGTACTTACGGTGCACTCATTTAGTCACTCAACATCTCAGACTAGGCTCATCAGAAACAGAGCCTGAGCTGAGGACTCATGGGTAAGGGAGCAGGGCTCTTGCTCCTATATCAGTCAGTCAGGGGCTGAGGGCTGCCAGAGAAGATGCAAATGTCCGTGTACTGCAATGCTCTGCACAAGGCAGCAAATAGCCCCCAGGAGCTCCAGAGCAGTGCTGCAAAGATGCGTTAGGTGGGATTTGGGGGGCCTATTGGTATAGAAGAGGATGCACAGAGACAATGCAAAAGTAACAAAGACATGATGGCATGAGGAAGGAACAACAATGGCATCTGCTGTACTCAATGTACAGTTAGTCTTCAGTACCTGTGGGTTCTGCATCCTGGGATTCACCCAACCAAGGATCAAAAATATTGGAAAATAATTGCATTAATATTGAACATTTTAGACTCTTTTTAGTACTCCCTAAATGATACATTCTAACAACTATTTACACAGAATTTATGTATCATTAGATTTTTATAAGTAATCCAGAGATGATTAAATATATAGATATAAGTAAAGGGCATTTGAAGAAGTAAACTTGGTAGTATGAAGCACAACTTAATCAAAAGAAGGATGTGCATGGGTTCTATGTAAATACTATGACATTTAAAAAAATATTTTTATTAGTTGTTGATGAAGTTTTATTTTATTTATTATTTTATTTTAGTGCAGAGAATCGAACCCAGTGCCTCACACATGCGAGGTAAGTGCTCTACAACTGAGCCATTATCTCATCCCTACTCTGCCATTTTATATAAGGAACGTAGGCATCTTCTGCCAGAGGTCCTGGACTCAATCCCTGTAGATACAATAGGATTATTATACAGAGAACCTACTGTCTGTTGGGCTCTGTCCAAAGCTCTGAGGACTAGTGGACTGTAAGACTATGGGTCTTCTATGCTAGAAGGGAAGACAGATAATATAAAAAATAAGGTAACACAGGAAGATTGTGATTAAAAGACAATAATGCATGCTATGAAGACTAAAAAGCAGGGCAAGGGCATAGGAAATCACCAGAGGTGCAATATTAAACAGGGTAGTCAAGAGAACATGAAATAAGCAAAATCTGTTAAGAGTGTATTCTAGTTTCCATGGGGAAGTAGTGGCATTGTGCATTGTTCCTCTCTACCCTGGGAATTTCTTTCACATGGAGCTCATGGAAAGGAAGTGAACCTCCTATTGAATAAAACCATCACAATAGGCATTCCTGATATAGGAACAGCTTAAATTAAAAGCATACCACCCCCCACCTTGCACACTTTATTTCTTAATGTTCTGAAATCAAATATTTGTATGTTAAGAACTCTGAAAATGTTCTGTGGTAATCATCTCGACTCTGATTAAGAACATAAGAAAATCTGCTACTCGGGGGAAATGGATATTTCAAAAAGAAGGAAGAAAACAGCATCTATCTTAGAACATAAAGCTATTTTTTAAAATTGAAAATCCAGGACAATTTAAATGACAAAGTAGACTTTAAGAAAGGTCTATGATGAGGTGATAGTGTTGCAGAGGTGACAGTCAAGGTCCAGTACTAGATTTTATTTCAGAGGAGACTCAAAGACTCTTATCACTAAATCATGCAAAAACTCACAAGTGACAGCCACTCTATTAACATCTGGGGTTACCTTTGTGGAGGACCTTACTGAGAAGAGCTCTGATTATTCCATCTAAAGCAACCTCTGGTAACCTCATTCCACTTTCTTCCTACTACCCCTAACTTCTCTTCTATCTTTCCAACCAGTAGGATAAGCAAGACATGGTAGCCGAAAAGGAGCCAACTAGGATTTATTAGCAGGAATAGATGGTGACTCCTTTTCTCCATTCCTTTCTTACTATTCTCCATGACAAATGTTTCAGGACCTTTCTAATTGTAAAAAAGAGAAATGTGGACATAGGTTATATTGGTCCCATTATGTTAACTTTTAGTAGGGAATTCTTTCCAGCTTTCTTTTCTTAGAAAATACGCACATCATGTTAAGAAATTAAAGGGGTTGTGGATTTTGAAATTTCATCAGTGAGCATTAAATATCATTATCAAAATGTTACCAATTCATTAAATTTTAAAATAAAGTATCCAATCAATCTAAATAATTTAATAATATTGAGATGAATTGTGGGACAATATTCTTTAATATATACTCTTTTTTTTTTTGGTACCAGAGATTGAACTCAGGGGTTCTTGGTCACTGATCCACATCCCCAGCCCTATTTTGTATTTTATTTAGAGACAGGGTCTCACTGAGTTGCTTAGTGCCTCACTATAGCTGAGGCTGGCTTTGAACTTGCAATCCTCTTGCCTTCGCCTCCCAAGCCGCTGGGATTTACAGGTGTGCTCCATCCACCACGTCTGGCTTAATTTAATGCATACTATTTTAAAAGTAAAAACAGCATCGATACTGGACAATAAAATATATATCAGTATCTTACTCCATTTTACGCTGCTATAACAGAGTGCCTGAGCCTGGGTAATTTATGAAAATCCAAAATTTATTTTCTCACAATTCTGGAGGTTGAGAAATCCAAGACCAATCGGCAGCATGTTCACTTGTTTAGTGAAGGCAGCTGATGTAATTCTCCTCATTTTTGTCTTCGAAAATTTCCTCTTGCCTCAACCTCTCTGAATACACCTGTTGTTTACTGTGGCATATGTATTCCCATTGCAATGTCCTGCTATTTCCATTGTTCTGCTATTCTCATGAGAATATCAGTGTGCTTTGGAGAATTGCTCTGATTGTGTATTTAGACTGACAAAACTTTGCCCTCATGGATCTTACATTCCAGAGTCAGGATATAGACACTCATGCAAATTATGGCAAATTGAAGAAAATAAAGGGAGCAGTAGAGTACAGTCGGGGTTGGCGAACTTTTTCTGTAAAGGGCCAGATAGTAATTATTTTGGGCTTTCTGGTCATGTGATCCCTATCTTGATCATTCAGCTCCATCATTGCAGCAGGAAAACAGCTATGGCCAATATGTGAATGAATGGTGATGGCTGTGTTCCAATAAAACTTTACTTACAAAATAAAATCATCAAACAAATCTCTCAGATTTGGCCTAGTGCTGTGAACAGATAACTCCTGGAGTGGGAACACACCACAATCTCCAGTCACCATCTCTCACTCCTGTGAGGGAGAATGCAAAATGAAGGACTGGATAAATGGAAGTATAAAGTATAATTGGTTGATGACAAGATCATTGGATTTTAATTTATGATTAAAGCCTTATGCTAGAAGACAATTATTCTGGTGATATTTAGACTTTAGCTGGTAGGCAAGAAGGGATGTGCTCAGGGGTAAGGAATTTGGTTGCATGTCTGGAGATATTCTCTGGGCCATCCACCCTGAGGCCAACCCTGCGGATGATAATGGGAGAACTTGCTACTGAAACCCAGGAAGGCAAAGCATCTCCTTGGCCTAGGTGGTGGATAGCCAGAAAGCACAAGTGCTGTGAAGCATGTATTTCTGCCTGTCCTCATAAAGAAGGGCCTTTTCCTTAGAATAGGATATTTCTGAAGAGCACATGAATTTACTTAACAGAATGAGATGCAATTAGGGATGATTACAAGCATTGGTGATACTAATTATCAACAAGAAAGCGTTTTCTTTAAAGTACCTGAGTGTTTCTACACTCGAGAGTCACAGCATCTGTTTCTATCTGTTAATAGATTTGAGGTACAGTTCACATTAATGAACCCCTGTTTGAAAACATAGTCACCATGGTCAATCATTACAAATACTCACTTCCATACCTTTTGATTCATATCAATTGCCTAGCAAAATCACAGTCTTGGATAGATCCAGTTCTGCCCCACAACCCTGCAGTTCATTGTGGCAGGAGAATACCACATTACCACCCTGATGTCAATAGAATTAAGTGGGCCTTTAGTGCCACACTTCTTGCCTCCATTTACTCCTCCATTTTCCTGGCTGACTTTGTGCTTCTCCTCCATCTTTCCCCTCTCATTTCTTTTGAATTGAGGTCTAATTTACACACAACCAAATGCACAGTTTGATGACTTTGATAAATGTCTGCACCCCTGTCAAAACAGAGAACACTACCATCAACCCAGAAAGTGTCCTTAGGTGACATCCCAGGAAGTTCCTGAACTACCACCCCAAGAGCATCACTGCTTTGACTTTTACCCTGGGTGTCTTATTTCACATTTTCCCCTTTCACTTATAATCTCCAAGTTTTCCCCACTTTTTGTCAGTACTTGGATGATCTTGTTTCCTATTTCACTGAGCAAAGAAAAGCAGCCATAAGAAAACTCTCTGCAAAAATAAATAAAGAAAGAAAGAATAAAAAAATCATGCCCAACTTTCTAGTTGAACAGTTCTTCTGTTGACAGCAGCTTGTATAGACCTTGGGATATTATGGTGCATGGTGGGTTTTATTAACTGGAACCATGAGGAGGTGGCATTTCAGGAGGGAGGAATGGCTGGCACAGGTAATGAAGCATGTGGGGACCAATGGCTGCAGCATAGAGATGACTTTCCTGAGGTTTCAGTCAGATACCAGCTCCACAGTCAACCAGGGACTTGTCTTCCTTCCTCTCAGGCCATCCTGAAGTCCCTTGGGTTTCCCTTTTGTGCACAGCCAGGATGATGTTGGAGAGGAACTGACCTGGGGAAAGCTGGTTTTGCTTTGTGCTCCCTTGTCACGGAGTGAGCTAAATTAGCTGGCGTTCTGCCTTCTGTCAAGTCAGCTGTTTTCTGAATTGAAGCAGAAGTATGAATTTTTTTTTTTTTTTTGCCACTTAGTCTTGAATTTTGCTGTTCTCGCTACTTTGAGATAACCACAAACTGACTGTATTACCAAATGGAAAACAGCACTCCCCTTGCTACCTTCACCTAGTGTAGCCAGCAAGGCCAGCACTCAGCATAACAGATGCCTCTAGCAGCTTGTCAGCCTCCGGGATCAGTGCTTGGCATGCAGCAGAACAGTTGTCGCTAAATAGCCCAAATGCCTGGATCAACTCTGGGGTCTAGGGGTGGGTTGGTACTTCCCTTTCTAGGCCACCTGAAAGCTGTCAATCAACTAAACAGCAAGCGTTTAATGGCTGACTGTGATGTTGACGCAGTGCTATCAGCCTCCACCCATTTCTCTATTTCTAGCTGATGCTATTTGAGGCACTAGACGGGAACAAGGCATTCATTTCCCCCAACCCCCAAACCCCAACCCCACTGCACTCCACAATCCTGTCAAACACTGTCCTCTCCCTTCCAGCCTCCATCAGTGTAGTGTAGCGGAAAGATCATGATGAGCTCGGATGAACTAAGATACTACAGACACAGTGCTTTGGACATGATGATGTGCTTGCCCAATGTCCTCCCAGGAAGGACTTGGTGTCCCAGCTCTGGGAGTGCTATCAACAGACAGCTGTCAGCTGCCAGCCCTTCAGCCCCTGCCTCAGCTGCTGAGAGACACCTCCCCCAAGGCCATGTCCTTCCTGCATGGTCCATTTCCAGTGGCTGATTGAGTCATGCTGCCGACCCAGATGGGCCTCCCAATCTCATTTTCCCTCCTTTCCTTGCAGGTGCTTATCCTAAGGCTGCTCCCTAATAAAACCCCACAATCTTAGTTCCCAGAGAACCCAACTTGCCCCACTTGAGTTGACATTTACGTTAAATAGCTTATGAGCCCTGTGACCTTGGGGAAGAAGTACCCTATTTTCTGTAAGATTTAATTAGTCATCAGAAAAATGGGTATAATAGTAACTTCTTCACAGGTTTGTTGGGAGTGCATTTGGTTTATTACTTGATACAGAGGAGTCCCTCATATATATTAGATATTACAAATATTAGATGTCATAAAAATTAGATGTCATAGTTCTGGAACAAGTTATGTAACTTCTGTGAGCCTTGGGATCCTTTATTCAAGACTGAGAACAACACCACTCACATCTCATGATTTTGGTAAGGCTTGTATGACATAAAGTATGTTATGTGTTAGGTACTTAATAGATCCGTTCCTTCCGCTATTATTTCTTTGAAATATCAACTGTGCCTTTTATAGTAAATTAAAGAAATGTTACATTTATTTTCTTTCTCTTATTGCTGTCCTTTTAGCAGAGTATAGAGCATTTATATTTGAAGGAGGAAAACTAAATGCAGAGCAGAAAGGTGAGGTCAGGTTGGACCCTTGGGTTTGTGACCAACTCAATGGCCAGTTCCTTCAGGAAGCTCACCCTGACTGACACCACACAGTCTACAAATTACTCAGAGAACATTTTTCTTTGAATTGCTTTGGTAATTCTTTTAATTGTGTGTGTGTGTGTGTGTATGTATATATATATATATATATATATATATTACAGGATTTCTGTTTTCATACTGTAAACCACTAAAAGGCAGAGATGATGTCTGTTTTTAAAAAGCTAATACTTGCCTGGAAATGTTCCCTGGTTACTGTACAGGTATCCCTTGGTGTCCTCAGGGGATTGGTTCTGGAACCCCTCTCTCCTCCAAGGATACCAAAATTTGTGGATGCGCAATTCCCTTATATAAAGTAGTGCAATATTTGCCTACAACCTCCACACATCCTCCCATGTACTAAATCATCTCTAGATTACTTACAATACCTTATACAATATAAATGCTAATTGTCATAATGTCTTGTTTAGAGAATAATGACAAGAAAAATATACATATTCAGTAAAGTTACAATGTTTTCCCCCTAAATATTATTGATATATAGTTCTTCAAATCTGAGGATGTGGAGCCCAGGGATGTGGAGGGCCAGCTGCATTGATCAATGACCACTGACCGTTGACAATGCTGAGTCCTGCTGGGACTGAAGTGCTCCAGGAATTCCTGCTGAACTGACCAGGAAGATTAGAGCCAGATGGGGTCTTCTGAAGCACCAGAGTTCAACTCTATCGCCTCACCCAGAAGGAAGAAAATTTAATTAAGGTTAACCTTCTCTTAAAAGAATGGCATTTAAAAGCTCATGTGGAAATTTTGAGGCCTCACATCAATGATCATAGTAGCACAATTCACAATAGCTAGACTCTGGAATCAACCTAGATGCCCTTCAATAGATGAATGGATTAAAAAAATGTGGCATTTATACACAATGGAGTATTACGCAGCACTAAAAAACGACAAAATCATGGATTTTGCAGGGAAATGGATGGCATTAGAGCAGATTATGCTAAGTGAAGCTAGCCAATCCTTAAAAAACAAATGCCAAATGTCTTCTTTGATATAAAGAGAGCAACTAAGAACAGAACAGGGAAGAAGAGCATGAGGAAAAGATTAACATTAAACAGAGACGAGTGGGGAGAGAGAAAGGGAGAGAGAAGGGAAACTGTATGGAAATGGAAGGAGACCCTCATTGTTACACAAAATTACATATAAGAGTTTGTGAGGGGAAAGGGGAAAAAAAAAACAAGGGAGAGAATTAAACAACAGCAGATGGGGTAGAGAGGGAAGATGAGAGGGAAGGGGAGGGGGGATAGTAGGGGATAGGAAAGGTAGCAGAATACAACAGTCATTAATATGGTATTATGTAAAAATGTGGATGTGTAACCGATGTGATTCTGCAACTTGTATTTGGGGCAAAAATGGGAGTTCATAACCCACTTGAATCAAATGTATGAAAGATGATATGTCATGAGCTTTGTAATGTTTTGAACAACCAATAAAAAAAAAAAGAAATTTTGAGGCCTCATCTTTATTGCATCTTCTCTATTTTAAAATTCAATACTGTTTCTGTTTATGTAAAAGATGGGTCAGTTCTAGGAATATTGTCTTACACTGACACCTGCTGGGCAGGTGAAAAATAACAGATACCTGGAACTCACGTGTTTTGTCACTTGAAGCAGGGAAATGTCTTCCTTGTTGCATTCACCTTTTAATAAGCTACTGGTTTTAAAATTTCCTTTCCTTCTTTCTCCTGTTAAACCCAAAGGTCTTTATTAGATTTTATATTCCTTAAGTATGATGATTCTATCACCAAAAGTCTATAATATTTAGTATGTCATCCCAGACACACCTACTATTTAAATAATTTAAATAAATATTTAAGCACACTCATTACTGTGGTTCTGTGCACAATACCCTTCCAAACCACTGACTTGTCAAGTGGGCTCTGTAGAAAGTATAGCCCCATCCTTAATCCTCAACTCATCCTTGTTGGGCACTTACTCCAATCATTGAGAGGCTGATCTCAATGATGGATGTAAGAACCACCCAGAAAGAATGTCAGAATGTTACTCCAGGGATCATAACCTCAGCAAAAATTTGTTCAAGTATTTCATCATCCTAATAATATTTTTATTACAAACCATCTCTCTTCACTTTTATTCAAACATATTTTCTTTTGTTTGTTCACCTAAGGTTTAGGAAATGACTAGTCGGTTTTCTATTTATCAACACTCAAAAAAACATTACACAATATACTAGTAGGTTATATTTTACACTGCTTTTCACTGTTCTTTTTTCCTTGTTTATTTAATAATGAAAAGTACTTTCTAGACGGTTCCATATTTTTTTCCTGGAAAAAACGTTGACATAGAGAGGAAGACAGCACCCACAGTCTAAGCCTGAGGCTTTTGTTAACAGAGGCATGGTTGCTGCTGATCCTGTTGGTCATCTGAGGTTGGAGAAGGAGGCTCTAGAGGAATTGAATCCAGGGATTGCCGGGAAAGTGCCTTGATACCTGGGGTGCCAGGATGCAGGAAGGATGTGAATTTTGGATCCAGTTAGATTCAAAAACTGCCCTACTAATATTGGGTCTCTGGCCATTGTTTAATTCCTCTTTATCCTTCATTGGTGTGCAAGGATAACAATACCCCCTTGTAGAGAATTCTTGATAATTCAAGGAAACTGTGCTTGGCACATGATTGATACAGAATTATTCTATTTCTTGTTTCAAAAAGGATACTATTTTGCTTGTGTCTGGCTTGGTCCACTCTGACTACTTCAGTAACAGTTCTTACACATGGCAGATGCCATTTTTGAAAGTCCTTGAAAGCCTCAGGCCTTTCCTTCAAGTTTTCTGGTTGTCACAACGGATCTCTGCTTCACTCTTAAACTTCTCCGACTTGCTCTGGTCCTTGCACTGTCTGTTGTCATACTTTCATAGAGTGGCCTTAGGGATTTATTGGTTTAACAAATATTTGTTGAGCTCTTACAAAGTGCTAGCACAGGGGATACCGCAGTGAACACAAAACAAAACTCCATGTTCTCCTGGACCTTTTATCATAGGAGCAGAAAGAAAAAGAAGAAAATAAAGCATATGATTTGTCAAATTGTCATATACCAAGAAAGAAAAAAATAGGGTAGAAAGGGTGACAGGGATTGGGGAGGTGGCTGACTGCTCATGGAGGTCATAAGGGCTGCCATGCATTAGCTTCCCATGGCAACCTAAACAGAGTTAGTAGTACACAAAGGTTGATCCAGATGGGGTGAAGGAGGTGACCGTATACAGTGTGAAGGCTGGAGAGATGGTAGGTCCAGCTATAGCCAGGAGCCATGGAAGAGAACTTGGGGAGGGACCCTGATCTTAACTGGATCACAGAGAGTTGGTGGATTTCCCTCTTGACTCCTTTTTTTCAGTTCCTGATGACAAGATGGGGAGTGGAGACTTTGTCAATGTTGACTTCTTGAGACTCAAGCATTGAAGATGAGGAGGAGGAATAGGAGGAGAAGGAATAAGAGAAGGGGAAATAGGAGGAGGAGAAAGAGGGGCAGAAGGAAGAGGAGGAGGAACAGGAGGAAGAGGGGCTGCTGCCTTCAGGAAGCCCATCTCTTTTCTGTGGGACAGGAGAGAGAGTTGCGTAGGATCTGATCTGGCCCACGAGAGACTATGAGTCCCTCCCTTGAGCAACTACCCTAAGATCTTGGATCAAGAGGTGCTGATAAGACAGAGTCAGTGTGGGCTGCCTGGGAGTGAAAGGTCTTCCTTCTCCCTCTGGCTGCCTGACTCCGGGCACATTGCCCAGCTCCTCTGAGACTGTTTGTTCTTTATCTCTATATTCAGAAAGTTGCCTCTTCATTTCTGCTCCCCAAAATTTCAGGATTTTAAAAGAAGTTGCAATTTTATCTCTATCATTGAAGTTCTGAACAGAAAGTAGAGAATTTTAGGGTATAGGATTCTTATTGATTTTTTTTTTTCCTTTTTAGTTGACTTTGGAAGAAAAGAAACTGGGAAAGGAAGCGTTGGTTTTGTTGATGATTTAGAGGAGTGAGATTAGGTTTCCTGAATAATAGCCAAAAATACCAGAACAGGAGGAATGGGCCTTTCAGAGTTTAGGAAGAATGTGTTTGGCAGGAGATTTGCTGACTTGATCAAGAGGGCTTTCCCACTTTCCCAAGGGGAAGGAGGAAAAAAAAAAAAATCCCAGCAAAATCAACTCAAATGTTCCCTTTGTGAAGATTTCTGGTCCTCTAGGCTGAACTGGTTGTTCCCTTCTCTGTTTCCACAGAAAAGTAAAGAGCCAGCTGGAGTCAGGGGGTGAGAGAGGGGCCAGTGACCCCATGGTGGAGGAGTGGAACAAGTGTGTGATGGATGAATAGATAAATGAAAAAGAGAAAGACAAACCAGCAGGTAAGGGGAAATGGAGATTCGGGACAGGTGACTCTGCAATGGAATAATGTGATTTATGAGCCCTTGGGAGAGGAGTGGCCCTCAGGACCTAATGCAGCCTCACCAAGGGCTGGTCTTCAGGAACCTCACTGGTGGAATCTCCAGATTTGTAGGTTAGGGGGATGTGATGGACGTCATTTATCTTAATTTCAGAGAAACAAATAAAGTCCCTTTTGTTTTGGGTTAAGATGGTGAAATGAAGATTATATTTTAGAATAATTTTCAGCTGGTAGAAACATCTTTATTCAGCTTTTTTTTAGCATTCATTATGGATATGGAATTTTTTGACATGGAATGAGGTATCTGTGGAATACCACAGGGTTAAGTCTGGGACATGTTAGCTCTAAAAAAAAAAAAAAAAAAAAAAAGATTTATGTTGAAATAATTATAGGTTCTCAGGAAGTTATCAAAATATATAGAGTTTGTACCTACACTTCACTCGGTTTTCCCCCCAGTGATAACATTTTTCTTACCTATATACATAGTACAATATCTAAACCAGGAAACTATTATTGGTACAATCCACAGAGTTTAATTCAGATTTCACAAGTTTTTGCATATACACATGCATGGATATGTGTGTGTAGCTTTGTGTAGCTTTATTACATGTATAGGTCTGTGTGGCCAACCCTGGAGCAGGCTCCATCTTCCATCCATTTATAGCCATTTCTGCTCCTCCCCAAACCTTAGCCCCTGATAGAGTTCATTCTGTGTTATTTATTTTTATTTCAAGAATGTTATGTAAATGGAATTGTATTGCCCATAACCTTTTGAGATTGGATTTTTTTTTCACTCAACATAATTCCATTGAGATCCATCCAAATTGTTGCATGTGTCAATAGTTTTTTTGTTGCTGAGTCATGTTCTATTGTGTGATATACCACAGTTTAACCACTCACCTGCAAAGAAAAATTGGGTTGATATTGGCTGTTAAGCAGGAAACCATTATGAACATTCATGTACAGGTTTTTGTGTGAACATAACTTTTCTTGGCTTTGGGATAAATACCCAAGAGTATATGTTTAGTTTTAAAACTAGTTTGACAAATTATGATCCAGAGGGTGGTACTATTTTACATTCCCACCAGTAATGCAGTGTGATACAGTTTCTCAGCATCCTCACCAGCATTTAGTGCTATTGCAATTTTTAATTTCTGATATGGAGGTAGTAATATCTTATTGTGGTTTTAATTTGCATTTCCCAAATGTTTTCACATGCATATTTCTATCTGTATATCTTCTTTGGTAAAGTGTTTGTTCATATCTTTTGTGCATTTTCCATTTGGATTGAATTAATTGAGTTTTGACAGCTGATTATATATTATAGACCCAAGTCCTTTATCTGATATATAATTGGCAAATATTTTCTCCTCATCTATAATTTGTCCAAGTGGGACTCACTTGGACTGGGTTCTTTGCTTCCTCTCAGGAGGGTGTTTTGCAGAACAAAAGTTTAAACTACTGATGAATTCCAATTTATCAATTTGTTTTGGTAGCAGTTTAATGTAGTGGTTGAAAATAGGATCTGTGGAGCCAGAGAGCTTGGATTCAAATTCCTGTACTACCTGGGAGACATGAGGGAAATCCTATAGTCTCTCTATATCTCAGTTTTTGTACCTGCAAAATGGGATAATGAAAGTATTACCTTACAGTGTTGTTGTGAGAACTCAGTGGTGCAATATAAACTTAGAATGATACTCAAAGAAATGTTGCCCATGATTATTATTAAAATAGGACACGGGGTGGGGTTGTGGCTCAGTGGTAGAGCACTTGTCTCACATGTGTGAGGCACTGGGTTCAATTCTCAGCACTGCATATAAATAAATGCACAAAATATAGGTCCATCAACAGCTAAAAACAAAACAAAACTGGACACAGGATTAAAAATTGGAAAATTACACAAGAGACGTGACTAATCAGGAATAAATGTCAAAAAAAGCCCTTGTGTACACAAAGGATTACAGAAGATTGACTTAACTTATTTGAAATGTTTAACTCAAATATCTGCTGAATTTTTGTTTAGTTACGTATTCTTATAAACATGTGTCCTCATTGAGAAATGGCAAGATTCACATAGGATGGAACCAACAAGGCATTTAGATCCATTCAATGAAAACCAGAATCCCCTGTTAAGGGTAGTATAGATACTCAGATGCATTTTTTTTCATGTTCTTATTGAGATTTGACAAAGCAATGTTTTAGATGATCAGCTACTAGAAAATGGTCACCATTTCTGTGCAAAGAAAAATAATCCAGAAGTAAACAATCAGAGTGTCAGCAGAGTTCATAGTTACAGCTTGATGTGAGGGTCATGTACATGCTGGACCTCTCATGTGCAGAAGCTCTTGGACCTCAGCCCTCAGCACCACTGACAGTTGTGGGAAGCACAGGTCTTTCTTCTTCTCTATGCCTTTGCTGGCAATGAGGAAATGAACAGTGTGTACTCACAGGAGAGTTGGGTGGATGGGTAGGGGGTTCCCAGAAGTGACAGGAAGACGCTGTTAACAAATAATAGAATTAGAGAGAGAGAGAAAGAGAGACAGAGGAAGCAGAGAGTGCCTCAGACTGCTAGAAAGAAGTGGGACTCATTTGGACTGGGTTCTGTGAGGTCATCCCTCTTCCAGGAACCAGATGAGAGACATTGGGCAATTCACTCAGCCTCTGGCTGAATTTTCTTTTCTGCCACATAATGAGACTAGTGCATTCCCCATGAACTCCGTGGGCAGTTATGAAGAATAAATTTACATGGAATTCTAAAGCAATACATATGACATTATTATCATCATTTTAAAAATATACACTTATTTTCCAGAAATACCAAATATGCATACAGTTCTTTTGTTCTTTTAATGGAAGATACCATTAAGAGCTAGCATAACTAATTTCGCTCTCCTACTCCTCTCTGCCTTAACAAATTCTGTTTATATTTTGGTTCCTCTTTCCACCTTAATTGTGGTGTTTCAGCAATGAAACCTGGCTGGCTCTTGCAGATGCTGCTTTGACTTGGTAACTGCTACACAGTTTCCAGTCTAAATCACTAAGCTGACTCTTCTCTCCTAAGACTGTAATACTGGAAACTGTACTTGGGTAGTCAAGGCCAGTGTGTCCTTGCTATTACTTCTCAGATATCTTTGTTCCTGAAAAACACACAGACCAGAGACCAAGAACTACAGTCAAGGATACTATTGAACTGACCTTACCCAAGGAAACAAGCACAAATTTGTCTTTAAATAAATAAATGAATGAATATTAGTTTAAGCTCTGTAATAAATTGTAAGTGTAGAATCCCTTTACTCACAGTTCACTGAAAATTGAGTATGTGTATGTATTAGAATAGGTTGAAGAGGGGACTTTTTTAAAAAAAATTCTATGAATAGGCTATTATTGTCTTGCAGAAAACTATTCTTTGGGATTTGCTGTTGTGAACATTGTAATTATCATTAACTTCAATTTTTTTTTAACTATGTGGTTAATCACTAAAGAGGAATATTCTTTACTCCTCTGCATTTGCAGGAGTAGGCCAAAAGTTGAGGTTTAAAGAGTTACTCTTTTGGGGGACCTTTTAGGGGAACAATTTCAGTGGCCACAAAGTTTCATAAAGTAAGCATGAAAACACAAAGAAAGAATGTCTAACAAAGTGGGCTATATAGAGACCTTGGAAAAATTTCAAGTTTTCTTATTTTGAATGCTTACTTGCTATCCATATTTTATTCATCTCTGTGACCTAAATGGATTAATAAATAAGTGATATATATGAATGAAGAAAATAGAATAAATATATATTTTTATGATCTGAGGAGGCTGTAGGAAGAGTATATGGATGAAAATCATTCTCAAAGGTTGACCACACACTCCTAAAAATACACCAATAGGGAATTGTTATTTTGTAAATATCAGTTCTCTGAGAAAGGGATAGGTGAAGCTTCTGTCAGTTAAGAACACATACACAAGCACAGGCTCTCAAATCAGATGGAACTAAGATTGAACTTGGCTTTGGCACTTAGTAGCTGTAGGAACCAAGACAAATTACTTATTTCTTCTGAGTCTCAATTTTATCTATAAAATTGAGTTATCGATGTTATCACATGAGAAATACAGTAATACAGTTTAAATGAGCTGATATATTTTCTAGAACCTAATACAACAACTGGTTTAAAGCAAGCTCCCAGTACATTGCATTAATAATTACTAGTAATGGTAGAAATATTTAATCCAAATTGCAGATACATGAAGACATTCCAGGAGATATACAAACTCAGAATCGATTCCCATATATTTTCTCTCTTTCACTCTCTCTTGCTTTTGATATATATATATATACACACACACACACACACACACACACACACACATTCTATATTTATCAGCTTGAAAATGTACCTGAATCAGGCTGCTCTCTTTTCTGTCCTCCCTTTTACAACCTCCTTCTTCTACCTTATAAAATAATGACAAATTTTTCTTCTGACTTAAATCATACTGTGGTACAGTTCTTGATAGAAACCTCTGGGACACCTACTCAGAGGCAAATCTATGGTATGTGACAGACAGTCTCCTTTAATCAAGATGGCATCACAAACCCAAGGTGTAGGACAGTGGTCTTTCCCTGTCTTATGCTTACCTGTGTCAGGTGCAGAGCACCCTGTAAGCAGATATGCCCATCCATGTTGGAATTTTGGAGTTTTAGGGATATGGTGCCGTTAGGCAGGGGAGCGATGGCATTCCCTGCTCTGCCCTCCTCACAGCTGCAAGAGAAGGTAACATTTTTGAGGAAAAAGACTCTTGAGAATAAAGCAAAAAGAGCATCTTTTGGAAATATTGAAACGGCAGCCTATTATTCATCCAGGTGAAAAACTCATGGGAGGGCTCCGTGCTTTAGCTGTCTATCTTGAATTATTCAAGAATTGTAAGGAGCATGCTGGGAAATGCCAGTCAGCCATGAGTCACACTTTTTCTGAAATTTCAGCTGTAATGAGAACAAGCTCAGTGAAAACTCTCATTTTTCTGCATTTTCCTCTATGTCTCAGTGGCATAATTTGTGTGATTTGAAGGTGAAGAGATCTACAATTTCTTCCAAAATATCGATGTTACATTTTCTAATAAAGGAAACATACACTAAGGTAAGTTAATGTTTTGTATTTTTTTTTTAGTATGTATCTGGGTTCATAGGAAAAACATTTACGTTAATTTTTGCTAAACATTAGCAAAACATGAGATCCATATTTGTTTTGTTTTGTATTTTGAGGATACACATCTCTACTCACTGTCGCTCATCAATCTCCTTTCTGCTCATGTATTAATTTCTATCATGTATTTATTAGTCAGTTTGCAAGGCTGTAACAAAATGTCATGGGCCAAGTGGCTTAAATGACAAAAATTTATTTATTTTCTCACAGGTCTGGAGGCTTGAAGTCCAAGATCAGGGTGCTAGCATGTTTGGCGCTGGTAAGAGCCTGCTTCCTGGCTGGCAGGCAGTTTTCTTCTTACTACATCCTCACATTGGGGTAGGGACAGGAAGTTCTGTCATCTCTTCCTTTTTATTTATTTATTTTTTTGCCATACCCAGGGCCTCATATATGGTAGGCAAGTGCTGTACCCTTGAGCTATATTCTCAGCCCTCTTTCTTTCCTTTTTTTCTTTTTTTTTTTTTAAGGCACAGACCTATTGGATTAGGGTCCCACCCTTCTGATCTCATTTAACTTTTATTACTTCTCAGGCCCTATTTCCACATATAGTCACACTGGGGATTAGGGATTTAAAACATGAATTTTCAGTGGATAGTACTCAGTTCACAGCATTAGGTTTTAGAAACTTAATGTGACTATATTGCAGATTATACTCCAAATTATCTTTTTCATAATCCTTAAAGTGCTTTTTCATAAGCTTGTACTTACTAATGACCAAGGGTTTTTCCTTGCTGTTTATTTACATAAGTTATTTAAATGATACTGCTAAAATTAAAACATCCAATTTTATGAAACGTAAAATTGCCCCCCAATGCAAATCTAGCATGCAGTGACTGGAGCACTAGAAATCTGGTTCGATTTAATCAGGATTAATTCTCCCTTCCAGATGTTAATGTATTGATTCCAATTCTATCAAATGTATAATTACATAAATCTAACTGTCTTCAGTCCTCTTTGGGAAGAAATTATCACATGTAATAAGTATTCTCAAGTGTCTGGGTCTGACCCTTTGTCATCTCCTTTCTATGCATTTTGAGATGTTCTTTAAAAATGGAATTTGACATGGGACACAACTTACAATTTTATGTTTCTGTTTTAAACTTTAGTTTTGTCTATGTTAGTTCAATAAACAAAATCTCTGTAAGTAAAGGAGTGATTAAAAAAAAAAAAACAATTGTCATGCAATAAGTCTTGTTAAGCCTTTTTAGGTCATACTTCTTAGACTGGGAAACAACACCCTCCTTCCTCCACCAAAGTAGTTGATTTTCAATTCTTCTTTTTCAATAAAATTTAAAAGTTGTCAACAGGCAACTAAAATAGTTTGGGATAATAATTCACTATATACATTTTGACTTGTAACTAAGAAGGCATTCATTCAAATAACAGAGTGACATTTCCACAAGAAATTGCCTAACATACTTAGTACTTATTTAACTGAGCAAGTTTTTTAAATGTTTGTAACATTGTAAAATAGGAATAAAATTGATGCCAATTTCCTGTCTCATTTTATCCATGAAAGCCACAGATACATGAACTAATTTTAAAAGACCCATCTAGTCATTCAGCTTATTTTTTTAGTAAAACTCTACTTGTTATATTTTATAATTATTTATCAAAATATGCTATATATTCATGCTGGTTCAGCTAATTGTGTGCTAAAAATCATTCTAAAGATATTGCTATTCAGAAAACTTTAAAATTCTAAACAGGAATATATTAAATTTTCCATTGTCAAGAAAAGCTTGTTCATGACATTTTCAATGAGCAAGGGTGGCATCGCTCTGGCATTTACAGTCCATTGGATAGAAAGGATGATGTTTTGTCTAAAACAAAAACACAACATTTATATTATGCAAAGTACATATTTTGTAGCTATCCAAATTTACGGTAAAAAGTTTTAGGTGTTTATTTAAAAATATGCAAAGGAATACACAAATTAGGAAGTCTGAGGAAAAAAGTTTGAAGACCACTGACTTTGTTTATCGAAGCTGTACAGTAACAGTGGATACTGATGGACTGCATGGGGGGAAAGTGGGAAAATCTTTGAGCATAAAAATGAGTGGACATGGATGTGTTGTTAGCATTAGCTCTTGTAGAAAATACATCCTGACAAATAACAGAAAACAATGAGGCAGTTCTTAATTTTTGGCCAGTACCTTTAGACATGGCCATATCCATTATTTATGAACTTTGCAAAGCAGATCTGTGAATTTATTCCTCTCTTCTGATGAATTTCATTATGTTGGAGACTAGAAATCCATCACTGAAATAGAGATTACTAAATTAGGTATGTAGTACTGTGCAAGTTCTTAGAGCTGCAAAGAGGAACAGAAAAAGAAGACCTCTTAGAGAATTTACGGAAGAGAAGAAAAAGGACGTAAGCTGGAAGTCAATCATCACGTGGTTTGAATATGGGGCTTTTCATTTGCATTCCGTATTTTTGTGCACCAAGGATTTGAAACTGAGTAAAGATTGCCCTCAGCAGTATGGGTGGGCATCCTCTCACCTATGGAGGTTCTAAACAGAACAAACAGTGGGGGAAGGGGGAGTTTGCTCTCTATTTTTGAATGAGGATATCACATTTTCCTGTTTTCTGACACTGGCACTTCTAGCTCTCCAGACTTTGGAATTGGACTGAATTATACCAGGGGCTTTCCTAGGGCCTCTGTCCTAAGTCCATCCTTAGCGCCACAATCATGGATGCCAATTCCATCCATAGGACATATGTGTCTTCTATTGATTCTACTTCTTGGAAGAACCCTGAATAATACAAATGGTTTGTACTATAAATTTCTCTTGAATCCCTGGGGTTTGGATCTTGGCATTTAAGCTTCAAGAGTGAGAGAGAGAGAGAGAGAGAGAGAGAGAGAGAGAGAGAGAGAGAGAGAGAGAGAGAGAGAAAGCCCTCTTCTTTCACTCCCTGAGTCCCGGCAGACCAGGGTTTCTGCTATGCATTTCCCATATATTCCATGGCTTTTATATGCCTGGATGGTCCTACCCAGAGGGTGTTATATACAGAAAGTGCTCAATAACTGCTGAATGATGGGTGAAAAGAAAAGGTGACAGGAATTTAAAAACATTGGTTATGATTTTGATGTGAGCTGTCTCCCAAAAGCTCATGTGTAAGAAAATGTAAGAAGTTTTAGAGGAGAAATGATTGGGTTGTGAGAATCTTAACCTACTCAGTGAATTACTCTCCTGATGGGGTTAACTGAATGGTAGCTGTAGAGGGTAGGATGTGGCTGGAGGAGGTGGGCATCAGGGGTGTGACTTTGGGGTATATATTTTGCATCTGATGAGTAGAGTCTCTCTCTGCTTTCTGATCATCATGTGGGTTGCTCTTCTCCACCATCACTCTTCCTCCATGATGTTCTGCCTCATCCCAAGCCCCAAGGAGTGGAGCCTGCTGTCTATGGACTGAGATCTTTGAAACTATGAGCCCTCAAATAAACTTTCCTTCTCACAAGAGGTCCTGTCAGGTTTTATTTAGTCACAGCAGTGAAAAAGCTGACTAAAACAGAAATTAGTACCAAGAAGTGGCGTTGTTGCTATGACTAACTTGATCACATGGTTCAGAAGCTTTTGGGGCATTTTGGAATTGGGTGGGGGAATTTTATGATGTGTAGTAGTGCAAGGTGGAAATGTTTTAGATTGCTATAAAGAGAGCTGATTGTCGTAATTGGCTTAATGGCTGATTCTGGTGGGAGCACACTATTGGTAATGGGACTAGAGGCCATTCTTGTTAAATTCTGGCTGAGAAGTTGTCTGCATTTTGCACATGTCCTGAGACTTTCCATGAGGCTGATTTTAAAAACGATGGACTACTTAATCTGGCAGAAGAAATTTCTAGACAACATAGCACTCAGTAGGTGGCATGGGTATTGTTGGCAGCTTTTAGCTAAGTTTATTGTGATATTCAGGAGCAGAAAGCAGAGCAGAAAGATTGGAAAAACTCAGACTTGAAAGGTGGGAGTAAACTAGGGCTAAGGAAGTTGCAGTTGTTAAAAACAAACATTACTGCCACTAAAGAAATGCTAAAGACTTTGCCAGAGATGCTGAGAAAGATGGCCTAAGGGCATCTCAGGAGCCTGCAAGACCTTATCAGTCCCAAGAGAGTGAAAGTAAAAATTCTCTTGAGAAGAGACCAGACAGATACCCTTGCCCAAGGGGGCCTAGGAAATTTTTTCAACATGCTCAGCTACCCAGACACTCAGAGGCTGTTGCAGCTAGGGTCCCTGGAGGCTTCACTACTGCTCAAAATGGCAGCAGATCATGGTGCTGGTTCTGCAAGATTGCAGGATGCTGGAGTTAGGGGTCTTGGAGGCCTCCACCAAGATTTCAAAGGAAGGTCTTGGAGGCCAGGCAGAATGCAACAGGGCTGGAGTCCCTGTGGGCAGCTCCTGAGAAGGTAAAGTATGGAGATGTGAGGAGGAAACTAAAGCTGCAGTGGAGACCCCTGAGATTAAGAAATGCCAGTAATGTGGAACTGACTTTTCTAGGTGTTCAGGATGCAAGTTTTCCCTGAATCTCAGAGAAGATTTTGGACTTGAGCTTTCGGGCAATCTTGGAACTGTTGAGAGTAGGGACTCTTGGAAATGGACTTATGTAATGCCAGATTCGTGGGACCCCAATAAACCTCCAGGAGCCAAATCCGATGCAATCACACAAGAGTCTTTATTGCAAGTCTGGACTCACAACCGTTCCAGATGCAGCGGTCCCAGGGCGTGAGTCCTGACCCTTAGTTCAGTGAGGATTTATAGGTTTTTTTTGGGATACTCTATGCATCACAATGTCACAGCAAATCATTTCATACCACAGGAAAATCAAACAACAATTCTTAATATTGATTAGCACATTCACTGGCGGGAACAAGTTGGGCAAGGATGATCAGTTCAAGTAGTGGATACATTTGAACTGATTGGTTTAGGCCTCAAGGGGTTGCAAGAGTGTATATGCTAAACTGCAGGGTGGCCTAATCTTGTTATCAATCACCGAAACTACTGGGAGGGTCACTTGGTATTTCAGGTATTTTCCCTGTCTCATGCTGATTGGTGGTTGCTAGGGGGTTGCTATGGGTCCTCACCTAGCCTAACTGAGTCAGGGACACCTGGCTCTGCAGATCTCTCCTGTTATTTAGGGACAAACAACTCAGCAGAGTGGCTATGTGCCTAGGGGCACTGTGGGTTTTTCCAAGGATAAGGGTCATGCCCCTCCCTTTGGACTGGCCTTGAGGTAGAAGCTGGTTTCTCAAAAATGGAGTCACATCAGTTTCCCACTTAATAATTTATTTTGCATCGTGAGATGGTTGTGAGCTTTTTTGGGGCCAGGACAGAATGTTATGGTTTGGATCTGAGATGTCTTCCAAAAGCTCATTTGTGAGACAATGCAAGAAGGTTTGGAGAAGGAATGATTGGATCATGAAAACCTTAACCCAATCGGTGAATTAATCCCATGATGGGATTATCTGAGTGGTGGCTGTAGGCAGGTGGGATGTGGCTGGAGGAGGAGGGCATTGGGAGAGTGTCTTTGGGGTATATATTTTGTATCTGGTAAGTGGAGTCTCTCTCTGCTTCTGATCATCATGTGAGCTGCTTCTCTCAACCACTCTATTCCACCATGATGTCAGGCCTCATCCCAAACCTCCAGGAGTGGAGTCTGCTGTCTGTGGACTGAGACCTTTGAAACTGTGAGCTTCCAAATAAACTTTTCCTCCCCTAAAATTGTTCTGGTCAGGTCTTTTAGTCACAGGAGTGAAAAAGCTGATTAAAACAAACATCATAGTTTAACAATTTAAAAATGGCCCCATTTCTGTTGGGAAGCCAGGATCATTTCCCTATATCTCGTCGGGGGATCATGGTGTTTTCCGAAAGCTGGTGAACTGTAGGGGTTGGGAGGAAGCTGCAGCCTACTCAATTGTAATGCAACTTGCCAGGAATCAAGCAATAGTGTTCTTGGAATCCTAGTGTTTACAAGGCTCCACGTGGAGTGCCTGGGCTTGGCTTCTAGAGGACCTACAGGCTATAGAGGTGTTAATGTCTTCAGAAAGTGAAAAACCAGCCTCTACCTCAGAGCAAAGCCTGTCCAAGGAAGGGACATGACCTATGTCCTTGGAAAGACCCACAGAGCACTCGTAGGTACATTCCCACCCTGCTAAGTGTTTTATCTACAAATAACAGGAGAGATCTGCTGCACCAGGTGTCCCTGACTCAGGCTAGGTGGGGACCCATAGCAACCCCCTAGCAGCCACCAATCAGCACAAGACAGGGAAATACCTGGGATGCCAGATGACCTTCCCAGTAGTTTATGGTGGTTGATAACGTGTTGGGAAGCCAGTAGTTCAGCAGGAACACCCCCTCTTGGCCTAAACCAATCAGTTCAAATGAACCCCCTCTTGTAGTAACCAATCACTCCTACCCAACTTGTTCCCGCCAGTGAATGTGCTAATCATGTTTTAGAGTTGTTATTTGATTTTCCCGCGGTATGTGATGATTTGCTAAGAGATGCTATGATGTAGGTTGGGGGTCCCTGCCTTCTCCAAAGAGTGTATAACACTGCTGCAAACCCTGGGCTTGGGGCCTCTCAGCATCACCAGTTGCTGTGTGTGCACGGAGGACCGAGCTAGCTCTCAATAAACACCTCTTTGCTGTTTACGTTGATCTTGGTCTCTGGTGGTCTTTGGGGGGTCCCGAATTCGAGCATAACAAAAGGGGCCAGATCTGGGGGTGGGGCACAGAGTCAGTAGACCCCATGTGAGGGGCAGGACACTTCACCTCCTCATGGTTTAATAGCAGTTCTTAAATTTTAGTGTGATTGTAGGAGGTTTAGGAAGATTGTTTAATGATGTAGATTCCTAAAAACTCTGTTCAGATTATCTGATTCATGGGTCTGAGTTAGAGCCCAGGAATTTACATAGTAATGGGCTGCTTCTGGACTATGTTATAAGAAGATCAGATTCATAGTTACACAAGTTAGAATAAAAAAGTTATTAATCGGTGACTGTATCGCCCTTAGCTCCAGGCTGAAGGGGCCCCGGCCCCGGGGTTAGTAGTCTAGAGCCCTCTCTTCTGGCCATGTCCCTTCTTGCTCCATGAGGAGGGCGAGGGTCCAGGGAAATAGGCCAGTGTGGTTGTGACCAGCCTTCTAGACCATGAGGAGGGGAGAGAAGGACAGAGAAAAGAGGAGAGAGAAAGACTTTATCTTATTATGAGATAGGCTCATGTGATGGTGGAGGCTGAGGAGTCCCACAGTCTGCAGTCTGCAAGCAGCAGCCTGGGGAAAGATCAAGGTGTAGTTCAGCCCAAGTCAAATGGGAACGGGAGGGGGGGGCGGGGGGGGGAGTGAATCCCAGGTGGAGAGCCAGGGAGGGAAAGCTGAGAGGTCCCTGCACAGGCAGGCAGTCAGGGAGCAAACAGGGACGAGTTCCTCCTTCCTCTGACCTGTTCTGCTCTCTGGATTGGATGAGGTGCACCCACAGTGGGAAGGCAACCAACTTTACTGAGTCCACCAATTCAAAGCTAATCTCCTCTGGAAATACCCTCATAGACACACGCAGAAATAGCATTGAATGTAGGCACCCATAACCAGCCAAGCGGCTACATAAACTTAGTTTCACCTGTGCTGAGCTGCCTCCCAGGGTTTCTCTGGTCTCACCCTGCTGGACACACACTTAGGCCTGAGAAGTGACCAAGGGGCAGCTGTTGGTTGGGATGTGGATAGAGATGACTGTTCAAGCAATGACATCCCCCAGCTGGCCCCGGGGAGTCCTGACAGAGGTCTGGCTGTGGGAGAAGAGGGAGCAGGGCCTTGGGCCAGGAGGTGGCTCGTCCTGTGTGGCCCCTCCCCTGCGCTGGCCGTCCGAGTCCTTTCGAAGGTTTACTTATCAGGACACATTTTGCTCAGCAAGTTGTTGTTTTTTATTTACAACATCGAAACATACAAGCACATGGTCTGTGAACCTTCATCTGTCTGTACTCCTGCCTCAGGCCCCACAAATGTTAAGGCCAGATTTGACCAACATTTTCAATTAATAACATCTTAGAATCGATTTGTTTATTCTGATTTTTTTTTTTTAAAGAAACCTGCCTTTCTAAAAGATCAATGGTTAATTGGTAGCTTGAATAAAATTATACTTTATTTAAGACAAGGAAAAATCATTGTCCTTCAAGTCAGGCCCCAGAGAAGGGGAAATGGACACAAGGTGGAGGAACGTGACCTCTAGGCTTGTCCAGGTGCCAGGGCCAGAGGTGAGGAGAGCCAGCCCTGTGTGGCAGGGTGAGCCTGGGCTTGTCCCCTCCCAGCCCTGCCTGCTGTCCTCTCATTCAAGAGGTGAGAGGCTGGGAGTGGACATCATTCCGTTCTGCAGAACTGGCATAGTCAAGCTATTTGGGGGCTGGAGCCCAGCTTTTCTAGTCTCATTCTATTTAGGATTCGGCCTCTCCAGCATGAGTCAAATGGCTCCAACTTTTTCTTGGAATGAGATATACTCTGGAAACCCAAATGCTTTAAGGACAACTTTATAATATTTTCAAGAAAAAAATATAACTTGTTGAAATTTTCATGAACTGTTACATATGAAGACATGTTCAGAGTCCAATTATTTTATACATGAATTATCACAGGAAACTTTGACTTGTTTTTATATATTTTACACACATGGAAGATATAGAAGCTATCATCATGTGAAGTCACTGTACTTGATACCATATGACAGATGCTTTAATGGAAATATTACTTAAAATATCCAATTACTGTGCCCCATTAGGTCCCATTCTTTGTTCCCATTAGGTCTGTTATATATGGTTGTGTAAGTAGTTGACTGCATAAAAGTACCTACTCTAAGAATTAATGAGTGGGGGTCAAAATCCAATCTATCTTATTGAATGCTCTGAAATGGGCCTACCAGGAGGAAGAGTGCCATTTTCTAATCCCCAAAGCCAGTCTGCTTGTCAGGTCACACATCTTGCTTGTGAGAAGGAATCTGTTTGCTGGGGACAACCCTTAAAGTGACTAGAGTTGAGGATGCTAGGGTGACACCAGACCTTGAAGAATAGTAGGAGCCTCCTAGGGAGAGGGTCATCTGGGAATTCAACTTCTTCCCACCACCGTCTCTGTACCTCCTTGATGCAGAGAAAGAATGCCTTTGTGGAAAGAAAAAAGAAAGAAAAAAGGTGAGGGGAACCCACAAAAAACAAAACAAAACAAAACAAACAAGCAAACCCAAAACAAAGGCAGCTACAGCCATGGTTTCTGTGAGTTCCCGAGAAGAGAGGAACTCCTTCTTCCCACTGTAATGACTGGGAACTGGAGCAGAGTGAGCCGTGTTAGAAGGCCGAGCAGATGAAGTGACAGAAAGAGCCGGAAACCAGACACCACAACCTGTCTGTCAGCTGTGAACAAAGGAAGTGACCAGTTCAGTTCAGGTCAGCATTTGTCACAGATGTGGACATGGGAAGGACTTCTCCTACCCCTGCTCAATCCTGTAACCTTTGTTTTGTGCCCCCTGGAGCTCACCATTCTTTACCAGCAAAATCCAATACCTTCTTCCACCCAGGCTCTGAATGGTGCCATCACCATCTTGCTCTGATGAAAACCTGGGTGTCCCTGGAGAGTGTGCCCACGCGGTTCTGGAGGTGGGGAGTCCTCTGATTCTCTGAGCATTCTCTTTGTCATGTGGTGACTCTGGTTTTCTCCCCACACTTGTGCAATGGGGCCTGAAGGTGGGGTATTTTTTTTTTCGCTCCTCATTGTCTCTTCTGGATCATATTCTCTCTCTCTCTCCCTTTCTCTCTCTCTCTCTCTCTCTCTCTCTCTCTCTCGATATGCTTGAGTTCAGGACCCCCAAAAGACCACCAGAGACCAAGATCGATGTAAGCAGCAAAGAGGTGTTTATTGCGAGCTAGCTCAGTCCTCCACGCGCACAGCAACTGGTGACGCTGAGAGGCCGGGATCCCAGGGTTTGCAGCAGTTTTATACACTCTTTGGGGAAGGCAGGGACTTCATATACATCATAGCATCTCTTAGCAAATCATCACACACCGCAGGAAAATCATAAAACAACTCTTAACATTGATTAGCACATTCACTGGTAAAAGGAACAAGTTGGATTGGTGGTTGCTAGGGGGTTGCTATGGGTCCTCACCTAACCTGAGTCAGGGACACCTGGCACCGCAGATCTCTCCTGTTATTTACAGACAAACAACTCAGCAGGGTGGGTATGTGCCTAGGAGTGCTCTGTGGGTCTTTCCAAGGACAAGGGTCAAGCCCCCTTCCTTGGACAGGCTTTGCTCTGAGGTAGAGGCTGGTTTCTCAAAAATGGAGTCACATCAGTTTCTCTCTCTCTCTCTCTCTTCTGCTTTAAAAAATTCTTGCACTGAAAAAGCATTTGGTGCAGTACAGTAACCATTTGTGTTTAAAACACTAGAAATACTAGGGATAGAAGAAACTTACCTCAACATTGTAAAGGTGATATATGACAAACCCTAGGCCAACATTATAGTGAAAGGAGAAAAACTGAAGGCATTTCCTCTAAAACCAGGAACAAGAAAAAGATGCCCACTTTCACCACTCGTATTCAACATGGTCCTTGAAACTCTAACCAGAGCATTTAGACAAAATAAATTAAAATGTTACAAATAGGAATAGGAAAAGAGAGCTCAAATTATCTGTGGCTGCTGATGACATGATACTATATTTAGACCAAAAAACTTTCATCAGAAGATTTCTAGAACTCATACATGTTTTCAGCAAAGTATCAGGATAGATGATCAACACACACAAACCAATCACATTTCTATGTTTTAAAGATGAATCTGCTGAGAAAGAAAGTAGGAAAACTATCCCATCCATAATAGCCTTTAAAAAAGTCCTTGGAAATCAATCTAATAAAAGAGTCAAAGAACCTCTATAATCAAATCTATGGAACATTAAAGAAAGAAATTGAAGAAGACCTTAGAAGATGGAAAGAGATCATATATTCTTGGATAGGCAGAATCGATATTATCAAAATAACCAAAAGTACTATACAGATTCAATGCAATTTCCATCAAAATTCCAATGACATTCTTCACAGAACTAAAAATAGTAATTATGAAATTCATTTGAAAAAATAAGAGGCCCCAAAACAATCCTTAATAAGAAAAGCAAAGCAGGAGTCATCATAATACCGAACCTTAAAATATGGTATAGCTTTAGTAGCAAAAACAGCATGGTCCTGGCATGAAGACCAATGAAACAGAATAAAAGACACAGAGACAAACTCACACAAACACAGTTACTTCATATTAGATAAAGGTGCTATTAAAAATACATAGCCTCTTCAAGGAATGGTGCTAGGAAAACTGGAAATCCATATGTAACAGAATGAAAGTTAAAAACCCCTAGCTCTCACTTTGCACAAAAATCAACTCAAAGTGGATCAAAGATCTAGGAATGAGACCAGAACCCCTGTGACTGCTAGAAAAAAATGTAGGTCCAACACCCCAACATGTTGGCCCAGAAACTGACCTCCTTAACAAAACTCCTAAAGCATAAGAGGCGAAATTTAAAAATCAACAAGCTGAATGGCATTAAATTAAAATCTTCTTCACAGCAAAGAAAATAATCAAAAGCATGGAGAGAGATCCTACAAAATGGGAGAAAGTATTTGCCACATGCACCTCAGGGCATTAATACCCAGGACACGCAAAGAACTCAGAGAGTTTAACACTAACAAAACAAAACACCAGATAACCCAGTCAATAAATGGACAAAAGAACTGAAGAAACCCTTCTCAGAAGAAAAAATACAAATGGTCCAGAAATACATGAAAAAATGTTCAACATCTCTAGTGATTGGGAAATACAAACTAAAAATACATTGAGATTCCATCTCACTCCAGTCAAAATGGCAATGATCAAGAATACAAATAACAATAAATGTTGATGAGGGTGTAGGAAAAGGGTACACTCATACATTGTTGGTAGGACTGCAAATTGGTGTAACCACTCTGGAAAGCAGTCTGGAGATTCCTCAAAAAACTAGGAATGGATTGGTCACATGACCCAGCTATCCCACTCCTTAATATATATCCAAAGGATTTAAAATCAGCATACCACCGGGATGGAGCCACCTTAATATTTGTAGCTGAATGATTCACAATAGCTGAGCTATGGAGCCAAACTAGGTGCCCTTGAACAGATGAATGAATAAAGAAAATGTGGTTTATATACAGAATGAGTATCACTCAGCCGTAAAGAAGAATGACTTCGTGACATTTGCCAGTAAGTGGATAAAACTGGAGACTATCGTACTAAATGAAATAAGGCAGTCCTAAAAAGTCAAGGGTTGATTGTTTTCTGTGATATTTGAAAGCTAATCCAAAATAAGAGGAGAGAACTTTTCAAGCTGGTGATAGAGGAGGTGGCTTTCTTGGCTGCTCTATAGTAAAGTGAAACCAAGAAAGCAGACAGGCAGCTTCCCAGCAAGGTGGGTGAACAAAACAAAAGTAGGGGGATTTTACTGGAATTTAAAACTAGACATTCAAAGCAGATGGAGGACTCAGGAGGTTGGATATAATATATTATCTTATAAGATATATATTATAATATATAATATATTTTTATTATATTATATAGATATAATATAATAAAAAAGGAAGAAATCCCCAGCAGCACAGCTACTGCCACAGCCAGACCCAAAGCACCACCCAAAGTTGTCCTTCTGTGGGCATAGTAGAGGGACAAGGGAATTAAAGGAACCCACATTTTTGGGAGGCCCAAGGTATGTCTGGGTATGGAGAGTTTAGAGATCAAGGACATTTGTCCAGCAAACCTGAAAGACACATTGCATGTCGTCCGGTGTGCCAGGTAAGAAGCTGCCATCTCTCCAGTGGGTGTGCATAGGACCAAGGAAGGAATCATTGTGTAGCTGCAGTGCAGGGGCCAAGAGCTGAAGGGGCCTAGAGCTGAAGGAAGCGGCCGTTCCTGGTAAACCCAAGTTTGGCCGGATATACAGACCCAGTAAACACACACTACATGACATAGAGTGCGCTTAAGTGACCAGGAGAAAATCAGACGTGGAGAGAGGTCCACACAGGGGACAACTGGTCTTGGAAACCCACTTGGCTCTTCCCTTCTCCTTTCAATCTGACTGCTTACAGAACAGGCTGGGAGAGACCCATCTGGTTGGGAACTCAGAAAGGCAGGCGTGGGAGAGATTGTTTGAGGACTGAACCTGAGACCAGGAAATGTGGGGTCCAAAGGTGACTTAGGGGACTAAAAACTGGGTCCCCCCACCACATGAGTGGAACCCAGAGGAGATCCCTGGGGTGCAGTCTTTCAGCATGGACAGGCAAGTACTAGGCTCTGGAGGTGCACTGATTTAAAATCTCCAGACCAATTGGCATTGGAGAGCCCGGAGCCCACCTAAATCTGAACCCTGCCTCCAGGAAATCCACCTGCGGAATTACCTCTGTCACTCCAGCAACCCAAAGGGTGGAGCATCACACTCCAGATGACCCCACCTAAAACTGTTGAGAGAAGAAAGTGAGAATCTTTTGAAATCCAATAGAAAGAATTCTTTAACTTTTCATCAAGATATAGTTTTTTCTTTTTGTTTCTGTTTAATTATGACCTTAATGGTACATGGATACTCATATATATTCATATTTGTTTTTTTCTAATTTCTAGCATTTTTGAGCACAGACTTTTTTTATGGATTAGTTGTTTTGTGAACTAGGATGTTTGATTTGTGTATTTTAGTTGCATTTTGTGTTCTTTCATTTTTATTTTTTTAAATTTTTTTACTTCATATATTTTTTTCTCCCGTTTCCCTTGATTTTCTCCTTTTTCTGCTAGCAGCCAATCTCTATTGTTCTCTCTTTCTATCTTTAATTTTTTACTTCTTCTTTTCTCCTCCTCCTTCATAATTATCACACCCTATATCATTTCTGTTCTCTCACTGTCCACCATTTGAAATTATAAACTCTGTTGCAAACTTGCTGTTTTTATTGTAGGCAATAACTGATCATATTATTTCTACTTATTGGGATAATTAACACAGTAGACATCATAGTAGGAACTATTTGATTTAATGCTATATATTGTTTGCATTGGTTGTTATTATTTGTCTCCCCCAGAACAGTGAGGTACTGAAAACCTTCAGGGATGCTATAAGTCCACAGGGTAGAAACTCTACTGCCTCAGATCCATACCGTGAGATGGGTAGACACACAAACAACATGAAAATACAAGGGAGCAAATTGCCCCAAACAAACCATGATACTCCAATAACAGAATCCATCGACACCACAGTGGAAGAAATGTCAGAGAAGGAGTTCAGCATGTACCTAGTGAAGCCAGATAGGTAGTTAGTGTAGTTAGGTAAATTGGGTCTAATATTGAGTAAAATCGAGAATGAAGGCCATATTGAGAATGGAGTCCAGGGAAAGGGGAATTGAAAATGTCCCCAAGGCCCAGAGCCCATCCCAAGGAAATGTTAATGAAGCAGCTCCCAGCAAATTGTGGAGATGCTAACCCAAAAGTCCTTCCTGCCCAGATTACTCCTTCCGCCCACCTGTCTCCCACCCTTTGGGCCTTCCCACCTACATTCCATCACTTTAAGATAACAGAACAAAGGACAGGAACATTGACAGGAATGTGGGAAAGCTGAAAGAAGACCTTAGCTATAAAAGAGGGAAGACCTCCCCCTTCCATGGATTTCACCTCTTGGGTCCCCTTCTTCCTCCAGGGAGAAGTCTTTTCTACTTTAATAAAGCTTTTACTTTCCACTCTAAACTTGCCTGGGCGTGCTTCTCTGGTGTTATACTTCAGCATCAGGGAAGTAAGGACTCATCACAGGTAAACAGCGGTAATACTAGTTAGACTGATCTTTGGAGTAAAGGATGGTATAAGAAATGAAATCAGAGAGAAAATACAGGAAGTGAAAGATCACTTCAATAAAGAGGTAGAGATTCTGAAAAAAAAAACAAAAAAAAAAACAAGCAGAAATTCTCAAAATGAAGGAAAAAATAACCCAAATTAAAAATTCAATGAAGAGCATTAGCAACAGACTACACCACTTGGAATATAGAACCTCAGGCAATGAAGACAAGTTATATAATCTTGAAAACAGAGTTGACTATGGAGAGAAGATGTTAAGAAACCATGAAGAGAACTTCCAAAAAGTATGGGTTAACATGAAAAGACCAAATTTAACATTTAATGGGATAGATGAAGGCACGGAGATACAAACCAAAGGAATGCACAATATTTTCAATGAAATAATATCAGAAAATTTCCCAAACCTACAAAATGAAATGAAAAATCAACTACAAGAGGCTTACAGGACCCCAAATGTATAAGATTATAATAGACCCGCACCAAGTCACATTATAATGAAAATGCCTAACATACAGAATAAGGATAGAATTTTAAGTGCTATGAGTGAAAAATATTAGATTACATATGGGGGAAACCAATTTGGATCTCTGTAGATTTTTCAACCCAGACCTTCAAATCTAGGAGTTCCTGAAATAGCATATGCCAAGCTCTGAAAGAAAATGGATGCCAACCAAGAATCTTATGTCCAGCAAAATTAAGCTTTAGATTTGAAGATGAAATAAAAAAATATTTCATGACAAACAAAAGTTAAATGAAAAAATAGGCCCAAATCGTCATCCTGTTGGATTAGGCCCCAAATTCCTTTATAAGACTCCTAAATCTCAAGAAATAAAATCAAGAATCAATAAATGGAATGGATTCAAATTAAAAAGCTTCTTCTCAGCAAAAGAAACAATCAATGAGGTGAAGAGAGAGCTTACATTTTGGGAGCAAATTTTTACCACACGCACTTCAGATAGAGCACAAATCTCCAGGATATAAAAGGAACTCAAAAAACTTAACATGAAAAAAACAAATAACCCAGTCAATAAAGGGGCTAAGGATCTTAACAGACATTTTTCAGAAGAAGATATACAATCAATCAACAAATATATAAGAAAATGTTCAACATCTCTACTCTAAGATTTCATCTCATGCTAGTCAGAATGACAGGTATCAAGAATACAAACAACAATAAGTGTTGGTGAGGATGTGGGGGAAAAGGTACACTCATACATTTCTATTGGGACTACAAATTGGTGCAACCAATCTGGAAAGCAGTGTGGAGATTCCTTAGAAAACTTGGAATGGAACCACCATTTGACCCAGCTATCTCACTCCTCACTCTATATACAAAGTACTTAAAATCAGCATACTATAGTAACACAGCCACATCAATGTTTATAGTAGTTCAACTCACAATAGCTAAACTGTGGAACTAAACTAGATGCCCTTCAATAGATAAATGGATAAAGAAACTGTGGTATATATTCACAATGGAATATTACTCAGCATTTAAAGAGAATAAAATTGTGGCATTTGCAGGTAAATGGATGGAGTTGGAGAACATTATGCTAAGTAAAGTTAAGCCAATCTCAAAAAACCAAATGTGCTGAATGTTCTCTCTGATAAGTGGAGGCTGATCCATAATGGGGGGGGGGCGGCAGACATGGGAAAAATGGAGGAACTCTGGGCAAAGGAGAGGGAGGGGAAGGAAGGGAGCATAGGGACAGGAAAGATGGTGGAATGAGATGGACATCATTACCCTAGGTACATGTATGACTGCCATATGGTGTGACGCTGTATCATGCACAACTGGAGAAATGAAAGGTTGGGCTGCAATTGCATACAATGAATCAAAATGCATTCTGCTGTTATATATATACCTAGTTAAAATAAATTAATTAATTTAAAAGGATGATATCTAGAAATTTAAAAGTAATTTATTATTATTACCTACTTCAGCCATCCTGGGTACAGAAGACAAAGAATAGTATTTGAGAAATGAAAGGTCAAAAAAAAAAAAGTTAAAAGAATTTGAAACTAGAAAGCCTGCACTACAGAACATTCTCAACAAAATATTCCATGAAAATGAAAAGAAAAAAAAAAGAACAATAGTGAAATACAGCAAAGGGAGGAACTACACTAAAGAAGTAGTCAATCAAAGGAGAAACTAATTCAAATTAAAAACTGGAAATAAGCCAAAATGACCAGGAATACAAATCATATCTCAATAATAGCCTTAAACATCAATGGCTTAAAATCAGCAATCAAAAGACACAGACTGGAAGATTAGATTAAAAAACAAGACCCAACATATACTGTTTCCAAGAGACTCACCTCATAGGCAAAGAATCCACAAACTGAAGTCAAAGGATGGGAAAAAACATGTCACTCACATGGATCACGTAAACAAGCAGGGGTTTCTATCCTCATATCAGATAAAGTGGACTTCAAGCCAAAGTTAATCAGAAGGGACAAAGAAGGCCATTTCATACTGCTTAAGGGAATTATGCATCAATAAGACATAACAATTGCAAATATTGATGCCCCAAACAATGGAGCATCCACGCACATCAAACCAACCCTTCTCAATTTCAAGAATCAAATAGACCACAAAACATATCCTGGGTAACTTTAACATGCCTCTGTCACAACTGAATAGATTCTCCAAACAAAAACTAAATAAAGAAGCTATAGAAGTAAAAAATACAATTGATAATTTAGACTTAAGAGATATATAGAATATTTCCTCCATCAATGACCGAATAAACTTTCTTCTCAATAGCACATAGATCTTTCTCTGATATAGACAATGTTATGTAAGCTATCACATATGTTGGCACACGATTACAATATTACCTTAATATATTTTTAGAATCTGTAGGGTTACTTTGATAGCTCCCTTTCCATTTATATTAATTTTTATGTTCTTGCTTTTTTTCTTGATTAGACTTATTGTTATTCAAATTTTAGCTGTATTATTTCTTCTTTATTTTTCTACTCCTACTTTTATTTTGTTCTTCCTACAATACAATTTGAAAATAATTTGATTGTTATTCTAGCTTCTTTCTGATACAAATACTTTAAGTTATAACTGTTCTTCTGAGTACTGTTTTATCCCAGAGATCCTAATATTTTAAGCTTTTGTTATCACTCAGTTCAAAGCAGTTTTTATTTACTTTTCTTGTGCACTCTTCCTTGACTTTTGAGATATTTATAAGTGTGTCATTTAATTTTGAAATAGTTGATATTTGGGGGCGGGGTTCCAAATATCTTAGGGTGATTGATTTCTAATGTAATAAATCATGCAGGAACATAGTATGCATGAGTTCAAATTTAAAATAGTAATGAGAATGCTGTTTATCTTGGTTGTATTGGTTACAACCATGTCAAAACTGATCAAATTACATATTTCAAATATGTGCATTTATTGACTTGAATTTTACTTCAATAAAGCTATGAAAAGAAAAAACAAAATGAGGGAAGAGACTGAAAAAAATAGAAGCAAGTTCAGTGGAATAGATGAAGGGGAATGAGAGGGAGGAGGGGAAGAGGGAAAGACAGTGGAATGAATATTACCTATAGCAGAAAGATCAGTAGAGTAGAGGGAAGGGAACAGGCAGAGGGAGGACAGGAGGGAAAAGGGAAGTACAGGGGACTGAATTGGAGCAAATTATATTCCATGCTTTTATAATTATGACAGAATGAATCCTAATGCTATGTATAACTAAAAAGAACCAATAAATAATAATAATAATAATAATAATAATAATAATAATAACTTTAAAACAAATGCCCAGAATCGAGTCTCTCAGGTCATCTGGTTATAACATCTGTCCTCATTTTGCTGACATCTGTTATCCTGAGGTCATTTCCCAGTGTTCCTGTCTGGCCATCAAAATCCTCTTCCTGTCTTAATTCTTAGCGACTTCATTATTTGGGTAGACTGTCCCTCTACTGTGCTAGTCTCTCAGTTCCTGTCTATCTCTTCTCCTACAACCGGGTCCTTACCTTCTCATCACCAACAGCCATATGAGTCCAGGTTGCCCACAGTTGTCCAGCCTCCGCCATCACAGCAGGGACCACACTCTCTCACCTCCTCTCCCCTGCTGGTGCACTCTATCTAGCACCTGGTTTGCTAGGGCTGTGGAAACAAAGCATCACAGACTGAGAAATTTATTTTCACACAGTTTGGGAGATGAAGGTGTGGCTGGGTTGGCTGCGAGGGAGGCTCTGCCCACGCCTCTCTCAGCTGCTCCAGGTTGGCTGGCCACCTTCATCGCTCCTTGACTCATCACTCTGATCCCTGCCTTCACGTGCACGGTGTTTTCCCTGTGTGTACACGTCTGTGCTCAAATTCCCCGTTTTTATAGGGACACTCACTAGTCATATCACAGTAGGACTTGCCCTTTTCCAGAATGACCCCATCTTAACTAATTGCACCTGCAATGACCCCATTTCTCAATTAGATCTTGGAGTTTAGGGTGGTGGTGGTAGGGGAGATACAGTTTAACCCACGGCACGCCCATCTCCAGCAAGCCCTGGGAGTGCTTCTCTGATCCCACAATCTCTCACTGTAATTGATTGCTCCCTCCCTTCATACCTGCTGACCTTGGTCGGTAAAGCTGCAGTCCTGTAACACAGACCTTCTACCTGCTCAGGACAGCCCAATGAGTTGGAGAAAAATAACCACATGGACGCTTCTCATTTTAAATGCAGGAGCATAAACCTCAAGGCTGCTTGGCAAACATATCGCCTCTTACACCATCCATATCCCCCCTCTCTTTTGGATGGTTACTATCCCCCTACCAACATCTCTCTCATGTTAATTACACAAAACACATTTTGTGACCCCCTTCCACTCCCCAGCTCCACTCTCTGCGCCACTCTGCCCAGCACAATTCTTCTAGACTTGTCTGTACTTTCTGTTTCCGGTTACTCTTCCCTCGTTTTCTTAATCCCTGAATCAAGTTTTTGCTCCTACTGCTATTCTGAAAGTCCTCATGTCAACGTTACCAAACACCTTCAGGTTGTAACTCTAATGGCCAATCTCAACTTCATTTTACACAATCTGTTGATGACTTTGCTGCAGTTGATTACTCTTTCTTTCTAGAAGCAATTTTCTTCCTTTAGCTTCCAGGGATGCTGCTGTGTCTTCCTGTCATCCCCCTCATTCATTTTTCTTCTGGTCTCTTGTGCTGGGAGCCATTAGCCAAGTAGGTATGACAATTTCCTTGCCAGCGTACCCCATGTTGCAGTGACATTGAATGTACGTGACCTTGCTCAAGGACCAAGGCAGATTAAGGTGTTCCCGGTTTTAAGATAATCGTGTTTAGGGCGTTCCCAGTTTAGGTTCCAGGTTTAAGGTTTAAGATTATTCCTGCTGGGAATAGGGCGTATCCTGCTGCCTGAGTTCCCCTTGAGTTCTCACGGGATTTAGATAGTATATTTTGGAGACAGAAGCCCAGTGGAGGTGGATTTGGGCAGAGAACGTGGATTTGGGCAGAGAACGCGGATTTGGGAGAGAACGTGGATTTCCCCAGAACGTGATTGTAGACGGCTGGTGTGAGTTCGGGAATAAAGAGTTGCTGTTTGAATCTACAAGCTGTGTGGTGGCTCGTGATTGTGTGCCCAGCCAGACTGCGGCATTTGTGCCCAGCCAGACTGCGGCACTCTTGGGTTGGTACTTCCTTTTCTTTGTGCCTCTGAAGTGCTCAGGGTTTTGAGTTTTGAGTATGTCTCATCTTCTTCATCTACACTCCTCGTTTTGTGGCTTCAGCCAGTCTTATAGATTTAAAAACTCTCCAAACCTCAAGTTTATGTCTCCAAACTTGATCTTTCTGAAGCATAGGTGATCATCCAGCTGCTTCTTCAGCTTCTCTGCTTGGATGTCCATCATGTCCCCATTCAACGTGTCCAAAACGGAACTCTTAAACTTACCCACCCCACCTGCTTCCTCTGGGCTTCCACTTGCTCAGGCTAAATATCTTGGCCTGAGCCAAGATATTTAGTTTGTGGACCATCCTCTCTTTCTCTCACAGCCTACAAATTTTAGTTGACTCTCCTCCAGCATGAGCCTGGAGTCTGATCCCTTTTTACCATCCCTCCTGTGATCCCCCGGTCCACCGCATCACCCCAGTGTGGCCAGAGTGGTCCATGTGCTGCTTTAATAGGATCAGTGCCCTGCTCCCTCCATCTGCAGCAACATTCCAAAGGCTCTGCTTCATGTAGAATACAAATCAAAGTTCTCAGGAGGCCTTGCAGCATCTGGAAACCACCTTGACCTTCTCCATCTTGCCTCCTACCTCCCTGCCCTCCTTGATCTCTTCCTCTTCCTTGGACATCAGGCTGGAGCTGCTCCTTCCCTAAGGCACCTTTTGTGATGTCCTTATTTTCTGGTTATTCTGTGTGTCATTTCAGTAGAATGCAAGTTCCAAGGTTTTTATTGGCATTTTTTTTCTTTCCTGTGCCTAGAACAGTGTCTGACACCTCGCGGGTAAGATGCCCAGTATTTACCATATTTGGTAAATGAATGAGGGGAGGGTTACCTGGAACTAGACAAAGAAAATCAACTTGCAAAAGGAGCAGGGCATACTTGGCTAGGGGCTGTTGATATGAGAAAAAAGATCACTAAATTGTACCAGAATCACCTTAAAATTTACCTGGACGTTATTTGAAACCCCTGTTGTGAAGGCTGACATGTAACTGATTGTTAAGGGAACTGAGCATGGTTTCTTTCTAAGCACCGTTCAGTGACTAATCCTTCATTGCTCTTATAAAGTATTGAGTGATCAAAGCTACCCACTCTCCCATGAAAACCCCACTGTGTTCGAGAGAGGAACAGAGAGGAGCTGGGAGGGTGTTGGAATGAAGAAGCTGCACGGTGGGCAAGCCTGATTATTCTACCTCTAGGTTGCTGCCTCAACTGGCCTTTACATGTTAGGGTCTGTCAAGTGTTGAAAATGGACTTTATAAACCTATGTTCCCCTTTCCCGTGTCAGGAAGTATGCAACTGTCTACTGAGGTTACTTCTGCAACAGGTTCTATGTAGGACATTGTAGTGTCCTGCTGGCTGGGTAAGTGATCCCTTTCCCACAGAAATATGAACTACAATTGAGGCTGAGACAGAAGCACAAACTGTTGATCTAGCTCACATTCTTGTATTGGGAGCATTTCTTGGGAAAAGCATTGTTGGTTTTTAGATCATGCTTTAAGTGCACGTAGATCATTTAAAGTTAAATGTTACCTGGTGTTGATGTGGACTTTTATGGAACTTTACATATTGATTAGACAGGAGGAGTGAGGCCCTTAAACTACAATTGGATCATACCATAGGACTTCCTAAGTGTTTAATCTAACTTCCAGAACTTTGCTTTGGTTTATTAGCATAGTGAAGGATGTGGCTTTTTGAAAGATGCTTTCTTGCATTAGTGAATTTCTCCTCTTTGTATGTTGTTGGTTATTTTCAGCAAGGATAAAGATGAAAAATCAAACTGACTCCTACTTATTAACTGTACTAAGTGATGAGGTTTGTCTAAAGCTCAGAAAAACAATAATGAAAAAATTAGCAGGAAAAATATGGAGCGAACAAATTGTTGAGAATAAGAATTTTTTTCTTTTTGTAGAGTTTGCTGCTTCATAGAAATTTGATATTTAGCATTTTATATTTACACGTTTAAGTTACTTTATCCATTTGGAACACATGGATGCATTTAAATCAACCATTCTGTTTTTCCAAGTTCTTTGTGTAGCAGCTTTGCAGATCCCCCTAAATTTGGAGTTCCAGGGTCTTTCTGGGAGTATGACCTTGTCTTAGGGCAGTCCTCCCTAGGGATCCATGGCAGAGGAGGGAGTGGTGGACAAAGTGGGATGGTGGAAAGATTTAGTGGAACAAAGGGATAAAAGACAAGGAAAAACCAACCAACCAACCACACCACCCCCCCTAAAAAAAAAACCCACAAAAAACACAACCCAACCAACCAAACAGTAGACTCAGGCAACATGAGCTGTGGCTATAAATACATTTCCTAAACTGTTTTCTGTACTGTTGGTTGGAAATCAAAAATTAAAACACACTTGCATTTCTTTTCTTTTCTTTTTTTTTGAATCAGCACACCACTTTGATTGTATGTTTGATTGTGATGGTGTAAGGGAGAAAAAGTTTACCTTAATACTTGATAGGCACACTTTGAATTCAGATCTTTAGAAACAAATAATAACCCAGGAGCACTCTCAGACTATGATTCACTTCCCTGCCCTGTGAGTCACTATTCTGAGGCACCAATGCTGGACACGAGGCTGAGAGAGAACTTTTGATTTGAAGATCCCTGAGCTGATTCAGTCTTTTGGGTTTTTATGTTTTGACACTGAGTCAAAGCTTTGAGGTGTTTTAACACATAAAGTAGTATCGATGAGAGTTCAGGATCAAAGAATTAAAAAAAAAAAGCTGGAATGAGCAAGGGTTGGTACCCAGAAACATCCACTTCTTGCATATCAGAAAGCAGGGTTGGGTAGCTATCAACAGAATGGGTGCTGAATAAAATTTCTAGTTTTTGAACCCAGAAGATCTGACCATTTGCTTTCACACTATTATTCTTTTAACTGAAATATTTACAGTGAATAAGGAATGGTAGAAAATAAACATCCTTGGGAACCCCCCAACTGGTCCAAATTGCTCCCAACAAAACTCTGTCACTGATACCTGCTAAAATTCATCCAAAGAAACACTGAAGCTTTACTACATATTTAGAAAACTTTAAATGATATATAAGCAATAAAACTAAATTAAACACATTATAAAGAGTTGTTCACTTAAATTATTTTATGGTGATCGAATTTTGACATCTTAATTTCAGTGTATATTTGGTATATGAAAAAAACATTTAAAATTCCCAGGTCATGACATTCTGGAAGTTTTCCTTAGAAAGGTGTCTTCCTTTAAGCTTCCAATTTGATGGTGAAAATGGAACATTCTTTTTAGTGGAGCAGTGGGTGGGAGTGAGGTGAATGCACTTTTCTTTTGCTTTTTGTATTTAAGGAAACTAAAAGTTCAAGGTTATGAACATGTACTCAATTATAGACTTGCCAATACTAGTTGGGTCATTTCTCAGTTTTATTTTTCTCCAGGCTTTTTATTTCATATAAGTAAGGGCATTATTTCATATCTGTACTCAGGAGTTGACCTTACTGATTTCTTGGCCATGCATGTGAAAAGGCTGAAGGAAATGGAGGTACTTAGAGAATTTACTAGTTGGTAGCCATATGCTTGGTGTCTATCCATATATTTGGAATAGTAGGTAGCTATTTACATGCACCAAAATATGAAATTTGGTTTAAAGTACCACCTGAGTCTTTTGGATGACAGCATATTTTAACATCTGCTGAATTTGGGGGTTGGGGAAAGCATATTGTGAAGCTAAAATGCATGAGTAAAATTGAGAAGTTATAAAGTTGTATTTCTCTTTTTAAAAATTTTACCCCAAATTCTTTAAAAAAATAGTATGTGGCTACTTTTATTGAATTAAAAATATTGCTAGTATCAGACTAACTATGCATGTGAGGTTCTCACAGAGAAGACCAAAGAATAAAACATCAAAAATCAACAGAGCTGTGCTGGTAGCAATGACCATCTTAAGGGTCCTCATAGGCACTGACTTCAAGATGTTAAAAGTTGGAAGAGGAAAATGTTGACTGGGAAGAGCCACAGATATTTTTCTTGAGATATTGTAAATATTTTATGCTTCAAAGCAGTAAAGTTTTTATAGCTGTATTTGTAAAAACTGCATAATTAATATTTATTACATTCAATATGTTTACATCTGAACTCACCCAACAGTAAATAAGGTGGGGTTTGGCTGGGGAGTGGATAGAAACATAGAAGAAGTAAAACTGGCACATAATTTGCAGATGTTGAATCAAATGTTGAATCTGCTACTATTCACTTTATTTTTAAAATTTATGTAAAAAACCATTTGTATAAATATAAAAAAAGATGGAAGGCCAAGGCCTGTAACAATTTTATAAATCAAGAAATTGAGATGCAAAGTGATTACAATTTGGCCCTGTGTTCCAAGACAGAGAACCTTTATTATACCATGCCATGCCAGCACCCAAATCCCAGGACTGCCTTTGTCAGCGTTGTATTTTAACACAACTTATTTCCTAGCTGCCAATGAATTTGCAGACAGGCATGTGGATGGAGATCAAAACCATGTGATTAAATGTGTGACAAAGTGGTACTGAATGCCTGAAAGCCTAAGACAAATGTTGACATCCTGCCTTTCTTTCTGGAGTTCAAACTTCCTATCATTTTTTTTTTTAGTGTTTTTCTTATAAATATCGTATGCATACATACATAAAAGAGAATTTTTAAAAAATTAACTTAAGAAAGACTTGGCAACATCTGTTGAGATAATTAGCTCTGGGAAAACAGTGAGGTCATCGTAAGATTGCCAGGCGCAGACATGGACCTCCCTCCTGCCCTGCCACCTGTTACCTGTGGACTCTTATTTTACAGTCAATCGCTTCATGTGATTTCACACTTTGTTTTCCAGTCAATAAAACAGGGATGTTGAAGATTTCTTTACCTCTGAGAAACACTCTGAGGATAAATGAAGTAAAATAAAGTGCCCTGTTTCATACATTCCTTACAGTAGGAGAATTAAACCTACAACAACTTTCTTTAGCTTAGAGTGCTGACAACTTCATTTTCTTGTTATTATAAGACTCAATGATTCTCAGGAATTCTTTCTCACACCATTTAACATTTAAATCATTTTCTTGATTTAATCTTAAATTTAGAAGGTTCTGAGAAGTCACCTGTTGGTTTCTTCTCCCAGTTTAGGCACCCCCTTTCAGATGTGCTCAAGAAATGTTAACAAGGAACCCACCTCTGAACAAGGTAGTTTGTTCCATGGCTGAGCAGCTCCAACACAGAAAAATGTCATCTAATTGAGCAAAAATCTCTTAGTATCATTTAATACAATAGTCCTAGTTTTTTTTCCTTTTTATTACATAGATTTCATCAATTCCTAAAATACTTGAATTTGACTATCATGTTTCTCCTAAATTTTCAGTATTATAAAAAGAAAGAAGATAATGTTAGTTGAGTGCCTACTATGCGGTATTAAATGCTTTTGCCTAGGTGTTTCCACTTACCAATCAAAATAAGTTTGTGTCACTTGCCTTCTTTTCCTGCCTTGATGGGAATAGCAAAGTGCTTAAACCACAAGCTCTGGAATGAGATAGACCTGGACTTAAGTCTGGCTCCACCACTTACTAACTGTGTGTCTTGTACCATTTACTTAACCCCTCTAAGGCCTTGGTCTTCTCACTTATGAATTATAATAATTCTAATTATAATTATAATAAGTTGTTAAATAAAATTCTAGTATAATATAGTTGTTAAATATAATGCATTTGAAGAAATACTGCATAGTAACTATTCAATAAATGTTAGCTATCAGTATTATTATAATTATTATTATCTTCTTTTTGCCCTAAGCATAGGACCTCATATATTATACCAAATAACTTGTATTTCTTTATTGTTGTTGTACCTGGTTTCTATATGAAGAGATATTTTTGAATTATCTCCTGGTATATTAGCTCTCTTATTTCCATTTTTAAAATCTAAATATCGATAAGCATGCATCATGTGGTCTTCATGTTTTTGACAACAGCGTTGAACAGGAATGGCAAATCATAAATCCTTGGGGTTTTCATTCAAGGCTGAAGTCAAGTCTTTGATCAACATTCTTTGGGTGACATTGGTTGCCTAACGATGAAGCAAAGTTGTCTTGCTATTGCCTGGCACTTATTTTTCTTAAAAACAAAGGTGAATATCATGAGATTTGGCAAATGCTTTGCTAAAACCAATATGTGTACCTGCTTCTCTTTGACACACAGGCCACCACATCTAAGAAGGCAAACTGATTGGCACAATTTTTTTTTAGGGAGTTCACCCTCATTGCCAGTGGTAGTATTTCCTTTCTATGTCATGCTTACAAATCATTTATTCTAGAGTTTGCTTGGAGTATGCCTGAGGCTCATAGGTTTATATATGAATCTCACCCTGTTCCTCTTTTGGGAGAAGAAACATTTCCTACCACCAGGGACCTCTTCCATTCTTCCTAATTTTTAGAAGGAGTTCTTTGGTCTCATCTGCAAGCTCTTTTGATACTTTGGAATGGAATTTGTATTGATTGATGTTTTGAATTTATGTAGAATGACTGAGGATTCTCTTACTATTTCTTTTCCTGTTGTCAGTTTTAATTCTCTTCAATATGGATTCACAATTGGTGGTCATTCTCTATGAGAGAAAAATGGAAGAAAAGCAGAAAATTGAAGAGCTCTTTGGTTCTTCACTAAACTCATATCATCTGAGTTACAGCATACCTATTCCTTCCCTGATCCTTCTCTGGCTACAGAGATTAAAATGAAAAATGGCTTTCTTATTGTCTTTAGTGTTTCTCTCAAGCATTAATTTATTTTGAGGCTTTATGTCCTCGTAAATCTCTAAACAGTTTTTCCTTCCTTTTGTTGCATTCATAGCTATGCCTACCTTTATCTTTCTGAACTCATTAGAGAACCCTCTAAGACATAGGAACTTAGATCCTTATCATGCTGGGTTAGGGTCAGCCAATATGGCCAGCATCCTTATAAGAACTGAGATCTTCTGACTCCATATCCAAGGTTCCTTTCTCTTACTTGTGCCTAGGCCACTTCTCTATTAATGCTGTTTATTTTTTCAGTCCTAGTTCAGAAGCTCATTTATGACCAATCATGAGAGATTTTTTTAATTCCTTTCCTGATAGCATATCTTTCTCAACAGGATCATCGTTTATAATGCTGAAATCATTCCATATTAGAATTCCCATTTCTCTTGTGAACATATTCCTTTGGGCACTATCATTTTTCTTTAACTTTTGCAAAGCCCCCTTTGTGAAGACCTGCTTATCGTAAAACATCAAATCTATTTTATCTCAAGGTTTACTTGTTTCTACATTTAATATCTCATTCTTTCTTACTGGTCAAACTGGAATCCAGGATGGAAATTTGCCAAATTTAATTCTTTATCTTCTAAGGGAATGAACCACATGTTGTACTCTGGACTGAGTAATATGCCTCCCCCCACCACCAATTTATGCACACCTGGAGATTGTGAATGTGATCATATCTGGAAATATGATCCTTGCAGATGTTATCCAGTTACAATGAGGTCATACTGATTGAGGGTGGGCCAATAAAACTGGTATCCTAGACAGGGACACCACAGCAACACATGTGTGCTGACGCACACACAGAGAACACCATGTGAAGATGGAGATAGAGATTGGAGTGATGCATCTGTAAATAAGGAATGCCAAGGATCACCAGCAACCACTGAAAGCAGGAAGATACAAGGAAAAGCGCTTCCCTCAAGGCCAGGACCTTGATTTCAGACTTCCAGTTGCCTATCCCTGAGACAATCAATTTTGGTTGTTTTAAGCCACAAAGTTAACAGAAATTTGTTATGGCAGCCCTCTGAAACTCATGCATGCTGTTAAAAGCATAAGGCCTCTATCAGATTCCAGATGGCCAATTCTGTAGCAGCTTTGCTACATGTATGAGAAGACAACGTGGTGAGGTGGCAAGAACACAGACTTCAGAGTTAGAAGACCTGTGCTCCAACCTTGAACCTTCCACTGTGATATGGGACACAGTCAGTTAATCATTCATAACTTCCATAAAATGGTGATGAGTCATCATTCATTTAATTGGATTATGGTGAGGGTGAAGTAAAAGCAAATATGAGAAAGTACATTTTAAGTTGTAAAACCCCAACAAATGCTTATTAAGCTTTATTTTTACCTAATTTCCTCCCCCTTAAAGATAGTACTTTCATTTCTTTCTGGATTCATCCTCTCTTAAATGCTTCTACTCTCAGATTTTGAATTTCCATGGGCATATATACATTCTTTATTTTTAAAATAAGTATATATATTGTATATATTAAATCAGACATAAACTTCTAAAAACCAGACACAATAGAAGATTTCAGGGATCCCATGGCAGAGAACCTTATAAGTTTCAGAAGTCATAGGAGTAGGTAAAAAAAAAAAAAGAAAAAAGAAAAGAAAAGAAAAAAAAAGGAAACAAGAACTCAAATGAATATATTTTTAAATGAATATATATATTTAAAATATATATATTATATTGTAGATGGACACAATAGCTTTGTTTTTTTTATATTTATGTGGCACTGAGGATCAAACCCAAGGTCTCACACATGTGAGGTGAGCGCTCTACCACTGAGCCACAACCCCAGCCCCCCATATATACATTCTTGATACCCAGTTTCTCCATTCTGTCCTTCCAGTGGACACTTTTCCCTTGAACAAGGAATATGTGCTCTTTTTTTTGTATTCCAGACATTCATCTCATCCAAATCCTCAATGATTCTGAGACAGTGTTCACCATTCCATAGCTAAGAACCTTAAAAGTGTGCTCATTCTCTGCGTGGACATATACTCATTTGAGTTCTTGGGAGTTTTCTTTTTTCTTTTGACCTACTCCTATGACTTCTTCTGAAACTTACAAGGTTCTCTGCCATGGGACCCCTGAAGTCTTTTATTGTGTCTGGTTTTTAGAAGTTTATGTCTGATTTAATTTTTTTGAGATTTTAGTCTCCATTCCTATTTTGGATAAATCTTTCCTTCTCTCATGGATTTGAACGAGCACAGCCTTCTTCATGTTCTCTTCTGTTTGATTTTTCCATTATTTAGTTCATGCAATTTTGTTGTCAGAGAGACATTATTCTGAGATAAAATATTCTATGATTTTAAGAAAACCATTTTTTCCCTTACAATATAGAAAAAAAGCATAGTTAAGAGCGACATAATAATGTTTTTCTTCATTTCAACTGTCTGAGAGGTTGTCATGTGGAAAAGAGATTAGACTTACTTCACACAGAACCATAGAGGCAGATATGCTTTAAATACAATAATAAAAATTAAACTTTCAATGATCAGAGCTTTGCCAAAGAGAATGGCATGCCTTGTGAGGTTGGAAGGTCTGTTTCTGGAAGTTTTCAAGGAAAGTATCTTAGGGTCTTTGGAGGCAGAGCCTGAAATCTTATAAAATGATTTCTTGAGGGAGCAGCCTCAGGAGAAAACAGTGGAGTCACAGAAGCAGGATAGGCGAGGCGGGAGAAGCTGGGCAAAAATATAGGTGAAGCTGAAATCCAGCCTCAACCTGCTCCTGCAAAGGGTTCTAGAGAGTGAATAAAGCCAAAGTTGTCTTGTCTTGAGACAAGGGAGGCAGGTTTCCTGTGCTTCAATATTATCCATCCATTGCCTGTGAGCTGCATGGTAATTTTTAGCAGGCAGGTGCGGGTTGGAGAGGAAGAGCTCTCACAGGCATCTCCAGGCAGTGTGTTGAAGACATCTTTTGGTGGAGGATACAGCTGAGAGCCCCCACTGGCAAACACCCATAGCAACTGGGGTATGGAGGCATTGGTCAGGTAAACAGGATCTGTGTAGGAAACCAATGGCACTTCCAAAGAGGATGGTTGGTCACATTCCAGAGTAGAGATGAAATAAGGAATCAGAAGACCTGTTCTCTAGTTTTAGTTTTGCTACTGATAATTTCTGATATCCCATTTCTTATATTTCTATGAAATAAGGGTAAAGGAAATTGTGATCATTGAATTCTGTTTTCAAAACCCTTGATTCTAGGGTAGCATGCTGTGGGGGGTGGATAGTTCTTTGTGTGAAGACCCCTAGGTACAAGGGTGGTGAGAGGACAAAGACACAGTTTATTGCCATGATCATATACACTCCAAGCATTGTATTCATATTACAATGTGAATTATTTACCTTTTCACTCATATTTTCTATTTTTAATGTATGTGATAAATAATATAGATGTTCACTTTAAAAGCATTGTGGAATTTATACTGGTTATTTTGCATTATGTGTTCTCTCAGTCATTAGTTTCTAAATGAACAACCTTTATCTTCAAGGTAAGGGAGAATCCTTTAAGTCATATTGACATATAGCATTGAGTGGGATTATGAATGAGTTAATGTCTGGGAAGAATTCCTATGAATTTGTTTGTGTTATATGCATTGTACCAACTTAGGTTGCTATTTTCTTAATGGTCATTTTTAAGGCATGCATTCATTTAGGTATATGAATATTCAGCAATTAATAATGAGAATAATAAAATTCTCCTTTTCTGCAGGACAGATTGACCTTGAAGAGCTGGAAGCCTTGCTGTTGTTACCTGGCCTCTTTTACTGATGAGAAAACAAAGGCCCAAAGTCATGCTGAGAAGGTCTATAGTACTGTTCCCTCCCAGTTCAATTGTTATTTCCATTATGCTGCAAAAGTACATAACAATTCAGATTCTGAAAAATTACAGATAATTGGTCGCACCATATGTCCTCAGTTAAAAGTATAGTTAACCCATGACGTGTGGTAGCTTGAATAGCAGGATGCACATTTTCATGCTATCATCACCATACTGTGGTTCTCCCCTCTCTGTTTAGATTTCAGTGTGTAATTGATCCCCTCTTCCTTTCCATATGTTTAAACAAATTCATTTCCCACTATTTCCTAGTAAAGTTATAAAACAGGTAGATTACTTTCACTTTTAACCTTTTTCAAATAAAGATAATTTTTTCCCTAGGGTTTTACAACCTTCAAGAACAAAATAAACATTGTAGTATGCTGATATTGATTCTACCTATAACAACAATGTGACTAGTGCCATGGGAATGGTGGTAATATTTTTCATTCTTGTACTTTCTCCTGCTCGTGTGTTTGCATCTGCTTAGCTGCTGGGCTTATAATATTGCAAGGCCCTGGGACACAGAAAGGAGAACAGTACACTGCCTGCATTACTATTTCCCTTATTACTTTCCAAATGAAACTATGGGTCTCTTTTGAAATATTTTATTAAAAGGAGGAAAACACTGTCTTTTTCTATACAATTCAATGTGAGCGGTACCAATGGTGATTCTATAGATTTGGTGATTCTGTAGATTGTGTGTGTTTTTGAAGATGTTTCTTCATAAGTTCCTTACATTTCTGCACATTTTGTAAGTGGAGGTACTTACTATCTTTATTCAGAATTATCTTCCAAGGATTGTATAAGTAAACTGCTCTGAAAGATAGTACCTCCCCATGAAACAGAGGACAAATAAAGAGAATGATAAAAAATAAAGATAAAGATAATGTCTCCTGAGTAACAAAGATTGGGCTGGTTGGATTATATACCTTATAAAAGATTGAGGTTCCTTAAACATTATTTATTTTAACATCATGACTTCATTTATTATTAAAATGTTTACAAATTCCTGGTATTTGAGGATGTCATGACTAATGACTGATTAAGATTTGGACATTGAACCCCAAATATATGAAGCTATTTTGAGCAAAAAACCAAAGAGCAAAGCGTTGCGTTACTTGACTTTGAATATACCACAAAGCTATGAATTTAAAATAGCATGGTATTTGCATAAAAACAGATACTGAAACAGAAATAAACCCACACATTCTTAGCCAACTGATTTTTTTATGGTATTTATTTTTATTTTTATTTTTTTTATTGGTTATTCAAAACATTACAAAACTCTTGACATATCATATTTCATACATTCGATTCAAGTGGGTTATGAACTCCCATTTTTACCCCAAATACAGATTGCCGAATCACTTTGATTACACATTCACATTTTTACATAATGCCATATTAGTAACTGTTGTATTCTGCTACCTTTCCTATCCTCTACTATCCCCCCTCCCCTCCCCTCCCATCTTCTCTCTCTACCCCATCTGTTGTAATTAAATTCTTTCCCTTGTTTTTTCTCCCTTCCCCCTCACAACCTCTTATATGTAATTTTGTATAACAATGAGGGTCTCCTTCCATTTCCATGGAATTTCCCTTTTCTCTCCCTTTCCCTCCCTCCTCATGTCTCTGTTTAAAGTTGATCTTTTCCTCCTGCTCTTCCTCCCTGCTCTGTTCTTAGTTGCTCTCATTATATCAAAGAAGACATTTGGCATTTGTTTTTTAGGGATTGGCTAGCTTCACTTAGCATAATCTGCTCTAGTGCCATCCATTTCCCTGCAAATGCCATGATTTTGTCATTTTTTAGTGCTGCGTAATACTCCATGGTGCATAAATGCCACATTTTTTTTATCCATTCATCTATTGAAGGGCATCTGGGTTGGTTCCACAGTCTAGCTATTGTGAATTGTGCTGCTATGAACATCGATGTGGCAGTATCCCTGTAGTAGTACGCTCTTTTAAGGTCTTCAGGGACTAGTCCAAGAAGGGCAATAGCTGGGTCAAATGGTGGTTCCATACCCAGCTTTCCCAGGAATCTCCATTCTGCTCTCCAAATTGGCCGCACCAATTTGCAGTCCCAGGGTACAAGAGTACCCTTTTCCCCACATCCTCTTCAGCACTTGTTGTTGTTTGCCTTCATAATGGCTGCTAATCTTACTGGAGTGAGATGGTATCTTAGAGTGGTTTTGATTTGCATTTCTCTGACTGCTAGAGATGGTGAGCATTTTTTCATGTACTTGTTGATTGATTGTATGTCCTCCTCTGAGAAGTGTCTGTTCAGGTCTTTGGCCCATTTGTTGATTGGGTTATTTGTTATCTTATTGTTTAATTTTTTGAGTTCTTTGTATACTCTGGATATTAGGGCTCTATCTGAAGTGTGAGGAGTAAAGATTTGTTCCCAGGATGTAGGCTCCCTATTTACCTCTCTTATTGTTTCTCTTGCTGAGAAAAAAACTTTTTAGTTTAAGTAAGTCCTATTTGTTGATTCTAGTTATTAACTCTTGTGCTATGGGTGTCCTATTGAGGAATTTGGAGCCCGACCCCACAATATGTAGATCGGAGCCAACTTTTTCTTCTATCAGGCGCAGAGTCTCTGATTTGATATCAAGCTCTTTGATCCATTTTGAGTTAACTTTTGTGCATGGCTAGAGAAAGGGATTCAGTTTCATTTTGTTGCATATGGATTTCCAAGCCAACTGATTTTTGACAAAGGTGTTAAGATGTGTTGTAGAAAGGACTGTCTTTACAACAAATGGTGGTGGGAAAACTGGATATCTATATGCAGAAAATTGAAACTAGACTTATATCTCTCACCAGTTACAAAAATCAAATAGTTATAAGGTCTGAAATCATGAACCTATTAGAAGAAAACACAAAAAGATCCCCAAAATACAGGAAACAAAAGCAAAAATAGAAAAATAGTATTTCACCAAATTAAAAAGCTTATGTACATTAAAGGAAACAATCAACAGAGTGAAGAGACAATCTGTAGAATGGGAAAAAATATTTGCACACTACACATCTGACAGAGGTTAATAAACAATATATAAGGAACTCAAACAACATAATAGCAAAAAATAAATAAAATAAAACAACTAATCCAATTAAAAATGGAAAATAGATCTAAATAGATAATTTTAAAAAGAAGACATACAAATGGCTAAGAGGAACATGAAAAAAAAATGTCCAACACTACTAATCATCAGGGAAATTCAAATCAAAACCACAGTGAGATATCACATAATTTCAGTTAGAATGGCTGTTATCAGAAAGGCAAAAGATAACATGTACTGGTGAGGATGTGGAAAAAGGAAATTTACCCACTGTCGATGGAGATGTATAGCTATTATAGAAAATGATGTGAAGTTTCCTCAAAAAATTAAATATAGAAACACTAAGTGATCCAGTAATCCTTCTACTGAGTATGTATCCAAAGGGAATAAAATCACTGCATGAAAGAGATATACACACTCCCATGTTTATTATAGCACTGTTCATGATAGCCAAGAAATGGAAACTTCTAAATGTCCACCAATTGTTGAATGGATAAGGAAAATGTGGTCCATATATACACAGTGAGTATTATTCAGTCATTAAAAGTATGAAGCCCTGCCATTTGTGACAATATGGATAAAATTGGAAGTCATGATGTTAAAATAATTAAGCCAGGAACAGAAAGATAAGCACCATATGATCTCTAAAAAAGGTTGATTCCATAGTAGTTGAGAGTGGAAAGGTGGTTGGTTACTGGAAGCCAGGCAGAGTAGAGGAAAGGGAAGAATGGGAATAGGTTGATTAATGAGTACTATGTTATAGTTACATGGGAATCCTGGTGTTCTGTGGGAGAGTGTGGTGACTATAGGTGATGATATTGTAATATATATATATATATATATTACATATACACACATTATATATATATATATTTAAAAAGGTCTAAGAAAAGATTTTGAGTGTTTTTACCTCGAAGAAGTGATAATTCAGAGATAGATATCTTTATGCTGATTTGGGGGCATTTATAGGGGCTTTTCCTGTGTATTTCATGACTGATGGTAACTCTTTGCTTTACCTTTTAGGAGATAAGATCTAGTCCTAAATCCTGTTTGCCTTGGCAGGAGTGAAGGCAACCAAAGACTCTCTGTCCGCCTGAGCTTCAGCAAGATGAAGCAGCTCAGAGGTCCATTTGTATTAACATAGACCTCACCCAGCCTGGGCAGAGGGCTGCTGACTCCAGCTGACCTAGAACATTGCCCTCCCAACTAGCTTTCAATCCCATCTCCTAGGTCAGAATTGTTTGCTTTCCTCACTAATCAAATGGCATCTGGGACAAAGAGCAAAAAGAAGGGAGGAGAAAAATAAAGGATTGAGTTGAGGGGATTGAAAGGTCTTCTGGTTGCCTCAGGCAGAGTGTGATGGGGTTAAATTGAAGCCATCTGGAACAGCATCAGAGTTCTGCTCTACTCCTATACCTACTTCACAGAGTGACTTCAGCACTAAAGGATAAAAAAGCAGAGGAAAGAGAGGAGTGGGAGAGGTTGATTGAGGAGTACTAAGTTATGGTTAAATGAGAGAGAGAAATTCTGGCACTCCTTTCTGGAACAATATGGTGATTATAGGTGATAATGTACTCTGTGTGTGTATATATATATATATATATATATATATATATATATATATGCAGAAGAAAGAATTTTGAGGGGTTTTATTATGAAGAAGTGATAATTGTTTGAGAGATAGATAACCTTGATGGTGATTTGGACATTATACAACATACACATGTATGCAAACACCACATCATCACACTATAAATATGTATAGAATCCCTCTAGTATTTAGAATCTAAAATACTTGCCAGTGTTTTACCTACTTGCTTGAATAATTCTGTAATCTATTATCTACAAACTCAGTAAAGATTAGTATTCATTTAATAGCAGTAATGTGACAGATCACCTGATGAGAACGCCAGTCCTGAATAATTATTGACACTAAATCATGAAACTCTTAAATTCTTTATAACTTGAGTTACAGACCAGGGATTCTCTTCTTAGTAATCATTCAAGTAGTCAATCCAACATATTGAATGGCAAAAAATATGTTCCAGCTTTATTTTTACATTTACAAGTCATTTCTAAATATAAGTAGTAATTCAATTTTATGATAAAATACATTTTGAAATTATTAAAAATATTTTCTGGGATTTTTTAGGATAAGGAATAACCCTCACAAAAGCCAATGCAAATCAGGAAATGCTGATTTGTATATAACTTACTCCAGATGACCTTGATTAAACATTCAGCATAAACCATATATAGCAGCCATTTGAACAGTTTGGAAAACTCTCTGCTGGGCTCATATTTAATGTATGCAATAGTCATTAAAGATATTGGAGAATTTTCTTTTCTAGATGTATTGTATTTAGTCTTCCTGCTCTAAAATGTTTGTGGCTGTCCTGCTTTTAGGACCTCCCAACTTAGCCCCTGGCTCACTATACTCCAACCAATATACCTGACATTTCATCATAAGCTCTAACATTTTAAAGATTTTTAAAATATATAAAGCTAACATTCTATAGATGTACATATGCTTTTTGTTAGAATATGTTCTTGGAACCATAGTAAATTGGATAATCAAATGTCAGATTGTCACCATACCTCCAACCCAGAGATTGGGAGGAGAGGCCTGCCTGCCCTGCACCTGGAGATATGGAGTGAGCCAGCCCTTGTGGGGTCACCAAAGTGTGGCTCCACAGTCCAACATCAGGGTACATATAGGCTTGAGGCTGCCACCACCACAAAACTGGGATATTGCTGCTTCTATCAAGGGACAATAATAAGGACCTGGAAAGACATCACCAAGGTCCCTGTGGGCCTGGCTGAACCAGAGGTTTCTCTAGTAGGAGTGTTATAAGTTATCCTATTGCTGAGGTAATAGGGAGTCTTGCATGGGGTTGCCCTCTCCTACTAACAGCCAACTTCTTATGATTACCCTATCACTTGTCACATAATCTAATACCTCTATAGTCTCATAAACATCTCAGCCAACCCCCCAGACTCACCTTCTACCACTAGAAACAGTAAACCATTATGCAAACCTATGGACTATAAGGTAGAGATAACCAAACTCATCATTTCTAATTATAGTGACAAAACTGTAAATGTAAAAATAGAAGCTGATATATGGCTGCACTTTGGGTATATTGAGTGCTGTAATATTGATCTCTCCCTTAAAAGTGAAGTATTGGTAACATACAGGGACACTATAGGACAATAGGGCAGAAGCTGTAATACCTTGGATCTACACTGAAAGAGAGGAAGACTCATAGACATCATAAAAAAAGAAAGAAGGAAAGTGCCCCAAACAAACCAAGATACTAAAACAATAGAATCCATAGATAGTAGTAGGTGAAATGTCAGAGAAGGAGTTCAGAATATACATAATTAAAATGATTTGACAATTAAGGAAAGATCTAAATGAGCAGATACAGGTAAAAATCGATCACTCCAACAAAGAGATAAGAGAACAAATACAGACAACCATTGATCACAACAACAAAGAGATAAGAGAGCAAATACAGGTTGCAAGAGATTACTTTGAGAAAGAGATAGAGATACTGAAAAAAAAAAAGACCAAACAGAAATCCTTGAAATGAAAGAAACAATAAGCCAATTTAAAAAATCAATAGATAATATCACCAACAGACTAGATCATTTGGAAGTCAGGACCTCAGACAATGAAGACAAAATATACAATCTTGAAAATAAAGTTGACCTCATAGTGAAAATAGTAAGAAACCATGAACAGAATATCCAAGAACTATGGGATACCATCAAAACACCAAATTTAAGATTTATTGGGATAGAGGAGGGTTCAGATATTCAAACCAAAGGAATTCACAATCTCTTCAATGAAATAATAGCAGAAAATTTCCCAAGCATAAAGAATGAACTGAAAAATAAAACACAAGAGGCCTAAAGGACACCAAATATACAAAATTACAACAGATCTACATCAAGACCATTATAATGAAAATGCCTACCATACAGAATAAGGATAGAATTTTAAAGGCCAAAAGAGAGAAAAATCGGATTACCTGACCAATTTGGATCTCAGCAGATTTTTCAACCCAGACTCTCAAAGCTAGCATATCCTGGAACAACATATACCAAGCTTTAAAACATACTGGATGCCAACCAAGAATCCAGCAAAATTAAGCTTCAAATTTGATGATGAAATAAAAGCCTTCCATGACAAATAAAAGCTAAAAGAATTTACAGCAAGAAAGCCTGCACTACAGAATATTCTTGGCAAAATACTCCACGAGGAAGAAATGAAAAACAGCAATGAAAATCAAAGGGAAGAACTACAATAAAGAAAAAGCCAACCAAAGGAGAAACCAAGTCAAGCTAAATACCAAAAATAAACAAATGAACAGTAATGCAATTCATGTCTCTTTCAACTCTTTTGGCTAAATTTTTACACATAAAATTTTTAACTACAATATCATCTAATTTTTCAGGTTTTTGTTTATTTTGTATTTTTTGTTTTCCATTTCTCTTCATAAAGTTACACAAATATTTTCTTTAAAAGTTTTATCATTTTATACATTATATTTTAATATGTAATAATTTATATTTTTAATATGTAATTTGGTATATGTATATATTGCCTGTGATATGAGTTATATTTTACTCTCTTACGATTAAAAATCCATTATTCAAGATTCAAGGATGAAAAAGATCAATCAGAGTAAAAATTGTTTAATCAGGTATTTATAAAGGTAAGGGCAATGTTGAGGGAAACTAACCAATTTTGTGAAGCACCTTTCCTTCTGTAAACTTGAAGAGGTAGGAGGTGAAAGAAGAGAGAGCCATTATGAAAAACTTGTAACTGAAATTATTCCCTAATAATTATTAAGTACTCTACATAGAATAATTTCTCATCAGACATGGATTTATAACACAGAATTATAACTGAAATTATTCCCACTAAAAGCATGTAGAAACCAACTCACAGTCTAATAGAGTCTTATAGGGAGGAATAAAACACCTAGCTCTACTCTTGTATATTCTAAGTTCATCTCTTTGGTGTCCCTTTCTGTTGGAACTCAACAAGAAACTGCCGCAGTCTGGCTGGGCACAAAATAACCGAGCCGCCACAAAGCCTTGTACGTTCAAACAGCAACCTTTATTCCCTAACTCTCACCGGCCCTCTACACACACTTCCCGGGAACACACTGCCTCCACCGGGCTCCACGCGCCAATTCTCTCAGAATTGCGCGAGAACTCAAGGGGAACTCCAAAATAGTGGGCGCCCCAGGCAGCAGGATCCACCCTAATCCCAGCAGGATCTGCCCTAATCCTGGAGCCGCCCTATTCCCAGCAGGATCCGCCCTAATCCTAGAGCCGCCCTAATCCCGGAGCAGGGTCACCTTTCAACCATTCCCTCTGGCAAAAATGCCAGGTGTCATTCTGACTAAACTGTGGCTCTCAACAAGAAACCACATAACAAGGGGACTTATCATTTAGCCTACAGCATATGTCTCACAAAAAGGTGAAAGATGGAGAAAGGAGCCAACATGGCAGCCACTGGTAACATGGGGATACTGAGTATTTGAAATGGGTCTAGTCTGAATTGAGGTGTGCTATGTGTTAATTAGACATTAGATTCCAAAGAATTACTAGGACAAAAAAATGAACAGGAAATATCTTACTGGCAATTATTTTCTTTGAAAATTATGTTGGTAATCCATTGGGTTAAATGAAAATATATTAAAATTAATTTCTCTATTTGTTTAAAAAAGAAGTAAAAGAGAACAAGGTAACATATTCTGTAACTTCACTATATATAGTAGTACTATATATCCATATTTATATAGTATGGATATATAGTAGTACTATATATCCATATTTATATGTTGTCATTTTTTATATTTGTGTTATCAAAATTCATATAACTATAAAACTGAATAGGGCAAATTGTACCATATATAAATTATATCTCAACAAACATGACTTTAAAAAGAAATCTAGTTCATGAAGTGTTTTAACAGTACTGGGCACATACTAACTACCTGATAAATAATGGCTATTGCTCTCTCTTTTGTTACATAGTTATACTTTACTGCCGCGTCCGGCCAAGGGAGCCGAGTCCGGCGAGGGACGGCGAGGTTAAAAGACACACAGGACACCAAGGTTCTTCATCCAGGAGTCAATAATCTTTATTGCTAACACACCTTTTTTTATACCCCAAGCAGCAGAAGTGGAAAACTACCCAAAAGCAGGAGGGAGGGGGGAGAAATTTAGTTTCAACATCTATTATTGTCAGGTACCAAAACCTCCCTTAACAATAAGTCCATCAGACCAGAAAAGGTCAAGGCATTCCCGTGGGATACATATGTCTCAGACGGACAAGCAGGAACAGAAAAACCGCAAGTTCGCCATGGCCTTGTGAGCTGGCCACACTGGCATGCAGAACAAACTAGTGGAGGTAGGGCTCCAGGGGCCAGGGTGGACCTGCTGCCAACAAGTCCCCCTCTTTTGTTTTTTGCATGCCAGTGGGAATCAAGTAGCCCCTGTCTTAGGTCGTTCACAGCCCTTGCGATGCTTACCCGTCTCTGGGAAGGCCCCGATTCCCTGGCTTAGGTCGCACAGCAAGCGTGAAAGTTGCCCGTCACTGGGTACTACAAGATCAGCTCAAGGTGTTATGACCTATCAAGACATTATTGCGGTGAACGCTTAACCGTCTCCACCTACGGGACCCATGACCGTCACCACCGAATGGCAGATGTGATTGGACCGAGAGATTAGACAGCAAAGATCCTAGTACAGGAAAGCAAGAGGGAGAGGTATGCATAGAGAAAAGATATGGCAGGAGTTCTTCTTTTAAGGAGGACACTCATCTTCGGATCGGTCTGAAGTATATCTCAGAGAGGCGATCATCCATCTTCAAGCGTTGATAGTGAACCTGTATCGGCTTAGAGGCTAAGATATTAATTTGATCCTTAATGAATTGTACTATCTTATTTACAATGCAGGGTCCTATTGCCACTACTAGAAGGAGGCCTAACAATGGTCCCAATAAGGGAAGAAGATAAGGCAAAAATCCATTAAGTCCAGTCCAGAGAGGGTTCTCAAATAATTCCCTCCTCCTTTTTTCTAGGTCTTCTTGAAGTTGTTTAATTTTTGTGCGAACTATGCCAGACTTGTTAGCATAAAAACAGCACCTCTCCCCAAGGGCTAAACAAATTCCCCCTTGATTGGCAGTAAGCAAGTCTAAACCCTGCCTGTTCTGAAGAACTACTTCTGCTAGGGAGTCTATCTGGTCTTGTAAGTCTTTAATGGTTCCCGACAGGGTTTGCACATCATCTATAAGCTGTTGAGATAGGCGGCGGTAAGAATGTATAGCCGTACCCAATCCTGCCGTGCCTGTACCCACAGCAGCGGTTATTCCAAGGCCAACAAGGAGTGGTAAGGCCTGAACAGCTCTCTTGTGTCTTCTAACTAAGATGTCTAAGCTAGGAATGGGTAGGGGTTCATCTCCTGAGATAATCGTGATATCAGGAAGCAGTAATGTGAGAACGCAACCACCAGTCCAATTTGCTGGGAGCCTGGGAAAAGCTAAATTTCCACCACACATAAAGACTGTACCATTAGGGGGACAAATGGGCGGAGTAGGTGAGGAGTAATTCTTTACTAATGAGCAGTTTCCAAAGGAAGAGATTCCAACATCAACATCATAGGTATTATTTTGCATCATGCCCAGAAGGCATGACATAAAACCACCTAAAGGCTGCACCTTAAAGGGTAGCCCAGATTGACATGTGTTGTCATCATCAATGGTATAATTGATGGGAACCGCCAATGGCATGACTGCACCTGCCGTCATGCAGAGCCAGCAATCACCAGCAAGGGTAGGGTTGGAACTGTTAAGTAAAGAAAAGGTAGTTTCTAGGATATCTAATGTATTGGCATCTAAATCAGGAAGCTGGGATTTGGGCAATATCAAGGGGTGGTATGTAGGCTTAGGGATCTCCGGCTTTAAAAGCTTAATCACCTGAAGGTGTTTGATAGCATCAGTGGGTCCCCCTCCATCAGAGATTCCGATGGGGGCCTGCATGGGCCAGCAGGAGGGTTTACCCACGACGCCCTCACATCCCGCCTCTGTTAACCGAGTCGTGATGCCTTCCCCTCCCCGGTCACCAAGAAAAGGAATATAATTATAAGTGGTCCCCCATTTTCCACGGGTGTTAGTTAGGATGGCCTCAAAATATTGTTTTCCTTGATTATTAACACAAATTGAGGCTGATGTATAACAGGAGATGTGCATTGCCGGGGTGTAATGACAAGTGGCGGGACAGCTTCCAAGAGTCTCGGTAGGATTAGGGACAACAAGTCCGGGCTTATTAACACATACCCATTTTGGTTGCTTAAATCTTTCGATGTTTTCATTGAGTTCAGCCGCCATATAGGCTACTTTAGTCCCACAATCAATGCTCTGGATATAACCAGAGGGGGCCGAGTGCCGGGGCCCTCCCTTACACTCACAAGGGGCTCCAAAAAGATATTCATGAATATTCCCAGGTGGGGGGTCAAGCCCTCCTTCAGCAAACCTGTCCAGAAGGAATGCCACAAGAGGGGTCCAGCTCATGAGGTGTGTCTCGGCACTCACTTGAAGGGGTGAGAACAACAGCGGCAGGATCAGCCATCTTGGGAACTTCATTTTGTCTTGAATTTTCATTCACCGGTCTGGTGCAGCGCTCCGGGATCCAAATGGGCTTCTCAGTTCCTGGGGGAAAAACACATACAGCTCCCCTCACTCTAGCTAAGAGTGGAGCCGGGGGTTGCCACTTTCCAGTGGATAAATCTTTCCACCTTATTTGAGCATCTTGTACAGTGGGAGGGGAAAAGTGGCGTTGTGCAGCCGTGTGCCCTCCAGTGTCAGTGAGTAAAAAATTTAAAGTAAATAAGGTTATGCTTAGAAGTGCTTGTGGTCCCTGACAATTCCGGTGTATCTCCCCCTCTTTTGTTTATTGTAAATAAGTTTTTAAATGTTGATGGGCTCGTTCCACGATAGCTTGTCCCTGTGGATTATAAGGGATTCCAGTCTTGTGATTAATTTCCCATTGGGTGCAAAACCGTTGAACCGCCTGGCTTACATATGCGGGACCATTATCGGTTTTGAGGCATCGTGGGGTGCCCATGGAGGAAAAGGCTTTTAGAAGATGACTGATTACATCCTTAGCCTTCTCTCCAGTATGTAAGGTGGCAAAAATGAAGCCAGAATATGTGTCAGTGGAAACATGTATAAAGGAGAGCTTACCAAAGCTAGGGAAGTGTGTAACATCACTTTGCCAGACATCATTAGGTTGTAGTCCTCTTGGATTAACCCCAAGGGAAGGAGAATGAATAAATGGTGCACAGGTTGGACATAATGAGACAATCTGTAAAGCTTGGTCTCGTGAACATCCTGTGTGGAAGCGTAAAGACTGTGCATTTAAATGAAATTTGTTATGGAATTGTAAGGCCTTATCATATTTGGTCGTCACACAGGAAAGGCCGACAGCATGAGTAGCAGTGTCTGCTTTTGTGTTGCCCTCTGACAAAGGTCCAGGGAGCCCTGAATGGCTTCGGATGTGGCCAATGTATAAAGGATCTCGTCTAGCCCAAATGAGAAGCTGTACTACCTGTAGTTGTTCTGTGATGGTGGATTGCTTTCCAATATATGATGCTGTTTCTATGACAAGAGCCAGATTGGCTACATACAAGCTGTCAGTATATACATTAAGAGGAATAGAACTATAGACTTTGAGAGCTATGATTAAAGCTTCAATTTCCGCCTTTTGGGCCGACTGACCTGACACAGGTTGTCGGAGAATTTGAGATCCATCAAAAACGATGGCAAATCCATTTTTGGCCCAATCTGTATATACAGTTTGGGCCTTTGGAATAGGTTCCCTTTTCATAATCTTTGGGAAGATAATGGGACACCTTTTAAAGCCCTCCAAAAGTCTATGCTTAGGGAAGTGATTATCAATCTGACCCTTGAAGCTGCACAGGAAAAGACACCAAAGGTCATGTTCTTGTTGTAACTTGTGTATCATATCTTGAGTGTAAGGTTGAATAAGTATGTCAAAGGTTTTTCCAAACAATGCATCACCCAAATATTTAGCCTTCCAAATTAAGTTAATAACTAGCTCATAAAAGGGAGTCAATACCCAGGGGTTAGAAGCCGGCAAGTGGACCCAATAAATGGGACCCGTTTGCCAGAACACTCCCGTGGGAGTAATTTTAGAAGGTAGAACTATAAATGACAAGGGCAGAGAATAATCTATCTGCGTAATCTGCATGTCCTGCAGAGCCTCTTCTATTAACCTCAGTGCTCGTAAGGCTTCTGGTGTAGGTACTCTACACGACGTAGGAGAAGGATCTCCTTGCAAGAGGTCATACAGGGGTTTGAGCTCTCCAGTTGGAATATGAAAGGACGGGTGCAGCCACTGTATTTCTCGGAGGAATGTCTGCCACTGATGTAAAGTTTTGAGCTGATTTATCTGGAACTGGGGTCTCTGGGGAAAGATTCCTATGTTATTAATGATGTATCCCAAATAATTGTAAGGGTGTTGAAACTGGACCTTTTCGGGTGCTATGACCAGCCCTGCCCCTTTTAGAAGGGATTGGAGGACTTCATAAGATTGAAGAAGCCTTTCTTTCTTGGGCCCTGCCAGTAAGATGTCATCCATATAATGAATGAGGTAGAGCTGTGGGAACTGCTGTCGAAAGGGTCGTAAGACCTCAGCTACAAAATATTGGCACATTGTAGGACTATTAGTCATCCCTTGAGGTAGGACGGTCCATTCATACCATTGGTAAGGTTCCCTAAAGTTTGTTGAAGGCAAGGAGAAAGCGAAACGCTTTTGGTCTCGTGGGTCTAAGGGGATAGAGAAGAAACAATCTTTTAAATCTATGACAATAAGATGCCAATCCTTTGGGATCACAATAGGAAAGGGTAGCCCTGGTTGTAAGGGTCCCATGGGTTGCATAGTTTTATTGATAGCCCGTAGGTCCTGAAGAAGTCTCCATTTCCCAGACCCCTTTTGTATAACAAAAATAGGGGTATTCCAAGGGCAGGTAGAGGGCACCACGTGTCCTAACTCAAGCTGGTCCTGAACTAATAGGGAAGCGGCCTGTAATTTGTCCTTAGTTAGGGGCCACTGTTCTACCCACACAGGGTCATCTGATAACCAAGTAATGGACAGTGGAGGTGGCCACACTTCAGTGGCCCCTAGGATAAATTTCCCAGTCCTCTCCGGTCTCTTCCCCGCCGGGTAACCTGTTCTGCTGGATCCACGGGTGATATTCTGCCCTCATGTCTCTTTCCTAGTCCCCTTCCAGGGATCCATCCCATGTCTAGCATTGCATCATTAACAAAGTTATTATTTTCTTTCAAAGTCTGGGTAGTGAGAATAGCCCCCATTTGATGAAGCAAGTCCCTCCCCCAAAGGTTTTTGGGGAGTCCAGTCACTACATAGAGCTGGAAATGGCCACTATGTTCTTCGCCATCTCTCCATTTTAAAAAGGAGGCACTTCTTTTTGGTCGGGTTTGTCCTATCCCCTGTAATATGGCCGAGGGACTCTGGAGGGGCCAGGCAGGTGGCCATTGTTTTTGAGAAATGACAGAGACATCCACCCCCGTATCTAGTATTCCCTTGAAAGCCTTGTCCTGTATCTCAATGGTCAGGTTGGGACGCGAATCCAAATGAGCTACCCAAAAGGCCTGGGGAGTTCCAGTGGAGCCAAAGCTGCCGTCGCCCCGGGACCCACGGAGGGTGTGCCCAGGAATGGAAGCTAAGGGCAGCAGCAATTGAGCTATACACTCCCCGGGGGGAAGAATAACAATTCCTTGGGTAGCTTCTACTACTATCTTTATCTCTCCCTGATAATCAGCATCAACAACCCCCGTAAGAATCTTCAAGCCCCACTGAGTTGCGCTACCTCGTCCCAACACTAGTCCCACTGTCCCCTCTGGCAGGGGTCCAAAAACCCCAGTAGGCAGCATCTGAGGTCCCATTTGGGGAGTTAATACCGCTCGGGAGGTGGAACTGAGGTCCAGTCCTGCGCTTCCTGGTGTTCCCCTGGGGAGTTCCCAGATAGAAAGGGGTTGGTCAGTGGGAGGCGGCGGAGACGCCCACTCCCTGGGGCACTGTTCTGTCCCTGCACTGCCCCGTACACTTTGGCTTCCGGGGCCCGGGGCGGGCCCCTGCTCCCGTTTCCCGATGGTATTGGGTTACCCTGGATGTCAAATTTTGACCTGCACTCACTGCTCCAATGATTTCCTTTATGACATCTAGGACAAATTCTAGGCATCCCTCTGCCAGCACCCTCGCTCCTTTCCGGGCAGTTTCTCTTTATATGTCCCTCTTTCCCACACTTAAAACACCCCTTAGAGCTGGTTCCCCTGTTATCAGATTTTTGCATTCCAGTCTTAAGGGCAGCAGCCAAAACCTGACCAGTAATATGAGGCCCATCTATATCTTTGCATGCTCAAATCATGTCATCTATACTTTTGGCCCGGGAGGACTTAATAGCATTTTGGCAGTAAGTGTTGGCGTTTTCATATGCCAGTTGTCTAATAAGTGGCATAGCCTGTTCCAGATTAGGGAATATTTTTCCAGCAGCCTGCATTAGGCGGGCTATAAAGTCCGAATAAGGTTCAGAGGGTCCTTGAGAGATCTTGGAAATTTTTGCTTCAGTCTTAGAAACGGGCAGGGCTTTCCAGGCATGGACTGCAGCTGAGGCTATTTGAGCATAAACACCTGGGTCGTAATTAATTTGTTGGCCTATGGTGGCATACTGCCCAGTTCCTGTCAACATTTCAGCATTTCGCCGTTGATGGCCCGCATTCAGGTTAATCTGAGCCAGCTCGCGGCACCTTTCATGATATTCACTTTTCCACAATAAGAAATCCCCTCCAGATAACACAGCCCTGCAAAGTTGCTGCCAATCATTGGGTATTAGTTGACTGGATGAGAAAGACTCGAAGAGGGTCAATGTGAAAGGGGCATGAGGTCCATAATTAATGACCGCCTCCTTAAGCTGTTTTATGTCCTTGAAGGCTAGGGGGACATGGGCTCTGGCCGGCTGTCCATCAGCATCGGCGTTTTCAATCATTGGAAAAACTTGAGCCACTCTAGAACCCCAGTGGACCCCCGCCCGTCTAGTAGGGGCGTCCTCATTCCAATCAGGATTATAGGGAGGAGGTGCGGCAATTGAGGGGGCCCTAGGCACCCTCACATTTGCCCTTTTAAGGCGATGTTCTAGTTCCTCTATCTCCCTTTCTAATCCCTCCTCTTCCTCAGAGAGAGAACTGAGGTCCTCAGGATCATTTTTGGGCTTAGAAATCTGGAGGCGTTTCCTACCCCCCGAGCCCGAGTCCTCAAGAGGACCTTCATCCTTTAAGGATTCTGCCATTTGCTCCTCCTGCACCTGATTAAGGGCCTGTTCACATTCAGCAAGCTGATCCTTGATCTTTACTTTATCTGTTAATAAAGCATCCTTTACCAACCTCCATAAGGAAAAGGTGGCAACTGGGACACTGTCCGAGCCCCGGTCCCTCAATAATTTCTGAAGGTCATGCCTCACCAGGTCCCAGTCACTATTATTAAGAAATCCTCCTGTCAGAAACCAAGGACAAGCCTGGGCAATAATTTCAACGAATTCGGTTGCAGTCTTAGTTTTTATTCCTGTTCCTTGTGTATTTAACAGCTCTTTCAGTTCGTTGGCCAGACGAACCTTCGCTGTTGAGTTACCCATGGTACGTACCCTGTCTCTTTAAAATATCTTTAAACCAATCCTCCCCCTTCTTTCTTAGAAGGTGAGCCCCGTCCGCTTACCCCTGCTTTCCGGATCTCGGTGGGAACCTCCAATTTCCGCGTCCGGCCAAGGGAGCCGAGTCCGGCGAGGGACGGCGAGGTTAAAAGACACACAGGACACCAAGGTTCTTCATCCAGGAGTCAATAATCTTTATTGCTAACACACCTTTTTTTATACCCCAAGCAGCAGAAGTGGAAAACTACCCAAAAGCAGGAGGGAGGGGGGAGAAATTTAGTTTCAACATCTATTATTGTCAGGTACTGAAACCTCCCTTAACAATAAGTCCATCAGACCAGAAAAGGTCAAGGCATTCCCGTGGGATACATATGTCTCAGATGGACAAGCAGGAACAGAAAAACCGCAAGTTCGCCATGGCCTTGTGAGCTGGCCACACTGGCATGCAGAACAAACTAGTGGAGGTAGGGCTCCAGGGGCCAGGGTGGACCTGCTGCCAACACTTTACCAGTCAAAACTAATTTGGTTTAAAATTGAATCCTATATCCTAGAACATTTAATTACTGCATTTACTTTTTTATAACATTGTGTTCCTCCCACAATTCCCTGGTGTCTATAAGACCTCTTTGTCCTCAGTAACTGTGGTTTTTCAACCATGGTAAGTTTCAGGAATATAAGTTCTGTGTTATAAATACCATGTCTGATGAGAAATTATTCTATGTAGAGTACTTATTAAATGGTGCTGGGAAAAGTGAATAACTATTTGGAAAAAAAAGCTAACATGATAACAGAAAATAAATTTCAGATACATTTAGAGATTGAAATGTATTTAAAAAAGACAAAAACCATACCAAAAAACAATATAATGTAAGGGTCCTGCGAAACGTCGGAGAAAGAGACCACCAAGTGACCACTCATGCAATTGGCAGAAGGGGGATTTATTGAACCAGCATGCTGGGGCTCTGTGCTCACTCAAGAAGGGAAAGCAGCCCAGAGCCCCGAGCAGGGGCTGAGCACTGCTTAAGTACACTTTTTGGGGAGGGCGGAGGGCTTTGTATACATCAGAACAAATCATCATGAGGCGCGGGAAAATTGAACAACAACTCCTAAACATGATTAGTTCATTCATTGGCGGGAACAGGTCAGGCTGGAGTGATAGGTCATTCCTAAGGAGGGGGTTACATTTAAACTGATTGGTCCAGGCCCTGCAATGCCTATGTGCGACCACACAGAGCCCTTATTAAACAATCCAAATAGTCAGGGGAAATATTTACTGGGCGGTTCTAAGCATTGTCTTAACAGCTACAGAAATTTCGGGTTTTGCAGGTAGCATAGAAACCTAACAATACCTCCTTTACATTTTAACTCAGACCTTGCAGCTTAGAAACTTTTACAACACCCGGTCTTTTACCCTTTAACTTTTACGCTTTAACTTCAATTTCTTTTACCCTTACAATAAAATCTAAAAGAAAACATAGACTTTTAATAAAACACTTCAGCATTTATGAAAATAAATAATCTGACATTTTTCATATACTATTAGTTGGGGAATAAATTGATGCAACATTTTTGGCAGGAAATTTGACAAATACATATCAAGGAAGAATGAAAGAGTCTCTATAATATACAAAATAGAGAGAAGCTTCCTAACTCACTCTGTACTGACTTAGCCTCGATATCAAAACTATGCAATAAAAAGTACAAAAGACTATAATCTATTATCATTTATAAAATAAATAATTCTAGATAAAATTTTAGAAAACAGAATCCAATAGGATGTTCAAACAATAATATTGCATGACTTAGTAGAAGCCATCACAGAATGCCCAGGAGTTTGAACATTTATCTATGAATTTATTGATTTAATCTATTTATCATTTATCTATTTATCTATTCATTTATCTATGAATATAGGAAAGAATATGACTATATGAATATCTAAAAATCCCCAAAGCATTTGAAAAATTCAACATTTATTTATGGTAATACTTATAATAAGAATAAAAATATCTAGTTTTAAATCATATATATAAAGAAATTCTTCAGTCTGGTAAATATTGTATACTAGAAATTTGCTGTGAATTAATTTTCCTTGTGAAACACAGATTCATTTCTATTAGAGTCACAACAAACTTACCATCTGCTTCTAGTTAGCATTTTGTTGGGCTTCTTAGTGTCATGAAACACAAAAAGGAGGCATGATATTGAGAAAAAGAATCTAATGGTCAGTATCTGCAGGTGATATTTTCTTATCCAGAAAATTCAAGAGACTTGATAAAGCTATTTGAATTTATATAAAAGTTCAAAATAGGGAGCAGTTCAAAATCAATGTACAGAACTCAATTAGAAATAAATAATTAGAAAAACATGATGGAAAAATGATATTACTCACAATGGCATCAAGCCCCATAAATGACCTCAAAATAAATTTAACAAGAAATATGCAATACTTTTATGAAGAAAACTATAAAACTTTCCAGGATTTTATGTGTGTAGGGAAACCTGAATAAATGGAGAGATATAATCATGTTCCCAGATGGAAAAATTCAATGTTGTATAGTTGTCCAGTATCTCAGATTAATCTGTCAAATCAAAGTATTCTCAGTTATAATCCCATTAAGAGTCTTTTTGGAACTTGAAAAGTGTCTTTTGACATTCATAAAGGAGGGAAAATGAGCAGAAATGTCTATGAAAATGTTGGGGGAAAATTAGCTGTAGTGGAGATTTACTTTATTAAATAGCAAAAATATACTATAAAACAACATGAATTGTTCATCTATTGTTGGTAACAAAGTTCCTCCAAATTTGGCATCTTAAAACAAATATTTATTGTCTCACAGAGTTTCTGAGAATCAGGAATCTGGGAGTGGCTTCCTGATTCCCAGTATGCTCTGATGTTGCAGTCAAGATGTTGGCCAGGACTGTTGTCATCTGAAGGGTTTGGAGAATCTACTCTCAGTCCCTTCAGTGGGATGTTAGCAGAAAGCTTTTGTTTCTTGCTGCTCTGTGCATATAACATCTGCTTTGCCCCAGAGCAAATGATTTTGTCATTCCAAAATGGAGGTGACATACAATCACTTCTGCATATGCTGTTAGTCACATAAACCAACACTAGTACAATAAGAGAGGGGATTACAGAGGTGTGAATAACAGGAGCCACAAATCACTGGGAGTCATCATAAAAGCTCCCATAATGCACAGCTCCATTAACCTTGGTATTAGCATAGAAAGAGATAAATGGGCCAATAGGATAACATCCAGATTCAGAAATTGGCTGTGTGTATATGGGAATTTGGTTTATTTTAAAGATGCGAATTCAAATTAGTGAGGAGAACCGACATTTCAATACATCATGAAATTCACTGATCATTTATAAAGAGGTTCAGATTTGATCTATACCTTATACCTTACCCCCAAGTAAATTTCAGAAATGTTAACGAGCATATACATATATACTTAAAACAAATATAGGAATATTAAACCAGCTTCTAGTAGGGGTGCTTTTTCTGAGTAATATATAAAAATCAATAGCATTGAAGTAAAAGTATTGACATAGTTCACTATAGTAACAAAACAAACTTCAACAGAACAAAATAAACACATAAAGACAAGTGAAATCTGGGAACAATTGTTAAGATATATTTTATATAAAACATATGTTCTCCAGATTGTATAAAGAGCTCCCATAATCTTTAAAGTATAGGGACAATATCAATAGTGAAAAGGACAAAGAGTGTAAACAAAACAATTTTTGGAAAAAGAAATACAAATGTCAAATGAACACAGGACATAAATTTCATTAGGAATCAGAGCAACACAACTTTGACAGGAGATTGCTTGACCTATTAGAATGGCAAAAATTTAAAATGCAGCTATGACCAAGAATTGGCAAAATACAAGAAAATGAGCACATTTTTGTTATTGGAGAAATGTGTGTTTGGTAAGACCTATCAAAATTTTAAAGATGAGAAGCTCTGAGGTAACATTACATATTTAGGAATCTATGATATGGAAATAGATGTGCACAAAGATGTGAATCTATTTACTGCAACATTGTTTTAAACAATAACAAAATAATTGATATAAATTGACTTTTAATAAATTATAGGAAATTCATGTTATATAATACTATGTAGTCATTTAAAAATTAAATAAATTGTATCCATTGAATGGAAATGACCATAAGAAGTATAGAAAAAGAAGTCACAGAACAGGACTTATGGTATAATCACACTTACCACATATGTGTATGTGTAGAGAAAAAGAACTAAAACACTGCCCATGGAACTTTAAAAGTAGTAACCTCCTATGAAGAGTTTGGGGGGATGGGTAGTGAAGCGATATGTTCATATTTTAGACTATATATTTATAAAATTTTTACAATGAGAAAATTCATATATTGTTTACTTTTTTTTTTTTTTTGATTCTAGATATTGAACTCAGGGGCACTCAACCACTGAGCCACATCCCCAGCCCTATTTTGTATTTTTTTTAGAGACAGGGTCTCACTGAGTTGCTTAGCACCTCGCTGTTGCTGAGGCTGGCTTTGATCTTGTGATCCTCCTGTCTCAGCCTCCCAAGCTGCTGGGATTATAGGCATGTGCCACCATGCCTGGAAGTTCACAGATTTTTAAGATGAATTTTTTAAAAAAACAAAAGTTTATACTTAATCAGATTCAAGATAACAGACTGAAAATGCTCATCAACTACCCATTTTTTAAGTTTTTTTTTAATTATAACTGATATGTAATTGTACATATTTAAAGGACACAGTGTGATATTTCATATATGTATACAATGATCAAATGAGAGCTACTCACATTTAATTGGCATTTACATAACTTCAAATGTTTATCACTTTCATGTTGAGAACATCCAAAGTCCTCTCTTCTAGCTATTTTGAACATATAACAAAAGGCTGTGGGATGCTAGAACTTATTTCTCCTTTCTAAATATATTTTGGTACCTGTTATCCAACTTCTCTGTATGTCCCCACCTCCCTACCCTTCCTAGCCTCTGGTAAACACTATTATATTCACTAACTTCTTTGAGATCAGTCTGTTTTTTAGCTTCCACATATGGAAAAATACATTTTTTGAAGGAATAAAATCATAGTAGCATGACAAAATAAGTAGACCAGACAATTTGAGGAAGTCCTGGGAGATAGAAATCAGATAGGATCAATATATAAATTGGCAGAGAAACTAGAACAACAACAAAAATTAGAACCAGACCTCTAAGATAACATATGTTCTTTCCAAGAGATACCCCAGGGGGACTCTAAAGTCAGAATCTGTGAATATGAACAGCAGGGATGGCCTGTAAAGTTGTCACTGGAGCAATAAACTGGTATCAACAGGGCTTTCAGAACATGGGGTCAGCCAGATTCCAGATCCTCCCCAAATAGCGCATATGGAATGGCTACAAACTCTAAGTACTGCCCTCTGGAGGAGAGGGCAAGGACTGAGACGTTGGGCCTGATGAATAAGTAGAACTGAGCTTGAGCTAATACCAGGTGTCTCTAACAAACACTAAAGAAAAGAATGATTAGAATGGATGTGTGTTTTGCTCAAAGTTTTCCCCACTTTGTTATTCCTTGACTATGAAACTACAGGAGAGTCAGCCTAATAAGTACCCTAACAGGAAGCCTGTAATCAGTCTTCCTATAAGGGAAGCTGGTCTGCCCTACTGCAGGGAAATCAGACCACCAACATGTGTGAATCTACTTGGCTCTTCACTGATGAGCAGTCACAGACAAATGGGAACTCTGGGGCAGGTGTTTGGAATATGGGTACAGTGATCATCACTGCAGCCTTGCCCTGTGTAATAGCAAAAAGGAATGGGTGAATGAATGAATAAAGTACACAACTAGAATCTGCATCAATAGGGAGTGCCTGGATGGGATACAGTATGTCCACATGAAACTCAGTGGCCATTAAAACCCAGACAAATCTATGTGTACTGATATGGAAAGATATCTGTACTATTTTACTAAATGGAAAGTAGGTTGTGGGGCACTATGCATATGCAATGCTGTTTTTATTTTACTTTTAATTAATTAATTAATTAATTAATTTTTTAAAAGTAACTCTTATTTTCCTACGCCTTACATGGTTTCTGACTGATATTTCAATAAACATGATCTAAAATTTTCATAGGGATAAACATGCTTATGTAACATTTTTCTAACAGAAAATTTTCACACTTCACTTCTTTTTTTTCTTATAATTTCTTATTTTTTTAGTATTTTAAGTATTTTTTAAAATTGCTTTATTTTTTTAAGTACATGGCAGCAGAATGCATCACAATTCTTATTACACATATAGAACACAATTTTTCATATCTCTGTTTGTATATAAAGTATGTTCACACCAATTCATGTCTTCATACATGTACCTTGGGTAATGATGTCCATCACATTCCACCATCATTGCTAACTCCCTGCCCCCTCCCTTCCCCTCCCACCACTCTGTCCTATCTAGAGTTAGTCAATTCCTCCCATACTTCCTCTCTCTACCCAACTATGAGTCAGTCACCTTATATGAGAGAAAACATTTGACATTTGTGTTTTGGGGATTGGCTAACTTTACTTAGCATTATCTTCTCCAACTGCATCCATTTACCTGCAAATGCCATGATTTTATTCTCTTTTATTGCTGAGTAATATTCCATTGTGTATATATGCCACATTTTTTAAATCCACTCATATAAGGAGCCTATCTGAAAAGGACTAGAAGAATATGCCACAAACCATACACAATAGTTACTGGTAGGGTATAGGAGTTTGGGGAGAGGGATGAAAGAGTGAAGATGGGTCTCTAACTTTTTACTTCAAACACTGATATTGTTTGAATTTATTCCATTAACAAATGCTTTGTTTTGTAAATAAACATTTAAATAATTGCATTAGGAAAATGTGATCACAAATGTCTGGAAAGATACGTATAAAAATAGCAGCAGTGTTTCTCTCTAAGGCAGTGAAGATTTACATTCTTTATAAATTTTTATATTATCTAGATTGTGCTTTCAGAAACAGCTATTAGGACTTGATGGAGGCTATTTCCAGCCTGTTGCAGATAGGGGTTTCCATTTTATTTTTATTAAAAAAAACAACACTAGTGACTGTCCCATCAGTTAATTATAACCTTGCTTCTAGACATCAGCCCTTTGAGTCTGTTGCAGTCATGCAATTGAAGCCCTCAATCAAGTATTAGGGTCGAAAGCAATCAAATGTTAGTTTAAATGTTGGTTTAACAACGGGTTCCCCGCAAAGAAAAAGCACCCTGGTTTGTGGACACTTTTGCTTTTTTGTGGGGGGAGCTCAAGCCCACACCTGTTGGGCAAGCCCTCCACGCCTGGCGCGAGCCTTGCTGCCAATGGGAGTTCCGGGGCCAGGCTGGGGAGACATGCGCACAAGCGCTGGGATGGCTGCCTCCAGTTCCCGCCGCACCACTGACCCGGAAATGGTGAGTTGGCGTTTTTTGACTCAGATTTCCCAAGTTGATTTTCGACTCAGACACCTTCTTCGTGGTCACGTGGAAAGCCAGCCTAGAGAAGAGGTGAAGGTGGGAGGGAGAGCTCCTAGATGTACGGTAGAGGTGAAGAGGCAGTTGCACCCGCGAGCCTCGCTGTTGGAGGCTGTTCCTGGCCCGGTGCAGGCAGCGGCCTCCATTTTGCTTTTATTAACAGAACATTAGAGTGACTGACCCTTCTTCTCACAACCCTGGTTCTGGACACCAGCTCATGAGGATCTGGTTACAGTGAAGGTGCTTAGGAAGCGGAGCTGTGGGTATGAGGGGAAGACAGGAATAGAAGAGAGGAATAGAAGCTAACCCGAGGCCCACCTGTGCTCAATTCCATATAGGCAGCTGTCAGCTCCGAATAGAGGTCTCGGTCACCCCGTCTTTTATTATGAACACAAGCCTCCAGTATGCTCTGGCTCTGTTCTGTTCATGCTTATCTCGCGGTGCCGCCTTTTGTTTAAAAGGAAAAGGAAAATGAAGTAAACTGGAAAGTCAGGCTGTCTGTGCCCTTCAAATTTATAAAAGCAGGAAAGAGAACTTGGCCACAATTCCCTTCCCAGTGTAACTATTTAATGCCAGCCACCCCCAACCAGTGGAAATCTCTGGATTTCTGTTGACTTTGTGCCTCACAGTGACGTGCCCACAGGACCACTAACCATGATGTGTTCCCTCCCCTAATGGAATATGGTGCATTTGTCCCTCTTAATCAGCACCTTTGTTGCCCCTGTACATTCTTCATTGTAGCCAAAAGATGTGAGAGAAACTAGTTCCTGGCCACAAAGCAGAGGTGGGGACGGGTGGCTAGGACCTTGATTATTTCCACAGAAGGAAGCCACAGGGCAAAAAAAATGCTTGTGGTTAACTTCTGAGGAATTGTGGCTCTAGTCTAAAACAAGCATCACTCTTTAAAAAAAATAGCTTTGCATTTTTCAACATATAGATTACATGTAAAAATTATTTGGATCAATAACTTAAATTTCACAGATTTGTTATTTTTTAAAGGGAAGCATGGATGCAGAGTCAACGGGGTAGTAATCATATGCATTTATGTAAATAGAAATATTTTAATCTATATACACATTAGATACTAAATATGAATATGTTTATATATAAATGTGATTTCCCCCCCTCATTTTTAATTTAGATTCAAGTAAATGCATCATCACTGAATGATGGAAAGAGTCAAGATGCTTTGCATGGTATAAAAATAGAATTCTAGAGAACAGCTACATTTCTTTGATAGAAATGGTAGACCAAACTATGTAATGTTTTGAACAGCCAACAATAAAAAATTTAAAAGAAAAAAAAAAAAAGAAATGGTAGACCATTTCCAAAATATGATGGTGAAAGAAAGACTGGGTTCTGAATCAGTACTTTTCATATTATTTTTCTCCTGAGCGTGCAGGAAAAGTATGACCCAGAACAGTGGGTCGCCATGATAAGAGATTCTCAGGAGGTGGTGCATGGGATCTGGCATGAGAAATTCTTGTTTAAGGCAGCTTAATAGAATAAGGTGAGTGAGGCTGAGGAGAAAGGGGAATATTAAAACTCAATTTCATCCTAAAGTAGAGAAAAGTTTATTAATGTATATGTGGATTGAATGAAAATAATTATCTGTGAGTTTAAGAAATCTTTATTGAGAGCCTACTATTGTTATAAAAATAAGATAATGATGTAAAAAGGAAAATTAAATCTAATGCAGTTGCTTTTTTCTTACACAGGTGGGTATCTGAATCTGGCCAGCCAGGATTCAGGCAGATTTCCTGGCTTGGCTGCCAGTAACACTGTGTGGCAGGTTGTAGGATACAATAGTGGACACACCAGGTGGAACTGTCATGGAGTTTCTGTTCCAGCTGGGTGGAGGTGAGAAAAAAGAAAACTAAATTTATCTGATGGTAATAAGATTAGAAAGACAATATAGCATGTTAAAGGGGGGCCCTTGTTTTTTGTAGAAGGGTTGGGAAACAGCCTCCTGACAATAGAATGAATTTGAGCAGAGATTTTAAGAAAGGGACCAATGCAGATATCTGGAGGAGGTGCTCTCTAGACATGGGGATCAGCAAAATCAAAGATCTTGCTGTGAGGCAAACTTGATATTTTTAGGAGTAGCCATGAGGCTATGTAACCCAGGAGGGTTGGAGGGTGTAGCAAGAACTAATGTCAGAGAAGGAACTGGGCTCCAGATCATGCCCTGAGGCCATTGCCAGGACTTTGGCTTTTTTAAAAATTATTTTAAGTGATACATAAAAATATCAATAAATATATCTAAAGAAGTATATTTATATTTGCTTATATATTTAAGTATATTCATATACTTAATATATATTTGCTTATATAATTAAGTATATTTATATTTGCTTATATATTTATATATAAATGGGGTAACATGATGTTTTGACACAAGTATACATTTTGTAATGTTGAAATCAGGTTAAAAGTATCTCTTCAAACAATTATAATTTCTTTATAGTGAAAATTTTCAAAATCCTTTCTTCTATTTTTCCCTAGCTTATTGAAATACACAGTACATTATTATTATCGTCTAGTTACCCTACTGTGCACTAGCACACAGAACTTCCTGCTCCTATCTGACCACAACTTAGTACCTATTGATCAGCCTTCCTCCACCCCTTCTCATCACTAGCTTTTGCTTTGATCTGAGGATAAGTTAGGGGAGGTATTATGGTTTGGATATCAGATATCCCCAATAAGCTCATGTGAGAGACAATGCACAAATGTTCACAAGTGAAATGATTAAATTACAAGACCTATAATGTTATTCATGGACTAATCCATTTGATGGATTAATAATTTTTAAGAATTTATTTATTTATTCTAATTTGTTGTATATGGCAGCACAATGCATTTCAATTCATAGTACACATATAGAGCACAGTTTTTTCTCCTGTCTCTGGTTGTATACAAAGTAGAGTCACACCCTTTGTGTCTTCATACATGTAATTGGGGTAATGATATCTATCTCATTCCATCACCTTTCCTACCCCCTGCTCCTTCCTTTCCCTTCCTCCCCTTTGCCCTATCTAAAGTTCTGCCATTCTTCCCCTGTTCCCCGCCACACATTTTCATTATGGATCAGCATCCTCATATCAGAGAAAACATTTGGAACTTTGTTTTTTTGGAATTGGCTAACTTAATTTAGCATAATATTCTCCAACTGCATCTATCTGCAAATGCCATGATTTAATTCTCTTTTAGTGCTGAGTAATATTCCATTTGAGTGTGTGTGTGTATGTGTGTGTGTTTGTGTGTATGTATATATGTGTGTGTGTGTATATATATGTATGTGTATATACACACACACACCACAGTTTATCCACTCATCTCTGAAGGGCATCTAGGTCGATTCCACAGTTTAGCTATTGTGAATTGTGCTGCTATAAACATTGATGTGACTGCATTACTGTAGTATGCTGATTTTAAGTCCTTTGGGTGTAAATCCAGGAGTGGGATAGCTGCGTCAAATGGTGGTTCCATTCCAAGTTTTCCAAGGAATCACCATACTGTTTTCCATATTGGTTGCACCAATTTGCAGTTCCATCAGAAATGTGTGAGAGTTCCTTTCTCCCCACATCCTTGCCAACACTTATTGTTGTTTGTATACTTAATAGCTGCCATTCTGACTGGAGTGAGATGAAATCTTAGATTTGCATTTCTCTAATTGCTAGAGTTGTTAAACTTTTCTTTGTATATTTGTTGATTGATTGTATATCATCTTCTGAGAAGTGTCTGTTTAGTTCTTTGGCCCACTTATTGATTGGGTTATTTGTTTTTTTGGTGTTAAGATTTTTGAGTTCTTTATATATCCAAGAGATTAGTGCTCTATCTGATGTGCATGTGGCAAAATTTTTCTCCCATTCTGTTGGCTCTCTGTTCACCTCACTGATTGTTTCTTTTGCTGAAAAGAAGCTTTTTAGTTTGAATCCATCCCATTTATTAATTCTTGATTTTATTTTTTGCACTATAGGAGTCAATTGGGGCCTAATCCATCATGATGGAGATTTGGGCCTACTTTTTCTTCTGTTAGGTGCCAGGGTCTCTGGTTTGATTCATAGGTCCTTGATCCACTTTGTTGAGTTTTGTGCATGGTGAGAGATAGGGGCTTAATTTCATTTTGCTGCATATGGATTTCCAGTTTTCCCAGCACCATTTATTGAAGAGGCTCTCTTTTCTCCAATGCATGTTTTTGGCGCCTTTATCTAATATGAGATAACTGTATTTATGTGAATTTGTCTTTCTGTCCTTTATTCTGTACCATTGGTCTACAAGTTTATTTTGGTGCCAATACCATGCCATTTTTGTTAATGTATAATAATAATGTTAATGTATTTCTGTAGTATAATTTAAGGTCTGGTATAGTGATGCCACCTGCTTTACTCTTCCTCCTAAGGATTGCTTTAGCTATTCTGGTCTCTTATTTTTCCAGATGAATTTCATGACTGTTTTTTCTATTTCTATGTGGAATGTCATTGGGATTTTGATTGGAATTGCGTTAAATCCGTATAGTGCTTTTAGTAGTTTGGTCATTTTGACAATATTAATTCTGCCTGTCCAAGAACAAGGGAAATCTTTCCATCTTCTAAAGTGTTCTTTAATTTCTTTCTTTAGCATTCTGTAGTTTTCACTGTACAGGTCTTTCAGTTCTTTTGTTATGTTGATTCCCAAGTATTTTTTTTTTTTTTTTTGAGGCTATAGTGAATGAGGTAGTTTTCCTAGTTTCTCTTTCAGAGGATTTGTCACTGATATACAGAAATGCCTTTGATTTGTGGGTGTTGATTTTATATCCTTCTACTTTGTCAAATTCATTCACTAGTTCTAGAAGATTTCTGGTGGAATTTTTTTGGGTCTTCTAGGTATAGAATCATATCATTGGCAAATAGTACTAATTTGTGTTCTTTTCCTATCCGTATCGCTTTAATTTCTTTCATCTGTCGAATTGCTCTGGCCAGTGTTTCAAGAACTGTGTTAAATAGAAGTGATGAAAGAGGGCATCCCTGTCTTGTTCCAGTTTTTAGAGGGCATGCTTTCAGTTTTTCTCCATTTAGAATAATGTTGGCCTGGGGCTTAGCACGGATAGCTTTTAGAGATAAGTACCTGTTATTCCTAGTTTTTCTAGTGTTTTGAACATAAAGGGGTGCTGTATTTTGTAAAATGCTTTTTTTCTGCATCTGTTGAGATGATCATATGATTCTTATCATTAAGTCTATTGATGTAATGAATTACATTTATTGACTTCTGTATGTTGAACCAACCTTGCATCTCTGGGATGAACCCCACTTGATCATGGTGCACTATCTTTGTGATATGTTTTTGTATTTGATTTGCCAGAATTTTATTGAGAATTTTTACATCTATGTTCATTAGAGATATTGGTCTAAAGTTTTCTTTCTTTGATGTATCTTTGTCTGGTTTTGGAATCAGGGTGATATTGGCCTCATAGAATGAGTTTGGAAGTGCTCCCTCTTTTTCTGTTTCATGAAATAATTTGAGGAGTGTTGGTATTCTTCTTTGAAGGTCTTGAAGAACTCAGCTGTGTATCCATCTGGTTCTGGGCTTTTCTAGGTTGGTGGTTCTGATGGCATCTTCTATTTCATTATTTGAAGTTGACCTTTTAACATGTGTATATCATCCTGATTCAGTTTGGGCAAATCATATGACTCTAGAAATTTGTCGATGCCTTAAATACATTTTTCCAAGGAGCAAACTTTTTGTTTTGTCAATTTTTTCAATTGTTTTTTTTATTTCAATGTTATTGATTTCAAATCTAATTTTAATTATTTTCTGTCTTCTACTACTTTTGGTGTTGATTTGTTCTTCTTTTTCTATGGCTTTGAGATGTAATGTTAGGTCATTTATTTGCTGACTTTTTCTTCTTTTAAGGAATGAACTCCATGAAATGAACTTTCCTCTTAGTACTGCCTTCTTAGTGTCCCAGAGATTTCAATATGTTGTACCAGTGTTCTTGTTTACCTCTAAGCATTTTTTAATTTCCTCCTTGATGTCTTTTGCAACCCAAGTTCATTCAGTAGCATACTATTTAGTCTCCAGGTGTTGGAGTAGCTTCTATTTTTTATTTTATCATTAATTTATAATTTCATTTCATTATGATCTGATAGAATGCAGGGTAATATCTATTTGTGTGTGTGTGTGTGTGCACTGAGAGTTGCTTTGTGGCATAATATATGGTCTATTTTAGAGAAGGATTCTTGTGCTGCTGGGAAGAAAGTCTATTCACTCATGATGGATGAAATTATATATATATCTGTTAAATGTAAGTTATTGAGTGTAATATTGAGTTCTGTAGTTTTTTTGTTTAGCTTTTCTTTGGAAGATCTATCCAGTGGTAACAGAAGTGTGTTAAAATCACCCAGAATTATTGTGTTGTGGTCTGTTTGACTCTTGGACTTGAGAAGAGTTTGATGAACATAGATGCTGCATTGTGTGGGGCATATATATTTATAATTGTTATGTCTTGTTGATGTATGGTTCCTTTAAGCAGTATGGAATGTCCTTCTTTGTCCCTTTTGATTAACTTTGGCTTGAAGATGGAAACCCCTGCTTGTTTCCACAGTCCAGTAAGTGGTATGTTTTTTTCTCAACTTTTTACCTTCAGTCTGTGGATGTCTTTTTCCTATGAGAAGAGTCTCTTGAAGGCAGCATATTGTTGGGCCATTTTTAAAATCCAATCTGCCAGTCTATGTCTTTTGATTGGGGAGTTTAGGCCAATAATAGTCAGGGTTTTTATTGAGACATGATTTGTATTCCCGGTCATATTTGTTTATTTTTGGTATTTAACTTAACTTGGTTTCTTCTTTGATTTTTCCTTTAGTGTAATACCTCCCTCTGCTGATTTTCATTGTTGTTTTTCATTTCCTCTGCATGGAATATTTTGCTGAGGATATTCTGTAGTGTAGGCTTTCTAGTTATACATTTTAAACTTTTGTTTGTCATGGAAGGTTTTTATTTTGTCATCAAATCTAAAGCTTAATTTAGCTGGATATAAGATTCTTGGTTGGAATCCATTTTCTTTCAGAGCTTGGTATATGTTGTTCCAGGATCTTCTAGCTTTCAGGGTCTGTGTTAAAAAATATACAGATATCCTAATTGGTTTCACCCCTATGTATAATCTGATTCCTTTCTTTTGTGGCTTTTAAAAATTCTCTCCTTATTCTGTATGCTAGGCATTTTCATTATAATGTGTCTTGGTGTGTATCTGTTGTGATTTTATATGTTTGGTGTCCTGTAAGCCTCTTGTATTTGATTTTCCAATTAATTCTTAATGTTTGGAAAATTTTTCTGATATTATTTCATTGAATAGATTGTTTATTCCTTTGGTTTAGAACTTTGCCTTTCTGTATCCCAATAATTCTTAAATTTGATCTTTTTATGTCATCCCATATTTTTAAAATGTTCTCTTTTCCTTATGGTTTCTTACCATGTTCACTGTGTAATCAACATTCTTTTCAAGATTATATATTTGTCTTCATTGTCTGAGATCCTGTCTTCCAAGTGACCTAATCTATTGATGATGCTTTCTATTCAGCTTATAATTTGGCTTATTGTTTCTTTCATTTCAAGGATTTGTGTTTTTTTTCCCTATAACCTCTATCTCCTTATTGAAGTAATCTTTTTTCCTGTACTTGTTTATGTAGCTCTTTATTGAAATGTTTTTTTTTTGCTGCCTGTATTTACTCTCTTATATTATCCTTTAATTCACAGAACATGTTAATTATGTACACCCTGAACTCCTGCTCTGTCATTTTTTTCTGTTGTGCTGGCTAAGGATTCTAATTATGTAGTATCTTCGTTGTTGTGGGTATTTTCTTCCCTTGTTTTTTCATGTTGTTCATGTGTCTTCCCCTCTAGCACTGCAGATCTGAGGCATTACAGTTTTTACCCTATAGGCTTATAGTGTTCCTGCAGGTTTCTAATACCTCTCCTTTAAGGGGGAGACAGTGTGAACGGATCCCAATACAAACAATATACAATCTCAAAACAAATAGCTGCTATTAAGACCTTTACGGTTTTGTCACACTATACAGAAATGCTAAGTTCCATTATTATCTACAATATAAACAGTAGGTTTGCAAAAGGGTCTACAGTTTCTGACGGTGGACAAAGAACCGGGGTGAGGTATAGGATGAGAGGTTGAGGGCGTAGGAGGTGAGAATATAGAATTACTAGATCTTAGAAAGCATGAAAGTGGAATCTAAAAAAGTTGATTAGTAGCAGGAGGAGAGAGAGAAAGTGATTTGGGGGAGACAAGTAAGTGGGAAGACAGTAGAGTACATAAAACAAATATTAAGAAAAGTAAAAAATGTAAAAATAGGAAATAAAAGAATATACATCACCACTGTAATATACTATTCAGATGTTCCAGTCCTCAGTTGCTTAATGCATGCAAAGTACTTGGTTTCACATGTTGGGAATGTGAGGGTGGGAAAAGAAGAGAGAGAGTGAAAAAAAAAAAAAAAAGGCTCAAGGGAAGATACAGGATTATTTTGTTGTAGATCAGTATCTTTCCAGCTTTCCTTCTCATCCAATCTGTTGTTTGCTGGTATCTCCTCCCTCAGGATGGTGAACGTTATCAGGGTGAGAGGGTTGGTCTTGGGGGTGTATCTCCTGGAAGTGGGAAAGTGTTATAGCACTTGCTGGTCCCCATTGAAGACTGCATCCTAAAGATCTACTTTGGGGCCCGCTCATGTGATGTGGGCGCCTGGTCTTATCTCCTTATATCACCTGTAGATCTTGAAATTTCTGGTCTCTAATTTAGTCTCTAAACTGTGTCTCATTCACAATTCAGGAACTTTTTTCTCCAAAGGTCTTGAGGGCTGCACTCTTGGGGCTCTGTATCGGTCATGGAGAGCTGTTTTATATCGGACAGTTTAGGACTCTGTTTTGTAAGCTACAGACCAGCTGTGTAGCTGCACACACTGCCTGGTTAGCAACTCTTGGGGAGAGGGGGGGTTGGGGATTTTTGGTACCTTGATATTGCTTCTAAGCCCCAACCGGTATTCCAAGCTGGGAGTTGCCCCAACTAAAGATGGTGACAAAGGTGTCCCAAGGTGGAAGCGGCTGCTTTCAGTGATGGGGTGCTGCATCATGTGGGGCCAGGTGGTGACATTGAGCGGCATGTTCAGAGGTGCAGCTCTGTGGCTGTCGGCTGTCTCTGGATCCAGTGCAGTGACCCAAGGTGCAGACTACCATGTGTAGGGAACTTGGCAATGGTTACAGTGCCTCAAGATGGAGGCGACAGATGGGGTAGATGGGGTTCACAAGGGAGTGGCGGCCAGCGTTCTTGTGTGTGGGCTGCAGCTGGGTGTCCTGCGCCAGAGTGGCAGCTGGGATTCGTGTGCCGGGGGAGGCCAGGAGTCCTGTGCTGATGCTGATGCTGGTTGTTCTACTCAGGCACCTGGAGGACCTGCGTGGACAAGTAGCCGGGAGTTCTGCACTGACACTGAGGCCTGGAGACCCTGCGCTGCATGGTGGCCATGATTCCTGCGCAGAGCAGCTGTGGGGATCCTCTAATCACTCACAGAGAAACAGCATTCCCACTTTTTGAATTCCAGGTCCCAGAGAGACACAGAATGCAGCCTCACTTTAGCCCGCCATCTTGGATCCCCCCTGGATTAATAATTTGAATGAATCACTAGATGGTAACTGTAGGCAGTTGGGGTGTGGATAGAAGAAGTAGGTCATTGGGCACACGCCCTTAGGGATATATTTTGTCCCTGACTGTGCTCTTTCTTTTTTCTTCCGAGCTGTCATGAGCTGAGCAGCTCTCTTCCACCATGCCCCACCATGGCACACCAGGCCCAGAGCAAAGGTATCTCTGGCCATGGACTGAACCTCTGAAACTATGAGCCAAAATAAACTTTTCCTCCTCTAAGTTGTCCTCGTGAGGTATTTTGAACACAGTGACAAATGCTGACTAATTCAAGAGGGTTTTGAGTAAATAGTGGTCTGATCTGATTTATATTTGAAAAGGATTGGCTTGATTATGTTGTGATTAGACAGTGAGATAGAGATACAGAAAGACCAGATAGTAGTCCATTAGCCATGGGAGGGGTTATCCTCAGTGAAACCCTGTCTGTAGCAGTAGAGATGGTGAGAAGTGGTCAGATGTTTCTAATTTCTTTTAAAGCTGTGCCAATAGTTAGGGTCAGAATTTGGTGAGGCAATGGAAGCACCTCAAGTCTAAAACTTAAGAAGGAACTCCCCTGGATATGTCATTGAGGAGGTAAGAGAGGACAAGATTTAGTGCATTGTCTTACCAGAGCACAATTATTTGATTCATAGCAGAGTATATGAGCACAGCTGGTATTGTCAGAGGAAGTGGAGGCTCTTTTTTTGATTGCTTTTCAGTGAATTAGAAAGCAGCCAGGTGAGCTGGAGAGAAGTAGAAATTTGAGGATAGGGAAGAAGGGGTGGAGTCATCTAGGAGAGTGGAACTGAATGACTCAAGGTCATGTAGCAGGATTTCCAGCTGTTATTAAGGGTCCCCTAAAGTCAGCATCAGGGCCTGGTGTTGCCGCTTCATGCTCAGAACTGTTGGGGCTGCGTGTTCAAAGTTATTTAGCTCTTTGTTTGTGTTATCCATAGAGGAGTAGATGTAAGATGTATCTAAATATATGCTATACATAAGATATTTAGATATAAAATCTGCTAAATTGGGCTTTAAAATGCATACTCAAAAACTAAAGGGTCATATGCATTTTGTCATGTGCAAGCTAGAAGAAAGTTTAAAAAGGTTGGGGGAACCTCATGAAAATAGACCAGTAGAGGAGAGGAAGGGCTCAGGGAGAGGGAGCAAGGGAGGGAAAGGGGAGGTATTTCAAATTTTATAGTTTGAAATTGATCAAATTATCTTATGTTCATGAGTGAATGTGTCAAATGAGACCCACTTATGTATAACCCTAATGTACCAATGAAAAATCAGCTGTAGCTGCCACTTTTATGAATAATCATATCTCAGTATAATCATTTGATAATAATTAGTCTGAAAAAGAAATTATGAACACAACCCCATTTATAATAGGCTCAAAAAGAAGAAATACTCAGGGATACATTTAACCAAGAAAGTGAAAAATCTGTACATTGAAAACTATAGAAACAATGGTGAAAGAAACTGAAGACAAAAATAAATGGAAAGATATTCTGTGTGGGCTGGAAGAATTAATATTGTTAAAATGTTCACAGTATCCAAAGCAATATACAGATTCAGTACAAGCCCTATCAAAATTGCAGTGGCCTTTTTTTTTTCGCAGAAATTGAAACAATAATTCTAAAATTCATATGGAAGAGCAAAAGATCCCAAATAGCTAAAAGAAAGTTGGAAACAGAAAAACAAAGTTGAAGGCATCACTCTTCTTAATTTCAAATTACATTACAAAGTAAGAGTAACCAAAATAGCATAGGGATGGTGTAAAAATATGTATAGATTAATAGAACAGAATGGATTACCCAAAAATAAGCCCAAACATGTATGGTCAACTCATTTTCAATAATACCATGAGGAAGACATGTGAGTTCTATATTTTACAACTAATAACACTGACACACAATGTGTAGGGAAAACCACAAACATATTCAAACTCAGTTTTTCCCACTATACGCTCACAAATGTCATCAGCCAAATATAAGAAGGGAAAAGGATAGTCAGTTCAATAAATGGTGCTTGAAAAACTGGATATCCATAAGGAAAAGAATGAAACTGTGGACTTACACTATATGAAAAAATTAATTAAAAATGAAGATCTAAATGTAAGATTATAAAACTCTTAGAAGAAAACATGGGGGAAATATCCTTGATATTGATGTTGGCAGTGATCTTTTGGATATCACACCAAAAATATACAATAAAAGCAAGAATAAATCTGAGGGGATATCTCAGAGAGCTTTTTTAGGGCAAAAGAAATAATCAACAAAATGAAAAGGCAGTGTGTGGATTGGGAGAAAATATTTGCTGATCATATATCTGATACGGAGCTAATATCTAATATATAAGGAAATTATACAACTCAGTAGCAAAGCAAACAACATACCATACAACAAAAAGTAACTTGATTTAATAATTAGCAAATGGAGTTGGAGCTCAGTGGTAGAGCATGTTCCAAGCCTGGCCTTGGATTCAGTCCCTAATACCAACAAATAAAATAAAAAATGAGCAAATGACCTCAATAGCCATTTCCTCCAAAAAGACAAAAATAGCCAACAGGTATATAAAAAAAAAAATGGTCCGCATCACTAATTATCAAGGAAATGAAAATCAAAACCACAATAAAGAGATAACAAGATAACAAATGCTGATGAAGATATAGAGAAAAGATAACCTTTCACACTGCTGGTTGGATGAAAAGTAGTACAGCTGTTATGGAAAATAGCATGCAGTTTCCTCGGAAAATTAAAACTAGAACTACCATACGATACAGCAATTCCTGTGTGGCATGTATGACCAAAAGAAGTGAAACCAGCAACTTGTTTATCTATCTATGGTGTCAAGTTCATTGTAATATTATAATAGTTAAGAAATGAAAACAACCTAAGTACCATAGGCGCGCGCGCACACACGCACGCGCGCACACACACACACAGAGAAATGTTTTCAATCTTAAAAATGAAAGATACTGCTATTTGCAATAATATGGGTGAATCTGGGGACATTATGAAATAAGCCAAACAGAAAGAAAAATATTGCATGATCTCACTCATATGTGGAATCTTGAGAAGAAGAAAAAAAACCAGATGAATAGATAGAAATAGAGCAGTTTGGTAGCTATCAGGGGCAGGGAGGAGGAGGAAATGAGGATAAGTAGGTCAAAGGGAACAAGCTTGCAGTCTTGTAGGATGAATAAACCTAGAGATTTAATGACAGCATAAGGGTTATAGTTAATAATATGGTGATGTTGTACTTTGGATCTGAAATGTCTGCCAAAGACCATTTGCTAAAAGCTTGGTTGCCAGCCTGTGATGCTTTAGGAGATGGTGTACACTTTAAGAGGTAGGACCTAGGGCAAGTCTTTGAAGGATATGCATTGTCTCCAGCTCTCATACCCTCTCCCCCCACCACCCTGAGGTAAGCAGCTTTACTCTACCACATGCTTTATACCATGTTGTATTATCTTGCCTCAGGCCCAAAGTGATGGAGTCAAGGAAACATGGACTGAAACTTCTAAAACCATGAGCCAAAATAAATCTTTCCTCCTGTAAGTTGATTTTCTTAGGTATTTTGTCACAGCAATGGAAATCTAACACAATTGTATATTAAACAATTTACTGAAAGGAGATTTTAGTGCTCTTAGCACATGGAACACAAGATAACTAGAAGATGATGGATAAGCCCACCTTCCTGGGCTTTACTAGGATATTGACTTAAACCTGTCTCAGGTTTCTCTTAGGTCCCCTCCCATGGCTGTTCAGCATAAGTTATAGCATAAGATCCTTTCTTGTAGACCCAACAGTTCCATTTTCTCCATCCCTTCTTGCCAGACTAACTAGCTCCTTTTATGTGGACACATTGGTTCTTCCTTCATCAAGAAATTTCCCCAGCTCTTTAATGTATGGTGTAAACTTCATGAATGTAGTCCTTACCTCTTTTGATCTAAATAGACTCCCCTAAAATACCCCCTTGCTATTGAATTCCTTGGCTTTCCAATACACTGTCTCTGGTATACTTTTTAAAAAATCTGTTTTTGAAACCAAGAGCCACAGGTCTGCAGCTCCCAGAGTCCCTAATGCTCAGTTCCATAGGGTCTGTTTGTAATGATGGGAGGACTGTGAGGTCAAAAGAAACTACCCCAATATTTAAATTTATGCTATCTTTTAAGCCTACCCCTCCATAAAAGAAGCCTGTAATTGTAGGGACTTTAAGAGGGTGAGAGTCAATGGAGCAAAGTAGTCCTGAAGGCCAAGCCATGGAGAGGAGTGAGATTGGAACTCTGGTTCTCAACTCCACACATGTTGTCAGAATTCCATGTGGTCCTCTTTTTCTTTTTGGGACCAGGGATTGAACCCAGGAGTGCTTAACCACTGAGTCACATCTCCAGCCCTTTTTTATATTTTATTTAGAGATAGGGTCTTGCTGAGTAGCTTAGGTCCTTGCTAAATTGGTAAGGCTGGCTTTGAACTAGCAAGCCTCCTGCCTCAGCCTGTGGTCCTTTTAAAAGGACACACTCCCAGTCCCCACTTTGAGAGCTGCTAATTCAGAAAACATCACATTGTTTTAAAACTTCAAACATTCACCTTCCTGATTTTGATGTATAGTTGCCACTGGAAGACAAGGTTAGGAAATGTTGTGGCCTGATGACCAGTCATAAAAACATTATGACTAGGAGGATCTAGAAGTGTCAAGAATCAGGTAATCTGGACTTGGGGTTCATCCATCACCACTGCTTATAGAAGGAAACACAACTAGTCCCATGTGCAGGATCAAGAGACAAAGGGAACACTTAGCAGGAAATCTGCCAGGTAAGGAACAGGTGCCAGCAAAATCACGAGACACAGGGAGAGTATGGAGAACTTGGCAGGTTAGAGCACGCGCGCTCGCACGTGTGCACACACACACACACAAATCCTTCAGGAATAAGGAATCTAGAACAAGGAGCTTTTGATTCTCTGGTGTCATTCTGCTCCACAGCAAGGAAGATTTTTTTTTTCCCTACTAAATCAGGGACCAGTTCCAGGAAATTTTAGTCAACAATTTACTACCTCAGGTGGTCACTGGTATAAGGTTATCCAGATGCTCTAGTGGTCCATTCCTGGTGTGCTGTTGGATAAAAGAGAGAAAGAGCAGCTGGGACAAGGAAATGGGGAGATGTGAAGCTGAGCTAGACTGGAGTGGGTTGACAGGTAGAAGAAACCATTTCAAGCTGTAGGAATTCTATATTCAATGCCGGCTGACATGACCAAGCACTGCACTTCCCACCTTCTGCCTGTACCCCAGAGTTAAAGTACTCATTTTGAGTATATTTTTTGATAATTTTTGGATATGAATGATATTGCAAGGTCTTCATTTAAAAAAATTTTTCCTGAGAAAATATTAAGTATAGCAGATAGCACATGCTGTCTACCATTCTGTTTAAAAAGTAGTACACAGAGCTACTTTGAAAGGGTAAAAGAATCTGCTCTATGTAAGCCAACTAACTTCCTTGTTTTTAAAGTAACAGTTAAATCAGTGAATGATGAATCTCTCACCCCAACTCTAGCCAGAATATATGGATTTGTTTTTGATATTATTTTTAATTGTGGCAAAATAAGCACAACATAAAATTTATCATCTTATTTCCTTTTAAGTGTATTGTTCAGTAGTGTTAAGTGTATTTTCATTGTTGTACAATCAACCTCTAGAACATTTTCATTTTGTATAACTGGAACTTTATACAGATTAAAGAATTCCTATGACCTCCTACCTTCAGTCCTCAGAAACTACCTATTTTCTGTCTCTGTGGAATATGACTATTCTAGGAACCTCATATGAATGGAATCACATGGTATTTCTATTTGTGGCTATTTTATTTCACTTAGCATAATGCCCTCAAGATTCATCCATGTTGTAGCATGTTTCAAAATTTCCCTCCTTTTTAATGGTGAATGATATTTCATTATGTGTATACAAATCATGTTTTGTTTAATATATGTATACACATATACCTTTTACCTGCATGATTAGTGCTACTCTGAACAAATGTACAAATATCTCTTCGATCCTCCACTTTCAGTTCTTTTGTATGTCTATCTAGATATGGTGCTGGATCATATGGTAATTCTATTTGTACTTTTTTTTTTTTAAGAATCATCATAATGTTTTCCATACACAAGGTCCAATTTCTCCACATGCTCCACAAGGCCGACACTTGTTAATTTTGTGTTTTCTTTCTATCTTTTTTTTTCTGATAATAGTTATCTTAATAGATGATATGAGGTGATATCTGCCAGTGGTTTCATTGGAAATCCCCTAATGATTAGTGATGTTAAACTTCTTTTCATATGCTTGTTAGTCATATGCTTGTTAGTATATCTTTTTTGGAGAAATATCTATTCAAGACCATGGCCTGTTTTAAAATCTGGTTGTTTTTTGTTGTTAACTTGTAAGAATTCTTTATATATTCTGGATATTAACCTCTTATGAGATATATGATTTGCAGATATTTTCCTCTGTTGTGCAGCTTGTTTTTATTCTATTGATTGTCTTTTTTTTTAATTTTTTATTGTTGGCTGTTCAAAACCTTACATAGTTCTTGATATATCATATTTCACAATTTGATTCAAGTGGGTTATGAGCTCCCATTTTTACCCCATATACAGATTGCAGAATCACATCAGTTACACATCCATTGATTTACATATTGCCATACTAGTGTCTGTTGTATTCTGCTGCCTTTCCTATCCTCTACTATCCCCCCTCCCCTCCCCTCCCCTCTTCTCTCTCTGCCCCCTCTACTGACATTCGTTTGTCCCCCTTATATTATTTTTCCCCTTCCCCTCACTTCCTCTTGTATGTACTTTTGTATAACTCTGAGGGTCTCCTTCCATTTCCATGCATTTTCCCTTCTCTCTCCCTTTCCCTCCCACCTCTCATCCCTGTTTAATGTTAATCTTCTTCTCATGCTCTTCGACCCTACTCTGTTCTTAGTTACTCTCCTTATATCAAAGAAGACATTTGGCATTTGTTTTTTAGGGATTGGCTAGCTTCACTTAGCATAATCTGCTCTAATGCCATCCATTTCCCTGTAAATTCTATGATTTTGTCATTTTTTAATGCAGAGTAATACTCCATTGTGTATAAATACCACATTTTTTTTATCCATTCATCCATTGAAGGGCATCTAGGTTGGTTCCACAGTCTAGCTATTGTGAATTGTGCTGCTATGAACATCGATGTAGCAGTGTCCCTGTAGCATGCTCTTTTTAGGCCTTTAGGGAATAGACCGAGAAGGGGAATAGCTGGGTCAAATGGTGGCTCCATTCCCAGCTTTCCAAGAAATCTCCATACTGCTTTCCAAATTGGCTGCACCAATTTGCAGTCCCACCAGCAATGTAAAAGTGTACCCTTTTCCCCACATCCTCGCCAGCACTTGTTGTTGTTTGACTTCTTAATGGCTGCCAATCTAACTGGAGTGAGATGGTATCTTAGGGTGGTTTTGATTTTCATTTCTCTGACTGCTAGAGATGGTGAGCATTTTTTCATGTACTTGTTGATTGATTGTATGTCCTCCTCTGTGAAGTGTCTGTTCAGGTCCTTGGCCCATTTGTTGATTGGGTTGTTTGTTCTCTTATTGTCTAATTTTTTGAGTTCTTTGTATACTCTGGATATTAGGGCTCTATCTGAAGTGTGAGGAGTAAAGATTTGTTCCCAGGATGTAGGCTCTCTATTTACCTCTCTTATTGTATCTTTTGCTGAGAAAAAACTTTTTAGTTTGAGTAAGTCCCATTTGTTGATTCTAGTTATTAACTTTTGTGCTATGGGTGTCCTATTGAGGAATTTAGAGCCCGACCCCACAGTATGTAGATCGTAGCCAACTTTTTCTTCTATCAGACGGCATGTCTCTGATTTGATATCAAGCTCCTTGATCCATTTTGAATTAACTTTTGTGCATGGCGAGAGAAAGGGATTCAGTTTCATTTTGTTGCATATGGATTTCCAGTTTTCCCAGCACCATTTGTTGAAGATGCTATCCTTCCTCCATTGCATGCTTTTAGCCCCTTTATCAAATATAAGGTAGTTGTAGTTTTGTGGATTGGTTTCTGTGTCCTCTATTCTGTATCATTGGTCCACCCGCCTGTTTTGGTACCAGTACCATGCTGTTTTTGTTACTATTGCTCTGTAGTATAGTTTGAAGTCTGGTATCGCTATACCGCCTGATTCACCCTTCCTGCTTAGCATTGTTTTTGCTATTCTGGGTCTTTTATTTTTCCATATGAATTTCATGATTGCTTTCTCTATTTCTACAAGAAATGCCGTTGGGATTTTGATTGGCATTGCATTAAACCTATAGAGAACTTTTGGTAATATCGCCATTTTGATGATGTTAGTTCTCAGAAATCAATAAATGTTATTCACCACATCAATAGACTTAAAAATAAGAACCATATGATCATCTCGATAGATGCGGAAAAAGCATTCGACAAAGTACAGCATCCCTTTATGTTCAAAACTCTAGAAAAACTAGGGATAACAGGAACATACCTCAATATTGTAAAAGCAATCTATGCTAAGCCTCAGGCTAGCATCATTCTGAATGGAGAAAAATTGAAGGCATTCCCTCTAAAATCTGGAACAAGACAGGGATGCCCTCTCTCACCACTTCTGTTCAACATAGTTCTCGAAACACTGGCCAGAGCAATTAGACAGACGAAAGAAATTAAAGGCATCAAAATAGGAAAAGAAGAACTTAAATTATCACTATTTGCAGATGACATGATTCTATACCTAGCAGACCCAAAAGGGTCTACAAAGAAACTATTAGAGCTAATAAATGAATTCAGCAAAGTGGCAGGATATAAAATCAACACACATAAATCAAAGGCATTCCTGTATATCAGCAACAAATCCTCTGAAATGGAAATGAGGACAACCATTCCATTCACAATATCTTCAAAAAAAATAAAATACTTGGGAATCAACCTAACAAAAGAGGTGAAAGACTTATACAATGAAAACTACAGAACCCTAAAGAGAGAAATAGAAGAAGATCTTAGAAGATGGAAAAATATACCCTGTTCATGGATAGGCAGAACTAACATCATCAATATTGATTGTCTTTTGATATACATGGAATTTTAATTTTATATAGTCCAATTTATTTGTTTAAACTTCTCTTGCTTGTGCTTTTGGTGTGTACCTACATAATCATTGCCAAATCCAATGCCATTGAACTTTTCCTCTATGTTTTCTTTTAAGTTTATAGTTTTAGGGTTAGATCTTTGCTCCAATTTGAGTTTTGGTTTTTTTTTTTTTTGTATATAGCATAAGGTAATGGTTCAACTTTATTCCTTTGCATATGGGTGTCAAATTTTCTGAGTACTGTTTGTTGAAGAGACTGTCCTTTCCTCATTGAATGGCCTTGGCATTTTTGTCAAAAATCATTTGTGTATGTGAGTGTTCATATATAATTTTAAAAAATAGCTTTGTTGAAATATAATTCATATGCCACAAAGTCCACTTGTTAAAGTGTCAATTCATTGGCTTTTAATTGTATTCAAAAAGCTATGCATCTATTACCACAATCAATTTTAGAATATTTTCAGAACCCCCCCCCCCCCCGCAAAAAAAAAAAAACCCTCTATACCTCTTAGCTATAAAAATCCCCTATCCCCACTTTACCCTTCAACCCTGGAAAAGCATTAATATATTTTCTGTCTTTATAGATTTGCCTATTCTGGATATTTCATATATATGGAATTAGACAATTTGGGTCCCTTTGTAACTAGCTTCTTTCATATACAATAATGTCCTCAAGTTTCATCTACATTGTAACATGCTTTAGTACTTAATATTCCTTCTTGTGGATGAATAATATTTCATGGCATGGATATACCATGTTTTGTTCATCCATTCATCTGTGGATGGATTTTTGGTTAGCTTTTAGCTACTATGAATAATGTTTGATATAGCTATCTGTATACAATAATGGGTTTTTGTGAGGGTAAACATTTTTGTTACTCTTGGAGTACATAACTAGGGCTAAAACTGCTGGGTCTTATAGTAACTCTGTGCTTCTTATGTGGATTTTAAATATGAGAGGAGATCTTTCAGGAAAATGAAGAAATATCTAATAAAGTATAGTGAACAAAATATTGGTGGGTCTCGTAAGTTTTAACAATGTATTGAGTAAGGAGCCAGGAATGATTAGTTCTCAAACTATTTTGAAATTTACACCTAGTAGTACTAGTTTATCAGGTGTGCATTCCTAGGACATGGTGTAATATAAAGAGGCTAGGCTAGAGATGATGTAATATGAGAAAATTTCAGTGAAAAAGGAAATAACTGATGTGGGGAATCCCATAGTAAAACTGAAGGAAATTAAAAAAAAAAAAAAAAGGAATTGGTCAGTGGCAGTACTTTGATACCCTTCAAAGCAGGGGATTATAAATTCTTTAATCCTGAAGGTCTTCTACAGTTGAGAGAAAAAGAAACAGGTTGATTCACAAGCTCAAATGCCCATAAAGGCCAGGGAAGTAATGTAAATTAGTGAATCATGCTGGGCTTGGTACATGACCTTAGGGAGTGGTGGGGAATTTATGGTGTGAGAGAGCACATGCCTACGTAAAGGCATTTGAATTCAGATATTCTTAAAAAGTACAATGCCAGCCAACTGAAACATATCTGCAGGTGAACCTAGCCCTGAGCAGCTATTATAACCCCTCCACTAAGGGAATGAAGAAGGAAGAGATAAGAAATCAAGAAAGAAAGGGTGAGGGGTAACAAGGGAGCCAGAGGACAAAAATGAAGTCATGCTAGTGGATAAAAATTAGAGAAAGGTGGCAGGGCAAACAGAGCAGGACTGGAATTGAACATAACAAGCAAACTCCAGTGACCCCTCATTCTCATTTTCTGTTTTCTTTCTCCTCCTCCTCCTCCTTCTCCTCCTCCTCCTCCTCCTCCTCTTCCTCCTCCTCTTCCTCCTCTTCCTCCTCCTCCTTCTTTTCCCTCCTCCTCCTTCTTTTCCCTCCTCTTCCTTTTCTTCCCCTTCCCCTCTTTTTCCTATTTTTCCTTCCTTCTCCTTCTCCTGAATTTTACTGCTGAGCTACATCCCCAGACCTATTTACTTCTTAATTTGGAGACAGGGTCTTGCTAAGGTGCCCAGGCCAGGCTCAAAGTTGAGATCATTCTGCCTAAGCTTTCTGAATAGCTGCACTACCACGCCCAGGGATACCTCATTTTTTCACACTGCTATTGTCACCACAAGGTTTTATGTTTTCCACAGAAAACACTGCTTCCCTGAAGCCCTCCTTGCTAAAAGCATGGGTTGAATTAGTGAGGATAGGAATGCTGCTGCTGCTTCTACTTCAGGACCTGAAGGTAGATCTCTGACTTCTAAACCACTACTTCTTGTTAAAATGTAGATTAACAACGATTTTGGTTCAGTAGGTCTGAGGTTGGGCCTGACCTCTTGTTTTTCCAACAAACTTTCAGGTGGTGGCTGTGTTGTTGATCCTCATAGATGACACTTTGAGTAGCAAGGCATTAACTCCTGGATAGAAGAAGAAATGAAAACTACAATCTCTTTGTATTTAGAAATAAGTAGCAAGGGATAGAGCACACTTAGGGATGTTTCCCCTTTTAGGCCAGACCATTCTGTGAGTTTTGTAATCATGGTAAGATATTTCAAGATATCAAGAGGCAAGAACCAGTCAAACATGGGTGAGTATTCCTGGCAGTCAAATATGACCATGTGTTGGTTCTGGCCAATGGGATGAGATTATTTTACCTTATTAGTAAGGTGAAATTTGGGTTATGCCTTCAAAAAAGAAGAATGTTCTTCTCTACCTTGTCTGTGGCTGGAATTCAGAAAGTGGTCAGCTATTTTGGACCACATAGATGCAAATATTAGCCTAATGGTGACTAAACAAAAAGATAGAAAGGACCTAAACTTTCTCTGTGTCTGGCACTAGAGATTCAACTCAGGGACACTCAGCTATATCTGCATCCCTTTTTATTTTTCATTTTGAGATAGAATCTTACTAAATTGATGAGGCTTGGAGCTCAATATTGTGACTCTCTTGCCTTAGTCTTCTGAGTTACTGGGATTACAGGCATGCATGACATGCCCTGCTAGGAAGGACCTAAACTTGGTACAGAAGGATAGACTTTTCTATGCCTGCTCAGACATTTCTTTCAGAGAGAAAGTTCTAACGTTTTAGAGCTGCTACTATTTTGAGGCCAGCAAATGCAATCAATCCTCTATCATCAGAAGTATAGAATTGAACAGCTAATTTTATTCATTGTAGTAGACAAGTTCAGTTACAGAGAATAGAATTGACCCTGGTCAGTTTGGGAAGATTATTACAGGGAATTAAATTGCTTATAGAAATGTTGAGAGTATGCTAGAGACCAGATGCTAGGTGGAGATTTCAGAAATGACTCAGAAAACCACACTCAATATGGTGTCACTAAAGTAGCTGCTATATCTTCCACATCAGAAAGCCACTGCTACAGAGAAATATAGTCCTGCTGAGAATGCTACCGTGATCAGCCACTACTGATGCAGTTACGGCCTCTGCTATGATCTTCACGAGTAAAATGATTCCCTATGCCTGCCGTACCATATCCACAAGGCTAATCACTGGCACTGAAACCTGCTAATTCAGCTGCAGAGAAATTAATCTTTTCAACTGTGCCTGCCAGAGAATGCACAACAGGCCCTGCCTCTGCCTTTCCCCTGCCATCCAACACTTGCATGGATGCATCTGACTGGGTAAATCTAAATCTCCTTTAAAATCCTATCTTCTAGGGAGTCTGAGAAATATAGGTCTTAGTTTTCTGGGCTCTACAGGAAGGCCCATGGGAAGTAGAGTAGAATGAATGTTGAGCACCAGTCTACCATCTGCACAGCATCTTTTCACAAAAAAAAAAAAAAATGTGATGTACTTGAGTGCAGTTTTGAGTACTAAAAGTGTACTCAAGCAGAAATTCATGGTTATAAGTGCTTTAATTAGCAACCAGAAAGTGAATTGAACACTCAATTCAAAGAGCTGGAGAAAGAACAACAAAATTGACCTCTTTAAAAAAAAATACAACAGGGCTCAAGACAAAAGAATCGAGACCGAGACACACAGCACTAGTCTGCTCCTCCATAGGATAGAAACAAAGGTGAGTGACTGTGTGTGTGAACACTGGAAATTGACAGCATAGAAAATGAAACTAGATAAATTTCAGAGACTAGGTAGAATTTAAAAAAAATGAGAAAAAGAATGACCCAGCACCTTGTATCTGGCACCTGAGTTGGGGGTCAGGGACCTCCCTTCTGAGGAGTAAGGGTGAAAAACAGTCAGTGAGGTGCAGAAGGCTGCACCCTGCTGACTGACTGCCATTAAATAAATGAATGACTTGATGTCTGCACAATAAGCTAGCTTTAGAGAAGAAATTCACTGCATCTCTCAGCAAACTCTCATCAGAGTACTATAGCCAAGAACTAACTTTAGATGAGTCCTACCATCAGAGACTGAACTGCTCTTAGGGGGAATGAATCAGAAAACTGAACATAATCCCATTTCAGGGTCCCATCAGACACCCACTGTGTGGGTAGGTAGCAGCCACACAAGATAGTCCTGGCTTGGGCGAGTGTCTCTGACACACACCTAATGAGAGGTTTATGCTTCAGGGAAGTGGACTTTGATGGGGAGGAGAGTAGAGGGCACAGCAAGACCTTGACCCTGCCTCTGTGACATGGAATGACACCAGTCGTGTGGTTTCTTGCAGGGGCCAGACCTGAAGGCACCAGAATTGAGGCTAACTAGTTTTGTGGTTCCTGCATACCCCTCCAGCACAGAACTTAGTGGTTCAATTGCTCCTCCTCATCAGAGAGATTCCAGGGATCCATGTGTACATTCTGGAGAGAATGTACCTTGGTATGATCAACATTCTGCTTCAGCCTCTTCTGTGAGAAACTTGAGGCACAGCTTGAATACTGCCCCAACTCATTCAGAAAAGCTGAGAGGAATTACAACAAGCTGAAGTTGTGTTCCTCTACCAATTCCACTCCCCCTAACGTTCATACTCCATAATAACTGATTCAAAGATGAAATGCCAAAAAATTCAAAAGAATGATTTTTTTTAAATGAAGTCCAAGAAAATGCAAATAAACCGTTAAATGAATTAAGGAAGACAATGCAGGATATGAACCCAGAAAGAGATTTTGAAAAAGAACCAAACAAATCTTGAAATTGAAATGCTAAATAAGTCAGATAAAAATCTCAGCTTAAAGCTTCAAACAATAGACTACATCAAGCAGAAGTAAGAATATTAGAATAAAGATGACTGCCAAAATATTACACTCACACAGCAGTAAAGAAGAGAAAAGAATACATACCTTCAAGATCAGAGCTTGATTCTGATCAAAATGACTTTGCCAAAATATTATATTCAAACAGTATTAAAGAAAAGAAAGAATGAAGAAAAAAGAAGATCTCTGGGACAATGTAAAAAGATCAAACATCTATATATTCAGCATACCAGAAGGAGGAGAGGTACATGTTGAGGACACAGAAAATGTATTCAGTGGAAAAATAGCAGAAATCTTCCTACATTTTGGGAAAGACATGTACTACCAGGTATGGGAGATATTTAGAACTCCAAATCAACATGACCAGAAAAGAATCTCTCTATAAGATATTATAGTTAAATTGCGAAAAGCACAGCAGCAAGAAAGAATATTAAAAGCTGCAAGATAGAAGCACCACATTCACATTTAAGGGCAAATCCACTTGACTAACAGGAGAAATTATAAAGTCTAGGAGGGCATAGGATTATGTATTTCAAATCTTGAAAGAAAATATCTGCCAACTATCCTTCAGAATTGAAGAAGAAATAAAGACCTTCAAAGATAAACATAAACTAAGGGAATTCATAACCATACAGTATTATAGATGCTGCTTTAGGGAATTCTCCACCCAGAAAGGGAAGGAAGACAAACACAATCATAAGAGTGCATGAAAGAACAAATCTTACTAGAAGAGAAATGCAAATGAGAAGTAGGAAAAAATAAAATATTATTGATCAAATAAACCATCAAAACTCTAATATAAATAAGAGGAAGAAATGATGACAAATACTCAAAATAATCAATAAAATGATAGGAACAAGCACATACCTTTCAATAATCTGAACGAAATGGTCATAATTCTCCAATTAAAGACAGACTGACTGAATGGATTAAAAAGAAGACCTACATAGAAGAAACTTGTCTCACCTGCAAGGACACACACAAACTAAAAGTGAAAAGAGGAAAAAAGCAATTCCAAGCAAATGGAATCAAAGCAAGCAGGAGTAGATATGTTTATATCACAAAAGATATTTTGAGACAAAATCAATTAGAACGGACAAAAAAGTTCATTCTATGTTGATCAATAGAACAACAGATCAATAAAATATAACAATTATAAATATATATTCACTGAACATTGTGCATTAAATTTTATTTAAATACCAGGTATAAAAAATGATATAGGCACCAATATAATAGTAGCAGGTGACTTCAGTACCCCACTTTCACCAATAGATAGATCATCCAGACAAGAAATCAACAAAGAACCATCAGAGATAAATTACTCTACAGATCAAATGAACTTAACAGACATCTAAAGAATATTCCATCCAACAGCTGAAGCATATACTCTCTTTTCATCAGCATATGGAACTTTTTCCAAAATAGGCCAAATATTATGCCACAAAGCAAGTCTTAAACAAACATAAAACAAAATAATAATTTCTTGCATCTGACCTGATCACAATGAATGAAACTAGGAATAAGCAGCAAGAAAAACTATAGAAAATATAAAAATGTATGGATATTGAACAACACACTATTGAATGAACAATGGGTCACTGAAGAAATCAGAGAGCATTTTAGTCAGCTTTTGTGCTGATGTGACTGCAAGACCTGACAAGAACAATTTTAGAGGAGGAAAAGTTTATTTGGCATTCATGGTTTCAGATGTCTTAGTCCAAAGATGGCCAACTGCACTGTTCTGGGCCTGAATGAGGTAGAATATCATGATGGAGGAGAAAAGAATCTTAGAATATGGAAAGAAGGAAGAAAAAGAGTGAACTTTACCCAGTAGGGTCATAATATATACCGCAAAGGCATATACCTAGTGACCTACTTCCTCCAGCCACAGCCTACCTAGATACAATTACCACCTAGTTAATCCATTTTAGTGGATTAATGCATTGATTAGGCTCTCATAGCCTAATCATTTCACCTCTAAACTTTCTTGAATTCTCTCATTCATGAGCTTTTGGGGAACACCTCATATCTAAACCATAACAGGTAGGAAATTGAATCTAAAGAAAATGAAAACATAACATTAGGATACATCAAAAGTGATACTAAAAGGACAACTTATAGCAATGGGTCCTACATTGGAGAGAGAGAGATATATATCTCAAAGAAATTACCTAATAATTTATATCAAGACCTTAGAAAAAGAAAAACAAAACAAACTCGAAAGAAGAAGAAAAAAATTATAAATGTCAGAGCAAAAATAAATAAAATAGAGACTCAAAGACCAATACAAAGCATCAATTAAGCCAAGAGGTAGGTCTTTGAAAAAAATAAACAAAATTGACAAAACTTTATGCAAACTAAACAAAGAGAAGATCCAAATAAATAAAATTAGAGGTGAAAAAGAGACACTAAAACAGATACCACTGAAATTCAAAGGATCATTAGGAAATATTTTGAAAATTGTATGCTAGAAAATATAGAAGATTTTGGGCATATCTAACCTACTAAAATTAAATCAAGAGGATATAAAAAAACCTAAGTAGATCAAGACTTCTTCATCTATTATCATATGCTTTCTATCCTAGCAAGTAATGAGACTGAAGCAATAACGTGTTTCCCAATAAAGGGAAGCCCAAGACCAGGTGGATTCATTGCTGAATTGTATCAGACTTTTAAAGAAGGACTAATACCAATGGTCCTCAACCTATCCCACAAAACAGAAGGAACCATTCCAAACTCATTCTGTGAAACCAATATGACCCTATTATTGAAACCTGCAGGGACACACATACATACACAAGCATTATAAACCAATATTGCTGTTGAGCATTGACACAAAACTCAATAAAATACTTGCAAATTGAATTCAACAGCACATTAAAAATATCATATGCCATCATCAAGTTGATTTCATTCCAGGGCTACATATGGTTTAACATACACAAATCAATAAACATGACACAGCACAAATAGAAAGAAGGATATAAATTGTAGTAGCATAAAAAATAAAATACTTAGGAATTAATGAAAGAGGTGAAAGACCTCTACAATGAAAACTGCAGAACACTAAAGAAAGAATTTAAAGAAGACCTTAGAAGATGTAAAGATCTCCTGTGTCTTGGATAGGCAGAATTAATATTGTCAAAGTTGTCATACTACCAATAGTGCTATGAAGATTTAATGCAATTACTATTTAAATCCCAATGACATTCTTCATAGAAATAGAAAAAGCAGTCATGAAATTCATTTGGAAAAATAAGAGGCCCAGAATAGCCCAGGCAATCCTTATCAAGAAAAGTGAAGCAGGAGACATCACAATACCAGACCTTAAATTATACCACAGAGCTATAGTAACAAAAACAGCATGGTATTGGCACCAACACAGATATAAAGAACAATAGAACATAATAGAAGACAGAGACAAACCCACATAAATACATTTGTTGCATATTAGACAAAGGTGTTATAAACATACATTAGAGAATAGATATCCTCTTCAACAAATGGTGCTGGGAAAACTGGAAATCTATATGTAGTAGAATGAAATTGAACACCTATTTCTCACCCTGCACAAAACTCAAAGTGGATCAAAGACCTAGGCATTATACCAGAGGCCCTGTGCCTCCTGGAAGAAAATGTAGGCCCCGCTTTCCATCATTTCAGTTTAGGAATTGATTTCCTCAGTAAGACTCCTAACACAAGAAGTAAAACCAAGAATCAATAAATGGGATGGTATCAAAATAAAAAGCTTCTTCTCAGCAAAGGAAACAATTACATGAAGAAAGAGCCTATAGAATGAGAGAAAATCTTTGCCACCCACACATCTGATAGAGCACTAATCTCCAAGATATACAAAGAACTCAAAAAACTTAACACCAAAAAATTCAATAGCCCAACCAATAAATGGACAAAGGAGCTGAATGGGTACTTCATAGAAGAAAAAAATATGAATGGTCAACAATTATATTAAAAGATGTCCAACATCTCTAGCAATTAGAGAAATGCAAATTAAAACTACACAGACATTTCATCTTACTCCAGTCAGAATGGCAATTATCAAGAATACAAGTAACAGTAAATGTTGACGAGGATGTGGGGAAAAGAGTCACTCATATATTGTTGGTAGGACTGCAAATTGTGCAACCACTCTGGAAAGCAGTATGGAGATTCCTTAGAAAACTTAGAACGGAAGCATCATTTGACCCAGCTGTCCCACTCCTTGGCATATACCCAAGGGTCTTAAAATCAGCATACTATAGTGATATGGTCACACCAATGTTTATAGCAGCTCAATTCATAATAGCTAAGTTGTGGAACCAACCTACAACAGATGACTTGACAAGAAAATGTGGTACATAGCCATAAAGAAGAATGAAATAGTGACATTTGCTAGTAAATGGAGACTATCATGCTAAGTGAGATAAGCCAATTCAAAAAAAAAAAAAACCCAAAACAAAAAAGCAAAAACAAAACTGGAGGCTGAATCTTCTTTCTAATATGTAGATGCTAATTCATAATAAACAGGTGGGGAGGGAAGAATAGTCATTAGATTAGACAAAGGGGAATGGAGGGTAGGGGAGATAAGAATAGGAAAGACAGTAGAATGAATTGGACAAAGCTTTCTATGTTCACGTATGAATATACAACCAATGTAACTCTACGTCATGTACAACTGCTAGAATGGGATCTTAATTAGAAGAAGTTATATTCCATGTATTTATAATATGTCAAAATATACTCTATACTTGTATATCTAAAATGAACATATATAAAAAAAGAAATCACATGATAATAGATGTGGGAAAAGTCTTCAATAAAATTCAGCATCCCTTCATGATAAAAGCCCTGAATGAAAAAAAAAATATATGTAAAATTACAACATAATAAAGGCTATATATATATATAACAAATTCATAGCCCAAATCATACTGAATGCGGGAAACTTGAAAGCATTTCCTGTAAGATCAGGAACAAGACAAAGATGTCTATTCTCACAACTGTTATTCAATATAGTCTTTGAAATTTTAGCCAGAGCAATAAGGCAACAAGCATCTTCAGCCAACAGATTTCCAACAGGGTTCAAAAAGCATGCAGTGGAGAAAGGACAGCCTCTTGAACAAATGGTGCTGGGAAGTAGAAGATTGAAACTAGGCCTTTATCTCTCACCCTTTAAAAATATAAATTCAAAGACTACCAAAGTCCCTAATATAAGACCTGAAGCTCTGAAACTTTTAGAATAAAACTTAGGGTAAACACTTGAAGATATTGGCACAGAATGATTTCCTGAATGGGACTCCAATAAGCACAGGAAATATAGGCAAGAATTGAAAAATGGAGTCATATCAAATTGAAAAGCTTCTTCCCATCAAAGAAAACAATCAATAGAGCAAAGGGACAACCTATACAATAGGAGAAAATATTTGGCAGTTGTTGGGAGCCATCCATGGGTTGTCTGTGGGTCACCGGCATGGAAGCCTCATGGATAGAGACATCTGGTGTCTGGGAATGACCAGTGGACATTTCCTCTGGTCAACAACCCAGGGACAGTGTGAATCTCTTTCCCGCTCTGCCATGACCCACACAGCACCTGAGATGGGTGAGACTGCCAAAATGACAACATGCTGACTGCAAGACATCATGAAGCAAGACTCCGTCCTTGAAACCTTTTCCCTGCCTTTAATGTACCTTTAATGTTTATTTAAGTAAACCACTGGAGCAATTTCCCCTTTGTCTAATCCGAGACAAATTTTTAAAGATGAACAATAAATTAGCTAACAGTACAGAAAGCTGGGAAAATAATCTCCCAGGTGAAGGGAACAGAGATGTCTTTTGGATGGCAAGTAATGGAATTCAGTAATGGAACCTATGAGGACTAGACCTATCACATTCTGTAAATACATTTCTGAGTATTTGTGCTTTGTTACTTACTAATTATCTTAGATTGTAAGTTTTAGGGTGGCTTGGATTATCCTGAGCAGGAAGAAGGACGCCTTAATGAGACACTGGCCATCATCCCCCAATAGGCAGTTATTCATTTGACAGAGGATTAATATCCAGAATATATAAATAACTCATTAAACTTAACAGCAGCAACAACAATAATTCAATCAACAAATGGACAAGTTATCTGAATAGGTAGACACTTAAAAATGTGGAAAAAATTAGAGATCATTTGATGAATGTTTGACATAACAATAATAACCACTTAAACCTTGTGGGGATGCATGTTTATTGTGGCACTACTCATAATAAGCAAGATATGGAATCAGTGTAGGTGAATTTAGTGTAGGTAGATAAAGAAAATATCACATGTTTACACAATGGCTTATTATTCATCCATAAAGAAGAATAAAATTCTGCCATTTGCAGGAAAATGAATGGAACTAGAAGGTACTACGTTCAGTGAAATAAGCAAAACACTAAAAGACAAATATCACTTTTTTTATTTTTTAGTTATAGTTGGACACAATACCTTCATTTATTTATTTTTTGTGGTGCTGAGGATCGAACCCAGGGCCCTGTGAGCGCTCTACTACTGAGCCACAACTCCAGCTTACTATTATTTTTTTTAATATGTGGAAACTAAAACAAAACAAGACAAAAAATGACCTGAAAGTAGAAGAGGGACTATTCAGTTCTGGAAAGGGGTCCTTGCCTTCAGGGAAAAATATGTTTTTCCCTTTTAGACTCCATTACTTGCCATCCAAAGACATCTCTGTTCCCTTCACCTGGGAGATTATTTTCCCAGCTTTCTGTACTGGTAGCTAATTTATCGTTCACCTTTAAAAATTTGTCTCTGACTAATGGTTTATATGAAGTTCTTGTCACAATGTAAGTTTCCCTATCTTTCTTCTTCTATTTCATCATTTTAGTGTAAATTATTAACTAGTACAGGAAACAAGCATGAGTAAGAGAAGATATGATGGAGTTCCTTGATAATTTGTGTTATTTAGAATGCTTTCTTTCTGTGCTTGAAGCAAGTTCTGGTCTGAGTGGAAAATGACATCTTGTAACACACCTGCTTTGTACTTTCTTTGAGTCTTGCTGAACTATGCATTGAGGATCCATCAGAATTCTGGGATCATGGGTTTGTGCATATCATATGCAAATGGAGCAGCAATGAGAGACACATGGGTTGTGCATATATTCTTCACCCATGCACATGTGCCTTTGTCCTACTGGACTTCACTTACAAAAGTTCAAAAGTAAATTTATTAAGAATTTGAAGACAGTGACAGCAGACAGTTAAACCAAATGTGGGGCCCATCTAAGTGCAGGGACACTGCACAGGTCACATACCCATCAAGCTGGCTCTGAGACTAGCTAAACATTTTTAAAGGAAGAATGATGATGGAGAGGGTTTGCTATACAGATTTTTAAATAATCCCGTGTAATAAAGTTTTGACCTTGTCCACAATTGGTTTGACCTTCCCCCTTGGTTCTGGGAGCTTCTGTTATATCTGATAGGAATATCTTTACTTAGGGTGAGAGTTGACCACTCTTGTCGTGGGGGCAGGATGGCCAGTGCCAGAAAGACCAACCATGTGATGTAGGGTGGTCTTTTGGGGTCATGTAGTATCAGTCCATCTAGAGACTGAGTTCAATCCCATAGGGAATCAGTCAGTCATGCCTACGAAATGCCCAAGAAAAACTCTGGATACTGATCTTTTCTGTTTGGCATGCATAGTATCACATATTGATCCCAGGAGTCAGTGGTGTAGGGGGAGGAGGAGCATCACTGGGGGTTGAATCCAGGGGCACTTAACCACTGAGCTACATCCCTATCCCTTTTTATTTTTTTATTTATTTAAATTTTGAGACAGGTTCTTGTTAAGTTGCTTAGGGCCTCACTAAGTTGGTGAGGCTGGCTTTGAACTTGCACTCCTCCTGCCTCAGCCTCCCAAGCCACTGGGATTACAGGCATGAGCCACTGTGCCTGGGTTTGAAAGTTTGACATTTGGGACACTTCCAGACATTGCCCTTTTGTGTTTCTTCTTTAGGTAAATTTAGTCTGTATCCTTTCTGTTTAATGGATTGTAACCATTAACACATATATTTGAGTGAACTTTTTAAATTACTTTATGAATTACTGAGGGTAATTTTGGGGACCCCTCAGATTAATAGCCAACATCAGAACTGAGAGGAGTCTTGAGTACTATGCTCTCAAATTTTGCAGTTTGACTTCATCCAGTTCAATTTGTAGAACAATAATGAAAATGGTACAGTGCTGGTACTAGTATAAATACTAGATGCTATACATCAGTAAGTATCATAATATAGAAAGTGTAGAAATGAATTCAGTTCTATATGAAAATTTAGTCTATGACAAAATGGCACTTTAAACCAATGAAGATGGAAAGGGTCTTCTGAGAAATGATGCCATAACAATTGGCTTTCCCTTTAGGAATGTTTTACTATTTATACACACAATTAATTCCATGTGGATTAAGAATGTAAATGTGAACAATGAAAAATATAGAGAAATATATAATTTGGTGATAAATGTATTTCTAAGATTAATTGAAAATTTTTTTGAAAAATATTGAGATATTTGATGGTTTTTGAATAAAGTAATTTCTGAGCACCAGAAAACATCCACAAACAGAAACAAAAGACAATGAAAAACTGAGAAAAGGTATTAGAATATAGTTAAAAAGTTACAGTGCTCCAAAATCAGCACAAAATCAATTCCACTGTACTGACATGGTAAGAAGCTAAATTTCACTTTATCTTTGTTAGCTCTTTGCCCAGACCAGCACAGCTCAGTGACTCTAATGTGATAGGCAGTGGAAGGAGAGTGGGGAGAATGCCCAATGTTCTTGGCCTTTCAGTGGGTTCCCTATGGGACTTGCTTACCCCAAAGAAAATGCTGAAAGAATTGTCTTATCCCAGATACCTGGGGAAGCCCAGGAAAAGAGGCACCTTACTGTGAAAGGAATGGCTCTATGAGCTTCTGAAAAGGTGACTCCAACATTCTTGACATTTCAGTGTGCTTCCCAAGGGACTGGTTTTTGTTCTCACACAGAGTGCCAGAGAAACTGGAATAGTCCAGATGCACAAGGAAGCTGCAGCTGGCATGGCTATCTATGCAAGACTGGAATAATGCAGGTAACTGAGGCTTCCCTCTCAGGAGAGAGGCAACAGAGTGGAGCATGGCTCCAAGTTGAGTTGATGGAGGATCTAGTTTCTGTCTTGCCCCAGAGAGTGTTGGTAGAATGAACATCATTAAATACCTGAGAGAACAAGAGATTATGGGTTTCTGCAGGGAAAAGATTGAATTCCTAGAGCAGCCAGGGAGAAACACCCAGAATCTCTAGCTGAGTTGACTGGGTAAAGATATTTCCTAATGAAATCCATTCTGTAAAGGCTGGAAGACAGGGCTGTTTCTTCAGATGTGCAGATATCAGTGCAAAACTCCAAGAAACATAAAGAATCAGGAGAACACGACACAATCAAAAGAACATAAAAATCAATTACCAATCCTAGGGAGAAAGGAAATCTATGAACTACATGGCAAAGATTACAACGATCTTAAAGAAATTCAGTAAGTTGCAAAACAACAAAGTCAAGAATATGATAGGTGAAAAAAATGAAAATATGACTAAAGAGAAATGATAAATAAAAATCAAAAAGAAATTCTGAAACTGAAGAATACAATAACCAAACTAAAAAATAACTGGAGGGGTTCAACAGCAGACTTAATCAAACAGAAGAAAGAATATGAATCAAATTGTCAAAAGTCAAGGACAAAGAGAATTTTAACAGCAGCGAGAGAATGGTGATATATTATAAACAAAGGACCCTCCATAAGATCATCAGTAGATTTCCCAGCAGAAACCTTGCAATAAAGAGAGATGGATCTATTCAAAGTAAGAGAGAGAAAAACCTGCCAGGCACAGATACTTTACCCAGCAAATTTACTGTCCTTCAGAAAGGGAGGAGAAATGAAAACCTTCCCAAACAGACAAATGCTGAAGTTCACTACCACTAGACCTGACATATAAGAAATGCTAAAGGGAATTCTTCAAGTTGAAATGAAAAGACAGTAAAGATAAAATTCATTGATAAAGGTACATATGTAGACAAATGCTGAAAACTATAATAATGTAATTATATTATTTAAATCACTTTAGCTTTAGTATAAAAGTAAAAAAGAAATACTTTAAAAATAACTAAATACAAAAGTTTATTAATAAATACACAAACTAAGGATGTAAAGTGTGTGAGAAAGGAGAGGTAGAAATGTAGTTTCTTTTTTTTTTTTTTATTAGTTGCTCAAGACTATATGCAATGAAAGGATATCAGCTTCCAATAGACTGTTATAATTGTAAGGTGCTTTATCTAGTCATGGTGATCACAAACTATTATCTATGATAGATGTACACATTACACACACATACACAGGAATAAAAGCATTTCATTATAAAAATCAGCAAATCACAGGAAGACAGAAGAGGGGGGGAACAGACAAAAGAATTATAAGACAGAAAACAACAAAAAATCATATTAAATTCTCACCTATCAATAATTAAATGGATTGAAATCTACAATGAAAAATTGTCCCGTCCGGCAGGACACATCAACGTGGGCAGGGAACCTAGATGGGCAGGAATGAAGGGACAAGAGACATGAAAGGTGACAGCAAGACAGGTGTCTGATCAAGCTGCAAACTTTTATTGTTCACACAGGGGTATTTATATGCTGGGGATGGGGAAGCTCTCTAATCAACAATTGCTGGATGTGGGTGGTAAAACTGCCAGGTGCAAGATGTCTGATGATCCTGATAACCGCAGGATGTTCCAGGGAGATAGGTGGCTGCAGGATGCCTCCCAGGCAGGATGTCTCCCAGGGGGCTGTCAGGCTAATCTTTGAAGGAGAATTTCCTTCTAGTCCCTGACATCTCCCCCTTTCTTATATAAAATATTTGACCATACCTTACCGGCCATGTTTTTAGGGGATGATAGAGGCTCTGTTCCTCTAGGAGGCCTTAGAATATCTCCTGATCCGAGCGAGCATCTTCACTAGGAGATTTCGTGGTGGCCTTGGCATGTTTTTGGAGGAGATGGCTTTGAGGGGGGAGCATGCCAACCGCCATGCACCAGAGCGTGTCACTCAGAGGTCTTGGGTTTTGGGATCCGTGGATCCATCCTCCTGCAGTCCTTCCTGCACCCTCCGTCATTATGGCCTAACGTCCTCACTCCATGGGTGAGTCCTCCCCCAAGCGGAGGGGCCCATGGAGGAGTGAACCCTTATGGCAAGGGCAGAAGATGGTTGGTCAGAGCTGTTACTTATACTTTTATATAAGAAAGAGAGATCTGTGGGGATGTAAACTTAAGAAATAAGCCTGAGAGAAGGGTAGAACATCCTTTTAAATGTTGGCAGCACGGTCTTCCATCTCCAAACGGTGATAGTGGACCTGTATGGGCTTAGAGGCCAAAATATTAATCTGTTCTTTAATAAATTGTACCAGCCTAGTGGGTGAGGACTAATTTTGTACTGTTGAGCAATTTCCAAAGGAAGTAACTCCAACATCAATATCATAGGTATTATTCTGCATCGTGCCTAAAAGACATAATGTAAAAGTGCCTATAGGCTGTACTTTAAAAGGAAATCCAGGTTGGCATGTATTATCATTGTCTATGATAGAATTAATAGGAACTGCCATAGGCAAGATTGCCCCTGTTGTCATGCAGAGCCAGCAATCACCAGCAAGGGTGGGGTTGGAATTATTAAGCAAGGAGAAGGTAGTTTCCAAAATATCGAATGTATTAGTATCTAAATCTGGGAGCTGGGATTTAGGCAGCATTAAGGGATGATATGTGAGCTCAGGGATTTGGGGTTTCAAAAGTTTGATTATCTGAAGATGCTTGACAGCATCAGTGGGTCCTCCACCATCAGAGACCCCTGTAGGGGCCTTAATGGGCCAGCAGGAGGGTTTACCGACAGTGCCTTGGCATCCAGCTGACTGTAACTTGGTGTATATGCCTTCTCCTCCCGGGTCAAAGAGAACGGGGGTATAATGAATAATGGTCCCCCCTGCTGCATGAGTTTTAGTTAGGGTGGCTTCGAAAAATTGTTTTCCCTGCTTGTTAACACAAATTGAGGCTGACAAGAGACATGCATCGCCTGGGTATGTGTACAAGTTGCAGAACAATTTTGGAGAGCTTACTTGTACTGGGGGGAATAATCTTTGGCTTGTTAACACATACCCATTTAGGCTGATGAACTCCTCCGAGTTTATGGTCAACCTCCGCATGGAGGTAAGCCACCTTAGTCACGCAGTCAGCAGTCTGGGTCCAGCTAGTGGGAGCCTGAGTCCAAGATCCTCCCTTGCATTCGCAAGGGGGGCCAAAAAGGTACTCCATGATGTTGGAAGGTGGAGGGTCAAGGCCTCCGTATACAAACCTGTTCAGCAGAAGTGCCTTAAACAGGATCCTCACACAGATTGTTGGCTGCATCTTGTTTTACCCAAAGATGATTTCTTTCTTCTTTTTAGGATCCATGTGTGCTTTTTCTTTGTTGAAGCATCCTTTTCTTTTAGAAAATTATTTTGGTTATACTTGGAACAATTTCTGAAAACCTTAGAATCTATAAACAAATTATTGTACTTTGATAAGAAATATCAATGAAAATATAGTTAAAATCCTTAGATATTTTGTAGACATAATTATAATTATTTATCATCTTATGAGTTTGAACAGTAACTTTGAGAATTAGAAACTACTTGAAGATTGTATTTTCACTTAAAAGCAAATTTATAGTAAACACATTTATCTCAAATATCTGTAACTGAAAAGGCAGAGTATCTGATAAATGTAAATACAAAACATAAATTATGGGTTTTTTGTTGAAGAAAAACAATTAGGCAAATATATATTAACTAATCAATTAGGCATGTGATAATTATTTTATAGATTAACAAATATAGGTTATCTAAATATCTTAAATATATATATATATATATATATATATATATATATATTAAGAATAAGAACATAACTTATAATTGTATTAATTTTGTGTAAGCACATGGTCTTAAAATATTTGGATCCATTTTAATTTATTTTTAACTAGGAGTGCACTCTTCTATGTGACGTCACTTGATGTAACTGAAATAAAATCCTTGTTGAGTATACATATTTATTTTTTATAGTTAGGAATGAGAATAAGGATTTTTTGGTCATCACAGGAACATTGCTGGCTTTGTTCCTGTGGCGAGCAAATGCATCCTCATAACCTCCAAAATTAAAAGTAAAATATAAAGAAGCATGTTTGATATCTCTCATCAATAGAACATTATTTAGTAACACAACTATAGAGAAAAGTCAGGTTATTTAACTCAGAACTAACTTAAATTTAGGGCTGCAACATAGAAAGCTGTGGAATTAAACTTTGTCTGAAAAAGATATCTTTCGTTAGCATTTACAGGTAGGCATTCTTAAAAATACAGGCTCTGAACAGCTCCAGTAGAAATCTGAAACACAGTAGTACAGATTAGTGGCTGGAAGGTGGGACTAGAAGCCCTGTCTGAGTGACTGTGGAAGAACCAATCGGAAGCCCATGAAAGCCCACGAAAGTGTGGGAGGTGGGACCAGGAAGCCTGCTCTTCCGGCCAGGCACCCCATGGTTACCATGGAGTCCGCTGCCCATTTTCGGGGCAAAAGTTCCCCAAGTTTTCCTAGCCGATTGCATTTTGTTTGATTTTGTCTGCATTCTCCCCCGTCTGGCCAAGATCTTACTGCGGTAGCAGCTTGTTCTGTCTCTGTGACCTGCAGTTGCAGCTCGTGTACCTCCTGCACTTTTTTTCTGTGGCACGTGGATGCTCCAAAGGTTTTTTAGCAGCAAACACTAGCATTACCATCAGATCTTAAGTTAGTCTGTGTTTGGCATTTAGGTCAAGTAATTCAAGGGTTAAAAGCACTGCTGGCCGCAGGGGCTAGGACCCCATAGCAAGCAGCAAGCAGCAGCTGCTAAAGTCTCTTGTCCCCAGCGGCTGAGTTACAGCCATTTTGATTCATAGGACAATCATGTAGTAAAAAGGTCCGTACATACTTTCTGAGTATTGACAAAAACAATAGAAAAATTTAAACTTATTTCTCTCCAGGTAGACATCACATTTTCTCTCCCTTTTTCTCACTCTCCTAGCACAAACTTCTAGAACATAAAGGCCAAAAATATCTCTCTTTTTTTTTTGAATTAATTAGGTTCCAGTAAGAAAAGGTGGGAACAGGCACCTTTTCTGGGCCAAAGGATTCATAATAATCTTAATCATCATCATCATCATCATCATCATCATAATCAGTCTTCTACTCTAAGCCATCTTTTACCATCAATGGTCCCTTCAAGGGGAAACCATGGACACAATTCTCCTATGTATGAAAAGAATAATTTTAAGTCCTTTTTCTTAACACGCCCCCCCCCCCCCCCCGTGTCTTGAGGGCCTCCTTGAGGCCTGACAAAAACAAATCATGTGACGAAACTGCTTGTCCCATGGTGGGTCACTCACCTTGCGTCGTCCTCACTATCCTCCTGGATCTGTCTCTCGGTCGTGTCTGCCAAGGCGATCTCGAGCTCCGCTTGGCCAAGTCTTCCCGGAGGACGGCGTTCCTTCTCAGTCAAAGGCTCAAGCACACAACGTTGGGCGCCAAATGTCCCGTCCGGCAGGACACATCAATGTGGGCAGCGAACCTAGATGGGCAGGAATGAAGGGACAAGAGATACGAAAGGTGACAGCAAGACAGGTGTCTGATCAAGCTGCAAACTTTTATTGTTCACACAGGGGTATTTATATGCTGGGGATGGGGAAGCTCTCTAATCAACAATTGCTGGATATGGGAGGTAAAACTGCCAGGTGCAAGATGTCTGATGATCCTGATAACCGCAGGATGTTCCAGGGAGATAGGTGGCTGCAGGATGCCTCCCAGGCAGGATGTCTCCCAGGGGGCTGTCAGGATAATCTTTGAAGGAGAATTTCCTTCTAGTCCCTGACAAAAAATGTATGGATGAACAACACAGACATCACCAAAATATGAGATCCAATTATATGCTGACTATAAGAGACTCATTTTAGAATAAGAGACATATTTAGGCTAAAAGTGAAGGGATTAAAAAAGATATTCCTTTTGAATGGTAACCAGAAGACAGCAGGGATAGCTATCCTTATATCAGACAAAGTAGACTAAGGAAAATACTGTCACAAGAGACAAAGTCATTATATAATAATAAAAGGAACCATTTATCAGTAAGCTATAACAATTATAAATATATATGCATCCAACATCAGAGTTCCTAAATATAAAAAGCAAATGTTGATATATCTGAAAGGAGAAATAGACTACAATTCAATAATAGTATGTGACTTTGATACTTCATTTTCAATAATATTTAGAATATATAGACAGAAAACCAATAAGAAAAGAGTGTACTTAATCATATAGACCAACAGAACTCTCTCTCTCTCTCTCTCTCTCTCTCTCTCTCTCTCTATATATATATATATATATATATATATATATATGTAAGTATATATACACAAATGTCTCTTTGAGATTCTGTTTTGAATTCTTTTGGGGAAAATGGTTTTTAAGAACCTTCTGCAAGCCAAATGTGTATCTATACTTATATATATGTCTCTCTATATATAATTATATATATGTGTATATATACAGACCTAAATATATATACACATATACATATATATGTGTATATATATAAAACATTCCACCCAGCAACAGCAGAATACACATTCTTCTCAAGTGCACATGAATCATTTTCTAGAATAGATAAATATAAGGTCACAAAACAAGTATTAACAAATTTAAGAAGACTGAAATTAAACCAAGTATCTTTTCTAATCACTGTGGAATGAAACTAGAAATAATTAACAAAAGGAAAACTGAAAATTCTCAAATATATGAATTTCCTTTGATAGCTCCTATTCATCCTCATCCCACAAGATTAAATTTAGGAGATTGCTTCTATGGGTTATCTCTCTTCATCCTCCATGCCTATACTGCATGTTTCCTTCCATTTTTGAAGAGGTTCTGGGTATGCTGCACATCCCCTGAATACATTTTTAGAATGTAAAATATTTGAAGGCAGGAACTGAGATTATCAGTTTTGTATTCACTGTGTGTCACAAGTGCCAGATGAATATTTGCTGAAGAAAAGAATCATTCTTATTGTTAAAGACCACATTCCTATGTAAGAACTCTTAAGTTAATCTTATCTCCTTTTAAAAATCCTACCAAACTCAAAATTAATTTCTAAGGAGGACTGGCAGTTCATTTAAACACATCAATCAGGCTATAGTAAAGAATGTTGGTCTTTCAGTGAGCTGGCAGGTTCCTCTAAAGGCAAATTTTAAAATTAAAAAAAATTTTTTTTCAAGTGTGTTAGAAAAGAGGGGTGTGTGTGGGCACTGTAGTGCATGCTTGTAATTCCAGTGACTCAGGAGGCTGAGGTGGGAGGATTGCAAGTTCAAGGCAAGCCTCAGAAATCTAGTGAGGCCCTAAGCAACTTAATGAGACCTCATTTCAAAACAAAAAAATAAAAAGGGCTGTGGTGTGGCTCAGTGATTCAGCAACCCTGGATTTAATCTCTGATACCAAAAAAGGGGGGAGGACCCCACATGATATAAAATTTACCATCTTAACCACTTTGAAGTATTAAATTTAGTATAATTGAGTGTATTTACATTCTTTTTTTCTTCTCTGCCTTCATTTTCTTTTTTTAATTTTATTTTTTTTATTAGCTACACATGACATTACAATGATCTTGGCAATTCATACATTTGAATCATTGGGGTATAATTTCTCATTTTTCTAATTGTACAGGTTGCAGAATCACAGTGGTCATAGAGTCACCTATATACATACAGGAATCATAATGTCTATTCTGCTGCCCTTCCTATCCCCCTTACTCCTCCCCTCCCCTTCCATCATTTCTCTCTATCCAATCTAATGTGACACACTTTTTTTTCTTTTTCTCATCACAACATCATACATGTATTCTGTATAACGATGAGGTTCTCCTTCCATCTTTCATGCAACTCCCCTTCTCCCTCTTTTTCCCTCCCACCTCTCTTCCCTATTTAGTGGTAGTCTTCTTCTCATGCTCTTCCTCCCTATCCCATTTTGAATCACCCCCTTATATCAGAGAAGACATTCAGCATTTATTTTTTAGGGATTGGCTAACTTCACTTAGCATAATCTGCTCTAATGCCATCCATTTCCCTGCAAATGCCATGATCTTGTTATTTTGTTAGTGCTGAGTAATATTCCATTGTGTATAAATGCCACATTTTTTAATCCATTCATCTATTGAAGGGCATCTAGGTTGGTTCCACATTCTAGCTATTGTGAATTGTACTGCTATAAGCATTGATGTGGCTGTGTCCCTGTAGTAAGCTCTTTTTAGGTCTTTTGGGTATAGTCCGAGAAGGGGAATAGCTGGGTCAAGTGGTGGTTCCATTCCCAGCTTTCCAAGGAATCTCCATACTGCTTTCCAAATTGGCTGCACCAATTTGCAGTCCCACCAGCAATGTATGAGTGTACCTTCCCCCACCACACACATCCTCGCCAGCACTTATTGTGTTTGACTTCATAATGGCTGCCATTCTTATTGGAGTGAGATGGTATCTTAGAGTAGTTTTAATTTGCATTTCTCTGATTGCTAGAGATGGTGAGCATTTTTTTTCATGTTTTTGTTGATTGATTGTATATCCTCTTCTGAGAAGTGTCTGTTCAAGTCCTTTGCCCATTTGTTGATTGGGTTATTTGTTTTTTTGTTGTTTAACTTTTTGAGTTCTTTGTATACTCTAGAGATTAGAGCTCTATCTGATGTTTGAGGGGTAAAAATTTGTTCCCAGGATGTAGGCTCCCTATTCACCTCACATATTATTTCTCTTGCTGAGAAAAACCTTTTTAGTTTGAATTCGTCCCATTTGTTGATTCTTGGTGTTAACTCTTGTGCTATAGGTGTCTTATTAAGGAATTTGGGGCCTTCCCCCACGTGATGAAGATTAGGGCCAACTTTATCTTCTATTAGACGCAGAGTCTGTGGTCTGATTCCTAGCTCCTTGATCCATTTTGAGCTGACTTCTGTGCATGGTGAGAGAAAGGGATTCAATTTCATTTTGTTGCATATGGATTTCCAGTTCTCCCAGCACCATTTGTTGAAGATGCTATCCTTTCTCCATTGCATGTTTTTAGCACCTTAGTCTAATATAAGGTAGTTGTAATTTTGTGGATTTGTCTCTGTGTCCTCTATTCTGTACCATTGGTCTACCAGCCTGTTTTGGTGCCAGTACCATGCTGTTTTCGTTACTATTGCTCTATAGCATAGTTTAAAATCTGGAATCGTGATACCACCAGTTTCATTCTTTCTGCTTAGAATTACTTTAGCTATTCTGGATCTCTTATTTTTCCAGATGAATTTCATGATTGCTTTTTCTATTTCTGCAAGGAATGTCATTGGGATTTTGATGGGAATTGCATTGAGTCTGTAAAGTGCTTTTGGTAATATGGCCATCTTAATAATATTAATTCTACCAATCCATGAGCAAGGTAAATCCTTCCAAACTTCTAAGGTCTTCTTCTATTTCTTTCTTCGGGGTTCTGTAGTTTTCATTGTATAGATCTTTCACCTCTTTTGTTAGGTTGATTCCCAGGTATTTTATTTTATTTTTATTTTGAGGAAATTGTGAATGGAGTAGTTGTCCTCATTTCCATTTCAGAGAATTTGTCACTGATATACAGGTATGCCTTTGATTTATTGGTATTGATTTTATATCCTGCCACTTTGCTGAATTCATTTACTAGTTCTAGAAGTTTCTTTGTTGAACTTTTTGGGTATGCTAGGTATAGGATCATATCATCAGCAAATAGTGCTAATTTAAGTTCTTTTCCTATATTTATGCCTTTAATTTCTTTCATCTGTCTAATTGCTCTGGCTAGTGTTTCTAGAACTATGTTGAATAGAAGTGGTAAGAGAGGGCATCCCTGTCTTGTTCCAGATTTTAAAGGGAATGCCTTCAATTTTTCTCCATTTAGAATGATGCTGGCCTGAGGCTTAGCGTATATAGCTTTTACCATGTTGAGGTAATTTCCTGTTATCCCTAATTTTTCTAGTGTTTTGAACATAAAGGGATGCTGTATTTTGTCGAATGCTTTTTCAGCATCTATTGAGATGATCATATGGTTCTTTAAGTCTATTGATGTGGTGAATTAATTTATTGATTTCTGTATATTGAACCAGCCTTGCATCCCGGGGATGAATCCCACTTGGTAATGGTGCACTATCTTTTTGATATGTTTTTGTATCCAATTTGCCAGAATTTTATTGAAGATTTTTGCATCTATATTCATTAGGGGTATTGGTCTGAAGTTTTCTTTCTTTGAAGTGTCTTTATCTGCTTTTGGAATCAGGGTGATGTTGGCCTCATAGAATGAATTTGGAAGTACTCCCTCTTTTTCTATCTCCTGAAATAGATTGAAGAGTATTGGTATTAGTTCTTCTTTAAAGTTCTTGTAAAACTCTGCTGTATATCCGTCTGGTCCTGGGCTTTTCTTGATTGGTAGTCTTTTGATGACTTCTTTTATTTCCTCACTTGATATTGGTCTGTTTAGGTTGTTTATATCATCCTGACTCAATCTGGGTAGGTATTCACATTCTTATACAACAGATATTCAGAGACTTTTAATTTTTCAAAATCTGAAACTATATGGTTAAACAATTCTGTATTTCTCCTCTCCCATCAGCCCATGGCAATCAGTATTTTACTTCTATTTCCTGTAAGACTATTTTAAATACCCCATATGAGTGGAATTAGACAGTGTTTATCTTATTATGACTGGTTCAGTGCACTCATTATAATGTTCTCAAGCTTCATTCATGGTGTAGCCTTCTTTTTAAAGGCTGAATAATATTCTGTATACATATATAATATGTTGTGGTTATCCATTGATCTGAGTATGAACATTTGGGTTGCTTCCACCTCTTGCCTGTTAAAAGTGCTGTTGCAATGAACACAGTGCATGCAGATATCTCTTTGAGTTTCGTTTTGAATTCTTTGGGGGCAAAAGTGGTTTTTAAAACCTTCTGTAAGCCAAATAAAATATAGCTTCTAGCCAGAGTCCAACTGTAAGCTCCCAACCTGCAATCCTTGTTATTATTTACTTATTTTTATAATGGGGGACAATGGAAAGCCAATGATTGGTCTGACAAAGAAGACAAGGCTCTGAGCTGAGGCGAGTAAGATGGGAAGGAGATGAGAAGAAGTTATCAAATGAAGATGTCCAAGGGCAGTTTATTCTGGGCAAAATGAGAAGAAACGGTGGGAGAAGACAGGTGCCTAGAGATGCCAGAATTTGGGCTGACAGTGATAACCGTGATGAGAGGCAGGATGGTTGGTGCTGTCAGTAGTCTTGCAAGGTAATTGTCATCAGTGTTCCATATCTTTGAAATTTGAGGGTATCATCACTCAGATTCCTAGGCTAAAGGACTTGGGGTAAGGTGAAGGTGTTAGAGCCAGGCCTCAAAACTCCCAAAGAGAATAGAAGAGAGAACGGTAGGCACAAATAACAGTAGCAAGTGAATTGTGGATAAAATTATCAGATGTTGTTTCACATAGATACAAGGCAATAATCTGCATTTGGAGGTGGGGAGAAGGGTTAGTGTGGTCTCCAGGGGAAAGTACTCTTAGAGAAACATCCCTGTGCCAGGCAGAGTTCTGGTGAATGGTGACCTGATCTTGTCCTGCAGAGATGCCCACTCTCCACATAGAACAAAGAGACACCATTCTGCATTCATGGTATCTGCAGGTAGGGAAGAGGGCCCATCAGAGAGAAAGAATGGGGTCATCAACCTCTGATGTGTGAGTGTTGAGATGGCAGGTGTTGGTGTGGCGTTATCTTGTGGGCATCTCTCCCAAAGAAAATTTAGTTCAGATGTCAAGACTGATGATGCCACACATTCACAAGAAGGTATATAAGAGGCTACTCACATTATGAAACTTTATGGGAGAGCAGGGTAGGCTCCCAGAAAGGTCTAGAAATGCCCTGAGAATGCAGGGGAGGGGCAGCTAGCCTGAGGTTTTGTAATGGTTAGGGAGTAGGGCTTGGGTGAGGGCTGCCTCATCCTGAACAAGGCTTGCCTGGGCTGAATTTCACATCAGTGCCAAAGGAGGGAGCACCCAGGCTTTCTTGTTAGCTTGTTCAGATGTGGGACACAAAGGGAAGGGGGAGGCACAGGACTTGAATGCTCTCAGCCATCATGCAGCAAATGTGGACCCAACTTTATTACAGAATACCAGAGTGTATTAGCCTAGAATTAAAAGCCCAAGGCTGCCTAGTGGACATGCACTTCATTCCTTAGGGGAAGCCAGTAACCAGGGGCTTTTGAGGCCAAGACTGTACAGCCCCTGTGAAATTTTGGAGTGTTGGTAATTTTCTGTGTTTCTCATTTATATTATTTCTGGTCTGTTTCCTGTTTGGGTTATCAAAAACATATAACAAAAAGGATCAGTAATATTGTCAGCTGGGATGGCGTGTGTGTGTGTGTGTGTGTGTGTGTGTTTGGGTTTTAGGTGTAGCTGAGTGGTACCCAGAAGCTATTCTAGCCCCCCTCCCATTTTTTTTGGTGTCATCCTGTACTGCAGGGGCTGGCAAGCTGGTGACCACATTTCCCCAACTCTCCTGGAGGGATTTATTATGCACTGTCTGATTTTAATCTTGAAAGTAGGAGTGAAACAGCAGCCACCTCTGTTCCAATTTTTTACTCTTTCTGTTGGTGATCAAGATCTTGGACTATTTCCAAAATCTTGAGGTTTTTCTGAAGTGGTCTAGTATCCAGTCACTGGCTTTATGGGTGTTGAGAGGCAGTTGTGATGTGGCAGTGGTAGCTTCCTGGTCCTGACTTTGTGATTCCAGGATCACAGCTATGCTTGTAGGTTCATGAACTCAACAGTTCCAGAGTTAGCTGACTGATTCTGTGTCCTACCTAGAACTCTTAATGTGTGTTATAGTAGAGGGGAGTGATTTGAGGACTATGAAACTAGAGAAATTATACTCAACTCCAAACCATAATTGGAGACTGGGATTTGTAGGGACTGCACAGGAGAGAGCAAATGGTGGCTTCTCAAAGTAGATCAGTTGGGACCCGAGAAAATCCTCTGGGCAGAGATGGTGAGGGGGAAAAGGCTGTAGGGTTACCAGAAACCTTCCCTCTGTCTCTACTAATCTTGGGGATGCAAAGGAAGATGGTCTTAGGTGAGTTTCTTGAATCAGTTGGTAAAGGTGCTCAGTATTTTATTCATTGTCTTGTATATTCATTATTTTGCTTCTAAATTTCTGGAAGCTTATTCTTTAAAAAAAATTTTTAACATTCTTAGTGTAATTATAGAGTACCTGGGAAAATCTGATTTTCTTTTTCTTCCACAGATAAGAAGTAACTTGAGTATGGTCTCCTTTCAAATTCATACACCTATCCCTGAATTTAGTAGATAAAAATAAAATTTGCCTAGGGAAAATATAGTGATAATTTTTAAGACTTTAAAAGTTCCATTGATGCTTTAGTACTGCCTGATACAGTGAGAGTGAGGGAAACACAGTTTAGCAGATATTTCTTGTTGTATTGAGTTGTATTGAGCTCCCTGACTTCCCTGACCCATGACGACTCTTCCTCCACTCCACCTTAGCCACCCGCTCTCAAGACACACCTTGGAGCCCGTCATTACCTGGAATTGTACTACCTCGGTGGTATTTGTGTCTTGACACATCATTTTCTGATTACAAAGTCCTTTTAGCATATGGTTGTGCTAGGAAGGCTATTTCAGTGAGAACGTAGACATTTTCAGTTGGGAGTTTCCTCAACTATAGTAGTTCAGCTAGTGGCCTTGTTTTTACTCACAACCTCTTCCACTTCTTTTACTCAGTTTTAGAAGTTCATCATTTAAAAAAACAATCTATTTTGGGATATAATTTACATACCACACAGTTCACCTTTCTAAAAAGAACATGATTCCGTGGTTTTTAGTGTGTTCAGAGTTGTGCAGCCATCACCACAATGAATTTTAGAATCATGAAGAGAACCTCCTTAGCCATCACTCTGCAGCCCCACATGGCCCCTCCCCAGGACAACACAAGTCTCTGTAGACCTGCCTGTTCTGAGCATTTCATGCGACGGAATCAGACGTGCAGCCTTTTGTGACTGGTGTCTCTTACATGGCGTAATTTTTTATTGGTGCATAATAATCATACAGAGTAGGGAGTTTCCTTGTGGCATATTTGTACATGCACATGACCTACTTGCTTAGTTTCATTCCTCATCCCCTAACCTGCCCTTCCCTCATCCTCCCTCCATCCCCTGTCTCTACTCTTGGGTCTTCCTTTCCATTTTCATGACATTCCTTTTTTGTCTCTCACTTCTACATATCAGAGAAAGCAAATCTTTACTTTCTTAGTCTGGTTTATTTCACTGAAGGTGATATAAATTACATAATATCATTCTTCTTTATGACTGAGTGAGACTCCATTGTATAAAGATCCCACATTTTCTTATCCATTCATCTGTTGATGGACATTGAGGCTATTTCCATAGCTTGGATATTATGAATTGTAGCATGTTTTTAAGGTTCATACACATTGAAACATGTATCAGTTACTCAATTCCTTTTTATGGTTAAATAATATTCCAATGTATGAATATGCCACATTTTATTGATCTGTTCATCAGTCAATGGATTCTTTATTTGTATCTACCTTTTGGCTATTATGAATAATGCTACTATAAATATTCACACACAAAGATTTATGGGTGGGCATATGTTTCATTCCCCTTGGTGGTTTACCTAAGAGTAGAATGGCTGGGTCATATGGTAACTTTTTTCAAATCATTTGAGGAACTGCCAGACTCTTTTTCCAAAAAAGTCATACCATTTTATATTTCTGCTACTAAGGTTTAAGGGTTCCAGTTTCCTTATGTTCTTGCCAATACTGGTTTATATGTGACTTTAAATTATTCCCTCACAATGGATGTGAAATTGCATCTCATTATGATTTTGATTTGCGTTTCTCTGGTGGATAATGATGTTGAGCATTTTTCATGCACATATCAGCCACTTGTATGTCTTCTAAATAAAAATTCTTTTCAGATCCTTTGCTCGTTTGAAAATTTGTTGCCTTTTTATTGCTGAGTTGTAAGAGTTCCTTACATATTCTAGATACAACTCATTTGCCAGATAAATGATTTGCAAAAATTTCCTCCCATTCCATGAGTTGCCTTTTTACTTTCTTCTCTTCTTGAAGCACAGTTTTTTTCTTTCAGTTCTATAATATCTACTTATCTATTTTTTTATTTGTTGATCATATTGAAAAAAATCATTGCCTAATCCAAAGCCCATATATTTGTATTTGTATTTTCTTCTAAGAAGGAAGTTATAGTTTTAGACTTAGGTCTTTGATCCTATTTGAGTTAATTTTATTTATTTATTTTTGCAGGTTTCATCAGTACAACTTGTTGAGAAGACTTTCCTTTTTCCATTGAATTGCGTTAGTTCCCTTGTTGAAAATCAGCTGGCTCTAAATGTGTTGGTTTATTTCTTCATTCTCAATTCTATTCCATTGATCTATAGGTCTAACCTCATACCAGTACCACAGTGGTTTTGATTGTTTGTTTTATTCTTTTTAGTCATCCATGACAATAGAATGCATTTTGACATATCACATAGAGGTGGAGTATAACTTCCCATTTTTTGTGTTTGTATGTGATGGAGTTACACTGGTATTCATATAAGAAAATAGGAAATTTATGTCTGATTCATTCTGTCTTTATTAGTTCCATCCCCCTAACTTTCCCTTCATTCCCTTTTGTCTAATCCACTGAAATTCTAGTTTTCCCTCCCCCCCTGCTTTTTGTGAGTTAGTATCCACATATCAGAGAGAATATTTGGTCTTTGGTTTTTTTGAGATTGTCTTATTTCACTTAGCATGATAGTCTCCAGTTCCATCCATTTATCAGCAAATCTGATCATTTCATTTTTCTTTATGGCTGAGTAGTATTCCATTGTGTATATACACCATATTCATCTTGAAGGTCACCTAGCCTGGTTCCATAGTTTAGCTATTGTGAATTGAGATGCTAATAAACTTTTATGTGGCCGCATCACTAAGTATGCTGATATTAAGTCCCTTAGGTATATGCTGAGGTGTGGGATAAATGGGTCAAATTTATTTGATGGTGGTTCCATTCCAAGTTTTCTTAGGAATCTCCATACTGCTTTCCAGAGTGGTTGCACCAGTTTGCAGTCCTACCAGCAAAATATGAGTGAACCTTTTCCCCCACATCCTTGCCAATATTTATTGTTACTTGTATTCTTGATAATTGCCATTCTGAGCTAGAGATGTTGAACATTTTTTCATCTATTTGTTGACCATGCATATTTCTTCTTCTATGAAGTGCCTGTACAGTTCCTTTGCCTATTTATTGATTAGGCTATTTATTTGTGTGTGTGTGTGTGTTAAGTTTTTTTTTAATTCTTTATATATTCTGGAGTTTGATGCTCTGAGGTGCAGGTGGCAAAGATTTTCTCCTATTCTATAGGCTCTGTCTTCATTTTCTTTATTTGTTTTTAGTCAGCTTTTTTTTTCCTGTTGTGACTAAAAGACATGACCAAAACAATTTTAGGGGAGGAAAATTTTATTTTGGGACTCACGGTTTCAGATGTCTCAGTCCATAGACAGCATACTCCATTCCTCGGAGTTTGAGGTGAGGCAGGAACAACCTAGTGAAAGAGAGTGGCAGAGGGAAGCAGCTCACATGGTGATCAGAAAGCAGAGAGAGAGATTTCCACTTTTCAGATATAAATATGTACTCCAAAGCCACGTTCCCCAATTCCCATGTCTTTTAGCCACATCTAACCACTTCAGTTACCACTACATTAATACCATCAGAGGATTAATTCACTGACTGGGTTAAGATTCTCACAATCCAAACATTTTTTCTCTGAACCTTTTTGCATTGTCTCACACATGAGCTTTTGGGGGAACCTCACATTGAAACCCTAACATTCTGTTCCTGACCCCCAAAAGCTAACAGCCATCTCACATGCGAAATATATTTTGTCCATTTCCAAGAGTCTCCATAGTCTTAACACTTCTGAGATTGCTCAAAGTTCAAGTCCAAAGTCTTCTCTAAGGCTCAAGGTAATCTTTCATTGTGAGTGCCTATAAAATTAAAAGTGATTTACAAGTTTCCAATATATAATGGTACAGAGTAAACATTTCCATTAACAAAAATTAGGGGCATAGAAAGAAGGGATGGGACCAAAGTAGTCTGAAATCCAGTTGGGCAAACAAGTCCTGTAGCTCCATGTCTGGCATCCCGGGGCACATGGCATTATGATGTTCTCTCCAAAGGGCTTGAGTAGCTCTGCCCCTGTGGCCATGTTGGTTGTAGCCCAAGTAGCCTTTCTGTTGGCTTGTTTCTGTTCAATTCCTGAAGGTTTCCTAGAACAATGTCCCATGTTACTGTCATTTCTTAATCTTGGGGGTCTCTACTACAGCTTCAGCTTCCTCCTCAGATCTCCATACCTTGTGTTCTCAGGGAGTGCCCACAGGGACTCTGATCCTGCTGCACTTTTCCTGGCTTCCAAGGCCTTCCTTTGAGATCTTGGTAGAAGCCTCCATGACCTCCTAACTCCAGCTTCCTGCATTCCTGCAGAACCAGCACCATGTGGTTGACACCAAGGTCTGTGGCCATCTTGAGTAGCAGCCAAGCCTCCAGGGACCCTGGCTGCCTTAGCCCTCTGAGTATCTGGGTGGCTGAGCATGTTGAAAAAATACTTTAGGCTCCCTGTACAAGGATCCCTCATGGTCTCTTCTCAAGATAATTTTTGCTTTTGTTTCCTTGAGCCTGAGATGGGTGTGGTCATGCCAGCTCCTGAGATGCCCTCAAGCCATCTTTCTCATTGTCTCTAGGCAGTCTTTAGCAACTTCCTTAGCCCCAGTTTTATCCTGCCTTTCAAGTTTAAGTTTTTCAAATATTTCTGCTCTGCTTTCTGCTCCTGATTATCATAATAAATTTGGCTAAAAGCCTCCAGCAGTATCCTTGCCACCACCTGAATGCTATGCTGCCTAGACATTTCTTATGCCAGATTAAGGAGTCTATCACTTTTAAAAGCAGCTTCACAGAAAGTCTCAGCACAGGTGCAAAGTGCATACAACTTCTCAGCCCTAACATAACATGAATGGTCTCTATTCCAAATTCCAATAGAGTCCTTTTCTGAACCCTCTTAAGCCCTGTCTTCACTGTTCATAGTTCTGTTGGCATTCTGGTCTTCTGAGCTCCCCAAATAATTGGCCATTAAGCTCCACTTACAAGAACCCAAAGTATTTCCAGCTTGCCCTGCTAAGAATCTCAAAATTCCTCCCACCAATTCCATAAAGCTCAAAAACCTTCTGAACAATATGGTCAGGTTAGTCACAGCAATGACCCCACTTCTTGGTTCCAATTTCTGTTTTAGTCTCCTTTTTTGCTGTTGTGACTAAAAGACCTGACTAAAACAATTTTAGGGGAGGAAAAGTTTAAGGGCTCATGGTTTCAGAGGTCTCAATCCATATACAGCCAGCTGCATTCCTCAGGGCTCTAGGTGAGGCAGGAACAACATGGAGGAAGAGTGTGGCAGAGGGAAGTGTGGTGATCAGAGAGCAGAAAGGGGGGTCTCCACTTGCTAGATATAAATACATACCCCAAAGCCATGTCCCCAATTCCAACCTCCTTCAGCTATACCCTACCACTTGTTATCATTCAGTTAATTCCCATCAGGGGATTAATTCACTGACTGGGTTAAGACTCTCACAACCCAATCATTTCTCCTCTAACCTTCTTGCATTGTCTCACATGTGAGCTCTTGGGGGGACACCTCACATCCAAACCATAACATGATTATTTCTTTTGCTATGAAGAAGCTTTTTAGTTTGATGCCATCCCATTTATTGATTCTTGATTTTACTTCTTGTCTTTCTGAGGAATGGTTTGTTTTTGTGGTACTGGGGATTTGAATCCAGGGACATTTTTCCACTGACCTTCATCCCTAACCCTTTTTATTTTTTAATTTTAGGACAGGGTCTTGCTAAGTTGCCAAGGTTGGCCTCAAACTTGTGATCTTCCTGCCGGGTTCCTGAGTAGCTGGAATTACAGGTATGTGCCACAACACCCCATACATTGTCTTAACTACTGTAGCTTTTGTAGTAAGTTTTTAAATTGAAAAGTGTGAGTCTTCCAACTTTTTTCTTTGAATTCCCATATGAGTTTTAGGATCAGATACCAATTTCTTCAAAGAGACTAGCTTGAATTTTGATGGGGATTATATTGAATCAGTGGGCCAATTTGGGGAATATTGCTGTCTTAATAATATTAAGTCTTCCAATCCATAAACATAAGATATCTTTCCATTTATTTAGGTCTTCTTTAATTTTTGTCAATAAGGTTTGTATTTTTCAGAGTGTAAATTGTGTATTGTTTCTCAAAATTTATTCCTATGTATTTTATTGTTTTAATGTTATTGTAAATGGAATTGATTTCTTAATTTTATTTTCTGTGTATTCATTGCAAATGAATAGCAATACAACTGATTTTTGTAAATTGATCTTATATTCTGCAACTTTGCTGAACTAATTTATTAGTTTAAATAGCATTTTAGTGTATTCCTTAAATTTTATCTATGGATGAGACCATATGATTTGCAAATGGAGATAATTTGATTTAGTCACATACACACAGAAAAACAAAAACAAAAACAAAAAAGAATTAAAATTCAGTTATTAAGGCTCAGGCAATCAGAATGGCAAAGAGATCAGTTATTGAAAACTGAATCATTTCTTTTGTGTACTTTGGCTCCAATTGGCCAAGAAATGTGGTCTTTTGTTACAGAAATATGAGCAATACCACACTGATGGGAAAATTATTGTTTATCAATATTTGATTAGATCATATTTGGCTCATCTTAGTAAGGAGGGTTTCTATCTTAGGCAATGGTTAAGGTCAAAGGACAAGTCACAGTTCTCCCTGGTGGAAACTGACATGGGTTCAAAGTTCTCATGGGGGCTGGGGATGTGGCTCAAGCGGTAGCACGCTTGCCTGGCATGCGTGCGGCCTGGGTTCGATCCTCAGCACCACATGCAAACAAAGATGTTGTGTCCACCGAAAACTAAAAAAAGAATAAATATTAAAAAAAAAAAAAAAAAAAAAAAACCAAAGTTCTCATGTTTACAGTTTGAACCCAAGATTTTCTGCTCAGCTCTTTCCTGTTTTAGTGGTGACCAACAGAGGAGAGCCTTGATAAGCATCTAACTGGAAGCTTTGCATGTGATAGCAATGAGAAATGGATCTAGGGACGGTACAGCCTTTTTTATTTGTTTCTTTTTATGTGGCACTAAAGATCAAACTCAGAGCTTCACACATGCTAGGCCAGTGATCTGCCACGGAGCTACAGCCCCAGCCTCAATGTGATACAGCCTTCTATGGAATGGAAGGGATTTTTTTTTTTCTGAAGGAGATGAGTCACCAAATTGATGGTCTTAAAACTGAGTAATGGGATATACAAGGTCAAATTGAGATAGAGAAATAGGGGTGCAGGTTAACTGGAAGAATGGAAGGAGCCTCCTTGTGACAGCTGGTGTAGAAGACTTCTTCTCTGGGAAGGGAAAAGGCAATGGCTATGATTTCCATAAATTTAATCTGTATCTGCCCTACACTGTTGTTGGAGGTAGGGTTGTTTGGAACCTGGTGAAGGGTTGGAGTTTGGAATGCAAAAAAATCTTTAGAGACCAACATCTATATAAAATGAAGAGAGGGGAAGCAATGGATGGGAAAGGTGAGCTGCAACAAGAGCCCAGGAAAGCCTCAGGAAACCTACAACTGAACTGACTGACAATTGACCAAAATGGCCAAGGTTGTATATCCCTCCTTCACATAGTCACTGTATAGTGGCTTCTTGGGAATGGTCTGAAATCATTGGGGGAAATGCTGAAATTTAGGCAGACTATAAAATATGTCAGTTGGAGATGATGTGTTGTTGGCACTTGTGCCTGTTGGGTGACAAGTCCTTCCTTAAAGTAGAATCTGGGTACTTCTGTATCTCTGTATCTACCATACTGTATCCTGCTTGAAGACTGAATCTATTGAGTTACTAGTCTAGAGTGATTGGCATGGCAAAGGCTGTTGGGTTAGGCTGCTTTCCCATTCCTCTTCTTGTAAGCTTTGGTAGCAAATGAAGAATGTGCCAGAGGGAAGCCATTCACTAGCATGTGGCCCTTCTAATGAACCTGGGTTATAATGTAAAAGCCATCTTGTTTGTGGGCAGTGAGAGATGCCTTTGACCTTCAGGCAGGAAGAACCACTCTCTTCTTTTATATGGTTTCTGAAAGCACTTTCACAATCTGGAGGAATTGTCATGAAGGAAACACATCTATTGTTGTCTCCATTTCTTTCTTGGTTCCTCCTGTTTTCCTGCTAACCAGGGTGTTATGCCTCATTTCTCAGCTCTGCTCCCTGGGTACCAGCCCAAGAAATGGGTAAGAACTGGGCCCCTTATCATATCTTTTATCCCATCTACCAAGTAGACTGGGCAGGATGTCCCCTTCTAGCTCTTATGTCTGGCTGGAAATCCAAGTTCTGGTCAGGGAAAAAACAATTTGGCCTCAGCCCACATTGTTTTCTTCATTCCTGCTTTACCACTAATAAAGCTAATACTTTTATATCCACCATTCTCATGAAGCTGTTTTCAATTTGGAATAAGTGGAAATGGTGAGAAGTTGAATAACTGCTCCCCGCCCCCCCAAATCCAGTACACAGGAGGTGAGTAGAGAGACCCTGGGTGCAAAAGTATGGTTAATTCTTCTGATTTCTGCTGTGGTAGTGAAGGTTAGGTATACTTATAGCAAACCTACAAGGTATGTATAAAAATCTGTTGTACCAAATGAGAACATTCAGGGATTTAGCGATAATTTCACATTAAAGATGAGTATAGTTCTGTATATATCCTGGAGATTAGTGCTTGTTGAGAGCCACAGTTTAGTCGGAATGACGTCTGGCATTTTGCCACAGGGAATGGTTGAAAGGTGACCCTGCTGGGGGGGTGGGGGGAATAGGGCAGCTCTGGGATTAGGGTGGATCCTGCTGGGAATAGGGTGGCTCCAGGATTAGGGCGGATCCTGCTGCCTCTCGCGGGTTCCGGGAGAAGAATTGGCTCACGGAGCCTGGTGGAGGGAGTGTGTTCCCAGGAAGTGTGTGTAGAGTGCCGGTGAGAATTTGGGAATAAAGAGTTGCTGTTTGAACCTACAAGGCTTTGTGGTGGCTCCGTTATTTTGTGCCCAGCCAGACTGCGGCAAGCTCTATCTGATGAGCATGTGGTAAAGATTTTCTCTCATTATATTGGCTCTGTCTTCATGTTATTGATTGTTTCCTTTGCTGCAAAGAAGCTTTTTAGTTTGAATCTATCCCATTTGATTCTTGATTTTATTCTTGTGCTTTAGGAGTTTTGTCAAGGAAGTCAGGTCCTAAGCTGACATGATGAAGATTTCAACCTGCTTTTTCTTTTATTAGGCACAGTCTCTGGTCTAATTCCTAGGTCCTTCATCCACTTTGAGTTGAGTTTTATTCATGGTGAGAGATAGGGGCTTAATTTCATTTTGCTGCATATGGATTTCCAGTTTTCCCAGTACCATTTGTTGAAGAGGCTATCTTTTCTCCATTGTATGTTTTTGGTGCCTTTGTTGAGTATGAGATAACTGTATTTATGTGAGTTTGTCTTTGTGTTCTCTATTCTGTACTGTTGGTCTACATGTCTATTTTGGTGCCAATACCATGCTGTTTTTCTTATTATAGCTCTGTAGTATAGTTTAAAGTCTGGTATTGTGATGCCTCCTGCTTCACTGTTCTTGCTAAGGAGTACTTTGGCTATTCTGCATCTCTTATTTTTCCAAATGAATTTCAGGATTGCCTTTTATATTTCTATGAGGAATTTCACTGGGATTTTGATTGGAATTGCATTAAATCTGTATAACACTTTTGGTATTAGGGTCATTTTGACAATATTAATTCTGCCTATCTAAGAACAAGGGGTATCTTTCCATCTTCTAAGGGCTTCTTTAATTTCTTTCTTTAGTGTTCTGTTATTTTCATTGTAGAGGTCTTTCACCTCTTCTGTTAGGTTGATTCCCAAGTTTTTTTTTTTCTTTTGAGTCTACTGTAAATGGGGTAGTTTTCCTAATTTATCTTTCAGAGGATTCATCACTGATATACTGAAATGCAAGAACTCAAAAAACTTAACACTAAAAAAAGAAATAACCCAATCAATAAATAGTCTAAGAAAATGAACAGACACATCACAGAAGAAGATATACAAATATATGAAAAGATAAAGAAAGATACAAAAAACCCTTCAACATCTCCAGGTATTAGAGGAATACAAATCAAAACTACTCTAAGATTTCATCTCACACCAATCAGGATGGCAATTATTAAGAATTCAAGCAACAATAAGTGCTGGTGAAGCTGTGAGGGAAAAGGTACTCTAATTCATTGCTGGTAGGATTGCAAAATAGTGCAACAACTTTGGAAAGCAGTATGGAGATTCCTACCCCACTCCTTGGTCTATACCCAAAGGACTTAAAGTCAACATATTACAGTGATGCAGCCAATTGACAATAGCGAAACTGTGGAACCAACCTTGATGCCCTTCAATAGATGAATGGATAAAGAAACTGTGATATATATACATAATGGAATATTACTCAGCATTAAAAGAGAATAAAATTATGGCATTTGCAGTTGAAGAATATCATGCTAAGCAAAGTAATCCAATCCCCAAAAGCAAAAGCCAAATGTTTTCTCTGATAAATGGATGCTGATCCATAATGGGTGGGGGGCGCAAGGGAAGAATGGAGGAACTTTGGATTGGGCAGGGGTGGGGGAGGGGAAGGGAGGGAGTTTGTGGGGGAGAAAGATGGTAGAATGAGACAGACATTATTATCCTATGTATGGGTATGATTACATGAATGGTCTACTCTACATCATGTACAACCAGAGAAATGAAAGTTGTGCTCCATTTGTGTAAAAAATAAAATAAAATTTTAAAAAGATGAGGATAAATTCCTTGAAATCACAGTATTTCTTTCCCATTCACTTTTTGACTCATTTTAAACAAAGTATTTCATTGAAATTGCTTTCAACAACATCAACAGAGGATTTTGTTCTTTGATAACTCTTATCAGATATTCTTCAGACCTTATCTACCTGATTAAAAACTTTTCACTGCTCCATAGTTTCTGAGCACTGCACCCTCTCCCTTGTTCTTCAAATTCCTTTCCCCACTGGCTTCACTGTTGTGGGTTGCTGGAGCACTCACCTCTCTGACCATGTCTTCTGCTACTGACTTCTTACACTTTCAATGTTCATCTTTCCCAAAGTTCTGTTTTTGGTTTTCACGGTAGGTAATGTGGTTTAGCTCATTCCACATTTCTCTTCAGCTTCCTCCTAACACGTAGAAGATAGAAAACTCAACAAAGTTAACAACAACAACAACTAAAACACAAAACATTTTTTTTTCAGATGCCAGAGAATTCTGGATATAATCTAAATTTTATAGACAGACATTGTGAGAGACACGTATTATATTTGGAGCTAAATTTTCTATTTGGAAGAGAAAGTCAAGGTATGGGTTTTTGTTTTGTTTTGTTTTGGCATGGTGTAGTTCTGGAGCAGGTAGTTTAATAGCAGTTTCTGTTGAAGCAAAAGATTTCCTGATTCTATGGATCTTATTATTTTAGAGGCAGCAGCTCCTTTAGCAACCCAGTTCTGCAGGATAGCTTTGGGAGTTGTTTCTTGAAGCTTAGGATAGAGTTTTATTTCATTAACTATGTATTTAACCCACTAAATATTCTTTTATAAATTCCTTTCTTTTTAATCTACCCACAGTAGCTTCTGTTTTTTTCTTTTTTCTTTTCTTTTTTATAAATGAATACTGACCAATACAGTCTTGCTTTTCTTGGAATTTCTTGTTTTTGATTTAAATTCAGTGTGTTCAATGTCATCACACAGTATCATCTGGTACCAGACTGAGGTCTCCTCATTTTATATCAGATGAGATAACTCTTCTAGGCTTCAGATTTATATTTCCATGTGCCTAACGGACTTCTATATCTGGATGTCCAATAAAACTTAAACTTCACTATATATAAAATTGAACCTATTTAGTCTCTTGGTACTTTCTTTGTTCCCAATCCAGATGGTGACCTAGAAACTTTGGTGTCATCCTCTACTTCTTTGTTGTCCTTGTTCTCACCTTCCCATCAGTACCAAGACATGTGGATGCCAGTTTCTAAATATCCAGCCCTTTTCTCCCTCCCCTGTGCTAGTTCTTTAGTTCCTGTCTGGATTCTGGAGTAGCCTTTTCTTCTCCTTTTACACATCCTTTTCCTTCTGATATTTTGATTTTAAATTACATATTTAAGATAATTGTTTTTTGTTTGTATTTATATTTGAACACATATGAAATTGGTATACATTTTGTAATTAATGGTGAATTCCACTTGCTGTCAACTAGGAAGCTGTTCTAGCATAGTGATTATTATCTGCTCGCTCAAACTGGGTTGTTATTTAGGGTGACTTGAATGGACAACTATAACTTCTTGATGGTTTATTCAACAATCATTGAAGGGCCATTTGAGGAAGAAATATGAATCCTGGTTCTTGTATAGTAAACTTTTACTACACCTTTGGGTAAAATTTGAGAGCATCAAAAGTTGCGGAGTGGGTACCAAGAGCTTGGAAAAAAAAAACCCATATGCAACATTGGAGCTTTCTGTTAATAAGAGCTGTGTATCACTAGAGGTCTGGATAGCGGTGATTGATATCAGGCTGTGGAATGGGGGAGGTGGGGAGGAGGAGGTGGAAGTTAAAAAGTGAGCAAAAAGACCTTTTCTCTCAGAGAGATTAAGTCTATCCAATCCCAAACATTTATAAAAACATAACTAAAAAAATTACAAGTTAGCTTTTGCTCTTGCTTGTATGCATTAAAACTATTTTAAGAATGATATAAGTATTCAGAAAGGCAGGGGTCTCCAAATAGGTGAACATTACCTTGTTTTAGAATTTTCAATAATGATGGTCTTGTTTTCTTCATTTCTAGTACACGGATGTGACAGCTTGGCTTCTTGAGTTGTAGCATTTGGAAAATGAAAATGAAATGATATATAGTATGCCTTGCAACAAAAGTGGAGAGTGTTAAACAGTTTTAAATGGGGCAAAAGAATTAATCCCTACTTGCCAATAGTCATGCATGGTAATTTCCTCCCTGCCCTTGCTCTGCTTGGATAACCTTGACAGAATGCTTTAAACTTTTATAATTCATTATGAAGCTGAACATGTGTAAGAAAAACAAGTGCTCCTTTCTAACCAGGGGAAAAGGTGTTTTTTAAATGTAATTTTTATAAATATTTGCTTATCTTTTTTTGTCTCCTTCCTAGTTCTGCACCCCTCCCCCCCAGGTGACTGTTCCCTGACTCAGAGTGAATCCTCCTACTGCTTCCTGCTCAGCTGAATCAACACTTAGTTGTGACTAAGAAAAGCCACAGCCCATGGTTATACTTGACTTTTGAAAATCCTGGTTCTTTAAGGACATAATTACAAGGACCCATGCTTATAGAATAAGTAAGTTGGTTTTAGCTATGTCTATGAATTACACTCCCCAAAAAAGTACAAAAATAAGTCAGACTTCATTAATGATAATCTGTCTATTTTTTAAAAAATTGTATTGGCTAATTAGTTAGATATTATGAGATCGTGATAATATAAATTCAAGAATTTGGTGTATAGAATCCTTAATGGTCCTTTGCTTTCCTATTCCTGGCTCAAAATAATGGGAAATACGAAAGAGGAAAGATATGATCTCAGAAAGGCATGATAGATACTGTGTCTCTGAACATTATTTTGTCAGCTAATTACCATGGAGATCAATTAATCTCTAAGAAAAAGAGGAATGCTTCATAACTCCAAAACTAAATAATTTCCTTTTTGTATTGATCACTAAACTATGAGTATGATTTTAATTTTTCCCAGAAAGAGCTTCCATCATGAGAAGGCAAACTGTATTACTATGCATCCTCCACCTTGATGTTTTTATTATTTTTAATCTTTAAAATATATTTTAACATGTCTGAAATTTAGGATATATCTTATAATTGATGGTGACTTCTAGTTGCTGTATCTATTAGGTTTACTTTCCTAGGCTTAGTGCCCACAGCTGTCCAGCAAGAAGGGCAAAATCACTGGTAGACCAGCCACTCAGGGGTGACCACGGATCCACCAGAGATGATAAGCAGGTTTAAAGAATTTACCCACCTCTTCTACTCACAGCCAAGTGTTTTGAAAACGTCATCTTAAGCTTTCTGTTTTAGGTTTCCTGTATTGCCTTTGATTCTTTTTTGCTCTTGCTTCTGTCACCAATATTTAATTGAACCTGTCAAAAAATCTTACGGATGTCCTAATTGTCAAATATAACAGACTGTTCTCTGTTCTTACTTTTGTTGAGGGTTGTTTTGTTTTGTTTGAAGCAGGTAGTTTAGTTGACATCTCCTCTTCCTCAGATATCCTTGTTGATTTTCCTTTTGATTCTTTAGTTTTCTCCTTAGTTTCTCGCCCATTGTTTTCTTTCTTTTTTTTTAATTTTAGCATATAACTTTATTTATTATATTATTTTTATTATAATTTGTTATATATATACACATATAGAACACAATTTTTCAAGTCACTGGTTGTACACAAAGTATTTTCACACCATTCGTGTCTTCATACATGTACTTAGAGTAATGATGTCTAACTCATTCCACCATCTTTCCTACCCCCATGCCCCCTCCCTTCTCCTCCCTCAGCCCTTTGTCCTAGCTAAAGTTTCTCCATTCCTCCCATGCTGTCTGCCCCATCCCCATTATGAGTCAACATCCTCATATCAAACAAAACATTTAGCCTTTGGATTTTGAAATTGGCTTCCTTCACTTAGCATTATATTTTCCAACTTCATCCATTTACCTGCAAATGCCATGATTTTATTCTCATTTATTGCTGAGTAATGTTCCATTATGTATATATACCAAAGTTTCCCTATCCATTCATCTACTGAAGGGCATCTGGGTTTTGCCCATTGTTTTCAATCTATTACCATTGCCATCTCAGGGGCATTTGACCATACTCTATCTTCTATTGTATTAAAGGAACAGTTCTTCTTCCAAATTTGTAATTCCTCTTGGAGATCACCCTATGTTTTCTTCCCACTGAAAAAGAATGTAAAGCTTCTATGCACCTCTTCATTGCTCATTTACTTTAAAGCACTTCATAATTAGGCTTATATCCCATCAATCTAGTGAAACAGCTCCTGCAAAGTCATTGATGACTTTCTAACATTTTAAGATCCTCACTCTTCTTTGCTTTTCTTTCCTGCACTTGACCATTTTGATCATGTCCTTCGTGCAACTTTCTCCTCTTTAGTTTGTGTGACATTTGCTTTTTGCTGGCTCTCTTCTTGCTTTTCTAAACATTCTCTTTTGGGCTTCTCCAGTTCTGTTGTTGATTCCTTAAACACTGAGGTTTCTTATCACAGGACCCTTTTCTCCTCTCACCCAGAAGCACTCCTAAATCAAGCTCACCCTTTTTCATAGCTTTAACCACACCATACATGCTGATGACCAGTTTGTAGTCTACAGAAGTCAGCATATTTTCTGTTTTGCTACACAGAATTGTCTTTGACAATTGACCTTGCTGCTTTAGGGCTTGACTGTAAGAGACATATAGAGATGTCCATCATAGAATCCCTTTTTGTTGGTGCAAAATTTGCTTCAGGGCAAAGGTTATGACATTTTATGTTTATTTCCTCTTTTAACTCCCAGGGCTCCTCACTTTGCCACATATAACTCTGGTCCTCCAATGGACTAAGCTTTGAAAACAACATCTTCCTAACTTTTTCTAAGTCAAGGAAATATCAGACTTTTCGGACACACTGCTTGTTTGCTTGGGTAGGTATATGAGGTAGATTAAAAAACACACCTGTCTAATCGGATGTTCTACCACCACTTACAGTGTGATGTGTCCACCAGTTGGTAAATATCATCTCTGTCTAAACAGTTCCCAGGCTAGAATCCTGGGTGCTATCTTGTGCTTTTGGTCTTCCCCTTCCCTTGTTAGCCAGTCCTGTTGATTCTGGTGTCTAAATGTCCCTTAACGCCATCTTCTCTCCATATCCTTGGTGTCATTGCCTCTGTTCAGCCCTATTCACCTCTTTCCCCTGGTGTTGCTTCTTCCAGTTGGTCTTTACTGCTGTCAGAAGGACCATACACTTGTTGCTTACTTAAGCCATCTGTGGTTTTATGAGCAGTTGGATCTTCTCAGGGTCTGTGACACGCTCCTTTCATACTCCTCCTGTGTTCTCTCTTGCCCCATCTTTCACCATCCTCTGTGCCCACCATACACACTATCTCCAGCCTCCGAGTCTTCTTGTTTTTGTTGGTTCTTCTGTCTCTGTTGCCTCTTCCTCCCTCCACCCTTCCCCACCTGTTGCCTCTACAAACATCAACTCATCAGGAAAATGCAAACTGAAGCCACAATGAGATACCGTGACATAGGTTCCAGGATGGCTAAAATTAAGAAGACTTATAATAACAAGTGTTGACAAGGATCTGGAGAAGCTAGCACTCTCATTTATTGCTGGTGAAAGAATAAATTGGCAAAACCACATTAACAAACTGTCATCTATGAACATATGTAAGACCATTTAAAAGCTGAACATATGTGAAACCATTTAAAAATCAGCTCCTGTTAGAAATAGTTGGGTTCAATATTATGTTCTCATAGCATTGTACTGTGGCATTTACCACACTTTTTTGTACTTGCTGCTGCTGCTGCTGCTTCTTCTTTTCTCTCTCTCTCTCTCTCTCTCTCTCTCTCTCTCTCTCTCTCTTGTTCTTTTATGATTCTAGCAATTGAACTCAGGGGTATTTTACCACTGAGCTATACACCCCCAGCCCTTTTTCAGTTTTTCTTTTTATTTTGAGACAGGGTCTTGCTACCTTGCTGAGGCTTGTGATCCTCCTACCTCAGCCTCCTAAGTCTCTGTGATGATGGGTATGTGCCACTGCACCTAGCTGTACCTGCTTGTTTTCTTATTTGTTTTTTTTTCCAGGAGATCGTGACGTCTTGTAGAAACAAGATTTAGTTTTACATCTGTATTCTGATAGACTAGTACAATTCTGGCAGGTGATGGGTATTCAACACATGCTTCTAAATGAATTACAAATGTACTTAGAAGAAATAGAAATAAATTTTTGATGGCAGTTCTAAGTCACATTCACTGGCTTGTGAACTTGTATGATTTCTTTGGTAGGAGATGAAAAGTATGTAGCTTGCTATGCTTCCTCTTTTGAATTAATTTTTAGAGAACTGTACGACTTTAAAAATAAGACTTTCAAATGTTGGCACCAACCCATTTTTTTCCAAGGATAAAATAAAATTAAATGAAGTCAGCACATCATATCACTTATGTAGCAAAAAGTGTCAGAGACAGTGAAGCAGCTTTAAGAACCACCTAGAGACAAGTCACCTACATTAGTGAAAGGAGCATCAAGGACAAAAAAAAAATTTAGATTCATACTCAATGACTTTGTCTGGCTCAAAATCATAACTAAACTACAAAATGAGACATTGACAATCAAACACAGTAAAGATCATCTAAGGAAACAAAGGGAGGGGATTCTACCAGCTACCTCAAATGAGTCATCTGATATATACAATGCAGTGCTGGATTTAGCTCCAAATTTTCTAAAAATGGTGACAAAGAAAGGTAGCAATTAAATTATGTAGTTTTCAGATTCTGTTGAAAGGACGTGTAAATTCTCAAACAAAATCAACCAGCTCTTAAATGGCAGGGCTGAAAGTTGAACTTCTTTTCCCCCATGGAGTTCCCAGGGTGGGATGTGCTCTGTGGATCCTCACTGGCTAGCGTGCCGTGGATCTGGGGGGTTAGGCTGCCTCCCCAAAGAGTGAAGTTGGTTATACAAATTTCAGCCTTGATCAGGGATGGAAGTTTGTTCTGAAAATTTTAAGGAAATCTTAAAAGGCTATAAAGTCTTCTTAACTACTTCCATAATGTTTGATGAAAGAACTTTCATGAAATTTTGTGGTCCCTAGAGGTTTTCTAACTTTTCTAAGGGTGAGAGAAGGACTTGGGTAAAAAACCTTGTTTCATGATCATACTGAGGAAGAGTGATTCTCTCTCTGGTCAGTGTTTAGCAAAGAGAAACAACCATTTGGCAAGAGATGCATTTCTCATCCCATTCTTGCTTATGAATTCTACTCAGGTCATTGATGTTTTGCATATCTTATTCCTTTGCTTCTGGAAGGTTGTGATTAATAAGGTGGTTCAGGCACTGAGTCAGAAAAATCTCTTCCTCTACTCTACTTCCTCATTCTCCTTACTAGCACCCCAGACCTAAAGGCAACTAGAGTGCTTTTCTGATGTCACCTTGATAAAAGTATAGTGAGACAAGGGTGTCAGTAAAACACTGAAGTTCTCTCCTGATATAAAAAGTACACACAGACTTATGGCAAAGCAGCCTTTCAGAAAAATGTATTAGAAAACCTTTTTTTCCTACTATGCTGTCATCTGTGTTCTCCTCAGAAAAGTGCCCTGTTATGCTTGAAGCCCAAGTATGCTTAGGAACAAAGTGTCTATGTAATCCATCTGGCTACTAGTATGGGGAAGGAGCCAGGAGGAAAGGAAGAAGATACACTTCTGTATAATCCTGCTTTCCCATTGTTAACAATTAAATGGAATTTTCTACTTCACCTGGATTAAACTAATTTTGTAAAAAAAATTAGGTTAAAACAGTACAAAAGCGAATGGCGAGAACAGAGGAAGCCAAAGAGAAAGTGAACAAAGTGAGGAATGCCCGGAGCAGATAAAGTTTTGTTTTAGAACCTTGAAAAGATCCAGAGATTAGTTCTGAAAGTGGATTGTGTTACAAAACCAAATGAGAATCAATTAGGTCCTGAGATCCTCTTCTCATGTCTCTTCTAGGGCAATGACTTCTTCCAACCCAGCCAAAGATGGAAGGTGATGCTGTGAATCAGCAGGGCTCTCTCCCAGGACAGCAGATGCACCTGTAGGTAGAGCATGGCCCTGAGAATAAAGTAATTTTTTTGAAGTAAATAAATAGAATCCTCTCATCCTACAACCTAGCTTCCTCTTCTTGGTTCCAAGAAAATGTTGACACACAGACTTACATACCCCAGGAAAGAATTTGGAGGAGTCCTCTTCTGAGGAGTGATCACATCATGAGAAAAAAAAACAACAGCTACTGATGGTTTGGGTCTCCAAACAAATGTCTGGGTCCCTGTCTAATCAATGAAGTCCAAAAGCCCCATCTGTTCATCATTCATTTCTCAGTGCTTCATCCTAAGGCATGAGCAAATAATCAGGGATCATCAGACAACTGAGGAAACTGACAAAGAGTGTACAAGACAAAAGAAAAAAAATCATGAAAGTAACTTGGAGAGTATGTAGATAAGTCAGGAACAGACCACATCAGAAAATTAGAGAGATAAGAGAAGATAATGCATCCATGAAAAGAAACATTCAGAAAACAACAATAAAAACTCTTAAAATTAAGTCCATGATAGAAGAAGTAAAAATTTAATAGAAGACTTAGAAGATAAAGATGAGGAAATCTTTCAGAATGCTGACAAATAATAGAGATGGGGGAAAAAAAACTTAATAGATAAGAATGTCAGCTAGAGAAAAGGAATTTCTGAAGTAGCAGTAGGAAAACATAAAGGAGAAAATTAACTGAGAAATAGTACCCCCAAAATTCCCAGAACAGAGTGCCCATATTAGATGTCCAGCACAATTTCTTGGTGGTGGTGGTGAATTCCACCTGACAAGTAGTTATTAATTTTTAGGCCTCTGAGAACAAAGTGAAAATGGGGTAGAAGGTCAGGGGAGGAATGAAAATAAAAACAAAAACCAAACCACATAGCTTCTAAAAGAGTTCAGGAATGAGAATGGCATTATGTTGCTCAATAGCAATATTGGAAGCTAAACAAACAACAACAACAACAACAAAACAAAAACTGGAATAATCTCCTTAAAAATGCTGGGGGAAAGTGATTACCAACCCAGAATTCTGTGTCTAGTTCAACATAATTAATTGTAAGCATCAGGTAAGAAAGCCCTCAAAATTTTAACTCATATACACCTTTTTTTTTTTTTTCAAGACACTACTGGAGGAGATATTTCATTAAATGAAGGAGTAAACCTAGAAGGATAATGCCACCCCAAACAGAAGAGAGATGAAGGGAATTCCCAGGCTGGTTGCAAAGAGACAATCCAGAATGACAGCAGAGAAGCACATCAAGAGAGACATGAATTCAGATTGGCACAAGATGCTTAAGGAGGCCAAGTAGGAAGTTCCAAAATGTAATGAAGCTGACATTTTATCAGATACATTGAAGGTTTTGAGTATTTATAGTTCTATTTGAAAGTCTGGATAAAAATAAGAGATAGATCTAGATCTATGTAGGAAACTGTTAAAATAAGAAACTATTAAAAACTCTAGGGACAAACAAGAATTAAGCAAGCAAAAAAATATATTACCCTACATATTCAGCTGCAAGTAATAGTCATAAAATCTTATGAGTAGGGGATATTTAAATCATAATTATAAAATTAATGGGATTAGATACTAGATTAGGTGAAGTAAGTGTATGTGTGTGTGTGTGTGTGTGTGTGTGTATGTGTGTAGTATAAGAATATAAATACTCATTTTTCTTTAGGGAAACTCAATAGATAATATTTAAGGTGAAAACACCATAAGTACCTATTTAGAAACAAGGTGATAACCACTAGAATAATAACTATGAAGTGGAAAACTAGTGTCTTTCACTTCAGAATTAATGTGAACATTTACTAATTTCCCTAGCAAGTAGAAATTTTAAAAAGGCAGCACTTGGAATTTTGATTTTTTTAAAAAAGTATTTTGTTGAATTATTTGAATTTTAAAATTTATGTTCAGCATCCAGTTTTTGACCCATCAAGGCAGAAGTTTGGAATTCATCACTGTGTCCTAACAAGTAAAAAGTTTAACAAATTAAAAATTAATACCTGGTCTTAGATCCGTAAAGGAAGTGAGGTAGTTTGCCTCACAAACATTTGTAGGAACAGAACTGAGGTAGAAAAAGTGAACTGTAATTGAGGAATTGCTAGAGGGTTAGTGTGGACAAATCTGAGATAAAACCTCCGGGAGAACTCAGTCATCGAGGATCCTGCTCTATGAGTCTTACCTCCTGGCATTCTACCAGACTTTCATAGTGAATGTCAGAGAAATATCCCCTCATGCTTCCAGCAGAGGAGGATAAAATGGCTAATTTTGAAATGTACCTGAGCATTCTGTTCTTAACAGGAGAAACTTTTAGTTTCAGGAGAAACTAAATAGTGCCTAAAGTGCTGGGGTTTTATCAGAGCCTAAGTGAGCTGAAGCCCAGCTCCAGCTGACTTTAGCTATACTGTCTCACCCAAGGGTGAAAAAATGGTGAAGACCTTGTCAAGTTCAGAGGCTCACCAAAAGACTGAAACCTAAATAATCCTGGGACTACAGAAGCTTCACCCTCCTCCATACCTAACTTACCACATTATTAAGGGCCTGTTTACAGAAGTTTCTTCCCTCTAGTAAGTTGTGTCTGCTCTCACCAAAAATTTTCAAGACACACTAAAACAGAAAAGAAGGTTTGAAGAGACAGAGCCATCATCAGAACCAGTGTTGTTGGAATTTTTACATAAGACATTTAAAACAACTGTGAATAAAGTAGTAAAAGCTCTGATGGATAAAGTCAACAGAATGCAAGAAATGGGCAGCGGAAGCAGAGAGATGGGAACCTAAGAAAGAACCTAAAAGAAATAGCATTTGATCTCTAGCAGAGATCAAAAGCCCTATAATAGAAATGATGAATGCCTTTGATGGACTGATTAGTAGACTGGACAAGGCTGAGAAAAGTCTCTGAGCTTGAGTATATAGCAATAGAAACCTCCAGACTGAAAAGAGGAAAAGACTGAAAAAAAAAAAAAAAGAATGCAATATCCAATAAATCTGGGACAACTACAAAAGTTATACATAACAGGACTACCAGAAGAAGAAAGAGAAACAGGAAATACTTGAATTATCTCTAAACCTCTAAACGTCACCAACTTATAACTTAGAATTTACCCAAGTTAATGTCAGTCATGAAACTATAGAATTTGAAATTTCAGATGACACCAAGGAGGATAAATGCCAGAAAAATGGAACCTAAACATATTATTTTCAAACTACAGAAAAATAATAAAAGATTAAGTGAAAAAAAAAATTCTGAAAGTAACCAGAAAATGAAAAATTATACCTTGAAACTAACAAAGATAAGAACTACATCTGACTTCTCCAAAACCATGTACGTAATAAAAGAGTGAAATATTTGAAGTTTTAAGTGAAAAAAAAAATCCATCAACCTAAAATTCTCTAGCCTGCGAAATTGTCCTTCAAAACTGAATGAGAACAAGACTGTCTCAAGCAAACAAAAATTGGGAAATTTGTTGCCATTAAATCTGCCTTGCAAGAAATGTTAAAAAGAAGTTCTTTAGAGAGAAGGAAAGCGATATAGACTTACAGAACCATAAAAGAAAGGAAGAGCATTGGAAAATAAAAAAGTGAAAGCAAAATTTTAAAAAATTTCTTTTTCTTAATTGACTAAACAGTTTGAAATAACAGCAACAATTCATTCTGTTATGTATGAATACACGTATGTATATGTATGCATGTTTGCTTATGTACAAATGAACGTACATAAATGAATGTACATGTTTACTTATGTATAAATGAATGACAGTAATGATGCCAAGAATGGGAGGGAGCAATTAGGATTATAGTCACTATAAAATAGAGGTACTTTCCATTAAGTAGTATATTGTTATATTATTGTTATATTGTTATTGTTATATTTGAAAGTGGAGTTGGATTAGTTATAAATGTACATTGCACATTCAGAGCAACCACATATAATAAAAAACTACAACTGGTATGCTAAGAAAAGAGGACATGGATGATGAAAATGCTTGATTAAAACTAAAAAAGGCAGAAAAAGTAAAAATCAAAAATAAAAAGAACAAGGGCAACGACTATAAAAGAATTGCGAATATATAGGAAATATATAGGAAAACTATCCCATTCACAAGAGCCTCAAGAAAAAAATACTTGGGAATCAACTTCACGAAAGAGGTGAAAGACCTCTACAATGAAAATTACAGAATGCTAATAAAGAAAGCTACAGAACGCTAATAGACCAGAAGCCCTGTGCCTATGAGAAGAAAATGTAGGCCTAGCTCTCCATCATTTAGGCTTAGGAACTGACTCCCTCCATAGTGCTTCTAAAGCTCAAGAAATAAACTGCAAAACTTCTCCATAACAAAGGGAACAACCAGTAACGTGAAGAGAGAGCCTAGAGAATGGGAGAAAGTCTTTGCCACCTGCACTTCAGAGGATTAACCTCCAGGATATATAAAGAACTAAAATACCATGCACACACACACACACACATAACCCAATCAATAAATGGGCAAAAGAACTGAACAGGCACTTCACAGAAGAAATACTATTGTTCAGCAAATAGATGAAAAAATGTTCAACATCTCTAGCAGTTAGAGAAATGAAAATTAAAATAACACTGAGATTTTATCTCATTGCAGTCAGAATGGCAATTATCAAGAATACAAGTAACAAAATAAATGTTGGTGACGATGTAGGGGAAAGGGTACACTCAAACATTGTTGGTGGGACTGTAGAATGGTGCAACCACTCTGGAGAGCAGTATGGAGATTCTTCAGAAAACTTGGAATGAAATCACCATTTGACCTAGTATTCCCACAGCTTGGTATATACCCAAAGGACTTAAAATCAGCACACTAGTGACACAGCCACATCAATGTTTAGAGCAGCTCATTTCACAATAGCTAAGCTATGAAACCAATGTAGGTGTCTTTCAACAGATGAATGGATAAAGAAAAGGTGGTATATATACAAAATGGAATATTACTCAGCCATAAAGAGAAATGAAATTATTTGCTGGTAAATGGATGGAACTGTAGACTATCATGCTAAGTGAAATAAGCCAATCTCAAAAAACCAAAGGTTAAATGTTCTCTCTGATACACGGATGCTAATATACAATAGTGGGGGAGGGAAGAATAGAAGTTCAATGGATTAGACTTGGAAGAATGAATGGAAGGGATGGGGGATGGGAATAGGGAAGACAGTAGAATGAATTGGACATAACTTTCCTTTGCTCATATATGAATACATGACCAGTGAAAGTAAATATCATGTACAACTGCAAGAACAGAATCATATTTAGAATAAGTTATACTTCATGTATGTAAGGTATATCAAAATATACTCTACTGTCATGTATACTTATAAAGAACAAACAAAAAATACAAAAGATAAAATAATACTATGAATAGCTCTTTGCCTACAATTTGATAACCTTGATGAAATTTACCAATTCCTTGAAACAGACAGTCTACCAAATTTCACACAAGAAGAAATAGGCCTAAATCTATTAAAGAAATTGAATCAGTAATAAATAAACTTTACAAGACAGAAAGCACCAGGCCCAGATAGATTTATGACAAATGCTATCTAATATTTAAGGAAGACATTATACCTATTCTGTACCACTTCTTTCAGAAGGTAGAAGCAGAGGAATTCTTCCTCATTCTCTGAGACCAACATTACTTTAATTCCAAAGCCAGGCAAAGATATGACAAGAAAAGAAAACTACAGACAAGCATATCTCTTGAATGTAGATGCAAAAATCCTCAACAAAATATTAGCACTTTGAATCCAGTAGTGTATAGAAAGAATTACATACTTTGACTAAATGGGATTAATTCCACATATGCAAATCTGATCCACCATTTGAAAATTAATGTAATCCATCACATCAATAGGCTAATAAAAATCACATGCTCTTATCAATAGATGTAGAAAAATCACTTAACAAAATCCAACACTCATCAGAACAATAATTTTTAAAAATTAAGTGAGGGGGCTGGGGATATAGCTCAGTTGGTAGAGTGTTTGCCTCACATGCACAAGGCCCTGGGTTCAAACACCAGCACCACACGCACACACACACACACACACATAAAAAAAAAAGAAAAGGAAAAGAAAAAGAAACTACTAAGTGAAGAATAGAAGAATGCTTCCTCAACTTGATAAAGAACATCTACAAAAATGCCAGTTATAATCCCAAATGATAACAGTCTTGAACACCATAATCCCAAATGTTGATATTCTGAAAAATCAAAATCTATATAGTCCAAAATCATCTCTGAAGATCAAAATCCTGAAAATTCACAAGCCTGAATGATGAAAATTGTAACTATTGAAATCCTAAAAACTGTAATGCCTGTTAAAAGAAGAAAAAAAAAAGACTATTTAAGAGGGGTAGAAAGGTGAATTCTGGGAAAGAGCTTAGTATGTTTTCAGTTGAACTAGGATGGTTGCCAAATTTTTCAATCCTACATTCTGCCCCTTTACACACAATGTCATGCTTTCCTTCAGAAAACATCCTTCACCAGAGAATAAAAAGATTTTGTGAGCCCACTGACCTTCTGAACCAAAGACACTTGCTAATGAAGAGGTTCCTGCAATGTTACAAAACACATTAATTTAGATAAAGAAAATGTGGTGTATATGCACAATGGAGTTTTACTTAGCCATAAAGAAGAATGACATTATGTCATTTGCAGGTAAATGGATGGAACTGGAGAATGTTATGCTAAGTGAAATCAAGGTCATATGTTTTCTCTCATGTGGAAGCTAGAGAGAGAAAAATGGAGGGGGGATTTTCATGAAAATAGAAGGGAGACTTATATGGTAGAAGATGGGGTTGGAAGGAGGGAGGGAAGGAGGAGGTACAGGGCAATGACTTTGACCAAACAATGTTATGTTCATATACAAAAATATCACAACGAATCCCTCTAGTTTGTATAATTATAAAGCACCAACTTCAAAATAGTCTTTTGAATAAATGGTGCTTGTACAATTGTATATTCAAGAAATAATGTACATGCAAACAAATATCAATAGAGAACATACACAATATACCAATCACAAAAATTAACTCAGAATGGATAACAGACTCAAAAGCAAAACACAAACTGTAAAACTTCTAGAAGATAACACAGGAGTAAATCTAGATGAACTTGGGTTCAGTAGGAATACTTCATGAAGGGAAGAGTTTATAAGATGGACTTTATTAAAATTTAAAAATTCTGGACTGAGAATGAGGCTCAGTGGTAGAGTATCTGCTTAGTATGCATGAAGCCTGGGTTTGATCCCCATCACTGAAGAATATTTTTTAAAAAATTCTGTGCTTGCAAAAGACAACAAAATGGAGTAATAAGCCATACAGGGAGAAAATATTTGCAAAAGACACATATGTTAAAGGACTGTTATCCAAAAGATACAGAATTCAAAAACCCAACAATAAAAAAATGAATGACCAATTAAAAGAATGGACCAAAGACCTTAACAGATACCTCACCAATGAAGATATACAGATTTCAAGTAAGTGTATGAAAAGATGTTCCATATCATATGTCATCAAAGAAATGCTAATTGAAACTATAATATCGCATTGCACAACTATTAGAGTGGCCAAAATACAGAACACTAACACCACGGAAAGCTGTCCAGGGTGTGGAGCAATGGAAGGTCTAATTCATTTAGGGTGTACTGCAAAATTGAACAGCCACTTTGAAAGGCAGTTTGGTGATGCCTTATAAAAGTAGAAACTCTTGCCTTATGATCCAGCAGTTGTGCTCCTTGGTGTTTACCCAAAGGAGTCAGAAATTCCTGTCTGCACACAGATATTTATAGCAGCTTTAGTTATAACTGTTAAAACTTGGAAAGAGCAAGTAGGTGCTATGGTTTGAATATGCTTTGTCCCCACCAAACTCATGTTGTGGCTTAGTCCCAATGTAATGGTGTTAAAAAGTGATGGAAGCTGGGTGCTGTGGTGCACGCCTGTAATCCCAGCAGCTTGGGAGTCTGAGGGATCGTGAGTTCACAGCCAATCTCTGCAACTTAGTGAGGCCTTAAGCAACTCAGTGAGAACCTGTCTCTTGTGGCTGTGGCTCAGTGGTTAAGCACCCCTGAGTTCAATCCCCAGCACCTAAATACATACATACATACATACATAAATAAATAAATAGTGGTGGAAACTTGAATAGGTGGGGCATAGTGCAAATTAATTGGGTTATTAGGGGCTCCACATTTGGAAAGATTAATGACTCTAATGGAAGCAAGTTAGGCCTTGTAGTACTAGATTGTTTTCTGTAAGTGTGGGTTGTTATAAATTGAGCTTGCTTTTTTTCTTGGTTCACTTTCTTCCTTCTTCTCTCACCATATATGACTTCTCTTCTGCACCTGCCATTTGCCACTCTCACATGTGTTCCTGCCATTAGATGCCATCTCCCATGTTGTGACACAGCATAAGACCCTCATCAGATGTGAATGATCAATCTAGTCTTCAGAAAATAGACCAAAACACAAAGTAAATGGATAAATAAACTGGGGTACATCCATACAAGGTAGTATTATTACTCAGTACTAATCATCAATCAGCCATCAAGCCATGAAAAGACATGGAAGAACCTTAAGTGCATTCTGCTATATGGAAGAAGCACATCTGGAAAGACTAGACAATGTATGATCCCAACTATGGGACATTATGGAAAATACAAAATGGTGGAGACAGTAAAAATGTGTTAGGGAAGAGGGAGTCATGAGTAGCAAGAGTAGAGACGTTTTTAGGGCAGTAAAACTACTCTATATGTTATTATAAAGGTGGCTATATGTCTCTATACATTTGTCCAAACCCATAAAATGTACAACACCAAGAATGAACCTCTAATGTAAACTATGGACTTTAAGTAAATATATATATTTTATATATAAATATATAAATATAAATATATAAATAAATAAATAAATATATAAAATATATATATAAAATCAGTGTCACCAAAGGTAACAAATGTACCACTCTGATGAGGGATGTGCATACTGGGGGAGGCTATCAATGTGTAGAGGAAGAGAGCATATGGGAAATCCCTGTATCTTCCAGTGAACCTAAAACACAAAACTGTTCTAAAAAATAAAGTATGTCTTAAACATATGTACACACACAGAGGTATAACGTGTAGAAATTGATTTAAAAATACAAAAATAGAAAGCTTTAGACCTATAGGATCTCTGTTGGAAAAATACTAGTAGATCACTCATTCAGTGGCTTTCAAATTTTTTGACCACTACTAACCATCAGAATATATTTCATATAACAGCTCAGGACATTCATTCATCCATTTATATTCTTTACCCCACTGCTTTCCTCCCACACAATTGTAATATGTATTCCATGAAACAAGGCTTAGACTTATTGTGTTGTACTGATACTTTTTATTTTTACATGTTTCTTCTCTAATTCATTATTTCAATTTGAAATATACTAAACTAGTTCTGTCATTACATGTTTTATATCCAACCTGTCACAGAAAATGTCCTGGTTCTCAGGAGTAATCTTTGTCCAATTACTCCAATAATACTCCCAAGGACGTTTAGGGTTACAGAGTCCAATGGGACTATCTCACATTGGACCAGAAAATCTCCTTCAAGTCCTCTGGGGCTAAGCCTGGAGGCTGGAATGTGTCTCAGCGCATCGAATAGCTTTCTAGGTCCTATGGTGATACACATTTTCATCAACACTCTTGCACTGAGAGGGAGCTCAGTAAATACTTTCTGATTTAGCTTGACTTGTTCATAAAAGCCCATTAAAACCTCATCACAAGCATGCACATACTCGCTTTCTTGCATTTCTGGTGATTTAAATAGAGCTGGATGGTTTACATTTCTGTTCCCATTTGACTTGGTGGAGTGTGCTCCATTGCATCTTGTAGGGTTCAATGCTCAGAATGACACTGAAGCTCTATCATGGGCACTGTTCTTTTTAAGGGTCTTCATATATCATTGCTCACTGAAGTGCATTCAACTTCATTCACAGAGGATGGAGTCTGGCGGACCAGCCACGCAGGGCTTTTTGTTAAACACCCCCAAAGATGCACATTTCAGACATCTTAATGGACCAGATCCTCCAAAAGAATGAAAAGTATTTGAAAATAGGAAACAATAAAAGCATAAAAGAGTTTGGCTTAATAAAAATGTAGACTCCTCTAAACTTTTCTTTGTCCTTCTTCCTTTCATTCTTTTAATTCTTATACCTTAAATGCAATAAATGAAGTCAGAAATCCTAATATTATAAAAATTAGACCTTGCCCTCAGAGATAAGGAATGTATACAAAGCCACTGAAGATCTAATGGAAGCTGAATGGTTGTATGATGAACCTAGGCTAAAATCTTAGCTGACTTATTCTTTTGTCTGGGAATTTTCTTGGAAATATTTTGGAGGAATACACTGATCATAGTTCTTAAGGTTTTTGATAGTTTTGCTTTTAAGGTTTTTGATAGTTTTGTTTTTAAACTAAAGAGGCATCCATAAACATTCTAAGAGTGTCATCTTTTTTGGTTTTTTATTTTATTTTGAAGGTTTTAGAGATTGTACACATTTATAGGTTTCCAAATAAACACACACACATCAAAAGAAAAAATTCTTCCCCTATGAACAATTTAAACCCCCTTTGAAAAGCTTTATATAATCCTAAATTCCTGTGGAACACACCATTAAAAACTCTTGGTCAAGAGGAAAGCACATTGGAGACACTGAAAAACAGAAGGGCAATGGTAATGGCAATGGCTATATCTATGCATCCATTTTATACATAAAACTATGTTACAACTAAAGAACAATACCTAAAGAATGTGTGGAGATGTGGGATGTGGAAGTGGAAGATTGCCAGTGGATTGGTACCATTGCAAAGATACACAATGAAGCAAAATTTAGTTTCTGATGAAACAATTCTCAACATCTTCTCTGTGGGCTGGTTTCATCAGAACCCCTTGAAGGGTTTGTTCCCATGGGAGGTAACTGACTCCATCCCAGACTCACTGAATTAGAATATCTGGAAGTAGGGTCCAGAAATGCATGCTCAACAAGTTTCCCCAAGTGATTCTAATGAAAACCAAAAGAACCACTGCTCTGATAATGGGGGTGGGCTCATGGCAGGAAGATAGAGAGATTCAGAGGGTGGGGAGAGAGAGAGGGAGGGGGAGGGAACAGGGAGGGAGAGAAAAAACCTGAACACTACTGATAAATGTAACCCAAATAAATATTTGATATTACTCTGGAAACCTGAGAAGAAAAGTGATCATTGTTCAAGGTTTTCTAGTTACAGTGTTGCCTGGCAGATTTATACACTTATCTAAAACCTTTCCTGGAACCCTGGACTTACCAAAAAGCTGCTAGAATTCTCTCCTGCTTTTTATCATTGTCAGACCCCACTTGTACATTATGCCTTTGTTTCCTTCTTGGTCCCATGTATCATAGAGCTCACATAACCATTCACAATCCATATTTCTGAACATCTTTTCCTACAATGAACAAACTCCTGAGAAGTGCAATTCTATTTTTAAAAATCATTTTAATCTATACTATATATCATCATATAAGCTGTATAATAATAAATGATAACATTACATATCCAAAAGGGTAGCAGATCAAATTCTTTACAGACTGTGAATTACTCAAATCTACTGACATGGCAGAAATACTGTCTTATCCTAAAAGTGAAGTACTAGTAGTTTTAGAATAAAATCTTATCCCAAATATTCCATACTGTGACTCTCAGTATGGTTTGTAGATTGACAGGATGGCACCAGCTGGGACATCATTAGAAATGTCGAATCTTAAGGTCTCCTCTCCCGACCTACTTAGAGTGACTCTGCATTTTAAAAAGATCCCCAGGTGATTTACATGCACTCTTGAGTTCTAGAAGCACTGTTTAACATGCAGCTCATTTTATAAAGGATGAGAAGTCCTGCTACTGAACAGCAGCACACCTTGCTCCATGAGTAAAGGCACAATCATTAGACTTGTGGAGTTTAAGTGCAACTGTATGAAATGTTAGAGCTGGGAAGAACAATATAATTTCAAACTTGCAAACTAGTGTCCCTGAACCTACAAGCTCTAGGTCAACATCAAATGATCAATTTGTCAAATCACCAATTCTCTAGATTCATCACAAATAATCCACATAGTTCAGAGAAATTCCCACTGATGGATCAGCAGGGAACCCAACTTTCCCAGACCTGAGGTCATCAGATTTTCTCTCCAGTATTCAGGTTTTTCCTTTCTCTTCCCTTGTCTTTTTTTCTTTCTTTTCTTGTGTGTGTGTGTGTGTGTGTGTGTGTGTGTGTGTGCGCGCGCGCATGCGTGCATGCCTCCCCTGTTCTCTACAGTGGTAGGATTTTGGAAGGAAGCAATTTAAAAATTCTTTAAAATGCTATAACTAATACAAAATGGAAATCTGTCAACTGAAATATTGCAGACATTTTTAGAAGTTGTTAAAAATGATAGTTATTTTCTCCCTGCAGTGACTTCTTTTTTTTCCAGAGCAGCAGTCTTCTGGAATTGCAGGGAATATGTTTCTCCACCTTGCTATAGAAAAATGTCCTGGATGTGCAACCCATGTACAGACTCTTCCTAGCCTTGCAGGAAACTGCATATCCATACATGGGTCACTATTACAAACTAAGCTGGCACATGTCATGTCTAGTCACTTATTCAGTAAATGGATAATGTGATAGGAAAGCCCTCGTAGCATTTAGTAAGAAATGGTTGGGCATCTAAATGAGAATTCCAGTGAACCCCTTGGGGAATGCAGCTTCCCCCCCAAACCACTTAAGGCATTATACTGGAGTTTCAGAGTGATGTGGTTAGAGGGTTTAAGAGGCTTGGTTAGGACTCGGTGTTTCCAATACCTGGTAGGACCTCAGCTGGGATAGGCAGTTTGTCTTTGCCATTATGAAGTCTCCCAGTATCAGTCACTGGGAAGCCCCACTGCAGTCCTGGTGTTCTTGGCTAATAATCTACTTTTTGTGCTTATTGCAGCAAACTATAACCTCATGGGCATTTTGCCAAGCCTAAGACGCAGTCTTCCATGGGATGACTTCAGCCATATAAATATGCCAAGTAAACAAGAGAATGCCAAATAAACAAAAGATTTATTCATCCTCTCAGGATGGCAGAGAGAAAACACACACACACACACACACGCGCACACACACACAACTAAAAAGACCAATTATTTCAATTATTTTAGGATCCAAGTTTTAAAAGTTTGAACATTTGAGTAACAATAATAATTAACCCCCAAATTTCCTATGATATAGTTAATGAATTTATATATTCCTTCAATGGATATTTATTTTATGTATAAATACCAATGTTCTGTTAAGAACTGAGGATTCAAAGGACATTGGACTTGACTTATGATTTAAGACTCATAAGAAAGAGAAATTTGTAAGCAACTACAAATGATGTGATACTGCTAAACTACAAATATGAATTTAAAAAAACTTACATAAGGAGTAGTACTAATAGTCTTTTTTTCTGTTGTTATTTTATTTTAAACATTGAAAAACAAAACAAAACAAAACAACCCACTGATTAGAAATTTCCTATTTGGGTCCAAATACAAGCAAGCCTATGTGCTCTTTTCAGTTTGTCTGGGTTTTAATGACCTTACCACGGTAGACTCATTCCTTTGCAAGGATGCTAAGGGATGTTGCTGCTTAAGAGACAGAAAATTGATATGTCTTAAAAAAAAAAAAAAAAAAAAAAAAATTGATATGTCTTTGGTTTCTTGGTTGTATTATTTTCCTTGTTGATATTTTAAAAATCAATTAATTCTAATTTGTTATACATACAGAAGAATGCATTTCAATTCATAGTACACATACAGAGCACAATTTTTCATGTCTCTGGCTGTACACAAAGTAGAATCACACCATTTGTGTCTCCATACATGTACTTAGGGTAATGATGTCCATCTCATTTCACCATATTTCCTATCCCCAGGCCCCCTTTCTTGCCCTCCCTCCCCTTTTCCCTATCCAAAGTTCCTCCATTCCTCCCACCCCCCCTGCCCCCATTATGGATCAACATCCACTTATAAGAGAAAAAAATCTGCCTGTGATTTTTGGGAATTGGCTTACTTCACTTGGCATGATATTCTCCAACTCCATCCATTTACCTGCAAATGCTATGATTTTATTCTCTTTTAATGCTGAGTAATATTCCATTGTGTATATATACCAAAGTTTCTTTATCCATTCATCTATTGAAGGGCGTCTAGCCAGAGCAATTAAATGAAAGAAATTAAAGGGATACAGATAGGAAAAGAAGAACGCAAAACTATCGCCATTTGCCAATTACATGATTCTATACTTAGAGGATCCAAAAAAATTCCACCAGAAAACTTTTAGAACTAATAAATGAATTCAGCAAAGTATTAGGATATAAAATCAACACCCATAAACCAAATGCATTTCTGTATATCAGTGACAAAAAATTTGAAAGAGAAACTAGGAAAACTACTCCATTCACAATAGCCTCAAAAAATAAATAAATTGGGCTGGAATTGTGGCTCAGGGGTAGAGTGCTCGCCTAACACAGGTGGGACCTGGGTTCGATTCTCAGCACCACATACAAAAAATAAAAAGGCATTATGTTGTGTCCATCTACAAAAAGATTCTCTCTCTCTCTCTCTCTCTCTCTCTCTCTCTCTCTCTCTCCTTTAAATAAATAAATAAATAAAATACTTGAGAATCAACTTCACGAAAGAGGTGAAAACTACAGAATGCTAAAGAAAGAAATTAAATAAGACCTTAGAAGATGGAAAGATACCCCTTGTTCTTAGATAGGCAGAATTAATATTGTCAAAGCGACCATACTACCAAAAGTACTATATGGATTTAATGCAATTCCAATCAAAATCCCAGTGACATTCCACATAGAAATAGAAAAAGCAGTCATGAAATTCATCTGGAAAAATAAGAGACCCAGAATAGCTAAAGCAGTCCTTAGCAAGAAGAGTGAAGCAGGTGGCATCACTATACCAAAACTTAAACTATACTACAGAGCAACAGTAACAAAAATGGCATGGTATTGGCACCAAAATAGACTTGTAGACCAATGGTACAGAATAGAGGACACAAAGACAAACTCACATAAATACAGTTATCTCATATTAGATAAAGGCGCCAAAAACATGCATTGGAGAAAAGAGAGCCTCTTCAACAAATGGTACTGGGAAAACTGGAAATCCATATGCAGCAAAATGAAATTAAGCCCCTATCTCTCCCCATGCACAAAACTCAACTCAAAGTGGATCAAGGCTAATAGTTTTAATGAAACAAGATGACAGTTCATTTTTTTACTATGACTCCACCTACTTTAGGGAGATAGTAATGCTTAATTTTCTTTAGCTTTTAAAATGTATTGAGGAGAACCAGCTATCCATTAGTTCATTGTAGATACCTTGACTCTGAGTTTGGACAAAATGCATTCACAAACTGTTATTAATAATGCTCTGTTATATTTAGTAGACTTATATTTTCTAGGATTGACTAGTGTTCAAAGTAAGGCCTGGATGTTTTTAGTGACTTACAAAGTCTTTCAGGGAATTCATGGAAGTGGCATCCAGTGGTTTCAATCCTGTAATGTAGTGATTCTTTTTCTAACATTATTAATCATTCACTTAATGTATTTCTCTTTGATATCTTATCAAAGAATATTTCCTCCACTGAGTCTTTCTCCCTTTTCAAAGGAATAGATGGTGATAGGGACTTTTACCTCATACTGCTGATCAATATTGTTTGTAAACAAATAAACAAACAACAACAGATGACCAGTTCCAAGGTGAAAGAATTAAAAACTAAATCACCACAAGAAAAGGTTATATCCACTAGAGAGTGGAAAAGTATTCTCTATTATTATTTCTAATATGTAACTTGTTCTTCAAAGCTCCCCAAAAGTAGCTTCAATTCTCTGAAGCTATCCCAAGCCAGATAAATAGCAAAGTGTGTGTGGAGGTGGGGGGTGGGGGTCAAATAGTACCTCCAGTAATAAGAGCATAACCTCTGATTTGGCAAATTTGAAATTTCACAGAGTCTAAGGACTGAAAGTTTAAATATGTTACTGAGGACACACAGGTTATTAAAACAAAATGAAACAAAAAACAAATAACAACAACAAAAAGGAATTACTCAGCTGTAGCCCTGGTGGTCATCGTGGAATGAGAACCTACTGATTACAGAAGTTACAGTTTTTCAAGAACAGCCAGAAATCCATAATTCTTGTGCTGGGAGCCATTAGCCAAGTAGGTATGACAATTTCCTTGCCAGCGTACCCCATGTTGCTGACATTTTGCAGTGACATTGAATGTAGGTGACCTTGCTCAAGGACCAAGGTGGATTAGGGTGTTCCCGGTTTAAGATAATCGGGTTTAGGGCGTTCCAGGTTTAAGATTATTCCTGCTGGGAATAGGGCGTATCCTGCTGCCTGAGTTCCCCTTGAGTTCTCATGGGATTCAGACAGTATTCTTTGGGAGACAGAAGCCCAGTGGAGGTGGATTTGGGCAGAGAACGTGGATTTCCCCAGAACGTGACTGTAGACGGCTGGTGTGAGTTTGGGAATAAAGAGTTGCTGTTTGAATCTACAAGCTGTGTGGTGGCTCGTGATTATGTGCCCAGCCAGACTGCGGCATTCTTGTAAACTTTAATGATGATTAAAATTTTGTGCAAATTCAAACAAAGCATTTCTATGAGTGTTTAGCTCAAAATCAAGGCCATAGTCTTGTATGAAAGCAGGAAGTCCTCATAAAAACATCTAGAAAAATCCATGTTCTTTCACTGAAGACCAGCCCTACAATTCAAAATCCAGAGAGTGTTTTGATTGTTTCCCCCTTGCTTTTCATGATGTAGTTTTTAAACTAATGTGGTAAAACATCCTACTCATTCTTTTACTGTGCTGATTAAAAGAGAACATCATTTTCTCCTTCTTCATTTTATATTATGACAGAAATTGATGGACTAAATAAATATAGTTTCAATTGAATAAATGTCTCATTATATATAAAGTAAAATAATAATTAAAATATAAGATTCCAGTAATAATTATTATCACAAAGGTGATAATGCTGTAAATGAAGGTGATATTGTTTTAAGTTGGTATACCTCTTAATTTAAAAAAATTTTATTTGATTCTACAAAGAATCCCATTTCAGACTCTACTCCTAATTTTTTCTGGTTATTAAGTAATCTCTGTTATGACAATAATAGCAACCAACAAAAAAATCAACAAAAGTAAAAATATCCTGAATCTAAATTAGACCTTTTCTCAATGTTTGTTATCTTGGAAAAGATTGAACCACCATTTTCTTCTGCTGTGAAATGTGTGTGCAAAACCCATCATATTCGGGATCTCTGAATGCCTCTTTGGAAGTTGGAAGCACTGAAAAAAGGGTACAGCACTTCTCCTATTTACTAATGTCTATAGTCTAAAATATCAATAAATACTAAATTGCTAAATACAGAGTAAGAACATTAAGTGAATCCTGGTTTTGATCCATCATGAGCACTTTGATATTTTTTTTGAGAAATATTAATTGCCATACCTTTTACAATACATGCTCCTATTATTTATGAGCCCCTCTCCGCATTGCCATAAGCAATGATTATCTATTATTCTGTATATGCTTTCACTTTGTATTACACATGTCCCTAAAAAATGTGGCTAAACTGAAATATGAATTGTGTAGGATAACATTATGGTTGAATTATTTTAGAAAAAATAATTTTGTAACACAATATTTCCCAAATTTTCAGTTTTTGAAGTTGGATTTTAATATACCAGGTTTTCTCAAAATGGATCTCACCTACATTTTACTTTGAAGTTGACAGAATCAAGCTATCAGTGACGGATATAGCCATGGAATGGCAATGTAATGGAAGCCAGGGAATTCAGTAGAAGACACAGCCTTTCCCAATCAAGTATGAGAAATACATGTGTTCACATACACCCCTAACAAAACAAAGCCATTCACTATAAGTGCCAAATGATTGACACATCAATTTAGAGAAGAGGATGACTGCTCAGTTGAGAGGAAGTCTAAGAACAATTTAACCATAGATCAAGGCAGTAGTTGGCACCAAGACGTCTATAGGGAACTGACTAGGAACATATAAAACATAGTAATTCCTTCGTTAATCCACTTCTCAATGATTTATTGGATGGATGTCTACTCTTTGCCATGTATTATATACATATATATATATATATATATATATATATATATCCTAGAGATTCAAAGTTTATGATATAGTCCTTCTGAGGACATGTAATAATAATAAGAGGTCGCTTAAATTCATGGGTTTTGGTAGATCATATAACTATAAAATTTTCAGGTTTATTCAATCCCATCTCTGATCCAATGCAAAAATACTCTATGACAGATTCCTTCAAAGTAGTAATCAACATCTATTTGAAGGTTTTTATTGACATACATTCACTCAATAAGAATTTAAAGATTACAGCACATATGCTGGCTTTGCAGAAATTACTAGAGATATAAAGTAAACAAGATTAGACATTCATCCTCCAGATATTTACAGTTTCAGGAACTTGCTAACTTTGCAGGACATTTTTCCACTTTTGGAAGAGTTCAACTGTAGAAAATTTGCTTTATTTATATAGCTTTTGCGATGTAAATGCCAAATACAGATTTAGCAAAAATATGTATCATCTTCCATAGTAAGAAATACATAAATAATATTTAAAACTGAAAAATCAAGAAATAACAGTATATTTAAATTGGTGGCACATGCCTGTAATCCCAGCTAATCTGGATTCTGAAGTGGGAGGATCTCAAGTTTGAGGCCAGGCTTGGCAATTTAGTGAGACCCTGTCTTCAAATACATACATACATACATACATATATATGGCCTAGGGTGTGGCTCAGTGGTACAGTACCCATTGGGTTTAATCCCCAGTACTGCAAAAGAGAGTGGGGAGAGAGAGAGAGAGAGAGAGAGAGAGAGAGAGAGAGAGAGAGAGAGAGAGAGAGAGAGAACGCACACGCAATATCAGCATGTTACTTACAAACATGAACAGAAGAAATACTAGAAGAGTTGAAAATAGTTGCTTCTGGGAAATGAAAATTGTGAAGTAAGGTGCAATGGACAGTCCACTTTTTCAGTTTAAGCCTTATATAACTGGGTGAATTTTAAAACTGTATTAGTATTAACCTTCTGATTAATTTTTTGTCACAAAATGGAATAAAATACATTGGATGTTGTATTAGTCAGTTTTTCAATACTATAGTGAAATTGAAAGAACTAACAAGGCTTGTTGTCAGAGAAAATGCCCGTTTATTGAGGAACAGCTCTACATATTTATAGAGCTGGGGGTGGTTTGACAGTTATGACAGTTTAACAGTTTAATGGTTTGAGAGTTGGCAAGGGGTGTTTTCTGATTGGTGGGTAAGGATCATGTGAGTCAGCAGGGCTAGTCTGACTGGTGGGTAAGGATCATGTGAGCCAGCAGGGCTCACCATTGGACAGCTCTTCTGGGGGATGCGGATGTTAGTGTTTTGGAGCGAGGGCGACTCCCAACAAAAATACCTGAGGCAGCCACCTTATAAGGAAAAGAGATTTATTTTGGCTTATGGTTCTGGAGGTTCAAAGTTGAAATAGCATGATATAGGCTCTTGCAACAGCTCCCCCAACCCCATTGGCTGCATCACATTGTGGCAGGAGCATGTGTGTATGTGTTTGTGTTTTTATCCCTCTCCTTATAAAGCCACCAGAATGATGAATGGGCTCTACTTTAATGACCTTATCTAATCACTTCTCAAAGGCCCCTAAAGACTATAGTGAGAGTAAATTTCTACCTTCTTAATACCATTAATACCATTAAAATATGATTTGGGGGATTAAACTCCTGTACAAGATCCCTAGGAAACAACCATATTCACACCATAGCAGAAGCACAGAGAAAAAACAGAGATAGGAAATGGAGATCAAAGAACTCTAGGTTAATTACAAGGTTCAGTCCTTGCTGTACCTTCTCCCTAGGATTCTCAGAAACCAAGCTATCTTCTCAATATCCTCTTCTTAGTTAATCAAAATCAAGTGACTTCTGTTATTCACAAGCAGAAGTTTTCTAATGCATACTAATAATGATATAGGATTAAAGGGTGAAACAATTAGTATAATAATTGAAAAGTTAACTTTTTCCCTTGCTTTTTAAAAATGAGTAGTCATCCTTCAAATCCCTAATGCCACTACCAATCCTGATATTTTACAATGGGTTACTAAAATCATTATAGAGCAGGAATTAGCAAGCTTTTTCTGCAAAGGGCCAGACAGTAAATATTTTAGCTTTATGGGTCATACAACCTCTGTTCCACTACACAGGTCTGTTACAGCTGGAAAGCAGACTAAACAGTATGGATGAATGTGACTGTATTTCAACAAAAATTTATTTACAAAAGCAGGCAGTAGGTTGAATTTGTTTATGATGATAATTTATTGATCTTACTTTACAGCTAGGGCCACTGCATGCTACTGAACAACTTCTGCACAAAAATGAGTGACCAAGGGGTGAGTGAGGACTGAAACATAGCTTCACTCTCCTTGCCATACTCTGCTCTAAAGTGTAAAACTCTGTTTACCTCCAAAGGGGAGAAACTTTCTTTTAATTCATTTTCCTTAGTGACAGTGCATTTTTCTAATTATAAAATGGCCACAGCCAGTTACTGCTCTGCTTGGAACTTCAGAGAACGTGCAAAGATTAAAATGTTGCAGGTCATTAATAAAGTCCTATGTGAAACTTCTTTTCTCCAGGCAAAAAATGTTTGAAGCCCGCTATCCATTTTTTCCACGACCTAGTGTGGAGTCACTTCATCTTCCCAGTCATTCCTCTGAGGATGGCTTCCAGTGCACCAATGTCCAAGAACTATATATAACACTTCAGTGCAGAGTACAGCAACTATTAATACAGCTATATGACCACATTCATTGGGGGGCAACAGATGCCTACTGGGAATGCATATTAAGCTTGCTGCCAACTGAACCCCCTGGTTCTTTAGACATCTGCTGCTATGAAGATACAGTTCTTTCATGTTATACTTCTACAACTGAGTTTTTGGACCCCAGATTTAGACTTTGTATTTGTTTCTATGAAATTACACTTTTTAGATTTTGTTCATTGTTCAAGGCAGTTCAGAAGGAAATATCAGCACTCTGTTACTGCTCCATGGGAGTTCTAAATTTGATAAGCCTGCCTATCACATTATCCAAATCACCTATTGTCTTATTCAAATCACAGATCAAAATGTTGAAAGTGGTAGAAGCCAGAGGATGGTGAGAGAGAATGAAAGTAGAACAAGTCAAGAAATATAAAATGTTCACTGTCACTAGCAACAGAATAAATACAAGTTAAAATGATGATTAATGACAACATGTTTAGTATATCTAAACATCTACTGCTGGAAAGGTTAAGGTGAAACATACATATACTCATATATTGCTAGAAGTATTATAAGTTGGTATAACTTCCTAAGAAATCAATGTGGCAATGCATATTGAGGAGTTACATATTTTCAGACCCAGGAAATTAATCCTAGGAAAGTAATAAAAAGAAAGAAAATATGCTTAAAACATGTATTTAAACATTATTACGAATCCTTAAAAGTAAAAAAACAATGTCCTAGTGATATATATGTATGACGTGCACATATATATTTATTTTATATATACTTATGATCACCATTGATTAGCTGGCAAATATTTAGTGCCTATGGCACCACAGATTTGAGCTTAGATTGTAAGGTTCTTTGGTGGCTCATATGGAGAAACATAACTTGTATCTAAGCTAACTTTCTCTCCCTAGTCATATCAAATGTCATTCCCAGAGGATTCCCCTCCAGTTGTGTGCCCTGACTAGGATGTATTGCCATTGCCTGAAGGAAGCAATGCTATGGAAGTACTTGGCCAGGTGGATGGTATGCAGCTGACACCTGCCACATTGACACACTATGAGGGGACCCCAGTCCTAGACCCTGGATACTACTATATCAGTTGCACTGGTTTGGTTTCCCAACTGGTTGAGAATCAATGGTCTATAATATTTTACTTTCTATGTCTTCTCATATTCAAAAAATTGTCTATTTTCTCCCCCTTTAGTTCAAAGAATTTTAGAGTATGATGTTATCTTAATACTTAATATATCATCTAATTTGTTTGTGTCAGTCAAGACTAAAATTAGAAGACACAGATGAAAATGGTGAAGTTTTAAAGATGGCCAAGGAAGATGCTACCATCTTCAATTTTAAAAGATTTGTTTCAAAATCATGGTTGAGTGCTTTTACAGTGAGCAAGGAGAAACAGGACTGAAAAGTGTTCTGGCCTTTGAATAAGAAAACTTTGGTTCAGGAGCCAGCCTTTAACCTTGAACACATCATTTAACCTTACTAGGCTTCAGTTCCTTGTCCATGAATGAGAATAACAACATTTTACCCTTAATTTCCCTTACCTGATTCTTTGAGGATCAAATTAGATATCATATTTTTTAAACTTTAAAGTACTCATATGCAGAGAAAATATCAAGACCTTATTGCTATACACAGTGACAAATAAAAAGGTGACTAAGATACAGCATAAGATACAAAGGAGTTTGTAATCTAGATGGTTCACAGGTTTTCTCCTAATGTAGTACAACTGAGAGATACAACTCATTCCCCTCAGTGACAGCCACTTTCCTGGGGGTGAGGGTAAAGTAGGGACATGAGAAAGGGCAGGAAAACATTTTGTCAGGGAGATAAAAGCAAATTTCAACAGCCTTTGTAAAACAAAACGGGTATAGGGACCAATGGCTTTGGTGAGAGGCATCAAAGGGTGGGTAAGAAGATGGAAAGGGGAAAACAGGGGAAGAGCAAAGATATATAGGTGTGAAAAAAAAAAAAAACAGTGCCAGTATGCTCATCTGTAAAGTGGAACATACAGAATAGTACACAATAAATGGGACTGTTGAGAAGATTGAAGTAAACTATGGAAACTGCTTAGCCCAGGGTCAGACACGACAAAAACGTGAGTATTCGGTATATGTTAAGCTTGTGTTATCATTAGTTAAAGCTTTGATTCTGTAGGCTGAAATATGGCCCCTCAAGAGTGCATCTGAATCTCTGGAACATACAAATATTTTATTTGGAAGGAGAGAATTCATGTTAATCAGATAATTTGAAATAGGAAGCTTTTTTTTTTTTTTTTTGATTATCCAGGTAAACTCAATTTACCCACAGATGAGAAGAATCAGAGGGAGATGCGACTGTTCAAGAACGGTCAAAGAGGTTTATGTTGGTGGCTTTCCGAATGGAGAAAGTGGGCCTTAAGCTGGAACGTGAGAAACGCCTAGAAGACAGAAAAGGTGAGGCAATAGATTTACCCTTGAAGCTCCAGAAAATGACAGCCCTGCCAAAATCTTGATTTTAGTCCAGTGGGATGCAAATTGGCCTTCTGACTTCCAGAACTATAATAAGTTAGCATTATTTTGAGTCAAGGTTGTGGTAATTGGTTAATGGAGCCATAAGTAACTAATATACTAGTAGTCTATCAGCATCATAAAGCAAGTTCTTGACATAGTTCTGTTCACAGTTTCTTCCTAGTACTTTGCTTGATATATAGTAGATAAATTATTTCTCAATAAGTTATTTGAATGATTGAGTGAATGAAAGTTCTAGGAATATGTTGTGGTGATGTTTGGCAGAAAGTTTTGCTGTACCCCAGATATAAATGAGATTTGAAGCTTGGTTAGGGCCATAATTTGAACACTGGAACATTAGATTACAGAATTTGCTCTTATTTGGTAGCCAGCAGAGATCCACTGGATATTTTTGAGCACTAGAAGGATATAACTGAAGATGTGTGTTAGGAGTTTAATCTTGGCAGCATTAAGTAAAAAACAATTTTAAAAATTACCTCGTTTCTGAAATTTTATATGCTTATGCATTCTACTTATGTCCAAAAAGCAACTTTTAAAAAACTTTTTAAAAAATCATACTAATTTGTTGTTTCTCATTCATCTAGTTATTCATTATAATACTTAACTCTCTTTTTTCCACATTTATAATTCCATGTGCTAATATTCTTCCAATCTGGTACTAATAGTTTCAAACAGACTAATCACTTTTACATGTAATTAGAGCTGAGCTCCAAATTACTAAGCAAATTATTCTTGCACAAGTGGGGTCTACACTTGATATCAGTCTGAGAGCTTATAAAAATACCAAGTGGTGATTTCATCTGATTTTTGATGGGGATATCAGGTTTGGTAGATTATGGAAAGGCCCATAAACAGTATATTTTGATTTCAACAAAAATGTGATTCTTCTTTTAATATCTTCCTCAATAAGAGATTACAGCTGGGTGATAATAACATAAAACAATCTTGAAGTTGGTGGGCCAGCTGTACCCAGAAACTGGTTACAAGTGATTGTGTGTCAGGATGGTAGGTCTCCAGAAGGGTAACCTATGTCTTTGTCATTGAGTCTGTTCCAATTAGTAGTGGCATTGAAGATTTAGTGTGAAGTGTAAAGATACTTGTTTAATTTGGTGGAAGAATTAATCAAAATCAGATATTACAGAATTCAGATTCAAGTAGGAATGCTGGATTGACACTAAGAAAATTAGATTTAACAGGGATAAATTGAAAGTCCTCCAAGTATGGCAAAGTTCAATGTACACATATTTTGGGGGAAGAAAAGAGTCTTTTTCTGACTTTAAATTTAATGTGAATTAACAATATGAAGAAGTTGTTTGCATTGACACTTTGACATAATCTAAATTTAACATTTCAAGATTGGTTCTATGAAGCTTTAGAAGACAATGGTTAAGAGGAAAAACAATAGAAGTAGATACTTACTACTCAGGAGAAAAATCTTTTAACTAGGCCTACAGATCAAAGACTTTTGATTAATTTTAGGTCTAGATAAATTTTTGATTTGGCCAATTTCTTGGTTCCCTCCTATCTGAGCAATTTCTGATTTAAACAATCATTTATCAATAAGCACTAGTACATAGCATATATAGATTTATCCTTTCAGTTTATTTGGCATTTGTTCTATTTTTCATTTCTGTTCATTTATCTAAACATTTTTTAAGAAATTTTATTTTTATCTATAATGTTTTTGAGTATATCTTATTATACAGCTTTTAGAGTGCTTACTTTTTGTGTAAATAACTTATTCCAGTCTAAGGGTGTCATTGTCACCATTTTTAGTGAAATACAGAAATCTCATCTCCTTTTATCCTGCCAATCACCTTAGGGAGTAGGGATTCAAAATATGAATTTTGTGGGGATACAAACACTCAATTTATCATAGTCATCAGACATAATTTAGAAAATTCAAAAGGAAAAGGATTTCTGCACATTTTTTGCTTACAGTGTTCTTCCCTTTCTTTCAATGTCTTAAGAATGCTTTTATTGTTTCCTTTGTACTTATTGAACTTCCTTTGGTTGTTCTTTAAAGCATATCTGCTGGCAACAAATTCTGTTTTCCTTCATGTGAGAATGTCTTGATCTCCTTTACATTATCAAAGGATGTTTTCACTGGATGTAGAAATTCAGGTTGACCATTATTTTATTTTAGCAAATGAAAAAGATATAACCATTGTCTTCTGGCCTCCTGGTTTCTGAAGAGGATTTTTTTTTTTTGTCATTCGAATTGTTTTTCCTTTAAAAGTAAGATATCATTTTTAATCAAGCTGATTTCAAGGTTTTTTTTTTTTTTTTTGGTCTTTAATGTTAGGAGTTTGACTAGGATGTGCCTTGATGTAGATTCTTTGAATTTATTTTGTTTGGTTTTGTTCTTAAATTTGTAAATTTATGTCTTTTGCAAATCTGAAACATTTTCAGCCATTATTTATGTAAGTGCTTTTTATAAGCCCCATTTTCTTTTTTGAGGCTTTCCTTCTAGATTTGCAATGATACAAATATTAGGTCTCATATTCCCATTGGTACCTGAGACTTTTGTTCTTCTTCTTTTTTCCTAGATAATTTTTCCTCTTGTTCAGATTGAATGATATCTATTGTTATATCTTCAAGTTCATTGAGTCTTTCCTCAGTCCCCTCCATTTTAATGTTGAACCCATCCACTGAGATTTTTATTTTGGTGGTTGTATTTTTCAAATCTAAAATTATATTCTGTTCTTATTTGTATCCCCTATTTATTTTGTGAGATTATCTATTTCTTTAACTTGTTTTAAAATATCATAATTGCTTGTTTTTATGATGGTCACTTTAAATATTTGTCATTCTCTTTCTCATCCCCATGTTGGCATCTATTGATTGTCTTTTTTCCTTCAGTTTGATAGCTTTTTGTTAAGTGATTTTCAATGACATTTTGGGTATTGCATTATGAGACTCTGGATCTTATTTAAATCTCTTTTAGCTGTTTATCTCTGATACTGTTCCAACAGGGAGAGAGGTTGCTGCCTTGGTACTGCCAGGAAGGAGTTAAGATTTTCCACTCTGATTCCAGTGACACTTTTTGGCAAAAGTACTGATGCCAAATCTAGTCTGGGGTGATATCACCCCAGCAGAGGTTTTGGGGTGCTTTTTATAACTCAGCAAATGTAGAAGTCATAGTTTTTAATCTGTGAATTTTTTTCAGCAATTATTTTCTAATAGGTTTCTATCTTTTTCTACCCCTTACCTGGTCCCATCGTTAGAGGAAACAAGATTTTCCTTGGGCTTTTTATATTTGCTCTGTTGGCATTTTGGGACTGCTGGTTTCTCTAGCACCCACTCTCAAATGCATGTAGAAAAGAGTGAAAAGAAAACACAAGGAACTCACTGCATTGCCCTTCCTTGTGTTCTGAGATCCTAAATCTGTTTGCCTTCTTTCCATTTTCAGTGTTCTTATATTTACTTTACATATAATATCTAGAGGTTTCATTTACAATTTGTGGGTATAGAGAAAGTACATGTATTCCATTTTTCTGTAAGCAGAAGTTCTATCCCCTCAGTTTATACAGCCCTTATGTATTTCGTATTAAGCGTATAAAAGCTTTGAGATAACATTTGTAGAAAAATCTCGATTTAGAATGAGTCTAATGAAAAAGCTGAATTTTTCCTTAATGTGTTATGCTGTATTTAATATCATTTATACTAATGTTAACACTAGCTCCTTGGACTAAATGCAAATTTTAGAATGTTAGAAACAACTCTGAACTGATAGAGACCTAGATTCTACTTCAGCATCTTCCACTAAATAGCTCTGTGACCTTGGGCAGATCTCTTGGCATCTCAGTATTCTTACTTGAATAAAAGTTTTTGGACTCATTAGATGATCTCTAAGTTTCCATTAGCTCTAACATTTTGATTTTCACCTCATCAATTCTATCATATTTTAAAAAGTCAATTTTCTGTAATACAGTTTGAAATATATTAGTTAAATCAAATACAGTCCTCAAAATTAGCTAAGAAAAATAAGAACAGCTATAATTTATTGAATGCTTACTGTGTTCCAGGCAGTTTAGAGTCTTATAGATATTATCTCATCTAATCCTTGAAGTAGAGGTTACATTTGTTTTGTAGGTGAGATAACTGAGACTCAGAAAGGTAAAAAAGGGTTAAAAGGTTTCCAAAAATATTTTATGTAAAGATGCATTTGATTCTATATTTATTTGATTGCATAGCTGATGTCTGTAACATACTTTTTAAAACCTTCTTATTGAGGTACAACATTCACACAGTAATATGCATAAATCTTAAAGGTACAGCTTGATTGAACTTGATGTTTGTATATATTACTGCAATAAGATCAAGAAATAGGCCTGGCGCAGTGGTGCATGCCTATAATCCTAGCAGCTTGGGAAGCTAAGGCAGGCGGATCATCAGTTCAAATCCAGTCTTAGCAACTTAGTAAGGCCCTAAGCATCTTAGTGAGACCTTGTCTCTAAATAACATAAGAAAGGGCTGGGGATGTGGCTCACTGTTAAGAACCCTGGGTTCAATCCCTGGTACCAAAAATAAGTAAATAAATAAAATTTCCATTACTTCATAAAGTCCCTTCATGCCCCTTCCCAGTTAATCCTTACCCTCACAGGTAACTACTAATCTGATTATTATAAATATGTATTAATCTGCACTTGCTAGACAATTATGTAAATGAACATTAAAGTATTACATATATTTTTTATTATTTTTGGCTTCAAGAAGCAAATTATTTTTATAGAAGTGAGATATTAAAGCAAAAGTCCTGGGTAGCTAAGAGATACATTTTATGTTTAACTTTTCAAATCATTTTATTTTGCTTGGATTTGCTTTTTTTTTTTTTTTTTTTTGTATGAGGGATTGAACCTAGAGGCACTTAACCAATGAGCCATATCCCCAACCCTTTTTGTATTTTATTTAGAGAACAGTGTCTTGCTAAGTTGCTTAGGTTCTTGTGAAGTTGCTGAGGCTTGCTTTTGAAGTCGTGATCCTCCTGCCTCAGCCTTCTGAGCCTCTGGGATTACAGGTGTGCACCACCATGGCTGGCTTGGATTCTCTTTAGCAACATAAATTATAAACACAGAAAAGAGATGCATATGGTTTTTTTCTATTATCCATATTACCGGTAATTTATTTATCAGATATAGAAAGATGATCTTTGAGAGGTAAAGGATACACTGAGGATTGTAAACTGTCATTCCTCAGGCATGAAAATTTATCAACTTTGCTTAAACTTTATGTCTCAGGAACTAGAAGAAACATATTAGTTTTATGTATAAATTCTACTCACCTATGGAGAATGAATAAGAACAACTCATAATACTTATTTCGAGCTAACCAAAATGTGGAGGTCAAGAAGAAATTAAGAAAGGAAAAAGAAAAGAGCAAATAGATAAATTTAAGTGTGTAAAAGTAATTTAAGTAGTTTAACATGATACTGGTTCCTGAAAGTATTTCATTAAAACATTGTTTAGTGTTAAGTAAATTCAATGAATGTATATCACAAAATAAACTCAATACTTAACAATTTGTTGTGATCCTTTTTTCTTAGAATCAAAATTATATTGAAAAAATTAATTTCCTTAATTGAAATCAGTTATATAAGTTTTAAACATATTTAAGTGAAAAGACCTAAAGAGCTTAAAACATGGAAGGGTAAGAATAGCAATATAAGAAGCCCAGACTACATTTTACCTAATTTTGTTTTTCTTTCGTCATGAAGTTCCCCTAGTTTTCTACTTGTTTGCTCTGTGAGATTTTCTGTGTCAATCTGCAGGAGTATTCCAATGGAAGTTATTTTAATTTCATATTACTATATAGTCTCAGAATTACCAAGAAAACTAATTGTGCTGTAAAGAGTTGTTGCAATATCATTTTTTATAAGAGGTTGGGAAGCTGGGTTGGCTCTATAATTCTGAAGTCAAAGTGTGCTTTTCTAAGAAAATTATTTTCTCTTCAGAAAATTACCATGATTTTGGTAGGTAGAGAGGTAGAGAACTGGTTTGCAGTCAAGTTTTATTTTTGCTATAAACAAAACCCACTGTGTGGAGAGGGTGTTCTGGTGTAGAGAAGCATCTTTCAAATTATTTTGCCTTTAGTTTTTATTGAAACTAACAAAAGTTTATCTGCTTCAAACAAAATATTATCTAAATCCAATATAAGACAGATTAAAAACTGCTCAATTCTGAGTGGAGTGGAAGTAGGAATAGGGGTAGAGCTCTGTCCCTTGGTCACCCCACTGGTATATAAAGCATATTCTATTGATCCGCCTTAAATTAGGGCAGCATAATTTGAAAAAAAACAAAACAAAAAAACAGTGAAATATAAAGATCGCCAGATTGGGAATCCAAAGACCTAGAGTCTCAGTGCTTCTATCACCAAGCTGTATTAATGAACCTCTGTGGGTCTAAATTTCTTCATCTGTGAAATAAGGAGATAGAACTAGGTGTCTTTGGGCTTACATAGTCAAGGGAACCATCAGAAACTATATGTAAATCACGAAAATTCTGTACCTTATTCATTGTCTACTGCAAAATAAGATGCTTACTGAAAGGTAAAATCTGGCTCAAAACTATGTATCAGGAGTTTTTTTTTTTAAACCTTAAAAACGTAAAAGAAAACTTGTGGGTTGGGGTGGAGTGGGGCTTAATGTTAGAACGAACGCTTGTCTAGCATCTTTGAGGTCCTGGATTTGATCCCCAGCACTGGGGGGGAAAATTACCAGTTCTGAGAACGTGGTAATATAAATGTAAAATAATGAAATCATTTTTTTCAAAGGAATTTCAATATTTTCTTTCTCATTCCATTTCAAATAATCAGTGGCATTTCATTAATTCATTTAGCAAATATATTGATGCCCACTACCTGACTTGCACTGAGTTCAATATGGTGATTATTAGAAGACAACAAAAGAACATTTACTACTCTCCCCTCAAATACAAAAGGAAATGAATTATTAAAAATGTGTTTCTTTCAACAAAATTTTGTTGAGTATATGTGATGTTTCATCCTTTCTAAATGATAAGGATTCTAGAATGCTGTAAAGAGACATGTGAAAACCAAATGAAATACGAAGTGATATTCTGACAGAACTATTATATGTTTAAAACAAGGATATATCCTTTAAGTAGAATGGCTTTGTTGTAATTGATCTTTGATCAACTTGAGCACAGTTCTTGTTTTCATAGTATGAAAGGCTTTGTTTTCCTGATTAGCAGAGTCTCTCTCAAATACCAAAATGGTTCCAGTGCCCAGAGGAGCCAATCTCGCCAATGCCACCACATTACCTGAATGTTTACTGGTTTCTTGAGATGGATTGGAGTCAAGAGAGGGAAGAGTTTAGAATGAAGTTGCCAATAGAAGCCTTTGAGGATTTAGACGGAAATTGTGAAAGGTCCATCTTCTCTAGACATAAACCCAAATTCCCTAGCTGTGATACTAGTCAGTCTTTAGGGACATCTCCCTTTGTTACTCAGACTGGTAGATCTTTGAGCTCAACCCACAACTGCATATCCACTCAATCCCAAGACATAGCTGACATCCACCTCTTACTCTACACATGGCAACCATCATACACCCACCCAACTGTTGACTCGCATTCAGGGACCACCACCACCACCACTACCAACAACAACCACCAGCCACCCCGGCACCATCTCCCAGCAACTGGCCTCTCCCAGTCCCCGCCCCTTTTCTGAGAGCACCCAATGGGTGGAGTCTGGGCTGCGGTGGGAGGGGCCTGAGGCGGGCACATTTAAAGAAAGGCAGAGGGCGAAAGAAGGCTAGAGAGGAGAAGAAAGAGAAACCAGGGGGGCGAAGCACCGTCCAATGACAAAGCCCAGGGGTGGGCGACGGCCGCCATCTTGAACCGGGCGGCAGGATATCCACCCGCGTCCTCCGCCCTCGGAGGGGGAGGGGCGGCGGAGGCGAGAAAAGTAGCGAGAGACGCGCCGGGCTGGAGACGCCAGCAGCGGCCACCACAGCCGAGCCAAGCCAGACTCGGGCGGGCTCGGCGGCGACAGCGAGAGCAGGCGAGCGCGGGCGGCCTCGAGTGGCCTCCGATGCGGCGCAGCGTGAAGAGGCGCCGGCGCCGGCCCCCGGCCGCGGCCGCCCGGGGCGGTGGCTTTAGAGCGGGAGGAGGGGCCGGGCTGGAGGCGCGGGAGGAGAAGGTGGTGTACTCCCGGTCGCAACTGTCGCTGGCCGACAGCACCAAGGCGCTGGGCGATGCCTTCAAGCTGTTCATGCCCCGCAGCACGGAGTTCATGAGCTCGGACGCTGAGCTCTGGAGCTTCCTCTGCAGCCTCAAGCACCAGTTCTCCCCGCACATCCTGCGCAGCAAGGACGTCTACGGCTACGCCTCCTGCCGGGCCCTGGTGCCTGACCCCCCGGAGCCCCCTACCGCCCGCGGCCTGACGCGCCGTCCGGCCCCGCGCGCGGCCGCCAGGAGGAGGCGCCGCGGAGCCCGGGCGGCCGCCGCGGGCAGGAGGCGGCCCCGGCTGCCCCCGCCGCCTCCGCAGTCGCCGCCGCTGCTGCCGCCGCCGCCGCCGGCCCCCGAGGAGTCCTGCCCGGATAAGTCCTCGGCGCCCGAGCCCTGCTTCGGGGGCCGCACCCTGGAGGAGATCTGGAGGGCAGCCACCCCGACGCTGACCACCTTCCCCACCATCCGCGTCGGCGGCGACGTGTGGGGCGAGCGCAGCCTGGCGGCGGCGCGACGCAAGGCGCGCCAAGTCCTGCGAGTGGACCTGGAACCCGTGGTGAGGCTCCGCCGCTTCCCGGTGCCCCGGGCGTGAGGCGCCGCCCCGAGGGCGCCTCCTGCAGGTCCCCGGCCCAAGATGGAGTTTCTGCTTGGAGAAATGAACAAGTGTCAGTCGAGTGTTTACAGACTCCTCCAGGACCGTCCCCTAGTGCACTTTACGCGCGAGGAAGTCCCGGGATGGCTTCCCTGCCCCGCGCCCCCGGGATGCGGCCCCGCGTCTGGAACTCCTGGACAGGTGTACCCTCTGCCGCCTCCCCGCACCGCGTCTGCGACGGAGGAGACTGCAGGACTTACAGGGGAGGTCCCTTTGCTTCCGAACCCCAGATTGAGAAGTCTCCAGGACTATAGGGGCAGATTGGTTTTCTCCCTTTCGGACTCTACCTCACTGGTCTGGAAGTCCTCCGAAGAAGTCATTCTTTTCCAAAGGAATTTGTTTTCGTGCTTGTATAATAAAAGCCAGAATTTGCTTGCTCTTTAACCCCCGCCTCCATTTTTCTTTTTGACTGCCACCCCTCTTTCTGGACGGAAGATCAAACATGTTTTGTGGTGTTGCACTAGTTTGTGCTCAGGGTATTCTGAATCCCACTCGTTTCTGAATTTTTACTGAATTTCAAAGCTTTGACCAAGGATTTTTTTTTTTTTTTGAGAGGTTCAAGCTTGACTGTTAGTAATGCAAGAATTTATATGGCTTTGATTTTCATGGGCTCAGTGATTACAAACAAAAGAGATGTAAAGTCCAATTTCTTAACGTTTTAAAGGTGTTTCTAAACGATTTTATATTGAAGTTTAATGTTTATATTTACTGAGCTTCTAAAGCAAATGGTAGAATACTCATACAAAGTTTTGTTTATGAAAAGTCGACTTGTTGAATTCTTTTTTAATTGAATAAAAATTGAAGTGCATTGAAACCACATGGCTTGTGATTGGGGGAAAAAAGAATCGTGAAGAACTGGTGTTGGTTGCAGGAATGACTGGAATTCAATTGGAGATAATCTGGCAACATGTCCTGGTCAAACATAAAAATCTAAGAATGTTAATGAGAAGATAATATGTTTTAAAATTGAAGTCACATAGGAGAGATGAATGTGTGTAAACGTTGTGAATAAAGTGACAAACAGAATACCCATTAGAAACCTCAACATGATTTATAGAGAAGGGTGGGGGCATTTCTTGGTATCAAGTAACTGGTTGAAGTTACTTTGGGCAAAATAGATCCCTTTGTTTTTATTGTTGGATAACAAGAAATGCCAAGACTAGTATTCATCACGTTTGTAAACATTATGACAATTAGTTGACTTTTTTGTCCTGTGAATTTTCTTTTTTTCCATTCATAGTTCGTTTGCAGTCTTTGTTTGATAGCTGAAGGCCACAGAAATCAAACAGGCAAGCCACCCAGAGTACTGACCCTTATTTTACACTTTTGTAATAGTGTGTATACCATATGGCCTAGTGTGGAATTCTTGATTATCCAAGTGCCTTTGGTCAATGGTGGCAGCACGACTTACTGGTTATTAGACAGTGGTGCCACAGCCAGCTTTTACTGCAATACCTAAAGGGTCAAGTAGTGTTTTTGTACCACAATTATTTCAAATTCAAGTATTCTGCCATGGAACTATCCATAATGGGCTGGAACTTGGCATGTGAAACCCTCAATACAAAGGTTTATCTCTGCTTGGCAGCTTATTAGGAGAATAATGAGAGTTGTGATTTTTACTCTTGTTTTCCTAGAATTCAAATGGCATAGCTTTCTGAAATAATTATTTTAAGTTTAATAGTCCATAGTAGAAATGTTGTGACTTTCATTTCAGTGTTCTTGTTTTGAAAAAAAATTATATACATACATATATATATATGACTTTATGCCAGTTTCCCAGTAAGCCTCATAGTCTTATTCACTACTCAATGATGATGCATCCTTACAAACACTGTCACATGGGTAAATAAAAAAGTGAATAATTACTTAGAAGATGGAGAGTGTTAAATTATAGTTGTATGATAGGAAGCTGAGACATTTTTTGGTTATTAGCTTCCATTGCCAGTTGTATTTCATATACATAGGAGTTTCTTTCCAAAAATATATTGTTAACTTTTATAGCTATTAGCACCTGAAAAAGATGTATTATACCATTTCACTATTGTATATAGTTTTATAATAATTTTTAAAGTAAATCCAATGGCCATATTAGAATGTAATTTCAACATGTAGCTTATCTAGATAGTTTTCCTGAGGATTTTGAAATTAGCTGAGAATAACTTTTCTCAGCACACAACTGAAACATAACCAGTGACACCTTGCATTTGTTTTAACTGATATTCTTGACATTTTTTTCCTCTTATGCCTTGTTACTTTAGTGCACTTGAATGTGTGTAAATGCTTTTTTGGCTTATTTGGGTTATCTGATTTCAGTTTGAATCTGATTGCCCATCTTGAAGTCAATATGGTTCATGTGGACTATTAAATAATGCCGTTTCTAGTTTGTGAAGTAAGATGTAAGAAATATTTTTGCCAAGTTTTCTTTAGCAAAACCTATCTTGCAACTTCTAAAATGTGGAGAAACATCTGATATAGTTGACTAGTATGTTAATAGGAAAGTGAAAGTATTTTATGATTACCTTTGGGCAGAGTGTGAAAAGAAACTTGGCATAGTGGCCTTTATGGTGAGGCATCCATTAATTGTCTCTGAAGTGAGTCTGTAGCTTAGCTTGTGTATAGTTTTTTTTTTTTTTTTAAAGAAGTCCCATTTGTTTGTTCTCTTGCCTTCATTTATATCTCATATGACACAAGTAGAGGAGGAAGCTAGGAGGAATTTTATCACCTTGCTATATTTCTGTTTGATTTTTGACTTTTGGGTGCCTAAATGTGACTGGCACAACAAATAATCTTTTTGGTATTTTTTACATTCCTTCCTAACAACCAGCAACTCATTTTCTATGTCACTAAAACCAGTAATGTCATGATTGTGAGGGCAAGCTTCATCATTGATAGTGCAAAGTGTTGCTGTTGTGGCGTGTATTTATTTTTGTTTGAGTACTCTATTGGACAAGTGTAACTTAAGCTAGTGGCACATACTTGTTGATTTGCTATGAGCAAATGTTAGTACTATTTTTCAGAAAACTCTTCAATAAAATCTTTTAAAATCATTGAATAAAAAAAGTCTGAGCAATTTTGAACTCAAGAGGTTTTTTTGGTCGTTTTAAGGGTTGGGTTGCCACAGCACTCTTTAAATTGATATTTTTTAATGATCATATATACCTAACATTTGCTTTATTGGTGTGTTGAAATATTTTTTTGATAAACTGTTATGTCTTAATTGCACTAGAAAGCAATTGTTTGTAGTGGAACTGAACTGTTTCCCTGGACAGTTTAATGTGCATATGATTAAGATTTACAATTTGGTTGTACTTTGCTTTTTAACTTATTAACTGTAAATAAATTTTAGAGAATACACAGTGTCTAGTTTTTCTAATTAGGTTGAAATTTTTTGAAATGGGATTTTGTGTTTACATGTAAATCAAAAAACAATTTATAAGTTGATAAATTTTGACTTTTGTGTACTTAAAACTCCTAAGAATCTCAAGATTTTTGTTTTGTGCTGTCTTGGGAGTCTATGTCCCATCAGTTCTTTAGTTATCTTGTGAATCTATTATGGTGCTTCAATTGCAAGCCATTTATGCATTCAGCCAGCAATAGACCCCTTTAAGAATGCATCATAATTCAGGGTTCTGAATCTTGACCCCAAGTTCCTTTGTGGGATGGTAAAAAATCTAAATCTCCCATTCTTTTATATTGTAAAAGAAAGTAAGAGTGCTCTAAATAAGTAGCAGTAAAGACTGTTCTACAATTAAGGATAGAGCCAGAAATTTCATTACAGTCTAGAAGGCAGAAGTGGAATATTAGCAAACTCTACACCAAGGGCAATTTCATAGTACTGTGTAGGCTGACTTGCCTTCATACCCAAGCTCTTATCAATAGATGGAAGTAGCAAAGTGAATAGCTGTGGTGTCATAGTGCCAGGACTGGAATTATCATGAGTGAATTCATGGCTCACAAGTGTTGGGACTCTAGGTAAATAATTATTTGTACCTTAGCCTCATTAGCAAATGTAGTTAATAAAATATTGAGTTATTGTAAGGATTGGAAGGGATGTTAATTCTAGAGACCTAGGAAGTACTTAATAAATACTATTAACTGAAAGTATGCATGCTGAGAATAAATATGTATACTGAGAGCAATCCCTTGGGAGTTTAGCTCTCCAGCTTTTTCAGCATCTCAAACAAGAACAGACTATGGTCTAGGAAAGGTATAAAACAAATTAAAATACGGTAATTCATAGGTGAATTAAATTGAAAACATAAATTATATTTTTAGCCCTACTGACAACTAAAAGAGGTTTTTAGCAGTAAGAGGTTAGATAAAATGGATTTAATCACAATTTTTGCTATTAGAATTTTTCTTTTAAAATTTTGATTTTATCATATCATTGAAAGACAGTTAAAATATGCCAACATATATTTTAAAGTGTCTGAGAATTAATCCAGGCATGGTGGCATGTGCCTATAGTTCCAACACTCAGTAGGCTGAGGCTACATTAGTCCAAAACCAGCCTGGACAACATACAAAGACCCTGGATCAACAAAGGAAAAAAAAAAATGAAGTATCTGAACAATAGATCAAAGTTGCTGGTCCAGGAACTTGTAAATATTTTGCACAAATTTTTCCTAGAGTAAGTTTATTAGGGACTGCTCAAGACCCTTGTTAATATTTATGCACAGAACCAACATAGAATTAGTTTTTATGAGGTTTGTGGTTCAGGTTTTAAAGGAAATAAGATAAGTACAATAACTGCTTGAAACAGCAGAACATTATTACTAAAAGTAAAAATATCCTCATTTTCAAAGCACTGACACACTCAGTTTTAGATGTTGGATATAAAGCCAGTAATTTAGCTCCGATTCCTCTTAACACAAGGATTAACAGACCATAGTCTAAATTGGTGAGCAAGCCAAAATTGAAGTATCTGAAGTTGACACACAGAATTTCTTGGAAAAGTATAATATAGAAGTAGTGAGGGTGCAAAAGCCTCAAAATTGAGCCTGATTGCAGATTTCACAAAAGCATTGAATTCTCACTGTCAGTGCTCTCTTACATCTTGATAAATGTTGTAAGTTGTGATCTATTACATAATAAACATACCCAACTCCTGATTCGAAGGTAATGATCATAACACCAAGCAATATGATTAGCCCAGCAAATCTGAATAAATATCCTACTGGACTGACCTAGCTTCTGAAAGTACTCATAGAAAAGTTAAATTCATCCAAGTTGTAAAATTAACTATAAAATATATACATGTTACTCTAAAGATTTTTTCACTTATGTATTCTTTACATGTTTAAAAAGTATAGGAAAGAAAGGATGTAATTTATTATTCTAAATCTCACAGATTCAAAGAAATACAGAAGCAAAATATATGCAAAAGTACATATATTGTTAGAATTACATGTGTACAGTTTGATAAATTTTCATAAATTCAATAGACTTGTGTAACCTGTATTCAGATTAGCAAAAACATTACAAATACCCCAGAAGTACCCCTGAATGCCTGCTTTCTTCCCCCTATTCAATAACCATTATTCTGACTTCGTACAGCATACATAACTTTTGACTATTTTTCAACTTTATATAAATGGGATTATGTGTCATGTACTTAGTTTCTTTCATTTAAAATTATGCTTGAGTTCCATCTGTATTGTTGCATGTAATTATATATCAGTCATTGGCATGTAGAATTCCATTTGTGAATATTCCAAAATAAATGCATTAAATTCTCGATGGACATTTGAATAAATTCCAATTTGGGGCAATTATGAGTAAAGCTTCAGTGAATATTCTATGATATGTCTTTTAGAGAATATATGCATGTATCCTATCCCCCCTCCTCTCTTCTCTCCTCTTCTCTCTTTCAGTATATATTATAGGAATGATTTGTCAGATCACAGGATTATAGCAAATGGTCACTTTTGGTAGATACATTTTCCAAAGTGGTTGTACCCATTTATATGAACTGTCTTAAAATTTGTCTTTTAAAAGTTTGCTTTGCAGGTGTTATTCTTTTTTATGCTTCCTTTTTTTCTTCAAAACCAAAGGAATTTTATTCCTTCTAGTTTTATCATGAAACAAAAAGACATTCTCTCCACCCCCATATTCTCTTCTCATCATTTTAAAACTGAAACTTTTAAAGAAATCTTTTACATATTAGTAAAATTTTTTACTTTTCTCGCTATCCTTTGTGCAAAACCAACTCCGAGATTGGGAATAATGTTGACTTTTATTAACCCAAGCCTGGTGAATTTAAATGGTTATAAAACTATGTGTTGAAGGAGAGGGACCTCACAGTGTTCCTTTTTTACCCCGTGGGCATGATTGCATTGAAGTAATCTATAACATAGTAGAGGCCCTGCCTACGGAAAGACCTTGTTGATTATTCTAGAAAGCAAGGCATTGAGAGTATTGGGTGACAGGAGAGAGAGGCTTGAGGTCAACTGAGAAGAGGAAAGGTTATGTCGAGGGCTGGCTCAGTGGGGCTCAATTCTTATGGAAGGAATGAAGAAATGTGCTCATGAGGACCCACATGAGAGATATTCCAGAACTTGAGAAGTGAATTGTTCCTTATTAAGTAAAGGGGCTTGGGGGATATTTATTTCACGTCTGCATGTTCACGATACTTCACACCAAGCTCACCTCTTTACATGTGTCTTTCTTCCCTCCTGGGTTGTGAGTTGCTCACTGGCAGGACTCATCTGTCTTGTCTTCGCATCACTACAACATTGTATGTGCCTGCCACTCAGTGATACTGAGGGAATGAATTGTGTTCATGGAATTCACATAAACCAGGAACATTGCCTTCCAAATTTTATAGAAAAAGCTGTGTTGCTTTGTAATCAAAGCAATTTGTAATTGAGGTATGATTTTTTTTTTTTTACTGAAACTTATCAAATACACTTACGATGAATTCCTAGCATTTTGTGATTCAATTAAGTAGCTGAAGAGTTTGACATCTCTTGTGGTGGTACGTGGCAATACCACTTGATGATCACTACTTCTGAGTCCCTCAGCCAGAGGCAGCATAGTGCAATGGTTAAGATGCTGGCCCCTGGAGCCAGGCTGCCTGGTCAAAATCCTTTCTTCCTCTCTTACTAGAAGCAGACCTTTTGACAAACTACTTACCCTCTCTGTTCCTCAATTTACTCAGCTGTAAAAACAAGCACAATATAGCACCTACCTCATAGAGCCCTTATGAGAATTTAATGAGGTAACACATATACAACACTTAGAATAGTGCCTGGAACCTGGTTAGCCTCAGTCAATAAATATTAACTTTTATTAGTAGTAATGTAAAAAAAAAACTTTATAAAATCTCAATTTGTTTACTTGAATTTTTTATATTGGCAGGTGGTGAAAGCAAAGGACAACAGCTATAGTCCATAAAATGTCAATTAGTCAAACTGAGTTGGGAGGATGAGGTCAAATTCACCAGTAGTGGCACATGCAAAAGGATGCTGTGTGTCTTGTGAGGAGCACACAGTTGTCCAAGACCCAGTACAAACCAACAGCCAAATGACCAGAAAGACCAACTAATCTCATTCAATTCCCACCATGCGTCTGCATTGTTGGCACAGTGTTGAGCATAGATGCCTTCCAAATCCCACTGTGCTCTGGGTACTCTACTTGCCTGTTTTTCTTTAAAGCAAAGCTCAACAATCCTATGAGCTTGGTATTATCATTTTTACTTAATAGATGCGTAAACTAAAGCTTAGAGAGGTTAAGAAATGTGCCAAATAACACACATCTAAGTAGCACAGCTTGGATTTGAAGTCTCGTCTGTCTCATCCCACACACTCTACTAATTCTTTTAGATATTTTTAGAGGAATAATATAAATTAATCAACCCCTTGAGAAACCTACTTTCAAATCCTACGGTGGGAAAAAAAAAGATTATTTTAAGAGCCCTGTTTTGTTCACCTTTTGTAGTTCTTATGGTGTACGGCATAGGTGTTTATTTAGTGTCTGGAAAATGAATAAGTATGAGTGAATGAGCTAAAGCAGGAATTCCTTTGATCTTGTGATTAGATTATTTAATTTGATGGTGGATGTCAGGGTACTCTGGCTTATGGTCCAAAGACATTTCATATGTCTTCTCTTCTAATTGCCGCTATAAGTATAAACAGTTATTTTTCATAACATTTTTCTCAAATTACTTGCCAGATAATAAAATGCAGACTTCATAAATTGAAACTGGAGGGGTCTTATGTAATTTTCAGCCCTCATGCCCTCTGGTTGCCAGCATATAGCCTCTAAATCAGAAGCTCCCACTCTGGACACCTTCCATTTTGGGTAGTATCCACTCTGTGGATGGCTACAAGACAAAGTTAACAAGCTCCTGAGGATATTCTAATTTTCTTTTTCCTTCCTAAACATCTTCATAAAGTTCGAACTCATAAGTTTTATTTAGATAAACAAAAACCAGAATAGTGGACATAGCCTTAAACTTATGCTGAAAAAAAGACAAGGTATGGGAGAAGCAAATGTGGTGAGACAGGTAGGTGTGTGTGAGGAGCTCCAGGAGTTGACATTCCATCCCAGGTGGGCACTTGGCCCTTGCATTTCTTTGGGTCAGAACTAACCTCTTGTCTCCTTCTCATGGTATCCACTTATACATGCTTCAGAGCTGTTGGGTGGATCAGCTGCCCCTGGCTGGGAGAAAACACCACCAATAGAATTTGCTTGTTCTACTGCCCTGTGATGTTTACCTGTTGGCTGATTTTGCTAAAAGCACCTATTTTCCTTAAAATGCTATATAACAGGTAGATTTACCTCAATCACACTTTGCTTACTTTATTTCCTCAGTTCATTTATCTACCCATGGCTTGTATTTCACAAAATTTATTGAGGCTTTCGCCATGGGATGAACTGTAACCCCCATTCATATGTTAAAACCCTAACTACCAAAGTGATGGTGTTTGGAAATGAGGACTTTGGAGGTTTAAATGAGATCATCAGGGTGGGGCTGTCATCATGAGATAAGTGCCCTAATGAGTCGGCTTGTTCTTACTCTCTATGGTGTGAGGACCAAGAAGGTGGCCATCTACAAATCAGGAAGAAAGCCTTTGCCAGAGCCCAACAATGCTGGCATCTTGGTCTTAGGCTTCCAGTCTCCAAAACTGATAATTTATTTATTTATCTATCTATTTATTTATTTATTTTTGCTCTCCTGGGAATTAAATCCAGGGTACTCTACCACTAAGCTACACCCCATTCCTTTTTATTTTTTATTTTGAAATGTGGTCTCTCCAAGTTGTTTAGGGCCTCTCTGTATTGCTGATGTTGGCCTCAAACTTGCAATTCTTCTGCCTCCCAAATTGCTGGGATTACAGGCAGGTGCCACCACACTTGGCTTAATTTTTGTTGTTTAAACCACACAGCCTATGGTATTTTTGATATAGCAACCCCCCAAAACTAGGTCTCTAGAATGGATTTTAAGAGTTAAAGTATCCCTGTCCCAGTAGCTTTTACAGGCTAGTAGATGCTTCATTTTTATGACCTATACTTGGCAGCTACTACACCAGATGGTGCCCTCTTATATGTGTTTGAAAAACATTCAGTGGCTTTTTGCTAAAGTGTTTGGTTAAGGGACAAATTAGTTGGGTAAATACCTAAAAGCAGGGGGCAATGCAGGTTGGTCTGTAAAGCCTCTGAGTGTAGAGCTTGATGGTTGGCTGAGAGCCCCACTGCATGTTCTCAATATCCATGGCAGGAAGAGCTGCTACCAGGGTATACCTGCCAAGGCCACCATACCTGATGTGTCTCCAGCACTTCTTAACTCCTTATGCTTGATAGCTTCCCCCCCACACCAGTATTTCATTTCTTTATTTTTCCTTTATCAAGACAAGCAAAGTACAGGTGCTGTATTGATGGCTCTTCATTCCAATTGAAAGTCTAATCTTCTTGGACCTTCAAAAGTATGGCTCAGAACAAACAATCTCTGAAAATGGTTGATCTAAGCCACCCCTTCCTCTTCACTGTTAATGTCCCAGAGAGCCACAGGACTGCTTAGCTAAGGTGTAGCTGGAAAGAGAACCCACATTATTTAAATCTCTGCCCACTGTTCTCTTCAATGATCCATTTGCCTGGGAGGGATTAGCATTTTGAGAAAGTTGTTGTGACAATCAAACAGGAGGTGAGTTTCTCAGATAGTTGATGCTCCTGGGAGAGGTAAGAGACCTGGAGACTGGAATAAGAGAGGACACTAAACACTAGGAGAAAAGAGTAGGCTGAAGGGACACTCTGCCTCCTTCAACTTTGCTTTGGGCTGGCCTTATTAAAAATATCTGGGCAGCCTAGTCCTGAGGGCATGGTAGGGCATTACAGCCCTGGAAGGAAGGGCTTGGCTTCATACAAAACCCAACAGCTGACCAATGGAGATTTGTCTATCAGCAGTAGCGTGGGTGATACTCTTTGTAGGTCCCTGGTGGTATGTCTGCCAGTAGTCTATGGGAAATGTGTGTTTGTGTGTGTATGCATGTGAGTGAGAGGGAGAGGGAGGGAGAGGGACGAGGAGAGAAGGAAGGGAGTATTACAGTGGAGGGGTGGGATATTGATTGCCTATTCAAAAGGCAGCATTTTCCCTACAAGATAAGCCCTAAATAAAAATAATGATAATGAATAGAATTAAGTGTAGAAACTGACATGATAATGTGTGGTATTAAAAAGTCCTAAATATGTTTCTTTGACTTTGAAATTTGGCTTTGCTCTCCTTGAATCCTGGAGGACAGAATGGAATATTAAGGATGGTTTGGAATAGAACTTTCATTGGTCTGATTCTAATTCTTTTCACAGATTGAGCATTCTGGCAGGAGAAATCTGACATGTACAGTCAAATGTGTTACCTCAGCCAAGGCAGAGCAGAGAGTGAGGCAGAATGGGGTGAACTTGGCTTGGAACCCAAGTTCACCATCCGCGCAATTACCAACTAGCTGTGAGGTTTGGGGAAATCGTGGTCCTTCTATTCTGAAGTTGTATGATGTGGGTTAAAGTTCTATATGAATCTGTACAATCAAAAGCCATGCCTACATGAATAATTCAGGAAAGAGGGCATCAGATTGAAAAAGCTATTCAGATAGACACTGTTCATCTTTCTAGTGTCAATGATGAAAAATGCAGATCGGAATTCCAGATCACATGACCCAGGTTCAGAATGTTTACTTATTCCCCATGAGTACCTTTGGAAATGGAATTTAACTTTGTCAAGATTATGTTCTTTTTCTAGTGTGGTCACTTTATAGTTAAAATGTTAGGTACACAATATGCTTATTTCAGTCATAGCAGAGCTAGTGTGTGAATAGGGTCATTATTAAATAATTAGTGAATGAAGTTTTCTGTTTCTATTATAAACCAAGTGCCCTCTATTAGTAGAAACTATACCTTTACCATAGAGAGCAGTACATGAAAGAATATTGTGAGTCTGGGATTCTGTTGTGAAATACAGCATTTGTAACATTGAAAGATTCTTAGGAAAATTTCAATTCTAATATCTTTTACTCATTGTGGGCACTGATAGTTAAAAGATGAGGGGCGTCTTGGTTGAAATACATGATTGCTCCTGAAAATAAAAGCATAAATAGGATTCTGTATAATTATTTTTTAAATTGCTTTCATTATGCAAAGTAATATATTATGAATGGAAAAACTAATCTCTCCTTTAGAGGAAAATATTCAAAAATTTTGATTATGGAGTCTCCTGGATATTTCAGCAGAGGACTCTTCTTTCTGTAGATTTATTCATTTTCCCACTAACTCAGGCCTTTTTCTACTGTTTTAATTTACTGTCCTAATTCTAAGAGTTATGATACTGCCTCCCTCAAATACTTTGAATAAATCTCTTCTTGCATTATTGCTTCATGTTGAAAAAAGATAATATTGAAGATTTCTATCATAGATCCACTCTTTTGATGATAGGTAGGTAAGCTGTTGTCACATGTTTTGGGAAGCAAGTTGCCAATAAATATTCAGGCCTTAAACTACTGCTCATACTACTGTCTCAGTAATTTTACATCTAGGATGGATGGATGGATTGATTGATTGATTTTTTACTGGGGATTGAATCCAGATGTACTCTACCACTGAGCTACATCCTCAGCCCTTTTTATTCTGAGACAGGGTCTTGCTAAGTTGCTGAGGCTGGCCTTGAACTTGCAATCCTCCTGCCTCATCCTGCCCAATCGCTGGGATTATAGGCATGTACCACCACACTTGGATTCACATCAAGAATTTTGTTCTAATGTGATAAAAAATGAAAGGGTAAATTACTATAGAAAGATGTTTATATAAGAATGTATGTAAGAAAACTGGAAATAAACAATACCTAGTAAAAGAACAATGATTAAATGAATTACAATATGCCCACACAGAAAATTATGTCATCATTAAAGTCATGTTTTCCTGGCACATTTAGTTCTCTGTTGTTAAAAAACAAACAAACAAACAAACAACAACAAAAAAATGGGAAGCAGTATGTAAAATAGTACAGAAGATATGATCCTAGTTTAATTTTTAAAAATTCTAGTTTAGATGTACATTTTGAGTAGTTTTAACAAATGTGCAAATCACGTGACCATTACCACCATCGGCATGGAAACTCTTTCCATCACCCCAGGGAACTTCCTCATGCCCTTGTAGTCTTCTCTCTACTCCCAGTCCCTGGCTGCTATAATAAAACATCTTAGACTAGATAACTTATAAACAACAGAAATTTATTTCTCTTAGTTCTGGAGGCTGGAAAATCCAAGATCAAGGTGCTAGCAGTTTTGGTGTCTAGGGAGAGCCACTTCCTCAGAATGTCCTTACATGGTAGAAGTGAAGAGCTACCTATCTGGGGTGTCTTTTATAAGGGCACTAATTATACTTATGATAGTGGAGCCCTCATGACCTGATCGCCTTCCAAAGACCCCATCTTCTAATAATACCATTTGAGATATTAGATTTCAACATCAATTAGGGGGGTTCAGGTGGTCACAAACATTCAGACCACAGTAATTGCAAAATGTAGTTTTGCATTGACCAGGATGTCAGATAAATGGAATCATGCAGTATTTTGTCCTTTGCATCTGGATTCTTTTACTTTCAAAGTACATTGATATTGTTTGTATCAATACCTTGATCCTTTTATTGCTGAGCAGATTGCATTGTATGGGTATATCACAATCTATTCATTCAGTTGATAGACATAGGGGTTGTGTAAGTTTCTGATGACTGTGATTATTTTTGTACAGGACATAATGTTTTTATTTCTCTTGAGTAAACACTTTATGATTGGAATTACTAGGTCACATAGCAAAGTTTATGTTTAAAAAACAGTGAAAATCTCTTTCAAAGTATCTATGCCATTTTGCATTCCCATTAGCAACATATGAGAATTCCAGGTGCTTTGCATTTTTCTTAACTAATAGTATTGTCTGTTTTTAAGGGCTGGACTTTCTAACATTGCTGTGTAGTGGTATTCATTTCCCTAATGTCTAATAAGAAGCATCTTTTCCTGTGCATGTAAGCTGTTATCTCTAGTAAAATATCTATCAAAATCTTTAAAAAATGAAATTGTTTTCTTATTGAGTTTTGAGAGTTCTTTATGTATGCATCATACAATTCCTTTGTCAGGAATGTGATCCACAAATATTTTTTCCCTGAGTTATAACTTGTCTTCTTATTTCCAAAATAGTGTCTTTCAAAGAGCAAGTTTTAAAATTTACCAACATATGGACATTTATTTAAAAGTTGGTACTTTTTAATATACTTTTTTTTAGTTTAGAATAGTTTTAGATTTATATAAAGCTTACAACATATTATAGAGTGTTCTTATGTACTTTGGTGTTACTATGAGTATGGTATGTTTCCCTATTGTTAACATGAGTATGGTACATTTGTCACAGTCAATGAATATGGTTTATGCTTTTAGTGACCTAGGAGATCTTTGCCTATCCCAAAGTCAAAATGATATTCTATGTTCTCATATAGAAGTTTTGCACTTTTTGCTTTTAGGTGTAGGTCTATGATGTGTTTTAATCTATTTTTTGTATGATCTGAGGTAATGTTGAAGTTTTTGTTGCTTTACCTTTCTGTGTGGAAATTCAATTGTTCTAGCACCATTTGCGGAACAAACAAACAAACAACATTGGAGAAGATCCTTGAATGGTGGTTTTACATTTTTGCTCCTCCTCTTCCTCCTCCTTCTTTTTTTTTTTTTTGTCTTCTGTATTTCGGTGTTATTACAATTAGCATGAGCAAGCACAATTTTTGAATAAGCAGGCATAGTGAATAATGTTAGGGGAAACAAACTCAGTAGAAGTAGAGACCCAGAAAGGCTGGCTGGAAGAAGAACCAGCAGGTCAATAACTCTGTCGCTTTTTGCCTATTTCTGAACTACATTGTGGTATCTGGGAGGCATAGCCCTGTTGCGGTCTCTCTCTTTCTATGTCTTCTGGTCCAGTAGTTGAGAATCCTGTATTCTTCCACATCTTCCCATTACTTAAGATAACTCCAGTGGATCTCTGTTTCTTGTAGCCTAGAGGAAACTTACCAGCAAATAGACATAGTCAGAGAAGGCCACTCTTCATGTGGTGAGGAAAATGACTGAAGAGAAACATGTGCTAGTTCCCCAAATTTCTCTTCTATGGTTTGGTCTCCTTGAGTGAAACTAGAACTCTGACTTGCTGTCATACATTATGTTTCTGATAGTTGCAAATAAATTGCTAAGATCAGGGGAAAACATATGAATATATTAACCCAATTATTTATTTTTCAAATAAAAAATAATTTGGGTTATTTCAACTCAGAAATCAAAGTTCTGAAGAGGAGTAAATTTGAATTCAGGTCGGTGGGGGGGCGGCAATTAAGAAATTTCTGAACACAGGTCAAGACCTATACCTGTGAAACTGGTTAGCGGAGATGGCACAGAAGTCCCCAACACTTGATTTTGCATTTGTGCATGTGTGCTCTATAATTGGATCTTGAATGTTCCCAAAGGCCCATGTGTGAATGCTTGGTTAACAGCCTGTGCCACTCTCAGGAGGTGATGAAACCCTTAAGAGGCGGGGCCTAGTGGGAGGAAGCTAGATTGTAAGGGCATGCTCAGGAAAGGATATTGGGACCCTTTACTTCTCTCTTTGCTTCCTAGCTGCCTTTAAGTAAATAGGCTTCCTTCGACACATACTCCCACTTGAAGTCCTGCCTTTACTTCAATCACCAAAGCAATGGAGCCTACCAACCATGGAAACCATGAGCTACAATAAACTTTTCCTCCTTATAAGTTGTTTGTCTTAGCATTTTTGACGAAGTGATGGAAAACTGACTAACACAATGAGGCAGAGCATGGTTAAAGTCATGGGCTAAGGAGTCACAATGCCTGGATTTACAGGTCATCTCCACAAGGTAAACTGTGTGATGTTGGCAGATTACAAAACCTTGTTAAGTTTCAGTGCCTTCTTCTGAAATAGTGGTGAGGCTTCTGCCCGGTAATGAGCCTGGCATGGAGTAAGAACTTGTTATGGTTTAGGGTGTGAGGTGTCCCCCAAAAGCTCATATGTGAGACAACACAAGAAAGTTTAGAAGGGAAGTGACTGAGCTCTGAGGGTCTTAACCTAGTCAGTGTGTTAATCCACTGATAGAGATTAGCTGAATGGTAACTATAGGCAGGTAGAGTGTGGCTGTAAGAGGTGGGTCGACTTTGGGGGTGTGCTTTTGGGCTATATAGTTTGTCCCTGGTGAGCCAAGCTTAGTTCTCTCTGCTTCCTAGTGGCCATGTCCTGAGCTGCTTTCCTCCACCACCCTCTTCCACCATGATGTTCTGCTTCACTTGGTCCTAGATCAATGAAGCCAGTTGTCAATGAACTGAGACCTCTGAAACGATGAGCCCCAAATAAATCTTTATTCCACTGAAATTGTCCTTAGGTCACAGCAGTTTTTGAAAAGATATAGACTAAAATAGAGCTCAATAACCATTAGCTCTTCCCATTGCTCCCTAATATTCCCCAGCATTAGTGCAGGGACCAAGAGGCCTGTTCTCCATCCTGAATTTCCAGGCTAATTGTTCACTCAGCAGCAAAGTCCTCCTGTTTCACTGAGCCCCTAAGCCACCCCATCTGTTCAGCCATCTTTCTCCCTATGTGATTTTCCTCCTCCTTTTTAATACCCTTAATTAGTTTTGGTGATAGAATGATCAGCGCCACCTGAGCATCAGCTATTACAAATAAATGCAGCTCCCCCAAGTAGCTATGGCATGCTAATGATTCCCAAATAAAAATAGTGTTCTGCTGCAGCTCTGATTATCTGCTACATTATACCAGTGCGTATTTTACAATTGTTGTTGTTTTGTTTTGAAACCACTTGCCTCATGGCCAGCTAGTCAATTCAGGAGCACCTGCTATAACATTCGGATAAAATTCCTTTGTTTCCGTTTTTTTTTTTTTTTTTTTTTTTTTTTGACTGCAGTGCATTTTTTTTTTTAGCATCCCATGGGGAGGTTCTATTTCTTCTATTTTCTGACTCATGTTTCCTAAATAGCCTATTAATTTTTTAATAGATGCTGTCTCTGGGATGTCATTGCTCTTTGTCAGGCATTGGTCTTGTGGTGCCCAACCTGGCATGATAATTTCTTCACTGTTTCTCCAGATCCATGTGACAAAGGCAACAGGCCAAAGGAGCTACTGTGTTGAAATTCAATTCAACTAGGATTAGTTTAACACCTGCTAGAGAGCAGTAGGTATAGGAGTTAGGTCAGGAGACATGGAAATGAGGCACAAATGAGTAAAGCGGGCTGGGTGTAAGAACAACAACAACAAAAAAAACAAAAAACACTCCATTTCCAGGACGATAGTAAAACTTGCTTTATTTTTGTTAAGCTGTGGTATAAGTGTGTAACATAATACAAACACATATCCTTTGGACACTTAAATGTTAATTTTCACATTAAGTCTCAGTGTTGGGCTATGGTATAGGGAGTGGTATATATGCCCAGTTTCGAGGGACAAAGCTATTTAGGTATTATTTTGTTTTTCTTCATAACATTTTGTTGCAATAGAAATATTTCATAAATAATTTTAAAAAGACACATTGGAAAATTGTAATTAGAGGGAAATCTATTTGGGATTTAGATTATCCATTGTAATAGTCCCAAAGAGGTGACCATGACAGGGATTAGAGTGAGGGGCAGGAGCTGTCGAGATGAGGACAGATTTGAGATTTTTTAAAAAATGCTTTTTTTGTTGTTATTATACTACAAAATTAATTTTTTGGTGGACAGTGCTATGAGGTGTACAGAGCCATGAAAATATTACCCCAACCCAGATATAGAGCAGTTCTATCACCCCTCCCAAAGCCCCTTATACTGCCAACTTTGAACACAACACCCACTCCAGGGCAACCCTGACAGCCACTGACTTCCATTTTATAGTTTTACACCTTCTGCAATATCATAGAACTGGAACTCTATTGTCATTTCACACAATTAAAGCTTTAATTTTTGTAAATTTCTATCTTTTTTTTCTTTAAAATAAATCCAATTTATAAAGCTTACAACTTCAGACATGAAATATGTACTCTTTGTCAACATGAATTTTTAATTATATACTTGTATCAGAATGTTTTTAGGTTTTTGGCTTATAGTTGCACAAGTTGTACACTGCCCTCATGATTTATATGGAATACCACGTGGACAGCAACCCCTGGAGTTGTAAAGTGTACCATTTGTACAACATACGTTCTCTCTTCTGGTTTACTGGACAGATTGCTGTCATCACCACGGTTCTGATTCACTTCCTTTGCCTTTTATTTGTTGTTATGTGGAATTTCCAATGAAGATCTGTTTAGGAAGTTCCTGTATATGAACGAGTTAAAGCTATCCCACTGATTCTTGGGTGGGCTGATGGTCCATCTTTGAGGCTCTAGTGCCGACGTGACTTCAGGCTGCTGCCATTGCTGACTCTTCCCATCAACTCACATTTGGAAAATCCCCACCCTCAGCCAATTTTAACTGTCTAGACAGCCATAGTTTTGACATTCTTATCTAAACCAAACTGAAGATTTATGGCATCCTCCCTTTTTATGTATCTCTGGATTTAACCTTGCTGAAACAAAAAAATCAACAGAATATCAAGATGCAAATCCCACTGGCAATGAGGCATGGATGGGCAAAAGAAACAAGTGTCCTATTTATGAGTTGTTTCTAGTAAAAATCTTACATAGTGATGACACAGAATCTGACTATATCCTGGAAATGATTGTAAGGTCCTTGGGGAGTTAGTAAGAGGATGTCCTGGAATGTGTGGTCTTTGAAAGTGGAAGGTTTGGGAGGAATGGGTGTGTCCTACCCTGCTTACAGGACCCAAATAAATGGTTTGAGGGGAAAGGGAAGGAATGGTGTATTTTCATTTCTTTAATGTCTTTATTTGGTTTTGTCGTCAGGGTAATACTGTTCTCAGAATGAGTTGGAAGGGTTCCTTCTGCTTTTGTTTTCAGAAATATGTTGTAGAGAAAGGCACCATTTTTCCTTTAAAATGTTTGGAAAATTTCACCAGGGAAGCCATTTGGGCCTGCTATCTTTTTTTTTTTAAAAGGTTATTAATTCTTATTAGCTAAATTTGCTTAATAAATCTAGGCTTCTCTAGATTATTTGTCTTTCCTTGTGTGAATTTTGGTAGTCCCTGTCTTTTAAAGAAGTGATCCATTTTAAGTAAGTCACTGAATTTGTGGGCACAGAGTTGCATTCTTTTGTTGTTCTTTTAATGTTCGTGGGATCAGTAGTGGTTGTGTGGTTGTCCCTCTTTCATTCCTGATATTGGCAATTTTGTACTTCTTATTTCTTCATTAACCTGGCTAGAAGCCTATCAATTTCATTGATCTTTTCAAAGAATCATTCTTTGGTCATATTGATTTTTCTCTATTGAACTTTCTACTTTCCATGTCATTGATTTTTGCTTTAATTTTTATCATTTCTCTTCTTCTACAAGTTTCTCTTCATTTGTTCTTCTTTCTCTCGTTTCTTTGAGTGCAAGTTTAGGCTACCAACCCTTCTTCTTTTCTAATACTTGTGCATTAAGTTCTGTAAGTTTTGCTCTAAGCTATCCTTTTACTGCAGCCAATACATTTTAATAGGTTATACTTTCATTTCCATTTAGTTCAAAATTTAAATTTCTTTTGGGACTTCTTTGACCTGTATGCCTTAGAATTGTGCTGCTTAATCTGCAAGTATTTTGGAATTTTTCCAGCTGTCCTTCTATTATTGATTTCTAGTTTAATCCCATTATGGTCTGACTTTTTGCATACTTTGTATGATTTTATCCTTTTAAATTTTTTAATATGTGTTTTATAGCCCAGAATGTGGTCTGTGTTGATGAATGTTCTATAAGCTTATGAGGAAATGTTGATTCTACTATTATTGAAATATTCTGTACAATCAATTATGTTCAGTTGATTTATGGTGCTGTTTAGCTTAATTAATCCTTACTGATTAGAAAATTTCTACTTTTTGGATTTGTCAAATACTGATAGAAGGATGTTGAAGTTTCCAACTATCATAGCAAATTTTCTCTTGAAGGCCTATTGTTGGGTATAAGTTAGGAATTGTCATGTTTTTCTTGGACAGTTGACCACTGTATCATTTTGCAGTGCTCCTTTATCCCTCATAATTTTCTTTGTTCTGAAGGTGGCTTTGTCAGAAATTAATGTAATTACTATAGCTTTGTTCTGAATAGCGTTAGCATGGTAAATCTTTTTTCATCTATTTATTTTAAGTCTATCTGTGTCTTTATATTTATAGTGGGTTTCTTAGAGACACATATAGTTGGGTCTGGTTTTCTTATCCTTTCTGACTATTTCAACTTTTACTTGGTGTATTTAGACCTGTCACATTTGAAGTGAATATTTATGTAATTAGATTTAGTATCTACCATTTATAACTGTTTTTATTTTGCATGTACCTTATTTCTTTTCTCTGCCTTCTCTGGTTTTAATTTAGTGTTTGTATTATTCCACTTTTCTCTTCTTTCTTAGCATATCAATTTTAATTCTTCAAAAAAAATGTTAGTGGTTTTCCTAGACTTTGCAACATGTGTTTACAGCTAACCCAAGACTATTTTTAAATCATGATCTATAGGACTGGGGATGTTGCTCAGCGGCAGAGGGCTTGCCTAGCATGAGCTAGGTCCTGGGTGCGATCCCCAGAACTTCAAACAAAGTAAAACAAAATTAATCAAATAATACTATACTGCTTCACAGGTAATCCACCTAACTTAGGACAGTGTGGTCCCAGTTCCTTTGTCCTATTCTTTATAATACTGCTGACAGTCATTTCACTTCTCCATGTGCTCTAATTACCCAAAATGTTGTTATTGCATTCATACTTTGTCATTGCTAATATTACTATTACTGCTTTGAAATATTTACTTAGCACCAGGTTTAGAAGACTCTAAGATGTGACTCCATGACATCTGTTAAAACTTCCCAAACAAATCAACATATGTTATAGTAAGTTAGAGAAGGATGTTTTTTAAACAGAGTGGTATGATATGAACCCTAGGATCAGTAGGAGTGCTACAGAACTTTTCCACCCACCCTTCTATCCCTACCTTGAGAATTAATTGTTCTCCTTAGGCTCAGACATCAGCTCTGAGACGTTCATTTCATTCCTTCAATTTGTCTAGACTGGTGACTCTCAAACCATAGTATGCATTATAATTACTATACTATTGGAGTTGATGGTGAAAGGGGGACACTTGAACTTCATCTATTATGTAAAGTTTTATCTTTTAAAATGAAGCAAATGTGACAAACTTATTAACAGGATGGTGAAAACAGGTGTTGATACATTGTCTTTGAACTTTATTTAAAATTTTTTTCCAAATAAGTATAAGATTTAATTAATCTTAGTTCAGAATGAACATATTTAATGGGGACACTTAGAGGATTTTCAGGGGGTAACTGTGACTCCATAGTTTTTGCCTAATGCATAAACTTTATGTCTTACTCCTATATAAAATGCAATCACACAGACTTACTTAACAAGACTCCTAAATTGCAAGGAATAAAATCAAGAATCAATAAATGGGATAGATTCAAACTAAAAAGCTTCTTCTCAGCAAAAGAAACAATCAATAAGGTGAAGAGAGAGCCTACAGAATGGGAGAAAATTTTTACCACACTCACATCAGATAAATCACTAATCTTCAGGATATATAAAGAACTCAAAAAACTTAACACCAAAAAACAAAGAAACACCCCCCCCCCAAATAACCCAATCAATAAATAGGCTAAGGAACTGAACAGACACTTCATAGAAGAAGATATACAATTGATTAACAAATACATGAAAAAAGTGTTCAGCATATCTAGCAGTTAGAGAAATGCAAATCAAAACTACCTTAAGATTTCATCTCACTCCAGGCAGAATGGCAGTTATCAAGAATACAAGCAACAATAAGTGTTGACAAGGATGTGGGGGAAAAGGCACACTCCTACATTTTGGGTGGGACTGCAAATTGGGGCAACCAATCAGGAAGCAGGATGGATATTCCTCAGAAAACCTGGAATGGAACCACCATTTGACCCAGCTATCCCACTCCTCAGTTTATACCCAAAGGACTTAAAATCAGCATACAATAGTAACACAGCCACATCAATATTTATAGCAATAGCTAAACTGTGGAAACAACCTAGATGTCCTTCAATAGATGAATGGATAAAGAAACTGTGGTATAATTACACAGTGAAATATTACTCAGCATTATAAGAGAATAAAATTATGGCATTTGCAGGTAAATGCATGAAGTTGGAGAATATCATGCTAAGTGAAGAAAGTCAATCCCCCCAAAACAACGCTGAATATTCTCTCTGATAAGTGGATGCTTATCCATATTGCGGGGAGGGAGCATGGGATGAATGGAGAACTTTGGATAGGACAAAGGGGAAGGAGAGAGGGAGGGGGAGGGTAGGAAAGATGGTGGAATGAGACAGACATTATTGGCCTAGGTACATGTATGATTGCATAAATGGTGTGACTGTATTTTGTGTACCCATAGAAGAGAAAAATTGTGCTCCATTTGTGTACTATGAATCAAAGTACATTCTACTGTCATGTATAACCAATGAGAACAAATAAATTTTTCTAAAAAGTAAAATAAATAAATAAATAACATGCAACCATACTCTTAAACATCCTTAATCCTTAATAAAGGGTCTGGGGGGAACAACCACCAAAATGTCTGGGCTCTCCAGGAGAGAGAGCCTGCCTCCACCTCTGACTGGAGGATAATAAGGTCAATATCTTCCTGCAATAGTAGTAGACCAATCCCCAGATGATCTATAACTGTCTCACTGATGATTCTCTGGACCCAGACCCATCCTTGTTAGATTCTATCTGAATTCAAACCTGTTCTTCATTAACTGGAAGAGATGCCACTTTCATGAGCTTGTCAGAGACAACAAAATGCTGAGAATCTCCTGGAATGGGAATGTTTTCTACAGCATCAGCTGAGTTCTGTACAGGTTCATCCACTCCCATCTTGGAACATGTATGCTCTACTGTTGATGTAGGAGATCTGGTGCTATGTTGGAAAAGGGAAGATCTGAGTCCCTGGGCCATATATAACTTTGGGAAACATTAAAAGCCTTCTCCCCACTCCCCTTATGTAAGACAGGAAGGCTAGAGGAGGCTTCAGTTGTGAGGTTACTATCTCCCCAATTTGCTGCTGGTAAAGTAGTTTCCCTTGAGATCAGGTCCTTGTTGTAAAGAAGCTCTGAGTTCATTTCAGAATATTTGCATTTTTTTCTCTCTCTCTTTTTGCCAGAAGCATAGGAAGAGACATTTTTATTTTCTGCAATCTTTACTTTGAACCTGGTAAGGTTCCTGGAGGGAAAAATACATGAAAATGTAGAGTCCTCCTTTAAGAGCAGGCCTCCAGGAATTTTTAACTGTCAAATTAATCTGTACTCAGCTCCAGGAATTCATTAACTATAGTCTCAATCATAATTCCCTCTAGTTACTGGCTCCATTGGCCTCTGCTCCCACTAAGCTATCAGCTAGCTGTGATTTTCTCCATTCCCTGTTCTATGAGTTTGTGGAGTGGCCACAGTTTGCCATGTGACCTCAGTTTTCTGATCTATCTAAGAAAAATCATTGGCTTTGAGTTTGTTTAGTTTTTATCTTGTTTGTGAGGACAGGAATGATTACTTCAAAGTTCTTTAGATGTTGGAACTAAAACTGAATGTCCTGTGACATTTTTTTACTACTCCCTTTTGAAATTTACATATAATAAAATTTCTCTTTCAGTAAAAACTCTTGAGTTTTGGCAAAAATACAGCCTCTTGTAGCCATCTTCACCATCAAAATATGGGTGGACCTGTTACTATCCTAGTCCATTGGTGATGTAACACACTACAGCTCCCAACTCTGGGCTTTTTTGGTCACTTAAAAAATAAATTAAAAAAACCCAATAAACTATTAGCAAACAGAAATAAAATGAAGTAAAATAAGTTTAGCAATAGTAAATAGAAATAAATGGAATGGGCCTGGGGCTGGGACTCAGTGGCAGAGTGCTTGCTTAGAATGTATGAGGCACAGGGTTCGATCCTTGGCACCACATAAAAATAAACAAATAAAATAAAGTCATGCTGTTCATCTACAACTACAAGAAAAAAAATTAAAAATAAATAAAATGGTAAAAAAAAATAAAGTTCACTGTTCAAACAAACTACATAGTCTTTTCTTTGAAAAATTAAGGTAATAGTAGTGTCCAGGTGCCCTGTGCCAAGGAAGTGACTAGAATGATACGATGTTGGGGGCATCCTGTGACTACAGAGCTGGACGAGCTTTCGTGATGATCTAAAGGTCTATACAGAAGTCAGCAAACCATTGGTCCCCAGCCACATCTGGCTTATCATCTGTTTCGGCACGGCCATCAGCTAAGAATGATTTTTACATTTATAAATAGGGGAAATAAAAGGACACTATTTCATGACACATGATAGTTATTATTCAAATTTCCCTGTCCACAAAGAAAGTTTCACTGAGGCTCAGCCAGGCTTATTTCCCTTTCCTTTCTTTCCTTCCTTTTTTTATTCTTCTGTCTTTCCTTCCTTCCTTCCTCCCCCTCCTTCTCTTCATTTCTTTATTTCTTATTAATTAGAAGAATAAATATCCCTTCAGTAAAGATGAAAAAGGAAAACTAGACTTTGAATGCCACACTTTAAAGCACGGTGGAGCGTAGATTAGTTTGTTATATAATTAGATGGCAAAGCATTTTGTTTATTATGCGGTGACTTCAGATTTGTGCTAAAAGCATACAATACAAGTCAACGTAACCCGACTGGGTATCAGTATCTCCAGTTCATGAGAAAGCAGTGATCAGAAAAAAATTTAAAACAGCATTTTTTCTTCATGGAAGAATTTCTTCACAAAAATAACTAATGAAAATAAGATTGCAACCACAGAAAGTTTCTGAGTGGCTTGTTTGTTAGCCAGGAAAGGAAAGCTGCTTACCATTGGTGAGTTAGCTAAGTTGTGATTGATAACAGCAGCCAAAGAAATGTGTCAAGAGAAAATAAACTTACTGAGACTTGTAATCTTTGAGTGAAAACATTTGCTCAAGAGACTGAGGACATTGGAAGCAGTATCCAGAATAATTGAAAATCAAGGCAAATAATTTGGAGCAATTTTCCTTGGCTCTTGATGAACTTACAGATATTGTTGAGATTGCTCAGTTGTTATTTATTCAAGAAGCCAGTGCCAGTTTAGAAGTAACTAAAGAATTGGCTTCTATAAATAGTTATCATGGAACAACTGGAAGTGAGAATAATTTCAAAGAATTTGAGAAAACACGAATTTAGTATAACCTGAGGTGGAATCTGCTAAGATATGTCGCACTTGATGGTGACAGAAATATATATGGAACTGTAAAAGCCTTAGTTGGGTAAATTTACAAAGTTGGAAAAAATGTAAGACACTTAAAGTCTGTGGTTATTTATTTAATATTCACTTACAGGTTCTTTGCCGAAAATATTTGAATCTATCCTGTGCCATAATAATTTCAATGGTGAATGGTATTCACCCTCATGGACATAACTATTATCAGTTCTGTGGATTTTTTGTCAGAAAATGATGCCAAATGTCCTGACTTGCCATACCACCAGTACTTCAATAGCTTGACAGTGATAAACTTTTTTTTTAAGAGAGAGAGAGAGAGAGAGAATTAAAATTTTAATATTTATTTTTTAGTTTTTGGTGGACACAACATCTTTATTTTATTTTTATATGGTGCTAAGGATCGAACCCAGCGCCCTGCGCATGCCAGGCGAGAGCGCTACCACTTGAGCCACATCTCCAGCCCAGTAATAAACTTTTATTGTGATTTTTTTGAGCCGAGGGCTAAGATTGAATTTTTTTCTTTTAATGAGAAGAACTGTCCTTACCCACAATTACTTAACACTGAATGGCTTTGGAAATTAGTTTTTGCTGCAAATTTGATAGTGTTTGTTAATGAATTCCACCTAAAAATCACAAGGCCACATAGTGCTCATTTGAAAACTTACACTCTGGTAAAGTCATTTCAACAACAAACTAACATCATTTGAATAACAAGCTGCCTTATTTATTTCCAGTGCTATTGAAGATTAAAAGTGAGATATGCATGCAATTTTTCATGCAAATTTGCAATGTACTGTATATATTTTCTGAGTTCAAACTTCAATTCCAGCAGGTTTTTTTTTTTTTTTTTTTTTTTTTTGGATCTTACTGCAGAAGCAAGGGAAATTTCCATACTTCAAAATCTCTTTAACTGAGCAATTGAGGAGCTTTCCCCTAACCTTCAATTGGAAGTGATTAATCTGCAATGTAATGATATACAAAAAGACAAATATCAAGAGAAGAATTTAGTAGAACTCTGCAAATGCATTTCAAATTATCAATATGCTCAATTAAAATCATATTCTCATGAATTGATAACAGTATTTGGTAGTACTTATCTGTGTGAAAAGACATTTTCAAAGATGAAATGCTTTTTCATCTTTGAATTGAAATATTCAATGAGATAAAAATCTCATTAGATCAACATTAGCAGAGGAACATTAACAATCTATATTGGTGATAGGCCAATCACATTTGAATCCCAATTAAGTGAAATATTATCACCTCAAAAAGAATTCCATTCTTCTTATTACTGTACCTGTATTATTGGGGGGATGTACTGTATTATTATTTTGAATTTTGTCGGTAAAATATGTGAAAATTTGTTTTCTTTCTTGTTTTGTAAGTACCTATAGAATATTTTGCCATTTGTTCTGAAAAACCCCAAATATTTACTATCTGTCCCAAGCTGTTTTTCAGGCCCTGATTTAGACTACTCTTGATTTCCTATATGCTTGAAGACAGTCTGAGGTCCTCAACTAGTGAAGCCCAGTCACAGAGCCAATAATCTATAAAGGTCCTTGAATGTTACAAAGGAAGTGTTAGGGGCTAGTAATCTGACATATCAATTAAATTGTCCCTAGATAAAATCTGGAGCATGAACAAAATAGTGTTTCCTTACCAACATATTCTATAAGTGTCATAGGTCTACTACAGCAAAATACCACAAACTAGGGATAGTTGGGAATCTTGAGATGAGGAGATATTCCTGGATCATCTGGATGTATCAATGCAATCATATAAAGGAAGGGAAGAGAGTCACAGGGAAAAGAATGAGATGGAATGATGGAAGCAGAAATCAGAAAGGTAGCAATTTGAAGATGGAAGAAATATCAGTAAACCAAGAAATGCTGATAGCCTTTAGAACCTGGAAGACTCAAGGAAATAGGTTCCTTGAGTTTTTTGGAAGACTCAAGGAAATTATTCCTTGGAGTTTCCGAAGGAAGGCAGCCCTGCTGACACCTTGATTTTTAGGTCAGTAGGAGTGACTTTGGACTTCTGATACCCAGAACTATATGAGAATACAATTTTGTTGTTTTAAGCCATGAAATTCATGTTAATTTGTTACAGCAGCAATAGGAAGCTAATACCTACCCTTTGGTATTTGCATGGATTGATTCTAAGACCTCTATAGAAACCAAAATCTTTGGGTCCCCAAGTCCCTTATATAAAATGGTGTGGTATTTGCATATAACCTATGCAATTCTCATATATATTTTAAATATTCTCTTGATTACTTATAATACATATACAATGCTATGTGACAGCTGTTATACTATATTGCTTAGGGAATAATGATAGGGAAAAAGTATATACATGTTCTGTACAGATGTAATTTTTGATCTTTGATAGGTTGGATATGTACATATGAAACCCATGCAAAGAGGGGAGTTGGTAAAGTTAATTCCTAACCATTATCAGTTCTGTGGATTTTTGTCAAAGAATTTGAGAAAACATGAATTTAGTACAACCTAGGTGGAATCTGCTAAGATATGATAGGAAGAGATCTCAAGGGTGCATGTTGGAGACATGGAGGATGGAACTGATATGAAAAAGATCTTATGAGAATGGGTGCATGTCTCTGTCATAAATGAGAAATCAAAGAAGTTTTGTGCTTCTGCACTGTTCCAGGGCTGTGTTGTATAGCAGATGATTTAAAAGGGCAGGCAAATTCTGTTTGGGGCATGACATTTTAAATAAAATGATTGAAGTTTGTAGAAAAGAGGTGATGCTTTCTTAAATTGATGAGAGAACTTAGCATTTATGAGCAGTTGTTCAGATTCAAAACACCCTCGAGTAATTTCATGATCATTGTTCCTTCCAGGTGACACCCCAAGGATCCCTCCTTCACATTCCAAAACACAAGAAAGCACATAGACCTCTTAGAGTTTTGCATCTGGGGGCAGTAAAGGGTACACTTTGGTCTGAGGAGCTAAGCAATATTTGTAGCCAAACGAATGTTGAGTAGGTGGGGTGTCTTCCCTGACGAAAGTATTTACCAAGATCATAGTAAAATGCCCGAGCAGGACAGAGAAGTTGGTGTTACTTTTTGCTATTGGAATCTGTAGGAGAAAAATAAAACTATTTGCTAGCCAGCTTTTTCCATCATGATCCACACTTCTTAGGAAACAGTAATGCAATAACTATTTCTCGAAGACATAGCAAATTAAGAGAACATCTGCCAAACAGGGGAAAAAGAACAGATGCCCAAAAAAGGACTTTAAACCCATTTAAAAATTATAAAAATAAATTTTATTTGAAAAAATAAATTATGATAGCTATAAATTTCTTTTAACACTTGATTTTATTTATTTGTTTTGATGCGGAAAACTACTTTCGAAGGGAAGAGAGATTCTAGAATAGTGTCCCCAGATATTCTAAAAAACAATAATAAGAATAATGAGATGTCCATCTTCTTGGCATGGATGTAGGAAGTTACTTCCCACTTGCAAGTGAGTAGACAAGATCAGAGCTTGTCAATCTCGGATGCTCTTGGTATTGAAATTCTTTTCTACAGAGAGAGAACTTAAAAAAATAAAAGTAAAAATCCTACTGTTGTCCAGGCCCAAATCCTGATTCTCTGATACAATTGGCTGAGAAATCCAATCAGATGGAATCTGGGTTTCTTGAAAATTCTTTTATGGACACAATTGATAAGTTTATAATGATTAAAGCTTTAGTGGATGAATTCTTTAGCAGATTTTATGTAGCAAACATATACATAAACACTAAGTATGCAGCCCTACTCTTTAAAAAACTCCAATATAATAAGGAAATAAGGCAAGTTAAAAAACAGCAGCAACAACAAAAAAACCTGTCATGTCATGTTAACATGTACCAGCATAGAATTATGTTTAAAGGGGTAGGAGATGGGGGGGGGGCGGAGTAAATTAATTCAAAGGTTGGGTAGGATGAATGTAAAGATAAAAGAAGGCTCTGGTATCAGCTGAGATGGGAACGTTAACCAGAGTTTGTCAGATTGGCAAGCCAAAAGAGTGTTTCCCAACCCAGCGACAAAGTGTACAAAAAAAAATCACAGACATGAGACAGCATGTTCAGAAGATGGTCATTAATATTGCTGGAGAGTGACATCTGGGGATTAAGGCAGGAGCTGAATTTGGCAGAAGGAACAAAAGGTGGGAAGAGAGGCTGGAGAGTCAAGCTGGCCCCAAGGATTGTGAGGGACCGAACTTCCAACCTTTTAGGCCTTCGGAGAGGCACAGGTAGAACTGATGGGCATCTAATGGAGGATCCTAAGGGCTGGGGCATGATCAGGTTTACTTCCCCCCCCCCCCCAAGATCCCTCTATAACCCTGGGAAAGATTTGCCTGAGACAGTGAGAGAGAAGGCAAAGAGATGAGTAAGGAGGTTGTTGTCAAGTCTAAGAGAAAGACTTGAATTACAAAGATACGGAGGAGGAAGGATGAACAAGACCTGGCCAATGGGTGAAAGATATAAAGAAGACAGGGAAGCTAAAGTGATTTCCATTTTTTTTTTAATTTGACTAGTCAGATGGCTTAAAACACATGCCAGTGACTGAACACTGAATCATTATTTATTTTATAGAATCAGTCATACAGGAACAGATATCTTGAGGCTTAGCTCAGAAGCATATAAAGTAAACTACGCTTCTTCAGTTCACCTCAGCCTTTGAACATGTGGTTGGGGAGTTGGTGAGTGGGGGTATGTACAAGTGGTAATGAAGAATTGGCCCCTTGTTCTAAATTCCATTAGCTAAAGCAATTGCAACCCTCAAATCATTCTATACGGTCAAGAGGCCCATGACATTTTTCTAACGTACCCTCTAACTGTGCTCTTACCCTCGGTTTTTCCTGATCATTGTTGGGATATCCCTCCTAGCCGTGGATGCTGCTTTAGTGGTGAGCCAGTATCCAACAGGGCTGTTCTAGCTGAGGATTGTGGCTCGTTCTTGCTCTGTTCCAACAGCCATCCAGCTAAGTGGGGCAATGACCCACCTTGCATCTGCCCATCTGTTCCCAACACAGCCTCACCCTCACAGCCTCTTCTCCACTGGAGGCCTCAATCAACCATTTAACTTGCTTTTCATTCTGTTGCTACCTGATACAAGGGCAAGGACCAGAAAATAAGGTGAAAGATACCAAAATGGGCTGCACTCCAACATGTCCCCTTTTCTGGAGGAAGCCAGATCCACTTCACTCCTTCCCGAAGGAAATTCCTTCTGCATCCTGTACATTGCCTTGGACATGAAGGAACTGCCCCTGGATTCCACCTCCTTAGAGACTGAGCCCTGGAGGATGACTGCCAGCTCTTCAGGATCCAAACACTGTCCAGATAAGACTTCTCAGAATTTTCTGCAAATAAAATGCTGGTACCCTACTCAGGAATCCTGAATTCACCAAGGGAATCAGTATAACCTCTGGCTCCTCACTTTAATTTTGTAGAGATTTTAGGCAAGATTGCTAGAATTTAAACACATTTTGTTTAATATAAAATTTATCATTTTCAAGTGTCACATAGATCTTGGCCAACAGATTCCACAGTAGGTCAAAGTACTCATTTCTGTAGGTTATTTTTGATTTACTTCTATGCTCAAACCCAAGGCATGGGGCTATATTTGTTTTCTGGATTTGCTGCAACACATCACCACAAACTGGGTGGATTAAAACAACAGCCATTTATTCTCTAACATTTCTGGAGGTTAGTATGAAATCAAAGTGTCGGGAGGATTAGCTCCGCCTGGAATCTCTGAGGAAGATTCTGTTCCATGTCCCTCTTCTAGCTGTGGTGGCTGCCAGGCAGCCCTTGGCAACCTGAGTGTGTGGCCCCTGATGCCAGTGGCTGCTTCAAATTTCATATAGTCTTCTTCCCAACGTGTCTGTGTTAAATCTTGTTCTCCTTTCCCTTAAAAGTACAGCAATAATTGGACTTCAGCCCTGCCCTAAATCCAAGACAATTTCATTTTACAATCAATCCTTAACTTAATTACATCTTTAAGATCCTATTTCCAAATAAGGTCACATTCACATGGGCAGGGGATTGGGACTTTGATATATCTTTTTGGAGCTACCCTTCAACCCAACATCATCTTTGCATTGGTTGTTCTGCCAAGGTGGTGACCTAGAAAAAGAGATTTACCTAATAAGTGATTGGTAGGATAAGCTGGAAGATGACTCCCTTCTTCCATTAGCTTAGGAAGATCATATTTGGTGTTCTGAAGGGTATTTATTATTAACAAGAGTATACACACACACACATACACACATACACACACACACTCTAAAGTAAAATTGTTTTTATTTTCTATTTTAAATAAACCTTTCCTTTACTAGGGTGAATTCCTCTCTCAGTTTTCCACTTTATTCTTACACCTTCCCCCAAAACTTGACAAATGATTTACCTTTTCAAAGAGTGTATCCTACTTGTATTCCTTAAGGCACAAGCAGCTCTGGTGTAGGAAATAACTCTTATCAGCATGTCCTTTTCCCTGATTTTTCTCTTGAAAGGATCCCTGACTATCCCCAGCCACTTGCTGACCATGGCCACATGCTCCTGCTGCTCAGCAGGACGTGGCCGCTGGGAGGCTGGAGCTATTTGGAGAGGTGTGGTTAGTTCTCATGTCACTCAACTCACAGGCTTTGTCATTTGATGAGCTCATTGCATCATTTGTACATATCAGTTTTCCCTTAGTATCTAAGAAGGATTATTACCCACACTATCCTGGATTGATGGCTTAGGACCTCTTCAGAGAAAAAGACTTGCAAGTGAGATTTATTGTCATTTTCAAGCACTTCCAGAGAGAAACCAAATACTCACTCCTGGAAAAGAGTACGGAATAAGACACTCCTTGGCCAGAAGAGAACAAGCTAAAGTCTATAGAAATAAGACACTAATGCCAAGAGGAAACAGAGACTTCTGGAAGAAGAGTGAGGGGGCTTTGTGGACAACAGAGAAAGTGGTGGACAGCAATGCCAGCTTTGTCCCCAAGGACATCTGCCCTGCTTACCCTAAGGGGGAAGAGCCAATATAAAGATGATGTCCCTAGTTCCTTTTCTCCAGTACTACTATCTGTGGTACATAATGACTAGCATAAAGATATTGGGTCCCTTGGCTTCAGTGGTGACACATAAGTTTGCTTCAAATAACTTCAGAATCAGTTGGCAGATTGAGTCTGTGACACTGAGTTAAAGAGAAATTAGAACTAGCTTCTCAGGACTGATGCCAGATGTGGGACTTTGCTAAAGGTGTGAGATTCCAAAGGAAGATGGAACACTTTAAAGAAGCACAGTCCTCCCTCTAAGTACTGTATTGAAGCAACAGCAAGTGAATGAAGGTGGTGAGATGGAGGTGAATATTTCTTATGTTCATGGAAATAAAACAACTACAATAACCTAAACATGTATTTAATATGGCAGAAAAGTAGCTAAAAAAATTAGTGACAAATTATTACAGAAACCTTTTCCCATTGTACCTGCCTGAGTTTGCTCAGAGGAAGGGAGCACAAACAATATCACACTATTGTCTTCTGCTTGTTATACTCTGAAATATAGTCTTTCAATATGGAAAAGACAGTCAAGAGCCTGGGGATAGGGAATTCATTCATCCACTCACGCACCCATCCATACATCTGTTCATCCATCATTCTGTTAACACACTGGGTATCCATGATGTATTGGAGATGTAACAATGAGTATGACATGGTGCCCAAATCACATGTCTTTTAACCTCAGGATCCTGTAATTCTGTCGTTTTTTCCCCCCATTAGATGAGAAACCTACTAATCTTTGCTGGTCACAGTAAGCAGTTGGCCACCAGAGAAAGAGAATCTGACATCAAAACATTTAAGTTCAAATTTCAGCCCCATCACAAGTTGTGTGATGGGGTAATTAGTAAGTTTCTGCACAATAGTTTCCTCATCTATAATCTTTCCAATTTTGGGAAATTATTATATAAATAAAATGTATAGAACTCCTGGATATAGTAGTTCTCTTTCTCCTAATTCTTATATGGAGAACTTTCCCTACAACAGAAATGTGGCATTCCTCTCTAAAACAGTCTGTGGTATTTATAACTTTAGTTTAAGTCCCATAAAGAAAGGAATTTAACTCTATACCCTATGCCAGGTTACCTGGCAGGTCTCCTAGGGTTTTTTTTTTCCACAATAGCTGCCTTCCAGGGTTCTTAAAATGTTCAAATCTGAAGAGGTTTCAGAATTCTCATGCAGACTTCTGCTTCATGCCAGCTCAACTTGGATTCCTCTCCTTAACAGTGCTGCATCTCCTTGAATATTTGTGGATTAGTGCATGCTACTGCATTGAGAATTTCCAAAGAAACCATCACAGCTCTTACTCATACTCATATGTTTGCTCACTCAGTCTACAAACTCGTACCATGGAGCTACATGCATCTCCCAAGTATTTGGGACAAAGACTATTGCTTATCATTTGGGTTAGACACATACTATTTACTAAACTTATTTAATTTTATTTTACATACTTTTTTTAATTCAAAGACTCTAACCACAACTTGAGGATCAGAAGACATTGACTTCTGAATAATAGTCTTTATTATTCACTTGTCTTATTATACATTTATGTTTCTTATAAAAAATAAGACAAACATTGATAAATATCATTTCAACCAAGATGGGAAATAGCAATAGAGATGAGAATTCCATAATGTGTGGATAATTTCACAGAAGTTGGATTGGGTAGATTGTAGATTCTTTAAAGATCTTGCTTCACCAATTCTCCCTTTCACCTACTGGTGCCCTTTACTGACTCTCTGACTGTGGGCAGATGCTCTCTCAGAGCTTTCATTTGTAACATGAACCAATCATAGCAGAAAAACAATCCTGAAAATAATCCAGGAAAATGGTAAGATCATAGGTGTAACAGAAACTCTGATAAATCACACTCAATAAACACTATGTTACTATGATTTCTTTTCTAAGCTGATTTTTCACTGATTTTCTTATGTCACTATCTCTTGACATGGGGACTTAGAAGTTATGGTCACAAGGTCCTCTATTTTTTTTCCTATTTTCCCTCTATTCTTGTTCTAAGTAACCCTTCTCCTGTTAAAATATATGAATATAGGCTGTTTGCAAGTAATCACTCAAGAGAGTTACTAAATTTGGAACTAGAGATTATGGAGGACTGGACTCTCCATCGCAGCACAGCCCACGGAGCTAGTTGTTGTTGTTGTTGTCATTGTCACAACAGCTGCCTTCCAGCATTCTTAAAATGTCCAAGTTTAAAGATGTCTCCAAATATCATTAGCAAATGAGTTTGGAACTTATGCTTCAACACATGAAACAGAAAGAATGAGGGGGCCTGAAAATGGAGAAGGAAAACTGGGACACCAGATGGAAGGTGGTGAGAGAGGAGCTGACTTGGCCAGGCTGGTGGTGGGTGGAAAGAAGCAGAGACAGGGCTAAGAGCTCTTGGTGGTGGATGGATCAAAGGAGGGAGGTTGACGAGGAAGGGGTGGAGAACATGTTCCTGGTTTCCGATTTGAGCAACTGGGAAGAATGCCCTGCTAGCAGGACACAGAGTGATCTTAATTTGGTTGCAGATTTCAATTACCCTTATGTTTGGTATTGATTCCTATATTTAGACAAGTTTTCTTAAGATTTCTTTCTAGACTGTTTCATTTATATTCCAATTGCTTAGTGGTTACCATCTTGATTGGTCAGTAGATCATCTTGAGTTCTTTGCGGTCACCAAGGTCTTTTCATTCTGGAATGTGAAACTGGTGGGCTAGTAACATCATCTTTTGCTCTGCATTGAGTTACAGTCACAAACTATTAATAACCATACTTTAGAAAACTCACTCCAGCTGAATTGTTCTCACTGCTGTTCTCTGAACATCCTCCCCCTTTCTTCCCTTGCACCTTAGTTCTTCTGTGAAAAGCCGGTCCCCTTCCAGCTTACCTAAGAAATCTAACATCCCTTGAGTGTCATTCCCAGCCCACAGCTTATGAAAAGCCTTTGCCAATCACTCAGCCTGCCAGGCTACTCTTGTGTGATGCATGGCCTTCAAATCACCCCAAAAGATTGGAAGGTCCTTGAAGACGAGGGTGGGGTCTTTATAGGCCCTACAGAACCCTGCAAGAAGCCTACATAGTCAAAGTTCAGGTATTGTTTCTTGGTTAAGTAGATGAATTCATGTCAATTATGGAGAGAGGTAGGAGAAAATTATTACAGACCAGGTAGAACCTTAAGTCGTTCCTCATTGTACTGTAAATTGAAGGCATTCAGCTACCCGACTATAAATCAATAATAAGTTTAGAACATATTCTGCACATATGATAAAAAATCATTTATGGCCTATATTCTTGCCTACCTACCAATGCATTTGGGAAACTGAATAGGAAGAAAAAACAAGTTTTAGAGCTTTGTGATATTTCCATGCTATTTGTTGCTATATTTCTGGAACCACATTGTCCGTTTTTGTTTTTCATTTTCTGAGATCCATTCATTAAGACAGCTCCTGGGCATAGATCCAAAAAAACAGTTAAAACAGTTTCAAGAAACCAGGAAATTAAACTGTACCAACCAAATTTTCAGCTGCAGCAGCTAAATGGATCTCATTTAATTCCAGGCTGTGAACTGAACCATAGAAAATGAACTCTTGCTTTTTTGAAGTCTTCTTCTTTATGAAGCTACCAAATTAATGTCTGTCTAAAATTTTTAATCCCCCACCCAAAGTATACTGAACCATAACACATATATCTTTTAAAACATGTCGAAAGTAACTTTCTTTGAGAATTTTAGGAATTTTCAAAATTGTCTAGAGATCATTTACATTATCATAAAAACAGTTCACATAATCTTTTGGTTATGGAAACTGAAATTTAAAAAAAAAGGAAAGATAAAGTTAATATAGACCCACTTAATTTTTACATTGCATTTAAATGGTCTTTTTCTAGAAAGCAATTTATTGAGAATTTCCTGAATGGGATTACTCTTGCTTTCTCTTGCTTTTTGTCTAAGGGTCTTGACATCTAGCAGTTCCAGCTCAGATTAGCTTTACCTGCAGAACTGGCACCCAGGCAACCAGCGTGATTCTAAAGTACAGGCGTGTTTTAAGACCAAGGCAGCTAAGCTAGCTCATGGAACAAGCAATACGCTAGAATGGGTAGGCTTCCATCTAAACACAAGGGAACAGGAATGTTCATAGCAACCTTTATTATAACAGTTCCAGCAAAGAAATGGCCTGGAATGTCTACCTCATGGAATGGAGAACTAAATTTTGGCATATTTACACAAGGGAATAGAATATAGCAATGAAAATAACAGTGTTAATGCTATTCCAAACAGTGTGGATGAGCCTCATCATGTTGAGTGCAAGGAGCAAGACTTAAGTGAATTCATACTGCTTTATTTCACTTCTAAACTTCCAACCCAGACAAATCTAATCTTTAGCTTATAAAGTTGGGATATTGGTTAAGTTTGGGCAGGGAGATGGGGGCAATGATTGGAAGCTAGCAGAAGGGAAAGAGTCTATGGTGCTAGTATTATTCTAGTTTTTGAGCCTTGGGGAAATTAGAATCTAAAGGTTATACAGAATAATAAATATTTGCTTTATCATTTCAGTATGTTCTAAAATCTATATGCTGAAGTAATTAAAGAGACTAACCTATGATATCAAATAATATAATCTTTTGGTGGAAGACGTTAGTAAAAAATAATAATGAGATTTTTACAGTTACATTTATCATTGTGGGTCTTGATTTTTCTACTAGTTCTTGGTCTTTTGATATAATACAATTTTTGAGATAGAGCTACTTAAGATAATATTTTTGAAGTTTATATATTAATGCCAGTAAATGAGGTCCAAGATGAATCTGTTCATTTAATTCTGCTCGAAAGCAAGTAGCATATGTCATAAAAGTCATTTAAATAATTCTCAAATTATTTTAATATCTCATAGACTCATATTGCAATCTCAGCCTTAACAGTGCTAATACTGGACTATTTAAAATTCTCTTAATATCTTGAAGGTACCTAATAAATTTATGAGCTGAAATATTTCATTGAGGATGAAGTGACATTGGACTGAATTATTAAATTCACTTCTAAATGTTATTATTTTCTGATCTTAACCAGTAATAAAGATATATTATAGAAAAGTTAGAAAATAATGAGATAATTAAAATGCTAATAATTCAACCACTCAGAGGTATAATTCTCTGGGGAGGAGGAAGGATGCATATATGCATGCTCTTAAACAAGAGCAGCTTTGGTTCTTACTTTTTCCATTTAGTAATATAAACATTTTCCTAAGTCAAAATGTTATGCATAGGTATGAATTTTAAAGGTTAATTGCTTTAAACTGTACTGTTGGGTAGTTAGGTTATTTCCATTTTCTGGCTTCCATTAGGTGCTACAAATGGTTTGACCTTGTTTGGTGGAGAACCGCCCCTCCCCAAGACAGCAGGGAATGTGATGGGGAGGAGCTTACGAGGCCAAGCTTCCTAAGGCTTTAGTGCCTGCAGTATTTACAGCCTCTCTCCCCTCCCCTTCCTCTTCCTCTCCTTTTATCTCCCCTCCTCCTCATCCTGCTCCCCCTCCTCTTCTTCCCACTTCTCCTTCTCCATTCCAGCTACACTGACTTCCTTGGTGTCTATCAATACACTAGGTTCTCTCCTGCCGTCAGGATTTTGGATTCTTTCTGCCTAAATTACTTTTTTCTCTTCTGTCACCACTTTCTCTGTCACTTTCCTGGGGTCTTTTAAAAATATTACCTTTTATTAAGACCTTCTCTTCACCCTATCTAGCATTTTGCAACCAAAGTACAAATCTCTATCCCCTTCCAAGATTTACTTTTCTCCCCTAGCCTTTATTACAATCATCAACCTAAAACAATAGAGAGTAGCTCTCTGAAGAAATGAGTTTATCTGGGGATATTTCAAGGGATTATAATCCAGAAATTTATTGCACACATATAATTATGTGTGCTATGACGGATCATGGGCTATCCAGGGAGGCTGAAATAAGAGGAAACTTAAAGGGCTTATCACAGGTGGGTGGCAGGGTGTGAGTTGGACATTGCTTGGAAAGAGTGCTTTGCTTTGGATCTGGTTTAAGTGTGTCTTCCCTAAGGGGGCTTAGTCCCCAGGGTGGTGGTGTTAGGAGGTGGTGAGACCTTTAAGGAGTGTGGTCTAGTAGGAATGCCTAGGTCACTGAGGTATGCACTTCAGAAGGGACCCTGGGACCTCAGCCTCTCTGGCTTCCTGTTTCAAGATGTAATCTCTCTCTTTCACATATGTTCCCACTCTGATGCAAGGCAGCCAAGGAGCCCTCACTGGAGGTGAGCTGATTCCAGTGCCATGCCTTTGAACTTCCAAAACTGTGAGCAAAGTAAACCTGCTCTCCTTATAAAGTTAGACTGACTTACAGATTTCATTAGAGTAAAAAATGGACTCATACAGAGGGTTTCACAGAAGCAACCCTGACAGTAAGGTCACAGTTTAGTAAGGCTACTTTCAAGGTTCTGGTTAGGACTGGTGTTACTGAATAGATGTCTTATAGAAGTTGCCTTATCAGCAAGGTTGTTGTTTGGGCAGAGCAATTGGTGATAATTCCTGCTATCAGACAGGTATACATGAGAACCCCTCTCCCCCAACACTTGACATTAGTGATTGCATTTTGACTCTGACAACTTTCTCCCTGTAGCACAGGAGTATGGATTTGGGTTCTTTGTCTCACGAATTGGAAGAATGAAATCCATGGAGACAAGGGTGAGAGCAAAGTAACAGGATTTATTAAAGTAATAGAAAGCAGAGCTCCCAAAAGGGAGAGGTCCCAAGAGAGGGATACCAAAGAGTGGCTATCCTCTAGGGGTTTATGTGGATCTACAGGGTTAAGGGAGCTGGCCCCCTACCCGAATCTGGGAAAGGCACTCGGTGTCCATGAGCTCTTCACACACTCTTTGGTTCAGTCGGGTTACGCGTGCCCCCCTTCCTTTTTTGGTGGGGGTCCAGGTACCAGGCAGATGTCTTCCTATCAGTTTTCCTGCTTACGTGGGAGTCAGCCTGACCTTGATGAAGCCTGTCTTGTGTTTGTAGTTTCTCAGGCCTACTGAATAGAAACCTGACCTTGAAGGAGCCCAAGTTTCCTGCCTGTTTATTTTAACCCTTTCTCCTGCCTCACTACAATACACAATTGTATTTCACATATTTTTCTTGGTGTGTACTGGAATGTGAGTACCAAGAGGGCATGAATTTTGCTTCCATTGTCCAATGCTGGATCCTCAGTGTCAGGACTGGACCTGTGTTATTCTAAATGCTCAAAAAATATTTGTTGGATCAATCAGTACATCAATATCAGTGTCGCCACCATTATCATCAACAGCTCATCTTCATCAGGAATCCTCTAGTGAATATCCAAGCTGTATGAAAATTTGTAATCTGGGCAGAGTCATCAGACAGATGCTTCTTAATATACTCCATGGCTTAAAGTGATGCAAGAATGTCTCAACAGAGACATATTGAACCATGAAGTCAGTGGTGCACACCTGTGATTCAGGAGGATCCCAAGTTCAAGGCCGGCTTCAGCAATTTATCAAGGCCCTAAGCAACTTAATGAGATCCTGCCTCAAAATAAAAGAATTAAAAAGGCTTTCAAATGTATTTCAGTGTAAAGTGCCCCTGGGTTCAACCCCCCCCCCCCCCAAAAAAAAAAAAATCCAGGCATAGTGACACACATTTGTAATCCTAGGACTCGGGAGGCTAAGGCAGGACGCTTGCAAGTTGGAGGCCAGCCTCCACAATTTAATGAGATCCTGTTTCAAAATAAAATAAAAAGGACTGGGGATATAGCTCAGAGGTAGAATGCTACTGGGTTTAATCCCCAGTACCCCCCACCCCCAAATTGAAAAAATTACTTCAAGTATATAATTAACCAGATTAAAATAATCCAAAGGAGATTTGTGAAAGAACAGGAAGTTCAGTATTTAAAAAACCTCATACTCTTTCCATTCTTGCAAACTGTGAAGATTAATGCATTAAGGCCACAGGTTTATCCTTCTTATCTGGGGGAACAAGACAGCTCGACCTATTCTAACCACAGTGATGTTGATTTTTGCCAAACCCCAGTATTAGATTAACTGAATAATATGTTTTCTTTGTATCTCCAAGGAAATAAAGGTTGTTGAAGAAAACTGAGTTACCAGCTCCCTTGTGAAAATGTGATTTCCAGCCTCAGGCATACTGTCGATTCTCCTAAATAATCATGGGATGTAGCAGTTCTCAAACAGTTTGGGCTCAGGGTCCCATTTTATAATTATTGAGGACACCCAAAGAGCTTTTGTAAATGTAGATCACATCTATAGGTACTTAATGCATTAGAAAACAAAACTAAGAAATTTTAAACAATTGTAAATTATGTTAAAACAGAAATAACAAAGCCATCATATATTAACATAAATAGCATCCTTTTAGGAAAGTGAATATTTTCCAAAACAGAAAAAAAATGGAAAGAAGAGCATTGTTTCACATTTTTGTTGATCTCTTTAATGACTGGCTTAATAAAAGACAGATGCTGGATTCTCATATTTGCTTCTGTATTCAATCCATTGAGATACACATGCCATGTAGTCTCTGGAAAACTCCATTGTCCACTCGAGAGAATAGAATGGAAAGGAAACAATGTCTTGATGTTATTTTGCAATTCACCCTTCATTCTGCATGAATTTGGCATGTACACTGAATCTATCTTCCCAAAAGTCCTTGCTGACTTCTTCATGATTGTTAAATCTGAAGACAATTGTCATTGGCTGGAGTGATTGGGAAATGCTTTGAGAGTGCAAAACTAGGTATTGAAGAATGAGTTTGCATTTGCCTGGCCTTGAACTTCCAATCCTTCTGCCTCAGCCTCCCAAGTTACTGGAATTACAGGCGTGTGCCCACAGAGCCCAGCTTATCTATCTTTTTGATTATAGTCATCCTTGTGGTTTTGATTTGAATTTCCTAATAACTCATATGCTATTAAGGTATGTAAAGGTATAGATCTAAACCTTTTCTTTGGTGATGTGTGTGTGTGTGTGTGTTCCACTCTTGCCCATTTCTGTTAGGATTGTTTGAGTTTGGAGAGTTCTTGAGCTATTCTGGATGCAAACCTTTTTCAGATGTTCTGCAGTCATTTCCTTCCAGTTTGTGGCTTGTCTTCTCATTCTCTCTCTCTCTCTCCCTCCCTCTCTCTCTTTTGTTCTTTTTGGATATACATGACCATAGAATGTATTTTGATATATTATACATACATGGAGTGTAACTTTTTCTAATTAGGATCCCATTCTTGTGGCTGTACATGATGTGGAGTTTCACTGGGGGTCTATTCATATACGAACATAGGAAAGTTAGGTCTGATTCATCCTATTGTCTCTCCTATTCCCATTCCCCCTCCCTTCCCTTCATTCCCCTTTGTATAATTCAATGAACTTCTATTCTCCACCCTCTTTTTTGTGTCTTAGCATCTTCATATCCGAGAGAACATTTGGCTTTTGGGTTTTGGGGATTGGCTTACTTCACTTAGCATGTTAGTCTCTAGATCCGTCCATTTACTGACAAAAGTCATAAAGTCATTCTTTTTAGGGCTAAGTAATATTCCATTGTGTGTGTATCTATATCTATCTATCTATATTTATCTATCTCTATCTCTATCTATCTATCTATCTCACATTTTCCTTATCCATTCATCTGTTGAAGGGTGCCTAGTTTGATTCCATAGCTTTGTCATTGTGAATTTGAGATGCTATAAATATTGATGTGGCTGTGTCCCTGTAGTATGCTGTTTTTAAGTTCTTTGGGTATAGATCAAAGAGTGGGATAACTGGGTCAAATGGTGGTTCCATTCCAAGTTTTCTGTGGAATCTCCATACTGCTTTCCATATTGGCTGCATCAATTTGCAGTCCCATCAGCAGTGTATGCATGTAACTTTTTCCCCACATCCTCACCAACACTTATTATTGTTTGTATTCATAATAGGTGCCATTCTGACTGGCGTGAGATGAAGTCTTAGAGTGGTTTTGAAATTACTACTTTTTAAGAATGTATAGAGCATGATTTTTATGTCATGTCTAAGTACTCATCACCTAACTCTAGTTTGTCAATATTTCTTCCTAAAAGTTTTATAGTTTTATACTTTATGTTTATATCCATTTAATTTAATTTTTATATCAGTTTGAATTTAGGTCAAAGCTTATTTATTTATTTTTCTTTTATTTTATTTTCTTTCTTTTTTTAAATTTTTTTTCCTTTAATTTTTATTGTTGGTTATTCAAAACATTACATAGTTCTTGACATATCATATTTCACACTTTGATTCAAGTGGGTTATGAACTCCCATTTTTATCCCGTATACAGATTGCAGCATCACATCAGTTACACATCCACTGTTTTACTTATTGCTATACTAGTGTCTGTTGTATTCTGCTGCCTTTCCTATCCTCTACTATCCCCCATCCCCTCCCCTCCCATGTTCTCTCTCTACCCCATCTACTGTAATTCATTTCTCCCCCTTGTTTTTTTTCCCCTTTCCCCTCACTTCCTCTTGTATGTAATTTTGTATAACCATGAGGGTCTCCTTCCATTTCCATGCAATTTCCCTTCTCTTTCCTTTTCCCTCCCACCTCTCACCCCTGTTTAATGTTAATCTTCTTCTCATGCTCTTCCTCCCAACTCTGTTCTTAGTTACTCTCCTTATATCAAAGAAAACATTTGGCATTTGTTTTTTAGGGATTGGCTAGCTTCACTTAGCATAATCTGTTCTAATGCCATCCATTTCCCTGCAAATTCTATGATTTTGTCATTTTTAAATGCAGAGTAATACTCCATTGTGTATAAATGCCACATTTTTTTTTATCCATTCGTCTATTGAAGGGCATCTAGGTTGGTTCCACAGTCTTGCTATTGTGAATTATGCTGCTATGAACATCAATGTAGCAGTGTCCCTGTAGCATGCTCTTTTTAGGTCTTTAGGGAATAGACCAAGAAGGGGAATTGCTGGGTCAAATGGTGGTTCCATTCCCAGCTTTCCAAGAAATCTCCATACTGCTTTCCAAATTGGCTGTACCAATTTGCAGTCCCACCAGCAATGTACAAGTGTACCCTTTTCCCCACATCCTCGCCAGCACTTATTGTTGTTTGACTTCCTAATGGCTGCCAATCTTACTGGAGTGAGATGGTATCTTAGGGTGGTTTTGATTTGCATTTCTCTGACTGCTAGAGATGGTGAGCATTTTTTCATGTACTTGTTGATTGATTGTATGTCCTCCTCTGAGAAGTGTCTGTTCAGGTCCTTGGCCCATTTGTTGATTGGGTTGTTTGTTCTCTTATTGTCTAATTTTTTGAGTTCTTTGTATACTCTGGATATTAGGGCTCTATCTGAAGTGTGAGGAGTAAAGATTTGTTCCCAGGATGTAGGCTCCCTATTTACCTCTCTTATTGTTTCTTTTGCTGAGAAAAAACTTTTTAGTTTGAGTAAGTCCCATTTGTTGATTCTAGTTATTAACTCTTGTGCTATGGGTGTCCTATTGAGGAATTTGGAGCCCGACCCCACAGTATGTAGATCGTAGCCAACTTTTTATTGTATCAGATGCCATGTCTCTGATTTGATATCAAGCTCCTTGATCCATTTTGAGTTAATTTTTGTGCATGGCGAGAGAAAGGGATTCAGTTTCATTTTGTTGCATATGGATTTCCAGTTTTCCCAGCACCATTTGTTGAAGATGCTATCCTTCCTCCATTGCATGCTTTTAGCCCCTTTATCAAATATAAGATAGTTGTAGTTTTGTGGATTGGTTTCTGTGTCCTCTATTCTGTACCATTGGTCCACCCGCCTGTTTTGGTACCAGTACCATGCTGTTTTTGTTACTATTGCTCTGTAGTATAGTTTGAGGTCTGGTATCGCTATACCGCCTGATTCACACTTCCTGCTTAGCATTGTTTTTGCTATTCTGGGTCTTTTGTTTTTCCATATGAATTTCATAATTGCTTTCTCTATTTCTACAAGAAATGCCGTTGGGATTTTGATTGGCATTGCATTAAACCTATAGAGAACTTTTGGTAATATCGCCATTTTGATGATGTTAGTTCTGCCTATCCATGAACAGGGTATATTTTTCCATCTTCTAAGATCTTCTTCTATTTCTCTCTTTAGGGTTCTGTAGTTTTCATTGTATAAGTCTTTCACCTCTTTTGTTCGGTTGACTCCCAAGTATTTTATTTTTTTTTTTGAGGATATTGTGAATGGAGTGGTTGTCCTCATTTCCATTTCAGAGGATTTTTCGCTGATATATAGGAATGCCTTTGATTTATGCGTGTTGATTTTATATCCTGCCACTTTGCTGAATTCATTTATTAGCTCTAATAGTTTTATTTTTCTTTTAACTATTTAATTGTTCTAGTAACATTTGTTGAAAACACTATTATTTTTTTCCATTGAATTGGTTCTGCACCTTCATCAAGATTGGGTTTTTTTGGCAAAACTAGGTGCAATAGTGAACACCTACAATGATACCTGCTGGGGAGGAGGCAGGAAGATCACACATTTGAGGCCAGCCTGGGCAATTTTTAGTAAGACCCTATCTCAAAGCTAAAATTACAAAGGGCTTAGGATGTAGCTCAGTGGTATAGCACCCCTGGATTCAATATCCAGTACTTCCAGGAAAAAAAAATGTTTGGCTATACTTGTATCTAATTTCTGGATTCTCTGTTATATCTAATTGATCTTTTCATCTACCTTTTACTCAATACCACATTGCCTTTCTTACTGTAGCATTATAGTATGTATTAAAATTGGGTTGTAGGAGTTCCCCAACTTTGTTCTGCTTCAAAACTATTTTGACTGTTCTATTTCCTTTGTTTTTCCATATGCATCTTAGAATAAACTTGTTGATATCTATGAAAAATTACTCTGGCATCTTGATTAGAATTATGTTGAATCTTTAGATCCACTTAGAACCGATACCTTAACAGTTTTGAGTCTTCCATCTATGAACATGGTATCTCTCTCCATTTACTTAGGTTTTTCATGATCTATTTCATCAGCCTCTGTAGTTTTCAGCATACAGACCCTATACATGTTTCATTGATTTACATCTAAGTTTTCCAGTTTTCAGTGTTATTTTAAATGGGACTGTTTTTTTTTTCTTCAACATTTTGTGTTCTAAGTGTTCATTGCTACTATGTAGAAATAACTTGATCTTATACCCTGTGACTTTATTAAACTTATTAGTTCTAGGAATGTTTTTTTATATAGTTTTAGGATTTTTTTAAATGTAGAGAATTGTGTCATCTGTTAGTAGAGATGGTTCTGTTTTTCCTTTCTGACACATAGGCCTTTTCTGTTCTGCTTTGGGTTCCTGTTCTGTGACCCAGGAAGAGGCTGGGATTGGTGTGAGTTTAGATGCAGAATTGGGGAATTCCCTTCTCTGCTTCTCTCACTTTGAGCTTTCTTCCTGACTCTCCACATTCAGAAGGCCAGTGTTCTCGGTCCTTTGCTGAGCCAACCAGGATTTCTTTCTTTTGGAGCTTTGGCTGCTCTGCTGTTACACATTTCTGCTGGACACTTTCTTCAGGTCAAAGCAGCTAGAAAATAGCAGGAAAAATAATGGGGATTCCCTTCACCCCTTCTGGGCCATAGGTTAGAGCCTCTTTTCTTAGTTCTTTCTCTTTGAGTTTCAGGTGCCTGTCCTACAGTATCACTCTGTAACTGAGACTTCTCTTGGGGCAGGACAAAGAAGACAAGAGAAAATCAGCAAGAAAACAATTGTGGACTCCTCCCGCTTTTTCTGGCAGACAGAGGCCCCTTTTTGCCAGTCTTCCTGCCAGGGAGAAAGAGTTTCTCTCCATTTCTGTTGCCCATGTCCCTTCAGGGTTCCATACGGGGGTCACCTCGGATCATCCCTAGCAGATAAAAAAAGAAAAAAACATAAACTTTTCAGCATACAAGCAGAGTTCTTCAAGTTTTGTTTTCCTTCCTTTATCTGTTTACCATTGTCCTTGGATAGCTGGCTTTTGCATTTTGACCAGTTTCTAGTTGTCATCTGGGGGACACATGGCCTACAGTGGGCTTGCTCCATTTTGGCCACTAGAAGTCTGAGGTAGGTTTCTAAAGTGGGCCAAAGACAAAGGAAGTCTAGGAATCGCAGGACTTGAATGTTAGATCATGAGCAAAGGAGTTGAAATTATCTAAATGATGACAAGAATCTGGACTGTGAATGCCCGAGAGGCAGATGCCAGCATTTTAATGAGTAGAGAGGTGAGTGGCTTAGGTGCAGGGAGATGCCAGGAATGAGCATGGGCAGAGGGAGGCACAGACAGGGACAATCAGCTCCTGAGCCTCACAGGAGTTGTTCAGAGTGATTCAACGTGGTAGAGGCATAGTGCACCTGTGTCAGTAGAATTAATAGAATTCTAGATGAAGGGCCCCTCACTGTCAAAGAAACAAGAGACAGGCAGGTTATTGAAAGGGATCAGGAAGGGAAGTTGTGTTGTATTGGCAGTGATGTTTCAGTTAATGTGGGAATTTAGTGGAGAAGGGAAGAGGAACTTAGCGTGAAACTATGCCACATGCTACTTGGCACTCAGCTCACAGAATCCTTAAATGCACATGAGAGAACTTCTATACACCTTGGCATAGCAATAGAGTTGGTGCTCATCCCAGTCTTGTCACTTGAGTTGTGTGTGACCTTACACAAGTTACTTAACCTTTCTGAATTGCAGTTGCCACATCTATAAAATAGAGGTAATAATAAAGGGTTATGAGGATTAAATGACAGTGTGTTCAAAGGCATTAGTGCAGTACCTGACAGTATAGAACAAGTGCTCAATAAAGGATAGCTATTATTATTCTAATTTTAACAGTTAAGATGTGCTATATAATCTTCCTAGGGGCAGGTATCTAAGCAATGAGTATCAGGGCAATAAGCTGGTCCTCTGTCTACCTTTTGTCTGAGCTATCTAGTTCTCACCCAAACTGTTCTCTGGGAGTCTTTGAGGTTTATCACATATTTTGGTGTTTGCCTCTCTTAGAAAGAAAGACAAATTTCCAAATTTTGTCTTTGTTGGTTTGCTGCGAGGACCAGTAAAGAACAGTAAATCTCCCTGACAGATTTAAGTTACCTAGTTGAAGAGAATGAATGGTTCTAATCCTTCTATAGCCACCCTTGAGGCCTCTTAAAAGTGAGAGGTGGGCCAGAAGTATTGGCAGACATATGGAATCCAGCTAGTTGGGAGGCTGAGGCAGGATGATCAGAGTTCAGGCCAGCCTGGGCAACTTGGTAAGATCCTTTCTCAAAATAAAAAGGACTGGGGGTGTAGCTCAGTGGTAGAGCACTTGCCTAGCATGTGCAAGGTCCTGGGTTTAATCTGCAGCACCACAACAAAAAATTAAAAAAAAAATAAGAGTGGTAGAATTTCAAATGACTTTGATAATCTTCACCAACTCATTTTCCCAGGACCTGACTACTTATTCTCATTTCATCTCTAATTCTTTTTCCTTTTTTTAACCATTCCATTTTTTTTTTACCATCTATCAGCTCATTCCCTTCAATTTCTCCCCATGTCTAGCAATTTTCATTCCCCATATGTCTACATAAAATTTACCATCTAAGAAGGAAAAAAAATACCAGAAAATAAAACCAGAAAAAAGTAACATTCAACATTAAACTGTAATTCAGAGTTAACATTTCCACTTTTAACAAAAATATAATAATAGAGACCAGATTTACATTCTTGCTGGAAATAACTAAAAAGGTGGACAAAGTATATCAAACAATTGTTCTCAAGATGTCAGACATCAATCAGTGGAGACAATGATCTTCTAGATGTGGGAGATAAATAAAGCAGTCCCTCTAACTGTTCTTACTTACTGACTGAATAAAGTTTCCAGGCCATGGTACAGAAAATAGGATATCAGGCAGGCCCCAGACATTTCTGTGAACTGTGGAGATGGAGTCAGCAGTTCAGGAGGCTGCCAGATTTCACATCTCATGTGTAGAAAGAAATGGAGATCGGAAATAAACATTAACACCCCCCAAAGAAGTAACAACACCTAGGGTAAGTCAGAGCCAGTTCTCAACAGCCCGTGTGGGAGACTTCATAACTCACATGCCATTTGGTAAAACACAAGGAGAGTCTTGCCTCAGTGGGGACAAATTCTCCACTAAATGCTGTTCTGTTTCTGCCTGAGAGAAGCTTAGGAGTGGGACATGAAAGGCAAACTATTTCCAATTAACTCAACTGTGTCCTTGAACAAAGATTGAGGATGCAAAAGCAGGAATTCAGAAATATCCAGGACCCTATAACGGATTCAAATTCATATTTAATACCAAGTGGAAAATTACCAGGCACACAGAGAAGCAGGAAAATAAGACATAATTGGGGGGAATTTAATCAAGTGAAACTGACCCAGAAATTATGCAGATGATAGAATTAGTGGATAAGAACATTAAAATGGTTATTATAACTGTACATATTCAAGATGTTATGTTAGAGTACAGAAGGAGCATGTTCAATAAAGACATGAAAAGAATAGACCCATGTTAAACTTCCAGAGGTGAAAACTATAATGACTAAAAGGAAAAATTCAGTATAAAAGTACTGAATGGGATTAACGGAGACTAGATATTTCAAAAGAAAAGATCAGCAAACTTGAAAACATAGCAATGGAAAGCATCTAAAATGAAACACACAGAGATAAGAAGATTTCAAATACCAAATATCCATGTAATTGGATCCCCAAAGGCATGGAACATTCAGGAAAGATAATTGAATAAATGATGGGCAATAATTTTTAAAGTTGATGAAAACTATAAATTCATAGAATTTCCCAAGCACAGAAAAATATGAGAAAGACTGTATCAGGGCACACTGAATCATATTGCTTAAATGCAAAGATAATGAGAAGATTTTAAAAGCAGTCAGAGGCAAAATACACAAATGAAAGTAGATTTCTCATCAGAACTGAAACAATCCAGAATACACTGGAACAACCTCTTTAAAATACTTTAAGAGGGGCTGGGGTCATGGCTCAGTGGTAGTGTGCTTGCCTAGCATGTGTGATGCACTGGGTTCAATTCTCAGCACCACATACAAATAAATAAAGGTCCATCAACAACTAAAAAAATACTTTAAGAGATCAGCTTTGTGACCTTGGATTAGGCAAAGATTTCTTAGCTACCACACCAAAAGCATGAACCATTAAAAGAAAAAAAAATTGGGACTTCATAACTGTTCAACATCATAAGGTATTAGGTAGGGGAGATGCAAATAAAAACTTTTAACAAGACAATACTAAACACTCGTTTGAATGCCTGGTATTAAAAGACTGGCCTGCTGGGCATGGTGGCAGACATCTGTAATTCCAACAACTTGGGAAGCTGAGGCAGAAGGATCTCAAGTTTGAGGCCAACCTCAACAATGTATCAAGGACCTGTCTCAAAAAAAATAAAAAAGGGGCTGGAGATGTAGCTCAGTGCTAACCCCTGAGTTCAATCCCTAATGTCAAAAAGAAGAGGAAGGAGAAAGAGGAGGAGGAAGAGAAGAAGGAGGAGGAGGAGAAGAAAGACGAAAGCAAAGATGTGTGACTGGAGCTCTCATACACTGCTGATGGAAAGTAAAAAGGGAACAACTGCTTTGAAAAATAGTTTGAGAATTTTTTAAAAAGTTAAGTAACTACCCATGGTATGACCCAATCTACTTCCAGATATTTTCACAAAAGAGATCAAGTCTTATATACTTACAAAGAATTTTACCGAAATATTTATGGAAGCTTTCTAATTGGCCAAAGGTGGAAACAACCACCATGTCCATTGAAATACTAATGGATAAACAAAAAACTTATGAGCTCTTGATACATGTAACATGAATAAATAGAGAATATGTCTTCATGACTTAATTTATATGATATTCTAGAAGATGTAAGATCCTCTATAGTGACAGAAAACAGACCAGTAATTGCTTAGGAACAGATTCTGAGGAGTTTGTGGGATAGAGGGACAGCAAAGGGGCAAAAGGAAGTTTCTAGAGGTGACAGATTTGTTCTCTACTTTGATATGGTGGTGTTTACATGGGTACATACATGTCAGAATTCATCAAATTGCATCCTTTAAATATGTGCAGATCATTGTATGTCAATTATACTTTGACAAAGCTATTTTTAAAAACCAAAGCTATATACTATTAGATGTTCTGCCTCTCAACCCTCAGGACTGCTAGGCTGTTGGATCATTTTTCAATATTGCCCCCCCACCCTCCACTGATTCTGTAAATCTCCACTATCCTTTCAATAAATTCTACTTTTTCTTTAAAAATAAATGTAAATGGGAGAAAGGGGAAGTCCTCTGGCAGTTATGATGTGTGGCAGCTGGAGGGATGTGTCATAGTTCTTGTAACTGTGATCCACAGATAAAATGTGGGTTCTAGTTTGTTTGCTTTAGGCAACTCAGGTCTGGCAGTGGGTCCCAATGTGCTGAGTCCCAATGTGCCCTTTATCTTGTCCATTCCCTGATGACCTGTTTACTGGTTTTGCTCTGCTTCCTCTTTCTAATTAATAAGTAGGTCTTGGTCTGTTTGGATCACTTCTGCATTTATAGAACTATAAATACCCTATAGCAGGTACTCATTAAATCATTATTAAATGAATAAATGAGTGTGGAGCAGATATCCAGATCATTGACTGTCCTCCTAATGAATGCCCAACCCTCACAATTTCACTGATTTCAAGATTTTCTAATCCTTCAACAATTCGCAGATTTTATTACAATAACCACAAGTTACCCCAAGGCTTCACTTCTTGCATCATACAATACCACCCTGGTTCCCCCTCATTTGCACTCTTATGTAACTGAATGAGGAAGACTCCATGATATGATTCTTGTTTAGGGAAGGAAAACGCTCCATTTTTTTCTCATATTGAATGAACACTGAGCATGTGAGGCTCTGCCGGGATGTAGCAGCAGAGAGATAAATGGTTAATTCAAGTTGAGCTCGGGACTGATCTTGCGTGTTGCCCAGAACTTGAGTGCAGTTAAATGAAAATGTCGCACTCATGAATATGTCCCCTGTTTATTCAAATAACCCCAGCCACGCATTGAAACAAGGCATTTCACCTGAGAGCAGTTTTGTAACACAGATTGGTAGAAAACCAATGACTTCACTAGCACCTTTCTTTCTGCAGAGACTCAGCTCACCATCTGTGGAGGGAGAGTGAGGGTGTGTGTGTGCAGAGGAGAGTAATAGAAATAGGAAACCTGGGCAGTGGTTGAAAGGGCTGGGTTGTCTTAGTAACAACAGTCTCAAAATTGTGCTATAAGCATTGACTGGTATTCTAAGTCGGTCATTAAACTCTTATTGTAAGTGGCTCCAAGCTGACAATTTTTACGTGCTTCGACACCTGTTTATGATATTTAATCATGTGTGCACTTTGAACATGAACACCCCTTGGTAAATCATCTCCCCCGTCATAAATGTTTTCCCTGCAGTCTAGTGGATTTGCAAGCTTGTCTTGAATGGATCAGGGAAAGGAGGTCACAAAAGGGTATTCCTTGAAGGCCATTTTTTATTTTATTGGATAGTTAGGGACCTACCCTGTAAAAACATTCATATTTTTCTCAGTCTGTTTCCAGACTGAATTGAAAGTTCATTGTGTATATGCAATTCAACTGAATAGGTTATTTTCTAGACATTGCAAGATAGAAAATTTGCTGAAGAAAATTTGCTTCTCAAAACTTGCTTGTAATGAATATATACTAGATTGACCCTCAATATCAGTCCACCTTGTTGTTTGAAAGATCATGAAATCATTTAGTGGATCTAGATCAGCATGGTTGAAAATTGAATAGAATCCATCACACAATACATGTAAATATGAACCCATCAAGATGTACATAGTAAATATACACAGTTCCTATTGGTCATTATATCTCAATAAAATTGGAATTTGTTTTCAAAGAAACATAAAGAAAATATCATAGTTTATTCCACTTAGTAAGGGTAAGTAATGTGCCATGAAAATTTTGTTTCGTGTATTTATGTTGTATATGTGTGCTTACATGATGAAATAAGTTTCTTATAGTTAAGTGAAGTCAAATATTTGAAAGACGTTCTAATACACTTTTCTGAACTACCTGACACCCTTGTTACTGAGGCTCTGGATGGGACTTAATGTTTGGCCTATAGGATGTACTTGCATGAGATTTAGAAGGTGTGATGGTTAATTTTATGTGTCTAAGAATTTGGTCAGATATTACCCTGGGTGTCTGGTGAGAGTGTTTTTCGGATGGTGTTAATATTTTAATTGGTGGACAGTGAAACAGATCACCTACAGACCTCATCTAGCTAGTTAAAAGTCTTATTAGAACAGAAAGACTGATCCTTTCCCAATGAGGAGAAAGTTGCTCCTGTCTAACCTTCAAATGGGGACTCTGAGTTTTGTCTGCCTTTGGAACCTAACTGAAACACTGGCAATTTCTGGTCTCTGAGACTGCTGGGCTTCAGACTGGAGCTATGCCTCTGGCTCTCCTGGGTGTCCAGCTTGCTGACTCAAATGCACACCTTGGGACTTGTTAGCCTCCATAATCATGGGAGCCAATTCCTTTTAAAACTCTCTTTCCATATAGATCTACAGCTTATTGGTTCAGTTTCTCTGGAGAATCCTGACATCAGTCTATTGGTTATATTGCTTTTTCTGGCAAACACAGTGTGGTAAGCAGAATTCTAAAAATAGCCTCCAAGCTTCCAGATTCTAATCCTGGAGCATGCTGAACAGATACCATTCCTGTGATCATGTTGTTATGTGGCACAGTTGATTATAAACTAGAACGATGAGTTGGGTGGGCCCCATCTATCTTGTCACTTGAGCCCATGTAAAAGCAGGGATTTTTCTCTGGCTGAAGGGAATAAAGGAAGTAAGAAATATTTGTGTTGGGTGCATGTGGATTCCACAAGAGATCTTGCTGCCAGTTGCTATGCTGTGAGGGCCTATGAGAAGGTTCATGGAGGGAATGGTGAGTGGCCTCTAAAAGTTGAGAGCAACCCCCAGCTCACTGCCAGGGAAATGACTACAAATTCTACCAAACCTGAATTTCCAGCTTACAACTCAGCCTATTAACACCTGGACTTGTGTCTGGTGAGGCCATAAGCACAGAATCCAGCTGAGTGCTCCTGGACTTTTGACCTACAGAATTGAATTAATTTATTCAATGGATGTTATTTTAACCCACTAAGTTTGAGGTTAATTGTTACATACCAATAGAGAATGAGTGTTTTTAGGGGCCAGTTATTTTATCAGGTGGCCATGTGCAAGGCACCTATTTGGGCTGGTGCCACTCTAGAAGGTGTTTCTGGTTCCACCGTCTTGTTTCCAGCTCTCTCTTGTGGTTGGGGTGGGGTTGTTCTAGCAGGATAGTTCCACAGTGGTGTTCTGGGATTCCAGGAAGCACAGCCTAAAATCCATTTATCTAGTCCTTCTAAAGATGTTATGAGCACATGTTAAATCACTTTCTGCTTAAATAGAAACTGATTTCTGTTGTATGCTACTGAATCTGGACTACTGCATCTCTAAATCCCTCCTATCTGCTAAATACAATGAGACTGAGGTAGGCATTTGGGGATACAGCAAAAGAAAGACACTGATTCTCCAGAGAGAAGTACTCGTGAACTGTTGGAATTCAGTAAATGACTATGCACCTTTGAATTGCAAAACAAGCATTCTGTGGGCAACCAGTCCATGATGTTCTTAGCCCATGTCCTTGGCACTTGTTCATGGTCCATGTCCTCACCTTCAAAAAATAACATGACTCAAAAGTAATGGGCAAGTGCTAGAAAAACTGGCATGAAATCAAGTAACTCTACCTCTAGTTCATCCCCTATCTACTGTCCCTCTACAAATATTAACATCTCATTCCCAGAGGTTGCTGTCTCTCTCTTTCTGGGGAATGGCCCACATTCTCCCTTGAATGTGTATCTGCTTTCCTAAATAAATCTGTCTGTGACTGACATGTACTAAAATTCTTTTCTGTCATATATGCCAAAGACTCCTCCAGTGACAATACCTGTCAGTTTATTTAAATCTATGAATTATTGATCATCCCCTATTTCTCGAAAAATCACTCCTCTTTTAAAAAATTTAATTTAAAAATTGATCATAAAAATATAAAACTTATATGAATTTGTGGGGTACCATGTGATATTTTGCTTGTTGGTTTTGATGACACCTCCCTTTTCTGGCTTCTCTTATGCATTTTCATTACTATTTTTTATTCCATTTCAGTGGCTCCTTTTCATTCAAAAAGCACATAGAGCATCTACTGAGTTGAAGATACTATGTGAGCAAATTGCAGGGGACCAACAAAAATTGACCCTGGACCTTGTCCGCCAGGAACTTGCCAATATGTAACAAACAACTATAGTAATGTGATAAAATCTGCACTAGAAGTGGGTGAAATGTGCTTTGGAAGACTGAAGAAGAAAACATGCAACTCAGTATGGGTGGTTAAGGAAGTTTCCACAAACAAGACGGTACTTGAGTTGAGTCTAGAAAACCCAGTAAGTAGTCATGTTTCAGACGAAGTATGGAAGGGTGTTCTGGCCAGAGGGAAAAATGGAAAAGGCATGGAATTTTGAAAATGTGGTACACCAAGAACAGCAAGGAATTTCCCATGGCTGAATTTCTGGGTACAAATGGAAGATTTATAGAAAAATAGAGTTTTTTTTTATAGAGGGTAACAGGTGGGTTGCAGCCTAGAAATAGAATTTACAAAATTACTAAAATTCTTAAAATTACCAAAATTCTTAGTTTTTTTATGACTATCAGTGGTACTCAGATAAAGTCTGAAGTCCATACTTGGCAGGAAATGTTGTCCAGCATCACTCTCATCCCACCTCCTCACTCAGGTACATTCACTTAGAGAGGAAGTGGAAATGCAGATCATATGAGGTGTGCAGGTCATTGAAAGGACTTTGACTTTGACTTTGGATGAGGTAGAAAATCAGTTGAGTGGCCTGATCTGATTGACATTTTAAAAGAGTCACCCTGGCTGCAATCTGGAAAGTAGAATAAACAAATAGACAAGGAGACAAATGAGAAGAGTGTTATAATAGACCCGAAATGCCCATGGCTTGAATCAGGATAGATGTGGTAGAGATGATAAGAGGGGTTATGATCCTGCATATAGTTTAATTGGGAGGTCATGGCAAGTGTTGCTGGACTGATTATAGGGAGAGAGAGAGAGAAGAGGGAGGGAAGTGGGAACCAAGGATGACATCAAGTTTTTTTTTTGTTGTTGTTGTTGTTGTTTTTAAAGAGAGAGAGAGAGAGAATTTTAATATTTATTTATTTTTTTAGTTTTCAGTGGATACAACATCTTTGTTTGTATGTGGTGCTGAGGATCGAACCCAGGCCGCACACATGCCAGGCAAGCACACTACCGCTTGAGCCACATCCCCAGCCCGACATCAAGGTTTTTGCCTGAACCTTAGATGGAGGTATTTTCCATTCCATTTATTCCTGGAAGGAGTGGATTTCTGAAAAACAAATATTAGGCATTTTTAACATCTGATTTTTGAGATGCCATATATATAAGCTCCATTATAAACTTGGATGTAGGAAACTATAGTTCAGAGAGTGGGGATTCCGATGAGAGCCATCAGTTGCTTACTTGTTATTTAAAGCTATGGCATTGGATGAGATCACCTAGGGAATGAGAGTGGTAGATGAAGGATAAAAGAAATGTAAGGACCGAGCCCTAGGGGTTCCAGTTCTTAAAGTTCTGGCACTTTCAGAGGAACCAACAAAGAAAAGTGGTAGGAGAAACTTAAGAAGAAGGAGAGAAGTCTCTGAAGGGCATTAATTCCTGAAAGAAAAATGTGTCCAATGATGATGGCAGGTCAAGTAAGATGAGGCCAAAGTCATGACCACTGGATTTTATAATGTAGACATCATCAGCATATGTCAATAGCAATGTCATTAACGTTAGAGAGAAGCCTTATTGAAATGGGTTTGACAGAGAATTGGAGGTTGAGCACTGTAGATGGTGGGTAAGACCATTATTTCAAATAGATTTGTTATGAAATGAAGGAGAAAATGAGACAGTTGCAGGGGTTAGAGTTGGGAATAAGGTCAAGAGGGGATTTTTTGAAGATTTGAGAAACACCATTTTTGTAAGTTGGCAGAAATGATATGGGGGAGAGTGAGGGAGAATTGCTTGCAGAATTATTGTTGAGAAGGCAAGAATATCTAAAGTTTAGTATTCGATGAACAATGAGCAATGAACAGTTCACCCATGCTACCTTGGTGAGCAGTGTACATGGGAATAGATGTAGATGGGATGGTTGATGATGTGATGGGTGATTTTGCAACATCTCATCAAACTTATTTAATTGCTTATTTAATTTAATATTCTCAGTGAACTAGTAAGCAAACTTATGAGAGGCAAGAAGGATCGAGAAGACTTGGAAGTCCTCAGAGAAAGAAGGTGTGAAGTAGTAATCTATGGGCATAAGCGAATGTGGCCCAGTGACCTCACTTAAGATCTTGAAGTAACTGTAATGTGTCTTTTTTTTTCCTCTCTCACATTGGGTGTCAGCGCAGATACAGATAAGAGATGAGTCAAGTGAAGTTCTTACCCTTTCCTACTCCTTTACCTTTGCACACTGTTCCTTGTGTGTCAACTGCCCTGGCCACCTTGTTTACTCATCTTTCAACTCCAGGTCCCAACTGCTACATAAGCCTATCAGGCTGAGTTAATTATCCCTTTCTTGGAGTTACTGAGGTACCATGTGCATCCCTCTATTATAATAGTTGTCATTTTAAGATAATTTACTTCCCTGTCTTCCCAGCTAGTCTGGCCAGTTCTTGAGGGTGTCTATTTGATAATCTCCATTTCTAGCATGGTGCTTGGCCATGGTTGGCATTCATGAATTGCCTACTGAATTGAATTGAATTCCATGGAGAGAATTGACAGTAAGAGTTGGCTGGTGGGGAATGGTAGGGTCTAAGAAAGAAAAGGTAGTGACATTTAGGTGCAGCTGTTCTACAAGGAGGGGAGCTCCTGTCCCCCAGGATGGGTAATATAACTGCTTATTCCACTCTAGAGGTGGAGTGAAATGGGACCTGAACCTGAAGTGAGACCTGTGTAAATTAAGTAAAAAAAAAAAAAAGCTCACTTCTATGGAGTTTGCTTTGAAGATTTAAAAATTAAAAAGTTCAAACACCTGGAATAATTTTGTAAACAAAAATGTACTATGCAAGGTAAATGTAAGATATTATAATACTCTATGGTAAGAAAATAGAAATGAGTTGAATTCAGGGATTTTACCAGAGCAGTATATCAAAGGAAGAAGAGGATGGGTTAAAGATAAAAAGAAAGATTATACCTGTAATCTTGTTGGGCCTTTCTACTCTTTAAAGTCTCTGTACAAGATTTTATCACATGTTCTTTCAGTTACAGCCTGTTCAAGGGCCTCTCATTGTCTCTGAACTAAGAGCCTGACATGACCTACTTTTTGAGACAGGTGGTGTCATGGACAGATAAAAGTACCAGCAATTTTGCAGCAAGTAGAGGCTGGGGAGCCTGCTGATCTGACTAACAGGTGTTCTAATGCAGAGATCTGGGAAACGTCTGTATCAAGAAGAGGCCAATCTTCTTCAACATCCCAGTACTGAAAGGAACTTTCTATCACATTGGTAATATTAACAATTCCAAAGCAATGTAATGGCAGATCCTTGATGTTGACAGGAAGTAGTATAGCTTTAACACAGGTTTTGGTTGTTAGTTCCTGGTTTATATCTGTTTGTCTTAGCTCTCCTTAAGTTTAAAGTTTCTTAAGGATGTTTCTTAAGGGCCATGTTGTCCTCACTCCAAGTATTCATCCCCTGGACACCAGCCATTATTCTTTGAATTTGATGGAACCCTGTTCCTACTCTTCTTCTAATGTGGGCAACTTTAGAATCCTGGTACACGGTTCTAACAATGTAGATTCAGAGTTCTAGAGAACTTTTAAATTCCCACAACCTTAACTTCCAGGTCCTTCTAGCAACCTGCTTCCAAGGTTGTACTCTGGATCTATAATCATCCAGAAGAAGAGGTCCTACTCTGTAATTTCAAACCTAATATCCTAGTCTCTCAAAAGAGCCTCCACCAGCCAGGTGCTCTCCTACCTTATCCCATAACTTCTCTTCTTGAGCTTGATGAAGAGTGGTGGTCCCTGACTCCATCATTTCTGTTGTTTTCAGACCATTTATTCCTCATGGTTCCATTTTCCTTCCCATTCCAGTCTAGACACCACAGTATCTCTGTCCTATGCTGAATCTGCCTTGTGGACCTTGAACCTTGGGTATGTCAGGTTCAGCCCACTGAACCGCTGCTAGAGGGAAACACACAGTCATCGGGGGTCCCTGCCACTCTATTGCCAATGTCAGCTGGACCTTTAAGATGCCTGAATAGTCACAACTAATTCTTTTTATCTCCCATCTCTACTCCTCACAGCAGCTCTTCAAAACTTCTTTCCTTGGCTTCATTTCTCATGAGAAATGGCTTTGACCTAAGATAAAACTTAGACTATACACGCCTTCAGATTCTCACTGAGCCTCTAATAACCACCACCTTCAAAACTATCATCTAAGAGAAAGATATTTCTTCTCCCACTCAAGATATTCATTCATTCAATGATCACTGAGGCTTACTATGTTCTAATAAATTCTGTACTATATGTTGGGAATATTAGAAATAAAGGAGATGAAGACCTACCCATGAGAAGCTTAAAATCATGTTAGGTGAGGTAAGGTGAGATGGACCTCTGAATGAATTATAATTCAATGTGCACTATGGTATAATGGTAGAAATATGCACAAGACATTATAAGATCATGGGTATAAAAGCCACCTGACTCAGCCTTCATGGGAAGGAAATGAAATGTCACAAGGAACATTCTATTTTTTGTTGTTGTTGTTGTTACTGGGGATTGAACCCGGAGGTGCTTTACCACTGAGCCACATTCTCAGCCCTTTTTATATTTTATTTTGAGACAGAGTCTTGCTAAGTTGCTTAGGGCATCTCTAAGTTGCTGAGGTTGGCCTGGAACTTGAAAATCCTCCCATCTCCTCCTCCCAAGTTGCTGGGATTATAGGTTTGCACCACCATGCCCAGCATGAGGAACATTCTGAATGGGGTGTTGCTTGAGCTAAGAAAGATATTAGTCATTCACTAGGCAAAATTGGGGTGGGAAGGATACAGGAGAGCCAAGGATTGGTGGGTAGAGTAGAGGAAGAGTGTAGGAACTGGGTATAAGTAAAAGCATGAAGTCAAGTCCACATCACAAGTAACCTCAGACTCAATATGGTTTTTCAAGCTTTTTTCTTTTATAATTTTTATTCCAGTGTATTGCACCACAATCTGTTTGGTCTCCAGAAATGGAGATTTCTTTGATTCTTCCTGTTCCCTCATCCCCATCCTTCAACTTGTAATTAACTTCCATTTTTTTTCCTTACCGCATCAACATTTCCTGGGTGCCTCTTCTTTCTCCAGCTTTGCTCAGAGTGAGTACAATGGTCTTATAATTGACTTCACCCCAGTACTCTTTCTAGGGTGATCATTCTAACACGCATAACTGATTACAACTGCTCAACCCCAGATGTGCTGTACCAGCATGATAGGAAAGAACTCTGTCATAGGACCTCTGCTCCCACCTCTTATCATTCCAGGCACATTCCAGCACAACAAACTAGCAGCAGTTTCTTTAATGTGCCTTATTATTGCATGCCTATGTGTCTTTTCTCCCACAGGTACAAAAACATTTTATGTAGCCTCTTAATATAGGAACATTTTCATACAGTCTAAAGCAAAAATCAGACATTTAGCTTTTCCTCTTTTTTTTTCCTTTCCCAAATAATGACTATAACAACCCCTCTTAACCCATTCCTCTTCCTTTCCCTTTTGATTTTCTCAAGAATGATGATGACACCAATCACCAACAGATTGACTCCCCATTTTAATCTCCTCTCAAGCGTCTTAAGTTTCCTTCTGTGTCTTGCTTCAAGCTGCATTGCTTCTGCAGATTTTAATGTCGTTTGGTTCATTTATCTGCCTAGGGCACACCTATTTATCTTTCATGACCACCACCTCATCTCTCCTCTCTCAGCAAGTTCTTCCAGTCGCCCATCTAAGTCAATAAATGAAAGAAGGAACAAAATATAAAGCTAAGAGCCTCACCCAAAGACCCTAATGCTTTTGAATTCACCACAGAGCAAGATCAAAGTTTTTAAATTCACCTAGAAGGTCCTTTCAGCCAACCCTGGGAGAATTTACCATATTCCAAGAGTCAGGATCTGAGAAAATAAGATCTTGTATAAACCTGAAAAGTGGTTTAATTTACTAAAAAGTGAGACCTTGAAAGTGTTAAAAGAATTCATTGGGAAGTCGTTGGACTGAGGTGGCTCCAGCACTCGGAATTTCTACTTAAGTAAATTAAAGTCAAACTCAGTGAAAACAAAGGTCATATTCTGGGAAAATGAATCCTAGGTTTGGCTAATCATAAGCAGCCAACAACAACAACAAAAACAGCCTTTCCACTGGAGTGACTCAAATGAGGCTTCACCTCCATTTTAACCCATCAAATATTTGCTTTGCTCCCCACATTCCTCTTGTGAGAACCTTCCTCTCCTGCTCCTCAGGCAGAGCCTGAACCACTTCTGGTTTGGAGCTGCTGTCCATGCATCAGGAGTGCCACCATAAGGACCATGGGAACCCTGAAGGGTGAAGTGTCCTATGGGAGAAGTTGGCACAGTGGGGCACAGAGAGTGGTGAGAAGAGATTAGAATCCCAGTTATAGTAATGGAATCTCAAAGGAATGCTATTATCTCATTGCTGCACCTCTCTATATATGTCCTAAGAAATTATATTTTTCCCTAACTAAAAATTAAAGTTAATATATACAGTACAAATTCCTATAGTTTAAAAGTGTATTCAATGAAAGTATCTCTCTGTTCTACCCTAGTTCTCCATTATTCTTTTCCAGAGGGAGCCACTGTTACTAATTCATATATATGTTACTAAATTCATATATATATATATACACATACACAAGGATACATGCAAATATATCAAAATGGATTGAAATCTAATATATATCTATGCCTTTTATTCTTTCAAAGTTTTAATGTATATATATATATAATATATAATGCATATACATTATGATTTTTTGACCATAGCTTTAATGATGTGCATAAAATTATTATAACATTTTTTTAAGTTACAAATACTTTTATTTCTATACAAAACTGCGTGTGTATTACCCAATCAGTCAAGAATAGTAGGATGTTGGGGCTGGGGCTATTGCTCAGTGGTAGAGCACTTGTCTCTCACATGTGAGGCACTGGGTTCTATCCTCAGCACCACATAAAAATAAACAAATAAAATAAAGGCATTTTGTCCATCTACAACTATAAAAAAAATTAAAAGACAATAGTAGGATGTTAACTATCTTATGTAAGAATAACAATTTAATATTAATAGACCCACCGCTACCACTTATTATTAACTTTAAACATAAATCTTTATTTTTAAACATAGTTTATAACATCCTATCATCAAGAAATCTCTATTTTAGCTAATAGCCAGTATTATTATACTTTATCATTATTAATATTATTATTTTATTTTTAAGAACACTTAAAATAAGCTCTATTCTCTTATAAATTTAAGTGTAGAATACAGTGAGACATTATTTTTTAAACTGCTTCGTAATATACCTACTATATCTGCATGATATTTGTTTAACCAGTCCCGACTGATGAATATTTAATTTGTTTTTTAGTCTATTGCTATTTCAAACAATGCTGCAGTGAAAATCCCTGTACATATGTGACCATCCAGAGTCCAGCAGAAGCAGATGGTACCTCCAAAGCTTAACTGAGGAGTTTAATAATGGAGGGACTATTTACACAGGGGCTGGCAGGATTAATGAAAGCAATAATAAATAGTTAAGCCCTCAGGAACTAGCAACAGTGAGAAGCCTTCACCACCCCTAGGCACAAGGGACAGGGAATAGAACAGTGTCACTAGAGGTCTGAAGACCATAACCATGGGAGAGGCCACACAAAAGGAGCTATGGTCATAGGCTGAGGAATGCAGCCACTGCCAAATCTGCAGCCATCAGAGTAGTAGTAAGAGGAATAAATAACCTACTCACTGTTCTCTTGCCCTCTGGTTTCCTGCTGGTACTTCCCAACCCCTGAATATAAGTGGAAAACAGAGGAGGGAGGGAATCAAGTGATATAGTCCATGGAGATCAGTCTGCAAAGCACAGGGTAGGAAAAGTAGGGTTAAAAATCTATTTAGTTAAGTGGAGAGTAATCAGTCTAATATTTTTGTGCATAAATGTAAATTTTCCTAGAAATGGAATTTCAGTGTCACCATGAAGGAAAGAACTGGCTGAGCATCCCCTTAACATCTGCTCTCCTCTTCCACAGTAATGCAATGCTTAGTCATGCCTGTGGCTACTCACAATTAAGACTACATCTCCCAGTCTCCTTTGCAGCCAAAGTGATGTAAGAGGAAGTGCCACGTGGCAGCTTCTGAGAAACTTCTCCCAGGACAGCTGACTTGTGCCTTTTGTCCTTTATGTTTATTCTTTCCTGTAATTCATGTTCTTCATAGGGTCACACCATTTGGATGGGAAGTTGCAATCTGGAAGAAGACAGGTTCCTGAGGGTTTCATAGAGTAAAAGCTACCCTATTGGTTTTGAATGAGATACCTCTAGATAGCATTTTTGGGGAGATAAATTAATGTTTTTAACTTGTTAAGCCATAGTTATTTTCTTTTTTTGTGTTGTATAGCTGAACCTAAACCTAACATATATAATGGGTATAAGAATTTTGAATTATTATAGATGTTATGAAGTTGGTGATTAATTTTTCAAATTTAAAATATTTAATTGATAAATAAAACTTATATAACTTCAAGGTGTACAATGTGATGATTTAATATACATAGATGTTGTGTTGTGTGGATTATCTCACTCAAACTAATTAATATATTCATTACTATGATAGTTAACATTTTGTGTCTATATGTGTGTGTGTGTGTATGTGTTATTTTAAACTTAATTTTTCAGACTCTCTGGGTTGGGTCCCAACTTCTCCATTTACTAGACATATGATCTTGAATAAATTTCTTAATATTTTTTTCCTCTTCCAGTGCTGGAGATTGAACCTAGGGCAAGTACTTCAAGGTTGAGCTACATCCCCAGGCCTTCCCTTTTGTTTTTTAAAAGCTCTTCAGTGTGTTATGGAAACTAGTCTTCTGTCAGTTATGAGTGATGCAAATGTTTTCCCAAGTTTTCATTTGCCTTTTGACTTTTTTTCCTATAAAAATTTTTTAGATTTTAATATAGTGAAAGTGATCCTTCTTTCCCATTATAATATCTGACCTTAATGTCCCCTTCTTAGAGAGAGCTTTCTCACTTTGGATTATAAAAAAATAATTCCCTTGTGTTTTCTCCTAGGAATTTATAGCTTGATTATATATATATATATATATATATATATATATTTCCCCTTCTGGAATTTAACTTGGGGGTAGACAGTGAAGAATGAATTGAATCTTCAGACAAGATGGAGGGTTAGCAAAAATAATGAGTCCTCTAACAATAAATCCTATAGTGATAGTTGACTATCTTCCCCACAATGGATACATTTTAAACAAAGTATGCCAGGAACCATTCTGCATGAGCTATTTGGATATTCTGTCTCCTTAGCTTTTTCTTCTTTGTGGAAAACACAGGGATTATTTCTCATAGCATTTTGTATTTCCAGGGTAGGGTCCTGTCAGGTCTAGCAGGTTGCAAAACTGCCATTCATGCATCATATCACCTGGTTCTCACAAGTAATAGTTGCAATTTCTTCCTCTGTCACTAGGGCCATCATTCTGTGTTCAGTGATTAGGTAGTAAAGTCAGAGAATTTCATATCTGTGCTAAGAATGACCCATCTGTGCACATGTGCAGTCAGGTACTGTTCATGTGTCATAGCCAAGGAGAGACTGAGCCATCAGGCTGGGACATACCTACCATTCTGATCCAGGTGGCCTGGAAAAAATTAATTCAACAGGCAGTTTATCATTATGGTTGAAAACACAGACTTTAGAGTAAAAGGTTTAGCATTTGTATTTCTGAAATGCTCCTGAGTTTCTGGGCCAAGGGCCCAGTTTACTTAACCTTTATGTGCTTTGGATTCTCATCTGTAAAATCAGGATTATGATATAGTAGGAGAGTAAGTGAATAAATACACATAAAGTGCTTAAAAGCTGCTTGGCAACAAGTGCTCAGTAAATATTAAAAAGGCCTTTCCCGAATCCAGGCTATGAAATGATTCCCTTGTGTCTTTTCTTAGGACTTTACAGGTTCATTTATATAAAAAGTATAAAGTTATGCTGGGCCTGGTGGCACACGCCTTAACTTTTCCTACTCCAGTGACTCAAGAGGCTGAGGAGCAGGATCACAGGCTCAAGCCAGCCTCAGAAACTTAGCTAGTCCCTAAGAACTTAGTGAGACCCTGACTCAAAATTAAAAAAAAAAAAAAAAAAAATGTGAAAAGGGCTGGGACTGTAGCTCAGGGTTCAATGAGTTAAAAAAAAAAAGCATAAAATTATGACAAAATTTATAATGTATAATAAGTGTATAACATTATTACAAAACCAACACATTTATATAGAAGAGTATTATAATTTTATAAATAATAGTCCTATTATTTGAAAAATGCATTTACTTTGAAATATCACCTTTGTCATATACTAAATTTGCATATGTGTTTGAGTCTAGTTCTGGGTTCTTTATCATGATTCATTCATCTAGTTTAAGCACATTTGCTTTATCTTATGCTTTACAGAAATCCTTTCTGGCTAAACTTGAATTTTGATATTTATATAAAACTCGTAGAAGCAACTGCTCTGATTTTTAAAAATCAATATTTTATGGGGGTGGTAACAAATTTGCAAGTTGATTTAGAGAGGATTTTCAATCTTAACTTTTCCTACTCCAGCAAAAGGAATAGCTCTCCATTTATATTCAAGCTGTTTTTCTTTTTATCTCTCAGAAAATTTTAAAGTTTTCTGAAAGTCTTTTTTGAGGGAGTTTTTGAACGTTTCTTGTTAAGTTTATTTCTATTTCCTTTTTTTCTTCAACTTTGTCTCCTTCTCTTCCTTTTTTCCTCTTTCTTCTTCCTCCTCCTCCTCCTCCTGTTGGGGTAAATGGCACCAACTCTTTTATTATATTTTCTAACTACTGCTTGTTTGTTGCCTCTTCATGAGCCTTATATAAGTGGATCAGAGAAACTGAAGAAAATCTTCAAATCTCACTTCCCCTGTTGCAATTATAAATAATCTCCATATTTGGGAAAAGATAAAGTGAGTCAAGAGAATACATGTTCTAGAAGAGAAGTCTTGGAGGGAAAAGTAGCCTGAAAGGGCAAATGGAGAGGGAATAACTGTGACTGAGAAGAAGGCTGAATGTCAATGAGGTGATTGGGGTGACACCCCAAAAGCAGGGTAATTAGGACTAGCACAAATAAAAAATGGTTGCATATAGCTAAAGCAGTGTACAGGCAAATTTATGGTGTTGGATGCTTTCCATTATTTTAAAAGATTGGATTGAAATTGAAACATTCTACTCAAGATAAATATAAAACTCAGAAATTATAACATTGAACATTAATAGCATTTGAGATAAATATAAGGACTAGGTTATTGGGGGAAAAATTCCAAAATAAAATCATGGAGAGCCCAAACTTGAACACGGGTAGCTTGAAGCTACAGGACATGCTTTAGGGCACGATTTCATGCTTCTCCATGCCATCACATGCCACTTATGTGTCATTGGGTAGCAAGTTCCTTAGCTCTAGCTGTATGACCTTAGTAAGACATTTTATCCTTTTTTTTTTTTTTGACATTTTTTCTTTTTATGATTCAGTTTCCTAAGGTAGGACAGAGAACACATAAAAAGGCATCATTCAAAATAACTATAAATGCAAACTGAACCAAATAATACAACAAAGGAATTAGCCCTGTATGACCAAATTGAGTTGAATTGAGGAATACAAGCATTTAACTTATCATCTTAATATATCCAATAACAAATAGATCAACTATATAATCCAATCATCTCAGTGGATCATTGCAATACTATTTCTAAATAATCAAACAAACCTTAGATGTTTAAGAATAGCAAATTTTTTTATTTTAAATAAGCGACCAACGTCATACTCCATGGTAAATTACCTGGAACTAAGGGTCTCTACTATCTGAACATAAAAACTACCTGGGGAGCTCTAAAAAACTACTGATGCCTGAGACCTACTGTAGGCCAATTAAATTGGAATCTCATGGGGTTGGAATACCAGCAACAAAGTAGGAATTACTACTCTAGAAGAAAGCTGATTAAAATCAAGAATTAACCAGGATATATACTAAGATCATTTTTATTAACATTATTTTGGAAGTTTTGGTGCATACACTAATCCATGAAGCAAAATATTGGCCAGAATCATCATTTGGAACTGATGAGATTATATACTTGGAAAATGCCAGGAGAATAAACTGAAATACTTGAAGAATTTTTAAGAGAATCTACTTATCTACAAAGGGAACTTCCCAGTGAATCAACAACAATATAAGTTAGAAAGTGCAATGATAAGGATTTTGTTTAGATTGTTAACAAAAAGAAAGTAGAACTAACAAAAATACGTGGAACCCAAATAAAGAATATTGTAAAATTCAGTTTTGATAAATAGCCTAGGTCTGTGGTTTTAAAACTGTGTTCTGAAGTCCAAGGGCGAGGATGACCTGGTATGCAATGACGAATGGTCCTGAGCGAGAGGTTCACGGGACCTCCACCCTGCTTAATCTGAAGCAGTTTCATTTTCTTGTTTTCAGTGTTGACTTTCTGCATAAATTTTACTTGAAGAAAGGTGGTGACCACTAACGACAACTTAATGTTTAAAAATATGTAGCCTGGACAAAACGTTCCTAAGGAGTATCTGATTCTATTTTTTCTCCAGGGAAAGTTTGTTCATACTTTTATTTTATGTTTATTGAGTATCCACATTGTACAAAATACTTGTACATTTGTTGAGTACATACTAGGTGCTTTGTTAGGTTCTTTACATACTTTACCTCATTTAATCATTGCAAATACCATTTGAGGAAGGTATTACTCCCATTGTATATGTAAGGAATAATATTCAAAGTAAAATCTTGCCCAAGTCTCTCCAGGCAGTGTGTGCCACAGCTATAATTTGAGAGTTTTTTTATGTTTGACTTCAGAGATCCTTTTCTTTCCCCAACATACCACACCATGTCTTAGCACATAGGAAATTCTGATGATATTTGTGACCCATTAAAATATTGACAAGGATGCTGACACTGGTAAATGTGGAAAATGAACTGAAAAAGATGTTGATATTGATGAAGCTGATGCATGTGGCGTGTGTCTGATTCTAGTGGTAGAGGTAGAGCTGTTTTCCATAAAGCCTTACCATTAACATAGAATGATAGTGGCCAGAAATGACTGGGACACCCTGGATTAGATACCTACTGTCCAGAAAAGAAGTAGACCTGACTTTTTGGGTGTGGAGTAGAGGAGTTTTGGGTTTGAAGAGGAGGGAGGTGTTGCAGGAGAGGAGATATACAGTAAGATTGTAATTGAGTCACCAGCAAAGACTAACTGGGCATGCATAGAGCTTTCTTCACCTGTGGGAGTTCTCAGAATTACTTTGCTCCTACATCTGTTGCACATGTGCAGATAGACAACGCTCCTGGGCTTACGTGGAAAGAGTGGAAGCAGGTGGTATCAAAGGCCATTCTGATCACTGATTGAATTAGTCTGGAACCCTGAAATGAGGCCGGACATGCTTCATAGAGCAGACACAAAGGTTTTCACGGCTTGATGGTGTCTTTGGTTGTAAATAGCTACTGACATTCGGCTTGTGCCAGGGCCTGATCATTTTTTAAATAAACTATCTACTGAAGTTGTAGGTCCATAGAATTACACCAGTCAACCTCAATTGGTGGTACTGATACCAATGCAAAAGACCAGAGAATTCTAAGATCCTGCTAAAGCAAAAAGTGCTCATATTTTCATTATATACAATACAGGAAAATTATGGAATACAATATTTTCTGATTAATCAAAAATATGAAATAGAAATCACAATGACATAAACTCTGTGAAATAAGTTTTCTAATTTTTAATGAGCTCTGTCCCCATTTAAAACCTGCATGAAATTGAAATAAACACTGTGAACAAATATTAAGAAATAACAACTTGGAGTATGAGCAATCAAGTGTAATCAGATGATTTAGTTGTGTCCCAAGCAAAATTTCCTCATGACAAAATTACTTATGTACTCAAAGCAACAGAATAAATGCTCATTCTATTTCAGGTTCTTTCTACCCAAGTAAAATTGCATCACACACACCCAAATTTTGGACTGAAAATAGATAATTATTAGCATTATAATTTATGTAAATGGCCACCCTATTCAAGTGAAGGTAATTTGTATCTCTTAGTCTTATGCTAATTATTTTATAAATAGATTATAAATAATCATGTGAGAGAATTCTAGCTGAAATCCTACTAGTTTAAAAGGCACTATTTTATCATATAAAACTTACAAAGAGTTATGTCACAGATGTTCTAATACTTTAAAAACTTTGTTGTTCTAAAAATTAAACTTTTTAAGGTTTAGTAGGCATAAGATAAAAATTAAAATTTAATATGGTAGTTCCCAGGCTTTTTTGAACTCCCTAAATGTGTTTGTTTTAATGATAGTCCTCCGGAGGAAGAAGGGGCATAACTTTCTCCAACCTGAGGGCACATCTGAACTACCTAGAGAACTTGTTAGCCCATCTGGACCACCTGAGGAGCTTGTTAAAACAGCGCTGAGCTCCACCCTTAGAATTCCTGATTCAGTGGGTCTGAAAGAGTAGGGAGCTGGCCCGGTGAATTTGCATTTCTAACAAATTCCCAGGTGATGCTTGAGCTGTTGGTTCTATCCGTACACTTTAAGAGGCAGCGCTGTAAGTGATGCCTATGGACTCGGACTTCAAGGACTATGGGAGAGACTGGACTCAGCTATCCGGGCATACCTTGTGATGGTGAGGTGAGTGGGCCCGGCCCATGGATGATCCCTTGTCTAAGGCTTTGTCTCTGCGTCTCCTGGGTGCTGCAAGGTCTTGTTAATCAGGGGCTTCGTTTATTGATTTGCTATTGTTTGATCACTCTAATCAATCGAGGGAAGGCCTAGATTTATGAATCCCACAGGAACCTTTTGTCCTCAACCCAGAACCAGACTCAAGACGGGCAGGTTTCTTTGCAGTCTCCTTTTGCCAGCAGATAAAATTTTTTCTAGCTCCCCTTTTCCAAGGAAGTTGTACATCATTAAGGGTTGTGGTATTAGGAGGCATGCATATGTTTTTTGTTAATATCTGCTTTTTATTTTATTCGACTTTCTTTGTATTTCAGTGGTTGTTCTTTAATTTCTCAACATGGCTACTGAGCTCAGTGCCCTTTTTAGTCTTGCTTCCTGTCTAATGCATTGAAGTTGGCATTTAAGTTTCAACTTTCTACCTGGAGTGGGCTTGAAGGCCTCCTCTCTTTTGCCAACTGCCTATTAGAACTCAAACACCTTGCAGTCGTCTGTTTTCTCTCAGAGGTGGAAGCTACAGAGGAAAAAGGAAAAGAAAGGTTGGGAAGGAGGCAGATTTCATGAAAATCCAAGGGCGATCAGTAGAGGAAAGGGACCAGAAGTGGGAGGAAGGAAGGCTTGGGGGAAGTGCTGGGGAGTGATATTGGCCAAATTATATGGCCGTATCATGTGCATGTGCATAATTATGTAGTATAATGCACCAATAAAAAAAATGTAGGGAAAAAAATAATTCCAAGCTCTTGGTTGGGAAGATTAATTAACACACTGGGGCAGTGAAAACCATTAGGGCCTGCTGACCACCTTGGCTTTCAGCTTCCTAGGAAATTTCTTTCTTTCTCATCAGCTCAGATTCGCATTTATAAATCTGTTGGTTATATTTGATGAATCAGTTCTCATTGTTTTGCAATGAGGCTTTTCAGGATCTTTTGTCATATTGCTAGAATTAGAAGTCAAGGGTGACATTGAGAGATTAAGAGAATACAATGGTAATACCTGTAAAGCCCTTAGCTCAGTGGCATGCCAGGTAGGAAGTTCTTGGTGAACATCAGCTGCCATTATTATTATTATATTTGCATGCCTAGAAAAGAGGCTCACTAGTGGCAGAAGAAATGGAGTATATACAGGAAACAAAGCCTACCAGAAGAATAGTGAGAGAAAGAGGAAGAATCATGGTAAAGTCATATTTTAACAAAGACTGTGATAACTGGGTTGAGGATATATTATTGTATGTTCTCTGAAAAGACCTAGAAAACTGGCCCAATCAGGAGAAAATTCTTCACAGAGGGAGAAGTCCTAGAATCAAATACAGCTGCAGAGGCTTGGCAAGCACAGCTCTGGGGGCATGATTCAATAGACCAAGCTGTCACAGTGGCTGGGACCAGATGGAGACACACTCCTCTAACACACACTTTGGTGTGTTGCATCTTGACAAACTTACACAGGAGGCCAAGATGTGGAAATGAGCAAGACGCTTTTTAAGGCAATTATTAGGAACATCCTTACTGCTTCACAGGTGGATACCCTATGCCATAAGTAAAGTAGTCGTTGAGAAGGAACGCCTAGCATAGACACTGTCACAGGAGAAGAGGTGTCTCTGAAGAGGGGTCCTGGGAGTTCCTAGAGAGAAGGGGGGATTCAACTCGGGACCAGGAGGGTTTTGTAATATGAAAAAAATCTCAGCACATGCCAGTCTGGCATAGGCAGAGGTCTGTTTAGGAAAGTAGACACACATTCAAAGGAGAAAGTGGGAAATCTCAAAAGAGAGATACCTTTGGGGATAAAACAAGAAGTACACATTAAAGGGAGAATGTGGGCTATCTTGAGAGAGGAGAGATGGGTTTGGGGGCATCCTGGCTCTTAAAGGAAACTTGGAGAGGGGTGGGTGTGGACAGGTGTGGAGGAATAAGATCAGTCCAGTGATCTCAGATAATTCTGGTGGTCTGCTCAGTCCAGGGATCCTCAGGCTGATGTGGTCTTTGTTATCAAAAGATGGTGCTGGAAAGTCCCCTAAAGTATAGGTTCCTCAAGCTCTCATATTTTTATTTGCTTCATCTATTTATTGGGGAGGAGGGGTTAATTAATAGTATACAGGTAGATTTATAGACTTCCCAGGAATTTGGGAGTAACAGGCCTGGAAGAGGAACTACCTTGGGGAGTGAGACCTGAAAAAATATGCAGAACTTCTGAATTAAAATTTTTTCTTGTCCTTTTATGTCTCCTTTCTACCTATTTCCTATTCCTTTTATGCTACTTTATCTTAAAGCCCGAGGAGTACCCTAATGAATCAGGTGGGTACAAATCACACTTGTATTCAGTCCCTCAAAGTGATTTGAGCTATGTGATGGTGCAGGCCTAAAATCCCAGCAACTTGGGAGGCTGAGGTAGGAGGATCACAAATTTGAGGCCAGTCTGGGCAACTTAGTGAGACCCTATGTCAAAATAAAAAATTAATAAGGACTGGGTATGTAGCTCAGTTTTATAGAGGTTCCCTAGGTTCGATTCCCAGTACCAAACAAAAATACCAATTTAAGGCAGAACCAAGTATTAGATTTCTAACAGCAGAACCATGTGGTTCTCCTAGTTCTTCATTTTTTTTCCTGAATGTTCTTTTCCACTTTTTTTTCCTCTTCTGTGCTTTTTCTCTTATCCCTTCTCCTCTGCCACATTTTCTCAATCTTCCAGCATAAACATCAGCCCCTTCCTGCCCTGTACCATGGCATTTGGCAGACAGTTCCTTGAGTAGCTGTTCTCTCCAGTTCTGGCGGGGTTTTAAGATGGAGGGCATAGTCCTTGGGAGCCAGGTAGCCCTCCTTCCCCTTTAGAAATGAAGTATCAGGCAAATTATCAAGACAGCGGAATTAGAAAATGAGTTGGGCCTGTTTTCATCACCACATGGAAACCAGTTTTCAAAAGAAGGGCACCAGTGAGGAAAAGTGAGAACGAGGAGTCACCTCTGCTGCCGACAGGCTCCTTGGGTTTGCCCTGCTCAGGTACCCGATGGGCCCACAGCGCAGACTGGCAACTCCAGGAGGGAGGGGTCAGGAGTGAGAGCCATGCGGAGTGGGGATGCAGCCATTCCCCGGGGTTTCTGGTTGGGGCAGGTTAAGCAAGGACATAGGTCTTGGTCTTCCTCACTGATCACCTCCTCCAACCAGAGTGGGAGAAAGCCCAGCAGGAGAGAGAGCACTCTCATGTAAGTCTGCCCTGGGGTTTCACTGCACCTGGGCTTTGATCATGTTGGGGAATGTGGCTCCTCCTCTCCTCAAAGTAAAGCCATTCAGAATGATAATAGATACTCCTCAGAATCAGAGAAGAGAGCTATCGCCAGGCCATGTCTGAAGTAGATGAGAGGAGAACCACTCCTTTCAATCCTACAGGCACTTGCTAAAGGATCAGGGAGGGGGGAACAGTGAAAGATGGATAAAAAAGGAATGTTTTAAGATGCTGGACCAGGACCTGAACTGCCAAGATCAGTGTTGGTATTTGTGCAGCCCTCAGGAGAATTAGTGGGTGAGGCAGTTGGGTGACCTAAGCTTGGGGTTCCATGTGACCCTGTAGACATGGGAGTCAATCCAGGAGCCACCTCACAGAACATCATGGTCATCTTGTGATGAACTCATCAACCAGGATGGTTTTACTGTAGTTTCTCAAGTTAAATACCCTCATAACCCACCAGTCCCAGCATGGTTCCTTGACTACCTCTTTGACTTTTTCAGGAGTTAGTGGGAGTCTGAGAGAGAGGGTAAGGCAGCCTCTGTGATCCCCAGTAATTCTGTTCCAACTTCTGAGGTCATAATCCTACCATGTGGACAATGCCCGAAGGAAGAAGGGAGGAAATAACGAGTCGACATATCCCGCCCAGGATTCTGATTGATACTGAAAGAGAATGAGGGCTTATAATGGGAAGAAAGGTATTCTTTTGCATATTTAGCATCCAAAGATGCTGTTCATCCACAAAGCAATCAGATTGTAAATTAATTATATTGTTAAGCTTATACGCAGGGTAATTAAAATTAATTTATGTATTTTACCAAGTGAGCCACATATATCATTGTGTTTGGGGCTCACAGTAACTGCCATTTAGAAAGTGTCTACTGGGAACTCAGCTCTTTACGCAGATTATCTCATTTAATTCTCACAACTTCCCCATGAAGAAGGCATTGCTGTTATCTCCAGTTTTGTAGATGAGGAAATGGAGACTCTGAAAGGTCAAACAATTTCTCTGAGCTCACAGCTAGCAGTCAGAGCTGGAAGTCTAAGCCAATTCTGAGTTCACCACCCCGGGTTTTAACCATGATTATACAGCACTTTACAGTACACTTGGCAAGTGGAGACTGAGCTATATTTCAAAGAGATTTGAATTTTTACAATTATACTAGGTTGGTTGAACTATGTGAAACCACTGATGTTCCATCATTATCGACTTACAGAATAGCAATATCACATGCTGCAACCTAACAAACACTGAGTGAATTTAATGAAGGTCATCCCAGTTAACGTGTCCTCCTAAGACCCTAAAAATCACATTCTTCCTACTACTCCACTCAATCTGGAAATAAATGTCTAATTTATTTCCCAAAGTCTAAAGGTTGCCACTCTTTGGGTCCTCACCATTTTGTAGGGGTGGGCAGAGGTGTTGTAACAAAGAAGGGGGTACCAATTGTAAAGGGGACCTCAGAAGTCTTTAGCTCTTTAGATAATGTTCTAGAGATCAGAGCCAATCGAGAACAAGAACGGCTTCCAGACCAAGGGAGCACCTTATACAAAGTCATTTGTGGGTAGAAGAGCTATGCCTTGGGGGATTGTTAGATAGTTGGACTTAGCTGGAGCATAAACTTTGGATTGGGGAGCAGGGGGAAGATTGTGGGAGTACATCACAAAATACATGGAAATGTTAGAGTTTGGGTTTATCCTTCTGGAACAGCATCTTGATATGTTAAGTACTGAAGTGACACAATCAGATTTGTGCTTAGGAGTCTTCTCTGATTAGAAGTGCACACTTAGAAGCAGGGTGACTAGAAATCCAAGCAAGATGTGACAAGGGCTTTCCTGACGTGGCAGAGGGGACAGTAGGCAGGGGTGGTTTAGGACTATGTAGGAGGTAGAATTGACAGCTCTTGGAGACTGATTGGTAGCAGGCATCTACAAATAGATTCTCTACCTACCAAATCCTAGAAAGACTTGTCACTTGGACCTCAGTTTGAATCTGGAAAATTCCCCCAACCACCATGAATTGAAGGATTGGAACTTTTAGGAGGTGGGGCCTCATTGAAGGAAGTTCCGTCATTGTAAGTGGATCTTTGAAGGGGATATTGGGACCCCAGGCCCTTCCTCTCTCATCTTGCTTTCTAGCTGCCTTTGGTAAACAGGCCTCTTCTGCCACCATGATATACTGTGTCATGACAGATCCAAAGTTTTAGGCCAAGTGACTATGGACTGAAACCTTTGAAATTATAAGCCAAAACAAACCTTTCCTCTTTGATTATCTCAGGTATTTTGTCACAGTGACAGAAGGTTGACTGACACAGAACCCCAAAAAAGAAGAATCCTATAAAGAAAGAGTACCAGGTCACAAGGAGTTATAACTTCTTTTTAAGAAAGAAGAAGAAAGAAATCTTCTAGTCTGTGTTGTGATTAACAGGTGAAGCCTTTTGGCTCTGCACAAGGCCAATATTCTGCACTATGAACTGAACTGACTTGCTGTCTAGCACCCATTTTTACTGATAACTGCCATGCTTTAAGGGTTGTCAAATCCATCATCTTCCCTTCTTTTTTATTATTATCCCTGTTTTTTTTTTTTCACCAAGGACACAAACCAATTAACTAATTTCATTTGTATAAAAAATATGTAGATTCTGAATTCTTAGTTTCTTAATGGAAACCATTTTTAAATACCCCTAAATCTTTAAGAGAAAAGGAAGGTTAGACATCTAAGAACTGATTTGCTAGATGATATCAAATGCACAGGGGAAAAGAGGATGGTTCAGAAACAGCTTGGGCAGGGTCTTGGTGCTTATTTGATGTCTGGAAGAGAAGGCAGGTCTAGCTTTTCTGGAAATGGCCTGCTTTCTTACACTATGCAACCCAGTTGCTCTGAGCCCTCTACCCAGATTAGTTGTCCTGATTCTATGCAAACTACTCATAATCTTTTAGGTGATGTATACACTATTGCAGCTTCCCCTGAGGACGTGGCAGGAGGGATGATGGATGGGTTGGTCCCTGTGACTGCCAGTTAGGTGGAAAAACAATAGAAAAAGTCATTTTGTATATAAACAACAACAAAAAATTCTGGGGACATTCCTTGAGGTAACTGAAGTTGAGTCAAAACCCAGCCTCTTGAAAGAAACTCAGTCTACTTACATGGCATGAAACACATACACATACACACACAAATAACCATCCAGCCCTTCCTCAGAAAGTGAGCTTAAAAGATGCTGTAGTCATTTAGGTGTGTTCTTTGGCCAGGTTGGCAAAGAAAATTTCTGAAAAGTAGATAAAAAGTCAAACCCATTTCAAGTCTTGCTTCCACCCCCACGTTCAGGTCTATGTAGCCCATATGGATTTTCAGAGATCTTGAAAATAGGAAGAAGACTTTTAAATCAACTCTCTCAAGCAGCCTAGTGAAAGGTTTCCAAGGCTGGGAAGACAGATGCATTAATCAATAGCTTTCAAAGTAGCAAGGCTCCCAGTGATAATCAGGAAAGACATCTGTCAGCGATGGTGAACTGCTTGATGGGAGCAGAGAACAACAGCTACTGCCAAATTAAATCATTCCAAAAATCTCTGTGTTGGAAATGCCTCATGGTCCTTGTCCCTTGTGATTCAGATGTCTCAAAAATGATACAATTTAACTGCTATTTTCAAATTTCACTTTGTTAGCTTTGTTTCGCTCTGTTCTTCTGTCTCCTGGTATCTGTGTTTCTGGGGTTGTTTGCCACAGAATCAGGAACTCCTTAGATGAGGTCAATCGTTGACTTGGTCAAGGACCAGCCTTCATTGGAGGCTGAATGTTTGAGCCGTTGTATTTAATTCAAGATGGAACTGGGTTGAGTGAGGTTGAGGGACTGCCTTGGGCTCTGGGATCCTCAACACTGCCCTTTGTGTGTTTTGTAAGTACACCTAGGGTCACAGGGTCTTCAGGAGCACAGACATCCCCCACGCCAACATCCTACAGGATGAGTAAGTTAGAATGTGCAGAATATGGTCTTGGTCTATCTTTCCCCACCAGGGTCCTGCATTCCCCTTAGAGAATGACTAATGCCTTAGAAAGGAAGGTTTATTCTGATACAAATATGTGGCATTCTTATGTCCCCAAAGAGAATTATTGTCTTCAGCCTTTTCTGTGTTAGGATCCTTTCAAGCTCTAGAGATAGAGATAGACTTGAAGTCATTTGGAATGTATTTTTCCCCCTCAAAATGATGGAATAAGGGATTATGGAGTACAGACACAAACCTATTTCAAGGGCATAGTAGGCTAAAACAGCTGTCTATTAAACTCGAAAAACAGAAATAAAAGTGTTTCCATGAGGAATTGCTTTCTGAGTTACAAACAACTGCTGTATAAACAATTCAGAACCCAACTAAATTGAAAATTAAAGGATACCCTTACTGGCAGCTAGCAGACACTTATAATAGGTGGTATTAAGCTTCGTGACAGAGACTGTGAGTTGTCTTCCTAATTTCATAATGATCCAGAGTAAGCCAAGCACCTGGCCTTTCCAAGAAAAGATTCCCTTTGTGACCTTGCCGCTTGGTGCGGCAGAAGTCTAATTTGCCAAGTTGATGGCATTAGTATTACCTGATGGTGTATATATGTGGTATGTGTTGGGGGACTTGGGTGTGGGAGTCCTTTGCTTTTTCTTTCTTTTCCCTTGTTTCGTCTGCTGCTTGGAGTATACATATGCCATCTTGGCCCACAAGGTCAAGGCCATCTATGGAAGGGCAGTCAGACAGAAGAAGGTTGGGCTTTTGGCACCATGAGTCCTCCAGTCCTGAATACCTTTTCTGGTAATTGGCTTAAAAACAATTACCTACATTCTGCTTAAGCTACTGTCATTTGGGATTATCACTCACTGATGAACCTAGTTCTAATTAATTGACATATTATTATTATTATTATTATAACTTAATAGTGACACTTATTTCTAGTATCTTGTTTAATATTTCTAGTATTTTATTAACTCAGAACCTAGATTAAGCTATTTTTGTAAATTAGCCTTCCAAAGATGCTTGAGAGTGGACCTCTCTATTTAGTCAAAGGAGCTCAGTTAGTGAGGTCTTTGATTGGCAGGCAGCTCTAACACCTATTTCTGTTATTAGTTGCTTCCAGCTGCTGGGAAGCCTAGAAGGAACCGATCAATTTGGCAAGGAGATGGATTCGTTTGAATCCAACCTCAAAGTCAGTGTTAAGAAAAATATGAAGACTTGATTATTTTTCCCTATGGAGCTTTTAAAATATGAAAGTAACTGAGGGACTGGTCTGGCAGAAAGTACGATGTAACTACCAGAGTTGGCGACTAGAGCAGAAAAACAGCTTTAAAATATTCTACATGCATCAGATAGCTATTTTGGGGCTGACCCGTCTGGGATGGACTCACATATCTGGCGGCTGGCTGACTGTCAGCGGAGTCAGTGGGTGGCCAAGCCACGTGCCTTTCATTATCCAGCAGGCTAGCCCAGGCTTGTTTATATAGTGGTGGCATGGTTCCAAGAGAGAAATATGCAGGATCTCCAGAGGCTAAGCTCAGAACCAGCACAGCATCCCTTCTCACATTCTATGCCAAATAGACTCATAGAAGGAACCAGAGTTGCATTGCAAGGGGTGTGGATACAGGAGGGGTGAAGACTGCAGCCATCTTGATAACCAGTCTAACACTGTGATCTTTGTATAAAACTCTTTGATAATGCTGATTAAAGAGGACAGGAGACTCCCAAGAAGGCAGATCCATTCCTCCATGGATTAATGAAGAGAGTGGAGTAGTTGTGATTTCTTAGTTGATAATTAAGATAGTATAGCTTTAATTCTCATGTACTGTTCCAAATCACTTTGTTTTGTAACTCAGTTTCTAATTTACTCTCTTTTTACCCCAAACCATACCAACCATGACAGTCATGCCAATTAAGAGATGTATGCAACAGGGGCTGGGGAGGTAGCTCAATGGTAGAGTGCTTGTCCTGGGTTCAATCTCTAATAGTGCAATAAATAAATAAATAAACAAACAAACAAATAAATAAATAAATTTCTTTTTTAAAAGGAGGAGATGGATCCAACAGTAGAAGTGGTAATTAGTTTTTGCTTTTTAACTCCACTACTCATTAAACAGAAATTTGTGAAATTCTAGGCTCTCTGCTAGGTAGTAACAATGTAAAATAAGTAGACTGCTTGAAACCCTCATGGAGTCATGGATGGGAGGGAAAGTGGGAGGGAGGGAGGACTTAGAGTAAGTAATATGTTGTGGTAGATGCAGACAACGAATGCACATACTATGGACAAAATGACACAGGAAGTTTCTCATAGTCAGCTGAGACAGGAACACACATACACTATCTCTCTCTCTCTCTCTCTCTCTCTCTCTATATATATATATATATATATAGTACATGTGTATGTATATATGTATAATAGATTATTGTAACCTATAGTCATCTCACTGTACTTTGAAATATCAGATTTATCCCTCCTCTCTCACTATGTTTTGGTATCCATTATTCAACCTCACTTTAACCCTTCTTCACCATGACCTTCTCAATCCCTATTAATGACTGTTCTACATTCAGAATGACTTTTTAAGTTTCTACATATGAGAGAGAACATGTTGTATTTGTTTTTCTGCATCTCGATTATTTTACTTAGTATGATTTTGTATTTTGCTATAGATGACAAGATTCCATTCTTCTTTATAGCTGAATAATAGTCCATTGTGTATATATTCCACATTTACTTTATCTGTTCATCAGTAGATGAGCACTTAGGTTGATTTCATACATTAGCTCTTATATTGTGCTGCAATAAATTTGGGAGTGCAGGTATCTCTTTGGATGCTGATTTCATTATTTTGGATATATGCCCAGGAATGGGGTAGCTATATTGTATGATGATTCTATTTTTAGTTTTTTGAAGAACTTCCCATATTCTTCTTCATAATGGCTATACTAAATTCCATTTCTATAAATAATGTTATGGAATTCCTTTTTCTCCATATCCTTACCAGCATGTATTATTTTTGTCTTTTTGATAGTCATTCTAATTAAGGTGATATAATATCTTGTTGCAGTTTTGCTTTGCATTTCCTGATGATATTGAGCATTTTTTTTCATGTATTTGTTGGCCATTGGTTTATCTTTATGTCAGATAATTTTCCCATTTGCCTATTTTCTGATTTTTTTATTTTTATTTTTTTATTTATTTTTTTTTTTTTAAATTTTTTATTGTGGGTTGTTCAAAACATTACAAATTTCTTGACATATCATATTCCACACTTTGATTCTAGCGGGTTATGAACTCCCACCTTCACCCCATACACAGATTGCAGATTCACATCAGTTACACATCCATTGATTTACATATTGCCATACTAGTGTCTGTTGTGCTCCGCTGCCTTTCCCATCATCCACCCTCCCCCCTCCCCACCTCTCCCCTCCCCTCCCCTCCTCTCTCTCTACCCCCTCCACTGTATAACCCTGAGGGTCTCCTTCCATTACCGTGCAATTTACCTTCTCTCTCCCTTTCCCTCCCACCTCTCATCCCTGTTAAATGTTAATCTTCTTCTCCTGTTCTTCGTCCCTACTCTGTTCTTAGTTACTTTCCTTATATCAAAGAAGACATTTGGCATTTGTTTTTTAGGGATTGGCTAGCTTCACTTAGCATAATCTGCTCTAATGCCATCCATTTCCCTGTAAATTCTATGATTTTGTCATTTTTTAATGCAGAGTAATACTCCATTGTGTATAAATGCCACATTTTTTTTATCCATTCGTCTATTGAAGGGCATCTAGGTTGGTTCCACAGTCTTGCTATTGTGAACTGTGCTGCTATGAACATCGATGTAGCAGTGTCCCTGTAGCATGCTCTTTTTAGGTCTTTAGGGAATAGACCAAGAAGGGGAATAGCTGGGTCAAATGGTGGCTCCATTCCCAGCTTTCCAAGAAATCTCCATACTGCTTTCCAAATTGGCTGCACCAATCTGCAGTCCCACCAGCAATGTACAAGTGTACCCTTTTCCCCACATCCTCGCCAGCACTTGTTGTTGTTTGACTTCCTAATGGCTGCCAATCTTACTGGAGTGAGATGGTATCTTAGGGTGGTTTTGATTTGCATTTCTCTGACAGCTAGAGATGTTGAGCATTTTTTCATGTACTTGTTGATTGACTGTATGTCCTCCTCTGTGAAGTGTCTGTTCAGGTCCTTGGCCCATTTGTTGATTGGGTTGTTTGTTCTCTTATTGTCTAATTTTTTGAGTTCTTTGTATACTCTGGATATTAGGGCTCTATCTGAAGTGTGAGGAGTAAAGATTTGTTCCCAGGATGTAGGCTCCCTATTTACCTCTCTTATTGTTTCTTTTGCTGAGAAAAAACTTCTTAGTTTGAGTAAGTCCCATTTGTTGATTCTAGTTATTAACTTTTGTGCTATGGGTGTCCTATTGAGGAATTTGGAGCCCGACCCCACCGACTGTAGATCGTAGCCAACTTTTTCTTCTATCAGACGGCGCGTCTCTGATTTGATATCAAGTTCCTTGATCCCTTTTGAATTCACTTTTGTGCATGGCGAGAGAAAGGGATTCAGTTTCATTTTGTTGCATATGGATTTCCAGTTTTCCCAGCACCATTTGTTGAAGATGCTATCCTTCCTCCATTGCATGCTTTTAGCCCCTTTATCAAATATAAGATAGTTGTAGTTTTGTGGATTGGTTTCTGTGTCCTCTATTCTGTACCATTGGTCCACACGCCTGTTTTGGTACCAGTACCATGCTGTTTTTGTTACTATTGCTCTGTAGTATAGTTTGAAGTCTGGTATCGCTATACCGCCTGATTCACACTTCTTGCTTAGCATTGTTTTTGCTATTCTGGGTCTTTTATTTTTCCATATGAATTTCATGATTGCTTTCTCTATTTCTACAAGAAATGCCATTGGGATTTTGATTGGCATTGCATTAAACCTATAGAGAACTTTTGGTAATATCGCCATTTTGATGATGTTAGTTCTGCCTATCCATGAACAGGGTATATTTTTCCATCTTCTAAGATCTTCTTCTATTTCTCTCTTTAGGGTTCTGTAGTTTTCATTGTATAAGTCTTTCACCTCTTTTGTTAGGTTGATTCCCAAGTATTTTATTTTTTTTGAAGATATTTTGAATGGAGTGGTTGTCCTCATTTCCATTTCAGAGGATTTGTCGCTGATATACAGGAATGCCTTTGATTTATGCGTGTTGATTTTAAATCCTGCCACTTTGCTGAATTCATTTATTAGCTCTAATAGTTTCTTTGTAGAGCCTTTTGGGTCTGCTAGATATAGAATCATATCATCTGCAAATAGTGAGAATTTAATTTCTTCTTTTCCTATTTTTATGCCTTTAATTTCTTTCGTCTGTCTAATTGCTCTGGCCAGTGTTTCGAGAACTATGTTGAAGAGAAGTGGAGAGAGAGGGCATCCCTGTCTTGTTCCAGATTTTAGAGGGAATGCCTTCAGTTTTTCTCCATTCAGAATAATGCTAGCCTGAGGCTTAGCATAGATTGCTTTTACAATATTGAGGTATGTTCCTGTTATCCCTAGTTTTTCTAGAGTTTTGAACATAAAGGGATGCTGTACTTTGTCAAATGCTTTTTCCGCATCTATCGAGATGATCATATGGTTCTTATTTTTAAGTCTATTGATGTGGTGAATAACATTTATTGATTTCCGTATATTGAACCAGCCTTGCATCCCAGGGATGAATCCTACTTGATCATGGTGTACAATTTTTTTGATATGTTTTTGTATCCGATTCGCCAGAATTTTATTGAGGATTTTTGCATCTAGGTTCATTAGAGATATTGGTCTGTAGTTTTCTTTCTTTGAAGTGTCTTTGTCTGGTTTAGGTATCAGGGTGATGTTGGCCTCATAGAATGAATTTGGAAGTTCTCCCTCCTTTTCTATTTCCTGAAGTAGCTTGAAAAGTATTGGTATTAGTTCTTCTTTAAAGGTTTTGTAAAATTCTGCTGTATACCCATCGGGACCTGGGCTTTTCTTAGTTGGTAGTCTTTTGATGGTTTCTTCTATCTCCTCAATTGATATTGGTCTGTTTAGGTTTTCTATATCCTCCTGACTCAATCTGGGCAGATCATATGACTTAAGAAATTTATCTATGCCTTCACTATCTTCTAATTTATTGGAGTATAAGGATTCAAAATAGTTTTTGATTATCTTCTGTATTTCTGAAGTGTCTGTTGTGATATTGCCTTTTTCATCCCGTATGCTAGTAATTTGAGTTCTCTCTCTTCTTCTCTTCACTAGCATCGCTAAGGGTCTGTCGATTTTGTTTATTTTTTCAAAGAACCAACTTTTAGTTTTGTCAATTTTTTCAATTGTTTCTTTTGTTTCGATTTCATTAATTTCAGCTCTGATTTTAATTATTTCTTGCCTTCTACTTCTTTTGCTGTTGTTTTGCTCTTCTTTTTCAAGGATTTTGAGATGAAGTATGAGATCATTTATTTGTTGGTTTTTTCTTTTTTTAAGGAATGAACTCCAAGCAATGAATTTTCCTCTTAGAACTGCTTTCAATGTGTCCCATAGATTCCGATATGTTGTGTCTGTGTTTTCATTTATCTCTAAGAATTTTTTAATTTCCTCCTTGATGTCTTCTATAACCCATTGATCATTCAGTAACCTATTGTTCATTCTCCAATTGATGTATGCTTTTTCCTTCCTTCTTTTATCGTTGATTTTCAGTTTCATTCCATTATGATCAGATAAGATGCATGGTAATATCTCTACTCCTTTATATTGTCTAAGAGTTGCCCTGTGACATAATATATGATCTATTTTTGAGAAGGATCCATGTGCTGCTGAGAAAAAAGTGTAACTGCTTGATGTTGGGTGGTATACTCTATATATGTCAATTAGGTCTAGGTTATTAATAGTGTTATTGAGTTCTATAGTTTCCTTATTCAACTTTTGTTTGGAAGATCTGTCCAGTGGCGAGAGAGGTGTGTTGAAGTCTCCCATGATTATGGTGTGGTGGTCTATTAGACTCTTGAACTTGAGAAGAGTTTGTTTGACGAACATAGCTGCACCATTGTTTGGGGCATAAATATTTATGATTGTTATGTCTTGTTGGTGTATGGTTCCCTTAAGCAGTATGTAGTGTCCCTCTTTATCTCTTTTGATTAACTTTGGCTTGAAATCTATTTTATTTGATATGAGTATGGACACGCCTGCTTGTTTCCGAAGTCCATATGAGTGATATGATTTTTCCCAACCTTTCACCTTCAGCCTATGTATGTCTTTTCCTATCAAATGCGTCTCCTGTAGGCAGCATATTGTTGGGTCTTGTTTTGTGATCCATTCTACTAGCCTGTGTCTCTTAATTGGTGAGTTTAAGCCATTAACATTTAGGGTTATTATTGAGATATGGGTTGTTCTTCCAGCCATATTTGTTTATTTCTGTTACTAAACATTGTTTGTTTTCCTCTTTGATTGTTTCCCCCCCCCCTTTACTGTCCTACCTCCCACTGTTGGTTTTCATTGTTATTTTCCATTTCCTCTTCCTGTAATACTTTGGCTAGGATGTTTTGAAGAGATGGTTTTCTAGCTGCGAATTCTTTAAACTTTTGTTTATCGTGGAAGGTTTTAATTTCATTCTCCATCCTGAAGCTTAATTTCGCTGGATACACAATTCTTGGTTGGAACCCATTATCTTTCAGTGTTTGAAATATGTTATTCCAGGATCTTCTAGCTTTCAGAGTCTGTGTTGAAAGATCAGCTGTTATCCTGATTGGCTTGCCCCTAAATGTAATCTGCTTCCTTTCTCTTGTAGCTTTTAAAATTCTCTCCTTATTCTGTATGTTGGGCATCTTCATTATAATGTGTCTAGGTGTGGATCTCTTATGATTTTGCACATTCGGCGTCCTGTAGGCTTCTAGGATTTGGGATTCTGTCTCATTCTTCAAGTCTGGGAAGTTTTCTTGTATTATTTCATTGAATAGACAGCTCATTCCTTTGGTTTGGAGCTCTGTACCTTCCTGTATCCCAATGACTCTTAAGTTTGGTCTCTTAATGTTATCCCATATTTCTTGGATGTTCTGCTCATGGTTTCTTAACAGTCTTGCTGAGCTGTCTATGTTCTTTTCCAGTTGAAATACTTTGTCTTCATTGTCTGATGTTCTATCTTCTAAGTGTTCTACTCTGTTGGTAGTATTCTCCATTGAGTTTTTAAGTTGGTTTATTGCTTCCTGCATTTCTAGGATTTCTGATTGCTTGTTTTTTATAACCTCTATCTCCCTGTATAGTTGATCCTTTGCTTCCTGGATTTGTTTGCGTAATTCGTTGTCGAAGTGATCTTTCATTGTCTGATTTTGCTGTTTAATGCCTTCCTTGATACTCCAGATCATCTGAAGCATGTATATCCTGAATTCTTTATCTGACATTCCATCTGCTGCAGCTGTTACCTCTTCTAAAGTTGCGTTGACCTGCATTGCTTGTGGTCCTTTCTTTCCTTGTCTTTTCATACTGCTTGCGTATCTTTCCTGCAGGTGCGGGCGGCGGCTCTGCTCTCTCCTTATTCCAATTGGGGTGTCGTGGCTACCACGCCGGCAGGTCACTGGGCCTGTTCTGGGAGCTGGTGGCGGCTCTGTTCTGCCCCTACTCCAATTGGGGTGACGTGTCTGTCGTACCAGCAGGCCACTGGGCCTGTCCTGCTGGTCGGTCGCAGATCTGCCCACCTTTCGGGCACGAGTGGAGGCTCTGCTTTGCCCCTACTCCAATTGGGGTGTCGTGACTACCCCGCCTGCAGGATGCTGGGTCTGTTCCTGGCAAGGGAGGCGACTCTGCTCTGTCACTACTCCAATTAGGGTGGTGTTTGTACCCCGCCGGCAGGCTCCTGGGCCTGATCCGCCGGTCTGTTGTAGGTCTGCCTACCTTGAAGGTGCGGGCGGCGGATCTGCCCTGCCCCTCCTACCACGCCTGCGGACCCCTGGGCCTGATCTGCAGGTTGATCACTGGTCTGCTCACCCTGCGGGCACGGGTGGCGGTTCCGCTCCACCCCCACTCCAATTGGGGTCACGTGACCACCACACCGGCAGGGCCTGATCCGGGCGTGGGATAAGGATCTGCTCTGCCCCTACTCGAGTTGGGGTGACGTGTGTACCACACTGGCAGGCCACTGGGCCTGACCCGCCAGGCTGTCACAGGTCTGTTTACCTTGCAAGCGCGAAGGGCGGCTCTGCCCTGCCCCTCCTACCACGCCCATGTACTACTGGGTCGTGGGTCTGCCCACCTGGCGGGTGTGGGTGGCGGCTCCGCTCCGCCCCCTCTCCAATTGGGGTCACGCGGTCACCACGCTGGCGAGCCGCTGGGCCTGCTCCGGGGGCTGGCGGCGGCCCGGCTCCTTCCCTCTGGCTCGAGGACAAATTGAGGAGACTCGGGTGACTGAGCCTCACCCCCCTTACCAGGAGACCAACTGCTTATGTCACCGCTGGTATTGATGAAGATCTCTCCTCCACCGCTTTCTGCTGACATCAGATCTCTGCCATGTTGGTATCCTATGCGAATGGCAGCATTTCGTTCCCCTTGCCAGGCAACCCAAGCAATGGGTGAGTCCTGACCTGTCCTCAGCAGGACCCGGACCGAGACACAGTTTCCGCGGGCTCCTAGCCCCGGTCCAGGGAAGTTCCGGGAGCCGGAACTCGGCCGCTCCGTGCTCGGTGTAAGCTCCTATAAGTGTAGGCTCCAAGAAGCAGCCCCCGCGGGCTCAGTTCCGGGAGCCGGAATTCGGCCGCTTAGTGTTTGGTGTATGCTCTGATAGTAGCAGGGTCCAAGAAGCAGCCTCCGCAGCCCTGAGCCAGGGCGGTTCCGGGACGGTTCCGGGAGCCGGAACTCGGCCGCTCTGTGCTCGGTGTAAGCTCCTATAAGTGTAAGCTCCAAGAAGCAGTCCCCGCGGGCTCAGTTCCGGGAGCTGGAATTCGGCTTCTTGGTGTTTCGTGTTTGCTCTGATATTAGCAGGGTCCAAGAAGCAGCCTCCGCAGGCTCCGCAGCCCGGAGCCAGGGCGGTTCCGGGACGGTTCCGGGAGCCGGGACTCGGCCGCCCCGCGCTCCGTGTTCACTCCGATAAGATCAGATTTTAAGAAGCCCCCAGGCGCTGAACCCTAGCAATCTGTCTGCAAGCCGCAGGCGAATTGCAGCCTGAAATTACCTGTTCTATGGCTGAATGAGCTGCGGTCAGTCAAAAACAGGTGTGGTGACGTCAGTTTACCAACATGGTGGCTGCTGGCCTCCTCTGTGGTCTGACCGGTGTGGAGAACCGAGATGGACCGCTTCCTTCCCCGTCTCGAACCCAGAATTCAGCCCTGAGTGCGGTGCTTGCGCGTCTGGCAGAAACTGCAGCGCTGTAACCCTGCGTCTCTATCCCAGCGCGCCTTGCAGACTCTAGCCGCGGGGCGATTTGCTGAATAAGCAGTGTTACCCTCCGTGCGACAAACCTCTCGCGTTTGAGTCCCCGTAGCCGATCCTCATGCGATGGAAATCCTTCCTCCAGGTTCCGGCGCACCCCACTATTGCTGGAAATTCCTAACAAGATATCCTTTAGCCGTCCTGACTTGTCATACTCCCACACAGTGAAGCAGCACACGGGGGTCTTTTCTGATTTTTTTGTGTGTGGATGTATTAGGTTTGAATTCCTTATAGATTTTGGATATTAATCCTTTGTCAGATGGAGTTGGCAAGTATTTTCTACCATTCTGTAGGTGTCTCTTCATTCTGATGGTTGTTACTGTGCGGATGCATCTTAGTGTGACACAATCCCATTTGTCTCTTTCTACTTTATGTACTGTGCTTTTTTTCTTCTTATTATAAGAACATCGCCTACTTTGATGACTTGAAGTGTTTCCCCTGTGCTTTGGTATAGTAGTTTTATGGTTTCAGTTCTGCATCTAGGTCTTTTATCCTTTTAGAGTTGATTTTTTGTCAAGGGTAAGAGGAGTAACATTTCAAACTTCTGTATATTCAGTTTTTCTAGCACCATTTACTGAAGAGACTATCCTTTCTCCAATGTATGTTTTTGGCACCTTTGTCAGGAATCAGTTGGCTGCAGATACGAGTGTTTATTTCTGGGCTCCCTATTCTGTTTCATTGGTCTAGGTCTCTGTTTTTATGCCAGTACCATTCTACTTTGATTAATAGAGCTATGTGGTATGTCTTGAAATCAGGTACTGCAATACCTCCAGCTTTGTTCTTTTCATTCAAAATTTCTTTGTCTATGTGAGGTCTTTTGTGCTTCCATATGAAATGTAGGGTTATATTATCTGGTTCTGTGAATATGTCATTGGTATTTTTATTGAGAGTGCATTGACTTTGTAAACCATTTTGGGTAGGATGAATATTTTAACAATTTTAATTATTTCAATCAATGGACATGTTTTTGATCTTTAATTTTCTTATTCATCAGTGATTTTATAATTTTCACTATAGAGGTCTCTCATGTTCTTGATTAAATTTTGTCCTAGGTATTTTATTATTTTGTAGCTATTGAGAATGGATTGCTTTCATGATTTTTTGGGGCAAGTTTATTATGATGTATGAAAATGCTGATTTCATATGTTAATTTTGTGTTCAACTTTATTGAATTCATTTTTCAGTTCTAATAGTCTTTTGGTAGAGTCTGTTTTTCCCCCCTATATATAGAATCATATACTCTGCAAATGAGAATAATTTATATTCCTCCCTTACTATTTGTGTTCCTTTTATTTCTTTCTCTTGCCTAATTGCTCTGGCTAAATCTCCCAGTACTGTGCAGATCTTAGAAAACACAGTTTCAGCTTTCCCCCATTCAATATGATATTGGCTATGGCTTTATCAAGTACATCCTCTACTAGGTTGAAGTATGATCTGTCTATATTTAATTTATTCAGGGTTCTTATTATGAAATGATATTAAATTTTCTTAAATATTTTTTCTGTATCTATTCAGATGATCTTATTATTTTAATCTTTCATTCTACTGATGAGATACAGATATTTCATTCTATTGATGTTGCCAAGGCTGATCTCGAACTTGCAGTTGTGCTTCCTCGGCCTCCTGAGGAGCTGGGATTGCAGGAGCATGCCACCATGCCCAGCGTGGTGAATGATCTTTATGATGTGCTGTTGAATTTGGTTTGCTAGTATTTGTGTGTGTGTGTGTGTGTGTGTGTGTGTGTGTGTGTAATGTTGGGGATTGAACCCAGGACCTTGAGCACATTAAGTAAGTGAACTACCACTAACCTACAGCCCTAGCCCTGATTTGTTAGTATTTTGTTGAGGGTTTTTGCATGTATGTTCATCAGGGATATTGGTCTATAGTTTCTCTTTTATTTGTGTGATTTCTTTCCCTGTCTGATCTTGATATGAAGGTAATGCTGGCCTCAAAGAATGAGTTTGAAAGGGTTCCATTTCTTTCAATTTTTTGGAAGAGTTTGAGAAGAACTGATATAAGTTCTTTAAGATTTTGGTAAAATTTAGCAATGAAGTAACATATTCAGCCCTGGACTTTTGGGAGACTTTTTATTACTAATTCAATATTGTCACTTGTTATTAGGTCAGGTTTTCTATGTCCTCATGGCTCTATTTTGGTAGATTATATATGCACAGAAATGTATCTATTTTTTCTAGGTTTTTCAGTTTGTCAACATACAATTCATAATGGTCCCTTGTGATCCTTTGTGTTCCTGTATTATCAGTTGTACTATTTCCTTTTCTGTCTTTTTTCTTTGGTTAGTCTATTTAAAGGTTTGCCAATTTTTGTTTGTTTTTTTTTTAAAAAAACCCAAGTCTTGCCTGGGAGTGGTGGTAAATCTGGGCTGGGAGTGGTGGTACACACCTGTAATTTCAGTTACTCAGAAAGTACAGGCAGGGACACTGTAAGTCAAAGGCCAGGCTAGGCAACTTACCTATGCACTGTCTCAAAATAAAAAGTGCTCATCATAATTCTTTGATAGGGCACCTGTCCAGCATATGCAAGGCCCTGGATTCAGTCTCCAGTGATGTGAAAAGAAATGAGCTCTTCATTTCACTGATTTTTTTTTTTTGTAATGCCTTTGTCCCTATTTTGTTTATTTCTATTCTTATCTTCATTATTTCCTTCTATGAGTTTGGGATTTGGTTGTTCATCTTTTTCCAGATTCTTGAGATGCATTGTTAGATTGCTTATTGGAAATCTTCCTATTGTTTTAATGTAGGCTCTTGTTATCAAGTTTCCTCTTTAGTACTGCTTTGGCTGTATTCCATACAGTTTGGTATGTTCTCTAGTTAAATTTTTGTTTCAAGAAATATAAAAACTTTCTTTCCTTTTGATTTCTTCAACAATCTACTGTTCATTTAAAGTCTGTTGCTTATTGTCCATGCATTTGTATACTTTCTAAAATTTATTTGTTGTTGATTTCTTTTTTTAAAATATTTTTAAAATTGTTGGTGGACCTTTATTTTATTAATTTATTTATATGTGGTGCTGAGAATCAAACCCAGTGCCTCACACATGCCAGGCAAGTGTTCTACCACTGAGCCACAACCCTAGCCCCTGATTTCTAGATTTATTCCACTGTGATCAATAAAGATACATGACATAATTCCAACTTCTTAAAATTTGTCAAGACTTGTTTTGTGACCTAATAAATGTTCTATTCTAGAGAATGTTCCCCATGTTAATGAAAAGAATGTGAATTCTATAGCTTTCACATGAAATGCTCTATAAATGCCTATTTTCTTCATTGATATTTTTCATCTGGATGATCTGTCCACAGATGAAAGTGTTGAAATCCCCCAAATTATTGTTTTGGAGCCTATTTCTCCCTGATCTAGTTGTGTTTGCTTTCTAAACTCAGGTGCCTCATCGTTAGGTGTATATATATTTACAAACATTACATCCTGTTCAGTTGATGCCTTGGTCACTGTAGACTGACTGTGTCTCTTTTTACAGTGTTTGTCTTAAAGTCTATTTTGTCTAATCCAAGTACAGTTACTCATGCTTGTTTTTGGCTTCCAGTTGCATGGACTATCTTTTCCCACCCCTCACTTTCAGTCTTGTATCTTTACTGGTTGAATGAGTTTCTTATAAAGTATATTATTGCGTCTTTTCTTTTTTTAAATCCATTCAACCAGTGTACATCTTTTAATTGCAGGATTTAGTTTGTTTGTATTCAAGGTTATTACTGATAGGTAAGGATGTCATTTTGTTGGTTTTCTTCTAATTGTTTTGGATAGTTTTTGTTCCCCCCTCTCGTGTTCATGTTCGTGGTTTGGTGGGTTACTGAAGTGATAAGTTTTGATTCTTTTTTATTTCTCTTTTGTGTAGCTGTTCCTTTAGTGGGTTTTATACTTTTGCATGTTTTTGTGATCACAGTTATCTTTATTTTGCTTGTGATGTGGGATTCCCTTAAGCATCTTTTGTAAGGCTGGTATGGTATTGATGAATGATCTCAATGTTTGCTTATGTTGGAAGGTCTTTATTTTTCCACTTCTGAAGGATAGATGGCTTTGTTGGATATGGTATTCTTGGTTTTCAGTTTTTTTCCCTCCTGGCCTGTAATGTTTCCACTGAGAAATACCATGTTAGTCTAATAGGGCTACTCTTATATGTGATTGTGTTTTCTCTTCTAGTTTTTAGAATTCCCTCTTTGTCTTGGACATTTTATAGTTTGACTATAATATGCTGTGGTGATAATCCTTTCTGGTCATATCCATTTGAGATCTCATAGCTGTTTATACCTGGATGTCCATATCTTTCCCAAGATTAGGGAAATTGTCAGCTATTTTATCACTAAATAAGTTTTCTATATCCTTCCCCTTTTCTTCACCTTCAAGCACCCACCACATGAGAATATTATTTATTTAATGGTATTCCAAAGGTCTCAGAGGTTCTCTTCATTCTTGACTTAAAAAATTATTTATTTTTTTGCCTGACTATGTTTCTAAAGATCTGATTTCAAAATTGTAATATTATTTCTCCTATTTCATCTCGTCTTTTGTTAAGGCTTTCAAACACATTTATTTTCTTTCTTTGTTTTTCCTTCCCCCCTCTCTCTCTTGATGAAATTCAATTCCCCAAAAATTATTGTAGGTTTTGGTGATAAGAAATGACAAAAACTTCAAATCTCTTCACTTCTCTGAATTAGAACCAGGGCACTCTGCCACTGAGCTACATCTTAGTGTCACTTTGGTACACATCATTGGCTTTGGTTTGGTTGGGCACCATAGTATAGCTTCCTTAGCTATAATGGATGGGTTTGTGGTGCAGTGTGTGTGGCAATGGGGTCAGAGAACCATTCTGTCTCTAGGGGCCATATGAGGGAGGAACTTCTCTAGCAGCCCATCTACATTCCAGTATGAGTAAGGATGACAGCATTTACAGTACTGGTCATTGTTCCACAATGTAATAAACATTCAATAAATCTATTGACTTGATCCAATGACTTGGAAGGCTCATATTTCCCAAGGTGAAATAAATCCTTCCAAACCTGTTCAAGCCAACCTTTTTTTTTAGATACTTGGGACATGTGATAAGAGCTTATGAACTGATACACTATTCCCAATACACTATTCCTATTAGAGTAAGAAATCAAAGAAGATATACTTCTGGACTATCTAAACTTTTTGGAGGCTTTCTTGAGATAACCATCAAGAAAGACAGTCTTTAAAATTTGAAATGATTAGCAGGATTGTACCATATATATGAGCAGTATATAACCCATGAAAATATACATGTAGTGAAAAGCAAAGGAAGACTATAGAGTTGAGCAAAGGGACCAAGAGGAGGGAGGAGAGGAAGAAATGGGGAAATATTGGGGAAAAATATTGACAAAATTTTATTGTTATATTGTGTGCATGTATGGACATAACAATAAATCCGTTATATGTAATTATAATACATCAATAAAAATATAGAAAACACTCACATGATCATTTTAATAGATTCAGAAAAAGCATTTGTTGAAATTCAATTCCCAAAAAATTATTGTAGGTTTTGGTGATAAGAAATGACAAAAACTTCAAATCCAAAAATATTTATGTAGAGGGAATCATCTCATTTCTGGTGTTCCTCATTTCTTTATGGTAGATCCATATTTCCATGTAATATTATTGTCCATCTGTATGAAGGACAATTTATTTATATCACTTCTTGTAGAGTGGATATGTTGATGATACATTTTTTCAACATTATATGTCTGAAAATATCTATTCTTTGTTTTAGATATTATCATAGGATATAGAATTATAGGTTGATATATATATTTTTATCCCAGTAACTTAAAGATGTTATTCCACTGTTATTTGCCCTGTATTGATTCCTATGAGAACTCTCACATCTTTATGTTTTGATTCTGGCTGGTTTAAAATTTTTCTCTTTATCAATGTTTTTGAGCAATTTGATTTTGATATACTTTGGTGTAGTCTCCTTCATGTTTTTATACTAGATTTTTCTTGAGATTCTTGGATCTATGGGTCTATAATTTTCATCAAATTTGGAAAACTTTAGTCATTATTTATTCAAATATTTTTCTGTTCTATCCCTCTTCTGGGGGTATTGTTATCCAATTATATGTATGCTAGAACATTTGAAGTTGTCTTATAATTCACTGATATTTTTCAGTTTATTTCTCTGTATGTTTCATTTTGAATAATTTCTCTTGCTGTGTCTTCAAACTCATTTCTCTTTTCTTTTGCAATATCTGTCATTAATCTCATCAAGTGTATTTTTTATCTTATTTTATTTTTCTTCTCAATTTGGGTCTGTTTTGGATGTCTCTATTTAACATGTCCAACCTCTCCTCTAGCTTTTAAGCACATGGAATATGGGGACAATAGCTATTTTAATGTCCTTTATTCTAAAATTTATGACCATCCTGGCTCAGTTTTGATTGATTGGCTTTTCTCAGTTTTTTTTTTTTTTTTAGCAGACACTGAATTTTACTTTCTTATGTTGCTGGATATTTTTGTATTCTTATAAGAATCTATTCTTGTTCTGGGATACAAAGTTATTGGGAAACAGTTCTTACGTGTCCCCCCACCCACTCTGGTACTGGGGATTGAACCGGTGCACTCTCATTGAGCTACATCCCAGCCCTTTTGTTTCTATTATTATTTAAAAAATTTTTAAGAAACAGTTTGGCTGCTACCCAGACTGACTTTAATTTTGTGATCGTCCTGCCTCAGCCTCCCAGTAACTGTAATTAACAGGCTTGTGCCACCATAGCTGTCTCCACTTTTTAAGGTGGGACCAAAGTAGCATTTGGCCTACAGCTGATTATTTCCTGTAATGAGTCAAAACTTGTTAAGGGCTCTACCCAGTGGTCCACATATTTTGAAACTTTCCACTCCTGGTTTCGGGTGGTTCTTTCCCCAGCTTCAGACACCTTTCTCACATGTATGCGAGTGTCCTACTAAAGACTTCTGGCAATCTCTTGCAACCTTGTCCTCTGTGGTCCTCTCTCCTGCAGACTCTCTCTGACTTCCTCGACTCAGCTTTGTCTTTTCAACTCGGGGAGTCTACTGGGATCCACCTGGACTCCCTCTTCCTATGCCATGGCCTGTAAACTTAAGAAGTAAGGAGGGGCATTTGTAGGACTTGCCTGTTTTCCCCTCTCTCTTTAGGTCACTGACCTTACTTGCCTGATGCCCAATGCTGGGAAAACGACTGCTTTTCATATTTTGCCTGGCTTTTTATTTGTTTCATGTGGGAGAGGGGGTGGTGAATCTGGTCTCTGTTGCGTGCTGTTCAGAAGACAGAAATTTCTGTTGTAACATTTGAAGCCTGGTTTATCCTCCCTGCTTAGTCTTTTGGGGGGGGGGATCTTCGTTTCCTTATTTTAAAAATAAAAGGATTGAGCCAGAAGCAAGACTTAAAGCATTCTAGTTCTAAAATTCTTTGAGTACATGACATCATCACACTCCAGACTTCCTAAATCATAGCCTTTCAATCACATTAACTCAAATTGCTTCAGTGAATGTGGAGAAGGTTGCAACCCTGTTTCTCTTGCCTTCATTCATTTATTCAGTGATTAGAAAGTATTTAATGAGCACCTACTAGTGTCAGGCACTATGCCAGGCACTGGGGTACACGGATGAATAGCTAAGCCAGGAAAACACATTCTGGTGCATGTTTACTGAGCACTTATTAGAGGCCTCTGCTGGCATCTCACCCACATTATCTCATTTAATCCTCACAACAGTTCTGTGAAGTAGGAACCATCATTATACAGATAAGAAAACAGATCGCAGAACCGCTGAACACTGAAGCAGGGACCTGAACCCAGCCAGCCTGGCTGAAGATCTCCCCCTTTCCTCTCTTGGTGGAAGACTCTAAATGGGGGCCAGCTTGTGGGTGTATTTGCTTTGGCTCACACCAATGTTTCACAAAAATTTACATTTGAATTTCCTAAAACTCTCCAACACAGGTACCACTATTTCCTCCCCTTTCAAACCCAGTCTGCTCTTTCATTTATCTGTTTGGCCCCAGAAGGCATTTGGATTTGGGTTTCTGTTCAGTCCTAATCTGCCTTCCTCTTAGGGTAACTCTGTACATCCACTTTGTATCTCAGCTGCATTAAACATACTTCAGGTAACTTCTTTATCATGGACTCCCCCCACACACATTTTTACTCCTTTTCTTCCTTCCCATTCCTCTTTAATTTCCTACAAGTTTTTTTTCAGTTTTTCTCAGTTCTCACTCTTTTGTTTTTGATCCCTGTTCCCATTGGCTGTGACTGTAGCTGATAGCCCCTGAGATCCTTGCAATGACAACTTAGCATTAAGAACAAGGAAGGATGTGAAAATGAACATCAAAAAAGAAACAAAGTCCCTAAACGTTAAAACCCTGGAAATCTCATTTACTTCTTCAGATCTCTAATAAAACTAAACAAACAAAATAACTGAAGCTACAGCTTTGTGAGACTCTCTTCTCAATTAAAATGGCATTAAGGAGAATCACAAAATTTTGATTCATTTGTGTGCTAAAGTTTGGGTCTGGAATGTCACGCAATTTTCCATGTGGTAAAGGCTTGGTCCCCAGCTTGACACTATTGGGAGGTGGTGGGAATTTTAAGAGGTGGGGGCCTCTAGAGGCTTGGTCACTGCAATTGTGCCCTTGAAGGAACCGTGGGACTCTGTCATTTCCTCTTTCTCTTTTTTTGTGCCTATCTATGAGGTGAATGGCTTTGAGTTGCCAAATGTTCCACCATGATGTGCTGTCACAGGCCCAAAGCAATGGGGCTTATCAGTCATGCACTGAAATCTCCAAAGCTGGAAGCCAACATATACTTTTCTTTATGAGTTTATAAGTCGATTATAAACTCTTCATAAGTTGTATTTTTTATAGTAACAGAAAGCCAACTGACACATCTTGCTGTTTTATTTTAACCATAGTGTCTTTCGACTTGCCTGGGAGGCAAACCATAGTTTTTAGTGTTGTTTTTATGAAAAAAGAATGCATTTCACATTCAAATTTACTGACAAATACAATTTTGAAATAATCCATTTTTAAGTTTTTTTGGGCAGAGTATTTCAGAATTTGAATCTTCTTTCTGACTGAACTATGAATTCATTGACACTTCCCATTGGATATTCTTGAATGTCTATGCAATATACAAATAAAGATATACCAATTAGAAATGATTTTTGCTTTTATACCCCTCTTTCCTTCTGCTATTCCTGTAACCGGAGTCTCATGGAGGTCAACGTGCCAAGTAGTAAATGATGACTCATTTCTGAGCCATTCTGTTCAAATTTTTTAAAAAAATACTTTCTATTTATTTTAGATAAACACTAGGAAACAAGATCAATTTCTACGACTGCCAGTGTTTAAAAAAAATTATTGAAGTAGCCACTAACCACTAACCATGTGTGGCCATTGAGCACTTCAAATGTGGCTAGTCCAAATTGAGATGTGCTGTGAATTAAAATAAATACTGGGACAGAAAAACTTAATACAAAAAAGAGAATGTAATATATATATGCAGAAGAATGAAATTAGAAAATATAGTGGAAAGCTCCATGGTATTTGGTTAAATTCTTTTGGATGTGACCTTAAAGGCACAGGCAACAAAAGCAGAACAGACAGATGGGATTATATCAGACTAAGAAGCTTCGGCACCACCAAGGAAACAATGGACGCAGTGAAGAGACAACCTACGGAATGGGTGAAAATACTCGCACACCATACATCTGATAAGGGGCTAGTATCCGAATTATATAACTCAACAGTAAGGAAACAACTTGTTTGAACAATGGGCAAAGATTGAAATACAGTTCTCATGATGAAAAATTGCTCCCTACCACAAATCATTAGGAAAATGCAAATTAAAACTATAATGAGATATCACTTCACACTTGTTGGGATGGCTAATAAAAAGTGCTGGCAAGGATGTGGAGAAAGGCAGCCCTTGCACACTGTCAGTGGAAATGTAAATTAGTGCATCATTGTGGAAAGCAGTATGGGGGTTCCAGCAACCCCACTTCTGAGTATATATCCAAAGGGTATAAATATGTCAAGTAGAGATCTGCATCCCCTTGTTAATTGCAGGCTATTCACAATAGCAAAGATATGGAATCAACCTAAGTGACTATCAGTGGATTAACAGATTAGGAAAATGGGGGTATATATACACCAATGGAATGCGATTCAGTCTTTATAAAGAGAATTTTGTCATTTGTGACACAGATGAAGCTGAAGTACATGGTAAAAGACAAATACTTCATTAGCATTCATCCCTGGGATGCAAGGCTGGTTCAATATATGGAAATCAATAAATGTTATTCACCACATCAATAGATTTAAAGATAAGAACCACATGATCATCTCGATAGACGCAGAAAAAGCATTCGACAAAGTACAGCATCCCTTTATGTTCAAAACTCTAGAAAAACTAGGGATAACAGGAACATACCTCAATACTGTAAAAGCAATCTATGCTAAGCCTCAGGCTAGCATCATTCTGAATGGAGAAAAATTGAAGGCATTCCCTCTAAAATCTGGAACAAGACAGGGATGCCCTCTCTCACCACTTCTATTCAATATAGTTCTTGAAATACTGGCCAGAGCAATTAGACTAAAGAAATTAAAGGCATAAAAATAGGAAAAGAAGAACTAAAAATATCACTTTTTGCGGAAGACATGATCCTATACCTAGCAGACCCAAAGGGTTCTACAAAGAAACTACTAGAGCTAATAAATGAATTCAGCAAAGTGGCAGGATATAAAATCAACACACATAAATCAAAGGCATTCCTGTATATCAGCGACAAATCTTCTGAAATGGAAATGAGGACAACCACCCCATTCACAATATCCTCAAAAAAAAAATAAATAAAATACTTGGGAATCAACCTAACAAAAGAGGTGAAAGATTTATATAATGAAAACTACAGAACCCTAAAGAGAGAAATAGAAGAAGATCTTAGAAGATGGAAAAATATACCCTGTTCATGGACAGGCAGAACTAACATCATCAAAATGGCGAAATTACCAAAAGTTCTCTATAGGTTTAATGCAATACCAATCAAAATCCCAAAGGCATTTCTTGTAGAAATAGATAAAGCAATCATGAAATTCATATGGAAAAATAAAAGACCCAGAATAGCAAAAGCAATTCTAAGCAGGAAGAGTGAAACAGGTGGTATAGGATACCAGACTTCAAACTATACTACAGAGCAATAGTAACAAAAACAGCATGGTACTGGTACCAAAACAGGCAGGTGGACCAATGGTACAGAATAGAGGACACAGAGACCAATTCACAAAATTACAACTATCTTATATTTGACAAAGGTGCTAAAAGCATGCAATGGAGAAAGGATAGCATCTTCAACAAATGGTGCTGGGAAAACTGGAAATCCATATGCAACAAAATGAATCTGAATCCCTTTCTCTTGCCATGAACAAAAGTTAACTCAAAAGGAGCTTGATATCAAAACAGAGACTCTGCGTCTGATAGAAGAAAAAGTTGGCTCTAATCTACATATTGTGGGGTCGGGCTCCAAATTCCTTAATAGGACACCCATAGCACAAGAGTTAAAAACAAGAATCAACAAATGGAACTTATTTAAACTAAAAAGTTTTTTTCTCAGTAAGAGAAACAATAAGAGAGGTAAATAGGGAGCCTACATCCTGGGAACAAATTTTTACTCCTCACACTTCAGATAGAGCCCTAATATCCAGAGTATACAAAGAACTCAAAAAATTAAACAATAAGGAAACAAATAACCCAATCAACAAATGGGCCAAGGACCTGAACAGACACTTCTCAGAGGAGGACATACAATCAATCAACAAGCACATGAAAAAAATGCTCACCATCTCTAGCAGTCAGAGAAATGCAAATTAAAACCACCCTAAAATACCATCTCACTCCAGTAAGAATGGCAGCCATTATGAAGTCAAACAACAACAAGTGCTGGCGAGGATGTGGAGAAAAGGGTACACTTGTACATTGCTGGTGGGACTGCAAGTTGGTGCAGCCAATTTGGAAAGCAGTATGGAGATTCCTCGGAAAGCTGGGAATGGAACCACCATTTGACCCAGCTATTCCCCTTCTTGGACTATTCCCCAAAGACCTTAAAAGAGCGTATTATAGAGATACAGCTACATCGATGTTCATAGCAGCACAATTCACAATAGCTAGACTGTGGAACCAACCTAGATGCCTTTCAATAGATGAATGGATTAAAAAAATGTGGTGTTTATACACAATGGAGTATTACTCAGCACTAAAAAATGACAAAATCATGGCATTTGCAGGGAAATGGATGGCATTAGAGCAGATTATGCTAAATGAAGCTAGCCAATCCCTAAAAAACAAATGCCAAATGTCTTCTTTGATATAAGGAGGGCAACTAAGAACAGAGCAGGAAGGAAGAGCCTGAGAAGAAGATTATCATTAAACAAGGACTAGAGGTGGGAGGGAAAGGGAGAGAGAAGGGAAATTGCATGGAAATGGAAGGAGACCCTCGTTGTTATACAAAATTACATATAAGAGGAGGTGAGGGGAAAGGGAAAAAAAGTGAGAGAAATGAATTACAGTAGATGGGGTAGAGAGAGAAGATGGGAGGGGAGGAGGGGGGGGGATAGTAGAGGATATGAAGGGCAGCAGAATACAACATACACTAATATGGCAGTATGTAAAAACGTGGATGTGTAACCCATGTGATTCTGCAATCTGTATATGGGGTAAAAATGGGAGTTCATAATCCACTTGAATCAAATGTATGAAATATGATATGTCAAGAGCTTTGTAATGTTTTGAACAATTAATAATAAAAAAAGAAATACTTCATGATATCCCTTATATTTGAAATCTTAAAAAAAAAACTCATAGTAGTAGAGAGTAGTAGGGCAATTACTACAATTACTACCTGGGCAGTGTGGGTTTAGGGAGACATTGGTCAAAGTAACAGAATTTCAGTCATATAGGAAGATTAAAAAAGGAACATAAACTTTTACACTAAACTGTGTATTGCAATTGCAAGAGAAGGCAAGAAGGTACATTGATCATTAAGTTCCTTTTTTTTCTTTCTCAATTTTCTTGTTCTAAGTCCACAAGAGTTAAAATATTGTTTATTTTTAGAAATACATACTACTATTTCTTCTTTATTAGGAGGAAAGAAAATCAGTGATATACATTTAAACTATCAGTATCCTGAACTTGGGATGAGTTTGAAAGTAAGGGAGATTCAAAAGGCACAGGGGAAAATGATGCCCATTCCTTGCTGTTTATAGAAAAGCAAAACTTGTTAGCTGATTGGCCAATATAACATTTTATCAGTTGCTTTAATAAATAATAGTGTCTCTGGTGCTCAAGGCCATCTCTCTGGGTCATTAGTCCTTTCCATCACTGCATCTATATGACAAGTTCAGGTGCCAAGGTCAGAATTCTTCAATCCTCGTTGGGTGTGTGTGTCTTACCAGAGGCAGGTGAGCCTTTTAAGTCTGCTGATGCTGTCCCCGCAAGTTAAAGTTCCTAAGTTGGCATTTTTCCATTCTGAGAGAATTTTTACCATAGAGAAAGCAAGAGAGGTAACCAGAAAGAATGCTGGGATATATTCTTTTTTTAATTGATTTCATTTTTTAAATACATGACAGTGAAATGCATTACAATTCTTATTACACATAGAGAGCACGATTTTTCATATCTTTGTGTATAAAGTATGTTCACACCAATTCATGTTTTCATACATGTACTTTGGATAATAATGTCCATCACATTCCACCATCATTGCTAACCCCCTGCCCCCTCCCTTCCCCTCCCACCCCTCTGCCCTATCTAGAGTTCATCTATTCCTCCTATGATCCCACTCCCTACCCCACAATGAGTCAGTCACCTTATATCAGAGTAAACATTCAGCATTTGTTTTTTTGGGGGGGGATTGGCTAACTTCACTTAGTATTATCTTAAAAGTAGGCCCTAATTTTTATCACGTGGAATTATGCCCCAACTTCCTTAACAAGACTCCTATAGCGCAAGAATTAAAACCAAGAATCAATAAATGGGATGGACTCAAACTAAAAAGTTTCTTCTCAGCAAAAGAAACAATCTGTGAGGTGAATAGAGAGCCTACCTCTTGGAAGCAAATTTTTACCCCTCACACATCAGATAGAGCACTAATCTCTAGGGTATATAAAAAACTCAAAAAGCTAAGCACCAAAAACAAATAACCCAATCAATAAATGGGCCAAGGATATGAACAGATATTTCTCAGAAGAGGATATACAATCAATAAACAAATATATGAAAAAATGTTCATCATCTCCAGCAATTAGAGAAATACAAATTAAAAATACTCCAGTCAGAATGGCAGCTATTATGAAGACAAACAATAATAAGTGTTGGTGAGGATGTGGGGAAAAAGGTACATTCATACATTGCTGGTGGGACTGCAAATTGGTGCAGCCAATATGGAAAGCAGCATGAAGACTCCTTGGAAAACTTGGAATGAACCCACCATTTGACCCAGCTATCCCTCTCCTTGATCTATACCCAAAGGACATATTACAGGGACACAGCCACACCAATGTTTATAGCAGCACAATTCACATTAGCTGGGAATTATTGTTATCCCCACCACCAGACAGAATAATCACTACAATAGCCAAACCCAAATTATATGATACTGACAAGGCCATAAGCCACTATTAATCAATCATAGAACCTGAGATCTAGAGTAGAAATAGTCCTTGGAGACAGTGCAAGGCCTCTTGATTTTCCAGAAAGGGAAACCAAATGACATCAAGCAACGTATCCACAGTCTTACCACTGGTTACTGTCAGAGTCAAAAGCTGCAGTCTTCTTCTTATACCCAGCCTGTGTTCTTGCTATATGGTTAAAGCTTGAATGACAACCATGGCTCAACCAGGGGTCACTAGTGTAGCAGCAACAAGCAAATCAAGTCTGGTGGTGAACAATCAGAAAGAGTAGGGCTGCCAGGGGCAGTGCCTACCCTGCCTAAGCACATTCCAAGCTACCTCCTGTGTTAGTTTCCTGTTGCTGCTGTAACAAACTGCCATTAGCTTACTAGCTTCAAACAACATGAATATATTAAGTTGCACTTCTAGAGGTCAGAAGCCTGAAAAGGGTCTCGCTGGGCTAATGTCAAGGAGTTGGCAGAACCATGTTCCTTCTGAAGGCTCTAGGGGAGGATTCATTTTCAGCTTCTGGAGGCCATCTGCATTTCTTGGCTTAGGACCCTTTTCCTCCATCTTCAGCTACTCTCAGTGAGTTGAGTCTTTCTCATGATGCTGGCCCTCTCATCCTCTGTCTCTCTCTCTCTCCTGTTTTTAAAGGATCCTGGTAATGATACTCTGCTCACCCAAACAATCCAAGATAATCTCCCTATTTAAAAATACTTTTCTTATCATATAGGTAAAATCCCTCTTTGCCACATAAGTTAACATACTCTTAGGTTCTGGAGATTAGGGTATAGATCTCTTTGGGAGGCCATTATTCTTATTATACCCTATAGAATGAGCCAAACAAGTACCATTGCACAGCCGAACTAACTACCCCATGATCTGCCAGTCTATGATCCTAATTAACTGCCATGCTGTCACGGAGGTACATAAAAAAAAACATAATCGTCTCTAACCTAGTGGATGATCAGTCTGGACCATGAAGACCAACACACAAAGCAATGGGGCACTGTGAGCCAGAAAGGAAAACGCCATCTGTTATGGGGGCTGTGAGTACTGCCAAGGGCTCTCTCTGTCCATTAGATGCCTGTGAGTCAGATCTTGAAGTTTTAGATGGGGAAGGAATCCAAACAGTGATTTACTATGAGGGGACAATGAAACCTTCAATGGGAAGTGATGGAGTGAATGAGTGGTTGAACTGGGCTTGGAGTTCTTATATCTTAATGTCCAGCTCAGTTCTCCTGCCTCTGTACGGGCTGTGTGCTACCAACACTCTTGCTTGACACCCAGGGCCGTTCATTATCTGACTCCACTGTAATCATTCGCTGCCACCTTCTTCTATAATCCTAGGAGATCTTTCTCTCAAGTTTCTCCCCTTATAATCCCAAGAATACACCAAACTTGTTCCCACTGGTACACTTGTTCATTTGTCTTTGTTTATCATTCATTACCTGCATATTGAGCACCTACCATTGGTAGACTGAACCAGAACTCTGCAAACACAAGAGCAAATTAAACACAACACCTCCCTTCAGGAGGCTTTGAGGACAGTGCAGTGACTCCAACCCTGGTTATACAAGTGGCACACATGATTAATAATCGCTCTACAATTTGCCAGTCTGCTGGCTTTAGTCTTGAGTACATCCAATTCTTCCTTCCCCTCTTCAGAGAGAAGAGCAGAAGGCCAGTGGGTGAAAGTGCTATTAGCACAAGGGAAACTTTCTATCTTTTCTAAGTTATTCAAAATGATTTTAAAAAGTAAACTCCTTGCAGGCAAATAGATATGATAAAAGTACTCCAAATGTACAACCAGTAAAAGGTATAGGTGAAGAGAGTCCAAACTGTGAATGGGATGCCAGCAGACACAGATCTATGTGAACTAGGTACAGCAAACTCCAGGGGAGTCAGCACTGGGATATGGTAGCCAAAAAAATGCAAGGCCATTGCAAGCAGATAAGGGAGGGAGCAGCCACCAGCACACTAGGACCCAGGCCACCGCTGGAATGTTGCATATGGTCTTGGGAAATATTCTTTTGAAAGGATGAAAGACAAATTTAACCTTGTTCAGAGGAGCATGCCCTGAGGACATAGCATAGTGCAGCACAGAAGATCTGGAAGCTCCCAGAGGAGTTTGAATCCACTTGCCATTGATGGGGGTAGTGACCTTGAACAGGTTACTTAACCATTTGGTGCATAATTTTCCTGCCTGTAAAAGGGTATGATGTGTAGTTTGCATGAGTTTAAGTGCTTAGAATGGCACTTTAGATAGAAAGAGTTCTGAGTAAGAGAGACTATAAAAGGACAGAAAGATGAAGGAGTTAACACTTACCCTGTGAAAAGCATTTAGAGGATGAAAGTGTTAAAAAGGGAAACTGATGGGAGTTGCCTGCCTGAAAGAAGAGATTTATTCTGTTGTTTTCAAGGAAACAATGCTGAGAGGAAGCCACAAGCAAGTGTACTTCATCCCCAAATGGCCCAGCTCCCAAGTGACATGTCAAAATACTGTTGAACCAATCATGCAACTTTTTGTTGCAAGGAACAGAACCCCAGCACAAAGCAGCAAATAGAAAAAAATAGAGAATTTAATAATACAACTGAAGAAGCCAGAAAGAGTGTGACTTGGGTCACCCATGGATTCACATCATGGTACTAGAAATCTGTTTCTCTTCCTGGACACTGTGCCTGATTGCTGCACCCTCCCGAGGAGTGGGGGAGTCTGAGAGTCTGTGCAAGGAGAAGCCAGCTCAGTGGAGTCCCAGACTTTAGCCATTCATAGTCTCTTTACCAGACTATGGGTGTCAGCTTTCACTGAACCAAACTCTGTGACCCTGGAAAATGGTGTTCTTTGGCTGACCTAATCATGAGCTCCTGGCCCAAACCACAGGGTCTAAGGCAAAGGTGGTTCCCCAAAAGAAAATTAGATTGCTAAGGGGGAATTGGATGAGGGGCAGGTAAAAAGAGCAGATGGCCACTTAGATGTCAATGTGTAATAGGGGCTTAGAAGATGATTTTGCTAAAAAGCAGTGATTCTGCACACACCTGTAATCCTAGCAGCTTGGAAGGCTGAGACAGGAGGATCACGAGTTCAAGGCCAGCCTCAGCAACAGTGAGATGCTAAGCAATTCAGCGAGACCCTATCTGGATCTGGCTCAGTGGTTGAGTGCCCCTGGGTTCAATCCCTGGTAACATCCCCCTGCCAAACAAACAAACAAAAAACAATGATTCTTCTGCAGATGTCTGATGGGTAACTAAAAGCAGGATAAAATTTTGGCATCTCTGCCTTTATTTTGCATCTGTCTCCTTGAGTATCTTAAACTTTGGGTCAGATTCCTGTCCAGACTCTGCAAACAGACATGTTAATCACTTAAGAAGTGTTCGTCTAGCTGGTAATCCTCCCACTTCAAGGCTGAAGGCACCTAGATAAGAGTGACCAAGGTATTTTCAAGGTTCTCAGGTGCTGAGAGCCATAGCCAAGTAGGAATGACGCATGGCAATTTCTTTGTCAGCCTACCCAATGTTGCTTAGAGGGAGGACTCTCCATTGTGGAAATGGGCTAGCCTTGGACCCAGGTCATTTGCAGTGACATTGCATGAATGTTTGAGAAAGGTGACCCTGCTCAAGGACCAGGGTGGATCCGGGTTTAGGGAGGATCCTGCTGGATTAGGGTGGGTCCAGGTTTAGGGTGTATCCTGCTGGGAATAGGGAGTATCCTGCTGCCTCAAGCACCTGCTCCTTGGGTTTAGGGCGGTTCCAGGTTTAAGGTGGACCCTGCTGGGAATAGGGCGTATCCTGCTGCCTCAGCTGCCCACTCGCTCCTTGAGTTCCCGTTGAGTTCTCGTGGGATTCAGAGAGTATTTGGGATGCAGAGCCAGGTGGAGGTGTGGATTTTCCCCAGAACGTGCTTGTAGAGTGCAGGTGAGAGGTCGGGAATAAAGACTTGCTGTTTGAATCTACAAGGCTATGAGTGACTCGTGATTTTGTGCCCGCCAGACTGCGGCACTCAGGGACATCATAATCAGATTGTCAACTGCCAGCTTTCACAATGTCCTGTTCCAGACCACTGGAGCGGCACCTAGGAGTCTCTAGCCAGTGCCCCTAAACCCAAAGGAACCAACTGCACCTCGCCCTTCTGATTTACCCTTTTCTCCTAAGTCGTTCTCTCTGTCTGTCGTCTTGGGTTTCAGGAACAGCGAGATCATGATGAGACTGTTCCTTAAGTGGGAGCACCTACCCCTTCAGGGGGATGAAGCTGCCCCTGGAGCAGGAGCAATCATCTCATGATGGAAACCAGCTCGCCCCTTCAAGTGATAACTACTTCCTTGGAGCCTGCAGGACTTCAGAGGACCAGCCCTGAGATAATGACCAGCCAAGCAACAGTCTGACCAACGCTGCTGAATGGTGCATACTTTTTGCTCCCCACTTGTTGCTTTTCCTATTGAAACCTGAAGCTCTTGTTGGTACCCCCAAAGACAGGGCTGAAGAAGCTAGTTCCTCTGCTCCCCGGCACAGCTATCCTGAACAAATTCCTTTCCCACTTCACCATTACTTTTTCCATTTGATTTTTGGGGAAAGGGCTGGACTGGGTCTGCTGGGACTCCCCAGAGCCCCCTGTGGTCTCCGACTCTGATGACACTCCCAGCACAGTTTAGGATGAGTATAGCCCTTATTTCTTTCATTCCACACGAGGGCCATGCAGACATCTTCAGCCATGCTTCTTAAAATTCCATGCTATTGGATCCATTCTGTACTCTCACATGCCACCCCTGCCCTCAATACCACTCTCCCCTCCCCCTTTCTCTTCCCACCTGATTCTCTTACACAGAACAAGAGAACTGGTCTGACAGGTAGCACTGGGGAGAGGATGGGGCAAACTCCATGGGGGAGGGAACAGGAGCCGGGAACACATGCAACTTTAGCACATCAGGAAAAATCTGATTTTTTCCAAATTCGGAGGTCTTCTTTGGTCAATACCCAGTTCCCAATTCTGGAGGACAGGATATTAGGGACCCAGAAGTTTTTAGACTCTTCATGCTTTGCTGCCCCCATTTGAACTTAATGCAACTCCACTTCCTATGTCTTGAAGAAGAAATTTCTTAACTGCTATTATGGGTGTCACTAATTATTTAAAGTAGTTTTCTATTATTTTCTGTGCTGTGGTCTAGCATATCTGAGGCTAAAGGTTCAAGTGCTGGGTTTTATAAGGACTGTTCTGTAGCAAACAACTAGGAAAGGGGAAGAAATAGTAAGAAGCAAAAAGCAATTATTAAATAGATGAACTCTAGATAGGGCAGAGGGGTTGGAGGGGAAGGGAGGGGGCATGGGGTAATTAATGATGGTGGAAATGTGATGATCATTACTATCCAAAGTACATGTATGAAGACATGAATTGGTGTGAATATACTATGTATACAACCAGAGATATGAAAGATTGTGCTCTATATATGTAATAAGAATTGTAATGCATTCTGCTGTCATATATAAATAAAAAATTACATAAAAAAGCAATTATTAAATAAGGGAAAGAACCCAGCCAGCCTCATTAAGGGATTAGGATCTAAGATGGTTCAGATGCAGCCTAGAAGGGATAAAGCTCTTTTGATTCTATCCTTCTCTGAGCTAAACAATGGATTCACTATAAGTCATTCTAAAACCAAAGTTATAATTTTGGGATGATACCTCCAATATTTAACCAGGTATTTATTTCCACCTAGTTTTTCTTGGACCATACCACAGGAAGCGCTATTTTATTTTTCTAGGTCAAAAGACCTGAGGGAGCTTTATTGTGATTTTTATTGTTGGTTTAATGGCCAAGGTGGATATATGAGAACACCTGCTTTAAAATGTTCAAGACTGAAATGACTAAACCTCTGATAAAGGAAAAAGCCTAGAGGCTCAAATTCTGTTTGGTAATGAAGAACACCAAAATTGCTCTATCCCTGCTTGCCTCCCACCCCAGAAATTCTTGGCTCTGATTCTGGCTGTCATCAGCTTGCCCCCTCTCACCAGATCAGGAAGTATGGCCTTCCATTCAGACCTTATGAGCCCCTCTAGCTGTCATTAGGAGAGGTCTCCCTTCCACACTCAAGTGTAGAGTTCTGGCTTTCACTGGTATCATAGATCATCTCAAACTCAGGGAGGATCCATCATTACCAAGTTTTCAGTTGGAAGGAATGCTGTTTCCAGGAAGATCACAGTTCTGACACTCTAAAATGTACCTGTAGGTTTGTAGACCCTCAGAGACAGCCTGTGTGCACCACTAAATTCTGACTTCCCACTGAGTTTTATGGAGCCCAGTTTTGACATTCTTCCATTTGCATACTCTGAGGGCAGTGTGGAAAACTGGGCCAAGAAATGTGAGGATGTATTTATTTGCCATAAGAAGGCTTGGAAAAACCATTCACTCCTGGTTTAGAGTTGTTCTTGTATAAGCTAGAATTCCAGCGTGCACTTTTATTTACTGACAACTACCACTCAAGTCCCAGCCTTCAAGGGGTGGAGGGGCGGGGTGCGCTGTGTAGATGGTTTTGGTCCAACACACCTTAACTAAGGTGATGTACCAGGTGGAGAAGGAGGGGAGTGAGCCCAGGTTGGGTCATGCTGCTGGCTGGGAACTCATCCAGCTCTCTTTATTTTAGGCCGTAGACAGCAGTGATGTCACAGACTTACTACAGGAGTTTCACTGGGGCCAAGGACTGTTCTATGATTTTAAGATTTTAACCACCCTTGTCATTTAAGGACAGATGCTGTGGGCCCTGGGGTTGCTTTTAAGTAATTTGAATATGCTCTCTAATCATCAGTGTGAACCACCAGCTTAAGCATTGAAGTTCATGCCAGCAATTAAGCTGCTGTGGAATCACAGGCAATTATTGCATCACTTCACATGTTTCAAACAGTACACTCAACCATAGTAGTTATTGCATCAGCTTAGAGCAACCTGTTCTTCCAATCAATTAACCTCCTCGCCCTTGAATGAGCAGTGCTTGCCAATCACACTGTAAGTCACCACTGCACACCCATTTCACAAAGAGCTGTCTGAATGAAATGACATCTTAAAACTTAATCAGCCCCACCCTGGACAAGCTGGCCTTTTTTAAAGAGATTTGCTCCGGCTCCAGAACTGTCCTATTATGTTTCTCCCTGAGGGTGAAACCTTCTCAAGTCTCCAAGAATAATCTTGTTGCTTCCTAGTTACCCATTTGTTTTGTCCTGGGACACTATGAATGGGGACACTAATTGTGTTCACTGGTCCCTCAGTTTGTCTATTTGTAAATCACACTCATTGGAAAAAAATGGAATATACAGCTAAGCAATGTGAAGAATAATTAACTTACCTAAATTCTCACCAACCAATAGCAATTATAGCTAAAATGTTGGTTGTTCTTCCAGATCTTTTGTGTGTCCTATTTGTAGTGGTTGCTGGAAAGCCAGATATAAATCTCAGTATCAATGAAAACATAACAATGGAAAAAAAATGTAATATACAATAAATAGTACTAGCCCAGTTCATTTTTCTATTTGGGGAAAAAAATGACCATGAACACCTGAAAATGGTTTGACTATTTTCTACATAACATAAAAGAATCCATTTCAGATAGACTACACTTTTCAATGTAAAAAAATATATAACAAGGTTTTGTTTAACAATCTGGTAGGCTACCTGTACATTCTAAGGTAGGAGAGACCTTTCCAAACTGGTACTAAATGCCATAAAAGAAGGCATAAGGAATAAGAAAAATACAGTCACACTGATTTTTTTTTAACATCATCAAATCAAAGGTAAATGGTACACAAGGAAAATGCATTATAAAGAAAGTGACAAAGTTCACATCTACAACAAAAACTTATATTTGATGAGAAAAGGACAAAATGGTGAGAAAAGAAAGATGCATAAAGGATACAGATAAATAAGTCACAGAAAAAAAAATTCAAACTGCCAGCAAATGTGAGAAGATCCTTAAATTCACTAGTCGTCAGAGGAAAGGAAAATAAAATGAATGACAGAAGGCCATTTACATTTAGACTAGTTAACTGGTGGCCAGGGAGGAGAGAGGACAGGGGACTGTACTAGGATACTTTGCTATTGAATTGTAATATGCTAAACTCCTTTGAGAAAAACACTTGACAACATTTATTAAAATTAAAAACACAGGTATACTTTGACCCAGCAATTCTCCTTGTAGGAGTGCAGTTCAAATAGAAATAAAAGCATCAGCTTTAAGGATATATGTACAAGGAGATTTACTGTTGCTTTGTTCAGAGGAAAGAAGCAGAAACAAAGGGAATGCCCAATAACCTACTAGGAACTTAATAATTTATGTAATATCTCACACAAAGGAATATTTTTGCTATCAATAAAAATGAATTAAAACTAAACCAGACAATTTGCAGGGATTCCCATGAGATACTGTTGAATGAGAAAATATTTTTTAAAAAGTCACAAAATAACCTATTTTTGAGGGAAAATAAGCAATGACAAAAACAAAACAAAAAAAAAGTATGCTTCTGTTCATCTCGTGGAATTCTAGAAATGCAGAAAATAGTAGGAAGGATGCATACTAGGTTGTAAAAATTGACTACCTTAGGTAAACAGGGAGAAAAAGAAACCAAGTTAAGTTTTTAAAAGTTTTTAAAAATAAAAACTTCACTAAAAATAAATGAAAATTTAAGCATATGGTCATATTTATGCTTTTAGATACAATTATCTCTATGTGTGTTTTATGGGTTGAATTGTGCCCCACTAAAGAATATGTGTAGAAGTCCTAACTCACAGTACCTCTGAATGTGACCATATTGGAAAACAGATTACAGAGGTCATCAAGTTAAAATAAGGTTGTTAAGATCAGCCCTAAAATAATAGGACTGCTGGTCCTAGAAAAAGGTAAATTCAGACAGAGTCAGATACACAGAGGGAAGGTAATGTGAAGACACACAGGGAAAACATCCTGTGAGGATGGATGAGTGAGTGATACATCTATAAATCAAAGAATGCAAAAGATTGTTGGAAGCCCAAGCTAGGAAGAGGCAAAGAGCACCCCTACAGGTTTCAGAGGGAGCAGGGTCCTGCCAACACCTGGAGATCAGACTTTGAGCCTCCAGCAGGTTCTCTTGTTTTAAGATACCCAGCTTGTGGTATCTCGTTACATCAGCCCTAGTTTCCCTAGACCACAGCTCCAGGGCCTGTTGTTTTCTCCAGCTGTATGAATTCATTCATATTCTCTCTCTATGTGTATATAATTTTCTTTAAGAAAAAATCCTGTAAGTCCAGAGCCATATTTTATACTTCAATTTTAATAAATAGCATTATCACATTTATCTTAATCTCATTTTGTCCTATTATTAATTAATTTTTGGTACCAGGGATTGAACCCAGGGGGCTTAACCACTGAGCCACATCCTCAGCCTCTTTTATTTTTTTTTATTTTGAGAAAGGGCCTCACTAAGTTGCTGAGGCTGGCTTTGAATTTGCAATCTTCCTGCTTCAGTCTCGGGAGCTGCTAGGATTACAGGTGGGTGCCACTGTGCCTGGCTGTCCCTTACTTATACAAACATCTTGATACTCATTTTCAAAGACTAGTCAACCTCTCAGGAACTCAAAAGTGCAAGTTCTAGAGCCACTTCCAAATTCTAGTTCCAGTTTACCTGCAGCCAACTCCGGTTAATTTCTGTGAGAGGTAATCATCTTGGACTCCTTCCTCTTTACCTAAGCTAATTTAAATAGATGTCTGGTTTTGTAACCAAACTTAAGGAGAAAACCATAAGAAATTCACAGTGGTTAAAGGAAGACTGTTGGATGGTGAATTCCAAATTAAGGAGTTTAGTTGTAAAGCCCCTCTTCACAATACTGCCCTTGACAGTTTTGTGAGGCTGCTCAATATTATGTAAGGATGAATTTTGATCTATTGTTTGATGTACAGATAATTGAAAGAAAACAAAATAGTAAAAAAGAACATAGAAGTAAAGTTCTCTTCTGAGACTGAAATTTGGGAAGAACCAAAGTATAAGAGATTACATCAAGGATCAGTAGAAGTAATTCTCCCTGCAGACATTGGTGACTGGAAAGCTAAGGTCAAGTTGCATGAGCTAGAATATCTCAATAGAGTTCGGGCATCCATGGTGTCTGAAATGGAGGGCCCAGGACCTTCAACACCAACTCGGGGAGAAGGCTTGGACTCTCTAAGTCACTCATGTGTTTGTTGAATGCAAACGGAGGTAGCAGTCTGTCTGATAAAACTCCAGGGCATCCATCACTAATCCCATCAAGATAATCCTCCAGCTTAAACTCGATGCTTATCCAGCAACCTTCTGAATATAAATCTTCTTTCCAGATAGATTTCTCTAGAGAGAAAATCCTTTGAGTATTGATCAACTCTCCTGGGAATCCTGCTCACAAGGCAATTGTATTTCCTCTGAAAAGGGATAAATGATGGGCAACAGTATAAATCAGCTTCTGGTGATGGGTCCCCTGAGTCCACTCGGATATAGGTAAATTGATAGCACAGTTAATGACCAGCCGTTTCCCTAGACCACAGCTCCAGGGCCTGTTGTTTTCTCCAGCTGTATCTCATAGCAGATGAGCAGCTGGGGTTCTAAGTACCAGAAAGAGAACTTGGTAAACACTGTGGGGTTATCTTGATGGAAAATCCAAGTTGTATGTGTATGCATGGACGGGGGGAGGCTTTAGGTTCATGTACTCTGATGGTGGTTGACTAATTTTGGAAACTATACTGGGGAAAATAAAATTCTATATTTGTCTCAGAACTGTTTCCACACAAACAATAAATGACCTGGTAAATAAACGCTACAAACTTCAATATATGAATTTGAGGTTCCTAGGCAATACAAAACTATGTCATGGGTCACCAGATAAAACTTTTCATTTAATTGCTGCCCTTGGCTAAAACAGGATGACCCATACAAGGTCAGTTAACTGAAATGTGTCTTCCCCAGACTAATATCCTCCTTATTGGCTTATGTGAAGATCTCCTAAATAGATAAAATTCAAATCTCCTGAGCCATACACACTTCTGGAAAATACAAAGCCCAGGTTATAGTTTAATTAAGTTTAATCATATAATTAAGTTTAATTGGTTCATTCCTGTAACAAAAGTAGCGATCATGTGTCTCGTGGCATGCAGACTTGGCACATACATGCAACAACTTTAGACCCCACAGTTCCTGGTCCCATTTAGCTCATAAAATAAACTTTCTCTGTAAGGGTAAAAGAAATTGAAGTTAAAGTGTAAAAGACCGGGTGTTGTAAAGTTTCTAAGCTGCAAAGCCTGAGTTAAAATGTAAAGGACCAGGTATTGTTAAGTTCCTATGCTACACCTAAAACCTGAAATTCCTGTAGCTGTTAGGACAATTCCCGGGACTGCCCAGTAAATATTCCCCCTGACCATCTAGTTGTTTAATAACCTAGGACCCTGTGCAGCTTGGCACGTAGGCATCTCAGGGCCCAAACCAATCAGTTTGAATGTACCCCCCTTCTTAGGATTGACCTATCACTCCCGCCCAACCTGTTCCCGCCAATGAATGTACTAATCATGTTCAAGAATTGTTGTTCGATTTTCCCGTGCCTCATGATGATTTGCTCTGATGTATGCAAAGCCCCCGCCCTCCCCCAAAAGTGTACTTAAGCACTGCTTAACCTCTGCTCGGGGCTCTGGGCCGCTCTCCCTTCTTGAGTGAGCCTGGAGCCCCAGCGCGCTGGATTGGATCCTCAATAAATCCCCTTTTGCTGTTGCATGAGCCGGTCTCTTGGTGGTCTCTTCCTCCGCCGCCCGCCGTACCCTTGCATCTCTTGGATACCACTTCACTCTGGCTTTCATGACTGGCTCTTCCCAGTCCACTCTGTGGGTCATGGTTATGCCAACCCACAGGGACATCCTATTCTTCCAATACCAGCTTTCTCCTTTACTTACCAGAATCCTGCTTTTGAGAACCATATTTGAGAAATCACCAAACTGGACTTTCCTCTTTTTAGAAGCTTCTTGAAGCCCCAGATAAACCATGTGCTTTTAGCTCTCGGCTCTTTTCCTTACCTCAGGCACGGGTTCTCTGCCTCCCCCTAAGGACTTCAGGACTGTGATTACCACTCTTTCAGTCCAAATATGTCAGATGTCATAATGAGGCTCAGAATCCTCCTCAGAGGATATGGAGGAAGGTGCGTTAACAGTTCCTGTGAAAACGGTCTGGGCAAGTGTCCAGATTAGAACCAACCTGTGACCTTCACTACGTAAATAGTGTAAAGAGGAGGCTTGTTAGACTCAGCGTCTGAAAGGCCCTCGGCTTGGTGTTGAGTCTCTGCAGTCTGAGTGTTTGTGGTTCTGGGGAGATGCTGTGCCCACTGTTTTGACATTTAGGAAAGAGAATGATGTGATTTATTCATGATAAGTTCCAAGTGTACTAACACACAAGCATTCTGTAATTCTGGTCTGAAGCCAAAGTTTCAATGTAATCTGAAAAGAGTGAAGAGAAAAAAAGTCTTTAATGCTCCCATATAATTGATCTTCAGGTCAAACTGCTTACTCCAAACTTTGTGAGATCTGTCTGGGGAGGTAGTATGACTGCTGATTTCACTAACACATTTTTTAAAAAAAAATTGATGAAACTCTGGTTAACTGTTCGAAAGAGACTGTTTAAACTAGACAGCAACTGTGGCTGTATGCAATGATGCCAGCTTATACTTCATTATAGGAAAAAGAAGAAAGAGTTCTCTAAAAATGATGCAAAACTGATACCAGACTTATATTTCCCTTTTTCTGGGTGTTATTGCCTTTCTGGAGGGGAAATAAAAGATCTGCAGAGGAGAAATAACCAATCCAGTATACACAGATGCCACCAAGAGTGAAGAAATCCCTCAAGACACTTGGTAAACAGGGTAGAACCCCAAGGGCTAGAAGGGATTGGGTAGGATCTCCCCAGCCTACACAAGACTCACTTGTGATAGAAGTTCTGGGAGGTGGCGGGCAGGCCCCTCCCCTACAGACTCCTTTATGACCTAGGTTGGAATGGTCGCAGCTGCCTGTCCCCCTCATCCTTCATGCAAACACAGATAAATGTCAGCACGTTGGTTAACGAGAGGTATATGTTCTGAGGAATCCATCAGGTGATTTTGTGGTTGTGCAAACATCACGGTGTGTTCTTAGACAAACTAGATTAGCTATGGCATCACCAGGCGATATCATCCTATGGGACAACTGCTATCTGTGGTCTCCATGGTTGTCCAAAATGTCATTATGTGGCACAGGACTATGTCTGTCCAATTGTCAATTTCTATGATGGTGTCTCAGACTTTTGCCTTAGATAATATGTTCCCCATCTCCCCCCACCTATGTGTCTTCCCTAAAGGGGAGAGGAACTGTGCCTGGGGTGACAAAGGGGGAAGGAAAGAAGGTAAGATAAGCAGAAAAGGAAGAAAAGAAATATCACCAAGCTGTTCTCTTTCCATTCTCCAGAGACTTGGCTCATTAGTTACTTAATTGAGCAAACACTTTTATAGTCTTTATTATGTGCCAGCTGCTGTTTTAAATGCCACATGAATATTAACTTATTTAAATAAAGTAACAACGACACTGATAACAACCCTATTATTATCCTCAGTTTTAAAGAAAAGTAGAAATGATTCCCTTGTTGGAGGTCACAGGTAACAAGAGCCAGGGTTCAAACTCAGGTGACCTGAGGCCTGGAACCTGCTCTTCACCACTACATTCTGTTGTCCCATGTCTAGTATTTTATTTTTTGAGGTTTTCACCTAAGTATTTTATGATTATATGAACAAAATAATCTAACTATAGGAAATTTGGAAAAATAGCTCCAATAATTCCAAATATCCAGAGACAATTTCATATTTTAAATCCCTTTCCATAACTTGTTTTCCCCACATATGGAGATCATATTCCATGTAAAATGCAGTTTCCTAGTTCTTTCCTTAACACTGTACAATAAACATTTTCTAGTGGGCCCTAGATACTTTTTTTAGGCATAGTTTCAAAGACATAATCCTAGGTGTTCAAATTATGGATGATTTTTTGCTCATAACTCGAATTGCATTCTTATTTTTCTCTTTTAAAAAGGAAAGATACGTCTGTTTTTTAAAATACTATTTGCCCAATTATAAAAGGAACATATAGAAAGAAAACTATTCAATCTTTAATTCCATGAAGGTTTGCTGGGCACCTTCTCCATGCCAGTCACGCTAGAGAGCCAGAGACAATGGTGAGAGACAGTTCCTACCTCAAGGAGTTGAGTCTTTGGTTTAGTAGACAAATGTTTCATGAAATATTGAAAAGAACAGAAAAAGAACCTTAGTTCACCACCCAGAGATAACCACCACTTAAAATTAGGCTTATAATCTCTCAAATACATGCTATGTTCACAAAGAATTTTAAACAAAACTGGAATCACAATAATTAAGGTTTTCTATCCTGCTTTTCACTTGACAGTATCATGTCATTAAGTGAGGGGCAAGAATTTTACTTTCAGAATGGCACAATGTAGCTTTCTATTTTATGTGTGACACAATCAGGCTTCCATTGTTAAATGTTCTAACTGTTACTAGTGTTTTAAATTACAAACAGTACTTCAGTGAATATACTTAAGATTTTTTTTTCTCACATCTTCCTATAAAATAATCTCTGAAAATTGAATTTCCAGTTCACAGAGAATGAACTTGTTGAAAAACCCTTATTTTAACAAATTACATTTTAGCAGGCTCAAATATTTTTCACTCCCAGCAGGAGTACAGGAGAATGAATCTTAACTAGATCTTTACCAACACTGTTTATTGTTACAAAAATAGACCTTTACCAAGGAGTTATCTGCACAATGTGTTGCCCACCTCTTCTGGCCTCTATGGGCTGTCAGCAATCCTTGGCTCCTGCCCCCTTTCCTCCGGCTACAAAGCCAGCGATGCTCTCTGATCCTTTTTTTTAAAGCTTCATACCCTTTGATTCTCCTCTTCTGTCTTTCTACTCTGGCTTTCAGGACTTTTGTGATTCCATGAGGCCACCTGGGTAATTCAGGCTAATCTTCCCAGCTCAAGGTCAATTGATTTAGCCAATCCAATTCCATCTGCAAACTTAATTCCCGTTTTGCCCTGTTATATAATATTCACAGGTTCTGGGGATTGGGATGCAGATATTTTGGGAAGCCATTATGCTGTCCACCACAATGTTTCACAATCATACTTGTCTTGGTGGGGTGAGAGTAAGGATTTGCTGGGAAGATGCATGACAGATGGTCTTAAGGTGCCATTCTTTGGTATGCTATTATGCTTCATATCTTCTTCTCTCTACATCTTTCTCTCTGCTCATCAAACCATCTTATTTTTGTATATTCCAAGTAAATTATAGTCATCAGTTTGTTTTCATTTCAAAGTAAATTGCAAACTTCTTCCTAAATACTTCATATGAACAGCATAGAGGTTATTTACTTACAGTTTATAAATTTGTTCAGGTAAAATTTATAGACAAGAAGATGCACAAATTAAAGATGTGCACTTGCTGAATGCATCCATCTGTGGAACCTAAACCCCTGTTAAGAATGGAACATTAACATCACCATCATGCCTCTTGCAGCCAATCCCCACGCTAACCCACTCAGCCACTGTGCTGATTTTCTTGGTATGATTTATGAGTTTCACCTGTTTCAAATATTCATACAAGTGGAATTATTCAGCATGAACTTTTTTTTGGTTTAAGTCTTCTTTTCATTCAGGCTCTTTTCCCCCCTCTAGGTTTATCTACATTATTGCATGTATCAGTTGTTAATTCCTTTTTATTGGTGATATTCCACTGTATTGAACATCACTATCACTCAATTCATGAATATCTGAACTGATTTTAGTTCTTGGCTATTATGAATAAAACAGCTATGGAAATTCGTGCACAAGTCTTTTGTGGGCATATTAAATTGAATCATATGTATTTATGATGTACAACTTGTTTTTAGATATATTTACATTGTGGAATGGCCAAATTGAGCTAATTAACATATGCATTAATTCATATTTATTTTTTGTGTATGAGAAGATTTAAAATCTCTCAACTACTTTCAAATATACATCATTATTAACTACAGTCAGCATGTTGTATTAAAGAGCTCTTGAACTTATTCTTCCTAGTTTAAATATTACATCCTTTAGCCAACATCCACCATCCATTGCCCTCCCCTTTGGCCCCTGGTAACTACCATATTCTGTTCTCTGCTTCTGAGTTTGACTTTTTTAGACTCTATATAAATGAGATCACATGGTGTTTTCCCTTCTTATACTTGGTTTAGTTCACTTAACATAAGTCTTCCATGTTCATTCATGCTGTCACAAATATCAGGAGTTCTTTCTTTTTAAAGGCTGAGTGATATTCCATTGTGTATACCACATTTTCTTTATTCATTCATGAGTGGATACATAAGTTGGTTCCAAATCTTGACCATTATGACTAGTGCTTCAATAAACGTGGAAGTACAACTTGACATACTGATTTTATTTCCTTTAAATATATACCCAGAAGTAGGATTACTGAATCATTTGGTACTACTGTTTAAGTTTTTTGAGGAAACTTCATGCTATTTTCCATAATGGTTGCACTAGTATACATCTCACCAACAGTGCACAAGGGTTCCCTTTTTTCCATCTCCCCTGACATCACTTACCTTTTTGATTATAGTCATGCTAACAGGTGTGACATCAATTCTCACAATATGGTTTTATTTTGTTATTCTTTTTAGGTATATTTGGCAGTAGAGTGTTTTGATATATTATACATACATGGACTATAACTTATTCTAGGATCTCATTGTGGTTGCATCTGACGTGGAGTTTCACTGATTGTGTATTCATATATGAACATAAGAAAGCCATGTCCTATTCATTCTATTGACTTTCCTATTCCCATCCCCCCTGCCTTCCCTTCATTATCCTTTGTCTAATCCAATGAACTTTTCTATCCCCCGCTCCCACCCCCACCTTATTGTGTGTTAACATCCACATATCAGAGAGAACATTTGGTCTTTGTCTTTTGGGGATTGGCTTATTTCACTTAGCATGATAGTCTCTAGTTCCATCCATGTACTGGCAAATGCCATAATTTCATTCTTCTTTATGCCTAAGTAATATTCCATTGTGTATATATAACACATTTTCTTTATCCATTCATTTGTTGAAGGGTACCTGGGTTGGTTCCATAGCTTTGCTGTTGTGAATTGAGCTGCTATAAACATTGCTGCTACTACATTATTGTAAGCTGATTTTAAGTATATACCAAGGAGTAAGATAACTTGTGGTTAAATGGTGGTTATTACAAGTTTTATGAGGAATGTCCATGCTGCTTTCCAGAGTGAAACTTTTTCCCCACATCTTTGCCAACATTTATTGTTACTTTGCATTTCCGTAATGATAATGATGTTGAGCATTTGATCACGTACCTCTTTGTCATTTGTGTATTTCTTTAAAAAATGTCTATTTAGATCCTTTGTCCCTTTTAAAATTAGCTTATCGGTTTTCTTGTTATGAGTTGTTTATATTTCTTATGGGTGGAATTTTTTTTTTTTTTGTACTGGGGATTTAACCCAGGGGCACTTAGCCACTGAGCCATATCCCCAGCCCTTTTTATTTTTTTATTTTGAGACAGGGTCTCACTAAGTTGCTTAGGGCCTCACTAAGTTGCTGAGGCTGGCCTTGAACTTGCAATCCTCCTGCTTCAGCCTCCCAAGTCTCTGGGATTGAAGGCATGCTTATGGCTGGATATTAACCCCTTATCAGATGTACACTTCGCATGTTTCTCTCCCGTTCCATAGGTTGTCTCTTCACTCTGTTGACTTTTCTCTGGCTGTACAGTAGCTCCTTAGTTTGATATAATCCTATCCTGTCTCTTTCTGCTTTTGTTGCCTATGCTTTTGGGTTCACATCCAAACAAGGGGATCAATGTCCTGAAGCTAGGTTGTTTCAGGTCTGACATTGAGTCTTTAATCCTCTTGAGTTGATATAGTTGACACTATATAATGTGAGAAAAGGGACTAATTTCACTTTTCTGCATATGAATATCCAGCTTTCCTTGCCCCATTTATTGAAGAGAAAATGTCCTTTCCCCATTTTGTGGTCTTGGCATCTTTACACAGTTCAGTTAACCATAAGTATGTAGGCTTATTTCTGAGGTCTCTGTTGCATTCCACTGGTCAATGGTTCTATTTTTATGCCAGTACCCTGTTGTTTGGTCTCTATAGCTTTGTGGGCATATTTTTATTTCTCTTGAGAAAATACCTAGAAGTAAAATTGTGGCACCATTGGGTAGATCTTTAGTTTTGGAAAAAACTGCCAGAGCTTTATAAAAAAATGACTATTATTTTACACTCTCACCAAGTATGCAATAGAAATATAGTTAGTCTAAAATTTTTTTTTTTTTTGCTAATTTTGTGGTGTCAATGCTTTTGATTTTAGCCATTTTGGTGGGAAGTATTTCATTATGGTTTTAGTTTGTATTTCACTGATAATTGTTATTGAACACTTTTTCAGGTACTTGTTAGCCATTCTTTGGAGAATATATGCTTAAATCTCCTATGCATTTTAATTTTTTATAATTTTATTTGAAGTACTAAAATATTCTGCATCTCCTTTATTTTTATTTTGGTGGCTGGTCTGAAATAAAAAAAATTAAAATTTATTTCTAGATATTGAACTAATTATCACAGCATATTTTAAAAAATTATCCTTTACATTTTCATCATACTATTGGACACACTAAGTTTTGTTTTACAGATTTCTTTTCTGTTCCATTCTAATACATATTTTTCACTGTTACAATCTATTTTTAATTATTAATGCTTTAAAATATACATCATTGATACAATCTAATTTTAATTATTAAGAATTCAGAATATACATCAAAAGTTGGTACAGTAAACTATTCTCTCTTTTTTTCCTCTTTTTCAGTCTTTATATATATTCTTTCTCATCCATTTATCCATGAACTTGATCACTTAGTAAAGCCACATCCTTTTGTACCTCATTATGATTTGCACTAGAAATTCTTCAAAATTACAATTTAAGGACAACTACCCCCTTTTACCTATTTTCCTTTACCATCAAGGAACATCGTATCTGTCTCCATTTATTCATGTTTTCTTCAATTTTATTGAGTAAAATTTGGCTTGTTCTTTGGTATTTTGTATTGTTTTGATATTGTTAAACTCTGGTATTTTGAATTTATATTTTTCTTTTTATTTGTAAATGTTTTCTGGTCCTTAAAAAAATAAACAACCAACCCAATAAACTACATTTTTTTTCTTACTAAGCACATTTCAGAATTTGGTTTTCACTGCTTACTTAATTAGCTATTGCCCCATGGGAGAAGACTTTCCAGATAAATACAGCCACAGTTGCCAGAGAGAGTTTGGCCCACAGTATTTCACCTACAGGGATGTCCTGTCCCTTACAGATTCCCTCCACCCCAGAGGTGAACCATTCAACAAGACATGTATTAGGTCATGGTCTTTAAATCTTTATAGCCTCTACTCTTTAAGATCCCTTCCACCTCTAAAGACAGCGGTCCTAACTCAGTGGTTTGAATTCCTCACTGTATAAAAGATTCCCACCTCTAGAGATGCTGATTTAATTGGCCTGGGTGGGACTGGAACATCTGTATTTTTAAGAAAATCTTAGATAATTCTACCTTGCTGCCAGAGTTGAGTATCACTGTTCTAACTTCACATCCAAAGAGCTAGCTGGGTGGAGAGTTTTCTGTGGCATCTGTAACCTGGGCCTGTCTCCCAGGAGGCTATTCGATGCACTGTAGCAAAAGAGGTTCATCTTTCCTTCTAGGACCACATTCCCATGGGTGAGGTGTGTAGATTCAAGCAGGATGGATGGGCCTGGGGAGCTGGGCATGAGAAGGAAAGACTGAGGACCAATCTGAGAACCTGGAAGCTTTCGCACCAGCAGGATGACAGAAGTCATGGACTTTCTTTTCCTAGTGAAAATCAGCCAATGTTGGGTGGAAGCCTTTTGATTGAAGGACAGTGAAGTTTTGTTATCAGGTCATCAGATCCATCAAAAAAGGGGATCTGAAAAGATCAGATGCTGAGGTGGCCACTCTTCATCTCAATAAAATGGGCAGATGGGCCCTCATTGTACTTGGAGTCCTGTGGCATATACATGCTCTATGGAGAGACCTGCCCCTTCTGATGCTGTTGGTGCTCAAGCTTTTGGGTTCACATCCAGCTTGGGGCCCCTATTAGAACAGTGGATTGCAATGGGGCCTTATACTTGGAAGGCGATTGACAGTAGGTGGATCTGTGTACACTGATTTATGCCAGTAGTTCAAATCACTATTTACATTTTGCTACAGGCACATGTTGTGCTTCCAGTGATGACATTTTGGCATTACATAAGCACCAGTTCAAAGTTCTTTACTGAACAGGTGATTCCATATCTCTTCCAATAGGAAATTTGGGAAGATAAAGCATTCTGCCTTCCTGCTCTAGGCAAAACTGGCCATGGCTTTGGTTACTTTGGCCCCTGAAGGAAAAACACCATGATGTCCTGATTGTCACATGGGGCATATGAGGCCAAATTTATGAGATAAGGCTGCTGTGCTATTTAAAATTGTATGACATAATAAAGATCTGTTAACACAGTCCTTAGTACGTGTCAGGCTTTCTCTTTATTGACACTTTGTTTCAAACACTAACCCTAGGAGGGATGTAATAACATAACAAGAGCAACAGCAAAATTAAGTTCTACAGTCACTTCTCCAACATCTCACAAAGACAGGCTTGATAGCAGAGTAGCAAAGAGGCAAATCCTCAGGAAAGGTGGCCTGGGTTCAGATCCTGCTCCATCATCTATTCTCTGTGTAACCTGGGCAGGGTTCTTAACCTCTTTGCATCTCATTTATTTGAAATGGGAGATGATGATGGAGCCTACTTCATAGGATTATGGGAAGAGTAAATCAATTTGTTTCTAAAGCTCTTATAACAGAGTCAGCACATAGGTGACAAGCACTTATATAATGTTTTCTGTGTCACCTGCAATTTATACTATGATAGGGAGAAAAGGATAAGAAAAGGTTGATGGCTGAGTATTATTTAAAATTTCTGTAGCAAAATTGAATATGGGCCTGTTAATAGTATTATGGATCCAGTAACATATTACTGCATAAATGGTGGTAGCAGAGAGTGACTGGGAACCCAGATGGTGAGCCCAATTACCCAGATTCAAATTTTAACTCTTCCACTCATAGCTCGTATAATTTGCAGTAAATTACACTTAACCTTTTTGTGTTTCAGATTCCATGAGAATAAAATAGCACTAATGATAACAATAGTAGCTACCAAATAGGGTTATTGTGAGACTTAAATGAGGTAATAATCCACAAGAAGTAGTTAGATTAGGACTTTATCATATGAAGAAAGGTATTTTAGACATTATTTTTTTTTCTTTTACACACATAGGTTTCTTCTTTTTCTTTCCCCTGATATCCTCTACTCCTCACACAATTATAAATCTTTGCCCAATAATATTTCATGAGGTCTCTTCAAGTCAACCTTTGTCAAGCAGCGACCACATATAGAACATTATGCTCTGACTCTGAAAATCAGATACAAATATGGATTCTGCCTTCAAAGGGCTTGTGGGATCTTAGGAAAGACTGTGACTGAACATCTATGCTCGTGTTTGGATCCTGAATGTCCCCCCTAAGGCCCATATGTTAAAGGCTTGGTCCCCAACATGATAATATTAGGAGGTGGTACGTCCTTTAAAAGGTGGGGCCTAGTGGGAGGGCTTTAGGTCACTAGGGATATGCTCTTGAAGGGGACTGTGGACTCTGGCCCCTTCCTCCCTCTTTCTTTTTGCTCCCTGACTCATGATTTGAGTGGTTTTGCTTTGCTCTGTTCTTCCATCATGATGGACTGCCTCACCACAGACCCAAAGCAGTAAGATCACCTAATCACAAACTAGAACCTCCAAAACTGTGGGCCAAATAAACCTTTTCTCTTTATAAGTCATTTATCTCAAGTATTTTGTTGTAGCTGATTAACAGACTCTGATAAGAGTCACACTGCCATAAACATTCTAAGAGACATGGTACCATGATGTAACAGGCTCCTAGAAGCTGAGCCCAGAGGTTCTAACTTCAGAGATTAAAAACCTTACATGGAGGCCATATTTTTGCTCGGCTTTGAAGTATGAATGAGGTGTTTGTCAGGTGGAGATTAGAAATAGATTAAGAAGACATTTTCAACCTTTGGCAGTATATCTGAATGGGAGGCTTATTATAACAGAGGCTACTGGGCCTCATCCACTGAAGTTCTGTTCAGTGGGACTGGGGTGGGGCCTTGATTTTATTGAATTTATACAGTTTGTTCAAATAATAGAAAATGCTCTCTGAGTTCTCGGTGCACTGAGCTAGTGGGTCGACCATGTCAACGTGTCTCATTTCTGGTGGTGCTAACTTTGATTACTTGGTTAACATTGTGGCCATTGTATGTTTTGCCATTTCTCCCTGTGAAGACATGTTAAAATTATGTGAACATTCTGTTTCTTATCATACTCTTGCCCACCGATTTGAGAATCTATAGGCAGCTTTTGCTTGTGGTAAATATTTTTATGGTGTTTGATGGTGATTTTATATCTCCATCATTCTAGAAGAAAGATTTTATACCTTCCACATTCTCTCTTTGAAACACCAGAGGTGGTGCTTGGAGGTCTGGATGATTGCCGCTTTTAATGGGTTTTTCCCTTCCGTGGCTGTGCTGTTCACATAGGTCCTGCCTAAAAAGAGTGAGTTTGTGCTCTTGTGCCATTGACCTTTATCTCCCTTCAGCTGCCAGAGGACTCTGGATAATAACGATAAGGTTTCAAATAAGGAGGTGTCACGTTTCCAGCTGCCATCCCAGCAGCCCTGTGTCTTGCTGTGTGTCAGTATGAGCTGGAGCATTCACGGGGGTCCTGAGTTCAGTTAGGATGCTGCAGGATGGTGGGGGGTGGGCGGCAAGTAGGGGGTGGTGTGGTTTGCAGGTCAGGAGGGAAGTAGGAAAGGCTTTAGGCTTCAGGAACTGCTTTGTGGGTGGGGTAGGGGAAGATACTTGAATTTCCTCTGAGTTTTTAAGAGTCTATTTGGTAGCCAGAGTGGGAATTTAGTAAATGATGACCTGTCCTCCCACACCCTGAAATTTGAAGTGATTTAAGAGAACCAGCAAGTCCCTGGCCTGGGGATAGTTCCTATTTTAATCAGAATTCTCCATAGAAAGAAAACCTAGAGGAGACATCTATAGATATATATCTATAAAGAGATTTATTATAAGAAATTGACCCACAATGATGGTGGCTAAGTATCCTGCAATCAGCTGCCTAAAATCTGGGGGCCCAGGAAGTCCAGGGGTATAGTTCCCTTCTGAGTCCAAAGGATTAAGAACCAGGAGTGCCAATGGTGTGAGTCTCAGTGTAAGGGCAGAAAAAGACCAATGTTTCCGCTCAGATGGTCAGGAGCAGAGGGAGAGAGTCCTCCCTTCCTTTGCCCTTCTGTTCTGTTCCAGCCCTCGAGGAGGACGACACCCACATTAGGGGTGGCCATTTTCTGTACTCAACTCCACGTGTCTTCCAGAAACACTCTCACCGATACTTCCAGACGTAATGTCTTACCAGCTCTCTGGGTACTCCATGACCCAGACTAAATGACACATAGAACTGACCATCAGAGTTCATGAGTCTGTGCATTTTCCCTGTTACACACTGACAATCAAATCATGTACAGGGTAGCAGGAGCACAGCTCCTTACTCACGGGCACCAGAGAAAGACCTACCCTGAGCTAGGCTACTCAGCTAAGGTGTGCTTCTCAATTTGAATCGGTCCAGGAATTCCCTGGGGATCCTGGTGAAGTGAACATTTTGATTCAGTAGATCTGATTGGAGCCTGACATTCTGTGTTTCTTTGTTGCTGCTGTTGTTGTTCTGACATGACAGTAGAGTGCACTTTGATTCATAATGTATAATGGGATATCAGTTCTCATTCTTCTGGTTATACATGATGTAGAATCCCACCAGTCGCATGGTTATACAGGAACATAGGATAATAATGTGTGACACATTCTACTATCCTTCCTACCTCTACCTCTCCCTCTTCCCCTCCTTTACTCCCCTCTACCTAACCTAAAGTAACTCTATATTCTTCCCCAGGTACCCCCTCCCCATTGTGAATTAGCATCTACATATAAGAGAAAATATTCTGCCTTTGGTTCTTTGGGATTGGCTTATTTCACTTAACACAACGTTCTCTAGCTCCATCCATTTACCTGCAACTGCCATAATTTCATTCTTCTTTAAGGCTGAGTAATATTTCATCATACACACACACACGCACATGCACACACACATGCCATATTTTTTATCCATCTATTGAATGGCATCCAGGTTGGTTCCATAGTTTAGCTATTGTGAGTTGAGCTGCTATAAACATTGATGTGGCCGCATCACTGTAATATGATGATTTTTAAGTCCTTTGGGTATAAACTGAGAAGTGAGATAGCTGGGTCAAATGGAGATTCCATTCCAAGTTTTCTGAGGAATCTCCATACTGCTTTCTATAATCCTTGCACCAACTTGCATTCCCATCAGCAATGTATGAGTGTACATTTTTCTCCACATCTTCACCAATATTTATTGTTGTTTGTATTCTTCATAATTGCCATTCTGACTGGAATAAAATGAAATCTTAGAGTAGTTTTGATTTGAATTTCTCTAATTGCTAGAGATGTTGAACATTTTCCCTCCTATATTTGTTGATAAATTGATTGTATTTCTTTTTCTGTGAAGTGTCTGAACTCCGGAGGTCTATGCTACTGGTTTGGGGACCACATTTGGAGTAGCAAGAATTAAGGGATATGAAAAGATCTGAATGTTCTAAATCACATTATCCATAAAGTATCTCAAATGCTACCATTTGGATTGTGTCTTTCCTCTCCAGAATCCCTAGACCCACAACAACACAAAAAATCCTATTATTTTATGGTAGGAAGGAACCTTGGGGCGGGTCCAAACGTACCTGTGATTTCACTGTAGAATGTGATAAATGGCTTAAGCCAGCAGTACAGGGGCCATTTGACTTTTTTGGGTCTTTTCAATTTATCTCCTCAAGAACCTGCTTTGTGAAAGGGAATTTGAAAAGTGCTAGGATCTTTCAGAAAGGCTTTGAACTTGTTTGTCTATTTTTTCCTGCAACAAAATACAGATGACAATGTTCACATGGGTGACACTCTCCCATGGGCTTATGAAAGGGTCATATACAATTTCTTGTGTAATGTTCATAAATAAGCCCTTTTCTCTCCCTCTTAAAGAATATCAGAATGCAAGTGGATAGACACTCTCGAATCTATTCTATAGATTTTTTTTTGCAATTATTGGTACTTTAAACCTTTAATTACCATGTTTCTCATAGTGACACATCAAGTGTGCCATAACACTGGATTTTGAAGAGTTAGCAAGAAAAAGAATACAAAAGAACTCATTAATAACTTTGCCTTTGGGTTACATACTGAAATGATAATATTTTGATATATTGATTAAATGAAATAAATTTACATTAATTACACCTGATTAACTTTTTAATATGGTAACTAGAAAATGCGAATTTTCATATATTGCTGCCATTATGTTTTTGCTGGATGGTGCTAGTATCAGGATAGGTTTCTTCCCTGTGCTCCAGCATCTCTTTATGGTACACATGTGTCCATCTGGGCCTCTGCCAAACCCTCAGCTCCTCTGTGAGGACTGACTCTTGAGACACATCAATGTATGACTTCCACCAATTTCTGAATTTCAGGTGTGTGTGTGTGTACTATTTTTGAATCTTCTAGTTCGCTAGGGCTTTAGTAAATTGTTAACACACAACAACATCCTGCACTCTGGGAGGTCTGAGAGCACAGTGATAATCAAAGACATGGATGGAATTCAATACTTCTCATTTTCTCCAAATTTGGTTTGTCCCGTCCTAACATAAATGATTCAGGGAACAGGACAGACATTAAGAATTTAACATTCTTAAATTTGCAGGTTCCAATTCCTACCTAAGTAGGCTTTAAGGGATCTGGCTGGACTTTGCATTTGTCTAAACCATGTACTGAGCAGGATGTCGTTAAAGTTCAGAGGTAGACAGAGTTCATTTTGGTTCTAAGACCTCCTTCATCTTTTCTCTCTCACCCTTTGGTGAGTCCCAAATGTCTGCTACACCAGCGCTCTGCTGCCAGACTCTTCTCCAGAGTGCCTCACCGCAGCTTGCCCTCCTCTGTCACGCTCCCTCTGGTATGAAACACATCTGGCCCTGCTGCATTTTTTCAGTGCCCTGAGCTCTCAGCGGATATGATTCTTGTAGGCATGAAAGAATAACTAACATTCTTAAGTAACATTCTTACATTTGCAGGTTCCAGCAAGGTAGGCCCAAGTTATCCCTTTTTACTAGAAGATGTTGTTTTGATGGATTTGGGGACTATCAGAGTTCAGGTTTGATGGTAGCACTTACTAAATGGTAGATTCCTTCACAAGCAATGGGAAAAGATTTTAAAATGAGCCTGTAGCAAGAGGAGAAGGCTACTTGGAATGATTTGAGAGTATAGAAAGAAAGTTGTTCTGCTCAAAACACTTCCACTCCCCACGTTACCAAATGGTTTTCTCAGAGCAAGTGATGGGAGGGGAAGGGCTTCAGGAATGGGGTAAGCTGAAGAAGAAAAGCCGGGGAACCACCTGCCCAAGGACGTGAGGATGGCATTCTTCTCCCTCCAGACAGGGAAGCAGCTTTCTGAGGACAGATCCTCCCTTCACCTCTGGAGACCTTGGGCACCACTGGGGCTCAGAGCCTATTGGATGATCCACCCACTGGGTGACAAGTAAATGCAGAAGGACCCAATTGATTTTGCAATCTCACTAATTGCCACAACCTCAAGGGACTCAGACCAATTTTTGGCCAATGACCTTTCAACCATAATCTCAAAGGACCCACCTCGAAAAAAATGGCACCCTGTGACCATCATTGTAATTACACAGGACACTAAAAGTCTCCTGTGCCTGCAACTGTTGAAACGGGCTCTTCAGGAAGATTGGGAAAGTGTGTTACACCGTGAAACTGTACACGACAGCGACAGTGGTGCTCTTGGTGTCAGTGTGAGCTGCGTGGCCACCCCTGCAGGCCTCAGGAGAGCTCTCTGAGTTCTGGATCTCAGTGAAGGGTCTGCTGTGAGGAATGGGAAGTGTCCCTTCTAAGTGGTTCTGTGCATGGGCCGGGGTGCAGGGCACCTCATGAAGCAAGTTGCACAATCATCCCTTTGGCAATTCCCCACGGAGACCTTACTCAGAAGAAAAGAGCTACATATAAGGAAGTTCTGTCTCTCTCCAGAATGCCTTTTCCAATTTCCCCCCTCTCCTACTCTTCCCTTTTTCCCTCCTGCACCAGGCCCTAAAGACTCTCTTTCTTTTTGTGTCTTTTTCCTAGACTATGAGTGGTCTTTCTAGAATTTCTTCTTTTCTCTCTCAAGGCAGAAGCAGGCCGAAATGTTTTTCCAAACCATCATGATCACATTACTACATTTTTTTTAAGTTTACTTATTCTCTCACTGATTCCGGGCCTAGTATCTAACCTGGGATCACTCAATACTTTAGCTCTCTCTTGTGTTCTTTCTTCTCCTTTCTATTCCAATTCTAATTTATCCCTCCACTCTGGTTAATTGCATTTGTTTCTTGATTTTAGGTTATTTGGTTTGTTGCTAGATGGAAGTCAGAGAACTTGTCACATTATGACAGCAACACTTCCCCCCTCCACCTGGACCTGGCTCCAGGGAAGTGGTAGGCAGCAGTCTGTGCAAGTGGGCAGGTATCAAATCAGTAGTTGGTGCTGGTGTCTGGGGTTCCTAGTGTCAGGGATTGGCAGTGAACTAGCCGGGAAGGACAAGTCTTTGATAAAGTCTCCAAATACAGAAAAAACTGATTGTGGCTCAAGATGGGTATAGATCAGTGTTGGAATGTGGTATGTCTTGGTCCAAATCTCATGGTCCACCCACTACAACTCATGGTATTGAACCCCCAGCCCTGCTCCCCATGCCATTGACTGCTTTAGTAGTCATGGTGATGTCATGAGTTCAGGAAGACTAATCAACAACAATCAATGCATTCTGCTCTACCGTATTGAATGAATTCCATACCAGTTAATCAACAAGAGATATTTGGAAAAGAGATTATTGGATAATCGTCTTGGAGGTCTTCAGTGATATAGAAGTAGATAGATGTAGACTGTCAAGACTCTGGACTATAGTACCATGCAAAGAATGGTTTTAGTTTTGTGGCTAAAAACATCAGAGTAACATGAGGGGGTACACAGATCAGTGTTAATGTGTGGGGTACACAGATCAGTGGCTTTTGCTTTACCTGAAAATCATCAGTTCATCTATTGGGAGAAGAAAAGGCAAAATCTCATGTGACAACACTTTGGTAATTCAGCAGAACTGTCTAGCTGAGTTCATACCTGGCTGAGTGTAACAAGCACACTCAACTCTTGTTCCCTGCCCCCAGCATCTACTCCAGGACATATTTACTTTTCTCATTCATCTTTGCTCACAAATGATGGACCATGATTAGATTCCTTGTTAGCCATAAGTAGCTTACAAAGGACAGAGGGCTGTGCAGAACCACTGTAAACCAATAGTGTCTAGCATGTCTAGCACTATGTGTGCAAAACCATCCCTTCACTCTTCTATTGGACATCTATTTCCTGAGTGTGCCTGAAACTGTGTTAGGAATTAGGGATGCAGTGGTGGCTGAAGTAAAGATGGCCCTTGCTTCTACATACTTTTTATATTTTTTTAAAATCAATGTAAGTTCGGTGTATCATTGATCCATCTGGAATGATGGAATTTATTTTGACAAAGGAACAATATAGAAACACATGTTTTTGCCTAAAACGCTGGCCAGTTTCCACAATGGTATTTATCAAATGGGCCATGTTTACACCACAATTTGAAATAGCACCCTTCTCAAGTACTAAATTATCATATACCCTGGGATGGGTGGACTGTATTCAGATCGATTCATTTGTTTCCCCTATTTTTGGCTCGGTGATGATTTTTAGTTTCTGTAACTTTATACATTTTCAGTAGTTGGCAGACAAATTGTCTTCCTTCTTTATTTCTTTCCCTCTTTTCCTACCCCTCTTCCTTTATAGGTAATCCCCAGACATGTGTTTTTGCATATGACATTTAAAATAATTTTTTTCAGTTCCTTTTTAAAAAGTCTGGGGCTACATAGGCTAAATTAAGTCTTATTGACAAGGCATCTACTACAGATGTTCTTCCACTAAAATAATTCTAGTAATTCAATATACACATTAAACTAAGATCCCTGGTTATTCCTTATACAGAAAAGGAAAATTCTTTCAGTGGGTTATGTTGAGTAGTAAAGCCTATAAAAGATAAACCTTGGGAGTATTTTAAAATGTAAAAATCAATTCCAGATGCAGCTTATGGTCAATGGTTTTACATGAACAATTTCCCAGTGTGCTTTATATAATATGACTAAGGTAAATCATCAACTGCCTAGTGAAATTTAAAAGGGAAAAAAATTTATTACTTATACTTTATAGGAAGATAGTTCATGATGACAACTGGAGAACAATGTTATTTCTTTAGCATTTTCCTTGATGATCATTTCTTTAACACTCATGTAATAAATATAGATGTGGTATGGAATCATAGAATATTATTTGATCAACCCAGAACAGTTAATCAATTCAATATAATATCAAAACTCCTGGTGGAAGCAACACACTGTTGTCTGTATAGCAGTTAGTTCAGGACATCTTATTAGGTCTTCCTCTCCCAAGCTTGTAGTCAAACATGTAATCCCAAGCATGCAGCAGAATACACCCAAGGGTGCTTCTGTATAACCCTGAGGTTCTTTGTTACCTACCAACAGAGACTGAAAAGTCAGTATCTTCATGAGACTCTGGAGAACACTTTTATACAGAGAGTCTAATACTAGTCAAGTAAAATGATAAAAGAACTTATTGATTACTGTCTTTATGGAAGAAAAATATTAAGAAATATAACTATTCCTAAGAAAAAATTTAAAATTTAAGTTTTAATTCATTCAAGTAGAAAGCTTAAAGTATCTTTGAAAAAAAGTAGTTTATTCTTAGGTTGTACTACATTGCCTTGGATGGAGTAACACTAATTCTAGGGCATGTGGTAGATTGTGTTATTGTTCCAATTATTTGAGAGGTTTATATCTCCTGACCCTAATGAGGTCAAGATGCTCCCTACCCCACATCAGGCCATCTGACCTGCTTTGGCCAGTGTACATGAAAGTACTTAGAACAAGGTCAGAAGCCTTCAGGGGTTCTGCCATTACTCGTTTCTTTTTCCCTCTACCACTGGAAGTTTATAACCAGATATGAAAGGTCTGCTACTCCAACTTAGTCCCAGACTGAAAACATGGAGCAGAATCACAGCCAAAAGGTAGCTCAATCCACTGTGAGAGCCTCCTTCTGCTTGTAACAAAACTAATTTTTCTTACCAATAACTGTGTGAAAGAATTACATCTACCCCAATGCTGGATGATTAATTCCATCTCTGTTTGTCATTTATGACTGAAAAAATTTCTCTGTTTGATGTGGAGGGGAAAGCAAATGGATTGTCTGATAATTCTGCCAATGAATTATATAGAAATCAGGTGTAGTGGTCTCCACTAATACAGATTTTATGGTTTACATAAATACCAACATTTCTCTCTTCTGTAGTGGTATGAGAACAAATACTGTTAGCATAGTCGATAAATGGTTGTAGAATACCAGGAAAGAAAAAAAGAAAGTTTGTGTCTTAATTGAGAACAACTAATGCCCAAGTAAATGACTATATCAGGATTTTAACATGTTTAGTTTAACTCTTCCAGAACAATGCATAAAAGAAATATTGATTAATTGTTGGTTATTTCTCAAAAAATATCTACCATAATCAAAAGATAATTGTTTGTTGTTGTAAGCCTTTGAGATTTTGCAGCCATTTACTACTAGTTTAGGCTAAGCTGGGAGATAAAAAGTATCATTCCAAAATGGTTATTTTAATGCCATATTTCTACTTCATTTAGATATCAAATTTCTAAAAGCAGTATAGTATATTTTATTATCACCTAAATTTATCTTATGTTGATTCTGTAGTTAGGCTACCATTGAAATATGATGCCTAGAAATTTTAGATAGCTGTTCATTGAAAAATCCCAAAGACAACAGAAATTCAACGTGGGAAGGCATGCAACTTTGGTGATGAATGAATTTGGAGCATTCACAGTGGTTTTCTAAATAATAGGCTGTTGGTAAATGTGTCACCTTTCCATTTCTGTAACAAAATACTTGAGAAAATCAAATTAAAGACTTATTTTGGCTCATGGCTTCAGCCCATGGTTGCTTGGCCTTGTTGCTTTTGGGTCTGTGGTGATGTCGTGCCAAAAGGGTGTGGCAGAGCTGCTTCTCTCAGGGTGTCTGGAAAGCAGAGCAAGAAAAAGAGGCAATATCTCCTTCAAGGCCATGCGGCCAAAGACCTGACTTTCCACGGTGCCCCACCTCCCAATGGGGACTTTTAGGGTCAGTAAAGATCCAAACTATACTATAACAGAAAGACTTTGTAAAAAAAAATTTGAGAGGCTCCAGACAGCAGAATACTCTGAAGGTTCCTAGAGAGTAGCTCCACCCCCTTCTCCCATACCTTGTCCTGTGCATCTCTTCATCTGTATCCTTTGTAACATTCTTTATGATAAACCTATTAGCTAGGTAACTGTCCAGAACTTCCCCCAGCAGATGACCCCATGTTTGTTAGTGGAAGGACAGACTGGCCAGAGTGGGGGGGGGGCACTCAATTTGTAGTAAGAGCTACCACCTGGTAGGAAAGAAAACACTTGTTTTTGCAATGCCTCTAAGGGATGTAATGTCCCCATGACTACATGCCACTTGTTCTGCAGAGTGTTGAGTTCAGTTCTTCAGGCCCTGTGAATTTAAGTTGACAATATCATATTTAAATGCAATGATCACTGCCTCTTCAAGGACAGCAATTGGAGCTAGTGCCTGGAGGAGTATACCTGGAGGCTACCTTTCCCATCTGTGAAAGAAGAGACTGTGGCCCTCCAAAGGAAGAAATTTCATCTCAGGATATACTGTTACCCATCACTGGGAGGAGAGGTGCCGCTTAGCAGGCCTGCAGAACCAGCCCTGAACTCCCTGCCTGCGAGCTGCTCCAGGAAGCTCCCAAACCTCTAAGAAAGAAAACTCTGCCTCCTTTTATCTGAGACCCACATATGACCCAAGTTCTGACATCAGGTAAATCTGAATAGCACTTCAGTTCGGAAGAGCTAGGAAAAAGAGCAGTCAGGAGATCGTGGCCATACCTGTTTTCTGCTTTGTTAGATATGATGTTTGATTTTATGTGTCAACTTGATAGGGCAGACATTATTTCTGGGTATGTCAGTGAGGATGTTTCTGGAAGAGGTTAGCATCTCATTTTTTTTTTTTTTGGTACCAGGGATTGAAGCCAGGGGTGCTTTACTATTGAACCACATCTCCAGCCCTTTTTATATTTTATTTTGAGATAGGGTCTTGCTACGTTGCCTAGGGCCTCACTAAGTTGCTGAGGCTGGCTGTGAACTCATGATCCTCCTGCCTCAGCCTCCAGAGCTGCTGGAATTACAGGAATGTACCACCACACCTAGCACATGTTAGCATTTGAGTCAATAGATTAAGTAGAGAAGATCAATCAATGATGTCAGGCATTAGCCAATCTGTTGAGGACCCAGATGAAACCAAAAGATGAAAGAAGGGAGGATTTACTCTCTTAACTGCAGTTGGGATATCCATCTTCTCCTGCCCCTAGACATTGTTATTTTGGGTTCTTAGATCTTTGGACTCAGACTGAATTATACCATTGACCTTCTTAGTTCTGTAAGTTGCAAATGGATCATGGTGGGACTCCAATACCACACAAGCCAAACCCCATAATAAATAAATACAACACACAAATATACATACATGTCCTATGGGAATGCTGATTCACAAATATTGGTATAATTTTCTCTTAAAATAAGATATCCCTACTGCATTGTGTAATATCCCAAAAGCACCACCATCAGCATTAATGTGTACAGCCCACCAGGTGTGTTGAACTGGTTAGAGAGCTTGGTTCCTTAGTTATTCAGTTAGCTAAGTAACTTGTTAGCTTCAGCTTCCAAGTAAATTGCTATAATATCTAGGTTCTGATTAAATGTCATTTTTCTTGTAGATACCCAAATACATAAGATAACATCCCATTCTAGGGGTATGACTGCCTTGAACAATGATCACCTACTATATGCTGAGCCCTGTGTTAAGTGCCAGAAAAGCAAAGACAAATCCTGAGTTTATGTAATTACCATATTCAATTTTTATCACTGTCAAATATTGCTGTCATATAGAAAAGATAACTATTTTAAAATCTTTAACAAAAAGCCCTACAGAAAATTCCTCAAGACACTTATGATTATTACATTGAAGCAGGAGTTGATTTCTATCTTTTTCTCAAATTCAACAAACTACATCCCAAACTCACATTCAAAATCTTAGGAGTTATTATTTTTACTTTGCTTCACTTTCTACATGTCCCACATCAGTGAGTATCATGGATGTCACCTTTAAATCTGTGTGGAGCCTTGCCTCTGTCACTGCCCTTTGCCACCACTCTCAATCAAGGGCCATCATCTCTCACACAGACTACCGTAATGGCACTGGTCTTTTGCTTTGGCAGTGTTCTAGAAAATATTGAACAGATGGGGAACCCTGCTTTGTAATCTTCACCAATTTCTGTTGTGTAAATACTCCACTGTGACCAATTTCAATCCACCAACATGGCGTCATTGAACAGAGCAGACACTGTTGTATAGTATTTCCACCATATACCACGTGGATATAAATAAACTCAAGAGCATAGGTAATGGTAAAATGTAGTAAGATAATTAGAAAATGATGTGTTTTCAATATTTACAATGTTTTACTATCACTTATTGTGGGAAGCCATCTGTGAAATGCATGAGGAACTTTTCTCGGCATTGTAGCCAGTGAGGGATAGGTCTGGCATTGGGAACACCAAGACAGAACCCCTAATGCACATGACCTTCCCCTCCACTCTGCTAGAAAGGTCCCCCCAGCAGCACTGGAGATGATGTAACCCATTAGGAACTGAGCAGCCCATCTGCTCCCACCTGTATCCTATTTCAGTGAAGAACTTTCTATGGAAAGCCTTTGATGTTTTCCCATATAAATAAAGCAGATGCGAGCTCCTTTGTTTTGTTAGAAGCTGGACCCGCCTGGTCAGCTTACCCATCCTGCCCTCTCTTTGAAACTACTTTCTGTGTTCTGTGGTTATTTCCCTGTTCTATTTTTCCTAGCTTTTATTTCTCAGCCAGCCCATTCCACTGGAGGGGAACCCCATTTCCATGGCCTGCACCGGATGTGGGCAGTAACTTATTATGTTACGAGTTTATAAAACTCAATTTTTAATAATGATTAATGCATGGTTCACTTGAAAACTCATCATTGGCTCTGTAGCTCCAGCACACTAATGCTTCCTCTCTTCGGCCGAGCAGTCAAAGTTTCCCATGCTGCAGTCCCAACAATCTCTGAAAATCACAAATCTGACAACATCGCCCCTTCTCCATTCTTGAACCAGAATCTGAAATCCTTCTCATGACCTTCAAAGTCTAGCTCTGCTTTCTCAATTCTCACTTTCTAAACATTCTTCCCAGTGCTCAATCCTCTTTCTCCACATTGGCTCTGTCCTCAACCACACCCAATGTTTCATCCTTAGAAACTTTGCCCTTGTTATCCCCTAGCCTGGAATGCTTTCCCTGTAGATATTTACATGGCTTGCTGATGCCCTTCAGATGAGTCTCTTCTTTGACTACCCAATAAAAAAGAGTCAACCTCCCTCAACACATCTACTCCATCTCCTGGATTGTCACTATCTGGGATTTATTATCTACTTGTTTGCTTACTTGTGATTACTGCACTAGAGGGTTAATCTTATGAGGGCAGGGACTTTGGTTCAATACTCTACCCCTGGGGTGGAAATAGCACCTCGTCCCTGGAAAGTACTAGAATCTCCTCACTGCACAGCCCCTGGTGCTCCCTGTGGGTAGTGTCCCTCTGTGGAATACTATTCATCACAGATCAGTCAACATTAAACAGACCTTCAAGAAATGTGCACCATCTGCCAGATGATACACTGTAACTCCTTGACTTGTATTTCCATCTCTAACATTTCAGAAAATCTGCCAGAGTTTTGAATGCCTGAGCTGGAAAAGATGAGAATTTTCCAAGATCAGAAATCATAAGACTGAGAATAACAGTTTGTTTTCTAAAAAGAGTCTCACTCCCAAGCATATTTTAAAAATAATCGTTTCATAAACTTCTGAGGCCTGAAAGCTCTGACTACTCCTGCCTGGATCCTGAAATTCGATCTGGCACAGTCTGAAGCTCTCCCTCATTCTAGCTTTGGACTTTGGGGTTCTGGATTAGAGTTTGCACGTTGATATTCTCTCTCTCTCTCTCTCTCTCTCTCTCTCTCTCTCTCTCTCTCTCTCTCTCTCTCTCTCTCTTCTTTCCTACTTCAAACTATACTCCCCAACCTCACCATGTTTCTTTCCCTCTTTGGTAGCTGTTTTTGTGACCTGTTTGGTGGACTTCATTTCTCATTTTGGTCATGGCCCATCTCTGGCTGGCTTCAGCCAGTTTTTTCCAGTTGGTTTCCTCTTTGGGTAGGAATTTCCTTATATCCTGCTCACAACTGCCCCCTCCTGGCAGTTTAAATGTCACCAGACTGAACCTGACTATAGGATCTTAAGGCATGGTACTGCATGGTAATGTGCATCTTAGAAGATGGGCATCTGAAAAGACGTGGGAGATGAGACAAGTCAGTGCTCTCCACAAAGAGGTGCACTGCAGGGTTGAAAGTATCCCCTGAGATGCTGGAAGGAATGTTAGTGCAGGATCCGTATTAGTGCAAATCAAAGCATCTTTATTGACAAGGGTTGTAATCAGAAAGGTTTTAAGACAACTGTTCTGCATAATAATTCCACTTGCATGTTAGGATCATTAATGACTGTCATTCACACAGGTGCATAGACACACATAGTTTGTGCATTGTATAAAATAAATACTGTTCACCCCCACATTGAATCATTTTTATTGCTGCTGCCTGAGTAGTCATCAAATTCTTCATACCTCTCTTAAATTGTAGAGTTTAACTGGGCACAGTTCAATAAAGGTCCAGCCAGGGCTGAACAGTAAGGGAATATTATATCATATTGACTATGTGATCTTTCCAGAGATGTTATTCTTTGTGAAAAAATCAGCCTATTTGAAAGTAAGCCTTTGCAAATGTTAAAATATTTGTAATGCTTGTAAGAGAATATGCCACATTATTGAATCAGTTAAAATATGCTTCCTTTGAATCATATCTAAAATAATTTTGATATTGTGAACTTTAAATTCTTATTACAGGTCACCTAACATTTATTAAACACTTTATATTTTTCTTTTTTTGCTGGGTTGTCATTTATCAACTTATCATCATTCCTGCCTCTTGCCAGGGGTGTTCTGGATTTGATTTTGCCAATTGGAGGAATTTGTATGATATGTGGAAGGAGAGATAATCAGAAAAGTTTTCTTTAACTGGTAATAGCTGTGGACAAAAGTAGGGACAGTTGGTAGATGTGTGTGGCGGCCTCTGGAGGTAGGGGCTCCTTGTTGGGTACTGTAGGTAGCTTAGACTACTAGTAGTGGGTTCTCTGAGATTCCTGCATTTCCTAAAATTCCCTACCTCTTTGGATTATCTGGAAGCAGTGAAGTTTTGCTTGATAATCATTCTTCTTCCAAATATTGTGTAGGCTTCTAATTCTCTGGCTTAAATCCCTTCCTATTTGAAATGTCCACAGTGGTATCTGCTTTAACTGAACCCTGATTGTTTGGTTCTGAGACTGCATTGAAAGGATAAAGATGGGAGAGATTTGCCAAATTTCATGGATGATCACTTAACATTTTCAATATATTAATTTAAACCCCCAAATTATAATAAAATTTCATGTCAATTCCAACCAAATTCCAGTAATTTTTTTTCAGGGAGAGGGGAGCATGTGTTTGGGTGGGGTGGCTGGAGAGTGACCTGAAAATTCTGTCCAACATATAGAGAGAGGAATGAAGTCCCACGGTTAGGAAAAATAATTGTATAAAAGAGAAACTTGGGAATATAGATGCTACTAGATGTTAAAACATTTTAAAATGTCATACTTAGAAAAATAATGTAGTACTTGCAAGTAGACCAAAGTAACAAAGTGATTAAAGAAAGAAATTATGTCTGTATCTATCCATCTATTTATCTATCTGCTTGGTATAGGATGGTGGAGACATAGTAGGAAAGGATAAGGTCTCACATGACACAAAAATACTAATGACCTAAGTGTGAAAAAGAGTAAAATTGTAAAGCTAACAAAAGCTGGGGGGTGAAGGGGGGGTACAGAATAATATCTGTGACTTCTGAATGAGGAAGAGTTTCTTTTGAAAACCTAAAAAGTACAACATTTGACAGTATCAAATTTTAAGAATTAGGCTTGATGAAAAGTCACTGTAGGCAGATGAGTGGCAGTCTGGAAGAAGGTCTTTGGCACTATGACAAACTTCCAAAGGATTATCAGCCAAGAAATTCTGAAAAGAGCAAGGAAAAAGGTTAGAAACATATCAGAAAAAAAATAGGCAAAGACAACTAAGTAGGCTGATCTCAGAAGGAGAAACCCAAATGGCAGGCCAGAAAATGAAGAATTGCTAGAGAATTGCAAATTAAAACAGAAAGTCACAACCTTACTCTCCTCGGAGTGGTGGCTTTAGAGCTAAACCAAGCATTGTTGACTATGTGGGGAAATGGGACCCCTTAGGCACTGCCAGTAAGGTTCTAAGACCTCACTGCAGTGCCTAAGTGTCATTCCATCTTGTGGGATACTCAGCTGCAGTTGGAAGAAGGAGGTTCATGTTTGTACCATACCACAAATAAACTTATAAAAACATCCTGGCAACGGGAAAATGTAAGTACAGAATAAAATTACCACAGTACCATTCAGATGACATATGCCTCCTGAATCCAAGTTTAAAAAACAGGGTTCACTCAAATTTCCAGGCAAACTCTATCTGACTGCCTGTCTTTCTAAAAGGATGAAGAATATATTTTGATATGTTGTATGTTTTTATTTAACATTGTGTATATTTTCGGATGGACTTTAAACTAAGTGCACCCCTAGTTCTTGGCATAGTGCAAAGTACAGAGCAGGCCTCTAGCAATAAGCACTGCCAGGACCTGACACCACCCTAAATTATCCCCTCATAACATTCAGATGGGAAGAAGTGACACCCCTTGTCCTGCAAAGGCAGGATTAGTACTTACCGTGTTGCTCCCATTTTTGTGTGACTGGGTTCCTGAAAGTTACCAGAAATGATTTATGAGATTAAAGATCATCAAAGGCTATTTTTCATTTTTGTTGAGTCGTTAAACCTCTAGTTTAGGAGCTGTCAAACCATGGCTTGGCAGGCCAGATGTGGCCTCCTGTCTGTTTTTATATGGCCTGTGAGCTGAGAATGATTTGGGGATTTTTTTTTTTTTTTTTCAATGCTGGGGATGGAACCCAGCGGACACTCTACCTCTGAGATACATCCCCAGCCCTTTTTATGTATTTATTTATTTTTAAATTTTGGAACAAGTTTTCTCTAAGTTGCTGAGGCTGGCAATGAACTTGTGATCCTCTTGCTTCATAGTTTTCACCGTTTTTAGTAGTTACATAAGTATCTAAATAATATCTCTGATTTTGCCCCTTGACCAGCAAAGTCTAAAATATTGACTATCGGATCCTCTACAGGAAATCTTACAAACCCTTTCTGCACTTAATTAGCTCATTGAACACGTCTTTGCTGAGACCAATAGTAGCTGGCACTGTGCAAGGTGAGGCCCAGCAATGAACAAGAGACCAGATCCCTTTTCCCATGGTTCTTATATTCTAGCTGAGGGAGACAAATAATAAAGAAAAAATATATAGCATGTAAAGCAAGGGCTATGGAGAAAAATAAAGCAGAGAGGTTTGAATGAGATGATTTTTGAAAACATGGCTATTATTTAGAAAACATTACAATATAGTAGCCCCCTCTTGTCTGTGGGGATACATGCTAAGGCCTGCCAGTGGATGCCTTAAACCTCACATGGGACTGAGCCCTATAATACAAGCCCTATGATACCTTGAGAGTTGACCCCATAACCTAGATAGCTACTAAATGACTAACTGGCAGACAGTTTATACTGCGTGGATGTGCTGGACAAAGGGATGATTTATATCCAAAGCTGGATGAAGTGGGATAGTGCAAGGCTTCATGATACTTCCTAAAATGGCATGGAATTTAAAAACGAATATATTGTTTATTTCTGGTATTTTCTATTTAACATTTTTAGACAATTGACTACAGGTAACTGCAATTGCAGATAAGAGGAGACTATTAAGTTTAACTCTAAGATTCTTTTCTTAATTGTTAATCCAACATAAGCAATTGATTTCTGCGTCTGACTAGAGATGGAATCTCAGTGTAGTTTTAATTAGTCTTTCTCTAATTGCTAGAGATGTTGAACAATTTTTCATATTTTTGTTGACTATTCATATTTCTTTTTTTCTGTGAAGGGCCTGTTCAGTTCCTTTCCCCATTTATACATTGGGTTATTTGTTTTTTTGATGTTACATTTTTTGAGTTCTTAGTATGTCCTGGAGATTAATGCTGTATCTGAGGTATAGCTGGCAAAATTTTCCTCCCATTGGTAGGCTGTTTCTTCATGTTCTTAATTGTTTCCTTTGCTGTGAAGAATGTTTTTAATTTGATACCATCCCATTTGTTGATTCTTTATTTTACTTCTTGTGCTTTAGGAGTCTTGTTGAGGAAGTGAATTTCTGTATCAACATGATAGAGAGTTAGGTCTATATTTTCCTCTAGTAGGTGCAGGGTCTCCAGTCTAATTCCTGAGTCCTGTATCTACTTTGAGTTGACTTTTGTACAAGGTGAGAGATAGGCATTCAATGTCATTTTGCTACATATGGGTTTCCAGTTTTCCCAGCACCATTTGTTGAAGAGGCTATCTTTTCTCTACTGTATGCTTTTGGCGCCTTTGTCTAATATGAGAAAACTGTACTCACATGAGCTTGTCTCTGTATCTTCTATTCTATTCCATTGATCTTCATGTTTGTTCTGGTGCTGATACCATGCTGTTTTTGTTACTATAGCTCTGTGGTATGATTTAACTTCTGGTATTGTGATGTCTCCCGCATCACTTTTCTTGCTAAGGATTGCTTTGGCTATTCCAGGCCTCTTATTATTCCAAATAAATTTCATGACTGCTTTTTCTATTTCTGTGAAGAATATCATTGGAATTTTAATAGGACTTTCATTAAATCTGTATAGCACTTTTGGTAGGATGGTCATTTTGACAATGTTAATTCTGCCTATCCATGAACACAGGAGATTTTTCCATCTTCTAAGGTCTTCTTCAATTTCTTTCTTTAGTGTTCTGTAGTTTTAATTGTAGAGGTCTTTCTCCTTTTTTGTTAGAATGATTTCCAAGTATTTTTTTTGAGGCTTTGTGAATTGGATAGTTTTCCTAATTTCTCTTTCAGCTGATTCATCATTGGTACCAAGAAACACATTTGATTTATGTGTGTTAATTTCATGTCCTGCTGTTTTGCTGAATTTGTATATGATTTCTGGAAGTTTTCTGGTGGAGTTTTTTGGAGTCTTCTAAATGTAGAATCATGTCATCAGCAAATAGGGATAGTTTGAGCTCTTATTTTCATGTTCATATCCCTTTAATTTCTTTCTTCTGTCTAATTACTCTGACTAGAGTTTCAAGGACTATGTTGAATAGAAGTGGTGAAAGAGGGCATCCTTTTCTTGTTCCAGTTTTTTTTTTAATTTTTTATTGTTGGTTGTTCAAAACATTACATAGTTCTTGATATATCATATTTCACACTTTGATTCAAGTGGGTTATGAGCTCCCATTTTTACCCCATATACAGATTGCAGAATTACATCAGTTACACATCCATTGATTTACATGTTGCCATACTAGTGTCTGTTGTGTTCTGCTGCCTTTCCTATCCTCTACTATCCCCCTCCCCTCCCCTCCCCTCCCCTCTTCTCTCTCTGCCCCCTCTACTGACATTCATTTGTCCCCCTTGTATTATTTTTCCCTTTCCCCTCACTTCCTCTTGTATGTACTTTTGTATAACTCTGAGGGTCTCCTTCCATTTCCATGCAATTTCCCTTCTCTCTCCCTTTCCCTCCCACCTCTCATCCCTGTTTAATGTTAATCTTCTTCTCATGCTCTTTGACCCTACTCTGTTCTTAGTTACTCTCCTTATATCAAAGAAGACATTTGGCATTTGTTCTTTAGGGATTGGCTAGCTTCACTTAGCATAATCTGCTCTAATGCCATCCATTTCCCTGTAAATTCTATGATTTTGTCATTTTTTAATGCAGAGTAATACTCCATTGTGTATAAGTGCCACATTTTTTTTTTATCCATTCATCTATCGAAGGGCATCTAGGTTGGTTCCACAGTCTTGCTATTGTGAATTGTGCTGCTATGAACATCAATGTAGCAGTGTCCCTGTAGCATGCTCTTTTTAGGTCTTTAGGGAATAGACCTAGAAGGGGAATAGCTGGGTCAAATGGTGGCTCCATTCCCAGCTTTCCAAGAAATCTCCATACTGCTTTCCAAATTGGCTGCACCAATTTGCAGTCCCACCAGCAATGTACAAGTGTACCCTTTTCCCCACATCCTCGCCAGCACTTGTTGTTTGACTTCATAATGGCTGCCAATCTCACTGGAGTGAGATGGTATCTTAGGGTGGTTTTGATTTGCATTTCTCTGACTGCTAGAGATGGTGAGCATTTTTTCATGTACTTGTTGATTGATTGTATGTCCTCCTCTGAGAAGTGTCTGTTCAGGTCCTTGGCCCATTTGTTGATTGGGTGTTTGTTCTCTTATTGTCTAATTTTTTGAGTTCTTTGTATACTCTGGATATTAGGGCTCTATCTGAAGTGTGAGGAGTAAAGATTTGTTCCCAGGATGTAGGTTCTCTATTTACCTCTCTTATTGTTTCTTTTGCTGAGAGAAAACTTTTTAGTTTGAGTAAGTCCCATTTGTTGATTCTAGTTATTAACTTTTGTGCTATGGGTGTCCTATTGAGGAATTTGGAGCCCAACCCCACAGTTTTTAAAGGGAATGCTTTTAATTTTTCTCCATTTAGAATGATGTTGGCCTTGGGTTTAACATATTTAGCTTTTACAATGTTGAGATATGTTCCTCCTATTCCTAGTTTTTCTAGTGTCTTGAGCATATGAATGGATGCAGTATTTTATCAAATGCTTTTTTTCCATCTATTGAGATAATCATGTGATTCTTGCCTTTAAGTCTATTACATTTATTGATTTCCATATGTGGAACCAAACTTGCATCCCTGGAATGAACCCCACTTGATCATGGTGCACTATCTTTTTAATATATTTTTGAATGAGATTTGCCAGGATTTTATTAATAACTTTTGCATCTATGTTCATCAGGGATATTGGCCTGAAGTTTTCTTTCCTTAAAGTGTCTTTGTCTGATTTTGGTATCAGAGTGATAATAGCTTCATAGAATTATTTTGGAAGGATTTCCCTCTTTTCTATTTCATGAAATAATTTGAGGAGGATTGGTGTTAGTTCTTTGAATGTCTAGTAGAATACAGCGAGAATCTATCTCATTTTGTGCTGTTCATTGTTGGTAGGCTTTTGATGCATCTTCAATTTTATAATTTGATATCCATCTGTTTAAATTTTCAATGTCTTCCTAATTCAATTTGGGTGTGTCATATGTCTCTAGATATTTGTCAGTGTCTTCAAGATTTTCCACTTTATTGGAATATTAGATTTTCAAAATAGTTTTTGATTATCATCTGTATTTCAGTAGTGTCTGTTGTGATATTTCCCTTTTCCATCATGAACTTGAGTAATCTGAGCTTTTTCTTTCTTTCTCTTCCTTATCTTGGCTAATGGTTTATCAATTTTATTTATTTTTTCAAAGAATCAACATTTTGTTTTATTAGTTTTTTTGAATTTTTGGTATTATTTCAATTTTGTTGATTTTGGCTCTGATTTTAATTATTTCCTATCTTCTGCTTTTGGTATTGATTTTTTTTTTCTTTTTCTAGGGCTTTAAGACATAATGTTAGATTATTTATTTGTTGATTAATTAATTAATTAATTAATTCAATTTAGGGAATTAATTCAATGCAATGTGCTTTCCTCTTTGAAGCACCTTTATAGCATCCCAGAGATTTTATTATGTTGTGTTACTCTTCTCATTTACTTCTGAGCATTTTTTTTCAGCTGTCCATTGGTCATTCAACCATGTACTATTTAGTGTCCAGGTATTAAAAGAGCTGCTGTTTTTTATTTTATCATTGATTTCTAATTTTATTTAAGTATTATCTGATAGAATGCAAGGTAATAACTCTATTATTTTGTATTTACGAAGAGTTGCTTTGTGGCCTAAGGTAAGGTCTATTTTAAAGAAGGATCTGTGTGCTGCTGAGAAGAAAGTATATTCAGTCGTTGGTGGATGAAATATTCTATATATGTCAAGTCTAAATTACTACTTGTATTTATGTATTTGTTAAGTCTATAGCTTCTTTATTTAGTTTTTGTTTGGGTATCTATCCAGTGATGAGAGAGGTACATTAAAATCACTCAGTATTATTGTGTAGTGGTCTATTTGATTCTTGAAATTAGAAGGGTTTGTCTGATGTATGTAGATGCTATATTATTTGTAGCATAAACATCTTTTGATTGATGAGTTTAGGCCACTTACATTCAATGTTATTATTGATAGAACTGATTTTTATTCCCTATCATTTTGCTTTGTTTTTGATTTTTAATTTGAATTAGTTTCTACTTTGATTGGCTATTCTTCTATGTAGTTTTTCCCTTTGCTGGTTTACACATTTATTTTTTCTTTCTTCATAAAATATTTTATTGAGTATGTTTTGTAGTGTAGGCTTTCTAGCTGTGAATTCTTTTTACTTTTGTTTATCATGGGAGTTTTTTATTTCAGCATTAGTTCTAAAGTTTAATTTTGCTGGCATAGTATTCTTTGTTTCATCCATTTTCTTTCAGAGCTTGGTATATATTATTCCAAGACCTCTTAGCTTGAGGTTCTCAGCTGAGATCCTAATTGGTTTCCTTCTAAATATGACCTTTTGTATTTTTTCTGGCAGTCTTTAAAATTCTATCTTTATTCTGTATGTTCAGCATTTTCATAATAATGTGCCTTGGTCTGGGTCTGTTGTAATTTTGTATATTTGTGGTCCTATATACCTTCTGTGTTTGCTTTTCCATTTCACTCTTTTAGGTTTGGGAAATTTCAGATATTATTTCATCTAAAATATTGTGCATTGCTTTGTTTTGTGTCATCAAGCCTTTATTTATCTCGATAAATTTTTAGTTTGATATTTTCATGTTATCCCATATTTCTTGGAAGTTCTATTAATGGTCTCTTCACTTCTTTTTTCCACGGTCAACTTTATTTTGAAGATTATATATTTTGTCTTCATTGCCTAAAACTCTGTCCTCCAAAGTGGTCTAGTCTGCTGGTGATGTTGTCCATTGAATTTTAAATTTTTATTGATTCCTTCATTTTAAGGATTTCTGCTTGATTTTTTTCTCAGAATCTCTCTTTATTGAAATATTTTCACTTTTTAAATTTTTCTCTCTGATGTCATTCTTTACATTGTTCTTTACCTTGCAGATCAATTTAACTATAAATATTCTAAACTCCTTCTCTAATATTTCTTCCACTGTAGTATTATTGGAGCATTTTGGTTTATTTGGGGCAATGTGTTCCCTTGCTTTTTCATGTTGTTTATGTTTATCGTTTATGTTTTTTTCATGTCTACCCATCTAACAGTATGGTTCTGAGGCAGTAGTTTCTCCCTTGTGGACTTATAGTGTTGCTGAAGGTTTCTAGTACCTCACAGTTTAGGGGGAAACAGAAAATAACAATAAACAATGCAAACAATATATGGCATTAAACCAAATATTTCCTGCTATGACATATACAAAGTTAATTGTCACAGTAAATGGAAATGATGTGATCAGTTATTGACCTGGTAAAAACAGTAAGTTTACAAAAGGGTTTACGATTTCAAGTGGTGAACAGGAATGGAACAGAAGTGATAAAGGATGTGATGATTATGAGGGAGAAGGGAACATAGAAGTAAAAAATTAAAGAAAGAGTGAAAGAGAGATCAATAAAATTGGCTGTTAGTAGCAGAAAAGAGAGAAAGAGAATGAAAGAAAATAGATAAGTGAGAGAAAATGTATAAGGTAAAAAATTTTAAAAATCAAAACCAAACATTTTAGTCCTTAAAATACTTATCCAAAAAAAAAAAAAAAAAAAAAAAAAACTGCCTTCAGAAGATGAGGAAAAAGAAACAGATATGAATATGTCTAAGCATCCATGAAGCATTCAGGTCACAATTGAACAGAGAAAAAAAAAATCTTGATGAAAAGTTTAAAGCATTCTTTCTGTTGGAATTCAAATGATTCTCAGCTTCCCTTCTCAGCAGTGTTAAATGGGGTGCACTGTAGTGTGATGTCTGCTACACTCTCAGGGTGGGGTTGCTGGAGTATGAGAGGAATCCTGCAGGCAGAGCTCCTGTAGGTTGGGTTTAGGCCTAGATAGGCTCCAGGTTCTTTGTTGAATGGTGATTGGTGTGTGAGGATTTTAAATCACTGCCCCTTGAGGGCCCGGCAGTTGCCAGTCCACACTGGAAGGCTGCACCCAAGGGATCTCCCCTGGGTTCCACTCATGGTCAGAGAGCCAATTCTTAGTCCCCTTTGTCACCTCCAGGCCTCACATTTCCTGGTCTCTTGGATTCAGTCTCCAAAATCAATCTCTCCAGTCCCTGCCCTTTGCATTCCTAGCTGGGCGTGTTTCTCCCAGATGGTCCTTCAAGTGGCCAGTGTGGTGGGGGAGTGGGCGAGCCAGTTTGGTTTCCCTGACCTGTATTCCCCTGTGCAAACCATCTCCATGTTTGATTTTTGTTTTTCTTGGTCACTTAGGTACACCCTATGTCATGCAGCGTGGGTTTGCCAGGTCTGTATTTTAGGCCAATCTCAGTTTGTCAGATCAGAAATTGGTCACCGCCACCCCCCCACCCCCACCCCCACCACAGCTTAAAAATGGTTCTTTCCTCTGTTCTCCTGGGCAGCCAGGAGAGATGCAGCTTTTTCCCTACACCATGATGTTGTATAGCTCACATTTCAGGTTAGTGAGGTGGTATCTTTGATCTCTGATCTCTCTTTACCCAGACACACCTCAGGCCTCCTACAAATGTGGGCTCCTTTAGTTGACTTATCCCTCTATTTATTTTTTCTTTTTATTTCTATTTTTTTGCATGGGGGGAAAGGGATTGCTCTGGCAGATGCTGCTGGTGGCAGCACTGGGGCTTTATTTTATTATATTCAACATTTTATTTTATTATATCCAAACTTCTGAGTCCTGGATCTACTTTGAATGTCCAGAATTAGTTCCTAATTCTGTCTTTTTTTTCACCCATCTTGCTGAGAAACTGCCTATTTATTTTCTTGGTTTAGCACCATGAAGCAACCAGGAAAGTAGCATTTTCTATTCTGACATTTTGGTACTAATCAATTCTTACTTTCTTGCTCTTCCTCTTCCCCTCCTTCCCTTCCTTCCCCTCCTTCTCCTTCTCTTCCTCCTCTTCTTCCTCTTCCTCCTCCCTCTTCCTTTTCCTCTTCTACTATTTTATTTTGCTACTGGGGATTGAACCCAGGGGAGCTTACCCACTGAGCTACATCCCCAGCCCTTTTTATTTTTTATTTTGAGACAGGGTCTTGCTAAGTTATCAGTGTCTTGCTGAGTATCTGAGTTTGGCCTTGAACTTTTGATCCTCCTGCCTCAGCTTCTTGAGTCACTGGGATTACGGGTATGCACAATTGCACCCAGCTCTTGCTAACTTCTTTTTCATCCCTGAACTGCTTTTGGTGACACTTTTTTCCTTTATCTCTTTTGCTTAAAAATGCACACTTATTTTTATTATGCAAGTGAAATACAGCAGGGAAAGTAAATAATGCCCACAAAAATATGATAAATTTAACATTTTGGAATATAACCTTAGAAATAGTTTTGATAAATCAATAAGCATTTATGCATGAGATCATATTTCAGATAATTCATAGCATATCTTTTTTTACTTAATGCATGTTATGAATATATTTCCATAGCAATCAACAGGTCTCTACCACATAATTTTTTCAACTGTCACATTAGGTGGGAAGTGCTTTCAATTGTGAGGTGAATTAAAGTGATATAAACATGTAAGAATGCTTTTTGTCTTATTTTGTCTTGTTTCCTCATGAAGCAGTAGACCTGGAGATAGGCAGCTGCTGGCATCAATGCAGTAGCTCAAAGATGTCAAGACAAGTTCTCTGCATTTGTTGACCTTTCCCTTAGTCCCCAAGCAACTGCTGCAATTCCATCCATACCCACAGCCTAGATAAGAGGAAGGAGAGAGTGAAAAAGCAAACTTGCTATGGTTTGACTCCCCAATGTCCATGTGTTAAAGGCCTGGTCCCCACGGTACTGCTCTGGGGAGGCAGTAGAACCTCTGAAAGCAGGCCTAATGGGAGGTCTTTAGGGATCTGGGGACACGCCTATGAAGGGGATTATGGGACCCCAGTCTCAGTCTCTTTCCGCTTCCTGGCTCACAATGTGAGCTGTTTGTCTCAGCCATGTGCTATCTGCCATTGCCATCTACCACCCACTTGCCAAAGACCCAAAGTGATGAGGGTCACTCAATCTTATACTGACTGAAATCTCCAGAACTGTGAACTAAATACACATTTTCTCTTCATAAGTTAATTGCCTCATATATTTCATTGTGGTATTGCAAAGCCGACTGCACAAAACTGTATTAGTTTCCTGCCATTGCTGTAACAAATTATCACAAATTTAGTTGTTTAAAAAGAACACATTTATTATTTTACAGTTCTGGAAGTCAGACAAAATCAGTTCCACTGTGGTCAAATCAAGGTGTTAGCAGGGCTGTGTCCCTTCTGGAGATTCTCTTGTAAATCTAATTTTGCTTTATGTAATTTTGGGGGACTGTTTACTTTCCCTGGCTCTTCCTCCATCTTCAAGTCAGCACCACAGATCTTCAACTCACTCTCTCTCTCTCTCTCTCTCTCTCTCTCTCTCTTGCTCTCGCTCTCGCTCTTTGCTACTTTTTGCTTCTGTCATCGCATGTCCTTACCTGACTCTGATCCTCCTATATCCCTCCTGCAAGGACCTTTGTGCTGATATAGGGCCCTCTTGAATAATCCAGGATAACCTCCCCATCTCAGGAGCCTTAATTTTTACCCCATGTACAGAGTCTTTCTTGCCATGTAATATTCACAAGTTCCTGAGGTTGGGATGTGGACATCTTTGGAGGAAAGATGGGTTGGAGGAATCATCATTCTACCTACAATAGAAGCCAATTAGAACAGGCAGCATTTCTATAAAGAAAGTGGAAAATTGCCAGAAATTTCCATAAGATTTGTGCCGATATCTTGATGCTCCAAGCTGTATCATGAAGACATTTTTCACTGATAGCTTCCACCAACTCAAGAGGGAGCTCTGGAGTTAAAATATCCTCTCAGAGTTGTCCCAAATGACCTGGCTATTCCATCCTGCCTGGATCAGTCACTGAATGTGGGTTAGTCCAGGGGGAATGTGACCGTGGGTGAGGTAGTGCTGTGTGATTTGAGCGTGCCCTGAAGTGACTGACAGTTGGAGGTGGACTAAGATCACACTCCTAAGTCTTGCAATAAATCTTTTCCTGAAGGGGGATCTGGAAGGCATGTCACAATGTTTGCTGCAATCATGATTTAAAAAGCTGAGGGGGTAGTGTTCACATGTAATACACAATGCCAGGGAGTTCTGCCAATAGTGAGTGACAACCACAGGACCGTGGAATGCTAAGTGCCTTTCTCAGCCCTGCCACTTGACCTCTCCTTGAAGTTTGTGAAGGAGGAGACCTTAAGGAACAAATGCAACCTTACATCAGATATGGGCTTATTATCACCTGCTTAATGACTTACCTCCTTTATGAAGAGCTTTCTGGCACACTGGGGTTCATTATGAGGTTTGGATTCAAGGGTGAGTGGGATCTCTCCTTCCCTAGAAGCCCAAATCTCATTCCCTCTGATCCAAGCAACCAACACATTGGAGCAAAAAAATAAGAGAAACAAAGAAAGAGTAAGACACTTAACTTGCTCCAGGAACTCAGCCTTAGGTTCATGTTACCACACAAAGAGAGAAAGCAAAAAAGGGCTGTCCAGAGAATCACACCTTTGTGCATGACCTTTAATTCTAACTCCCGATGTGCCACAGAATTCGATATATTAATCTTCCTTTTTTTTTACAGAGTAGAGTTGGGGAGAGGAGAAGCCATGCCCACATATACAATATTATCCTTTGATTTTATGTGTGCAAATTTATACATATATTGAACAAGAATCTGAATGAATATACATCAAACATTTCAAAGTGGGAATCTCTGGTAGAAGGCCATAGCTGGAGTAAGGATCCAACCAGGTAGACCCACTGGAAAGAAGACCACTGGAATCAGCCATAAATATGGTGACTGTTGACTCAGTCCTCCACATAGGATTCATTAAGTCTTGTTTTGTTTTGGTCCTGGGAATTGAGCCCAGGGTCAGTTAAACACTGAGCCACACCCTCAGCCCTGTTTTATATTTTATTTAAAGACAGGGTCTCACTGAGTTGCTTAGGGTCTTGTTAAGTTGCTGAGTCTGGCCTCGAACTCAAGATCCTCCTGCCTCAGCCTCCCAAGCCACTGGGATTACAGGCATATAATTGGTGCTTATTGGTGCTGTCCTACCAAGTAGAATAGTAGCTTTGAGAATATTCCTGCCAGAAATGGTGTCAAAAGCTGGGCACGGAGACACATGTCTGTAATCCCAGCAACTCCGGAGGTTGAGACAGGAGGGTCACAAGCTCAACGCCAAGCCTTAAGTAACTTAACAAGATCCTGTTTCAAAATTAAAAAAGGGATGTTGCTCAGTGGTAAAGTGCCCCTGGTTTCAATCCCTAGTACATAAAAGGGGAAGGGGTTCTTAAAGGTTATAGAGTACCCGCATGTGAGGAGCCTGATCATGGCCTGAACGGGTGCTTGGCTGGCTGGCTGGCTCTGCCTTGGTGGAATCAGAACAGGATTTCCTTTATTAACTGGGTACTCTTTTATGTTGCTTGAATGTTTTACAGAAAACAAGTCTAATTTTCACATTCAAACACAAAGTTATTCTCCTGTGGTAGGCAAAGAGTAGCTAGAGCAAAACAAAATTTAAAAACAAAAAGAAACAAAGGAAAGGCTGGTTGGCCAGTTGCCTTTGCCAGGGGAACTCTTGGACTCATGCAGTGTCTTCAAGTCCTGGAACGTCCTCCTGACTCTCTGTGACAATTCCTGATGTCAATCCTACATGAACTCACATGACAGGGTGCTGTGTCATGCTTGGGCCAGTGCCACCCCACGGGTCACCCTGCCTGAATATGAACCCTGTTTCTGATTAATTTGTGTATCATTAGCTAGGAAAGCCTTCATGCCCCACTTCGGGGTTCCGGAGTTGCAGTTTGTACCATAAGAGTCTTCCTGAGGACCCTCAAATCCCTTTTGCTCTTGATGCCCTGTCAGTTCCCTAAGCCACACCCGTGACAAAAACAGGCACAGAAAAAGCAAAGAAACAGGCAAAGACTGGCCCGATGATGATGACTGATGATGAGAGGGAGTAGAAATTCCAGGTCCTGGTCTGTCAGTTTTCCTTCTTGTTGTCTGCCCTGCATGGGCAGGGGTCTGCTTGACCCCACTAGGTGATAAAACAGGATGCATTTTTTATGATTTGGTAAATGTTGGTGCCACTCTTAGCAGACACAGACACTTCATTCTGATGTCTTTGGTCTGGTGTCTGTCTCTGGGGCTGTACCAGAATTAAGCTCCTTGTTTGCCTTTCTAAAAGCACCTGGGCCTTTAAACCTTCATTATTCCAAGAATGGCAAGCTGATTTGCTGAGATGTTGTTTGGTATGTTTCTCACTAATATAGAATAAAGGAATAGATATCTTTCCCTTGCTCTCTTGCTCACTCTCTTCCCTACATTCCCTCTACCAAAGGGTTAGCCATGGCTTTTAAGGGACTTTGGTTTTCAAAGAATTAGTTCCAGGAAGAAAGAGCCTTCTCTTGAGTTCTGAGGAATTTTGGAGCAAGAAAAATCAGGAAGGGGAAGTCAACCGACTTGGGGAACTTTGAGAGCACAATGGAAGGGCAGAAAGGAGTACTTTATGTTATGTTGGTCCTTGTTAGTGGAATACACCCACAAGTTCTCCTAATAGCTCAGGAAATTGCAGCGTGACCCTCCACAAACATTTTGACGTGTGTAACTTGGATGGTCCTAGAGGGAAGAGAGAAGCCACAATAATGACTGAGATGGAATTTCCTTCCAGACTAGTGGGATGGGGCCTCGGAGCAGATGAAATTGAATTAGGGACATAAAAGAACCCTGAAAAACTTTAAAGTGAGGATATAACTGTGAGCAAAGCTGATACCTGCTGTGTAAAGACAGATTAACATCTTTGCAATGTTAAAAGATCATGGTGAACTTCATCCTCAGTTATATCTTTTCCCACCTATTATTATTTTCTTCTGGCTTTCAGAAATTTATTAAAATCAAAAGATGTATTAAACTTCTATCCCACAAACATCCATCCAGCTGCCTTTCAAAGGGCAAACTATGTTTCCACCAATGCATTTCCCTGTGGAATACATTAGACGTGGGGGTAGGGAAGTTTAATTTTCCATGGTTTCAATTATCCATGGTATGAAAATATTAAATGGAAAATTCCATAAATAAACAATTTGTTGGCCATTTAAATTGAACAGTGTTCTCAGAAGTGTGATGAAACCTCAAGTTGTTCTGCTCCATTCTGAACTTGAATCATTCTTGTGTCCAGCCTATCCACACTATGTAGGCTACCCACCGTTGGTCACTTGGTAGCTTTCTCAGTTATCAGATCAACTAGTCACAGTAGAGCAGTGCTTGTATTCAAGTAACCCTTATTATTACTTAAGAATGGCTCCAAAGTGCAAGAGTACTGACCCAAAGAAGGCTCCGGAAGGACAGATCAACTCTGGACTATGTTATGACGTTACATGATACGTAGGAAAAGACACAGTGTGCATAGGCTTTAGTACCTTCCAAGGTTTCAGGCATTCACTGGAGGTTTTGGACTGGGACCCATGGATAAGGGAGAACTACTATAGATTTTTCTTAAAAACAGAACTGTTAAGTTGCTAATGATTTGCATTTCCTGAGTTCTTTGAAAGACCATTATGTGACAGGACATGGCAGAGACCCTGGCAAGGGGAAGACAGTTGTGATTAAAATACACTTATCAATATTTTACTACAGTTAGTTACTAGTACCGCAGCTCTCTTTCTGAAGACAGAAACTAAGAAGCTGAAGATTAGAATGTTTTAAGGCCAAGCAGGAAGAATGGCCATGAGTCTAACCTCTGAGGAGTGAGATTCCCAAAATGAGAAATGGGCAGATCTTCTAAAGCCAAGACTCTAGGAACTGTATCTATCTCATACTTGGAAAGCAAGTCTCTGAATATTAGTGACTGGTGGGTAAAGATGCCTGGGATTATCAATTTTGTAGCATTTAACTGTTGAAGTGGTGGTTTCTGTCTCATTGGAGTACCCATTGCAGTGTGGCCCCAATTGTCTTTTTCTCCTAAATCAGACCAGGTAGCCAAGTCAGCATTTCTCGCTATTCTTTTACACTATTATTACCAGCACAAATAGCACCTCATGGTTGCTAGGGCTTCATATTTCATCCATAATTTTGTACACATAATTTTGTTTGGTTTGAAGTAATCATAGTATTCATACTATTCTCAGATGAGGTCGCAGAAGCTATAGAAGTAAAAGGTAACTTACATGACAAAAGGTGTTCGTGGGTGAGGGAAGAACAAGAAAGGACCAAGCAGATTACCGAACAGAGATGATGACTATCAGAGATCTCAAATGCATTGTGCTTCTCCACTGAGAACTCAGCACACCTGGGGAAAAGTGCACATTCCAGAAAATTCTGTACTGAATTATCTGGTCATCATTACCCACCTTAGAAACAGTAGAAATTTTGTGTCTCTTGAGTAATTCACTCTTTACTTAATAATAAAAAATAAAAGATTAAAGATTTTATTATAATAAAATGAATCAGAAATTTAGGAAGCATAGATACCTACAGAAACAATTTTGTGGAAAACTTTGAAAACATAGAAAAAGAAGCAACAAATTTCAAAAGTACCTACGACTTTTAGATGAGCATTAACACTTATAGGCTTTTCCCTGTGTATGTAGCATGTGTATGTGTGCACACATATGTAATTTGAATCACACCACATGGACAATTTATGTGAAATCTTTTCAATTTAACATGATGTTATAGGATGGCATATGTACTAGTCTGGTAGGACTGCTGAAACACAGTACCAAGAACCCGGTGGCTTAAACAGCCAAAATGTATTATCTCACAGTTTTGGAGGTTAGAAGTCTGAGATGAAGGTGTTAGCAAGTTTGGTTCCTTCTGAAGCTGTGAGGAGGAATCTTGTTCCAGGCCTTTCTCCTAGCTTCCTGAGGTTTGTCAGCAACACCCTTTGACCTTCCTTGTTTTGTGGTAGCATAACTCTAAATTATCCCAAAACTATCTCCGTGTGCAAATTTCCTTGTTTTATAAGGACACTAGTCATGTTGGATTATAGGTCCACTCTACTCAGAAGATCTGAGGATTACTAGGAATTAGTACTTCAGCATTCAAATTTGAGGAACACAATTCAACCTATGCAGTTTCCCCTGCAGTATCTTCAAATTTTTATTTTTAATGACAAAAAACTCATTGTATACATGTAGTAGCATTTAGCCGATCATATATTGTTTAATATTTTTTTCTTTGCTGTTATAATCAAAGCTGTTTTGAACCTTTTGATTATTCTTTTTTATTCTAATTTGTTATATATGACAGCAGAATGCATTATAATCATAATGCACATATACATATAGAGTACAATTTTTCATATCTCTGGTTGTACACAAAGTAGAGTCACACCATTCATGTATTTATACATGTATTCAAGGTAATGATGTCCATCTCATTCCACTGTCTTTTCTACCCCCATCCCTCCCTTCCCCTCCCACCCCTTTTCCCTATCTAGAGTTCATCTAATCCTCCCATGCTCCCCCTCCCAACCCCACTATAAATCAGCCTCCTTATCAGAGAAAACATTCAGCATTTGGTTTTTGGGGATTGGCTATCTTCACTTAGCATTATATTCTCTAACTCCATTTATTTGCTTGCAAATGCCATGATTTTTTTCCTCTTTTAATGCTGAATAATATTCCATTGTGTATATACACATTTCTTTATCCATTCATCTACTGAAGGGCATCTAGTTTGGTTCCACAGCTTAGCTATTGTGGATTGTGCTGCTATAAACATCAATGTGGCTGTGCCTTTTGATGATTCTTAATGGGCTCCCACCTACCTCAACATGAGTGGGTCCTTTGTTGCTAATCAATTAAAACCTGACAACCAAACCTCCTGAGAAACACAAATAATAAAAACTACCCTCAGTCTAAGTTCTATCACATATAGAGAGGAAATAATTCTCTGTTTAAAATGGTGATTTCCAAAGTTGGGTGCAAGACAGTTTGGGGGTATGGAAAAATTGGTCATATTATTTCAACAGTCTAACAGACTGCTTCAGTATCTGTTTTTATATACTTCTCATGATGTTAATAACAAAAATCTAGAGTGGTGCATAGGTATAATTTATAAATGAATAAATGTATAATGTGAACATTTTCTTAAAATTCTTTTCTTCAAGGATCATACATTTATTTTATTTTATTGGTATATTTAAAACATTTTCAGATCACTAGTCTCAAATCTTTAGCCAAGGACAATTTACCTACAATGCATTTATTTTAGTGAGCACACTTAAAATAAGATTTACCCTGTTAACAAATGTTCAAATGTACAATACATGATTGTTGGCTCTGGGTGCAATGTTGTACAGCAATCTCTAGAGTTTCTTCCTCCTGTTTGCCTAAAACTTCGTAACCTACAATTCTTAATTGTTCACTGTGAATCACCAGCCAGGACTTGGTAGCCTACATACTCACCAGATCATTACTTTTGCAGCAGCTATAGGTCTCCATTCTTACCATGACCCTAGCCCTTGGTTCTGGTCCATATGGCTTTGTCTTGGTTTCCATCTTGGATTCAGGATTCACACAAATAAATAAATAAATGTCTGGTGATCCTGGAGAACACAGGATGCCAGATGAGGGAGTCTTGGGGAGTAGAATGCTTTCTTCCCCAGTTGGGCTGTCCATAGCCATCTCCACCATGAAGGAGAAGACCTACTTCAGGTCATCTCCAAGCCTGCCAAGTGTCATGTTGTTTTCTGTTTTCTACTTCCAGGTGCTTGCCACTGAATGACCCAGGCCCACTAGGCAGTCAGCCTCGACAGTTGACAGGAGGAGACCAATATTTGTCTTGATTTCTTTTTCTACTTGTACAACTAGAAATGTCTCCTACCTGCATTTCTCAATAAGATGTGAAACAGTGTGCCTCTTTTGCCAGGGAAAATGTTCAAAATGTGACTCTCTTTTTTACCAAGAAACCTGAAAAGATACTAAAGGGACATGGGTGTGAGCCCCTCCTTTCTGACAGCTGAAAACCAAACTTGTATGTCAGTCTTTTTAAGCTCACAGAAAAGCAAATTTTGAACCCCAAGTTGCGAATTTAAAAAAAAGAGGAGGATTAGTTTGATTTTTAAAATGTAAATTGATATTCAGGAATTACTTCTGGCTAAATCCTTGGCTTATTGTTTCAAATGTCATGTTAGAATGCCTTTAGCATATTATCCCATATGGTTTGAGGATCAAGACTATAGAAAGCCACAAATAGTTTTAGTATTTTTATTTTTGTTCCTATTTATTTATAGAATAAAAAATGTGACCTTTATCTAGAACATAGTTATTCTCCCACTTAAAAGCAAGCTTTATTCTAAAAGTCTTTTAAGTTGTTTAGGCTCTCCTTGAGGTCTAGTCTGATGTGTTTATTCTCAAACTTTAGTGTGTGGAAGAATAATATGGTGGTGTTTCTTAATAATGAAGATTCCTTGTCTTCACACAGAGATGGGCAGACTCAGTAGCTCTCCAGAGGGTCTATATCTACATTTTCTAATAAAACCCCCTGGAGATACATTCACATTGAAAATATGTCATGAAGGCCGTTGAACCCACAATGGACTGATATGCCAGACATTTTGGATGAAAAATAGTAAGATAAAAGTTCTGAGTTGAGAGAAGTAATATTTAAAATAGATTTATAAGATGTATCTAGAATATTGGTGTCCAGTGAAAAGTATATCTAATTGAAGAAGAATACGGAATTCTGATTCATTTACTCCTCAAATATCCTTTGGGCTCCTACAGTGAAACAGACTGATCTGGACAGGAGGGTATAAGGGGTGGCCAGATTCTTTCCAAGTTCATGGTCATTGGGGGAGGCAGATAGTAATCAAATAATCACATTAAATGAATAAATAATCACAGATTGAGATGAGTACTCTGAAGAAAAAACATGACATTCTCTAAAATTATATAATAAAGGAACCCGAGGTAATCTAGGATTTGGGGGTTAGTTAATGAGATTAAACTTCCCTGAGGAGGTGAAGCTTGGACTGAGAAATGAAATGAGCTGTCTCAGTGATGGCGATGGGTGGATTGGGTTGTACCCGGGGTACAGGGATTGCATGTACAAAAGTCTAAAAGAGAGGTGCTTCCCTAGAAATGGGAAAAAGGCCAGTGTGGCTGACGCACAGAAGTCGAAAGTGCAGGTGGCAGAAAAGACCAGAAAGGGGTCAACCACTGTGTAATGACATTGTTCTTTAGTCTAAAAACAATGGAGTAACAGGACCTTGTGTTTGGGGGGCAGGGGGTAGATGCAGGCACATGTGCACACAAAGAAGCATTCATTCTGGGAGCAATGTGGATTTTGGCAGAGTAGTCAAAGTAGATGCAGATATATAGTGATGTGAATGATATTTTATTGGAAACTTGGATTAGGGTAGGGAAGAAGAAATGGTGAGAAAAATATAGATTATTATAGAGACATATAGATTATTATAGAGACTGGGCTGAATGGGGGAGTAGGATATCACAGAAGATTTCTTAGTTTCTATAACTAGACAAGAACTTATGCCTGTAACTGACATAGGTAACAGTGCAAAAGGCCAGGTACTGGAGGGAAATCATGGATTTGCTCTTAGCTGTGTTGAGTTTGGGTATTAAAATGGGAATATTTAGATAGGTGGTGGGAAAACTTCAGGTGTGGATAGCATTGTGGGATTAGAGATTCGAGTGAGGAAAGGAGGGACTCAGACAAATCCTTGGGGGAACCCCAATATACCACATATTAAGGGGATGAACTAGAGTAAGTCTGAGAAGTATCTACAAGGGTCAGAAATGCATGAATAGCTGAGAAGGTTGTGATGTCACGGGAGGATGGGTTTCAAAAAGAAGTAGTGGTTGCAGTTGAACACTAGGGAGGGGTCCAGCAAGATGAATGAAAAATGTCCTCTGGCAGGAAAGCAGATGCCACTGCTTGAGCTTGCAAGAGTTTTTGGTGACACTGACAGGCACAGAAGCCAGACTGCAAGTGTGAAGTAATCCCATGGATCGTTTCTGGTCTCTCTTATGGTTAATGGCACTATTTTTGTTTGTTGTCTAATTTCTCTTTTATATGAGTTGCTTTGCTCTCCTTTGATGTCTTTGTGGGAGTGCTTCTATTCTTATCAGTCACCATTCATCTTATTTATTAACTTTTAGAGAATAATTAAAGAGGGGAAAAAGAACTGGAAAAACAATGTATAAAACAAAACTAAAAACCGACTAACTTCCTTTGAGACTGGACTAGAGTGTTAAGAAGAAGGGGAAGAGGTTGGGGTTAGTGGCACATGCCTATAATCCCAGCAACTTGGGAGGCTGAGGCAGGAGGTCACAAGTTCAAGGAAAGCCTGAGCAATTCCGTGAGAACCTGTCCAGAATATTGGAAAGTAATGAGGGCTGGGGTTGTGATTCAGTGGTAAAGTGTCCCTGGGTTCAGTCCTCATTACCACACACAAAAAAGTGGGGGGAATGAAGGAGATTCACAAAGAGATGCCTATAACTTGTAATGATAGTAAAAATAACAAGAAGGCAACATATTAGGGAACTTTTGTGGCACTCTGCCTGGGCATAAGGCACTTAATAATTGATGTTAAATATGATTAATTCGTTCAATCCCTACCTCAGCCTCAGGAGATGGTTATTATTATCCCCATTCTTCCACTGAAGGAAATGGGTCCAGGAGAGAGAACCTGGGTGAATTGCTCAAGATCATCTAGATAAATCTCGGTGGAGCTGGAGTGTATATTCAGTTGGTCCCGAAGTCAGTCTTCATCACTAATGAACATGGGCTCGGCAAGAAGCTGTCGAGTTCAGGGTAGTGGGAAACACAGACAAAGCAGGTGATATGACATGAGCAGAATCTCACAGAGGTGACATGGATTCCCTACCATGGTGGAAAGATGAGCAAAGGTCCCGTTGGATATTTGACTACGCATTCCTTCTTTTGGCAGCTACATCCAGTGTTACTAGTGGTTCTCTTAGAGACTCTCCCACGCTAAGGTTTTTGTTGTTGTTGTTGTTTAGCTGTAGATGGCCACAATACCTTTATTTTTATGTGACCTGAGGATTGAACTCAATGTCTCGCACATGTTAGACAAGTGCTCTTCCACTGAGCTACAACCCCAGCCTCCCAATAAGGTTTTTTGGGGGAAGGTTTGGGAATAGTCACAGCTTTTCTGTCCTTTTTTGTATACTGATTGTGTGGGGGAAGTAAGATAGGTCTTGATGGAAGGCCTGGTTCTGAACTGGCATCTCTAGTCTCATTGAGAGGCAGCTCACTGCCAGCACCATTACTTCTTCAACATAAAAGGGAAGGGAGATACTTGGTATAGCTTGACTTCAGCTTTAAGGTCTCGGTCTTGGTTGTGAGGTGATATAAAAAAATCATTTAACAAGATGTCCCCAAAATAATTTTCTTTTTTGGTCCAATGCCTGATATGCAAGAAGGCATGGTTATCGTAATGTTTATTATTATACTTTGACAACTGAGACAAGGGCACCATTCTGAGGACAGAGTGATTGAATGATGTAGGAGATTATAGCGCTTTGAATATGATTTGAAGGTTCATGTGTTATAAACTTGACTCTCAGTGTAGCAATAAGGTTGCAAGATTAGCCCCTCCCCCCTCTCTGGCTCCCTGTCTTGTAATGTGATATCTCCCTCTCATGCCTGCTTCCACCATGATGCTGTCCACCATAATGTGATTAACACCAGGGGAGCCCTGGCCAGAGACAGTGCCCTGCTGTTTAGACTTTCCACCTCTAAAACTGTGAGATAATTAAGTTCTTTTCTTTATTAAGTTCCCAACCTTAGGTATTTTTTATACTAAGAGAAAGTAGGCTAATGCAGATATAATTCTGTTCTTCCATTTGATGGGCTACTTGACCCTATCTGAGGAATTGTTTCTGTCTTCTCTGGCACTGAATTTTAAGAGATTACATTTAGACGGAAAAAAAAAAAAGAACTCATAGTTTTGTCATATGGAGGGGATGAGATATGTTTCACTTGGTAAAGAGATGACTTGAAGGGAGCCCTACAGGCATTTTCAAATATTTGAAGGGTTACTCCATGAAAAAGAAAGAACTAAGACTAATAGGCAGAAACTTCTGGAAGATACATTTTGCCTCATAAATAAGCAAATTCTAACAAAGCTTTTTAAAGTGTGACAAGATGCCTTAAGGAATAATGAGCTTCACAGCCTTGGAGGTTGTCTTAGTTCATTTTCTGGTGCTATAGCATAAATCCACTGGCTAGGTAATTTATAAAGAAATTTTACTTCCCACAGTTCTGGAGGCTGAGGAGTTCAGTATCAGGTGCCAGTATCTGGTGAGCACCTCTGTGTTGCATCAGCCCATGGCAGAAGATGGTGGGGCAAGAGACATATGAGACAGGATAAGGGCAGGACTCATCCTTTCATCAGGAGTCCCCTCCCATGGTAACTCATTCGCTCCTGCTATCACAACATTAATCTGTTCATGAGGGCAGGGCACTCAAGACCTAAGCACTCTTCGAAGTTCCAACTCTTCTTTTTGGTACTGGGCATTGAAACCAGGGCCTCATGCATGCTCGGCAAGCACTCTACCACTGAGCCACACCTAAGCCTGAAAAGTTTCAATTCTTAACACCATCACAATGACAATTAAATTTCAACATTAGTTTTGGAGGGGACTTGATGAAAGATAGGCAAATTGTAGGTAAGTGATACAAGTTATAGAGAGTATTTAAGCATATGAATGATGTCTGATAAAATGGGCATTCAGAATATATCTATTGGATAGATTAATACATTAGTAGAGCTGGAAACAACATCCAAAGGACTTCTTATGAAGCTTTAATTCTTGGGAAATTAGAGTCGTGTTTCAGTGAGAGGGAAGAGGAATGGTTTTGGAACACCTGGGGCATTAATCAAGGGTGGCAAGCCAGAGTAGGGACACTGGGTTTGGGGTTGGTAGGTGCTATAGTCTGGATATTGAATATCCTCCAAAACCTGCGTATTAAAGGCTTGTTCCCTTGGAGTGACACTATGAACATGGGGTGAAACCTTTAGGAGGTGGGGTCTGATAGGGGATCCTTCACTCATTGGGATATGGGATATTGATCATCCTCTTTTGTATCCTGGTCATGAGGTTAGCAGTTCCCTCTGCCACACAGTCCCCACCATTGTCACCTGGTATTCACTATAGAAGCCTAAAGCAATGATTCTGCTTGATCTTAGAGGAGAATCTCCAAAACTCTGAGTCAAAATAGAGCTTCTCTCTTCATAAGTTAATTACCTCAGTTATTTTGCTAGAGTTACAGAAATCTGAGTAACACAGGCAACATGATATTCAGAGGAATATGAAGTATGAAAATGGTTGTGGAGGAACGTCCCTGTAGGCGAACTATTGGCTGCTGTTTTAACTTGAATTACCCTGAGTTCTTGGTAGCATAATTAGTGTAAGAACATCTGGAGAATATTCATGCCTTTATCTCTAAAGAAAATCCATCAAAGGACAGAAGATAGGGAAACTCAGGTAAACAGCTGCCCAAGGACAATAGAACATACATTCTGTTAGGTGAGTTATCATTTATCTTAAAGAAAACAATTTAAGAATGCCAATGTTTATTTTAGAAGGATATTTTGAAATGAAGAATTCAGGAATCTAAGTGCATCCTTAACCTCAGGGGTCCCACTCACCTTTGACCCTCAGCTGAAGGTGTTTTTCAACTTTGTCCTCAGCTCCCTTCTCAAACAATTCCAGGGCACCAGAGGAATGTATACATTCTGATGCTGTTGATTTAAAGTAGTTTATAAAAGCCTTGTTGATATTAGTATGATGGCTACTAAGTAAATAATTTTTCTGAACTGTCAAAATATGTCAGCACAACCTGCTATAATAATATGTTTTGAGTTGCAAAGCTGGTAGGTCAACTCTTACCGTGCTAGATGGGTTCTCATTTCTTCCCATGGATTTTCTTTGACATTAAATTGTCATGGTAACAGAATTCCAGCATTGCCAAATGAATTTTTTGTGGATGGAAAAAAAAACACAAACTGCAGGCAATAAAGCAAACCATGGAAACAGTTTAACTCTACATATCTAGAGATGACATTCAGATCTGACACATCAGTCTACTTGCAGGATATATATCTTGTTGAGGAGGTAACTATAATAAATGGAGAACTATTAGTATCTGAATTTTCTGTCTTTATTTTTTCAAGATTAAGAGAAACAATTAAGTAACAAGTCTTTGGGGTCTTATAATTCTAAAAAGGAAATAAGAACAGTTCTAAAGCTAATGTGACGATGAAAACAAATGTAAATATAAATGAGGATAAAGGCCTCCTTTACCACGGGGTGTTCCCTGGGAGCTGAGGGTAACATCCAGGAGTTTGTGTGTTATTGCCTTGTTCTGATCCACTCTTCAGAAGCGGGCCTCAGCTTGTGGTTGTGCATTACTTAGTTCTTCTCCATCCTTTACTCTGGATGCTGCTAGGAATTATTTCTGGCTGCTCACAGTTGCTTCATCAGACAGTAGTGATCAGAGAAGCTAAAAAGACTTTATATAGTCCAACTTCTTCTTTCATTTTATTCATTAGAAAAATATGCTCATAAAGATGGGGAGGAATTATATCAATATCCCAAAGAAATATCTGCATCCCCATTGAAGTATTTTTCACAATAGCCAAGGTATGGAAAATAATCTATCCATGATAGATAAGGAAAATGTGATCTCTGTGTGTGTGTGTGTGTGTGTGTGTGTGTACCCATGCAATGGGGCTGCAGATTTAGCCCAGTTGCAGAGTGTCTGCCAAGGTGCCACAGAGCCCTAGGTTTGGTCTGCAGCACCACAAAAACAAACGAACAAACAAAAATTGCATGCATATGTGTGTATGCATGTGCAAACACACATGCACATACACACTGGAAAATTATTGAGCCACTAAAAGAAAATTCTGCCATTTTCATCAATATGGATGAAAATGGAGGATATGCTGCTAAGTGAAGCACAGAAAGAATCTGTGCATGTCACTTAGATGTTGAACTGTCAAACCCATAGAAATGGAGTAGCATGGTGGTTGCCAGGGGCTGGGGTTGGGGAAAATATGGGAGCTGTTACTCAAAGGGCACGAGCTTTCAGTTATAAGATGAGCTGACTCTGAGGATCTAATGTGCACCACGGGTTGTGATAGATGTGTTAATTAACTTGATAATCATCATGTCATGTGAACATATATCAAAACCTCATATTGTATAGCTTGAATATATACAATCTTTGTCAATTAAATATTGTAAAATAATAAGTAAACAGAAGTAAAGATGCCAGGCTTATCCCTTTAACACAGGAAGCTCATGGCATCATTTTGGGTAACTGCTCATGCTTGTTACAATAAAGTCACTTTCAAAGTACTTTGACTGCATCAGGTTATCTAATGCCCCTCTAATGAAGTCAATTCTAATGTCTCCTAATTTTAAATAGAAGGAAGAGTTCCAGTTACTTGCTCATCCAGGAAGTAGCTAAGCAAAGACTCAAACCTGGGCAGTTTATGATGGAGAAAGTCACAGATCTTTTGAAAATGAATTTGTGTTACAATTCTTACATCACCACTTAACAGCTGGGTGACCTTGGGCATTTCATAAAATCTCTCAAAACCTCAGACCCCTCATCTATAAAAGAGGATAATAACTTCTATGTGGGAGTCTCATAAAGATTAATTGAGGTTATATATATCTTAGCATAGTACCCAGTGCTTAATAAATGCTTAGTAAACACTAGCCACTATTATTGCTTGCATTTTATTTTTATGTCTCCACTTTCAGAGTCTATCCGAAACTCTTAATTCAACTGTCTATCTTATCAAATATCTTTCAAACACTTCTATAAATTTAATACTTAAAAAACCTTGAACCATATTTTTTAGAATGCAGATGCATTGGAGAAGAAAAAAATATAACCTATCTAGCCGAGGTAATTAAAATTCTTTAGACTTTCCTCTTTTGTTCTAATTTTTTGAGCATTATTGACATGTACATAGTTTTCAGATTTCTTAACTCGCTTTATTCCTCTCCTATCTTCTCTGGGTAGCTGAAAGTGCCTCCTCAGGGCAGTTCCCTAATTCCTTTTATATACAATTAGAATGTATTACACTACCAGCCCCTTAGGTCAAAATGTACATATGCAATTGTAAAATCTCAGAGTCCAGAGTTTTCTTAGAAATCATGTATTCCAATCATTTTTCAGGAGGATATAAGTTGAGGGATATAAATGAGAATTTATGACTTTTTTTATTTGTTGCTTTAGATATACACAACAGTAGGGTGTATTTTGACGTTTTATACATATGTGGAGTACAACCCATTACAATTTTGATCCCATTCATGTGGTTGAACATGATGCGGAGTTACATTAGTCGTATGTTCATATATGTGCATAGGAAAGTTATGTCCAATTCATCCTACTGTCTTTGCTATGCATCCCCCTCCCTTCCCTTCATTCTCCTTTGTCTAATCCAGTGAACTTCTATACTTCCTCTTCTTACCCCCCTTTGTTAGGGTTAACATCCACATATCAGAGTGAACACTCGGCTTTTGTTGTTTTGGGACTTAGCATGATATTCTCCAGTTCCATCCTCTTAGAGGCAAATGCCATAATTTCATTCTTCTTTATGGTGGAGTAATATTCCATTGTGTGTATACACCACATTTTCTTTATCCACTCATCTGTCGAAGGGCACCTCGGATGGTTCCTAGCTATTGTGAATTGAGCTGCTATAAACATTGAAGTGGACGCATCACTATAGGATGCTTCAAGTCCTTTGGGTATAAACTGAGGAGAGGGATAATTGGATCAAATGGTGGTTCCATTGCAAGTTTTCTGAGGAATCTCCATACTGCTTTCCAAAGTGGTTGCACCAAATTGCAGTGCCACCAGCAATGTATGAGTATACCTTTTCCCCCACATCCTCACCAACATTTATTGTTACTTGCATTCTTGATAATTGCCATTCTGTCTGGAGTGAGATAGAATCTCTGTGTAGTTTTCATTCACATTTTTTCTAATCGCTAGAGCAGTTGAACAGTTTTTCATGTATATGTTGACCATTCATATTTCTTTTTCTCTGAAGTGCTGGTTCAGTTCCTTTGCCCATTTATTGATCTCAAAGCCCTAGAAAAGGAAAAAGATACCTAAAGCAGTAGAATATAGGAAATAATTAAAATCAGAGTTGAAATCAATGAAACTGAAACAAAAAAATTAAAAAATAGATGTCCAAAAAGTTCTTAGAAAAAATAAAATCAATAAACCCTTAGCCAAACTAATGAAGAAAAAGAGAAAACTCAAGTCACTAAAATTTGTGATGAGAAAGGACATATCACCATGGACACAACTGAAATACAGATAATAATTAGAAACTACTTGAAAATCTATATTCCAATAAAATAGAAAATCATGATGACATTGACAAATTTCTGGAGACATATGACCTACCCAGGTTGAAACAGGAAAACAGAAAATTTAAGCAGGATTTATGATTTTTAGTACTACCCCAAATAACTGGTCATTCTTTCATGGCAGGATGATTTAACCTATATTTGAATTTCTTATAGTTTGCGAACAGCATATAATTTTGTATCTATTTAGTATCATCTAGATTTAGAAATGTAATCCAGTTATTGCTTATGGGAAATAATAACAGAGTTCATCTGGATGTGGATATCTATATTATAAGTGCTTTCCAGGTAAAGGTAGATTAAAACTAGCAACATTTTTTTTTTTCTAGTATCGTTTATCCTAAAATTTAGGTGACTCACATTCTTAGATTCTGAATTTCACTAAAATTGTAACCATATCCACAGTTGTTCCATAAGAGATAAATCTTTATTATAGGAGCTCCTTGCTAAGATTATGATTAAAACTGTTATAAGAGCTTGGAAGTAGAGATAGAAATAGGTGTGTGTTGAAGAGGGATGAAGATTGTTGAAAAGCACCTGGAAGTAACTTTAGATTTTGATTTTCCTGAGGAAAGGCATAAAGTTGATTACGCATCATTATGCCATTATTTCTTTCCCAACCCTCTAATTGTATGGTATTGATGAATGATGGCTTTACAGTGCTGCTTATACAAAAGAGTTGGTTAGTGAGTCAACCACTGTTCATCCCTGGTTTAAACAGAGAAAACTGTATACCATAGAGTCAACAGTGGATCATAATTTTTTTCTTCCAAGATACACAGCTCAAATTCCTTTTTTTACTCATCCACTTCAATACATATTTGCTAAGCACAAAATATGACCCACCAAGAAAGACAGCTGGGAAAGCTGAGATGTGGAGGCATGACCTGGGAAAGGAAGGTTTTTCCTCTGCGCTAGCCCTTAGATGAACAGGAGCACCGTGGTCTTCTCAGTTCTCAAGTTCTCAAAGGACCTGGGCTGGGTGTGAGCCCATCCTGTGAACCAAAGCTAAGAGGGGAAGTGGGCATGTGTCTGGGGGTACAGGAGGGCATCATCACAGCCTGTGTCAATGTGAGACTGGACTTTGCTAGCGAGAGGCAAACACTGACCCAAGGATGAAGCACACAAATCCTGTTGGCCCGAACAAATAAAAGTTCAAGGTCAATATGGAAGACTCAGGGAGGGTATAAAAAATGAAATTTAAGATGGAAAAAATACAAAATAATCAGAATAAAAGTCACTCTTAATATTTATAGCGCTGATTGTTATATAATTCATTAGAATATAAAATCATAAACATAGTAAGAAAAATAATGACAAAGTAGTATAGAATACATGATTCCAAATTATTAGGGGAAAATGTGTATGTAGATGGATGGTCGTAACATGTTATTGGTGGTTTCCAACAAATAATGAGATTATGGATGACTTAATTTCTTCTTCATGCATGTTTGTATCTTCTGTAACACATATATATTGCTTGTATTTTTAAAAATGTTTTTAAAACAGTAGAACTTTAAAAAAAAATAAGAATTTTATAAGTGATTCAAAAACTAAAAGTATAAAACGATTTATAGCCCTTAAAATTTGGCCACTGATGACAGGGGTTATTTTGGTTTCACTCATGACAGATGTTTATAGAACAGGGTGTCCCAGGCTCTCAAGTTAGACCTGCTGACTCTGTGCTGAGCACACTCGGTCTATTACAAGCATGAAGAAAACCAAAACTGCAGAGGATTTTAATATCTCCCATTCTGTCAGACCCAGAGAAGAGGCAGAGTGGGCAAGGGGCCAGAAGGCTTGTCAATATCCCCTGGATTTTCTCCAGCTTCCACACTGTCTACAGCCTAGAATTTCTGGAACAACTTTGTTTTCCACCTATAGCATACTTCTCCCCCATTGTGCTGTAGGAGCTCCATCAACAGTGAAAGCTAGCAGCAAGGAGAAGGCAGAACATGTATTTTTTTTAAAAGGAAAGACTCAAGACCTCGAACAGCACAGCAATCTGAGGCCATTTTAGCCTGATGAATGTTTGTGGAGAGCCCGCCGTGTGCCAGGAATTCTTTATACCTTAACAAAAGGCCTCATTACAGGGTAGAAACATTTATCTCTGTAATCATAAGCCTGAGTTATTAATAACATTAGCCAACTTATTGAAAACCTCCCATTTGTCAGGATAATTATCAGGGCTTTATGTATTTATAATTTTTCTCAGTTAATATATGAATTTTCTCTTAAGAAGGCAGGGAGCCGTGAAATATATTTTTAAATAATTTCTATTGAAAACATTTTCTTTCTCTTTGTCATTTAAAAAAGTGAACCCTCTCAGCCTGTTGCACTAACAACAAAAATGAAGATCCTGGTCTCCTTTTCTCCATCTTTCTGTAGTGATGAGGAGAGAATTAAGCTAAGGTTGGAGAAGTAAAGTGAAATTTAATATTACCTCCTGTTTTTGCAGAGTGGAGATCCTTCCACCAACAGAAGTGGACAGCCATTATGATTTTTATTGCCCATTCTTTCTTCTCTCCCATTCCTGGTTCTCTTATGGCAACAGTGATGGTTCCAGTGACGGCAAGGCTTTGGAGGGGTGAGGTGAGGGCCACCTCCACAGCTGCTGCCTGCACTTCCCTTCACTGGAACCTACCCGTTTCTGCCCACACGGTTCTAGCCTCACCTTTTCCTCTCTCACCTCTCTCATTTCTTCACTCCTCTGGGTCTCATCTTGCCCCAGTCTTTTTACTCTTCCCCATCTCCTTTCCCATCAGCCAAAGCAAAACATTTTTGATCAGGTTTCTTTTATGGACAGATTTATCAACATGTTAAAAACACCGATTTTTAATTTCTCTTTTCTACCTAGCAGGCATCATGGACCCTGCCTTTCCTACTTAATCCCACAGCCTCAACTCAGTTCTGAGTTCTGTCTTCCTCCTCCCTCTATCAGGACTTAATGGTGTCTTTGAGCGTTGCCCTTGGAGGCGCTGGGGAGTCTGCTTCCTCCTCCGTTGCTGCTCAAGTTCAGCCTTCAAACCATTGTTTTTCACTTCCATTGTCCTTTATTTCCTTGGCTTCGACCTCATTTCTCCATTTTTCTGCCAGAGTTTTCTTGGAAAGACAACTGCTCATGCCACGCATCCCCTCCAGCACCTAATACTCCAATTCCCAATCCCTCTGTCCCATGTATACCTCAAGTTATGTTCCCAATCTCTCTGTCAAAGCTGGCCCCTCCTCATAGGTTCAGCCAGAATAGCTGCATTTCTCGTAGAAGAAACATAACCATTCCTCTATGCCTTTGTTCTCTTTACCTGAAATAATCCCTTGTCTAATTTGCCTGAAAACCCTTTTGACCTTTCTCAGTTTATTGTAACTTCATCCTTGAATCCAAAACCTTGGCCATCAAATTCACCAAGTTTCCATTCTTTCCTCTCAGAACACTTTGTACATATCTCTGGTATAGCTTTTGTTATTATGTTTACTAATTTTGTGTTCCTGATTTGGACAATGGGGATAATTATAGTGTTTGTCTCAGAGGGCTGCTTTGAGGAGTAAATGAATTAAAATCTACATAGCAATAGGCTAGACACCAGCATTTAGTTTGCTATGTCACAAGTAGTGATTGTTATTGGTATTGGCTTAGTGCTCACAGTGATGGATGGCCTTCAGAGTTGAGGCAGATCTTATTCCCCAGCACCAAACCAAGTGGCCACAGATGGAATTAAATTGCAGTATTTACGTACCTTTCCCACCATCTCATGCTCAGATATTTGAGGGAACAGAAGGGGGTTGAATTTTAGGAAACTGTTATGGTTTGGATGTGAGGTGTCCCCCAAAACTCACATGTGAGACAATGTAAGAAGGTTCAGAGGAGAAATTATTGGGTTGTGAGAGTCTTAACCCAATCAGTGATTTAATCCCCCAGTAGGGATTAACTGAGTGATAACTAAAGGGTGTGGCTGGAGGAGGTGGGAGTTGGGGATGTGGCTATGGGGACATATTTGTATCTGGAGAGTGGAGTCTCTGACTGCTTTCTGATCATCATGTGAGCTGCTTCCCTTCACCACACTCTTCCACCATGATGTTCAGCCTTACCTCAAGCTGTAAGCAATGGAGCCAGCCTTCTATGGACTAAGACCTCTAAAACCATGAGCCCTCAAATAAACCTTTCCTTCTCTGCAATTGTTCTGGTAGAGTCTTTTAGTCACAGCAGTGAAAAAACTGTGTAAAACAGAGACCTTTATTGCTACAGCAAAGTGTTTTGAAGTTGGTTGGGTGGAAAAAAAAGCCAAGAGATTTGGAGAAGCCCCAGGATGATGTAACACCAATTAGCTGGGACTTTTATAGTATATTGTCAAAAGAAGACATCTCCAAAGAGGCCCTGGGACCATGGGGACCAGTTCTTAGAAGGATCCTAGTGTCATAGGCTCATATGAGTGTCTGCAAGGAAGAGGCAGAGGAGCTTAAAGCCACTTTAAGCCTCTGTCCTGAGACCTGGTGGGTAACATGTGTTGAGCATGCCCGAGAAAGCCAGGGAGAAGTAGAGGTAGATGCACCCTTAGCCTAGTGAGCTTACACCATGGAAATCTGCAGGCTGCTTTGTAGTAATTTTCCCAGATGCAATGAACAAATGAAGAAAACTTTCTCACTGCATTCCGTCATTCAAATACCAAATAGAATGAAACTTCTTTAGCTGTGTATTCAAGGCCCACCTCCACTCATTATACCCTTGGCACTAGTCACCCTGTTCTCCAGGCCTGTGCTTTCTTGTGTCCAACCTCAGGCCATCCTTGAAATGCCTTTCCCACATCTGCATGTATCTAGAGCTTACTATCTTTGAAGTTCACCTAAAATAAGATCTCATTTTATCAGGTAGGCCAAGCTGCTGCATGCATATCTACAGTTCCTCCTCCTGGGATTCCTGGCTATGACTCCACTTCTGAGGGAATTAGCCCAACAGGTCACTCAGTTGTAACACCCAGCCTAGTAACCTGTGATCTGCTTCTCACTCTATTACTACTAACTGGACCAAAGGTAGGTTGTAGACCAGCAGGTTCTGAAGTGAGCTCATGGGAGCTTTGCCTATCAGAGATCTGACTAAATTGAACCAATCAAATTCTCTTAGGTGGTTTCAATGTGAGCTAAAGGAAGAGCTGCACAGTTGGTAGAAGGCAGGTGGCAAAGAGGCCATTAGGTCCTTGAGCAATTGTAAGCCAACAAGAGATATAATTAAGCAAATCCAACAAGATATGTGTAGTAAATAGGGGTGAGGTGATTGATAGTAGCGGGAACAGAGGGTGCTCATGGAGGAGAAGGCCAAGACCATGAGAGCAATTACCTTATTCTGGTAGATTCTGAATTCTTCTCCCTTACCTACTTTCCCGCAGGGTCCCAGTGAAACCTGACAATGCAAGCTTTCTTGCTCAAAAAATCAAGAATTTCAAGAATGGCAGCCTGCCTAGAAGTGAACCTCTGAGTCTCTACTCTTTGCAATTGTAATAGTTTGATTAAAAAAAAAAATCCCTCCATTTAGTCTTGATCTCCTTCATTTGCAAATAATCTCCTTTGAAGTGGGAACAACTTGCGGTTGCTGGAGTGGTATTGTTTGTAACCTGAGGCCCTCAGCACTTTCTATAGTGCTGTAGGATTCCTGAGACTCCCATCATATCTCCTTCACCTCAGGGCTGTCATTTTAAAAGCAGGTCTATACCAGATTAATCTTTGTACCTTCCCAAGCCTGCTTGGTTCCAGCTCAGTGGCAAAGGGATTATTTTCTCCCTTGTGTTGGAGCTGATTACCAATATGACCGCAGATAAGACTGAACTGCACGGTTCTTGAGATAATACCTTAAATAAAATATGCCCCTGTGTTAGATTGATCACAGCAGGGAATGTTCTCCCTGGTAAGGGAGAAATAATTTTCATTCTAGTGATTAGAGAATCACTGCTTATAGACATAGTTTCTGTAATTTCAAATAGAGGCTTCTGAAGCCCTCTAGTTAAAGTAAGCATTACAGATTGTATCACATTTATTAAATACTTAACTTTATTTGAGAAACTGTGTTAAATACTTTGCCAGTATTACCTTCCTTAACTTGGTTCTCATCACAAACAATAAAATTGTACCATGTTTTACCTACTGGTGTTAGGAAGAGCAAAGGCTTAGCTTACATTAACCAGGGGATGAAAACAGAAGATGGCAAGCTTAGTTTGTTTGCTATCAAAGTCTTAGCCTTTGCTCTAGACTTTACTCTTAGCCTTACTCTATGCTCTTAGCCTTGACTCCATTGCCTCATCTATATGGAATTTCACCAGCCCTAGAGAGTGGCCCAGGACAAGCTTCACTCCCTGAGACAATTATTTCAGTTCCTTCAGGATTGCAACCTCTCCCATAGGGATTCATTGCCCATAGCCTTCTCCACTACTATTCCAGGAGAAATATTCTCTGCTTAACTTAGCAGGGATTCCTAGTATATATACCTTTAAAAAGAGCCAAGAATTTCTATTTAATCTGAAGCATGATGCTCCCAAACCTTTTCTATTGTGGTAATCGTAAAGGGAATGGAAGATGGCCAACCAGACATCTAAAAGGAAAGTTTCCCCCAGTCTTACATTTTTATTTGTAAAAGGAAAATTTTGTGTTATTCTCCATATCATATTGATGTTGATGTTAAAATACTATTTTAAATTACTTTCATTAAATTTGATTGGAGTATTTTTTATTTGTCCTTTCTAGATATACATGACAGTAGAATGTATTTTGACATATTATACATACATAGAATAAGTATAACTTCACATCATATACAACCACATTATTGTGATTGCATATGATGTGAAGTTACATGGGTCATGCATTCATATATAAGAATAGGAAAGATATATCCGATTCATTCTATTGTCTTTACTATTTCCCTTCCCCTTCCTTCCCTTCATTCCCCTTTGTCTAATCCAATGAACTTCCATTTTCCCCCTCCCTTATTGTGGGTTAACATTCACATATCAGAAAGAACATTTGGCCTTTGCTTTCTGGGAATTGGCTTATTTCATTTAACATGATAGTCTCCAGTTCCATCCATTTATCATCAATATGCCATAATTTCATTCTTATTTATGGCTAATATTCCATTGTGTATATATACCACATTTTCTTTATCTATTCATCTGTTGAAGGGCACCTAGGTTGGTTCCATTGCTTAGCTACTATGAATTAAGCTGCTGTAAACATTGATGTGTCACTGTAGTATATTGATTTTAAGTCCTTTGGGTATATACCGAGGAATGAGATAGCTGGGTCAAATGGTGGTTCCATTCCAAGTTTTCTGAGGAATCTCCATACTGCTTCCCAGAATGGTTACACTAATTTGCAGTCCCACCAGCAATGTATAAGTGAACATTTTCCCCCACATCCTCCCCAACATTTATTGTTACTTGTATTCTTGATAATTGCCATTTTGACTGGAGTGAGATGGAATCTCAGTGTAGTGTTTTTTTTTTTTTTTTTTGATTTGCACTTTTCTAACTGCTAGAGATGTTGAATATTTTTTCATACATCTGTTGGCCATTCCTGTTTCTTCTGTGAAGTGCCAGTTGAGATCTTTAGCCCATTTATTGATTGGATTTTTTTAAATTTTTATTTCCCCAATGCTGGAGACCAAACCCAGGGACTCACTACATGCTAGTGAATAGGTAGGATAATCAGATAGGCAGGCAGTTAGGACAACACCCCCAAAGAGATTGCTCTGTAGAAACATTATTTGAGTTCCTGAGATAAGAAACCAGAAAGGATTTGTTGGTGGCTTGCTGCTGAGTAGTAGCCCTAGCAGGTGTGGCCTTCTGGGGAGTCAAAAGAACTGTAACACAAACAGGCCCTGCCCAAGGTGATCAAACCAGCAGAAAATCCAGTTTCACAAGGCAATTACTCTACCACTGAGCTACACACCCAGACCTGGAGTGCAAATCTTATTAAAATATTTAATTCTATATCCTCACCCATTCCAAATATTGTAGTAAAAATGGAGCTCTGGACATATGTGCCAAATTTATCCCCAAAATTCTTCAAATCACTGACTGAATTTTCTCTGAAACTCACACCCCAAGGAATTTAAAAGCAAGAAATAGTTGAGCATCAGAGAGTGAGTGAGTGGTGAGGGGACAGTGTTTTCACTTTGGGCTTCAATTTGTACCTTGCTGGCCCATTTTCCTGGTGATGGCACCAGGTATCAATCTATAGAGCAGCATGTAGAGAAGCCAGAATGAGATGGAGGGATAGTATCCTTATAGTCTGGGCTGTTGACCGATGGATTGTGATTGGCATGTCATCTCTAAAAGGATCATGGCAACTGGAACATGTTTAAAGAAGGAACTCAAAACCACAACAAAATAATAATGTTGGAGCACTAAAAATACACTAGACAACTGGGGTTTCTTTCTAAATATTGTTTTATTGAATCCATATACTAGAGAAGCCTTTGGGGATACAAGAAAGTTATGGTTCAAAGAGTGAAACAAGTCGCCCCAGATCACACGCTAGTGGCTGCTACGCTCCTCAGCAGCACAGCCGATTGCCCACTCCATGGACACCCCTGCTTCCTCGCTAATAAAGCCAGGATTGAGCTAGTTCTCTTCTAAGAGGACATGTCTTTCAAAAGAGGCTGAGTCCTTTCCCAACTTCATTGGAAGTAACAGGGCCATGAACCTTAATTTGTTTGATCCACTTGTGGCCATCTCATTATCGTTGTCAAAGGATTGGTTTAGGCGTGAGCAGAAAGAGGTGAGTAGAAGTTGGCCAGGAGGCTGAGGCATGGGAAAGCTCTCTTTGTTCTGAAAGAGGGGCACCAGAGAGGTGCCTTTTTTGCTCCTGGACTTTGTCATCCTCATATGGTACTTAGTCCTATCAGATGATGGATCCGAGAAGATTTATCCTTTCTTCTAATTAGCAGATGGAGGCAGAGCTGATTGCCTTAAACCATCAGATAATGAGCAGTATTGAGGTTGGTGGCACATTTCTTTTTTTATTGTTTTTAGTTATACACAATAGTAGAGTCAATATTAACATATTTATACTAACATGGAGTATATTTTATTCTAATTAGGATCCCAGTCTTGTGGATGTACATCATGTTGAGATTCACCACAGTTTATTCATATATATAGATAGGAAAGTTATGTCAGATCAATTTCAGTGTCTTTCCTATTCCTATTCCCACTTCCTTCCCTTCATTCCCCTTTGTCTGATCCAATGAACTGCTATTCTTCCCCTTCCCCTGCCCTTTGTGGTATGTTAGCATCCATGTATCAGACAGAATATTCAACCTTTGGTGTTTGGGGATTGGCTTATTTCATTTAGCATGATAGTCTCCATATTTTTCCATTTGGCAACAAATGTCATAATTTCATTCTTCTTTAAAGCTGAGTTATATTTCATTGTGTATGTATATCACATTTTCTTTATCTATTCATCTGTTGAAGGTCACCTAGGTTGGTTCCATAGTTTAGCTACTGTGAATTGAGCTGCTATAAACATTGATGTGGCTGTGTCACTGTAGTATACTGATTTTAAGTCCTTTGGGTATATACCCAGGAGGGGTATAACTGGGTCAAAAAATGGTGGTTCCATCTCAAGTTTTCTAAGGAATATCCATACCACTTTTCAGAGTGGTTGCACCAAATTGCAGTCCCACCAACAATGTATGAGTATATCCCTTCCCCCCACATCCTCACCAACATTTATTGTTACTCATATTCTTGATAATTGCCATTCAGACTAGAGTGAGATAGAATTTCAGTATAGTTTTAATTTGCATTTCTCTAATTGCTAGGGATGTTGAACATGTTTTCACAAATTTATTGACCATTCATAAATCTTTCCTTTAAGAAGTACCTTGGTGGCAGTTTTTGAAAGACTCTGCCCACCTCTGATCTACTTCTGTACCTAAAGTATCATTTTCTAGAGCTTTTGACTGAGAGCCTGGCTCCCTGGCACACTGAGCCCTGGTAGTCCTGTGCTCTAACTCTCCTCTGCATTACCATAAGGCTGCAGGAAACCACCCAGCTGTTCAGAGGTTTTATCTTTAGCTGCTCAGCCTAATGTTCCACACAGCTTCAGAGTTCCATAAATGTACTGGGGAGAAAATAGTCTGCATGTTGCCATATGCTCAGTTTTCTATCTTCCCTTTATACCTGCTCATCAGTGTCTCCAGATATTAGTTTTTCCTCTCAACCTCGAGGTCATGCAAGGTCTCTGGTTTCTCTTTGTCCTGTGCTCAGGCAAAGTCCAGGAACTCAGCCTCTTGGCCTAAACACAGATTTGGCAAATACCCTACAAAGACAAAGGTTGCAGAAATTGGTTAACCTCTTCACAGTTCTCCTTGTTCTAGAATCATGTGTCTTCTAGTCTCTAATGCATCAGCAGCTTTAGGTGCCTTTTAAACAGATGATTTTAAAATTTTACCCAGTTTAAATTTTTCTCAGAGCATTGGTCAGCTGTGGGATGCACTGTGGTCTTACTTAGAAATTAAAGGGACTCTGTTACATCTAAAAGAAAGCAGGTAAGATAAAATGACAACTCAACCTTTTCTTATAATGTCTTCTTATACAAATTTTAGTAACACAGAAATGTTGAAAGAATAATTTATCAATACCAAATACCTACCACCTATATTTTAAAAATCATTACCATTTTACTGTATTTGCTTTATCATCTATATACCTTCTGCTGAACGATTTCAAAATAATTTATAAATGTCATGATTCTTTCATGGGAAGCAATTCAGCCTATCCCTTCTAAAAATAAGAAAATTCCCTTTTTCCATAATACTATGATTGCACTTAAAACTTAACAATATTTTCCTGATATAATAACTTTTCCATAATCACAGCTTGCTGGTTAGCCCCAAAATAATCATCTATAGCAGTTTCTTCCAACTAAGATAAAATCACACATTTTTCTTCTAATTGGGACCCTTACATTTTCTTATAACACGAACAAATTGAAAATGCTGAACCAAAAGAATTAGATTACATATTTATTTAAACACATTATCTAGCACATAGGTGCTGCTGATCGCTCATATTGTGTCGAATCAGCAGCCTCTTGTCTCATTGTTTCACTCCTAGTGAGGCTAAAGTTGATCGCTAGGACAAGGTGGTGACAGATTCTTCCACCATAGAAGTTGTTTTTTTCTTTATCATTGTTAAGTCACTGGCACTGCTTCTTGTTCATTATCAACTGGTCATTTTCTGGTTTTGGTATTTATTGATGATTTTTGACTGAATAAACTATTGGAGTTTGTAATATGAATAATTTTCAAATCTATTACTCCTCTTTCTTCCTGGTTCAAAGCAATTATTATAAAGCTGCCCCTCATCAACTAAGGATGAACTATAATTCTTCCCCAAAGCAGAGGGTAAATTGTGGTTACCTTTAAATTACTCATTTTCTAAATAAGAAGATGCTATGTCACCCTTGAGGGTGGCAAATAAGTTTGTTCCCTTTTTAATTTTTAACATAATCATAGATTTGCAAGGTTTTGTTTTTCAGTGAATTTAATGAATCACAGTCTTTATTCTTTTTCTAAAATTTTATTGTAATCATTGATGCATATTAATTGTGCCCATTCAGGGGTTTCTTTTTTTTTATATTATTTTTAATTTTTTATTGTGGGTTGTTCAAAACATTACAAATTTCTTGACATATAATATTCCACACTTTGATTCAAGTGGGTTATGAACTCCCACCTTCACCCCATACACAGATTGCAGAATCACATCAGTTACACATCCATTGATTTACATATTGCCATACTAGTGTCTGTTGTGCTCTGCTGCCTTTCCGATCCTCCACCCTCCCCCCTCCCCACCTCTCCCCTCCCCTCCCCTCCTCTCTCTCTACCCCCTCCACTGTATAACCCTGAGGGTCTCCTTCCATTACCATGCAATTTCCCTTCTCTCTCCCTTTCCCTCCCACCTCTCATCCCTGTTAAATGTTAATCTTCTTCTCCTGCTCTTCGTCCCTACTCTGATCTTAGTTACTCTCCTTATATCAAAGAAGACATTTGGCATTTGTTTTTTAGGGATTGGCTAGCTTCACTTAGCATAATCTGCTCTAATGCCATCCATTTCCCTGTAAATTCTATGAGTTTGTCATTTTTTAATGCAGAGTAATACTCCATTGTGTATAAATGCCACATTTTTTTTATCCATTCATCTATTGAAGGGCATCTAGGTTGGTTCCACAGTCTTGCTATTGTGAACTGTGCTGCTATGAACATCGATGTAGCAGTGTCCCTGTAGCATGCTCTTTTTAGGTCTTTAGGGAATAGACCAAGAAGGGGAATAGCTGGGTCAAATGGTGGCTCCATTCCCAGCTTTCCAAGAAATCTCCATACTGCTTTCCAAATTGGCTGCACCAATCTGCAGTCCCACCAGCAATGTACAAGTGTACCCTTTTCCCCACATCCTCGCCAGCACTTGTTGTTGTTTGACTTCATAATGGCTGCCAATCTTACTGGAGTGAGATGGTATCTTAGGGTGGTTTTGATTTGCATTTCTCTGACAGCTAGAGATGGTGAGCATTTTTTCATGTACTTGTTGATTGACTGTATGTCCTCCTCTGAGAAGTGTCTGTTCAGGTCCTTGGCCCATTTGTTGATTGGGTTGTTTGTTCTCTTATTGTCTAATTTTTTGAGTTCTTTGTATACTCTGGATATTAGGGCTCTATCTGAAGTGTGAGGAGTAAAGATTTGTTCCCAGGGTATAGGCTCCCTATTTACCTCTCTTATTGTTTCTTTTGATGAGAAAAAACTTTTTAGTTTGAGTAAGTCCCATTTGTTGATTCTAGTTATTAACTTTTGTGCTATGGGTGTCCTATTGAGGAATTTGGAGCCCGACCCCACCGACTGCAGATCGTAGCCAACTTTTTCTTCTATCAGACGGCGCGTCTCTGATTTGATATCAAGCTCCTTGATCCATTTTGAATTCACTTTTGTGCATGGCGAGAGAAAGGGATTCAGTTTCATTTTGTTGCATATGGATTTCCAGTTTTCCCAGCACCATTTGTTGAAGATGCTATCCTTCCTCCATTGCATGCTTTTAGCCCCTTTATCAAATATAAGATAGTTGTAGTTTTGTGGATTGGTTTCTGTGTCCTCTATTCTGTACCATTGGTCCACCCGCCTGTTTTGGTACCAGTACCATGCTGTTTTTGTTACTATTGCTCTGTAGTATAGTTTGAAGTCTGGTATCGCTATACCGCCTGATTCACACTTCCTGCTTAGCATTGTTTTTGCTATTCTGGGTCTTTTATTTTTCCATATGAATTTCATGATTGCTTTCTCTATTTCTACAAGAAATGCCGTTGGGATTTTGATTGGCATTGCATTAAACCTATAGAGAACTTTTGGTAATATCGCCATTTTGATGATGTTAGTTCTGCCTATCCATGAACAGGGTATATTTTTCCATCTTCTAAGATCTTCTTCTATTTCTCTCTTTAGGGTTCTGTAGTTTTCATTGTATAAGTCTTTCACCTCTTTTGTTAGGTTGGTTCCCAAGTATTTTATTTTTTTTGCAGATATTTTGAATGGAGTGGTTGTCCTCATTTCCATTTCAGAGGATTTGTTGCTGATATACAGGAATGCCTTTGATTTATGCGTGTTGATTTTATATCCTGACACTTTGCTGAATTCATTTATTAGCTCTAATAGTTTCTTTGTAGAGCCTTTTGGGTCTGCTAGGTATAGAATCATATCATCTGCAAATAGTGATAATTTAAGTTCTTCTTTTCCTATTTTTATGCCTTTAATTTCTTTCGTCTGTCTAATTGCTCTGGCCAGTGTTTCGAGAACTATGTTGAACAGAAGTGGAGAGAGAGGGCATCCCTGTCTTGTTCCAGATTTTAGAGGGAATGCCTTCAATTTTTCTCCATTCAGAATGATGCTAGCCTGAGGCTTAGCATAGATTGCTTTTACAATATTGAGGTATGTTCCTGTTATCCCTAGTTTTTCTAGAGTTTTGAACATAAAGGGATGCTGTACTTTGTCAAATGCTTTTTCCGCATCTATCGAGATGATCATATGATTCTTATTTTTAAGTCTATTGATGTGGTGAATAACATTTATTGATTTCCGTATATTGAACCAGCCTTGCATCCCAGGGATGAATCCTACTTGATCATGGTGCACAATTTTTTTGATAAGTTTTTGTATCCGAGTGGCCAGAATTTTATTGAGGATTTTTGCATCTAGGTTCATTAGAGATATTGGTCTGTAGTTTTCTTTCTTTGAAGTGTCTTTGTCTGGTTTAGGTATCAGGGTGACGTTGGCCTCATAGAATGAATTTGGAAGTTCTCCCTCTTTTTCTATTTCCCGAAGTAGCTTGAAAAGTATTGGTATTAGTTCCTCTTTAAAGGTTTTGTAAAACTCTGCTGTATACCCATCTGGTCCTGGGCTTTTCTTAGTTGGTAGTCTTTTGATGGTTTCTTCTATTTCCTCAATTGATATTGGTCTGTTTAGGTTGTCTATATCCTCCTGACTCAATCTGGGCAGATCATATGACTTAAGAAATTTATCTATGCCTTCACTATCTTCTAATTTATTGGAGTATAAGGATTCAAAATAATTTTTGATTATCTTCTGTATTTCTGAAGTGTCTGTTGTGATATTGCCTCTTTCATCCCGTATGTTAGTAATTTGAGTTCTCTCTCTTCTTCTCTTCGCTAGCATGGCTAAGGGTCTGTCGATTTTGTTTATTTTTTCAAAGAACCAACTTTTAGTTTTGTCAATTTTTTCAATTGTTTCTTTTGTTTCGATTTCATTAATTTCAGCTCTGATTTTAATTATTTCTTGCCTTCTACTTCTTTTGCTGTTGTTTTGCTCTTCTTTTTCTAGGATTTTGAGATGAAGTATGAGATCATTTATTTGTTGGTTTTTTCTTTTTTTAAGGAATGAACTCTAAGCAATGAATTTTCCTCTTAGAACTGCTTTCAATGTGTCCCATAGATTCCGATATGTTGTGCCTGTGTTTTCATTTATCTCTAAGAATTTTTTAATTTCCTCCTTGATGTCTTCTATAACCCATTGATCATCCAGTAACCTATTGTTCATTCTCCAAGTGATGCATGATTTTTCCTTCCTTCTTTTATCGTTGATTTTCAGTTTCATTCCATTATGATCAGATAAGATGCATGGTATTATCTCTACTCCTTTATATTGTCTAAGAGTTGCCCTGTGACATAATATATGATCTATTTTTGAGAAGAATCCATGTGCTGCTGAGAAAAAAGTGTAACTGCTTGATGTTGGGTGGTATATTCTATATATGTCAATTAAGTCTAGGTTATTAATTGTGTTATTGAGTTCTATAGTTTCCTTATTCAACTTTTGTTTGGAAGATCTGTCCAGTGGTGAGAGAGGTGTGTTGAAGTCTCCCATGATTATTGTATGGTGGTCTTTTAGACTCTTGAACTTGAGAAGAGTTTGTTTGATGAATATAGCTGCACCATTGTTTGGGGCATATATATTTATGATTGTTATGTCTTGTTGGTGTATGTTTCCTTTGAGCAGTATGTAGTGTCCCTCTTTATCCCTTTTGATTAACTTTGGCTTGAAATCTATTTTATTTAATATGAGTATGGACACTCCTGCTTGTTTCCGAAGTCCATATGAGTGATATGATTTTTCCCAACCTTTCACCTTCAGCCTATGTATGTCTTTTCCTGTCAAATGCATCTCCTGTAGGCAGCATATTGTTGGGTCTTGTTTTGTTATCCATTCTACTAGCCTGTGTCTCTTAATTGGTGAGTTTAAGCCATTAACATTTAGGGTTATTATTGAGATATGGGTTGTTCTTCCATCCATATGTGTTTATTTCTGTTACTAAACATGGTTTGTTTTCCTCTTTGATTATTTTCCCCCCCTTTACTGTCCTACCTCCCACTGTTGGTTTTCATTGTCATTTTCCATTTCCTCTTCCTGTAATGTTTTGCCGAGGATGTTTTGAAGAGATGGTTTTCTAGCTGCAAATTCTTTTAACTTTTGTTTATCGTGGAATGTTTTAATTTCATCTTCCATCCTGAAGCTTAATTTCGCTGGATACACAATTCTTGGTTGGAACCCATTTTCTTTCAGTGTTTGAAATATGTTATTCCAGGATCTTCTAGGTTTCAGAGTCTGTGTTGAAAGATCAGCTGTTATCCTGATTGGCTTACCCCTAAATGTAATCTGCTTCCTTTCTCTTGTAGCTTTTAAAATTCTCTCCTTATTCTGTATGTTGGGCATCTTCATTATAATGTGTCTAGGTGTGGATCTCTTATGATTTTGCACATTCGGCGTCCTGTAGGCTTCTAGGATTTGGGATTCTGTCTCATTCTTCAAGTCTGGGAAGTTTTCTCGTATTATTTCATTGAATAGACTGCTCATTCCTTTGGTTTGGAGCTCTGTACCTTCCTGTATCCCAATGACTCTTAAGTTTGGTCTCTTAATGTTATCCCATATGTCTTGGATGTTCTGCTCATGGTTTCTTAACAGTCTTGCTGAGCTGTCTATGTTCTTTTCCAGTTGAAATACTTTGTCTTCATTGTCTGATGTTCTATCTTCTAAGTGTTCTACTCTGTTGGTAGTATTCTCCATTGAGTTTTTAAGTTGGTTTATTGCTTCCTGCATTTCTAGGATTTCTGTTTGTTTGTTTTTTATAACCTCTATCTCCCTGTATAGTTGATCCTTTGCTTCCTGGATTTGTTTGCGTAATTCATTGTTGAAGTGATCTTTCATTGTCTGATTTTGCTGTTTAATGTCTTCCTTGATACTCCAGATCATCTGAAGCATGTATATCCTGAATTCTTTATCTGACATTCCATCTGCTGCAGCTGTTACCTCTTCTAAAGTTGCGTTGACCTGCATTGCTTTTGGTCCTTTCTTTCCTTGTCTTTTCATACTGCTTGCGTATCTTTCCTGCAGGCTCTGGCGGCGGCTCTGCTCTCTACTTATTCCAATTGGGGTGTCGTGGCTACCACGCCGGCAGGTCACTGGGCCTGTTCTGGGCGCTGGCGGCGGCTCTGTTCTGCCCCTACTCCAATTGGGGTGACGAGTGTACCACGCCGGCAGGCCACCGGGCCTGATCCGCCGGTCGGTTGCAGGTTTGCCTACCCTGCAGGCGCGGGTGGCGGCTCTACTCTGCCCCTACTCCAAATGGGGTGACGTGTCTGTCGTAACGGCAGGCCACTGGGCCTGTCCCGCTGGTCGGTCGCAGATCTGCCCACCTTTCGGGCACGGGTGGAGGCTCTGCTCTGCCCCTACTCCAATTGGGGTGTCGTGACTACCCCGCCTGCAGGACGCTGGGCCTGTTCCTGGCACGGGCGGCGACTCTGTTCTGCCCCTACTCCAATTAGGGTGGTGTGTGTACCACGCCGGCAGGCTCCTGGGCCTGATCCGCCGTTCTGTTGCAGGTCTGCCTACCTTGGAGGCGTGGGCGGCGGATCTGCCCTGCCCCTCCTACCACGCCTGCGGACCCCTGGGCCTGATCTGCAGTTTGGTCACAGGTCTGCTCACCCTGCGGGCACGGGTGGCGGTTCCTCTCCGCCCCCACTCCAATTGGGGTCACGTGGCCACCACACCGGCAGGGCCTGATCCGGGCGTGGGAGAAGGATCTGCTCTGCCCCTACTCGAGTTGGGGTGACGTGTGTACCACACTGGCAGACCACTGGGCCTGACCCGCCAGGCTGTCACAGGTCTGTTTACCTTGCAAGCGCGAACGGCGGCTCTGCCCTGCCCCTCCTACCACGCCCATGTACCACTGGGTCGCGGGTCTGCCCACCTTGCGGGTGCGGGTGGCGGCTCCGCTCCGCCCCCTCTCCAATTGGGGTCACGCGGTCACCACGCTGGCGAGCCGCTGGGCCTGCTCCGGGCGCTGGCGGCGGCCCGGCTCCTCCCCTCTAGCTCGATGACAAATTGAAGAGACTCGGGTGTCTGTGCCTCACCCCTCCTACCAGGAGACCAACTGTTTATGTTGCCGCTGGTATTGATGAAGTTCTCTCCTCCGCCGCTTTCTGATGACATCAGATCTCTGCCATGTTGGTATCCTATGCGAATGGCAGCATTTCGTTCCCCTTGCCAGGCAACCAAAGCAACGGGTGAGTCCTGACCGGCCCTCAGCAGGACCCGGACCGAGAAGCAGTTTCCGCGGGCTCCTAGCCCCGGGCCAGGGAAGTTCCGGGAGCCGGAACTCGGCCGCTCCGTGCTCGGTGTAAGCTCCTATAAGAGTAGGCTCCAAGAAGCAGTCCCCGCGGGCTCAGTTCCGGGAGCCAGAATTCGGCCGCTTTGTGCTTGGTGTATGCTCTGATAGGAACAGGGTCCAAGAAGCAGCCTCCGCAGGCTCCGCAGCCCTGGGCCAGGGCGGTTCCGGGAGCCGGAACTCGGCCGCCCCGCGCTCGGTGTTCGCTCCGATAAGATCAGGTTCTAAGAAGCACCCAGGCACTGAACCCTAGCAATCTGTCTGCAAGCCGCAGGCGAATGGCAGCCTGGAATTACCTGTTCTATGGCTGAATGAACTGCGGTCAGTCGAAAACAGGGATGGTGATGTCAGCTTTCCAACATGGTGGCTGCTGGCCTCCTCTGTGGTCTGACCGGTGTAGAGAACCGAGATGGACCGCTTCCTTCCCCTGTCTTGAACCCAGAATTCAGCCCTGAGTACGGTGCTTGCACGGCTGGCAGAAACTGCAGCGCTGTATCCCTGCGTCGCTATCTCCTCGTTTCCCAGCGCGTGCTGCAGACTCTAGCCGAGGGGCAATTTGCTGAATAAGCAGTGTTACCCTCCGTGCTACAAACCTCTCGCGTTTGAGTCCCCGTAGCCGATCCTCGTGCGATGGAAATCCTTCCTCCAGGTTCCGGAGCACCCCACTATTGCTGGAAATTCCTAACAAGATAGCCTTTAGCCGTCCTGACTTGTCATACTCCCACACAGTGAAGCAGCACACGGGGGCAATGCACTCCCCTCCCCGCCATCTTCTCTAGATCTCCTACCTTCCACCATTCAGGGGTTTCACAGTGACACTGCACACATGCGTATACCATGCCTTGATCAGGCCCACCCTCCCTTGTCCCCTCTCCAGCTCTCCTCTCTCTCCCCACTTCCTGGTCCCTGGGCTCCTTCCCCTACCCTAATAGTTCCTCTTCTACAGGACTTTTTTTGTAAGTTTCCACATATAAGAGATAACATGTGATACTTGTTCTTTTGTGCCTGACATCAGTTTTCTTGATGTCCTCTAGTTTTATCCATTTTCCTGCAGTCATTATTCTTTTTGATGTTTAAATCATACCAAATATTACCGATGGTAGCTCCTCTCAGTCTTTGAAAGCTGGGCATTTCTATGGTTTCTGGAACAATAAGTTGTTTTTCTCTGAACTTATGCTTATTCCAGTCATTTCTCCAAGAAGTCCAGTTCCTTCAAATTATGAATTTCACCCATGATGTTCTGTGATGTTTCCTTTCCTCAGAAGAAAAGGGAGTAAGCAGAATGATGGTAAGCAGGAAAAAGAGAGTAGGGAAGGATAAGAGCAGTAAGATCAGTATGAATGGTGCTTGTGGCCGAGAGCTGAGTCCACTCAGGCCCGGGTAGAATGACGGAGGCAACGCTAACCCCCGACTGGGGACGAAGTGAATCTTGTGCGGTCATAGTCCTTCTCACTCGGTTCTCTCATCGGATGTTTATACTCTCGCTTGCGTCTCTCGCTCCCCGTAACGTATGTGCGTCGTCACTTTGCGCGTCTTGCACCGGGGTATGCCGTCTCGTACTCGATTCGGTCTTCCATGTGCTATCTCCTCCTCTTCTATTCTCCCTCTGTTCTC